>NW_024881262.1:20951374-23514707 GCF_018691265.1 Tyto alba | reverse complement strand
GGGATGGGTTGACACTTGTGAAGAAAGGGAATTTTTTTTTTTTTAACCACTTTGCATTAATTATCTGAAAAGGGATTCTTCCCCCAAGCCCTTTGAAACATTGTTATTTTGGATTAGTTTGTGAGGAAAGAGGATCAACCAAGCACTCTCACCATTCGCAATGCCCAGGACAGGCACTGCTGCTGATGCTACTTTCATGTATGGGTTTGAATTCTCCCAGTGGTTTGTGGAGTTGTTAAAAATAATTCTGGAAATAAGTTTGGTAGAGGGCTCTCTGATTTCTAGGCTGGTTTTACTAAATGGTTTTCAGGACTTGCTTTAGGGTTCTATGCAGTGGAACTCTCAGAGAGGAGGAGGAAGTTCTGCTCTTCCAAAAGATGTTGCAATGCTGCTTTTGTCAGGACTGCAATTTGTGGGCTAGTTAATATATTTTCAATCTGTTGATCACATCCACCAGTTGATTGATTCACTATGTAGTGAGAAGCAGCACTTGCATCACAACAGACTCTGTGTCATGGTGATGTCTGTCATTCTGGAGAAGCTTGTCCTCTTCCACACAACGTAAGAGGCACTTTGCAGAGAGGATACTACACTCACTCAACATTTATCTAGTGCTGCATTCAAGAGATGGCAAATGAAAGAACGGCTACTCAACCATTCTTCTCAAACTTCATCAGAAGAGGAAGAGCCACCTGCACAACTTCAAATAAATAGAGCACCATGTGAATCAGGAACCGGAGAGCTGTACAAAATAAAAAATGTGAAGAGGAAAACCTAAAACCAAGTGATCTACACTAATTACATTATCTTTGTTTCACTCAGAAAAAGCATTGTACAAATAAAGGAAGCATAGGTTGTAGTTCAAACAGTTTAATGAATTTAAAGAAGGGGAACCAGCTTTGGAAAGCAAGACACCACAAATGGGATGTACCGAAGCTACGTGTTAATAGCACTAACCCAGTGGCTACTCACTCCCATATGCACATTACAATCCATGGTTGGATCACCAGCTCCCCAGATAATTAATGAAGTGAACCACCTCATCCTTACCCGTCAGACATGGCACGCTGTGCAGCAACCTAGCACGCTGCAGCGGCCTCTGGGGCAATGAGACACCATTTGGCACAGCTCCTGTTAAGTGCACTTGCCAACAGCTGCCCTCTCCCCATATGAAGATGGCAAATCTGCTGCACGCCAGCCCTTCGGGAGGCACCTGGTATTTAGATGAAGTGGGGTTTATAGTGACAGTCGGATTTCTTAATCCCTGCCAGAACCTAAGAAAGGCATGAAGTAAGTAATTTCAATTAGATATGGATTATGTTGGGGTGAGGAAAAAGGGAAGAAAAAGGGCAAAATTACAAACTTGGTGGTAAAAAAAAAGAATGCTTACAAATTTGTCAGAATTTCACTTAGTTGTTCATGCCAAAAAAGCAAAAAGATTCTAAACAATATATTTAATTAAAAAAAAAAATTAAATGAATGATTTGTATTCACATTGTCTTTTCACATCAAGATTGCCTTCAATTTTATCTTCAAGGAAAATTGCTTGAAATGAAACTTAATAATTATGTTTCACATGAGATCATTTGGTTGGGCTTTTGAGAAATCTATGTCAAGATTTTATTTTCCCAATTAAAAAAAAACCCAAAACCACAAAACCAAAATCAAGGTCTAACCAAGATGATTTTCTCACCCAATTTCTCAGGACCTTAGTTGAACCTCACCTTATATTTCTAGTTAAATTTATAAGATTTCCTGTAACCAGTATTATATTAAAAAGAAATAAAACATCCCTCCAAAAAAGTTTTAAGGAGCAGTTGGTCAGATACACAAGAACAGAAACAATTCTTTGCTTGTTCCTGAGCCATGAGCAGCACCTGGTTCAAAATGTTGCTAACAAGAACATTAACACCTATAGCACACTGCTGCTTGTAGGAACAGAACATCCATTAGAGTAGTGCTTTAATTACAGAGTATGAAGCTTGTTAAAAGAAAATTAAAAATCAGAAGGGAAAACAGAAGTTCTTGTACATGATTTGAAGACTACAGCAATATCTAAATACATAATGTCAATGGGACAGAAAATGCATATCCATCAAAAAAGACTTGAGGAAGATTAAGGAGATTGAAATGGCTAATCAACCACTAGAATATTAGAAACACAGACTTTCTATGAAAAGATAAAGTTGGGTACAAATGAAGACAGTAAAAATAATTCAGGCAAGCCAAAGGTAAAAGTATATTAATGCAGGTCTAAAAGACCTTAAAGAACAATGTATTCCAGGCATAATAACTAAAATCACTCCTCCTTCAAGTGCATTAAGAGCAGAAAGCCTGCGGAATATTAAATTAGGATGAAAGTGTGAAAGGCTCACTCAAAGAGGTTAACAACATAGCAGAAAGACTAAATGAATTCTTACAACAGCATTTACAGTGAGAAGGATGTTAGTGTGACACAACCTTCCTTAACAGGGTACATCATGAATGATACACCTACTTGCTAGTATGAGTTTTAGAATGAATCAGTAAAGCAGTAGAACAGTAGAAAATATGAGAAGTATGAGCTCTAACCAACGGCAAGATGAAACTGCAGTAGTTAATTTACAAGGACTGGAAATTGGTAAAGATGATACTCAGTTTAAAGGATTGTGGAGAGCAAAGGAAGATCCAACAAACTGCAAACCTGTAAACCTGACATAGATACCATTAGAAATAATACTAAAGAATACTAAAGAATGGAACCATGAGATGCGGGCAATAAGATGTACAGATAAAGACTTGCCCTCTGAGAAGGGGTTATATCTCCAAAACCTGTTTTCAGAAGTCAGTAAACACAGATGTAAGTAATCTTACTCATATACGCTACTTACATCCCCAAAGAGCTCATTACAAGTTTTTTTCTCTCTGAGCTTTAAGTTAGTGAGGGATAAAAAAAATAGTAGGTCTTCACATTCATAAATAACTTCTTAAAAAATAGAGTAGGAGTCCCTTTCCACAGGAAACTATGGAGTTCCACAAGAATCTGCAGTAGAGCTTGTGGTGTCTAATGTATCCTTAAGTGACTTAGAAAAGAAGGTGGAGAGTGAGAGGAGGTTTCCTGATGATATGTGGTTTTCAATATAGTAAAAACTAAAGCCAGCCTTAGAGAAGTACATGACAATATTATAACTTGTCATAAAATGGCATATGAAAATCAAGTTTTTATAAGTGTGAAGTGGTACACAAAGTAAAATTAGTCCAAATTTTATGCATGCAGTGATGGACTCTGGCTACTACTGTGCAATAGACGTATTTTGAAATAGGTGGTTCTACAAAAAAAACCCAAACAACCCAGGAACCAGCAACAGACAAAACAACAGGTAGAATATTATGAATTATTAGGAAGAGTAAGGAACATAACAGAAAACATTCCTATGTCACTACACACACCCATGGTTCACTCATATACTGAATATAACATGTTGCTTGGCCCCATCTCAGAAAGGACAATCTAGAGCAGAATCAAGGGCAGAAAGAATCATTAAAGTTATGAAGTATCTTTCACAAAAGAAATCACAAAATAGACCAAGACTTTTCAGACAGGAAGAAGACACCATTGAGCAAGACACGACATGAAGCAAATAAAACCGAGCAGCATGGAAAAGATCAACAAGGTATGTCTTAGGTGCTTGTATCACTGTCTTTCTTCCCCAAACCCTTGTCAGTCTATTTGTCCAGCTACTCCTGGTTTTAGAACAGGATGGTTAAGACACCAGCAACTTCTAAATTAAGTTTTCTCCTTCCTTATTCCCTTCTTTGATCTTAATATCTCCAAATATGTTACTGGTTGTAGCATAACTCTCCTTGCACACCCAGCCTATGCTTCCTTCTCACTGTTCTTTCTAATCTCCTTGTCCATCTCCTCTAGTGGAAGGTGTTCATGTCCACAGCAGTGGGGTTGGAACTAGATGATCTTTAAAGTCCCTTCCAACCCAACCATTCTATCATTTTATGATTTGCCTTTCCCCAGGAATCATGCGCTAACCTACGCCTTACCTTCAGCTCAGCTCACAATCTTTGATGTAACTCCTGTGAACAACTACTCTGTGCTGCCTGGCTGTCAGAAGAGACCCTGCTTCTCTGCTCCTGGAGCTCTCACTAAGAATATCTTTAAGGGTGAAAGAGGTCCAAAGGCTTGGATATAACACTGCACCTACATCTCCAGAAAGCATGTACAGTGTAACCAGTGTTCTCCCAGGAACATAACGAAGCTTTGAGGGATGAAGACAGTTTGAAGTCTGCTGACATCCACCTAAGTCTGGCACATAGCACCACAACCAGCTCCAGTCACAGTTCTGCATGCCTTGGCCTGACAGAGAAAACATTCATGCTGTCTCTTCATGAAGTGCTGTGTAGGGCTGGGGACTTCCTGCAAGGCAGTGAACTTAGTCACTGCTCTTCCTCTGCTTGCAACACCCTCCGTCTTGTAAATCATCTGTCAGCAAGAGCATCCTGTATGAATGTGAGGGACAGGGGAATATCTAAGGGCCACGATCTAAGGGTCATGGTCTACACAGCCTGTAATCTTCCGCTGGTTTAGGAGGAAGAAAAGGACTCCTCCTCACACAGCTTGGGCCTTTTCCAGATCCATCTCTCAGAACAAGCCATAAGCTCACATTACCTTTTCTGAAAGGGTAAGCAGTCTCAGATGGAAAAGATAGCGAGCAGACCACTATAGGCAACATTTTCACTGATGTCAACCATTTCCTCTCCTCCACACATGCCAAACTGATACATTCAGTCTAAATAGACAGGGCCAGCAAACATCTGGTTGACACGAGAATCAGAAGGTCCCAGCCCACAATGTTTTGTGTTTTTACTTTTGTTACATGCTTTTAAGTACACCAAAGACATCAGTGCAACAAATGATCTTAATCCATTATCCCCTCACCCTTGTTTCTCTCCATCAGATGTGATTCATTATATAGATGCAGAAGATCTGTCTCCCTTGCTGAATTTGTCAGATATGTGACTGAATGCTCTGTCCTGGTAGTATTCTGCAAGTTGATTTCAACTTAATATTTTATTAGCTGTTTCTAGCACTCAAAGAGGACAGAAGAGCCAGGAAAAAGTCCTTTGGAATTTGGTTATTGGCTGCATGTCAGAGCAGCATAAAAACTCTAAGTACTTAAATGAGCCAGTTGATATTTACTGACAGAAAGCAACGATACCAATGTAATGATTCTTTAATATTTGTTGAATATTTACACCTAAAATAGCAGCAAGAATGAATTCTGAGAAATTAAGTAAAATTGCAGGCTACATTTTTTTTTCTAATAGTTACTTATAAATTAAAATTCAGCTTAAGATAGCAAATTGAGCTTAGACAGATATATAGTGCACAGTCTGTAGGATTTTCCTTATGCATCTTGCTTCAAATGTGAATACAGAAGTGCACAACAGTTATTTTCTTGAAGCATAACATTTCAAATCTCAGCATGCTTTATATCACCTTTTATATAACTTTCACAATCTCTTCTGATTCAACAACATAAACCAAGTCAATCCAGTGCCTTTCAAACACTTTCACTTTCAGTGTGAATAGATTTGCATTTATTAGCATTGAGACTGCTGATTTCTGTATTGCCCATTTATCTATCTTAGATAGTTATCTGTATTAGAGATGGTCATCTGTTGTATTTCCTGATTTGACATGTTTTACCATGCAGCCAACTTCCAAATGTAATTTTTTACTAAAATTTAACTTAATGAATACAGATATGCTGACTACTTGTGTAACCATGTATATAAAATCAAATTTTCCTCCAGATTAAGTCAGTGTCACTACTGTTAACTATACATACATTTTCAGAAAGAAAGAAGTAGAATAACTGTTGATAATTCTTCTCATTATTATGGATACATATTAATATTACTGACAGAGTGCTAAATCAGAAATTCACGACAATTTATGGACACTCCAGGATATTAATCTGAAATCTACATTATTAATTATATACTTAAGATACCTTAAGTCCTGCATAAATTAAGTTTTCCTGAACATCCTACTAGTCATCAATTTTGCAAGAGTTAACAAAGCTGTACTTTTTGTAATAATGTAATCCTGCCAGTACTCCATGTTGCTTAATTTATGTATTATGCATTGTTCAGTTTTCATAAGAGTGACTAGCATGGACCAGTTTTAACTGGTGTACTACACAAAGACAGAACTACAGAAAATATTTTGCATAGCATGGTGATTTGTAGTGTAGCTAATTTACTATTCTAATGGAGCCACAAAGGAAGTACAATTAGGTTAATGTCACAATTCACAGCTTTTTTTTCATCCCCAAGATTTTTGCATTTGCCATGACTTAAACTTGAATATGAGTATTTTAATGGAATATATTCAATCTTGTGTTTATTCTATAAAATAGATCTAATAAAATACGTTGGCATCCACAACACCCATTTTCACTGACAGATCATGATCACTGACACACATAAAGAAGTCTGGGTAGCCTTGTTACACAAAAAGTCCAATTTTCTACTGAAGCATGAAACAATTTCAGTATAATCCAGGGGGTAAAACCTGTATATCAGACCTTGGGGAGTCTGAGCTTTATGAATTTGGACAGGCTAAGTGAAACCTATGTTTAAAGTATCTCATCTATAAATTGCAAGCAAATTTTTCCTTCCTTTTGAGAGGTTGCACAATGCCTTATTTAACGTACGTGAGTCAATAATAGTCAATTTGAGGTAGGTTATAGGCAGTTAGAAGAAAAAAGAACATGGTACAGGACCTTCTTATCCACAGCTATACACCCATTAATGACTCAGACACAGAAGAAAACAAAAAATGAAGCATTCAGCTTCCCAGACAATCCTCTCTCTCTCCACTCAAGAGAGGAAACTGATCATTCTGGCACTAGTATGGATGAAACACTCCGAATACTCTAAGTATTTTTGAGAATTACCTCAGAAAGCATAAACTGAGTATAAAGCATCCCTTTTATAGTGAGTGTCATGACCTGCAACTGCCAAAACAACCTTATTCTCAAGAGCCGACAGCATGGACTTACTGTTGAGGTTTTTTGTGGTTTTGTTTTTTAAATAGTTGTCGTGAGGGTGAAGGAGAGGAAGGAGAAGGAAAAAGGTTGCTCTCCCTTTAAGTTCTAGTTTGAGTCCAGGTGGCTGGACTGAAGCATCTAACACAGCTGTACTCCCAGAGCGAGATAGATTTGGTGTGTTCAACAGTGACCTGAATCTTTAGTTTCAGGCGAGTGCTGAGTTTTTATCTTACATCACTCTGGTGAGATGAAAGTAGCATATTGATAATGCTCTTGTCTGTTTGTATGTAGGATTAACAATATGAAATACTTTCAAATTTACTTTGTAGGAATAGGGAATATTTCACTTTTTAAAAGATGGTGTCTACGGGGGAAAGCAGTTGTGATGAGAGAAGAAAGCAATACATCTGTGCAGGGATTTGGGCAGGCAGAGGCCTAGAGAGCTTAGTTCTAAATACAGACGTTCACTGCAGTATCCTGCACAGGGCTAGGTGGCTAACAGAGACAGCACTAGAGCTCAGAACTATCTACCTTCCTCAACTCTTATTTATTGACAAATACCAAGAATTGCCAAAAGGCTTCCCTGATTCTTTCATTTCAGAGGATTTCTGAGATGAGAACTTACTTCAAGGCTATGACTCTATTAGAGATACCCTGAATGACATTTTGTAATTTTTTTTAACCTCCATTTCCTGTACAGTATGCAATTACTAGAAGGGTGGAAACTTCTGAACTCCCTAGGAGAGTTTGCTATGTCTCTCATTTCAGCTTAATAAAATATAATCTGAATTGCAGCATCTGTAAGACAGAGTTGTTCCCTATCCAGCTGTTCTAACTCAGGTTATTCACAGGATGAGGAAGAAAAGCCATTTGCAGGAGGGATGCTGAATTTATTTGATAAGAATAGTATTGCTAGATCTTCAGTATTTTAGGACATTTCCTCTTGTCAAAGTAATTGAATTAGAAGGAATTGCTGCTATTGTGCTGACACAGTTTACCTTTTTTAGACTGTCTGCATTTTTATGTGCACTATGCCTCCGTGTTCATTATCTCTCTAGGCTACCTCAGGACTTTCATGACAGTAAATTAACCTCTGGATTTGAGAAGCAGCTCTGTTAGAACTCAGATGCTGTGTGGTGTTCCTCTGGGAAGTTTGCTGCTATGTATCAGCCTTTGCACATGAACCTGAGCCAGCTGGAATTCACCAGAGTGGTGGTACACACCATCACCAGCCACTCAGGAGCCAAGGACACGGGTGGGCGTAACATGGGTGTGCTCAGAAGGGATGCACGGAGCAGTGGTCAGAACAAGCTGCCCCGTGCCTGTCAACAAGGGGTGTGAAAAAGTGCACAAGTCAGTGTAATCAATTTGGAAGTGTTGGGCATTAAGTTGTGTCTCATTTTTACCATTGTACCAACTGGTAATAAACCCTGCAGCTATTTTGCAAAATCTGGTACTTTTAAAGCATTTATTTCAGTTCCTGGAAAAAAGGCAGCTTTCTGGAGCAGAAGTATTACCAGTCAGGGGGGTTATGAGAGTTTATTACCAGGAAGCAAAGGGGGACAGTATACTCTTACTCTTGCTTACACTTAACTCTCATTTACCTCTCAAAAGAGAGAAGTTTCATATAGTCAGCACATAAATCATGAAAACTTTCCAGCCAATTAACAGGTTCACTGAACTAGACCCTTCGATGTGAAAGAAAGGGCAAAACTAGGGACATAAAAGTAGGGAAACTAGAGAAAGTTTGAGCAAAGTGATTGCTAGTCCCAGAGCTTTCATTTTGTTAGTTAAGTCCCCCAGGTTATTTGCTGTTGATTACTGACATCAAGGAAGCTGATCTAGCCCTGGATAGAGGCACTTCAAGACTGGTCCATTGCGAAGAATTGAAGTTCAACTGGAAGTCTTTTTAAATGATAAATTACAGCTCCCTATCAGAGAGTTTAAACCAGGGATGAATAGACACTTATTTTAAAGAGTGAAACACTAGATGTGTCTTCCTTTTTGGCTAACAGCTCCAGCAAAAGGGAAGTGAAACCTTGTCGATTCCCTCTGAATGCAGAGGCATACAGTGAAATTTCTCTGTAAATTCTTACCCATAAACGAAAAAAAGATATAAGATCCTTGAAAAATGAAAAAGAAAAAAGCTAAGGAACCAAATCCAACATGATGTATTTCCACAGGGATATGTTTGACTGCATGAGATTTTCATGGGAGTGATTCTAATAAGTGCATAACCAAACTTTGAGTAATCAAAGAGTGCAAATGAGTAATCAAACTTTGCTTCAGAAAAAAGATACTTCTCTTCGACATTTGCTTTTTACGAGCTCTTGGGTAAACTGTACGGATTTACATTGTTTAGAATAAATAGAAGAGAGGTTCGTCTGGCACACAATATATTTGCAGGAAAAATACATGATGGGATAGAAGGGAGTTATGTATTTGAATGCCTAGAATGACATTAAAATCAGCTACTAGGAAATAGCTTCTCTATTGCTGATCATTCCACCTTTCTCTAATCCAGATTTAAGACTGGAATAGTACAATTATGAAATACATAGTATTTATTTATATATATTTACTTAAATTTTTAGCCTTTGCAACTCCTTGAATTTCACAGCTATAGATACAACCGGTACATTAAATATGCTCCTACAACATGTCACAGGGAGGTCTATTTTCCTGCTATGACAGAATGACACAAGTACATTAGTCCCAAAGCGGCATTTGCACTCAGGAAATGTCTCTCAACTGCACAAGGTAAAAGAAAGGTCTTCAGGCAACATAGAAATGGCTGTGGATTACAAGATAGGGACTCCTTTCTTTATTTCCTGCTGTACACTTCCTAAAGGCATTTGCTGACAAGGAATTTGCAAATCTTGTCTTGTTAACAATTGTAATGCTCCTTGGTATTACTCAGATATAATCACCTGTGTACCTGTCCAAATACAGCTTAGCAGCTGCCAGTCCGTGGAGCCGAGAGTTTGCCTCCCTGCCTTTTCACCAGTGATCAAATAACAGTTTGCCTCCAGTAACCTTCTCCCCAGTATCCCTGCAGATGTTGCCCGCCCCCTCCTCCCAAAGGTTGTCCTAGAGAGAACATGTAGTTCCAGGGTGACTCATACTCACACACTATCCCTTACTCATTCAAATAGTTTCATTAAAGGCACTGGACCACAATAGGTTTTCATTTAATTGCGAGCCTGTTTCAGTATGAACATCCTAGAGAAGAGAAGAGAATAAAGACCAGGACAGGGGACCTCCATGGATAAAGGACTGAACTCAGCTGGGATACTTCTGGGGATGGAAGAGCATGTTTGACCACAGCACTCCTGATTCAAGCATTTACAATTGTTCATTAATTTCTACATCACAGAAGTAGTGCAAATATCTACAGTCCCCTCCTCCCAGCAATGTTGTTGTTAAATAAGCAAAATAGCAAACATCTAAATTCTTGAAGGAAAAAACAATGAAACTGCACATACCTCCCCCAATTCACTCCTTTCTTTGAGAAAGCAGGCAAGTGCACAGAACACCATGAGCTCTCCGGCTGACTGTATGGGACTCTGAAGCCCACGAAGCATGGATGAGATTTATCACCAAAATGATACCCTGTATTTTAACACATCTTTAAATTATTTTGAAATTAGAGGCTTTATTTTGCATGCTTCAGTTACCTGAGAAGTGCAATATGGTCCTACTTCTCAGAGGATAAACTGCAAAACCACAGAATGTGAAGACCACAAAGTGTGTAAAAACAGTTGAGGAAACAGTCAGCAACCACCCAACCTCCTGTGGATCAAAAGCTGGCTAAGAGATATTGCAGAAGAGAAATGGTAGGAGCAAAGGAAGAAGAGAGCTAATTAGTATGGTGGCAAGCCTGATAAAAGAAAGATTAAGGTGACTACCCCAGAGCTATTCTAGGCAGAGACCACCACTGTCATGCTGGGAAGAGAGGTACAGTGTCTCCAGGGCAAAGGATAAAGTCCACAAAGCTAATGGTGATTCTCAGTGCTGGAACTGTGAAACAGTTCAGTTAAAGTCAATTTATCAAGCAGATTTGTGCTTTTTTTGGTAAATTCTCTGCAAAAATGGCTAGAAAATGCAAGAGCACATTTTAATTAACTACTGGAAAATACATCTGAGTTTTCCAGAAGGCTCTTTGCACCAGGGATCCTGTAAGAGTCACACTGATCTAGTCAGGAGAGGGAAGTATGGGATGCCCAGCCCTGCAAGAAGGCTGTTCTTACAATGATCTTACTATACAAGTAATGAAAGAACAGTTAATATTTGCAAAAGTTATCAGATAACCCTAAAACAAAGCAGAAAAATTCATAGAAAAGGTAATTTACTGAGAATTTTGCTCTTGCCAACATCCGGCGTGCTGCAAGATCCACAGCCACCCACAACAAGTCAGACCTAAAAATATTCCTTTCTCAAAATAAACCTGCCATACCACTGCTGACGATGCAGGCTCCTGTCCCCCCACCATTGTTTTTACAGCCAGAGCTGTAAGAGCTTATTTTTCTGTTTGGTTGTTTTTTAGACAGCCAGCTAGAGTGTTTGAAGTCATATGCAAACTAAAATACCGTGACAAGTCTTTTCTAACCCTATAAGTGTTAATTTCCTAATAAGCTTGTTTGATTAACTAAGAAAACCCAGAGGACACGCTGACTTTGTCTTGTTTCCCCTCCCCCAATTGCATTTTTACAAAACTCCAGTAGAGTCTTAACCAAAACAATGTGCTGATAGGAGAAGTTGTCTGCATTCCTCTTTTGCAATTCACCTTACACTCTACATGTTACTTGAAGATAAGCTTTTCTAGATGCCAAAAAACTCCAGCAAGAGGTGAAGGCTTCTTTGCAATGGGTAGAGTGCTGCACAGTTTTGTCAAGTTATTCACTGCATTCTTGTTTGTGGATCCCCACCCTTAGCATAATCCCTGTAGTTGCTCCTCTTCCAAGTGACCCCAGCAATACTTAGGGGTGGGAATAGCCCATTTCAAACTTGACTATTAGATAACCAACATTAGATACTGATTTAACTTCTTTATTTTCACACTCATCCCTCTTTATGGGAAGCAGCAGCCCATTAATTTGATATCTGCAGTAGGCCTGCTCCTTTGCCCCTACAGGAGACAATATCCAGGGGGCTTTATTAATTTCCAGGGAAGCGGCCTTGTGTTCTGGGATCTTTTGAGTGGGAAAGTGGGGGTGAGGAATAACACTTCTATTTGCATTATTTCAGCTTTGCTCTAGTGAGGTGCTTTCCATAAATAGCAGATAAAAACATTTTAAGAATAGTAGAAGAAAAATGCTTTCTCCTGAACGCATCTACATGCACGCACACACAATAAATAGAGAATAACTGCAAAAGGAACAGAGATGCATTGAAATTTGCACTACCAAATGGGTGCTAAGGAGCAACAAATGCTGTAAAAACCTAAGGTATGTATTGAGGAGCTGACAATGGAGTACAACTGGTGTTTTCTGACACAATGCAACTTTCCCTTTTAGCATACACATTTTATGACTTTTTTTCCACAGAAGTTAGGTTCCCATCACCCCACTAAATCTCACAGCTGATGGTACAGCAAAACAGAATTAGGCTTCCAGAAATGGTGTTAGCGAAAAATCTTTAAACTTGGGACTAGCAAAAAGGAAGAAATCCATGAATCTCAGAGCCTAATCCCGAGCTTATTCTGGAGCTTATTGCAATGTTATGAATAAATATTGCTAGCTGAATTAACTGTTCATCTCTCAAGTGTTCCTCTGACCTGAGAAAGAGAGGTCTCGTGATTTGTATTTAGAAATGGCAATTATCAAAAAAAACAGCTTTGAGGGAGAAGACAAAGATGAGATCAGTGGATGAACACGTAGTGGAGAATTACATGGATAAGACTTCCTTGTGGAATGCAAGTCCCTTAAAAGCTAATATAAAATAGAACAAAATTCCACTATTTCTACCTTTTTTCAATGAATGCACATAGCTGACATCTTGCAGATCATAACACTTTCAAAGGAGCCATCTGATTCTGAATTATAACATAAATAACTGTAGTAGGTTATCAGAGAAAGATCAGAGTCATCAACTAATATATAAGTTGTGCAAATTTTCAGACATATGGAAATGAAAAAGATATCCTAAAGCTAAATTCAATGAAGTGTTAGTGCTCTTTAAGTCTATAGTGATAGTTCTTTTCCCCACTTCAAACCAACATTAATTCATAAAATCAGAGGCAGGTAAAGGCTGGAAAGAGTCCTGTCACCGAAATGCAACCACTTCTGCAGGTGAATCCAAAAGCTACTAAGAAAACAAAGCAAAGGTGCAAACTTTTTTTTTTTTTTTTTTTTTTTTTTCAGTAGTGCTAATTTTAGGCTACCTTTAGTGTAATTATTTAGTTGTTTTCTCTAGGAAAAGATTAAAATTTCTCCAAACCACATTAAGATTGGGAAACAACTGTAAGTCAAATAATTTCTTTTGGGCCAGTTCAAGGGCTGCTTCAGGAGAGCTGGGTGGCAGAATTTGAAACTGAATTTGATCATTTCCTCCCTTATTAACTTATGAAGTCAGCTTTAAAGTGTTACAAATTCTATGTTAGCAGAGTTTAATCTCCCCCTCCTTTTCACTTGTGTGCATGTTCTGTGAGGGTACAGAGCTCCTCCTTAATATATATTTTAAATTACATACTACACAAGGGAAATCTATCATTATGTCTTAAAGTTGCATTGAACAAGCTAACATTTTCCCCTGTATTACTTGGGAATGTAGAGCTGCTGAAATAATGAAAGTTACAAGGATAAAAAAGAGCAAATATTTACTAGATAAAGAGACTGAATGTCACACTTTTTTAATGCAAGAAGCAATATGACATTGCTCATTTAATCTGGGCTCTGCTAATTGGTCTATTGCACAAGAAACAATCTCTGGGAGTCCTTCTGGGAATGTCTCACATCATTCCCTATCAGCTGTTGACATACAAATACTCTGGTAATGAAAATATTTTCATTCCTTCATAACAGCATTCCCCGTCCTGTTTAATCTTATTTTCTCTCTTTCTAAAAACAAGCTTCTGTGTGGGGTTTCTGAACTAACGGACCTGATGCCATACATCAAAAACGTCCTGTGCTCCTGTCAAACTTGCTAGGAGTCCACCCAAAAGCAAGCGAAAGGGAAAAAACCCCAAGGATTTATAGCAATAACACAGGATTTTAAATACCATTTGAAATTAATCTCTGGTCTGCGAAATTTCAAAGGACTATGAATGCAATTGGACTAGAACTAAGCAGTACCTGCACTGCCTTAGAGTTGCCATCACTAGCAATAGAGTACCTGGTGCAGGATCCAGCTATGTGCTGGAAAGGGGCAGGTCTGCAAATTTCCAGAAACATTGCACAGCAGAAGATTTTAGCCAATTTTACAACTGCGTCACTGTAATGAAGAAGAACACTGAGGAACAAACAGCTAGAAACCCAGGGTGCCTTCCTGGCCCACAGCTAGGCTCTTTTAAAGCATGGGTGCAGGCTCACTAACCACGGGGACGTCAGGGACGTACTGCTGGAGGTGAACAAAGTGGTGTTGACTTCTAGCACCTCCTCCCATGAACACTCCCCTGTCTTCAAGAGGGTGTCAGCAGCTCCATGGCAAATCCCTCCTCTGTAGAGTCTGAAATATCCTCCAATATAACAGCAAATCCTACTCGGGATAATTTTTATTTTCAACATACTACTAGCCGTTTAGAGCCCTGCTTTGTGCTCAGGCAGTTAGCTTGCCAGATAAGATCACGTTCTGCTGTGCATGAAATCTATGCAGCAGAGTCATTACTGTAGTCTCAGAGCAATTGCTTTTGGAAATTAAATTATTTCAAAAGTTGGTGCATTCACATTGCGTTGGTAAATACATCTCTTCCCCTGGCAAACTCCATACCTAAACACAGCTCTTAAATTATTTGATTTTTTAATATATTTGTCTTCAGTACCACAGTTCTTCCAAATTCAAGGTCTGAAATACAACGCAAGGTCCTGCTCCTCCCCCCCCCCCCATCCCTCTCCTGCCTTGGGACTTGTGCCTCCAACCCACATCCTGCTGCCCAGGTTGTAACATTCCTTTCTGCACCCTATCACTGTCACACTCCCTCCTGGAAACAGGTGCAAGAAGATTAAAAACCCACTCATTCAGCTGGGATTTTCATCTGTTTGCACCTTCCTCTTTGCCTCTCCTATATGTCAACATCTCTAGAGCAGAAGGTGCTGGGAAGGCGTGCTCTCTGTCAGTACACGTTGTTTTCTGGTTACAGTGAGAACCAGGAGTTTTATTCTGAGGGACAGCTATACCGGGAGATAGGAGAAAACTTAAGCTACAAAGGCTTTACTTAAATTTGGTTGGATTTTCTTCCTTAGAAAGCACATATGTGTTTTGTTAAAACCAGAGTTTAATTTGAAATGTCAGTGTTAACAGATCCCTAAGAGGGTTATTTTAATGAATTTTTGAAAAGTACATTAATTGTGTTATGGTTTTTAATTCCTGGATTGTTCATGATATGAGAATTGAAATATTGTGCCATTTTTCTTTTTAGTCATTAAGTCATTTTATGTCAAGCTGTCATTGCAACACAAACAGAAGACTTTGATCTGCAGGAGAGATCATTCCATGTTAAGTGGTAACTGCACTTAATATTGTAAAAACAAAGATAGTGTAGTGACTGAAACCTTCTTCCATGGTAGTATTATATCACTGCAGCTGATGTCGGTAAACAGTGTTACAATCTTTGCACTGCATTTGAAAAATCCTGAAACATTGCTGCAGATAGCTTTGACAGCTTTTTCCTAAAAATTCCTAAAATTGAGGAAACGTTTTGTGGCCTGTTTCCCTTCCCTCTCCCCTTTTCATGCTGAATCAAAGCAGCCTTTATCCTTTCACCCTATTTTGAAGTGACAAAGTCTCCAGCAGACAGAAATTCTGTTTTTTTTGATTACTTAAGCACCTGCACTCTTTCGACTTGTGGTCTGTTACATAAGTGGCCACCTTTGTGGAAACCCTCAGTTTTCTATACAGAAGGAACTCTCTGGAATTCCCCAGGGAGAACAGGCCTCACAGGATAAGGACTGTCTGTATGAGGATGATTCCCAGAATGATCGTTCCCCACCAATTCCAGAAGTCTCTGGTGTGGTACATGCAATTATCATCCACACAAGGACTCCTAGCAGACGAGCCATTTCTGAACAGGTTTCTAAGGGCAGGCAGACCTTCAGATTTGAAGTTGTTCAGTGCCAAGGTCATATCCCAAAACCAATTAAAAAAACTTGTGAAAACTGTTGATTTCATTCTTTCCTAGCAAAGTGTGGGCTGCATAAGTGCAACCAACTGGAACTGAACCCTCAGGGGCAGCATCAGCAAAGAACATGGATCTGGGTCATTTTCTCATCTCTGTAACTGGATCTCTTTGGCAAGAAGGGAGAAATCCATTCTGGAGCTGGGACACTTTGCCTTTTGTTGTCTGCTGCAGGAGACGTGGCACAGAGAATGGTCAGCAAACAGAATCTCCCAGAGTGGAGAGGGTATATGCACTCTTGTATCACAGTAAAGGGTTTGTTGGAAAGAACTGTGTGAGCAAGAACAGTCACAGAGATTGGTCCTAATTTTTCAAAGATACCCTCTTAATTTTTTTTGTAAGGATGAGATTATTTCAGATGCTAAAAATGCACAGGTGAGCACACAACTGAAAACTGAAAGTAGCAAACGTGTGCTTTAAAGTTTTTCAGTCGCAGGTACCCACAAATATTTCTAATAGATGAATCATTCACACCTCCTTCCTTCAGTGTATTTCTCATGAGTTCACAGGGTCCCTACTTGCAGAAAATGCAAATGGCTAATGAAGGACTTGCCAACACAAAAGCAATCAGGATGGACCTGTCCCCAGGACACACCCAGCAGTACTCAAACCTAGATTCAATGCTATATGCTGTACAGTTTCTGGGTAGTCTTGAACGAAGATTTTCCCCTGGTATGAGGCAAGGAGGGCAGAAGGGGGCATCAGCGAAACAGTGAGCAATGGCAGAGGGCCCCAGGAGAGGCAGGAGGTAACTGCAGCCAAGCGACTAGTGAGACATTTCTGTAGGAGCCTGAGCTGTCACTGGGCCTTCCCAGAGAACTTAGGCTCTATAAACAAAGTGAAAGCACTAAGAAAATGCCAAACACAGATATGGTTGTTTGTCTTCTGAGCGGGAAACGGATCTTTACAGCTAGAAAAATCTACTAGCATGAATAAAAGGACATAATACAGTCACAATGTTTAGAAAGATTTTACAAGGCTGTCAGCATATAGCCAATGGTTAGTGAAAAACAGTGTATTATTTTCCTTGTCTAATCTTATATGCGAGGAAAAAAAATAATTAAATTGCTATTTAAAAGGAAATTTTTATTTCAAGATTTAGTCTTTCAAAAGTAAGCCAAGAAATTTGGCACATGTAAAATATTGTTCCTAGTAGATATCAATTCACAAGTTCTGGCTATGTTAGACAGGAAAGAGTGAGAAAACATAACTGATGGGTTTCCAATTGCATGTGCATGTATTAAAAATACCACCATTATAAACAATCCGGTGATGCTTTCAAATGAGTTCCTACAAAGTCTCTAAAGCAGCTCTCAACATTTCTTAAAAATAGCGGGGAAAATATTATGCCAAGGAAAACCTTCAGTACAGATGCATTTCCAGCTCTTGGTATGCACCACAGTATTAAGTGAATGTTTTAAAATACATGTGTTTGCAAACATTTGTTGTCATCCTTGCCTCAGGTACTGCTTAGCACTATGACCTGGCCATGAAATGCTGTGTACTCTTTGCCCATGCTCTTTGAAGTCCCTTGCAGAATTTCTGCCTTGAAATTTCAGAGTCCACCAGATCAGGGCCTAAGGAAATATTCTGCTCTGCTACTCCCTCTCCTCATCCATGCACTTCAAGTGCTTGCTTCAAAATCCCTTCAGCTTCAATGAGAAAATTGTGCAAGGTAACTCTGAGCAAGACAGCACCAAATTACACCCGGCCTCCTGCTGTCTCCTGCCTGGGTGGCAATGATGCCTCCGTGCTCTGCTGGTACTAGAATACGAGCAAACCACAGAGCTGTTACTTAGCTTCCTCTCTATTTTAGCTGATTCCTGCCTACATCTCCACCCACTCTTTGACTTTTCTCTAATATCTCCTAATCTGGCCCCTACTTGATGCTCTCCCACATTGAAAAGCCATATGATAGCCACAGTCAGTCACTGGGTCTTCCCTGGAGGCACATACTCCCTCGTCTAAAGAGGTTTTCCACCTGGAGCCTCATGTTGTATCTTCACACCTCACCTGGCTTTAACATGAGCAAAATACAACCCCCACCCCATTCCAAGAACCAGCACAGGGGTGCATCTCTCTCACTAAATCAGGAAAAAAATAAATAGGAGAGATTCCTCTTTTTCTCTTCAGCCCCATTCATGCACAGGACCCTTTAACATTTAAACTATATTTTAATTTGGTATTACAGAAGAGCTACGTTTATCCTTGGAGTGGAAGCTTTTAAGAAGTTGGGTAGTTCTTCAGGATATATAACTGTACTAATTTTAATAAGAGGTGCGTGTCATTCAGGCTTTCTCAGTCTGAAAATCAACTCCTGCTTGAAAAGTCACATTTTCCCTTTAAAGGAAAGAAAAAAAAAATGTTTGTCCTTCAGAATCCTTAGATGTTTTTACTGATCTTTTGTTGACCATTTTGTGAACTCAGAAGTCTGATGTCAGTTACTCTATAGAAAGGATACAGGCTGTTCTACCATAACTGGAATTATTTTTAAACACTTCCCCCTCACAGACTAAATCCTTGGAGGCTAAGGGGGGAAGACAGACCAAGAGGGTTTATACCGAGAACAGAACAACTTACAAGAATTTAGGTTCAGGAAAAAATAAGGAAAGTGTGGTGAAAAAACACAGGTTATACATATTTGTGGTAGAGGCATCTTGACAGTGGCGCGGGAGACAATCAACAACTTATTTCTAGATACAAAAGCTCAGGTCAGACGTTTCAATCAATGCGCACGCGTGCATATTTGCATCCCAGTCAAACTATTGGCAGATTGATACATCCTCATGATTATTAATTCCAGCAGAAACGTAATTATTATCACAGCTATTTGAAATATCCACTGAAACCCTCGCCATCAGAAGTTTCTCCCTTTTACACATATATAGAAATTTTCCTTTGCTCTGAAATTCCAGGCAGAGCATCTCAGGAACAAAAAAAAGCAAACAAGCCTTCTCCTGCTTGAGTAGCCCAGCCACAACAAATATCAGGAAAAGAAAATTTACTGGAATGACTTGGGACAAATCACAAAGGATACAAAATCTGTTACTTCTGAACAGAATATTCATGGCAGTATATAAAAGCAAAATAACAGAAACAGGCTTGGTAAGATTTAATTTAAATTGAAAGACATTGATTTTTCACCTGCTTTCCCCCTCAGCTTGTAGATTTTAGTTTCAGATTGATTTCAGCCTCTCAGATTGAGATGAGAGGTGACTATAGGCCTATCTACAGAGGTTACAGGGTGAAGCAGCTGAAGCTAAATAGAACTTATGATCAGTGATAAAAATACCAGAAACAACAAAAGAATAATGCTTTCCTTTAACTCACTTTCAAAACAATCATAAGGAAAACATAATACCAAACAAGACCATGCAGCATTTGTAACAGCTGTATTCTCAATGTCAGGTTGCAGATATTTGTTTTTAAAAAGATATTCTCTCACTAGTCTCTCCTGCAGTCCTCCCAAGGACACAGTCAGGACAGTGAAACTGGAATTGGTTTTCAGATGACCAAGTAGCATTCCTGTCCTGTCACACACATCTGTACCCGATACCCTCTTTTCAAACTGAACACTCCCGCTGCCAGCTTAGTAACACTGTGAGGATTGCCTAATAGTTCCAGTCTTACTAAAGAATACCAGCTTGAACTCTACTAAACTAAATTTTTCTTTGTTTTCTTCAATTTCTAGTACTTTTGAGAAAGCCTCAGCTCTTGCAGCCACAGAAAACTGCAACTTCCACATTGCAAACCATCAACTATTTCATTTAAAAGGTGAGGGATTTTAGCTCTTGTGGCTGCAGATAAAAGTTAGAAGTAAAAAATCATAAAAAAATAAATGCAATAAAATATGCTGCATTGAGATACATTTTAGGTGAATCTCATTATTTTGGAGACTTTTTAAACAACTTGCAGCTAACTACAGAATAGAAATGCAGGTATATAAGAGTACAACAATAAATGCACTCATATTAAATTTACAGCTAGAAAGGATGAGGCAGTGTTGATGACACCTATCTTGGAAAACAGCATAATTTAAGGATATATGCTACAGCTCTGGCCTACTAAATTTCTGTTTCAGATTTTGAAGAAAACAAATTTGTAATCCTTCACTGTTGTCAAGTGACAATTAGCAAAATTAAAACAGAATTTAAGTTTTCTGTGCTGCCTACTGCAGTACAGAAAAGTTAACTCCCATTAGGGACAAAATTACACAGTTACAATTTTAATCAAGTCCCCCAAAATTTGCTACAGCCCTCGGTAAAACTGAACTTGTCACTACCTGACAAGGTCCCTGGGTCACTGGAAGCAGGCCGTCTACCAGATGTCATATCTTGCAGAACCTTGTCATATCCTTCCTCAGGACCCTTCCGAAGTGTGCTTTCCGAGAGGTTTCTCAGCTGTGCTGAGGATGTCTGCTCAAGAAACAAACATACACTTCTTTCAGAAAACATATGCTATGTCTTTAGTAAATAATTTGTCTTCAGGTATTGAATAATACTATTTATGTACTCGGAAGCACACCAGAATTCTTTTTTTCTTTCCATTAATAGCACAGATTTAGTAGGCACCACTTTTAATATGGAATACTATCTAGAAAGTATTCCTTACTGAAGCTGACAGACATGTTGCAGAACTGCTGTAGTTTTCAATTTTATGAGTTGTTTTGTTTTTCTTGTTTGTTTTTTTTTTTTTCATTTTTTTTGTTTGTTTCTTTAAATACACTGCACTTTCTGTGCAACTCTTAAATAGGATTGTTAAAGTATTACATCTCTAAATTTACTATGGGCTGCTGACAAAATTTATGTTTATTATTTATACACTCAAATGAATAGAACAATATTTTTACACAACTCTAAGAAAGTACACATATACTTTAGTGAATGTGTAAGTGTATTTCAAGCTTACTGGGACTGAGAATAAGACAATAAAAATTCAGGCCATAAACACATGAAAAGCATTAGTAAGATTTATAAAACTGCCTTATGCATTTGAGCCAACTGATAGCGTTACATCTTCAGAGCAGAACCTGGACTACCTGTGTTTGCTCCCACTACCCCAGTGCGTCTGGATGCAGAACCTTTGCTACAGTCTCCCAGCGCCGAAGAGAAGCAGAGAGATGGTAAGTGAAGAGTGGCTGCCCAGTTGCTGTGCAGTGAGCAGAAAGAGGTTACGTAGGTTTTCATTGTCTTAAACTTAACTAGGGCATGCACTGTTCAGTCACTGGCACTCACACACAGAGTGAATTTCTTTGTATTCGTCTTGGTGTCTTAAGGATTAAAAGTTATAAAGCCCATTTACTCACAGATCAAAGTAGTAAAGTATTAATAGTATATGGTGTAAGACAAGACAAAGATATATCAATCCCAGTTACACTTTTTATATGTATTGCAAAATAGGCTTCACTTGAACTTAAAGTGTTTCATCCTTAAGTGTTTGTGAGGTTCCAATAAGGGTCGAGGTCACAGTCCAGCCCATCTGCACAGAGCTAATCCCACAGTCGTGGCCCTGAAAGCACTTCCATTATACTACCATGCAATTTAAAGAAAACACTCAACTTATTAATTCTTTAAAATGCATTTATAACTTTTAGGTGTCTTACTGAGATGAAGGTGAAATCCATGGGGATGTGACCAGCTTGGTTAGACCTTCACTGTCAGAGGAACACATGTAAGGACACTGGGGCTGGTGGTCTGGCCCATTGAATTGTCTTCTTTTTAGCTTAGGAATTATATAAGGAGTAACTAGAACAGGAAGCTTCTCCCTCCCCCCAGCTTATTAAATGATTTCCTGTCAGTCCTTAGGAAAAGCAACTCATTGCTTAAAGCCTTAAGAAGGAGTTGTGTGTGGCTCATGCCCAGGCTGGGAACAACAGGAAGGGAAGGACAAGCAGAGCTAATTGGCCCTTTTACACTTTGCCAGGGTAGCCAGCATGTCATAGATAAGCTTTCCTCACTAGTGATACCCCGTTGGTCCCTTCCTCTCTTTCATTCTGCTTTGCCTTTAAACATGATGGTGTCAGATGTGATCCTGGCCAACGCCCAAGGGTGACTTAATGACCCTCTCCACATACCAGCACTCAGGGAAGCTACATTTAAATCTGGCCACTCCACCATTTCCCATGTACAACAGAAATAAGCCATTTTCCCAGTGGCCTCATTTACATAATTAAAAAAACAAACCAGCACTAGTAAGACCACCTAATAAGTGACTATTTTATTTGCCTCAGTCAATAAGTGACACGTTTCATTGATAGAATTTATAGTCTTAATTTGTCAAAAGACACACTTCTCAAAGTGGGCTTTCTAAAACTTTATCAAATGTTGTTTATATTTTTTTCTGAAACAAGTACATTTCCAACAGCAGCCTGGCAAGACAATCCCATAGACAAACAGTTTGGCATCTAGGCAACCAGCTAGCTGATAATATAGATTAGGTTCCAGTAGTCCCAGTCACAATAAATTATCATGCTATGTCCATACATATGTAACACGTAGGCACATTTTGCCCTAAATCATCCTTCAAAGAACTAAGTGTTTGTACTCCTTTAACTGCAACCGCATGGCGACTATTTATGCCTATTTTCATGTTCTCCTGACAATATGCAAGCATTTAAAAAATTGCACAAATTATATTGATACATACCTAATTTACTGACAAATCTGCATGTTTAAATGCTAGAAAAAGCCCATTAAAAAAAAAATCTCACATTTATAAAATTCTAGGAATTATTTGTAACAAGTCCATAAGTGTTATCACAGTGACTTAGGCCCTGAGTGACATTTCTAGACTTCAAAACATTCTTAGTGCTCAGCACTGAACTGCCCCCCACTGGTACTCATCTATTCTGAAACACAGAGTCCTGGACAGGACACACTATGCTTGATGCTTTCCAACACTACTGGAATAAAATGATTATTCCACAGGTCTCACCAATAACACTCCAATACCGCAGTGTAGCATGGGCCTTTTGTCTCAACAGCAAGGTGGAGTCAAGGTACACTCAGCATGATGTAAGGATGAAGGAGTTGCAGTAACTGAGATTAGATTAGTCACTGGCCTTTGCTTCTTTATGCAATAGGTTACTCCTCTCTAGAGTAGTACCTCACACTCACCCTTCTTGACTAGAATCCTGGTTTTGTTCAGTTCATAACTGTCATCTGAAGATTTAACCCATGCTCCCTAATCTTTCAGCCACGTTTTTGATGGTTGTGTTGAATAGCACTATACCCAGGATGTGTCTGTGAAATCTCAACCAATATATCCGTCTTGAATATAGGTTTCCACTATGCTTTTCACACACATCCTGTAGTAGTTCCATAAAGATCTGAATTTTCTAGCCTCCTTATGAAAAAAACATGAGAACATTACAAAAATCTTTCTTCTCTGCCAACTAGACCTATTACTTTTCCTTGTGGAAGAAACAAGGTCGCCTGGGCAGCAGAATTCAAGACCTATGTGCAAATCACTCTTTCCACAACTTTTACTTGGGTTCAGACGTTTGCAGCATTTAAACTTCCTGTTTTGCACTGTATTTAGAGCAAAAGTTGATGGCACATCCTGGAAACATGTACTCTTGGAGGTGACAACAACGTTGCCATCATTTATGGCCCTAAAAAGATCTCAGTAGAATTTAAACACCCCCCCACACACACACACACCCCCTTACTTTAGCTGCAGAGTGTAAAAATGTAGGTGTTGGTATTATAACATTTCCTCTCAGCCAGAGGAGTAGCATTTGTAATTACCCATCAAAATAAAGTAAGATGAACACAACAATTTTTTACCTTTGACACATCACACTTCCATCTTGAGTTATTTTAAAAACACATTTGTTATGAGCTATCACAAAGTTTGGCCATCCTGAAGAAACAGTTTGAGCAATGTGTACAAACTGCAAGTGGGAGGGGGAAACAAAAAGCACAGAACAGAAAATCCACATTTCTCTACTGATAATCAAACATTTCAAGTAAAGTGTTCCAATGGTTATACTTCATCTCACAGTTAAAGATGTTTTATTCTGCACTGAAGACAGGCACTTTTTATGTCTCCTAAAATATGTTTCTAATTTAAGTTTGAAAAAAAAAATATTTCCATTGTGCCATATATGCGGTAACTCAAAACCAAAATGAAAGGATTAAAATCAGGGCTGCACAGAATGGTTTAAATTAAATTCAGGTAGTGGGGAAGACTGCCGTATCTGGCAAACTCCCACTTACTGAGCTTTCTGGCCAAGAGGCAAGATGAAGCATAACAATCCTTACCTGCCAAGTCTAGAGCAATTCTGAGGCTTTTATTCATCTCTTAAAATAAAATGCTAATGCTCTTGGAAGCTTGCCTACCCATACAGTAGATCTCACCTGTCTTTTCTTTATCCTCACACAAATGTACTATAATATGCTTCAAATAATGACTGAAAATGTTTTCAATCTTTTTTTTTTTTTTTCTAAATACATGGTATTTAAACTTATCACCCATTACACTTCAATGGAAGATGTGACTAAATCCTACAGGTATTTTGAAAATCTCAGCTAATAGGTTACAAATTATTGCTAGCAACATAGTGTATGAAGAGCTGAAATTTGGACTGTGGAATGCTCTCTTCCCATCTGTCACTCTCCCCACACCTATAAAACCTCTGTTGTCCCCACACAGTCTTCCTAATGAAATCTGCACCCCTCAAGAGTGGTTCTGCTTATGACAGTGCAAACTGATTTATGTGATTAATATTATTACTACAGCCAACATGAAGTCTGCCCCAAGGCTTCCCCAAATACATAGTTATGTCCCTGAATGGATTGCTCTTGGCTAAGGAAAGAAAGGATAAGAAGAGCTCTGTCTTTCAGAAAAGGCACTGGTGTTGAACAATTAAAGTTTTCATGAGCTTTTTAGGAGATTCCTCAAAATAGTAATATTAAATCATTTTTTACAACCATTTGGGAAGATATGAAATATGTAAATAATACAAAGATCTCTCTGGAGCTTTCTCATAGTCTTGTATGAGGTTTAAAGATTTTCAGATGGTACCAGTAACAAAACAATTTAGTAACAGCCTGGCCTAATAAGGTCACAGTTAATCTGAATAGACTATCTACCTTCAGGGAGTTCTTTATTCCAAGCCAGGGAGTTCCCAAAGTTTTTCTGTTGCACGTACAACCATCAGCAACAGCAAATGCCTTCACTGGCAGCATCAGCTCCCATTTGTTTGCCAGGCTGTGTGCCATTTTGAAGTGACTTGTGCCCCTCCCAGTAGTACATCCATCACACTAAGCATTCTACAGCAATCAAAAAATCATTATTTGCTATAAAACCTGAAAAAATTGCAGCAATTGCACACCAAGTCACAGGCATGACTGATTTGAGAAACTGCTACCAAATCTAGTGTTTTAATGCTCTTTCCCATCTCCCTTGAAGATGTTTTTTTAGGATATACTGACTAGGAAATTTTGACAACTTTGTTAAAAAACAAGTTTCACATCTTTCAGGTTGGGACTAGGGCCATTGTAATGGGTCAAAAATCAGAAGAATTCTTTTGTTTTGCTTTATTATATATCAAGATCTCATGTCTGACAAAATGGCATGAGTTCTGAGCACTTTGGGGCTGACTGACAGCAAGTAATGGAACTACTCCTAGTACTATGCATTCTACAAAACAGTAGTTTTAAAAAAGATATCATAGAATCATTTAGGCTGGAAAAGACCTGTAAGATCATTGAGTTGTTAGCTTTGTTCTTCATAATTTGTCAGGAAAAAATGAAAGGAGTGGCTTGTAATAAAAGCTGCTTTCATTAATACTTTTTTTCTTTCTTGGACCACATTTCATGAGATAGGATAGCAATTCTTGGAAGCTAATGCTCACCACTTGCTGCAGAAAGGGGAAGTAGGCAAGGATGTTTCAAGGCTTGGGGATGGTACCCAACCTGCCCTTCTGCAGGCTGCTCTCAGGTTGATGTGTACTCCAAAATGTGCAAAGTGGTATCTGCCTGATATATGGCCTGCAGGACCGAGGAGTTAATATGAAACTTGGCAACTCTGAACAGGGTTGAGAGATCAGGGAAAGAAAACTGCACTGTCAAACAGGAGGTAAGTTTTCAGTTTTGCTTCAACTCATGTCCCAAGTGACTTATTTCATGATGATTTCAACTGCCACATCAGTGACCTTTGTGTTCAGAATGTGTTTCCAGTACTGGCGCATGCAGAAAGCTTTCTTCTTAAATTACAGAGAGTTCAAATAAGTATAATCCTAAATGGGATCTCAGCTTCAGAACAGAATCAGAGTCACTTGTGCCATTATCAGATCATCTTCTCAGACAACCCGAGGTCAGGCCAACCTAGGCAATTATTTATAGTCATTTGTGTGGAACTCATGGCATTTGAAAGCCTCGTGAAAGCTCATCAGGCTGCACAGAACTCCAGAGGTCATTTCTGTTCCCTCTCATTATACCGGTTCTTAACAGTGGGGAGATTAGAAACACTCCTTCAATTCTAGATGGTGATACTTGGCTTATTAAGGAAAAATAATGTACTTCAGCCTACACTGATGAGGAGATTAAGACTAACTCTTAAACTCATGTGGAAAATCTGTTCCATAACACAAGACATTTCAGCAAGAACAACCTCTGTACATGATCACAGGAAAAGTCATGGAACCACTCAGCACAGGTACAGGCTATCACTGCAAACATGGTCACCTGGGTGGGAAGTGTACAGAAAAACAGAGGGTTTGAACTTGCCCACATGAACTTCTTCTGAAGGCCTTAAAAGTGAGGTGGACTTTAAATTTCATTAGTAGTACAGACAGGGTGCTCTTAGGACACCACCGCACAGACGTGGGTTCCTGCATATGCCATCATCTAATGGTTCAAGGGGGACAGACCTAGCTGGGTATTGCACTGTAAGGTCTGATGAAAGTCTGAGACTTTTCACTACTCTTCTTATCTCCAAGCAATTCTCTCATGTTTTCCCAGACCTTGCTCTGGTTTGTAAGGAAACCCACAGAAATCAGACAAAGACAATTGTCGTACATTTGGAAAGTATATACACCCCACCTTCCATTTACCAAAATACCACTAATTGTTCTGATACAAAGATACTGCAGGGCAGCTACAGAAGCAGAAGATATCCTTCTTATTAAATAGAGGCAAAAGTACTGCTGTACACTCATTACAAAAATGAAATTTAGGGAATTTAAGCAGTTGTGTCTTTTTGTAAGTACCATGAACTGGATGCTGTTGCCATTCTCTGCTGGCAAGAAAAATAAAATAAAATAAAATAAAATAAAATAAAATAAAATAAAATAAAATAAAATAAAATAAAATAAAATAAAATAAAATAAAATAAAATAAAATAAAATAAAGCTGTATTATTGCTAGTCTGTGAGTCCGCAGGCACCCAGTTCCTCAGCAAGCAGACATAGACCTTTTACCTCAAAACATATTCCGAACATTTTCAGTACAAATACTAGAAGTGAATGAGTCCACATGCCTAGGCAGTGCACATGAACACACTGAAAAGCAGCACTGGCAGTACATAATGAAAACTCTGTAGGAGCACAATGAGCTGATCCTGTCCACCCATGTCCAACTTCCACATTTGTTTTGAGCTGTCACAGGAAATATAAGTTCCATATTTCCACATTTACTTTTATATGTATTTTTTCATACATACATACTTACTCAAAAACAATGTAAAGAGGAGTTTACTTTTATTAGGCAGCTACCTTTCTAATCCTCCTATCCAGTTGCTGGGAGCCAAGCTCCACTGCTGAATACACTTCATTTCTCTTCTGCCTTTTATCACTCACTTCCCTGAAAATCAATCCCTTTATTCATGTGCATGTGTTCATTCTTTCAGGCTACTGCCCTTAATTATTACATTGGTGCTGGGTAAAAGAAAAAATAATCAGCATGATCTCTCCACTCTCTTCCTCCACAGAATGTAGAGATGATCTAATATTAACTTCTGTTTATACAGCTAAACCTCTGAAAATGGAGTGGCTGCTTTATTATTTTCATTTTGGGATATCTCTTTAAAAATAATTGTTGCATTCTCTGCTCTAATATTGTTTTACTTGAATATGATGAAGGAAAAATGTGAAATATGACAGTATGTGTAGCTCAGACACGTGCAACATCGCAAGTTTACACTATATTTATTATAGAGAGAAAGAAGAAGTGGCAACAAGCTCTGACTGAGCTGATTTAATATTGTACTACCTTGAGTGTGCACTGTCTTGACAAATACAATGTATAAAACTGTGATGGCTGTTCTTGTTAAACAGCTTAAAAGCTTGAAGGCATCAGGGGCTGGAAGCAATCTCCTAGCCTTGTATCACTCTCAGCTGACACACCTCCCAAAATCTAGTACAGGCTTAGGGTACCTAAAAAATGAAAGACACCCAATAGGTTCTAGATATAAACGTATAAAGCTTAGATAAACTGAATGTGTGGTGTAGGAAGGCATTTATCTGCTCAAAGTAAACAGTGCAGTATACTCACCTATTTTTTATAAATTTAAAGAGAGAATCTCAGGTACTCCTACATATATATCTAGGTATCCAAATATTTTAACGGACCTAGAGAAACTTGCTAATTCCCAGGGAGCGTCTTCTATCTAACATCACCCATCCACTGATTTCAGCAGTGCAATTCTCCCTATGGCTAAGCATGCAATCTACAGCCCTCACTTGGATCTTCACCTTCATACTAACAGATTCCCTTTATACCCTTTACTTATTAGTGTTTAGACAGAAGACTCATTTGACCTACTTTAATAGAAGAAGCTTTTTCTCTAGGGCCTGTCTGTTCTATTTCTGGGGCAGTAAATAGTTTTTTTTCCTGATCAAGAACAAGGTTTGTGTTGGATTGCCACCACCTCCACAAGTGGTTCATCTGAAGATACACCTGTATGTCCTTATATGATAACCAATGCAAAATTACACACATGATGCACAGTACCTCAGAGGCATTGCTTCACGCTGTGTACTTATTCACCTGTCACTCCAACATAAAAGATAGTACTGTAGCAGTCTCAGGGGAAATATGGAACTCCCTCCGCTAGTGACAATATATGCACTGAGATTCCTTTCCACTTGCCTTCACCCTGCAGTGATAGCTGCCACTCTTCTCGGGTGGACAGCTCACATTACTTTTTGACAGTACAAGGTTTCAGTCTCCTACAAGGTGTAATCAAGCAATAGGTAAGTATTGGCAACAGAAAACAGATATGGGCCTTCCAAAAGTCTATTCAGGGCTGTTGCATATAAATACTAATGAAGATTGTCACCCGATCAGGTGATAGATAAACAGGTGGTGAGAAATCAAAGTCCATATGCAGGAAAGGAATTGATCTGTGAACTGAAGCTCTGACCAATGAATACATCTGCCTGCAGTTTATTTCTCCACAGCCTGAACACACCAGCAGATGAACTGGGATATTGCAATTTTTTGGACCTTGCAATGGGAAGTCAGGGTGACAGCCTGAGAGTCAAACTCCTTCAGCATGATGCAGATATCCCAGAAGCTGTCTTTTTGGTGTATCTTTTCTTGAGAATTAATCCCAAAATAATGGTCACAGGTACTCTTTTCTCTGTCCAGGACTATCAATGGTGAAGCTGAACAAATTGACTAGTAGGAAGCTGAACTCATTAATTTCACTACGATCCATAAGTCAATCTCAAGAAAGAAGATACTTGTTGGGATATGTCACCCACCCTAAGAAACAGAGGGAGTGAATATGACTGCCCTGAGGTAGAAAATTGACTCCTCCACACCCAGTGCAGGTTTTGAAGCCAACTGGAGAAGTCAAAGCCATGTGGAAATGACCCAATTACAAATAAATAAATAAACATGCATCAGAGAATGGTCTTCCCATGGCTGGAGTCTGGGAAAATAGAAGATCTGCAAGGGCACAGAAGGTAAGGGATAATTGGAAATCCATGACGCAGTTCAAGTTAACACAGAGGCAGATGCTTGGCTCTGGCTCAGCCAAGCAGCTGAGAGAAACTGGAAGAGTGATGCATACACTGCCCTTTTTCTGTGCAGAGACAGCCTGACTCTGCAGAGCTGCTAGTGCATCCCTTCTCTTACTTGTGTGGGTCAGGCACCAGTTCAGAGCTAGTCCTTGCAGGAGAAATGTATCTTCTTTGCAAAATTTTAAAGCCGTTGGGTATGCACCTTTAAAACCAGATGTCTGCTATTAGGATTTCATTACTGCTCATGATTTTGGCAAGACTGTGTGACAATTAACATGAATTCTTCTGGGAGGGATGCAGCACATGACATCATGCAGTAAATCTTCTGATATTAGAACCTTTCATTCGTGCCCTACTGTACTTCTTAGGGTAACAAACTCAAAATGAAAAATGTAATTACCCAACCGAGCTTTCAATTGTATCATATATTAACTTCTAATACTATAAGTATTCATTCTCAAATCTGAATCTGGCACAAAATGCATTGGAAGATGAAACTTGACAGATCTAATCAGGCACTAATCTGATTCTTCGACAGACACTGATTTAAGAGTATTTTATAATGAGAAGTCTCAGGTAAGATAATAGCAACAGCTGAAGAACAATTACCCTTGCCTGACTTAATGCTGGACTCTGAAAACTCACATGCTAACAAATGCTAAGCAAAATGTAAGAGCAAATAAAACACTTGGAACAAGCAGCATTTTTCAGCCAAATCTTCCTGGGAACTGCTTTCTGAAAATATTGATAATATTGGGAACCAGTGCTTTACAGACATTAATTTGTGCTCAGAAGCACCCCTTGATGAATTTATTCTAACTTTACAGATAAGTAGTTTAGACAAAGATTAATAACATGCTTTTCAAGAATATTTACCAAACAGATTTGAAAAAGCGCAGGATATGATGTATCTTGTAACTTAAATCAATGAAACAAAAGTGAACACATCTAGGATTTACTCAGATCATTAGGAGAACTCCGCTTTAATCCTTTCTCTGCTCTATTAGTGTAGTGAATTACTTGATGGGAACACGGAACTGTTATTCTGTACTACTTTTAGGCTAAGCTACCAGGTTTTAGTACTTCATGTATTTTTATGAGAAGACTCTCAATAGCAGATTTAAACAAATAACCATAGGCCAGGCCTCCTCACCAGTTTTAATCACACTGGTATTAACTACCCCTTTTTGTGTGCTCTTCAACTTTTGGTTAACTGAGTAAACAAGACTGGTCATGCCCCCTTTTTTTTCCCCTACTTAGTCTTTATACTAATTACTATAGCCAGAAAAGTTCACAGTGGCAGACTTTTCTGCATGTGAGTTGACTAACACAACCAAACTACAGTATTCACTTTGAAAGCTCTGATGTTATCCCATTACAAGTATTAGCTTCTTTCTTTTGAGATGCACTTTCCAGTGATACTATGCAAGAACATAACTCAGCAGCATTCCAAAGCTTTACTTTCCTTGGTAATTACAGGGGAATACTTAAAACTTCAAAAGAAAAGCTGGGGCACTGTTAGTATAAGTTGTCCAAGCTTCATCAGTTTCAGTAGCATGAAGACAGCGTACATTCTCAGAGAATCTAGCACAAATCTCTTATTAGAATCCTGATGCAATACTGTTTGTTTTCTTAAGCAAAGATACAAACTTTCAAAACAAATTTGAGACCTGTAATCTTCTAACGTTATGCTTTTCTATCCTTGCACTGAAAATTTATTCTACTTATTCATATGCAATACAACACTGTTCTAGAATTAGCAGCAATGAGAAAAGTAGAAAGCATACTTACTTTTTCTTTACTAATTCAACAGAATGCAAAGCTGTTTTAAAGACCTTCAGCCCCATGTGTTGTTTTTCGAATGATTCCACCACTCGTTTGCAGCAAACGCAGAAAATCATTGGGGTTTCCATAAAGATTGAGAGCACACCTTTTTTTAACTTTTATGTATTCTGCCAATGTTAACTCTACCATCACAGGAGGATGAAAGCCAAAAAGACCCAAACCCCCTACATAATATATTGAAGGTAAAGCAGTAAAATACATCAAGGTGTGATGACTCCAAGAGATCTCAACCACAGAAGTGAAAATTCAGCATACAGTGTAGAACTATAATGAAGGAGGCTTCAAAATGCTCAGAGCACTGTATTTGCAGTATTATACTAGAACCACAAGATTTGGCTAGGTGATCTTCTATATCTCTTTAATTTTCCCTAATAACCTCATGTTTTACCTTCTGCTCTTTTCTTCTGCTTTCATTTGTTTACTTTCCTTAGAGCACATGCATCTTCGAGCTCCAAGGCAAGTATAAATAAGATCTATGTCAGTGCTTGTCTCCAGAGTTATCTTTTGATACTTGCCTCAAAACACCCTCATCTTAAAGCTAAGGAGATGGATGATTGCCTGTGTTAACTTCTCACCAATGAAAACAGTAAATAGCAATTCCAGTCCAGAACTTGATCCACCGCTCCCGCATACCTTTCAATAGAACTTTTTTGTGAGCAGTAGACTATACCTTGAAAAAAACCCCTTTATTTACATCTGTTCTTTAGAAACAATAGTTAGCTGAGCTAACTATAAATACCTAATATTCAAAACACTGAGTTTTGATTATTATAAACTTTTCAAAAACCCTCTGCTTCCTAGCATTCTACCTTATCATCACAATCAACCTTAGCTAGAGGCCTTCACTCTGTAAGGTTCAAGTGTTCTTTAATTGTTTCCATCAACATACCTTGAACTATACCATAAACCAAATATTCCTCAGGTGCAGAGGTAACATTAAATCCTTTTGCATAGAGCTGAAATCAGCATGGAAGTGCAAGGGGCAGCATGCTCCAACGAGCAGGGAAAGGACCTGGATTGCATTGCCAGCTCTGTCCTCGATCTGCTGTGGGACCCCTTTACCCCTGTCTCCCTTCTCATCTTTGCCTGTGATGTTACTCAGGCTGCAAGCTTCTTGCTTCCCAGGAGGTAGGTTACAAAAGCAGATGTAGAAGATACTAATGGCACTCTGATTTTGTGAAGAGACTGAGAGTTCTGTCTTGCAACACCAATGAACTCCTCAGAAAGAAGGAAAGGAGTTTCAGCTCAGGCAGAGGTTACCTTTGAATCTGGGCTTGTTGATTTTTATTTTTGCATTTTTCTTTCATTTAACCAGGTAGGGTACTGGCAGTCCTTTTCATAAAACACAAAACTACATGCTGAAGTCTGTCACTTAACACAAAACCAGATCATAGCAGAGCCTTCAGAAGAGGGACACAGACCCATCCTGAAGGTTAGCACCCCAATTTGTGTTTTTGCAGCACTTACACAGTAGTAAAAAGCAATCAAGTAATGTTCATGAATCATTTGCTGTGTGCGTAATGTTAGGCACTTGTTAACTTTAGGACCACTTTTCTGTGTAAGGGAAAAAAAAAGTTCATTTGGTTAGCTAATACCGTCCCTTCTTTGGGCATAAACAATCTTTTCAGGTAATGTAGATGCTAAGAGTAAACAGCAGCTGTGGGATGTGGGAGCTAAAACCATCAGAATTGGAAAGAAAGGGATAGCCTTGTAGTTAAGGCACTAGTGGTGTGTTCCCTGGGCACAGTGCAGGGCTGTGCAGACACACTAGTTTGGACTGCAGTGTGGTACAGCTCTGCTGGGAATGTGGCTAATTGGCACAGGTCAAGAACTGCAATTATACAACTACACTTCCTTCATTTCTGAGTTAGCTCAGATATTCCTGAACAGCACTAATGTGAATCCATGAAATCATACCTGAAAATAGATCTCAGAAGATCTAAGTTAAATTCAGTTCAGTACTGTGAGATCTTGTGTAAGTCACTTCCATTTCTACCCTTCAGTTTTCCATTCAAAAGATGGAAATGACATTTCATTTCCTCCCACACTTCTACCATTTACTTGTTTGGAAGGGCACATACGATTCCTGATAATGGATTGCACTGTGTATAAGCTTCTGCATAGGAAAGGAATTGCAGTCTCCATATACTTAAATGCAGAAAACACCCTGACAATGTCTATCTTCAAACTGATGAGACTTAGCCTACAGGATAAAAAAGGCACTGTAATTTTTTAGAAAAGGAATAACTATCATTTTAAATGAAGGATAGAAACTGTGCTCACTCTGGCACAGAGGTTGTACTCTGCATGGCTGTCTTCGGGATCGATCATGTATGATGCAAAGGACCTTGACTCAGGACATCGCAACAAAAGTCCTTGATGCACAGTAGTGAGAAAAACATTTTGCTTTGCAATATGACTCTCCTGAAATTGCATAAAAGCATCACTGGTAGTCCTGCTTGTATGGCTCTGTGTTGGCCTGGGTCCTTTGGCTGATCCCAGAGACTTAGACTGGTAATGCCAGAATGCGCCTCGCCAATAGTAAAGCAAGAAGTTATACAAAAACATATTCTACAATAACAACCAAGTGAATTTTAAAAGTGTCCTCAAATGGATAATGAAATAATAAATTAGTGTCTCCTCCCCCAGGAAAAAGTCAATGCAATGAATTGAATGAGGCAAGAAATCTTGCAGACCAACTCAATATGTGATCGTGACATCGAAGACTGACATGATACACAAACACAGAGTCTAGAGTTAAAGTTATATGAGCTATTTTGAATTTGAAAACTTTGCTGTAATGCCTTTGTATTTCCCGTCAACCTTAAGCTATATCTACATTTGCAAGTTTTGCTGTACAATAGGAACATATCTGCAGGGTGAAGAAGCTGATGCAGAGAAACAAATGTCAACACTATACCCAGTCTGAGGGTGTTATTTCAGACCGGCTCTAATCTGTCCCCATAACTGAACACCCAATAACTGCTGGAGTATTTTGTGTTTCTGAAGCACATTTTCCATGTTTGTGAGCTTCAAGACTGGCCTGTGAATTGAATTAATGCACAGTAAGGAGGAATGATAGGGATACTCTCTTCAGAAATGCACTTCTGATCCATACCAAAACACGAGTGTGGACATGTCCTTACATGCATGGCCGAGCACCTCTCTGCAGGGGTATCATCCTCTAGCCACATGCAGAAGACATTTGGAAGAAGATGCTACCTGACATTTGTAAAGATGTCAGAATTTGGCTTGCTATTAGGACTAGTTCCTTAAAATACACTCCTGGGGTAGAAACTGAACTGCATAATTTCATTGAATAAGTCAATGGGATGGCTGCAGCAGGAGTTTTGAGACATGGAAGTAGCAAGTATGTATGCATTATGGGTGATTCCTTAAAGAATGTTTTGCTTTGCTTTTTTTTAAAAAATGTCACAACTTACATTAGACAACTTTATTTCAAAAGAAATACATGTAGCCCTACAGCTTCTGAAATTTTTATTTTAAAAGTAATCCACCTAAGATGAGGTTCAGTTTATGTGTCTTCTCGTAGTGGTTACTATCTGGGATTACTGTACTATGAACCAATTGTTATTTATGTTACCAGTGGATACAAGGATTTTGTTAGCGTAATTTAGCTTCCAGATTCATTTCATAATCCCTATGCCTATTACTTAGAGAAGAAAAAAGCACAAATCAAGATGACATTTAAAAAAAAAAGGAGCCTAGACTGGTTTTGTAGGAACATCTAAATCCTTTCCCTTATTAAATACCTTATCTCAACAGCAGTGCACCAGCCATTTAGGAAAATTAAAGAGGGAGATAGCAAAAAGACACAGCAGATGATAAAGTGCAGTAGTTTCTAGTCATGTAGATAATGAACGGAATCAGCACATGGCCTTTTCAGTTTATCCCTGCTTCAGCTTATCCTTTATCTGCTTAAATTCAAATGGATCAGTCATTATTAAAATGATTTGGAAGTGAGCTACTCTAGTTTCATGTGACTTGTTTTGTGTATCCTATAAAACTTGGTAAATCTTTGGGAAGATAGGTGCTATACACTTTTGCCATTTTAATTCAGTTTGGGACTTGATTTCTAAGCAGCAACTGGTAGCTAATGCTTAAATAAGATTGATTTTTACTCACTAATACAAATATCCATTCATGGGCCTTTTATTCCTTCCAATGAGTTGTCACCTAAAAACCATATCGGCTTCCTTGCTGAAAAAAACTGAGCATTTTGTGCAAGATGCTGTGGGCTTACAATTCTAAAATATACTAGATACTGAAGGTATATTCTAGACAAGATTTCTTTTCTTCATTATTAGATAAATATTCTTCTGTCGTGCTTGGAACATTTTACTTGCTAACTCTGAGAAATGTTGTTTAAGTAAGAGTATGAATGAAGCAATGATTAGCCACTCTGTTAAACATTTCAAATCTGCTTCAAGTGACTGCTCTGTTTTATGCAGTTCTTATACAGACACTGATCAGCCCGTTAGCATCTACTAGTACTGTATCAAGCAGTGTGTATGGCTTGAGTCACAATGTTCATCATGTTTGTCTCCCCAGGTGTATAAGCACACATTATGGAGAATTTTGCTTTGACTGAGCTTTATTTGATGATACATGGCTTCTCTACTTATATTAGAGAAGATACCTTATAGACATGCATACTTTATTTGGAGCAGGAAGTAGAGAAGGGGAAGGTTATTGGAAAAGGATACCTCTGCTCCTTCTTTTTGAATGATTAATACTAAAATCATGAGAGCATTCCCCTTGAATTCTATAGGAGCAAACAAACATTGTAATAGCAACCACTACATATTAAATAGTATATACAGAATGACTCTTCACATTATTTACCTGAGTGTTTTATAATTTTTATACCATCTTAAAACATTTCACTAGCCAAATTCCCCTTAATCATTCATCTCCTCCTTTCCCTTCCTCCTACCCAATTTAAAATCTTGCAACAGGGACCACTTAGGGGATTTCTCCCAATCTCAAGCACTTCAAGAAACCAGTGATGGTTCTTACATTCACCTTTGGCAACACAGTACTGCTCTACTTCTCTTTTTATGACTCCTGGAATATTAATAAAAGTCTTATCCAGCATGAACATATTGTAATGGAGCAGCTGGCTGCTCCCAGCTCCTATCAGAAGATGGCTTATGACTTCACTGGCTTTTGGCTGTCATTAGTTCCCGAATGAGCTGCAACACAGCTCCTAAATGAACTGGTTTTACCGTGTGCTTCACTGCCATGTGGTTTTGTTGGCACCACCTTGCTCTGTGCCCTAATAACACAATCCACAAAGTATTTGCTTCTCCCCTGGTGAAGGAACTGGGGAATCACAAGAATCAAGATTCTTGAACAATACTGCATCTTGAAACTCCTGCCATTGATGTCAATGGCAAAGAGCACTGCATCATTAATTTTTAAGACAAAATGTGTTACTTAACAAGGTTTAAAAGGCTTTGAGACTACAGAATGTCTATATAGTGAAGGACAGTAAGAGTCTTAAAACCGTCAAGGATTTTAAGTACAAATGAATTAACACATCTCCACTACATAGATTGTAAAAATATTTGCAAAAGTTAGCTTTCTAGCTGAGTTAACTCAAGTGCAGTTCTAACCTTTCATCAGCCAGACCCCGCCTCTTTGCTATTCTTTGCACCAAGATGAAATGGATAGCTTAAACATCAAAACAACACAGCCTTACATTCTGCTTACATGCCTTTAACAATACTTCTTCCCACCTGTAGGTCACCAGTTCAGAGGTGAACAGGTCATTTCTGTCAGTTCTTCAAATCTAAGACTAGGAATCCACAGTGCTTAAAGGTTTTTTAGATCAGTTTCTTTGAGTCAAAGTTCCTCACCACAGGTGTGTGCCTCTATTGTCACTAATTGCTATAAAGACTGCTGATTTTTTCTTCAAGTGACAGTCTTTTGAAGTTGGTTTGTGCACTTTTCTGCTACCTTCCTGCAAGCATATACTGCGGATTAAAAAGTGACAACAGTGCTCCTATGAATCATGTGTATCAACTGATCTGGGAGATGGAAAGAAAATAGTTACTGTAAATAATCACTGCCTAAAGCACTCAGTAATAAAGATGAAATTTCAGGAATTGTCTGTGAATAGAGAAAAGTATACAGGAGATTATTCCATTGTTAATTAGAAAGGTGTGCGCTTCAGAGTTTTTTTCAATTTTTACAGATCCACAGGCTGAACAAAATTTTTGTAAGGCACTTGAGTAAACCAGGAGGAGTTACCTTAATGAGGCTTATAAAGGTTCATCTGCCACAGGATGAGACTGAGCATTTTTGGCTCAACCTTGTGTAGGAGGTGGTACACAGCTGTGCTGCCCCAGAAGAAGCCTTGGGAATGAGCTGCAACTCAGGTAACACCTTCCTTATTTCCAGGGAAAGAAAGATGAAACGGCCATTTACTACAAGTCACTACACGCTGATGTAAGAAGACAGTGGTAACACCAAGCTTTGTCACAAGGACCCTAAACTGGGACTGCCCAAGAATGGCTGCTACTAATTACTCACTTAAATAGGATAGTACTTTGTTATTTTTTCTTGCTATTTTCTCTCCAATTAAATTGTCAGTGAGTACAGTAAATACATTTCAACTCCATGAAGAGTTAATAACCAGTGTTTACACTTCTGTCTCTCAGTTGATTTAGCCCTGATCACCAGCTAGAAAGCATTGTCTCCAGATTTCCCAGTGACCTGTCTGGACTTGACAGATCTTGAGACATATTTAGTAACATCAGCATCTCCACTCCTCCCTGCACTCCTTTCTGTCTTCTCTTCCACCCACTGCACTAGGAAGCTTAATGCCTTCAACACAGCACAAATGACTTCATACGCATCATTTAAGATGAATGAAACTGTATTATATTACATTTCACACAGTGCACTTTACAGATAAAGTGGTATCAAAATTGAATATTACCTTTTAAACTGCATTTCAAAGTTAGTAAGTATAGGCCAGATTCTGCCACCTTTCAGTTGTCTGCTTCTCTAGGAATTCCAAGTAATTTAAAAGGATTCTCTCAGAGCACCGTATTTATAAAAATAAGTCATTATTTATGTAAAAACTGTACCTTTAATACTGAATCAGTAAGGAGCTTTAACATATGTCTAAGCATCTATTAGTAGGCTCCAGCTATCAGGTTTTAAAGAGTTCTTCCCAGTAGCTTCTGACATTGCCTTGCACAACAGGTTGAACTCTGGCAACACTAGTGCTTATAAGTTGGCTTCTATCAGCAGAGGATGTGTTCCCATCTCTAAATCATACAGTCATATTAGTGTTATTCTTCCTCTGATACTTTCAAGACTGTAGTTGGAGATGCTATCAGCTCACTTAAGTGCTGCAATTAACTCCTTAAGTTGTGTATGCTAATATGAGCACGATTCTTATCTACCCTCTGGACATAGGCTACCCTTCTTTACACTGACAGAGAAGCACCTTGTGCAGCTGGTCTCAGCTTTCCCATTGCGAATGACAAGTTTCATATGCTTAGTCCTCAACCTCCATACACAACATAACAGATGGAATTTTTTGCTCTTAGAGACACACATTTGAAGTGGCTATGGTAATTAAGCATGGTACATTATTTTATACCCAGAGGATCTCCTCATAGTATGATGGGCAGCCATAATATTTTCAGGCAAAATTTGCTCAATATCTGAACAAAATAATGCTTGTACACTGGTTTGTAGAATTCCCAGATGAGTGTTTTAAATTGAGATACTGAGGTATAGATTAAACCTTCAGGGATATGTATCACAATGCTACTGACATGCCTGTTAGATCAAGCAAGCTCTTACCCTTATGAGTGGAGAAAAATAGGTTAAAAATATGCCAGCTTTTCAACACCAATACCATCAGAATTCATATCTCAACTCAGCTAGGATGTTATCTCCTCTCTTATCTTTGCTTCACTGAGAGGAATTTGTTTGTACACCAGTTGTACAGTCTTTTCCAAAAATCAATTAGACAAGAACCAGTAGGAAATTTTACAATTGATTTTTTATTCAATATAAAAAAATCTGATTAATTAAAACCAGCATGAAACACCAAGGAACATTTCTTGAGAGAAGATGGAAGAACTGGATGGAGTAAGAACACCAAGGAGCATTCACCTCCGTAGGTGACGGGGACCTGTTACAGACCACTGGTTCTGAAAGGTCCTTTGGGAGACTGAGGTTCAATTCCAGTCACCCAGAGTGTTTTAAAATCCCAACTGTGATTGAAGCAACATGAAAAGAGAGAATGAAAAAGGGTGCCAAAGTAACCTCCTTTCTTGCTGCTCATCACTTACTCCAGAAGCAGAGAACTAAGGCTGCAGTTCCACCATAGCTTACATCAATGGAAGCCAGCATTGTCGGGGTGCCTCTCAGTAGTACAGAGCCTCAGTGTCTGGGATGGCATCTTGGCTACACAAAGTCAATACCAACAAACCTACTGACCCAAATTATTTAAGATATCACCCCTGACTTATTTCAACACTTCATTAAAAGTGATCTTTCCTATAAACACGATTGCAAGATACAAACTCTTCATCAAAACTGTCACTTCATAGTCATTTAGTTCAATGGATATATGCTGTGAAATGGAAAAGACTCAGTTAGTTTAACAAACACTGTCTCAGAGATGCAACACTTCAACCTGCCTGTGTTTGAAGCAGGGTAAAGCTCTCAGTACTAATATTAAGAGCTCTGAATGTGTAAGTCATGCTATGTTATTGTCTTTACTACCTCTTGAACTCTTATACTACACCAGATAAGAAGTGACAATTGTGATTCCAACCAGCCAAAAAATTTTCAGTTTCAAGTTTAAAAAAAATTCTTAAGAAACCTGGAATGAATTCTGAAAGATGTTTTTCCTACTCTGTAATCTGGTTACAGAATAGTTTCACTCCATGATGCTCAAATCATAATCAACATTTCTAACACCTATTCAATAGAAAATGAAATACCTTTCCAATGATAAAGCCCACTGATTAGGATATGAAAGAGAGAAATGGGAGAATAAATGACAGCTCTTGCTATACAAAAACTGAGTGAATAACATATCAGTTCTTCATAACACACGCACTCAGCTTCCAGATGAGGATTCAAAATGAATAAAAATTATTGAAAAATCAAAGTATGTAGTGTGGAAAACAAACACACTTGGATGCAAGTCTGTACTGCATTCAAACTACATCACAAAAGAATTCCTCATCCTACATCTTGTAGTGACTCAGCCCAACACTGCCACTTTTTAGGAAATGCGAAACCATTAATTGCCTTATCTGATGAACTAGAGTCCTGCTAATGACTTATCAATTATCACAAGGCTTATCTTTCAGTTTCTTATTAACCAAAGATGTTCTGGAGCAGAATATCCATAGAATTGCTTAACATACGGAGACCAGACTACTGTGGAAGAAACAAAACACCTTATGTTCAAGAACACCCTAACACCACAGCATCAGCATTCCACACACACAAAAAAGAAAAAGGTCAAAGTGGATATTTTTTAGCCACATCAGAACCACTTTTTTACTTAATTCTCTATACCTCCTTCACTTTTGAGGTAACTGCTAATGAATCTGATTTTATATAGTAAAAAGGGCCAGATTTGTAGGAATATATGATCTCTTATTAGCTCAACCAATGTCACTGGAACAAATTGATAGGTTCTGTCAAACACAAACTCCTCTTCAGAAAAAGCTTCAAATTAAAATTTGTACTCACTCGTGGAGCAGGGCAATGGCGTGCAATGCTTTGAAACACCTCAAATTTGTCATTAGGTAATTAGTAACTCACACCAAGGAAGGCAAGGGCATTGGATTATTGGTTTCACTTACAGGCAAGTCCAGAAAGACACCATCAGATGAATCAACAGGCAATTCATCCATTTACTGTGAAACAGCACTTTGAGAGTGTTTCCTAAAGCAAGTTTGGTCGGATTGTGAAGGTAAAGCTTTATTAAAACTTAAATTTCACTGAAGTATTTGGTATGAACATTTTACCAAAAGGTATGGTAAAGTCATTAAACTTTGAGTCAAAGATGACACAGATCAAAATAGAAACTTTGAAAACAAAGAGACACCACCCCCACAACAAAAACAAAACCAAAACATCCAGAAAAGCTAAATCCTTTCCATGTTTTAACGTTTTCTTGGGAGGGAAGAGGTAGACCTTTCTGCAACAGTGAAATTGGATCAGTATGAAGCCTGTCTAATTACCTTAGGTCAGGACTCTGCCAAGAGAGTTGCTAACCAATCCAACTTACATTAGCTAGTATTTTTTATCCAATATATAACAAATCCAGCATAGTCCAGGCTAACAATCCATACTGATAAGATTAATTTCTAATATGTGCTTGTGTGTTAGCAAAATTTGTATTTGGATGTTTAAGAAAAACAAATAGGGAAAGAGTTGGCACTATTCTTATGGTTTTCTTTTGTTTCTACTTTTCAATGAATATTTACGGTATTTTTGCTTGCTGTACTTGTAGCACTGCACATGGGAAGCCAGACAGTCTACCTACAGACTTTGCTTGTCTGATGTGCTACAATGGGCTTTTAAAATGCCTTTTAAAGAACTGTTGTAGACTTTAACTACTTGTGCCATGCTGATAAAATCATTGCTTATTTTGTCAGGTACCGTCTGATACTGTTCTATGGGATGCTTTATATGGACAAATTAATAAATATCATCCTTTGTCATTTAGGATATGGAAAGCCAAACAAAACCAGTTATGTGCAAATTTGGTAGTGGCTAATACAGATTCTGATTAGGTTGCCAATCTCTTTTTCTTGTGGATAGGCATTGTTTTTACTAAGCAGTAATTTTAAATATTGAGCATTGCAGTTCAAAATACGAGTTTTTCAGCTGCTAGGTACACAATTAAAACTCCTTTGAGGAAGAGTAAGATAACATATGGAGATAAAAAAATAACTCTAGAAGGAAGCTCCGATGTTAAATCTTGGATATATCATGCGAAGCACTGATGAATTAGACACCAAAAAAAGTTATGTGCCCTCTCAGGAAAATTATCTGGCTGTTAGAGCAATTAAGACATCTGAAGTCCATGCCTTCACCCATGCCTAAGGCAGTCAGTATGAAGATAATGGCAGTATGAATAGTACCTTTACCTCTTCAGATTGCTGTTTGTACCATGAGGACTCTAGGCTAGTAGGTGCACAGGCAAGATTAACAATAAAATAGTAAGGCCTTATTAGAGTCTTGAAAGTTATGTTATTCATAAATCAGTCCCTAATTCAGTAAACTATTGGGCACATACCTAGACATCTTGGTTATTTGGACCTTCGGATTATCAGAAAGTGTTTCAAGTTATTCAGAAGATGCTTTACCTGTTCTGGGTCCTCCACATCAACTCCCATTTCTCTAAAGTCCTTTCTCTATGCTAAAAAAACCCAAACAAAACAAAAACCCAACTGAAAATCGCATCCCCTAAAATTCCAGACTACCGTTGATTGGGACCATGGTTGTGATCCTTCAGATGACAGTTGATAGCTACATAAAAAAAAAAAAAAATCAGAAATCCTCTGTAAAAGCTCTTCTTGCACCATTGCAAGCCACTAATCATATGACATCTAATCTAAACCAAAGGCAAACTGTTAGCTATGAATATTTTTCCTAGCCAGTGCTCTAAATGTAATAATGGTTTTCAGAATGTGTGTGTCTGGCTCACTTCAAGCGGTTTTGCTCCTTCCTTGACTCCAGCTGCAAACTACTAAACACATACTTTTTTAGGTCATTATGGCCTAATGTCTGTGGCATTACATTATTTCAGTGACATATCTTTGAACATACCGTAATTCCAAAAACTGCAGGTCATCTTCTAGGCTAACTGGAGAGCAGGATTTTATATTAACTCCATCCTTCGTCTCTGGCTCCCTTTTTAAAAAAGGAAAACAAAAAAAATCACACCGAAACTTCCTTTCCCGTTATTCCCTTCTTGGTAATGAGTCTTATAAACTTGCCCTATTAGGAAAAACCATTGCGAGTGGCAAAAAGTGCACCACCACTGAGAACATCCTCCATCCTGATAAATTCTGGCCCAGAACCAGGCACAGAGGGTAGCTAAAGCACAACATTCATAATCAGAGACTCTTAGACAAGGAAACCTTTGCCAAAGACGACTTCTACTCCTCCCCCTTAAGAAACAAACAAAAAAACACACATGCGCCCAGGCCAATAAAAGACGACAGCTGTCTTCAGAAAGATACTTTTAATGGTCCTTTTCAAAAGGAATCAAGAAACTAATTCTTCATTTAATATGCTCAGGTTAATCCATGGTCCTATGAGTTAGATACATATATACCCACTTATACTCTGATTAGATATCAAATAAAATTAATTTGGGCAGTTTCTGTTTAAGGAAGGAATGGCCAGAATAGCAAAACTTCTATAAATCACATACAGATTCTACCACTGCAGTGACAGAACTCCATGACTTGTCAGACTCACCATTTCAGCTCTAAGGGACAAATTTAGTAAGACCACACACACTCAAACACAATTTCAGCCACAATCTATGAGTTCAGGTATGTCAGTTGCTCTATTTGGTCAGTTTTACCCCAGTGAAAAATGGGAATTCAGATATTTTGTCAACATAAGTTGCGTGAGGTACCACCTCCTTTGAGCTATGCTATCTTATAAGCAGAAAAATACCGGTATTTTGCATGAACAAAAAGCTTAAGCTTTATGGTGTAACAGTGGCAGCAGTATAATTTGAACTACACATGTGCAGTACATTGAAGGAATCACTCTGTTTTATACTTTTCCTTACTGCAGTAAGGAACAGCTGAACACAAATGATTTTTTCCAACAGAGAGAAAGCAGGCATAATGTGGAAATTTTTGTCGCTATATCAGTTTTTTGTACCTTCTGGTGTTCACCATGACCAACCATAGTCAGATTCTCCTGGACACACAACTGCAGCTTAATAACTTTAGTAAGGGGAAGGACATCAGAAGCTCTTGGGTTCTCACGCACCCATCAGGGAGAGTGAACTGAGCTATGGAGCCACCACCAGGGGAAGTCCTAATCTGGACAGGATTGGAAGGTAAAGAAAATACCAGATTTCATTCCCCATCTTCCCCCTTCCATGTCCCCATGCAAATACACACCTCTGAAGGGAAACTGTGGAGAAAGACACCTGTAAAGATTTTCATATGTTACTTCAAAATGGAAATTTCATTCAGTATTGCCACCAAAGCCCAAAGACCCACAGGAACCTTAGGGCACAAGAGAGACATGCCTGCAGGAGAAATGGAGGAAAATATCTCAGAGGTGGACAACACCCTCAGACAGACCTCCTACATAAAAGCAGGAAGACGTGTGTCAAAGTATTATCTTTACACAAGCACTTTGGAAAGCTGAGCTGTTTTTCAAAGACACCTGCATATGCAAAAAAGCCTGTGTCCCTGCCCACCAATTTCTCATTCCTCTTATCAACAGCCTGGCTGCTCTGGCACTTTTAGCTCTCTGGCACTGGAAAGCCTAGCATGATTGTTCATTTCTCAACAAACCCGTGCTGCAGACTGAAGAGCTTTAGCTAAGCATGCACATTTTGGATGTGTATCCAAAGCAAACCCAAACATCTTGAGATTCTTCCTTCACTAACTCCGAACACATTTGATATGCTTAAACACGCATTATATTCTATCAGAAACCAAATGGCTATTTGCTGTTCCAAATAATCAGATGTATTTGCTGGACGATTAACAGAAATATTGCTCACCCAAAGCAATCAAACTTTCATTTATGTGTTGAAGAGCCTGACCTACAGTCCCTGAAGTCTGTAGCACTATTTCCAGTCACTTTGATAGACCATGAATCTAGCTTTAAGCGATTTTTTTTCTCCTAGATGTACTCACCCAGTGAAGACTAAGTTCAGTACTGATTTTTTCACACTGTAGCTAAAAGAATGAATATACTTAAAGCTTCATGTAAGGCCGGATATCACTAGGTAAATTGAATACAGAGACTTGTTTTCCTTACATTTGGTTTTGATGTTCTGTTCACTGAGCCTATGACTGCAAAGGTTATAGATGATGCAATTTATTTTCCTTCTGCTTTTTACCAGTAGAATACTGCTCCTCTTCCTAGATTAAACACAGGCTTTATTGCACATTTATCTCAAAATACACTTCTTTGAAAGGTCCAAAATCTAACAGCATGTTTCATATTTGCTAGTAGTCTCTCATTTTTATCCTAGTCTTGTAAGGAGTCTGCTTCCAAACCAGTTCTGCCCCTCTAATGTCAACGGTAGGTTTGCCCAGACTTGAACAGAAAGAAATACCGTTTTTGAAAACTTTGGAAGCATCCTGTTCCTACAGCAAGCACTGCAGACATTTATACTATTACCATTCTATTATGAATATAAAATTAAAGACATGGAGACTATGTAAGACAACAAACTATCTTTTCATTTACTTCTGATTTTTCTTTGTTCCTATTAAAACTAAAGTTATGTACACTGGTAGTTTTCCATGTTTATTTTATACCTATCTATACGCATAAACCTACTCATTTTCTACCGAGTACTGAAAAGTGTGGAATTAACTGCAGAATGCTGATCACATTATTATGTGCTATGCTTGATTACTTAGGCATTACCTTAAAAATACAATATTTCTTTGTAAGTACATTTGACAACATGTAGCTATAGTCAGTCTGCACATCTTCATACCACACAGTGCATTTTGTTCCTTTGTTTTCTATAAATACAAAACTGAAATCAAGCTCATCCCCAAAATAACTGTGTAACTAACAGTTTGCATACAGATTCTGTAAACCAGACTTTTTTCTTTTTACATTCACCAAATAGCTTATCTTAAAAAAGAGGCTATTATTCCTTATTTTATTTTTCCAGGGAAACTGGGATCTAGCCAGTAACAGGTAAGTTAATATAATTTTTACAATAAAAGGTAGGTAGGACCTGCATTAGGAAATCTAATTTACACTGCTTTTAGCTCAAAAGTAAGCTTTCTGGTTACGTTATTTGACCTCAATTAGTGTCTAAGATTGAAGGTAGATCTACTCATTCATAGGTGTCACATTGCAAGTCTGTTTTACAGTATTCCTCTGACACCAGCCAATTACATGAACTAATTGAGAGCAAAACATTCCTACGCTGATCTTGTGTTATCCAACATTTCAATAATTTCCGGAGGTCCATTTTGGGTACGTGCCTGTATAGTACCTTTAATCAAATTATTACCCTTTTTAATTAGTCTCAGCTACATGTTGAGCAGCTAATTATACATAAAACTTTAACTGGTATATTCAGCAGGTATCTACTAAAATTTTCACATTTCTTATAAAGGGAATAAAGTTAACTGTAAGCAATACAATAACATAAATTGCAAACTTTCAAATAATCAAGATCATATATGCAAGCAACTGTGACACTTTTGTTCTATGTACTCTCAATACAATGTACAGAACAGCCATAGCTAGAAGAGTTCAGAAAAAAAAAGGGAAAAATACAAGTGGTAGGCAGTACTCTTCATTTTTAATTAATCTTGCTATTTTACAAAATCAGCAATGAAAACAGTTACTGTTATGCTCTCTCCTGCAACTTGCTGAATGTTACTAAAAAAAAATTACTCAGTTACCACTACCAAGACTTCATGCTTTGACTATTTTAACAGCTACTGCAAAGCAAAGCTTGTTTACAAATTCACTATTTCAATGTTAGAAAGAAATGAATACTCAGATGATCGAATTTCAAAGAGGTCAGGACTGACATCAAGCTTTTCACAAGCACTTGGTACACAGCTCTTCTACCTTGACACCTATTAAGCATTCCCAGTTTGTGATTTTGACTAGATATCCAATCGGGATTTTCTTTCTCAGTTCAGTCCCATACATAATCAAGATTTGAAAGGCCTTTGGGTTCAGAGGAAGTGAAAATGCAGACTATGGACTTGATTCAATTCCTAAAGAAAGCAATGGAAAGGCTCTGCTGAATCTAATGGCGCCTAACAAGCTCCAAAACTTTTCAAGCTGAAAGTCAAATTTACCAGCATTTATCAAGCACTGTACAGAAATATTTAAGTTTCTAGGAACAGGCAGAATAATGAAGAGTTAATAAAACATTAAAATACCATAAATTTTTAGAACATTCAAAATTGAAAAATTAGTAAATATAAATCTATGATTTCTATTTATCAAGGAAGAAAAACTAGAGAAACCATTTAGATGTGCTTTCAGAACTAGACAGAGTTAAGGATAATGGTCAGTATCTGGTACTGTGCAAGATATGCAATATATTAATCACTTCCCCTCCCACTGAAAAAAAGTGAGTCAGTGTTTCAAAACTGTTTGCACAAGCAGACAGAGAAATGAGTTTTGTTGGATCACTTAATAAACATTGAAAAAAAATCACAGCAGAATCCCTAAAACTTGCAAAAACTCACCAAAACTCAGATCCCTAAGATGATTTTTATAGAGCATTGATAAATACACACATTCTACTTTTACTTCCAGTACTTTTGCAACACCTGAAAGTTTTTTTAATAGAAGTCAACATAAAAAGGAAAATTGCTAGCAATAAACTTTCAAGGAATCACTGTAATATGCAAATAATATGCAATTAGGCTCTATTCAGCCCTCAGTGAAATCTCAGTCAGACTTTACCAAGTAGACATGATCATCTGCTTTCCACTACAGCTAATTAGCAAAGGATCTTCTCATTACAATCAGAGTAAAAGGTATCACTTGTTCTCTGTGAGGAGCTGAAGAAGGAAAGTTTGTAAGAGAAAGAAAACAAGCTGCAGCCTCGCTGCTCTCTCCGAGACCACTGCCCTCCCATGCTGACAAAGGACGAATTCCAGAGCAACCAAAACATTTTGTTGCTTTCTCTCTCCACTCCTCTCTTAGTTAGTAAATATTATCCTAAGTACCCCTTTAGCAAACACTGTTGTAAATAGCCACCTGTTTTTTTGGAATGACACTGAGAAAGCTAAGTGCCAGCTAACCTTCTTCAGTTATGTTTACACTGTCTTCAAACCAGTAAAATAAGTTTGACCTGATTTGCTTCAACAAAGCTTCCTTGGCTAGATCATGGATTCACTGACTGCAAAGACCCAAATAAAATTTATATCCTAATTGTCATTAAAGTGATTAGTATATAAACTGCTTTGTACATCTTACTCCTATATTTAAGAATGTCTGGGGGGGCTTTTTTTTTTTTTTTGTCCAAGAGGACATATATTTCATTAATGTTAAGCCTTATAAGAAGGGCAGCCGAAAGTTACTACAAGCCTAGAGGTCTGTGCTCTGTAAGGAAACGTTACAGGTTTTTAAGTTTAACGTGCGCACTGTATGACAAAGAGCACAAGGTGCCTTCTGTCCTACACAATTCATCTCAATTGAGTAGAAACAACAAGATAGGGACTCACATTGTACAAAAATGAGCTAATGTATTTAGCAAGTTGTGATAAATATGTCTTGAAGTTATTACAGACACCAGACTAACAAGACCATATAGCCAGTAACTATATACATTATATGAACATCCTTTCCTGAGCAGGAGGATATATCCTTTTAGAGGAAGGTTCTCAGACAAAAACCAGCAAACAGCCCTTTCTAGGCAAAATAGCTCAATTACCACAAGTATTTTACAGAGCAATGGAAACAGTGCAATGTATTCACCAAACACCCTCGAGATACTGCTTGATAAAAGAGACTACTGCTTTTTCACAACAGCCTCCACTGAATCCCCAAAGCGGCCATTACCGAAGGAACATCCAGGTGTTGCTGAGCTTGAACAGGAGAAGGAGCTGGGAATGAGAGGAATTCTGCTCCCCTGCCCACCCCAGCTGCCACTGCCTTTTGTTTCTCTATTTTTCTCTCAACTACAGCCACATCCCATTTCTGAACAAGTGACAGACAGCTCCCAAAACTTGACCACCTGGCCTTTATCAATAGGCATAACCATAAAGCCCCGAGGACCCAGGCCAGATGGAAAGTAAAATTCAGCAACGTTCACTGACAAAAGCACTTACACACTGAAAACTTGTTTCTCGGTGAAGTTTAGCATTGTTTACTGACAGGTCAGCACTAAGAGTAAATCATCTCCTCCAGGAATTGGTGTCAACACTTCTCTGGCCACTGCTAATTGTTACTCTATACTTATGTCACTTACAGACATCACCACAGTAACACACAGTTTGTAAATTACTTCACTATCATGCAGCAAACCAGCACCTGAAGTAAAACACAATTTGCTCACTCGGCATTTTAGCAATGCACAAAACATACTGCTCACAAGCACCACTGAAAACATTCAAATGACAATTGCATTTATTTGATGATCAAGTGAAAACAAAGTTTGGGGGTTTTTGTTTGTTTTTTACATCTCAGCCATGATAATTGCTAAGTCTCTGATAGAAAACAGATTCAGAAACACTAAAATGTTTCCCTTGAATTTTGTCACATTTTATTTGCCAATCTTCTGAGTTGCAAAGATTTCCTTTTCACCAAATGCTTCTTACATCTTTTGGATTGTATGAGAAAAAAGTATAAATGCTACTTGAAAACACAACATATTAATAAATATTTCGTTTTGTTGAAAGGTGACTTGCAAAGCAATTTTCAAAGCATCTAAAAGGAATATAACTACACTGAATAGCAGGGGAGCCCAAGACTAGGACTAGAGCACTGCAGAGATGTCAGCAGCGACAGTGGAAGCCCTGGGAGAGCCCTTCACATTAGTCATCTGCCTGATTAACCTGAAGCTCACACGCAACCTCATTTATTAAGTGCAACAAAACTATATAAGCTGAAAGGATTTTCAGGTTCCCTCATCTTTGAGAGGCACTGCTTTTCCCACAGAAATATGAACTGCTGTTCTTTACTTCAAAAGCTTTAAAATATCAGTGGGGGGATACTTTATTTTAATGAAGTTGAGGAAATTTAGGTTCCAAGCCAGCACATATTCCTGTCCCTAATTTTTTATTAATTAAATCAAACATGGCCTCAGGAAGAATATTTTGCACTTAAAAATATCCTAATATGTAACTGTTTGTAAGCTTTCCCCCTAAATATTAGTATAGGAGCAAGTATGAAACAGCAGTCATATGAATCTTACAAATAAATATTTGCAGTATGTATAAAAATAATTGTTATAATACTTGTGCTTTTACTAATTGAAACAGAAATAGAATGCAGTCTTAAATAGATATAATGTTCACTAATTGGACATTAAATCTCTATTCCGCACATAATTTCAGACCAAAAAACCTCAATTTTCTGAGTAACAAAGGACCAATCTAAATATTATTCATAAGGTTTCAGCCAGAATTTCATAAGGCCAGACTATACCTACATAGAAAGATAAAAAAGGACCACGTAGTTTCAGAAAAACTAGCTTCTGAAATACTACTCATACACTGTTAATCCCCAGAACTGAAGAAACAAATCCGGCCTTGATAGCCTTCATTCTCAAAAATTTTATGATATTTAAATTAATCAGATGGCATTTTCTTAAAATAAAAAAACCCCAGCTTTATGAGGAACTTGGCTTTTCTTATTTCTGAAGATGCAGTTTTCCACTGTTTTAAGCTTTTATTTTTCATCGTGAAAGCTGTTATTAGTACTAAGGTTCTCTTAATGCTATGTTAATATAGTGCCAGTAAGCTCTACTTTAAATAAATAAATAAATAAATAAATAAATAAATCACAGACTTACCATGAATTCAGCAGTTAGTGCTGAACCCCTTGTTAAGCTGTTACAGAGAGGGGCTAAAGAATCATGGACCTAGCTGGCAGGGTATCCAACCTAAACAAATTCTTCCTTTATTCTAATTGCATTTCCTTTAGAAAATAGAAACAGACACCCAGGACCTTGAGACACTGTTTGGTGAAGTTGTTTCTGCTACTATGGGAGATCACAAAGTGTTCAGGAACTCTCAGACCCCATTTTGGCTCACACATTGCTATCTATCCCTTTATACAGCACCTTCAGTATCAAGAATTCAGCATTATAAAAGCAGCTGCAGATTTACACTGTGTGGAGGAACTGTTTGGCAAAGGGGTTTAGTCTTGTGAGCATGCATGATTCCTACAAATGGAGGATAGAACTCTGTCAGTAATACAACTCTCTCAGAGATTCATTCAAATACCTTTTTACCTTAAAAGTGTGTAAAAAGTGTATATAAAACCAGATACTTTAAGAACAGATTCATTAAGCTATTGCTCTTGAAACCTTGCAAATTGAGTTAATGCATTTTATGGTGTGCTAGATTAAGTAATTTGCTTCAACAATTAAAAAGGATTCTTAGGCTCAATCAACAGTTCCCTTCCTGCTCCTATGACATGATAGAGGAAGAGTTGGAAGGAATAGTAATTATTTCAAGTTGCACTGCTAGAATTTAAATCTATTTCACTCTCATCACTGATTCGAACACTTGCATTAACTTTCAATTTTGTGCAGTAGCAGGAGGAGTGACATTGGTATTAATTCAAAGTATAAACTTCTTTGCTATAAATAATATGATGACTACTTGTAAATTGTTGTAAATTAATTTCCACATTTGTTAGGCATTAGACATATCTGAAATTTAGGGTTTTTTTGACATAGTCTCAGGTAGCAATTGCCTGCTTTAGATATATATGATGATGTGACAACCTGCTTTGTCACAGTTGTCCCAAACTCTAGGACTTCAACTTATGTTATATCTATAGTGAAACAAACAAATTTCCTGTATTACCTGAAAAATAATCAGGTGAACTAAAAATAGGAGCTCTAATACATTTTTTCATTTTTAAAACAACTTTTCTGACCATACAGAATTTTGCTAGTGTACTAAAGGCATAAACATAGACACAATAATAAAGTAACTTTACATACTTAAAAGGAAATTTTGAACACCTTCTTCTACCTTACAAAGAGGGGAAGAAAAGAAATTATTGCTGAATAAAAGAACTTCTTCAGTGTGACAAAGGAAAAATATTCTAATACATAAACATAACTAACTACAAAAATTAAAACTTTATACCTTTAGCAAATTAATTGTAAGCTAAGATCCTCTATACTTTCAGCCAACGAGACTAAAAACTTGAAACCATTCCTCAGGCAAGACATACATATATTAGCCTTGGTCAGGGCTGTGACTACAGCAATTGGCCTTGATTTCCCTAACCAACCTCACCTGGTACCCAGTCCTCAAGAAACTCCCTTTAAATTCAGGCAGGGAGCGCGTGTCCATCTTGTTCTGACCAGCAGTTTAACCTAATTTAGATTTTGTTTCTGCTCTGAACTCCTGTGTAGCCCTTGGATCTGTGTGTCCATCTTGTCCCTGGAGAGGACCTTGGACCTAAACTGTAGCTGATTTCATATGTTTTCTCTGGCCATATTCCCTGATGCTCCTGACTGGATGTTGGACCTAGCTCACCACCTCACCCAGCCTGGGGCTGTCAGTGGGTTCTGTTTTTAGCACCCTGCTCAGACGCCATGGGCCTACGCTGCACCCAGTGAGGGCACTGCCTGCCCTGTGGTCACCCGTGACTCCTGGCTTATCTTCCCTCATGGAGGGGCTCTCTTCTTGCTGCTTCTTGATGTCCTCAGAAAACTGTAGGAATCTTATTTTTTGAGCCAAAGGAGCTTTTTTCTATCAGTGTGCAAACAAAATAAGGCATGATTTCTTCAGTGAGCAGGTTTGGACACCAAAAGTATTATAAATATCAAAGAAATCTGGGAGACTGCTGTGGTGCCAGCATACAACTGTACAAGTACAACTGCCATTGAGGAATTGGAGTATGCTATGGGCCTCAGAAGAAAATTGGAGTTTAGCTGTCAAGTAAGAGACTTGTTCTCTCCTGCCAGACATTGGTGCTGGTAAAGACTTTTATTGGGTTCTGCTGTCTTCAGCTGTGTAAAGGATCTGGATGTGAACTCTGGCTCCTCTGAAAATCCAGGCTTTGCCCCTGTGTATTTTAACAAAAGTAGTTTTTCCTCCATGTTGTGGAACACTGAAGGTGCCACTGCTTCTCTTCTGCTTCTCTGTTCCTGAGAGATATAATATAGCTCAATATATTTTTTTCTTCAGTTCACAAGTCCTATTTATATTTTTCTTTTTACTCCTGTGTCAAGTTAAATATGTTCCACATTGAAAGACACTGATAACACTGACAGAGTGTGCTCTGCTGTTCTGCCCAACAAAAGCTTTGTCTGGAAACTAACCTTTCCCTCAGCAGACAAAAGTGAAGGGCACTAATAGCAAATGAAAACATGTAGTTCTGTTTATTAGGGCTGTTGGTTTGAATGCCAAGTTCTCAGTACAGGATTAAGTGCATTTTGTATACAGCTGGAATATGTCATAGATACATTAGGTCTTTGAATTTTAACATTCCCAGGTGATTTTCTTTTTTTTTTTTTTTTTTTTTTTTTTGTATTAGTCTTTAGTGCAGAAAGAAATCTGGATACTTCTAAAGTTCTGCAATTATGAAAAAAAATTGTTATTAAAATTAATGCAGTATTATTTAAAATAATATTTATTTATTGAATGATTATGAAACAATGGCAGCAAAATGAATGATAAAACTTTCAGATTTTATGTCCCTTCTTTTAATGGAGGCATTTTATCTTCAGTATCACTTCAGATATCTATACCCAGCACAATATTTGATTTTGCGTCTATTTAAATCAGTGGTGACATTTTTTACCAATTTTACTCATATATGCCCAGTTCCTCATGGGTAAAATCAGTAGAAAACATCACCACTGATTTAAAGCTTTACAAATTTTCTAAACAAAGAGGCAGCTATCCTCATCCATGTGCTTTTAGTTCCATGCAAAGAAAGCAACGGTTTCTGCTTGCTGTAAATAATTGGTATGTTTTATAAAATATGCTGCTCATCTATAGCCTGATGTAAATCCTAGTGAATCATAAAAACATTCCCATTGATTTCGAGGGACTCTGGATATAGTCCTTAGGCAAAACTGTTTCTTAGAATTTTGTTAAAGTAACCGTTTGGGAATCATGATGTCCTGCACGTTAACATTAAGGGTTCTTTTATACTTGCTCTGATTAGGTTGGTTTCAGCTTTGTTTATTAAATAATGTGAATAATGGTTAAACAGGAATTTATTTTGAGTGGTGGCATTAATAGATATACTGAAAACCTTTACAGGAATACAAACAAAAAAGCACTGAAGAAATGAATTGGATGTTTCATGTCTGTAAACGATTTCTAGGACCATTCTCCAGCCTGCCACCACTCAAATCCAGCATGTTTTTATCAGCTATGTTTTCATGAAAGATTAATGAATTTAGGAAGTAGATGAAGATACTTATTAGCATTTGATCATTACTTTTTGGCACTCAGTCTGAGAACTCATTTATTCAAAGAAACACCCTGCATACTCCATTTCTTTATATGCATCCTTGCCTTAGGATTTTTAGGCAGGAATGGTGGCTTGTTATGCTCTCTCTCAATGTGTAGCTGGTCAAAAAATGGAGGCCTGTCTGCTGATAAGGACCTTACCAGAGTTACTTATGTCTTTGACACTTCCATGCTGTTTTACTGCACTGGCCTGTATTTGAAGTTAGCCTTGAAGACCACCCAGAAGTACCAGCTGGTGCAGAACTCTGCTACTCATATTCTTAGTAGAAAGGAGCTGCTATCGCCATAAAACAAACTGTGCTCAGTGTTTTGCTCTGCCTATCTTTTTCTTGGTGCTACAACAGCGTGCAAGTTGTACTCAAGAAGGCTGGATAGCCTGGCAACCGATTACTTGAAGCTGCCTCTCCTTACTACTCCATCATGGCTTGCTTCTCTCAAGTTCTTTGATAAAACCTTTAGGACCAGAGGCAAGCCACATTGAGTAAAAGATCAAACTCTTCCCCTCTGGCAGTTTGTCAGCAAAAGAACTTGGTAGGGCATAGTGCACATTTGTTATGGCAGGTTTTTAATTACATCTTTGATACAGCAGCGTTAGGATTCCATATGTGAGAGTAATGCAGCATATGCACTGGTAAATCAGAGTTGAAACAAATTTAGGTCACATCCTCACCTGATGTAAATGAACTGTTTCACTGACTTGGAGGAAACACTGTGTATTTCTCAGAGCTGCGAATCTGATCCCTTGTGAGATTTTACTGAAATGCCCAGGCTATAAAAATTACAATAACAATATGTATTTTACATAAACGTACTTTTTTCTCTCTCTTAACCCTGGAGCTCACGATGTTACTAAACTGTTGGTGAACTTTCAGGAGAAGCAGACCATGTGTTGACCTGTGTAAAACACATGAAACCTTGAAAATATTAGAAGGTTGTGGACTTTGGAACTGTGAACCTCAGCTGGAACTTCCTGCCGACTGCTTTCCTGGTTAGAAGGCATCAGGTCGAGTTTTGTGCTTTGTAGCATACAGCATGTCTGATCACAACTGACAGACTGCTTTGAAAGCAGGCAGTAAGGATGAACACTTAATCTGCTGCATAATATGACTGTAAAAAGGTTTCTAACTAAGGGAAGATAATAAATAAAGCCCATAGGGGTAAGATGATTTGTTTATAATATAATGTGCAAAATTTAATATCCATAAATGACAACACATTTGTGTGTGTCTGTAAATTTTGGGAAGACTGGTCAGTTCAATTTCACTACAGTAAAAAAATCAGTGAAAATAATGTGAGTTTCTGAGTAGCATTCTGAACCAATCTTTAATTATATAAATGATGTGCTGTTCATATTATGCACTTGTTTACATTCAGTAAGTACCAATTTAGTTTCATCTAGATAAAACATCTGTAAGAAAGCCATCCTACTGCAGTCTGCTTATTGCAAAGTTTGGGATCATAGCACAGTGACACAATGAGATCGTGCAGGTCAGCCTGGCTTCCACCGGTTTTTAAAGAACTATTGCCGATGCTCGCCAGTTTAGGATCTCACTGCTATTTTGATGCTATAGAATGACTTCAGAGAAGGAGATCTTTTCTTTAAATCCATTATTAGATGTCCTTTGTAGTTCTCCTCTCCCCTTTCTCTCTCCACCTCGCTTCCTTCCAATTATCTAAAGGTCAAATATTGAGGCTCTTTTCTAGGCATGCTGAACAAGATGATATTTTACTAATTGCTCCCAGAAGACAATAGGACCGTTGTCAGTGTAAGTTACTAACTGGTGCAGATGGAAGAGGTAGAAACCAAAGGAAGAGCTGAAAGTATTGTTCCCACTGACTGGTAGGTTCCAGATTGGACTGTCTGGGCAGCCTGTTGACCATCATCTGTACATCAAGATATCCCTAAAACAGTGAGTTCTATGTAAAAGTGATTGTGAAGTAAGATCTCATGAGAATAGAATAATAGGTATGAGTTTCAGATACTACACTAAATCCTGTTCTGAAACCAAACTGCTGCTATGGGTCTGGGCTTTTCTTCAGCTCATGCTCCTATAGGAGTGGGGGGCTTAACCTTATCACAGAAGGGAGCAGGAGCCCACAGCACTGTGCCACATGAAGTGTAGAGGATGGGGGACAGGACACTGCCTTCCTCTGACCTACCCTTTCTATCTGAAACTGTGGTTCCTTTTCATAGTGTGTTCTGCAGCGAAAGATACACAGGGGATAAAACTGCCATAGCTTTCCATCATTCTTCTCTGGATCTCCAAATCTGGATAAGGCTATTGCCAAAAGTTTTGAACGAGTATGAAGAGGAGGGAGTACAGTGGGATGAAGGGAAGGATGAGGACAATCTGCATTTGACTGTTTTTGCTTCCACAACATTATCAAATATGGGAATTACGGTTGGCACCTGAACCTCAGCAGTTTTTGAGGGACTAACCTCAGTCTCCTGTAGAAGAAGGAAAGGGAGAAAAACACCTTATGTGTGTTGGTATTTTGCTGGAAGGACCTGAATACAAAAGTGGAGGACACAGCTGTGTAACAAGACAGGTAGACAGAGGAAACAGAATGACCACACTATCAAACTCATCCTCTCATTCTTCATCTGTGAGTTAAGGCCATGATTTGAATGACTGAGAACATGCAGAGGTTTTAGCCCAAGGGAAGAAAATGACAAGGCATTGACCCAAAAAGGAGATGTTCAAGTCGTACAAATGCTTTAGTCCTGTTTATCAAACAGAATCATCAGCTTTTCCAAACAGAGCATTTTCATTTCATGCTTCCATTTTCTATATCACATGCACAAAGAAAACAGCTGAAAATGTTCTGGAAGGATCAACAGTATATTGCACTAGAGAAACAATTCACTTTTCTTGCTCCCATTTGCACCAGTGTCCCTCAGGTTTGCATCAATAGCCAGTATGTGAGGCCTCATAATGCTGTTACCATGAGCATGAGTAATCAGTGATAGGAATCAAGTGTCTTTGATGTAATGTTATTTATTAAAGAAATAATCTTCTTGCCCCTCTGAATATATAAGAAATGAACACACCTTCCTTTTAAAGATATCTTCGCATCTGTCACTCCTATAAGCTCTATGTCCTTGCACACCAAACCAGGGAGATGTACAGAGGGATCAGAAAGGAAAACGTACAGTTCAGAAATTGTTCTGGTAAAATGGATCATATGTGTTTGGGTGGAACAAGGATTTGTGAGAACAGAAATGTTATTGCAAGGATTTGTGGTTAATCAAAGCTATCGTGATATGATATACAGGAAACCACCACAGATTTATGGCTGTATTCACAGAACTAATTTTACTGACCTCTTTGAAAGATTATCTGGCTCTATGCAGACGTCTTACAAATCTTAGGTGCTGATCTTGCAAAAACTTTTGCACATACTTAACTTAGCACTTATTATAAACAGTTCTGCTGAACTCAAACTAGTTGCATGACTAGTGTTAAGCAGCTATCTAATGATCTGTAGGTCTATGGTTTCTGTCCAAAAAAGATGATCGTCTACATTCTGGTTTAGACAACACAATATGAATGTGTAACAACCACCAGTTCTCTGTTAGTCGTATGTAATTTAACAAGAAAACATCCACTTTAAGGCATTCTATAGTGCTAAGAACTTATACCCAACCCTGCAACAGCATTCTAAGAGACACTTAAAAGGAAACATGCTTTGGAAAAGTACCAACTCTTTTATAAATATTTGGCATAACTTCTGTAGGTATCTATCAATTTTTATAGTTTAATCTATTATAGATTCTACTGCATTTTATCTTCCTGTGATTAAGACTGGACTTTCCTCCCTCCTCTGTGAGGTTTTGCAGGGATGCTGATCTACAGTTCTGATAGATTTTCATTTTATTCCTCATTGACAAGCCATGATTTTACAAACCATACTGCAAATATATGCAAACAAAAGGATAGACACATTTTTTCCCAAAATTTCATCACAGCTTTTCTTAAAAATGGATCTTTCCTATTAGACAGGTCCTTCAAGGAAACAAAAAAAAAAGTGATTTCAAAATAACGTTTTAGTTGTACAACATGTATTTCATAAGAACAATTTTTTATGTAAATATGATTAATGAAGGAAAATGCCAAGAAGAAATTTTCTCCACCAATTCCTCATGAATAATGTTGCTTCTTAGCTATACTGCATTATTTTTTCCACTGGAGTTTCTCAGGTAATTTTGCCCTGCTTGACTAAAGCCTTCCCCCCACAGATTTCCCACAGGTAAGCTCTAGAAGGTAGAAGAAAATAGCTGGGAAGGAGGTAACTGAAAAACATGCAAGAGAGGGTGAGCATCATGAGCCTGTGTATTTTTACAAAGCATTAGAAACTTTGGAATCTCCATCTTCTAAGCAGGTGAATCTGAAGAGAAACAGCTGCTCAAACAACAGATTCACACAGTTTTCACTTTGTAAATTGGGACTGAGGAAGAAGGGAAGAATATTTCATAGAACAACAAGCAAAGAGAAACACTACTGCTGTTTTTAGCACTTATGAAACTGTCAGCTACATGGGACCTGAACTCCATGACCAAACTCTCATCAACACATGAAATGTCTGTTTCCACAACTGAAGACAGTCAGAGTAACCTACAGCAACTTGCCAAAAAAAAAAAAAAAAAAAAAAAAAAGTAGAAATAATCCCAGCCCTGGAGCTGTCGAATGCATATACCCGTGATGATGCACATGTAAATTGTACTTGTATGTTCTTATTCAGGTGTTAAGAGCAACAACTGGCCACTCCTATTCTTCCACTCATTTCTTTCTACCTTATTCACCTGTTCAGAACATCTCTTTATAAGGCATTTGTCATCCATTTCCTCCAAAGAAAGAGCCTGATCCAACTGCTACAGAAATCAGTGGCAAATGTCCCACTGAACGGGAGTTGGATTAAGTCCTTAATGTGTATGTTCCATATGAACAGTTCCATAAGAGGGCAGAAGAGACAGTAAAATACACTTATCCAAAACATCTGTGTATTTTACTAAGTTTACAGGTGAAGGAGCACAATTTTTAAACAGCATAAATAATATACCAAGTAATTTCAAAGTTATAATTTGAAATGTAAAATTCACATTGATTCTAAGCCATATAAATAAATTTCCAGCTTTCACAACTTTAAGACAAAGAAAGAAATCACTGGAAAAGAAACATTACAAGCCACATGGGAGGGAAAGAAGTGTTTTCCAATCAATGGCCCAATAAACAACATGTTAGCATGCAGGAGGGGAAAGGATATCTATCTACATTAAATTACTGGGTTTTTTTCTCTGTCCTTATTTAATTACAGGCTATCAACCTAATATTTGGCCAATAAACAGGATGATAATGACTATTCATCAGACTATAAAGCCTCTCACATGGAGATCATGCTGTTAGAGAATGTCTTATTTCACAGCTGATTAATACAAAGATATGACCGGTAAAGGCTTAGCCCAGCATCCTCTGAAGCCTCAAGTATTTTTTTCCACTATTTGCAATAACCATTGAATTGTATTTTTAGTGGAAGAATTCTCTAGTAACATACACCTTGAAATTCACATAGAATGAATAATAATATTATTATCAATAGTAGTAGTATTAGAAATACAGTAATAAATGAAAGCATATTTGTGCAAAATTTGATCCCCTATATTTAAAGACTGGTAATGAAACACCCTTTCATTTAAAAGTGAACATGCTTTAAGAATGCTGCCACGCTGAATAAAAAAAGTTATTGCTGAACTAATGCTGATTTATTGGCTTAAATGTATGTTTACTTATCCACAATGGCATGATGATACACAAGCAGAAGCACAGCATAATAAGGGTCTAATTCATCTGAGGCATAATGCAAGTGAAGAAATGGGCTATAAAGGACTAAATGAGATAAAAAACTGTTACCTGCAAGCAGCAACACTAGTCATTGTAGAAGAGATGAGGGCTACAAACTGGACATGTATTTGCCTCCAGATTAAAGGCTGTATACTTTGAAAGGGTCTCTTTTTGGTCTGTAGGAAGGAAACAGGAGAAGGAGTCAGTCTTCATCTTAAATATTATCTCAGACAGGAAACTTAGCCTCTGCAGAAGAGCTAAGGAACCTCTCATCAAAGCTGAGCTGAAGACATAAAATAAATAAATAAAAAGTCATTTCTTTGCTAGGAACTCTGTGAAAGGGCACTGAGCTCTTGCAGCAAGGCCTCCGCTTTCTTTGTTCTTAAAAGGGCTAAAACTGTCCTGGTCAGTCCCCAGGGACAGGGCTGTGTTGGATGCAGTCTCATGTAGTTTTAAACTGTTAAAATGGCATTTTGTTCCTACAAGCAGATCCCAGATTGCCAAACGTGTTCCTGCTGTGCTTCCGTCTCCTCATTACAAGAGATGTGCTGCCTGGGAGGGGGTCATGCTCATCCTCCTCTGATTTAGACACATAAGTCCTTGCCCTTAAGGTCAGAGAAAAAAGAAGAGGGTCCAGCCTGGCCTTTGCCTTGCCTTTCACGATGCTGACCCACACAGAACAGCTGAAGGTCCAAACGAAAGTACATTTGCACTCTTAAGGGAGATGCAATTTACACCATTATAAAAACCCTCTGCTGATATAACTTTTCCAGTGCTGTGAATAGAATAACCTATACCAACAAACTGTTTTTTCTCTTCTTGTCAGTACTGCTTTGTTGAGCAGTGGTAGGATGTTTTGCTGGGATTATGCACTCAAATGAAACTTCACCTCATAACAGAGTCCTAGCACTCTCCCATCAAGCATGTTTTCTTCTGATGGATTAACCATCAAATATATAACATGCTGTAAGGAAATCTCATCTTAAATCACATGCCCTCCAGCCAGACTCAGGCTTTGTACTGTCATAACCGAACAGCTGTCTGGGAAAGGATCAACTTCTAGAAGTAGAGGTAAGTCCCAAGAATTACCTCTGAATTATGCCAACTCTCAGCAAATAACTAGTGCTTGTATCTCAAAAACTCTCTTCACAGAGTTCACCCAGGCACCTTAATGGCTGTCCATACTCAAGTGTAAATTTTCTCTGAAGAATTATGAAGAAATAATAGGTATCATTGGGATGTTTTATGATTTTTCTTAAAAAAAAAAAAAAAAAAAAAATCTTTGCTCTGGCCCTTACAGAGCTAACATTCACCCAGACACCATGATAAGCTTGAGATCTTCTCAGCCTCCATCAAGTGCATCCTGAAAGGATAGATTCTGTGGCCTTTACCAAATGGCTCACTGATTTTGCAGTGGAGGCTCTGTGTACCTGACACACATAGCTGTAAGCTGTGAAGGGACTCTGATTGGAAGCCTGTTAAAATGACTGAGAAATAACTTCTTCCCTACTTATTCACCTTGTTTATTCACCCAAAGATACACAGCAAAAGATTAAACCAACACAAGTGTGCATGCAGAATGTGCTAAACTAGACCTTAATCTTTCTTTGCATTCTTTGATAAAGCTACAGTGCCTATGCTAAAGCTTCTGTGAAGATGCAAATTATTTTACTGTAGCATGCTCCTGGCATTCCTTTGGGATGTTCTTAATTTCTCTTCCTTTCTAAGACAGTATCTTTAATGTTTTTGCATTTTCTTTGCTCATAAACTCCAGTTTAAGCATCACAAACCTTGCTAGCTTGGTTAGACACAGTTTCCCAAGGATATATGCGTACTTTTTGATGTGATCTTTTCATTGACATATTTTGTTTTCTCCTACCTAGCCTTTCCTAATTTAATTCTGTAAAGCTGAACAGGATAACATCATCTAGGTAAAGTGAGGTGCATATGACATTTACTAAAAAAAATGCAACCCCTCAAACCTTCAGACATTTTAATTTCCTCACTAATAAATGGAATTTAAAAGGTCACTAGCTGAAAACAGTTTTTTAAAAGACTCAAGATAAAATGACAGGACCCTACATAATTTCTGTGTCTGCACACCTTAATTTTTATTTAGCTATGAAAGGATAAATCAAAAGGAATCCAGAGGGTTCAGAGAAGCAATCCTCCTTTGAAGAAGGAGCTGAAAGAGGGACAACTTTTTAGGAATAAACAGAAAGAATGATTTCCCAGATACAAAAAAAGTGATGTTATCTCTTCCACCCTTTAAAGAACAGAGAGAGAAAAAGGAGCTTTCAGCACTCTTGGGAGGTCTGGCAGATTTACATTTCTGGCTTAGATGAGATTTTAACTTCCCAGTAACACACTGATATTGGATAGACTACAACCACACAGAACTATTTTGCTTCCTGCAATATTAAATGGCATGTGAGAATGGAAAGTAATCATAATGGCAGAAGTTAGTTGCCTAAAACATTCACACCAGATGACCACATTTAAATGTACTCCAGCTTGTTTCTTTTCATGTTTGGAGGGAATATGTATTGCACAAGATAGAAACACAGTGTAATTAAATACAAATATATTTTAGCTTCTAAAAATAGATATTCCATATATTTCTCATCATCCTTTACATTGTTTCTCAATCATTTCTCTGATTCTAAACATACTGCCTGGTGACTATAAAACCTCATGATGTTGTGGGTATACTCCTTTAATAATAGGAAACCCAGACTTCACAGATAGGATATGCTGAATCTGGCCTATATGGAAAGAAGAAGGACACACAGCAGAAGTAAAATAAAACATATGTATTTCACAACATCTGAAGATGTTTGGAAATGAAATATAGATATTATTTTGGCCTATATAAACTGGGTACATCAGTTTAATAACCTGAAATTTCTTGGCAGAATTTACCCAAGGAAATGAAGATAGCTTCAAAGGATTATTCTTCGACCAGGTGTGTAGTCCAGCTAAGTATTACCCATGGATTAATGAATGGTAGGATGTGTGAGGACAGCAGTTTACATTCACACTGGTAGATCAAATTCATGTCTATGTTTTGCCTCACAAACATAAAATGATGTCACAAAGTTTTATTTCCTGATTTGCATCGTCAGATACTGTCTTGAAAGTTCTAGTAAAATACTTGAAACCAACTACAACTAAGGGATCTTGCATGTTTCCAGCATTTCAAGTATGTTTCCTAAATAATTTTTTTCTAGTCACACTGCACAAAATACTCTAATATTCTTCTGCAACAAAAATAACCTTTTTAAATATAATAGATTGGACAGATAAGTCTAATTTAATTGTGTCTATGTTAGAACTCTTTTAAAACATCCATATGGAGAGTAAACAAGGTCTTGTAGAATATACATATTCTCATTTGTTTCCATTTCCATTATAATTCCTCATTACTTCAATATATGCCTGAGCTAGTATTATTTGAAACCAACAGAAAAACTTCCACTGTATAAATGTGCTTTGCATGCTGTTTTTTCCTAGGTCACTGCTTGATGTTATTAATACAGAAGTAGTACATATTTTATTCATATCTTTCACTAGACTCTTAACTGGAAGAAATAAGTAGATATACATATTAAAAGGGAGTGTTTATCCTCTTTTTAAGAACTCATGTCCATACTTAGTCACCTAAAGAAATGGTAGACTTCAACAAGCTCCCAAAGACTGTTTTTAAGCTCTGAGTATCTTCAAATTTTATTTGGCAGTGTCTCAGAACACAAGAGAATCAGCACAACCACAAAAGTTGTTTCCATTTATTTTCTCCATTTTTTCCAAAACAGCTTCTACATCAATAGCTCTTTCCTACTCAGTCCTTGCATCCGTATTAAGAATTATGGGACCAGATAAGACTATTGACTTCATTTGAGTGTATCATAAGGCTTCTGTATTTAATTTATTTTGATAATTTTGACAAGACACAGGATACCACATGAGTAGATTCATGGAACCATAATGTAACTCCTGGAGATTATCACTGTAAATAATGTACATGAATTTTAAATGCTGTACAATACTACTGTAATGAAGTTGTGGAATGAGACTGGACTTTTTTATTATTTATATAAACTCTCCCAAGTGATTAATTCCATCAGGGAACCAGCAACACATACACCAACTTAATCAAAATCTGCTCAGACCAGGGGGAAGAGGTTGAATCAGCTGCATTCCCCTTGATATCCCTATGTCTTTGGCTCAAAAAGTATCTTGCAGAAGATACGAAAGATAAACAGAGATACAAAAGATAAATACATGCTCACTGTGTTCTCATCCTTTCCCCCAGGATTTCTGTAGTATTTAAGACAGAAAAGTGGGCTAACTGGACTTTTGTTCTCAGCAAATACAGTTAATCTTATGTTTCACATAGGAGGTGGCAAAAGCAGTCAGCACAAGTTAAAACAAGCAGGGACACTTTTCACAGGTTTTCTATGATGAGAGTCCTAGAAAAATGGGTCTTGCGGCATTGCCACCTTCCTGCTTCTTTGAGTTAAATAACTCCTTTTTGCCTACACCTCCAGCAGTTTAGACATGAATGAGGGCAGAAAACTCTTCCTCTTTGTGAGCTTGGGTCACCTGATGTTCTGAGTAAACAGCCTATCTGGATTCTCAGCACTACTTCTACTCTTTCCTCTCTTCAGCACATTGGGGAAGAGACCACTTAATATATTGCACTAATAAGCAAGCCACCCAACTCAGAAGAGTGGAGAAACAAAGCACTGAAAACATAATTTGGACAAAGAAAGTTCTCATCAACCTGTTATTATAGAGACAGTGTAACTGCTCAAAGTTTCTCATTCTTGGCTTTTTCTGAGTGCTTAGATAACAGCAGAACTCTACTTCTCCACATTCATTGCAGCAGCATGTAAAGAAGTCTTTTTTCTTTATCTAGGCTATTCCTACCAGACACTCTGTAAAAGGACATGCAATTCTAGCAACCGGATGTGTCAAGTTGTCCAAATGTTGTCACCTTCATTATAGGAATACGAATGTTACAATGACAGTACCAGGTTAACATCCTGCCACCTTTATTGAGATCCTCTAATAATGCTTTACTAATTGTTGATATAGGTGACAAGGTATTACTAAGTCACGTAGAATACAACCTAAGGAAGGAAACCACCGTATGTCTTAGGAATTTTGTAATTACATTAGTAATTAATGAAGATGTGTATTTCCTTGTCTGGGGCATCAATCAATGAATTGGAAAACTTGGGTGCCACATCCTGGTGTGACATTGAGTTCCGGCGTGAACTTGAAAGAGTCATTTAGATTCTTGATGCTTTTTGTTAAATGGGGGGTAATGTTCATTGCTTTAGGATTGCAAGGATGTGTACAAGAAAACCTCAGCTATCATTACAATCCAGGCCATATACATATCAAAGATGAAAGAGTTTTTTAGCCTAAGCCTATTAATATCCAGCGCACAGTCTTCCAAGAAACACCCCCAAATCCACTAATCAGCTTGAAAAGGCATATGCTTCATTTTGGGGCCAAAAAGACTTTTTGTGTGCACGTGTGAATAAGGTTGAGTCATACAAGCAGTTTTAAGTTTCCAGGGCTTGGAACATTTTTTAGTTTTCCACAGTTTGATAATAGTTTTACTGTTCTTTAAGCAATCACAAAAATGACCTGGGGTAAACTTTATCTTTAAATATTGATCTCCATAAAAAACAATTTTTGGCTCAATTGAATTTACTTTATAGTATGCTGATGACCCTTGTGGGTGTTAATATGATGAAATATAGTAATAGTTCTAGACTTTCTATCATCTGATTTCTTTTACCTCTGCATCATTCAGCATACATCCTCCAGTTGACGCAACAAAGAGAGCCTAGAGACAACATTGGTTCTGATTCATCAGCCTGAGTCATCTTACACAATTCCAGGCTCTCCCCTGAACAGTGTAAGGGTCCTCTGGGAAAAATAGTATGAAATCAGGTAATTTAAAACAGTATAAGAATGTATGTAAAGAGAGGGATGATTGAAAGTCATAAAGGCAAGCTTAATACTAACATTCCCTAACTCTTGAATGTTACAATGACCAAAAAACCATTCTTCTAACTCTGCTTTTTTGGGTTTAAATAAAGATATTAAATTACTTGATAGCAAATGATGGAGAATACAACTGAAGATAGACAATATATGAACATCTGCAAAAGCTGAATGTCAGCTCCTTGTGAGCTTTGTCCCTCAATTCTGGAGTGCTCTGAGTCCAGACAATCTGAAGCTATCTGGTTTAACTCTCCTATGAAATGACTATCATTGCATTTACCTGCTGTGGAGAGATCCTACATCCTCTTGGGAATCGGTTTCAGGGCTACTTACCTATTGACTGGGACACAATTGAAACTCTCCACGTAAGTGCTATTTAAGGACAATTGGCTATTGAATCCATGTAAGGCCACATTGGGTAGGATTCTTGTTTGCCTTTTATGCTTTGCCAGTGACTTCCATTCTTTCTCTGTCATTCCTCAGCAGTGAGGCTTTTTCTGATGAAGGCAAAGCCACAATACACTAGAGTATCCCGAGACACTCAATAACCATGCAGTATGTACGAATTAAAAGAGAACTCTTTTCATAATACAATTAAATGAAATATCCACTTTGCCTAGCAGGGTAAGAAAAACATGAAAAGCAAAGAAATTACATCTCTGATAGGTGTAGGATAAAGAGGGGAATTCCAGATATAATTGAATTTTCGATTTATCCTCATCATGCTGTTATGTACAGAAGCCACCATGGTTATTAACTGGTGTTTTTTTATGGGACTGATTGACTTGGATAAAGTCTTTGCCTTAGTTTCTATATCCATAAAACATTTTGCTTTTTGTTGGACTAAATTCATAAATGTTTCTCAAGTAAGGAATATCTTCTGAGGGAGATGCTTATCTTCCCCAGATAAAACTTCACTTTACAAGGCTCGGTTCCAGCTCTGCAACCTTGGTAAGTCACACGTAGGGGAGAGATGCAGCTTGAAAGTCTTCACTGAATTCAGTGGGGCTGACTATGACTCCATATTGTTAGGACAGCAGTCGTTACTTTGGTCACCTATTGCATTTAGGCTGTATACTCTGCAAGGGCTCTGTATCTGTACAGTGTCTCTAGCTGACTGTGCAACTAAACTGCTTCTCACAGCAAGACCTCTTACTAATACAGTAGGGATTATAGTAATGCTACATTAATGGTATTACAGTAATGTTGTATGCTGGCTTAAGAGAGAAACTGCTATATCCATTACTCAGTCCTTACTTTCACATTGCAGGATTTCTATTGCCCTGTTGGAATACTTGGAGATTCAGCATGGTGAGAAAAAAAATTTGCTGTCTATCTGAACCTTAAAGGGAGCTGTCTGTACCTAACAGCTCATCAGTCTAAGAAGTTGAACAAATCCTGGAATCCTTTGGAGCAGATACTAAGTTCAGGAGATGTCTTTGTGCTAAGCAAGGAAGTTATTTGCTCCAGAGAAGTTTAATTATTGATAAGAATGATAATAGTATCCTAAAGATAACTGTTGAAGGGCAAACTCTGATTCATGTGCAGTATATGCATTGAGTGAAATGAAAAGAAAATCGAATAAATATTTATGTTAGTTAATTGTGTTTATGTTAAAAGTCACAGTGTTTGTTTAATGTCTTTGCAAAATCTGTAAACTTGGCTTCTGGATAAAGGCCTTCACAATAGTGTTTAAGGTTCCAGGCACGTGTTGCTGTCACTCACTGTAGCACTCCTGCAGAAAGCCCAGGGCTGTTTTATCTTCAGGTATCCAGCAAGGTTGTACTGGCTGAGCCTCAAATAGCCACTGAAACACTCCATGCACTGATACTGAAAATACAAACACAGGGGCAGTTTTCTTTCTCTGTGGCCGAGAGCAAGATTTTTGATTTTGAGCCTGAGGGTCTTTTATTCTGCCTTTATTTCTGTATTTCCCAAAAGAGCTTCTTCAATTTAAAAGAGACAGAGACCCTAAACAGAAATGTTACTTTTCTCTGATTCATGAGCTCTTTCCTTGGGCTCAACTCTGACAAATAAAGGCCAGTTCTAACACTCTCGGTGAAGCAAAATTTAAATTAGAGCTAGAGAAACTTGAATAAAGCTTTGCCAGTTTGTACCATCAGAGAATCTGGCCTTTAGTGCGTGGCACAGAAACTATTCAGACACCATTGTTCATTGTTAACTTCTGCTGAAAATCTGGATTTAAAGAGATCTGGCTCAGATACATTCCCTGCAATTGGTACCACAACCAACAAACAGCATTTCCTCAGGCTTCTAGAAATACCTAGCCCTGAACAGATTTTACTTGTATCTTAAGAATAATCACTTCCTTATTAGCTTAGAACTTAACTATGTGCAATTCTTATGAAAATACTTCATAAATTCAGCTGTTCTTATAGGACAGCCTCAGCCTGGACCTTCCACTTGAGCTTCTGTTTCTTGGTAATATCCACCATTAAAATATTACAAACCTCTGCTTCAGGGGAGCTAAAGGTACTTTAACATTCTGAACAGTGTTATGCTTTGCCATCAGAAATATCACAGTAGAAGTATCTATCTGCAAAGCAAAGTGTGAAAGCTGGGCCAGCACTGGATAGACTTTAAGAGAAAAAAATCTCTATATTAATCTGGAGCAAGAGTTCATTACTTACTGAGTTTTACTCAGGTTTCTGCTCAGTACTTGATGGCAGCAGAGCATCTAAGCATACATTTAGCACTGAGCAGTCAGTTCAGTGCTAAACTAAACATGCTATAAGAGTTCTAATTGACTACGGCATTTTCCCCATGTGCACAAATCTTCCTGACATCAAGTAAATTGTGCATGAATAACTGCTACCAAGCATACACCCCAGTCTCGCAGTGGTATCAAGGGGCATTTTATCTGAATATGCAAGTTTGTATTATTTTTCTATTTATTTTTTAACAAGAGTTTAAATGTGAGAACATGTTGATATTGTTGAGGCTTGTCCTTAACATGCAAGATAAATTTCAAATTAATTCTATCAGTTAGTTTTATTAAGAAATGTAAACAAGTAGGATCATTTTGCAATGTCCTTGAACAGGATCTTCTGTTATCACTGATAGGGTGCCAGGGATTTACACTGTTGGTAAATCACAAGTATTTTCTCACCAGGCTTTGCTATTTTCAGTGAAACCTATTATTGATTGTGAAAGCTGATTTAAATTGGACTTCAGTGTCACTGACATTTAAGTCTTATTTTTACCCATGATAGAATACCTAACAAAAATAGTATTCAAAGGTTCAGATCTATCGGTATTCAGATTGAGTAGACAGTGTTAAGTTTAGAGCTACAAATTTATTAATACCAAAACTGGTGCAAAGAACCAAGAAGGGGTGACTGTCTTTCAGTTCAATGCTGGAGCACCAGGAATTGAAGTTCATACATTCTGGAGTGTTTTAGAAAGTCAGTTAAGATAACAGTTGTAACAGTGCTTTAATGCTTGCAGATGCTTTCAAGTTTCAGGTTTCTAGGTACAGACATACACCCAAAGAAATGTTTAGATGTGTTTTGGTTTCTCCCATTAGCTTCCAAGTAATTCTGAAAATCCCTTTATATATATGCTAAAGATTGACCACTGGTGATTTAACTAAATAAATACTACTTTCTTTCTTGGGAGTGAAGACCTGAGATATGATGCTGTAAAAGGTGGAATATGTTTCCATCTTTTGCAATCAGATGCAAAGCCATTCCTGACCATGCTCTGCACTTAGTAGAAACCAGGTGGTCAAACATGGTGTTTGTTGAACCTCAGGTTCCTCAGTCCTGCTGAGAGGCAGAAATTATTGGTTCCAACCAAATGCCACACAAATGCAGGTACAGGGCTCATGTTCAGCCCACAGTACAGAGCTTGTTTGCTCACTTGCATGGGCATTTGAAGACAGGGCAAGCAAGCCAAGAAGCATGTTAGAAAACCAAACATGAAGCCACCTCTCCACAAAATATGTACATCTCTGAAAAGGTGGCAATCCATGACTTCAAGCTCATTCTTTGAATGTAACCATCCAGGTTAGCTTTCTGCACATTCGGTTCTCATGGAGAGGTGCTTCATTACATTAAGCTTCCTATCAAGTCTTAGGTGCTTTTGACCCCAGGGTTTGCATAGAGTTAAGGGCAAATTCTACACATTACTCATGTTAAGCCCAATGCACACCATCACACATAGTCTGAGTACCTTCTCAAAGGTCTAGTTAGTTCCAAAACACGTGCTTCCAGCAGTTATGTAAAAACATGGCTGCCCGGGGCACTCTGATGTTTTCATGGTAGATCATGAATTTAGAGAACTGACTGTATGCATGTGCTATAAACAGATAATGTAATAGCCAGTCTGTAAGGTTCACAATCCCTGTCATCATCACACCTAGAAATGGTTTCTTGGGAAGGTTAAGGTTACGCTTGCTTTGGATGTTACAAAAACCATCAAGAACGTTGATTTCAAAAGGCGTATCTTGGATGGTTGTCTCTAAAAGGATGCTTAATAAGGCAGATGTTTTTCATCCACTGTCGAGTTCACAGTAATACACACTCACTGTCCACATGTTCTCTGTAACCGTAATCATTTACATGCAGTCCTAAGAAGGGGTGCTACAGCCTAAGTGAGTCAAATTCCATCTTGTTGACACAACTCACTTCAGCTGTTACTAAGGCAAAAATGTTACTATGCTATAATTAATCTGGCCTGAGACTTAAGAATGTCATTAAAGTAGGTTGCCGTCTCTTTTAAACACTGCATTAATCTATAGTAGAGTGCAAAAAGCAGAGCAAAGTTAAAATCAAATGCAGTGATAGCTTCCAAACATGAAAACCAGTCTTACAAACATCAATAACATAATATTAGTGTTCCATAAAGCCTAAACAAATGCATTATGAGAAGAACTTGGCTTTCTGCACTCTGTACAAAATATATGGTGGTGCTAGGAGACTATTGGCAAAGTTAAATATGGACCATCAAAATTAAAAGATAAAGTACTTCAAAATTAAAAGAGAAAGGCTAAATGCCTGCATTAAAACAGATTGATCGTCAGAGCCAAATGAATATGCAGCACTTTTGCCAAAGCTCTTCATGTAAAGTGTTAAGAAACTTTTCAAATGTCTTTTTGTCTGTTTGATATGAAAATAGGATGCAGTAACAATATTTGCAAAATTCAGGGGTTTTTGGAGTGTTTTGCACATCAGGACTGAACTCCTCATCTGTCTGTGAGAAAATCATTGCAACTGCCTTAGAAGAAAACTCATGTTTTGGTACAATGGAAAGGATTTGTGATAAAACAATAGAAATTAAAAATCTCATTTACAATTAATAGAGGGGAAAAAAACAATAGAAACCAGCTCTCTCCTGGTCACTTCTCTAGTTATCATGTTACATTTATTACCTTAAAGAAATATTAATGGAAGATAATTTTTTTCTCCTCTTTTTCAGAGGCCTGAAGAAGCAGAAGCATTAGTGGAGTGCAAAAAGCAGTGCCTTAGTTTTATCTCCTTTCCCTTCAGCATATATGTATGCACTGGACAAGTTGCTCTGGCATAAAGGCAGGGGAAACCCTCAACAAAATGACTTGAAGAAAATTTGGTGTTTGGGAAACCTCTGGTTGTCTTTAGCAAGTGGAATTAAAGGGGATTGGTTTTTAGTAATGCTCAGAATTGGCAACTAAGGCCTGGATCTTTGAGAGAATTCAACTCCATTTTTGTCATCAAAACAGTTCAGAACTGTTCAGCGGCATGATGAGCACTGAGCTTTCTCCATCTGGCCAGATGCACCACTATTTGAGCATGGACAAATACAAGATTTGGACTCCCCTTTTATAGGAAATATCTGCTACCATAGATACATTTCACAGGACCCAGCATTGTCATTGTTATTATTGAACATAATATGTTTATCAACTGAATGGCTTCCTCGGGTTCTCAAAAAAGTCACTTTACATGTTGAAATAGTTTACAAAAACCAAAATCTTGACAAATGATCAAGGGACACAAGTGTTTTTAAAATCACTCTCATAAAGCAAAAATTTGGTTTTGGAAGGCTTAGAAGCATGGACTGAAAGTACGGTTCAGTTTCAACAGGACGTGCTACTTCAGTCTGGCTTCATGTTACCACAATGATAGAGCTCCTCACCAGCGTGGACAGACAGAGCAATCAGCCTGCAAATGTTCTCACTGCTGTGCTCAGAATCTGCAAACCCTGGGCTACAGCCTTAGGGAGAACAGTCAGAACTGATCGGTAGTTTTGATAGCAAGCGCTTTAAGGTGCTTGTGTTAATCAAGAGGAACAAGCTAGCTATTAACTAATTGCATTAAAGAAGCATGAGAAGACCTGAGCTGAAGGATATAAAGAAAAACAAAGTAAAATATGTTAAGAAAAATAGAAAAAGGTGGTGATAAAAGATTTTGCTAATCATAAACTAAGAAGCCAATTATGGGGAAGGGATGAGTCCTTGACAAAAGGTCTGATAATTATTGAAAGTCAGGGCAAAACTCTTGGAAAGATGTGTAAGAAACACCAGAAATGAACATTTGCCAAATAAAGAAATTCATACTGTCCAAGAATGGAGTCTATGGAAGCAGCCAGCTCTGATACAGTATCTCCTAAACAGAATTCAAAATACTTTAAGCAAAAAGACAGAATACAGACAGAGTTCAAGAAAACTAACCCAGATATGTCAACAACATTGCAGCAACCATCTCAAAATAAGGCGATGCCTCGCAGTAGGAAAAAAGGTAGAAGAAATTCAGTGGATTGCATCACTTTGGAAATGCTTCTCAGCAGCAGTAGAGGGTGTGCTGCTTAGGTAGAAAGGAGAAAAGCAAAACTGCTATTTTGGAGTAATGGACAACATTATTAATGACTGAGACATCAACCCAGAGGCACACAAAACACTATTTCCATCTAACTGGATATTAGAGATTATAGCTATATTTTATCAGACAAATAACAATTCAAGTACAAATAAATATAAATAAAACATTATAAAAATAAATAAGGTGATACACATTTTTAGATATAATATAAATAAGGATAAAGAAGTAACATCCACTGCAAGCATTTGTGTACATTCAGCCTTCTCTTTGAGAGACATCATACCCTTTTTATGTTATTTTGGTTATGTACAGTACCAGAAATGAGACTCTTGAAAATATACTGTAAATTTAAAAGGCCTAAAATTTAGTTATTCTTTAACCATGGGGCAGGAGGGCAATAGATGTGTGAGACCAGTCATCCCCTTGCATAGGGCTGGTCGAAAATGTCAAAATAACCACTGCCTAAATAGAGCAATATGAAGATCAGATGATGACCTGGATATGGTCCTATCAAATTATAAATAACAGTGTGATATTGCCTGTCACCAGCTCATGCTTTGTTCAGGAAGAAAAGTGGCAACCAAAATGGCACCACGAATGAAAAAGATGCCAAAATCACTAAGGATTGCCAAACCACAGATAATGGTGAAAACATTGAAATAGTCCATGTGATTTGGGATTCTGAGATACTCCACCATCTTTTGTAAATGCTGTTCTACTTCCCTATGGCTAGAAACTGGCTACAAATGGAGACATTAACCTAAGGATTTGCTCACATAAATCTTAGTCCTGAAGACCAGCTACAACGGAGGAAAAGCTTATACAGATGCCAGAAAAGAGAAGATTAAAAAGGGCACCAAGCATGGTGCCCCTGGCCTTTTGCCTAGTGGCTTCGGGTAAGAAGCAAACTCAAAAGGTTGAGATAACAGGGCATGAGGACATGAAACAACTAGATCAACAGGATTTACAGCCTGGTATAGCTGATCTTCCAAATGAGCACTTGTCTGAGGAATAGCTCTGGGCATCTCAAACACTAAATGAACACTCTTAGTGAACTGTAAGTATTTTGAATTCTGTTTTGTGTTATTATTAGCACTTACATTTGGCTTTGAATGTGCTTCTGGACTCAGGGCCATTAACGGCACCAAATCCAGGCAGGGTGCACAGTCAAGAAGAACAAGACACAGAGTAAATTCAAGACCAAACACAACAGATCCCAAAAAGTATGGTTGGGATAAGAGGAAAGATAACGGCAGTGGTCACTCCAATAGTGGTAGCAGCTATGAACATCTGTGACAAGGCTGCCTAGCCTACAGTCTTCATGGCTGACAGGAAGATGATCTTGAAGAAAGCCAGAAGTTGAGACCTGTCTGTTCTCTGGTATATTCTCTCATCATCTAGAAATCAGTGGATGAAGGGCTGCCAGAAATGAAGTTTGCACTTTGTTTAGATGTCACTGATGACTACCTTCCTCAAACTTGTATAGTTTCTTTTTGAGACCCTGCTTTACCCCCAAACATCTGATGGATACAAATTTCATTGTATAGTTACTACCTTAATGAAAAAAGTCATGTTTCTTTTGTTTTAAATGTATTGCTTGACAAATTCGCTGGACAGCAAAAACATTTTATTTTGGGAAACACCATGAAACCACTCACTCAAACCCAGGACACATTTCTAACTTCCCTCCTTCATAGATAGCACTTAATATTATTACAGATTTTATATGGGTCACTGTCATATTTAATGTCTGCCCACCAATTATCTCTTTCAAGACAGAATCCTATTCTGTTTAGCTCCCTTGAGGGAACATGTTTTATGCCTTTGATTATTATTGTTGCACTATTCCACATCTTTTATGGATCTACTGTACAGTTTTGAGCTGGGATGACCAAACCTGCATGCACAGTTTAAGAGGGGACCATAACATAAAGGTAAAATCTCTTTTTTTTTGTCATACCTTTCTCACTTGGTATTGCACCTGCCTTTTCTATTCCAGCTGAGCACTGACTATTCCCTTATATTTAAGGATTTAAAGATGTGGCAGAGAAAGCCCCCCATAAGTTATGGCATGAATGTTCTTTTCCTCTTTCTTTTTCTCTCTAAAGTGCACAGCAAACACTTAATATTCTTAGTTCCTTTGTTACGGCACAGGAGATCATCCGTCGCATATGTCAGTGCAGTTTACAGGACACACTGCCCTCTGGAAGGCAGGTTTTGCATTTGCATTGCCGCAATCTTGAACAGGAAGTGATTAACGGAAAATGGGGCAGAACTAAAATATTTGCTCACTTGACAAGGTAAAAGATCAATATATCAAATAAAATTGACTTACATTCATAACATAATGTAAGACTCAGTGAGCCTATAGTGGACAAGAGGAGTTTCGCCACCAATTTCAGCATTTCAATGAGGGAAGAACATTTTATAGATGGTCTTATACACCCGTAAATACCAACCCATGAGTAATAACAGGCATCTACTATCTCTTTGTAGTAAATCTGCATATTCTCCTTCTTTCTCTCTGCTCTCATGGCAAGACAAAGCTTTAATGAAGTTTATAAGTTAAAATGGTAACTGTGTTTGCTACTTCAGTGCCTCAGCTCTCAAGATTATTCCTATACCATTTATAATGGCAAATTGGGTATAGATTTCTTGTTATTTGCTTTTAATAGAAAAAGGTATTTTTATTTTTCAAACTAACAAATTACAGAAGTGAAATAAAAATGTGTGTGAAAGTAATGCTACTAAGGCTGAAAAAAAATCCCTTTCTATAGCCAGAAAGCTTTGAAAATATAGAGGGACTTTGTTACAATTTACTGTCTCTGAATTTGCTACTCTAAACTTTCCAGGACAGAAATTAGGAAAGGCAGCAAAATAAAAATTAAAGAAAATAATATCTTGGACATTATTCCTGCTATTGGACTCAGTGGTGTAAAAGAGGGAGAAACAAATTATTATTCTGAAGATTTAAAAGATTATTCTTTTATATTATAAAATAACATCACCCAAAAGTTCAGTTGAGTTTCAACCTTCTTTTAATAGAAACAGCTCTGAAATTTCAAAATGTTACACTAAGCTACTATTTACTTTTTTGAGCAGTTATGTGACTGAAGGTGTTAGATGAGAGACTGTTGCCTCTTACTCTGAAATAAATAGGTGTAACATAGGTAATGCAACACAAAGTGGATGAAAAAATAGTCACCTCTCACCCAAATAAATTATTCCTAATCCAATCTGAGCCATAGAATTCTTATGTAATTCTAGGTAAGTCCCTTAAACCCCATTTTTCCCAGTGGGCCTCTTATTTATGGTCTTGCACAAACTCTGAGTGCTTGACTCAAGACAGCTGAACAGCTATTGGAACCTGTTTTTCCCAAAGTCAATGTTCTTCTTCTTTCTTAACTGTTTTTTTATTTTTTTGAAGATCTGTAATTTCCTTCTGTTGTTCATAGGCCTTTTAATCCAATCAGGGGGAGAACGATCATTGCAGGATTAACATCTTTACCTGCTTTTGAAGCCCAACTTTTTCCAATCTGATAGAGATATAAAATTTGTCACTGAATATACATGGTTCAGTAGACTCGTGTATACATATTTAGTACACTAATTCCTTCTTGACCAAAAATCATTTTAGACTTCTACTTCAAACAAAAAAGAAGTAAAGCTGTCATATTAATTCTGTTCACTGATCGATCCCTCAGGGAAAGGGCCAGCATTGCTTTTATTTTAAAAGTTCATAAGATGTGTTTAATTTGGTTCTGTAGTTATTTGTTCAGTATGCAGTGCAAATTTTTCTGGCTACAGACATGGGATATGGTAAACCTTTGCCTGGATCAATGTCCAACCTCTTTTAAGTTGTGGAGAAAGTTACTCTCTCAAAAAGTTCAAACCTGCCAGACTCAATAACTCTACAAAAATGTTCAGATGAAAATTGCTTCAAGCAATCCTAGTAGAAAGCCAGCACCTCACCCCTAGTTTAAAGTTATGATCCTTATCATAATTAATTCAATAAAGAAGTAATGTACTTCAACCTAGGCATAGAGAATAATTTTCTGTCCTGACTGGTATAAACTTTCAGCTAGGGACGTTTAAACTCTGGACCTGATCTTTTAGAGCAAATAATAAATTACAGACCTAGAGCCAGCAGATTATATATAGCTGAATTTGAACAATCATAAATACGTTGCTATGTGTAAGATGAAAAGTACACTGGATAGGAGTGATAAAAAGTATAATACTATTTATAAATTACAATTTTACAAATTAAACACTGAGCATATTTTTGAGCTGTGAATGCATTGAAGAGAATTTATATGTGATCCTTGTAAGGTGACATACCTTGCATCTTAAATTTAAAATCAACATTTTTCTGCTGGTGAAATATAGAACTAACTCACTGTCAAACAAATCAAAACTTTTGCAGGAGATGTTTATTTGAAAGATCCAATCTTAAATGATTCAAGTAATGCATTTGTGATTCACCTTACTTTTGTTTAATGTTATTGTTCTGCTGTCACACCTTTTCCTTGCACTACTGTGAGAAGCAAATCCTGCTGCAGGGATATGCTTAGCTATTCTGAAATACCCTCAACTCACAGAGGAGTAACTAGCCTTTTGCCTGTCTACCCATCTGAAGATTTCCATTCTTCATTCTGGAGAGCAATATTCACTGGCAACAGTTGACATGCAAAGATATAGCATAGGTGTAGAGCTAAGTAAACACACTACAAACATTCTTCAGTGTATTCACCGTTTTTTTACAATGTGTATTTAGCAGTAAGAAAGAAAGATGACTTGAAGCAAAAGAACAGGTCCACTGACTGAATGCAGTACGGTAGAAGAGGTTGATTTTGGACACTTACCTAAGTGTTCTTTTCCTCATCTGCTGGGATATGTTAAAGGAATTAGCATTTTTTTAACAGCAAAGATGCAATAGTAAAGTTGAGTGTGTACTTCTTTAAATTTTAGCTTTTATCGGCTCATCTTACATTCCATCTCATTGCATTCAGTCCTTTCTGTGCTGCAGTGTGACATAACTTGCTGCAGTGTTAACAGTTCCAAAACATGTAAATTGCTTTTCCAAGACATCTTATCCAAAACAAATATCCCCTTCTCACTAATTTAGTTTGAATATTCATAGATAATCTTTATGAGACATACTTAAAATACACACACTACATTTAGCACATGTAAGAAATATATTTTTATTCCTAATATGAATGGATTTGTATACTGCTTTTACTGTTTGTCCTGACTATTACCTATATCCATTTTTTTTTTCTCTGTTTTTATTGTGTAGAGGTTAACCATGTCTCCACCTTTAAAATAATGCAAGATGCAAATTGCAGAACTACTAGGAAACATTTATGGCCTAAAATTTCAATAATATCCAAGCATTGATGAATTATAAATTACAACTGCACATGTAGTTTCAACAAGAGACAAGAGAATACATATAGTACCCTGACTTGCAAATGCTCATCCAGGTGAAAAATCCCAATGATGAAAAGGATTCCCTGTTTTTTTTTTGTTTGTTTTTTTTTTTTTTTTTTTTTTTTTTTTTGTTTTTGTTTTTTTTTTTTTTGTTGGATTTTTTTTTTTTTTAGAAGTTAACGAGTGAGGGAGAGTTTATGGGATTTTAACTCATAGAAAAGTCTTTTATTCATACCATGATATTATGTTATCCTAAAGCGAAAAAGCAAACCAAAACTCTTTAAAACAGGCTTTGAGTAGAATTTAAATTAAATGATTTTTCACATGTATTTTCTGACAGAAAATTGCTGCTACGGATCTGCCAGGATAAAACAAAATTACATAATTAAGCTTTAAGAGCTGCACTTCTCACTTAAATTCTCTTTTGCTAATAATTGTGTTGTAGGTTAGGTTTCCCCAAGTAGCCTACACACTGTGCGAGTAGTTTATATAAATTACAACTCTCAAGCTTACTTGTGTATGAGATTGGGCTCAGATAATGTCAGTAGATGTTACTCTTTAGAAATATATTTGTATACTTTTACTATTTTGAAAGTAACACCGTATGGTATTTCAGGTACTTTTACGCTAAATTACCTCCACTTTAGAAGTGTCTTAAATGAATTTAAGCTCACATATGTGTACGTAAAATCACATAATCTAAAAACTTACTCAGCAATTAAAAACCTAAAAGCAGTTCAAATGATTGATCAGTTATTTACAGTATGTACAAACCAAGATGTATAGGAAGTAAGTCAACACACTAGAGATTGGTTGCTGTTACAACAAATACGTTTTTGCCAGAATGTTTGACCAACACTTGCAACCCTGCACCCCCACCCCCTTTGGGTCCCCCTTGGATTGATTAAATTGGCTCAAGATGACACCAATAATTGGCTCAAGATGCTGCTTCGACAGACCCAATGATCCATATCTTTGCATTCCCTAAAATCAGTCCTTTCAGCTCTGTGTTAGATTTAGGATGGTTTACATTGGCTCTGTCACAAACATTTTAATAAAGTCCCAGAGAAACCTCAAACTGGTGACATCATTGGATGGTGTTAAAAAAAAAGTTCCACTTTGCTGGTTAGTTGTTAGCCTTTATAATCCGATCAGAATCTTTTTTTCCACTATATTTTGTCATTCCTTTATAACTGTCTGCAATTAAGACCGTGGTATTAAAAAGAGAAAAAATTAATATCAGCTATAAGGAGAAAACAATTCTAAGTATTTTGACATCAAGTAGTAAAATGAAAAAAAAACCCCAGATCTCAAACATTTACTGTATCCTAAGGGCAGGAGACCTTAAACTGCTGGGTGTGTTATTTTTGAACTATTAGATCAATTAATTACAATGAAAGTATTGGCTGTTCTCATGAGACTATTGTATAAATGAAATGTAAAATAATGTGATCAAACTCACTGGAAAGGCTAATAGTCATTTAACTACTTTTAGAAAATAAATTGCAAATTCCTCAGTGTGTCCCAAGACTGTAGATACATCTGGGTTCAGATAATACACACAGTGCCTGATTCTCCTGTAGTTTATGTACATATAAAGAAAAAGATGTTCCACCGACATCAGAGGAGCAATACTTGTTAAGGATCTGAAGCTGCTGAGAACCATTCCCACGCTATTTGTCTGTTTTTTCCTGAATGCATGGCTTTTTAAAAATTAGCATTTTCAATTGTTAAATCTCATCCACCCCAAGAACGGAGACGCTAAGGAGCTCCACTACGCAGGCATTCCTGTTATCTGATATCTAGGCTCCTTGAGCTTTCCAGTTTTTTGAGTTTAAACAGATGACAGTCCTTGTGTCATCAGATGTTATTACTTAATTACTTCTAACAGTGGGCTTTATATAAAAAGGTTACTCTGAGTATTTTTTTCCACAACACACTGGAAAGTTTGACGTGCTTTTCCTTTTCAAACTCAAAGGCTGATTTCATGTCCTGAATTTCCATACTACTGTCCTTAAAAATATGAGAATTCCAAGTAAGTAAGAGCTAAAGTCTACACCCAGTTTAAAGAACGGGAACAGCCTGCCTTGCCAGGTGCCAGGATTTCCTGCAATAACTAAATCTTATTTATAATACAGTAGCATCCTGACACTTACCCACAGCCTGGAAGCCACCAATGCTAAATGCTGTACTGACGCGTGGTAGATGCTCCAAGCCCTCATCCCACCCTTGATAACTGGAAATCAAAACAGAGTAGGTCAGCTGAAGAGGGAGCAAAGAGATGGGAAATGACTTATTTAAGCTCGGTAGCAGAGCCAACATTTGAATCCGGGTCTTCTACTCTGTATGGCAGTGCATTATCAGCAAAATTTCCCACCTTGCATGCCAATACTGTATCAGACCTGGCTACCCTTCACACGAGGCGGAGGACACTCAGGTCTTCACAGCTGAGGAGTCTACATGGATTCAATGAGCTTCTTTATTCCTAATGTGTACAGGCAGCAGTATAAGCAAAATACGACCAGGACACTTCTTCTACACTAAAAGTCGCTGTGCAGCTACATGCAATACTGGTCCCTTTCATGCACAAGGTACTTGAGAGCAGGAGGTAGTTCGTTTTTCCTTCTTTCTTTGTAAAGCAAACAGTTGGGTCCAGATGCTTGGGCTTGGCTCGTGTGAATCAGTGTCACCACATTATCATCCTCAATTTACACTTCTCACCAAAGGAAAGGGAGGCCTTTTGATTTCTACAGTCAGTTTGAGCTCCCCTCAAAAATCAAACACAAATAAAAGAGCTTTGCTATCAAAACACAGAAATATTTATTTTTAACACATTAGTTAAAAACATGATAGCATGCTTTAATGATCTAAAAAAATAAACTGGTTTTCAAAACTAAATCAACTTTCTCATTGGATATAATGCTTACAACCAGCATAAAGGCATAATAATACTGTTGCATAAAAGTATTATTTTTCTCATTCTGTTCTTTTTCCAATGTTCTTTACAACACTGAGGTAAAATACAATTATTTTAGAAAAATCCTATTTTTTAGAAAATATTTCTTGTAAATGATAAATGCCATATATTTTTTTTTTCTTTTTAAAGAAAAAAGCACACCAGGATAACTGCAAGCATATTTCCAAAATAAAACAAAAAAGGTGATTTTCCAGGTTTCAATATGTAACAGCTTTTTAAATTATCCAATACGCTGTCTTGATTCTGTACAAATGTTCCCTTCCTTCAAAGAGACAAAAAAGCATGTACTGCCAGATCTGATTGTATGTAGAGAGTGGATCTGATCCCCTTGTCACTAAGGTTACTAATCAAATTTCCATCCAATATGCTCATGCAGGATTTCCTGATCAAACACTTAAATCTGCCCCCTCTGCACCCCCATTAGCTAACATGTTTTATATGTAGCGGGGTCATCAAAAGTGTAATTCCCTTAAAGAAACCTAATCCTGCCCTCTTGTCAACCAGCAGATAGCTAATAACGCTCTCTATCCTACATTTTTTGAACATCAATAGCATACCAGAAATTAAGATCTTATTTTAATCTCACAACAGATGTTCAAAACAAAGGTATCGCATATGTACGTTACATGTATTTAAAAACAGTCAGGTGAAGAAATAAGGAAGTTTCATATGAGATTAGCTTGTTTTTTTTCCCAGGAAAATATAAAGTAGATTTTTGTTTCTGTTTGGGCTGGGTAACTATCCTGCAGAACCTAATGAAATACGGTATCTGGACGACAGTATAATTTCACCGTGGAAACAATGGGACGTTTGGAGAGAACCTCAGGCTGGTACCCAGACACAATCATTTGGGCAAGCTGCTGAGGCAGCACGCATCTGTTTCAGTGGGTCGCTCACAACACGCGTGCTCACCCTTACACACGCTGCCCTTTCCCACATGGATTTCTACAACTGCTCTGCTCTGAACACTCACTAGATGTTTTATCCCTGCTTTTCTCTTCCTTCATATGAAAAAAAAAGCCAAAGCAAAAGAAGAAAACTATCAAATTATTTCAATGCAAACGAGATTCAATACTGTTATTGAAGGTGGTTTTGAGAATAACAAAAATTATTGTTTTTAATAATAAGACCGAACCTTGAAGACTTGGTTCAAGGTTTTTATTTTGTTGTTGTTAATGAATTTATTAACAGGTTGAACAAGAATTTTCACTAAAGAAATATAACTTTCATGATGATCCTTTTGGAGGTCTGTATGTGGGTGTGTTTTTTTTTTTTTCTCCTTCTTTTTTCTGAGCAATGGTCACAATCAAAGTAGCAGAAGTGGGTCAGGAAATTTAACCTGACTGGTCGAACTCTGGGCTGAATCTGTAAGGTCTACAAGGCCCAGGTTTGTCAGAACTCAGTGGATTATATGCATCTGAATGGCAAAACAGATTTAAAATGCTGTCTATTTAAACTTAACATTTGCCCTAGACATTGCCGAATTTCAATTAATATGAACTCTACTGGCTCAGCTTTAGCAGTCAGCAACTTTGGTATCTAAATGAAATTCTTAATTGCATATGCTGTAGTTCAACTTTTTTTTTTTCTGTAATACATGGTCACTTAACAATTTTTTAATACATAAAGAGAACAAGTGCAATGTAATTCTCATGTTTTCAGTTTTAGTTAGTGGTATTTTATGAAGTCAATATATAATGTTGACAGATCTGAATAATACTTCATATGGAATTCTGTGGAACATTTAAAAAATATTTTAAGTGTAACTGAATCATTTCAACTACCGTAGATGTTAAGAAAACGTATTTTAAGCATATAAATACCATTTTGAAAAATGTTTGTTGAGTTTCAGGTTTTTATTGATTTTCAAATGGCCTACTGACTAAAGTTAAAGAGAAAGAGCATAAAAGGATGATTTAATTTACTTCACATTTTTTTGTACAATAGCTTTAATGGAAAACAAGTGGATGGTTTATGCTTTAACTAGAATAAAATTTAGTATAATAATGTATGGGAGCAAATTCATCTATGAAACTAGTTGCAGACAACCTGGGAATATTAGGTATATGGGCTTTTTAAAATAAAACATTTGCTATGCTAAAAATTAATTTCCTATTTGTCAATGCATTTTTTCCAGTCTTTTCTCTGATATTGTAGAACATACACATTTTTTAAACACTGAAATGGTAAACAAACAATTTCTGTGTGGTGTTTAAAAGACATTTATACGAACTGCTCAGATTTTAGTTCCAACAAATCAAGAAAGGATTCATGAAAACTTCATTCTTGGAAAAAATCACACAACAGGAAAGTAATGTGGACACTGTAAGTTCTTATTTGTTTGTGTACAAAAGTAATCTGTTTACTTGTAAATCTGGAATTTTCAATTAGCAACCTAGCCTGAAATCTTCATTTTTATGTGAATAACACTAATTCAGTATCTAGTATGATCTTAAACTTCTTTTTTATTCCCAGAATAGTTAATATACTTCAAAGTTTACCAAATCAGCCCACTCACTGAAAAGGAAAGAACCGTGTAAGTTTCCAAACAGTAATATGAGTCTTAACGAGAGATTTCAAATGAAAACAACAATGAGTTATGCAAACGCAGCTGATATTGCATCATACTCCCAAATCTTCTCTAAATTAGCTCTATGTCAGGGGGCTATGCTGAGAGAATAGGTTCTTGTGAAAGTGTGTCAGATTAAAAAAAGTTTGAATAATATCAGTTTACTGCAAGATCTAAGAGAGAGATCGAAGATCATTAAGTTTTATTGAAATGAACAAAGTTTTAAAATTCCTTTTTTAGCTGTTTGGAGGGAGGCTGTTTCAATTTAAAGCTATAGATCAATTTAGTATATTACTTTAAAGAATTACTTGTCTGTTCTTTTTTCAACACAAAATATTTCCTGATTTTAATGCCACCATGAGCTAAATAATTAAATCCCATCCAAGTGACAGATACTTTGACTGCTCACAGAAGGAGGAGTCCTTTAGTATGAGCTGTGTTAGAAGAATGTCTGAACTGATTCTACTTTCTGCACAGGGAGGTAGAAGGATCCCAGGTAAACATTGTATGTCACAAAGTGTGTCTGCAACTGAAAGAAAATACATCAGAGGGAAACATCACAGGCTAAATGCCACTGTTACGGGTCTTCTTTGTCATACACTGTTGTGAAACATTAAAAGGTAAGTCCTCAGACTTAGTGCAAATTTTGGAATAAGATTATACAGTAGAAGGCACCATTGGCCTAAAGAAGCTCCACAGTATTTCTGCAGTTGCCAACACAACAGACCATAAAAATAAGCCAAAATCATGACTGTTAGCAAGAATTCAGTTATAACTCAGTTACAGAACACAGCCCCGAATGATGCAGAAAAAAACTCTCACTAGAGGTTTACGGTTGCCAGTTGTGACATGCTATACATGGCTACAGTACTGCGGTGACTGAATTAAGTACAATGAATATAGCTAGGATGTAACCGATATATACATAGAGAGTATCAAATTAATATTAGAAATTTGATACGTATATATGTATGTTTGGCTTTCATATATATGTTTATATAGACGAATTTAATACATGAATAATGAATTTTAGTTTATACAGAAAGCCTTTAAAAATTATTAGGTAATAACAAAAACATATTGGTGCAATATATAATAGAGATGTGAATAATGATTCTTTATAGTGATCTTCATGATAGCTAGCTATGTTCTTATGTCCCACTAAGCTGATGTCATCAGTGGGAGCAAATGCAAGATTCACATGTCTATCTAAACTTCACAACCATTTTTCTCATGAAAGATACTTATCTATGTAGCTATTAGTTTTGTTGTAAGCATCACTTCTTCATGAACAAATTAATTTTCCACACTTCTGTATATTAGATTCATTTTGGGGACATGCAACTGAGCTACACAAGTGATTGCTGAAGTTTGACAAGAAGTTGTTAGTGGCAGAAGCTAAAAGGCAGAAGCTGAAGCTGTCTTTCCAACTACAAAGTATTCCTGTGAAAGATCATCCTATTCAACCATTGTTTACCTCTCTATTAAATGTAGAAGCCCTCTCTTCTCCTTGGGTGGGGTTCGTACTGAGCAGCCCCCTGGAACAAAGCCACATTCCCTCTCAGCAGTGTGTTAACCCTGGGAAGATGTGTACTGCTCCTGAGGCAGACGTTTAGACAAGAGGGCAGGGAAGACCATTCATCACCACAAATCAGAGCTGGAGAAAGATTACAGAGAGAGGCATACCATTTTCTAAGCCTTTCCTCAGCTGTCCACCCTGAGCTTTTAAAAAAATAAACTCTATGAAACCCTAAGTATTTCATGTACCTGCTATTTATAGAGGATGAAACTCAATTCATCCTTTTAAAGACAGAGGAACAAGCATTTATTCAGAAGGGCCATCTGGTAAAATGAAACTCTATCCAACTGTCAGGCTGACTGAAAATTTTATTCAGAATCTTCTACTGCAACCTAAAGTAAAACAGAAGTTGCAACCTCTGCCTTTTCTTGTAGTGTTGCTGCGTATATTCCTTCCTTATTGGAGCTTTCCACATCCAGACATGCACACCTATGTCAGAAAAAAACATCTACTGGCAGAAAACATAGCACAGAATGGGCAGGAAGGCCAGACCATGACCATGTATGTCATGGGAACTTTTACCAATTCTCTATGAAATAGAATACAGTGACTATGAAAGAAAGGTAGGCACTTAATGAGCATTCGCATCTTTCAAAATTTCTTGTTCTCTTCCCTCACAAGTCTAACATATACATTGCATTTCAAATAAAATTTTGGCTGTGATTATTTAGATTCTGGTTATCTGTTGCACAACTATCCCCTATAGGTGTTAGAGAGACACTGAAATTGTATGTATTTAGACACTTCACATGAGTGTTTTGGCTTGTTAAATCTAGAGAGTGGGTGCATGAATATCAGGGTGAAGGGGAATAGAAAACTTCCAGAATACTCTCAAAGAATAATATGACCTTGTACAAGTATCCATGAATGAAAGGTACTCGGAACCAGCATTGCACAGAGAAGTCAAGCGGAAGCCCAGAGTCTATGACTTGCCCAAGGTCACCCAGCAGTCAGTGACAGGAATGGGAACGGGCCAAGGTCTCTCGATTCCCATAAACATGCCTTTATTTTAATATAAACTGTGACACTGACATGCAATGACATGTATCTCAGTGAATATTTAATATACATGGAATTCAAACTTGCCTTTCCAATACCCACAGGTATATCAGGCTAAAAAATAGGCTTAAAATACAAATGCTAAAAAGTAAAAGGCAAACTGTTAATATTTCTTGGGAAAGTTGTGAAGAACTCTGTGGCACAGTTCTGTATCTCCTGTTCCAGGCCCAAAGGTAAATATTTCTTGTTTGTTGATTATGTTTTAAGAATTGAAGGCTTCATACCAGAAGTCATACATGTTTGGTTTAGACAGGAATATTTTGATTTTGAAGAGGGAGGATATGGTACTCTCTGTTAATTGTTTAAAAACAGATACACTGTAGAGTCAGTAGAGAATAAAAACAAAGAAAATTTTCTTTATTTTCTACCTACTTGTTTTGTCCACTGCCAATGAGAGGATTTATAACAGCTTTTTCTTTTCTTGCTTGGCTGTATCTTGATCAGAAATAGCTGTCTGGATAATAAGTTTTGTATAAAATTAAAAAAAAAAATACTCTCAGAACCCTCCTATTATATTTCTAATGAAGTAAACAATTTTTGCTTGTGTTTGTGGAGTAAGAATTTGAATATATTTCCTTAGACATTTTCCCCAGAGTTTATAAACAGCAAAAATTGCTAAAAAACATGCAGAAGAGAAAAAAAAAAAAAAAGAGAAACCTAAATCTGGAATCCCTAATCAAAGAATAATTTAATTTTTACATAGTGACACTTTGGCTTTAGGGAAATAATAATTTATATTTTGTCAATTACTACATTTTCCCCACATTTATTTTTTTAATGGTTGAAATTAAATTAGTCACATTAGACATCGTGTTACTCCATAAGCAACAAGGTAGAAGTTGGCCTAGTTTCAGTTACAAAATATACAACCAAATCTATTTGTTCTGCTTCATGTCATAAATATGGCCACAGGGTTCTGCTAATGGGCTACGTGTTATAAAGAAATAAAACAGTAGAAATACTGTAAAATTATAGTCTGAAAATATAATAATGTTCATGTTCCTTCTGAATGGGACTTTCACTGAAGTAAAACCTGCAAATTTGGGCCTTTGGTGCAGTCCTGCAGCATATGAACATTCAGAGGAAACTGAAAACACCAAAATTAAAATGAGAAAAAAACCCTAGACAGCAGCATGTATAGACTTTAGGTTTTTTTTTTTTTTTGGTAGAGCCCTGTTCCCGGTTTACTGAGACTTTAATACCTAGGTTGCAACAACTACAGCAAGACTTTCTTACCACTAGCCTTTTCCCCACTACAACCCAGTAGTTTAAGAAAAGCTCAGTTATTTCTGATGGAAAACCCTGATAAAAACCTCAGACAAACGCTTCTTCTCAAAATACATCTACTGTGTGTATGCCAGAACGGTAGGTAGCCAAAGCTGAGAATGGGACCTCAGGTATGGTTAATGTTAATTCAGGCCACACCTATAAAAGACGTTCTCAGTCTACACCAATTGTTTCAAAAGCATTTTAGAGCTGGATGATAAAGTGTGTGCTTCTTATAAAATATTTAAATAGCATTGTCTCCATCGAGACTTTCTTGTCAGTGTCACATTCAGGCATAGACAATGTAGTGGATGTGTCTGAAGAGCTGGGTGTGAGCAGGTCTTGAGCTCTGATCCCAGCTCTGCTGCTGCTGAAAAGCATAGCCATAGGCAGCTCACCTGGCCTGCTTCCCGCTCCTCCTCTGCAAACATGCCTAGCAGTGGCCAGAGAAGAGAAATAGTGTTTCATAGTAAATTAAGAAGTCATCACAAAGCATGAGAAATACTACTACGTACAACCCTCTGAAGATGGGAATTATGGCTAAGGAGTAGTTGCACTTTCCTTTTAGAAAACACCACCACCACAGTATCAGCATAATTCAAAAAAACGTACTGTTTCCATTGGAAAATGTACCATGAAACAAGAAGCAAGCAACACTTACAAAACTTAACACCATTTTTCAGTGATTGGCGGGAATCATCTTTCGGAGAAAGACAGAAGGAAACAGTGAAATATTTGCCTGTGGACAGATGCCTCTGAAAAATATACCTAAATGTGCAGAAGCTCATTGCCTAGGATTGAGGTTAGGGATAGCTCAAGTCCTTTGTCGTGCCCCACATAAGGGCTAAGACTCAAATGCAGGCTGGGGCAGTGGCTCTAATCACTTCACTGGAGACTGCTGAATGCTGAACTCTCTTGAACATTTGAATCACTGTGTAGACTTTTACTACCGAAAGCACTAAATCACTTCTGATTGATCCATTTTAAAGCATTTATGCCGACTGTTGCATGTATGTTATATGCAACATGAATACATTAGTAGAATGTGAGTTCTTGCCAAATATATTACCTTCCTGCCAAAATCTCTCACTCAGCAGTGGCAGAATGGAAATGGATAAACAAGGTACTGGAGAAAATGATTAATGTGTGTGCTGCAGCTTCACTTCCAATGCAAACTGACTGACTTCGGGAAGACAGATAGTTGAAGTTTAGCTCTTTATTCCAGACAGCCAACGTGCAACGAACAGCAATCCTATCATAAATGCCTAGATATATACTAAATACACAGTCAAATTTGTTTTGCAATTATTACATCCATGCCAATGCTGAACTGAAGAGCTTGGTCTTAATTTCAGCACTGTAAAATCCCAGTATTTTACTCTGAGTTGCACAATGTTTGATATTGCTAGCTTGTGAAGACATGCAATTTGACAAATCCTATACTCTTTTAGTTAAAGAAAAACGCTTACACTCACAGCTGTGAGAAAAATCTTAATAGTACAACCCTTAAGCACCCAAGCAATTCAAAAGTAGAAGTCAAATAAAGACAAAATACCACTTTTTAAACTCCCCCAATTGTTAAGCCTCCTCTGATTTTTTGAGGACCTGAACTCAGGACTGCACAGTACTGTTAACAAGACTTTCTTTTCCGATTTAAGTGAAGGCCCTTATCTGTCGCAGAGGTTCTCTTGTCACTTGACTTTCCAAATCATATGCACATCATAGGAAAAACTGATAGCTTTCTAAAGATGGAACAAAGGACCGTAAAGGCACAAAGAAATCAGCATTATCAGCACAGGAAAACTGTGCATTGCCTTGCCCAAAGGAAATAAAATGGAGTCAAAACTTGACTAGACTGAGATCAGAGTATAAGCCTATTCTTAAGAGCCTGCTGTTTAATTAAACTTGTTTTCTTTCATAGAATCACAGAAATAAGAGGAAAACACATGTGGGGACTTGGCCTTCACAAATCAGCTAGTTGCAAGCCACACTTGCATGGTTTAGCAACATGACAGAAGTTTACAGGGGGTTCTTAATTAAAGGAGCAGAGTACTTGTTCCTTGAAGAAGGATGGCAGTCTCAATGTATCCACAAGGTTTTGCATATTTCAAGGCAAAAAAAGACTGTGCAACTTCCTTGCTAATGTGGCAGTTGTAGTTCTCTTAAGCTACATAATATCAAAGTACTGATGCTGTAAAAGACTCATATTCTGCAAGTGTGATACAGGGCCATGTCCAAGTTACAAGGCAGGGTTGCTGAGATGCTGTGGAATAAGGGGTGCTACACATTTTTATTCCTAAGTGCATGCACCTACCCTAAAAGATATTTTTATTAATATTATTTCTGCAGTATCTGCTTAGCAGGAACCTAGCTAAAAAGCATTCAAAAGAGAGAAGAATATTGCCTCCTGTGCAGTGCAGTAACTGTACAAGCTAAGAAGAGCCGCACTTGATCAACACAGTACCCGGCTTCCAAGAATCATTATTTTGTTTCCTTCGATTCAGAATATAGTCAAGCTCTTACACAATAAAGTCCAGGGGTCTCTCTACTGTCTCCCATTTCACAGTCAGGGAGGTCCTTTCAATCTCTTGTACTAGCTGAGTGCCAAGGAAGGGGTCAGCCATTTGCTAAAATGTTTTGGCTCACTCATCACCCACTGCTTTTTGCCTGCCGAAAAGGAATTATGAGAAAGGAGGGCAGGGGAATAAGAACAGATCGGAAAAGAAAGCAAGAGGACAACAGGAGAATGACCACTGAGCAGTTTTAGCAGGAAAATATTTCAGGGAAGATAACACCTGATGTATACAACTCTCTGAAACAAGTCACATGAAGGTTTTCTTAACTGTATTTGTGGTAGAGGAGAAAAAAGATGATGAAAAGCTCTCTGTTAATAGACACATGCTGTTACCTATAGCACAGGGTCTGCATACCTTCTCCAATGGATAGACATTGGGCCAAACCTCTGGAACACTTGATATCATGGTTCTAAATAAGGCCAACTTGATCGCTCTGCCTTGTAAGAGGTAGGAGCCTTTTCCTAGTCTGCTCTTAAAATCCTGAAGTATTGATGTACAACATAAGAGTAGTAAGTGCAGAGGGCAGCATTTTCAACTGACAAATTATCCTGCCCAATTCTGGTAAATGTATGTTGTCAATTCTAATACAGATTACAACAACAATACAGATTACAAAAATGTCTTTTTAACAACTATGAAAATCTAATTATTATTAGGTATAGCCATAAAGAAACATTGCAAATATTTTCTGTGTGCCAGTATTAAATTTCACATTTATTGAATTTCATTTTGCATTTAAGGCTTTGTTATTTTATGGTAGCTAACTGTATATTTTTCTTTCTTTTTAAAATGAGCACCACACTAAAGAGAGTCACACTGACCCCCAAAGACAATTTGCACATGCTATCAAAAGGCAAAAATGGTCATTATTGATTAATCATAAACTTTACATCATAGGTTTCTGCCTAAAAACCTGCAGGCAGCTCAGCACGCTCAGAGATCAGAAAAAAATAATCTGAAAAAAAGAATATGGAAAAGAGACATCTATATATAGATATGCCTCCCTATAACCAGTTAGGAAACACAGGTGGTATTCAAAACCAACTGTCTATTAGAAAGGCACAGATTCATAATTCAGTAGAAAAGCCTGAAGTGGATACCTTTTATGGGCCCATACAACAATATTTGATCAACTGTATTATCTCTAATAGCCCCATCTTGAAACTCTTTAAAGAACATTTATCTGTTCATTGAAGTTATAGGTAAAGTTCTGTAAAAATACTACATTACTAAAGGGGTCATCCCATTCTGACATCAAGAAATTCTCATAACTTCATATATACTCCTGATGAATTCCTTAACAGTAAAATTTTTTTGTGAAATACCAGAACTGGATCTGCTCATTACATCTTGAAACACATTTTCTAAGTAAATTGCACACCGTGTTGACCCACAATGTCTCATTCATGTTCTCACATATCTCTAACTATTCTGTTTATGTTTCTTTTACACTTTAACTGTAAGCCCTCTGGGACCAGGACCATCTTTTGCTTTGTTTGTAGAATGCTTTACACCCAGCAGTCCTGATCAATGGATTATGAATGCTCTGGTCATAAAAATAATTAGCATTTATTGCAATAAATGAGAGGTTTTCTACTGACTTCAACAAAGTCTGCCTCCGTGCTTCTGTCTGAACACCCCATTGATTAACTCTCCACACACTCTTCCCCACTGGTATTTCATATTAGAAGAAACACACACAGATTTTCAGAATAAGAACATGCAAATGAGAACAACTTTGCCTCAGTCTTCTCAGATTTCTTTGGCCTCCTTTATTGTGGCAGCCTATATTTATATTTTTTTTTCTGGGGAGTGTAAAGCTGCAAAACCTCATTGCAGAACTATGGTAATAAAAACAAATAATGTGGCAATTGAGATAGCTATTTTGGCAACAATATCTCCTGCCCTGTTAAGTGCAGAATTAAGTCATTTGTGCTGCAAGACAAGCTTTCAAACGGGCAGATGGCACAGAACCAAAATTGTTCTTTCCTGCCTGACAAATTGTTTGCTTATGTAGGCATAAGATGTTATGCTAGAAGCTCTTTAATGGTGGTGTTGAACAACCTTCTGCTGTTCATCAAAGACTGCGCTAAGCTGCATACCACATTGGTAAGAAAGCATTTTAATGTATTATTTAGTAGAATGAATACGAACATTTCAAGTTCTTTAAGCTTTGATCCTGAAAAAAGATTTACCTACAAAGAAGGCCATTGTATTTATAAGGATAATAAACAGGTGTATTCAAACATTCTGAATTACACTTATACTTTCAGCTTGTGAAGTTTTTCACTCATTGTGGTTGACGGTATCCAGATTCTCTGATAATCTCTTCCCATACTATTTTCAGTTAAGCTTTTTGTATAGTCTAAGAATGTCCTATCAGAAACCAATATAGCAAATGAAACTACTGATCACTTCTCCATCTAGGAGATACTTATACTTATTTCAGCTCTTACAGACCTGATGAAAGTCATAATTATTTACCATATGCATTTTTTTAGTGAGGCAGTCAATATTTGTAACACTGCTGAATTAATATTCAGATGAGTCACACATAAGAACAAAGGGATGTTTCTGCAAACTGATATATCAGATGACCTAGTGTCTGCATTTCCAGTGCCAGAAGAGTCATCAGATTTCACTTAAGTGTAAAAGGCTCTCTTTTTCTGAATTTAGGCTTATGTAGCTAAAAGAATCTTTTACAGAATTGCTCGTGTGATTAAAATTAAGCACACACAACATTAGAAATTGTTTACATATTTAGTAAATTGTTAGTATGTGTTTATTTTGGGATGGAATTTTAGACTGCATGGTTCAGAAGGCAGAGACGAACAGGATGAAAAGGGTGCTTATGTCTTCTGTTTGCTCAGTTTAATTAGTAAAAAAGAAGTTTGGTTGTATAGAATTTAGCTTATGACAGACATGCTTAAAATATTTGTAATTATTAAAATAAATTCTGCTGTAAAATCTGAGTGTAGAGTCTGATTAAAAATACATGGCTACCATTTCAATAGTTGCTTAAATAATCAGTGAGAGCTGGAGCAAGAAAACTCATTATGTCTAGCATAAGTCACATTTATTAAGACACTCTAAGTTTTCAGACCACTTGTGGTCGACTGTGGATGGAAAGTGACTTTAATCATTGGCTCCCAACAGTGCTGAGAAATGCAGTGCAGTAAGATATAACTGTTGAGGAGCAGCTAGTTGTGTTTGGCTGAATCAAAGTTTCTGATTGAAATCTAAGTAGTTTATTTGGAAAATAATCTTTAGAAAAGGGCAAACTTTTAAGAGGTCTTGGTAAACAGCAAAATTAAGACTATCTGATCAGAGATAGCCACAAGTCTGAGAATTTAAACTTTGATTGTTTGCAATATAGGAGGCAGAGGAGGCCTATGTAGAAGAAAAGAGTCTAAGTTCCTCTCTGAAAATCACATATTAACATCATACCCTGTGGACAAGGAAAGGAGACCCCTTATCTTCACTATACCCCATGAACATGGGGAAGTTGAGGTGTACATGGGCTTCGTTCAGTCAGTAAGAAAAAATAACTAAAGAATTGTTTTCTCACTTTAAAAGGACATTAGAAAATCCTCACATCAAGGAAGGCTGGCAGGAGAAAGTGATCCAGAAACGCACATACTTTCCTAGTTTTCTCAAGCCAAGAAGTAATGGCATATTTCCTGATACAGCCCCTACACAGCGCAAGCATCAGCATGGGATCCTTTTCAAAAAGGCTGTTTATGAAAGTGACAATTTACTTCATGCCAGCAGAACAGTGCATTATATATTCTCTTAAATGTAGACACTGCATAAATTCTGGAGAACATAAAAATGGAATTCTCTGTGCAGTGTTATGAAATGTGAGAATAGCAATAGTAAAGTGTTACATTTTTGTTGTGCAGTCGTTAAGTGAATGCTTATAAAATAAACCCCTGTAGTTACTAGCATCACATGTCTGTATGTGCACTTGTAGTTTTTGTAAGGTTTCTTGACTGAAGTTTGTGACAAACTTATGCCTAAAATGGTATCAGAGGCATAATATGAATATTTTTATTAAATTGTTTTCATTGCTTCCTCCCACATTTGTTGGAATACTGTTATGGACTCATTGCCACATATAAATGAAAGGTCTTAAAGTTCAGTTATATTGTTTTAAACCCTTCTGCTGTCAACATAATTTTATTATCACACTTGCATACCTGTGCAGCATTCACTGCTGGGTTAGGGAGTGCTCTATATCCACACAGAGAGATAAGTTTCTTTATCAGAAATGCAGGATTTTTTCCCAGTTTTCTCTTTATTTTGTTATTTCTTTAAAACACAGAAAAACACCCTTCCTCCACAAATATCCCAAGCTTACTCCTCAGAAAGAAAATGCTTGGAAACAAAGAAAGTATAATCAGACATTTTTAGACTATAATTCCTCTCACCCTGAGGTAGACATGTAACAGATGAACTGCTCTGCCTACTTCCACTGACTGTAGGGAAAACATAGACATAAAGGAAACACAGCCAAATGGCTCAGACATCTGTGTCCCCATTTCTACATTCAAACACAGATCAAACGAAGCCCACCTTGCACAGATACTAACCCTACTTTTCTCTGAGATGGCTAACTCTGCAGTGAAATGTATCTAGAGCTCAGCAAGTGCTTACAGCACATAGACAGACTGAGGGGAAAGCCACCTGCAGGGTACCTTTACACATTGTCATAAGACAAGCCCTTTTGGATTCCCCAAATTTTACACTGGATATAGAACACCTATCCTGGCTTAGGCAGAGGTTGTGGGACATTGCCCACATTGCAGTGCAGTTTGAGATTATTCTGAATATGAATAATTTGCTAAGTGCTACAGGTATATGCAGCTGGTCCCCATCCCTGAAGGATTTATGAACAGATTCAGTCCTGCTGAAATTTTTTGGAGTCTTTGCATTAATTGCTATAGGATTTTATGGGGGGTGCCAGAAAAACCATCCGAGATGTTTCAAAACTTCTTTTGTACTTTTTATATACTAACATGTACAAATAAAAAAATCCATGGCTGTAAGCACTTTAAGTAATTTAAAAATCCATGCCTTCTGCAGTCCTTCCAATCTCATACTTGTTTACACTAGGTATAGTACAGGTTTAGAAATAAGACCTATAACGTAATCTAAAAGTACTAAAAAAATAAAAAAAAATCTAGAGAGAATGGCTCCATGTCCCAAAGCATTCTGTGTGGCCTTTGCTCATCAGGGAAGGTATTGCAGATACAAACATGCACCCCAAAGCATTTTTGAATAGCATGTTGCTGTGAACACATTTTAAAATATACATTAAAAAAGCTACTCAGAATGATTCTCATTCACAATATAAATAATTTTGCACACAAGGGGAAAAAAGTATTCATGACCAGTTTTATTGCTAATTGTTGAGCGTCCAGCTGTTTATCTTTATTGCCTTTTGTTTAAGATCACTGAGTGTTTTACAAATGAGTGGATTGGATTCAAGCAAATATTTTTTTTTAACATCTTGTCATAAGCCACTGCTGATCTCTCTTTCTTATACCTGCATCTATTACTTTCCCACTAGAAAGTCTTCACAGAAAGAGGAACTCATTTATAATTGAAAAAGTTTCTTTTATTTACTACTTATTATTTTATTCTACATGGCAAGAACAGAAGATTTTTGTTCCCTAAGCAAGCCAGTTTGAATTGTACATTCCAGTTCATGAGGCAATTATGGCTAAGCTAAGAGGAAGTTAATAGCAATGTTATATTTGGTGTTTCTCCAAGCATGCTTTCACAGTTTTGATAGCTGACAGAGAGATGGTCATTTTACGCAAGACAAAATCCACTTACCATTGAAGTTACTTTGCCAGATTTTTCACACTGTCTCCAGTAATAACCAAACATATAAATGAATCCCATTACTAAACAATAAGCCTCGATTAAGTGTATGTCTTTAGTATCTCCATTCTGCAAGAGAAAGCACATTACTATTGTACCGTACTGGTGCATGTAAGACTGTCTCATGCAATGTGATGATAAGTTTCATGGCAACTCTCTCAAGCAAAGCAGCGGGCAGGACAATAGTTCTCATTCACACACAGCCCTGCTCTTGCCTGCTTTCTAGCACTGCAGCCTATATGCTATCCAACCAAGTCTGTGGAACTGTTCTGGAGCCAATGCTTCCAAGATAATCTTTCCTTCAAGCCACTACCAAATGCACCAATTTCAGTAAAATAAGGTGGACTTTGAATTAGATACATAGTGGAATCAGAAAGCTTTGTTAGTTATAATACCTGAAAGAGTTGTAAGGCAATAGTCCAAGCACTGGTTCCACAGTCATTTTTATTAGGATGACATCTCTTAATGGAATGAATCATTACATATGGTTGCCTTTACTGCTTCTACTGATCCTCTTTCCCATGCACTCACTGACCTCTCTGACTTTCTGAATAAATCTAATAGTGGAGCTATCCAAAGATATCCTTGGAAACTTGCAATCTAGTGACACAATGAGGATATGTTTCCAAATACTGAGACAGTTATCCCCAAGGATATTTCCTATGGCAGGCCGGGCACGTATGGAAGCTGCTATATTCTTATTTTATGCTCAAAAAATGTCCAAGAAGTGAAGGAACTGGTGCCAAAAATATGCCCTAAAATATTAGAGGATGACAGAGCTAATCATAAATTTTTAAGCTGGTGAAAAAACAGCTGAGATACTATTGCTCAGTGTGGTAGCTAGAATCCGGGTTGTGCTGATCAGGAGAAAATCTGAAAACACACCTGAAAGACTTTTCAACGTCCACTTAAATACAGACTCTTGGTTACTAACAGAACTAAGGTTGACACACAAGATCTGAGAATCTGTCTTATTTTCTCCAGAACTCTGACTTTAGAAAAACTTAGTTTTAAATGATATGTATATACTCAATGCAAACCAATTTTGCTGTTCTAAGTTTATAAATTTGCTTTAAACACAAGATTTGGTATAATCAGTACATGGAGAGGTGAAGGGAAAGTGAGGCACATAGCTGTGATGTGATTTCTCATGATGTCAGCTGGAACAAATGGCCAAGTGTTCGAACCCACCGGATATCCCATTTATCACTTGCAATGTAGCAAAAATAACCAGGATCATAATTTTAACTGATTTATTATGGAAAGTTATTTTTCAAAGTTAACATCAGTGGACTTGCATGACTTTTAACACCACCAGGGCAAAAAATGTCAAACAAGCTTGCAGCAAAAGGTTGCAAGTTTAGTAATGTGCACTGAAAATTGCTACAGTCCATGACGTCTTATCTGATTTTTCAATCAACTTCAAAAAAAAACTTGCAACAACACAGAGTATTTGTTCCTGTCCTATGGAATAGCACACTGGAGCCAGGAATATTAAATAATTCCTATGAATATGTCAAAAAGGATCAAGTTTTTGAGCAAGCATATTTCTGTAATTTGCAAGAACAGGAAGAAGATGAATCACTTTCTGAACAAAAATTAAGCTGAGGCTTTCCTAGATTTCCATTTCTAAGAAAACTGACTTGTGTGTGGGTGCAGTCTAGGATCTCTTGGACTGCTCAAGTGACACTGATCCTTCGCAGGTGTTCACCATCTGTTCACATCTGTCCCAAAGTTACCTGTGTGCAAGGATAGTGTCCTCTCACAGTGCTGGGGAAATTGTTAACAATTACAAAATATTGTACAACTATGAATACTGAAGGTATTATTCCCATTCAGTGACTGAAGACAATGACATTCAAAACGCATCTACCACACAGTGCTTCCCAAATGCCTGCTCTAGTGACAAGATGACAAAAAAGTCTGCATTTGGATACAGTATTCCCCTTGAATATAGTTTAGATTGTTTTGTTGCAGATCAGGGACCTTATACATTATCTGTCATTGAAGACACTCAGGATACAAAAACCTTAATTTTAATTATAGTGTCATGATACTTTAAATGATTATTGTTTGCAGTTTACTGTCAATGACAGGGTCAGCAATATAATGAATCTGTTCTAATCCCCAGTGCTTATTCAAAACTGAAGGTTCCTAGACCCATTCATAAACTGTGGTCAAGGGAAGCATCCTGTAACAGACAGGGAATTTTACTAGAAGATGTTTACACTCAAACACAAGTGAAATTGCTTTGGGAAAGAAGCTTTTCATTGACTTTAGTCATTGCTATATTGACTGTTAGTTTTCTTATTTCAACATCAGAAGATCATTCTCCCTTGGGGGAGAAGCAACAGGAAGGATGGAAGCAGGACAGAGTCTGAATCTGACTGCTGGGCCACCAGCTGGCCAACACAGAACTCGTCAAGCTTTCTGCATGTCTTTTCTCAGCTTGTGCAAAGCCAAAGAAAGACTGTGGTTTTGGGGCAGACAAGTGTATCATCCCAAGGTGTTACTGATTTGGGAATACTTGTTCTGTTGAATGCCCAAACTCTGAATGGTTCTGATTTTGAAGGGTAGGTAAGTACTACTCCCTGAAAACAGAGCCTTTAGGCAAATGGAGATCAAACATCAAAGCATAAACAGATCAAAATCAGCATTTGTTTCAGGAAACATCAGCCCATGTGATCTTTGCAGAAAGGATTTCTGCATTTGCCAATAAAATTTTTATTTCATAGACAGGTGCTGCAAAAGTCTTGGAGAAGTTCAAAGGCAGAGCTCACAACAGCTTCTCCTTAGTTCTTAGAAGCCCCTTATGTGTTTAACTGCTTTGCTTTATCACAATGCTGGCTTTGTATTTCTCTATCAGAAAATCCTAGTCTACTTTAAGAATCAAGAGGAAAAGGGATCAGCTATGATTTTCCAGATGGCTTCCCAATAAATTAATTAATAAATTAAAGTAATGATTAAAAAGACAAAAAAGCCACTGTTTGTTAATCTACTCTGCCTACAAAATATACAAGGATGAGCATTAGCCATAAGCAATACAATATAAACTGTTGGTAGTACTGCACCGAAGGAAAACTGATTCATACTTGAAAATTTCACAAAATGTTTTCCAAGACTCATCTCAACATGTCAGAGGCAAGGTTTTCCCCTTCCAATCAAAGCTCTTAGGTGCTTCCATTTCTCTCATGAAAGAATAACCTCTGGTAAACACATACCAACTTTAGCCAGAGCCTGACTTGCATAGATATTTCTAAGTACACAATACCATTTTTTTTTATGTGACTGAGCATGCTTAGAACCTGGACCATGCTTAAATAGGTATTCAGACTGAATCAGAGCTCTAGGCTTTACCCAATTAGAACATAACAATAAAAATGGAGAAATTTAAATAAAAAAAAGGAAGAAAAAATTGATCACTGCAATGTCCATAGTACAAGAAAACATAATATTTAAGGAATATCTAGTATGAACTGTATTTTTAGTAATTTGACATGTATAGTTTGGTATAATAAGCCAACACTTAAATGGGAAAGCTATGCTTCCTTGAAAAATCAGAAAATTGAAACTACCTTGCAGAAGTTTATGAAAAATGGAAACTGTTTTGACTCTGTTCACAAGAAAAGAATTCATTGCATGAAGCTGTCAGTCACTAACATTGAGACACTCAATTTTCCTACAAAAAAATGCACAAATGGCTTTCATTATATTTAGCTGCAGCTTTAAGAAAATTTAATCAACTTAAACTGTTTAGTCTTTTTCCCTGATGAAAATCATGAAGTCAAATTCACATTTAAACCTGTTTAAACTGAAGCTCCTGTCAGCACCTCTGTTTATATTAAATCTATAGGCATGAAATGCACTAAAATAAGAATAATGATATAATGTCTTAAGTGTATGATGTTAACATAGGTCTCAGACAGAAAAGTGGGACAGACAGGCTGAACATTGTAAATTAATTTTCAGTGTGTTATATTTATAGCTGTCATCTTTTCTAAATAGTTGCTCTTGTAGCTTTTACACATCCTACTTATCCATCTGTCTCTGTGAGTCAATGTCTATCCACTAATATTAGGTTTTCAGCAGAAAATTGCTATCTCCAGATTTTCAGAATGGGTTGGCACACGGGATATTAAGTTTTTCTGGTACTAGATTTCAGGAACAAGAACAGAAGTTACCGAGAATGGTACACCTGAGATATCCCAGCCTCTGTCCTTGTGGTGTGCTGTCCCTAACAAGCCAATAATAATGGCTCCTCCACCTCTTAAAAAAACCATGTAATCTATAAAAAAATCAGGTAATAAAAAGGGAATAAAACTGTAAGAAAAACATTGGTATTTGTGGATAAACAAACTTAGAAAAACAGGTACATCTTCGTGCTTGAAAAATGAGGACAGTACCATGGAAATAAATTGGCCAATTATTACAATTATTCAAGACACATACAACTTTCATAGTGACTGTACAAGAAGTTTTTTGAAAGACCAGGAACCCAGTTTTATATTTATATTTACAGGATTACAGCAATACTGTCTGGAATTTGTAGCTCTGAATGCTACCAAAGCTAAATATTTTGTAAAGATTGTGATAAATGAGACTGCAGATGATTTAAATCAGCAGGGGTTCCCTGAAATCTTAAAGAATCCAAAGGCAAAGCTTTAGGGTACTCTGGGACTGGGACCACGCTGTACAGATTAAATAGCTCATATCCTATATGAGCTAAGGGTTTCTGATATAGGACTCTAGAAACACTCCAATTATACAAAACAGAAAAATTTTCTAATGTAATTTTAAAAAAAATTGTTATTACTTGACATTCTTCATGGACTTCTTGTATTTATCAAAAAGCACTGAAAAAAATACTAGCATTAGCTTTACTTTGTACATTTTTTTAGGCATTTTCCTATTAAGAACTGTTGCAGCAACTGCATTTTCTTCTCATGTTTATCTGCTTGCTATTGTTCCTAGGGTACCGTTTCCTTACTAGCTCTACATAACAAGAAGGTTAAAACATCAGGATTAATGAGAGAGAAGTCCATGATTGTCACATAGTCCATTTGTGGGAGTAAAAGATACAATCTGTTTCCTTCTCAAATTAGTCTAGCACTAGTCCCACTGTGTTTGCTGTATTCTGATGACTGGATTAGTCTGAACAGGGTTTTGAATTTTTTTATACGAAAGATAATATATTGGCTGTGGGTAAAGGGGCCTCTGTTCTCAAGTTGATAATATAAAGGAGCAACATTTTTCCTAAACATTGTTTCTGGTATCTTAATTTTGTTTTCAGGTACATTTACTGGAAGGTGCACTTTGAACTCAATATAGTGATACCTACCAAGTATCATGGATATTGTACTGTTTAGTAAGGCTTACATTTAAGTGACTTATCTCCCATAACACTGAAATTAAAGGAACTTTTTTGAAAGTCTTCCTCATGTAGCCAATCAGGGCAACACTTCATGCTACATTTAATAATTTCAAAATGGACACCAAGGATAGGTGTGAAACTCTTTTGTCATATGACCATGCTTCAAGTTTCAGAAATTCTCCCCACATGAAAATGGGATAGAAATTTGAGTGATTCTAGGCAGATTTTAAGTAATTTTATTTGAATCATTAGCTATGACAGCAATTTCAAATTGAAATTTATGTTATTTGGTTTAGAAAATAGCAAAATAGGCTATTGTTTGATGTTTTTTTGGTTTGTTTGTTTGTTTTAATTGAAAAGCAAACCTGTTTGCAATAGAAAATATATTCTGTATTAATGATTTTTTTATTAAAAAAAAAAAGTCAAATCATTTGACCAGCTCTGCATAACAAAATTACTCGCATAAAATCTCTGCAAGCCTGCAAATTTTCAAATCAATATTTTAGCCAGATGTGTGTGTAGGCAGACAGATGTGAATGTTGGTGTGTATGTGCCAATTCTGGTCTGAACATGGAAATTCACTCAGATTTCAAACACATGAACCTCTCCATGTATTAAAAGCAAAATTAACTTTTTTTTCTGTATGCACAATGTTCATTATCAATGTCTAGGAAGCTATATATTTTGTAATGAAGATTATATCTTTCACATAAGTTACACTGTGCTTAAAGTGAAACTTGCCTGGCTTTACTTTTTGTTAAAATGCTTCCCAGAAACTTCTGACTGAAAATCAAAAGTTAGATCTCTGAGGCTACATAAACTAAGCGTGGTCAAAGAATAAGTTCCAAAGAACCTAACCACTGATGTTATAACTATGCATTTATTTCTCTAAGCTTTTATGATTGTTTACAAATGAGTCATTATGATTGGAGCTAACAAAAGTTTCATTTTGCATTCTCTAGTTAATTTCTGTTAGGGCTTGTTAACATCTTAAATTAAGCAGAAGTAAAGCAGAAGTAAATTATACATTTGACTAACATTAAAATACAGCAGACAAATACACCAATAACTGCTTAAAGGCTTTATTACTACTAAATTATGTCACCAACTTCACAGCTATTGTATTAGTCATCACACACTATTTTGAGTGATAGCATTATTACTCTGATGGTTTTTACTCCGATGTACTATATTTTTGTAACATTCTGTCTTTTTCTCCAAAGAGTTTTTCTATTTTGGCCTATTTATTAGGAACTGGATTTGTTTCCTAGCCCATATTACCTTCTCCTCTCCTTTGACAGAGTATCCTGTGGAAAATTCCCATTTTCTTACACAGCCTGTCAATCTGACCACTAATGTTAAACTTTTTCACTGGTCTTCCATCACTAATTTTTGTGCATATTAAATTCCCTTCTCAATGGTACCAGACGTGATTCTTCAGTCAACTACTCTTGAAAAAGAGTATACCACATCTTCCATGTTCCTTCCCATTTTTCTCTTTCCTTAGCCCCTACGAATCTTGGATTATTCTCCTGCATCCTTCAGCTTCTATCGGCTTAGTGGACCAGGCCTTCAACAAACATAAAAAGCAGTGTACCTCAATGGAAGCCACTGGAACATAAGGGTGATTATACCAATATCCCCATCTTTAGAATTCAATCTATGTGAAACTTTATCCCAGAAAAACTACAGTGAAGAGAGAGAGAAAGAGAGAGAAAGAGAGAGAAAGAGAGAGAAAGAGAGAGAAAGAGAGAGAAAGAGAGAGAAAGAGAGAGAAAGAGAGAGAAAGAGAGAGAAAGAGAGAGAAAGAGAGAGAAAGAGAGAGAAAGAGAGAGAAAGAGAGAGAAAGAGAGAGAAAGAGAGAGAAAGAGAGAGAAAGAGAGAGAAAGAGAGAGAAAGAGAGAGAAAGAGAGAGAAAGAGAGAGAAAGAGAGAGAAAGAGAGAGAAAGAGAGAGAAAGAGAGAGAAAGAGAGAGAAAGAGAGAGAAAGAGAGAGAGAAAGAGAGAGAGAAAGAGAGAGAGAAAGAGAGAGAAAGATGAAGCAGAACCTTATAATACTGGTTATTGTGAAACAGTCACAATAATCAGTAATCAGCCACAGTTTGTGAAGTGATTTCACAAACTTACAAGATGTCAGCAAGTTCAAAGAAGGGTTTAAAAGATAGTAAAAAGGCCCAATATTGACAAAGCTGTTTTTCCTTTTGGACCCTCTGACTATTTACAAAGGAATCAAATACTGCACATACACTACTAAAACAGCATGTCCTTCACATTCCACATCATTTGCAATATAATTCTCAAGTCTGTTTTGTTCTCCCTTGACTTCAATAAATAGAAAGGCAAAAAAGATAGCAAAGCAGTCAAGCTTTCTGGAAGAGACAGGAAGGCGAGCCCATGCCACATCAGTGGGACAAAAATTCCAAAGGGAAAGGTTGTGTCCCTTTTTTCCTACATTATCAGTCACTGGCTCATCCCTTTTAGATTCACATGGGACTTTGGCCCAGGTTTTATGCTGTGAATCTGACCTGCCACAGCTGCAAATTAGTTATCTGCCTTCAATTTTTGTCCTTTTTAAAAATTTTTAATTTATTTTTACTTTTTTTTTTTTTTAAAAATACACTCTAATCTTCATCGCTCACATTTTAATTGCTTGGAAATGCCAAGTTGTTTTGGTTCAGTCAAACCACAGAGGCGACGTTTATCACAATTGTTACACTGTGAACCAGTTCAGTTCTCACCAAAAAGAACTGTTATTCTCATCAGTGACATTTTGTTCTAAAAACAAGGCTACTGATTTGGCTAAAGAAAACAAAACAGCCTTTCCCACTCCGAGATAGCTACAAGACTCTCATCTCAACCATGAAACAGAGGGGAGGTGTCACAGAACCAAGGATATTATAGTTTCTGGAGGACCATTTACTGATATAAAGGCTAAATCATAGTGAAAGAAAGATGCTTCATTTTTCCTGCACTCCTTGTGGATCAAAAAGTCAAAGTAATACCTCTTTTAAAAAGAAGAACTATTAGAAAATGCTAGTTAGGGTTAATATGATCACTCTTCAGAATACATTTGTTATTAGTATGGTAAAAAGATACCATTTCATGTGTTGGCCAGACTGAGCAAGGATGAGAGAGAGTGATATTTTTGAGTAGGCAAAATAAATCAGTTCTCTGATCACACTGTATTACCTGTCCCGGGTCAATGACACTGTGAGCCATCAGCAGTTTGTCTGGCTTATTGGACAGCACATTCAGGCAAAAAGCAGGCTCACCAGTCTTCAGCTTAGAAAAAGTCACTAAAGCTAATAAACAAAACATCTGGACCGATTCAATAAATGTTGAAGAGTTTGCTCCGGTCTCTCCTCAGCTTAAAAAAGAAGAAAGTCCACCTTTGGAAGTACACTAACTATATGACGATCCTGATGGGTCCCTTCCAACTTGAGATAAACTATACATGAAAATCTAGAGTAGGATTTGCTCTGGATCTGTTGTGGTCTGTCTGAAGCAACATAGACCAAAATGGAGCAATTTCAAAACCCCAGGACTCCTCGATTAACATAATAATATACAAAGACTGTGTCGGTCAGTGAAGAACCATATCTATCTCTGAAAGGAAGAGTGGTTTCTGTTGAGCAGCAGTGAACCACAGTTTAAAGACAACAGCTAAGGAACATCATAAGGAGCAATGTTGGAGGGGGATTAAAGGGAGGTAGCATGTAATTATCTCAGTTGGAACTCAGCCTAGAGTAGCGTTTCAAACTGGTTTTCCTTTTTCAATAATAATTACTATGAAAACACTCAACCAAGAGTGCCAAAACAGATGTCAATATTCAATTCAAAAGATGTAAAAGCCTTTCATTATTAAAAGGGAATCTGTAACTCAGAACATCAGAAGTTAAGTTACAGAGTTTTTACATATCTGTTAGGAGTTTGTCAATTGCAAGAAATAAAGGTAGTACTCCAGATCCAGATGTCTAGAAAGAAAAGGCTAAAGTCAGATGGGAATTCAACAGTAATTTTAAAAATCAGAATAATGCATGTTTATTCCTAAACATGTCTTTTTGGCACCATTCATGGCCTGGCTGTGCCCTTTGTGACAATTGAGGGACCAGTGACTGTGGCATAGAGCGACCTGCTGGAGTTGAAAGGGTAGGAATACCTTTCAGCAGTATCACTGACAAAGGCAGTGCTTGACTGAACCACTGCTATAGACTGTTAAATGTCTGATTACTCTAAAAAATCCCAATAAGATGGTATGTTAAAAGTGAGATGCTAAGTGTCTTTCAGCTTGTGAGTCAACAATGATACATCCTTATATTATAAACAGGAGGACTTTTCTGAGAAGCGAGTGTCCTCTAAGAGTTTAATATGAACACTACAAAAGTTTTTTCATGTTCCTTTCAAGTAAAAAAGCAGTTCTGATAGTATCTACTCCTATTGAACTTTTTATTCACTCCAAACTTTCTTTTGTTCTACAGGGTTGTTTTTTTTTTTTTTTTTCTTGGCAAACACAGGGAATTTATTTGTGTACAGCAGTACATCTTGACCAAATATTTTGAAGTTAAAATATTTCTCTTTTTGTTGGATGGAATGAAAAAAAAAGTGGCATTTCAGTTATCCTGAAATTATTTCTATCCTCTTCAAAGTTCTTCATTCCAGGATAGTAAATAAAACATAATGGATTTAGGGCATAGAAGTGGAGATAGAGTTTATTTTACTGGAAAAAGCAATGAGCTAAACATCAGTCACAGCAAGCAGGAAGCAAAATTTATCATAAACATTACCAGTGTCTATGTGGCTAAAAAAAATAGTGCTTTTTATAGTTACAAATAATCATAGGAAAAGACCCTTTTCGGGGTGTCTATCAGCAGTAAACCTGCTAGTAGGCTAGCATACACAGATCTATTTATAAAGAGGCAGTTCAGAAGCGAGGTCAAATCTGCACCAGTGGAAATTTCTTGCCATCAGTGGAACTTGCCCAGTATAAACCTGGCTTTAGAATTCTGTCTTTCTGGAATCAGTTTTCTGAACAGAACTAAATGAAAGAGCTCGATGAAGATTAGTCAACACCTGGAAAGCTGTCTTGATTTTTAAAAGCTGAAAACAGAGAATCAACCTCTACAGATAATGTAGTACTGATCCAACAGCACTTAATTTTAACTTTGAGTGAATGAGGACTAAATTTGTGAAATTTTAAAAGCTTGCCTTTTCCCATACTGTCTGCTTTCATTTGTGTAACTGACACCACACAATTTGTCTCACATGAAAGCTTAGGTAGATATTATCGCACATTAGATAAAGTTCTACAGTTTGCAAGCTATCTATGAGAGAATTGAGAATAGATCTTCCCTGGACTACTCTGAATGAAATATGGCTGTCTTCAACTGCTGGATTCTGACTTCAGTGACTTGGGAATACTCTAGCTCATTTTAGTGCTTATACTTCTTGTCCATGATGAATGGATTTTTAAACCTAAAATTTTTCTACCATGTCATTAGAAAGTACATTTAAAATCACCAGGTGATCCAAGTATGAATTCTGCATGCAAATGAAATAGTCACCTTGCTAAAAGGAACTGTCAGGGAGCAGCAGGACCAGCTGCTGTGCAGGGGGTGGGGAGCCAAGCACAATAAAGCAGCTGTCAGGGCATGGGCCTCACTAGCCCCCCAGTACCTGAACATGTCACACCGGGCAGTGCCAGAGATGGCAGCCAGCTTCAACAAATAGTCCAGATCACCAAGAAAGATCATGGTGATAGGCAGGTTTAAGGTTTAGCCAGCAACTCAAATCAACTAATCAGGATTAAGCCCGGTGCTGGTAACCAGGGTCAGACACAGCATAGTGACTGCTAGGCAGCCCAAAGTGATGAGGCGGGGCCAAGGCCAGGCCAAGAAATCAGTCCACAGATCAGAGTTTGGATCAGTGGGGTCCATGGTTGGACACAGGTGTGGGCGAGACAGAGCTGCAGACAGGCACTCCTAAAACATAGTCAGGCATGAAGGAAAGGCCCTGGGCTGAGCTGGAATGGGTCTCGTGGGCCCACGGGCGAGAGGTGTGTGCGTGCGGTTGGAGTCCCCAGAGGGGGCTCATCAGGGCCATTCAGCCTATTGGTGCCCTCAGGATCCCAACAGGAACGGTGAACTGCATAGCATTGAGGCAGGCTGGGATTTAAGATATTTTGAAAAAGAATAGCTACACATGATCCAGAAAAATACTCAGTTGAATTCTTGAAGCTAAGTATGTGCATTAGAGCAATGCTAAATTAGATTTCAATTAGGAGGTATATAACCTAAGCATGGGTGTTATTTTATACAAAAGTAAGTAAGGATTAAATCACAGTCATTTCCCTCATTTCTGTTCCAAAAGCAATATTAGCTCCACATATCAAGGTATGTTCTTTTATCATGTAAAAATGTCCCTATTAACCTTAACTCTGCCCTGTTCTGAAAAAGGGGAAAAATAATCTAAAAAGTATTTGAGAAGCAATTTTATCAAGTCACCAAGCATCTTTACCTGTAAGCATATCAATAAATGTATTTTTATATACTCTTAAGTTGTCCTGAGCATATCTGAACACTTCCTAAAATTTGACTACTAAAACAATAATAATCAATAAACATTTTGTTCCCCTTCCAGATTAAAACACTGAGCAACGGCCTTAATTTCTTTTAGTTCAATTCTAAGCCAGTACAATTCAGCTATTCTGGTAAATCTCAATTTGCTAGTTTGCAGCCTTGCAATTTTCATGATCAGGAACAGCTGGAGGCCAGGTAGCTCCAGTTCTGGAAATACAAGCACAATTCCCTTCTCTTTCCAGTTTGCAAATGCGATATGCAAGTGAGATAATGAAAAGCAATATATAGGATGAGTAACAGCTAGTTATTTTGGGCCTTTGTTTTACCTAAGGGTGGCAGCTGTAAGAGGTAAGTACAATGCTTGTTGATGAAACCTGACTTCTTTATGTATGATTTTTATAGAAAATTATTTTTCTTTAGATAGATTATAAAAAGAAGGGATATTATTGTATTAAGCTCATACAAGATAAAATTTTTACATCATTATTTTCTTAAATAATTGATTGTCATTCTTTTAATTTAAAACTGTTGGGTTTTCCACTCAGTGAGAATGGGATTTAACTGACATTAAAGTGAAAAATTGTATGTGGAAGAATATTATGGGCCAGGTTAACTACTCAGTTCGGTGCTACTATTCTTATGCTGTAATTCATCAGTTCTGAAAAACTACATCTGCTTCTCTCTTGTTCTTACTTCTTATTCATGTGACTTTCAGTATTAGCAGTTACAACTTGTAAAGAAATACTAAGACTTCTGTATATGAACACCAAATGATAAATACCTAAGCCTGAAACATTTTTACTCTAGTATGGCTTGATATACTCACATTGGTCTTTATATGACCTGGTATAGTCTGGAGAATTGGTCTCAAATCATTTTCAAGAGGAGAAGGCCTATTTAGATCAGAGATAAATAAACTGTAAAGAATCCTAAAATTGGCCACACTTTTGCCCTACCTTAAAAAAAGAAAAGCAGTATGGCTACTGTTTAAGAGCCTAAGACAGGAAATAAAAATCCATCGTAACCAGCTGAAACTACAATGGAAGTTAATATTCACAAGTTATATTTGACCAAGATGGATTCTGGTCAGGACACTAGGGTTAACACTCATGCTTTTAAGAAGGTGCCAGGGGCCATAAAATGATGACATGTGGTCAGATCCTTGGTTCCCCCCTCACAGAAAAAAAATGCTTTAGAACATGTGTTTCTCTACTCTTCTCTCTCACTTTGACACGAACTACCTTTTTCTACTATCAAGTTTGCTCTCAACGAAGCCTTGTGCAGACTATTTTTAAAAGTCCACTTGGGACACAGGATAGAGTACTTAAACTGTATCCAGTCGAAAAATGTGGAAGCCAGTTATTTAACTTAATCACAGCATAAGGTCTTCCTTGTTTAATCCCACTTACCAGTTGCTAAACTAAGTAAAACTAAATATAGTGAAAATAGAAAGCTTGATCAAGTAATACAGAGACAAATGCAGTTACTAAATATTGGAAATTAAGGGAAAGTTGTAGGGAGTAAATGTTAGGCATAAATTCACTCTTCTCAGTTATCTGCAAAAGCCCCTTCTCAGTACATTTGGTTCTTCAGTTGGCTCCTCTGCAGCCACAGAGATAGCAGTTAATTGCTTCAGTTGATTAGAATTCACAGCTGCATCTGAGCAAGAAGGCTACTTTTGAAATTAACTGAGCTATCAATCAACATAATAATTTGCTAGAGTAAAAGCAACTGGTCAGCTGTACACTTATCAACAAAACCAGCAAAGTTTCTCTGGGAAAACTCCTAACATTCGATAAAACAATCACATGATTCTCTCCAGCCTTAAACATCAATATAAATCATAGCCTACAGTGTTTTAACTATTCTCAACACCTTTTCCAGCTTTATTTTCCACATGCTACCATGTTTACAGAAGAAATCTTTACAGGTTTCCCTAAATTACTTTAACATGCAGCATCAACATGTACAAGGCATACCAGGTGCATGGTTCACCCACATGAAACTTCATGATCCCATTTTCTGAATGACTCTGCTCAATATATTGTTATCCATGCTGTTGTTCTATTTGGTAATTAGGCAAACCTGGAGTTAATAAGAACCTTGCTAAATGTCTGATAGTAACTACTGTTACAGTCCATATTCCTAAGAAAGCAAGCATGAAAACTTACCTGCTCTCAATATTTTGGAAGAAACATTTACATGAAAAAACTGATTACACTAATTTTTTTAAGCTATTGCAACCCATAGTGTGCTTTGAGATTGTGGTATCTCCTGCCAGACAACATACTTAGTCACTGAGAGACATAATTATTTTTTTAAGAGGAAACTCAAGCTATATGCTATTATAACAAGCCTTGAACCTAACTACATACAGTATGGTAACTCCTTCAGTCTGATCTACAGCCTTCAAATATATTTTGATCAATTTTGCCTAATTTCCCACAGTGATTTTACATTTGCTAATTCTGAAATAAGCTTTTTAATACAGGCTTTATTTCTATTATGATCACTGATAGCCTCTTTTCCCCCTTCAACTTGTGGACAGCAAAAAATAGTAGAACTCCTTCTATAACTATGCACTTGTTGCCTCTTATGCAGCTTTCTGACCTTGATGTTGTAAGAACAATTGCAATAACATTTGTAATGATTATATTTCTGCTCATCCTCTAAAAACCAAACTTGTCATGATTACTCTTATCTAGACTATGCTCAGCAAGTATATATATATATATTTTTTTTTTGTATAGCCGCTATTTCTGTGGTACTTGACGTAGTCTTAATGCAACTACCCTCCAAAAAAAAAAAGTCTCCCTGTATCTCAGCTTGCTTGTGGAGAGATGTAGAAAAATGGACTGATTCAACCTACTTCTTTGCACAACCTAAGTGGGAACTGCTGACTGCCTCATGACTACAGCAGTGTGTGCAAAACTAAGCATGGTCAAATACACCTGCCCTGCAAATGATAGATTAAAAAATACAATTCATCAAATACTAGAGATGCAGGAGCATGCATTTCAGTGCAAGCTAGCAATCCATATATTGGATCAGCTGGCTTATGCACTAAGGTTTTTGGAAAATTAAATCTGAAGCCAGTTTTGAGTCACAAATTATTCTGAAGATTTGTTTATCAAGCTCACAAAAACAACAGAATACACGGAATGCAGTAAAATCCATACTGAAAGCTCTTCACTCTCATCCTACTGTCTTGCATTTAGAGCTTTACTGTCAACTGAAACCTTGAACTACTATTATTCAAATACTTGTAAGTAATAAACTGCTTGTATTTATTAACAGAAGTACATATTTGCAAATGTTTATTTCCTAGTTTTATACCATGTTTCATTGGAATAAATTATGTTATTTTTCTTTTTATGTACTTTGAATGTATCCAAAACTTTACACTGGAAAAAATGCTGATATTCAAGCATCCTATAAGGACTAAGTTGTACAGTTTGATAATACATAAAGAATGTGTAACTGCATAAATATTGGGCTTGAGTTCAAGTTTTTGTAGAATTTATCCTCAGTGGAGGAGATGGCATCACATATCCTATATAAATGTTTATCAGAAAGTCTAGAAGACTCATTAGAATTTTGGCTTATCTTTGAATGTATAATGGTCAATGCTTAGATGGTTTATTAATGACAGGTTTGTAAATATAAGCATCAGTGTCTGACAATAAGACCAGCATCAAGTTAGCTCCTGATGGAGATAACTCACAGTTATGCACTTTTGCAGCATCTGCTTAAATGTGTTAGGGAATCCCAAAATTCTGTTGCATCAGAGCAAGAGTTTGTCTAACACAATGTAGTGACACTCTAGTGTCTAGTATGTAGTTGGCAAGTGGACAGACACGCCAGACAAAATTCCTACAACAAAGAAGAAACAAAATTTTCACTGCAGGATAGTATATTACCTAACTCTCAGGAGCTAGAGGTTCAGCTATAATTTATTCCGCAAAAACATTATTGACCTTTGAACTTTGGGAAGGGCAGAGATTTTATTAACTTCAATTAGAAGAGAGTTAAGCCAGAAATGAGTACATTATGAACTGCCCAAGTGTCTTTATGTAAATAATATAGACATTTTTATATCCTAGTCATATCTTACACATTGTTTCTTAAAGTTTACAGTGCCTCCTGCCCACACAAATGAATGCATACAATGCCACGATGAGTATTCTTGTTACAAGTTACCATTAGCAATTAAGAATAAAAGATCAGTCACTAGATTAATTTCTTTTAGTGATTATAACTTTTGGCATGTTAGAAGCTGTCTTCTATAGCAGAGACCTTTCTTCCAGGGCTTCATAATGGCATTTAGAGTTCACAAAAAAGACACTACTAGAACATTTAGATGCTGAAGTGCCTATGCTTTGAGGAGATGGGAAAATGGAAGTGTAATTTCCTTTTTAATGAAAGATTAACACTATACTTCCAACAGCTCATTACTGGGGCATCTTATAGTCAAATTTCAATGTTATCAGCTGATTCCAACAGCAAGAAAACTGGACTACTTTAACTGTATTTATGGTGAAGGTGGTCAGCCTCATAGTTAAGTTTATCAAGAAGCTAAACAAATCTAAGGGAAAACTTCAGCTCAATCTACTTTACATTAATATTTTTAAGTTTCAAACAAAGTCCATTAATTCTTTTGAAAAAAGTCATTGGATGATGCTATGAAATACAAAGGTAGTTTGAATTTTATCTTTCTAAATTACCTTTTAATGTGTCTTTTCTGACACAGGACAAAACATTTTGGTGTTACTATTCTTCTGAAATACTTGCATTTTTCAATTTAAGCAGACTTACAACTTGATTCAAACTAGATATTATAATTAGACAGCTGCATCTACAGAGGGCTACATATTTTAAGATTGAAAATATACACCTTAATCCTCTCAAAATACTTTTTCACAGCTAAGAGAACTAAAAGAAATCAATGTGTTCTTTACAGGGCAACTCTAGCAACAGCAAACTGAGTTTAATGTTACTGCAAATTGTGTGCTGTATGTTTCAGTATTCCTTCTCAGGTTAGAAGTATTTCCAAGAAGCTACCTGACAGAGGGGACACATTAACAGCTGTGGGTTGACAGGACAGAAATGACATCAAAAAACATGTGCTATGAACTCCATATGATCAGATATCCCACCAGGCTCATCCTCTGCTTTGCTGCATTATTGATACAAATTTTATTCCTCAGTATTTTTTAGAATCAGGGCTTTTAATTAAAATAAATAAATAAAAAAAACAACCAAACAAACAAAAATCAGACAACATTGAATAAAACCCCTACTATTGTCACCTATAGCTCCATCTAGATGTTCATCAGGTTGAAAGCAGTTGTTTGGGTTTTTTAACTCTCGTGGATCTGATTTGAATTCATTTTATCCTCCTGTCCCTTCACTAATTAAAGTTTTAAAAATGCTTTTTGTGAGCTATGATCCAGCATCTCTGAGAGCAGTACAACTATGCTTCCTGTATGGGTACTGACCCATAACTGTGAACAGATGTGCTGCTTCGACACAGACAGAGGTTGCAGATGTTCTGCTGCCAGAAAAAAAGGCTGTTATTTCAGTGAAGCAAGAGGAACTCAGAGCACCTTGACCCATCTAAGGAACACCTTACCCTTTGCTTTACTGTTCTGCCAGGTTTTTCTTCTTTTCATATAATGTCGTCGCTGAAGCTTTAATGTGTGGGAGACAAGGCTATTGCTGTTTATCAAGCCCTTTGAAATGTCCAAAAGCTTTGCCAGAACTGGGAAGCGCAAGTTTTATTGAACTGACTCTGCAGTGAACTCTCTACGCCAGGGTATTTTTACTTTTTTTTTTTCCCCCTTCCAGTTGGTTTTATAATAAAGCAGCAGCTGACTCAGCAGATATGCCCTGCTCTTTTCATTATCATTTTAAGAAGCTCAGAAAAAGGGGATGCTATATAAAGCAGTTTTTTCTTTAGTAAAGGAGAGTGGTGGCTTCAGGTTAAGAATGTCTTCAAAAATAACTTTAGTAGCTTTGAGTTGCCTTACTTCTAATCTAGTTTCTCCTTCACACTGAGGAGATACTAATGACAGCACAGAGGGACAAAAGGAAGATTAAGGGCTGACCCTTCCAGTTAAGGGATAGTCTTTCAGAAGTTACGCTGCTACCATGGCTATTCCTTGTGAATACTGATTTCTAAGTCTGCACAAATTCCGAACTCAGTTCTAGATCAAGAAAGTTTCAGGAAGATTTTTAAGAGGGGGTCAGCCTGGTAGAAACAACAAACCTTGCCACAAAAGAAAATATCCACTGGAATGAAACTAAAAATGCTTTTTGTGATTCCAAAGCATCTAGCCAAGCACCACAGCATTTCTCTTAAAGCTACTATTTGGAAGAAAAAACAAATAGTTTTTTTTTCCTTACCTGTTTCAAATATATGTAAGGGTCACTGCTTCTGCATCTCCAAAGAGTAAAAAGAGCTTAGGCCAAAAAGTTCTGCAAGCAAAGTGGTCTTCTGTTGTCTGTCTAAAGTATTTTGGGATACAGCTCATAATCTATGCAGTTCTTCTTGATTATTTATTGTTACTTTTTACATTTATCTTTGCTCACCTTCTGGGAAAATAATTTAACTATTTTCACAAACAGTTTACAATAATAGTACAACAACCGATTATTCTAGAAGCAGAATGAGTTCTTTTAATTTCCAAAGAACACCACACTAATGATTATTAGCCTATATTAAAGCACTGAATACATGTAGCTTAATGATAAATCTCTATAAAATTATTTAAGTGTTATGATTAAAAATTCACCTTTGAAAATAATTATTAGACAAAATAAAGAAAGAGCAATCAGCAATTCAAGGACTTTACTACATGTTAGTATTTAATTGAGTAAAACATTCATTTGAGGAAAAGAAATCCTACCTGACAGCTTCGGATGATTGTTTTAAGAGATCGCAGGACTACATGTATTATTTTGGGGGAAAATACCTCTGCAATTCCATACAGTTTGTGCTGTTAAGGACTTGAGGAATCTTAAACTGCAAGTGCTGACATATGAACAAATTAGTAAGCTCAAGCAATAGGTAGACTATCAAGCTTTTTGATAAAACACTGCAGCTGCACTGCCTCAAATCCTGCCTCCCTTCCTGCCACTAAATACACCATATTAATCAGCTCAGAGATTGCATCCACCTGCAGAAGATAGAACCCTTACCTAGCAAACTGGTGTTCTTCCTTAATAGTTCTGCATATAGGAAAAGTATGCTCTGACAGTAAAGTGGAACAGACTTACTAGAGGTGAGTCTCTAGCTACCTGCTTTATTTGTAAAGCATATATAAGTTTGGGTATACAGCTCCTCGGGTGATCACTTGCCACATCTTACAAATGGATTCACATTTACTACAGAAACATATTATGAATCCAGCTCCATCTTGCCTAGCAGAACTGGATTTGCAAATTGGGAAGGTATTAAAACAAGGGTCTGTCTTCATCTCTGAAATAGGCGTCCAAATGATTGAATACACAAGGAAGGACAAAGGCGTATTAGGAGAAAAAGATCCATTTTAGCCTGAAATTGAAAATGGCTGTGATTTTATGTTCTGACTGGGTGGTACAGTACTCCTGGTTGCAACTATTAGACTACTCATGTAAGACATATGTCCTTCACCACACATGTAAAATTGAACTCCTGCACCTTTGTTAAACATTGCTGATCAAACTTTTATTGTTTTAATCAATACTAATTTATGATATTCATTATTAATGTTTTATGCGTATGCCCCTATATACATATAAAAATCAAATAATATTTGAGTTTTCCTTTATTTTGCAAAGTGCATATGGCTACATGATGGTAATATTTCTATCTTTAATCCTGACAAACATCTCAGTTAGGTTTCATCTGGGAAATTACATTTAAATTTTTAAAGTTATTTGCATCTCATATCAATTTGGAAAGAAAATACAAAGATAGAAACCATCAACTGTTATGAGATGAAGAAAGAAACTGCGGCTCTGTAACTCTCCAGATGCATCCAGCTGTTATTAGGGATATTTCTAATTCTTCAATCAGTACATCATAGAACTGAAGAGCTTTCTGACTGCAGATCTATGAGGTTTGTTGATTATGTCTTTGAACTAAGATAGTCCAAGTACATAACAGCTGTTCTTCACAAAGAAATCAGATTTACTAAAAACAACAGCATAAAAAGTCCTAATGGTTAATGGTAACACCACTATTGTATGTAGTTTCATTAACCAGACAGAACCATTATAAACAACTAGATTAAATAAGAAGCACTTTATGTGAGAGATATAACATTCTAACTGAAGCTGGTTTGTATTTTCTTTAACCTAATTGCAATCAAAATAGTGAGATAAATTGTTAATCATATCACTTTGGATTTATAAAGCATCACAATCTTAAGAACAATTCTGCAGCTACAGAGACTTATAAGTATTTTTAAACTACAAAGATAAAAAGGAGGCTAGAGACAACTATCAAATGAACACAGAGCAGTTCAGCTCTAAGCTGTCAGTGAAAATCCTCTGTGTCTCTGAAACTTATTTATCCCTTTAAGATGATTTGTAACCAGCCTGTTATCCCCTGTCATTCCTTAATACATTACAGGGTCTAATTAGAAGTTGGCATTACTTTGTGGGGTAATGTACCATTGCAGTGTGAGGAATGGTAGTGCTTTGTCCACCACGAGTAAGAAGAAAAGTAATGGATCCCAGAATCGACTATTATGGGCCAGAAAAATTTGTTGGTATCATCTAACTCTCCAACCTTGCAAGAGCCATGTCCTCATTCATATATAGAATAACAATTTGTAAATACATTTCCATATCCAAAGCCTAAGCTAAACACTAAGTGCTATGAGACCAAGAAGTGCATGTCATGTCCATTCATGTATAAGTAGTTAAGCATTATTCTGTTCCTGTTCATCTTACTTGCTAATTCATTATATTATCCTATTATTATGGTGATTTAGCAGACTGTTCCATTCCTGTGAATGTAATTACTTGATTTAGAAAAGTGAATGAAGATTTTTGTTGTGGATAGAGTTCAGGAGCTCAGTGTAAGCACAGAGCTCTGCTAGCTTGGCTGCCCAGGCCCTCTGAGGCACTGGGCATCAGCAGCTGGGAGACAAATGCTTTTGGTTATTTTAAAGTCCTGCTATTGGCAAGACTGTCTTGCTTACAGCCCAAGTACTGATTTGTCCCACGTACCAGGGGACATTGTCTATTACCTATGCTAGATGAACTCCTCCCACACATGCAGACCTTGCTTTTGGCCCCTTTTCTGGGGCTACTATATCTTACTTTATATATTATATAGGAAATGTGGTCAGAAATCAGAGGTGAGAGACAAAGGAAAGTAAATAGAGGTGCTAATGGAAGCACCTTTCCTTCGAAGTAGATAGTACATAGTTTCTTAATGAGTCACCAGATAGCACATTATCCTATCCCTCTCCCAGCTGCATCTACCTTGAAGATGTAGGTTGTAAGCTCCTCAGCATGCAGAAACATCTACTCAGCAGATCTAAACTGTGCCTCCATTCAGGACTGACTTCCTGGCTACCCTAACAAGAGTGACTGGAAGGCTAGCATGGTTATTTCCATGCCCATTAGGATTTAGACTAGTAGCTCATGTAGTCTCGCATCACCAGCTCAGAAACAGCAGCTGTGGAAAAATGTTTCAAAGGCTGGGTGCCAGTTTATAAACACCCTGTTTGGAATCTGATGTGAACTATTAGCCTCCTTTATCCACCATGAACAGCAAATACTGAGATCAATATAAAGCACTGGTCAGGAGATCAACAAATTTCTCTTTCATAAAATTAAAAATTAAGAACTACAGTGTGTCCTTTCTCAAAAGCATATTCAGGATAAAGTTTTATCTTTTGTGTGATAACTCTCTTAATGCTTTGTTACAGTCTAATAATTTTATAATCACCTGGTTTAAAAGCCTTACACTTTACACTGATTTAAGCCAGAGTTCTATATCTGGATCTGTGCCATTTTACTTTCATGTTCATCAAAGCTCTGTGTGGGAGAGAAATGAACATCATCATCCTCCAAATCTTCGTTATCCTTCTGCCTTTGCAACGTGCTTAAGTGAGCACTGTCATTCTTTAACTTGGTATCTTCTGTTTTATTTTGCAAGGCAGTACATTCAGAATTAGTATACGTTACCACCAGTGGTGGCACCCACCCCAAAAAGTAACTCTTCTCACCACAAAGAGTATCATTAAAACAACTGTAATACAGCTGACTCTCTGTTATCCACTGAAATTGGAACTAGGACAGTAAAGGTCATGGAAAAAACATGGGTAAAATGGCTACCAGGCTGCATGGTGCAGAGACAGCTGTGTAGAGCCAGTCTAGATCCAACAGGGATAAGGGTGAATTGGAGGTAACTCATCCCTCTGGACTTGAAAGGACTTCTGCAGAGGAAAGAGTCTCTGCACAGCAGCGCTCATTGCTCCTGGTTATAAAAGGAACCAGGGGACGTGGCAGAGCACCAGCCCTCTTGTGGAACCATGTCTGCCTCATGGACAAGCCTCCTGGGACCCAGAATACTGGGGAAAGTGCACACATGCCCAGTCAGCTCTTCTTGAGTGTGTCTCTGGCTCAGCACTAGTTAGGTTACGCTTAGAGCGGTTCCCTGCAGGGCCCTGAGTCAGTCTTTGCACTGCTTATCGTATGCTCTGGTTTAGCACCACTGAGTTGGCAGTGCTGAATCCTTTTAGACCCCCCGTCCCAGGAGGCTGCTCAGGCTTCTGTGGCACCACAAGCCAACTCAAGTCCAGCATGAGTGGACATAACAAACTGACGGTCCCTTAGGACTCCTGCAAAACCATCAAAGTGTTTCTGCTTTTCATTCCACAGGGCTGACAACTCCAGAAAGGGTGATGAGACTTACTCTGTACAAAGTCAGCTTCAGTTTGCACAGTTTGATAACTCTGTAAGTTGTGCAAGTACAGCTATACTGCTTCTGAACCCCTCATCACCATGGCATAGTTTGTGTGACCTGTAAACACCTAGCAAACTTTTCACTCTTCTGCTTCTCCATTTACAGTACTCTGAAAAAAAACTGCCTGCAGATTTTTACAGGACCATACAAAAACTTCTAAGTTCAGATTTTCAGCCTAATATATTCACAATCTTTGTTAATTTTTACTCTTAAGTGGGTTTAATGAATTACTTAGTAGGCTAGACTTAAAGAGTTGGATATTCAAAGGTGCCTATAGGAATCAATTGCCAAACTGCAGCTCATTCTCAGATAGTCTCCCGCCTCTCTGAAAATCATATTCTAACTACCATTTTGTGTCACTTTTAGCCTATGCAGCATGCCAGTGAAAACTTCATTTATTGGCCAGTTTTGCTGACATTACCACAACTTAACCGAAAAAGTGAGTCTTCTACATCTCACGCATCTGTTTAATTCAGCAACTGGGTGATGCTGTTCTCACTTGTGCATTCTAAGTTTTACATGCTAATATCATATCACTATGCTTCACAGTTCAAAGATACTTAAAATCCTCCAAAAAAGGGAAAAAGGTACTTTGCTAAAAATAAACTGGTTTTAGAAGCTACAGCTGCTTCATGTTTCTATTTATTTTAACCTCAACAGTGTCCAATTTTTTTCAGAAAGTTTTTACAGCCTGTTTTGTGTTAAGTACCTGTTATTTGGCACCTGGACTTACGTGCAACTTTTATCCTGTGTACAGTATCATCATTTCAAGTGGACTACACATATGCTGCAAGTTTGCTATGTGCCTAAGGACCTTACTAAGATGGAGCCTCTAGGATGCAGTCTTACGTTCATCAAATTCAGTAACAAAACTGACTTTGACACCACTGGGCAGAAAGAGAATTTTAAATCCTTACTCTACTTCTAAAGACAGATGCAGCTTGTGACAATGGCTGACATGGGATGATTTTTTTTTTCTTTTTTTGAGAAAGAACAAGATATTGCTTATACCTAAAAAATATTTTGGAATTTACTTTTGCTTTTAAACATCTGTAAAACAAGAACTTTAGCCTACTGCTTTTGGAATTTCCCACAGAAGTCTACATAGGTTTTGCATTCAAAAAGATTACACCTTTAAAATGTGCTCTAAATGTCATCCTTTACATTAAGAAGAGGGTGTTTAGCAAAGCTTACTTGCTCCCACGTTTCTGTTCAGTTATTTAGATATAATTTAGAAAACAAGAAAATAGAATAAAATTCCATAGCTGCACTGCATTAGAAATGCTGTCAAGACTGGCTGAAGATTACTGATTCTGCTTCAGTTGGAATTTGTACAAGTAATGTTATCTAAAGAAGAACCATATGAGGGCAAATTGAGCAGCACAGAATGAAAACTATTAAAGTTTAAGCTAGCAGCAAAGTATCTAAAAAAAGATTAGACATTCAGCAATACATCTGAATACACGAACATCTAAGATACCTAATGAGCACACGAAATTCCTCTAATTTCCATTTATCAAGCCATAGTAAAAGTCATAAAAACTTAAGAGCATCTTATTCAGTATTCAGTTATAGATCAGCAATGAATTACTTTCCCTTGATAATGTTGCGTCTATGAATTTATAATTCATTAAAGAGGACTGATGCTTAAGAATGACAGAATGTCAGTTGTCTAAAGTACAAAGTGGCACATGCAAAAATGAAAATTACTTTATTCAAGTAACTTAACTCTATCAAAATGTATTATTTTAGCACAGGCAGCTATCATTTGATACATACCAAAATTGCTTTTCTGAACGTTATTTAGGTTAGACAAAGTATGAGCAGTTTGTTTTGAAGAGGGAATCAGACAATAAATTATCTGTACCTGCAATACTCCATGGTTAATTCATAATACCTTCTTTTATTGAGTTTGATTTGCTTAAACACTGAACAGTACTGGTACTCAGCATTGATACTGTTCACTATACAATACACGTGCATATCCCATGAAATACAACAAAGAGTCGTAGGGATGAACTACCACAGCCTAACATATGGCAGCAACTCGGGTAGTAAACTGAAGAAATAGTATACCAGAAAAAGAAAGATATTATTGGACAACGCTTTCCTCAGCTAAGAAATTATGGGTCTTGTAGTTACAGCACAAGTAGAGGAGACAGGAAATCTGGGATTTATTCTGGATCTGTCACAGATTTCCTGTGTGGCTTTGAGAAAGTCCTGTGGGGTTAACTTCAGCCATGAGGCTTTCTTTCCTCTGAGAGCAGCTTGTACTCATATCTTGACAACTCCTCTGGAGTGTGAGCTAATTAACACAAAAGTTACTAGTGCAACTTTTGTATATAAGTGACAGCAAAGTCAGAATCTAATACAGGTGAAACAATATGATCAAAAGCAGGCTAGGCAATAAAAGTACAAATACAAAAGCAGGCAATATACCCCTTCCCAGGAGCTAGTGGGAAGGGAATAAAAAGAACATGCCCTTCAGCTATTGACTGGTGCCGTTGCTACACAGGTGGAATCAGGAAGCAGCAATCTATTTTCACTGGAAGCCAACACCCCATTTCCCTGCTTTCTTCCAAGAAGAAAAACTAAGGGGAACATGTTAAAAAAAAAAAAAAAACCCAAAAAAAACAAACCACCACCCCAAAAACATGTACCTCCTTTGCGATTTTCACACATACCACATTCTCTTCATGAATCTAGCCTTCAGTGGTGAGAACCCGAGACACTCATTCTTCTATATGATATCTTCTTGTACTTTACTAAATTAGCACAAGTTTTCAGTTACACAAAGTACTACGGTCATTTCAACAGGTCAGTTTTATTTATCAGTCCTGGGTGGCTTAAAGTCTCAGATTTGAGCAAAATAGAATAAATCCCACATGTTCCTGTTGTGAGCTCATACCCTTTTGGGTTCTGCTGGCTGGAGAGAGGGTTCCACCCATTCTCTGAGGACTAGCCCAACATTAAAATAACTAACCCACAGCAATAAACCATCTTGTATTTTAGGTCACTTGCCCAGTGCTCTCAGATGATCCATTTTTATTCCCTACATTCTGAGCTATTTTGTTTCTATTCAATGTTGCTACCTACAAGGGAAATAAAACATCAAGAAGATGGCTCAATGCCGTTCTCAACTTCAGTGGAACATATCTTGAACAAGGTGTTACACAACTGAATTTCCTATCTGTTAGCCAATATGGTTACCATATCACAGTAGGTATTTTTACTTGTTTCAGTGATGGTGGTAGATGCTTGGATGTTAACAAGGCACTTAATGCATTTATAGCTTTTGTTATTTATAGTCAATATACAAACAAAAAATTGTATTTTGGGCAATGGAAAATGCAGTCTATAAAAGCTTTATTTTGAAACTGATCTGTGTGAAGAAGAATCTACCAAACTTCTGAAGTAAACCAATTTATTTTAATATGTGCAACAAATCTTAAACTGAAGAATGACTTCCTCAAACTTTCATTTTTAGGGGAAGAGAAGACTGGAATCAGACTCTAGGGTCATAATATAATACTACTTCCTAATCTCCTAAATCATCCTAAAAAGTGAAAGACGTGAGAACATACAGCTGCATCCATATAATCCTGAACCACAACTTTTGTTAAGAAACTGTCTTTATAGACTGTGATTAAATTTGTAGGAGACCCGAAAACACATTTAACCACTGAAAACAAAGCACCTGGTTTCTCAGAGATACCAGTTGCTGTTCTTCCAATAGGCTCTCAATTGGATCTGCTGGGCAATTGTGAAAAACCACTCATTTCACTGAAAGTCTTAAGTGGGGACAAGTGAATTCCAGTTCTTCTGGCCCATAGGCAGAACAACTCTATTAAAAACAGAATGCAAGGTAAGAGCTTGTGTTCTGAGCTTCAGGCTCAGGACTGAAATCAGACTTTAATATAGATGTAAATGCCAACCTCAAAATCAAAACTTTATAACATACTAGGAAGCTCAGGCTACAAGGCCACACATTACTTTTGTTCACTGTAAGTCTCCTCCTTCTGGTGTTGGAGCAAAACAAATCCTTACAAATTCACTACACTGCATCTGTCTGCAGTAGGTTGTACCTGTCTGCTCACGCTCATCCTCTCTTCCTCCTCAGCCTCATGTGCAGTCTGACCCTCCAAGAGTTCAACCAACTTCCAGGTGGCAGTCACCATGCAGATTCCAACATCATGCCAAACCAAAGAACCTTCTCCTGATTCAGGCCCAGCACTCAGCCCTCTTCCTCTTAACTACCTCCTACGTATACCCACAGGGACCTTCCCAGTAACAAGTCAGGCCTAATTATCCAGACATTAAGCAATCCACTGATCCTAAAGAGATACAGCACTAAAACACAACAAAATAATCGACAAGGTGCTTTTTCTCTTCCTAAAGGCTCTAAGGACACTACAACAAAACTGTCCTGGACATAATTTTAAATTCTTCATAACTCGAAAGAGGTCAACCCAACATCTTCCTGATGTTTCCAGTTTATGTTCTATTGGTCTTGGACATAGCACAGATCATTTAAGAATCTGTGCCAGTAGAATGTATCTGATTGACTTCCATTTTTCCAATTATTTTTTTCCTCTGGTGTTGTATCAGAATCTTTATGAATCTTCTCAGACAGCTGGAAATTTAAGTTTATGGTAAAACCCCTTTGTTTTGCGGAGTGTAAGATGCAATTCAGTCAAATCTCTACAAAAGTTAACTTTTAAGTAAAAGATTATGACATACTCCTTCTGTATGATATGTATTTTGTTTAAGTTTTTATTTTCTAAGAATTCAAATCCATATATCTTTAAACAAGCCTCATTCACATCTATCCATGTCTTCTAGCACTAGCATTGCTACTTCTTCTCCCTATTTATATCACTGTAAGTAAAATGCAACTGTAACCTATCTGGGCTGGTCTTATGGACCTACAATAAGTGGAATTTACTGTTTTACAACTTCAGGGCTTAGGGACTCCAACTGAAGTAGCACACCACAGCATTTCTCCTCAACAGCAAACACTTCCTGCCCACGTTCTGTTGTCTCCCAGGAATATCAAAACCAGTTTGAAAATACAAAATAGGAAAGACTTTTCACATCTTCACATAAGAGAAGAAAAGCAAAAAGTCTTTTCCTCACTGTAGTTCCAATTGTGACACAGAATTTCTAAACCAAACATTTGTTTCAGTACTATTCTTTCTTAGCCATGGTCATCCTGTCTAAAGCATCTTGGGAAGGCTTCTATACACTGTGATAATAGGAACAATAGAAGTCTCAATTACAATAGTATAAAATTTGGGTCATGTCTTTTTTTACTGTATGTTTGCATAACATACAACACTATGGGCCTCTAAGTCCAACACAGATTTCTGTGAATACAGTACAATCAAAACTAAAAAAGGAGAGTGGGTGAAGGTGCCACTGCTGTTACCACTAGGGTATTCTAAGCATGGCCATGAACCTAAACTCATTCAGAAGGAATTAGAAGACCAGATTGTTTACCATATGAGACAAAAATACAAAGAGTTTTTAATACATATTTTCATGCTGTTACTGGATTTTGACAACAATAAAATTTTGTTAAAATATCATTAGAATAGTTTATTATTTCACAGCATTCCTTGAAAATCTAAACTCTCGAGTTCCACAGAGCTGTACCAGGTAATTGGCATCAGAACAGTGTCTATCTGTTGTCCTTCCTAGAAAACTGGCACCTCAGAAATGAACTAAAGTTAACACTCACAAACATTTAAAAAAAAAGTCTCCTCCAAACCATGGTATTGCTCTATGTGCAAATCTGATTCCCAGAATCCTGAGGGTAGGTATTTATGGGTGCCTATGTCTCAGATGAGATGTTCAGCTCACAGTCTTGGCTTTTATATTGATTCAGAATGGGTATGGGTACAGAATGATCTTACTTAATGTAAGGAAATAAGGTCTAATCATAGTGGGGTAGGTTGTGGCCCAATTCTAGTTGGAGTACTTTGCCTTCCTGAATTCTCTTAATTGCTATTTAACATAGGATTCTCTAAGAAAGTTGTGAGCTTTTTCTAAGGTATGAAGAGAGGAAAGTAATTCCTGGAAGCCTACATGCTAAACAGGAGGGAGTTTATATATATTTGTAAAATACTCTTAAGTACCACTAGGTAAAATAATTATATTTATTCTAATAGGAAGAAGATATTCTTATCACAAATCAGCCTACTATTTATTAACAAAAATGCAAAATTAAAGAAAACCCCACCACATATTGATCTCTTCGATATATTTTGTTTACCGAGGCTTAATTACTTGACCATTGCAAAGATGCCAGGCCTGTGTAAGGCACTGTTGGTTTAATTTTGTTCCAATAAGTACTGACATATAACAAGCACGTGTGTGGGTTGATGCCCCAACATTTAAACATCCTTTCTATATGACCTGATCTTAAAAGGGTTTTCATTTCTTTAGAGTTCTTCTCCATCAGTTCTGCAAAACTTTATCCAGGGACAAAACACCATGAAATTTCTTACAACCAAAGTTGAGTTACAGCAAAAGAACATGCACAAGGATATGGTTGCCAACCACTTTGCTTCAGAGCCAGGCCAAAACCCAACAGTCACACTCAGCCAGAAGTGCTGACCAGAGAGGTTGCTACTAAAGATACATGATTTGAACTGTCACTACCTCATGTGAAACATGACAAGGTCAAATTATCTGGTACTGGGTGAAGGATGGAATAAAAAAAAAAATTTTTTTTAAATTTTTTAAATAATCCCTGAATACTTTAAAGCTTCTATGACAATTACTAAAAGCCCCCTTTCTTGTCAGCATTTACCTTGCATTTAAATGTGGTATGTATTGCCCTTGACATATTGCTTTCATTTACAATTATTCACTGATTTGTACCATTTGTTTGATGAAAAAAAGCAGTGAGAGCTGAGGAAAGATAAGCACCAATTTGATCATTTACTGACAGAAGCCCAGCTACTCAGATGCTCCGTTTCTGTCAGAAGCCATACTTTTACTGCAATAGCTGACTAAATAACCCGGGAAAGCTCACTCCTGGTTTTCTGGCCTGTGCCAAAGAAGCCCAGGCACAGGTAATTAATGATGCCTGAGCTGGAATCCAGGTAGAGAACACATATGAAAACTTTTGAAAAACTGCATTCCTGCACCATCTTTCCCCCTGGCATTTTGCTACACACTGGTTTTATGTGAGAAGCTATGAGGTAAAGACAACTTACTCAATAATTGGATAACATGCTTTGCCACCATTCCTGTCTAAATTACAGTATAGTAACTGTTTTGCTTTATTACATGTGACATTTTCAGATCTTTTTATACATGATAGCAAATAAAACTTTTAGAATATTTTTGAATTTCTTCTTTTACTATGTCTTTATTATGACAGAAGAGGCCTTCAGGCAGAGTAGATTCTTGCGTATCATAAACTCCAACAGAGGTTTGTCATCTTTCACTATCATCTTACACTAGCTATTTTTGCTATCTATTTAGGAAATTACAAAAATTATTATCTATTTCTTCTAGGAAGGAGAGAAAGCATAATTATCCCTTTCTAATTGTTGAACTTTGGCCTCCTCAGAATATTTGTTTAGCATCAAGATTTGTTTATGTTCACAGATACATTGGTTAAGATTACTCTTCATTTAATTTTATGTTCCAAGGACTTTTTACTGAACAATCACTACAAGACCTTCAACTGTGGCCACCCACATCCTGAAATTTTCTCTCTAACTAATCCTGCCTTATGCCATAAAAGAGTAAATATTTTTATTTTTTACAAAATACATTTCTTACAGCAAAACATACACATCCCTTAGTATTTTCTATGTTATTTTAAAAATCTTGTATAGCATTGCATAGTGTGTATGTACATAAGTGTGTACACTTGCTAACCCCACCAAGCACATACACAGAGCTATTGTTGAAAACTTTCATTAAAACTTTGTAAAGGAAGTCCATCTGCCACAGCTCAGGATGTCCTGTTTCTTTGAGGGGATTTGTCTATTGCTTGGCCATTTTCTCATTGAAAACATAAGTAGGAGACTTGTGGGCATTTAGTTTTACTACTACTAAAAAAATCTGGTTTGGAAAGGGTGATTTGAAGGATTTTTTCCCACCAGCTGGGAATCCTGAGTCATGGACACCTCCTCAGACACGGCACACTTTGTTTAGCGTCCTCTGTTCTGGTGTTGTCAATGGGAAGGATGGGGGGAAACAATTAATTCTGTAAGGATGGGATACATTCTGGTCATCGAGAATCTCACAACACAGCTTTTGTTCCCAAGCAAGATCTGTGTCCCTGGTTGTCTTTCAGTCCAAACCATAACACAGCCTAGCCAGGCCTCGTGGGCTCCTGGCAGTGGTGTTCCAGCAGAGGGGGTGGGCTGGAGTTCCTCTCCTGACCTGGCTGGCTGCAGAAAGCAGCAGTGCTCCTGTGTGACCTGGTCAGTCTGAGCAGGTGGGCCTCAGCACACTCTAACCCAGCAAGGGATATGCATGCTCCTCCCATGTCGGAGAAGGAACAGAAAACCTTGGCTTCTAAACTATTTGGGACGTAATTTGGGGTTAGCATCTGCTCATAATATATATTTGCTTGTTTTAAGAGATTGGTTGCTTTGTAAGCGGATGGAGGCAGCTCTGTGGCTAGTTTGGATTCTGATTTTGAGTTATTAAAAGACAATAAGTTCAAACCTAAGGAAAATTCTTTCATGATTGATTGGTGATATTTGTTTTACTTTAGTACTACTCTTCAAAACGTTCAGTTTTAATTTTACAGTTGATCAGTCTAAAAACTGCAGAAAGCATCAAATCCCATTTCTACTGTGCAAGGGTCTTCCTTATTTGTGTTCCTCATTTGGAAAAAGGATTGTAGCCACCAGAGGTAAGTTTACACTTACGCACAGTGGTTATGAGTACCCCAAAAAAAGTTCTCAGTGGGGACAGGTATCAGACCCAACCAAACAAAACTAAATGCCACAGAAATATGCCCTTCTACCAGGAAAAGAAGAGGTGAGAAAGAGACAATGAGTAGAAAATAGAAAGTGCATAATGGGGTCAAACATGTTAAAATAAAGCACCGGTGGGGAACACAGAGCAGAGAGCCCAACAGCAAAAAAGAAACTGAGGATGAAGAAGGGTCATTAATAAAGGCCTTAAACATCTTATTCTTCCTATGCAGATTTCCTCTTCCCCACATTCCCCCCACCTCAGATAGCCATGTTTCTGAAATGCAATGACTGCTGCTGTTTGTCACAAGACAGCATTGGATGATGCAGTAGGATGGAAAAGGTGATGGGAAGGAACTGGAAATAAAATGGCTGCTCTATGGCATGCCTCTCCTTTTTGGCATAGAAAGCAGCACTGCCTGTAATAAAAGAATGTGACCACTACATTCATCCTACCATCGCTGAGTTCTGAGATCCAACAGGAACTACAAGCCATGTACAGTCCTTCAACCAGTTTCATTGGAACAGAACATGAAAGAGGCTTTTAAACCCCTGTCCCAAGAGGCAGATACAGAGTCCTCCTGCCCTGCTGAGAATACACCAGCAGGCAGCGGGAATGTAACATTCTGTGGTGTTTTAGGCATAATGTCCATCTGTAATACTCTTGGTGGGTCCTCACCATTAAAAACCTCCCTCTTGTTTGTACAGCAATAATATACTACATGCAAAATTGTACAGAGGCAAATTAAACTCATATCATCATCTCATTCTTCTAAAAATTATTTCAGCTTACATTTCTGTAAGGTGAGATAATTAACTTTGCCAAACATAGGACAGAGTAAGACTTGCTGGAAAAAGAGGCATCATTTTAAAAAGTCAGGCTGTTTGGAAAAATTGCAAAGACATTGCACAGTTAATGCAAAATTCTACTGGAAATTAAAGTAATACCTGGTCAAAAGCCCTCGAACTTACATGACAGCTACTCATTAAATATTTTAATAATTAAAAAAAAATATATATATTTAATTGGAACTAATGAAAATTAAAGTAGAAATACATACAGAATACTTCATTTTTACTATCCATCCAATCAATCTGTATTTTAAAGCTAGGGGAATTAAGAAACACAAAATGGGAAAGTAACTGACCCAGAGTCACCAAGAAGTCTGTGGCAGTTACTAACAGAACCCAGCTTCTAGCTAGGAATTGGTTTTATCTTGATGAAAAATGACCCACACAGAGTGAGGAAGGGAGAGACCCGAAGTAGTGAAACAGAGGTAGGATATGACATGGAAAAGTAACAACACACTACATGTGATTTAACTACTACCTAAACACCCTCAATCTTTTTCTTAAAGACCCTATGCAGGATCTGGTCCTTTTGAATAATGTTAGCTGTGCAAGATCAGTGTTTTTGAAACTGCTTCTTTTCAAGTCATCCAGAACCAACCAAATACTGACATAGGAACAACTGTTGCACTGCTTGTCTTCAAGATGACTCTAGCTCAAAATAAGGGTATAAGGTTGCTGTTGCTACATAACATCTTTTGCTTTTACTTCATTTTTAAAACATCTATTCTCATCAATGCCATGACACCGAATACAAGGTTATCTGAGGAGATAGAAGAGGGCAACACACTAACTGTCATTCCTTCCTTCTCGTTGTATGGTAACGAGCATGCTGATGATATCAGGAGCTGAAAATTCTCCCTTTTGGTAGGTTAATCGATTGGACAGCAAAGTAGATGAAAAAAATGAGCAAATGTACTCACCAGTCTAACTCATTAAGAAATGTTCCCCATGTAATCACAATGGATGTAATCACAATGGAGGAAAAAGAAAGTTTGCATCGATTTTAGTGTAAAAATCGAGCATTTACACGTTTTAATTGTTTTCATAATAAAAAGGCAATATTACAAATATTTTTGAAAGATGAGGACTCTTTCATGTGTTGTGAGACTTTTGCTACTGTCATTCCTGTGTATGACACAAAGCCACACAGTGCCATCTACTGTTCTGTGGCCAGACAGGAAATAACGCTGAGCACTTCGAAAGGACATTCCAAAATCTTTCACAATAATAAACAGGGATTAGTTTTGGTTTTCAGAAATACAGTACTACGTGATGAAGCAATCACATCTAATAGTTGACAAGGCAGATACTATCCTGAACTACCATTCATTTTTGAGTAGCACTGAGGAAATTATTAGGAGAAAGCAAACTAATGTCTGACTATAAACATCATTTAACTGTCATCAGTAGGAAATATAACCATATTTAGAGCATATAGTATATTGCACAGAATCACATATTGTACTAGCATTTAGAAGAAGTTTGATCGGATATACCATAAAAAAGGAGATGAGAGGAGAGGGAGAAAGAGTGAACACCTAATTAAAACAATGCTTTGCTTTAAGGGTAAATGTTCAGTCTTTAGGGCTGAAATATGCATAGCAAATGCACAGTGAGTTTTGGACAGTTATCCAAAACTATACAACACTGCTCTCATATTTCTCTGTTGTTCACAGGATCAGACCTAATTTTATGCTGCCACAGCATTCAAATTGTCCTTTCAGTTTTTGGATCTAAACTAAACCCATCCAAGCAATACTCTACTTATCTGTAAGTATCAATCAAAAATTCCACTGCCTACTTACAAAGTAAATGCTACTTGGGTTGGAAGTAATTCTGCTGCACTGAAACACACAGGAAAAAATGAAGTGATCTCAGTGCTGCAGCATTCTACTGTAAAATATCATGTGGATTGGCTGCATCGCAATAATACCTTGTAAGGTTTAGGAAATCTTTGTGCTGTTGCAGAGATGCAAGGGGGACAGAATCTGGTTTGCTTTTCCATGCAGCATATAAGCTCCCTTTCAGAGTCAGATCCTGAATTTGTATGTGGCCCAAACTAATTTATTAAATCAAAACTCAGAAGAAAATAATTGAATCTGTTTAGTGACTGTCATGAAGACCAAAATGTTTCCAGTAAGCAAAACAGCCCAAGGGAGGGCTTGAACAGAGGGAGCAGGATGGTCTTAGATCAGTTTTGGCCGGTTATAAAACTGCATCTTGAGGCTATAGTTACCTGAAATCCTGTGATACAATCCGGATGCTTGCTGCTAATGAAATGAGAAGATCCTGCTTCCATGCTTTTCCTTTCAGAGGCTCTGGCACTCACTAGACCCCTCTGTGATTTGATTCAGCTCAGTAACCTGAAATAAAATTATTCATTGTTTCCACTTGGATAATAAGCTGAGACTGTTTATGAAAAGATATGATGTGTGTGTATGGAGTGGGTGTAAGGGAAGGAATCAGAAGCAGGCCGTCCAAAATAGGGTGAATAAAAGGGAGGACCAAGACAATTCCCTTTTGATGTGCAGTTGTAAAAATAAAAAAATCCAACCAGATAACAAACATTTGGACTTTTAGGTAGCACTTTTAGCTTTTCATCTTGATTTTCAGTCTACTTGCTGGCTGTAAGGTTGTTTTTCTTCCCCTTCCCCAACAATGAAATAATTCCATGCTCTGACTTTGGGTCTCACACACTCATCCCTCTAACAAATGGGGGCACGCTGTATACAGTGCACGGGGCAGAGTTAGGCCTGTGTTTTTTATGTTTCTGTCACTAATATTTCTCCTGGCATGCTGGGCTATCTGCTGGTTTGGTTTTTTTTTTCCATTGAAACATTTTATAAAGCCACTACTAGATCTCTCCAACTGCCCGGCTACATTATTTATTTAGATATGTAATATGTGCCTTCATAAAGATCCAAGCATTTATTCTAGTCCAAATGTACAAACACTGACATATGTTAATGATCATATAATGTATTGCAAAATGGCATGGCTAAGCATACAGGGATTATGGGTACACAAGAGAAAGAGCTGTGGTAACACAGTGTACAGGTTTCTACCCATACACATACTCTGAAAACAAAAAGAAGCGTAAATGCAATCATTCATTCAGCACACAGTTTTAAAACAGTTTGTAAAGAATATACATATATATTTTGCCCCAGATGAAGCAGGTATAGCACCAGCTGAATAATTTTTGTTCATGCTGTTCTGGAAATCATCTAGTGACATCTCGTACTCTACTCAGACAGTTTGTCCAAAAATGGATAGGAGTCTTCCTGTTAACTCTAGTAGGCAACCTAATAAATGTCAAGAAGTTTACTTGGAAATAAATGGTAGAAATGATCTGATAACTAGTTGACCAAATTAATTCTATGTCTATTTTTGTTTCTAGGAGTTTCGTGATTTGGTTGGATAGAAAGAAAGTAACAAGAATAAACACAACTGGAAACTGTTCTTGTGAGATACACTCTCCACTAAACAGCTGAATAACCATTTAATCTTGGACCTAAAGACAACCTTCATATCAAGCAGGTAAATAGAGTTGTCCGACCAGCAAATCAAAATACTTCTGCTTAAAACAAATTTAAAAAATGTTAGATTTTAACAGCCTAATAGAAATGGCTGAGATTTAAACTGACACTGACTTCTTTTAGCTCTGCTTCTGTGAGATAAAAATATCTTTTACTTTCTGAGCCTTTTCTTTCACTTACTTGATCGTGAAGAGAAGATAATGTAGATTTATGTGTTGTTTGTACTGGAGAGCACAGCTGTTTTAGTTTTTCTGTCAGACCCCCAGGATCCTGTCTTTATAACGCCTTTTTTAAATGCACAGTGGGTTTGCCTAAGCAAATTTAATTTGTATTACATTCTCGATCCAAAGGAAAGAAAAAAAAAAAACCAAAAAACAAAAAAACAGAACAAAGTGCCTCCAGCACCACCTTTAGAAGAGTTGGGATTTTATTTTAAATAGTGTAAAAATGTCTTTTAGTCTAGTATGGGTAAAAAATTGGTTAAAAAATGTTGGCTCTGCCATGTAAACTCTTTAAATATATAATAGCAAGCCAAGAGTGCACATTGCCCTTATCAACAACAACAATAAAGTAAATTAAAAAATGTATATTTTTAAATAGCAAACCACAGGAGCTTATTTCCATGAAAAATTAATTTGGGGAAAGAATAAAGAGAAGACAGGGGGACAAAACAAATCCTGATAAATCCAGATTAATTCAAAGTAATATAAGATGAAAACAGGAAGGCTTAGGGGTGATATGAAGAACAATTAGGAGATTTAAAGAAAAATCATAAACCAGAAGAAGGGAACTTGTGAAAGAATCCCAGAGACAGATGGAGTATCAGAGTCAAACAGAACGTGAGAAGGGAATGTCATGCAGTTAAGAGTGGTTTCTTGGCATCACTAAGCAACGAGATGGCTGGTTGTGAGTTAACTGTTCTTTAAACTAAAAAAAATAAACAAAATTATGATAGAGACTGAACCAGTTTTGGAGAAAATAAATCTATTTAGCTGTGACAACTCATCAGCAAAAAAAATGTATTCACCTACTTTTGAAAGAATTGAAGAACGAAGTGGTTGTGTTTGTTAATAAAATCAGCTATTATGACAAAAGGCTGGAAGAGACAAAATTTTGCAGTTATCAATGAATAGGTATTAGAACAGTTTGTAACGAGGATGATATGCTTCTGTGTCAGGTAAATTCATTGATATAATAATTGAATGAAAAAAACGTAAAATGATACAATAGTCCTGATGAAACTTGGATTAAAAAAACAGGAAAATAATATCTCTGGGCTACTTTGGCAGAGTGACAAAATATGACAAAGTGTAACTAGTAGACACATCTGATTTGGATTTTTGTGAAGCCTTTGACAACAGGCCAGGCAATACATATCTAGGTTTAATCTGGACAGTCTAGGTTTCAGAATATTCTGTCAAGTGTCAGGTTTCAGTGAAAACCAGATAAAAGTACAATTATGAGAGAAAGGTATTGACTACTTGGGTTAGCAACAGGAGAAAAGTGAAAAATTGTAATCAACTTTTGAATTGGAGTGTGCCATCTCCTCCAAATGTTCCTGTCCCCAGAGAGTGAAACAAACAAACAAACATGCCAGGATCCTTGCTCTGTCCTTCTACTGTGGAAATAATGGTATCAGATACATCCCGTCCTGCTCACATGTAACAATTTGTGTTGGACACCAGATTTAGTTCACAATGCCCTGGAGAGTGCTTGGATTCATATGGACAGGACTATAAGTAGTGATGGAATGACTTTAAAAACTGATTAATAAGGGGGAAACCACCAATTACTCAAATCCTACCTTACTTTATATAATACTAAATATTTACCATCATTTTTTTTCCTGACAATTAATTTTTAAAAGATAAGTATTACAAGAGAAAAAAGGAAGAATAAAATTTATTTGAAAAATATGGACTTAATTCAGAGCTTGCCGAATTCAGGGAAGGACTTCCAATGGCTTTAATGGGCTTTGGCTCAAGCCCTTCTAGTGTAGCAAAGAAAACAATATAAACTGAAGTGGGATTTATATCCCTACTATAAATAACGTATGTAATCTCAATTACTGGAGACAGTGTTTGTATATATCTAATTTATTATTATTAAAGTGAGATTATGGCAGCTTTATGTGAGACAGAGGCAAATCTGGGTCATTACTGAAAACAGTTCATTTACATTATCCACTCTAACTACTCAGACACTTTCATTCTTCATGTCTACAATCTCAACTTTGCCCCCCTGTGGCCCACAGGAATATAGCACACATTCATAGTGTAAATTCATCTGAAACTAGACTGAAAATTAAAAATAAAGAGCATGTATAATCCTTTTTGTTTTGTCATTTTTTCCTTTAAATTTGAAATACAAATGTCAAATAGTCAAGGCACAAATAAAACCTAGAAGGACATTTGCTCTGCAACCTAAGCTTACTGTTAGCACTTGCAAAAACTGACAGCACCAAAGAAACAAACTTGGAAGACTTTTGCATAATGTTTCACTCATTCCCTCTCACTGAGGATATTTACATCGGTGACAGAAGGCAGCTGTTCACGCAGGATGCTAATGACTACAGTTGAGCTCAATTACTTCAGTTTCAGTGGGCAACTCAGTTACTACTTGTAAAAACTGGACTTTGTCCAGCAGAACTACCCATAACTCTGCCCACAGAGGTAACTTTGTCCCAGCAGCTTGGGACAGAGTTCTACAGCCACATTGATCTGTCTCTGATGTCAAGTATCAAAATGAGATTTGACAATGAAATAGCTTCAGATCTCTTTATGGTCTTTAAGATAGAAAATAGCTGCTTTGATGTATTAGCAAAGTCTAATGCGTCATCATCACCACCATCATCAAAATAGCTCCCCAGGGCTCAGGATGGCAATGCAAACCCGTGGCTACAGACCTGAAAAGACAATTGCAGAGAAGATAATACTCTCCCCCTTAAACAAAAGAAACTGGCAAATAAGATACTTGCAGGTAATATGCCTGAAAACAGACAATTATATTACAAATGACCACACCAACAATTTTAGCAAAAAACCCCACCTCACTCCATCTATGTACATGGGGAAACAAAACCAACCATATGTGATAAACTATTCCTTTAAAGACTAATTTGATGATATGATAAGGTTTGTGTCACCTCTCTTAACTTCATCACTCTCTGACTTCTCTGTGAAAAATAATTTATCTTCAGACTAATCCATGAATGTTTAGTAAGAAGAGCTTCCAACCTGGTCCATTGCATCCCTCAGAAAAACATTCCACAGGATTGCCAGATTCTTTCTTATCAGGAACAAGAGAACCAATCATTAATTTTAAAAAGGTCATGTCATCAACTGTGGACACGTACACAGCCTGATTGGGTTCACTCTGTTTCTTCTCACACCAGCTGGATGCAGAGTTACCAAACCCTACGTTTTGTATTTTTCACTGTATTTTTTCCAAGAAATAATTCTTCCTTCCTAGCAACTTCTTACTACTAATTTGACATTTTTACTCTTCAGAAAGACTGGTAAGCTACAGCCTCTTATTTTATCAGTTAAATAGGCAAAGAAACAATGCATGATCCTAAGTTCCCCATTTGTCTTCTCTTTCCCTGAGGTGTTAACCAAACCAATTTACTCTCAGCAGCCATCTGATCCTTTTGCTCTCCTGAAACTACCAACAAAAAGGAAATTAATGCCAACTGTGGGGGTGATTTTGTATTGACACTTTTCCAATAGAATCCAGACTTAGACCACCAATGTGTTTCACAGGAGACATCCACCCGTCATCAGATGGTTGTAATTTTCCAACGGCAACTGTCCTGGGATGCATTCACAATATTAACAAAAGCTAAGAAAGATTCTTTATTTCATTATCAATTTTTACACCACTGATTCTTCAAGTTGGTGTTGTACTTTTGAGTATACCAATATAAAACATCCTACTTAAAATTGTTACTTCAGTACAAATATAAACCATAAAGAAAATGTAATCAACCTATACAATATAAATTGATATTATTTTATAAATTTTGTTAACCTGCTATACTTCCATCTACAGTACAGTTAGTTAATATTTCCTTTCTTCCCACCAGCCAAAAGGCTAATCCTCACAGCAGCTGTTACTACTCCAGTACAGAATGAATGTAAATTTAACCTCTCCTGGATATAGCCCAATAAATTCTGTTGTTTTTCTAAGCACTTCTGTGAATTAAAATGGACGTTGGCTTGCCATCCAAATTCATGAACAGGTCTGAAGTGGCTTTTAGGCAAGTCGCCAAATAACTTCCCAATTCCCTTACAGGGTATAGCTCTCACTCCAGAGATCTTCCAAGCAAGAACTGAAAAACAACATCTTCTCCATTTCCTCAAAATTATTTTTCATTTTCTTAGCATTATTTAAATAAATTATGCACAAAATTACATTAAAATAATATTAAGGGCTCATTTGCACTCTTCAGTTCTCAGTGATTTCACCTTAATTGTACCAATACAAATATGAGAAAAATATGCTCTCCTGCAACCTTTCTGACAATGCAAAGGTCAGGATATTGAAAAGCTTGAATATAAAATTCAACCCAGCACAAGTGTTTGAGTATTGAATAAGGCTGAGCAAAATAAGAATACTCCCCAGTACAGTGGAGATTTATTATTAGAAACAAATCTATTTTTCAGCTGATGCTTAACTTTAATCTAACAAAAATCCATATATGCTGTAAAGTCTTTCTTTTCTCCAGGACTTCAATCTCCATTTTTAAGTGACATAATTTAGACCTTGATTCGGCAAAGCAACAGATAACTCACTAAACTTTAAAACAATTGCAAATCTACAGAATTTAAGCACCTTACTTGGGTTTCCATATCTTCCCCCCTGGAGAATAAATAATACCTGTTTCAACAGGAAGTGATCAGCCAGCTTGCATCAATGCGTGGCTTTGAACATTTTAAAATTTGAAGCATTCAGGGCCCCTGTACAGAGACTTGCCTGCTGATAACAGGTTTTCTTTCTGTTTCACACACTCCTAACCACAGTCTGTAAGACTGACATTCACAATAGAAGATACAGGCCTGCTAAAGAAAATAAACTTAAAGTAATAATAAACTTTCAACTCAGTGAAATAGACTCAGTTTTAAGAAGTCAGTTATTGTTTTAATGAATTAACATACCCATTTCAACTGCATACCCCGTCTTCACAGCCATTAGATCTGATCTGCTGTATCTATTGGATATAAAATGTAATTTTGGTTTTATGCTCGAATACAGTTATTTACTTTCCCTCCTTTACAACAATGCTAAAGCTCCCTCAACACCAGAAGACTAAACTCATCACCACCAATGACAGTGACTGCTTTTACCAGACTGAGGAAGCCAGTGCACTCTACGGACACAGGTACTCCAGAGGTGATACTCTCAGACATGAATAGTTGCTGTAGTCTTTGGAGTTCCCCCAAATTATGGGCCAGAGAGAAAATCTGCCACCTGACGAGACTGTCCTCTCAGTCACCATGCAACTGCCAAATTGGCAGATAGAGCCACAGAAGGTTTTTAATTTTGTATAAATTACCACAGCGTTTCTCCTTCTGAGGGCTGTCCGACTGGAGGGGCACCACACCAGGCAGCTGCTGATAAAGTACCCCCAAATCTCTGAGCAGTTGCAATTTACCAGTGGTTTAATCGCGGCAGCGTGCACGGTGGCCTCAATTCCTCTGCTTTCCTACTATTTTGTCTCCTCGCTAAGCAAGGAAACCTGCCAGCCCGGAGCCCTGCTCCGTCCCCTTCCCGGCTGAGGGAGCCGGCGACCCGCCGCGTCCCTCCCGCCTTACTCCTGCTCCCGCCGCCGGCGGGGTCCCTGCTCTGACAGGAACAGCAGGACGGGTTCCCGCCCTAAACTGGCCCTCACCTCCGCCTCAGCAGCATTTTAATAACACAAACGCGCGGGGAGCGGTTTCTTGCCCTTTCCCTGAGGGAAAAGGCCCGGCAGACCGCGTTTCTCTCCCCCTGGGGCAGGCTCCCCGCCCCGGGCCGCCGTTCTGACAGGGCGCTGAGGAGAACGGAGACTCCATGTCCCGGCATGCCTCGAGGCGCCAGCCAGCGCGCGCGCCACGTCGGCGGGGCGGGGCGGGGCGGGGCGGGGCGTGTGTAAGATGGCGGCGCTCGGGGCGTGGGCCGCTGCGGCGGTGCCCGCGCCGTTGTCGCGCGTGGCGCGAACGCTGTGGGGCTGGCGCGCGCGGCGGGGGCTCGGGCAGGACGCGGGGGCGGCGGACGGTACGTGAGGGCGGCGGGGATCGCCCCGCGGCCTCATCTCACAGACCGCAAACGCCCCTTTAGCCGCCTACGTCTTTCGTGGAGGGCGCCGGCAGTCCCCAGTGGGGCTGCGGGGGGAGGGAAGAGGGACGGGGCGGGTGTGCCGGCGTGGGGTGGGCTGCCGCGGGGTTTTCGCGTGAGCGTGAGGGGGGGCAGGGGGTGGCGTGACCGTGGCCGTCTCCTGCCCCCGGCCCGCGGGTGACGGCGTGTGGCGCCCGCCCGCAGGAGGACAAGCCGCCAAGCCGTCCTTCGCGGATGAAGCGGTTCAAAACTTGCTCTACAAAATGACGGGGCTCAACCTGCAGAAGGTTTTTAGGCCGGTGAAAAAGGAGCTGAAGCCGCCCACATACAAGCTGATGACAGAAGCTCAGCTGGAGGAGGTAGGCTGCTCTGCTTCGCCTTGAAATTTGAACGCGGTTCTGCTTTTGGCAAAAAGTCTGTAACAGCCCGTATTTCTGCTGCCGTTAATGCTGCTGTTGAAAACGGTTTGGTTTCTTTCCTTTGTTTCGGGTTGTTTCCTAAATTAGTGCAAATCAGTGTTTCTTCCCTTTAAGTAATCAGTTTTATTTATCCCATTTTTCTGGATTTTTAGGGAATGTGGAAGGAAACCGGATGCTGCTTTTATCGAGAGTCTGGTTCTCAACCCTTTGTGCTTCCTAATTGTGTTAAATGTGTTTCTGTGATACTTAAATTACAGCCTTGGGAATCCTCTGACTACTTTTTTTTTCCTGTTCTCAGACCATGGTCCAGGCTGACAAAGGGGCCTGATTTAAGCCAGTTCAACTTTAACCACATTACAGCAATATATAAACTGTTGTTTGTGGTTTATGCTTTGGGGGAAACTTACCATGGAAAAATACCTGAAATGTACTACTGCAAACACCAAGTTTATGTAGATTTTAGTTTGGGAACTTCCTCCAGCAATTTGCCCAAGTTATAGTAGTGGTATATTGTTCACATGTGAGTCATCTAACTGGAGATTGAATTAATGTCTCACTTCTGAACTGCAGAAGAAAAAAAAAAATGTTTTAAGTTTCTCTCTAAATGAAAATATTTGCCCCCAAAATTGTATATTAGTTTTCCAACAGGACGAGGTTTTTTTGATTGTAAAATTAGATGACTGGTTTTTTTTTCAAGGCCACAAGAAAAGCCATCGAGGAAGCTAAAGAAAAACTAATCATGCCCCCTGTTTTGAATGAACGAGAGCCAATTGATGATATCTTAGCAGAAGACAGATTCCTTGAGGGAACTGAGACAACAAAATACGTGTTTACAGATTTAACTTACTCCATTCCACATCGTGTAAGTAATAACGTACTAATTTATTTTAAGAGCTTTTCAGTCTCAATTTCAAAGTAAGCTGTAGGTTATAATGAAATGTAGTTACAACAGTTTGCAAAAAGGCTGAGGAGTTGTAAAATTAATTTGGTACAAGGCAATACAAAGACATGTTTCTAAATGTTGGCTTCTAACTAATAACAAATTACATTCCCGTGCTCAAAAGCAGGTGCGGGGTGGGGGAATGGAAGCTGTGGGATAGTTAATTATTTCAAAAGCAGATGCTTGTCATATGCCAGGGGTGCCGACTTCTTCCATACCTCCTAGAATTTTTCTGTGCAATTGGATTACTTAGTACTGCACATAAACCAAAAGATAGGAGCTACTTCACAGTTGCGAAGAGTAAATGATAAATGAATTAATAGGAAAGCTGTGAAGAAACAGTTGTCAAATAGAATTGTGGAGTATAGGGATAAAGATTTCTTTGTGTAGCAAAACACCTAGATTGCTTTAGCTACCAGTAGTAAAAGGCTAAAAGAAGTCTTAACAAATAGTTACGATTCTGAGAAGTCTCCATGGTTCAAACATGCATATAGTGATGATTTTGTGAAATGAATTGCCAAGTCTTCCGTCTGTTAATCCAGCTGAGAGCTCTTTCCAGGAACCTGCTATTTATTCTTCTGCCTCAGTGTACTGAAAACTTCTTAGTCCCAACAAATTTTCTGGTCTGCCACACTAAATCAAGTGTACTTGTGAACAGATCTGAGTATATTGTTTTATTTGTTGTATTTTTTGTTTTGTACTTGCCATTACTTGATTCTAGCACCTACCTCTGAAACAAAGTTGAAGTACAAGACACTTACATCCTTAATTTAGTATGTGTTATTAAATGCATAAAATCAGGCCAGCAGCAAAGCTCATTCCTTTCTCAGGGTATCAGTTATGTTATCTGTCTAAACTTCACAGATCTGTAGCTTTTAGCATAGGCACATGCACAGTTATGTCGTACAGTAAAATTAGGGTGCAAGTGTAGCACTTTAGCAGGTACCAAGGGAGAAATGAGGAATCTAGCACACACCAACAATCAACTAGAAACTGGTATTATGAGTGTGTTAAGTGTATAGAAGGACTTTACCAAATAAGAATCCTTTTTACAATGCTTCTGGCTAGGAAGAGGGAAGACTTCGGGAGGTAATGCTCTTTTTTACCACTTTTTCAGGAACGTTTCATTGTAGTTAGAGAACCAAATGGCGTATTACGCAAAGCAACCTGGGAAGAACGAGACAGAATGATACAGATATTCTTCCCAAAAGAAGGGCGCAGAGTCGTTGCCCCAGTGGTATTCAAAGATGAACACCTTGTGGTAAGATCCTCCTGGTTTTGAAAGCTGATAATTTTTACTTAATTGTGCTCTGATAGTGAAACTATGCTATTTGGACAGAGTAACTCTGAATAAGCCAGTCTGCTTGTATGTTTTAAGTGGCTTGAATTCTGTTTTGAACAATTGCTTATCATTGTAACTTAGTTAAAATACTTAAAATAAAGTTCTAGGCTAGGTCCGGGTAAATTCTGGGTAGGTGTTAAAATATTATGTCATGCTAAAAATCCACATTTAACTGTTATGCATTGATGAAATTATATGCTTAATCTGAAAATGTCAACTGGTGTTTCAGAAACAGCAAGTCAAGAAACATTGTATTAATGTCATCAGGGCAGTTATTGTACTTTTATCCATTTTTGCCTTGTGATTAAGGTGATACTCCCTGTAAGTGTTGCCCAGAACAGAAATGGTGCCTGCTGTTTTGATGTTGGAGAGTTGGAATTGTGTGATACAGAATCTATACCTGAAATTGAACTGTTGTTTTAGACTGTGTTTCAGCAAGACCGTCATGAGGATATCCTTAACATGTGCATTGCTCAGTTTGAGCCAGATTCACCTGACTATATCAGAGTGAGTTCACTTTTTATTTTCCTATTAAAAAAAAAAAAAAAAAAGCATTAGTGAAGAACCTTAGGATTTGTTTTGTAAATGTAAGTCTTATTTAAGGATCAAAGGAGTTGTTCATGTGTGTTTTTTTTTTTTTTTTCCCCATGTAGACTAGCTGTTATCCTTGGGATGAGTTTTGGTTTTCTTCTTGCAGAAAAGTAAAACAGGGTTCTCTAAATAATTTTCAACAGTATCGAAAGAACTGCAGATGCATAAAAAATAGTCTTTATAGATATTTTTGGTATCAAACTAGAATTGATGATAACAACCATAAGTAGCCATAACCAGAGTTGTGCTACTAAAGTCATGCTAACTGCTGTTAGGATTTGAAAGGACTGCTGAATAGATAACTGCTGAAGTTGGATAACTGATGAAGTGCGCTGTACGCAAAGTATTATTTTTGACAAAGAGCAGGTACAAAAATATTACTACTAAATTTAAATATTTCAGCTTGAAGCTGCAGTTACTGGTGAATGTTAGTCTACACTTGCCTTGAACATGTTCACTTATCTTTACGCTGTACTAGTTTCTCAAATCAGTGAGAATGCAACTTCGATTAGGCGATTTTTCAAGTATCTTTTCTTCAAAGTAAAATTTCACCTCTTTGCTCTATCATGTTTCTCCTTAAAGAATAGATTATGCCTTGACAGCAGTGAAATGGAGGTTCGGAGGTTATGTCCTTCCCTCCTTAAATTTTCAGTACACAGCTAGTATTTAGCTTTCTCTTGACAGGAAGATGTCTGTGCCTCAGTGCTAAACCAGGTTATCGCAGTGTTACCCTGAATTATAACATGTGTAGCTTTAAGGTAGCATGGTTCAGCCTGTGGCTTATGCCTGTACTTCAGGGAGGTCTGAAAATAGGTTAAAAACCCCTGAGTGAGAGGTAGAGGAGAGAAACTGTCATCAAGCTCCGGTTATGCTAATGAAATGGAAACCTTTTGCGTGTATAGGTTCATCATCGGACATATGATGACATTGAGAAACATGCCAAGTATGATCTGCTCCGTTCAACAAGACACTTTGGAGGAATGGTATGGTATCTAGTGAACAGAAAGAAAACAGATGGCTTACTAATAGATATGATCCACAGAGACTTGTAAGTGGTGTTTATCACTTATTAATTCTGCTTATCTAAACAAATAGAAAACAACAAGTATTGTTGTTTGAAAATAAACCCAGTATTTTTGTAAGAAGTATAAAAGTCTTCATTTGCATGAAATTTTAGGCTAGCTGTAACTTTTAGCTATATAGATGCTGAATGGAAGTGCTAACTATAGCCCATGAAGTTGTAGGATATTAAACTAGGTTTCCTCAGAAATTAGACTTCTGTAATTATTTGGGTTTTATTTTTATTTCCCCTGTCATAGTCAGTACACTTCTGGCTCTGGGCCCCACTTGATCTTAAAGCCTAACAATTTTGGCTTTTAAGATTGATACACCGCATTTTAGAGTAATTCCCAAGTAGCTTTGGAAAAGGTAGATACACTTTCATTCTAAATGGATGGATTTCTGTAAGATATGCTGCTAAACTTACTCAAAACTCCATGAAATAAACAATATTTAATTATTCAAAATGTCACTAGATGTAGAAGTTTGTGCAATTAGAACTCCAAGTTGCAGTGATGGTGGCAGTCATTTCCTGCTGTTGAAGTTAGGAACTTTCAAGGGGTGGTCAGATATTGCTTTTAAACCTGAGGCTATGAAGAAATACAGGCAAGATCCACTTCTGGAGTCAAATTGTTACTTGAATTTTGTCTTTATCCAGACACTTTAAATTACCTGTTTGGATAATCTTTACCTGCCACCCACCTAGTTCTGCTTTATGCTTATGTTTATGTAAAACACCTGTTCCAGTTTTAAATTCAGCTGAGGGCTGGGTGTCACAAGATTTCTAATACTACTGCTGTAAAACATGCTAGTTACTGCAGTCACTGTTAAAAGTTTCTTTTCAGCATGGTTCTGCTAAATACTTGTTATGGGGTAGTTAACTGTGTTCTGCAGATTTCAGCTTTATTACTGCTGAACAGTACATCAGGCTTAAGCTGCAGGATGGATGAGTTATGTACCTTAGCTGGTGCACCTTGGTGTTCACATGCTGCTGCTCTTCCTTCTCAAGAACAGGTTCATTGCAGTAGGTGATGAGATGCCTGTTTAGCTATATATTCTAGTGACTATACTCAGTGAAAGCAGAAATTTATGAATGCCTGTGGTGTGTAAAGTACACCACAGAGTATACTTTCTCTAAATACTCTTAAGAGAAAGTAATTGCTACAAATGGACCTTTATTTGTTTAGGCTGGATGACACTACAAGTTTAATTACACTGTATCATATGCTTCATCCGGAATGTCAATCAGCAAAAGCAGCTAAAGAAGGGAACCTTCAGGGAGTTGATCTGATCAAGGTATGCTTTTCTATTTTAAGGTTACTTAACTACAGAAGAGAGAGCTTATAAACAGCAGAAGCCTAGTTAATAGTCTGAATTTCTCCTTACCTTAAGAAGCAGATATTTAACTAGAACTGTTATGCATGCCAGGGTGTTTTGTTTTTTTTTTTTTAATACATAAAGAGTTGCACCAGTATTTCAGTCATAGCTGCCTGATCTACTGTGGGAATAATGAAATCTCATTATACAACTATGCATAATACATATTGTACATTAATCTCTCTCCTGCTATGTTTGCAGGTATTTGTGAAAACTGAATCACAGAAAGAAGGTTATGTACAACTGGCCCTCCAGGCTTATGAAGAAGCCATGGCTACTTCTACAGCCTCATGAAATAAACCTTAGTTCAGGATTGTTTTGAGTCTGCTTATAAACATGCTCTGTACAGGACTCCATAATAAATACTTAAAACAACTGACTGTTGTAGAAATTCTTTTACTAAGCTATGTAAGAATCACTACAGCAGCTTGTTATTTTCAAAAGTTCTATAAATGAACTTACACAAGTCATCCTGACTTTTGCTTTGAGATGATAATATACTAACAGTTAAATTACTTCACTGTTGCATCTTGAATCTAAAGCACTGCCCACAATTCATTTTAATTAAGTGTAGGGTCTGGATAGTTTCATTTAAGAAAGTATGTAAACAGCATAGCCATAGCTTAAGATATTGTTAGTCTGTTTTAGCTAAAAGATGTGTTTTCTGGAAGAATAACGGAGCTATTACTGTTTGTTAACAAAGACAAGCTAAATAGCACAGTGAAAAATTAACCATATACGTAAGTGTACATGCTGAGAAAAGTCAGGTTAAGGAAAGAATGTTTGGCTACTATGCTCCTGTGCCAAATATTTGCAATGCATGCTATTGAAGCCAGTTTAAGAGTAGCAGAATTACTAGTAAAGGGGGAATTGAGGAATAGAATGTTTAAAAGGGTTTATTGAATTGTTTGATAAATGAAAACAGTTTTAGTGTACACTGGAACAGGCCTACATCTTGATTTTCATCATACTGGAAGCTGATTATTTTTGTACGGGTGCTGGGTCTACCCTTCTTTCTACATGTACATGGTCCACTTGCAGTATAAAAATCAAATTAACTTGGAACACATAGTCCACACAACTTCACTCCTTTGTTTGCAGTAATTGATGTGGTCAGCTAAAGTATGTTCAGTCATCTAAGATCTCTTCATCCAGATTGATATCTGTGGTATCAATATCTTCCAGATCCAAGTTATCCAAGTCATCTTCCAAGTCCAGCAGTGTCTAGGAAAAGAAAAGACTAGATTAAGGGGATACTAGTGTGGTTACACATTAGCCAGCTTACATGATGTATTTGCACATTCTGCAAAACACCAGGCTGAAGCAGGCAGGTGGAACAGAAGTGTTCAAATAAGCTGTAGAGAGAAGTTGCTTTCTTGGTAAGAAAGCATCTCAGAGTTGCAACTTTTTACCATGTTCTGACCAACTACCTTTGGACTTCACCCTTTATTCCCCATAAATCCACAAAGCTGTAGGAACTGGTCTGTATTACTGGATACAGTTTCTGTGTACAAGAGGAAGGGATCCATACACAGTAGTGGGCCTACGCTGTCTGGGTCTATTAATACAGAAAGTAATCCAGTAGCTTGGTTTAATCACAGTATTAGTTGAAGTATTTAATGTGAAATGAACTTAGTGCTTGTACTTCCCTTCATAAAAATGTTCCAGTACCTTTTGATCTCGTGTTGGAAGTAGATCAGAACTCTGGAAAACTGTCTTCATCACTTCTTGTTTGAGAGATGGAACTGGTTCTTCAGCCTTCTTCTAATGAAAAAGAGATTCCTTAAGTTCTTTTAAATTTCAATTCTTTCAACAAAAGCAAGTAAAGAACAGGCCTATAATCACCCTCTCCTGCTGGCTCTCTTTCAAAGTTTCCCTCAGTAATTCTTGAGCTACATCTTCACATCCAGTAAAGTTCTAGTTCTCACTCACTCCACTGGAGACTGTTTCCCCACACAGTTTATTTAAAGCAGTTGATGATGGAACTGATACAATGAAAACAACCTTCAGAAGGTACCAGCTAGTTTCAAGTACTGAAGTGCTCTTAGTAAGCAAGTGATTTGCAAGTCCCTCAGCAGGAAGAAAAATAGGTTACTTGAGATTGTCACAGTAGTTTTAGCAAAGGCTGTAAACCAGGACTGTTGCTGGGATTTGTGATCCACACCCTATAATTGGTTTAAGGGTTATTCTTCTCTATTCACTGCTGCACAAGTTTTATATTAAGATAATTCAATAGTTAGTACCATTACTGAAACAATGGTACTATTCAAATAACTATTTAGATCATATAATTATTTCCTATGTAACTTCCCATATTCAGCCTCAGCTGTAAAAGAACTGTTGTTTAAGGACTTCTACGCAATCATTAACTGAATGCAAAGGTAACACTTAACATTAGAGGTCTTGTTTTCAGCTTCTAATGCAAGCTACCCAAAACAAATGAGAAATTACTTTTGCAATGCTATTTCTGTATCTTCTTTAACAAATGTGCACATAAGTTTGATTTTGCTTTGATACACAAGAAAGCAAATAGCTGCCTCTAAATTGTCAATGAAGTTTTGTAGTGCATCTCCTATGAGGAAAAACATAGACACAGAAGAAAGAGCTGTGACTTCGTTTCTCCCTCACTTTCCACTGCAGTTTTCAGAAGTTTATAGCCTTAAAGAGCTGTGCCAACATCGCTGTCTTTAAGAAACTCTCACATTTGGCTTTTTGTGTTCAAATGTAAAATGTATTTGACATAAGCAAGAATTAGAAGTTATCATCTTTTTGTTTAAGATCTGAAAAGCATTTTAAGTGTTTGTTTCAATCTGTATGCTTACACCTTCAATAGGTCATGTTTTCTGCATAATACAACTGAGGTGGTCAAAAAAAAATAATCCGTTTGAGTTACCTCTCATACTGATTAGAACATATTTTCAAGGAATTGAGCAGGAGTCCTACTCAGTTATGGAAGTCTTACTCTATGATCATGCAGACTAGCAAATATAAAGCATTTTTAATTGCTGTAATAAGGAAGAGTTTCCAGGTTCCAACTACTAAGCTTTTAGAAAACTAGCAGCAGTTGAAGCAGTGTTTGTATGTGCAACTGAGGTTGTTTTTCTGCAGGGTGAATTCAATGGTAAGACTACAATTACACTATCAAAAGATGACCCAAGATAAATAACAACACAAAGGAAATTATTTCAGTCAAGAAGTGGTTAGTAGTTACAGAAGTAGATTAAGAAGAGTCTGAGGAAAAAAAAATAAAAATTGAACTCTGCTGCAGTGCTTACAGTGCTAAGAGAAGGAACTCCTTTAACAGTCAAGCCAATATTGGTGAAATATTCTCCAGGGTACATGTTACTGTACAAAATTGCCTCTTAGAGTTCATAATTCAGTAGTATCACTGACCTGAGGTGCCATTACTCCAGAAGGCTCAAAGCCTTTTGCTTCTTCAAGTAAGTTTCTTTCTTCATTTGGCTAAAAGTAAAAAAAAAAACAAACACACCAAAACACATGTTCATGGAATGTTTAAGTGGCTGCACTAACTTGCTAGAAGCTGAATTTACATAGCACAGAATTTTTTTCTTCCGGAGACAATAAAGAGCTCCCACTTCTTACTTACAGTGACAAGGGGGTATTCCCTGGCTGGCCGTAAGTCATCAAGGCTTTGCTTAACATATTCTTCAGCAACAAAGGCTTCTTTTAATCCAGGGAAAAGGTTTTCATATTCTGTAGGATCAGCAAGGGACTCAGCAGCTTTTTGATTGACTTTAGAGAGATTCTCCCGCCACAATTTAACAACCCTGGAGGTGAAAACTGTGTTTGTTACATACAGCTACTTTTGACAACACTATTCCTGCTCTGCATATCCTTTGAGGTTACCTTGAAACTTGGCTTGGCAAATATGTCCGTGCAAGAAAAGCAGCTTCTGGGAGACGCCCAGTTTTAATCAGGAGTTCCAAACACGAGTCAAGCCTAAAAGATTTTAAAATGTGATTTTAACCAGTAAGTTTAATAAAGACAATTTTTTTTTGTATTATAGTAGCTGTTTATTCTATTACATTAAAGTGCTTTAATTTCAGATTTTAAAAGTAGCAGCCATCAGGAAATAGAATCGGCTTTTCTGAAAAGGCATATGCCACAATCTTTCTCCAGGAAGTTAGCTGTAGTTAACCATTTCAAGATCCTGAGTTTCTTTGCATTTCAGAAAGCAGAACAGAACAATCTGAATCTCATGCTTGCTACTTACTTTCCCTGCAGGAAATAGCTCATAAATGCAACATTGTTCTTGCCATCTTTCTCTGCTCCTTCAGCTAACTTGTTCACCATGTTAGCATTTCCTGAAGCTGTAGCCAGGAGCAGTAGTCCTCCGTAGTCTTGTGCATGGTGGAGACACTCCTGGGCTAAGCCAAACTGGCATTTACTAATGGCAAGCTCAGCAAGTTGCTTCCATTTCTGTTCTGACTAATGGTACAAAAAAGGGAGAGGGAGAGAAAGAAAAAAGCAAAAAATAACCCTCACATTTAAAGAATTTTCAGACCATTCAATATGAAAATATAAGTTTACTTGGGAAGGTACTGTATCCCATCAATATACTTGTCTTCCCTTTGAAATACTATGATTACTGCAGTTTCTTTTGTTAAACATGTTGAAGGGAGGAGGTAGAAATAGCTTTCGAAATTTAAACAGTAACAGTATCTTAAAGCTCCCAAATTAACCTTCAGAATGTAAGAAAGGCATTTGTCTGTAACATTCCCTATCACTAACTTTTTATTTTACAACAGGTACTGTCAGATCAGTTCTCTGAATAGTGGCTTTGGGACAAACCACTGCCTGTTAGTCTTCCTAGTGCATCAGTCTGAGTTTGCCAAGGCTGCAACAAAGGCCTAGAGGCTTCAGTCCTGTCATTCTTCCTCTCACTGTTAAATACTGGAGATTAAGGCTTGGTTCAAGTCTTATATTCTCCAGGAGTTCCTGTAGCTTTCTGAGCAGACAACGTTCTTCTGTCTCCATTCCACACCTCAGGTTCCTTTGATTTACAGCTAAAGGAGCTTCATCGAGGAAGTTGGAGGCATTTATACAGTGTTCAGGGAGCTGTACTGCATCCCCATATACCATTGCCTTTTCTTACAGGGCCTCTTAGATTCATGCTAATACTCAGAATTAGCATGAATCACCAAAAATTGTATGCTTACCTCTGCTTCCACTGCAAGCTGATAGGCTATCTTTAATTCTCCAAGTTGTAGAGCAAGTTCAAAACGATGCTCTGGATCTGTAGATACTGCAAGAGCTTGTTGTTTGAAGCCCTAAAATAAAAATCTGAAAGTAAGGGTGTGATCCGTCAGGTCAAACAACTTCCTAGATAGTCTAACAAAAACTCTCAACAGAAGGTTAAAGTATTCTCAAATAAATATGAAGGATTAACAAGAGTTTATGCTTCCAGATAACATGACGGGGTTTTCCTCAGCAAGCTCAATTAGTAAATCAGATTTTTCACATTTCTAAGTTTTTAATAACTAAGAAGTAGTTTTCTTGCCTGTTTTTCAAGAAAGTGTGCAACTCTGGTTCTCTGTTCTTTTGGAATTGTGGGAAGAACTTTATCAGCCATGCTGAAATCTCTTCTCATCACAGCAGTTTGATATTCAAGCACTGAGACCAGCAAAGAGTAGCTAACAATGTTTAGCTCTTTATCACCCAAATAAAGTCGGTTGTCCTTTGGAATATAACCCAACAGATACATTGTTCTGAAACAAAACAAAGAACATTCATCTTGAATAGATCTACTACCAAATAGTCTATAAAAAAATCCAATAGTTCTTACAGTAGCAAGAATATTCACATGAAAAATTCTACTTATACCATACGCACACTTTCACATAACACTGTTTATTCCCTCCAAGATTACATTACTGCCTCAGAATATACATTAGCATTATATGTTAAAAACAAAAAAAAAGTAATGCATGTTCACCTTGTCCTAAACTTCACTGGAAGAACCTTGACCACTTGCTTAAAACCCAGCGCAGCAACTTACCTATCTAAATGGGCAATAGTGACAATTTCTCCTCCAACGTAGTAGTTGAGTCTGTTCACAGAACTGGTATAAATAAAGCAGTCACCTACCCACAAGCCTGTTCTCACAATCTCCTGTATCTCACCAAGAACCTGCAAATTAAGTTTGATTTAATCAGCTATACAAAAAGGTACTTTTAGATAGCAGTAAGACTACTGCATTTTCAAATTAAATTTAATATTCTATACTTAAGTAAATAGTTGGGCAAGTTGCAAAAGTAAGTTTAGATACAGATTGCAAGTACATAAATAATGCTTTTAGTTTTACAAAAATGCGGTAACATATGAAATCTCTACCTTATTTCTTACCTAAACTAATTATAAATTCAAGAAACAAGCACCAAACGTAAGTATTAAGCAAGATAACGAAAGACAACTTTCCTTATGAAATTTTTGTTTCTGAAATTTCACAGCATGAGTTTTTTTCACTTCTGCTCAAACTTGAATAACATTTCAAGACTTGAAAATTGCAGAAAAAGTTTAAGCTATGTAAACATACTACCCAGAAATGTGTTTTAAAAATAACCTCTAACTCTCTGAGAATAGTACACAAATGTCTGAAGAAAAATGCAGGCATCAAGATCTGTCATGCTGGGATTCAAACAGGGATACTCTCCCCAGGGAACCCAAATATTAACTATGTTCCTCAGGCAGATGTATACCCTGTGGTACCCAATGTCCTGGAAACCAAAATTTAATAGGACTATGTTAAGGACTGAATTTGCTATACTCTGGGAAGATCTGCTTCTATTCCATTTTTTTAAATAGAAGGTACCTCAAAAGCATCTTCAATTCCATCTTCAGTGACACCTTCATGTGTTTCTTGAGCTGCTGCAACTTTTTCTGATAGGTATTTCAGAATGAAGAATGACTCTTCCGTAGCAATGCAGACAAGCTCACCCGAGTCAGACCAGAAAATCTGTACCATCAGAATCAATAACGGCACTGTTTTAGAGTCTCCGGGTTAAGAAAGGATGATAGAAAAGTTAAAGCATACTAACTCTAACAGAAACTGCAGGACCTGAGAAGCCAACACATACAGGGATTTTTTCCCCTTCTGCTACGTGACTGAGATAAACTTAAGAAGTTACTACTTTGATTGACAGCTTGGCTTCATTCAAGAGAATCAGAAGTCTAGTAAAAAAATAAAATCAGTAAATGCAGACAGGTAAATATCTTCAGTCCCATCTAGAAACTTACATGTTTGGGCTGAATTTCAATTCTGCGAATCAATTCTGTGTTTTCCCAATCATAGAATGCCAAGCCATTAACAGATCTGACCCCCAACAGGAAGCCACCATAAATGCCTGCAAGAAAATAAAGGTGGAAGAAATTCACATTGTGCAAAAAACCGCACAACATATCTATTTTAAATAGTAAATATTTACCTTCTGCTCCAAAATCAGGTTTGAATGACTTCTTCTCTTTGAAATTTTTAAATATCTTTACAACACTGTTGCTCTCCCTGATTGCGTATCTAAATAGAGATTGCATTGTAAAAAAAATAAAAATTAATCAGCTTTCAAAGCAGAAAATTACTAAAATTGTAAGTTGCTACAAAACAACTGCATTTGATTTAGCTTCAAAAATTAGCAGAGTGCTACAAATGGAAAATTTTAAAGCAGGACCATTATTGAAAGTTCGTTATCCACACAGGTTTTAGTCTTCAGGCCAGTTTACCATTTGTACAGCCTGAAAGTGAGCAGCAGCAAACTTAATACAAAGGAAAAAATCTGCAACACTTACTCTGAAGAATCGTGTGCCCATACAAACTCCTGTGCGGAACCAAAGCTCTTGTTTCTCAAAGCCATAGCTGTATAGATGATGTATTCACCATCACCACACACCACTACAAACCTAGAGCGTAAGAAAGATGTGTTTGTCAGGTATCTGTGTTCAGTTCAATAGGCACGATCAAGTAGATAAATGAACCTGAGAAGTTAAAGGCCCCTAGGCCAATATAATCACTGCAAATGCAGACAGATTAAAAGACCTTTGTGTATTCCAAAAATGTCATAGATTTGGATTTTTCTCTGCATCATATTGCTAGCTACTTGCTCTTCCCTCTTCCTTCTGGTCTCCAGAGTGACTCTTGTACCTTGTATCCCTTTACCTTTTCTTTTAATTTAGCGTATCTGTTAACAAAAAACAGTTCAAGAGAAGTGATAAAAAAATGTGTTTTGCTGCTATTAACTTATATATTTTGTTTGCATGCTCCTTCCCCTACCTACAGGGTCAAACTTCTAAGATGTAAGCTCCTACAAGTGATGTCCATCTATTACTCTGATTTTACAGTGCCTGGCTCTAATACACATGTTCTCCACCAGCCACCTGCACACATGCAACTAATTTTCTTTTTTTCCCAATCCAAAAATTTCCAAATATAAAAGAAAAAAAAAAAAGGAGAAATCAGAAATGTTGGAAGTATTTTGTTCTAAAAGTCTCTTACCGTCCATTAGGGTTGTGCTGAATTGTCTGAGGATAGATTTCACAGCTCCCCATATCCTTTACAGCAAGCGGCAATCTTTCTCCATCTTTGATTTCAGCATCTCCCATAGCTTTCAAGTTAGCCTGTTGGACTTCTGAATGTTTAGCCCAAATAATTTTTCCATTTGCATCCATGGACATGGCAGGTTCTTCACGACCAAGCTAAGAAGTGTAGCATAAGAATTTAGCAGATGGAGAAAATACATTCTTGATTTTCTTTTCAGTAGAACATACCTAGTGAAATACCCTGGCTCTGCCTAAAAATAGCAGTTAAAATGACAAATTTTCAGTATTTACTCATTATCACAGATTCAGAAATCAGTTGCTCTGTACACAGGACAGTAATTAATCATCATTTCTCACTGTAAATCATTAATTGTACCTTAACAATAATGCTGCCTTCATCATATCCCAAAGCCACATTGTTGGATCCTCTTAAACTGGCCACACACCACACTCTCTCCATGCCGTAGTTGAGGGTACTTTCCAGGCGGTAAGTGCTCGAGTGCCAAATGCGCACAGTTCCTAGAGGAAAAAAAAGAAACGTGTGCCTTTTATCTTCTCTGAACGTGAGGGCAGGAGGTGTGTAGCCACACCACAAAAAGAGTTCTCCCTTAAGTTCTTCCCCTGTCCTTTATATATCAGAAAATACAAAATTACCATCTTCTGAGCCTGTGATAATGATAGGCAATTCAGGGTGGAAGCTGACACACGACACATTTTGAGCATGTCCCTCCAGTGTTTGTACACATGTTTTATTCTGCAAAAAAAGTTGGAAGTACAGGTACAGATGATAAACATGCTGCTACATTTTATCTTAATTTCTTAAAAAAAAATCTCCCCCAAATCCAAAATTTATCTGAAAATATATTTCTCTAGATTTCTTACATTAACATTTATTTCCAAGATGCTCAGACAACAGCGTAAGATAGAATGAAAACTATGTTTGTATTGACTTAACTTCTCCTCCACAGAAGAAAATATTTATTTCCCTTCACAATTTTTTTCTTCTATTTTCAGATGGGTTTCTGCCTAGATATGCTTTCTCAGAGCTATGTAGCACAACAGATTAAAGCAAGAAAGTTGAGTTCACCGCAGAAAAAAATATCAGAGCAAAACATCTATCTGAATCTAATTACACATGAAGACAGATCTAATATTGCCTTCATTAGGAATGTTCACTCACACAGTTGTGAAAGAAAAGTCCACTCTGCTTGAGACAACTAAGATTCGACTACATAACTGATGTATACAACTGTACGTGGTTGCAAAATTTCAAACACCGTTATGTAACAGTCATTACTTCAACTAACAGGCAGACTGAAATTAACAGCACTAGCTTTAACTTCTGAGTCAGCTCAGATTTACTCTAGGGCAATATGCTTTGACCACCAGAAAGTACTAACAGATGTCTTGCCCTTCTGGCCATTCGTAACTTCTACGTAGGAAGAACTTCTAAGTTCTAGGTTCCAGCCATAGAACTGAATCCCTGGAGTCAGTCTCTCTTTCCCGTAGAGCATTCAAACAAGCCACCTCATGACCCCTGCACACTGACAAGTAGAAGCACACGTGTGTGTGTGTGTGTGTACGCATGTGTCTGTGTAAATGTGCACAGGATGAAAAATGAGAGAGAGGGAAGGGAATAAAAAGAAAAAAATTAATGAGAAGCTAAAGGATGGAAAGAGTTAATACATGAACAATATTAACATTTGAACACAGAAAAGGAGCACCTTAATCCACAAAAAAAGGAAGTCCACAAGGCAGGGATTACTACCTTACAAGAAAAAACCCTAATGCTTGTCATAGAAACCTTATGTCAAATTCATTGCTACAAATTAACTTTGAGGTTATTTAAAGGCACAGCAAGTTAATAATATTTTTTTTTTTAAATGAAAAACTTGTCATTAAATATTTTACCCCGCTTCCTTCTTTCCAAACAAAAATGAGGAAAACCTGTTGGTGTACTTAAGTCCTTTCCCTCTTTTTCTGTTTCTTCACTAGTGGTTTTGCTATGGCAGCCTGCATAAAAGTTTATGAAGAGCTGATCACATACCTGGTAGTCCCAGATCTTAACCAACCGGTCATCTGCACCCGAAATGAGATACGGCTTGTCTCCTCCACTGTAATAGTCAATGCAGTTTACTCCTTTCTCATGGCCTTCCAAAGTAAAGTTGGGTGAAGAAGAGCCAAGTTGCCACACCTTCCCAGAAAAAACAAAACAGCAAAAAGCCCAACTGCATGTAGTTATCGATCTTTTGCCTCCAGGTCAACCTTGCCAGAGTAGGTATTCAGATGTACTTTACAATTCCAAAGATACAGAACATGGAATTCCAAAGACACAGTTGTTTTCTTCCGTGAAGAACCTGAACAACTTTTATCAAACTACCAATCCTCACCCCACAAATAAACAGAAATAACATTCGGAGTTGAAGATGCTGTGTTCATACCTCAAAACAATGGAATTGGTTTCTTTCAACTTCTTCCCCCAGGACATAAAACCATGTCAGATACTGTTTGTAAGAAGCAGTATCTGTGTATGAAATTAACTAATAGACCTAAAAAAAGCAATCAACTATTTGTGCATACACAGGTTACCCCCAACTGTGTCATGAATTTTATTTTTTCCAGATGCATTAAACAAGTGAACAATATCATGCTAAATGACAACCTAAAATGAATCAGGTCAAGTTGTAGATATACTGCTATCTTCCCATGATTATCACATCAAATCAACATTTATACACACCTAATCTCAACATCTGAGGATGTATAAAATCAAACCAGGCTTTTTACAGCCAATATACTGATAATTTACAGGGAATGTGAGGAAGTCTCCCTGCTCAGATGGCTGTAAATCTATAGTCCCAAATATTTAGTAACAGTTTCACAGCAAATGAGACTCATCAAGGTCTGCCATAAGAAGACTGAAGACACCTTTGGAAACAGTTCAATAGACAAGGACATGAAAATAATGGGAGACACTCCTTCACTATTTTTAAATGCACACAGAGGCTTTAACCACAATATATATATATATATAGTTTCAACTCTTTCAAAGTACTCATTGACAGTACAATCATGACTCCTCCCCAATATTTCTGTGTAACCTAAATGGAAATGCAGCACTTAAAAGTTCAGAGAACCACATTTCAATAATTAGAGGTGACACGTAATCTTGTAAATTTACTGAATTACTTAGTATATGCACAGTAACTCGACCAACATTCAGGTCTTTGTTCTAAAAAAATTCTGTTATTACACCTGCTTTTAAGAATTCTGACCCATTGTCCATACACTACTCTGTCTGATAATTACTCAATGACTAAAAAACCAAAAAATACAGTGGCTCTACCTTGATTGTCCTATCCAGAGAGGCACTGGCAAACTGATTATTGTCTTTTGGGTTTATGACAATCTGCATGACATAATGGGTGTGTCCTTCAAACACCTGAGAACAAGACCATTTTTTATCCCAGTCCCAGAGTTTAATGAGCATGTCATCTGAAAAAAAAACAAACCAAAATAAGCTTCAGTTAGTTTAATATATTCTGATACTTACCTTCTTAAACTACATAATCGCTATTAACTTAAAGGCTCGCTCATCCCTTCCTCCTTGAAAGGAGGCACTGCTAATACTTGATATATTTTTCATCTGTAAGACTGACAATCCTTCCTTGCAGAAGGACCACAGGGAGTACAAGTTTCTCAAAAAGATTGTCCAGTAAAATGGTGATAAAACTAAGCAAGAAATGCATCATTCTTAAAAAGGAGATTAGGAATTGATATTAAGGTATTGAATTATTCATCTTAAAATACTGAATAGGTATTAAGGAATTGGACCCGTGCTTTCTTTTGCAGCACCTACTATGATGAGCACTAAGGAACAGGCAGCAGAGTCAACCAAGCTGCCTTCCTAATACCTTTATTTCAAGTGTAGATGTATTAGCTACAATAGCAAAACAGAAATACATGGTGCTTCTGAGTCACAAGGCTCTCTGCATTCTTGCAGAGCTCTGACTGCATTAGTAAGGTTTTCCAGGAATGAAAAGGATTCAGTAGCATGATGTTGATGTTGGGCAAGATCTGTTGGGATACTGTGATCTTCTAATCCTGAGTAACACAGATTTCCTCAAACTGGGAACTCAGTAGTATTCTGGGGAAAAAAAATGAATACGTATTGCTTCAAGTCAGATTGCCAGATGAAAATGTACTCTAAACCACTATGGAATTTTTTTAAAAACCAAAACTTTAATGTGGCAAACTCTCAAAGAACAGCTTATTAGCAAATATATGAACCTTTTGGCAATGAAATACCATGAAATGATAGCTGTCACTTTGTCCAGTTACTCAAGGATTCCTGTTTCAGCAGAAAAAGGAAAAAAATGCAATCCCTCACCAGACAGAAAACAGAAGCCTAAAAATAGCTGTTTAATAAATATAAAAATCTACCAAAGAACTCTTACCGCTGCTTGTCAGTATGAAAGGCTGTGTGGGATGCACAGCAATACAACGAATGTAATCTGAATGTGCTTCAAACATGTGAACTCTTTCCAAGGTGTTATAATTAAAAACTCTAATTTGCATGTCATCCTATGAAAGGGAAAAAAAAGCCACCATTAAAATAGGACTCTATAATACACCTTATATTCAATGAAGGGTAGCTAGAAAAAACATTCTACCATTGAAGAGCTTTTGATTCAGAATTTTATAAATTACTCAATCCTATTCCAAGGAATTTATGAAATGGAAAAAACTTCAACTAACATTTTTAAAAGATGTGTTTAAAATAGTATTTCTTTTAACTTAAGTGCAAAAATACTTTCAAAATTATTAATGCTTTATATGAAAATGAACAGCTAGGTTCTCCAACATAAAATCTACAATTAAGTTAATGTTGTGGGGCCAAGAAGAAAAAAAGTGGCTCTAAGTCAAGTGGAAAGGTGATTTCAACTTTTTTTTTCAATTGAGATTTTGTTTTTGGGTGAGGGGGGATATTTTTATTTTAAATACTGTATTATTAAAAACAGTATTCCCAAGCCTTAAAAAAAAAAAAAAAAATTAAGAACTATCTGACAAGGAATAAAACATCAGGTAAAGCTTTCAGAAGTGACCATGACTTACAAGGCCAACAGAGTAAATGAAACTTAATGGTAAACTCTATGCTACTTGACTTATCCAAAGCATTTACTTTTCCATTCTATCTTTTCCTTTCACACACATGCCTGTTCAAGCAGCAACACCTACAGAAAACACTCTTCGGAGAAAAGGAGAAGTATGCTCTTTTGTGACCAGCCTATCAGGATAATGAACATGAACAGAAAGAATAAACCATGACTATCGTCCTATTTTCATAGCCACTAAGACTTGGCCCTGATGCTGAAGCAGCTGTCTTGCCCTTCTTACCATTTCTTGCTACTGCATTGCAGCCTCCCTTCGGAAAGCCAAGACAAATACAGCTGCACACTGAATCAGATCAAGAAACTGATCCAGGTGAAATTAAGTTGATTAAGAAAAAAGAGACTAACTTTCATCATTTACTAATCCAGTTCGTGTGCAGTTGCTTGAACACTTGTGCTGCCAAAGAGGCAGTGTTGTACTTATTGGGAAACTGCTAACTTATGCACACTTAAAGTAACTGGGTCACAGCAGCATAAGACAATGAAATGACAAGAAATTTTTTACTCTGTGTATGGGGCAGACGACTAGAGCAAAAAAAACTGTGACAAAAAATTTTAGGCATTACCTCAATTTAGACAAAACACATTAATTCCATCAAAAAATGTTACCAATATTAAAATAAAACTATCTCAAAGTAGAACTCATCGAATAGAAGCACAGTGTTTTTCAATAGGTAAAACTAAAAAATGTATTTTTTAATATAACCAAGAACAAAAGTAGAAAGTAACTTCTAAGTCATCTTAACTAGGATAGTCAATAGTTTCATCTTAAAGCAGCACTACTACTATTTAGTCAAAACTGGGTCCCAAGCGTGTTCCAGCTGAGAGTAAAGGCTGAATCTAGATCTACCTATCTACCTTGCACTACCATGCAGAATTAGCCACCATATTAGGTTGTTCTGCTTTGAAATGAAAAGTTTCTAAGCTAACTTAAAGGAGAAAATTTCTGGGAAACTGTAGTGAACTATTCCTTTCTCCTACAAATCCATATCAAATCATATTATGTGATGTACAAAGGAATGGCATGAAAATAAATTAGAGGAAGTACTAATGCATATGGAAATAACAAGACAACAATAGCTTACAGCTCCTGTAACAACCCAGTTCTTTCTTGCCACAAATTTGGCAGCTCTCACTGGCAGGTCGCACACTTCAAAAGTCTTCACAAGAGTCTAAAAATAAAAATAATAAGTTTATAGCACTGGAGAAAAAGTCAGTTTTGAAATCAGCTCTTTATCTTTTCCTAACAGTGTCCAATATGTTGCTGTTGGCAACTCCCCAAGAATCCTACAACACTACATGCACACTTTTTAAAAGGAACATACCTGTCATTCAAGAAGGAAGACACTTGCCTGCTCTGTTCTTTTAACATCACTTCTATGTTCTCCCTTCATTCTTAACCCAACACCACCTCTGAATATTTTTGGAGCCGCTGCCCAATTTCAACTATACTTGATAGATATGTGGAGATCTAACAGTTCCTAAAATCTTCACAAATACAGATGGCAGGTACAAGACAGAGGCATCTAATCTTTCAGAAGAAAATGCATTAGTCTGCAAGGAATTCTACAAAGATTACAGGTAATTCTTGATTTACCTACAAGGGTGATAATTCTTGAAAAATAAACTTAGAGGAAATGAAATGTCATTAAAATCAGAGCTAAAGATATTCCTTGTCTGTTTTTATAATGACTTTTGGAATAGGACAGGTGAGAGCACAATCAATTAGTGGCAGTAATTTAAAATTCTTCTTGTGTATCTAGCACTGAAAACCAGAATTTATACATCTGTCAATTATGAAGATTTCATGATAAAGGAAAACCCAAAATCATCACCTGTGTTTCATGGTTCCAAACACAGACACTACCATTGTAAAGGCTAGCCAACATCCATGGTTCAGTGGGATGCAAGTCTACACTCTTCACCCGGTCAGACCGAGCTGTTAGCTTCCGTTTTATATCAAGTCGGAGAGGCTAGAGAGGAAAAGAATTGAGAATACCAAGTTATTCAACATAAAACTGGCACAGAAATATGATGGAAGAAGAAATGCCAAATTAAATCTTGAAATAAAAGGAGTCAATCCTGCTTTTCAGGCAGACAGAAGACTACTGCTCTTTTCTATCCATCTGTTTGTTTGTTTTTGTATGGGTTTCTGAAAACATCTCATCCCCACCAATGGCAATGGGTCCTTTTAATTTGTTTTTGTGAAGTTCAGAATCTTTTCATAGTGTAAAAAGTATCTCCAGCACAAGCAAAAAAAAAAAAAAAAAAATGCACTGCACATCTTCCTGGTGTCCCTGAATTACTGAAGTAAAGCAAAGTGAATTTGCTTCTAATACAAATGACAGAAAAGGAATCTTCCTGCTACTTCACCTGAAAAACCAGGTGAAAAAGGCAATTATCACAACAGAACACAACAACATCTGCCCATTATGAGTTTATTTCTATTCGCAATTCCAATATTAAGTTTTAGAATGGAACACTGTGGTGTAAAAACTAGGGGGAGGGAAGTTTTAAGACTTTCTCTTATCAAGAGGGCTTTGACCTTCCACTTTCACCACTGGCCATGTAAATCCAGAATATTTCAAAGGCATAAAGTACTGCAAAATGATTTTCTAAAATATCTGAGGCATTACAGATTCATTTAGACACTCAAAGATTGTTGGGCTTACTTAAAGATGCTGGCATTTTATCTCAGAAATCTTAACGGGTAATGTCTGATCAAAGAATGCTGTATGTGTTTAGTAGCAGAATAAAATTAATAGAATCTGCAGTTACATACATTAGACATTGCATGAAGAAAAAGATACCTAGCTATTGTGTAGTAGCTGTAACTTACAGCCATGACATCTGATGGCAGGTAATGCAATTCTGGTTTATTTCTCCTGCCGTAAGTACTAGAAAAGTAGGTAAGATAATTGCACATGATTCTGCGCTTACCTTTGGAACTGCTCTTACCTACTGCTACAAAGGAACAGACTATGGCTGATCTAAGAGGTTAACTGCAACACACTCAAGATACTTTCGAGAGCTGTTCAGTCCCTCTGATGAACAGCACACTGGTACCGCAGCCCAAGGGACCTGCCCTGGGACCTCAAGCAGAGCGCTGCTCGGGGACTTTCAAACGCTTTCTTCTTACTAAACTTAAATCACAGAATAACACGACGACTTCTTCAGTCAGCACGACAACAGGAAAGCCCGGGTCAAACAGAGCCAGACGACCCCGCGCTGCCACCCCCGGCTTGTCCTGCCCAGAGCCGAAGGGAACTCCCGGGGGGGTCGGGGGCCCGCGGTGCCCGGGCCCGGCTGCCGGGGCGGCCGCTCGGGCCCTCCAGCCCTGCGGGGCCGCGCTCTCCGGTGGGCGCCCAGCTGCGCTGTTTTTTGGGGGGCGCGGGGGGAGCTCGGCCGGCGCGGCAGTTGGGCTGGGCCGGGCCACACCTCAGGGGTCCTCCTCCCACCCTCCCGCACCGGCGGCTGGCGCGCCGCGCGTTCGGGCCGCCCGGCTGCAGCCGCTCGTTAACGGCCGCCGTACCCGCCAGGGCAAACCCCCCCACCTCCCCGCACGGAGCCCCGGGCAGCGAGCCCCGCGGGCGGCCGCAGCCCCCGGACTCACCATGGCTGCGCCCCGGGAACGCTCCGCTCACCCACCCGCCGACGCCGACGTGGAGCTTCCGCGCCCGCCGCTCTCGCGAGAGCGGCGCCGGGCGGCTCCCGGGGGCTGCCGGGACATGTAGTGGGGAGCGCCGCGGCCGCGCCCCGCGGGGCAGGCCGGGAGTTGGAGTTCCCCTCAGGGCGGGCTGAGGGAGGGCAGGGCAGGCCAGGGCAGGGCAGGCCCCGCCCCGCCGGCCCCAGCCACCGGCCTCTCTGCCACCTTGGGCCTCTCAGTCAAATGGCGGCGAGCTACCGGGCTGTGCCCTGTGGCGAGGGACCCAGGAAAGGGTCCTCTGGTCCCCTTTGCTGCTCAGCGGGGTCTCTCAGCGTCCATAATGGTGACACTGATCTGAGGGAACAGGTCCTCAGTGGTGAGCGTGGCAGGGCCCTGAAGCAAGCCTCTGGGAGGAACCCATCTCGCCTCTCTTAATAAGAGAGACATAAGCCTGGTCAGTCCTGCAGACCTCGTAGATGTGAAAGGCTACGTGACACATTTCTCTTCACCTTAAACTTTTTGTCAGGTGAAGCTACAGATGCTGCAAACCCAAACAGCATCTAGCAGAAATGTTACAGGAAGCATGAGATCTGGGAGGCACCCAGGGAACCACCATTGAGAAAGTACTTCCTACTGTTGACAGATTGAAGTTCCATCTTTAATTAAAAATTGCAACCCCCACATTTCATTGTATGAAGGAGAGGAAAACCACAGAGGATATTTATACTCTTTGGGATTCAGTTATTCAGTTAAAGAAAATACTTCTTTTAATACAAGTATTCACCTGGGGATTAGGAGCCCCATGTGCTCCATCCTACAACACAGTGAGGAGGATTACGTTGCCCTGGAGCGTTTACAGTTTGAAGGACATATACAAACAAAAGGGTGACTGAGAGATACTTAAACTCTTCTTATTTTTACTCCAAGAGAGCAAAGACAAAAAAGACAGATACTTAAAATTTGAAAAAACACAAGCCTGATAAAAATGAGTGAGAAGAGAAATGCTTGAAGCAAGAAAAGGGGCACAATGTTGTCAAGCGTTATGGGTGAGTTTAGACTTTCAGCTTTCTTTAAGGCTTTCTTTTTGCTTTCAATTCATTATAATAATGGTTGTAAAATAACACTTAAAACATTTGAATCCAGAATTTCAGGATGTAGAATCTGGATAAGCTTGCTTAAAAGTAATGATTTGCGTAAAATTCATGACTTTTGAATCTAATTCATGATTTTTAGACAGCTGAGGTGGAACACTGAAAGAAGAGCAGGCTAGAACACTGAAAGAAGAGATGTAGGGGAAGGATACTTGGATTAGAGAATGTAGGTAGCGGGTGATGAACATCACATGTACATTTTTCCCTGAAAAACTCAACAAGATCCTGTTCAGAGAGATATGAAGGTATCACAGGGGAATCAAGGACAGCAAAGAAGGTAAGTGAAATATGAAGGAGTAGAGCTTGTTAGTCAAGAAAATAAAAGCAGGGAAAGGAATAAATTACTTTGCTGTTAGCCTCTCCTGGGAAGTTGTAATAATAGAAAAAGTAAAGTGCAGAAAAGAGGCATGGGATACAAGCCAAGGCTGACCTTACAGTAGGAGAGAAGCAATGAAATAAAGCAATGAAATTAAGAATAAGCAATATCTCTCACAGTGTGAGATGCAAGGGTGTCAGTTCTGACTCAAGAAGACCATGATCCAGAAATTACTGGAAATTAAATGTGTATACAGAGGAAATATTATTAAGTATTTGTTTTCCTCTCACAGTCTATCCTATATACCCTGTACTAGCCCCTGTTTCACTGGGGGTTATATACAAAGTAGCTGAAACCTTGGGGAGTCTCTAAGAAGACTTTCAATCCAGACATTAAATAAGAACAAAATATCTACTTCAGTTTCTTTTATGTGACCCAACAGCTATTCTTATGCTGATTTACTGAAAGGTAGTTTTCAGGTAAAAAAAACCAACAGAGTGTTTTCTTCCAGAGTAGTGGAACAGATAAAACTTTGCCTCTCGTGGGCATTGCCCTGTGTTGAAGCTCCTCATTGCCTCTCTCATACCCTGGTTGTTTATGCAGTAGCACTTGCTGCAGTTTACCTGGAGCAACATACATGCATGCTGGGCATTTCGCTATTTCCTCCTGCTCCTGAAAGCATTTTCTTTACCTTGGAGGAAGGCCACAGACTTGGGTTTGTCTGTCTCCTGTTGCTTTTGTGGCTACTTGTTATCTTTAAGACCATAGACAGGGAAAGGGGAGAAAATGATGTAGTGCAAACAATGAGACGTCTACAGATCAGTGAAGTGCTATGATGGGCCTTGCCTCCTTATGAAACCAGAATAAAGCTGTACAGAATATTTACAATGCAGTGTCTAGTACTGTTCTACAGCTGCCTTCTTGTTAGAAACACAACATTTATGTAAAATGTGGATACATGCATGTAATGAAGTGTATAATAAAGGAACTGGTAATACCGTGTTGCAGGACACATTTTCTGTAGGTGCAAAGCTATTTTTAAATCTCTTGAAAGTTCTCAACACATAGTATTAAGTAGGACCTCTTTTATTACAATAAAAGGGTGTTCTAAACAACTGGCCAGCTAACTGCTGGTAGTTGAAGCAATTGCAATCTGACACATTAAATTTTGTAAAACTAAAAAAATGGACCGGAGTTCTGGAATATAGGAATTCTGCACACTTTTATTGTTGGTGATTTAGTTAGAAACACAGCAGCTATAATGGGACTGCAACAAGAGATACAACAGTTGTAAGGAGGAAGGAACTATGGTACTGTTTCAGCCTACTGGTAATTTCTTCTTTACAAGGCTCTTCCTTCACGGGATAGCCAATCCATTCAACCTTACTTTTCTGAGATTTCAGCTTAGATCCTTTTGGCTATGAAATTATTGACAGGGTTTGAATTTGTACAGCAATACATTTTTTTTTTGGAAGCAGGATAGAGCATTTTAAGATAAAAAATAGTACAATATCATTCTTTCAAAGAAAAAGGTTAAAGTAATTTGGAATACCAATCGCAAGCACCTATAATTTATCCTCAGTGTACCAAATGAATTTTAACAGAGAAGGGGAAAGCTAAAAATAAAACACCAGTCCACTTTCTTTTTCTCTCAGGTAAAGACTAGAGGTCTGGAAATAAGAGCCATATCCATATGGCTCATTCCATATGCTTGGAAATTCATATTCAGACAAAAATTCAACAGATGCTCTTAGCTAGATCCATACCTGGTGTAATACATGTAGTGTGTGCTGCTGCTCGTTGCAGAAGGCAGCTCAGTCCTGAGAGTCCAATATTTCTTTGCCTTGATTGTTCTGCCCAGGACACCACCCCTGTTATGTAAATTCATTGTTTCTACAGACTTCAGCAGTTGCTTATTTTCTTTATGGGATATGTGGCACATTCCAGGGTCACTGCATTTCATTTTGGGGCTCAGTTTGCCAGCATCTGAGCTTGACTAACTTTATTATCTTGCAGTAGTATTATGGATGATTTACTAATTCCCTAAGTATTCTGTGAGTTATCTTGTAACCTGGATTACTGTATTATTCTCATTAGATCCTTTCTTTTAGAATATACACAGGCTTTTATATATTTAGATCAACTCTATAGTATTGTAAAGTATTTATTTCATATGCAAAATTAATGTGAAGTGCCAGGAGTGAATTGCCAGGAGTTAATACTTGCAGTGCAGTGAACTGAAGTAAAACTCATTGCAGCCTTAACTTGGAAGATAGTAAAGACTGATGGAACATAGTGGGTTTAAAGAAAAGGTGTTATTAGCATGTAGGTGGCAGAGCTGTGAGACAAACCCCACTGTAAATCTGAATTAAAAGCTCCCTTGAAACTCTAGTATTTCACTTTGTTGCAGATCAGGGATATAGCAGTATTGTGGAATGCAGTTTGTCTCTTTCAGTGTGAGATGCCCAGTCTTTCTCTCTTCTCACTCTCTTGGAAACACGCTAGCCTTAGATACAATCCTGACTCATATACAGAGGTGAGAGTATTAAACTCACTAGGATAATAAGGAATTAAAATGCCAATAGAGAAATCAGAACTTTTAGAAGAACTGTCAAAACTGTAGAGTTTGTATCAGAAAAAAATAATCCTGGCCTGTCCAAAACCTGCAACCTGCCAGTAGCAGCCTGATGGTGCATAAACTGGTAGTTTCAAAAAAAGGTTGTTGCTTCAAATACAATCTTATATGTGGTGCATACAGAGAAAATAGATACTGCAGAAGGGATTGCAAGTTTTACATTTGAAGTCACCTAAAATAATACCACGTGACACCTTCTTCACAGAGCTGCTTTTTCAACTTACAATTCTGCCAAACTTCAGCTGTGTAGGTTTAAATTTTTTTTTTGTATTAGCTATATTCATCTGAACAAGGGACCTATGTCAGCTTGTGTTTTCAAGTTTCAGCAGAAAGGTAATTTTAAAAAACATATTAAGGGAGCACAAAATACCACCTTCCTTAAAATTAGCAACAGGACAATCATCGATATTTTTAGCAGCATCTGTTATGAACTTAATTTAAGCAGAAAATATAAAGTATTTATTGTGATAGCGCAGTAAGTTACCTGCCTTCTAATAATGAGGAGAGAGATGCCCATAAGCAGGGAACTCTGACAAAAAGAAAGGTTATTGGTAAGAGTGAACAAAATGCTGTGTATAATATAAAGACTCCAGTTCTTGCCTTCTTGTGCTACAGCTTCTTTGAGTACATTTGATTGATTAGATAAGTGCTATCTTGATGTCATTTATGTAATCACTTAGCAGGAGTGATCTTGATTGACCTGCTAGTGCTTCTGATTTATTAACACTTGCTTCTTCATGTTTTGTTTTCTGGAGGCCATAGTCAAAATTTGGCATGATTCCACTTCCATTAAGATTGGAGGCAAAAGGGCAGGCCTCAAAACCACAGAAGTGGTTTGGAATGCAGCAGTATATATCCTCCCAGGTATTCCAAGTTTAGAGCATATAATTACTTTTTTTATCAGTTTTACAGTGCCTTCCACTATAGCTGAATGTTGCAATTAATGTTCTTTTATTGAGTTTTGAGGCTTCAGATAAACTTACTCCATTTTCTCTGCTCTTCTTTAAACCTATCTGTCAAACTACTTCTAAGATCTGATTCAGCAAGCAGTTTAGTTTGCCCTGAATAAAGTCTTGAGGTAACATGAACTAGAAAACCTATAAAATGATATCTTCTTGTCTGAGGAGTACCAGTCCGATAGCTACTTAAAAATTCCTATAGTGATATTAATGATTTCAAGAAAAAAATATTGATTTATTATCACTTTTAATTGATATAATATATTATTACCTTATCACTGCTGACCACAGTTGGAGTATGCTTGGGAAATGATTCAGCATAGGGTTTTCTGTAAGCTTGCAAAAAATGTTTATTGTATAGTATCATCATATTGATCTGTTGCCAGCACTCTAGAAAACTGAAAATACTGCGTTTGTTTTCTATTAATGTTAGACGAGATTGACAGAGAGTTATTTTTTTTTGTCCAGATATAAAATGATAATAAAATGAATTTTAAGAACAGCGTTATGGACACTTAGCCACTGTAAAAGGTTAGAGGCCTGACTTTGATAACTGACTATAGCTTGTGAATGAACAAAGTCGTTTGCTTTCTCTTGATCAGGCAATTTTGGGTTTTCCAGATGCAGAGCTGAGGTTTCAGCCCCTGATGTAAAATCTGCATATACAGTGTACATAACAATAGAGAGTCAAACTGTCAAGGCACATTTATTTAGATAAAATTAACTGAACAATATTAAAACCTAAATACTCTACATTACAGTATGTTTTGAAGGAACATTAATGATCTTAGAACTACTTTTATGGGACTGCAATCATATAAGACAGTATCTTTCAGTTGTGTATTTTCTCAACAAACAAAGGAAGTAAACTGAGGTTAAAGAGTAGTTGTCATTCTTTTTACTAAGATCCTATTGCTTAGCCACTCATCTCACATGACCTAACACCCTGCTATGAGCAGCCTTTTGTTTCATAGTTTGAGAGCAGTTGTTCCACCACGGGCTCAGATGCAGGCCAGGCTTGTGGTATGCTAGGTAGATAAAACCAAACCCCTGCTACTATGTTTTGTTTTCAAGTCCGGCTAATTTATGCACGGTGTCAGAAGAAGCTTTTAGAAACCCGAAATGCAACCATAATCCAGAACCATTCTCTTCAGATATGCCAGTCAAATGAAAAATGGCTCTGTCAACAGGTTTGGGGCTTTTTAATTTTTTTTTTTTTTTTAATTTGGTTTCAGTAGTTGTAATATGTAGGTTTTTTAGGAAACTTTTTTTTTTTTTTTTAATTTGGTTTCAGTAGTTGTAATATGTAGGTTTTTTAGGAAACGTTAAGACCACTCTATTGTGATTTGGGCTAAACAGTTACATGGTTTCTCAGTTGGCATTGTAGTTCAAACAATTAGCAATAACAGAATTGTATAGCGTTGCTGCAACACTGAACGCGTGTCTTTGTATTTGAAGGTTTTTCTTCACAATGACACAGTAACAAGTTATTTACATACCAGAGCAGGCAATGGTGAGAGATATATTAGATTTTATCCTTGCTCTTTCATAATAATCACAGATAAGTAATGTATCGTCAGAGGCAATGGTAACAATGTATTTATATATACAAGTCCTATATAAGATGTTTATTTTGTTTTCTCATTTCTAGTCGAATCTGAATCATTAAATTTTTCAGAGATACAGCCATATATGTAATTCAATAATAGCAGCGTGTGCTATGTACCCTCTTCATCTAGTCTAAAGACTGCAAGTTATGACAATCATCCCTTTCCAACATTTGAATTTTTAAACTCAGACTGTAGCAATTAATGCTTTTAGCTTTGAATGTCTCTTTTTCAGTCCTTTGTCAAGAGATTAGATAACTGGAACCTAATATAGGATTTGCAGCAATCAGATCTTCTGGACAAATTTACTCTCAAAGTTGAAGTATCTAATCTGTTGATGAGTGAGAATCAATACAGAGTTTTTGTTCAAGCTAAAAAAGTTTAGGCTTTTAATCCTTGACGTTTTGGGTTCAACTCTTCTTATGCTTCTATTCTGGAAAACGCTACCATTCTCTAAAACATTGTCAACTTTCCCCCTCCTTCCAATCAGTAATAGTAACTATCACCTCCACATGGTTTTATATCCTTTATGAAGAGGCACACTGAATTATCCTGTCAAAAATGGATATGTAATATTTTTATATGGCTATCCAAATTTAAACGGTTGAATTTTAATAATATGTAGCTGGTATATAGTTGGAATTTAATCCCCTCAAAGTAAAAGCACTTGTAAAGCTGTGATATGGTTTAGACTACACATACTGTCTTAATAGTTCTGTTCTTAAAAAAAAAATTATAAGAATGTTATTCCATTTACTATGGCGATATAAAATTACAGTAATGATAGTATTTTTCGTTTTGAGTCTGTGAAGAGGACAGGAGACATCATAAAACCACAGGATGCCTCCCTTAACTGTGTGTTTAAAAGATTAGCCACTAGATGACGCCTTGATTCTGTTAATCTCTCTTTTTTTTTTTTTTTTTTTTTTTTGGTTTGTCCCTGATTGATGTCTGGACCTGAAATCCTGAAACTGTTTCTTTGGTAAGGCCGGCTGGGAACAAATGCTTTTCACATATTTTTAAACGATAATTTTGAAGGCCTTCTACTGAAGTAAATAAAATTATTTCAGTTGTCATTGCTTAACTCCAGCCTGTTCTGTTGGGGTTTTGGAGGTTTTTTTTGGTCATTGATTTTCTTCTTCTATTATACTGATATTTTAATTGTTTTGGACAAAACCCTTTTAAAATAGTTTTTCTTAATATTTTTTTTCTATTTTTTTCATGTCCCTTTGCTTCACAACTGTAATTTAAGAGTTGAAGCAGGTTATCATAGTGTCCTTCACACCACTGATTAAGAGATATTTAGCATGTGTGGATAGATACTCCTATAAATACTTTTTATTTGGTGCACATTTTTCTTTACCAGGAGGATGGGAGGAGGATAACCTATACTTCTGTAAAGCATTTTAATACTTGCATAATTGTATCTATTTTATGATACGTACTCATACAGTTGTAAAAATTATCACTGAACCTGGTGCAGACATGTTTATATCCATAAATAATTCCTGTGCAGACCAGGCTAGAGAGAGACTGAAATCTTCTGTTTAATTTAACCGCAGATCAAGGCAAATGTTGTAGTTCCTATTCCTCATTCGTTAGTCTCTGCACTAATAAACTTCATGTCTGTAGTTTGTGATACACAAGCAGGTTGCCATAGTATAACAAATCAGCATGGGTCAGGTGCTCCACAGGAAACTGTGTGCATGTTTCTAGCTGGAAGTTTCTTGCCATTAATCTAAGGAAAATCATAAAAGACTCTCCTCTCTTTGAATGAAAAATGGGGAATTTCCTCATTTTTGGTTAAGCAATACTTTAGTGTAGAGATTTGCAGGTGGACAGCTGCATGTGAGCAGTTCCTGGCATCAAGTTGATCAACAGGAACTATTTCTTTTGTCATAGTTTTGGGGTTTTTTTGTGTGTGTTTTTTTTTATTTGTTTGTTTGGTTTTTTTGTTGTTGTTGTTTTTTTTTGTTGTTGTTGTTTTGTTTTTTTTTTTGTGCTAAAGAGCTGCACCAGGCCATACTTTACAAAAAACTTACTATAACAGATCTTGCATGATAGGACATTGCTACGTTCCCGTGCATACTTGGCTGTTCTGCTGACAAAATCCAGCCTACTTGGATGGGTTTGTAACTGGAAGAGTTGCTATCCTCTGAAACTTTAAAATTATTTAAAAATAGACATTAACAAAAATGCTATCTGATTTTTTATGTGAACTATTTCATGACAACTGATGAATATTGTTATGTTAAATGCAATAGAAATTAGTGATGGAGTTGTTTGAGGGGCTTCTCAGAGATGGGACTCAGAAGTCTGGCTCTGACTGCAGTAGAAGGTGGGAACTTAGATAACTCAGGGAACCAGTGTTATTTTGTCAGCAGTATTTTTGGTGACTGTATGTTGGCTGAGAGAATTCTGTTGTTTGGGAAAGTAGATTTAATTTGGACAAGACAAAAACTAAGCTTTACTAGCTTACATCAGATTTGTATTTATACTTTCAGTGACAAAGGGAGGTTTCTGGCAATAAGTCTTTGCAGTGTAGACCAGACTTTTGAAGAAATTTTTCTATGATGAAGATGATAGTATAGAAAAATAAAGCTTATTGGTTTACCCATATTATCAAAAATGTAATTATATAAATTCTCCTCTAAAAAAAAAAACCACTAAATTAAAACTTCTGAGAAGATGCTGCAAATTATTATGTGGCTTCAGGTAATTTCATAAAGGGCCATGGTGCATATTAGTATTAAGTAGATGGGTAAGAAAATTAACCTATCTCATTCATTATATAGGACAGGCATGCTGTACTTTGCAGCTCATTTCACCATACAGTGACATGGTTACAATCTTACACACTAAGGAGAGCTACATAAACAAAAATTTGTGGGATTTTCCCCCTCTCTAATGAATACTGACAAGTAATATGACCTGGCATTGAACTAGATATAGAATTTCTCAGATTGAATCCTCTCCTACCTGAAGATGTTCTCTGACATCCTTTTTGAAGCATAATCATTATAATGCAGAGAAAAAAAATGGTAATAAAAGCACCAGGCTACCTTTATGCTCTTCAGTCAGTGGAGATTAATTACTGCTGATGCAGCTGACAGGAAAGGATAGGAGTAGTAATGGTTTTCATTACCAAAACCTAATGGAGTAGTCAGGAAAGAAGGGTAAGTTGTAATCTTTTAACAGTCTGAGACCAATTGATTGAAATGTTTCCATATTTTCTTCTCTAGCCCAAGTGGAATCCAGAAAACAACTAAAACATACAGCCCAAATGCTCTAGCATTGATCTAGCATTTGAGAAAGTGTTTTGGACTGTGGATTCCTTAGGGTGAAACTAAGTGTTCTGTGTGAATCTGTATACATGTGTGACTGGAGAGTTATATCCAGAGCGTATCTATTTAGAAGTCTTGATTGTTACTGTTGTTGGTAATCTACACAAAGGACTACATACATTTCAATTATTTTTCAGGCCTAGCTTTTTAGATAAATTGTTGCACTGTTGTTATATCCAATAGAGTGATACTGATTTATTCTATGAAATAATTTTAATCTGTTTCTACTTCCATTAAGAAGCAAATCTGAAGTTAGAGGAAGATTATTTGGGCATTTTTTAAACCCTGTTCCAAGGTGCCAAAATATGTTCTGCTTTTCATTTGAAAATTCCTAATATGCTCTAGGTCTCATTTGATTTAAAATACTTGCACTAGGACAGGTACAGAGTTGTGTCATATACTTTATAAATAAAACCACATATCTGAGAAGCAATTATAGTGTTTTCATGTCCAGCCTTGCTTATGGCTTGTTTATATTGAGATCTATAGTAAGCCAAAGAAATTTTTTTTCTTTATTTATGACTTTGGGAAGGATTGTCTTTCTTCTTTGCAACAAAAGACAAACATAAACTTTATCAACAGAATATAGAGATTGATCCTTGTGAAAAAACAGCTTATGAATAGCTGTAAAGCCAAGTCTGAGCTCAAGGGCCAGAATCTTCATTGGCTTGCACTTCATGCTGTGTTAATGGAGCATTACAGAGGTTTAAACTACTGTACTAAAATATGTTCCGCAATTTCTTTGAGTTAACTTGTTCCCTGGAAAGAGTCCAGCCAGTAGGTATGATATAATCTCATGATAAATATTACCCTCCTGTAGTACTGCATCGACCCTGCAGAATCTCATAGTGCAGATGCAGATGAGTCAGGTAGGAAGAGGTGTAACCAAGAGAGTCTGATAAACCCATTGCTGTGAGCAGATGTTGCATCTGGAATTTCAAATTGGAGCAAGGGCAGGAGCTGTCTAGACTTCCACTGGGGCCCACACTGGATCCTGCAGTCCGATAACCAACAGTTAATTTATTCCTGCCATTGTGATTTAGTCACAGTCAGTGTTCAATTTGCTCCGTTACAGAATGACTATGCAATCAGTGTGGCAATAGAAAATCTGGTTCTGCTTCCCGTTTTAAATGGCACAAGTTCACTAAAACAGAAATAGTTCAATTATGATCATACAAAGCCCTTCTCTGGAAAACAGTTATTTTCCTTTAGTGACTTCTGATGTGCTAACATTTTAACTAAGTGTTCATGGTTTCTGTGTATTCAGTTTATTCCATCAAGGAAAGCAATTTGCTGTAATGCTACTCAAGGCACCCATTAGTAGCAAACAGCAATCTGTGTTTTTAGAGAACCAAGGCTGTTATTTTACAAAGGGAGCCATTCAACTCTGCCTTAATCCTCTAAGCAGTAAAGCTCATCTTCCAGGTGTTATTCCTGACTATTTTACTGGTGTGGCTTCTTAAAAATGTTTAGAAAATTAGAGTCTAATTTAGATTAAGTTGTTGGTGATTTATTTAAAAAAAATACAATGTGATATATCTATATAAAAAAACATAAATTCTCATTTTATTTTGAGATAACAGAAACAATTGCCATGTGTCACATGCTTTTATTTTTAGTTGCATGTTTTGAACATGGAAGTGAAAAGAAAAATGTTTAACTTAAAAACCTTGTTCCCAAACATTCAGGAAGTTTTTTGCATTCTTTCATTGTTGAATCTTTGAAGTAGATATCAAAAACAGCTAATGGCAATACACTTTTTTTCTGACACTGATACTTCGAATGCATTAAATTCTGCAGCTTCAGTCTGCAGTCTGTGTTACCAATAGATGTGTATGACCTGACTCAGGATCTGATCTGGCTGGACAGAATAAATGACTCCACGGAAGTGCTCTGACTTAAGTAGAATTACTTGCAAAACCAGTTCCAATCTACAGATAGAGGCCCTTATAATTATTTCAAAAGCTGACATTTAATTAAAAACGTGTAAAGAAAAGATAAAATGATGTATTTTGAGAATATACTGTTGGCTTACTTGTCATGCCAACTGAATTTTACTAAGACTTTACTTGCTTTTGTGAGAAAGGCTCAATAGCCTTTCTCTGATCAAGCTAGAATGTATGACCACAGAATATGGTATTTTTCAATCAATGAATCAATGTGTCAAAAAGACATACTGAAGTATTCACTTGGGTTTTAGGATCACTGCAGTGGATAGCATGTTGGAAGAGCATTGTTCTAGTGTAGCCACTAACTAGAAAATGTAAGCAATCTTTTGCTTTAGGGCAGCTCCAGGAAAAACACATACTTATTCTTCAGTTATAAAGGCATGTTTTCCCTACACACTTGTAGGAAGAAATGAGCAAATTTCAAAAAAATGAGTGATCAGCTACTAGAGATAGATAGAAGAAGACAAATCAGAGGATTGAGTAAGTGGCAAAAATATTAAGTATTTTAATGTAGTCAATAGAACAAGTACTGCTGTGAGCAGCAGAATTACTGAAGCTTGGTTTCCTATGGATTTTGTCTCATGGGTGAATTCATTGGCATCAACATATGAACTCCAGCTGAAGGTTTTCCATGGTCAAAGGCATTTATTGTGTTTTCATCCTAAGTGATTTTTCAGGGACTTCAGCATAAACATAAATTCACTCTGTAGCCTGTCTTTTACTGAAGGCACTCTGTCTGGCCATTAATTTTCATATAAAATTGTAGAACTCTTCTATCTTAGCGAGTCTTTATCCTTTGTCAGGTTTGATTGGCCAATCTACACTGGGCAACTGGTTCAAAAGCTGTGGGGATGTAGGCAAGTAAATATTGTGGACACCTATGTCTTATTTTCTTAACAAATGAGGCTACCAAACTATTCTCACTGAATGTAAATACATGTGTGTGCAAAGATGCATTTGTATAAACCCAAAAGTTAACAAAATATAGAGGTGACAGAAAAAAACAATTAAGAAACTATAGGAAAATGCTTAACTTTGGGTGCAATGACAAAAGACAGCAAAGGGCACTACATATTAAAAGCAGTTCAAAGGAATGCCCTTTGCAGCTTTCACTGGGGTATATCCTATTTTATGCCATGGTTTAATTATGGAGTCATAACTAAGTTTACAGGAAAAGCATTTGTGAAGGGTTTATCAGATTTTCAGAAAGCCTTTCTGTGTCAGACTGTTACTTAAACTAAAAGCAGCAGGAATCCAAAGTATAGCAACATGAAAACAGGTATAGAGAATTTCCAGTCGTTCTTAAGTCTTGTTTCTGGGTCTTGGAAAACATGAGTTTATGCTGTAACATTACTCTACCTGCAGGTACTCTCTTTGGACATTTTTTTCATACAAACAGCAAAAATATATCTTTAAGATCTTCCTGGCAATCTTTTTGTCAACTATTACTTCAGGTACAGTGAAAAACTCGATTTGCTGATGGAAGAAAGTGGATGCTATGGTTAGACCATAGATTATCCACAAACTCAACTGCCAGCCTCTTCCAGTTCTTCATTATCTTTTGAGTGCAGAGGTGTTGTCTAATGTCCACCTGAAGTTTCCATGCTGCAATTCAAGTCTGTCGTGTCTTTTTTTTTCCTGTCTTTGGGTATGGATGATAGTGCGCACTCAATCCTTCAGCAGCAGCCTTTCATGTTTGTGTTCTTATGTCAAGTGGAGTCTCTGCAGTAACATAAGGCAAAGCTTCTAATCTCCACCTCTAAGAACTCTGGAATATATACTGTTATTTATTACATTCCCTTTTCTAATGATGACTGAAACACTGCAGTATGAGATATAATTAAAGCAAGTGTGATATTTAGAGAATAACTGACAAAAATTTTGCAGCTATTGAAAAGCTTGTCTGGTTAATTTTATTTTAAATCTCATTTTCACAAAATTATTTCTTCTAATCTTCACCATCTGCATAACAAGCATAATCAGCAAGCTGAAATTAAAATATCTGTAACCTCTGCTCTTCAAATCAATCACAAATTGAACCTGAAAAGAATGAATTCTAATGGAAAAAAACCTTCAGAAAAAATCCTTTCTATTAATCTCTCCCTACTAAGGCAAAATATGTACCCTTGCTTAATAAGAATACAAATAAATGTAATTAAACAACTTTATTGGTGACATTTTATTTGTCTTCATCAGATCTTGAAGTAAATGCTGATTTAGAAACCTGAGACTTTTTGCCAGATGGCAGTGGAGTAGATTTCTTTCACAAGCAGCAAATCATCAGAGTGCATAGGATATTCATGGAAAATTTGAAAGCCATTCTGTGCACATAGTACCTAGGTGACCCTTTAGAGCTTAATAGAAAGATAGAATCTTAGAAGCTAGCCACGGAACATTACTGGTAGGAGCATTTAAAACATTATTCTACAGTGTTTGCTTACAGATTTGCTTTCTTCTCAGCAGTTGGAAAGAAAATGCTAGTTGACTTTTAGGGAGAAAAAATGGCTCAATGCAGAGGATTTTTAGAAATTCCACCATAAACATTTCTCACACACACTTTCATCATTGTCATTTGAAAAGTCCAGTGACAGGTAATGGTACTGACTCTTTGCCCGGTACTGTACTCACTAGGAAGTGCTTCTGTTATAGTACAGGCTTTTCTGTTTTCTGGATCAGAAGGTTGCTGGTAAATTCCTTTCCTGTTAGGTGTATTTGAATAATATTCTTTACAAAGAAAAGAATCAATGCAAGTGGTAATTCTTCAAATCAGCTGAGTCAGCAGTGCTTGCCAGAGGGCTGAAAAAATATGAATTAATGTTCTCTGATTTACCAGCGAGGTCCATTCCTCTGGTGCAAATATTTAATCTGCTGACAAGGAGATAAGGGACTTTGTACAGTTTAGAGACCAACCTAACGTTACAAATATGATACAAACAAGTATACATTTGGAGATAATTAAAATGCAACATAATGAATATCTCCTCTGTCTCCAGTTCCATGCATACAGTTGTAAAAAATCCTGCAAGTTCTTGAATATCAGTATGTGCAGGAAGAAAATGTTGTCTAGGTGTGTAAAAAACGTTGCACAGTTTCTCGCTCCCTGTTAAAAAGTCTGAAACAAAAATAGGGTCAGATCGGTTTTCTCCTAATCAAAGTCTAGTCAAGTGCCCAACTGTCTAATTCATTTACTTCCCCATCACATCCGTTAGATAAAACTAGTAAGCAAAATAAGAAATTAGTTGAAGAATGCTTGCTTTCCATCTTCAAACTCATCATTTGTGAATTAATGACGGTTCTTTGTGATATATGAAAGCCTTTCCTTTGTTTTATGATTTGGTGTGAAGTTATGAAACCCTGCATTGAGCAGGCTTACTTCTGTCAAGAACCAGAACTATGAGGAATGTCACCGATTAAAACATGCACATTTTGTTTCCTAGTGATTACATTGTTCTGCTAATATTTTGAAAGCTTAATGCACTGTGGTACTTCTTAGCCTAGTAACTATCAGAGACTTAGAAATAGGAATTAAATATGTTTCTACTGGAAAGCACAGGTCAGGGCTGAATAAGAAAAAATAAGGAATTTACCAACTCCAAGTGTAGTTTCTTCTATGCGAACTAACATTAGAGCTTTGCTCAGTTGAAGTACACAGGAAGTGTGATACCAGGTAAAATTTTATCAGAAGAAGCAAAGTCCAATTCATAAAAATACCCCTACATACACACGTATATGCCCATGGCCCTGTAAATGTTACTGACATACTAACCAGATTTAGGATTTTGCAGATGTAACCTTGTTTTCAGCTGGGAGACTGTCTCACTCCTTTCCTCCTATCCTGAGCTATTGACAGTGAGCAGGCTAAGCAGCAGGTGGGGATGGGGAGAAAGCATATGTTCCTCCATTTTTGCAAAGTTCTTTTCTCTAATTCCCTATCACTGATCTGTTTAGTGAATTTTCACTCCTCCCATACTAAACAGAGGATGGGGGCCTATGGACAAGAGGGAATTGAAACGGTGCTGAAGTTTATGTGAAAGTTTAAATGTCTGCAAGGCAAGGTTATAGGAAAGACAGTATATTTTATTAGAATGATTCATATAGTTGGGAAAAAAACGGATGAGCTTTTGGGCATACAAACCCTTACTCACTTCTGTGGAACACGTGCACACATTTTGTTGAATAATTTCGGTTTCCATCTACTGAAATAGTGCTCCCCATCCATGGTTAACTTAAATTTGCCTTTAGCAAAGAACATGAATTCTTTTGAAAAACCATAAAGGAAACTGAGAAGGGTTGTATGGAAATGTCTTTTCTTTTTAAAGCCTCTGAAAGGTAGTTACAAGGTGAAGATTGCAGCATGCTGGGTACCCTTTATGCACAGGTACATTCAGTCTGTGCATACTCTGCGGATTTCCTCTCATAGCCATAGGTATGACTTAGTTTTCACATCATGGAGCAACCCCTGAATGTAGAGATTGCATCAAACAGCAGACTTCTCCACTGGGATTGTTAGTAGGATGCCAGTTCTAACTGGAGGTTAGCAGTGTTGTCAGTGACCACATTAGGACTGTGTTAAGGAGCTCAGCATTTCACATTGGCCACGAGACTTTTATCAGGTGATAACTACTAGCAGCTATAGACCCAGGCCAAATTCCAATGAATAACCTAGAAGTGAAAGGCCATGTATTGTGTTCAGTGAGCCATTCTGTTGCCTGAAACTGTGGACTTAGTGATCCAGGACTAAATTAAATAGAAACAGTCCAATGAATGTCCAGTTTTACTCAGTCATCCAAATATATTATGATATTACAGCACTGTGGAGAGATATACTGTGGTTGAGATAATTGTGACTGTTAATTTTCAGCCTTGTTGCTAAAGGACATTCCTCTGGAAATGATTACAAAGATGTAGCAAAGCACTATTTGAAAGACAATTACTTTTATTTAACTCCAGACTGAAAGTCAAAGGAATTTATGATGTTTGTAACTGTTTGATGTTATTTCTATAAAATGTGTTTGTTTCCATAAACAGGCACAAAATACATTCACATAGCAGTGTCAGAGAATTATTACAAATCTGATCTGGTTCTTCTTTTTAGACAAAACCGAACAGCATAATAGTGTGATGAAGATCTGGCTGGCTTTCTGGTCAGTTTTAGTTTTTCTTCTTAAATATCTGATGGCACACCTGGTCTTCACACGTCAGCTCCTACAGTATTAAAACAATTAGTAAGTATATAGTGGTACAAGTTGTATTTTGCATACACAGCAGACCCCACCAGAAATTACTAGAACTGAGCCACTGCATTAAAGAGATAGGCTTATGAAAAAGAGAACAGAAAGAATAGTGTATTATATGTAACCGATCAGCAGGCACACACCACATGTTGCAATAATTAGATTTTGACACTTGAATTGAGCTCTAAGAAGAACAAACATGAAAAATGCATACAAATTTCTTAAATGTGAGGCTTTTTCATGGTCTGTTACTAAAAAATATACTGCAATAGTTTATAAGTCATGTTACCTCGTAATTCATGAGAAGCAATGAAACAAGGAAATTAAAAAAAAAAAAAAAGAGGAGGATACTTTAAAAAGATGAGGACATTTGCTTCAGACATGCACCTAGCCATTTTTCAGGGGCCAGAGCAATACACCATTTTTGCCCAGTGTTGCAGCTGTAGGTTGTCACACCTGCACATTGCAATCCAGTCAGTTTGGTTAGTCTTCTGATGAGCCGGCATTCCTGTGCCAAATTAGACTTTGAAATGAGCTGAAGCTGACTTTTTGGCCAGCAATTGGCCAAAGCTGAAATCAAGTTTCTGAAGACTGTGGTAGGAATCTACTTGGTCCTTTTGTTTTCACCAGTCTTAGCCCAAATCCTGGTGCCAACATGTAGAACTTTTGTTAGGTCAGTTTTTGAATATGTGTTGAAACAGAGTGGAAAAATTGTGTTGGATAGTTGGCATTTAGTTGGTGGCAGATGTTTTTTTAGTTCTTTGCTTTGACCTTTCAAGCATGCAGACTTGAGGCAGTGTGGTTGGCCATGCCAACTATCCATAGGGGAGACTTGTGAGGGAGTAGATATCGAGATGTGAATCATGAGATAGAAGGAGAAGCTCTCCTCCATAATCTTTCTGCACCCATCTATTGCACTATCCAACATTATCATGCCCATTTCTTGATCGCTCTCCCAAGAAACTCTGGAATCATTATAATTATGTATCTATTATTATGAAATCTTTCTGGACTTCACTGTCTGCTTATTTCCTGCACAGGCTCTTCTGGTCTCTGTTGGACTCACACCATTTATCTTTGGGCTCCAGTTTACTAACTCAGATGTACAAATGTTTTGACTTTTTTATTGTACTAGAACAAAATAATTGCAGTGTAGGTTGTCTGCAGGATCCTCTAGAGTATCCAGAGGTTTCTGATCTGTATTACAGCATAGTATGCTAAAATTTCATAGTGTTTCTTTCAGAACAAAAAATAATATTTTTCTTCCAATCTGTGCCATACCGTTTTTGGTTTTTTTTTTTTTTTTTTTTTTTTTTTTTTTTGGGGGGGTGTTGTTTGTTTTTGTTTTTGTTTTATTTTTTTTGTTTTTCTACCAATGATTATAAAAGAACAAGATGATGTTAGAGGTGCAATGTAACAAGAAGGGTTAATAGCTGGAGGGCAGTGGACTGGAGCGAAAAAACCACTGCAGTGTTATGACTTCATTGGGAGCAGGAGGAAAGAAATTGAGCATTCCTGAGTTGTAGCAGAGGGAGGATTTCCTTAGAGTTCAGAGATCAGAGCTGTCTAAATAAAGACCATTCTAACTAGAACAAGTAAAAAACCCTTTGAAATGGAAAAGCATACTTTGTTGCAGTCTCAGTTATGCACTGTGTATCTGCACAGCAGCCCTTACCAGCTACGCAGCCTTATGTATCTGCCCTTACCAGATGCAGTTGGTCTCCTTCAATCCAGTGCTTCCAGCCTCTGTTTTTCTTTTCACCTTTCTGGACACATACCAGTTTGTCACCATCCCAGGTCACTAGTGTCTGCATGAATCACATAATTAACTCAGATATGTTAACGAGTTTATAAATACATGAAAACAAGCTCAATCAAACAACTAAAAGACACAATTGCAGTTGCTTCCTACAATTCCCCATCTTCCTCCCCCAAAACCCCAAATCAACCATTCAACCAGAACCTGAATGCATTCAAGATGACAGCAGAAGCTTCTACAGTGCTTTGTTGTCATTTTGATGTATTTCTTCACATACACAAATATAAAGTGTTCATACTAACTAGTGAATTGGTGAGTGAATTAACAGATACTTGTGCAATGTATGCAAAAGGTATTTTTTTTCCTGCTCTTTAAAGCCATTACTAAAAAGATTATAAGGTTTCATGAGTGAAGACCTGTGGGCTTATACCAGCTAGTGCCATGCTAACACCTTTTCTAGCTCTGCGTAAATTGGTAAGAGTAAGTATATGTGGATATCGTCTCATACGATAAATTTATTTACATATTTTCATGCACTTTCACAAAAGACCTTTAAAGAGATATGATCAGAAGGTGGACAATGTGCTCTAGCTGACCCTGCTTGAGCAGAGGGGTTGGACTAGGTGATCTCAGGGCAACCCTTCCATCCTCAACCATTTAATGATTTGATGTGATTCAGAGTCTATCACTAATAAACAGGGTATTGGGATGCTCATTCTTGCCCAGGAGCGGGGTGACAATATCTGTAAGAGTTCTCTTTACAGACTAAATTCTCTACTTTGATACACTAGAGTACATTCAAAGCAACTTTGAATTGTTCTAGATTTGAACCATTGTACTTTAGGGAGATATTTAACCATGTATCGTAGGCAAATCCTCATCAGAGACCACTTACAGTCAGTGGAAGTTCAGTTATTAAAAAGCTCCAAGAGTATTGGGAGCTTAATTCATTTTGTAGTTCACCTCTGGATGATTTATGTCTCTTATGAGGGAGCTTTCTATTAATAATGAGACAAAACTCATTCCATTTCCGTTAACTTCTTTCCTATTTACAGATTTTTTAAGCTACATGCTCTTTAAATTATCTATGCCCCCTTTACATTTGAATGTTGCCTAGCAGTTTTACTACCCTCATCTAACTTCTATGTGTTTGAGGCATTGTTTTGTTAGTAAAATGACTGGAAAATTCTTTCAGAGCAGTCCAGAGAATGTCATGACATGTTTCCTTTCCCCTTCTTCTCTTGTTAGAAACTATATAATTTCTTTAGAAAATAATATTAGGCAAAAATGATTAAACCAGGTAGGGTTGTAATTGTGCAAGCTGTGTTTTCTTTCTTCTTTCTGAATAATTGATAAATAAATAAGAGGAGAGTCTGCAAGTGAAATGATTTTGCACTGAATGACAATGGCTTTGGTAGTGGTGAAGAGCACCAGAGGAGCGTTAGTTTATGGATTTAAGGAGTGATGCAACTAATGAGCCTTTAGATCCTTAGTAATGTGTTCAGCTGATCTAAAGAGATGTGGGAGCGATGTTTTAAAGCACAAACTCTGTTACAGGAATGTGTGCTCACTGGAAAAAGTGAGGAAAAAATTTAGAGATAGGGATATTCAGGATACTGGAAAAAATTGAGTTGTATTATTTGATGGCTTGCAGTGCTGTGAATGAGAAATAATTTAGAAGAAGTCATAGAAATTACACTGCACAAAGTGGTGTGAGAATGAAAAATGATCCATAGCGAATAAACAATATCTTCTGTCAAATTTATGCCACTCTAGTGAAGAACGATGTGAGTTCAAATATAAACATGTTCTTTATGTTGCCAATTTCCTGTGGCAATTGCCAAAACAAAACAGGTCTTGTTGACAGTAAGCCTTGATCTCAGCTTCTCAGAGTTTGGCAACAAGTTCTGAAACCTTGTTTATTGAGAAGATACTGATGGAAAAGACAGCATATGTTTGGAGAAGAGCAAGAGAGCTGAGAGCTGAGTGGAAGAATAAAACCGTGGTAATTGGCAGAAGAGTTGATAGGGGTAGATTAAGTGAATGATGGCAAAGGCAGGTGATTGCAAAGGCAAGATTAGCAAGACTCTGAAGGGGACAGTCAATGGAAATTTAAGATCTACTGGCCTTTCTACCTTTGAAAATTTTGCTTAAGTATTTTAGGGGTGAGAAGAGCGTAAAATAGAAGCAGTATTGATACAGAAACATGAAGCCCAATTCAGTAAGTGAATTTAATTAGTACTTGTATGTATTCTTTTCCTCAGTGATTCAGTCTTGTTTGAGTGCCTCACAGGAACAGACTTACTCATTGACTCTGTTGCAGGAGGTAGGGCATGGTCTAGCATGCAGTATCATCCTTAATCCAAATGTTACTTGTCCACATATCTCACTGAAAGGTGTCTGAACATATGCCCACAGTTTCCTGGGGGAATTCTGAGCTCAGGTTACTCCTATAATCCTAAAGATACTAAAGCATACGCTGCTGGCCTCCTTGCCCACTGACCACTGCCAGTAGCCCTGCCACCGATATCAGTGGGAGCTTTGGCTCACATGTTTTTCTCGCCCCTTCCCAAAGCTCCCTTAAAGTTAATAGCTGAGTGCAGGTTTTATTTTTAACAATGTCCAACTGTTAAACTGCCCAACTGAGGTTGAACAAGCTCAGATTAAAAATGCTGTGTGGACCTAGCCATTCAGAACTGAAAATTTATATTGACACAGAAAGTCCTAAATTCAAAGGGATGAGTACAGTTTCATTATGAAAGATACACGGGTAAAAATACAGTTTTTCTACTTTCTAAATACATAAAGGTGTATCATAGAAAAGCTGGAAAAAATCCCCTACTAGAAAAACTTGTAATTAATGATTGTCCTCACGTATCTGAGTAACCATCCTGATTTGCATTTCTAATAAATGCTTGTATCAGGAAAGAATATTGTCTCAAGATGTAAATCATTTCTGCTTTATAAAAAATCTTCTGAGGTCTGTAAAATATTGTGGTGGGTTTGTTTTTCATCTATTCAGATGATTTTTGGAACTGCTCACTCCTGGTGCTGACTGTAGTGTAAACAGATATCAGGTATGAAATTTTTACCTTTACCACTCGGTTATCCAGTCCTTTGGTATGTTCTTCAAACTCCACTCCCACAGTGTAATTCAGTTCATAGTTTCTGAAAGTACTGAGTGTTTTTGTTTTAAAATTATCTCCATCTTGAATAATCTCCTTTGTTTGTTTCAAGTGTTTTGCAATCTTACGAGTCGCAAAATCAATGTCTGCCAAAAACCAGAAGAGTATCAAAATGAAAATTCCAATATTTGTTACCAAAAATAAAAAACCACAGAACTTACACTTATACATAATTTAAAACCCCCACATTTTATGTGGAACATAGTTCCACAAATGACGCTTTTACCTGCAACATTTCGCAGAGAAAAAGACCATTTAAAATAAAAATAATTTTGTGTTTGCAAGTAGACTTTCCATTTGAGGATCTTCCACTGATTATAAATTTATTTATTAACAGGATATCTGTGGGAATGTTATGAACAAAGCTATAACATACCACCAGTAGTGAATAGATGCTGGCATGTTAAATCACCCGAATCTCCAGTTTTTTTTCAGAGAATGTGAAACAACAGGGGTTATAAAGACTGACAGTGCCTTTTTGGCCTCACTCACACATGAAGCTGTGGGGTGCCAGGAGTGCTGTTACCATCTTACGCCTGGGAGCCATTCCCTTTTCTAAGCACGCAGTGTAAATCATGGAGCTCTTAGGCATATGAGGGTACTGGTATGTGTCCTGCAGGGTTTTAGATGTTGAATACCCCCAAAAGAAGAATCTCAGAATAATATTCCTTTTCAGAAAATAAGCATGTAAGAGTGAGTGTGTAATCAAGGGGATTTTGGCATGTTACTTTTATGATGAACCTATAGTCTGTGGGAATATGCAAGAGGTTAATTAATTAAGTTTAACATAATGGAAATTATACTAATGAATAAAAAAAGAAACAATCAAATGAAAGTCTGACACATCCATTATTGCTAGACAGCAGACACAGAAACAAATTGTAATTTAGGTGTTAAAGGGAGAGAAATTCAAAGTCAAAAGTCAAAAAAAGTATCAAACTACAGCATTTGACCGTTCCTGTTTAATATTCTGTCAACATTTTATGCAGTACTGATCTCCTTAACATCCTTATTTTGTTCATGATGAAGACTAACATTATAATGTAAACAACTGCTTGCAACTGAATGCATTGAAAGTTACCAAAAGAAGAACGTATATTACCATGATGACAGTTTGCCCCAGACAATCCACTTAATGCCAGCTGCATTACCATCTGCAATAAATATTTCTGACCAGCTGGCAGTGAATCTTATTATGGTGTTATATGCAAATGAAATAATCTCACATGCTTCTGCAAGAGATTGAAAAATGGTTTTGGTTTGTTAGCCATCCTTTAGTCGTTTTGCATGTGAGTTAATCATTGTCAGCTCAGCAATGCCACATACTAATGGAGTCCTTCTTCTTTTGGTAGATTCATTATACTACTTGTGAAGTACTAATCGAGTTGAGTAAGAGGACTGGCTTGAAAAAAGTGGTGACTTTTTAGTGTGGGGAATAATGTTCTTGTTCGGTATTTATATTCAAGACTTCTTGGGTATATTTTATCTGCTGTGGTGGATTAAAGGTATCTCTGGGTCTGAATTATAGCCAGGTAACATGAAATTTAGTTCTCTCTGAGGAAAAAAAATGTCTAGACTCCTAAAGAAATGCTATTTCTGACTAATATATTAGGCTTGTAGCTCCTGGAGAAAAATCAGGGGAGGTTTTATTAAAGCATGGTTTTCATAACTGCATTTTGAACAATACAAGCAATAAAAATGATATATTGTTCTATTATAGTAGATTAAAATACTTTGTAACATGTTTATGATAAAATCAAAGTTTCTGGCTTAAGGGGCAAAACTATTCTTTAATTGAAGTACAGAAATGTGTATGCATTAATTAAAAGGATGGATGAATTTAAAAAAACCCAAAGCCTCAGTGTGCTTTGAACCTGAGCACTTTACTACTTAAAATATCAACCACATGTAAAATTGTGAGAAACAGAATGGAAGAATGCCTTTTCACCATGTAGTTTCTTTCCATTCTGAGAATCACCTATAGCCATATGCATCGTTCCATTGTTTTTGGTGGTGGTTTTTTTTTTTTTTTTTTTGCTAATTCACTGGCAGTTTTTAATTAGTAACACTTATAGTATATCTATATGTATATACATATGATACATATTTTAGGTATACACAAAAATCATGATGTACGTATGAAAGGCCAGATCCAGATCCAGACAGCTGGTGCAAATAGCTCATTCATCCCAACTATTTCTGGGCATTCTTATTGGGAAAGTAGTTTGAAAATCTTATCAGAAAGTTCAGCAAGTACGTCTCCAGTGCAGTCTGCCCAGAGTAGGTAATGAATCGAAGTATTTCCCAGGAAGAATACATCTATATTGCATTCCTTATTCTAACACATTCTTTCTCTTACTTTGTTTCAGGCTATACAGTGGGTCAAGTTCTTTTACTCTCATGAACTGTTACTATCTTTTTTTTTTCCACTGGGCTTCCTAGTATTGGATGCCTGTAGTCTGGACCCCACTGTAGGCTGAATCCATCCATTTTCCTCCTAGATTCCACTGGGATATATAAGATCAGAGAAGGATCAAAATTTTCCTTGATTTATTAATAACAAAGTCATAGTTTACCCACTGACTGAAATGATTCTAAGGATGCCACTGAGATGCAATGGGGAACTGCTGTAGACCAGCTTATGCTAGCATTTATGGTACAAAAAGAATTATAAAATTGGAAAAAGGATTACTTATTATAAAAGGATCAGAATATAAGGATGATAATACTTAAAGTTTAGTTTAAAGCTGATATAATTAATATTCGTATGATGACAGACACTAAATTCTGATTGAATTTGAGTGAAAATCACAGTTTAAATTCTACAATGGGTAAATTAAAATTCAAAGAAATGCATGTTGTTAGCAGCTGGTATCCTTTTCCCTGACATTTTGCCTGAATTTCAAGACAAACACAAGTGAAATGCTGTAGCTCAACTGAAACAAACAATACAACAGTCTCATCTATGATACCATAGAAGGGAAGAAAGGAACAATAATGAGATAACCACTGCAACCAAATTAAAAGATATCACCATAATTACAAATCCTTTTGGAAATGAAGTACGCACAACCACAAGTGTTTAATTTGCATTCAAAAAGTAAGGAAGGAATAAACCTAAAAAATAAAGAGATCATTATAAAAATGATTATCAAAAGAGATTTATCAGACATGATGAAATTTATCACTGAAAAGCAAGGCAGAACGGGAGCAGAATGACCATCATGACTGGTGGTTGGAGTAACACACCCCACCAAAGTAGGTCAGGTCTTGGAACAAAGAGCTAAGATAGGACTGAAGCAGAGCCAAAGCAGAGAGAATTGGGCTAGAGGCAAGAATTGTAGGCGAGACCAGAAGCTGAGGCAGGCAGTGAGAGAAGCCTGAGGTAGATGAAGATGGCCTGGAATAGTCAATTTGTGGCAACTAGGAGTTGACTTATAAGTATCATCCAGACCAGAGACATCTGGGAATGAGAAGTGCATAGACTCAATTGGGCTCCTGAGGGCTGTTGATTGTAAAAATAAGAATAAAATATGGGTTTGATTTTTGCCACATGCTAATTTATGATTCTGAGCCAGACAGATTCCTCCAATCTAGGTTGAATTAGCCAATTCTAATGACTACTTTTCTTGTATAAATTTTACAGACATGTGTGGTAAGGAAACAACATTCCTTTATGCCCTTCATCTGTGATGTAGTAGAGCTGGGAGAAGATTCCCAATTCTAAAGATGACTGTTTTCATGCACTTATAAATCTAACTCCTGTAGTTTTTTGCAGTTTTTATAATGCAGCAATATTACTGCAGTGGTAGAAAGGTGATAACTGTCGTTTCAATGCCAATCCAGAGTGTACTGAAGAAATTCTTGAGAAATGTTGATGTCTTCTATTATTTTTTATTTTCAGCAAATTAAAGATTTACATCTCTGCTAAACTAAGTAGAGGCAGAATTTCCTGCACACTACTTGCATAATCATAATTACCGGGAGCAAAATGTTTACACCTTTGTGAGAACAAAAAACTTGAAAGGCAATTTATATTGAAAATAATAGGTGAAGCAAGAGAAGGTATTCCTCTTATAAAATTATCCCCAGCCATTACAAAAATTGAGTCTGTCAGTGGGGGGAAAGATAAATCTGCAAACAACATAAACTTGATCTTGATATGAACCAACAAAGGTATTGCTTGCATTCAGTTAACAGTGTCTTGGTATTCTAACATCTACAGAGAATATGCTTAACATTCTATACAATGGATACACAAACTATAGCTATCAGGCCTCTAAGGATAAAGAGGCTAAGAAATTAGTAAATGAAAGTTGCCTAAGAGCAGGAAATCTCTTTTTGTATGTACACATATACTGTTATCATCAATGATAGTTGTAGCCAAGTGAAATTAAACTTAGTTAACCATGTAAACATATGTTTAAGAACTCCTGTGACCTAAGTCTCCTTGCTGCATAAGGATGATCCTTACAAAAATTGTCAGAAATATCTTCCCATTTCTCTTTAAATGCTTTTAAAGGCTTGAATTACCTTTACCATGCAGCTGGTACATGTAATTTCTTCTAGTGCAAAGCACTAATTAAGTACTAAACACTATTGTTCCTTTAGTGATACAGAATATTCTATTCCTCTTGAACAGAGCCAACCAGGTTGTGGCTTGACTGTTACAGTAAGTATATACCAGGAATAAAAAAGAGCTTTTGTGTCTGAAAGCCTGGATTTTTTTCCCCATCCCTATTTATTTTTTCATTTATCTAAATAATGACTAATATCTCTGGCTACAAGTCTTCTCTTACATACTTATATCATTGTAATTATAAGTACATTACAATTACTTGATTTTTAATGGGATTGACAAAGACCCTTATGCCACAATGCACATTACAGAAACAGTCTCATCAATTTTTAGGATTTTACTAATAGTTGAAACATTTTATCACTATATAGTTAATGTTTTTTTTTTTCATTTACCTAAAGCAACCATGTAGCCTTCAAAGTTTTCATTGGTTTCCATTTCCCACGTTCCATTGTAATCAGCCGGCATGGTGGCAAGAGCTTAAATCCAACTTCAGATCAAAGGGTGAGGCTGCAAATGGGAACTGCTAAGAGAATGTTTTATATACGTTTTCATATCTTTTTTTATAAGGTTTATGGTTTTCTAGATAATACAGTTTAAGGGTCAGAGTGATAACCCTAGAAAACTTTGCCTTCATTAGCAAAGTTCAGTTGAACAACTGGCAGACAAGAAACACTTTCTGAAATATGTAGTAATACAGGATATGATTTTACAGTGACCTTTGTAAAGAACTACTAGCTGTTATGGGATACCTTTGAAATATATTGAACACAGTGGCAAAGTGTACAACCCAGTTAAAGTTTCCAAGGTGAATAATTTTTTTCTGTTCCTTTCTGTGACACATTTCCCTATGAAGAACCAGTTTTACAGAGCTGACACACCCAGAACTCTCGTTTAAAATTGATGGAAGTCTTGAATGTGTAACAAATGCAAGGCAAGACAGAAACGGGAATATTTTTGTTGAAAATATTTTCGTTTTCCTTTGATTTTCAAAATATTTATATACCGATAGCTGCATGTAATGCCAATTGCACTTCCATATTTTTTTTTTAATTTAACAGCAAGTTTAGCAAATGTAAATAGAAATCAATTGTAATTAGTATCAATCCTACCCTAAAAATGATTTTTTAATTACTCTGAAATGTAACAGTTTGTGTTAGAAAGGTATTTTTCATCCAGCAGATTACATTGTTGTGGAGAAAAGAAGAGATTTCAGCTGTGCAAATAAGCACATTCAGAATGTGTCTGAATGGAGAATTTGAATGTGCAGTAGAACTTTATCAGAATTGAAAGTAAACAAAGTTAGCACAGTTAAGAAGTTAAGGTTTTAAATTATTTGGTTTTAATTAGTCAATATAATTTACAGATAGCTCTACAGATAAAATAATTGAAGTGATCAGGAGTCCAAAACTCCTTGCTTTTCTTTCTCTCTCTCTTATTTTTTTTTGATGGGAATATTATTAAAAATGTTATGAGAAAAGTATTAAGGTCGAAAACTGCAACCAAAAATAAGTAAATTGAAGACTGACTGATCTTACGATGTCTTCTGTATGCTGTCCATTTGTTAAAATTTAATGTAAAATTTCACAAATGCTGAAAAATTATACAGGGGTTGAAAAAGAAAAAACTAAAAGAAGTTGAGAGTTTTTGGTAGCTGAGTTCTTAAAGTGCCTTTGTGCGATACTTAAGGAGCTAATTTAAAAGAAGGGAAAGAATTATCTTGATCTGTACCAACAAGAGATACTAAGAGGGTTTTCAGTCAGACATCAGACAAAGGCTTATGGTACTGCAGTGACTGGAAGCTGAAGTTAGGTGAAGTCCTTTGTGAATGCACATAGGAAGATATCTGCATTCTTAACTGTATAGTTTGTCTGTAGACCAGTTTACCCAGGGAAATTGGTAATCACTGTTTGAAATGTTTAAATAGACACAGGGTGGCTTTCTAAAGCATATCCCTCATTTCCAGCACAATTTATTGGGCTGAAGACATCTAATTATGTATTTATTTCTACTATCAGAATTTCTAGATGAAAAACTATGAATGATATTATGTTGAAAGAGAAATTTGAAAACCTTTGTGCTTAAAACATTATTCTGTAGTGATATTATGTGATACTTATGCAACAGGTTTGATTTTACATATCTTTGTGTACTCTCTTTCTTAGCCTCCACATTGCATCAACATTAATAAATACATTATTATTATTTATATATTTTATGTATATACTAAAAGATTCTATAAAAACAAGAAAAAGAAAATGTTATTGTTCCCAAGTAAACCACTCACAACCACTCAAAATCAGCTGTGTAAGCAACATCAGTTCCCTTGTGCACACACATAATAATCTTTAAGTGCATTATCACACTGTTTTTCCACCTGGAAGCTATTCTCTCCCTCAGTGTACTAAAGGGATGATGTCCAATTTATAAGCAGGTACTCAGTGTTTTACCTTATATCTCCAAATATCTAGTGGATTTATGAGGAATGAATCAGACTGAATGCCTACAATCACCTTCTAAAATCAGAACATATGCTGGAAGCTCAGGGTAAGAGATTTTATATGCTCATTGATTTTAGTTCTGAAGTAATTTACTTCCTATATAACAGTTATTTGTGTAAGATGCAGAAGTGGCTGAAACCGTATCCTGTGTTGATCAACAATTAATGACTATTAAGAATTAATAAAGAAATGGATAGCTCTATTGCTGTAGATATGTAGATCTAGGGACATTCAGATAAAATTAATTATGAGATGACAACATCTTTTACATATAAGGCCATAATTAATTAACAGCATACATCATTGTACAGGTTTTCACAATGCTGCTTTGTTTATGCACATCCCTTATTACTAGTTTTAATTTTTTTTTATACTCTGTGTGATATGTAAACTCCATATTAGGAATTCTCTAAGCATGTGTTTATCCATCAGCCTGAAATAGCTCTTTTGAGCCTTTGCAGGTATATATGCAACTAGGAGGTTTACAGACACTAAACTTAACCAATCAAAGAACTGGTTAAGTTGGTAATTAATAAAACATGAAATATTGACCTGACAGAGTTCGGTGATGCTTCATGAGCTTTTAAAGAGCTTTATTAAGGTCCACAAGGAGAATTTTCAGTTTAAGAATCAATATCTTGATAGGCAGTAAAACCTCTACCACATTCAAATGCCTGCATAAATCATATGGAGCCAAGAGACAATACAGACATTGTTAACACAATTTTTTTTAAAGCCCTATGTGGCTAATTGCAAACCTGCAGATCGGTGACCTACTGTGTCCTCAGCATTCTCTTGGGCCTGTGCCTTGCTAGTTATACTAATCTACCTCTCATCACATTTCAGCTTTAAAATTTTGACTTATTATCCACTTAAAATCTTAGAAATTATTCTATTTTCCCTGTGTTACTGTTTATATACTACATACATAGAGACAAACACTCAAATGGCAAAACAACATTTCCTTCCTATGGCATGTGTCTAAGTTTGAGGAAATGAAGAAAAGTTGACCTTTCCTAAACATCATGACTGTTTTGTTCTCAGCATGCTTTCCTTGCAAGACCACCAGTAAAATCACTAGGGATGCCATGTATAGCATGTATTGAACCCTGGGAATGAGTGGAGGGAGGTGTCTTCTTCAGGTTTTTTGTCATGTATGTTAAAACCCAAAGCTCTGAGCTCACAGTTTGTGTGTCAGTGTGTCAGGTTTCAACACAGAAACAAGTTTTATGGCTGAGTAGTAAGACCTTGAAAATAAAGCAAAATCATGAAAAATCAAAAGACTTTAGTTAAAAGCCTAAGCAACTTTTTCAGTCTTTATTTGTGTGTGAAGAAACAAAGATGGCTTTTCTTGCCTCTGTCCTACAAATCAATATTGATTGGTGGCGGTTTGAAACATCTCATCTCATAAAACAAACCTAGACTGACAAGATTGAAAAGTGAGGCCCAAATGTTGGTTCTGTGGAATGAGTCAGCAGTCATAGATGCTACTTCTAACACTTGCCTCCAGTTCCTCTCACTGCATCTGAGACCTGCCTGGAAGAGTAATCCTATATGAGTAGCTGAACAAAGTCCAGCCTTGCTGTCTGAAAGAGCTGGTAGTGCACTCTCCTTGGGAAAGCTTGTGCTCTAAAGCACTGTTAGGAGCACTATATAAAGAACAGAGCTACTGGTCAAACAGACTTTCTTCTTAAACTTTTGGGCATGGCATTTTGAAGAGATGGTAGCATGCTTCCCACTCTGTCCTTGCCTCATTTCATTTTCTTTTTAAATTATCTAGTATGCATATATAACAGAGGAGAAAAATGCCTTGTACTCCCCCAATCAGCCCCTACACTTCTCATGCTTGACAGCTGGGACTTTTGCCTATAGTTATTTGGTTGTTGTTTAACACATAGAACTATGGCAAGCTGCGTAAGTTTTTCTTAGCAACTGAATTCCCCTGAAGGATTCAGACAGAAGCCGCATGGTCACAGACACCTATTATTATTTTTAACTTGTTAACACATGTGCACTCACTAGGTTTATTTTTATTTTTAAGAAAATTAATCATTTGAAATGTATTCAGTGATGGTTGCTACTGCAAAAACTGTCAGAGGTGCTATCTCACCAGGCTTGGGGCTCTGTTCAGCACAAACATGAGTAGTCACATTATGACAACTAAAAGTAAGTTGGAAGGAGGCAATCCACTTGTCAGCATGTAAGATGGCTTGCAGGCCTTGAACGTTCAGCTAGGTGAAGATAGTCATCAGCTACTTGGTGGTGAATTTACCAAGAAGTGGCACGAGCAGTAGGAGAGACATGTACAGAAGGAGAGGACAGAATCAAAAGGTGTTATTTGCAAAATGGGCTCAGCAAATAGTATTTGATTGCCCTCCCCAGTATCAAATGGCACTAAACTACCTTATATATCCCTAGTTTACAAGCTTTCTTGTCAGGTCAGATACAACTAAGTATAACCAAGCCTACCTCAGTGTCTTGGAGTTACTTAGAGTTTTGGCTTCTGATTCTTTATTACTTGTTCAGGTCTGAACTCTGCACAGAAGGAATGGAAGTTTGACCGGCTGTACATATGGTTGTTGGCTAAACATTTATAATTTAATGTCAGTTCTTAGCTGATCATGCCAAAACAGAAATCTGCAGGAACAAACTTTTTGTTGACACCTAAGAGAAGGGAGAATTCCTTCATTCACATCTCAGTAGAGGAACATGTCAGACATTTTGTTAATAGAACTGTAGGGACAGGTTGCAAGTGCTGTGGTAGGGTGAGGACATATACATAGCTTGCAGTTATGCCAGTTTGGCACATTTCTATTTAAACAAATATGCACAAAAATATGTTTTTAATCACTCTTTTAGAAATTAAATAATTGGCTTTCTGCCATTGGATTTTTTTTTTTTGATCAATGACTGTCTGTCTTTAGTCATTATCTCTCTTACTCCCTCTGCTTTTGCTGACGGAGTTGGATGCAGGTGTTACATACTTTAAAAATTAGAAGTCTTCCTCTCTAACTAAGGACTTTGGTTTAGCTCTTAGAGTCTTCATAATGTCACTAGTGATCATGTTGCTGAGTTTGATAATAATAAAAAAAATTCCAGTGGATCCTACTGCCTTGAGAACTCACTTTTATTAAAGTGGCTTGCATTATGAAAAATTATGCTGTAGAGAAATAATAGACAATGGATAAAGCTGACCTTGATTTTCAAAATAAATGTGGAATACTGAATTGATTCATTCCTTAATTCTCCTGAGCACTTACTCAGTGCTCTTTATCCACAGGCTTCAAGGAAGCAAGTAAAAATCATTAGCCGTTATAAAATCAGAAAAACTTAGTGAGTAACATGGTTTGGCCAAGGTCATGAAATAAGCCACTAGTCAGAGCAGGTTAGTGAGTATAACCCTTTATGTTATCCAATAAAGCATGCTTCCTCCTGGGCTAACTTTAATGTAAATTGAAAACCTGAAACCAGTTTAAGTGCTTTGTCATTGACATTAAGGCTGCCTAACTTTTCCCTTCAAAGATTTTTTCAAGATCTGAATTCCCTGCATGAGGTATGCATTAATATCTGTAACTGTAATCTATAACTTAATTGCATTTATTCTGTGGCAGAGTTTTGTAATTGCAGCTGCCACTTCTTATCTTCATCAGATAAAGGTTGCATTACTTAGACATTGAACTGGAATACTGATTGATGGTTTTTGAATGAAAAGAATCTATAGAAAGCAGTGTGAGTTTTTTTCTTTGATGCTTCTATGACAATCACCATTTAGCTAAGAAAATGTGTATCTCCTTTAGCTTGTTCATGCCTGACCATAAAAGCTGAAATGTCATATTAATGCAGGGTCTCATCCATTAGAATAGTATTTTACAGGATCAGTTTTGTCAAACAGAAATAGTCCTTTTACCTCACCTGGAGAACACACTTTATAGGGATACTTTCAAATATCTTAGACCTCAAGTTTTCACACACCTCATAGTGGTATAATTTGATGATGGAAAGATTTTGTTTAAAGTTCTAGAATCCAGATAAACAGAAAAAGTCATATCAGCTGTTGCAATTAGTGCACAATTTCGAATTCACTGTAGCACTTCAGAAAAAGATTAAAACCATTCTTGTGATAACCTTAGGGACCTAAAGCCACTTTCCCAGAAGGACTGTAAATTAGGTCCAGGTGTGTTGATAAAAACCCACAATAATATTCTGCCTGTTTGTTTTCTTTCCCTATGCTGCTACCAAGAACAGTTACAGAACTGTTATCCTAGACCTAGGAAAGTTCCTAGATAGGTGGGTGTATCTATTTTCTGAATGCTTTCTTTTTGCCATAAATCATTTTTACTGTTTCAGGTAGAAAAAATCTTCAGCTAGTCAAATCTTCTAGGTAACTGAATACTATCATCCTGTGTTGTTGCATATCTCTTAGAACATAGGCATAAGTCTCTATTTCCTGTTGATTAAGGGATGCTCTGTGTTGTAAATCTCATAAATTTATTCATCTTAGTGCTATATAGTTCTCTTCTGCCTGCATCTCCAGCTCCACAACAGCACTTCTGCTGCAGGAAAGGTTCTGGCTTCATTCTATCATCTCCTATTCGAAAAAAGGAAGCCAGTGTTTAATTCTCCAATGCATCCTGGAATGTATTAGAAAATAATTTGTTGTACTAACAGTGGTGTTTAGATGTCTGTCTGTCCTTGTGGTGAATTTCTGGCTTTAAGTTGGCAGTTATTTGATAGAACTAACACTTAAGATGGAAATTTATAGTCATCTTTTAAAAAATGTAATTTAAAAAATCCAAATATAGTCTGATGTAGTTAAATGAATCGGTATACTCTCTGTTACTAAAATATAGATGCATCATACCTGACACTGCAAGATGGGTCTTTAAGCATGTATACAATCAGTAAATTTAAGGATCATTGGTGGTGGGCCAAGCAATATAACTCAGGACACATGACTGAAGTTCAGATTTCTCCCAGTCATCTGACAGGATAGGTTCTTAATAGCAGTGATACTATGTCAGGAACTGGATGCACATGCATGCAAATCAGGGGGAAGGATCTTTTACATCTGATTTATTGATGTTGTCACTGGACGTCTGAACTGAAATAGGGAATTGATAAATATGGTAATTTCAGTTTTTGATAAAAAGTACGAAGTACATTTAATATAGAAGATACAATTCAAAATAAAGTTCCTTAAAATGTGTATTTTAGAAGAAAATTTATAGATACAGATATACAAATACATACGTATATATAATATGACAGAATGGCAGACTGCCTTTCACTAGAATAGTAGAAGAAAAGAGAAAAATAATTGAACTAGGTGATATCCAAATTGAAAAACCTAGGCCTAAATATAATCTCAGATTAGGAAAGGATTCCCCAGAAATTCAGTCATGATCATGATGTCAGGAAAAAGAAAGTGTATGGTTGTCAAGGTATTATGCTCCATTGCTTCCCAGTTGAAAGAAACTTTTTGAGGAGAGAACTGCTGCCTGAATTAGCTCTGTTATCAAGAGATTGTAACTAATGGGCACTTAAAGGTAGAAAAAAAAAAGTCTGTTAGAACAATATTCAGCATGAGAGGGGAAAAAATAATCCCTTTTCCTCCTTGTGACTAATACAGCTACATCTTCAGCCAGCAGTCTTAAGGCTTCAAATAGCACTACATTGTAACAGTGACAGTGGCAAAGTACAACATGGTTGGAAGATGTATGAGTCCTACTAATGGACAGTTGTGAAATTGCTTTATGCCTGCCTGGAATCTGCTCGTTGCCTTTGAAGGCTTATTTGCTATCTCTGTTCAACAACATATCCTTCACTTGTGAGTAAAGGTTGTATTACTGCGTGGCAATCTGAGGTATCTGAAGTTTCAAAGAAGACATCATATCAGTATTATAACCTTTTATATAGTGTCTATTAAACGAACACTCATTAGACTGAGCCTCTAATGGGATGCTTTGAAAGTTCAGATTTATCAAAAGCAGCCCAAAACTATTCCTCTTTCCCCCATTAATACACTTTTCATTAGTGTCTGACCACGTAGGCTGCTGAGTAATCTGCTTTTTATCTAGCCAACACATCTACATAACTTTTTGCTTTCTATCAGTGGATAGCACTGTGTTTTAATAGGTTTCATATCAAGGTAGAGATCTCAGTACCTTGCAGAATCCCATTCAAGCACATTTGCAATGCAGAGAGTAGATTGAATTTAGATAACTAATTATAACAAGTAAAAAAATATATGCATTAATCTTAAACATGGAAATACCTACTCTTGAAATCCTCAGTGTAATTACAGGTAGTTTTGCTATCCTTTCAAGGAAAAAAAGAATGAAAGAAGTGTTATTTCAGCAAATACTTTAATTGTGAAGTGATCAAGTTAGCAAATAAGCACAAAATGACCCATGATATAGTTTTACAAGGCTGAATCTTCTAAAAATAAGGAGGACTTGTACCAGAAAGGAAAGGAATATGCAGAAAGGGAAATCTTGCTTTGCCCAAGCTGTTTCACGAACCCTAGTTTTTGTCCTGTGGAATGCACATGTTGCACAACAGCACATAATGTGCTCCCAAAAAGTTGTAGGGAATTCAGGAAGAGCTTTACTTCACAAAGAAATACCTATGATAAGTGCCCTTTTCTGTGGATACTTGTTACCTTTATTTTTTTTCTCTTGACTTATACTGACATTTTTAGGAGGAGGAATTACCAGGCAAGATAAGAAGTCTGCCATCTTGTATTTAGGGACACGATCCATTGTCTTGAGGTTTTGTGCTTCAGAGATGAATGGCAGTGAAACTTTGGCCAGCTCTATTACTGAAAGATGTATTTATTTTGCTATTGATGATTTTGTTGTTGTGGGTCTTTTTTTTGTTTTCTTTGTGCAGGGGGGACCTAAAAGAACACTGTTATTAATTTTAATTGGGGATGTAATCTACATTTGCCTCCACTTCACTAAGATTTAGGTATTCCTGCTTCAAATCTTTAGTGTCTGATGAGAGAACCTGATTTATCTGAACTGATCTGTTTTTTTGTACTGAAAACCATTCATTACCTCAGGGGAATATGTGACTGAGAAGGCAAGTAGATGATCCTGAAGTTACACGAGCTGGAGTGGGAAGTGCTGCATGACACTGGGCCAGCTTTTCAAAGCATTTATGTGGCTGAAGAGGGAAAAAGACTTTCCAAAAAAAGTCCACATGATGTTCAGCAAATTTGGTACTTATTACATGTTAATTTTAACTAACAATTAAGAACCTGGTAAGGTTTTTGAGTGACCTTCAGCGGTTTAAGTGCCTATCTGTTTCTTTGTCACTAAAATACATTTGCAAATATAGTAAAAAATATATGCCATCATGCTGAGAGTTGGAAACAGAAATGAAGTTTTGTGTAATGTGATACTTCAGATATCTACAAGGCAGACTTGCTGTGTGAGAAAAATACATTATAAAGGATTGTACATATGTTTCAAAAAACGTTCCCTGAAATAATCCTGCATATATTTTTGGGAGATATTTTCCTTGTGTTCCATTGCACAAAAGATGGCAAGGAAAGTTTCTAATGGAAATTTGGGGTGTTTTCATCTTTAAAGAGCTGGAACCAGACTGTTTGGAGACTATTTTGCTATGGAACTCTGATGTTCTACTTATTTTCTGTTTCACTTGATAGGGAATGAGTCATCTGTTTCTGCATCATTTAGGACAGTGTGAAATCTAGTTTGCAGTTCTTGTTTGTCTAGCTCCTAAGTCAGCCCCCATGTCTGAGATTGCTTGAAGCTGATCTCAGACAAAGTTGGCATGATGTGTTATTGTTGCAAAGCACTGTGAAAGTCTGTTCTGTGCTTTCTGCTGTTTCTTAGGTATAATAGGTCTAAAACTCCCAAGTAATTCTCTCAATATTATTTTAGACTAATCTGTGAGCAGCTCTTAGGAACTGAGAATGTATCTGTGTTTATATCTGAAATAATGGAACATATGTGTTAGAATAAAGGAGTAGTGATGACTAGCTTTCTAGCTAGTGGTATTTTAGACCATATGTTGCCCTTAAGGATTGTCCTGAGTAATTATGTGTCTCTGATGAACACTGTTATCAGCCATAAAGTGAAAGGACTGATGGCATTACAGTGAACTACATTGTTGTACCTAAAAATGAGTGTCTGGAGGAGCTACTTGGTAGTGTGTTTGAGTAAGTTCTTTGCTGTGTTGCTGTAACATATATAAAATGGCACTTTTCTCCCCTTTTCCCCTCCAAAAATAAACTTGGAAATGTCAGCATCGAGAGTGGCAGCATGTTTCTTGACAGGATGAGTGAAAGATCACACAGTCATTTCACAGAAGTACTACTGAAATGTGTTAATTTCTTCTGCATGCCCTTAACTTGCCCAGCTGGAGAGAGGTGTTGGGAATTGTAGTGGTTATGGATAATCGGCTTCAGTGCCTTGATAAGAAAAGATAAATTGAATCATGTTGATTTAGAATTAGAGAAGGGGAGCAATGAACTGCTGAGTCTTGTTGCACTTGATTGGATGTTAAATTTCAGTGAGCTTGCCCCATATGCTATGGTTCTAAGCCCTAACAAATTATAATGGTGACTGCATTGAATTGTAAATACCTCCTTTTTGTAGTAAGAACACTGACTAACACATGAGAAAAATTTGATGGGAACATCAGGATGGAGAGCAACCTTTCAGTTTAAGTGTAACTTCAAATTCCGGTACAATTTTGCATTAGTTCTTTCTTCACCTTTTCTTGTATTTCAGCTCTGCACTTCTGTACTGTTGCTTTGTGTAGCTCAAAGACGAAGGGAAAGAAAGGCCAGCCAAACAGTTACAGGAAAGCTCTTAAAGTGATTCCACGATGTCGATGAAAACATTTTCAAGAACTGCACATCTTTGCAGCTTACTGCTGATAATCATGCTCTATATATTTCTGCCCATGCACAAAAATGTTCTAAATGTTAGCTACTCTATAATGCTTATGCAGCCATAACTAACAGCTCATGCTTCTGCTCCACTCTTGAACCGTCAAATAGCTGAACATTTAAATAAAATATTTTAAATTTTCAATGCTCTTGTCACAATATTGACCTTTTAATTTGCTCAGCATTAGAATAGTGTTGTACCATGCGATAAATGGTCTCTTGATCTGTAAATAACTGTAGAGTCAACAACCACAGACCGTTTCCCATCCTTCTTTCCTCCCCTTCTTTAATAAGAATGTGGCCCTTGAAAGAGGGAATTTTATTCTGCCTCCATGGTGTAGAAATTTAATCTTAAGGAAATCCAGTTGAAGGGACTGGTGAAGAACTGAAATACTATTCTACTTAAGTGTTCAGTATGGCTACTTATTATTAGCTATTAATATAGAGAAAGTGCTTGCCCTGGCAATAAAACACATACTACTAAGGGGACTCTACTTTTGTGTGCACTATTGCTAGACAAGAGTAAATTACTTAAATAAACATTTGCTTTAAGGTTAAAAAAACTCCTTAAAATAGAAATAGCAGTACCAGATAGGTAGTATTACAAGATAAACATGTTAATAATAGAGAATGAAAGGATGAATAGCCATGAATCTGTTATGTGACTACAGATGAGTCTGTTCAAAAAAGAATATAATACAATATGATACATACTAGGAAGTTTTATTAATGTTGTACTGGAGAACTCTTGCTTTTTACTGTCCACTTAAATTTAATAGAGTCAACCAGATGATAGACACTGAAGAAAGTGGATGCAGCTAGTGGAGCACATCATTCATGTCACGTCAGTGGACTATTACCCTCTATTACTCAGTCCCATGAGAGACTCTTTAGGAATGTAATGCACCTTCTTATAAGGTATTTGCCAGTCAGTCTGCTCATGCTTATTTTACAATAAAACTGTTAAATACATCACACTAAGAAATTCTTTCCCATCTTTCATAGTTAGACTGTTGTATAAATGGAGACTGCAACCCTACCTCTTATTTCGATATTGGTTTCCATGGGTTAGATTGTAAGAGTTGCTCCTAGTGCATGTGTTTTCATGGAATATTTCAATGGTGTGGACTGAAATGGGAACACTGTGATCTCCTGGTGTTTTAAACAAAAGCCTCTATGAATAAAACCGGTCAAGTTTTTATGACCTGTCACACTGAAGTCGTCCTAGCGACTCTGATTCTGTTAGAACACTTACCTTACTGAGATACTAGGGGTAAAGAAAATCTGAGTGACACGGACAAAATAGGGAATGGCTGTTTGGTATCTCTCGCAGTACAAGAATTAGAAGGACTTACATTATAATAGCAGGTAGCAGGTTCAAGCAAACAGAAAGAGGTGTTTTCTCAACAACTGACAGAGGCTGTTGTGTTTTGTAAAAGTTTACATTGATCCAAGAAGTGACTGGAGAGTTTCGTGAAAGAAAAATACAGTGAGGGCTATTAAATACAGAGATAACATCTGCTGGCTTGAGCTACACATGAGTAAAGGCTGGGAGAACACTGTGGTATGAGGTTAGTCATATTATGTGGAAATCTCAAAGGGTGGTGTTTGCATACATGGCACTAAAAAATATATCTGAAGATGAAATGCTCTAGCAACATTAAAGGCATTTCACAAGATTAATAAATACCATTAATTTCATAATACTAATTATATATACCATATATATACCATATCTCTTCAGGTAATGGAATCTGGTTTAATTTGTGTTCTTTTGTGCCAGCAAAATATTTTGGTATCTATTAACAAATCCTGAATTTCTAGAATACAGAAACAAAGGATTAACAGAACTTAGATATACAAGTATTTTGTATAGATTAGATTAGACTTGCACTTATATCAAATATCCAGTCTTCAATTACTGAGATAAATGTTTTATACCCTTATTTGCCCCACTAAAATTAATATATGTTTTGAATTATTAATATAAAACAGAAAGAAAATGATTTTCCAAATTAAAATATCATCTGTATCATCTGAAATACTAGTGTTGCTAATTTTTCTTGTCTCTTTCTCACCCTTCTGTCTCCTCCTACTCTAAAAAGACCATCCTGTTTTCTTTACAAATCATGCCATTCCAAAGGGTTTCAGTTCTGTACCTGGTCCTTTGCATTTGCAGATACTTTATACTTTTCAGATCCTACCGAAACTTCTTTCATGTTCTCCTCTGTGAAAACCTTATTTCTTAATCATTGCATGTTCTAAGCACATAGCGTGAATCAATCCCTTCCCTGTTTTTGTTATGCAGTGACTTGGGTAGATCAGATGGTGAACAATCACAAATACCATGAAAAAGGCAGCTGAGGGTCACACTAAATGTTTAATATTTATTGCTAAAATAGGTTGAAAAACAGGTGAAGAGAAGAGGAATTACAGGACTCAGAAGCATTCTTTCTGTGAGGAGCCTTTTAAACTGCTATTCATCTGCCTAATCTGCCATCCACTGTTGAGACAGTGGGCTTTTTGCTACTTAAACTTGTAAGAATGTATAGTACTACTAATGAACTGTGTTTAGAACTTACTAAAGTGATTGGAATCTTGGATCAGCATGATGAAGCTTAAAATAAATGTTTATATAATTCTGGCAAGTAAGGAATTTGATATTTCCTAACTTTCATGCTATAAATTCTGTGGAAGATCAATAAAATTAATATGAAGTTTGATCCCTGAGTAGTAAGCAAATCTGGATAGGATTCACTGTGAAGGTCTTGGCTACTAAGGAGTTTTCAAAGTAGTCAGGGAGGCTGATGTTTGTCAAGTAATTGTTGAATGTTATGCATTCAGTAAGCAGCTATTTTATGGAGGAAGTTTTAAATTACATTTTATGATAACAAGTTGTTAAAGGTTTATGGAAACAGCATGGCTAATTTTATACGCATTATTTGGAGAGCATCATCATGGAAGCAATGAACGAACATAATTTCCTTTTCCAAGGGAAATGATTGCTGTAGTAGAGATAAGAGGTTACAATTATGATGACAAGCTATTGAGATGATTTGAAGTGAATGCATTCAAAGTTATATATTTCTGAAGTTTCTGTATTTTATGTATGTGAACTGTGGAAGTACTTCCTGAGCTTGCCTTTTCTCCATAATTAGAAACAAGTTACATTGCTTCTGGTTGATAAGCCATTAGTTATTAGCATGGTGCTAAATTTGCCCTTGTACCAAATGACCCAAAGGGGAAAAGCTGTCTGTTTGATTACAATAATAATAGCTTTTAACAATTGGATTTACTTAGCTAGATGTTAATTGATCCACTTACAGCCTTCTGCAAAAAGAGTTTGTGAATGTTACACGAGACCTCAGGGAGCTGCAGGCAAAAACTAGAAGACATCTGGTGAATTAAGGATTATGAACTGCCAAGTTCTATTGAAGGAAAACTACATTTCAGAAAAGGTCTCGGTCAGTGCTGAACATTAAAAAGAATTATTCAAACTTTAATTGTGGAGAGTGGTGGGAACTATCTCTTTATTGTGTAGTTTCAATTTTCATGTGAGAAGGAAAATATAGGTGGTCTGAAAAAATTAAGGTCTGCTATAAATGAGAAGTTGGAGTTCATTCCTTATTTTCCACTGTTCTCTGGATTTCCTTGCGGCTGAAGAGTGGAGATATTTTTGGAGGGTGTGCATGGTTAAGAAAATCGATAATTTAGAAACTCAAAGGAAAGATGTTTCTGTGGCCAGTAATCTTTCAAGAAAAACAAGTGACTGATGCACTGAAACTTGGCAACTGGGTTATCCCCAACCTTATATAAGGTGATAAATAACATTTGAGGTAGACAGCTATTTGCAATTTCACTTAAGCAGAGCAGTATTTTTAACCTGAGACACGCAGGTTTCTGATCCTTTTCCCTCACCCCAAACCTTTCTATCTTATTTAACTGTAATCAGTTTTGACCTGTCCCACTCCAAGTACAAGAAAACTTCATGGCCATTAACTGCTGGTCTGTATATCGGTCAAGGGGGAATATCCATTTAGCTATTGAACATAGCTAGGTGGCCAACACACTCTTCCATGAAAGAAAAACCAGCTTCTGCATGTGTCTGGTTGACTAGGTTCAAATATAATTCCCAGAGCCTTCCTTAGGCACAAGTAGTACATATTGCCAAGAAAAACATTACAAGGGAGCTTAAACAATTGCATTACATATGTCTGCAATTCTGAGTAGTACAAGCCAAAGCTGTTGCAATAGTAACATAAGAATTTACATGGAGAGGGAGTATTTTTCCCCTGTTTATCACATGGAGATGCTTAAGTCTTCATGGATAATATTTTATGTGTACTTTCTGATGTAAAGTAAAAACCAAAATTTTACAAAATTGAATTAGATGTCCATTACAGCACATCTGGTGCTACACTCACAATATATATGGTACAGTTGAAATACCATGGCTCAGAAAACTTGTCATCCCTGCTGTACTAACCTTATAGTTTACAATGACTGTTTCTGAACCTCCATTTCTTCGTGTTAGATCAGGCTGCTAGCTTTTAAAAATCAACTTAATAATAGTGTATAGTTTAAAAATGTCTCTCGTTAGTAGAGAATGGAGGCATTTTTTCCCATTTACATGTGTAAAATTTCTCTGAGTCTCAGCACTGGGTTCCCAAAGAAGGCAAAAGCAATGCTATGCACAGGAGTTGCAGCAGACTAGGAAAAGGTCTGTTCTCACTTTAGAACACCTCAGACTCTGCCATAGCAACTGCCCCACTTCCCTGAAAATGGCTAGTAACAGTTGTTTCAGGAGACACTTGTAATACTGTGTCATGTGCTAAAGGTCTGATCCAGCCAGTCCCCCTGTATCCTTGTGTATTTTTGAACTTTATGTAAAGTGGTGGTGCTAATTGTCTATCCGGTGTGTTGATAGACTGAAAATATGACAATTTGGTTTGCAAATTACTATAACTAGTGATTAAATTGGTGTTGGAAACTGCTAGGCCAATGCTTTGTTACACACTCACTCTGCAGGAGAACATAAGGACTGTGATGGGTCATAAAAAAATCTACAAATGATATTGTACAAAGCAATGCTAGTTGTATATTTTGTGTGGTGTATATACAATTATATGCAGTTTTGAGCAGTGATCTTACTACTAGTTTCTCCAGAATAAGAAAACAAAATGAATGGGTAGATATTGGCTAAAGAGTTTAGAAAATAGTTGCCCCTTGGCCATGCCTCTGTAAGTACTGTTTTTCCAGACTATTGGTCCACACCTTTATTTATTCTGAGAAATCAGATTTTTAGTTTTGGTGGAATACTTTCAGTGAAGTACTGCTCCATTGGAGCTGATGGTAGAATTCTCACTGGCTTCAGTGAAATCAGGATTTAGATGTAAGCCACATACTACAGCCCTCACTCACTTCCCTACAACTACAATTCAACATTTGAAGACAAGATTACCTGAAGTCCCATTGCTAAATCTATAGAAGGGCGATTTCCATTGTAAGTAAAAAAATCAGCTTACAAGGTCTTAAGCCCCAGTATCTTGTTTTATACCAAACACTCCTATTTTGGCATAGTCAAGAATTATGTTACACACACATTTATAGTGTTTAGTATCTTTAATTGGCATTTCTAAAAATAGTTTTATTTGTACTTATTTCTTTAAAATGATTTGTTAAAAATATTTTATTCTAACTATACAGTTCTAATGTGATCTTCATTTCTGTGTTTGCTTTTGACACTGGGGATGTTCATTACTAGTATTTGGAGATTTAGTGGTAAGTGTGTAAATTCTACTGTTCTTCACTTCTGTATCAGCAGTAGGCTCACTGTACCTTCTTAAAGACCTGCTTACACTTGACTCCACAAACTCTTATTTCCTAGGAAGAGAAAACAAAAATCATAACTTTTACATAGGACACATGCATTATACATTCATGTTTATGTGCAGCTTAATTTGAATCCACAAGTTTCTATCAAATTAATTGGGTGGCTTGTACATATTTTAGCCTATTTTTAATCCTTAAGGAAACCAACTGGTTAGGGTTTGTTTTCCGGTGAAAGGTGGAGTAAGAGAAGTTATTTAGGGAACTCAGATCTTAAAGGTCTTAGATACATTCCTGGTGCATTATTCTCTATTAGCAGTGTGGGCGACTGCTTAGGTCTTTGAAATGGACATTCTCTATTCTGAACACATAAAAAAGTTATTTGGGGATGGACTGAATAACTAGATCTGAATCTGTTGATGATTAAGTAGTTGAAACATACAAAACCAGAAATCAGCCAAAAGCCCACTCTGGCAACACAATGATCATAGCTAGAAAAGGACAGGTAGTTGTGTACAGAAGATTTGATCTAGGTCTATAAATCACAGCACAGCAGTGAGTTTTGACTGAACTTGACCATAATGGATGCCTAATGTTTTCTGCTGTTCCTTTGTGTCCCATGAGAGCTTTTCAAAAATCCCTACTTGCTAGTCATTGGATCATCGTGAACTACGCATAAGCAGGTGCAATGATGTTTTAATTTTGGGCACTGATTTGTGAGGCCTACTGTTGTTTACCTAATCTCACTGAGGATGCAGTTTAACCTTCTCCATTACCGAAACTATTTAAGTTAGACCTGAGACAAACACACAGTATGTGTGGAGATGTGTGGAGGTGTTGATTGGTTTTGGTGGAAGAAGGAGTGGAACTTCTTAAGGGACATAATGACAAAGGTTATATATGACCTGGCAAAAGGGATGTACTTTCTATTTCAAGATAAGACTTATAGTAAATCTGTTAGAGTATTTTGAGGAAACGGGAGGCAGAGTTTCCTCAGAAGTTATGCACATTTTCTTATGGGGCACTTGGATAAAATGACATATTTAAAAAACCTTATACCGAGTAAGTAACTTTATTGGCGTATGTTGCTCGCCCCTAGTAAGAGAAAGTTCTTCATGATGAATTGACGAAACAAGCAGACTGATACATTGATTTTATTTAGGACCTGTTTTGTTCACTTCTGTATAGGTAACCTGAACGAAGGAGTGTGCAATAAGGGCTAAGAGATGTGCTGACAGTGACAAAAACCTACAGAGCAGAAGCAATCAATACAATAGAAAAGGACAATAGAACGCAAAAGGAAATGGAGAATGGTCAAATAAGTCACTCACATAAAATAGAATCTAAGGAGGAAAAAGAACTACAAAGTACAGACCACAGAATGAAATGGAGAAAATAGGAAGCGATAAACTTACTAAAGGATGTGGTACTACTCTCTACAGTACTGTGGAAAGAATTAAATTAACACTTGGCTCATTGTGTAAAGTTCAATAGCATCATAAAGCTATCGAAGTATCAATTTTTAGAGGTAACTTCCCATTGAATCAAAGGACTCTCAACAGTACAGGACCCAGTAATCTTAGCTGGTCAAAAATAAGATACTAAATGGGACTCTTTTACTGTATGTTTAATGGAGAGAGTTACATTGACAAGGATTCAGAGAAATAAAAAAGACATCTTTTGAAGTTAATGAATATAAAAAGTGATAAAATTGAAATATGGGGGACTAGCCTCTAAAATACTGGGTTACTTCCTTTGCATGAAGTAATTTTGTATCGACTGATGTGTACATGAGAGACAGATTGTGTTAAATTGTACAAGTGCCACTGAGTGCATGGATGCCTGCATGAGCTGGCAAGTATGACACAGAACTCTTCACAGCCTTCTGAAAAAGCAGTCTCAGATCAGTCAGGCTACCTTGGGGTATCTAAAGTGGCACTAGACTCATATGTTTGAGCAACTGAGTCTGAATTTATGACTTCTAAAATCAAACAGGGTCAAGTATAGAGAGTGGTCTAGCCTGGAACTCCGTGGCTAGGTTGTATGGCTAGATCATGAATCAGAATAAGGATAGCAGAAATCAGGGCTAAAGAAATTTGTGTTGGGGACAGGACATGGGAAGAGATTATGGCCACGCAGCTGGTAAGGGACAGAAACCAGGATGCCAATACAGAGAAAACCAAGAGCAACTAGTGCTACTGCTTCATGGATGTGCAGATAAATGCATGTATGTGTATGACTGCAGCAAGGTATAAGCTGAACCTCTAGGCCAGACAACGTATGACTAATTGCAATCCGCTTGCCAGCATAGACTCTGAGAGGGCTGAGGCCTGGTGTCATGGCAGCAACTGTTGTGAAGCTGGGAGGTAGTGTGAAAATACTGAAGTGTGTTTTTGGATAGATAGAGGGAATATGTATACACAGGAAATTCTGGAGTCTCCTTTTTATTGCTTCTCCCCTCATTTCAGTGAGCCCATGACCTCAGCTGTAAAGTGACCACTTACACAGTAACTTTCTCCCTACATGCATTATATCAAGTATGTAGTCCAGATGGTAAGATCTGTCATATACATTCCTTTCCTGAACTGTTTTTTGGGACTTCCAGTACTTCCTGAAAATTGTGTTTAGTAGTAAGGGGTTTGGGGTACTTTTGCAAAGATTTCATAACTCTGCTACTGATTTGTATATTTAGAGAATATCCATTTAGACTGCTGAATGCTAACAGTACTGGACAGTGAACAGAAACGGAGGTTGGATTTTATTAGGAAGGAATTCTTCCTACTAAATAAATAAAATAATTTATTTAGTAGGGAGACTGCCTTTTACCCACATTGATGAGAGAGTGAGGATGCTATATAGAGCTATGTGAGAAAAGAGCAGGCATCTTCTTTCAGGTCCTGTTAACTTAGAAAGATAAAAATGATGATCAGAAAGAACATGACATTTCAAAACCTTAATTGCTGTTTTAATTCTCTAGGCTATAATGCAGTCTGGCCTGTAATTATTTTAAGAGAACAATGGTGCATTTTCCCCTTATGGCTTATTGTTTGATGCATAATTTCACCAGCTCCCATACTGTGTATTTCACAGACTGTATGAAGGACATCCTGTTACACGTTTTCCTCAGTGTAAACATTTCAAACTGGTATGTCTGGATAGACAGTTAACACAGAAAGAGTACTGCCTTGAAATCAGGCAGTCTTTGTATGGGACATAAAAGCCTAATGGCTCCAAATGAAATTGTTGCTTTAGAAACAAGTCAAATGCCATGCCAATACATAATTATGTCAAAGTAAGCCAAGATAGCATAGCACACAGCCTCCTGCATTACACCTAACCATTTTAATAGAGTGGCATTTAAAACCTGTTACATGAGCTTACCAGGTGCATTTCATCTCCTTCAATCCACTGGGTCCAACCACGACCTTCTTTTTCTCCATTCTGTACACAAAGAAGCTTATCTCCATCCCAGGATACGGTGGTCTAACAAAATAGACATGTTCAGTGTTACTGTAGTGTTCTCTGATACTGTGATTAGTTTCCTTAAAGCAAAACTTCTAATATAATAAGTGATTAATGTATCTCATAAGAGCAGTAATTGTAGAGTGTTGTAACACTTAGAATAATTACTAAAGAAATGAGCTTAAATAGGAAGTTGCTGCCTAACTGCCTGTCAAAACCTGGAAGGATGAAATAAAGCTATTTAAATGCAGAAAAAAATATCATAAAAATCACTGTATAAGAGCATACTCCTCTCTCCCTGTTGACATATACAGCAGCAGAATGGATGTGCACCCTAACACTGTGTTTGCAAAAGGAGCTGAAAACTTGAGATTCAGTTTGCTTTTTCCACCATAAGAAGGATTCCCCAGCTGCTCTACCTGAAAAAAGTACCCACCTCCTGGCAGCTATGGATGAGCAAGGCTTTTAAATCCTGAGCTGTTTTTTCCCTGTGTCTTAATCTGCCTTCTGTCATTGAGCAGAGCGCTTTTGAAGTATCATCAAATTGGTTACGTTGCCAACATCCTACTTTGTGTAACTGTAGCTGGAGAACTACTTGAGCCAGGACTGGCAGAATAAGAGCCAGAGGAAGGTGTTGCAGGATTCAGCATAGCACTTCTGTGAATATTGGTGCTGTCCTGAGTAGAATGTGACTCATAAAACTACCTAAATGTATGAGGGTGTATTCTACAGCTTGTTACTCTGGTTCGTCTTTACTGATGATTTGCCTTTCACGTCTCCCTAAGACAAAGAGAAGCAATACTCTGTAAAATATTTAGAGGGAAGGGGAAGACCAGTGACAATTCGTGTGCCATGAGGATAGTTTAACATTAATATTAGCATATGGCTTTTAAACCAGCTTGTCTGAAGTGAATCTGAGGACTAAATATGGAATCACTGTCTACCTTTGTCAAAGTCTTCAGCCACTGACTGTATGAGTAGTCAAATATGGAGAGAAGATGAATTCTGATCAATCATTAAAGGAAAAATTACTGCATCCATCGTGTGTAGTTTCTAAGAAAATAAGTCAGCCTACATTTTTCATTCTGGGAACTAAAAGCAGTTCAACATTCAAGAACTATGCAGCCCTATTTATTTAATTTGTGTCTGTCACAAACAATTAATTCTTAAATGATAACCATGATAGTCACTATCTTTAAATGAGTACAGCCAGCAGTCTCCACCCCTGGGAAGCTTTAAACTAAGCAAGCATGGAAAATGAATCACTAGAAAGAGTGCCAGCATAGATAATCCTGGGCAAGGCATTGTTATTGATCTCATATAGTCTGTTTGCACCATATGGGGTCTCTGAAAGAGAAACTCATGTGTCCTTGCTAAAAGTTTCTCAAATTTGGAAAATGCATTCACAAATTCTTCTGTTCATTCTTCTAAAATGACATATTTGAACCAAGTAGTAGATCACATTTTAAAAAAGCCATATCCTTTTAATGTATAAAATGCTAATGCAGGAAAGAACAAAGCAGTTGGGTAAAGCCATAGTTAATGTGGTCATCAAAGTTTAAATCCTCTTCCATATCTGTCTTGAATCTGTAGACATCCAGTTGGAGATAGAAGATAACACATAATACTAGTAAAAGTGAAAAATGTTTAATTTATAAATTAACATATCTAAGAATTTATGATGATTCTAAAAATTGAATATATAAGAAAATTAACCTTATTTCTACTGATGATTTGTAGAGATGAGGGATACTGCAGAATTAAGCATTTGTATATGCAACTTTGCTTAGTAACAACACTTATTTTTATCCACTATTATCTCAGCATAGTTTAGTCATTAGACTAGCTTAATAGTCAAATTTTGTGGGTTTATATGTGAATTCAAAAGCAATATACCATGATAAAGTAATATCAAACTTTATTAGTACTACTAATGTTTAAAATCAGTTGTGAAGGTTATTAGTCCTGATAATATTCACTAGATTAGTATACTCGGGTGCAACTGAGGATGTTTGTAGCAGCACAAGGAAAAGTTAAGTTTTTCAGCCTCCAAGGGTGATTGAAATTGTTTCGTCTCAGAAAACAGCATGCTTTTTTCTCTGGATTTCTTGTTTTTCCAGTCGAGATTAGATACTGCTTTTGGCAATTTGGTGATAACCAAGAAGAGTGTACCACAGACCGTTAACCAAGCTGTTTTATCAGCCAATATTCTCAGTTATCATCCTCTGCCTTCCCTTTGAGAAATACAAACACTGAAGGGATATAAGTAAACCATACAGCTACTGATTTTTATATGTGACCATTTTGCTATGAAAGTTATAAAGGAGAGAATATATTGCAGGAGAACTTAATGTCCTCTTCTTTGTTAGCAGGATCAACCACTTTATGACAGTGAGATTAATCATTAGCATTTTTATATTTTCTTTCTTTCTGTCAAACTGTAATGTTTCATATAATAAAAGACACAACTAATACAGGGGATAGAAACTTCTCTATTAACTCAGATGGAAACATGTTCTTCCATTCCAAATATCTCTATTGAGACACACGTTGAGTATTAGTTGAGGTTGGAGTTGTTATGGCAGTTCTATAAGCACTGGCTGCTGCTAATAGTCAAGATAAAGAAATGCTTTACTTTTTAATAAAGCAAATTTTTCCAGAAAAGTAGGCTTTTATAATTAACCGTGTTTGCCACCATTTTGATAATAGCATTACCTAAGATTTGCCTGATTGCAGACACTAAGCTACTGTCTCCTATCTGGAATGACTAAAAATCTTTGCCAGGGTTTGGAGAGCACTGCATCCCCAGGCAGACAGTTCCTATTCTTCATCTTCCTCCACAAACAAGAGGAGGAGAAGTAGAGAAACTCTGAGGACACTGGAAAGCTGCAGTGTCCTGATGGTAACAGAACCAACTAGATGAAAATGTAGTATTTCTCTAAAACTGAAGTCTCCTGCCTTTTTGGGCATCTTGTACTACTTGCAGGATAAATGGAAGACTTAATTTATTCCTTTCAACTAGGTAGTACATAATCTAGTTCATCATAAGCAAGCCTATGTTTTGCTTACTTACTACCTGATTATGCTTAAACCTAAGACAAATACTTCTTAGGTCAAATGCATATAATTCTGTAGGAAACTTCAATAGAAAATAGTGATTAATGCAATTTGGCAAGAGTGTGATTAAAAATACAGAAAGAGCACAATAAAAGTTAATGGAGTGAGATATATAAGAGTGAGTCTTGTCTCAATTTAACTTTTTTCAAAAATTCTAACCACCAATATTGCACATTTTTCGGATTACACACTCTTTGTTCTTGAGGTGTAATAAGAGAGCATGGAACTCCTCTGGGAGGTGAAGAAGCCTTTGAAACCTGAGAACACAAAAATGTTCAAATTTTCTTTAGTTTTATGATACGATTTCTGCAGTATTACACTTTTTTGTGTACTTAGATGTTTTCCTTTTATTACTTGGACATTCACTTGGCCATAAATCACATGTTAGTGATTTAATCTTTGTGTTATGAAGATTTAATTACATGTGCATAGCAACACCATCTTCCTGAAAATTAAAGCTAGAAGAAATGGTAATTAAAGTAGTCTCGTTACTGTTTCCAGTTATGAGACAAGGTAGATTTATCGAATGAAATATTTAGTATAAACAAAACAAATCTATTGACTATGTATTTGCATTTTCTCTAGTAGCAGTAAGAGTAGCGAAGTGTTGCAGAATTACAATAGATACTACTTTCAGCTTCTACAGGCAAGTCATATTGACACACAGCCAGAGATACGGACTTTCATAATTCAGTGAAATAGTCATCAAACTATTTTATCAGATAACTTTAAATTTCCCAGTGATGTCTAAGTGCAAAAACATTTCATGCTGGGGCTGCACAATGTTTCTCATCCCGATGTTGGCTATACCTAGTGTGCTTGCTTGTGGCATGTGCTCTGCAGTTGAAGATACATAATGTATTTTACAGGTAAATAAAAGAAAATAACTTTTTTTTTAAAGTAGTCCATGAACATTTTTTGTTAACGCTACATAGATTTTTGACACATTGCATTTACAAATATGAATTGCAGCTACCACCTTTCATCAAAAATATGTTATTGATTTCTCATCTGTAGGAGAAACACAGCAGTACCAGTTCTATTTTTCTTCCACTTCCCTTCAGAGTGTTGTCTCTCTATCATGGTGCAGCAATGACTGCAATGCTCTGAAACTGCACTACATACTCCATGCAGTATCAGTCCAGTAATTCTCTATGAGAACGACCAGCCATTTTACAACTGTAATTATGATTTAAGAAGGATTAAACAATGGTAAGTAGTTGTTTAGGTCAGCTGACACAGAAAAACCCCATTTGAGCAGTGTCTTGCATTGTGTTTACAAATAACACCAAAGAAAATATCCTAGGATTTTTTGTCAAACGCGGCAATATGTCCAACGATATTTAACAGTGTCTCAAGATAAAGCATTTTCATCTGTACTAAGTATCAAAGTGATATTAAAACCTCTGGTAAGCAGTCTGCAGGGGAAATTTTCATCAAATGAAGAGCTGATGGAATAAACAAATGTTGATATCACAGAGAAACTCTAATGCAACTGTGAAGGGGTATTCTGTAATGTTGTAGTCGCTACCTATGACCTTCTGTGAAGGAGGCATGCTGCACACTGCTAACAGGAGGGCTACAACCAAGTTCAGAGTTTGCCATTTCTCCATCCTGTAACTCCTTTTATCTCATCAAATCGGCACCTGGCAGGTTGATGACAGACAAACTACTGAGAAAACAAGAAACCCAAAAGAAAAGTTAGTGGTGTATTCCTGGACTTTATCTCAAGATACTATTGCTGGACAATGGTTATACGTATTTAGCCATCCTATAGTTAGGTTGAATGATTTCCTTTCCTTACTAACTTCAGCTCAACCCTGTAGAAGCACTTATAAATCTAACCTCCCATTTCATCATTCCTATTTTTAACCATGCAGCAACAGAACTCCCTAAGTTCACTCATTGGAAATGGTTGGTAGTACAATACAACTCATATTTCATCTGCTTGTGAGGCTGACAGATGTGATGTCTCATAATAGGTTATCTATAGCTACAGGACTCTGAAACTTATTCATGGCATTATAAACTCACTCAGATTGTTATTGAAAGACAAGCTGGTTATAGTGTGGGCATTCTGTACCTGACTGATAAGCTTACTGACGTTCACTGCCGTCAAAAGATGAGACACTTACAGAAGCAGTCTTTTGCTTCTATGATTGTCAGCATCTCCACTGCTAGCAAAGGGGTTTAGGATTGGATTGACAAATTTTAGATCAAAGGGTAAGCTGCTGTCAGATAGCATCAGATCTTAAATGTTCAAATCCTTTATTTCGAATGCTTGCTCATAAGAGCACTGATGGAAAGCAATGACTAGACATGCTCCAGGGAGTAGGAAAGTAAATGTGCCAAAGCTCCAGGCTATGCAGGTAACAATATGTGAGAGGAGGACTAGAATCATTATTTGGACAGTGCATAATGTTTTATTTCTTAGGAATGGTGGATTTTTTTTTTTTGTAGTGAAATAAAATTGTATACAGATAATACAGAAAGACTTGTATACGCCAGAAAAAAAGTACAAAACAGCATATCCAATTCAGTTTGTGCAAGGATTGGAATTGATTCTAAGACACTTACTGCTTAAATTAGTGTGTATAATTGATTTATCCTCTGTGTAATTTTAGCAAGATACAATTGTATATAACACTAACAATTTGTCATTAAAAATTGGCTTTGGTAAGTCTGATTCTCAGGTTTTCAGCTGAATCTTTCTGATTGCATTTTATGCACTCATAACTCTGAGCTTTTTAAGATTCACAAAAAGCTGAAATGCTAAGCCCATCTAAAACCACCTCCCCTACAAAGCTTCAGTATGTTAGGAGTGGTTTTGTGAGCAACGAGCTCAAACCTTCTGATCAGTCTTAGGTTTTAGACATGAATCCAGCACTGCAAAATTTGAAGTTAATGACATCTTAAATTATATGGCAAAAGATTCTAGAGATCTCATTTGATATCACCGCGAAATGTGCTGAGCATAGCACTTATAGGTAATAAGCAGTAATGTCAAAAAAGCATGCAGTGTGAAACAAGGCAGAAAAAAGGAAACAGCTCCCCTTTACTGAGACTGAATGAGCCAGAGTTTTAGAGAGCCTGAGACAGACTCAAGAGTGGACCTCTGTTCTCTGGAGCCTCAGAGGGGTTGACTGGAGGACTGTTCTTCCTCACTTGTGGACAATGATTTGTAAATGGTTGGAAGTAGCAACAGAAAAACACGAGGACTATCTTCTATCAATTAAAACCCCCTGAAACGGAGAGCTCCAGTGAGGAGCTGGGGAATTCACAGTACTGCAAAAAGAGGGCACTAGATTTGAGGAAAGACTAGCATATAAATACAGGCAATGACACAAAAACACCTCCCGGCAACAGTCATTCTAGAACAATCCTTGTTCTAAAAAAGTGTATGAGAAAATACAAGCCAAAAAGAAAAGAACAGCATTTGAAGAGGTAAAGAAACAAAATCATTTAATCAGAGGGATCAAGTAAAGACATATTGCTGATCTTGCATCTTACTAGACAGGCATAATTTATATTGAGTCTTCTCACCCTGTGGGGGATCCTTACTGAAATTTCAAGTATTGGAATGTTGCTTGTTTGTTTTTCTGGCAGCAAGGTCTTCATTCTAGTACCTACTCTAAACTAGATTAACAGCTGGGAATTCCATTTGTGGAACAGAGGAACCCTGCCTAAATAGTTAAATAAGCTTCATGAGCCATGTGATTTTATAACAGGGCTTTATTCTGACCTTGCAGCAGTACAAACCAAATTATGTCCAGAACAATTAAACTTCATTGCATTTTTCCTGAATAGAGAGAAGTTAGTTTCACATTAGGCATGTTTGTTATTTAGAACAGAGCCATGATGAGGTTCAAACCATCTACCTCCTTTCACTAGGATAGGGCAGATATAACTAGCACTGGTGGTGTGTGATAGGATTGGTCAGGTGCCTATGAACAACCCTTATGTAGCTGTCTGAAACGATAAATGACTATATATTTTCAGGAAAATACTTCATATGGTAAAATGTAGGATAGATCTGATGAGTGAATTCTAGCACTCCTTAACCCACCCCAGCAAGTCTTCCAATAATAGGACCTAAACAACCATTTGATAACTTATCCATGGTTATATTCTGCTTGTATTCAGGTTTGAGTAACTAAATGGTTAATGCGTATGATTTCCCACCTTCAGTTTCAAATTCTTGCCTTTTTATCTGTTTACCAGTCCCCAGTCATTGTAATTTCATTTCCTGCTTCAATGTAAGAAGAAAATTACTATGCCAGAGAGCACAAGGCTCTGAGTTACTGAAGCATCCTTCACTCGCTTAGCCAAATATTCAATTCTAACTCAACTAACGCTGTTTTCTGTTATCTGAGAAATTCTTCTGTTCCATATTTAGAACACAGAATCTTCCTTGATTTTTTAAACAGATCACTTGCCCTTAGTCTCTGTCAAAAGACAGATTAATTCTGGATAGTGTGAGCTAAAGCAATTCAGTCTTCATTTAAATGCCTGAACAGCAGAGAAAAAGTATAATGCAAAAACTTTCTCTGACTTCAGCAGCAAAATGATTAGAAAAGTAAAATTTCTAGGGAAGTAATTTTGCATCTGAGCTATCCTATTCTCAATCTGCTTTGATTCATTGGGTGCAAAGACTTGGAACATGAAACTTCAGCCTTTAGCCTTTTTTATAAACTTCTGACTGATGTACTAAGCAAATACACCTTGAAGACACATAAGGCTAACTTTCTGCTTTGTGTCCAATCCTGCCCTATTCTTATGTTTACTGGTACATATTTCACACTGTAGATGTTTCCTCAGCTTTGCTGATTATTACTGATGGGGAAAAAGGGAGATAAAGTTATCTGGTGATGAATGAGACACACTTTCACAGATGGTTTTCAAGTAATTGTTGTCTCAATAAGGTCTCGCCTCTTTTCTGCACGGTAAATTTTTTCCCCAGTAAAGTTTATGTGCCTATAAAAAGGTTTTATACTTAGTGCAATACCCAAGATGCTTACTAAATTAATCACGGCTAGAGATTACAGAATTTATCTTTAAAACTGAGGAAATTTCACAATGAGACTGGAGTTTCACCAAGAATGAAGATAGCAGGATCAAATACTCAGTTCAGCAAATACCAAAGCCATAGTTATCCCTTTACCTTTAAATTTCTATCTTGTACACTATACATCTGATATATGTTGCCAGTTAAAATAAGGAACAAACTCTTCAAAGTAGTAAAAACTTCCTCACCTGGTCTGATTCAAACTTTATATCATATGAGAAATAATTTAATATTAATGTTCTAAACATCTTTCTACACCATCTAATGTGCACTTTGTAACATCTGCAAAGAATAGAAGATGTTCCTGAATACGTAAACTTTAATTTTACCTTTGCAGTTCAAACTGCCAGGTTTTTAACAGCTTTAAATATTAAGTATGATTAAACTTGCAGAAACATATCTTTCACAAAATTGCCTAACAAATAGAGAAACTTACTTAACTTTTATCTAGGGGATAAAATCTCTGGGGAGAAACTCCAGGAGACTCATGATAGCATTATGGAGCTAAGCGAATGCAGATGTCTTGTCTGCATTTCTTAAAGAGACTAGGCTGTGCTGCAGCTTGCTCCACACTTGGTTTCAGTAATGCTTAGAGTGCATTGAGCATCATCTGTCTTCTTGGAAGTAACTTGTACTGTGATTAGCAATTTCTCCTGTGTTTATGTATCTGTGTGGTCAACTGTCCTCATCTTTAGTTTTACAGAACAGAGAAATTGCATATTTAACTAAACTAGCAGGGGTTTTGAGTTTCTTTAGATTTCAAAGTAGCAAATTTTTACTTTCCAACAGAAACAAAATCTTAAGGGAACTGATGTCATCAACTGCTGTTACTTACATCCCTTAAGAAAAAAAAAAAAAAAATCACCTAAAACCACGTTGCATACAAGAAAGTGACAGTTAAAGGTCAAAAAGGGGACAAACTGAAACTGTTAAGGCTTATCCAGCTCAATTAAGTCACTGTTCCACAAAGTTCAGACAGGCTTCCAGGAATGACCAACTATAAAAATGGAAAAATCTTAATCGAAATGACAGTGGGTGGGGGGCTGTACTATCACAGGAATATCAACTCCTACTGTCAAACCTTCAACTTCTAAATAAGTATCAGCAAAACTTTTTAGACTTTACTCATCACAGAGAATACCGATTTAGAATTATTGAAGTCACACTCTGACTCAAAGACTTGTTTTACAATTGGAAGGTGAGCACAATTTCAGTGAATTATACATATCTAACCTGTTCACCGTTCTAATATTTTTACTGCTGTTAACTCTAGTTAGATGATACATTCTTATTGGAAGAAAAAATGTTCTATACCTATTGGATAAATTACTTCTACGGTTATATTTGCTAGTTTCCTGATGATTGCTCTGCTATATAGATTAATGTTTAATGTGTAAGCTGTCTTATCCATGTTACTTTGTACTTCTCATACACTGAGCTTCTTGGATAAAACTTGCCCAGTGGTCTGCTCAGTCCACATTATAAATAACAATAATTGACTCACAACCTCTCCCATTACACAGGCTATTAATGATTAAGCCATTTGTGTCATGCAGGTTCATAAGCTATAGATGAGAAAAGGAAACACCAAGAATGATATTCAACCTTTGCTTTTATGATGGTTTTCTTTGTAACACCACTCAAGGAGTGGTCTGGTATCTCTTATATCACCTCCATGACCCTTCTCTGACAAGAGTCCTTCTGGATCGTTGATGTTATTTTGCTGCTAAACAATTCCAAGTTTTGCCTGACATAATGGTTATCAGATTTGGGCTGAAGCGGCTTCAGAAAAACAGCTTCTTGTACTACTTTGCCTTTGAGAAAACTGAGGTCTCATGTAGAAAAGAAACCTTTGGTAAGAAAATTGAACTATAAAGCATGATACGTTGCTAAAAAGCAAACAGAGAACCAGTGATCAGTGACCTTATCTGTACAGCTGCAGTTGGTATCTGTTACTGGAGTCCATAAAGAGACATGGGGGATTTCTGAGTGTTTGTGTGGTTTTACTTGCCCAAGTTATTCTTAACAAACCAGACAGTCAGGGTTACTGACTACCCCTTGGGTTCTTTTGGAAAAGGCAAGATGATGCTGTTACCTTCTGCTTCCAAGGCTGAGTAAGCATTTTGCAATAAACAGCCAATAGATAAAGTGTTTAAGCAACCCTTGGAAGTAGGATGAACTAGGTTCTAATCCAAATGAAATAGCTGTTGTAGTGACGTGAATAATCTTTCTGTAATGTCTTCTTTCTGGTTCAACATTTTGAATTCTTCCCCATCACTCAATTTAGAAAAATAGCATAGAGAATTTTGGCCTGTTCCAAATAATAAAATATTGAGGGCATTTGTCAGGGAATTAAGAGTTATATGTTAAATCTATTCAGCGTTTCAAAAGCAGGACTAGGCAAGGGCCACATTTCCATGTCTTCTGCTTATGATTTTTCATCACAGTGGTTGTCTGAACTCCTTGCAGGTACATGCTAGACACCTTCAGAGCTCAATTACTTCTTTCTGACATGTAGAGGGTAGTTTAGTCCTTTAGATGGAGTTTAATGGTATTTAAGAACAGATAATGCTTAGATGGACACCATTCTGTATACACACAAACTAGTACTTCTCTAAACAGAAACACTGAGAACTTCAGATATTTTCAGCACTGGAGCAGATATTCTGAACACTGCTATCTTTGATAGTAATTTAGCCACTCAGTCCAAGTATTGCTCCGGGCTCGTAACTGTTCAGTGGGTCTGGATCCCATCATCCTGATGAAGAGTCTTCCAGCAGTCAAAAATGCATTATGACATTGGAGCACTTTCCTATACACAAATACACATTGCTTCTCCCTTCTGTGAATTTTGCATTCTGCACTCTGTCATGCTTCTACTCTGTATCAAGGAGTACAGAAGGATTAGTTGACACACTCACTAGCTAGCCATTTTTTTTTTTTTCTGATCTTCACAGTCTTTCCCTTTCCTGCTACTACGAGAGCAAAAGTAAATTTGCATATCCTAGTGTAAGAGAACAGTATCAGTTTTAAATGGCACTATTTAAATGGCCTATTAATTTTCTTTTATGTGATTTCTCCTCTATAGTTCCTCCCAAGATAATTTTCTTTTGTGTATCGATTTCTTCACTGTAGGATATTGCAGGTGTCATGCTTTCAAACTAACAGGAAAGAACTTGTTATTCTCAAATTTTTGCCCTGTTAATTGGTATTTATCAGCCATAAGTTAGAAAATATTTTCTCTGTGGCAAGCAAAAAGAGCTCATAAGGCAGAGTCCTTAGTGTTTGCTTATTGATTGCTGTTAGATTTGTTCCAGTAGGCTAATTAACACATCTGCTCTAATAAATACACCCAGGAAGGAAAAAGCACAGGAACAAGAGCAAAAAAGAAAAGCTGCAATTTCTAAGCACTTGGCCATTCTAACACATGGGGAATAGTGCCTGACCCTGCAATCAATCTATTTCCTTTAATGTGAAACATTACTCAGTGAAGACATTCCAAAAGTCTGAACCTAAATGTCTTTTTCACTAACAAATATCCCAGTACAACTGAGTCATGTTTCACTGAAACTACTATTCGTTCACTGATACAACTGTTTTGTGCTCCTTATTAGAATTAGCATTCCTTTAATGTAAACACATGCTAAAAACTGTGTGCACCTCTCAACAAACTGAGAAGTACAGAAATAATTTTAGGAATAGCCACACAAAATGGTTAACAGATGTGGTCTGTGAAAGGCCTCAGATTATTAGTATTTATTTTTATTTGTCCATTGTTGCAGTTCTAATTCTTACCATGCATTTGCGATCATCCACCCCAGCTAAATCCTCCTCAAACTCCTTTCCTACATCAAATTCCATGATGTAGTTTCTAAAAGTGCTTAGCGTTTTAATGATCATATGATCCCCATTCTGAAGGATTTCTTTGTCAGGTTTTAGCAAGTTTGCTATTTTTCTTACAGCAACATTTACATCTGAAAAAGAAAAAGAATTATTTTGATCCAGAAAAAGTCTATCACAAAAAGAATCTTGTAGCGCTTGAGAGAGCTAAAACGAACAAAGATAAGTAAGTGTCCAGTTCTTTCAGGCCAGCTTTCTCACCTGGAAATAGTCCATAACCTAATTATTTTAATTTAAATAAGTTAATGTTTTGATTTTCTGATTATGTGGAATCCTGAAAAAACAGTGTACTTGACAGTTAATAATGCCTTCCATATTTCTACAGAAATACTAGTACTTCATACCAAATGCAAAACCACAAAATTGCACCAAGTACATTATTGTCTCCTTATTACACATGAAAATTTTATTCTTTTTCAAATTATGGTTGTTTAAGTTTGAAATCAGTCACTTACCTCTTCAAGCTATGTGGTTTAATCTCTGTTAATGTAAGCTTCCCGATGGAAAAAGTAGAGGCTGCTTAAGACAAAACAATTTTGCATAAGGCAATTCTTAGAGTGCATTCCTGAAAAAAATATTTCTTACAGAAATGATTTATGACTGTACAAGAAACAACAGATTTATGTGAAGACTAGGACAAGTTGCATTTATTAATTATTTATTAAAGAAACATGAAGGGAACCTTACCCAGTGCTTTCAGGTACTCCTCGAAATTGTCGTTGCTGACCATTTTCCAGTAACCGTTGAAATCTGCAGGCATCCTTACTTTAGGTAACTGTCAAAATCAAAGTCATACAACAGTGTGTTGTTCTGCACCACAGAGCTCGCTGTCTTTGTGGCAAGTTTGAACTCTAGTTTCTTTTATCTCTTTTTTAGACTATGTAGCTATGCAAGTCCTTCTAATCCGATTATTGCTGAAGTGTTGCCTTTAAATCCTTCCACAAGCCAAACCTCTGAGATTTCTAACAATGGAAGGATGACTTGATTTATACAGAATGAAACATTCACTTTCCATATAACTTGTGTACAGCTACTGATTATTTGGGAGATCCATTTTAAGCATATTACTCTTCATTTGTCATGCCACTCAGAGAAAACCTTTTAAATAGCTTTGGTTTAGGATATTAGCCAAAGCTATAAAAGTGCTTATTTGGTATGGTTTTTGAAGTGAACCCTTCTTCCTTGCATATGTTCCAGCTACTTTACACCACCTTTTCAGAAAATGATCATACAGACTCATTCAGTGAAAGCAATTTGTGTCTGGTATTACTCTGACTTGTTTAACAAGCACCTTAATTCTAGAGTGGAAGCTGTTTGGCCAACTGAGGGCTCAAAAAGGGGCAGTTAGGTGGAAACATATCAAGAAGCAGTGGTTAATTCTGTATATTGGTGTTACATCATTACTGAATGAATGCTTTCAGTTAATTTAAGCAACACTAAAACACAGAAGTAGCACTTCATAGAAATTCTGTATTCTCTGAAGGTTTCTTCAGTCAAAAATGAGATATCAGCAGAATAAGCAACCGACATATAAGAGAATAGATATTTCTGGGTAACATTAGGGCTTAAATACTCAGACAGCCTCTTAGCTATTTTCATTCATTTTCCACTGTGCATTTTCAAATGGTACAGTTGAAGTTCCTCTTGGATATGTTATCTACTGCAGGGCTTTGGCAATTACTTACTCTTACAGAAGATTCTGGATCAGAGAAGCAAACAAACCCACTTCAAATCTGGGGATAAGGTCTGTCATTTGTGAATCTGGAAGCTTAAAAGTGACAAGAATGCTGCCTGCAGTTTTAAGTGCTTGCATGAAAGATACTTATTTCGATATCTTGCCCAAACAGCCAAAATACAAAAAGTTATTCAGGGTCCTAAAAAGTCAATGTTCAGCAGTCATATATATATATATATAAGTTACAGTCCATTTTATTTTGCTGTTTCAGAACAGTAAGGCATCTTCATGCTAAAACTGTAGGATTACAGAATTACAATTCAGGAAAGTACTAGGTTTGACCCTTAAGTATTACTGGAGATTAATATTGCTTAAGATTACTATTTATTGTTAAGATCTTACTTATTTTCACAAGGAAGCTATACTTTATTTACTTAATCCATGCAGTTGAGCATCCCAATTTGCTTAAGCACTACCACACACAAAACCATAAATTTCAAACACCACATGAAGTCAAGAAATTTTGGACTTGTGTATGTTCCCCTCATTAACAAGAAACAACTTTCTCAAGAACTTTACATGAAAAAATGCCAGGTCTGTCTACTTCACACACTACAGACATCAGTCATTTAGTGGGTTTACTGTTGTGTTACGCAATTTAAGAGGCCGAAGCAAATCACCTTCATTCTTCCGCTCGCTCTCTTCTGTGTAGATATTATGCTGTGCAATGTAGGATATAACAGAATCTGGTACGAGATATTTTACACTTAATCCTCTGCACAAGGCATAGCGTATCTGTGTTGCACTGATTTCATTCTGAATCCATTCTTTCACCAGAAAGATATTGTGCTGAAATTTAGTTAAAAGGTCTGATTCATTGATATACCGAGCAGGGTCAGAACCAGCACGGCTAATACAGACCAAACCAAACTTTTCCACGATTTCTTTGATGTGTTCTTCCTTCCAGAGATTGGGTGTCTTAAATGTCTGTAGAAAATCAGCCCCACAAAGCAGCTTTAATTCTGGTAGAACTGGAAAGACAACAGAAAATGAGAGATTTCTATACTTCCTCATTTTTTGGGGGGAAGTTTATGCTTAAAATTGGTTTTAATTCATCACTTTTTGTTCTCTTTTAAAAAAAAACAAAAAATCATTTACCTTTACTCCAGTTTTCTTTCAAAAGGCTGCAAGAAAAATTCAGCTTGCATTTTGTATGTCTAGTCACAATTACTTTACCACCTATTTCATCATCACTCACAGCATATCAAATATTATCTGTACAGTGTTAAAGGAGAATTATTCCTCCACTCAAGCAAGCCAAAAAGGGGAAGCAGCAAATAAAGAGGGCAATTATTTTAGCACAACGACTAGACTTGGTTGAACCTGGCTCCTAAACCCCAGCCTGCCCCGCTCACTTTGCTCAGGTACTGTGGGACCAACCCCAGCTTGTGTGCCAATGTGTTGGTGCACCTGGGCCCCCCAACCTGCGGGGAGCGGTGGCCCTACTGCACACTGCCACACAGACACAGTGCTTGCATACGGTCACACTAGCCAGAGAACTACCTGGAATTCCACCTGGGTTTGTGCATCTGTATCATCTAAACCATGACAGACTGTAGCTAATCTAATCTAATTACCCTTATGGTACAATGAACTAGTTAGTTGACCTACTAAGTTTTATTTTATTTTTAGAGAAATTTGAACCTGCAGGATAATATACAGATAATATTTTGTGTCACACAGCCAGGGCATTTTCATGCTAGTACAAAGAGATCTAAAGCCAAATTTGCTGTACCTTGAATAATGAGCAAGAATGATACGTCATTGGTACATTTTTCTTACTTGCTGCCTACTGCGTAAGCCCCAGTACAGAACTACTTCTTTCCTCAAAGTCCGTTCTACAGCACTCATAATGGCAGCATCTGAGTAATTTATAAACATCAACTAGGTATTTTCACAGCCTTGTATTCATGTGAAGTGAAGGGGAAGGATGGAGATACCATCTCCATTTTATATTTATTTGTGTCTGTAGATGGTTAGCACATCCACAAGTCTTACACAAACACCTTAAATCAGCAATTTGAAAAATAAGAAACATACCAGTGATGATGCATGAAAAGAATACTTTAAAATACACTCTAGTTTTGCAGAGATTTAGTATATACCATTCAGTTAACTACTGCAAGCATTTCTTCTCACACCCCTCACCACATACCTGCCAACCTCTACAACAAAGGTGGCAGGGGTACTGCACTACACCTTCCCATGCTCTGAATGCAGCATTACTACAGAAGGAGAATGGGACAAGGATATCTTGAAATATTAATGCCTGACAGAATCACATTAGACTGTCCTCATACTTAAAAATATAATTATGGGGTTTTTAGGAGTTTATAATTAGAGTACTTGGTGGAAATGTGAATTTTTTGTAGTAATCCAGCCTCCAGCCCCCACCCCCCCTAAACCACACAGTAAATTTTATTTTGATACCCACATCTGCAAGGTTGGAACTTTTAGATTCAATGCTCTCATCTCTGACACTTGAGCTACTGCAGAAGTACCTGCAAAAGCTGTCCATGATTCCTGCGTGGGCCAGGACTGCAAGAGTATGAAACTCTGGATGAATGGCCTGGATACTTCTGAGAGCTGATGAATGATGAGATGCCAAGAACCTCAGGATTCATACAACCCTGAAGATCTATCATGATAAAGTTCATCTTTGCTGCTCCATTCCTTTCAAGCTGTCCTCTGTCCATCTATTACCTCATGCCAGTTCCAATCTTCTTGTCTTTCCACTCACAGATTCTACTCTCCCTTTCCAGTTCCCTGCCCTCAGTTCAGACTGTTTCCAGTCCCCTGCTTTCCAGAGCCTTACCTGGGATTTAGGTCACCGCTTGCTTTTCACTTAACAGCTAACCCCCACAATAAAACAGTACTCTGTCCCAAGCTGTATTAGAGCTAATATTACAGCAGAGCTTTTATAATGTTGATGGGTTTTCTCTGAATGTACATGCATTGCAGTTATAGGTTACTAGAAGCTAAATTAACAGATTGCAGGCTTTATAAAAAGGCTGTCAATTTTACAAATATATTTCCACATATCCCCACATCTTCTATGCCAATGAAAAAAAGGGATCTTTGGCCTTTGAAGGGCACTTTGCTAAATGATAATCTGCAGCTTCCACTACAGATAATGGTATAAAACCCAAATGGCTGTTGCAATGCTCCATTTTTTGATAAGTACAATAGCCTTTATCCCAGGCCATGGTACATCTGGTTCAGGGACATTTTTGCTTGTTTTTCATCGGTCTACGTTCAGTGATGGTGGACAGAACTGAATTGCAATTCTTTGAAGTGTCATTCATGGAAAAAGGTGAAGGTAACTAAAGGAAAAAATAACTTTTTATTAGCACAAAGGAAGCAGCTGGATTTAAGGTCTAGTTAAGGGAGAGTGCTGTTGGATTATGCCAGAGAAAAGCATTTAGGAGGTGACAACAAAGTTGTTCATGTAAGGCAACTGAGAAACTTGAGGTGCAGGGGATTCAATTAAAAATTAAATGAAGAGAATCAACTATCTGTTTTAAGTAGGAGAAGAAATATTGCATGTGAAGCTATATTTTGTGAATCAAGGAGGGATGGCAAATCCCTGGACACTGACACTAAGTTTATTAAAACTGCAATCATCTGTCTATACCTGTCCTCAGTGAACCTTTTTATTTGCATTATATATTGAAGTGACCTAATTATTTCATGTGGAACAAAATCATGAGGTTCAGCAGCACGCAAAGAAGCCCTACAGTTTAGTGGGCATACATTTAGTAGAAAATTTGTGTATTATGGAATTTTACCACTGCTAAATTCAGCCATCAAGCTGACCTTTGTGAAAGCTTCCACTAGGTGACTGAGCCTTTCTACAAACTTCACAGAAGACCCCAATTCAACAGATTCCATTGTTGGAAGGTGGTTTTTGTTGTTTGGGTTTGGGGTGGTGGTGGTGTTTGGTGTTTTTTTTGTTTGGTTGTTTTTTTTTTTTCCAGGGTTGGGGTGGGGTAACAGATGCCTGTCATTAGGAATTTTGCAAGTATTCTGCTCTGGAGTTCTCAGTAGCTTTTGCTCATTGCCCACACCATTCCATGCTAGTGACCAAAGGCAGTGGAGAGAAACCACTCCATTCCTTCTTGGTGGGTGACAGGTTTAATACAGCCAATTCCATATCACTGCCCAGTCAGTCTAAGCCCTGAAGGCAGAAAAAGTAACAACAGGATGCTCGCCTTCCACTGTTCAAAGAAACTGATTGCTCTTTGCAGGTAGCTGCCAGATAGTATTAAAAAAAAGTCCAGCCACAAAGTACTAGACAGAGAAACCTGTTTCTTACCTGTCCTCCTCCTCACCCAGTTTGTTATGCCTTCTGTTTCTGACTTCAGAGGAAATGATGAATTAAATGATTATTTGAATTCTAAACTTTATTGGGAAAGAAAGACTAGTTTAAACATGTGATTTCTTGACCATTTTTACATAGAATGCTATAAAGTTTGAAATAACTATAGAAAATAAGAGTAAAATAATTTTTTGTAATGCAAAATTAAAATATAATCTTTACTACTTTCTCACTAGTTTTCCTTCAGTGTAGCAATGTGGAATAATCTGATTTATCATTTGCCAACAACCATTAACCCCATCAGACACAAGATTCCACTGCAGTTCAGATGCCTTGAGACATTTTTTCTTCTACCATCTATAAAGATACAACTCATCTTCTGCAAACTTTTGTATAACCACGAACAACTTAAATGTATTATTCACATCCAAAAAGTGCTACAGGAAAAATGTAACGTATCAAAAATCTAACAGTATCCTAGCAAGTCATAGGGCTTGGGAATATGATAACATAGGAAATACAAAACTGACAGTGTTTCCAGAACCTGTCATACTTCTAATGTCAACAGAAGCTTTTCTGTCCAGAAATGCAGTAAACACCAATGCATCAGCATCACTGGTGTGGTATCCTTATACTTCATCCATTGTCTAACACTAGAATTGCAATCCTAAATAATCTCCATACTTTTCGATATTCTTTAATCATACATCCTATACTTTGCAAAACCAGCAGGGCCAAAACATACATCTCTGACACAGCTGAAGAGATGCTTATAAACCCAAGAATTAATACAACCCTAAAATAAGTCTCCTGACTATGCAAGAGTTACTACAAAATAAATGCAGCAGCAATCACGCTGGCATTTGGCATGGCTTGCTTTTAGCCGGTAGCTCCAACTCTCAAAACTTACCAGCTACTACATTCAACTTTTTCATCAGTTAGTCTAGTCTGGTAAAGCTGTATTGTCTTTAATGCTAAACAAAGAGTCATGTTCACAGTTATGAACCAACCTGAGTGCTGGGAAGAAAGGTAATCCTCTGTAGATCTTTCTGTGGGCCGTTTGTTTTTCATGCATTCCTTCTTGGACTGGAGCAATCTGAGTGATTCATTGTAATGGTGCCTGCATTTAAAATAAAGGCTTCTGTGTGAGGTAATCCTCTCAGAGATGCACAAAGTGATTACCTGGCACTTTCGGATTCAAGAACACAGTCTGCTTTTATGCACTTTGGATTTAAATATAATTTGTTAAGAATTTAGCATATGCATTCTACCGTGGGATTAGTACTAATGTAGTTAACATTTTGCAGAATTCACAAGCAATCTGTGTAATGGTATTCTTGTTTTCAATTTCTTTTTGAAATTCTACCGTTATGGCAATTTTGGTAGCAACATTACTTTTAATACATTGTGGAGGTTTTTGCTTGAAACAGGATTAAATCACAGTTCAATCACTACATTTAATTTCTTGATTAAATTCAACCCCTCATGATGAAGTTCCTATAATGTATGCTCAGAAGTTTTCAGTAGGAGACATTCTTGTTCTCCCACATCCTCTTCTCCACAAAAACGTGTTTTCACCTTCCAGTTTTCCCTTTCATTTTAATGAAAAGAATCACAATGCTGAGAAACTCAAAATGTACAATTGTCATAAGATTTCTGGCATCCACGATGCTTCTAATTTGACTGAGTTTGAATCCATGGAGGCAGGCAAGGATCCTTTTGTCAGTTTTTCCAGGTTTCTATTGCTTTATTCTTTTCCAACTCCTGGTCACTGGTGCCCCACTGCAATAGCAGTACTACTACTTCATGGTAGTGGCCCCTTTGATCAAGGGCAAGTGCCAATCTCAGATTCAAACACCTAAACTCCCTTCCAAATCAGCATGGCCTTGCCTGTTTAGAATAGTCCCTGACTTGCACCATCCTGAGCCATACTTAGGCATCATTCATATGGGCACGAGCAAGAATTGTTTCAGGAAACAAGCTCACAGTTAAACAGGACAGGCAGACACGGACTCAAGCGAGTGTCTTGACTCTCTGTCTAGTACATATATAGCCGAAGTGACCATCAGGTCTTCTATAACTGTGCCAAAGCAATGATTATGAGTTACAAAGTAAAGTCCAAATTCAGTACGTGTACAAAGCCATAGATAATCCTTTGAATGTTTGGCTTAAAGAATGAATTTATAGCTTAGTCATTTAAATGTACACTTTTCAAATCATGCAAATACTTTTGTCCACAGGAATAAGTTGCACAAGTGTCGGGAACATACACCTAGACAGGCTGCATAACTACCTCCAGTAATTTTTGATGCTCAGCCATTGGCTAAAGAAACTACACAGACAAGAGGTGAGGGACATATGGTAATAGAGAGTAGGTAGCAGTAGCTTGGCCTGTGCCTTCCTACATTTCTATTTTTAATCCTGCCTTGTTGTAAACAGGCTGATACTATGTATAGTCAAGTACATTAACTTCGTATCATGGACTGACATTCTTGGGCCACGATTCAAAAATAAGAACTCTTGGCAAAGAGCTCACTGCAGGACTAATGTTACAAGTACTTCAAAATCAACCACAAGGTCTGTTCAGCAGGTGTTTCAAGTGCTGGGGCACAGAGGGTTATGTTATTTTAAAGATACACCAAAAAGGACAAACCAATCTGTCAGTTCATCAAGCATTTTCTGAACTGCATATGAAGCTTTGAATAACTAGCACAATTCAATTAAAGTTGGGTAAGATAGATCTTTACCAATTCTACATTAATTCACAGTATCTCTGCACCACAATGAAATCTATATTACCAGAGGAATTAATGTAATTATTTGGCCACTGACAATACTGTTTTGTCTACTGTTCTCTCCTGCTCTCCAAAAAAAGCCTTGAGATAGTGTCCAAAATTTCCATACTCAATGTAACAGGCAACTAATAGCACTGCCACAAGTGGGATATGAGCCTTCCTGCTTAAAATTTTTATGTCATAACTATTTGGGAGCCTCTACAAAATCCATAATTTTGATGGAATATGACAATTTCATTGCACTCAGGTAAAATAAGTACTGTAGGAAAAGGCCATTCATGTGTCTCAGGACACAATGTTCTACTGCAGTTAAGTGTATATTTCAAAATACCAATGAGACATTTAGGTACAATAATATTTTTTGCCTTTGCCTTGCAATAGCAAAATCTCTTTCTACTGGTACTAAAGTTTTCTACCTGAGGGAGCTTATAGTGAAGGCAGGGATTGGTGCTTGGTTCTTTGACCGGGGAAGAATCTATAGATTAACCTTCAACACCTATGAAGAAACACAACTCCACAATAAACCACTGCCTATTTATATTTGGGTAAGGATCTAGCCACTTTTTTTTTTTTTTTTATATTCAAATGTGACAGTTAAAATAGAATAATATAGCCAAAACACCTGCTTGTCCTATTTCATCAGGATGCTTCTTCCCCATTCAAGGGACAGGATTCAGTATCAGATTATGGCACTGGTTCAGCTCATTAATATAGGTCACCAATTGAGAAAAAAATGCTTTAAATTCATTTCTCTCTGTAACAGGCATCCATTTTAACATTTTATGAATTTATTTATAAAGCTAGAGGTTCACTTTCTAGAGCAACAGGAAGCTGGGTTGTTCATACCACATGGATATCACCTTCCCTGAGCAGAAAATTATACATACAGATTTTATTTATTGTCCCTCTTATACTAAAGGACTCTGAAGTAGACTTACAATTTACAAACCCAATCTTGCAAGTAATAGTCACTTCAGCTGGCCCTGTGCAAAATTAAAGCCTTTCTAAGTAGGATCACCTGATCTGTAAGATCTGTTGCTGCTTCTCTGGACAAAAATAGTTCTACAAAACTGAAGTTTAAGAGAAAAATCTCATACCCAACCAATACTGCAGACAGAACTTTCTGTGATTTCTCACATTGGAATATACAAGTGTGATTAGAGAAAAGAACAGAGAAGTTTTCTGCAAAGACAGGGTAGTGTTGTCTAGTCTTCCTCCCACCCTGATGCTATTCTGCTGGCCAGAGGGAAGGGGCAAAAGAAGTAGCAGGATGTCTATGTTCACTCAACAATGAAAATAAAAGCAGAACTAAAAGGCTCTACTAGGGTTTTTTGTAAGTACATAAGGTATTCTTACGTATGCTTTTGTAAAGTAACAGGTCTGGTTTTTAACTGCTTTCACACAGAGCTCTAAGGGCTTTCAGGGCAGTTGTTGGAAGGCACATTTTAGAGCCTTAAGCTATACAAACAACTGTTTCCAGTTAGAAAGTAACCTAGAAAGTGTGGATAGAAATGAAGAATCATTGATGGATCTTACAGCACACTTGATTTTTTGAAAGACATCCATGAAGTCTTTCACTTTAACAATATGTTGATTTTTGTAGCATCTTCGTTTCCAAAAAGTGGCTAGCACATGAACTTTGCATTTTCATGCCTTGCACCATAATGTATTTATTACCAAGACAAACCACATGGGAAAAAGGCACATTTCAAGGTCCCTACATCAAGTTAACTGGTTTTAGACAAATTGTTTTGGTTTTCCTTCCAGCAGAAAACCACAGTAAACTGTGATTTTGAAGAAAACATCAGCAGTTATGGGCTTGAGTTGAACTTGCCATTAGCGTTAGTAAGAAAATTTTTCAGGGATGCATGAATAGATAAACCTGCAGAGATAATAACAATGCCAACATAGCTAATCTGGAATAGGGAAGCTCCTGAAGAATAGGTTTGTTTGTAAAGTCTCTTACTTTCCAAGATCTCTATACTACCTGCTTAGACTTAAAAACAAGAGAAATAACACGAGAGCCAAGAACTTTACTGCTGAACTCTTTCAGTCAGTACAATTTTGCAAGACCCTTTCTTGGAAGAGACTTTCAACATGCACCTCACTACTTAAATGGCACAAGTGCAATACTGTGGTGTATTGCTTATGTGTGAGGAAAGCCTATCTGCTTTGCACTAGGAAAGGAAAGACTCCAGATGGGGAATACTGACTAAGCAGCCTTTCTGAAGGAAGGTGATGTGAATTTTCATTGCTCACAGATCTAATACTTTATTGCATAGCAGATGATGCCATAAACAGACATGTTCTGCTTAGCTTGGGTGTTTTACATGAGTGAGTTGTTTGGATTGATCTGGTAGCCTGACAGAATTTTGGCAATCAGTAACTTCATAAAGAAAATAAGAGAAAAAAAAAAGTAATTACCGCAATACTTCTACTGTCTCTGTCCATGTCTCCTGCTCACTCTCCCATGGATCAACTCGAATCCAATCAGATGTCTTCAGTGCTCGTTTAGCCATTGCTATCCGGTGCCTTGCTGAAACCAAGCCTTTCTTTCCATAGTCATCATTAACAGGAGACATTATGCCTTCAATCACCTGATACCTTCCTTTTCAAAAAAAAAAAAAAAACAAAAAAAGAAAAATCAATCACATTCACAGACTCTTGAAAATTTAGGGTGCACAGGACCCTGGGTGTTCACCCAGTTCAACCTCTTCAAAACACATTTAACTTTAAAGATATGAGAGGCTATGAACAACCTGATCTAGGTATTATTTTAATACAGAAAGAGCAATTTAAAAAGTTAAAAAGCCGCCTTATTGTCCCTCTGTGAACTGCCCACAGTTACTATCAATATGTTTATCCTATTAGATGATTCAAGAAGGAAAGCTGGATGAACACACAATTCTCAGGCAAGTAGATATGGTTATAAATTATGATGCTAACTTTCAAAAATACTGGAATATAAAACTGTATGTAGCAAATACAGCTTTTATATAGCAAGAACAACGGATAACTTAGCTGACCACTGCTTTTTTCTTAAGCACCTGATGCCTGTTATTTATCAAAACCATTGTGCCTTTTCATTGTGTTAAAGCAAGAATTATAACATATTACTGCAGCTGTGATTAATGAGATTCAGACAAATCAGAAGATTCAAGAACAAAGATGGGGCTAATGGAGTCTAAAATGAGACTTATAGCACTATGCACCAAACATCAGCTTAGCAGCCATTAAAGACCCTTTCTATCTGTCTGATCATGTTAATTAAATTTGAAAATCTGCCCACATTTTTCTACTCCTGTAACACGACATAATCATTAACATGACAAGATCTTTTTGTTAGACTTGACAGTTGTAGTCTCAAATCAGGAAACAAAAACATAGCTCTCATTTTAATAACTCTACAGGGAAACAAAGCACTGTTATAAGCTGCATCCCTCAAGAAACAGAGCAGAGAAAGGGTGTTGCAAATAAACAGAAATGAAACAAAATGATTTCTAATGTAACACATGCATTTTAAATAACTATGATAAATATACTGAAAGAGGAAAAAAATCCTCTTCCTTTTTCCTAATTCAATTGTTTCAACAAAGAAACTTAAAGAATGCAGTAAGTTCCCTCTATTGCTTTGTGATAAAAATGATACCCAGGACTCAATTTCTGATACTGGCACGTGACAACTGGATATTCTAAAATGGCCAGTTGGACTTGAAAAACAGCATTAAAATTCAAGGAGATTTACAGGCCTGTCTCCTGCTGAAACGTCAATCCAAACTATCCTCTGTTTTAAAACGTTGTTCTTATAGGCAAAATGGTCAACAGAGCAAGATAAAATTTTCCAGAAACATAGGTATGTATATAATTCAGTTCATCCCTTGATCTGAAACTGGAAATATTTTCACTTGACATAAGAACAACAGTTATTCTCTGATACTTTGATAATATACAATGCTATAATAAATTCTCATTTAAAGGGAAAGAAATTAGTTTGAATTCACTGATACGTTGCCCTTATTAATAGGTTTTCCTTAGAGAATAATATTCTTTTCCACATTTCAGTTCCTTTCTTTTCAGCTTTTACAGATATAAATTGTTTCTTTATATTTTAAATGAATATATTAAATGGAAAAATTAAAATTGTGTGAGAACATGCTAGCCAAGAATGACCGCAACTCTGCCATTTCCTTGTGAGCTGTAAAGAGTGCAATCCCTAGTCCGGCCTAGAACTGCACAAATTGGATGAGATAAGAGTTTCTGATGTCATATCAGTTTGTTCCAAAGCAGAAATGAAACCAAATGGAAGAGGAAAAAAATCAAGGTTGCTAATACTTGAAGTACCAAAAATCAAACACAGTAACTCTCTGAGATGATTCACAATAACTGAGTAACCCAGCACTATGCAAACATGATGCACATGAGAACCTTCCACCTGAAAATACAAGCTTTATCACTCAAAACGTAGGAAAATATGCTATTACTGGCTCTAAATAACTTCTGTCCTCTTCAGTAATTTGAAAGTTCTCCTATTCAAATATGTCCCTTGATTTTGGGAGGCATGCAAGCAGGAAATAATTAAGTTCTACCATCTTGAGTTGTTTTGTTTTGTTTTTTTCTCATTTCCACTGCAATTCTCTTCTCTGACCTATAATTTATCACAGGCAGTTCCAAACTCTCCTTGGTCCAGAATTATCTTAAAATTCTATTTCTTTAGAATGCTATTTGTTCTCATCATGCAGTATGTTATTATTGCTTGTCCTAAGTATGTGTAAAAATCCTCCAGGCCCTTAAGTGGCTTTGCTTTTCAAAATATATTTATCAAAAGCAGCAAAAAATTTCCTCTTGCTATGAACTTACATCCTCTAAGAACTACTTAGGATAACTAGTTAGAAAACTAAATATTATGAAAATAATAAAACAAAAAATGTCCCTCAAACATGTTAAAGTGGTATTATTACTGAAAACATGTATTTAGTATTCTGTTATAAAGGTCACTGCAAATTGTCAACCACTAACACAAATTGTAATGTTGAATTAGCTTATTAATACTAAATCATATTTATCAAATGCCAATTTCATATAAAATTATATGTGTACTTTTGCAGGGCTTTTAAAGATATAATTTCATCTAGTAGTATTTACTATTAGAAATCAGACTTACTGGAAACTGCCCCAATTCCCTTTTCAGCACTAGACAAGAGACTAACTTCTGCATATTAGTGCATTAATGTGAACAACTGCAGAGCATAGGATTACAGATTTTTGGTTTGGGTTCTGGAAGGTTTGTCCAGGAATAAACCTTTTCTTTGCTTAATTAAGCCTGTTCTAAGGGGATAAAGTTACCCACATATCTAAGATTAAACGATATGAGGCTGATGAACAGTTTAAATTTTACTGCATAGTATCTATACAACATCAAATAAATAAATAACAAAAATCACTTTGATTGCCAAGGAGTCAGTCCTCCTCTGTGAGGAAAGTGGCAGCTATTTCAAAATGTAAAAAGATGTAAAACTTGCTATCAGAAGTGAAAAATGTTGGAAAATAGTTACAATACAGCCTCATGTTCTAACCATCTGAGATGCAAAAAGACCTTACATTAACATAAGTTTTCATTTCTTCACTGAAATAACCACTGGCACACTTGCTTTTACAAATACGGTTAGTTAAATGGTTTATTAATTTCTTTTACCAGCCTTTTATGTGTGACTACACATACGGATTATTATGTGATTTTAATGTATTGAAGTAATAGTTTCCCTTCAACCCAGAAGAAATCAACAGTTACCTTTCCAGAACTCTCAGCCTACTAACGCTAGGTGAATAATACAAGAATTTTCCATTGTTCCATTTAAACCCAAATGTTAATTTTATTTATAGGCTGTCATTAACTGGGGTGGAGGGAGGGATATCTAATATCTTTGTTCAGATAACATGTAGGGGAGAAAACAAAAACAAAACCACCATGTAACGACTAGATACCAGTAATCCCAAAATTTGAGTTGTTCAAAACAATTTACAGACTAAATTTCAGAAAGATACTATCCAGTGCTTACTTTCCCATGACGCGTATGTAGAGATTGCTAAGCATGAAAAAAGAAAATAGGAAAGACTTTTCAAACTTCATGTTCAGTTACCTTCTGTGAGGGGAATTCAACAGAAGGAAAAAAAAAAAAAAAAAAAAAAATCAAAGGGCAAACAATTCAGCAATCCTTGCATTCAAAGTCAACATAAGCAACAAATACATCAGAGCAGTAAGGGACAATCTTTTAGGATAGCTCCCCATAGGATGGATGACTTTACCTTCACCACTTTGGAGCCCTTGAAAGATGCAGTCACCGAATTGGATGAAGTGTGCAAAAATTGTAGTGACAGATGCCATATGAGTACCTAGACAAACATAAATCATATCCACCTGGCTGAGTGAACTACACAGCCTGAAGGTACAGATTTACCTCTGCAGTCAGCCAGCCACACAAATACACTGCTACTTCAGGAACTCTCCTCCAATAGCTAAGTAACTGAGCATGCACACCGATCAGTCCCCAAATTAATGCTGATCGCATCTATAATAAACATTTTGTATGAATACCTCCAAATACAACTTCACTTTACAGACACCATCAACAGTTCACTTGATTTGGACAAAAAGGAAAGGCTGTTTCTTGACATCTATGAAAACGAGTATTTCCTCCAGAAAGGAAGGCTAAAACCACTGTCTTGAGAGTAAGAATGTGAATAATAAAAGTATTGTAGCTCCACTCACAGGACACCTGATTCTGAAATGCTCTCATCCAAGCTGACTTTTGCCATGTAACATCACTGGGAAGCAATGGTTTTCTTCAGAGATGCTACAGAACAGATGACTAGTATTCCAAAGTCAAATATATGGGCATAACCCAAATACCTCTGTGAGCACGGGACATTCACCCCTTATTCTGCTGGGTTTTAGAGTAAGACAACGAAACTTGTGGAACAAAAAGATGCTTACACTTCTTCCATTTAGAAAAGCATTCCTTAAACTCAGAAAAAGGTTAGGACCTGAACTGTATACACTGATAACAGTATTCTGAAAACTGAATTTTATGTAACGGAAGTGTTTTCTTTAGGGATGTGGTATATCTTGAGATGTCTTAAGACTTAGGCTTTTGTTGCTTAGATTTGCACCTCTGCAAATTGCACTCTATAACTTTCGTTCTGAACACTAAGCCACACATACATTGTTCTTCATGCATCTTTCTAGGGTAGTGCCTAATAAAAATAGCCACACACTGCTCTATTTAAGCAAGCACCACAGTAAATCTTGTAAAAAAAGTTTCCTTTTAATTTTTAAGTTCAGTTAATTTTAACTGTCTCTATTGTATATTTGGTAACTACTGCTGATCTGATCCTATTCCAATCATATATCTGTATTGCTATATACACTAGCAAAAAAGTAGGATCAGACCAGGATTATTTTGTGTTGTTTTCAAATTCCAGTTATCAGAATTGTTGCAGGAAAACAAATCTTTATCTGTGCATTTATCTTGACTTGCTGCTGTTACAATCTGTTCCTATCCCGTTTTTGAAACTATCAGTCCATTTTAATCAGATGCAGCCCTTGAACACCATAAACTTCTAAATTCCCAACGCTGGTTAGTCAGTGACTAATTACTCGCTGGACTTCTCAGCTCTGCTGCCCAGTGCTGCATCTAACCCAATGCACTGATTGTGTCACATTTTCCACAAGTTTTCATAAGATAGTAACTGATCTTCCTTCACTTTGCATCTGTCTTGTCACAGATAGAAACATCTTGCATTTCATACCCCCCTCCTTTGTCCTCTATCCCTTGTGGTCTCATCTGGAAACTTGGTGATGCAAGTATCCCCCACTAGCAATACTTGGGAAACAAGGTTTTAAACATCTGATAGCGGCTGATTCTAGTACTATTTCTTTGGACTTTATGGTCAAAAGAGAAATACAGTCAAAGAAAAATAAAAGCATCTGGCATCAGCTATTAACAGACTGGAAAGGCATTTGCCACAGTCAGGGCAAGTTTCAAGAAACAATTCTGAAACAAGTTTCTAGCTATGGGTGAGGATGTGTAAAGAGTCAAATGCACAAGAGTAGACGCAAAATTCAGATAAAAGAGAATCATTATTCAGTCACATGTAGCTACACCCATTGTATTTAAAAAGTGGCATGACAAGATCTGTAGACCGATATTAACAGAAAAAGCATCAATTACTTGGCACGTGGCAATGAAACTGCAGATACAGCTTAAAGTATCAGAAAATCAGTAAGTTTCCCTACTTGTATGTATGAAATGTATGAATGTGTGTATGAAATACGATGAAAAAGTATGTATGGAAAAAAAGATTAGACAGCATTTGAAACTAAAGTGATGTGCAAAAAGTTGGCAGACAGAATTACTGGGGATATCAGTCAGGACGCACATCATGGATAGTTAAGTCATTCATGGCAGTAAAATCTGAGCGTGAAGCCAACTCCAGCCAAACTATTGCATAACTCATCATTTTTGCCTGATTTCTGATCAAGCTGAAATACTGAAGTAGTACCAGAAGTAAGTCATTCTCACAGGTAGGAAACATCACCCCTCATGCTAGTTAATTTTTCACTCATGCTAGTTACTTTTTCAGTTATTCAGTGTGTACATTAGCTCAGAAATGTATTGTTCTCACTGAGAAGGCAATCAGTATGAATATGGCAGACCACTACCTTGCTTCAAACAAACTTTAGTCATGTATAACCACTGTCCTCCAGCCCCCCTATCAACTCCCAGTCTGCAACTAGTGCTTCTTAGCAAGTAAGTTCCAATTTCTCCTCTCCTTCACTGGGTAACTACACAAGTAGAAACAGGACTGAAAACATGAGAGAATAACCAATTAATTTCCTGTGTGTGATGGTTCTGCCATAAAACAGGCATCCAGAATCAATCATTTTATAGCATGTTGCCAACCCCTTCTGTTTGAGAAGCTGTCTTCACCATAGCAAGAAAGACCACATACCAGATTGTATGTATCCATACATATAAAACACATATATCTACATTTACAGTTACTTCAAATAATGCTACCTCTACTTGGGACTGGTAAAGCTTCTACAAGTTAATTGAGGATTCTTGGTTTGCAGGCATCCTTGCTTAAGCATTCAGAAAGTACAATGACACTGTAGGCAACCTAGACACAAATTAAGTCTCCTTTAATGCATGAAGTATGCACAGTAGTAAGATTCCACACATTAAACTAATTAGTCAAAAGGCAAGTCACATGCTATCCAGAACTAAGCACTGATGTTAGAGAGGTGCAATGTAATGCACAACTTTCATTTCAGCCTTTAAAAATTTCATTTTAAGTATGATTTTCAATAGACTTAGGTAAACTTCTGAGTAAGGGGTAGAGAGTTTGTTACAGAGAAAGCAGACCAGACAATGCATTATGATCCAGGCAGAATCATAATTAATTCCCCATTTCAATCCTTCTTTCAAGGTAAAGAAGTAAGTTACTGGTCTATAACATACGACTTAAACAAAAGTACCTGTTGGTCTCACATCACCTTTCTACTCCTTGCACACCTGGGCAGCAGGGGCAGTTATAAAATTACAGTGAGAAAAGCCAATTCAAATCCCTTTTTAACCCTTTATTTCTAATCCTGTGGGAGCAACAAAATCATTTTGCAGTTACAATAGAGACTTGTACAGGCAGCCCTCAGAGCCAGTTATGTATTTCTTCCTCATGAACGCCAAAGTCTTCTCACCGTATATGACGAGTATGTAGTTGCTGCTTTTACTGCACAGATTCTACCCCCTCCTCCCCACAATTTGACAGCCAAATTCCTTTTACTACTATTTTCTGTTCAGATTCCTACTGAACCATCTCCCTAGGAACTTCTCTGCCAGGTTCCAATAAACTATGATTCCCTTCCAACCGCTTCCAGAAACATATGCATATGTTTTAGCTGACAGATGGAAAAAAAAAAAAAAAAAGCCTCAGCAACTAAGTAGTTGATCAAACTTAGGAGTTCAATGCTTCTCGGTAGCTTTTCTGATCCTTGCTTAAGTTCCTGGTATTACCCACCTTTCTCCTTAGTTGCTGAAACCTTCTAGCCTGCTGACATCTAGCTTTTCTGATCTCCTTTATGACCAAATTATTTTGCTAGGGGAGGTAACTTGTACCTCCTAGTGAAGATAGATAATGAATAATTAACATTTTATCTTTTCTCCAGTTTCATCTGGCTGTCAAAACTGCTAACTGTAACACTTCTTCATAGTAAAATACAATGTATCATAAATGCATGAAATTTGAACGTAAATGTTTCTTCTCAGTTTCAAAATTGTTAAGCGTACTCTTCCACAAGGCTTAGTCTGTTCCATGAATATGATCCTAAAACTGCTGATAAAACTTTCACTTTATTTGCAGGAATGCTCATTATGATACTTGTTTATGTACTGAGTCAAAGGAAAAGGTAATGCTAGACCTATATGGAATATGCCGTGAAAGCCTCATGTTGAATGATCAATAAACAACATTAAACTTAAGCCAACTGTAAAGTGACAGCTTATCTACAGTGACTGTTAAAAATCTTTCTTCCTTTTCACAGTAAAACACTGTGTGTATGGTCCTAACACACCTTACTGACCTGTTTGGTGCAGGTGATCTCTAGCCAGCTCAAACAAACGCATATGCATGTTTGTGATGGGGTTAAAGGATCCACAAGCCAGAAGAATGAGAGGTATCCTGCTCTTCATGATGACATCAAAAAATTAAAACTCCACCCTAAAAAAAAATTATTAAAATAAAAACCAAATTTGACAAAGAGCAGTCTGCCCATTGCTCCTCAAACTAAAAGGAGCATTGTTTTCACAACTGTGTATTCCTGGAACGCTAGTAAATTATCAGAATATCAGTCCTCTATACCATCACAGCACACAGGAAGTACTAGCTCAAACACATGTGTTCTTTGGTATTAATTAGAAAAGCATCAACAAATTCTGTTTCCCCATATACAGAGATGTCCAGAAAGTATTTCTAGAAATTCATGTTGTCACCTGGCCTCCAGCCTTCTCCATCAAGTGTAGCAGTCCTCCTGGACTTGCATCCCAAACTTCAGAAGCCAGTCTTGGGTTAACAGACCAAATCTGGTACAGATTCTGTGCTCTGTTTAGCCAAATTCTGTTCTCCATCTGCAGTGTACCAAAGCACTGTAGCTCAGAGCCTACCTCCCACTATTACCAGTCCTTATAGTCTCCCTGCCCACCCCCCCACCACCCAGCTTTTATTACTTAGAAAAATTTAACAATGTCAAGTATATGTTTTATAGCTGCCAACTCTATCAGTTCTTTACAGAGGATTTACAACTCTGAAGACTAAGACTGTACCATTTAACAGCATTCAATGCACCTAGCAACAAGTTTTAATATTTTCACTTGTGACATGGTGGCAGTTTGCAAACTTTCTATAGAGAGAATTTGAAGCATACGTGCTATCTGTACTTTGACCATCTAGTACTGAATATAAACATAAAGATTATTTTATAATGTTTTCATTTTACTTTACTCATTTCTCCTATCTCCCATCATACTAAGGGAGATATACTGGGGGAAAAAAAGACTCACAGGCTGTAAAGCCACTGAAAGTTAGAAACAATTTTATGGTCTACATTTGTAGCAGCTGTAGGAAGCACATTTCACAGCGCTAGGTCTCTCTCCTTTGATTTACTCTTCCTGTATAGACACTAACAAATTCATGCGTGAAAATTGTATGCAAGCTTTACAGGTTCTTCATTCAGAAGAATCAAACTCTAAGTGTTCTTTTGTTCAATATCAGCAATTCTGTAAATGTATCTTCATTGTATGGGGAAACATCTTTTTGCCTTGGAACAGGTAACAAAACAGTATCTGTGATTAACTGAAAAATAAATCACTGCTAAACTGAAAAAGAAATCATTGCTAGAACATGTGCTCTCCCATAGTCCCAACTTTTTGCTAGATAAATTCTGTTGCCACAGATTAGTCAATGCTGAACTCTCAATGATAAATTGATTAATTCTAGACTAAGAATTTCCTAGAAGCAGGAACTTTTTAGTCACAACTACAATGGTGTTGCTCAGCATCCAGCATCACAAACAGGCTTGTACAATCTTATACGACAACCTAAAACCAATGACACAATCATATAACTCTACCCACTTGCCAAGCAGTATCGGTCAGCACGTCACTCAAACACATGTGCAGGGAGAAAAACACATACCCATTCTTCCCTCTAACACATATCAATAGCAGCTCTAGCTCTTTCATCTGCTACTTAATGGCTCTGGTATGCTGTCTGCTCTTCTGATGACGTGTAGTTTATATATCCTTTGCATTTCTTTTCTTTGCCACCTTGAAAGTTATAAACTGAATAATTTCTTTTGTTTTTTAAAAGAAACTTTAGGTTTTATAGACTTCTCTATTTCTCACCTGAAACAGATGTGTTGGATGGTCTGATTGCAGCTCTTACTCGTTTATACCTCTGAGACTCTAGGAAAGAGTTCATCAGGTAATTCTTAATGATAACCAGACAGTACTGTTAATGGAAACTCAAAAACCAAACCAAAACAAGAAGAACAAAAAATATTAAAAAAAAAATCAAATCATGAATGTATTAATGGTAAAAATGTAGAAAACAGGCATTTCAAAAGATGTTTTTATACATATATACATCACATACACCCTATATATATAAATATCTATCTACATAAACAAAAAACAAAGCAGTATTGTTTTTATTCCTACTATCCCCAATCTCACATATCCTAAACTTATTCAACACAGGAATAGTAAAACTTCTAAGACTTTAAACAAAACTTTCCAATTCAGTCACTATCTTGGCTGATATTAATTAACTAAGGATTTAAAATCATTAGAACACAACCCAAAGTAACAGGAATAAAAAAGAGAGTTAACTGATTTTCAGCTAAGTTCTCTTGAGAAATCAGAGAGGTAAAGTTTAAATACAGAACTTCAAATGAAGGAGAAAGCCTTCTGGCCATCTTATGGCATGCAGTGGCAAGCCACACTTCCTTCAAGTGCTACAGCATCCCAGTGTTCCTACAAATACAGGCTTTTACAAACATGCCGTTCAGAGTAGTATGCGTTTTACCTACACACATGAAGTGGACTGTCCGTAACTAGTTTCACAATCTGAACACAAACTACAAACAAGTAGGTGACTGTGCTGTTATCAGGCATTTACTGAGTGTTCATGTTGTGCCAGGGGAATAAATTTCTATTTCATGTGTTCCATAAAAATGAGCCATCAAGCCAGTCCTGAATAGTTCAGTAAGTTGCCTCTCTTGCCAAATGGCCTACAGACCAAGAAAGCAGTAGTTTCTCCACCAATTTAAAGATGCTAATACCAATTTGCACTTATTAGTTGCTATATGTTTGCAAAAAGTCACCCAAGCTTAACTTCAATAATATACTCTGTTAAATAAATAACCTGCGATTAATTTGTTCCCTAGCAATTGTCCCTTCAATTCCATTAAAGGCACCCCATAACACAGAAGTGTTTCCTCCTATTTCTGCTCCCAAGTCTAGCTAAAATATGAAGTACTTTTGAAGAAGTTGTGCATGGATAATTCAACTGTTAATCCAGTCTTGTTGCAAGGCTGCAAAAAGAAATTCCAATTAAATCAAACATGTATCTTGATCTCTAACAGGAAAGGAGAATTAAAAACGCACAATGCACCTAGTTTGGGAGGGGAAGAAAGGCCAGTGTGACGTCTAAAAGCAGGCTGCAATCAAGAAAGTAAACTGGGATTTCCTTGGTACCCAACTTCTTAGGAGTGCTGCAATGTAATGGATGTTATCAATCAGCAAAAATGGCAATTATTCAGCACTTCTAGAATTCGGGTTCTTATCTCTGTCCTTCTACTGCCATAACTGTGAAATCAGAACTAATGTTCAATTATTTCAGAGCCTGGACCTGGCTTCACACATATCTTAGCTGAAGTGACCAGAGCAGTAGATACCTCCTTCACTACTTACTCCTAATTCTCCCTATTGCATCTGTGACAAACTATTGCTTTTATGTATAGGCTACATATACGCAAGTGCTCCATAATCATTAGATGATCATCTCCAGAAGCCTCTGAGGGTAATTAATTCTAGAAAGGAATCACTTTTGTAATTACAATCACTCTTGCATCAAAATACTCTACCTACCCAGGAACTGAAAGGAAGAGAAAAACCTAAACAGGAAGGATTTATTTTGGAAAAATTCCAATACTGGTATCACCCCTATTTTAATAAACATACTATATGTTTTACAAGCAACAATGCATTGTTCTGCACATGCAATTTCAGGACCTTTTCTAAGGTCCTAAATAAACCCAACAGCATTGTGTACCTTCCCAGTATACTTAAGACATTGATTAAGCAAAGATTCCAGAAGGAATGCTACCAAAACTTCCAAGAACAGGCACTTTGTTTCACACCATTTTCTCATAATTCTTTTACTGAGCTTTTCAAGTGGTATTGTTAACAAATTTGTTACAGGGAAAAAAAAACCACCTTATTCTTTTACAGTCTTTCTTCCTTGTTAGTACTAATCAGGCATTTTTAGATGATGGTACTAAAAGAGGCACACCCCCACAATTCTTTATTTACTGCAACTGCCAAACTTGATTTCATGAAGTAGTAGTAGTAAATTGTATGGTAACATTTTATATTGATTAGGTATTCACTACCTGGCAAACCAGTTTCAAATGTTCAGTTTCTTGAGAGAAGGGGCAGAAAATCCTTGAGAAGTTCCATTTGTACCAAATCTTAACCCCCACATCATAACTACTGTATCTTTGAACCATCTTCATATGATTGAAGTGGTTTGCTGCTGCCTTGCTTAAAAATGGCAAGATTTTAGCAGACTCTGCTCTGCTATTCAAGTGTTTGTTGCATCAGTACCATGTTTAGATGTGAACCTCAAAGGATGAAATCAAATGCAAAGCACATGAAGTCTCACTAGGGAAAAAAAACCCCAAACAACTGTATTTCAGAATTCTAAAGAAATACTTACAGTGTTAGTGAAAAAAGTTTGTTAAACAAAAGGCACAGATGCCAGATTGAGCATGAAAGCATGTTTTGATTGATGTCATTAATATTTTTAATAATTGCCTACGGTATTCCTACAAGACTGCACCTTCTACTTTCAACTAGTTTAAAAGCATTTGACAGAAACCTTGGAAATAAGTCAGTTAACACCACTATTACCGATCAGCATTAGCAAGATTTGTATGTTTATTTTAGTAGTATAGTAATTGACTTAACTTTAGAAATGTAAATCTGGTTTTAAAAGGAAACCACCAGAGTTGATTTTTGCATGAAGAAGTCAGTAAACTCTGTAAATACATCTCCTGTTAGTTCAGCTTTACTCTTGACATGACAGGCACTACCTTTTGTTGTACTTCTAAACATAAAAGACAACATAACTTGTCAACTTTGCTGTCTCCAAAATTCATAGATAATGGAAGCAAGAGAAAGCACAGATCTGACCAGAGACTATGAAGGTTTCCTGCTTTGGAACATTGTAGGTATTGTTGCTAATGATGAAAGAGTACACTTTCTTTATATAAGGTTCGAAGGACAGAAGTTACAGTATGTTCCAGTTTCATTCAGTAACTCTGTATGACTCCTTGTGGTGAGCACTTCTGAGTTGGTGTGCTCTGTCCTGGGCACATGTACCAATAGCCCTGGCCAAGCAGGTGTCTTTCTTGAATGCCACTCACCTTACCTGAGAACATTTGTGGTTTAGAAAGCTTTCAACAATATGACACATCTTTCAACAATATGACACATAAAAGGGCAAATACCTTCAAATAAGGAGGCCACACTTAAGCTACATACAAGGTTTTATGATGGAAAAGCTGTTATAAAATTCCTGCAAGTTCTTTTTCTGTTGCCTGTATTCCTACAATATGTCAATAATATATGACATTACATATGACCACAGTTAAGTTCCGCCAAAAGTCAGTAATTAGAGCCATATCTGATTATCAGAAGCACAATGTGAGTGCTGAGCTGTGCAGTCTGATTCATGAGCTGTTAAATTAGTAAACTGGAGAACAAGACACTGATACGTGCACGCTATGAGACACACTCACCCTCCAGGTAAAGTTTCTGCAAAGAGCAGAAATAAACTGAATCCTAGAATAGGATAGAAATGTTATCTCCTCCTGTGAGGGTGGATCTAGACTAATTTAGATGAAATTTAGATTTGAACAAGTTCATAACTGCCCACATCCATTCATTTACCGGGCCACATCATTACCTCGTATAAATTCATGTAGCTGCACTGAGCCCAACTGAATTATACCAGGTGACATTAAGGATATTATGGTTGCAAGACACATTTTTTGAAGTCAGAAAATAAAAATTACATTTTAGTAGCTGACCCAAATCATAGTAAACCACAGTACACAAATAGCCCTTATAAATATGACCAAGTATCAGATTTTCTCATGCTGTTAATAATGACAGTCACTGACTAGAGTAACTTCTGTTATTGCAGTAAGTTCCCAGCGTGTGCTATTACCGAAATCAATCCTCCAGAACAGTGACAAATATTCACCTGTATACCCTCACCTTCCACTTTCATAATGAACATAAGTATGTGGGTGAGAAAAAAAATGAAAAATGTATAATCTAGGGTGATATTTTATTTGCTTATCAAAAAGTTACTCACCCCAGCCAAGAAGAATTTTACAAGGTGCAAATAAATATTACACATAGCCTAATATGACAGTCTAATTCCCTAAAATAGCTTTTTCAGGGCCACATGATGGATCATATTATTGTTAAATTCCCGTGACTCAGGTGCACTTCATTTCTTTGGCTTTCATTGGCAAGCCATTAACAAAGTGTATGATAGGATACATGATTTTGTATCAGATTCAGCGTATCAAAAGTATGAAGTTGCCCCTTCCAGTCCTCACACCAGACTTTTAGTCATAAAATTCAAGTCCCATCACAGTTTCTAAATTAGCTTTCAAGTAACCCCCAAATCTAATCACCTCCGAGCTTGTTGCAGTCCTCCCTAGAGCAGCAGCTTATACAACCTTATGAAAATCATCCAGGCTTTTTTACATGTATCTGTGAAAATGGCCCAAAGCACAATGAATATTGTCTGTAATAATGCATAGGGTTCTTTTACTTAAGATAGAAGATCAACCTAATTTTGGGATATTTGCCACTTTTTCTTCAGCTTTGTCCAGGCAGCAATTTTCCCAGCAAATGGTAGTGACCAAAAAGCTATCCGCGGGTACATTACCTCACAGAAAACTGCAGTATGTCTGTGCCCCAAATTCCAAGCGCCTTGGCAGCTATCAGAGAAAGCAGGCTCAGCAGAATTGTCTCCTCCTCTCCCGAGATTAGAATCCTTCATATCACAGTACAATACTTCACCCTTGCAATTTATTTCAGGCTCGATCAGTGGGGAAATTCTTGTTCACAGAAGAGCCAACAAGACCTCTACGTAACTTACATCTCTGAAATCAACTTAAACATGACCTACACTGGCTTTGTCTTTTTAATGATTTTTTTCTTCCAAATAAAAACTAGTTCTTTCTTTTTAGCTCCCATTCCCAACTGTTTCTGCTCCACTGCTAAAAAGAAACTACAGTTGAAAGGCACTAAACAAGAAAATTCACCATAAAACATGCACACGGACAAAGCATGAAAATTAAAAGTGATCAAATGACCACAACTCAGTCTGAAATACATGCTAAAATTGAATCTCCAGTTAATAATGAACATGGTATCTCACCTTAAATGATTTTCAAGTGCAAAAAATTTGAGCAGAAAAATGCCTTATCAAAACCTTAAAAACAAGCAGCATTCTCAACACACACAAAACAGTGCCAGTGAATTCAAGTCAACTACAGCATGTTTTTTTTTAAGCTTGTGAGTTTTTGCAGGTTTGTAACTAGAATTACCCAGTGGGACACAAATGTGGTGTCTGGTCCCCAGAGTCTAGCCCATAAGATGTCCCCAGAGATACTTCCATGCTAGTATTCTGTAGGATACATTTTTCTCAATATTCTTAATCTGGACCCTCATTCTGAAAAATAATCATGCTTACAGGCCACCTATTGCCTGAACAACAATATGGAATTCAAAAACCACTATTCATGCACATCAACTAAATGGAAGTAAACTCCCATATTGTTAGCATGCATATGTATCTGTGATTACTAAGTATTTGGAGGCTTTCAGATTTATCTGTTGTCTTTAAATAGTGAAAATGTAAAGACAAACTACAGCATAACACTCTTAAATTCTTTCTCTGTGTTCTCTGACAAAATCATGGAATAATCCCCATTCTGTAAAAAAGGCATTTCATTCTAGATGCCCATAAAACATTCAGCAATGCTTAGACACAGAGCTCTGTAGCAGTTTCACCTGGTTACAAAGCCCATGATACTACAGTCATCCATAATTATGCGGAAAATAAGCAAAAAAGACCAGCTTGACAAAGTACACGCATTCAGCATTTGCTGGGCAGTGTGGGATCTCAGCATGCATTACACAACAGCAGTGCCTGCACCTTTTTGTAGCATTTCAACAAGGTCAAGAGAATACAATCAGCTCCTGGCATCTTCTTGTATTCACTGCAGTATGATCTTTATAATTACCTATCCAATAATCCCTAGTGATCTCTCAACATCTAACACTCAACTCCTTTCCTATTCTTTGTGCCCTTATCACACTAATGAATAAGCTTTTTCTTCTTCTACAGTTGTATAAGCTATTCTAAGTAACCAATAGCCATCCTTCTATTTGCATTTATGAGTCAGTCATCCACAAAAAACAATATACTGATTTCTAGAAAAAGAGAATACATGCAGAACTGCAACCTAGGGTGGCTGTTTTTAAGCAAACTGCTGATTTAGTAAAAGCACTAACTTGTCTGTCAAAACAAACTCTTACTAAAACTTCAAGAGTTCCTTTTGAGAAGCCATGCAGAATGATGTTGCTATCGATGTCTTCTGCAATTTTCTTACAATTAGCAAAATACATTTAGCAAAACTTAAGGCAAATCTAGTAATAGACATACAGCTTGCACACAAATGGTAGATACTGAAGTGGTAAAGAAAGCATCTTCAATCACCAGAATCTGTTATTATACAGCTGGTTTTAAAAGGTAGCAAACTAATGAAACCCCTAAAAGTACTACTGCAGAAGACAGAGATGCAAAATAATCATATATAGCAACCACAGGGTAATGAAGCATTTCTAGAACATCCAAACAAGACCGAAACTAAAACATCAACATCCATAATCCCACTGCTTACCTTTCTGTTTCAAAGAAGGGCTAACTATTTGCTATCTTAGAAGCAACTAACTCCTGACACTGTTTGTGTAGTCGGGAAAGAACATCTCACTGACTCTACAGTTATATGTAAGAGGTCTTCTAGCAAAATAAAGTAGTAAAGTAAAATTAAAAACTTGAGTAAGAAGGCTTCCTATGCTTCAAGGTTTACCTGACCACCTCCAAGCAGCAAGAGGGAATTCTTCTACAATATGCAGAACTGCTCAGTTTAAGTACATTAGTCTTTTCATTTTCCTTTGAAACTTAATTTCTTACTGCCAGAAGTAACAAATCCAACTCAACAGCTGAGGTTAATAATGAATATATAAAGCTGCTGTTTGAAACAACATGCTCTCCTGCACCAATATAGTTGCATCCAGATGTCCCTAAATGCAGCATACTTGACAGTGAGAAAGCTATTTGCAATTAAATTTTTAAGCCATCAAAATGAAAAGCATTATGTGCATTTCTTACATTAGTATATGAATTTGCCTATTAACAATGAGAACTTTGCATAGCAATGAGGTGGTTTAAGTAAATGGCTCCTAGGCTCAAGAGTTCACACTGCTTATCTTTATATTTTAATTAAATGATCACCTTAGAATTCTGTTTGCTTCATCTTATACAACCAAAGAACATAAGGAAATTACACTAACATGTACGCGCCCTGCCAGTTGTTTAAAATGTTTTGCTTGCTCTAAGATGACCTTACCTGTGTGGGGATTTCTATCTATCCAAGGAAAAATAAGTGAGACTGAAAAAACTGCACTGAAATTACATAGCTATTTACAACTGCAATCACACTGCAACTATCACTCTAAATGTTTATGTTCTTACAACAATTGAAATAAACATTAATAAGCATACAGTTATACCAACTTCAAAACTTTGACTGCATCTTCTCTGTTTTTGGTGGCAGCCAAAAAGCCAACAAAATGCTGGGAATCGTGAGGAAAAGTATTGAGCCCATCACGCAGGGCTACAGGCACTACAGAAAATGCGGATGGGCCCACATTTTGCCTACTGTGAGCAATACTGGCCTCAGCCCAGGAAGAGCAGTTCAAACGGTCAAGTGAACGGAGCTACCACTATTCAAGAGAGGCAAAAAAACATCTGTGACTGCTTGGTTGGGAGAGGAAGAGCTTGGGGGAGGCTACAGGTGAGTTTCACAAAATGATGAAGGCCCCAGATAAACTGAATGCAAAGCTTTTCCCTGCAATACTACACCTGGGGGGCAGTCAGTGAAAGCAACAGAAAATTTTACAACAGGCAAACGTGTACACTGGGAGAATATATACATGTATGGCGTCCCTAATGAAGGAGCTGTGGCTGGGAATACAAGCAGAAGCTAGCTCCCCTAAATTGTTCTCCTCTGTCTGTTGCCTGAAACAGACTGCTGGGCTGGACAGGGCATTAGTCTGACACATACAGCATTTCTTATGGTAAGGTGTCAGACTTTGTAAGCCTATATGGCTAATATCTTAGTTTCTTCTAATGCTTGGTGGGCAAAGGGGCTTCTACAGCATTTTTGAGAGGTGCATTGCACTAAACCAACAATAAGGGGGAAAAAATACAAAGTCAGCTCGTTAGATTCTGGCATCTCTCCTTCAGGGCAACTGTGCCCTGCAAGGGACAGGGCAGCCGGCTGGGGTTAACAGCTTCACCCAGCCCATTTAATAGGCTATGCCAGATGCAGCAGTAGCTACTTCAACATTTCATGAATTAAAACCTTAAAAATCATCACTGCAATGAAATCCCATTTGTCTCATTAAACTCTTTTAAAAGGCAGGACCTCAAATAGCTCAAATTCCCCTTTGACAGGACTGTCACCTATTGTATCCTCAGTGCTGCCCTCAGATACCTCAGGGCTTCTCAGAGGTCTTTTAGATCATTTAAACACTAATTAGCTTATCATGGCTATGCTAAAATCTAAAATTTCTGTTTTTAAAGTAAAAGGCATGAAGCTAATTTACTGCTAGAATCACAAAGTGTAACTAGGCTTAAGTATCAAATAATAATGCCTGAAAAATTAACTACTCACACAGACTGTATTGTTAGAAAGCTTAAAGAAAACAAACATCAGGGATCATTTATAAAACCAAACAACAGCTGTTGCACAAGTGGGGAAACAACCTCTTAAAATGAAGCAGAAGAAAGAGAAGACACACAGTTGAAGCCAGACAGATTCAAAACAACAACAAAACCCTCATGTATTCTCGTCTTCTTTAAATCACACTGGCATTTGAGTATGTGTACTGGGAGAAAGGAAAAAAAAAAAAAAAAAAAAAGCTTTAAATTTCTATTGTTTTTCTATATATATAGTCCAGGAGCTACATCTATCGTGCATTTGAAGTGCAGCGTGAGCCAGACTTCAGCCCCTGCGTTTACAGGCCTCCACGTTACCCCCGCGGCTGCAGGGACAACCCCTGGCAGCCGCCCCGCCGCGCCCAGGCGAGGCCCCGTCCTTCCCCCTCCCGCGGCCCCGCCGCCCACCCGGCCCCGCGGGGCACCGCCAGGCCCAGGCCCAGGCCCAGGCCCAGGCCCAGGCCCAGGCCCTCGCCAGGAACCCGGCGGCGCCGCCGCCCGCCGAGGGCCAGAGCCCGAGCGCAGGCGGCAGGGCGGCTGCCGGAGGGCCTCACCCGGCCTCGCCACTGCTTCCTCCCGCCGCCTCCCCTCCCTCCTCCCCTCCCTCCCTCTTCACTTCCTCACCGCGGCCGCCTCTGCCCGGCCCGTGGCGCCGCCCGCCCCCCCTTCCCTCCCCGCCGCCCGCCCCCGCGCTGGCTCCGCTCCGCCGCCCGCTCCTGCCAGCGCCGCGCCCGGCACATCGCGATTCGTCCCTCGCCCGCGGGCACGGGTGGGCTTGCTGGCAGGGAATTTGGTGTTTAAACTCCTTCGTTCACCTGAAGGTGACGTTCCAAACGTTTGGCTTCCTGCTCTTACTTGTGGTTTTAAGAATGGGCTCAGTGGTTCTAGAGTTGCGCTTTCAGGGTGGTGAGGTCGATTTGCAGCCCAAAATTGTTGGTGAGTTCTTGGGGCTTTTTCAGGACGCTCGGAATAACGAAGCTCAGCTTTCTCTGATGACTAGCCTCATGGAGTCACCTGCTTCATCAGCTGTTGAACATCTTGCAAAATACCCAAATGTCATAAAACGTGTGTTAAGTAGATTCTAGCAAAAAGTGAAGCCCGGAGAGTTTTAAGTCATTTGCTTATTCTCTTTAATTCTTAGGTGTGTAAAATCCAGTTTACTGAGATGTCAGAATGTCACCAATTGTAAAATCTACCCAAAATTTCCTGTTTTTAGAGGGAAGCACAACTACTCCTCTTGTCTGACATTGTAGTAAACAAAAAAAAAAGGATTTCAGGTTATATTTTTAACATTTACTATGTGAAATGCACATGCAGACAATAAAATTTAACTGCTTCCTGGAGGCCAGATGTACTTCAGGCCTTTAGAAAGCTGAACAAGGGATGGTTTCAGCATTTGGGTCTTTGGCTTGTGAGTGGGAGCAGGCTGAATACTACTTAGGTGTAACTTTAGGAAGTTTGAAATCATAAATTACACTCCCAAGACAAGGCACAAGCTTAGCAAAAGAGATCTAAGTAAGTATGTAAAGTATTGTGTCTTCTGTTTTAAGCATATATAAATGTGGTTTTGCGTCTGTCTTTCTTCCTAATGCTAAATTTCTCACACAAGCACTTGATCCTTGGAGTTGATGCTTCAGGATGATAAAAGTGGCAGTGTGGGCAGTGCTGAAATTGTTTGCCTGTGTGTGGCTATGTATTTCTCTCTGACATTTCCTTGCTCTTCTCTGGTGCTACCCTGTTCCCATGAAGTTGTATTTTAGAATATATAATTTAAGATGTTAGGGAAATACTGTTGTTAGTGGTGGAGTGATTTTTTTTATCATCGTTCAATAAGGGAAAAATGTTGGACAAAAAGACTACACAATTTCTTACATATAAGCAGCCTGGACTATAGGTGCTCAGGCTTTAAAAGCCTATGGGATTATATGATGAAGAAAAACCAGATAGTCAGTTTTGAAATTAATTAATGTATAGGTATAAATAATGTTTTTTTCACAAGGGATATACAATGATACAGAAACAGTAATTCCCCCAGCTCCCTTTGAGAGAGAAAAGTCAATTTCAAAGAACTTTATGAAGCTGACATCATAGTGCATAATGGATTATTTATTTTTTGCTGACCAGGCTTGCTAAACATACCAACTTTTTCTGAAAAGGAGTAGCTACAATTAAAAACTCTTCTTTGCAAACTTGGAATTACTGTTCTGTGTTTTGGGAATAAATACAATTGCCCATAAAAGAAAACTGTGCTTCATTTACAAAAAAACAAACCAAAGATTAAATCTTGTGCATCAAGCTTGAAAATGAAAGGTGAGCGTCTGAGTTGACACAAATGGACGTGTGTCCAGTGATCTCGGGGGGAACTGTTCATTGCTAGCTGAGGTTTTTGTCTTCCACCATTGTTGTTGTAAACTGAATTGTAGTTGTAGTAATAAGCATTTCTTGGTTGTTGCCTTTAAACATAAGCTTTGCATTTAAAGTTAGAGTTTTTAAGAAACTGTTTAATAACTAAAATGCATTTTGAACAGAGTTGTATCTAGATTTGCTAATGGTAAACAAATGGAGCGGTAGGTCTGATCCTAAACTATTTTCTCCATTGAGCCCTGTTGAAGTGGATGAAATTGCAAATCGTGCCTGAAGTGCAATGGTGTACAAGAGATGATGTGGGAAGAAATGAGTATTAGACAAGAAAATGTGCAAGAGATGAAGCAGCAAGCTGTACACTGCAAGGGAATAACAACCACCCACAGAAAGATCCAAGATGATTATGAACAATTAACTAATTAAAACCTGTCTTCCAGCAATTAATTTAAGACAAAGTTACCATTAAAAAATCGTGTAATGTTCTGACAATTACTTAAAAGTAACGGCAATCCCTGAACCAGCTTCTGCTCTTTATCACAGTAGTCTTATTTTCATGAGTTTCAATTCTGAACTAGTTCCATTAGGAGTTTGTAAAAACAATACTATTCTGTTACTCTTCTATTACTATTAAGTAAAACATAAATTAGAATACCCATGTTGAGGTGTAAAATTATAAGTATGAAATTCTAAGCCAAAGTTGTTCCAGCTGCTGTGAATCAGTAGCTGTATGAAAATTTGGCATTCATTGCAGTTCTTGAGACACAAAGCTCCCAGGGTCTTACATAAGTTATGCCCATCAAGGCTGTAGAATTAGACCTTTTAATTGTAAAATCTGCCAAAGCAGCAGCACAGCAAGTCAGCGTAATCTTTTAGTTCTTGGCATCTGGCCTTTACTGATGTGTAGTTCAGAAATGAAAAAAAATTCTGTTGGGAGGAGATGGAGAAAAGAAATATGAGAAAAATGTTCATTAACCTGTACCCTCTCTAATAGAATTGGAAAGCATTAGCTTGAAGTCTTGGCTTGGACAATGAGGCGATCATTCACTCAGCTTAATCTATGAAGTAAATACACAAGCTTTTATTTTTAAATTACTGAAATGCTGCAGTTACAGTTAGTTTGAACATTAAATCAGATATTACAAATATGGGTGGAGAAGAAAATGTTAACTTCCTGCAAATGAAAATCATTCAATTGCTTGATTGCTATTAGAATTAAAGGCAAATCTATTATTAGTGAGGTGAGGAGTAGAAATCAAAAGACTAAAATGTAGTGCAGAAACAAAGCAAAGCAGGCTCCAGTGTGCTATATTCCTCTGAAGCTGCAGAAGATAAACGAGCAGAGGTAGAGACAGGGGAGAATACAAAGCTTTATTTGAAAGCAAAGTAAAAAGAAAATTAAAAGGGCTTAAGTAACAGTCATAAAACTTTTTACCTTGGCTGCAAGGAAGACTTATCTAGAAGATAAAATACAAACACTGGAAGGCAGACAAAAATTTCTCACTTGTTTTAGGCTCTGTGATGATCAAAGCAGTTTTTTGTCACAGGTGAACAGAATTGAATGCTTGGTTCATTTCTTTCTTTCTTTTATTAGAGAGTCTGTCACACATGCATTTTGAATCCTTTTGGTGTTTTTTTTTTTTTTTTTTTTTTTTTTTCCCCTCTTAATCCTCCACTGATTGTAAAATTCTGTCGATATGTATCAATTATATCTTGGTAGGCATTGTCTTCTGTTCATTTTGTCTTTTCCTTTTGGTCATTGATTTTTACTTGCTTGTATTTTGAATTTTAGTGAAGTTGAAATAGCTTGTTTGGTTTGCATAATGTTGCAGATAACTTTCTATGTTATCCTTCCAGCATAGTGGTATTACTGGTTGATAAAATATCAGCATTAGGGTTATGTTTGGTAATTTAATGACCTTCAAAAACGTTGTGCAGGGTTGTATCTGGAAGTAACAACAACTTATATTCAGTCAGAGAGAATTTTTGTAAGATTATTGAAAAAGAATTTTTTCAATATAAGAAACGTGGCAGTATTTTTTTCAGGTGGATTTTATAAAAGTATTTGGCATTCATTCTTAAACTCTTTGGGATATCTTTTGATGGATGTTAGCATGTTACTGTATTCTTCTTTTGTAATCTTCATAATTTTACCTGTAGATATTTTTAATAATTGTACTGGAAACCATAGCATCATTTTTGTCAGATGTCACCTTTCCTGTACCGAAAACCTCTTCATCATTGGAAGTTTGAGATTTAATAGTTTTGCTGAGCTGAAAGTGGTAGTAATACTGTTATCAAAAGGAAACCATTCCTGTTTTCCTGGTATGGCTCTCTTCTAATTCAGAGAGGACCAATACAAAACAATACTGGTACTTTGATATGTTTCTGTACAGCAAAGGTGCTGTAATGTCCTCACTGTGGTACATGGGCAAACCAGGAGAGTTAAAACTTCTCTCAGTGCCTGATCCAATGCTGGTGCTTGCTGGGTCTCTGTGTGTTGGTGCGGCCGGACAGACGTGGCCGGACAGACATCCCTGTGCTGAGCAGGGCAGCGGCCTCGCACGCGAGAGAGGTGGCAGGAGCAGCGCAGTGAGCAGAGCAGCACGTGGGGAGGGCCAAGTCAGCAGGGTCTCTAGAGCAGAAACTCCAGTAGTAAAAAAGGTTGTAGTGAGAAAACAGTATAAACTTTACATCTGTTTACCAAGAATGAAATTGGATCAAAAAGAAACATTTCCTTCTGTACTTACTTCTTTGCCTTCTTAACCCAAATAGAACCTTTCTAACTTTACACTGCTGTACGTGAGATGAACAACAAAGCTTTGGGCATTGAGATTCTGTTTAAAGTGCAGGCAACATTCCAGTAATGATTGGAATAGTTTTAATTAAATTACTCTTAGTTAAAATTTAGCACTAGTCAAATTGAAATGTATTGTCGTGGCATATTTGTCCTGATAAACTTTTGATTGCATAGTACTCACTGATCTCTTGCACAGATAGGGCAGAGAGAAAAGAAAACAAGTCTAATACTGGAAAGCATATGGGTTTTCATAAAATTGGATACCTGACACAATTCCATTCTGCAAAGATACCAAGAAAATTTCGTGTTCTTTCAATGCAGAACAAAGACTAATTTCAAATCCTTGAAGGTGTGTTGTGAAACAGAGCTCTCATCTTTTGGGGAGCTCTGTAATTTTTAGAGTAGCTTCTCCATATCATGGAGTTATGTAACATAGAAATATGGGTATAGTATATGGATTTCATTAATGCTTATCTGAGAGGAATTGCTGTAAAGGCTCATCATTTCCCCACTCTAAGTAATGGAGGTAATCCAGGGTTTGATTCCTGCTGCCATAGCCACACAGGTTTGCTGAAATGCTCGTTTGTTGCTATTTTCTGAGAACAAACTATAGTTACAGGGGTTTTTCTCCCACTTGGCCTCCTTTTCTTCTCCTCTCCTGCTGGCATCAGGAGAAAATTGAGCAAGATTTTGCCTGCTCATAACTGATCTTAAGGTTAGTACACCAGGACTTTTGTGGATAAACAAAGTGGTCAGTAGTGTGGTTTTTGTGTTTTGAAGAGGCATTGTAGTGTCATTCCTCCCACAAGAGAATTCCCTCTGTGCCCATGTGGTGATGGTACTCGTGCTCTTAGAAAGCTGTACAATTTCACCAGGCAGTGGAAGGTGTTTCTCAGGCGATGGTCAGCTGCAGCCCCTTAATGTCACTCATGCCTGCCTTTCCTGTGTAGCCAATGTTGCCGTTCTCCTTAAGGACTATAAATGTACAACATGGTTTTAATTAAAAAAGAGAAGTAAATCAGTTTTTGTTCATATTTGTATAGTTTTTAAAAACAAGCGATATGATATTTTAAAAGATAAAAATTAGATGTGTTGTAAATATCACATTTTGCCTATTTTTTAATGTAGTTCTCTTTCTTGGTTTGTTATCTCTGTCAGCTAGAGGATTTCTCTCCCAGCCCCCACCAGTCTAGTTTTTAACGACTTGGCTAGAAGATTATTTAATCTTTTTTATATAAACTTTAAAGTGATATGATGAGACATAAATATAACGCTCAAAATCTTGATTTTGTTTTAATTTAATATAAAGAATCTTTCACAAAACAGTATTGTGCAGCACGAAGCATCAAGGCTTTCATCCGTCTTTATTGTTCCTCATTTAGGCCCAGATCCACACTTACATGCCAGATGGCAACTGCAGAGGAGTTTCAAGTTATAGCTGCAATAGATGAGAAGATAAGTGCCCCTTGAGAAGGGGAAAGCCAGATTGCATATTCCTTTCAATTGCACCTGATGACTTATTGCTAGTCACTAATTGGCTTGTCCATACACAGGCAAATCAGAATCTGACGGCAGTACCTAACTTTATATGTAGCTCTGCTCTTCCTGCAGAGATGACTGGTGAAATAAACCCTTGCAGAGAAGAATATTTCATATGAAGCTCTGTGAAAAGCAGACCTAAGGGTTTTTTTTCTATTTTCATTACTGCTGTGTCAAGATTTTTTCCTTCAGGAGAGCCATAAAATCTTGCGTAACTGTCATTGTTAGTTATTGCAAAATAGAGTAGCTGTCTATGTTGTGCTAAAAATTGATGATATATGCATATTAAAAAAAGAGACAGAAAACTATGGTAAGTAGGTCTTGGTCTATTTTTCATTGAAGATATGAATGTTTTAATAGTGATCTTCCTTTCCCACATACTTTCGAGTGTATTTTCATTTTAGTTCTGGATGGGGCATTTGACAACTTATTTAGGCTGCATATAGACAACCGGGAGAGCCAACTATGAAAAACATAAAATAAGTCAGGAATGAGAAACTGCAGGTTTATTTTCACTACTTAGAATCCATCAGTAGCTGAAATATTTCTAAGAGCTGTAGAACTGTGTTGTTGCTTGCCATTGTTGTTGATGAAATGAAAAATCTGTGTGTAGTGGTACCATTTTAGTCAACCTTGTAATAAGCCCTTTAAAAGGTGAAGTATCCACTTAGAAAACAGCATCCTTCATGCAATGAAACATCAGTAATTTTCCAGCTAATGCAGAACCTGCATTATCTCCCAAAATCTTCAATTGAAAGCATTTTCCCTAGATACGTTTTGGTAAACGCAGTGACAACTTAACAGTTATGTACAAACAGAAAAAAACCCAGCTGTGTTATAAATGAATATTAGTTGTCCTGAAGAAAAATCAAGGAAAAACAGGTTATGTAATTAAGACCTTAATGTTCAGTATCTTTGTTATCCATGCATCTGTAATCACAGTCCCAACAAAAACAAGTAAGGTGTGAAAGTGCAACATATCAGGGCTGTAATGCCATATAAACAGGTAAAGAGCATATCTTGGTAAATACGCATGAAGGAAAATAAATCACTGGGAATCAATGGTACTTCTCAAAGGTATTATTAACAAAGACAGGTTTGAAAGAGTAGAAATATTCTTAAGTACAGCAGGACCACATTAAACATCTAGAAAAATCATTGGGAAGATTTGCAACACTAACTGGACTGTGAATTGAATTCACATTTTGGAAGTGATTGTTTGCTTCAGAAAATTGCTAAATTGACTTTTACTGTTGAGGGCTCCACCAGTAACAGATGAGACACAAGCACAGACAATCATCCGATCAAGAATGAAGCTGTTTAATGCTTGGATAGCTGCGTAATCAAACCAGCAGTCCTCAGGGAAGTAGGATTTAGACATTGCAAGTGTGTTAGGAGTCAGTGAATGTAGACTCCTAAAAATCCTGGGTCAGGTCTTTTTGGTGTTTTTTTTTTGCCTCTAATGGGATCCAGACCTAAAAGATAATGGGGTACTTGCAGTGGCCCCACTGCTACAGCTGAGCCAGTAGCTTACAGCTGACAAGACTTCAAATCTCTTCTATATAAGTGAAGGGATTGCCTTGCTCATCAGCAGCTGCAGGTGGGTGACAAACAGCAGTTATTTAACAGAATGCAGGAGCTTTGTTTTGTCAATTTGAAGGCAGTAGTGAAAGGTCATTTATTCAATTGAACATACAGAGTATCTGTAGGTAGCGCTAAAGTATAATTTAACAAATGTGTGGGGTTTGGTATACCTTGATATTTTTAAGTGTGAATTATTGTTGTGATAGTATGTCCCGTTGAATGGGGCTTTTGAAACTGTACTTGAAAAGGAGTTTTGGAGAGTGATCATCATAATGGTTTCTATCATAGCTTTAGCAAAACTGTGATCCAGTTTAATGAAATGTCTCTTGAGATGTAGCTGCATACTGGTGGATAAAAATGTTTGCAGTACCCTTTGTCATCTTGCAAAATAAGGGGTACTTTGTAGTTTAAAGCGTTCCTTAAATCCTCTGAGGGAATATAACTGCAAAGTAAGGGAAGAAATTCTGTTATGGTTTGAAGTGAACGCATTGAGGTTAAAAAACAAAGTATTGGGATGGATGGCTGGGAAGACAGCAAGAATTAAAGTAAGCTTGCCAAGAGGTGTTTGAAATGGTAGTATACTCTTGCAGTTACTTGAGAATGAACACTTGTTAATGATAAAGCAATAGCACAGTCTGTAACTGAAATCCCTTAAAATGCAACATTAAATATTGTTATTTGTTTACCACATAACATGATTTATGTCAGCCTGTATATGTTGTAAGGTAGTGTAACAGATAAAATTATTAGATAGAAGCAAGCTTTCACCAGATTTGACTGATGGAATTAAAACTATGAAGGGTTCACTAATTACTTCTTAATCTTTCTCTACCCCAGTGACCAAGAAGCAACCTAAGGTGAAAGTGAAGACAAGAAATTTGGAGTAAGTAAATGAAATCAGTAAGACTTGCTATAGTCCCTAATCATCCACAGGGTATCACTGACCTATCACTGTGTTTGGGGTAAAGGGGCTATCGTAAAAGAACTGGATAACTGGGTAATAAATTAGCATTTTGGATTTTACAAATCAGAATAAAACTGATACCTTCTGGGCATTGCTGTTTTACTTTGGAAGCATTGGGCATTGGTTATTGTTGGAAGAAATTCAAAAGTGCCATTGGGCCACTAGTGCAGTTATGGCAAAGTGACATGAATAGTTTTTATGTGAATTTATTGCTCTTAAAGGTGCTGGCTTGACTAACATACTATAGACCAACTTCACCTTTAGATATACAGCTTCCAAAGATGAAAAAGTAGTTTGGTTACTGTACAGCTAAAAGATAATTTTTCCCAGTGGAGAAAAATTACTGCTCTTTCTTCTTGAGATTAAATGTCATTTGTTGAAAATTATAGAGATTTGTTTTCTTCAGTCTTACTTTTCATTTTCAGCTAATACTAGCTGAATTCAGTGGGATTGTGTGGCCTAATTCAGTAAGTTTGTGCTTGAAACTACCAAGGGTGATTGACCTTGGTTAGGATTGTTCGGTAAGAATGGAGGTGATAGAGATGCTTATTTTTTTTTATGAGATGGAACATCCTATATTTGTGAATAAGCACTTTGATACAAATCTTTTTTTTTTTTTTTTTTTCTTCCTCTGAGCTGGTAATGATGGGATAACAGGTCCACATGGAACAGTGGGGACTCATGCTTGCTTTTCTGCCACAGAGAAATTCATATGTATGAGTAATATAGTCACTGTGATTTTTTTTTTTTTATCTTGATGTTTTAAATACACTAACCACTATGCATGATGTATTTGTTAATACACCATGTCACACATCTCTGCAAATACAGCAATGAGTAATTCCATTTTTGAGGTCAGACCTGTTACAGAAGGTGCTGTTTTCCAGATAAAGGTTCAAGGTGCTTTTCAAAGAATCATTGCTCTAATAAATCATTTTGTATATATACTAGCATATACAAGTTAGGATATTAATTTCCAAGCACTGCCTGTCATGAATATGTAGTTTAAAAAACCTGAGATGAATAAAGCATATGGCCTTTATGTTTCACGACCATATCTGTAATTCACTGTACATTCATGCTGATACACAGACAAAGGTGAATTAGTTCCAGACAAAAATGCATCAATGCTCTATTGAATAGTCAATTATTAAACACATAATGGAATCTGTGGTTATCAAGGCATGTTCAGAATGTGCATAGGATGCATAATTTGCACCAGAATGGAACAGAATCTGTCTATTTCTAAAAAATCCACTTAAAATTATATTAACATGGGATTAAAATGAGTTATTGCTTCTGATGTACAATGAATGAGCTTACTTGACTTAATTTACCCTCCCAAGGAGCTAATTTCAGAGTCTTATTATATGTACAAACCTAGAAAAATATCAGTAAACAACATTATTTTCATTGCACTCAAAAAATAATCTATCCGATATTCACTGTTCTGTTTTGTGGAGAAATGTTTTTGAGAGCCATACATGAAGGTAAATGTTACAACGTAAATGTCCTGGCAACTGTTCTTGTAGAAAATTGGTTGAATAAAATGAAGGAAAAAAGTGCGCAAGTTATTACGGAATGATGAGAAAAATACCTCATTAATGTAATTCGCATGAAGTTTTAAATATTGTTTATTCCCCTAAATCAATAGTAAAGATTTTATTCAGAAAAAAAAGTGTTTGACAATTAACTGTTGACAGTTCACATTGTCAACAAACTATAAACATTATTCAGGCTGTGGTTGTTTGTTATTTTACTGCAGTTATATACCATGATTAATGCATTGGATCGTTGGTCTAGTGCGTATTTTTGATTACCATTAGGCGAGCTGCAGATTTATTGCAGTATGTTTAAACGCACTATTTAAATCAACAGAGGTGTGTCAGGCTGACTATCACTTCGAGTGGGTTTTAGTAGAACTTCATTCTCAGTTGCATTAAATGTAATTATAGTTAATCAAGAAATTACTATATATATTCTCATGGTTTATAAAAAACCTGTATTTCCTGATCTGTGACTTTCAAAAATACTTTTTGCTAACATTTTTTTTGTAGTGTGTTTATTTGCATGCTTCAATAAAAATCACAAAATCCCTTTTTAGCAAGATTCACTAGGTTGCTGTTAGTTTATTTTCCAGAAAGACCTAGACTGTATGTGAGACGATACTCAGTTATTACTGATATTTTGTTTATGTAAAACAGGAAGTAGATGTGATATAGGGCTTTATATGTATAAATCGATATATCAAAAAAAAATTATAAAGCAGAAACTGCCTAACTGTAAGGTATTGCAAGAATTTTGTGGTTAATGAGATTACAAGTGCAAGTTAATTTATCTGTATGAAAGCAGAGGAATTCAGAGACAGAAGTTCAGAAGTGGAGCCTGTCCATACGTTGCTTTCTGAGGTACTCTTTCTTCTAGAAATTTCTGCTAGAATTTGAATGCAAAAATTAGTTCTTCATTCTGCAATCTGTAATTCATTAGGGTGTTCTTGTAAACATGCTGACCCTCACTACGTGTTTGTTTTGTGAAAGACACTTAAGACCAGAATGATTTATGTAGTTATGTACAAAAAATTCTTAGCTGAATTACTTGATAGGTAAGAACAGAAGGAGATTTTGCAAAAGAGGTGGGCTAACATTTCTGTATTTCTACACAAGATGCTTAAATGCATCTCCAAGTGGATAATGCAGGTGGGAGCTTTTGCTGCAGTAAAACACGCAAAGAGAAGATGTTATGATGGTGTAGAAGCTGATGTATCATGTTTCTCTTCAGGATATGAAATACTTAGCAGTCACACTTAGCTGTTTAAAACAGTTGTCTGAAATAGCTTGATATCATGTGATAACTTCTTGAAGTTAACTCAAATAGAGTAGACTTTGAACAAAAAATGTTAACAAAAACTTAGCAAATGGGTGCAATTAAAATTACTAGTCCAAATCCTCAACATATAATGCATCATTAAATCCTAACCCCCAAAGCATCAATGTTCTAACAAAGCTCTGAGAAGAAATATCTTTGTCACTAACCATTCATTCCACTGGGGATTCTGTAACTGAGGCCTCCAACTGGGAGCCCGCCATTAATAGTAATGAACTTCAAGCACGTGTAGTCAAGGCATTTGCTATAGCTGTCAGTCAACTAAGCTTTTGCTGATGAGCTCATTTATCCTTCTGCTCCAGTCATTGATCAAGCAACTTCTGATGCCATTTTTTGAGTACCTTGTTGATACCACAGCAGATGAAATTGCCTGCTATTATGATTCATGCTGTTATTTCTATTGACCTTTCAGTATTGTTTTGCTCTTCCCAAAGAAGAGGATATTTTGTTAGCTATGGGGCCTTTTTGATTAATGATGTGATCAGAGTATGGTGAGAACTGTCTGGAATATGAAACTATCTCGGTATGAAGAAGAGGCTCCATTGTGTCACTGAGATTTTTTTGCTCATATTTTTGTACTTGCAGGTATAAACCTCAGAGTAAGTCCATGTCTGCCTACTTGTACTTCAGGCAATGATTGTCTCATATTAAAAGCCATTCAGGAGGGAGGTACTGTTCCAAAAGCTTTCTCATGGATGTTCTATCATGTCCTCTGAAAGAAAAGATACAGTTCCACTTGCAAATTCATTAAGTCCTGGAGGAAGTCCCGAGGTAGCTCGGATGTTCAGGAGCAATGTGTCCTCATGTTTGCCCTAGGTTTCATACCTTTATTTAGAGGGGAGAGGAAGATTTGACCAGTTACTGCTTGCTACCTTAACATGGAATATCCATGGCTTTTTATTACTTGTTTGGATCTTGGGCAAGGTGGTTATTTGAGTTTTGTCCTTGAACAAAATTTTGTTTCCAGGAGACCAAAAGAGTCTGAAAAGACATCTCAGTATCCCCTGCTTAAACAGTGCAGTGTTGTAGCATAGTGGCTTCTGTGACTAAGGACTACTATTCTCTAGCCCAACTCATCTTGCTTGCAACCTGCCCAAGTCTTTTCACTTGGCTTTATGTTTTTGCCTATCTGCATTACCTTATTGTTCTTTCAAGCTTCACTTTCCTCCTGCTCTAGTGAGCACTTTTTCTGTTTCCTCTAATGATTGCTTGTGCTAATCTATGAAATGTTTATAATAAGAAAACTCCTCTAAACATGCAGTCATAATGACATGTGGTTTTTTAATATAGCAAGACAGACAAAAGAATCAGGATTCACATACTTACTTTGTCAAAACTATAAGCTAAGGCTTGTGTAAGCTACTAGCTGTTTCAAGCAGAAGAAGGAAATTCAGCTCATTTTAAAAGGTATTTCTTAAGTGCTGCTTAGGTTAGAAAAGGAGAGACAGGAAAAGAAAACAATTCTGTTGAAAATATTCATAGTGTGCAGAGCAGACTAGTTAACTTGCTTCTTTCTCCGCCTTAGACATCTATAATACAAATAAACAGAAAAGCAAACCAGCAATTCCATTTGTCTTAGCATCCCTTGAGTTTTTTCAGGCTGCAGTATCATAACCTTAGCAGAGCTTCAGTCCTCTTGTTGGTTCTATGTGATTAACTGTTTCACGAGGGCCACGTCTGCCTCTCTGGATTCTGGTGCCTGCCTGGTCAAAGATTGAATAATGTAGAGTGATATAACATTACTGTAGTGCCATTTCTTCCTGCTGCTAATATAGAAAAAGAGAAGAAAATAATGTACTAAACTAGCTCTTTATCTCTTTCTTCTGTCCTGTTCTGGCTTTTCTGCAAATGCTCGTTTGAGACATGAGTATAACAAATAGATTCTGATTTTTGTTAAAGCTACAGTATGTACTGCTGAAATTGGGTATTTTGTTCCTCCCTGTTTTCAATTTCTCTGCATTCCTCCTGATAGTAGTAGCTGTTGGTAGCAGAGTATGACACTAGCACTGAGCCCTTAGAGTTGCGTAAGTGAACAGCTTCAGTGCCAGCTGCAGAACTATTAGTCTTCTGGAATCCAATACTGTAAACCCCAGTGGAAATGATGACAGATTTCTTGGCAAGATAAAAGTTATGAACCTTCAAGGTAAAGCATGGCATTGAATAAAGAGCTAGTTAAAAAATAAAATTGCAATTATGCATGAGAGGAGCAGTGTCTCTTTAGAGGAAATAACTACTTGCATATGCAAAAAAGTTAAAACATTTGTGTCTTTAACCTGTAATTTTTGTTTATATATACAATACAGACAGTGAAACAACTACAGAAAGGGCTGGCCTTTTTCAGAAAGGAAAGAAGATCAGAGTAAACATAGTAAAGAGGAGGGAAAAGAACCCCCAAAACTAATGTACACTGACACTGAAATGCAGTGAGTGAGTTTAATAGTGCCGTATTTAGGAGGACTCCATTTCTTTGCAATTTGCAAGAGATGGCGCAGTGAGGTGAACAGGATTGAAGAAGAAAAAGTATGCCTTATGTTATTAAAAAGATAATGGACTTTCCTTAAAATAAGTTTTAAAAAACTCCAACAAAATACCCAGAAACAAAATAAAGAATGAATACCTAGGGAATATAATACCTGATTTAAATCTTTTCACATCTGAAATAAAACTTCTTAACCCAAGAACGATTTAACCATCTATGGGTATGTTATTCCTAGAAACAGGTATATTAAAGGAGGGTTAAGTTAAAGGAAACATAATGAACGTTTAATTTATTCTCCTCCAGAGTTTTTTGAGCCCATACGTAGTAATGCAGAATTGCAAGATAGGTAATAAAGGGCTCCTCTTGTAAAGTTTTCAGCAGTGAGGATGTAGGTGCTCGTTATCTCTGAAATTGCTTTATGGAGCTGAATTCACATTTTCTACTAATTTGGCTTTCTTTAAACATGAATAATTTGAATCAAAGCAATAGTAGGAAAGGTGGGGTTTTTTTTTGCCAAAACTTGCAATTCAGTGAGGTTAATGACAGTGGTACTGAATTATTCAAAAAATTAATTTGGTCTTAAGTTAGAATAAGAATTCTTCAAAATAGATGCTTCCAAAAACCTAGGTAACTTTTCCTCCTATCAGTCATTGTCACTTGTTACAGAGGAACTGATGATCTTTAAAATGTTTATTAGCTTGACATCCGTATCCGGTAAGGATATACTGTCTACATTTTAGAGAGGAAAAACTGAATACAGAGTCTTAAAACTGTCTGAATAGATAACCCCAAAGTAATATTTAGCATCTGGATAACTTTTTGGGCTTGGGCTTGTGTGATTTGGCCAAGGTAAAATAGGAAATCTGTGAAATAGAAATCCAAATTTGAGCCTCAGGCCACCTCTCTGGGCAATGGACCATCCTTGATGTGCAGAACTCCAATAGCTATCAAGTAACAGGCTTCTCTGTGAAGATGACATTCTGATGCCACCAGTGTCAGTAGGAAATACTTTTTTCACACTTTCCTCTGATGTATTTATTTAGTAAACAGTATAAATATTTTTGAACAATATAACTAAAATTTCTTTCCGTAGTTCTGAAGAATGATTTATTTTTTTTAAAATTCCATCTGTAAAAGAGGCTATGTCAGTATGTGCTTAGAATCAAGAAGAAATCTACAAAAATACAATGCAACTATTTTAAAATGTGGCTGCCTGTGTCTTGCCAAAGGAAGGATTAGAATAGATTTTGGCTAGCAGATACAGAAGTGAAGTATGTAACACAATAAAGAATAACAGAGTCATGTCATTCCTTTTAGCAGTAATAACAGGCAATGAAATCTTGGTCTGTATAATTCAGTATTCATTCCTAAGATGTGCAGTGTGCAATACCTAAAGTTATTACTGAAAAAGGAGATAAGCTATGAAAAGTTAAAGCAACTGATACCAAAATAAGTAGGAAATTGTACCAAATGTTTGTAGGATTAAGTTTATTCGTAGCTACTTTCTACACATACAACCTTCTTCAACTTTATATGCTGCCTACCAGATTGAATTTTCTAAAATCTGTAATTTGATTGATGTATCGGAAAGTGAGAATGAAAGGAAACCCACCAAAAAAAATCAAAATGCCTCTTTGTAGAGTTTGTAATGGAATATAGGTCTAACGTTGTTAAAATTATACATCAGTGAAATCCTTGTTAGCATTGAAATTGTGCCAGTAGTGCAATTTATACAGAAGATCCAGTGATTGATCATTTGGTCCTCAGATACACTTACTGGATTAGCATGGAAAGTGCTGTAGAGTTTCATTTTGATAAGTTTAGAATAGAATTCTCTTTAGCAATATTTTAAATGAAACATTGACACCACTAATAAGAAATCCATACAATTATTACAGAAAGCCCATAGCTAAAGAAAATAAGAAGTGGGGAAAAGCTAGATTTCACGCTCTCGAGAACAGAGCAATAATAAGCTGCTTCAGAGAGAAGACTGAATTAATGAGAAACACAGGTCTGAAAAAATGCATTTCTTCTGTAAGGAGGTTGTATATGATATATGTATATTTGTTGTTTATGATGTTTAGCCTCCAGTTCAACACAAAATGGAAAAGCACACAGCTAACCTTCACATTGTGGGTTGCTGTGTTAGCTTCTGTGGGGCTTTCCCCATTATGGGTGCACTTTGGTTCTTCAAAACGAAGTCCCATGTGGGTCATTTATGTGCTGTTTGCTGATGCAGTTCTAGTGTTTGCATGTGGAAGTATGTGATATTAAAAGCTAGATAAAACTACTGTCACCCAAGTGAACACGACAAACATAATGATCCCACATTTTTGTCATAGGATTGCATTTCACATAGATACTCATGCAGTTCAGTGTATGTACCGTATATAATGGTAGCAGTATTGAAAAGGGTGGTAAAGTGAGAGGACAAGTTTAATCTGCCCTGAAAATAGAGAAAGCTCCTAAGATACCACCAGACTTAGAGATACTGTGTTTTTTATTTGATGTGTGGTCTTTCACCATTTCTCCCCAAAACTGCTATTACCCATGATTTTCTTTTACAACAGCTACAAATGTACTTTTCACCACAGCATAAATTTCAACAGGCAAGTGATATGTTGTGCTTCTAATAAATCTACATGACCATTTTGCTAACAACTATATATACAGTTGACACTGAAAGTCCCTGTTCCCATACCAAAGAGTTGTCATAAGTGGCACAGTCCTGCCATAAGCAACGTAGATGTATTTGTCTCTTCCCTTTTGAGATGATTAACACAATTTTTCCCCCTGAATCTGCAAAGCTGGAATATGCTTATTTTCCTGCCTTATTCATCCAGATTCTCACTGACATTTACAAATACAGGTAACAGTTTAACAAGCTGCATCACTTAGGGAAATTGTTTCTACCTCTTTGCTGTGCATCCAGTCATTTTTTTGTTGGAAATAGCCCCTTTTTACCATTTGTGTTTTACTGTTGCATCTTACTGAATATTTGGCTGTTAAAAAACTGTGTGAAAAAAAAACCCAGCTCAATAAGCTGGGATCAGCTGCTGAATTAAGGGAAATGCACACAGCAGAGCTCCCAGTGCTGTACTGGCATTTTGTCTGATCTTAGATTCAACTGAAGAACTTGTGCTTTAGTTTTAAAGCTTTTGCAGGGTATTTCAAAGGCCATCGCTGAGCAATCTGCTGTAACAGCTGTGATAAACACAGCTAAAGACCTTTGTAGAACAACTACGATGAGAGATGAAGGGACAAAGTCTAATTATGCTTAAAGTCTATTGCAGGATTTTAAAGTCAGAATTTCTTTGCAACATAATGTTTTGTTCAAATTATTTCTCACTGAAAACTTTCAGATTATCCCAACTGAGAAATGACCCAAAATGTAGAGAAGGCTGTCATATGCTCCTCTGTGCTTTTTAATAATGTATGTGAAATTAAAATGCTAGGAATATTTAAAGATACTAGATTCCTACAAAGATAGATGTAAAATTTATCTATTTTAATTCTAAGAAAATTACCATGTATAGTTACATTTCTTCCTTCTAAATTTTGAAGGTATTATTGGAACTGTTTTTTTTCTCTAAAGTAGAAAGTAATACTCTTTGGTCTGTTAGTTGCCATGGATCAGACTATTACTGCTCATTGTACATAAGGAGAAAGGATTTCACATCTGTAAAATATTTTGTTCTCTGCACATAAGAGTTTAAGATTCAGCTTGGCTCTTGGAACCTTTGTTAAGATATTTTGAAATTACATATTTTTCTTGATTTTTGTCACACATCAGTATGCCTACCCCTGTCTCCCTGAGAGTTGTGCTTTGAGACTAAGTTCCTCCTGATACAGAAGACATAAAGAAGAAGCAGACAAGACAGTCTCAGAAATATATAATTAGACAGCCTACAAAAGTGAACAGTCCACACTGGAAAACATAAGAAATGTTCCAGCTATACTCCACAAAATGAAACACAAAAAATGCGGCGAACGTCACATTTGCTGTATGTTGTTTTCAGTTCCATAATACAGTTGAGGAAGTTCATGTCATTTCAGTGGCACCAGTATATTGCAGCTTTGCTCCTCTTTGATACAGAGGATCCAGAGTCCTTGCTATTCACTGAGCTAATCAGGGTTTATGGCTCATTTGAATTGCCATAGTGTCTCAGACTACTGGAATATGTCAGCAAATATGATCTTCCATGTCTCTGATGTCAGAATGAATCTGGTGTAATCTTACCTAAATGCAGTTGTCCTGGTACAACTGAAATTAGAAGTTGTTATTTGTTTGGCTATTGATTGGTTTTCATTAATATTGACTGTACAGAGCTATCTGGACAGCTTCTGCTTTTTAAAGGAATAATAAATATTAACAGTAAACTGTATAGTTTAATGTACACATCTCTTACAGATAGTAAAATACAGCTAAATCAAGAACTACAGCATCTAGGTTTTAAAAGGCTAAATGAATTTCGCTCAAACAGGTTATATGTTCAAAAGTGACACTTGCTTCCAAATGAGAGCCCGGGGGGGGCTGTTTACAGCCCACAGAGCCGCTGCATGCTTCCTCTGTGGCTCTGCTGTTGCCCGTCCTTCCATCCCATCTCATCACTTTTGTGTGCAGGTCAGGGGCACAGGTCACTAGGCCAGCGCAACTGCTGTGACTTCCACCCTTGCTGTGTAGAAGCCCCGGCATTAATTTGCACTTTGTATGTGCCACCTGTGCTATGCCAGGAAGAATTTTTCTCTCTGAACAGCTGGTGGTAGAGAATAATTCCACTTAATGTGAGATCAGTCATTCGTTTTCTGCTTTTCGCTATGTTATGTCAAGATACTTTGAATGAAACAGGTCCGTAGGAATAGGATATTTCCTCATGCCTTCTGGTTAGTTTGGTTAGCTAAACAGCAGAGGAGAGGGGTATGCTACAAGCAGGAATATGAGGTGTGCAGGGTCTGCCAGGTGGAATGTAAGAACATTTATTTTGATGTGATAGATGATTGGTGTCTCAGATTCAGATCTGGTTTTAGATTATGTCAGGAATTATCTTTACATCCTTTGTTTCATATTGTGATATCCTACGTAGTGTTCTCTTTCCGTTACGACATTATGAATGCTGTTATTTCTCTCACTAGTATGATTTTAATTATAACATTAAAGCTTGATTTTTATGTGGTGTTATTAATTATTTAATGCTTTTAAGTGATGATGAGATAAGAAATGTATTACCAGAGAGACTGGAATTCTGAGCTCTGACAGTTACTCATATAATAAACCTAGGGCTGGGTAAGATGGTAGAGTTCTTGAGAGCTCAAATTGTGCAGCCTAAAGAGGCTGAAGTTGTCTGTAAGGGTCCTAGTCCCCACCAGATCTGAGGGACTGCATTGGAGTTGACTATGAAATTGTCATTCCTTAAGGCAGGGAAATGGATTCCTGTTGCGAGTCCTACCAGAGCCCAAACACCTACAGAACACAATGGAAGTTTCCTTTCTTTGAGAACTGAGCCAGAAAAATTCTTATACTCTGAGGCAATGCAAGTGAAGTTTGACACAGAAAATGTACTCAAGTTAGAAATGGAAATGAAGGTCCTTAACCATGAAATAGTCTCTGGAGCTATAACGAATCCCGAAATAGATGCCTTTATTTTTATATCACTAACTCATGTCTCATGTTCCTTTTGATAATTGTTGAGGATTTCTGTAACTCCTGGTTCTTCTGACAGAAAAAAGTTGAAGACCAGATGGGACTGATGGGTGCCATCCTTCAAATGACACAGTATAATTCAGCAGTAGGATCTAAATAGTGATAGCCCATAAATAGGTGGTTTGTGTCAACTGGAAAACAGTGATTTCGTAATACCTATCTTTGCTGGATAACACTTAAAAATTAATTCATTGGCACTCTAGATTTTTTTTTTAATATGTAAGTGGAGGAAGGTAATAGGAAAAGCTGGCAGGATAGATCACTGAATTTCATATTGCTGCATTTAATAAGGATGAGTAAGAGAGACTTTGAATCACTGTTCTGATTACTGTTGCTATCTCTGTTCCCTGAGTGTGGGATACAGCAGGATGAGTCTGGCCCCAGATCTTGGTAGCGCTAAGGATCCTAAGGGGACTCTTCCATTGTCCAGCGGTATATATTTCAACTTCTGATGCTGGCCTTGCCTGGGATTCTACCCCAAATGTACAGGATTTTATCTTCTTTTCACCCCACTGGCCCTTCCCCTCACCTCAAGAAAATCCCCATTTGTTTTCCATTTGAAGAAATCTAAAAAAAAAAAAAAAAACAAAAAAAAAACAAACGGCACAAATGAAGTGCAGCTAGACATAGAATCATAGAATAGTTTGGGTTGGAAGGGACCTTTAAAGGTCATCTAGTCCAGCTCCCCCCTGCAATGAGCATGGACATCTTCAGTGAGATCTGGTTGTTCAGATCTCTATCCGACCTGACCTTGAATGTTTCCAAGGATGGGGCATCTACCACCTCTCTGGGCAACCTGTGCCAGTGTTTCACCACCCTAACTGTAAAAAATTTCTTCCTTCTATCTAGTCTGAATCTGTACTCCTTTAGTTTAAAACCTTGTCCTATTTCAACAGGCTCTGCTAAAGATTTTTTCCCCACCTCTCCTGTCCCCCCCTTTAAGCCCTGGGAGGCTGCTCTAAGGTCTCCCTGGAGCCTTCTCTTCTCCAGGCTGAACCCCCCCAAACTCTCAGCCTGGCCTCCCAGGAGAGCTGCTCCAGCCCCTCGAGCATCTCCGTGGCCTCCTCTGGACCCACTCCGACAGGTCCATCTTGTCCCTGTGCTGAGGGCTCCAGAGCTGGATGCGGTACTCCATCCGTGACAATTAAAATGCCTAGAAGAAAGTCTTCTGCAAACACTGGCTTTTGTGTATTAATTAGAAAAGCAGAGAATTTATTTAATGACTAATTGCTGAAATTTATCTAGTTTTTGATATAAGGGAGTTTCAGAATGTGAGAGTTTGTATTTCATATAAGGGAGTGAATGAAAGAATATCAGAAATGCAGCTTGAAGTTTGGGTCAACCAAACTCATTATGGAAGTGTTTAAACTACCTTGTATACGCCAGGAGAGGGAGCCCAGCAAGTAGAGCCAAAGTTAACTTGCCTCAACATTATACAGAGGGCTACAGAGAAAAATTCTGTGTTCTGCTTCAGTACATTCAGGGCATGAAACAGGTAGCAAAATGTTTATTTTTTTTATATTCTATATGAGTTTATGCTAGCGAGCTGATCAGAAAGGATAACTTCCTTATTTTACGTGTTGAAGTCCCCCAGACACCTGAGACAGCAGTTAATAAAAAGGCAGTCTGTTTTAATGCTGCAGAGGCATTACAAGAAAAGGGTGCTCTCTATGTGGATTTTTAGGCCTCCTGGCACAATCCTGTTTCATTGTTTCGATCAAGTCACCACGTTACAGGGTGCACATATGGCATGATTTTCTAACTGGAAGTAAGTCAGACAGGACTAAAGGATCTGTGACTGTTATGTTCATAAAGGTCAAATTGTTCTCATTAGAGAGGAGATAACTGTTCAAAACTCCTCATTATTTTACTGGAAAGGTTTGCTTGTTTCAGATGCTGCTGGAGCAGTCCTCCTTGCAGCTGGTGGCTAGAAGTATGCTTCTTGGTAGGAATACTAGCTTCTCCCCCTCCCCTGCTACCACAGTCTGAAATGCAATCAATTAAGTTTTAATTTGGAAGTGCTCTCAGATTTCAAATTTTGCTGTGTATATTTGACAAATTAGTACTAGAACAACTTACCTGAACCAATATAGAAAGTGCTAGATACATTGGTAAAACTTTTAAAAGCTTTTAAATATTTCTATTTATTTATTTTACTAGAAGTTGAGGGTTTTATATGAAACAGCAGCACGACAGGTCTTATGTCATAATGTGCACTCTCAAATTGCTGGTAGACTTATGTTATAACTTCCAGAGAAATTAAATGAAATAAAAAGTGACCAGAACCTGCACCACAAATTAAGTCTCTAAAAGTCTTGCTTTAAAGTTTCTTGCCTTTGAGCCTATGAGATGTATATCTTCTATTGGGTTCAGATATAGGGGAAGCTTTTTGTTACATCAACAGCCAGAATAGATTATCATTATAAATGAAGTCTTGTTACTTGGGCACATGAAAAATGAGTGGAAGTGATGGTCTAAATAAAAGTGCTGTTAAATCCTTCAAGTGCTGCAGCATATTTAACATTAATTCCTTGAGGAAATAATCTATTTGTGCTTCAAATTAATGTTTATTTAAAAGAAACTAGTATCATTTTGGCTTATAGCTGTCTTTGTGTTATGTTGTATCGCTGTGTTCTGTGTTGTCTCACACTACATGTGTTAAGGGGACAGAAGAGTGTCACACAAATGTTTGTGTAAAACTGAGTTGTTTGTTGAATTTATCAGCATCCAGGTAAATTTTTGTATGCAGAGAACAAAAGAATAACTGCAAACTAGATCAATTTTTTAAGCTTCCTTTCAGACAAGGAAGGAATGTTATTTCTTTGCAGACAGAACAAAAAAAAGAAAACTTTGGATGTTAATACAGGGAATTGAAAATGAGGAGGTGTGAAGGTCAGCATGTGCAGTTGCACGTTATGCTTGAAGCAGCTATTGAAAGGCTGTATCTCTGTTCCCCCTCAGATCTAGTGATTGTGTGATCACTTGGTGAGGTTGATCACTTATCTTCTAAGGAAAAATAACGTAGGGGAAAAAAGAGTGATTTCCATCAGATCTATAAAGTGATGTGATTCACTGTCTCCTGACTGCCTGTTTTATGAGACCAGTGGAAGGAAGGAAATGGGAGGCTGCAGATGGCAATATGCGCATGGAAGGATGTGGGAATGGAGATGGACAGCTGTTTTGGCAATTGGCTTACAATGTGAGACTATGCCTTCTGTGGGAGGAGTCTCAAAGGAAATGAAGCTGTAGGATTTTGGGTTCCTTCACCCTGAATTCAAATAAAGTAGGGGAAAAAATGGTTGGAGAAGAGAGATGGAGAAAATACAGGAACATTGCTCTTTTTGAAGAATCCATATACCGAGCACTAGGGGAAAAGATTTCTAGAAGATAAGACTTGAATAGAAGAAGTGATAATGAGTCTGTAGCTCCTGTATTTGCTCTGCCTAGATGACTGAGACCTTTCCCATCACATAATTCAGCAGAAGTTGCCCAGTTTCTACATCTAGAGCATAAGCATTATTTGGCCCTTAGGTTTTAAACCCAAAGAATTCTCAAGAGTATTGAGGAAACTGAGGTTAAGAAATGCATATAGTTGTGGTTTCTTTCATGCATGTGCATGCCTTTATTGAAGGAGGGATCAGCTCTAGAGTTTATAAAGGAAAAGTCTGTTTCCACTATTTCATGTCTCAAAAATATGAATGTAAAGAGTGCCTATCAAGTGTGCACTGGTAAGTATAAGCCTGAGGAATGGGAGTGCCTGTAGGCTCCTTGAGCAACTAGCCTGAGTCCTATTGCCGTGAAGGTGTAACTGGTAAAAAGCCCATGTCAAGGAAATATTGGAGAGGCTAAGAAAAGAATCAGTGCTGTAGTCAATCTAATCCAAGTAAACCAAACAGCTTACTGATTCAATTTTAATCCTCAGAACATCAGTATTTTTCAGGGTCATCAGGAGGAAGCATAATCAGACTTGTGACATTGTCCCATACCTTATCAGACCTTTGGTTCACTGTGCGGGCTGGTATCTGATAGAGGGAGGGCAGAGCCCACTTTAGCTCTCTGTCTGCTTTAGAGTTTTTCATTGCTATCCATCTGACTGTGGCAACAACAAGATACAGCTGTGTCAATCTATAGCTCCTCCTTTCCCTCTTTTGGGGGTAAATTCAGGTAGAAATACAGAGACAGGGATATACCAGGCACAAAGAAAGGAATAGCTTTGTAGTTTCTTGGTGGTCCGTCGTGCATATCTGTGCAAGGATATAAAATATTGTCACTAGATTACTGAGAAAGGATTTTACCACCTTATTTTGTAGATCCAAAGTAGTCTAAAGTTCAGATGCTCAAAGCAAATATATGACATGCTTTTGGCTATGTCTCAATGATTGTTCTTTCTGTCCATCTTTGACTTGAGTCATGCTATACAGCAAACACAAATCATGCCACTCTTGAAATTTTAAGGCAGAGATTACATCTGGATAGATGGGGAGAACTGGGCAGTATTGAGGTTGATGTGGTATTGCAAGGTGTATAAAGGAGATGGAGGTATTTGTGTCTGAATGGACTTGAAAGAAAATTAAAAAAATAATATGTTTTTGGATGAGACTGGAATACTAATTGATACCCTCTCTCTTCTGTGTGCCGATGACGGGGGCTTTAGTGGCTATACTATGGTGAACAGATCCTGTGCTAACTTCTCTAATTCATGCATGCTGACTGCTCAGTCAAAGTCTCTTTGGCCTTCATGGACCCCATTGCACTGCTCTGAGGCTCAAGAATCATGGAAATATGTGCCTTCTTCTGTCATAATAGGTGTCTCTATTCTCCCTTTTACTTCATTATGGCAAATACCACCACCTCTGGCCCAAGTATTTTGATGTCTGTCTGACAGCAAGTAAATTCTATTCCTAAAAAATACTCTCTTATATTTTCATGATATATAGTAATTGAAAGTTAAGATTTTCTTTGAAATAAAAATATTTTGTCTTCTACAGTTGGTGTTGTATGCATGTTGCTTTCTACCCTTGTCAAGCATTAGGGAAGAGAAGATGATCTGTGTTATTCCTCATTTTGTGCAATATTTCACAACATCTATTTAAGGACAAAGGAGAAAAAAAAAGTAAAATTCTTATTACTGTCAAGGGCTATTGCTTATCTCCTGAGCACAATGTTCATCGTTGTATATGCATAAATTGTAATCATCATATAAGTAACTGGCAAGGCATTCTGAATAACTGCAGAAAGCAGGTTTTTTGTTAGGGCAATTCGAATGCATTGATGCATGCTGTTGAAAGTGTAAGTGATGAAAAACTAAAAGAAAATATAAATACAAAGGGAGCTTGGCCTTATTAAGGCCTCTGATGTCTATGATATCTCTGGTTACTTTACTACATGTGGGAATAGAGATAAATTAAGCACATCATCATTAGGATTAATTAATTCTCTTAGGTCCACTTTTTGTCTTCTAATATTTTCTCAAATGATTTTGGGCCAGGATACTATTAGTATCAATACATATTGGCTTTTAGTTGGTCATTGGTTCGATTTTATCTTTTAAGTGTATCAAACACCAATTAATAATGAATAGGCTGAAGTCAAGAAGTAACTCTAGTCTTCCCATCTTTCAAAAATAGCTCTTCCTCCTCACTCATCTATCTGTATACTTCATGTTTCAAGCTGACAATGACAGGAGTTGAAGTAACTCAAGCTCTGCCATCATTATACTGTTCCAACCCTTACTTAAATGGTGCTGCAGTGTTTCTTGCTGAGTTAGGCTCTCTTGAAAGAGTTAGGGTAGTGTTCTTTTGAATGCCAAATCAATACCAATAACCTGTTGAGCTCTTGAGCTCATGCAGGCTATGACAAAATCTGTTTTATTCTTGGTGACTTGTTCTTAACAATCTGTAGTTCATAAAGAAGCTCTGGCCCGAGGTTGCAGAATTTTTCCCAGACAGAAACTGCTCATTATATGTTTTATAGTGGTTAGATTTTCCCACGTGGCTCTGGATATTATAGTGCCTACAGAAAGTGATTGCATTTTAAGTTTAGCAGAGGAAGAGGTGGTGGTTTCCCCTTTTAAGTCACCTTAACACAGAGCACTTCCTATAGCAAAGTTGTTTTTCTATTGTTGAGAAAACTGTCATGTCTAACTATGTGGAGTGTCACTTAAATATGCTGGAAGAAAGGCAAAACAAAATTATCAAAAACAGTTAATGGTATTCAAAAACTCAAAATAAGTGGGGTTCTGCTGTTCATTAGAAAATAATTTGAACAATAAAACTTAACTGCAGTATGTATGATTGTACACAAATAAGTCATAACAAAGCCTGTCTTTCAACAGTTTCCAGGATGTCTGCAGGCAAATCTTTGTGAGGGTCAATCGAATCTGTAGGATGATATTTGTAGAAGTGTGAAAGTCTATTCACCATAGAGTTACTCCAGATTTATGCTACTGTAGCTCTACTGTTTTCAAAGTACAGGGAAGCTTAATATACTGACTTGTACTCAGGGTGGTCCCAGTTCTTTTGGCATCTCAGTAACAAAGGCATGGCCATTCAGGGATTGTTAACTGGTTCACTGTGTGAACAATAAACATATTACAAAAGATGACTGCAGTTGTATGCCCCTTCTGATACTAGAAACCCTGGTGTATGCAGCATTGGACAAGACCCTTCATGTTAATCATGTCATGCTGCATGTCTGTGGTGAGGTTCACCAGCCCCACTATTCTTCACATCTTCAGAAAATTCTTCCGAATGAACAAAGCTATCACTGTTTTACCTTTACAATACTGAACATCGTGGTATGCCAAGGTTCAATGAGAGCATTATGCTCTTACATATCTCCATAGGAACAAGTTCTTACAAGCAGTACACACAGGTGGCATTGTTAAAGGCAGAGCATACTAATGTCACAGTATGTGCTTGGGTTCTGTAGCAGTCACCCACGGACAGGTCTCTATAGTCAAGGACTGTGGTTAAATCTCTGCCAAGATTCTGCCGGAAATCACTATCTTACTGATACAGTATCTTCTGAGGTGGCCTACTACATATGCTGATGCTATAATGTAGAGAATAACAAACATGATAAATTCACGAAAGTAAAAATTGTCTTGTCTAAGCAATGCATAAACTCATGAGTTTGACCTCATGATATGCAAAGATTCTAGGTTTTGAATGAAAGGAGTAATCAAGGTTTCAGAGGTAAATGGGATAACATGCAACATAGTTTCATCAAGATTTAACAGACTGATATCTTGATAAGATAGCTGACTTCTCAAACAAGGGTAATGCATTGAACCTAATCTGTCTAAATTTTAGCAAAGTATTTGATATAGTTCCCCAAAGGAAATTATTGTTAAGGAATGAGAAAATGGGGATTAATTCAAAAACTGTGAGGTGGATAAAAAGCTTGCTCGAGTAGAAGCTTCAGTGAATTATGTCTAAGGGAAAGTGACCAGACTGAAGAGAAGTTACTAGTGCTGTTGCTCAAGGTTTGCTCTGGAGAGCAATCCAGTCTAATATTTCAATTAGTGACCTTGTTACAAGAATGTGGTGGGTGCAATTATAAAATTTGTGGCTGACTCAAAGTCAGAAAGTATTATCAATTTTGGAGGAGGACCGGGTCATAATTTAGGGAGGATTAGATGGATTTAAGGGAATAATTCTTTCTGAGTTATGATCCAGTCTTCTTCCACTACTGGCAGTATTTTCTCATTTTGTCATCCACAAATTTTATATGACCTTGTAGACTTCACTAATGGAAATGGAATGAAGTTTATTGTATAAAGTCAAACACATAGAGACTAATTATAGTAACTTTTGCTATGAGATGGAACCTTATCATTTGAAGTTGGCTATTTCATAGGTTGTGATAGGGTGGAGGTGAATAATGAGAGTATATGTCTGGTTATGTGTACTGTGATAGGGGTCTAGAGTTGATGAACTTCTGCCTAATCCTGTACAGCAACATCGGTGAGAGACTATCAAGAAAAATTGGCTAAAATGTCTGTTCTGTGATTGACAGTGGCTACATCAAATCAGGACTGTAACCTGAGATGGTTAGTTCAGAGATTACCTTATTCTGAATATTCTAATTGGGAAGAACAAATAAAGTGCAGCTCAATTATGCTGTTACTCTGACCCAGAGTGACTGTAACATCATAAATAATTTCAACTTTCCTTTTCATGGCTGACATGGTTGGGGTCTTTTATGATATATGTATCCATTTTGGGCCCCTCACTACAAGGAAGACATTGAGGTGCTAGAGTGTGTCCAAAGAAAAACAAAGAAGCTGTTGAAGTGTCAAGATCACAAGTCTTATGAGGAGTGGCTGTAGGAACTGGGCTTGTTTAGAAAAAAGGAGGCCGAGGGGAGACAATATCAGTCTCTACAAGTACCTGAAAGGAGGTTGTAGAGAGGGGGATGCTGGTCTCTTCTTACAAGTAACAAGCAATAGGACAAGAAGAAATGGCCTAAAGTTGTGCCAGGGGAGGTTTAGATTGGATATTTGGAAAAATTTCCTCACTGAAAGGGTTGTCAAGCACTGGAACAGGCTGCCCAGGGAAGTGGTAGAGTCCCCATCCCTGGAGGTATTTAAAAGATGCGTAGATGTGGTGTTTAGGGACATGGTTTAGTGGTGGACTTGGCAGTGTTAGTTTTACAGTTGGACTTGATGATCTTAAAGGTCTTTTCCAACCTAAATGATTCTGTGTTTTTTTGTACTTAAGAACCAGTTGTCTGAGAGGTTACCCTCACAATCATGAGGTTACCAGAAGATTTTGTTGGGGAATAAGAGTTATCGCTTTTTTTTTTAAAAAAAGAGGAAGATCCATGTCAACAGTGGTTTGTCATAGTTGCTGGGCTCAACAGGTTTCGTTTTCACTCATTAGGGAAAAATGCAGCTAAATCAGGAGTTCAATTTTGAGATCTTATTTCATGAAAATGTTAGAGAGAAGATTGCTGTTTAGAAGTAAACTTCCCTTTGAGTAATGATTTCACGGTGTTTTTTGTAGATGATGCGTTTTTCTTAAACAAGTGCCAGTGTGAAGATTACATTACATTAAATTATTAGAAAAGCCTGTATATTGCTAAGAATGAATGTTAACAAACACATCTCACATTCCCTTTCAGTCATGGTAAGACATGGTATTTGAGTGAGGGAGATATAATAATATGAGACTGGGGGTTTTTGAGGCAAACCCAGGCCCACAGATATCAGTGACAACTTTGCTAATTTTTGAATAAGGCTTTTCAGTATTCCACAATTATAGTTCTGATGACTGGAAACTCATGTTTACCCAAGACACAGGAACGCATGATCTCTTGTACTTAATCTAATTCTGATAGCTCATTGAAGGTATGAAATTATTGGCTTGAGAGTACTGGAAATGATGTGAAATTATTTTTTAAAATGAAGCACATAGTGAATCAGTCACAAATTTGTTGTTTCTAAGGTTATTCATAATACTGCTTGGAACAGTTTAAAAGCTATTGCGGTGATGTTTTTTTGCCTGTCTGCTGTATTTTCATAGGGGTCTAAAAGTCCATTATATCTCATTAAAAATTCTCTGCTGATGTTTATTGTTCAGTTTTTGGTATTGTGAAGTTTTTCTGCCAACAGTAAGGCCACAGGCAGACATTGCTTGTGTTCTAGAAAGGATTGAGCCTAGAAAAGGTCAAATTGCAATGTAGTCTGCCAGTAAATGGTCTACCTAACAAACACCAGCATATACTATCCAGTTATTTTGACAGTATATAACTAGGAAGCCATTTTCTATATCATCCTCACAATATTCTCACTGAATTCTAATTTTACTGACAAACATTAAAAATTAATGACCAAGAACCCTGATAAAGCTATAAAGTGGAGCACCACCAAGGAATTAGAAAATGACACACCTAGGTAAAATCTGATTATATATAAACTGAGGTATTTCTAAAAGTAAAAATTTGATCAAGTGTACAGTTTTCCATGGGAACAGGCTCAGACTTGGTACCAGAAATGCTGCCTTGCTGAATTTCATTCTGTGCTCCAAATAATGGCACTGCTGAGGATCCTCCAAAAGAATTCTTACAAGCAAATAGAAATACTGTAAATTTTCCAGAACATATTCGTAGAAATGGGAAGACCATGTTTTATTTGACCTTCAAAGGACAACCTCCCAAAATACAAAGAAAATTTCAGATACGGAAGACATCACTCTACATGCTTAACCTTTCAGAACACAATGGAAATCAGAATCTGATAATGGAAAGGACTAAGTAATCTCTGACAAAGTTATCTCAAACATCTATAATGTTATAATATAGGCCATTACCACTGCTGTAAGTGTTGTATTGAGCACTACTATAAATGCTAAATGGTTATATAAAGGTTTTTATAAGGTTCTAAATTAGACTATTATCTGAATGTACATATTAAGGAGTAGATATTCGATAGGGTATATTGCATTTCTACATCATAAATTTTTATCCGTTGCATCTTCATACATTATATTAACAAATGTAAGGTTTCTCAAAGCTTTTTGAGATATTTAGTCAGATTATAGTCTGGTAAATCATTCACACGAGCTATTCCACTGGCCTGAACAGAGGTATTGCAATGAGAAACTGCTCATCAGGGTCAATAATGCGATTGCAATATAGCTCATAAATTACAAGGATTTTGATATTGCTAGGGAAGTTAATTAAGATTAGAAATGCAAATTTTAATAGCAAGTATAACTGGAATTATGCAGTAGTGAAGTACATTTTGGATTTGTGTTTAATCTCTCATCAGAAGAACAGAGAAAGTAGGGGTTTGTATTGATACCTCCTAGAAATCATTATGGAATATTAGTGCCTTTGAGCAATTGTGTTGGACAACAGGCAAGGAATTTCTGAGGATCTTAGAACCTGAAACATAGCTCTTAAGTAATGGGACAAAATGCACCATAACCTTTTCGGGGATATTCTAACCAGAATGGGAACTGATTTCTGAAGGTAAGGCTGCCTCAGAAGAAACTTGGCACTAGAACAATTCCCCTCCTGCTTCGTTAGAGTTCCTGCTCCCTGCTGCAGACGCCGCGAGAATCTCAGGCTTTAGTGACTGTCAAACTTTGTGCAAGTGCCAAAACATTTTTTTCCCCATCTACTCTGAAGAGATGGAAGCAGAAGTACCAAAATTTCTCAGCCTATTTTGTGCCTGGCAAGGGAAGTTTGTGGGCCTTTTCCCATTATTCATCTGTCTCTAAGTACTGAACTTGTTTAGAGTACAGGACTTAAAAGTTTAAGTGGCACAGTGTTCATACCCAAGAGAAATCAAATGGATTTTAATCTCCAATTGTGTTTCATGGGTTAAAACCACTTATAGTTTGGGTCTGAAAGATCTATTGCTGTATTTTTATTTTATAACCTATTATTCTGTGTTCCTTTGTTTCTATATTTCTATATTCTATTTCTATATCTCCATAGGAGATAAAATAAGAATACTGTGTTATTGGATTAATATGTCAAAATACAGGAACATTTAGGAATATATACTTCATTTTCTCTGAATCTTATTATTCCTTCTGGATCATAAGTAATAGCAATACAGAGATCTGATCGGGGTTTGGGAATAAAAATAATTCAACCTACTTATTAGATTGTATTAGCCACAGTCAGAAGATACGTTATTAAGGTGAAAAAGGTATTCCGTAGGAACAAGGCTCTGTATTTAGAATGTGAAGATAGGTGCATGATCTGCTGAGATAGCTCTCTGCTATTTGAGACAATCACAGATACTGCCAAATTAAAATCTGGGCATTAACAATTTGTGCCATTAACAATTTTCTTCCTGTAAATACCTCCTACCTCGTACTCCTTAGTTGGTGACCATGTCTGCCTGATTTCTATACAACTCAGGCTACTCTTGGTGCTGAATTCCTCCAGTCTGAGTTTATCCACCACACAGCCATCCTTGCAGGCTCTCCACATGCAGTACTTCCTCTCTCAAGTTCAAGAGTTTCAAAACAGGACAGAGGTTGGAGAGTCTGCATTCTAATGACTTCTCATATTTAATATTCCTAAAGCTGTAGCCTAATAGAATAAGCAGTAATAAGTGTTGGAGAGTAGTCTTTGTTTCAGTTCTGAATATGAAAATAGAGTATTTCCTTTGGTATAGTTAAATTCAGCCTCCTTACTGAATATTTCAGATCTAAGTCTCAGCAATGAAATAGTTAACTTTTTTTATTTTATATATGTAAGATGCAAAGCATTTCAACATGCCTTTCTGGAAAGATGATTAGGAGTTGTGGCCACTGTTTTAAACTGCTCAAGCAGTACTCGGCACACTTTACATAGCTAGGCTTAGAGCCAAAGTGAAAACTTTGATATTGGAAATTCTGAAAAAAAACCTTGAAGGATTTTTTTTTTTTTCCCCATGTCATTGCTTTGCACCAGGAGGTGATGGTTTGTTATGATCCCAGTAAAAAAGGCACTTGGACTCTGTAAAGTATCACTTAGAATGCTATATACAGAAAAAGAGAGCAGTATATAAAATCTTACATCCTTTTAGATACTAGGAAACTTCAGATTGTGTGAGCTCAGATGGGCTTCCAACTAGGGTGCAGCACACCAGGCAGATCCCATCTGGAAAATTTGCCTATCAGTTTGGTTTTTTTTGAGATCTTACGGGATTTCCTTAAAAGAAGGCAATTTTATTAATTATTTCTACCGTCAAAAGAAAAGGATGTTCACATGAGAACTTGTTGTGGCACATTCAGATAAAGGCAAGGGTGCACAGGTAGTGTAATCACTGGTGCTGAGTGGGAGCTGCCTACAGCCTCTTCTGTTACAGTTAGCTGGCTGAGTTTATTCTGCAGCCAAACTATATGTGCAGCACAACACAAACCTGAAGGTCAGGCTCTATATGCAGCATAGCACAGCAGAGCCTGTGCCTCCTTGGGTTGAGCTGTTAGGTGGATCACTAACTCCTTGATTTACAATGGCCTTCTGGTTGGCATCACTACAGTGATGAATTTTGATTTTCACAGGTCCTGTCTTTCTACCCAGAGGGACCAATCCAGTGCCTTCAGACTTAAAAATGTAAGAGCCTTTTATTGAAATTAGGATTAGGTATCTGCTGTTATATTGTACAGTGACTTAAGTGCCTTTTTCAAATTTATTTCAGGTGGAGCGTATACTACTGGGCATTGTTTAAGTGCCCCCTAAATTTTAGAACATTTAAATATCACTGTTCTTTGAACATTTATACACCTTCCCCTTTTTAAAAAGGCAGGTATAGCCAAGGAAAAATACACTACCCGATTCCAGAACTGCTGGTAGTTACTAGTCCCTTCAGGAATAGAACAGTGTGGATCTCTTTGCTTATATATTAATGTATTTTATGGCAAAATACTATAATTGAGCTGATAAATTTAGTGGCTAAGGTATGAATTACATTGACAGCACTCAAGCTAGTCTTGAAGAAACAGTGCTTATATTACTCTCATACCATGCAATAGGCTCATTGCATCACTGTACACAGTACTGTAAAGAGATGATAACACCCATCTCAGCAGATACTCAGAGCACTTGTACTTGCTGGAACTACTGTGGAAGGCAAGAGGAGCCTCACCTTGACCCACCGCAGCTGAAGCAGGATGAGACTCCGTATTTGGCTGATGTGTTTGTAGGAGTTTCATGCCCAGAGTGTCTAACAGCAGTAACAAGTTTTATGGATTTGTCCCCAAGACAGTCTTGTGAGCTGCCTAAATTTAATTAGACTTCATAACTGGGGTTAATCAAGTCAGTTAATCATTTATATGTTGAAGTAGTGGAGAACCATCCAATCTAATTACCGGAGGCAAATAATGGTGTTGTAGGAAAGGGCACCAAAATGAAGTATTCTTTCCCTGGGTTTTGGCAGCAGCTGTTGTTGTTTAAGACAGGAATAGGATTGGTGGACTGTGACTTATTTAATCTTTTAAAGTTAAAAATACAATTTTGCATGATTATATATTGTTTGCTTTAAGCCAGTTGAACAATTTTTTTATTTTAAATGGACCTTTTTGAAGTTTTGGAGTCTATTTAGGGCTTCACCTTACAAACAATGCATTACCTTTTCAAGTCCCTCTCCCCTTCAGTTGCTGATATGAGGGTACGTGCAACTCAAATAGTTCGAAATACTGGAGACACTGTGACTATACATCCATATTGTATTGTATATACTCTTAAGATAATCTTAAAATAACGTTCTGTATTTCTGCACCGAAGTCCTGAGAATGGTGTCCTATTTGTTTAATCATGTAACTCTGACAGAATATTTTTTATTAGTATAGGTAATTCCAAAACTTCTGTGTGTGAATAAACAAATAGTTTGTCTCATGAAGCCTGGAAAAACTAATAACATTTGTAATAAACATAGAAAAAAAAAAAGTGCATTTATGTTTTCAAGTTACTTTATATGAATCTCATATATAGTAATGCTTGTAGTTATTCCTCTGAAACTTTGTACTGAGGATGATACCTGATAACTGTGAACTTTCAAAATCATACATATGATTGGCAACTTCAAATCAATGTATAAAATTAATTTCTCTGACATTTTTCCCCCTAATTATTAATCCAAAATTACAGCCTTATGCTGACTCATTTTGATCCACTAAAATCCTTTTGTACAAACCCTGGGGAAAAATGTGCTGTATCAACCAGTGAAGGAAAAAGATGTTTCCCTTGAACAATAAAAAAAAATAATTATAATTTCTCTGTATATAACTACATGAGCACATGTGCCTGAGAACTAGAGTTAGATAAGGTTGTTCCCATTACTACTGTCATAGCTCCTTTCAATTCAGCATGTTTTTCAGGAGGGAATGAGAAGGCACTCTGGGGCTCTAATGGATACATGAACAGCTTTGTACTTTTGGAAATAGCAGTTCACAATTGGATGGTTTCACACATAGAATTGCTTTGGTGTATTCCGAAATGCCTAGGTGACATTTGTCTTTGTCACATAGAATTTGACATAGCTGTCAGTTTTTGATTGGGATGAGAGAAACTACATCTCTTCTACAAAGTGCAGGGCATGTGTGGTGAAGTTTCCACATCCGTGCACCGTGTTTTGCTCAAGTTCAGTGTTATTGGTCTCAGTATTTTGAGAGCAAAAGTCCTAATGTTAAAAAGGGAATTGATTCTTGTCACTAGAAATGGAAAAACTTTACTGAGTTTCATTTCACAGAAGTATAGTTCAATATAGGCATAAAATTGCACAAGTGTTTGGCCTGTAAGAATTTTAAGGTTTACAGTTGCCTATATGAACAATTGCTGGGAGATGTCTTCCTACAAAAATGCTACCAAATTGGCTGTCCCCCATGAATGTAGCCGGAAAAAACAAGGAATTAAGAGATCAGGGTTCTAGTTCTGTGTCTTCTACAGACTCAGTATGGTACTAGGCAGTCACTTTCACTGTAATCTGTAAAATGAAAAAATGTTTTTATGTCTTTGTAAAGGACTTGAGATATGTGTACTTTGAAAGTACAAGCTAGTTTTACTGACAAATTAGAAGGCCTTAGCATTGTGATCTAAATTTTATTTCCTTATTGTATAAAATAAAATGACATCTCAATGTATGAATAAGGAATTCCTCAGCAAGTTAAGGACATACATTTTAACTCCATTTATTTTATTCATTTGCATCCCACAGTAGATGCTAGATTAAGTCTAGAAGCTGAAGGCTCTTACAGTTCTGTGAAGAACTGGACAGCACCTGGTTAGTTTCTTGTATCTCAACACAGAAGAGCTGCAGTAAAATATAAAAAAGCATTGTTTCCATGGCTGTTAAATGTCTGACTTCCTGAGTGTGCATGGCAATCCAGGCGTTAACTGTGACAAGTACTTCTGTAATGTGGACAGCTGTCTGTTTTGAACTGTGCTGTGCAGAAACTCTGATCACATTGGCCATTGAATAGCAATCAAACAGGAGTGAACAGCTATTAGTTACTACCACCTGGACCTCCTTTGAATTGGTAACTGATATTATCTTATTGAATTAAATGGCACCAGCCACTCCTCCTGTGCATCATACTTTTTCTGCACCTGCTGCTAGTGTGACTGAATATTGTATTCTAGAATTTTTTTTGAGGCTATAATTTCAAATGCATTGATCAGACTTCGTTTTCTTGTTAAGTATGAAGATGTTATTAGGGCTGTTGTAGAAATATCCTGGACAGACTGGGAGTTTCATTTCATATATAACACCTCAAAATCCAGATAGTAAAGCTATTGTGCAAAACAGACCTGTTCCGTAAAGACTTAACATTTGCAAATATGTCTCTCCCTTAAGAGCTGAAAGCCTTTAACTTAATCTTTTAGCCAGCAAGAACTTGAAAGCTTGCACCATCTAATGGAAAACATCTTTCAGCACTAATAACATAATAAGAACAAATTGGGCAATGATCACACATAAAACAGGATAGATAGCACCCTGGGAATATGATCTCTAACAGATTGTTAAAGGTGAGGCTGTTTACTGATTTCTGAAGAAATGCTATTTTGGAAGTGACAGCTGCAGCCTCTGCAGGGGATACGGCTGGCTTCACATTCAAATGCTGGCTTTGTGATACTTAAGAGTATTAGGTAGAACAAGAATAATCCCTAAACAGGCAAGAATATGTCTTTTAAATTAAATGCCAAGTTAAGCGCTGTTAGAATTTGGACAGCACTAGATTCAGTTCCTCTCTGAGTTTGCTGTTAGCTTTTTCTTTTAAAATACAGCCATAAGTATATTTTAATATTTAACATGATCTTTGAAATATTGTTCCTTACATAGTTACAGAGATGTTTATCTGTATTTTCTCTCTCATTTATCAAAATTATACAAAGCTGCTGCAACCATGGGTACGTTTGAAAAGTGGATGTGGTGTAGTTTTTCCAACCTTTTACTTCTATTTCCAAAGCATAGCTAAACTGGCTAAAAGGAAATTGAAAGGAAGAAGAGATCAGTGAACTTGAAGCATTTTTTCCTGACAGATTAAATTTCATTCATGTTATATTCTAGGTGAGGAGAACCTAAGATGGTGAATTAAAAAAACCCCAAAACATTAAGAGATGACCTGCTTCATTTCCAAAGCTGTTCCATTTGAAATGATTAAACAACTACTACAGTGCTATTGGCTGCAACATTAAATCTCCCAGTTTATACTCAGGCTATTTCTTCCCTTCTCATCTTGTTTAGTAGTTAGCATGAAGCTTTATTGGTCTTTTAAGAAACATGTATTTGAGTTGCTGTGATGGGAATGTGGTGTTCCTGTTGCTAAAGTATGCCACATATGTTTGGCTACACTGATTATATATCAGTCAGGAAAAATTTGCCTCCGAAGGGATATTGAATCACTTGATAAATGGTGGAAAGTAGTTGATGTCCACCTCATGGCCTTTACAGCTGAAGTCTGCTTGAGAGAGAAAGGCTGTGTTTTTTGTGGAAATAAATGAAAATTGCATGTTTAAGGCAATGTAAGGGAGAGAAATCATGGAACATAGGAAATGGACAGACTGGGGCAAAGCCTGGACATCAGAAGCATTTCGCTAAATAATTTAGTTAAGGCATATCTTGACCTAATAGACAAAGCAAGGGTAACCTCCATGTTAGCACAGGTCTGTACGGTGTGGATTCCTGAATTGCATGATATGGTCACAGCAATATCTCTGCACACCTTTCCATTTAGGCTGGGGTTCTCACCAAACCTGCCTTCACTATATGAATGGGAGACAGAGGGTATCATGTCCTAATTATCAGTACTTTGTTGGTAGGAGTTCAAATTTTTCTCAGCCTACATTTTGTCTAACTCCCTATGAATGGCTGTTCTCACGATCTGGTTCTGAGTCTTTAGAGATGCCTGGTCAATAGGAAATTCAAGCCTCAAAGGCTTGAGAGGAATGTAGGATGGATTATCTGGATTTCCTCTGTTTGAGTCTGCACTTTAAAATGAAATTAAGAGTGGAAAAGGTGGTTCCTTCCCTTTCACACTTGATGTTTTGATTTGTAAAATAGGAGCACCTATTAGAAAAAGCTTTTGTTATGTCAGACAGTAAAATTAAATGGGCAAGTTAACCAGCAGGAGAAACCAGGTGTTTGTGACAAAAAGGAAAGCTAAGGCAGTAAATATGTTGCATTATATTACCCTGTGTCAGTGAACAGAGCGATGTGTACTCAGATCTCTTGAGTTTGTTTTGTACAGTAAACATATGACTTCCCCATACTGTCAGTTCATTGTAGCACAGTAAAGGGGCTACATCATCATTGAAACATTATAGTGCAAAAACTGAAAATTCACGTCTTTATCACATGTTGATAAATTTAGTAAAAGGTTATAGTTGAAGCTTTCATCTTTTTCTTCATTTGATGCCCATTGATGATGCGAAAAGATAGCTACTAATATTTTATTACAGTGCTAATGTTTGCATTTTCATTATTATAATACCTCCTGCCAGTATTTTTAGGTTTGAATTTGTGAGGTTTTATAAGTTGGACATAAAATAGTCTGTCCTTACTGAAATTTGGCAAAGAAATTTGTCAGCCTTGAGTGATTTGAAACTCATGTACGTGGAAAAACAACAACAAAACCCCCAAACACCTCACAACTCCAGGTTTTGGGATTTTTTTTTTTTAATTAAAAAAAAGTGCCACAGGGAGAAATTTCTGATTCCATTTCCCTGTAGCTTAGAAAGAATGAGGCAAACTTGTTAAAAAAGGCCCATTTCTAGTGGCCTTAGGAATTTGTCAGCTGTCTCAGTCATGGATCTTCCTAAAACTGAAATGATTCCACAAATCTGAGCATTTTTCAGTGCCAGTTGGTTACAATGACAATCTTCAGAAGAAGAAGAAAATTCTTGCTTTAATTCAAAGTCGTATCAGTGAATTCTGTAAAGCACTCCCTCAGTCACACTTATTGGTAGAAACAAAAATGTAGTTAGATGGCTATACATCAGTAGCATATTAATTTTTCTCACATCTCAAGTAATAATAAGGCAGCCTTCAGCTTTTTTAGTACTTGCATGCTATTATATATAATTCATTGTGCTAGGTGAATGCTGATTTCATAGGTTAGCAAGTTGGGTCCTTGAGTTTATCTTATTTGCTTTAACAGAAAGGTCATTTTTTTTTTTTTTAAACATTTCCTTTCATCAAAATATCTGTCTTCTCTAAAAGTCATATATGTGTTTTCTTTCAAGTCAGTCATGATACTTATTATCAAAAAATTTGTGTGGTAGGCATAGCTCTTTCACTGCCATGTATACAGATTCATAGTACATAGCATGTGGATAAATCTAAAAATCATGGAGTTTCCACTGCTAGCTTATTTGGTGCTTTTCATGAACTCTGATCTAATTTTTTTTTAAATAATTGCTTCTCTTCTGAAATAGACCTAAATCTTGGCTGTTGGAAAATTCAACGCAATCGATATTCTGTTGGTCTTCCTGCCAGCAAGATTTAAGTACAATTTTCAGTAGGATCTAACCTATGTCTTTTAAGTCCAACTCTGCACAAGTTTTTTCCTGCCCTGCATCCAGACTGCTTAATGCACTATGTGCAGTCCACATAGCTCCCTGGATATGAGTAAGTCCTGGAGCACTGTAAGGGAGAAAACCGATGTCTGTCCCATCCTTTTTCAAGGGCATAACCAATACACCTAATTACAGTGTAGGTGAGATGACTGTACTCATTCTGTGTGTGTCATATAAAATGAATAGCAACATCACTGATATCAGGTAGAGAAGGCTGACAATTCTTCCTCATAGAATCTCAATTCTCATGCAGGAAGGATTGATGTGATATGAAGAATTCTCAAGTTTGGTCTTAGAATACTGTAGACACACCATGCTTAAGGAACAGTATCTTAAAAATATGGATATGTGGGCATGGGTTGTGTAGCAGTTTGTGCTTTAGAATCAGTACAGACATAGCCAATGAATTTCTGGAATTGAATATTTTTGTTAATTGAGCCTCTCCTTGAGTCTGAGGAGAAGATTATACTGAAAAATTGTCAATCTGGGTCTTCCTCTGCGTTTGCTGTGAAAACACTCAGTGTGTCTACATCTCGAAAGATCTGCGAGAACTGCGTGCTGGTCCATCAGGTGGGGAGAGTGGGAAAAGACTGAGAGAAGAATGGTAAGACATCCCCAATCTTTTAACCCTCCTGAGTCTTTTTATTGTTTTAACAAGCTGATGCTTAGGCTTCCTGTTTTCAGGAAGAGAGAAATTGAGAGCATATTGATTATATTGTAGCACTAACTAGGGTACAGTTCAGTCAAGGCACTGCTAGCCCAGCAGCAATTCTGGCTAGATCACCTAATTTCCTTAAGGCAATGCACTGTCAAAGGAACCCTTCTACACTTTGTTACTAAAAGCTTATTTGATTTGAGAAGAGAAAAATTATCAGAAGAAAAGATATAAACTGTAATCTGAGAGAGGAAGGCTGATTAAGAAAGCTTACTGCTTGGATGAATCAGAATTTTGGAAAGATTTGGCTGCAGTAGTACCGTAGATTATATTTGTAAATACCTGAAGAAAACTGGCTTTGATTGTCAATAAATTTGAGGTGTGTTTTGGCAGTTTTATGAACTGTAGGCAGTGATAATGCAAGGGATAGTAGGAGGACCAAAAAATGACATGGATAGTTAAATATGAGCTGGTGGAGAACAGGTAAATAAAAAAACTTAATATCTGAGAAATATACAAAATAGTCTTCTTCTTACGGGTTATAAGACAATAATAAAAAGCCTATTGGCCAGAGTTAGGCATCTAAATTTGGTTGAACATTCGTTAGAATTGAATTCCGTACTCTTGCATGTTTTTAGTGGCCAGTGTTGTCACCAACAGTCACAAGTGTCCAGCACTTAGAGATCTATAACTGTCTTAAACACATTTTCTGAGTAACTTAAATTTTGAGAATGTTGGCCTAAAATTTGTTGAATTTGCACCTTCTTTAAAACAGAATAAAATATTTAGTAGTAGTTATTATCTACTGGCCAAGACAAAGATAATGCTCAGTGTCACATATACTCCTTTCCACTTTTATTTTTAATGTTGACTAGAAGTTGCTCCAGATACCTCATCTGGAGCAAAGGTAAGCAGTGCCATCTCAAACTGCTTTAGACATGTAGTGGTTTACATAAATGGAATCACATCATGGGATGATGCAAGACAGGACATCATATGCTAAGGTAATTATAGCTTTGAAGTAGGATGCTAGAGTGTATTACTGACAACATTCATTTAGTTCTGAACTAGCAAAGACTGCCAAATCTCTAGTGCCTGGAAGGACAAAAAATCTCTGTTCTGGGAGCATCTCCCACCTGCAGTTAGTTTTTGAAGCTAGATACACACTCAGCAAGCAATGGGAGAGAGTCAAACATTTTTTGAGCATGCAGGCTGCAAGTTCGAACCAACAGAGACATGAAGACTTAACCTCATTGTCCTGTGATTGAAACTGGAAAAAAATGGAGGAGGGAAAAAAAAAAAGAGTGAGTCTGGCTGTTAAACAAGCAAAAAAAGACAAAGAAAACCCTTGAAAAAATTTGTTCTGGCAAAGGAAATTTGAAATAGAAACGTGTTTTTGCAGAATTTAACTGAACAAAAAACCAGTCTGATACTGGTGCTCTAAAAATTCAAAATACCTCAATTTTCACATGAATATTTCATAACAGGAAGAGATGGCAATGCACCTCTGTGTGCATGCATGTATGTGTAAATATAATTAATTTCATGAAGTTTCATTATATAGTATACACAGTTGTGATGGTGCTGCACACAAAATCTGTAGATTCAGTCCTTTGGGACTGTCCTGCTTAATGATGACAAGAACTGGAGTCCCAGATTGCCACTCTCTGGCTGGGGCAGGTTTTCAAATGACCTTCATGCTGTCTACATACTAGTTGCAGTATAGTAACAAAAGGCCTCACAACCAGATGGAAATCTACATTTTATCACTGTAGGTGATGAAGTACCAGGCAGTACCTTGATGAGGAATTTAAGGCACCCAAGCTAGAAAATTGTACCGCTAGTTGAAAATGAGGCATTAGGGTTCAAAAATTAATCCTATTTGTCTTATACAAGCTGTTTAGGGGTTATCCATGATAAAATCAGACCTTAGCAGGCTGGTAGAAAGTCTGAACTTGTAAGTCCTCATTCTCAGCTATGACACAGAGGATAGGTCTTGCAAGTCAGATATATCCTGACTCATATTTTTCATTAGCTTGAAGAATTAACTGCTGTCAAAATGGTTCTTCAGCTACTGTGAGCTGCTCTTGCTTCTTCTCCTTGTAAAGATTATGTGGGTTTTGAGCAAAACTACTCTTCAGTATAACTGTGCTGACATTAGTTGGAGATGCATCTGGCCAGTGACAGAAAAAAAAAAAGAGTAAACTGGTTGAGAAGGATAGTTACAGTGCCTTAAATCCATGTCTGGAAGGTTTTGTTTTTGTTTTGTGTTTGTTTTTTTTTTTTTATTCTTTCTTTTGGTTTTTTTTTTTTTTTTTTTTTTTTTTGGTATGTGAATTGCTATATAGCAATAGAGCTCAGTGCAGTATTTTTTTATGTACTGGGATCAGGTCTGATTTATTGGGTCACTCATCAAGGGAGGAGCCACAGTTCTGCATAAAATACAGAGGAAATACCTTAGCAGGAAGGATAGCTTTAACTGTGGGACCTGTGAAAGAACTAGGGATCCTATATTACAGCCTCACAAACCATAGCCTAAGTATTACTTCTCAAAGGCACAGTAGATATCACTAGGAACCCATACGAAGGAAGGTCAGAGCTATGAGTAGTGCATTGGATCCTATGCAGCCAGTGGATCTGTGCAAAAAAGTATAACAAAGGTACAGTAATTCTTCACTGGTACACTTCTGCAGCTTCTTATTGATATGGTGTTGTTTAATAATCTTTTGTTATTGCTGCCAGTAATTTATCTAAATGTTTCTTGAATCATGCAAACTGTTGACATGAATGGCATCATGCAGTGAGGAGTTCCATAATATAGTGATGCTGGGTGAAAACCCACCTCCTTTTCGTTGTTTTGAAACTGTTTCATTTGATATTCCATAATTATTTTTCTTAGAGATATGGTAAAAATTTCTCCCTCTTCTTACTCTTGATTTTATACATGATCATATACACACACAAATTGACTACAGCGTCTGGAGTTTGTTCTCCAGCTGAGAAGTTATATTCAGTACAATAGGCTGTAATTTTTGACTGCATTAACTACCCTATACCACCTTCCAGCCTGGACATTCCCTTAATTTTACCAGGACTAGGAATGCCTGGTACCAGATATTTTTGTTTGCTTTAAAGAGTAAGTGAATTACCTGTCGTTACTTTGCATCATCACTGTGCACATGGGGTGATGCCATACTGCACACTGGTTTCCTCACAGGACAAGCTGTAGACACCTCACTGCAAATCTATATTCCATGGTCACTAGGACCCTGAAATCTGAGAGATTGCTCAGTATTAAAGGAAAAATTGGAACTTTTTCTTCATGTACCTTTTTAGTTAATAGAATCAGTAAGTGGGTGTTCTGTGTGGAATTTTTCACTTTCAAACACCTAACGTAGTAGGATTTTGAAAGGGTTTAAGAATCCTTTGATCAGTAACATGTACAGTTGCTCAAGATTAAGTATGAAAATCAAGGCCCAGTGATTTTGGGCTGAAGTCAGGATTGGGATTTTTTAACCTAACAAATGACAATTTGCTGGCTGTTTCAAGGAGGAAGGATTTCTCCTACTGAAATATTTGGTGTGTCTGGCTGCTAAGGGCAAACATTTAGATTTGCCAGAATAACGGCCTAATCCAGGATGGATACTTCAAGCTGCCAGACTGGCTCCGAGTACTTCACGCAGCCTGGCTGGATGCCACAGTTTGAGGCTATACATTCTCCTGTGTCATCTGGCTATCCTGTATCTGGCATTGTGTTGCTTTGTTTCTACTGCAAAGCAACAAAACAGAATTACATTTTTAGCAACTGATAATGTGGGAAAAATTCCCAGCTCAGTAAGTGCAAAAGCTCCTTGGAGAAGTGTTCCTTCAGACAAGCAAGCCACCTGCAATATGAGGACTTACAAGAAATGCCCCATTTCCCATTATGGAATGGCTCTTACAGAAGACTTTATGATGTTCTGCATTCTGTTTCAAGACGATGAAGTTAATTGAAAAAGCTGATAATTAGTTTGCTGTGCCTATTAGTTAGAGAAAGCAACAACTGCCTTTTTAGCAAATGTACACTGATGTTTCTAGATTTTATTAGTTAAAGCAATTTTTCATTGGTGTATCTGCAATACTTTTCAAAAAGTAGCATTGCAGATTGTTGTTATCACTTTGCAAATAGGTTCATCATTTTATAGAGAGAGAACTGACACAGACTTTGTTGACTACAGTGGCCAAGAGTTTCCTGCAGTGTCCCCATAATTCTGGTTTCAAGATGTACATCTTGCCATTTCCACCTGACACTTTGATTTCCCAGCAAGGTGAAATGACTTGCTCACCATCATATCACAGCCAAGCATAGACCCCCAAAGCCCTGATTAAAACCATTTTTCACCTTGGTGCAATGCCAATGCAAAGGACAGAAAAGCAGCTGAACAGAGTAGCCTCCCTCTGCTCCATCAGAGTTCTTGCTCATTTGCTAGCTCCTTGCATAATTTTCTCTGTGTTGTTTTCTCTCGGCTCTCTATGCAAACTTTGATTTCTCTGGGCATTCTTGCATGTGTTCTCTCAATGATCTGTTTCTACTGAATTCCTTACAATAAATAAATGTGACATGGCAGTGTAAAAGGCTCATGCCTATCATCGTGGATGCTAACTAAAGTGCACATACATGGTCTTGGCCCCAAGAAGATATATTCTTAAGAAATGTGATGTGTATGTAGATTACCTTTTCTTTCACCCTCGTCATAATCTATGATCTTTTCCTAACAGATAGTAACCTCTCTCAATAAATCACCTCATAACCTACCAGAAACAAAGAACATAAAACTGTTTTACAGGCTGCTCAATAAAGCCAAACTTATAAATTAACAACGCAGTATTTTCTTGACAAATGTGGCCCCTTTTTAGTCTGGTAATATCCAATTACATATGTCGTGGTTTGGGCCTGGTCGGCAGTCAAACACCATGTAGCCACTTTTTATAAAAATCTCATCCAGATAGCTTTAAGAAATTAACATTTTCTCAAGTTGTTGTTTTTCTCTTCATGTCCTCTTCTTTTCTTCTGTGGATTAACTTTAAGCAATTATTTCCTAGTTCTTTTCAGTACCCTAAGTTTGAACTTCTAGTTGTTCTGGTGACTGGTCATTCAGCTCAGATACTGGTTGGTGTGTGGGTGAATTGCTCCTACACTTGTCCATGTTTGTACTAAAACCATTGCATAAGGCAGAGCCCTGAGCTGCTGCTAAGCATGACTGTGCCAGAAGAGGAAAGCATTGACCTGTGTTGACAGCCCACTTGCATTCATCAGCCTTTGCTATACATAACTATATAGCAGTGGGTCCTAAGCAGGTATTGCCATGCAGGTGCTGCATTTTGCTGTGTGGATGTACTGGCACTAACTCAGGTGTTTTTGTTTGACGTAATGCTGCCCAAGGTCATACAAAGTGATCACCTGAGTGAACAAGGGATTTGGGGAATGCAGAGAGCAAATTTAAGTAGCAATTCTAAATAAGATTTTTCTTTCCCATTTATATGTTGTCTGTTTTGATCAGGAGCTTCTTAGGACCAGAGAATGCCTTTGCTATGCCTGTAGAGTATCTACTACATCAAAACTCATCCTCTATTAGAACCTGTAGAAACTACTAGGTTATAAATAGCAATACAAAATGCTTTACAGGACAGAAAAACTCGTATTAGGAGAAAGGCAAGCAAATTATGTGGCCCATATAAAACTGGAAGCCAGGTGCAGTTGTCCATGCTGATAGCATCCACTAGCATACTTACTAGCAAGATTGTGTAAGACTAAAGTGTCTCTGTATGACAGACAGATATACATACATATACGCCCACACACAGAGATTGTATTGGTTTGGGCAGAGTAGGTGATAATATAGCCAATTCTGGTCCTAATTATTATTTGTTGTGTTTAGATTGTGAGCTACGGGAGAGTTCCTGCCCTTCAAAATTTGCAATTAAAATAGCTTAGAGGTGGAGGCAGTTGGATACCACAACAATCTGTGAGAGGATAATTTTTTCTACCATTGAGACAATTCATTTATTTTGTTGCATACTGAGAAAATAACACCTGGGTTTTTTTCCCATCAGTTGATCTCACTCTGCAAAGTTCAATATAATTTACAGAGTCTTGGAGAAAGACATTGACTTTTCCAGTGTGTGGTGGGTTTGTGTGGCGGGGTTTTTGGTAGCAGGGAGGGGGCTACAGCAGCGGCCCCTGTGAGAAGCTTCTCGAAGCTTCCCTGGCTCCAAGTTGGACCCACCTCTGGCTGGGGCTGAGCCATTTAGTGAGGGTGGCTGCACCTCTGCAGGTATTTCAGAAGGGGAACCTGGGCGGGGGTTGAGACTTGTAAGGAGGAGTTATGAAAAGTACACCTCTGTAAACACCCAGGTCAGTGGAAGGAAGGAGGAAGAAGGGGGTGAGGTGTGCCTGAGCAGAGACCCCTGTATCCTGTGGTGAGACAGCAGGGCCATGCCCCTGCCACCCATGGAAGTCCACGGTGGAGTAGAGGCCAACCTGAAGCCCATGGAGAGGCCCACACTGGAGCAGGCAGCTGCACCTGGAGAAGGCCAGGACTCTGAGGGGAGCAGCAGCCCCCGCTGTTGTGGTTTGGCGCTGGGAGGACTGCAGCACGCAGGGGTGACCCACGCCGGAGCAGCTCGGGAACAGCTGCAGCCTGTGGGGGGGACTCACACCAGAGAAGGTTCATGGAGAACTGTCTGCAGTGAGAGGGGAGCCATGTGGAACAGGAGAGGGAAGTGCGGCATTCGCCCCCGCTTCCTGAGAAGGAAGGAGCAGTGAGCTGCCTGTAACCCCCATCCCCTGCCCCCTGCGCTGCGGGGGGAGGAGGTAGCGAGATCAGGAGCAGAGCTGAGCCCTGGGAGAAGGGAGGGGTGGGGGGAAGGTGTTTTTTGGATGCGGTGGCGCTTATCACTGTCCCACCTTGTCTGTTAAGTGTTGTCTTTGTTAGTGTTTGAATTAAAGTGATGGGGTTTTTTTCTTCCCCTAACAAGTCTGTCTTTTGTCTGTGACTGTAATGGGTGAGCCAGCCCTCCCTGTCCTTAGATGGATTCCCAAGCCTTTTACTTTATTTTATCCTTCCTATTCCTGAGGGGGAAGGGGTGAATGAATGGCTGCGTGGTGCTCAGTTGCCCTCTGGGCTCAAACCACAACACAGTGTTACTCAGCTAAAGGGCTGGAACAAAGAATACAACTCCAGTCTCCTGCATACAATCCCAGCGCTTCATTTACTGGGCTGAAGTCTTGGTTAGTGGGTGCAGAATGGCACAGAAAGTAAGATGGTGTATCAGAAATTCCAGTTGAGGGGACAGTCTTAGTCTTTATAATTCAGTGATGGAGGACAAGCTGGATACCTCTCCCTGTTCTGTAATGAATGTGAGAATGCGTGGACCTTTCTTCTTATTATTGCCACAAGCTCCCAATGCTATCTGGCATTCCTCATCCTTGTCATTATTCAGTGGCTGGCAAATGGACTTGCTGACTTCTGGACTCACCTACTAGGCTTTATATTTTACTGATGTCCTATGGTTTTCATGACTTCAGAATCCTCCATTTGCTTTAATTAGTTGAACCTGAGTTCACAAACTCGGTGACCTTTTAAAGCATTTGGCAAGCTGCATGAAAGTGTCACAGCAGAAGTCTTGTGAAGTGCACAATGTAATCCATGTTGAAAACACAGAGAAGTTTTCACAGATACCTTGAATATCAAGGAAAAAAAATACTTGAGAAAAAATACGCCTCCTACTCTACTCAGCATCCTGAAAAGAAACTCAGGATGAGCTTTCCCAGGTACTTAGTGTAGACCTAATGGATCTCTCATTGATTTAAATCAGAATGCAAATAGTCTGGGTATCAAACATCAATAAGTTTCTTGGTGTCTTGTCCAAAGTGTGCACAGCAATGTTTATATGAGTCTGCCTGTTTTCTCCAGTGAGGTCGGTGTGCTGTGCAGGGTATGGACATATAATCAAAAGCAGATGAGTTCCCATGGCAGAACAGCTAGCTGTCTGCCCACTGAGCCTGTGTGGCAGCATGCTCACCACAGGGCTCATGGTCACCACGGATGTGCTCCCAGTCGGCTCAGTTACGAGGGTGGTGTAAACTAGCCCATACAGCTTCAGAACTGGGGGAAGCTAAAAACAAGCATTCAGTCATGTGTTGAAGCTGATGGGTGATAACCTGTTATCCATTGACGTACTCAATGAGCAGTGAGTAAGGACTGAGCTGTGTTTGGGTATGGTACTGCAGGGGCTCTGTGTTTCAGTACTTGCCTGCCCTTACTACCAGTGCAGAATGAAAGTGTGAGGTGGTTGTACGGGCAAGCTGTCGTTCAATTTGCAGCTAGTGCCCCAAGTATAATTTTAAGTCTATCAGACATTGCATTGTATTTTTAATTGCCTGTAGTACGTTTGCAATCCATTTGCTTCCCGGTGTTAGTTTACCAACAGGTAACAGCCATTAAGGAAAATAACCATCATCCGTGAGCCTTGTGGCTTTTGGCTCTGCTATCACTGTTCTAAATCAACACTGTGATAACTGAGTACTGAAAGTGTAGGTACAGATCTCTTGAGGCTTTATAGAAATACAGTGACAAAAATAAAAGGTCGTGATCAAAAGACCAGAATAATTACTGTCATATAGAATCTAAAATATTTAAGATTTACTTAATGAATATTTAAATATATTAAAGCCTTTGATATTGAAGTGGCTGTGCTTAGCAGAAACTATTCCAGGGCTGGTATCTGAATTTCAGGTCAGTCTGACTCCACACTATTAATTTGCACTCCGGGTAACTGCATCTGTTTCATTCCCTGGTGATCATGACAGCTCTTATCCTTTTTGCTGTCCTGTAAACTGCTTGGTTCTGTTTGCTCAACTCGGTTGCTGACTTATTCAGATTTTAGTAATACAAAATGGGCATAATGAAAAGAAGCAGCTGATTGCATGTAGAGTTTCAAGCAGAGTCAGAGTAAGCTGTGCAAGGGGAAATTGCCAGCTGAGGCAGATACTCTCGCAACCTTAGGAGAAGATGGTGGCTGTACTGAAGATGTTAGATTGCTGTGTTATTGTATTCCCTGAAATTCATTAACGCAAATTGGGTCTGGAAGTCCAGCTTAAAGATAGGAAGCAGGCAGTTTAGCTCAATGTTACGACTACATGAGTAAATAACGTTGCTGATTCCTGTTAAAGGCACAATAAATAGAGAGGACACTTTTAAAAATTATTGTTGTTAATGTGATGGAAACTGGGCAAATCCTAGAACCTCTGGGTCAGATTGTTTCTTGTCTTATATTACTCAGGCAGCTGGTTTGTGAAGAGAATGGAACTGCAGAAGGAACCAGCTGCAAAGGAATATGGACCATTAGAGGCTGTACCTTCACGGTCTGTCTCTTGTACAGAGCTGTAGTGAGCAAGTGGGGAAATCTGATTTCCCTGCTACTCTGGTCTCCAACTGTTTCCGTGGCAACAAGTGTCAGTCTACTGAAAATGGAGAAAACAAGAGTTTGAAAACAATTATTGTTTTAAATCACTCACTCAGTTTTTGCAGTCTGACAACTGTTCATGTGGTGATAGCAGCAGGTAACAGAGCAGTTAGGTTCCCGGGTGTCAGGTACACATCCAGCTACTAAGTGACAGCTGAAAAATCTCATTTTGTTAAGAGCACCCCCAGGCTTGTGGATCTCAGAAATGGGAAGTTGTTTTAAACTGTTTATTAGAGAAAAAAAAAAAAAATAATAGGACTGCCTCTAGGACAATATAGAAGGAGAATGGTAAGGAAAAAAAAAAAGGTATTTTAATACTCCAATAAATCCTCACACTTCTTGGTGGAGAGAGCAGAGCTGGTCTTCACACACATACTTGCAACTGTATATCACCATACATTCAACTCTTGTAAAACTAACTGTAGGATTTCAAATTTATACACCCTTGAGGTTTCAAAGATGAGTGCTCAATGCCAGTTTTTCTGGATTCCTGTTACATCTTAGTGAGTCTGTAGGAAGTGGGAAAAGAAGGAGAAAAGGTTCAAAAAAATAAATAGGAGGTATGTATAGAAGACATAGAAAGGGGAATCTGTCACAGTATCTAGCTCAAATTTTTATTAAAAGGGAATAAATACAGGCAACACTTTCAAGTATTTGGGAAATGAATTTGCAATATTTGCCTATATCTGTAGCTCCTATTTCTGCAAAAATGTATTCCAAATATATGTTTGTTTTACCTGTGGACTGAAACCTCTATTGCTGCTTTTTTGTTTCTAATGTAACCACTGCTTATGTTCTTGTTTGCCTTGCAGGACCTGGTCTGCATAAGTAAAACTGAGAGGCATCGTGTTGAATTCAGTTTCTAGATAGTTGGATAAGCCTTGAACTGACCAGATGCAGCAGTGGAGGTATTTTATAGGAAGTAGACACAAACCAAAAACTCTGTGCAGGGGTGTTAAGGCAACTTAATTTCTTGTTGATACTATAATTTTAGAAGTGTCATACTTAAATTGTGCATAACCAGTTGTTGATTTTTGAGAAGCTGTAATAACATTTTGAAAAGTGAGGACATCTTTAAAAAATAACAACACCAGGTTTCTTTTCACTGCTTCTGAATTTTGCAGTGTGATTCAGGAGCTTATGTCCTATGGCAAACCAACGCGCATTAGATTCCAAACTCATTAGGTGCAGTATCTACTTGCCAGATATCTCACTCTCATCCAAATCTCTCTCTAAAATCTGCATCTGTCAGAAATCTTTAGAAGAGGTAAACTAATTAAAATGTTACAGTGAAATAATTTTGCTTACCAAACTGCCTATGATTTTAGAGAGGCAAGAAAATCTTATCAGTAAGATACTTCAGTGTTTTAAGTTCAACTGTCTATTATCTCAGCTTTGCTGAGTTCTTGAATACAGAGTTCACAAGTCTTACGTGCCTTGCAAGATACGTAGGGCATTTGGGGGCAAGATATGATCAGATGTGCTAATTAATAAACATTTTGGTAGACATTTCAAATGTGATTTTCTCTTTATTAATGTTAATCAATTAATATCAGTCTTATGCTATATGTAGCTTCTCCATCATTTTTTGTATTATTTTTCTATATAAAGATCAGTGCTTCTATTTTTCTCTCACAGTCTCTCAGACAACTCTCATTCTACTATTCTACATGTGAATATTTTTTGCTCTGATTTTCTGCCATTTCTGTGATCTTTGCTCTATTTTGCAATTTAGAAAGTTTTAATTCCCCTAGATAATGTACAATGTTATCCTTTTTCTCAAGAGACATGCAGAATTCTTTTTACATGCCCCAGAACATTTCTGCAGCATGAATCTGTCAACTTTGTGGAAATGCCAAACCCCAGGTTTGCATATCATAGGATTCCCTCAATTTTGTATCCCTAATATCTCGTGTTCACAGTGAAACATCTATGCAAATAGTAAAGTTAAAATGCCGAAGTCAAATCAAATAATTGCTGTTCTGCAAACACCTCCCACCAAGAATCAGCCTTAACTCAGTGGAGCAGCTCCTCAGGTTGTATTAAATCCATTGCTTGAAATTGCTAGAAACAAAGATAAGGGCATTTGTGGAAATAAGTGAGCTTTTTTTGTTGTTGTTGGGTTGTTTTTTGTTTTTTTTTTTTTTTTTAATCAAGTTAAATCTTTGTAAATTAACAGTGGGCAGGCTCATCTGCATTTGGAGAAGCCTACAGCCATTTGGAAATCTGTCTGAAGTTAGCAAACCTTGAATCCCAGTATATTTCTCCAACTTGATCGGGTAATGAGAGTGTTTACTGGATACTCTGGCAGAATTTCAGGGTAGAGACTTAGTGGTTGTCTTCAGCACTGGGTTATTCTTGAGACCTGATGCTGCTGCTTCCCTGGAAACTCTGCAAGGTAAAGGAAGAATTTGAAATCTGAACATTTTAGTGGAACTGTAAAGCTGTTCCCTTCCTGGCTCTAATAATTGTATTTTTTAGAGTGAAGGAAATTGTCACAGAGGTTGTAGAAACTTGAGAGAATAAATTTATCATTAAAGGACTAATTAGAAGCTTCTATCAAGTGCATTTAAAACTCTTAACTTGTTGTGTATTGAGAGGAAGGTGGGGATAGGCAGCCCATTATTTTTCACTTCCTTCTTCTAGCTGCCCTGATGGAATTTCTAGCAGCACAGGCTTGAGCATTCAAAACATAAGATTTTGGAAAATCCACACTAATCTGCTCATGGTTTTTATTAAGGTGGCCTTTAGATCATGTAACCAAGCTTGTTGGTGTTCACACTGTAAACCCTCTTGATATGAGGGAACAAACATTCTAGAGATTACTTCATACATTACACCAGTCTGTATTTCAGGAGGTATTGGCTTGACCCTCACAGTATTCGGAAATGAGACATTTTAGGAATTTTTTTTATCATCTTTTTTGTATATTTAATACAAATAGAAGCTTGATATTTTTTTATGTAATCCTAAGGACACGTGGTTTCACAAGTGAGTGACCATCTGTGTTAAGATGATAAAAGAGTCTGAGATTTTGAAAAGAGTCTATGGATCTCCTGGATGTTTTGCTTAAAGGTTCTTTGAATTTTGTTTTTCTGTTGATAAGTATTTGGTTAATATAGTGATAGTATTGATTGTGTTTTGTAGCAGTTAGAAGAAGGATATCATGAAGGGTGGCCACTTTTTCATCTCTCATTTTAGGCATCTGGTGTTAGAAAAGGATTATTACAAGGTAGCTTTCTTTTCAGTGTGAGTGACATAGCTAAATATTTGTTTGTTTTCATTCTTCTTGGGTTTATTTGTTTGTTTGGTTGTTTTGTTTTTTGTTTTTTGTTTTTTTGTTCGTTTAAATGATAGGTAGTATTAGTGTGCCATAATTTCTTTCAGCCAGTAAAACTGTTGTTAATGGAGGACAGAAGCATGGAAAAACGAAAGCAAATTGCAGGTAAAAAGCACATTAGACTTAACTTTCCCTCCTAACTATTGAGGCTTGATAGCTATATCTTGCATGAGGGTTTCAGGTAAGTGATACATTGGTTTCAAAAATGGATTTTGTGAAGAGTAGGGTAGTTCTGTAATTGCAGTACTGTAAGACAATGAGCGTTCCACTTAACAGACTCTTATAATAAAATCCCTTATTTTTGTTGTGAACGCTATGCTATATACTGTTCTATCTCTTTGCATTGCTTTGTTTACTCTTTTTGCTTTAGTAATCTTAAACTTCATGGAAGCCATCAGGAAGTTCTTTTGCTAAAAGAAAAAAAAAAAAAACAACACCCTTTTGAAATGGGTTTCTAAACTATAACAGTAATGGCTTCTAGAACAAACACTGTGTTGATGAAGAAAGGAACTGATTAAAATCTCTGAATACATGAAGTGAGGAATGATAGCCAAGAACTGACAGAGTGATTTAAAAATTAAAATGAAGCTATAATATACTTAAAGATGTGAAATAGATATTACCTGGGAGGGAAGTGGGGGTTAAGGTATTAATTTTGACTTCCCCCCCCCCCAAAAAAAATTTGGGAGTCAATTATCACCCAATTGCTCCATGCTGGATTTCCAACATGATATACAAAAGTGGCAATTATACAATATTATATTCTCTTAGAAAAACATCACTAATCAAAGATCACTTCTGCAATTGCCTGCAAGCTCTGACTGGCTGATCCCAAGTCCAGCCTGGAAGCGGGAAGGGAGGAGTGGATTTAAGCATTGCCTTAGCACAGTCATAAAAGATACGGGGAAATAGAGGCTTGATTCCTCAACCAAAAAAGCCCTTAATATCAGGGCTTACAAAAGGTGGTGTGTTTTCTGCATATCAGGTATAAAAATTTAGAATTTTCTTTATGGAACCCAAGGGAAATGACCTGCCCAGTAAGGCCCTGGGGGGAAATGAGGGTTGAGGGCTGAAAAGCCACACCTGGTAATCTTCATGAGAAGTATGATCTAACTAGAAAATACTTGTCTGTTCTTCAGAAGCACAGTTTTGATAAATCTTTTTCAAGTTGTTAACAGGTTTCTACTGGAAACCTTGATGATTTTCTACCACATTGGCTTGGAGGTTATTCAGGAGTCAGAGCTTCTCTGACCTGCTGTGGCAGTCGTGTCTTGCCATGTAAATAAACTCGGAACCAGTCAAGTCTTGCTTCTGGGCAGCTGTTGTGAGGTGCTGCTGGTCCTTAATGCTTGAGGAACCAGTTGGGCCATGTCGTGAAGGTGTGGGTCTTCCTGTTTCCAAGGAAGTCCTTGTGGGAGGATTGTGCTAGACTAGAGATGCAGAAAAAAGGAACATCTCTATGCTGGTTTTGGCTGGGATAGAGTTCATTTTCTTTTTAGCAGTTAGTGTGAAGCTATGTTTAGGATTTGTGCTGGAAACAGTGTTGATAACACAGGAGTGTTTTAGCTGTTGATGAGCAGCTCTTACACAAAGTCAACCCCAAAGCTGACCCTAACTGGCCCCAGGGACATCCCAGACCGTATGGCATCATGCTCGGCATATAGAGCTGGGGGAAGAAGAAGGCAGGGGGGGATGTTCAGAGTGATGCCGTTTGTCTTTCCGAGTAACCACTACCCATGATGAAGCCCGGCTGTCCTGGAGATGGCTGAGCACATGCCTGTCGATGGGAAGTTGTGAATTAATTCCTTGTTTTGCTTAGCTTGCATGTGCGGCTTTTGGTTTACCTATTAAACTGTCTTTATCTCAACCCATGAGTTTTCTCACTTCTACTCTTCCAATTCTCTCCCCCATCCTACTGAGACAGAGTGAGCGAGCAGCTGGGGGGTGCTTGGTTGCCAACTGGGGTTAAACCATGATGATCTCTGAGTGAATTACCTGTGGATGATGTTCTTTTATATGTTGCTGTTGTCCCTTACCAAATAATGAACTACAGAATGCTAATGGCATGAGAGCTGGAGTTATTCAGCCCTAGAACTTCTGAAAATCTCTCCTGTTCCTATGATTTTATGAGGTTTGTCTGAATACAGAGAAGAAAAGGCTGAAATTCCAGGTACGACAGCTAGCAAAATTAGGGATTCTGTTTGTCATAGCAGCTGAGGAGACCAGGCTAAAAGGAATTGCATCTGTAAGTGAGAATTGAGAACAAGTGTCACAATTAGCAGAACTGCTGACTGTAGAATGGATGTTTGAGGTACCTGGTCTTAGTATGACAGAGTGAGGTGTGCCGCAGGCTCTATATCGGAAACCACTTGCATTCTCCATCTGGGCTTTGGAGTAATTTTGGGCAATCCTGCACCAGCGATCTGTACCTCTTTTCATTGACACAGTACAGAAGTGCAGAAACTTGCCTGGGGGGCTTAATATCTTCATCATGAAAAATTTCGTAGAGTAAAATTGTAAGAAAGCAGGCAGCTGCTTCTCCCGGCAGGTACTCCAGGGAAGAGTAACTAGAGCTTTCATGCCTACAGAGGGTAGAATTTTCTCTTCGTTTGCCCTGGTGCTGTTTTTTCCCCCACAATTGATTATACACAACATAGGAAGAGTTAATTTTCATTGCATAGGCACCATTCTGGTTTATATGTATTGAGTAAACAAAAATGAAGTCAGCTAGTCAACTAAACACACTATTAAAAGGTCATCACTGTCAGACAGATACTGGTCTCTTATTTGGGATAACAGAAACAGTACAGCAAGGTCTAGCACAACAGGGGCTGCCCCAGTGCAAAACTTGTTTGTGTGCATCCTGGGTCACTTCCACTACAGTAAATATATTCATTAAATATCATCATATTATGCACAGTAGGAACTGTGGCATTATATTCATAGAAGTACAAAGAATTATCATCTAACTCAAACAATGTCATATATTCTCAAAAATGCTGAGAAACTTGCTGCATGTATACCCTGCTTTAGTACAGCAGAAGTATGCCATGTAAAACCAGACTTCGCAAAAGGTATATTTTTTTTTCTGGTGCACTTAGTGCTGTAGCACTAAGAAATTACCCTGGCTAGATACACTAGAAAGAGAAATTTTATTGTTAATATGCTGTTATCATCACAATTCATATTATTCCACTTCTTTCCCCAACTTCTTATTTGTTCCCAAGGTAAAGCAGGTGATGTCTATTGAAAATTCTCCATGAAGCATGCTAAATGGTTTTCTGCTGTTTGTACTACCGTACACCAGTAATTTTATAATCTGCATGCATATTCATATATAGTTGTGATAAAGTGCACACTTGTGGAACTAGGAGAGCAGGATTTGATTTGTTTTACTGAGGACAGTAGGTTGGGCTGTTTTTCATCAGCCCTTCTAAATCAGTTAAACTTTGGAAAATGGACTTGTTTTCTTCTGGCTGGTCCAGAATATCCAATTAACATTTCAGTGACTTAAGTGCATTGTATAATAATCCATCTCCTAGAGCTGCCTTAATTGTTCATAGAAAAATAAGTTTGTGCCATAAAAAATGTATTTTTGGGCTGGAAGAAGATGAGCCTGGCAGTTCAGAATGCTGAACAGATGGTGGTGCAGAGTCCTGGACTGCAAATTCAGCTGTGCTTTGGGGTGCCTGCAGATTAGGCCACCCCTTTGGAATGCTGCAGAGCCAACGAGGATCCATCAGGACCCTTTTATAATAGCTGGTGTTGCATCCTATGTTGAACCACAAAAATAGCAGTTGTTATTTTCATTTTCACATACTAATAGTGCTATAGAAACTGCTGGATCTGCTTTCTAGCTGTGAATATAGGTAATCAGATGCTACCTAGCAGCTGTGCTTCTGTGGGAAGTTACTGTAAATATCCTAATTAAGTATTTTTGTTCTTTGGATAGCTAGTGTTGAATAATGTTAAAATATATTAAAGCTTCATTATGTTAAACTGGAAACAAACTCCTATATTTCATTAATTAAGTACAAAAGTATTCTGTTACTGCAGCATTGTAGTTTATGCTGAATAAAATAGTTTATTTGGACTTTATGTGATTACTGTTAGTGTTCAGTACTTGGAGATCTTAAAATCCACTAGTGTATAATGAAAATGAAAATCTAGCTATGCTGTTCACACACAACTGAGGCTTAGATATTATTCTCCCATCAATGAGCCCTTCAAATTGCATCCTCCTCAACAGCTGGGCAAGGGCAGAGAGGAAGAATTTTGTGGACATTATAATATGTTCTAAACATTAATACCGTTAGGTTATTTCATAAGCAAGGATGGAACAAATCCAAGTCAAAAATCTTTCAGGAGAATGATATCCTTATACCCTGCTCACAGAATTAAAAGAGTATCCAGATCAATTGCTTCTATGGATTGGAAAAACAGTATTTGAAAGAAAAGGGTTGTTTCTTAGCTTAAAACCTGCACCATATCCTCCGGACCGACAAAATCTGAGAAGTGGGTCAAAATCATTAATCTAATACTCTTTTGATAGCAGTCTTATTTAGAAGACAGGACTGTAAGTCACACCCAAAAAGCTAATAAACTAATAAAAAGTGTTACTACATTCTCTACCACCTTTAGCTGAGGAGTAGTTTTATGATATATACGCTCATATAGAATGTGCAATACTGATTTTAAAAACTAGTAGCTCAGAAACTCAAAACTGGAGTTCTGTTAGCAAGTGTAACACCATCCTCTCTTTCTACAGTTGTGTATAATAATTTGTATTTAAGGATAATGACTTTCAGGAACAGGTATTTCCTGGCAATTGCTGACTGGCTGAAGTAGTTGATGCTCTTGGCATTGCCTGAGGTACTTAACCTAGCTGGTCATTAAATGATAGGGATTGTCTGATCTGGAAGTAGTTATTGCCATTATAAAAAGAAGTAAAAATCTGATTCTTAATGTTCTCATTTTCAGTAACTATTACATTACCATAGTTATGGATTTTTGTACATAGTGTTGGATATTTGCTAGTAATTAAAGAGCACAAGCACTAGTAGAAGCCAGAATGTATTTTCTGGAGTCTGTTAAATTTGTAATTCTATTTAGGTTAGGTTTTACACCCTCAGGTATAGCAGTAGTACACAGAAGAGCAGGTACACAAGATAGCATCTCCCTACTCATCTGCTCTACTTGCTGTAAGTACCGAATCATTGTAGTCTTACTCTGTAGTCTTACTCGTCTCAGTTTAGGCATGTTTTGTTTTGTTTAGTCCTTTCAACAGTTCTGGTCGGTTATGGCTAAGGGAAACCACTGCATAGAAGCTGAGTTACTGGTGGTGCTGACAGCAAGAGTCTCCTCGTAATTTGAGGGGCGGAACCTCTACATCTAGAGCATGTGAACAGGGGAAGCACAAGTTCTGAATCACTGATGGCAGTGAATGTGTAGCTGGGGAAAATATTAGAGCTGTTAAGCAAGCCTGGAACCAATGTGATCGAGCAGAGATTTACTGCAAAATTTTTAGTCTTAACTCCAGCATGCATTAAAAGAAAGGTTTTTTGACCACTACTGTGTTTTAGAACAATAAAAAGGTGGATCTGATTTTTGTCCTCTGAATTTCATCTGAACAAAAACTTAGTGGACTAGGAGGGAGCCTTTCAATTTGCTTCCCTTGACTTTGTGGACAATATTGCCAAAAAAAAAAAAAAAAAATACAACTGCGGTGAAAGCAGTAGCTTTGTATTAATGTTTTTGTGTCTGAGTCACTTTGTAATCTGGTGTGGGTGCTGTAGTCCCCAGTTCTCTTCGTACAGGCAGTAGTAGAAGCCTTGAAAATGGATGTCAAAACAAAAGAGAAGGAATAGAAAGGGAGAGGTGCAGAGACGTAACTTGATTTGCTGTAGGTTCTGCAGCAATACTGAAACACAATCGAGGGTTCTGCTGCAGTCATCTCATTCTCAGTTTAATGAGCTATTCATTAATCATATTCATGTCTTTTTTTTTTTTCCTTTTCCACTGATGGCACATACCTTACAGTTTTGAGAACTTGCACCTTTGCTAGGAAAAAAAGGGATTTTAAAATAAATTAGTTTACTCAGTAAAACAGACAGAAAGGAAGCTTGAAAGAGAACTATGATAAAATGGACAATCAAACAGAAAAAGACCTTAAAAAATACAGACATTCCTCCTGCAGATCTATGTGCATACAGAGTGCAGTCATGAGGTAAATCATCATACACATAGGCAAATTTTTCATCCTGAGGCTTTTTCTTTGAAGAACAATAGCATGTATTCATCACTTGAGTTTCATGCACACAGATTTCTTTTGGCTGAACATATAACCTGATGGCTAGGGTTGCATCTGCCTATCATCTAGGTTACACTGCAGATTTAGATATGTAATCAGATTTAGAGATTTATTCAGTTACTTGAGAATACGGTTGAAAAGACATGTCATTAGATGTGTGCAATCCGAGTATGTACTGAGGTTTTTATTTTCAAATTTATGACAGTTGATGCAACTCAGTGACCTCTTGAAGAAGCGTATGTTTCAGGGTGATAGTAGCACAAGAAAAAAATACTACCAAGTGTAACGTCATGCTGTTCATTTGGTATTCACAAAAAACCTCAGTTTGCTCATAAATTATAGATTGAACCACGTCTATGATCATGTTTTAATATAAATCTGTTTCTTGGAGTTACATCACAATGAGTACAAGAATGCTAAGTGATACAAATCTTGAAAATGGTATATAGGTGCAAAGATCTTTGTCAGTGTCCTATGCAATTTGTGCCCTATTCCCATGATGTGCTAAAGTGCTGACAGATTAAACTAAGTGATCACAGCTGCATGGTTCCAGTTCTAAGCTAGGTACCTTTAAGGTGAACGTGATTCACCGGAATTAATTCCATTACTTCCACTCTCCTTGTTGCAGTACCCAAAAAAATCACCACTGTTCCAGTTCAAGTCTCTCAAAACATTTTTACCTTATTTAGTGTGTGTATATATAGTGGGAAAGAGTCAGACTTCTACAACACTTCACAAGCAGGTGTAATGCATCTCAGTCTAAGGAGATGCTAGTATTCCTGGTATTTTGAAAACATTTTATAAAAAATTCCAGTTGACAAAGTTAACTAATGAGACTGAGATGTTAATACAAAAGACAAGGAATAATTTTTCTTGCCTGAACTCACTGACAGACTTATTTGAATGTTGTTACCACTAAACAGGTGGAGATGTCACTTGAAAAGCTGCACAATCTAAATATATCAACCCTCTAACTATATTGGGGCATATTAAAAAGCAAACCCAAAAGCATCCCCATCTGTGTAAAGAAAAATCTGTGAACTTCCTAGCACCCAACACCTTTGGGGAAGCAGGGAGGAGAAATACTGTGCACCACTATGCCAGGCTAAACATCCCAGCCTGAACAGCCCCTTTTGGGACCACGGGACAATTTTTTAAAAGTGACAGTCAGTGCTTGTAAGGGAAAAGCAATATTGACTGTGAGGGTAAAGAAAAAGTGCAAAATCATTCCAAGAGCTCAACAAAAGAAGATAGCGGATGAGAAGGTTCTGCATTTCAGTGGCTTATGATTTTCACAGGATCCGAGTGCTTGATGCTGGCAGTTCCTTATATTCTATCATAATTAGTCTATCATTTGCTCATTTTGCTCTTGATTTCAGCTACTTGTTCTGTTACTGGCCACATCTTATTTGCATTCAGTGCTTCATATTCTCTTTGAGTACCATTTTTTTCTGCAGGAAATCTTTCTTTTTGATTCTTCATTGGCCTTGTGCACCGAGAAGGACCTAGACCTGCAGTTGATACCTTTATCTTAAGCTGAAAGTGGGTCACTGTCTTTTCATAAAACTGGCGATGATGCTTCCCTAGATTTTACCCTCACCTGCTGTCCCTGCATTTTTAAAAACATCAGACATATCCTAGCTCCCTGGGAGACACTTCCATATTATTTCCTCCAAGCAGGCCTCAATTGCATTTTCATCCTCCAGCTGGGAGAACACAATGAGACTTTCCCCAGAAGTCTGTCAATGCAGATCATTTAATTAGGCCAGATGGGATCACTCTAGCAGAAGTGCAAAGATCTTTTTCCCCTTGGAACTGCTAATGCTGCCTTCCCAGTGTTCAGTCTTTGCAGCTGGGGAGATAAAGTTAAGAAATAACACATCCTTCTCACTCTGGTGCATGCACTGTGGCTTATTATTTTTATTATAATAAGTCTTACATATTCAACCTTAACTTCCTGCCTTCTTGCACTTCAGTGTTTTGCCATGTTTGTACATGGCATAAGAGCACTGCCGTTATTCAGCTGTACTCGTAGAACTCAAATTTTTTTCCCAGGCAAAAGAATCTGGTGTTGTAGTTGAATACATCTTGATAGTTGAAGACTAAGCATGTCAAAGGTTTTTGTATGTGCTAAACAAGTATTACAGAATAAATGTATTCAGAGTTAAGGCTGTATTCAAAAGATAGCCAAACAATTCAGAAAAAAAAAAAAATATGTAGTTAAAGCACTCATACAACTTAGTTTGCACTGTAATGATGTGGTACAAGAACTAGAATTGTGACGGAGTTTTAATATTTGTAGTACTAGATGTCTGCCTGAAACTGGCTCTTAAATATAGAGTTTATGTCCATCGGTTTATTTCTCCTGTTTGTGTTACTGTTAAGTGGCATAGTTAATATTGCCTGGCTGTGCATTTCTTAGCTTACAGCTTAACTAAGACCAAACAAATCTTGAGAGATCTTAAGTTTAATAGTACAGGCTTTAATAAACTTAAACTAAGGCTAACAGAAAAATCCTTTCCTATTCAAAGATAATTTTATGTTCAGAAAAGAAACTCATATTGGTTTATACAAGAAAAAATTCTGATTTAAGCAAAAGTATATCCAAGCTGACATCATGGAATCATAACTGCTTATCTGCTGTAGGTACACTGGAGAAAGAGCCACTATATATTCTTTCTGCATATAGGAACCACACTAATAGGCTTAGATCTAGTTTTAGAAGTAACCTGTTAGTGAGAAAAAGATTCATTGCACCTTTTGTTTGGTATTTAATATTCTTGATGGCAGTTGTGGTGATGGGCTATTTGTAGCTATTGATCCTCTACAGACCTGGACTGAGGCAATCAGCAAAATGAACATAGGCAACTAAACTACCATTATTATTGACCTGAGCTGGATTCACAGCAGTGACCCAGTGCTGAAAAACCCCATTATCCAGTCCCCAGAGCCTCCCATTCTTCTGCAGTGTAAGTTCAAGTATAACACAGAAAAATCAACCAGTAGAATTTCCATGCTAAAAGTCCTGTGAATCACTAAAACAGAATTAATATTCCCTTATCCTGATTTTAGCCTTTCCCCTCTACACCCCCCTCCTTTCTTTTCAGATTTAGTGACAGTTAATGAAAGGCAAAACTTATTTTGTGCCAAGGAAGCTAAATAGAAGGATGATCAGTACAACGTGTCACTCAAGGGAGACAACTTATTTTTTCTACACTGGCACTTTCAGTGTAATCATGGATGAATAGAAATTTAGGGAGTGCAAATTCAGTTATGGTTTGCAACACACCGCTACCCACAGCCCTGAGGTAAGCACATAGGGTCTATTGTTGTACCTGGCGAGCTGGACACCCAAAATGCTATTAGGTAGGAATACAGCCAAGAAACACCATAGGTAGTGGTAGTAGGAAGGCAGCACTGGTATGGTTAGTTATTTAGTAGCTCACCTGACTTTGAAGGGTCAGTAATGAAAATGAAATCGGCTTGAAAGCTGAGGTATCTGCACAGACAGCAACTGAGCACAGGTGTTGAGAGCATACGGTTGGACTTGAGTAGCTATAAGGTTTCATGAATAGGGTACTGGTTTTTATGTTTTTCAAAACAAAAAGAGAAAGGGCGCAAAAAGAAAGGATTATAAGGTAAGATTCAGGTATGCGGGAGTATCTCAGACATCCATGTGGTGTCAATAATATAAAAGAACAGTAAAAATGGAGTTACTTCCTAAGGGAAGACAAGCAGGGAGCCAAGGATAGTCACAGCACCACCCAGACTGCAAGTTCACCTGCAGGGCACAGTCCCACAGCAAGCCAGGCAAGGAGAGCACAGGGGGAAGTAGCAGCAGTTGTTGTTGTTCTCATCAGTGCTGTCAAGCAAAAGCAAGGCAGCAAACCAAGTTTGACATCAAATACAAACACCAAAAAGCCCGGAAAAGAAATGAGAACCTACAACATGGATTAAGCTAAGGCTAAAGGCCCAGGCTGGTGCTTATATGGGGCTCCTGGGCAAGCAGCTGGAGGGCACGTTTATGTAGGTCCCGAGTGAGGCTGCTCAGGGCAATTAGAGGCTGTTAAAGACCTTTACATTGTGGGAAGGTATGGGCAATCCATCCATACCTTTGGGGTGGCAGCTGGAGGACAAATGAGTGAGGTTATAGCATCAAAATGGCAGTGCATGCCTGTGTGTAAGCCACTGAAATCCACATGCAGTGACTAGTTGTGGTATGAGTATTACAGGGCTTCCTTACTCTGTATTAGTATTCTGAGAATAAGTAAATTACACTGAGTGACTCAGTAATTATGGCATGGGACACTGCAGGAACATCTTGATTTGGAGCTGAATAGGATGGGGTTTCCAAAAAGAAAATTGACAGTTAAGAAAATTCACCTGTGCTTGATTGGAATGAACTCCTAAATTGTTTCTAATTTTCACAAGCCAAAAATAAAAGAGATTTTTTTATATTAATGGTTTGGGGTTTTTTAGTAACACCAGTTAGGGAAGAAATTTATGTTAATATTTTTTGATTAATAATTTCCAATTAACTGTACTGTTGAATAAAAGACACTTAAGAAATTGAGTCAAGAAATGCATCAGATCCTTTTCTTCAAAGAGTTATTGTTTTGACAAAAATTGAAATAAAAAGAAGAATGCTTGACCAGCTGATCTGTAAGAGAGATTTTGGTGCAGATTATATAAGAAATTCTTAGAATATGGATGCAGTAACGGTTCTTTTCTCCCCTTTTTATGAATTTAAAAATGTGTTTCTGGTGTCTTATAAACTAGCTGTAGTTTTTTTTCCTGGGTATTAGGTTTGCTGTTTGGGGCTAAAGCATCAAACTGAGTTCTGAGTTTAGGCAGTTCCTTATACCCTACACAAACACACTGCATGCAAAGACTAGCACTTGAGATTCATCTGTGTCATCATTAAGGTAGAGAGAATGCATTAAGGAAAGCTGATAGACTGTGTATTAAGAATCTTCATGTATTTTGTGAAGAACATAAAATCTGCTGTATCTTTCTTTTCATCAGCACTGACTGCAAGTTTGACTTCTTTCTTTACATACAAAATCTTGGGGAAAAAAAGGCTACAATTCCTCATTATTTATAACTACCTAACTAATTTTCGAAGCTATTGGTAATTCTTTAAGCTGGATTGAAAGATGGTAATTGGTATTTAATTCAGGTGTTAGAGGTGTAATTGGTTAGAAGTTATACAGTAGGAGTTCTCCATTTGGGTGTGAGAGGAATAACTGGAGGTGGCTTTGATTAAGTATGAGCTTAAAAAGCTGTCCTGGAGAGTGAGGAAAGAATGACTATCACAGACTTTTAAGGTATTTTCTGAGCCATTTCTTTTCTTGATTGCTAAGGCCCACTCTGGGCACCTTTCCTACAGAGCAAGTAAGGCTATACGCAGGCATAGATTGATAAGGCAATTGTGGTGTTCTTGCCAGACACATAAAGCTGTAAAATGGCCTGCCTGCCTTACACTCACACCAGTTTCTCCTTCTGCACTTTGGCCTGGGGTGCAAGGTAGGCTTTGGTCAGAAAAAGGGGAAGATTCCACACTGGATATTTTTTTTTTTCTTGTGATCAGTAAATGATTATTTTTTAAAGTAGTTCAGAGTTAAAATTTGATACAATTCAACTGTACTAATTAAGTCTAACTATAGCATCAGGGGTACAGCAGTGTCCATCCCTCAATTTTAAAGTGAAATGACAATAGAATGAGAAATATATGACAGAATGAGGAATATGCATCACTTATTACCAGGATCTGTGTTGTCTCAGTTCCTGATTGGTTTATTTTTCTCTGAGGGAACAGTTAATGTCTTATGTTCTGATTTTTAATGATGACTAATACAGAGCTAGGGCCTGGTGTAAAGCTGTTATTTGAACTGTTTTAGTTTATTATTAATATATAAAATAACTAAAGTACTTGATGACCACTGCATTGGTAGAATTTGTGCCTAACTCTTTTTATTCTTATTAGCTATTTTATACGAGAGTAGAATTAGATGATTGCAGTAGAAATGCCAAGAGGTAGATTTGATGTCTTTATTTAAGAGACAATCAGTTAATCCAATTTCTCAGAACATATGCTAGTTCCATTGGTTTTAAATCCTTTTCAAGATGACTTGAGTTTTCTTCTGCTTATTCTGAATACTTTTTCCTACTGAAATCTGAGAATTATGTAATCATTATGATTTTTTAAAAACTACCTAAATTTTTGACCAAATGACCAAAATTTGTGATGCACACAATCAATTATTGGAAGATGTGCAGATATAACTATTTTGAAATACTACCGTGATTCTGAGGACTACTACAGATTTGGACTTCTTTAATGCAGATAATGAAATTCAATTTAGATATGTTTCACTGAAATTTGTTTTAAAAGACCATCAAATATCCCGTGTAAAAAAAGTAATAGATTGAATTTTTGTTTCCAAAACACCAGCCTTAGCTCCCACCCAGAAAAATATGCAGAGATAAAGTACTATACAAGTATAACTCATAGTATCTCCTGCTAAGGAAGTAACTCGCTGCTTGCCTACAGCAGGGTTTTTCCAGGACTTCTAAGATGCTTTACAGAATTACTGAGTGAATCCTTGCTGGACAGTTTGATGGGGGGAAGCATATGCTTATTTTACAGATTGGCCAGGAGTTTCTTTATACTTAAAACTGAACATGGGTGAAGTTAAGGAGGTCACTTGAAACTATCGTGAGATAACTCCATGGGTAGAAAAGTGCAGACAGACTTGCAGATTTTATAGTTTGTCATGAAGACGGAAACACAGCGAACTTCCCTCCTCTCACATTGCAGCCCGTAAAGTATATATCCTACAGTCTTACACAAATCTAATGTATCCAATCTAATTCATAGTACTGTTTAATTAATAAGAAATACTTCATGAATCTGTATCCTATTTTGTCATGACACAATGACACCAGTATGTAGTCTCATCTGATATATCCTCATATCTCCAAGTACTGGTATCAAAAGCTGTACATGAGGATCAAATGCATTTTATAGCAGATGACTCATTGCTTTTCCTCTGTCCATTTCAGAACCCATGTACTGTTATCTTGCTAATTCTCTAGATTAGAACAAAGCCCAGGTTTGGAGATTGGGATATTATTTATACCTTCATTTGTTCTAAATATGCTTCCTTATATGCATTTTAAGATCACAACAAAACCTTGTGCTCTGTTCTTCTGTTTGAATGACATTGCCCAGTTAATTAGTTTAGTTTTAGCATGTTGTCTAAGAGCTCCTTGGCCTACATAAAAATGTCCACTTTGACAATGTCCTTGAATTCAGCAGTCAGACTGTGATGTATGAAATAGAGTGAAAACAAACAAACTTTCTGAGCACATATGGAGGGGATTTATGATTCAAACTTCCTTCTGCAGGAGTGCATGATTGGTGGATTTGGACTTTTAAGAGTTATTTGTATTGCAGTGAAATCTGGAGATCTCAGGAGATACTGTATTCAGAGCCAGCTTTTTCACTGGATACCTTAGAAAGGTAAACACAAAGGTGAAGTTCCTCTAGTTCATGCAGTAAATGAACAGCCAGGATGGTATTTTGGATTCATGGCTTGTTAGGGAGTGTCTGCATTGACTGGGGAAAACACAAGTGAAAATGCAAGGACTGAGATTGGCTCCATTCTAGTGGAAGCTATCCAGGATTTTGGAGGAAAACAACTAATGTGGAAGAAATAGATGCAAGAGAAACGAGAGAAACTTGAAAATAAAAAAATTAAACATTTTAATTTATTAGTAAATACTGTTCCAAGTAGGGAAATCAGCACAGTTCTTGAATGTTTTTTCCATAGCTTCAGAAACACTACAGAGAGGCTTCATTTGTAAAATGTAAATCCAGGTTCAGTTTTAAATCCTAGCTTCTCTCAAACTGGGTATTTGTATTCCAGTTTCCAGTTAAAGTCAATTTCTAACACGTGTTGCTGATAAAACACAGAGGTACTAATAGTTGAAGTGGTTACACATCAAGTCACATTTTGTTTAATTCTTACCTAAAATAATATTTTTCTTTTTCTATTTCTTCTTCTTTTTTTTTTTCCCCTCCAGATTTAATCAGAGGGTCTTAATACTAAAACACTCTGGCCTTCTGAAACGTTTGATTAATTCTGTGTGGTTGCAGTTTTGTAATGAAACCCTGAATGCAGCCAAGAAGCTTTATACAGCTCCACTGAACATAGCTGTGAATTATTACTGTGGTAACACTCCAAGGAAATAAGTACACCATCCAGTCTCAGTGGAAGGTTTCTGTCTGATTGGTTTTCCAGTCACAACTTCTTACTCCTTATGCTACAGAGGCTGGGATTCCTGTGAGGGTGCTGGGCTCAGTCTCGAAGGACAAGTATCTACAGTGTCCAGACAGCTTTCTCTTCAGCTATAAAGATGGGTGACCATGGCACCAGGGTTTTGAGAGAATATTTAAGTAAAGAAAAAAATACTAATGAATCTGACTAACATGGATGGGAGTAAATGTTGAAATTTGCAGATAAATACACAGCTTTTGAAAACATCATAGTAAATTATGAGAAGGTTTGGCTTAAAACAAAAACCAAGACACCATCTAGTCTATACATTTCCACAAGGCAAGATAACTTCTACAAGCTTTTCCTGGAAAACATTCCTGTAATATGTTCTTCAAAATGATTCAGTGCTAAAGCAATGTATCAGAGTTCTCCACTGTCCTCACTGCACAAGTTTTCTTAGTGTCTAGCCTGAATCTTTCTTGCTGAATGCAAAATTGCCTCTTCTGCCCTCAGAGGACAAACAATTTATTAACTCTTTCTCTTCCCCTTTGTATCTTGTGCATAGAGATTTAGAATCAGAATCACAGAAGAGTGTTCCTTCAGAAACTATACGATCCTAATTCTTTCAGTCTTTTTCTTAGACATTTCAATAGACCTGAAATTATGTGACATCTTGCTGGGTCTCTGGTAGTTATTATCATTCTCCTATGGACATTCAGTGGTTGATTTGAATCTTTCTTCAAATGCAGTGCTCAGATGACATATTCCAACTGAGACACTCTCAGGCTGGATAGAGGAATTGCTTCATGTATCTTACTGATGACTCTTCATGTTTCCTAATATGATGTTTACTTTTGAGCAGCGATATGGTAATGCTGATGTCAATCTGTGTTCTAACCATCTGGTATCCCTGTCTGGAAAATTGATGCTTATTGCACTGTTTCCCCCTCTTTTTTGGTGTTTTTTTGGTTTCTTTTTGTGTTTCGGTGGTTTTTTTGGTAGTTGATTATACCTAACTGTAATGCTTTGTGTTTACCCTCACTGAGTTGCACCTGTTCATTTCAGGCCTTTTTCTTCAATTTCTCAAGATCATTGAGTATTCCAATACAATTCCTCAAGCACTCATAGCTTTTTCTGTTATCACAATCCAGATTTCTGTTTAATTAATCAAGAGCATTTGAATTTTCTTCCTAAATTTTGTTGTGCTTTGTTATTTACAGAAAAGCAGAAGCAGACTTCTAAAAATACATGTGCATGCATTTGCATGTGCTGTTTCATATAATATATTGCCTTGTGTCTGGCAATATTTAGTACAAATAATAATGTTCAGAAAAATATGTAGGAGCAGATGGAAAAAATAGTTTGGAAAACTTCGAGGGAAGGAATGAGCCAGTAGTGTCTTTGAGTTCAGTGTACAGTAATATTCTCCCATAGGTAGAAGCCTGGACAAAATAAAGATGGTCCACCATCCTCCCTCCTCTAGGTAACTGTCAAAGACAAGAAAATCCTTTTTCGTGTCAGTAGGCACAAAAAGAGAGATAAGAAGTAGAGGTTTACGTGCTCTTGGATATCTTTTATGGAAGATTCATATTATTTCCTTGTACCATCTTTATTACTGACTTATTAGTCTGAAACTTTGTTGCTGTGTAAATAATTCCCAGGTGTTATGAGAGGAGAGGTGTGTCTTTTCCCACAAGCATATTATGCTGCTTTTCATGTATGAAGTTGTTAATATTCATGAGAAAGGAGTAATGGTATTTGACTATTTTTGAAGGGCTGTGTGCAGAGATATAACTCTCCTTGGCATGCTACTAGTGGTGTATATTGGGAGGGAACTCCTGCTTTGCTTAGATGTTATGCCTGGCATTTGACTATTCTTGTTCCAAAATAGGAATGCCAAATAAAGTTGGATTCCAAAATGCTTCAACTCCCCTGAGCAAAGCAGTATTTACAAGGACAAAAATAGATTTAACATCCTATCACCAGTCCTTTAATACATGTTTTAAATACTAGGAACTCTTCTGGGCAGAAGGAGTAGGGAGAGTTGTAGTTATGTATAAATAAAATGCCTGAGCCATAAATAACAGAAGATATCAGAGGTGGAAAATCATGCTTTTTGGATAGACTGTGACTAGACCTTAAAAATTCCTTGAAAGTATGACTTTAAAAAGCAGTTGTCTTAATTCTTTCTCATTTAAAGAATTTTAAGATGGAGTGCTTAATTGAGATCTGGTTGCCAATTGTACAATTATGCCCTTTAATTACATACTGTCTTTTCTAGATGACCTTGAAATTTATTGACATAGAATTACCAGTCCCTGGCTTTTTGCATTTTTGCAGCACCATGAAATTTTTTCCTGCTCTGCACAGACCTGCCTGGTATCTCATCCATGAACACAAATCAATTAAATGGTCTCGCCAGGGTTGCAGAATTTTAGACATAGAAATCCAGCAGTTCTTTATAACGTGCTATGGAGAAAGCTTTGTAAAATGTGATATGGTAAGAAACACCACCCTTTTGGGAGTCAGGCCAGTCTGTGTGAAGAAACGGAGATCTGAAAAATCATTACTGAGAAATAAGGGTAGTTGAGGAAATGAACCTGGGTATATAGTGTGTATCTGTCTGTGGGCAGGAGTGGTGGAAAAATTTCAGTTGACCAGCTCTAGAAATAAAAAAAAAAGGACTCCAGAAAATAGTTTAGAATTTAAAAAATTCTTGTGTTTGAAATTAATTTCAAACTTGAAAATGTTGATATTATCTGGGCAGGTGCTGGTGGTGGGGAAAGTTCCAAAACAATGAAGACAATCCTGTCATTCTGGTTTCAAGCACAGAGCACTTGAAATCTGGGAGGCTCATGCTGTCTGTCTGGCTGAGAGCAAGGGCCAAAACCTCTGAGTCTAGCATCATGGTGAGTGTCTTCAACCAGAAACTATGGACTTTGTTTTCCTTAGGACCTTTCAATTTTGTATAAATGTAAGTTTGAGTTGGACATTCAGGGACCACAACACAGATTTCGATGTTGTGGGTTTGAATTTCATCCTGAACCACAGAAGCCTTTTCTGATAAAATTTTAATGAAAATTTAGAAAATTATCTGTTTCTACAAAGTAACTTTTTTTTTTTCTCTATTGAAAATGCATTTCTTTCTATAATCCCTAACCATTTTTATTCATCTGCTACTGAAATGGGAGTAATTTTGTGCTATCAGAAAACTCTGCCCTCTAATCCAAAGCCAGGTACGCAAAGATTTCCCAGAAGCAAGCAAAGAACAGCAGAACTCATCTAAAAAGAGATGCCAGAAGTTCTTGAAAACACATAAAATATCTGTGAAAGACTTCTTTATACAGGGAATTTGTGTAAAATCATTTTAATATCTGTAGTATTTTCAGAAATGAAGCTTTATGAAAATAAAAAGAAACTGGGTAATACTTATTTACCTGGGTTTGAGAGGAACTGAGTGGACAAATGCTAGAAACTTTATTGACTCAATTTTCTTTTTTTAATTAGTATAAGGCTCAGATTTCTAGTAATACACTATATGGGCTCCCTTCTTCATTGTGGCAATTAATACTGTTCTGTTTTCATAGGTATTGCTAATGCATATGACATATTTTGAAATACAGTCTGCCTTCATTGCTAAGTGAGATGTCATTTATGAGGGAACTAAGCAAGGTTATGAACTAACATAGGCTTCTGGCCAGCAGTTGTTAGTAGAGGAGGGAATAGAAACTTCTCAAGTGACAAATGCTAAAATGGGTGAAACAAATGTTTTCAGAGTAGGGTTGGATGGGAATGTTCTTTGAGTGGAAGAGTCAAGTGACAAAAATATACATCTATACATCTTCGGGGAAGAGCAGTGGGAAGAGCGTCTTGGAGGATTCTGACCGTTGAAATGGAGAGTGTGATGGGAAGCAGCAACCGCCTCCGAGCTGCTCGTTCCCCAAGGGATTCCCTGAAGCTGCTGAGCCTGGCCGCAGAGCTGCCGGAGGGGAGGGGTTGCATCTTTTCATTCACACTGCCTCTCAGATCTTGGTGACCCTCAAGGACTGGCACAAGGCTTGCTCACTTGGTTTAGTCTTCCTCAAAGTTTCTTTCTCCTCGGACAGTTTCTTATACATTTCTGGTGGCATCCAACAGTGATTGTTGTTTTGACTTGGTGGCATAGTTCATGCTGCATGGTAGATAGCTCTGAATAATTTCTCCCTGTTAACTGTTGTGTACTCCCACAGTAATAAGCACTTCTTAATCGAGTCATTAAATAAACCTGTAAAATTCCTTGTATAACATTTTAGGACTTCTTCATCTGGACCTTCAGAAGGCTAAAAACTCTACTTACAGTTTACAGTATGGAGGAAAGCAACTGAAGTCTAGAAAGCCTTGCTTCAGCATATGGAAACAGTTGAAACAAAACTAACATTTGAAACATCTTTTTCTAAGCAGAGATTATGTACTGAGAGAACTATAATTTTGCAGAGGACAACTGCCTCAATATAGTCAAAATCTGTCCTTTCTTTCCTCCCAAGAATAGGAAATGATTTGTCCTTATTTAGAAAAAAATAGCAAAGTTGCCTGTTTTATTTAAAAACATGTTTTGTCACTTAGATTATATTTTTCTTAAGCCCTTGCTAATTTTTCTGTAGTTAACATGTGTAACAGTGCACATACATGACTTCTGACCAAACTAGATCTCAAAAACTACTCTGTTGTTGTTTAAGGCAGTAATATTAGGGGTTTTATAGACCACAAATCTGACTCCTGGCCCTTTAGAAAAAAAAAAAAAATAGGAAAGGGTGGGAGGAAGGGTTCATTTCAGAACCATCAGGATTTTTGACATTTGAAACTTTTTCTTACTTTTGTTATTTATTTATTTATTTAAATTATGCTCAAAATATTCAGCAGTTTTGAGCCTAATACAGAACCAGTTTGGGATTATCCAAGTCTGCATACAAGTCTGCTTATAAACTCTTCTACTGTAACCACTCTTTCCAGTTCTCACCCTTTCTGCAAGGTGTTGAGGTGCATCTGTGCTGCATGACTCATGTCTTCTTTTGGGCATTTCCCTTGAATGGACAAGCTCATGAGGAGAGAAATCCATCAGGGAAGCCAAACCAGGGGGACTTTGCTCTTGGTAAATCTTCGTTATTATTGAAGAAATTGGGTGGTGGGAAGCAGCTGACTTTGTGTGGGGGGAATAATAGCAGGGAAGGGGAGTCAGAAGCAGCCCCTCAGCACAAGGAGTGTGTTTTTGTGATGATCTCGTGTACGTGTACGATAACCATCATCAAGCAGTGTGAAGAGTTGAGGCTGTCCCTCTTGCCTTTTCATGAAGCCAGCTCCACCCTGGCCTGGGTTCACACAGGGGACAGGGAGTTGTGTTCAACGTTTGCTGGGCTTTGCTTTGGCAGTGATGTGATTTACAAAAAGCTCTTCTGTACTGTCCTTGGGGGCCATGAGGGGTGCGCAGCCTCCCCAGGGACCTGCAGTAGGCTCAGCTCACGTAGGGGCTGGCTGGCGGCGAGCTTCCCGCTGTGCCGGGGGTCAGGCAGGAGGGTGAGTGTTCTGGCTAAAGGTGATAAATGTAACCATGCAGCGTCCTTTTGCCGGAGTGACTAATGACTATGCATTAATATGCATATGGATAACAAGAACTTCCTCCTGCAGAATTTTCTTTTTTTTTTTTTTTTTTGCATCTGATTTTGGTTTTTGTGAGCTATGATTACTGGTTCTAATCCAGTTCCTGATGAGATGGAGTATTAGATTGAGACCTGATATCTGAAAATAAGACTAAACTCCTGTAATAATTATGGCAGTGCAGAATAATGAAAGCATAATGCACCACCAGGCAGTGAATCCGGGAGCTCTGGCAATACTTGGATCTGGAAGTCTAGACATTCTATGTGACATTGGTGGAAATATGGATTACTTTTGGCTACTTGGGTGTAGACTTCCAGTTGCAACTTCACTGATTTGTCATGGTTGCCCCTTGCTGTTTGAAAACAAATTTGGAGGCATACCTTATTCCTGAAAAAACAAAACCAAATTACTTACAAGAAATAAGAGTCAGGTTTTAAAAATATGTAATATGAACAGTCACTCTTCCAAAGCCCAGAAATCCTTAATTATAGATAAATCCTTTGCTCTTTCCAAGAGCCTGGCCTCAGGTCTAGGGGCAGAATGCATGAGAAAATCCTAGCTAGGACTTAAAGTACATTTTGCTCCCAGTTGCTGTGCAAAAGGCACCCATACATAGCAACAGTGCATCTGAGGAGTAGCCTCAGTGTTCGTATGGGTAGTTAAATACACAGGGATATTCTTCAGCTCATGAGCAGAAATCTGTCTTTGCCCAGAGCATCTTGCTGGAGAGCCTTTCCTTATAATCATAAAATACAGGAGAAAGCCTAGCCATTTAAAAGCCAAATATTTGGCACCTCCAGCCTCAGTGCTGCTCTTCCACAGCTATGCTGGCTTTTAACTTCCTCTTTTTATTAAGCTATTAAATTGGGAATTTTTATTACTCCCAATTTAGCACTTCTAATAAAAATTTACAGTTAAAAGCCTCTGTGGGTTCTGAAACTTGCAGCTGTGATTGCTCTTGATGGAAAAAAAGACAAACTCAGCTTTTAAAGCTTGCCTCTTGTCAGGTGGTGACTCCAAATCAGAGGGAGCTGGGTGGGATAGCAGCTGGGAAGGAATTACAGCAGCAGGAGGGGGATGAGGAAAAAGGAAAGAAGGTGGCAGCAGAAGAGAAATATTAATTATGTGTTTGTGATGCAGTTACAGTTACAGTATGAAAATACATCAACGTTTGGAAATAATCAAAAGCCACTCTCTGCTTTAATACAGTCCTTATTTAAACATGACATCAGTATTCAGTAGTAGTGGCTTGGACCTCATTGGAGACTGAATAATTTTGCCATTAATGTAAAGTTCTATAGTATACAGTGGTCCTGACTAGTGTATATCTCAGAAAAGTTGTAGCAGCAGGGTGAGGTAGCATGCTGCTACAAATCCTGGGAAGTGGATCTTTGAGACTGTTGCTAGCTGTAAAGGACAACTTGACCTCTTGAACTGGGGATTCCAAGCAACAATAAAAGCAATTTCAAAACAAAGAAACTTCTTTTATATCCAACTTCCTAAACTGATGTAATTCTCTTTAACACAGGAAAAAAAAATATATAAAAGAATAGAAGCATATATTTTAAAATCATGTTTCTGCTGGAAATAAAGTTTTTCATTAGAAAAAACTGTGGTGGAAACTCTGATATAATGATCTAAAGTTTTTTGTCTTAAGTCAGACATTTTTACAGTCCCTTTTTCTTTCTGTAAGTATAATATGTGGGAGGAAAACAGAACCATATTTTCAGTTACTAAAGTTGAATTCAAAGTTAACTGACTGGACTGCAGGAGTTAGTCCTGGGATGAAAGGAGTATTACAAGCACGAATGGTGTCTCCTGCAGGGCCTTGGAAATCTCCAGGAATACTGCTCTTCTCTGCTGACTGCTTTTCCCTCTGCCTAAGAAATGAGGCTGCTTCCCTAGAGGGAGGTTTATACTTGTGATTTAATTTGTGTTTTGTTCTGAAACAAAAATGAGAACTGTAGACCTCTAAAACAAAAAAGCATAATAGCATAAAATTGCCCAGTCTTCCATTATTTGATGACCAGAGCTACAGCAACCGAGCAGTTGGTCAGATGTCTCATAGTTTATAAAGCACTACTGAAGGCTTCAGGAGGAAATATTCTTTCATTAAAGACAAAACTCCCTTTGACTTCTGCTGGAGCTGTATTTCATTCTTATGATCTGATGGTATACTCACTTAGGTTGGAGAACAGGTCAGCTCATCCAAATCCATTTCAGAAAAGCTCCTCAGATTGCACCTTTCAGCAAGGTGACTGAGTTAAATTTAGCTCCACTGATTTTGCTGAAATTTTCTTGAATATATCAGTGCTGAAATTAGATGATAAACTGTGGAGAGTGCTGAGTATGAATAACCTTTGGTGCTTTCCTCAGTTCTCCCATCTCTTCATATTATGTGAACATGAGGCAATGCTTTTTAATCAATTGGAAGTCTACCTGAAGCCAAAGCCAGCATGTGCACGCAGTACTTGGGTGACTTAAGATGCCTTTTGGGACAGATTTTTAACTGATGGCAAGTATCAGGTTTCAGCAGCATGCCTGTGGCAGTTCTGGAAATGCCTACACTCCCAGCTGCCCCCTCTCTTGGAGGCTACCACTGCAGTACTAGGTGGCAGGAGAAAGTGGGTGTCCACTAAGGCGTCCCAGTTTAGTCCTGTGCATACCATTTCTGTCAGTGGTGCCAGACAAATTTAGTGGCCTTCTATGATGGGGTTACACAACTGGTGAGTAAGGGAAGAGCAACTGATATCATCTACCTGGACTTGTGAAATGCTTTTGACACGGTTCCACACGACATCCTTGTCTCTAAATTGAAGAGGCATAGGTTTGATGGATGGAGCACTTAGTGGATAAGAAATTGGCTGGGTTGTTGATCTTTAAGGTCCCTTCCAGCCTAAACCACTCTGATTCGATGGTATATGCTAAGATATTTCTCAGACTTGGTCAACGTTCGTGTTTATTTCTGTGAATTTCCATCCATTTTGAATAATTCATATTAGGTGGTGCTCAGGAAAGAGGCATATCAGTTAAAAATAATTGTTTTATAACACTGCCATTCTATTAGCTGGTCTGATCTACAACAAGGACTAACCAGTTTTTCAGAAGGGAGGAAAAGGCATATTAGTATGGCCAGTAGTTTGGTTTACAGCAGTATGGCTGTCTGACCTAAGAACAGTGACTCAAGCATGCTTCTGGTGGATGGGGAAAATACAATTGCAACAAGTGAGAACAGTGTAGAAGTGAACAAATATTTTGATGTGACCCAGTGAAAAGTTACAGAAAATTACTCTGACGTAGGGAAAGGGAGAGTGGAAGATGCCTTTGCGATTGCACTAATCAACCATACTGACTGTTTATATTTCTCCAGGGCTAGAATCAGGGCAGGGGACACACATGACTGATTCTTATGAATATTTAATATATATATATTTTAAATGTTTAATCAACTCAGTGAATTAAGGAGTCTTGCAATGAACAGATGAAGTATTAGACTCTGGAGTGAAGACAAGCATTTAAATTAAGAAAACAGCATGATAAGATTGCACAAGCTGAGTCCAAGAACCCTTGATCTAGAGATTTAATGGATGGAAGGGAAGACAAGCAGGAATATATGAAGAGATCGTATTAGTGCCCTGGGGTTATCTGAGGAAAAAGGACTTTTTAGTGTGAGAAATTAATTGAAAATGTTTACTTTTTGTCCAGATATTTTATGGGAAACCCTATGGCAAAGTACAGAAAGAATGGGAGATATAAAAATAAGAGTTGGGAAGGAAGATACAATATTTTAGAGGCTATTTTCTAGGATTTTTTTCATGTTCCTGTACAGTGTAGCATTCTGTCTTTTGTAAAGGGAGATCAAAGCTGTAGGAGAAGCCTAATCTAATGAAAGGCATCTGGGACTTGGGATAAAAGGACTAAGTGTCTGAAAAAGGATGACAAACGCATAGTTGTTCCTTCTATCAGATCTAACATGAAATTGGAGAAACAAGAATACAACCTGTACCAGTCTACCTCTCTTACACCATCAGGAGTGGAGATGTGAAGCAGTGGGAGGACACACATAGACGTATTGTTAACTCGGGAGTAAAATGCTGCTAGTGTACACTTGAAAGAAAATGACCACAAATTTTCAATATGTGTGCTATTTAAGAATGAATGTGATCAAGTTTTTGATTGAAAACTAACTGAAATGCAATCACAGACTAATTCATGGAAAGCAAAAAGTTTTTCACTTTTGCCTGTCTTAAAACATAGGTTTTGATTATTAGTGTAGATTTGTAGGGCTGCCATATCAAAACATTTTTAAGCTTATGTAATAGGTAGAAAGGTCTCTGAAAGGTAATTTTTCAGAAGGCTGGGACTTGGTGTGTATCATTTTGAAATAGTGCTACTATATCATTAAAGCTGAAGTTTTGAGGAAGTGTTAGTTTTTAATCTTTTACCTATTTCTGGACTTCATGTGTAAGTAACAAAGGCACTATCGTAAGTGCTGGCCAGGTCCCTGGATCATGCTACTGGTTTCTAGCAGCAGACAAATATTTCTGTTAGAAACACTTAGAAATTCCCAGTGTTGAGAATAATTATGGATATGTGTATTCAGATTCCCAGCAGAGAATTAATGTTTTGCAATAATATCACATCACTTTTTATCCAGGATTAAAAGGAAAGCTATTCATGATCTGCCTTGTGATCCATGACTTTTGCTCTACCTGTAAAACCATCAGACAAAGAGATCTCTTGGTCTCTTTGTCACCCTTCAGCACTGAGGTCCATGCCAACTTTGTGTTATCAGCATTCCTTTTTGTGGGATTGCTTTTCTTAATAAGAAAAGATTAATAGAAGGACATCTTCCTCCTTTCTGCTCCATGTGTGCAGTACACTGTGTACTCTGTTCTTTACTTCTGTGGAGTGCTTCATATTCTCTTCCTTTCCTCCTCTCTTCTTCCTTGACTGGTATTTCTTTCGTTTGTACTTCAGACCTTTCACTTTTTCAATCTCTCTTGTGTGGTAGAGACTAGGACTTAATGATCAAGGTGGAAAGAAGCCTTCAGACCCTGTGGTGGCCCAGGTGCAGGTCATATTCCTTCCTGGTCTGTTATTGAAATAGCTTAATATTTCTCTATGTGTATCGGGCACTGCCTCCCTGTAAAGCAGCGTCCTGATGGCCAGGTTTGTAACAGCACCATTTCCACTAAGCTGCATTCTTTTAGAACCAACAGCGTTTATGAATAATCTGAGAAATTAATTGCTGTATGTATGGCCCTATATTTTATTTAATCTAAATCTTACCTATTGTTGTGTTCCCTGATCACTTGCTGTCAGGCTGGTCTGGAATTTCTTACATCATCCGTACTGTGACTATGATAAAATTATTTAGATCCTTTCACAAACTTTATTTAGACATGCCTAAAGTTCATTAATGCATAGCTTAAATTATTGATACACTTGATGAACATACAAAAAATAATTTTTAAAAATCTCATTCAGACCTCTGCTGTCTTGAACACTGACATTTATTCTTTCTTTCTTTGCTGTCTTTTGAACTGTCCATTTTCTATGTAAGTAGAATGGTCAGGTGGTGTAGAATTAGAACAAGCAACATGGTTGCTATTGACATGAACCACATTCTCACACAGGATGAAATAAGCAATGTTAAAGGGGTATATCAGGAGTCCCTGCTGGCTTCAGGATGTGATGTTCATGCCAGAGCTCAGTGAAGGAATACTGAATTTGCAGTTCAGTCTCCTCATGAATTCACCTTCTTTCTGTCTCTCCCTTTTCTGTGTTTGCATTCTACAAATATTCTAGTAAATGATGGGATCCTTACTGAAATTTTATAGAATATTTCCAAAAAGTCATCTTCTCAGCTCATAACCAGCAAATCTTCAAAGTACTTTGTGCTCTTTACTTTTCCAAGTGTATTTCTGAGGCAGACACCTTAAAATAATGTCCTAGTTTGTTTTGATTTCAAAAAACATAAGGAAATGTCTGTTCCTGGTAAACATGCAAATGGAAAATGACAGCATCTGATAAATAGGTAATATTGAAATATTTGCACAAAAAATTCTCTGGGGGCTGGTTACAATTTATTCGTGGACATGTGGAACAAAGACAGGACACTAACTCGTGAATTGACTTTCAGATGTTCCCTTGGAGATTCTTACCAAAATACTTGACTTGTTCAGGCAGAAGTAAAGGAGACTGTGGAGAGGTTGAAACAGCAATTTCACTTCTCCTGTCTTCCAGGCTGGTCTCTTTATTCCTTTCCCTCTGGTCTCTAATCTCCCATTTGACCAATTAGACACAACAGCACAGTCAGATTTAAAGGACTAAATGGCAGTATGAATGCCTCAAGCCCAGCTGAGAGGTTTGTATGTCACTTTTCCATCCTGGGGGGAAAAGAACTAGAAAAATCCTGTCTCCAGCATGAATAGTGTCCTAGTTCTGCTGTCTTCATACAAGGAATGCTACAGGCCTGCCTTGCACTAGAGCAGATTGCTGCACAGGCTCTAATTGCATGCTACCCTAAAACTCTTTAGGAGCTTTAATAGCACGTGTTAGCAGTAATTGTTATGTGTGTTCCTGAATAACTCTTTAAAGGGAAAGTGCAGATATGTTGAAAGTAAACAATAAAAATACTTTTGAAGTTGAGGAAAAAATCCTAGTGAAGTATAATAATGAAAATGGCGAAGTTGCTTCAGGAGCAATACATCTTATCATGGCCTGTATATAATTGAACAGGGTGTAGTAGAGCATCCCCATGCAATTATTTAGTCTCTTCATTTGCCATAACTACGAAGTCTGGGAAGTACTGTCTGTCTCCACCATGTGCTATTGTGCCCCATGGCAAGTGGAAGTGAGTGTGTGACCATGTTTATGCATAGATGTATATTGGAAGATTTTGAGAGGTCTGGGATATTAACAATATGTGGTTTTGCAGGCCCTTCCATCTGAAAACATTTCTATGGCTGTTGTTGATCTCCTCTGGGTCATCCTGGAGGAAACGAGGGGAGCTGGTGAGCATGGTGATTCTCATTTACAGCTGCTATTACCTTTTAGTTGCTCTTTTAAGTAGAAAGTTTTGAAAGATATTTTCTTACATGTCCACAGAACCTTATTTTCTTGACCTGTTTTTTTTTTCTTTAAAGAAAGGGGAAGGCATTTCATAACAGCATAATTACTGATGGTGGGATATTATAAAAACCCTACAGCTGGATTAAGCAGCTGAATACTTGGCTTGGAATAGAAGAATGCCTGGAAAATTAAGAAACAGATGTTCTGTGTAAGAAAAAAATCTTTTCTTGTCCCAGATAAAGTTCACCTAATCCTAAGTGTGCAATACTCTCAGTTGCTGACCGTAATTCATTTGTGTTATATAATTCTACCATTCTGATGACCATTAAAAAACTCAGAATAAATTACTTAACTGTGTTCCTTTTTAGTTGCACACATTCTTCTTTAGTATCTGTGCCAGTGTAATCTCTGAATAACACCCTTTAGCTTAAGATGGGATTTTTCATTTCTTGCTTTTGTATTTTTCTATTGGTTTTGTTTTATGCACTTGCTTAGTTCTGTGGAATAGTGAAAGAAATAAGCTGTTGCTAAGAGCTGTTTTGAAACCATCGTTTCTCTTCTGCCCTGAAAGAGTGTGATGAAGCATCGACTAAATATCTGCCTTATGTTTCCCCTAAGATACACTTCTTTCTCACACACACGCTCAAGCACAGACGTGCACCTGAAGAAGCCATATGCTCAGACCTTCTCTGGTTGGAGTCTGTACCTGCCCTGCAAAGAAAACACAGCCTTTGGAAGTGGCTGTGAACCTGTAGCCCACTGCATGCTGCTCATTTCCCGCCGGCGTCGCTGCCCAGCAGCGCTCGGGGTGCAGACCTGCCTTTGCCTCGCCGGCCGTGCTCCAGCCGCACTGAAGGCAGCGAGCGCGTCCGGCCTTCAGCCTGACTGCAGGGCTGCCCCTAACAGACAGTGCAGGTTTCCTGTAATTTAACTTTCAGATGAAAGATACTGAGTGACTCCACAGGAGGTTTTAGCAAACTGAACATGTGGCTGAAGCTCCCCTGCATCATTATGCAGGGGAACCTGGTCAAATAGTTGTTTCCACTGTTGTGGTGTTCTCCATGGCGAAGTTTTCTCTTACTCAGATGACTGACTTAGATCTTGTGACAGTGCCTTTTACAGTGGTTTTGTGAACAAATTTCTAAAGAGGGATCTAATGGGTAACATCACCAAAGAATTTTGTCCCTCAGCAGGCAACATAAAGATATTTTCATCTAACAATGTTTTCTGAGGGGTTTGGGGTTTGTTTTGTTGGTTTTTCTTAGAATAGCAATATGGCCTTCTCTTGTAAGTAGCTTTGCTACTAAATAGCTTTTATCAAACCATTGATAACCTCAGCAGCCTTCCAGATTTTCTCCAGTACCAAATAGTTCGGGGTTTTCTCTTTCACTTCCATTCTCTCCTTTTCACCTTTTACCCATTCCAGTATGATAAAATGGAAGATAACTAGAAGATCTGCTCACATTAAGAGATGTAAAAACATACTTTTTTTTTTTTTTTTTTTTTTTTTTAAATTTGTAAGTCGGAAAATTGTAACGGTATAATCAGAAACAGAGTAACTCTGATCTGGACTCTTCCTCTCTTTGAGTAGTATGAATTACTTTAATGTATAATTTTGGTCACTAGAATCAGATCACTGCAGAACCGTTGTGGTTTGGGTCTAAACTGGGAAGTAAAGATATTGGTCAGATAACCAGGTTACTTGATCTCTAGGTGAAAGTGTCTGGAAGAAAAGGCAAGGTGATGAACACGTTCATTTGACCAGTCAAGTGCTGCTGTGAAGTATTTACATTGAAAAGAAGTCTAATTCATGGTGACAGGTGAAACATGAAATCTGTTTTATTTCTTGCCACATATTTTACAGAATTGGAGAAATAAACCACATATTATAAACAAACTAAACAATGGTTTTGTAAACAATACAGGCACTACTCCTGGTTTGCTTTCCTGACCAAGCTTGACAAAGTTTTACAGTGAAGTTTACCAGGAGATCATCGGGTGTTTTTAGATGCTGATAGTAACTGTTGTATAACAGTCAGTTCTAATGTGACTGTGACAAAGTTGCTTCTTTGCAAATGTTGGAATTTCTTTGATCAATCTTCACTTTTTTTCCTCTGAAAACCTCTGCTCCTGCAATGCTGTGGGCTTTGTTGTATTGTTTAATACAGCTTTATGTATCAATAAATGAGTATAATATAGGACTCTCATGAAATGGAGAAATGAAGACACATTCACAGCTCAGAGTATCACTGAGAGTCTTGCACAGGCTTGTTTAAATTCTCACGGTGAGAGAGGATATGAGGTCTTTACGATCAGTAATGGCATGAAGAAAAGAATTAGGTAGAAATATATATACAGAAAAAATATCAGTGTTTCTCAAGGAAAGTCTTGAGGATTTTCCACTATCAGAAAACAGTCTTAGAAAAACAGAGAAAGTATCTTTCACAAAGTCATGGTGGATCAATAGCCTTTTTTTTTTTTTTTTTTTTTTTAACACTATTGTGTGCATCTGAATTTTATCACAAAAGCTGCTATTGTTTAAGGCTGAAATCCATGAGAATACATTTTCCTGGTTTTATATTCTTTCCTGAATCATCTCTTACTGCAAACAATCTTCTTGGCTAAGTGGACATGGTGTAGCCATTCTTGTGTTTTCACTCGTGCTCTCTTAATGTACCAAAGCATGGAATCTGAAACAGAAGGGGATGGAGCCTCCTCAGAGGTGAATTTCAAACTCTCACTGAAATCACTTGTGGTGGTACACAGGGCAGGCAGCTTTTAGAGAAAAATCTCTGGAGAGGTTACGTGATTGTGATACTGAGCCAAGTCAAGAGTCACTGAGACCAGGCAAAGCTTCTGTTGGATTGGGCCTTAGTCCAGCACCTTTCATTTGTATCTTTCTTTACTCAGAATATTTAGCAGCTTAAAAATCATTGTTACAAATAAAATAAAGTTGCTCTAAAAGCAATACATAGGCTTTGACCCTTTCTTTGACCGCAGTTATTTCAGCTTTCATTCAATTTTACTGGAACTGCCACTTCAATCTTTGGCTTTTGATTTAATAGACCCCTGTCAAAGCCTGTATAAAACTGATTTAAAATAACCATAGAAACAGACAGAATGTATTTTCTTAATCTTTCAGACTGATATTTTGTTTCTCTCAGATCTTTGTAAGAATTCAGTAGAGGGACTTGAAATGCTGCATTTAAATAAAACAGAATCTAAAATAGAGGAGAAAAACCCAAACGCAGATTGCTGTGCACTGAAGGTATGATTTTTGTGCATTACAGTTTAGCTAAGGAGAAACTTCAACAGCTTGCCAGGGGCAGTCTCCATAAGCTGTGGCTGCTGTTGGAGCCTGTTGTAAATATTCTGCTGTTTTATAACTGGCAACTGTTAAACTTGGCGCAACCCATGCTTAGATAAAAAATAAATATTTATTTTCTCTCCCTTCAGAGGTAATCATGTTAATAAATATGAAGAAGAACAAACAATCAAATCAGTGGTGAGGACTCATTAGTAAATGCTGTTATCTCACTCATTTGATTCATAAAGCTGCATCAGCCAGGTGCTTGGAAACCAAACATGTTTCACTTTTTAACAGCAAATTTACTAAACTGCAGTGGGTCTGCCTTTATGGCGCATCTTTCTTTACGTTTGCTGAAGTAAAGTGGTTGTTCTTGGCACTTGGAGCAGATGGTGTGGGTTCTCCAGTTCTACTGAGAACTATATTGGTAACTAATGCAATACCTGTAACATAATTTCAGATTATCGTTAATTCTTTTAAATGAACTGTTTATAAAGAAGTTTCTCAAACCTAGGACTGACCTTTCTGAATCCTTACTACAGAACTTTTACATCTGAAGATTATGGCAAATATTTTCACATCTATTTATAAGCCATACTTTTACCATTTTTTATGGCTTAGACTTCTGTTTCTCCTGAGTTCTACTTCCAAGTGTTACACAGATCAGCTACTTGTAATGTATTCCACATGCTATAAAAGTAATAGCATCAATGATTTCTCTTTAGGAGTTACCTCACTTAAACAAGATAATTCAGAGAGTATGCTACCTGTGCTTGGTGAAGTGGGATGGAAACTTTTATCTTAATCACTGTTTTCTATTTATTGTCATAAATTCTGAAGCATTTTTAGCTGCTCTTGCACATTCTGAATTGCGTTAGTGCTGCTAGGACTAGTTGCCCATTCCATCCATTCATCTCCCTCAAAATGTTTATGTTTAACATGATCTTAGATACATCATGTTCAGTGGCCAAAATATAGAAGCTTCTCTGTTTTGTCCAGCATGGGAACCTCATGATGTGACTGTCTTCCTATCCAAGCATTGGAATTTTGGTACTGGCTCGGGAGGTGACTGGAGGAGAATTTGGTTCCAGAAGAGTGGCTGCTGGCAGGCGAGTGGCATGCTGGACTTCTTGTCAGAGCCACCTCTGTCTTATATTCAGCTTTGCCCTGAAGCTGCTGTGTGAATGTAGATACAGAAATTGTCATCAGCTGACTTCCTCCTTTCAGACCTGCCTCTCAACCTGTGTCTTAATATTGTCACCTCAAGGAGTTATTTCAAGAAGCACTAGTCCTTCAGTCCCAACAGTGAAGAATGCATTGTTTGATTATTTTTTTATTTTAAATATTCCCCTGACATAATGAAGGCTGTTGGCTCTCAAACTAGTAGTGCTGTAATTTTTACAGGAGGTCTAAGTGCCTAGCTGCTATGAAGAAACATTATTTCTTTGGTTTGAAAAAAGCTCAGCAGCACTCCGGTTTTAAGTATCCCTGTAATTTGGGGGGATGGGCCGACAGATTTAAGTGACCATATTTACATGTGGAACAGTGCTACCTCAGTTCTCCAAGAGTAGATTTCAGTTATGAGCTGCTGCCCAAAGAAATACATAGCTGAGAAGAGGCAGATTCCCAGCAGATATCAATTATCTCGCCCTCATTCACTCAAGTAGAGCTGCCAGTTTACTGCAGGATTTGCTGCAGGATGCTGGCAGAGAAATAGGGGGATGTCAGCAAAGACATTAGTCACTTGTTGCACAGCAGTTTGTTTGGCATGTGGCCATTTGCTACAAATTGCCCTCAAAAGCTTTACATCTTCCTGAAGCACTGAGCTATTTAGTATGTTAAACTTCATGCACTTTAGAGTCCTAATACAATTCCTTCTGTAGGCAACATGTAATGTTCTAGCTGGCAATGTGCATGTTTGTAGATATGTATACATGCATATAGGATCAGGAGCCAAGGGCTGAACAAGAGGAAATTGGGTTCTAGTGTTAAAACATCGAGTTTTCTTTGCAGCCATAGAGGGGTTTTGAAGCTCAAAAGCCATGTAGAGCTAGAAGATTCTTCAGGAAAGACACAAAGGAGGAGGGAAAGATTAGTTTCTATTGTCTTCAGGTTTCTGCTCTATCACCAATACTCATCAGGTGTCATATAAAAAGTGTGTTCACAGTCACATAAATTGAGCATAAGACTTCAGCGTATATTTCAAAAATTCCAATTTCACATCCTCTTCAACTATATAAGTCTTCTTACCTATAATCTGTCTGCGCTTTTGACTTGAAAAAGTTGCCAGATAGGAAATTCCAAATTGAACCTCTCATTAGCTGTCGGTACTATGAACTCAGAAAAAGATTGTGAGAAAAATGAACACCAGTCCTCAGTCCTCTTTCATCTGAAAAAGTTCAGATCCTGCTGGCAATTTGTATATTGGCTAATAAATCTTGCCCTTGAGACAATTTGTTCTTATATTTGATTATGTTATCAGGCTTCAGAGAACTGTATCTTCTTCCATGCCAGTGTATCTTCCATTTTGCCTGTGTTTATAAGAGGACATACGCTTCCAATTTCCTTTTCTCATCAGACATCAGCAGGAGTTTCTGTCCAGCTCCATTAGAACAGACACCCTGGGAAGATCTAATGTCAATTCCTTTTCTTTACAGAGTTTGTCATGGTTGGTCATACAGTGAGAGTCAGATTTCCTGGGGAAAAAAGGGCAACATCATATTCTTGTGTTTCTCCACTAGGTTTTTTTGGTATGGTAAATTCTCCCTGTTGTATAGCAGAAAGTGGGCGCACAACCCTCCCAGCCACATAACAGTTACATCCACCCTTGAAAGTGAAACATGAAAAACTTTTCCTCATGTCACTGTTTGCAAACTTGTGCTGTGGGGGTTTCTCTGCGGTCCCTATTCTTAGTAATTTCTATGTCAGAAAGAGAGTCCTCATATTTTGCAATTTTTGTATGCACGTCTTTTTGTATACCTGTACACACCTTTATGTGGAGCTGTGATGCAGAAACTTACAGAGATCAGAAAAGATTACTTAAATGTTTGAAGACTCCATCGCTCCAATCATATGATGTTCACAAGGCTTTTTGTGTGGAAAACTGAGATTGTCTGGAATTTAAAAATATTTGAAAGTAGCATCTGGTTAACTTTTTCTATTAGAAAAACTAACAGAAAAAATCAGCAGAAAAACAAATGTTTGCATCTTCTTTTTTTAATAGGGACCAAGTTTTTATATTTATAGTCTTTGACAAAAATGCTATTTTAGTTCATAAAATATCAAAACACAAGTTTTTTTGAAGAGCTACAACAGCAAATTTGGGTAAGTAAGGTTTCCAGAGCAGGAACCTGACAGGATCATAAAAATAAGTGTCAAAAGAGTCATGGCACGCACAAGAACTCTTCAGATATATTGAAAAACCCATTAATGAGTCAGATGTGTAGTGAGGTTACCCCACCAACTCTAGGCCTCTTCTTTGTTCCTCTTGAAATCTAGAAAACTTCGCATAAGGAAGTTTTGGAGGATACTTTTCTGTTTTGTTTCATCCCCAAAAGTAGTGACATTACATGACCTCCTCTTTCTCTTATGACCTCAATCCCCACATATAATTTTGCATTTGCTCTTTAGGACCTTTCCAGGATTTTTGTGTGCTTTTCCTCATTTAGACTGCAGCAATGCTCTCAGCTGCCAACCTGCTGGTTTACTTTCCTTGCGCATTTAATGTGGCCCAGTTCTGTGGCATGAAACACAAACAGTTGCAGGAAATTTAATTGAAAACATGAACATACAAACTCAGAAGAAAGCACAAAATGGAATTTACAGAGATAGCTGAAAATAGCCATGGCCATATGGATTTCACTGGGTTTGTGCAATATGCTGATACCATCTTTTTTTTCCATAGCAATTATCTGCTCTCTATTTTCAAGTCCTTTAATTCTTGTTTTCAATTTAGCATCTCAAAGACATTCAGGAGAAACATACTTCAAGCACCATTACTATAGAAATTGGTAAACTGGCTGTAAACGTTTTATAAGCAACATGTTCTGCCTTATTTTTTGTGGTGGGTTTTGTTGGGTTTTTCTGTTTTTGTCGGTTTGGTTTTTGTTTTGTTGTTATTTCTTTTTTTTTTTTTTTTTTTTTTTTTCGTTTTCTCAATGAAAACATTATTTCACAGCTGCTAGCTTACTGGGTCACAAGTTAATAGTGTCTCTGCCTAGCAATGAAGTTGGGTTATTACTGACTGTCTCATCATGAGTTAGGCTACTCTGGATTTTTTCATTTCTATTAGTTGTTATAAATGCTGTATCATCATTGTGAATCTTTCACTTAAACTATGAATTATATTTGTATCATGAATCTCTGTTTTCTGGTGGAATATCAGCTATAAGTATCGTGAAATAGTAATTTGAGCATCATATTTAAGGAAACCAGTGTTTTAGGATGATAGCTATATTCCTCAACTGACTTTGCATTTGAATTTCCTTAATTCATAGGAAAAAATGGAAAATGCGTCTAGTAATATTTTAAAAGAAACTTCAGGGAGATAACCTGAGTGAGCTGTTGCTGCCTTGAACTAAAGGCACAAGAAGAGGAATCTCAGGAAACTCTGGGATTTCAGCTGTGACTGTCTTTGATGCTGTCATGAGAGGGGAGATGGAATAATCAATGTATCTGCAAGTCCAGGTGAAAAGTATCTCGTGTAAAGCACCCATTTCCTGCAAGCATTCAAGGAGTAGGATAGAAGATCATTGTATGTAAGAGGAGAAATGTTGGAAGATTTATTAGTATCCTCATAAACTCAGGGCAGCTGTTCTATGATACAGTCTTGGTTTTGCTTCTCTAGAAGCCATTTCTACAGGCTGTTAGCTCCATGTCAGCAGCACCCTTTGTTTTACAAGCTGTTGTTTTCTGCATCTATCAGAGTTGTCCCCTTGGTTTGCTCTGTGGCATGTTCTATAAATCATACTTTGGCAAGAGACATTGGAGGATTGTTTTCTTTAGAGGTACTAGTACGTGGCATTGCTAGGGCACATCAGAGAATCACAAAGAACTTTACTAAGAATAAACTGAGCTTCATAACATCCCTCTGGAGCAAGTAAGTATCATCATTCCTACTTTTTCAAATATGAAATTTGACATTTTAGTGTATCTTATGGGCTGTTCTGTTTAGCCTTCATATTCTAATCTTAAACTTGTGGCTGAGTGTTATCCTTGTGTCCTTCACATGGTAAAATTCTCTTGTGATGCTTATTGTTCATGCTCTTCTCCAGGGAGTCATGGTCAATGTAAAACGGCCTTGACTGCCTGGAATCGTCTCCAAGAGATCTTTTCTGAACGAGGTGTGAGGCAGAATGCTTTCTCCTCTCTGTTACTCCCTGGTCAGGTGTCAGAAATACGCACATTAGTTCCAATCTCATTTTCCCCATCCATGTGGAGTTGAGTTTCTCAACCCAGAGTGCCCAGTGGAGGTTGGAGAAGCCAGCTGAAGCAGGGCCTTTGCAGCTGGGTAAACCTAAATGTGTTTGTACCAAAGCTCACAGACAGATAAAGTTGGTACATCTCTGTGTGATTCCAGGGTGAAATGCTGGATATGAGATCTTGAGTGCATAGAAACCTGGAAGACTCAGCTTCATATTTATGTTTACAGACAGTAGGAAAACAAGAAACATGAGCTGTAAGGGTCAAATGTCATTGTACTCCTGGCTCAGTAATGCAAATCCCTAAGTGTGTAAACATGATTGAAACCCATGCTGTTTTGTTCCAGTTCAGGAAGCTGGACAAATGAAGGTGGGGAAGGATTCAGACAACTAATCCTGACCTGAGATCATCAATCAGAAGTGGCTCTTATAGGACAAGGGCATAAGTAAAAAAAAAAAAAAAAAAAACAAATACAAAACCCAAACAACCCAAACGATAATAAATTCAAACAAAACACCCCCAAAACAACAGCTGGTCTTTTTTTCTGAGCATTACCTATAGATGACGAGGATACATGAACCATCTCTCTTCCCATAAATGGTAAATTATGATGACATGAATAGGGAAAATTGGCAGTGCTCCATCACTATCCCAGAAAGCAGTAACTGCTGAGTCGTATTTGGGAGGAATTGTCACAGTGATTGCAGACTTAAAGCCCTGGTCTTTGAGAAGAAGTGTGTGTCCACTTCAGAGATGTAATACTCTAGAATGTCAAAGAATAAATGACCAAAACTATGCCAGAGACAAAAAAAAACCAAACCAAACCAAAACAAAACAAAAACCAAGATGAGAAACTGCCATGTATTTTAGTCAAGGGACTTGTAAAAACATGCATTAGTGTTAAAGGGGCAGCTAGAAAGATAGTCAATTAGTGTCTCATTTGAATTACATTGTACCAGAGCCCTAGCTGGCGTGAAACGGCACAGTTCTGTTGACTTTACTGAAGCTTCAATAATTTGCAACAGGTTAGGATCTGACTTCTTCCCAAATTATTGCTTTAGAAAACTCCCACTGAGACCTATCAGGTTAAGGACAACTGTATTCTCTATTTATAGCATTTACTATAGACTCAAGATTAAAGAATATTATCTTTACTTTAAACAGTGGCACTAGCATCATAAGCAATTGTTTTAGGATTTTTTTTATCTAACTGGAATGTTCCATTTTTTAGTACTTTTAAAGGACAATAGGAAGAACTGCATGTATCAGGGAAGCAATTACCTCTGAATGCAATGTTCTTTTTGCTCAGCTTCCCCCCCTTTTTTTCCCTCACTGTTTTACAACATTATGCCTAAACTATTTAAACATCAAGTGTTTGTGGAAGGATAAATATACTGTGCATATAGCAATTAAGGCTGAAACGTGTGCTTTTAATACGAAAAGGGAAAAGATGTTTCCATAACTTGATAGTTACTCAAAAGAAATGGAAAGGCTTCGAACACAGAGAATGGTCTAGTCTGTTGAAAAAAGATCTAAGGTTTAATTTTTGTTTCACTACTAAAAAGAGTTTGTGATAATGAGTCTGACATTTGCCAGTTGTTCTTCTCTATTTTTCACTCAGAAGGAATCCTAACTAGCCTTATGGCTATAGTTATGGATAAGGTCATTTCTGCTCCATTCTTTTTTTGCTCCATTACTTCACGCTGGATTTGAAATGGAGTTGGTTTTGTTTTAACAGTTGCTACTCATTGCTTTCAAAAGTGACTGTCTTCTTACAACACAAAGGGTTGCATTTCGCTTCAAGCTGCGCGTGTGTTTTTGCAGGCATGGGAGCAGGAGTTTGAGAAAACAACCCTGATTGTATGGGCCAAATTATACTTCTACATAGGGTGAAACTTACAGTATGTAGCAACATGCTTCATGTGTAAATAATGGTGTCACACACTGGCTGTATTTCCTGATGAAGAAGGGTAGTGCAGTGCTGACTCTATATTCCTTATTCTGATCCTGACATTTATTTACAGCTCAGCCCCTCCCAGGACAGGGGCCTGTGGTCTGCAGCACTTCGGTGTGCTGCATGCTTTTTTGTATGCAACGTTCCTGTTGGTTTTGGTGAGAGATCTTTGGTATTTGTGCCTGTACTTCTGCAACATAATGCTAGTAAAACATGGGTGCTTGTGTTTATAGGGAAAGTACAGCATTTTACTGCTTTTGGCCTGACAAATTTCTGAGTCCATTCTTTGGAGTTTAGTTGAGGGTACTAGCAGTTCACCCCATCCTACCGATGGCTAGCAAAATTAAGCAGATGTGGTTTTTTTTCTTTATTTGCTGGCTGATGCTTCACAGTGGACATAAATGACCAAAGACACTGCTCTGATATTTCCTCAGTCAGAAATTTTGCTCTTGTTCCACCACTTTTCAAACTTTAAGTAATACGCACTAACACTAAACAACAGAGATTTGGTAATTGGTTTGTGTGAATAAATTATTAGATACGTTTAATTATGAATGTGCATGTGTGTGTAAGGGAACGGAAGACATCTAAAGAAAATACTATACGCAGAAGGGATATGAAATAAAAAGACATTCCTTAGTGCTAAAAGCCATAAACTGTCAGACATTTCAGTGATTTGTCACCTCTGCATTAACCACTGACTCAAAGTATTAATGATAAAAGCAGATAATTATAGTGCCGTCCTCTAACAAAGAAGCTGTTATAGCTGGGTAAATAACAGGCCCTATAAAATCGTCTTAAATTTGTGTTTGCACAGCAGACAGCATTCAGTAAGCTTCTGTTAGCTCTGGAGATATTTGTGAAAGGGAACTTTTTATTTTGTGTGTTTTATGTTGTAATATCAGAGGAAGAAACAAAGGCTAAAAAACAGATTGTGTGACATTTTAAAAAGTGTTTACTGCAGAGGGATAAAGCCAAAATGGCCTTCTCAAAGCCAAAGGCAAGTCTATGGGGTTGCTACAGAGCTTGCAGTAGTCAAGCTTCATTTTCTTCCAGTGAAGTGAAGTATGGTAGTGCATTTTTATAGTTGCTGTGATATTCTCTATACTTTATTCCTTATTCCTTATCTGGCAGCAATGAAGTACTGACTGCTGCATGACACAAAAAGGTAGCGTGCTAGTGAGAACATTCTACTGTAGATGTTTATGTGGCCAGAGACACATCTAGATGAAGATATCAATAAGGCCAAAGACCAGCCTAGTTGGAAAACTGATTTATTTCTTGCTACAGAAACTGTCCAATTAGAAATACCTGAAACCTACTTCCAAGGAAGTGCTACTCACTGCAGCTATGCTGCTTCCCCAAATCTTGGGCTTTGCTCTGCCTTCAAGCTGCATGGTATCTATGAGGAGTATTGTATGATTTGAACAGACAAAATGCCAAGAAGGATAGGCTGTAGGCAAAACTCTAGGGAATGTTCCATTTGTAGCTCTGGACAGACAGCTACTGCTCTCTGTGCTGCGGGAAATAACTCTCTCTTGGTAGAGCTGAACAGTGTGATGTGACAGTCCTGACGCTCACCCAACTTGCCAGTCAACAAGAGAGAAGGTACACTTTTTAAAGGAAAGACATTTCCTGCAATAAATATGGAGAGCAAAAAGACAATGAGAATAGAGCAGCTTTCTGATTCTAATTAGTGCTTCATGCTGAGGATATTGTGAGCATAAAACATCTTGCAGAATAAAAAAATTATCAGGACAACAGCAGTCATCAGTTCAAGTAATAAAAAGGCACTTACGTTTTAAAAGCAGAGCCTAGAAATATGGTTATTTAATGGAGGTTTTTTCTAGAGAAAATTTAGCATTTCCTGCTGTACTGATGTTTATGTAAGATAAATATGAATATTGTCAGTTGAAAAGGATTAGTTACCACTGAGAGCTTCTATCTCCTTCAGTTGAATGTACTTACCATGAGCAAAATAACCGAATGATACGCTTCCTTAGGTTCCAACTCAATTTAGGGAAAGGGTAGAAATGAAATTGCTCTTGGCCTTGATTAATGTTGAAAATATTGATCAAACGGCTTATCTGCCAAAAATGAAAGGCTTGTGAGTGTTCTTTGAAGATGGAGCATGGGTTTATTAGTAAGACTCTGACGGGATGATTCCAATAAATTGATATCGTGGGATTTTTTCCTATGGAGACCAGTGTTTTATTGAAAAGGCTTTACTGAAAAAAAAAAAAAGGGAAAAAAAAATAATTGTTTTAAAGTGTTGGTTTTCGTGTATATACACATATCCCATGTACTCATCTCTGTTTGTGTTAGTTGGTAGAGCCCATTCAGGATATAGATTGTCAAAGAAATGCTTGTGGCCACCCAGTTCTGAAGTTACCAGTACCTTAGGCCAGTCCCTGGGGGAGCCCGTGTTAAACTGCTGTGCCATCAGGAACCTGTCACATCAGGGCTGGGGGGCAGCAGTGCCAAAGTGCCATCTGTACAAAGGGGTGAAAGGAGCCAGTTTTTGAAGCGCAGTGTCTGCCCGGATCACTCTGCAGCCCTTACAGCTCCTCTCCCAGGTGCAGCCGTGCGGGGCGGCTGTACTGCGGTACCTCACCTGGTAAATACACCTGCCCCAGTGTCCGCCTCATTATGACAACTGTTTCACACAGCTAACTTAAATTGTCCCACATTTTTTTTTTTTCCTCCCCCATTGTCTTTTGTACTTGATTTAACAATTCCTTCCCTCCCTATTGCTGAATTTCTGGTCTCTGTCCTCCTTTGCTGTTCGTACTGTTGCTTCCTGCCACAGTTTTCCTGCCTTCTCCGCTCCCTCCTGCTGATACTACTGTCTATTTGTTTTTATGCTGTGCTGATTCCATTTCCTTTTCTTGTGCTTGTTGGCCTTTATTGCATTAAGCACAACACTGATAGTTTCTTTGTTGACATATGTGGGATGAGATATGGCAATACATTATTTCACCGTAAATTTTCCTCAAAGGATTATCCCTCCTGGGTGAAATGATTGTTTCCTCTGTTTCAGATTAACCATGCTAGGAAGGAAATATTTCATGCTTCATTATTACCATTAATCTTCCAAGGTGCCCCTCTGAATGAAAATCCATTGTTTTGTTTAACAGAGAGGGACACCAATACAAGTTATCTAGTGTAATTATACTTCTAACAGATGTATCTGTCAGGTTGCCCAGTGTTTGGTAACATAACATTACTGAATATTACATTGCAATGTAAAACACATTGTAAACAAGGTATGCAGACCTGCACTTTTTCTGTTAACTCTAATAAAATGTGATGGTACTTAATCTGATGTAGTGCACAGGGAAGTATATTTACCTTTCAAGATCGTAGGAGACTCGCCTTTGATGCTATGTCAAGAACACATGGGGTGATGGAATGTGAATGAAGAGCAGGAAAGGGAGGTACAGTTCTGCATCTTTCAGAGTTGGTAGCAAAAATCCTCTTTTCTTCTGTGGAGATAGGATCAAGATCATCAAATGTTACCTTTGGTTTTGCTTTCTAGTTGCTATTGTGGGTAATGGTGACCTGCAGTCAGAGAGTCCTTTATATTTGAGGTGGTAGGAGACTAAATTATTCATGTTCTTCATGCATCATGCCCCTTCCTGACTCATTGCCTTTGGAAAGCAGCACTTTATGTTCTGCAGCAAAAGAAATATTAATTTGCAGATGCTGCTTGCTCATTTCTTTAGGTACTTAAGTAGTTCTGTAAAAGCTTTGTATGAATTAATATGTAGGATGTGCCAAACTCATTACATTTCTATCTATGATTTATAATGTCATCCTTTTCCTTTTTCAACCAAGAATACTCGGGCGTAGGGGAACATTGTAAAGTAGAAGAGCGCAGGAGGCAATGAGCCAATGTGTTTCATTAGCTATGTGTGCTGTCCCATGAGGATTGCACAGGCTTGTCGGTCCTACTGTATCTTCTAGGTTTTTTGTGTTATTTATTGCCCATAAAGTAAATCAAAGTACTCCTTTGCCACTGACATAGACAGGGGCTTTGAACTAAGTGCTTTGCCTCTTACATCTTTCCTTGTGATACATTTTTAGATTCTAAATGCCTATACAGGAATTGTCACTTACACAGAAATTTTACAGTGCTTAGCAACTTTCAAACCAATCGAAGGATTAATAAATAATAATTATATCCTTTCTTTCTGTTCTGCTCTTTTTCTGTTCCTTTTGCTCCCACGTGTAACCATCATGCTCCTACAGTTTCCAAGTCAAATATTAATAAGCTCATACATTATGGAATTAAGTTTGCCTGTACTTAATTTAGTTTCCTATGTATTACAGTATAGTTTTTAATTACATGCTATCTCAATACCTCTTTCCTTTCTGTACTCTGCCAACATGGCATTTGCAGTCACCGAAGTCGCTTTTTGCATTACAGGTACCCCTTAGCCTCTGCTCCCAGCCAGGTCCCTAGCACTTCCAATTCCTGTCAGGATTTTCCTCTTTTTTCCTTCCTACCAGTGGAGGGGGGCAGATTGGGGAGCACAGGAGAGATGGGGCCCTGCTCTCATGTTCGGGGTACTGACCACAGCAGTCCTCATGCTGGAAAGAGTAGGCAAAAATCTTTGAAATGCTGTGATAAAGCATGCACAAAGTACACAGAATTTAATCTCCAGACCCTTTTCAAGTACTCCAAAACAGAGATATTCTAGAGACTTAAAAATACAGCTGTGAGAACATTTTAAGATGCAGAAAACAACATATTTTGTCCAAATTACATTTTGGTATAAAAGCTAAAGAGCTTTTGTTGGAACTTTCCATGAAGTTGAATTCCAGCAAAACTTTAACCCAGAAAGCTAGCGCTTTTGGAGTTAAAAAGAAATCAGAACGGTGTTTTATAATTGAAGCTGTTCAATTACAGGAAGATTTGTATTTCTATGCAAACATTTTGTCTGAAGCTTAGTATTTGCAACCTATTGAGTTTCATTTTTTGGAATCAGAAATTTACACATTCACAGATTTATCACACTGTTTGAAATGGTTATGATTATTATAAACCATGAAAAAAAATAAACTTAAAAATTATTTTGACAAATTGGTTAGACTGTTCTACTCTGCATGATCAGAGTAATGGATTTTGGTGCTCATGGAGAGCTGACTTTTAAAAGTTCGCGTGAATACTTGGGTTCATAAGGAACTGTGCACCAATTTTAAATCTCAGCTGGAAACAAAAATGCTTATTAGTCATTTTTGTCTCTGATATAAAAAATATTTTAATCACTTTCAAGTATCTTCCCTTTCCTGTATTTTGAAAGCAGGTTACTTTTTCCAGATCTTCTGAGACAGGTTAGTGTTAGTTACTGTGAAAAGGGAAAAACCCCTCTGTTTTTATTTTTTAATATACCCATCTATTCTCTCCAGTAGTGGTCTCCTAGCGCAAAGCAAAATATGGAGAGCCTTAAGAGGCTTGAATGCAAATAATGATTTTTAATGTTGACTACAGGAGTGATTGCCTTTATTGGAGTTTTAATGGGGGTCAGTAAGGTTAGAATGGAGAATACAAATTAAAAAGAGAAATTCAGGAAAGCAAATCTTTGAGTCTGTAGGATGTTGTTAGGGAAGATGAGGAATCCTGCATTGTCAGGCAACAGCCCAACACTGAGAAAAGGGAAGATTATATCTGTTGTAAGTCTCAAGATGTCGTTCCTGTTCCTTTTTCTAAACAAAACTACCCATTGATTTCAGGGAGTTTTGCTTACATAATCAAAACATTTCTCTAGATCAGCCTAGTCATGGGGTTGAGTGGGCTTCCACTGTGATGTGGCATGAGAGATCTCTGTTGGTTGTTAGGAGTTGTGAAGTGTCCTGGGAAAAAATAAAGCTTTAAAATGAATCAGATATTCAAAACAGTAATGAAAATAACTATAAATCTAAATAGCAAACCTAGAAGTAGTCACGGGAACAGTTGTGACATTCATGTAATGCTCCCTGATAGATTTCAGTGATGCCTTCAACTAGTCTGGAGTCTCGAATGTGGCACTTCCCTCTCCAGGTCCAGGATAAATTTTGCTCCATGGAGGCAAACTGCTCTTGACTCGCCTGGGTGGGGGTGTAACAGAGAGGCTGCTACCTGAGGATGTGCTCGTTCATATGACAAGCCAACATGCAAGCATGTGGGATGGGAACTCTGGATTTGTCTTCTGAGTAAGCATATGATGTTACTTATTTCTATTCCAATCTTCAAATGTAATGGAAATTCAAAGATGCTCCTGAATTGACCATATTAACTAAAGTGCTGTTTTGTTGTTTGGAAAGGCTGAGGAAGAGAGTAAAAAACTAAATTCTCATCTTTTTCACCCAAGGGAAAATATTCTGGTCTTCCTGTGTCAATTGCAGAAAACATTGCCTGAGGATGTAATATAAAGAGCAAAGTGGAAAGTCCCAGTACTGTTGCAAAGACTGATATGATAGTCGTTGCTCCTGCTGCAGAACACTGCTGCTGCATTTTGCAGCAATGTTTTTAAAATTAAAAGGACAAATGTCCTTTTAAGTAAAAAACAAGGTCTGGGAACACAAGGAATTCAAGACTTCTATTTAAGTCTAGACTTGGTCTTAACTGCATTTATTTAATTTTACTTTGTTCTTCTGAGTAGAATGTTCTCTCTCTTTTTTTTTTTTTTTTTTTTTTTTTTTTTTTCTATTTTTAATTTCCCATATCATTTGACCAAAACATCCTTGTTTTAGGGGAATCCTGAGATGGATTTCCTGTATCATTTGGAGTAAAAAGTCTTCTCAGGCAGTCACACAGCCCAAGAGCCAACAGGCAATGTGCATTTTATAAATTTAAAAATACTGTGAATGAAAGCTGTTAGACCGTATTATACATCCTGGCAATAACAGTTTCATTATTCTCAAATAACATCATTGTATTTATTATTTTAAAGTGGTCAAACGAAGCTTTCAATCTTCCAGCTGTGTTTTGTCTAAGTAAGGCTGAAAGAAATGCAGTGAGTGGAGAGTACAGTAACTGACCATGTATACCTTCTGCCTCCTCCTTCAGTAGACCTTGCAGTGATCTCCTCTGGCTCTTCTCACAGTAAAAGATGGGTTGAGAAGATATTTTCCTTATGGAACAATGAGTTAAGACTTAGAGGAACATCAGCATGGAAGTTCATAGGCTGCTCTGAGTTCTTTCCTCCCATAGAGGAGCTGGACTACAGACAGTAGCTTCTTTCTGTGGAGAATGAAGTTGAAGGGAAGTACACCGAATGGTTTAGGGACAAGTTTGTAGAGGTCTGTAGAGCTCTCCACCCAGCTTTAGTCAACTATTTCCCTTTATAACCCTGGTCTCAGTACCTACATTATAACTGTATCATGACAAGCTCCCAGGTCACTTGTGCTTCTGACCATGTGCTTCCCCATGACCAAAAATCCTCTCATCTCTACATTTCTGAGAGAATCTCTGTAATGTCCTGATGGTACTGCACCTAGGTATTTGATACCAACCATCTTTTGCTTTGTTGCTGCTGCCACATAGTTTCTGATTGTTTCTTGAAGAAAGAAAAACTACAAAATGCCCTGCTTAGAAGGGAAGTGATTTTTGTGCCATGAGACAAAGCTTGCAAGGACTCAGGGTGAATACTTGCATTACAGTTGGAACCTGCAAAGTCTTCCACACTTAAGTTCCTGGGCAGTATCACCTGTATAATGTGTATTTGACAGGAACACAAATAAATTGGAAGAAATACAATTATTCCCTCTTCTCAAGATAATTTCTAAATAGATTAGTTCATAAATGGAAAATGGAAAGAAAGCACTTAACGGATTTCACGTAGCTTGGTTTAGGATATTCCTTTGCAATCATCTTAGATTTGTAACACCTATATTTTATTTCAAAGAAAATTGACTTCTGGATTATCATATTAACCAAAATTAAAGCAGAGAGAATAAAAACGAGTGAATTATTAATGTGCACTCATGACATCCCTGCAGCATAAAAGTCTGATATTGCCACATGGACAAGATAATGTGAAATTGAAATCTGTATATAGCTTTTTGTCAAAGCCCTGAATCAAGTGACTCTCTAATTATCAGCACTTCAACTCTTTTAGAATAGCAGATTTGGAGAGCCTAAAATAGAACAAACTTTAAACTATCTTGTGTTAGGTAATCCTTATTTTTACATTTTTATGCAGAGAAATGATGACATAACAAAATACAGTATGTTCCATGTTTACTTACATTTTACCTCTTTTCAGGCTTTCTTCTTTATCTCATTCTTTAATTTCCTGGGGTTTGTACTTGTGAGGCCATTACATACCTCTCTGGGTACCCAGGAGTGTTATTTATTTTAGGAGGATTGTAGTTTTCACTTTCCATGGGCCTATGGAGATTACCAAATGCAAATCTCCTCTCTACCTTCAAAACAATTGCTGAAAATGGGGTAAACAGCAATTCTTTTTTTCTTTTTTCTTTTTTCCTTTTTTTTTTTTTTTTTTTCCCCTGTTGCACTGTCTAAACGCATGATCCATCTTCTATTACCATCAATAGCAGCTCATACTAATTGTAATGGAAACAGATACTCAGATACTGTGTCCATAGCAGGAAATCAGGCACAGCTGAAGTAAATGGGCAGCAAACTACTGACAGGGAGTAAAACAGCAACCTGAGAGCTACTGCCTTTGCCTTTGTGGGAGCGGAGAGGGCCCAGCTGGATGAGAGCAAAGCACTGACCTTCTTCTGGTTTTGTCCTTTGAGCAAAGCACAAACCTGAGCTCTGCTTCCTCCTGAGCACCCGCATGGACATAGCCAGCTGCACTTGGGCTTCTCCGGGAGAGCAGAGCGTCTGAGGGTAACGCCTGCCCAGGGCAGGGGAGGCACAGCAGCTTGCAGTAGCAGCGGTTGCTTCCCCTTGCTGGTGGCAGCAAAAGTGACTTTTGCTACCACTGAGGATGTGCACAGAAGTAGTTATCTTGTCCTGCGCTGCTGGCAAGTCTGAAACCGCTATTGTTAGAAAAACTGGCAAAATGTGCCTTTTAAAAAGCAAACAAACCACCAAGTGCTGAACCAAAAGAGAGAGAGAGAAGAGATTGCTCATAGTCTGTCTTGTCCGTCTACCTACCGGTGCCCTACCTAGGATCATTTTACAGTAGCAGGTTTAGACCATGGTTCTCATTAGTGGCATATATCCAAACCGTATGGATTTGACTGAAAAATCTAGTCTCTCAATTTTTATATACCAAACTTGCCTATTCAGATTATACAAATAATATTTTGCAATGAGGACTAAAAAGTTCATACTCTTCTTGATGGATCCAAAAGCTAGGAAGGGTGACTAATAAAACAGCCAAGGCAGTATCCCTATTTAATGAGTTATTTAAAAAAAAAGAAAAGAAAAAGGACTAATTGTGCAAACAAATGAAGAAATCAGAGACCAGGAATTTCCATCTTTTTGCTAATGTGAAATTTCTCCTGATGTTGGGCTTTTTTTTGAGGTATGTTACTTTTGAAAAAGCAGGAAGGTCTGACCAAATAACTAAATCAACTTAACATTTTCATGATCGGGAAGCATCTGCACAGAAGTCATGTGCTTCATAGTGATTCATTGACTTTAAGGTCACACAGAATTATTATTATTAAGCTGACCTAACTGCTACGCTCAGCTTCCAGTAGGCTGTCTCTTTTTTTGACATGTAGCTGGCCTCACATTAAAGGTGTTGGTTGTTGACAAATTTATCAGTTTTCTTAGTAATATGTTCCAAAAACTAATTAGTTCTATTAAAAAAAAAATACTTTTAGTGTCAGCTTTTGGCGGATTTTCTGATTTTCGTCTGCTAAATTAAATGGCCTCATCATCTACTTATCTTTATTCTACTTAACTGGTTCCCTATTTAATGTGGTTTAATAAAATTAATAGATTGAACTTCCTACTTGGTCTGTGCAAAACTTATTTTTCAGCTCTCTAGACATTCCTGTAGCTGTCATAATCCTTCCGCAGTTTTTCCGTGCCTTTTCATGGTATGGACATGAGTACTGAACAACTAGTGTGCTAGAAGCAGCATCACAAGTTCCACAGTCCCCCTTAAGTCCCCTTACTGGACATGTACCTCCTTGTCCATCAAATGATCCTGTGAGTCATGTCAAACAGATAACCATACAGGGAATTCCTACTTGTTTTGCTAAAATACACACTACTTCTGTAACACACAGCTTTTTACAAGGAGGAGATGGTCACTGGTAGTAGGTGGGATGGTTTCCAAGAGAGATGCATTCAGGCAACTGTCCTCCCACTGGTGCAAAGACAGCAGTACGGGGGTGGCTCCTGTCCTCTGCCTTTTGAGAACAGTTTTTCAGTTTCATAATGATTTTGCTGTGTGATCTTACTGGGGCCCTGAAACCCTTTATTATTGAAAAATAATTTTCTTCTGTAAAAAGGTACTAACACCTTTTGGAAGAGAGGCGAACTGTAAGACTTAATTAAATGTTTGACAAGATGCCTTGAAATCCTTAAGTAGAAGCTGCCTTAGTATAATTAATAAACAGTATGGTTCAGATTCTCCTGCATCCGTAGAGAATCTGTGGAAGCAGGCAGGAAGGGCAAGAAATTGATGAGGCTTTTCTTGTAAAATTTCTCCATCTTTGAATGCATAGCTTATTTTACTTTAGACAATTAGCTGCAACAGGTTCCTCATTAAAATTGTACGAGTAGGCCTTGCTGATATGTAACGTCTCTCCAGTCTGTCTGCTTTGTACCTTGACTGTAGTGTGATCACTGATTTTTTCAGCTGTTTGCTGATTATTAATTGGATATTTGTGAAGACAATTCAGGTTTCCTCCTTCTCCTTCAAAACAATTTTTGTTCTTGATTTGATCTCTCTTTCTTATCTTTTTTTTTTTTTTTTTCTGACTGATATGACTCAGAATATAAGCAATATTTTTAATGTAAAGGTTTTTCAAATGAGAAGAAATAAATGAATATAACTATCTTTTTTTAAATGTATTTCAATGTTATAATCCTTTTTTTGGCAGTTTATGTGCTGACATTCACATTTTTGCTTCTCAGTAACAGCGTAGCATTTACATATATATTTCATATATTAGTTTACTAATCTTTTTCTTACTTCTTAGTGAATTATCACTTTTATAGGCCTTGAAATAATTAACATGTTACAGTAATTAGCTTTGTAAAACATCCATATTCATTGACCTTGGCACCACTGACCTTGGTGTTCATGCAGCTGCAGCAACTCCTCCTCACCAGTCCCACTGCTCCTCACCATGTCCCTTCTTAAATACGTTATCGCAGAGGCGCAGCCAATTGGCTCAGTTTCCCAAACAGAAGTGGAGCTGACGTGGAGCTGGGGGAGCTTCGAGAAGCTTCTCACAGGGGGCCGCCCCGATAGCCCCCTCCCCTGCCACCAAAAAACCCCAGCACTCACTCAACCCAGGACAACTGTTTACCCTACAAGCAGTTGTATAAGACACAAAAGTATTACAAGCAGCAGAAAAAAGGAAAACAGAACAAAGGTATTTGTTAGCTGCAGAAAGAGTTGTAAATGCTTAGCAAACTAGTAAATCTTTCTTTAAACTCACAGGAAATAGCAGCTCAGATGAAATATAGAAAAAACAAACAAACAAAACCCCAAAACCTTTTAAGATGACATATGCCAGAAAAGAACAATATATAATACAATCTTTTATTATAGAAAAGTAAGCAGCCAAGATATCTCTAGGACAAAATAGGACATGATTATTTCTGACATACATACATGGCTTCCACAGTGCAGCTGGCTTTGCATCTCCTCTGCTCTCCCTGTAGCTGTTGTCCCCACTCTGTTGGGAATGGGCCCTGGCACAAGCTGTTCTTCGAATTGTGCCCTTGCAATTTGGGAAACTACGCCTTGGCACAAGCTGGCAAGGGGCTGGGGAGCAAGCAAGCAGTCAAGCAAATGGTTGACCAGCTGGCCAGTGCCTGAACTCATTTCCTGAACCTATTTTAATTAGGAGCATAGATGAGACCACTGAGAGCCACTACTTGGTGCCTGGATTGGCAAGTGCTGCTTAGCCTGAGCCTTTGCATCACAGAGTCACTGGTTACAAATGTCTCATGACAAAGCCTCTTAAAAAATGACAATTCACCACTTCTGTCCAGTGAGCACTCTGACTCTTGCTCTTAACTTGCAGAAATAGTTGAATTAAAAAACAAAAAACAAACAAACAAACAAAAAAACAACAAAAAAACCCCAAACAAACAAAAAATCCACACCAAAACCCAAACTAAACCACAAAGTGGTTTTGAAAAATAAGTTCTGGACGTAATTCTTCTTTATTTCACATTTGTGATTTAATTCAAACTGGATTAGAGATGTGATTTCTTGACCTCATTGAACTCACTGGAAGTTTTGCCTTGTCTTTGGATATTAGGTTGTAAGGCAGGTCTCAGTGAAATCAGTGGTAGTTGATCCTATGAATTCTATGGGTCTGAAATTAGTCCTTTTTTCCTTCTTTCTTTTTTTTTTTCCTACTCATAGCGCTGTAATAGATTAATTCTGCAGATTAAATATTCGTGTTACAAGAGAGCTCTTATTTTATCTGAACAATAATTAAAAATCTATGATGAAATATTATAGTTTTTATGCTAGTGATTGGAGAGCAATCCCAGGATTTTAATGGGTGGGGGGTGGAGTGGGGAAATATTACACCATTCATTTTTCTGTCCTGCCGTTCCTGTTATGTGGCACTATGGGAATTAAAATCTAAAATGTTGGTATATTTTTCTCATAGGAAAAACAAGCGAACAGTTTTTCCTCAAAAGCCTTAAATAATCAATACTTAATTATACAAAATATAATTTATACCATGAATGCTGTAATTATTGCTTGTGTGACCTAACCAGTCGCATTTTTGTGTGTGTGTGATAGTCCAACAATTTAATCGCACTTCCTCTTCACATCTGAGTTGAAATATCATATATTCTGCAGTATCTGGAATCTGGCCTCAGTGAAATCAGCATTGCTTCTTAGCAATAACTCCCAATAATTCTGAGATTAGCTCAGACATTTTCTGTAGAAGTTCCCTTATTGTTTTAGTTTTTAGAGGTCTCATATCTGCTAATGATGGTTGCACAAGATCTGAGTGTCTTCTGGCAGTTTTCCTTGTAACTTGCAACCCAGATTATCATACCAAAAGATGTACTAGCAGTACAGTGGAGGTGTTTATAGACAATTCAGCAGCAATAACAGAACAGCAACTTTTCCACATAATGGAAAAATATGTATTTGCAGACTCTGGCAACATTCAACACTACATCTTCTCATTTATTTTCTAATGTACTTTTACTCTTCTCAGGGTGAAATTTTGTAGTTCTTTCACATGTGAAGCTGTCTTTGATCTGGAAGGATGAATAACAATTGCAAAATATCTTTACCTCTAATCTCTTTGGCTTCAGTTCTGATTTTTTCTCTCATTCCTTTCTACCTTGCCATCCCCAAAAGTTGTCTCATCATGTGCTACTTCATCAGATGACTTTTTAAGGTGTGTGCTAACCTGCAGATGCACAACTATCAAATGTTATGAGAGGGTGCTGTATTTACAAGTCAGTAATTACCTCATGTTGAAGACTAATCACATCCAGTTTTTGTACATAATTTTTTGTCATTGCATAATATAGAGATTTTGGATGACAAGAAATATGAAAAAAGAAAAATTCAAAAAGGAAAAAGTAACATCAAAGAGTGGGGGAGAAAGGTGCATTTCATCTTCCTTGGAAAGCATTTAGGCACAAGCCCGTTCCTGGGAATTGAGCATAGCAGTGAGGACAGGACCGCGCGGTGAGGGAAGAAGGGCTCGCTTGCCCTGGTTGCCATTTCACAGTGAGTAAGAAAGGAAGAGACGGTTGATCAGGGAATGGATAACTGCACCAACCACAGGAAAGTGCTGCAGGGTATTTTATGCTCTGAGAAGTTTCCAGGGAAGTGGCGGCATGGCCAGAATTACCATCTGACCCTAATTCTTGCTTTTTTCATGGAGATTACAAAACTGTATAGGCTTTATATAGGTCTCTGTTCTGTTCATTAGCAGCTTTATTGTACATCTGAGAGACCGTGGACTGGCAGAACTTCCTAACTGACTTCCATTTATGCAGAAACATATTGCTATTTCAGATTAACGATGCAGAAGTAGTAATTATGTTTTTATAATGGTTTTTGGTGAGATATCAGCTCTCTGTCAAAGAGCAATTTGTATGACAAGATACAGATAGAAACAAGATGGTGACTTGCATATAATTTCTTAAACAAAGACCACTGCAATCCTCAGGTTACTGCAACTTCTGATGCTTTTTTACCAAGAATATATTTTATTAATTTAGCTTGGGTTTTTTTGGTTTTGCTTTTCCATAAAAAATAATTTCTTCTGCAAATGCACTGAAAAACATGCAAAATCCTTTTACATTTATTTAGGACATAAAAATATATTCAATAAATTGGTGGTGGACTTCTTGCCTACATGCTACTCTGTTGATATTCACTAAGACAAAATGGGCAAAGACTGAAAAAACGCTATAAAAACTCTTCTACCATTATTCATTTGGATTGAATATTTAATTCAAGTTTACTTTAACTCCTGCAAACATTTGGAAATTAAGTTTTAATCACTCAAAGGTTTGCAGAATGTGAACTTCAAATATACATGTTTAAAATGTTCAGTTGCTTGGACAGTATTTAAGCAATATAGAATACAGAAATGCCTGTCACCATGAGATTACTAAATTGCTGTGCCAGAACAAAGATACAAAACCAGTTAAACAAATCAGATCAATATTTGACAGTACCTTGTTACATCTAGTGTGATGAACGTGCATGACTATTACTTATGTGCATGTAAGGAGAGAAATATAAGTTCAAACTCTACAACCAAGAAGGAGGTACTTTTGTATGATACACCTAGAAATGATATATCAGGCAAGGAAATAGGGGGAGAAGGGCCTGTAGGCTGTAACAAGAATGATTGTAGAATACTAAAAATACCTAGATTTCCTAATTGTCCACTTCCAGGATTTTAAAATGTTTGATTGCAAGAAAAATGTACAAAATCTTTGTCAGATTGGTGTTTGGTTTTTGATAGAAATAGGAAAGTAACTAGATACCATTAAATTCCACTTAAGCTTTGTATGCACTGCTAAGCAGTGGTGTGCAATAGGAGGAGATCTAATGAGTGCAGCTGTGATGCTGAGAACCCTTTGTCCACACTATATGTATTCTGAATATATGTATACATCTATTGAATATATGTATTTTGAATATACATATATATACATATCTGAATTTAATTGCAGTCTTTGGTTTTACCCTAGTCTGTGGAGTGAGCGACAGTTCAGAGTTGGAGTGCACTAAGAGTGAACATGGACCACATCCCCTGCTTTAATGTCACTTTACAGGAATCCACATACTCTGCAGTTGTTCCACTGTGTGAACAAAGCATAGTGGGTTGAGACAATTAGTTTTGCTTAGAAAGTGTACATGAGCCAAACAGAAGTGGCAACATAATTCTTTAATTCTTAGCTTTCTTTTAAGAAATCTTTTGTTTTGTTTAATAGTTTCATTACCTAGTTTGCTGCTGATCCTGCACTTAAAGAAAACAAACAAACAAACCAAAAAAACAAAGAAAGAGGAAAAACCAGCAAACTTGATGTGCTTAATATACAGTAAAATTACACTTATTTTGATTGATTAATAAGGTGGGAACAGCTGGGAAATTGAAAAATTGTTCTGAATGTTTTAAACAATCAGTTTGCTTGGCACAATGTGGTGTGATGTCATTTACTTAAACTAAATGACAAGCTTGTGAGGGGTATTTTGTCTGAGATGTGTGAGTCCAGATGAAACCAATGAAATCTGTGGGTGGCCAACATCTATCTCCATCCCCACCACACAGTACCTCTCAAGAACTGTAATGTCTCAACACCTGGACAGAAAGCAGCCTCCTACCTCTGTCAGGTCGCAATCCTTTCTGTTGTGACAGAACTGAAGTAAACGGGATGCTTTGGTGGCTCAGATGCATTAGCTTCCTATTCTACTTGGCCTTCCTTCAACTTGGTCAAGGTGAGGGTTCTGCTTAGTCACAGAGCTACTGTCCGACGGTGTCCTGTTGCTGCTTTGGAGGCTCCTGTGGGAAAAGCCGTGGTGATAGGAAGGAGCTGGTGGCCCTCTTGGAACAGGGACAGTGAAGTTTGCTTTCTTTCCCTATGGAATTGCATTAATCTTGCATTCAGCACATGGGTACCAGGAGCTTTATTGACATTGCAAACCTTCAATCAAAGTAGGGAAAATAATGTTGTATGTACTTACTAAAAATACATTTTAGGGAAAACAACCGTTCCTACTGATTAACAGACAATTGTAACATACTCAAGGCACAGGTCATTCTTTATTAATCCATGGGCATCTGAAACAATTTCACATTGCTTAATTGTTCTGCTATTTTAATAATATCTTTTGCTTTATCTATGAATTGGTAGGTATCAAATTCTAGGAATTTTAGAGAGTAATAACTTTTTGTATGACAAAAACAATTTTTCATATTATTGCAACTAAATTGCAGCCTTTTCAAACTCTTAAGTTACTAAAATGTAGGAGCCACTTTGTCATTGCCAGTTACAGATGAAATGCAAATTCCAATCATTTGTTGGGCAGCTGCTAAACAATAACTGATTACTGCTTATTGGTGATGAGAAATTTCACTGGGAAATCTGCAGTCTCTGCAGCAAGATTCTAATGAGATAGTAAGGAAATGCAGCTCTCTGTGAAAAAGCTCTGCTGCTTTTCCTTTTTATTTTGTTAGTCCATTTATTGTAGTATTTGAGTCACTTAGTGGGCTAATATGTTTGTTTTAAATTCATTGTCTACCACAAGCTTCGCTGAAGTTTACAATCCTCAAAATAGCCAATTCTCAATTACTTGGAAGACCGAGACTCTCTATGAAAGTGTAGCAAAATGTAATCTTCCAAACCAGAGCATTTTCACTAATGATAGTGTATAGAAAAAAGAAATATACTTAATCTAGAGTCCTGTGTTGTGTTGCCAGAAAGTGAGTGGATGAAAAGAGCTTAAGTCATCTAACCTCAGTCAAGCAGCAGGTCATAATCTTTTTCTATCACTGAAGAGTATGATAGAGAATGGGACTGGTAGGATGCATTCTGTTTCAGTGAACTATTTCTCCAAGTTACTGTCATCTGTTGGTAATGACCACTTACTGTGTCATTTAGTGTTGGTCAACAAGGCAGGATAGTTTTGGGGTACACTTTAAATTTCACTCACAAAATCTAGGAAAATCCTTTCTGCCTCCTTTGAGATGTTTTGCCCTCAACCACTTCATATGTGGGAAAAGGTTCCTTGCTTAAGTTGCATTTATGTACTAAAACTTGTCATTTTTGGAAACTGAGGATAATTACAATATTTGTCACTGTCACAGTTAAAGGATTAGTCCTTCTGGAAACTCTAAGCCTTTATGGAGAGCCAAGACATAAGTAAGTGGAATATTGCTATAGCTACGGTTTCAGTTCTCAAGCAACAGTATGAACGCTGTGGATTTGAAGATCTCTTCTCTGACTAAATTAGTAGCTTATTTGTCCTTGAGTGTCTTATAGTTTCTTGTAAGAAGAATATTGTTTCATCTAAATTTATGCTGAAGGGATAGCACTGCATTTGGAACTCTAGGATTTGAACCCTTCAGTGATTTTTTTTTTCTTTAGTTTGGAAAACCAAATGAATAAGGTTATATTTTTAAGAACATATCTTGGCTCCTGGAATGATGAATCTGCTACCTCTGCCCTGTATATGTGATTCCTCTGTGAAGTCACTCTGGACTTTTCAAGCTCATTTTTTAGAAGGGCTTGACTTCAATTTATTTGTTTGGTCTTAGCTGAATTTTGTTAAAGCTGAAATTCAGACATTCATGTGGACAGCTATGTGGATGCATTTCAGCACTGAATCTCTCGGATGTAATTTTTCCATTATTTATCATCTTTGGAAACATCGTATTTCAGTAACAGCTTTTCTGACTTGTTTGCAATCCATGTTTTCATTCATCCGTGTATAATATGGTCACTGTGTTTCGAACTACAAAAATCACCATAGCTTCTCTGCTACATATAAGAGTTCAGTTATTGCAAAGGAAACTAGTACAGTTAGAGCAGTAGAAGTCACGGACTATACAGCTGCACAATGTGAAGGACTGCTGGAAAAGAATATTCAGGTACTTAGATTTCTGTGATGCAAACATATTATCTGTGTTGGTCTTTAAAGAAAAAAAAAAATCCAGATCGCATTGTGTTATTTTCCACGATGGGGAAAGTACTCTCACTCACAGAACTCAGGTGGTTCTCCATTTCCAGTATGACTAGAGCTTCATATGTCTCTGGATGGCACTCTTTACCTATGTTCCTCCTGAAATAATTAGCTCCTGTAAATATCAGGTCTTGTTAAGCGATCCGCTGAAATGCAAGAGCTCTTAGCAGCTCAAATCAGACAGAATTAAATTGAACATGGTTACTGTCAAGAAATTTGCATTAGAAGAAAACAAAATAGATATAAGATTAAAGTATTATAATAATCAAGAGAAATCAGACATGGAGGAAAAGGTAGGAAATTATAAAAAATTATCATCCATCAAAAAGAATGAAGAACAGCTATTGGAAGTAACTGGTTCAAATTTAGCTTGAGGAGGAAATTTTATAGTGACTGGAAAACCTTTATCTGTGTCATCATTTTTTGACATGCAATCTGGTATAATAAGCTGGTAGTTAAACTACAGGAAAGGTAGCAGTTACAAGAATGTTAATAGCCATGTAGCGATTCCAAGCTTTGACTGCATTTTTGTATTAAAATATTATTTTCCTGCGAAGGTGTGTTTTTTCATTTTGAAGATTGTGAATTGGTAAAGGGAAGCTGTGCTTAGCCTTTGACAAATAAACAGAAGCTATCTAAGTGTTAGTTTAGAATGACTCATGTTTATTCTAAATGTAATGAGAAAACCTAATACATTTTAGGCTAGTTTGCACCAATATAGAGTTTGACACTTTGTCCTAGAACTTCAGGAAATATTAAGAAAATATACAGAAACCAGAAGATAGGTACAGCAAGTATTGATGAATTGAAAAGTTAATATGGAAAATATTGAGGGTGAACAAGATAAACCTAATGTTCATTTAAAAGTTCTAGAACACAGGAAAAGGTGTGAGAACTGAAAAAGTTCTGAAAAAGGCAAAGGGCTTGAAAAACAGATCCTACAGAAATTTTTTATGCAGTCTGATGGGAGCTAGAGTGGCCACATAAAGGCCACTCAGGATGAATAGAAATACTGTAATTTTTATCTTCAGTACTTTTAAAAATTTGTCAGGTTGCATTTTTAGTTGGGCTTCAAAGGTCACCTTGGATATTTATTTTTCTTCCCCCTCCACACATTAAAATAGCCATATACATCTCCCTACATGGATTCACATCCTCCCCAAAGTCTATTCAAAGCTGAAAGGAGAAGATAATGAGTTAGCATGGGCTATAAACCTAGCAGTGGGGTGGCACTTTACATCTCTAACTTTACCATGCTGTTTACAGAATGTGTGTCCTGTGATATGGAACTTAGCAGAAGATGAGTTGGTTTGAAGGCAGGTAATATGAGAAATAAGGTATGTTAGGAAGAAGAAATAAACTCTTTGAAGAGTTAAACAATTTGCCTACTCTGCCTTCAGGTGATGGCATTTGCTTCCAAGAATTAAGACTACTGTAGTTCTGTTGGCATGTTGATGTTTTCATTTCCTCTGGATATTTGAAGTTATCTGAAGTGCTGCCATCCAAGTTCAGCAAGCGTGAAGTCTATCCCATGAAGAGCTGACTTAGTGTTCCAGAAGACCACATTTTTGCTGCTCTGAGTATAGAAAAAATGGTCACAAAGAACGGTCCTAGTTCAGCAGGTTGTACAGCAGCACCAATTTCACAATCTAATAACCTGAAGAGAGCATTATACACTCGTGCTAGGCACCCTACATTAACTTTTCATTTTCTGTTTGATGCAAGCCACAGTGCAGATGCTGATCTATCACCTTTCTAATGGGGTAAGACTACATTATCTCATGTGCTGATTTAGGTCTTGTGGCCCAACGTGGCAGCTTTGATCATCTAGTATCTTACTAGTAGTAAAATAAAAACTGGTTTATTGCCTCTGAGCTCCATAGCTAATGCAGAATAGTAGAGATGAGAAGGGTTGTTACATGTTTAGCAGCAGGAATAACAACAAGAAGATGCACAAAAGAAATAGGGGAGAATCCTAGGTATTTTGGAATCATGTTTTTATGATTCATTAACTTTTCCATTGAACTCTCTCTCAAAAGAATAAAATAAGTGGAGGAAAGCCAAAGATAATACAGAGCATCTTACCTGAAAACAACAGCCAAAAGTTTAAATGTAAATGTAAGATTGCATTGCCCACACTTTTAGAAGAGGAAGTAATTTATGGTGACTGGGTGTGGGAAGCTTCAGCTGTGGTTATGCTGGATGGCCAGAATCTCTCCATCTGGATGGCCAGAATCTGAAACAGTACACTTAATTGTGACTTACACCTAGTGGTTGTGATACCTTTGGAAGAAAGCATCAAAAACTAATTCAAAGACAGATTTCACAAAATAAAGCAAATATTTTTTTGCTGTGTTCCTGGTTTAAGTTTGTTGAAATTACATCTTGGCCATAGGCAAAATCATTATTTACTCTTCCATGCGTTAATTTTTAACTTTGACTATATCCTTCTTAATTTAGATCCAATCTCAAGGTTGAAACCCTGTGCTACGTTTGGTAAAAATTTGCAAAAGATTTGCCAATTTCCTTGTACTCTGTTGATAAACTCATTAATGCTATGAGAAAAAATACATGATCTTTGCTTCCACATTCTGATTTAATTACACAAAATAATGTCTTAAATGAGATTCAAACCATGTAACACAAAAGGAGAACAGTACTCTCTCACCACGAAAAATGGGAAGGCAAACACTAAGCAGGTGTTATCTCATTGGTAAATATTAAAAAAGAGTGATGATTTCCTTTTAATTTGAAGGAGAACAATACAATGACTAATATAGAGTCAAGCAATCCACTGTGGATTCCATCAGTTGATTACCTGAATAGTGTTGCTTCTTTTTAGAGATTCAACATGCTGTTGTGCATAAATTCATTGTGTCTGTGAACAAGCAAGAGTACAATCTCCAACTAAAATTTGATGGGGAAGTTAGGTAGGTGGTATCTACTCAGCCAGGAAGGAATTTGGGTAGAAGATCCCTACTAGTGCAAAAAGTGCTGCAGGGTTGTTAAAGAGAAGGTGCTGTCAAGCCTTGTTCTAGAATTCATTCCAAAGCACATCCAGGAGCACAATGGTAAATGGGTTTTAGCTCAGATCTGAGTCATATCTCCTACCAAATTACCATCTTCATTTTCTGCCAGACACAAGTCTTTTATCCAGGCGTCCATCAAAGGGCTATTTTGATGTGATTAACTTAATGTGTAACATGATTTTATTTCATGATCTATCACTATAAAAACCAAGAAAGGTTCATAATACATTTAAAACAAACATTGCTTTTGCAATAACAATTAAAAGCATGTGCCTCTTATGGAGCCCAAAATAAGATCAATGTCTCCTGCAATTTAAGACCATGACAAAAGCAATGGGTTTAAAAGCAGAGAGTTACACTGCTAAGGCTTTGAATATCAGAGCTGAGGAACTAGTTGCACATTTTCCATTATAGTGATTAGAAGATGTAGGGTTACATATACTTTCCGAGTTCCAATCTGCATTCTTAAATAGGAATGACAACATTATACACAAATTATAAGGGACAATGCAATAGATTGTCAGCAGGGTTAATTTCCAACTTTATAGCTAGTTGTCTTTGGTTGGGTTCTTAATGCTCTTTATACAAATACTGTTCTTTCCCCACCTTCCATGTGATTCTTCCTGCTGCAAAAGAGCCTTTTGTTTAAAAAACTTCCCAGTGATTACAGAACAGATTTATTTATTATTCAGATGGCTCATTTATTAAGAATAAATAATTTAAATATATTTTCTTCTTTTTAATTAACACATTAGCAGTTGCAGCATACATAGAAAGTAGTGTTTATATTTATACTCACTTCTCAGGCTGCTTGTTCTATTCTACTTGAGGGCCACCCTACTTATTTATTAAAAACTCCTGACCTGAACAAGTCTCTAGAGAAATGCTCACAAACTTCTGGAGAGGAAATGAAGCCTGCGCTAGCAGTAGCAAAGTGCTACATACATTCTGTTCAGGTCCTCTAATGTTCAAGGCAAATTTAAACCCATGGAGCAAAAGAGCAAGTAACCAGGAAAGCCCTAGGCCTAGTTCAGACTTGTTGTAAAGAAACATAAATTACATCAGTGTCATTGCTGCTGCATTCGGCACACATAAAATCCATTACTTTATATGGCTAACAAAAAGACATTTTACTTCCATTCTATTGAAAAAGTGGATACTTATTTCACTACTTGATTGCAATACCAGACTTTTATGTAGCATATTAAAATGCATGCTCTATAATGCTATCTTTTAAATCTATTTTATTCTTTACAATGGCGCATGTGTTCTTCTCCCTTTTGTTTTCCCAACAGGAAAACATACTGCCATTTTCTTTGGTCATACATAAACTTCTTCTAAATCTAATCAAATTGAGATTCCTGTGGTATGTTTATCTTTTTTTTTTTTTTTTTTAAACTATATATATATAAGTTTAACATTGTTTGAATCATGGCTTTAAGCGCCCAATCAGGTTATATGCTTCCCATTTTTTGGTGTTATGCAAAAATAGAGCAATGTCCTAAAGTAAAGCAATAGAATAGAAGAGTAAAGTAAAGAATGGTGAACCTTTGAGCCTGATCCTATAGTTAATATTACAATGGGGTTTGCTATAGGATCTGTATTATATATATTTATGTACTGAAATATTTTGTATGGAAGACAAAGTGATTTTTATAATGTTGAAAAGAATCTTCTTTCACCATTTGCTTTATTTTCAATGCTTAGGTTGTTTTCTAAGTAATGGAGTCTAATACCCTTAACATTAGTGTAATACCACTTTGTACCTGAATGTTACTGCTAAGCTATCTTTTCTTTATTACTTAGGAAAACTGATATTCACCATGATATTATAAATTTTTATTCAGCAAATATGATCGTCATGATAGTTAAAACTCCCAGTTAAATATCCTGATAATCCTGACATAGAATTGACCATGACCTTGAAGCTATCCAGATTTCCTCAGCAAACTTCGTCTGTCAGGGTTAAATCCCCTCCTCCACCAGTATCTTGAATCCACACTGGGGAAATTATGATAAAAATAATCTTTACATCTCTAGACTCAAATGGATCTTTCTGATTGACTGCCTCTGATGCCAGGTCCATGTCAATAATTCTCAGTGAATGCATAGCTATGACCTTTTCCCCCTTGTCTTAGAATTTCTATTTTACAAGACCAATAAAACATGTCAGAACAAAGTGGTGGTTCTAGACACGTGAATGGATGGATCTCAGGTCAGAGCTAATCCTTCAGCAATGTTCTGCTTGGGACTAAACAATACATTTTTCTACTGTAATCCTTCTGTCACAAACATATATAAGCAAAAATTGCAAGCTACACTCATTCAATTACACAGTGATTAGGCAGAAAGAGTAAATTGAATAAAGGATTTTCAACTTGCTTTCTTAATCCCTGGGAAAGGCTGCAGAAGTTAATGGACACACCTGGTAGCAAAGCAGCATAAAATGTAGGACTTAATGGCAATTATTTACTTTAAATTTTTGCATAATGCTACATCATCATTATTGTTTGTAAATATTTCTGTCTACATCCACGACTTGTATAAGACACCACCAGCAGACCATAGAACGCCCAGGCTGTCATGTCAATAAACAAATACAATCAGGTAAAAAGGAGAACACTTTTTGATTAAGGTAGCAGAGCTGAAATTAGTTTTTGATCCTGACACCAATATAACATTATCCATCAGTGAAGTCCCTTCATCTTTTGTACTCCAGATCCCTGCTTGTGGAATGGGGTAGTATTTGTCATGTTTCATTTCTGTTATTTGTCTTATTTATTTAGACTATAAGTTGGCTGAGAAGAGAGATGCATCTTTCTGTACAGCATCTGTCTTGTAAACCTGCTTTTTAGATACCATCACCAAATCAGTTATATTACAGATTGTTAGTAGTGGGTTAATTCTTAAAAAGGTATATTTTCCAACTTTAGCTTTTTCAAATTCTTGCTAGTTCACTGTATGAAAATACCCTCTGCTGAATTATGTTGCTGTGTTTATATGTATACTATTTCGATGTGTTAGACCATAGGTCATATTTCTAACCTTTCTGAAAGTGGGATATTGCATTATGGACTTCTGTTGCCGCTTGCCACATATCTTTCTTTTTCCTTTTTTTTTTTTTTTTTTTAAGATATATAATCCTGTAGACTTTAAAGTTCCTTCTACCTCTTTGCAGTCTTTGTCAGACTGACTGCTATATATGTGGACAATTTTGGCCAGGACCACATGGATTTACCCTGTAATTCCCCTTCATGTTGCTAGTTAAACCTCTCTGCAGTGTATTTAATGTTTGCCTCCAGGTGATGGATGCTTGAGCACTCAACACAGCAGTTCGCCTTTAAAAAAATCAGCTGCAGTGCACAGGGCTGGTTTCACAAGGCAGGTAGTGGTGTGCTCCCAGCTGGGTACTGGGAAGAATGGGCAAGCCTTGGGTTGTAAGCTGAAGGTGCTTTTGAGCTGTTTGCAGGAAACTCTTACTGTGCATACATAGCAAACATTGTTTTGGAATGTTTAATGCTTCGGGGGTGGAGGAGTTTCCACCTAACAGAAGTGACTTATAATAGCTGAATTCCTCATCAAAAAAATCTTGCTCTGTAGAAACATGAGAAATAACTGAATGCTGGCAAAAATTATTCTTTCTGTGCATAGTTGTGGTATGCCAAATTATTTTACTGATTATTTTCCCTAATTTTTCTTTATGCCTGTTCCATTCCAGCTCACAATAGAGATTATAGGAAAGCAGATTCCATAACTAATTAGCTGAGCAACCAAAAAGCGCATTAGAATTTTATTCCAAGTGATGTAACTTGAATTTTTTTTTTTTGTTTTGTCTGGATGAAGTGGAACAGTACATGTATGTTTCCAGCCTCCTTTTCTAGCAGATGAAGCATTCCATCTTAGGTTTGGAAAAGGGCTCAGGTTCTTGTCTCTGTGTCCCATTCCACTTTCTGTGTGTGTGTGGTTGGCAGGAAGAGGAGAATCTTGTCTTCCATCTAGTCAAAGGGATTTGCTCGATGAATCATGCTGCTAGCAATACATATAGAGAAAGATAATGGAAACGAATAATGGTAAAGACCCAAACCAAAATGATTTTACCCAATGACAGATGTCTTCTAAGTGTTGCATGGGGTTATGTAGAACATACCCCAGTCTTGCTCTTTGGTACCCATTATTTAACTGATATTCCTACGATTTCATCAGAGCAGCCTGACCTTGTTCTCTGTCAGAATGACAGCCCTCACAAAGTCAAGTGATTAACAAGCATACGCGGAGCTGCGATTCTGTTGTGAGTACTTGCCTTCCAGGGTGAGGTGGTTCTGATGAGCAGTTTATGGGATAGACCACCAATAAGACAACAGTTGAATAAGGAAGGGGACCCTGCAGTAATTCCTTGTAGCTCTCCCAGCCTGTCTGGAGCTGCTATCTTGCAGCTAGTGTAGCTTATGCTCTTACAGTGAGTGTCCTCACGTGTGCCTGTGCTTTCTCTCCAGCATCTCTCAGCTGGCTGCAGTCCTGAATGCGGGTCTCACCCGGGCATGATTTCGTGGACCCCACCACACAGCTTTCCTTGCCCTCACAGCCCGCTCCCACATCCCTCCTGCGCTGCTCTGAGCCTCCCCAGCGCAGTCTCCATCTCTGAGGGTTGAAGTCTTCTCCATTCCTTATTCATTTCTCCACTTTACCAAAACCTTTGCAATTTATTCTCTTCCTCCAACAAAATCACTTCGCATTCTCTTCCCAAACTTTCTTCTTACCTCGGATTTCCACGCTCTCCTATTTATCCTCCAAATTTACTAAACTGTTGCTTTAACTTTGGCCTGTGCCTTTCTTCCAGGCGCCACCTCTGCCTCTTCCTGCCCCTCTGCTCTTTGCACTCTCCCCCAAAGCCTCGTTTTTTCACTCGCTGTCCCCCGATCCCCGGCCCACCGCGCCCTTTCTGGGTTGCCGCCTCACCCACGCCACGCGGCGGCCTGCCCGGGGAGGTGGGGGGGCGGGGGGAGGCGGGAACACGCCACCTGCACGAGCAGGTGCGCGAGCCCGCCCCGCCCCGCTCCGTTCCCCTCACAGCCGGGCCCGCCGGCGCTGCCCTCGCAGCCCACCCCACCCCCCGCTCATGAATATTCATACCTCCCCTCCCCGTGACGTCGCCGCGGTCCTGGGGCGGGAGCCGGAGCCGCCCCGGTGCTGGCGGTGAGGGCGAATGACGGAGCGGCGGCAGCCGCTGCCTCCTCCCGCCCGCCTCGCCCCGCAGACAGCCGCCGGGAGCCGCCGCGTAGGGCGGCGAGTCGGGCGCGGAGGGCCGGCGCCGCGGCGGGGATGCGGCGGCGCCGCTGCTGCTACTGCTGCTGCTGCTGCTGGGGGCCGGCGGAGCTGCTGCTGTTGCTGCTGTTGCTGCTGGGGCCGGGACCGGCGCTGGGCAGCCCGCTCGCCGGCAAAGGCAGGTACCGCGGGCGGTCGCCCGTGAGCGGCGGGGCCGGGGCGGGAGGGTCGCCGTCCGCCAGCGCGCGGACGGAGCGCAAGTGCTCGGGCGGTGGGGAGGGAGCGCGGGGCCCGAGCTCGCGGCGAGGGGCGGCGGGGAACGGGCGGCCGCGTTGCTGCGGGGCTCTGAGGGGAGCCGGGCGGGGCGGTCACCCCGCGGCGGGGTGACTCTCCCCGGAGAGGCGGCGAAGCAGAAAGTTTGGCGGGGGCGGGGGGCCGCTTCCTCGGCGGGATCCCGGTAACTCGGTGCCCGTTACTTTTTCGGGCGCGCCCGGCGGAGGGGGGGACGCTGGAAGCGGACGAGCTGAGCGGGAGGTTCCGCTCCTCGGGGCTCCGGGGGCCGCTCTGGGAGTCCGGCGCGGGTGGGAGCGGCGGCTTGGCGGCTCGCGCGTGGGCTGAGGTCTCCTGGCTCAAGGTAAAGGGCCAGGATGGGCTGAAAGGAGGGAAGCGGCAGAAGATGACGGCAACTCTCAAGCTTTTGGGGAGACCGTGACATCGAGTTCCTCGGAGCATCCGCAGTCCACGCTCGGCTCCCCCACTTACCGACGCCTGTCAGGACGCGTGGGCTGTCGCGCGTTTACTGAACTTGCAGTTGTGCGCCAGTTCCCCCGCGGGGCTCCCGCGCAGCCCCCGCCCGGGCGCAGGGCTCTGCTCTCCCGGGTGTCAGGGTCTGCTTTCCTTGGGTTGTTTTCCCGTGGCATTGTTTTCTTGCAGTTCTGGTCTGACTTTCTAGCCCCGAGTTTTATAAACTTAGTTTTGAGAACTCTGCCTCACTTTATTTTATATTATTTAATAGCAGTTCTCTTCTTTTTACTTTTATATGAGGCTTTGCCTGTTAATTTACTTGTGCATGTGTGTGTGCGAGAGAAGAGGGAAACTTCGGTGTTTGTTTTTTGTTTGTTTGTTTTCTTAAAATAACTGGAGGAGTCAGAACTCGGAGATGAAACTGATTCTTTCCAGCAAACATCACCTTAACTTTCTTTGCATAAACTGTATGAATAGCAGAAAGTAACTGTGAAGAAGAATTGCTACTTCTGCTTACAACCCGACGTATACCTTGAGGTTCTGGTGGGATATAGTGGTTTCTGGGAGGATTAACTGCGATATAACGAATAACATGGAACATTTTGATGGAGGGGAATTATTTTCCTCCTCTTTACTTTTTATGTATCTTAAGGTAATTATCTCCGTTATATAGATCCTTCTTTTTAGACAAGTATGAGAGTTTTCAGTTTGTGGGAAACGTTTTCTTAAATGCTGCAGGTAGTAGTTCATCAAACAAATGGGAGTAGTTTTCTTGTTGGGTCTACTCTATTTGACCACTGGAGGGCTGCAAAGAGCATTTTTGGATAACTAGCCACAATTTAGCAGTATTTAGTGTTTAAAAATAGACATTTTAAGGGCATTTATATTGATGTTTAAGTGCTTTAAGTTTTCACTTAGTATTTGACATATCTTGTTTGTTAAAATTAGATATCATCAAAGACTATAATGCAGAATTAATAAATGAAATAACGTATCTTGGCACTGTATGGAGTTGATATCTGATATATTTATCCCTGTGGACTCTTCCTTCCCCCCTCAAGCATTTTGTGGGTATCACACACACAAGTGAGAAGCTTTCTGATAGTACTGTAACCATAAACTTGAATTTTAGCTTGAAGGTGGGTGTGTTCTGGTTGGAGATGGAGGAAGGCTGTAGTCCGTACAAAGCTCCTCTGGTGCTTTAAGGATCATGGTGTAGAGAGTAGCAAAGACAATCTAAGATAATGATTCTAAGTCTCATCCTATCTTATCTACTTCACTGTGCTCTGCTGCTCCTCATTTAAAAAAAAAAAAACAAAACAAAAAAACAAAAAACCCCAAAACAAACAAAAAACAAACAAAAAAAAAAACAAAAAAAAAAACCCCAAAAACAAAAAAAACAATCTGCCCCCCCCCCCCCCCCCTTCCTTTCCGCACATCTTTTTTACTATGGGGGAAGATTATAGAAACAGTCCTGGTTCTCCCAGTTCATTCAATAGAAGATACAAATTTCTTCCACAAGATATCTCTAGGCTGCAAAATTTGTTTACTCTTTATAGAAATGGACAAAACAAGGTTCTCTGAAGTTTTCCATGGTAAAGCAAATACAAGAGGTAATGCCATAATGTTTAGTAGGCGGTCAGTTACAGAACTTAATCTGTGTGTCATATATTCATATGCAGTTTGTGGCTTTGCTTTCTAGCAGGTGGTTGACTCTGGGATCTTTATCATAGGTTCCAATAAATTTGCCGATTTGGTCAGAAAAATGTTTTCTTTAGAGCATTTTCAGACAGCTTTGTTCAATAAGATGGAGAGGCACACTTTCTGGATTATTGGAATTGCATTAATGATGACTGGAAATTGTATGGACTGTCTCTCATGGTCTTCAGTTAGGTAAAACAGCATATGCTGAAGGGTAAGATTTTTTTTTTTTGCACATTCAAAATTTATAGGCACATGTGGTTGCAGACGGGAGAAATACTATCTGCAGCATTTCACTTTTTCTTTCTGTTTCTCCACAAATCTATGCATAAGGTGGGTCTCTTCAATTAATTATTATCTTAGTATATACTATTAAACTACTTGCTGAAGTCCTAAAAAGGTTGCTATATCCAAAATCCTTGTGAGACCCAATTAGTCAGATTTTCAAGTTTGACTGTATTTGAACTTCGTCAGGAACATAAACATAATTTTAATCTTAATTTTTAAGTACAGCTGAAAGCATCTCAATGATCTGAATAACTAAGAATATTTGATTTCAATTAAATTAATTACATGGACAAAATTTGAAGTCTTAGTCAGTCAGGACATTTCCAAATCAATGGAACATTCAGTCCCACTTGGCAAGTCTATTATGTGAATACATCTGATATGACTATCAGTGGTAGAAAAACAACTAACCCAGGGAGACAGAGCCAGCATAGTTTGCATAAAAGAAAGCTTAAAGCCTAGGGGGAAGAAATTGAAGGAAAATCTTGAACATGCTAGACAGATCCCAGTGTCTGAATTTTTCTGTATAACACTATGGTTTCTTTCTTTTTTTTTTTTTTTTTTTTAAGTAAATAATAATGAAATACTTTTCTACATCAGTTCTAAGGAGAGAGATAAAAATGTAAGAACCTTCTTTTCATCCTCATTCGAAATACATAAGAAGTAATGTTTGGTGCACTGCTTGGGTCAGAAGATGGGGGGATGAAGCAACCTTGCTTTGCTTTCTGTAGGTCACCAGGAAAAGGTGGAAAAGGCATACAAATGGTTTCATATTTCTATTTTCTCATCAATAAATGGAGGTAGAAATACTAATTTTCAGGAATACTTTTTTTTTTTTTATTGAAGTGTTTTGATTGAATAGCAGTTCATGAAAACTGACTCTTCTGTCTCATAGGGTAAAAGATTCATCTGGTTATGAAGTCTGGGTGTCAAGATAATGAAATGATTCAGAGGTCTCAAAAGACAAAAATCAGAGTATTTGAGAAGTGCTTTAGTATTCAGGTATTTCAGCACAGAAGACTGACAACTATATTTAAGTTGTCATTACAAAGCTAGAGAATGTTTGCCAGCCATAATCATATTGTAACCAATTTTAATTGCATTATTTGGAAGGTTACCAAAACTGGGAACCTAAGAGCTTTGGAGCTTTCAAAACATATTTCAACTGTAAGCAAAGTGTGTGCCACTTAAAGAAAATCCTATAAGGTATGTTTTTTGTCACCAAACATAGAGTGGCATGAGAGCTGTGTGGAGTCATAGTTTTGTTGCCTTTTTTTTTTTTTTCTTGAAACGACAGAGTTTGAAGGCACGATCTGCATCTGAATAAACCTCATGGCCAATTTATACACTTGAAAGTGGCCTCAGTTTTCTTCTACTTTTTAAATATTTGGAGAAGTGTGTGAAAGCTGGTCTGAAGCTCTCTGAGGCACTGTCACCTTGTTTTGATTATTTACCGTTTAACTGGAAACGTTTATTGATGATCCAGTACTCTTCTGCATCCATTAGACATTAAAAAAACAGAGAAAAAGAATGCAAATTACTAGTTTTATGTAGTTACAACTTGATGTATGTTATGAAACAGATGTTATTCCTAAGGCTCTTGAAAATAAAGATTCATGATAATGTTATTTAATATCTGATAAAAATGTTAGAGGATAAATTTTCTCATACGCTTATTGTGTATCAGAGTTTCTATGTGAGATTGACAGGACGCTTTGGGTAAGTATTTCAAATGCCTAATTCCAGCTTCAGATATGCTTCCTTTCCTCTCTGTACATATATTCTGGGCGTCCCCTTGGTCTTCATTTTGACTTAGTTGCCTCAATGTGGTTTGTTTCTGTTTCTCGTTTGTTTCCAAGGTTGTATTAGAAGGTGACAAATAGCTTGCCTGGCTCCTATAGAGTGCCTGAGTGGTGTAGCTAGCACTTCATTTAGTAGAGAGCACTTCCCTACTGTGAAATAAGTAATGGGAAAATGAAAGATAAAATACATTGTTTCTATAGCAAGCTAATTGATAGTGTCAAGTGTAGTTCCCTGTTGTCTGTAGCCTGTTTTTGTAAATATGGCAAATAACCACGTCCTGATATTCAAAACATGTTTAGTGTTACTTAAAGTTGTGTAAGTGTAATTTTAAAAGACAAATTTAAAAACCCAGTAGCAGTGGGATTTGTTGTGGCTCAACTTTACAGTTTGTTGGTCTATGGAGAGGACCATAAACTAAGTGTAGCTCTTCTCAGAGACTTTTTTCCCCCCCTGCCCACTGGAATCCTTAAAAAAGAGCAATCTGAAAATAATAGGTACGGGATATATATGAAGAGGTCTTGGATTTACCTCTGGCTTTCCTAGTGTCTGTGCTCAAATGGCAGTTTCTCGATCACTCAAATGTCTAATCCCTTTTGATCTGTTAACAAAAATTAACAGAAAAAAAATAACAGTTGCAGTCAATTTTAGCAGGATACTTTAGAGAATGGTAACAGAGTTGGAAGATACATTCCTTACTCAAGATTTAGCTGGAGAAAAATCTTTGGTTTTGGATATTGTACTTCAAGTAGAAACTGGACAAGCTGGAGTTGATTCCAACAGAGAACAGCGAGACTGGTAAAAAGATACTGCAAAGTAGAGGAGAAAATCGTGTTCTCCATGCTCTCTGTGGGTAGGACAAAAAGTAAAGTGCAACGGAAAAGATCCAGGGTAGTCTTCAGAAAAAGCTTCTCTTACAATATTTTAGTGCCTTTAACTGGAGAGCTGTAAGAACTATTTGGAACAATATTAGCATGTATAATAGACTAGACTTTTTGGTGGGGAGGAGAATGGATACAATGACCTTCTAAAGTAGTCCCATAACCAGAGTTTCAGACTACCCAGAAAACATGGCAATGATTTTGGTAGTGGAGAAAGAAAACAGTTGGAGGCAATATGGACATTTTATTACATGTTTTATCACCTGAGATTCTTCTTCTTCAGGCACCTTGTACCATTCCTTGGCCTCTCTACAGATTCTGGCTGCAGACTAGTGGTCTTCCTTCAATGGCAGCTGCTGCAGCCGTCCCTCTTGGGGGTATTCCTCTGCTCATTTATGTGTTCTTCTAGATACACCTCTCCTGTCTTCAGAAGGTATGGTGTTCAACAACTATGTGAAGTGGAGGACCAGGGTGGAGCAGGTATCCACCTGCAGCTCATGGAGGACCCTAGTGAGTGCTCAGAGGAGGCTGTGACAGTGTGGGGAGCCCATGCTGGAGCAAGCTCCTGGCAGGACCTATGACCCCACAGGGGGCCCACGCTGGAGCAGACTGTTCGTGAAGGGCTGCACCCTGTGGAAGGCCCATGCTGGAGCAGTTTGTGAGGAGTTGCAGCCACAGCAGAGGAGGTAGAGAAAATCAGGAGTAAAGTTGAGCCTGGGAAGCTGGGAGGGGTGGGGGGGGAAGGTGTTTTATAATTTGGGTTTATTTCTTACTATCTTACTCTGATTTGATTGGTAATAGATTAATTTCCCCAAGTTGAGTCTGTTTTGGCTGAGACAGTAATTGGTGAGTGATCTCTCCCTGTTCTTATCTTGACCCATGAGCCTTTTGTTATGTTTTGTCTCCCCTGCCCAGCTGAGGAGGAGAGCGATAGAGAGGTTTTGGTGGGACCCCAGTGTTGAGCCAGGGTTGACCCACTATATCAGCTTATCCCCAAACCATTCTCTGTGGGAGAAACCGCAGGGTGTTGTAGATGCTAAATGTTCAGATGGATTCAGCAAATGATTGTACAGCTTCATGGAGGGAAAAAAAATAAATATCATCCAATGTGTCTGAAATACAAAGGCACAACCTCTTCTTGAAGTGGTCTTATGCAACCTACTCCTGGCAGCTGGGAGATTATCCAGGAGCAGTATTGTATGTTTTTCACTTCCATAGCCGCTTGTAGCTGGCTGTTGTCAGAGACAGGGTTACTGCCTTCAACTGTCCCTTGTTCTCCCACAGGGTGACTCAGCCTGTGGTCTTCTCCAGACAGCCCAGTAAATGTGGGGGTTGTGGCTTACAAAATTGGCTTACATGCTGAACTCAATTTGTGCTTTGTTATGGGTTTTATGCTGAATTTTAAAGAACATTCTAGCTTACTTGAGACTTGGCACAGTTTTTTCAGTTACTTAAATGCAGGTTTTAAGTAGCACACTGGCAAGCCCATGTTAAATGCTCTATTGGTACCTTAGATAATTGCAGCTGAGCTAGAGAAGGGTTACTAGGAGTCTGGAATCTGTCTGTTAAAGTTTAGAATCAGAGAACAGGTGAACCTTGTTGACAGGTTTGAAGAGTGTGAGTCAAAGTAATAAGTGTAAAAAGAGAAGACAGGTTGGAAAAAGCAGCCTAATATCAAACTTGAAAGGCATATGTTCTGTTCAAAAGAAAATATTCTCTGACTGAAGTTAAAGTTTGTGGTTTGATCCTGTTAGAATTTTATCTATGAATTTAGTATGGTGTAATTATTTAAAAATAGGAAAGTTGTCATGATTTGGAAAGGGTGTTTGTAAAAATAAATTACAAGGAATTTTGCAAGAGACTCGTGGTATGATTTGAAGAGTTGCTAAATCTGTCACTACGTAGAGGCAGGGTTACTTGTCTGTCACTTCACAATGTAATGTATAAAGTGCTTTTTGCAGCATCATACGCTTCCCTGTACTCGGTTACTTCTTGCAGAACAGCATAACAGGATGTCTCATGTACAATTTATGTAGTGTTCAGACAATGTGTATATAAAAGCATACATATATGTATGCTCTATATTTATTTTAAACAAGCTTAATTTTTGTGTACATACATACATATTTAACTGTGGGGTATAAGAAATTATAAAAACCTGAAAGAAAACTTCACAGTTCATTTTGCATTCCGTGTTTTGTGAGATTGCAGTGTAAGATTTGGAGTGTGCTGAAATTCTTGAATAGGATGTGTGGACTTGCTCAGTATGTTTTGATGCAGTTACTTCTTCAGAGTAAACCCTACTGTTGAAAGAAAGAAACTGCGCCTTCATATCCACGTTTACATCTTTGTGAACTCTGTTCATATAATCTGGAATCTTCTGAATGACTGCGAAACTGTAGAGTGAGAACTTTCTTTTGTTTTTAATTTTATATTAATCAGGGTATTTAAGTATGCTAACAAGTATACCCAGTTGGAGAGAACTGCACATTTGCTGCGGGACTTTGGGCAGACATCTACAGGCTGCCTGTAATGCTTCAATGTTTTGTTTTCTTTAATGAACTGCAAATTTACTATATAGATTAATGTGGGGGTTTAAATATTTAAATATTTAAAATGTTTAAGTGTAGATTTCTAAAGTGTACTTTAGGAGAGGTTATTTTAAATTATTTGCTCTTTTTTGATGTATGTATTCCTTCCTCAAGAGCTATAAGCACTCATCATATTCATTTTTATTGGGAATTATTAAGAAAAAGTTGTTAAAATGTTACACATTATAATATGGCATCAAAACAAGTGACTTATAAAATCAGCATAAATGCTCTAGTCAGAAAAATATGGATATGTATCTCTAACTACATCAGTTAATTTGACATTTTTATTTTACATGTCAGTTATTGAGAAGACAAAAGTTCAGTGTTTAAAACACAAATCTAAATGGGATTCCTCCTCCCCCCCCAAACCCTATTGAATGTGGGAGATGGATGATTCTTAAAATCTATCTTTTAAAGAAATTGCTGGGGTTTGTGTAACAGTCTTTTACATTCCATTTCTTGGTGGTGAACTATCCCTGCTTCTAGCTTTTTTGTGTAGCTGGGTTCTGTCCGAAATGGTCAAGCTTGGCAACAATGAAAAAGACTCAAAACGGTATGTTTTTTTTTGGGCCTTTATGGGACTGAGTGTGCTCAAGATCATTCAGCTGGAGTGCAAGTTGACCAATATATCATTTAGGAGTATTGGGCTATGAAAGAGGACTTTGCCTATTATCTAAAAGCATTTTTTGGAATTGGATAGGTGTGTGTGTATTGAATTACAATTCATTTTAATGTGATTTTTTTTCTGAATTGATTGTGAAGATGGTTTTGCATGGAATTGCAGTTTCCTTGCAGTTAATGCTGTTATTTAGATGCTTGGTCCATGTATGTGAAATCTTGACCCTTGTTAAATCGATGTGAAATTTGCAGTGTAACTCAGTGGAATCAGGGCTTCATCGTTTGTGTGTTTTTGTATAAATGTAAACAGTTGTTTCAAAGATTTTAGTGCTCTTCTGCTAATAGTTGCCTTTAACCAAACAGGAGGAATGTTTGATTTAATCTTTCACCTTATGGTTTCCTATTGTATAACTGCTTTCATTGAGTCAATAGAACAATTCTATTTTTTTTCCCTTGGGCTTTTCATTGAACTGAAAACTATTACATTAAGTGTTGACCAAAATGACTATCCTACTGATGTATGTATGGTAAATAGTCACTACGTTGACTTTCAAAATGAAGCAATCTGTTTTCCTCTTGTTTCCTCATTGACTATCTTCCATCCTATCCCCATGATTCCTGCCTGTTACTGGCTAAATACTACGAGTTCAGTAAAGACAAGCAAGGCCGCAGTTTCCCAAGGTTTCAATTGTACTCATTTTGTCAAACTTCTTTTTGTTGCTGTTTTAAGTCAGACTAATAATTTCAAGTTGTGTGTCCCAGATATGGGTAGTACTTGTCTGCTTTTCTAATGACAGTTTTTAAGAGTGACATTTCATTTACCTTATCGCTACTTTCCTATACCTATCTTAGGACAGTTAAAATGATGTGGGACACATTTATTTCATTTGAAGAAAATTGATGTCAAATGTAAATATTGACTGGTGTTTTCTGTTCAGCATTTGTCTATCACTCATTTGCTACCAGATTAAAGTAAAATAGGTGAGAAAGTTGGACTATACTTATGTTGAGACTGATTTCTTCTTGCTTTCTGAGTAGATTCTTCTCTCACTGAAATATGCTCATGCTTATAAATACTACGTGATGTATACTTTATTGACTTCTAAGGTATTTGTGTTTTTTTGTTTTTTTTTTTTTTTTTTCCTTCCCCTTAAAACCCCAGCTTCTGAAATGAAGAGACTAAGGAAATGTAATTTTGTGTTCCGTAAAAGATAAATCCTACTTGTAATCTGAGGGAGAAGTGGAAAGGTAATGCAGATATATCACAGAAGTTTACAAACACAAATGAAGCAATGAATACTTCCCTCATAACTTTGTGTGTTTTTTTTTTTTTTTCTTATACTGGCTTGTTTGAAATGCACTAAAAGTCTGACTGTAGCTGGAAAACATCACCTTGTCTGGACTGGATTGCAAAATTGCAGTAATTGGATTGAATTTCTTGGCTACAGGAGATCTTGCAAAATATGGATTGGTGAAACAAAATTAAAATAGTGAGTGCTCGCTCATGGTTTTTTGTGTGGTAGATTAGAGTTGGTTTTACAAAGGCTACTAGCAGATGTCAATATATTAACAGTGCATCGGCAATAATAATCGAGGTATTTTTGAAGAAATTGTGTGGCAATCACGTTTGAAGGGCTTTTTTCCCCTTTTTCTGAACTACAGTTGAGCAGATGGTATTTTCCATTGTCAGTCTTAGGAAGAAGAAATGAACTTTTAAGATCTTGGTTAACAGAATTTTAAGTTTATGTTGAGAAACAAAACCTAGAAAGATTTAAATCAGTGTTATTTATGCTAAGCTGCTTTAAAAAGTCTGTATTATGATAGTGGTCTGTAAATCTAGCAAAGATAGACTCATAAACTGTTACTTTGATGTCATAAATGGAGAAGCACTGGATACTGTAGTTGGCTTCCATCTTTCTTCCTTAAAAACACTGTAAACAGTGTAGATGTAAAAAAGAAAAGATGGAAGTGCAGTTACTTCAGTGTTACTCTGAAGTGAAAGGCACAAAATGAGACACAGCTCTTGAGATGGAATAATTTGAAGTAATATTTCAAGGCCTATTTTGGGAAACTGATAGTTTTTTTCAGCACTCCTCCTTTAACTGCAGTCTTTGGTGTGTGGGGTCTGTGGACCACTTCCAATGACTGCAAAAAATAGTCAAGTAAAACAAGTCTATTTTCAGTAGGCTTGTATTACCACTCAGCTGTCCCTCTCTAAATTTGTAGAGATCTGCAAATCAAAAAGTATTGGAGCTACTTGTGAAGAGTAGCAAAAATATCCGTGAGAGGGTATTTTTGGTGAAAACAAGATGACCTCAAAATGTGTCAGTCTGTTAGTTGGGATCTGACTGTTTCTAATAATAAAGATATTTTGTCCAGTATGAATCCCTTCTTCTATAACTTACTTTGTGTAGGTTTGAATAGAAAATAAAGATTCTTACTGAAATCAAAATGTCAGTCTTATTTAATAAATACTAGTCACTTCAAAGTGATTTGTAGTTTGCAGACTTCACTTGTCCTCTGCATGCTTCCAAATGCTTATATGTTTGTTTTTTTTTTTTTTTTAAAAAGTTTCAATTTTCAAAGCCTCTTAAATCAATATGATGAGACCTTTAATGTTTTCACTAACAAACTGCAGAATTGCACCTCTAAAAAGAGGGGTTAATATTTCAGGTGACCTAAGTCAGCAGTCCCATATTTAAACCAGCTGAGGCTGTGGTTGTGTATAAAGATGCAGGGTCCTGCCCATGGATTGGAGCAATCCCAAGCACGAACCCAGACTGGGCGAGGAGTGGATGGAGAGCAGCCCTGCGGAGAGGGACTTGGGGGTGTTAGTGGGTGGAAAACTGACTGTGAGCCAGCAATGTGCACTCACAGCCCAGAACCCACCCGTGTGCTGGGCTGCAGCCAGAGCAGGGGGGGCAGCAGGGCCAGGGAGGGGATTCTCCCCCTCTGCTCTGCTCTGGGGAGACCCCTCTGCAGTGCTGGGTCCAGCCCAACATCAGAAGAACATGGACCTGCTTGAATGGGTCTAGAGGAGGCCATGAGGATGCTTGGGGGGGGCTGGAGCAGCTCGCCTGGGAGGCCGGGCTGAGAGAGTTGGGGGGTTCAGCCTGGAGAAGAGAAGGCTCCGGGGAGACCTTTGAGCGGCCTCCTAGGGCTTAAAGGGGGGACAGGAAAGGTGGGGAGGGGCTCTGGATCAGGGGGTGTGGGGATAGGACGGGGGGTAGTGGTTTTAAACTGCAAGAGGGTCGATTTTAGATTAGATGTAAAGAAGAAATTCTTCCCTGTGTGGGTGGTGAGGCGCTGGCCCAGGGTGCCCAGAGCAGCTGTGGCTGCCCCCTCCCTGGAAGGGTTCAAGGCCAGGTTGGACGGGGCTGGGAGCCCCCTGGGCTGGGGGAAGGGGGCCCTGCCCATGGTAGGGGGTGTGGAAATGGGTGATCTTTAAGGTCCTTTCCAACCAAAGACAATATAATGATTCTATGATTAAAGGATATGATTTAATATGGAGGTTTGTTTGAATTTTTTTTAACATATCAGAAGCTTTCAAAAAAGTATTCTCTGTAATTTTTCGCAGTTCTGGACTATTTGCCAGAACAGCTCATCAGAAGAGCTGGAGTTTTTTGGGTGTATATATATCGGGGAGAAGTGATGAAAGTCTAACTATGTCTGTCTTTTTTCTTATCAAACCTTCTTCAGAAGCTATAAAACCCCATTTTATTCTGTGCAGTTGGAGCTATAACAGCAATGGGATGTTTTTCTCGGGCAATGGAAACAATGTTGGTATCTACTGTTGGTTGCGCTTTGCTGGTTGAAGACCCCATACTTAACACAGGATTGCAATGCATAGCTGGTTATGTTTGGCTGGGAGAGGCATTAGGACATAAGTGGCAACAAAATAGTATGTGTTTAATTTATATTTTGCTAGAAATGCCTGTTTCCTTTTTCTAAAGAACACTTCCCCTTCAAACAGAAGTACGCTCCAGTAGCAGTAGTGCATTGTGCACCTTTCTGCAAGGGAGCATCTCTTGGCACGTGGAATGCACACTGGCTAAATGGGCAAGCAGGAAAACATGGTGTCTGTATGCCTTCAGTCTGTGTTAGTGTCTGCAGAACACTTTACTGGTTCTTGGGGGTGTTAAAACATATGTACAGAAGTATTTAGTGAGAAGGAACTGGTGTGATGAAGATAAGCAAGGGATACTATCAAGGACCAAAGGTTAAGTTACACAGTACTCTGAGAAATTAATTAACTGTGCAACTGAAAGGTGCCTTTATTTGGAAACTACTTGCATTTCAGATGATCCTGAAAAAGGTAGTTGCATCATAACTTCAGGGAAATATTTTTTCCAGGGCAGTAATTGCATTCTATAGATTGAAAACTTGTCTCTCTTGTTTCCTAGTCTCAAATAATATATAGTAGAGTTTACTAGGGGATAAATCTTAAAATGCAGGAATCATTTCTTAAACTCTCCATTTGAACATGATGTAAGAGCTAAACCCGTGCATAATTTAGCTTAACCTTCTTTGGAAATACTTGAAACTGAGCAATGTAAATGTATGGAATAAGGCTGTGTACGAAGAAGTCTTTCACAGTAGCCATTCCAAATACATCTTATTTTGTACAATAGAGAATGTTCAGTTACAGCAAGATCAACACAGGAGGGAAAAAAAGACTTGGTATTCTGATAAGCAGACAGGGGCAATTCAAGTTCTGAGGTTTCTGAGGCTTCGGCACTTCCAGCACTACAAACTGTAACAGGGAGAGAGGAGCTGGTAGCCAGGAGTCCTGGTATTTGTGAGCTCCGTCTCCAAAGATTTCAGATTGATGGGAAGACACTGAAATTCTGTAAACTTTTGGGTATCTTGGCTTGACTGTATTTCAAGGAGTGGTTCTCATTGAGGCCACAAATCCTAAAAATAAATTAGGACAAGGGAGTAATGTATGTTATGGAAACTTAATTATAGACCACCTTCTGTTGCATTGGAAGCTAATAAAACCCAATATATTTTAGCAAGGTTTACCAATATTGGCAGATTAGTAGATTTAGTGAAACACTGGGAATAGCTGAGGAGTAAACTGGGACATAAAAGGAAAATTAATATTAGTCTATATTTAAGTTTACCTCTTGCTAGTCTAAAATATGTTCTATAAAGTGCTGACTGTAGCATTACTCAAGTATTTTTGAGATTTCTGAGTTTATCCTCACAAAATGTTTCTTGGTTATCTTTTTCAAGTTCTTCTCTGACCCAGTTCTTTTAGGCTGACTCAACATTAGAAATGTAACTAGTATTCCCTATAAGCAATTACTCTGATATAAATTATGTGATCATCCCAGAATACACTTTTGACCTTTTAACTTTTCTGCTGCATTGAGTATAATAGCTATGTTGAACAAAGGAGGAAATTGAAGGCCAAATATGATACAGGGAAGTCAAATCACCTAGGACCTGGAGAACACTGGCTGTAATCTGTGTAAAGGATGCTGTTGGCAATCTTTTCATGTGTTTAATGTGCAGCTGTTTTTCTCAGCTGTTGTTGCATGCACAGTAGGAAGAAGTTGATGATAGGGAGGGGAGACAAGCAAGGAAATGGGTAGTGGGAACTTTGAGAGCAGCAGCACCACTGGGATGCTACTTGTGAATTATTTTGTCTTGTTCCTGGATAGCACTAATAGCTGTGCTAGTTCCTCCTCAGAGAGAAAGGGGATAGCAGCATGTGGGGCATCACATCCTACTACTGCTTTCTTCTCTACATCCTAAGAGATTGTCCTAGTACTTTTTAAGCCTCCAAAGGCTATGTAACTTCGAACTAAAGGGCTTTGCAGTTACAGAAAAAAAAAAGTTCTTGGCTTGTAATACTTCATCTGGTTTCATGTTTGTTATTATAAATTAAATATCACATCACAGATCTAAATGTAAAATTTAGTAAGATCTTTCTAAACTGGGCAATATTTTTCTGAGGCATATTATTGTATATAGTATGTCTATCAAAATTCGGTGCTTTGTGATCTGTATGACATCTGGCAAGTAGGAAGAAAATTAAATAGGACCTGTGTTCTTTCATATTCTCAAACATGTTGAGGTTAATGTTTTGTAAGGTAGGGCTTTGCTCCTAACAGAGCTTATTGTTGCATGTATTTGATCTGAAGTGTGTAGTAGAACAATTGACACAGCCTTTATGTCCTTAGTCATAAGTCATCTTACATTTGATTTTCCCATTAGTAAATGGGCTAATTTCCACCAGCTATGTATGACCCATTAGATGAGTAATATGCTTTGTTCTAAACTTTGGAGTGCACGTAGCAAAATTTCAGGGTGACTTCAGTCCTTCAACCGGAAGGCATTTCATATGCTTTTCAAAATATGTGTCTCAGAAGGAGAGTTGGACCTACCTTGGGAGGATAATGAGTTCTCCTGTAGTCCTCATAAAAGTTGTTTGGTCAAATTACACAAGAGATCCTGGGTTGTACTCACACCAGTATTTTTACTTAAAGATGTGTTTGATGGAGAGTGAACGTGATCGCTAAGTTGCAGAAAGGGAGTGGAGATGTCATTGTCAGCTTATGTATCCAGATAGTTTCTCTGAAGAATCCCTGAAAATTTGCTGCACAATTCACTGCAGTGATTTAACTCAAGACACTTGTTTCAGAGGAATTTAAATGCAGTTTTTAATTTACAAAAAGTGGGGGAAAAGTGTGTTCTTGTTTTTCTAGAAGGGGAAAATATTCTGAAGTATATGCTTACTTCAGTGGTACATCAGCTCACACTGAAATTGGTGGATCTTTCTACTACCTATAGAAGAGCTGAATCAGGTCCTGTATGCAGACACTGGTTAGTCTGCAAGTTTGCACACAAAAGATCAGAAGGTCAGCTAGAAGTTGTGTTGACCATCTTTCATAGCCTTTGTAGGAAACAATGTATCACACATTTTTGACCTAAAATAGACATATTAGTAGGTAATATGCTTGGAAACAACAAACTATGTGGGATAGTGATCCCATCTGTTTGCAGAAATGATGGAGAAGATTTACCAGTGATATTGACAACAATTTATGTCTGGCTATGTGTATGATAAAGTGAAACTTCTATGTGACCAGTAAAATACCTGGCTCTTGATGGAGATGAACATGTTCTATTAATACTTCAGCTGACCAGTAAAAGAAATAAAGAATTCCTTTAATGGGGTTATTTTAAAGTAAGTTCTCATCAGCTCCTGTACTGCTATATTGCAGTGTTAACCTGATGTTACTTATGAATTGTTGTGTGTAATATGTTTAGCATGCAGCTGCATATGTGATAGTTCTGAGTATCAGTGGAAATAGCATGCAAGAGTAAAATTTGGCTTTGTAGACTTATATGTGCCTGTATTTGAAATACTGCCATGTGTGTATATGAAAGGTCTGAGCCTGCAGCCCTGGCAACTCTTATTCTCTGCTTATAGAACAAATGTGAAATAGCTAAGAACTTATGCCCCATCCTGTCTTCCTAGCATTTATAGCAGGAGTTAAATGAGTTTTGACCATTTGATCATTCTTCCGCTGTATTTAGGCTGGGCTTCGAGGTGACCAGTATCAATGGTTTGGTAATTTTTTTTGTTTTGTATTTGTTTTGTTTGTGGGGTGGTGGTGTGCGTTGTGTTGTTTTGTGCCTTTTTTTTTTTTTAATTCAAAGTGTAGATATTGGCTTTGTTCTTATTATGCTGAGACTATAAGCTCACTTTACATATGCTAATGATTCATTTGTTTTCTGTTAAAATTCTTGAACAAACTGTCTTTTCTGAGTTTGGGTTTGGTGTGTCAAAATGATCTAGGTGTCAAAACCTTCTCTTTCAAGTTGTGGGAATTGTTCCTGAAAGTAACTAGGTACCTTTGTGGAACCAGCTCAAATTCCAGTGAAGTTCTCTGTGTTCTTTCTTTCCTTCTCCTTTATAATAAGGGCAAATAGATGTTTTTTATTGAGTTCTTAAGGGTATTAACTTTTGGATGGGATAATACTGCTGAAGTGCTTCATTTACATAACAAATCGCTAGAATGCAGTATTGATTGCTATTCATGAGTACCAACATTCACTGAATAGCTTGGAAAGCTAATTAAAAATTATAATTGGCTTTATTCCTCTTTCTCTAGTTAATGTTTCTCTTTCCTGTCAAATTGTGAAGTTGGTTTTTGTCTTCAGTTTTTAAATATAACCTGCCTTCTGCAGAGTCAAGGGAACTTTGCAACCCCTTTGTGGATTGTTCACATGAAAAGTCAGGGTAGGTAGACTGAAGCCTCAGGAGTCTTGTTAGTACCCTCTTTATAACGCAGGAGAGTGTAATGAGAGAGTGTTTGTATTTTTTATGGCTTCTGAAGATGAGAGTGTAAAATTTTTAGAAAAGTAGCAAAGAACAGGAGTTGGTTTATTTAAGAATTTTATCTTTACATGAGTCAAGATTGTACATCTGTTTACAAATCATGTGTTGATCAAATTACTGCCTGGCCAGGTAATGTGGTTGCTATTGATGTGTTGTATAGTGAGTTTACTGCATTAGTTTTAGCCACCCTTTAGTTCAGCGAATATATTGTATTGTGCAGGAGAAGACAGCAATGATGATAGTGTTACTGGTTTAAGAAGTCTTTCAGATGAATATTGTTTGAGTCTGGGAGAGTGTACTAGGAAGTATTGTTTTATGCTTATGCTAGGCTCAGATTTTTTCTTTGTTTATGGAAAAGGCCATTTAGCCTACCTAGACTTTTCACTCTCCTCTTGGTCCTAAGGTGTTGATAACTTATTCAGGTTATGTATTTAATTGCCAAGTCCTTTCAGTGAGTGATACAATCCTTGACTCTATGGAGTTCAGTGAAGCTAAGCAGTAGAGCATTTTGCACAGGAGACGGTTGGTGTCATTCCTAACTCAGTGACCTTTTGACTGCATCCTAACAGAAGTAATTAATATAATGAAGCAATTGGCAAGGATATTAAAATTAAGTGGGATTTATGACAAAAGCTTTTGCAGAAGGAAAATTGTGTTATTAAGAGACTAAAAAGGGAGTTAATGATTTGTTCAACACAGCTTCAGATGCTTACTGTTTGTTTGATGGACAAGGTTGTTTCTCAGCATGGTACTTCGTTCTGAAGAGAAGATGGACAAAAAAAGTTTTAACATCAATACATCTGAATGAAGCTGATAACAGGAGAAAATTCACTGCATGTGTTTTGTATAGTTTTTTTGTGTTCCAACTCAAAAACCTCTGGTACAAAAATGTTGTTCCAGCAACTGAGGGAAATTAGTTCAAGGCTTAGGCTTACTTAAGGTATAAATATTGCTGATTAGATTTTAAATGTATTTGCTAAGTCTTTTATTAAAAATTCTACGCAAAAAGGATTTTTGTACTGTTAACTCTCTTAAATGCACTTGAAAGAGTGACTCATGGAAGTGTTTGCCATTTGAAGTTGACTTCTTGAAGAGAATTAATATGATTTGAGCACTCAAGTAAAAATTTTACTGAAAAATTACTGTGTATCATTACTACATATCCTGTATTATTTATATGTATGTACATACCTTGCATATTCTGAATATAATAAATTACTGTATATGGAGTTCAACTCTGCTGTTCCATTTCCATTTAAAAGTAGATCTGGTGGATCCATAGAGCAATGAACTGATTAGTGCTTGGCAACTGTTCCTCTAAATGAGGATGATTGAAGTATTTGATAACTTGTTAATATTTAATTTGAAATTATTGCTGGCAAGATGTGTAGATAGTTTGAAGTGCAGACAATCCAGATGTCTTAGATATTTCTTAATGTCTTGGTGAAAAACCAAGCTTTTTGACAGCAAGTAATGCCTTTCTTTTTGTTATACAATATTAATGGATTGTTCTGTAATCAGATGACGGTTGGGATTAATATGCATCAGATTCTAGTCCTTTTACTTATGATGGCTAACATCTTTTTGTATTTTTTTCCTCGTTGAAGTCAGTGGGGCGAGTTGTGCATGAAATTGAAAGTAAAGGGATCAAAACTGAGCTTCCAGTTGTAAAGCCAGAATAGTGCATGTTTTGCAGATAAAGAAAGACTAGGGTTCAAGGCAATATAAAACAAGATGCTCTAGATTTTTTAAGGAGCTTATAAATCCACATTTCTCAATAAGCTGACTTGGCATTAGAATTGCCTCAAAATATGTCACTGGAAAGAAAGAAGGCTCTGGGTGCAGGGTGAAGACATCAGTCATGGAAGACCATGGATTTGCTGTTCTTCATGCTTCTTCTTGGTTCTGTAAGATTTCATGGGCAGGATTTTGCTTGAAGCTTATTTTCCTTTGCTGCTGATGCTTTGTGAAAGAGGTGATGCGGTTCTTACTTCAAATTCTTCACTTTAAGAAGATATCTGCCTGTCATCTATTTGATGCTACCAGGCAACTTCTTCAGATGTTTTAACTTTGTAGCTGATGGAGTGAGGAATGAGGTGGTGTGCAAGGAAAGCAAACAGGGCGAGCTTTCTTATATGGAGCCAGAACATGTGCTTTATCTGGCTCCTTTTGTTCTTGTGAATGGGCAAAATGATCTCTAAATTCTGTCACAAATTAACTGGGTGGTGGTGGTAGAATGAATACATTGTCATTCATCCTCAGGTCTGCTCTTAAAGCAAATGTGAAAAAAGCACCTTGATTTATAGAGTAGTGTGATGACAACTTGTTTATTTTTCACCAAAATTTATGAAGAAAACAGCTTTCACAGCCCAAATGCCCTAGCCCCAAAGGTTTAGTTAGCTTTGATTGGTTAGTTTCGTTACCTTTGCTTGATTTCCATTTTTTCTTCTCTTGGTGTTTTGCAGTCTGGAGCCATCCTTAATGGCACACATTGGAGACTTTCTTTTTTAAGCACAGGAATTCAGTTGTGTTTCTAGACACTGATGTGGAGGCTGTACCAGCAGCACTGGCACTGTGGGTGTGTTAGTTCTAGTCTACAGTTCTCCCCATTCTTTTCCTCAGGATTTTGTACTACTCCTGAGAAACAGTCTGGGATTTTCTTGTTTGATGTTTTGGTTGTGGATTTTTGTTTGCTTGTTTTACTTTGGTGACTGTAGTAGCTCTAAAACAATTATTTTCCTCCCGCATTATATTTTATTGAAACTGGTAAATATGTGATAAATTTGACTGATTTCTGCCCTTCAGTCACCTCAAGAAGAGATTGTACATAATTTGCATCCCGTTCCTGGACAAGAGAGCTCCCCAGCTCTGTACACAAGCATAGGAGTGGTTAATAGTACCGGTTGCAGCCTTCCTGCAGTGGTCTCTGGAGCCAGTTCCTCTCATAGACTGACAAAGCAGGGGCTGAAAGATGTGTTTGCTGCCTTTAATAAAGGATTTGAGGAGCATCCCAGCTTGTTCTTCAGGCTGCCCAAAGGATGAAAGCTTCTCCTGGAGTGCACGTTTTTGCAGCTTCTCTATCACAGGACTGTGAATGTTCTCAGTCTGTGTTTAGCAAAGAATAAGACCTCTGTCAGCTTTCTTATATAGTGTCGTAGCAACCGATGAATAATGAAGCAAGTTATGTGCACTCTGTTTATGAACAGAACTGGGTATGAAAGCGTAATAATTAAGGAAACAAGCAGAACTGTCCAATGAGTGAGTGATTTCCCAACCCCTGGTAGTGGTGCATTTGGCACAGTGGCTTTTTCTCCCAACATACCTGTCTTTCTGCTTTGCAGTTTTTCATAAGGAGAAGATGGGAATTTAATTATTTTATCCTTTCCAACACCAACGGAGAGATGTGTTATGTTACTGTTTATGCTCTGACAGTAATAGTTGTACTTCCTTCCTTAATCTAAACTGGAATATTTGTGTGCATTTCAAAAATTTAAAAAAGTATGGTAAAAATTGCTGGCAATTACTGGTTTGTGAATTAGTCTTGTAGTATACATCAAGCTAACATTCTTTTATTTTGGATATTATATCCTTACAACGTCATTAAAATATGCTAGCCCTCATCTTGTACAGCGGGGTCCCGGTTGGTGACTGGGGCATCTAGTCATTACTGAGATACGAATGTGCAGTTTACCATGCAGTGATTATCCGGTGGTTAGAAACTGGTGTTCAGAGCTTTTAAGACTATTTATATTCTTAGGGTTTTCCTATCAATCCAGTTTATGGTTAAGTTTCTTCTCTTGCAAAAAAACCTAAAGGAGCCTAAGAAAACAGAAATAGGAGAAAAGCTTATAGGCTAAATTTATTTCCCGCCCCCCCCCCCCCCCCCCCCCCCCCCGGCAGAATGCTTGGCTCTTGTTATCTCTGCTTTCCATTTGTGTAGGTTTTCTGAGTTTAGCATTTCTAGAGAGTGTAAAATATGGGTGTTATTCCTAATAGGTGTGAGTTTATAGATAACAATTGTTTGAAAGAGGGAAGAACCCCTACCTGCCATGCCCCAACAGCAACCTTGCATTGTAATACAGATGCTATTTGCATTTGCATTTGATGTATTTATGCATAGCAACAAGCCTCTTGGCCTTGATTATGAATGAAACATAGTTTTCTTTCACTTTTCTGGCTAGGGAAAGCTAAGGATTCCTTTTGTGTTCTTCTAAAAAATTCAATATGAATTAAGGTTTTATAAAAATAGAAGTTTTGCAAAAGACTGCATAAAGTGTATAACTACTATTATTGATTTTTCTCACTAATGGAATAATGTTCATCTCTCTTCTTAGCTGGTCTGCTGAGATTCTGCAGGTCACACGGTAACATAATAAAATCGAACACAGACACATTATTTGTTAAACTACACACCATGAATAGAAAATGAGGCCCAAAATGACTCTGGTCTCTCTCTTACTTTACTGCTGACTTTGTTCTTGTTTTGGTTTTGTGGTTTGTTTTTTTTTTTTTTTAAATATCATGAAATATTAATGTAGAAAAAGCAATAAATGGCAGAAACTACTGCTCAGATGGAAGTACCATGTTGCTTTATCAGGAGTAGCTGACAGATAAAACATTAAATATAATTTGTTTACACTGACATACAAAAATAAGAACCAGAATAATATCCCCATCCTTTTTATCTCCCTTTATATCCTTTTGTGAAATCAAGCTTGGTGGGTAACATTTCAGGAGGATGAAAGGGGGACCTACATTGATGTATGAGCTGTTTTAAAAATAATTTCTTAAATTAATTTTTTCTTAATAAAATACAAGGGGGAATAATATAGCCATGAGTACAACAGCAGCTATTCCTCTTATTTGAGAAGAGGTCTCAGAACGAAATTAAGGTGGATCTTGATTCTAGTCTTCATAAGAATAAAATTAACTCAATTCATATTTTTAATAATTTAGAAGTTTTTCCCCATCCTGGCTGTTCCTTGTTTTCAAAATGTATTACACATTTCATTTGAAAATAAATCTCTCTTAACGTGAAGCCTTCTTTGTGCTGCAAGGAGATGCTTTCTCCTGCAAGTTTTCTTTGTCTTTTGGTTTAAGTCTGTGAACAGACTGTTTTTATCTTAAATTACAGCTCGTATCACTGACTGCTCTCTTTGTAGGTTCTTCTCTGCTATTTTACATGCAAAGTTTCATGTAGTGTGCTATTAGAGGAGATATAACAGAACCATAGCTGCCTTTATTGACTTATGTAGGGGATCTATTCTTCTATCTTGCGTACTTTAATATCAGCATAATATTTCTTTGTTTCATGTAGACAGTTACTCTGCAGTCAGAAGGCCGTGGTTGAATTTAGCTTCCTTAAACTAAGAATAAATAGTACTAAACAAAAAAGCCAAGGTAATTTCATGTAGCTTCTGATACTATAAATACAATCAAGATTTGCAGTGGTTTAACCAGTGGGACAATACCACGTTTATGGGGTCCTTCTTTTAGATGACTATTAAAATGATTTGATGGGCTCTCATAAGGGCTTACTTTATTTCCAACATTTTCTATAAAGTTAGCGTAGTCACAGTTCAAATAACTATTCAGGTAAAGTTCTAAATTGTAATGAAACATCCAAAATAAACCTGGACAGAATATCTAAAGTATATAAGGGAAAGCTGCTGTCTCTATTTCCAACCATTTGCCTATAGCTCCCCATTCATTTTGAGACCTGTAAGATGTGCTGGTTTTGATTAATCTGGCTGTGGTGTGTGGGTTTGTATGTTGTGTTGTTTTGTTTTTTGTTTTTTTTTTTTTTTTTTTTTATTAGAACAGGCAGGGAAGTGTTACTGCTGAGTGAATTAGTCATTTGCCCAAGTATGGAATAGAAAATCCAGTCGAGAAAAAAATTACAGGCTTTAGTAGTGGGCTACAATTGATTCATTCTCAGACACCACCGCAAGATAATAACGCTGTAGTGATATTCAAGGGCAATTGAATGTTTAATCAACAAAGCTTTCCATCTGAGAGCTTTTATATAAGTGCAGTGAAAAGTCTGTTGCTTTTAAATGTAAAGGGTCTCTCAGATCTGAGTCAAAGAATTTATTTAATCTGTGGGAAAACGATAAATTCTTTAGAAAAACTAATTTATTAAAAGTTCTAATTCCCCATGTTTGCTGTTTAGGGTTTGTTTAGCTGGGTAACAAGAAGCTAGGGGGGTTTACATCGATATTGTTACAACTAGATGAAAAAGCACTTTGTATGTCATTGAAGAATGTGGGTCAATGTTTATTCTCTTTGCACTCACTATAGCTGTTCCTTGGTAAGATGCTGGACAGGTTTATTTTAAATAACTGTTTTTCTTTGCTGGTGTCCATGTTCCAACAATTAACACAAAACCATACACTCACAACTGGGTTTGGGGTTGCTTTCAAATGAATTTTATGGGATGGCTTTCCTCTGAATCTTTTGTTACCATTGTCCTTTTTTTAACATGACATTAGGCGATGGCAGTCCATGAATAATATGACTGTGTTGTGATAGCTTACTTTGTTGGTCACAACTGGCCATATCTTAGTGTTTCAACTGGATTAGTGTGTTTCCATAATATATTTTACAGACTATTTTATTTTCTGTTTATCCTTTTAGCTGTCCAAATATACTTGATCGGTAAGGTGTCCTCCTTTTCTACTTCCACATGTCTTTAAAAATATTGCAAAAAAGTTTTTTTGCACTTGATGAGAAAGTGTAAATTGTTGATCTGGGTTGTTCTCAGGGTTCTATAAGCAGCTCTGTGGAGTTGCACATGATGTCAGCTGGGGCCCTCTTTAAATGTAAGGATCGAACAAACATATTTCTTCATCTGATGAGGATCTCAAAAGGGGGGAAAAAAGTAATATCCCATTGATTTCTGCCTGGGCATTTCTGTTTTTCACACTGCTCATTGCTTGAGAATTTGTAGTGACACCTGGAGTTTGATGCAGATATTGATGATAATGCAGCAGCTTCTGAGGCATAATTAGGATGATAAATGTGATAATTCTGTGGTTAGGCTCTTCGGCCACATACTGTGCCATGTAGCTACAGCTTAGCTTGTAGCTTGCTGGGAGGTGAAAGCATTGCTGTTGACTTGAATGCATTGTGGAACGATCAGTCCATGTTAAAATTTGAACAATGTTTTATTAACAGTAAATGTCTATGGTAATTAAAATCCCTGTGTAATTGTTTATCTACTTTTCCAATGTGAATCTATGTATTTTAGGTGTTCTTTTGCTTAATAAGCTACAGTTGATGAACCATTTCCTGCAACATAACAGTTCTTTGAGGAGGGGTGGGAGCAGGTGTAGTTGCAATTGAGTTTTGATGAGTAGAAGCTGTAGCAGTAAGAGCAAAGCACAAGATATTAGGTGTATCTCTCTCTAAATTGTTAAAAACTTAGTGAGTATGTCCTTTTTCACTTAAAAATTGAAAATCAGTGTTAATACTGTTAAGCTTTTAACATCTTGGTGAATTTGATGATACAATTTAAACCCACAGCTGTTGTTTGCTTCATGTCAAAGTGATAAGATTAATATTCATCTGTATCCTGGCCTGCAATTATCTAGAGGTAGTGTGCTCTGTATTATATAACCTAATATAGCAGGGGATTACTCGTAGTCCTCATTCAGGCAGAACTTGCAGTTCCTGAAGCAAGAGTTTAATTTCAGCAAAGAAGTTTGTCGTGGATAAGAACAGAAAGCCTCTGTATCAGAAATATTCCTCAATTTCATGCCAGGGGTTCAAATACTGCTGTAAAAATAGTAAAAGAATATCTGTGTCTTCCATGTGGAAGATGTGCTAAGATGTAAATACAAGGTATGCAGGGGTGGAAAGGTATTGAAGTCAATAGAAAAGAGAAATAGAATTTGTAGTTTCTTAGGGAGGCTCTGTGGCTTCATAGTAGGAAGAAAAAGAATTTGCTTTCTATACGCTATGTGTTTCTACTCTGTAGTTAGTCCAGACGACTTGCACTTGAATTTGAATGGTTTAAGTAGAATAGGCAATGCATGAGTTAGCCCAAAGCAGAGGCTTATTGGATGTACGTGGTATCTATTTTTTGATGCATGTTCCCATGGTTGTATTCGCTGGTACTTTTGTCCAGAGGTGCTTGGAGGCTTTTCCTTTAAATTGTAAGAAATTTTGCAAGTTCCTTGGATGGGATGGCAGGGAGAGGTTATGGGAAATGCATAAACACGGTCAGCATGGAAGTGCCCTTATTTTCCTCAAGGGATGTTCTAGGTTATGTTAAAAGGCTGCTGATTTGGGGGAGTGAATCTGACACGGATAGAGAAAACAGTGTAATGCATTTAAGGTCAGTGCTTGCTCTAGGAAACAAGGCTGAACTAACTGATCTAACTTTCTGTGTTACGATCACTGTGGTTTGCTTCTATTTGTTTGCTTGTCTTTTCTCTCATCCCCCAGTCATAAGGTCTGATGTTACTATGTAATGCTCTAAGACATGGGACTGATTCTAGAAAAGTAAATAAAATATTTTCAAAGAACTAATCTGAAATGCTCTATGTCGTAGTTGATGTGGTAGCATCTGGTTGATTTTCTTTTGTAGCATTTCTGTTTGCTTGGCAATGTTTTGAAATACATTCTCTTTTAAAAGTTTTTTTCTCCATGGGATTTTCTTTGAATCTTCTGCTTGCCTGAAGCATTATTGGGGCTCAGGCCTTCTGGATATGCTGATCTTCATTTATGAAACTATAAATTGCCTCTTTGTTTTACATGGGATTATCCATACTATTGGCTGGAACACGTGCAGCACCTGACACAGCTGGATCTGTATTCTTCCAAAACACATTTTTCTGGCAGTTGCATTAAACAAACAATTATTACTATTACTCATTTTCTGCAGCTGTGAACCTTTATGGCCAAATAGTGTTGATGCAATGGTGCTGCTGATGCAACTACACTGTTGCCTTGAAAAGCAGAATTGAGGAGCTCAAGTCCATGAAATTAACAGTAAAGATAAGTGGGAGAGAATACTTGCTGAAAGAAAGTGAAAATCTTTAACTGTGTAGATCACTGACTGAATTAGTAAGGAATCAGTCTTCCAGTGAACTAAAAATTTCTACTAAGAGGATATGAATAATTAGAACTTCAACATTTTTGTTTGAATTCTGAAAACAAGAACATGGGTACATCTGATGCTGTTGTGTATGGATGCACAAGCAAAGAAAAATATATATGACTGTCTTGGAAACATCTGGAAGACTCCGAGTAAAACTCTAACTGCATTGTTGTCTGAGATTTTTGTTAGTCCTGATTTAGTAATCCAAACTAGCTAATGTATGTAGCAAAGAATTTATTTCTTATTATTTTAAAAAGTAATTTCAACCTTCTTTTGCAGAGAGTTGAAGAATCAAAATTTAATTCTGGTATTGAAATAGTGTCTGCTGATTTCCAAGTTGCCACTGAAAAAATATACAATTTAACTTGTAGGTCATAACTTAAGTTTCTGTAGAAATACTAAGGACATTGAGATGCTTTGCAAACTTGTAGCTTTTCATGATGTCAAACTTTATTTAGCACTATGGGATTCCTTAGAAACTTAGCTGAAAACTGCAGCTGTATGTGACCTTCTTTGTAGGCATAAAAAAATCTTATGAAGACTTAAACTCCAGTTTGGTTGTTTCAGGACTTCTTCTGTTTCGTCTTTTTCCTTCTCTCATGCATGCACTTCTCTTCCCCTTTCCTGGTCAGATAGTTATTTGCAGGGGTGAGCATTATTCTCAGATACTTCCTAAAACAAAGTGAAAGGGCAACCACAAAAGAATTAAATTTAATCACTACTAAATGTTCATGGAATTAAACACTCTTTCTAATCATGTGAAATAATGGAGGCCATCCATGGTCAGCTTTGGTAGAAAAAAAAAAAAAAAAAAAAGTACTGGGAAGGAATTAAAATTAAGGACTAAGTGATGTCTTTTAATTCTGATCTAGCTATTTCTGTATTATTTCTGCGTTGTGAGTAAAGCAGTACTTCCTGAGGATTAATAATAGTACATGGTATCTAAATAACCTTTTGCTTTGAGTTGTTTCGACCTCTTGGGCAATGTATTGATCTGAAATGACGTTGCTATGATATGATCAAAAAGGAACAGAAGAACGTAATAATACGAGTAAATAAAAACCATCCACAGTAATTGTGATGTTGATGAACAGAACAAAACTTTTTTATGAAAACATCAAGGTTGGCATTTTTCCAGGGAAGATTGGTTGTCTTGTCTTTTCAGATCAATCTAAGGTTTTAGAAGTTTTTTTCACAAGAAGTTTATTTTACTTTTGAGATATTATTGGGGTGGAGGGGCAATGGAAATAGTTTAGCAGTTCAATTACACGCATTTTTATGTCTACTTTAAAATGTAATCTAATACCAGTTTACTTTTATGTACATGTGTGCACACCACCAACACTTGTGTTTAGAAGTAAGTTGATGGAGATACGGTTGCTGTCTGCTGAGGTGGCTTACACCAAGTTTGTAGACCATCTTTTCTGTTTTGTGTTGCTGGCAGTCATCTTCCATCATGTGCTGTGTTCTTGCATCTGCTTGTACAACCCCAGAAGCTGAAATGCTGGAAAAGCGGGGAAGAAGTATTCTATCCAGTCCTGTGTTATGTCTGATCGCTGATATCCATAGCCTCGGGATAAATCCTGTCAACTTTTAGTGAGGCATAGGCTTTAAGACATTTAGGCCTTGTCTTCATGGTTCATAACGAGAAAAATCGATGGAAAAACCACTGAAATTGTGATGTTAAAGCACATGAAAGTGAAAACTGGAACACAGGTCTGTTAGTTCTGATGTACTGTGTGCGACAGTTACTAATTGAAATCCATTTTTAGGCTTCCCTATTGCTCTAGAGGTATTGCCTACTACACAAGTGCCATATGATCATATGTGATCATACACAGCTATGCATATGAGAAGTATTACATAGATATTTATAGAGAACGAGTATTTTCCCTGCTGAAGCATTATTCTTTATTCTTCTTGTGCATTACGAGTAAATAAATTGAAATAGGGTAGAAAGGTTATTTTAACCAATTCATCAATGGAAGTAACTAATTTTGTAAGAGATAGAAATAAGCTCATGCAGTGAAAATAGCTATAATAGAAAAGTGTAACTGTAACCTTTGGCTTCTAAATTGTATGTAAAATCTATTAATTTCCTCTGCTAAATCTAATGTTTTTCTCTATAAAAAATGCTACAGGATCAAATGGGTGTTTTTGTCAGCAGTTAACGTTCTCCATGATAAATCAGTGTCCTGGAAAGAGTTCAAAGGCAGTTTAAATTCCTGTTTTCAGAGAATAGAGTTAAATATGTAATAATCTTATTGGAAAAGTTTAGTTCGCTGGGTTTGAGCCTGAAGTGCAAGTATGGCAGGGGTGTGGTGAATCTACTGACAGAGCAAATGTTTAGCTGGTCTCTGGTCCTCTTTCAGTAGGCTGAAATAGTTACTGCACGCCTGCATGCTTTGCTGGGTGCTAGGATAGTTACTTAGTTTGCCCATGAAATCCACCATTTCTGGAGTGAGCAGGTCTGCCCAGCTGAAGACTTCAGTGTTCTATATAGTGTTGCTTTTCTGCTTTTATGTGACTGGCTTTTACTGCAGATCCTGAATCTGTATGTTTATTGTCTTTTTTCAGCCTAAACCACATGTTGTATGTAGTCCTAGGCAGCATAGTTTGTAGTTGGAACCCATTTTATGAAATTTAGCTGTCTAGAAATAGTCTTTAAGCTAATTCTCTAATCAATATTTGTACAGAGAGGAAGGCTTGTCTAGTGAAGATGGAACAAATTGCTCTTTTTGACAGCTAAATTAAGTGGAGTTGGATCCTGGTTTATGTTTAGATTATGAAATAGTGAGTTTGAAAAAATATGAATTTGCCCAGTATGCTACTGCTGTGGAAACAACTGGGTAGGTGTTTTGGTAATCAATTATACAGGTTGATTTTCTGAGAGGGAAGGAGAACTTAGTTCACATGCACTACTTGCTTATAGTTTATAATCAAGGGCAATTTTAAGTGCTGAAGGTAAAAGATTGCATGAGAAAACACAGGGATTAGCATGTGGAGAGATTTTCATATAATGTTGATAAATATTTTCTTTAGACAAGAATAGTTTCAGTTTATCTCAAGTTACATTGACCTTGGTTATGTGGCATAAGAAGGTAACTTGATATAATTTCTTTACCACCAGAAATGATTGGTGGGAAGGGAAATGAATGACAAATTTGCTAAATTGACACTGCAATTTGTTCTATGTCTGATATTTCTGTTAGTTGTGAAAATAACTGTTTCTGATTCTTTCATGAGAAGAAACTAAGTTTCTTGACCTTGATTTACAACATGAGCAGCAAGGGTTGACTTGAGCTGAAGAGGCATGGTTTTGACTTTTAGAGCCGCGTGAAGAAATCTGTGACTGCAGCTTTGATAACTGAGCTCAAGAAATCTAACTTTAGATAGAAGAGACTGAAGTGTTCCCTGCAAAGAAAGGGCAGAAAGAACCCACTCAAACATGGGAGTGTATGTTGTAGATGGCTCCAGCAGCAGAAGAGATTGTGGGCCAAGATCGTTGTTCTGACCTCTCAGTACTGTATAGCCTATTTACAAGCAGCCTGTACCTCTCATTTTACTTTTTGTATTCTATCAATAGTTTTGTTAATTGTTAATAATAGCATAATTTAACCCATCTTGACTGTCATAATTAGTCAGCATAACAGCAGACTGAAATAAGCCTTCAGACTGCCTGTGGCTTTTGTGCCAGAATTCAGTTAAAGCAGAGTCCTAGTCCTCTTGCTGAAAAGATGCTAGCAGAAAATATTTTTGTAACTTCAATTAAAATTTCAAAACTGAAATTATTTTAAATTAATACATGTAACTTTAGAGTATTATTAAAAATATGAATATATTTTCTATAATGGGCTGAACACAGGATAAATCCAGTGCTGTTAATTAGGAATATCTGTCTGACCGATTTCCTGTCACACCACTGCAAGTCATGAAGGGGCTATAACCAGATGATGGCAAACAAATGATTAGTGCTACTCTGCAAGCTTTTATTTTAGAGCAGATATAGTTAATCTTTGTGAAGATGGCCCAGGTGTCCCATAGTTTTCTTCGCTCATTTTGTGGTTCCTTAAGGGAAGGATCATAAATGCTGTCTTGTAAGTTATAGGGAGAGGAAATAAGCTTTGTAGGAGATTTAGACTAGTCCTTCATGTTACTATGCTACCATTAAAACCTCATGCTAGGACAAAATTTTTAGTTCTAATACTCATTATTGCATTATTGATAGTTATGCCATAACTACTGTTTTATCCAGTATCTCCTGTTGGTTTTACTGGGTGATAGAGTAGAAAAACTCCCAACAGCTTTCTTGACTCAAGGAAGTAAGCACAACTGTTTAGTGTCTTAATGTTACTAGGATAAGTTGTATAAAATTGAACTCAGTCTTTAATTTAAAATGTGTTTTTTCTGATCATGGTTGAGATGGGAATGTTACTAGCAGCACTCTTCAGCTTCTTCTCTGCAAGATGGTAATTTATTGAGGGGTTTGCTGTTAAGTTGTGTGCCAAGTGCCTCTTGGTTTCCTGAATGGTTGCCTAGCCAATCTAGGGAAGCTGTTCTTAATCTTTTTACTGAGCATGTTTTTAATGAACCTTTATTTCAGTTAGGATTGTTACCACTAAGTTGTTGGAGTTAAATTTTAAGAGTTGTGTCCCCAAGAGCTTAGAAATAACAATTTAACGCTTTTGTACATACTGTTCTTTGGAAACAAATTGGTGGAAGAACATGATCTCTTCAGTGTGTAATAACCTGAAGAGGAACATATTTCAAAGAACTGAACAGTGTGAAGCAGCACTGGTACCTGCAACTGTTCTTTTGAATTTGCACAAGATGTTTCACATTGAAATATGTTTAGCTGTAATTGAAATCCAAATAACATCTATCTGGGAACTCAGTCTAGAATCTCAAGTGATGTGAAAAACTTCCTATAATTTCTCAAGTGTTTGATTTCAATATTAATTGACATCTGATACCTAAAACACTCTTGAAGCACTAGTGATGTATACCTCTGAAGAAAATAAATTGTTATCCTACTACAGCAGCAAAAATTGGGACATATATTGCAGTTACGGCCTCCTAAGAAATATTCTGCATTCTATGTTATAGCTCCATGTCCAGTGTGAAACTAAGTAATCATGTGTTTCTGTATTAAATAGTAAAATTTATTAGGTTGTCTGTAGGATATGATTGTTCTTAAAAGGCAGCAGGGTGGTTATACTGATCTTCAATAGGTGCTAGCTACTCTGTGATAATATTAATTCTTTTAAAACCTAGAACAGACAATGTTTAACTGAAAGTATGATGGCAGCTGTGGTGTTTTGCTACATCAGAAAGTCAGGCCTGTTGTGACAGACACCAGACTGCATGGATGACATCCGTAGATGACGAAGAGAATGATAGGTAACCCTCTCCTAATTTATTTAACTAATCTAGAGAGGTTCTCATTTTTATTTCAATATTGTCAATTTAAGGTGGGATTGAGGGGGGATACTAGGTCAAAATTAAGTTTAACTGAAGTAAATATTGTTCTCCTTTATATATAGTACTGTAAAGATGATGAAACTTCTCTTTCACTTCCTGAAGCAGGTTTTAAACTGGAAATGAGCTCTTCCTTCTGCCCAAACAGGTGGAGCTAGCTGTGTGTTTGATCCAGAAGCGATATGATACCTTATAGTGGGGAGCTGACGGGGAAGAAGAGGAAAGGGAGGACAAAGGTGGTGGTAGGGAATAAAACTTGTGCACATATACCTTAAATTAAACGCTTCTGGAGTGTGTAGTCAGTTAAACTGTGACAAAATTTCTCACTGACTGGTCTATAAGAAAATATGTAGCTTACATATTTATTATTTCTGGATGCAAGATCTGTATTTCGGAGGGGGAAAAATGCTTTATTTAAAATAATCAGCCAATGTTCAGTTAAAGACCCTCATTTATCTTCAAAATGAAAAGCTTTCTAATTTTCTAATGAAAGTTTTTTGTAATTCAGTAGATTTTGAAACATATCGGTCTAATCTGTCTTTTGAAAGAATTTTTGTAAGTGTTCTTTGTGTTTTGCTGCAGTACAAGATCTTAACTTGTAGGTGTTATTACCTTTTACATGATGAAAGATTTAAGAAGTGAAAGAAAATTGCTCACTATAAGCTGCTTTATTTACTTTATGGTGGCAAAAAAATTGTCTTTTCATAATGTTACCCCTGCCTAAGAGGTTAGTTGAGTGTATACTCATCAGGAATTCTTCTGAAATTTGTCATAAACCTGCATATTAGCTATACTTTTACACCATTGCTGTAAGAGTGCAGAAAAAGTATAAAGGCTTAATTATAATTCACTGTTACCTATGCATTAGTTACTAGATATTGAAAACTCTGTTCACAAATGGCTCCCTGCATTCTTTGTTAATTTTGCTGGTATTAAAATAATGAAGAAAGTCGAGAACTTGGTCCTGCCTAGGGGTGTCTTCCTGTCTTTGGAAAAATTATTGACAAGTTGGGGGGAAATACACTGTTCAGGGACTGGAATAAAAAGGAATACTGTTAAGTTGGTGAATAGCAGAATGCTTGCTGGCAAACAGGGCTCTGCCCTGGCCTTACAGTCCCAGGTATGGGAAGATCAGTATTTGTAAGGAATTTTCTGATTTTGCTCAGTTACACTAGAAACAGGTCCAACTGAGGCTTGCCAGGATCAACTGGGAACAGTGCAGAAACTCATGCTGTGCGATGTCAGTCAGTGGCAATTCAAGTAGTGAGTGAAATGGGTGTCTTGAACATGAGTAATGAATAATGTCTCACCTAGGAAAACGCAACAACTAAGAAATGAACAAAAAAGGAATTCAGATTTCTGAATGAAGGTTGGGGTTTGAGCATTGTGCCTACCTTCCCAGTAACTTGTGAGTAGAAAGAGCCTAAAACAATGGCAAATTGTTTAAACTTGACTCTACTGAGTATTTTCTTAAAGCAAAATTGCTTCCAGTTATGTAACTTCTAGGTATACTAACAGAATCCAGGACATTAATGGAATGTGACAGTGTGTCCCTAAGTCTGCTTTGAAAATGAGAGTTCCCATTTCTGTTCTAGTATTCATAATGGGGTATTTCAATTAGTTACGCCAGCCCCTATGCAGCACATCACATTTAATTTGCGGAGTTAGGATTGGATGTTTCCTGCAACCAAAAATTGGTTTGTTTTTACTGTGGTGGTGTGTGGGCTGATACCACCATCTGAGGTTATGAAATCAGTGTGCACCCTGTACCAAGAGAACAAAATTCTTTCATAACTCTATGGCTGCTGAACAGACACTCTAGTTTGTAAAATCTGAAAAAGTTGAGGAAAAAATTGCTAAGTTAAATTTTTGAGTAGAGTGAATTCAATTATTGGTAAAACTTGCTGTAGTTCTTTTATTTACCATTTTTGGAAATGTCTGCTAAATTTTTTTTAATAGTTAATTTTTTCTGCTGTTCTAGAATTATATAGTCTTAACATTCAATTACTTAAGCTTTTTCTGCTAGGGAACATCAGACATGAATGAAATGTCAATGACTTGAAGTTAAATTCTAATTACATATAGAAAGAGACCTAAATGGCTAGTGAGGTTAAAGAGACTAATGAAAGGAACACAGTTCACTCTTTCAAATGGTGTTCTTGCATTTGCCAAATCAATTTTAATTACATTCATAAAGATATCTGGTTCTTCTGAAGTACAGCTTTGAGTCTGTTTCAGAGTAATGGGAGGTTACATTTGGCTGGTTTTTATTTTGGTGCTGTTCAGTCAAGTTATACTTTCCTCAAGAACAATGTACTTCGAATTGACTAGGTGAGCATATAGAAATAAAGAAGCTTTTTTCTGGTACTGTCTTGTATAACACCTATATCTTTATAATATCCCTTTAGATCACAGTCAAGTAGACTGCTGTCAGATGACTGAAACTGATGTAAAGATTTGTAACCAAAATAAGCATTTGTTTTAACAGTCAACAAGATGAAAAGGGAGTCTGAGTGGGACACATGAAATGACTAAGGAAGTTGGCAAGGATTTAATAGTCAGGCATTTGACTGTGATAGTTTGATTGCATAATCAGAAAGTTTTTATTATTATGCCAATTGCTATAATCCAATTATGTTGCAGCAATCAGACTTGTTCTAATTTCTCACAACATCTAGAGATGCAAAGGAAGCACTTTGCTCGCTCAGCCTGCAGCAGAAGTGAATAGAGACCCGTTCCTTCTAGGAAGCCCTTAGTATTAGCACTAGGTGCATTGTGGAGATCTGAATGTAGTTGGAGAGAATTATTCTCTTAAAGTCTTACAGTATAAACCTAGGATACAGAGAAGATATCAATTCTTTATTTTCTTTCTTCTGCCCCCCCCCCCCAGTACTCATTGTTTTTTGATTGGTGATGAAATAGGGTGTGAGTTCCTCTTCATGGGGAAGATTGATTTGGTGTTGCTGTTACTTGGTGTGTTCAGCTTTGCCAGTTACTCTGTTTCTACTCTTATATAGTTACGTAATAAAATTTTTCTTTCCACATTTTATCTTTTTCAGTGACTGTGTGCACTTTACATGTAGTAGCTTGCTGTAGAAATGATTACAGATGGCCACAGTAATTTGGCTTCTTTTGTGATTATTCATTTCTGAATATTCACAATTATTCATTTGTGAAACATTGAATCTCCATTATTTCTCTTGTAAAGAAAATAATGCTACATATTCCATTTTCATATGATAATTTCTCCTTTGTAAGGACTCCCCTAATTCAGTTTTTCAAGAGGTGGAATTGAGGTCACTCAAATTGTGTAGATCCTTATCATTCTAGTCACTTAATTCTACAGCGTTCTGAAGTGTCTTGTGGTTTGGGATGTTTAGCAAAATGGTATGTTGTTTTGTTTTGTTTTCCTTCTTATAGCAGAGATATACATTGTCTTTTGTGGAACTTAAAACTTCATGAACTGAGAATTGGATGCCAACCTGGTCATTCAATGTTCTGTAGAAAAAGTCTCATCCATATGTGGCTGCTGTCTTGCTCAAAAAACCCCAGCATAATGTGCTTTCCTTCACATCATTTTGGATCTAGCTTGCTGTGTATGTACACTTACTGCTTTGTTACTTTAATGAGAAGGGAGCTACTTCATCCAGCCTGTTTGTGGACTGTAATAAGGGATTTATATTGTCGGGTAGGATGGTTCAGGAATGCAATATGTTGAGAGTTCCCCTATCTGGCATGGGATGCGAAGTTATATTTGGTATTCTGAAAGCTGCCTGAAAATACATTTAATGGCTCACACCCTCTGGCAGAGTAGAAAATGGCTGAGAAATAAGCATCTGACCCTTCCCAAGTGCTATGTTTTTCAAGTAATTTTTATATTAGTTATTTTCTGCTTATATGATTTAAGAACTATTTGCATGCCTTTGAAATACTTTTTACATATATATGTAATAACAATGTAATGATACAGTAGTTCTATTCCAGCTGTGATTTCTGCCAATCTCTTGCTGAGAATGTAATCTAGAACTCCTCAAAATCAAATCTGAGAGCTTTTTGTAGTGGTTGTCAGCTGCATCATTTTTCGCAGTTGCTAGATGCACTGTGATAGAACTAATAATGATTTGAAACAGTAGTTGATACAAAGATATCCTACTAATCTGAGAATTGAAGGAAGAACTGCTGAATTACAAAGTAGGTTCTGTAAATTCATGTATTGGTAACAGAGTTGTCTGCTCTGTTTTCCACTAATTTCTGGTCTTAGTCCTAAAAGCAACAACAGCAAAGGAATCTCTGGAGGAATAATTTACATGTAACATGCATGATAGGATTTCAACTGAGTGTCTGCATATGCATGTGGGACCATCCCCTAAAGACACTGCATGAAAGGCAAAGAATAAAACCTTTTATATATGACTTTATGGCATGTTTGAATTTGCAGGATTTATGTCCAGTTCTAAATGGATGTGATAATTCTAACTTTCCATGTGAGAGCAGTCTTCCTGACTTCAGATTTGAGTAAGTGGCAGAAGCATTTTTGCAAAGTATCAGAAACACCGTGGGAATGAATAAAGGCTGCAGTATTTGGTTGGGAGTTTTTGCCATGTTTTAATGGTGTAACTTCATTAAGTGCATTTGTAATTGTCTATAATTTTGGAAATGCACTGCATTATAGAATTAAATAAATGCCTGCTGCATCTTCAATGTTAGTGTTCTATTACTTTGCTAAATAAAAATTGTAATAATGCTTTTAGGGGATATGCTGCGTATATAATCATGCTTTCAAGGACCACTTAGCTCATTGTAATGGGGAGGAAAGGAATGGAGCTAGTTCAAGTCAGGATATGAAATAGTTACTTTGCTAAGAGTCATAGTTACATGCAGGAGAGTAGTTAATGATAGGTAATGCTTCCCATCTTCTGCTCTTGCACTTTGCTTCATGATTACATGAGGTCTCTGAGGAGAATCGTTACTTTCATGGCAACTATCTGAAGTAGAGCTCTATTCAGAGGTGTAGTGAGCTAGTCAACTAAGTAATAAAATCCTAGCACTTGGTAGCAGATAGGTACCACTTAAAAGGCTAACCAATTTATCACAATCCCAGCTAACTGGTGGTATTATATTGCCAGCAGCCTCCTAGGAGTTCTGCTTCCCTCTTATCAATGGTCATCCTTCAGGATTCTGGTTGAGCAATGGACAGAGTGATGTGAGCAAAGTAGCCTAATGATAACACGTAGAATCATAGAATGGTTTGGGTTGGAAGGGACCTTAAAGATCACTCACTCCCACCCCCCTGCCACAGGCAAGGACACCTTCCACTAGACCAGGTTGCTCAAAGCCCCATCAAACCTGGCCTTGAACCCTTCCAGGGAGGGGGCAGCCACAGCTGCTCTGGGCACCCTGGGCCAGCGCCTCACCACCCACACAGGGAAGAATTTCTTCCTTACATCTAATCTAAATCGACCCTCTTGCAGTTTAAAACCGCTACCCCCTGTCCTATCCCCACACCCCCTGATCCAGAGTCCCTCCCCACCTTTCCTGTCCCCCCTTTAAGCCCTGGGAGGCCGCTCGAAGGTCTCCCCGGAGCCTTCTCTTCTCCAGGCTGAACCCCCGCAACTCTCTCAGCCTGGCCCCCCAGGGGAGCTGCTCCAGCCCCCCCAGCATCTTCTTGGCCTCCTCTGGCCCTGCTCGAGCAGCTCCGTGTCCTTCTGCTGTTGGGGGCCCCAGAGCTGGCCCCAGCACTGCAGGGGGGTCTCCCCAGAGCGGAGCAGAGGGGGAGAATCCCCTCCCTGGCCCTGCTGTCCCCCCTGCTCTGGGTGCAGCCCAGGTTATGGTTGCTGCTAGAGGCATGTTTAAAAATGAGAAAATTCAGAGGGAGAAATTAAGGAGAAAAAATATTTTTGGATATGTTCCATGTTCCTCTACTTTAAACACAAAATCAAATTCTCACTAGCTATCATGTAGAAATTCCCAGCTGGCCTAAAAGGAGTTGGGATTTTATGTAGGAGATCATAGTAAGTATTGATAACAAATTCAAGGAGGTAATAAGTAGAGCTGAAGTGGTAAATTAAGAAGTATCAGGCTTGGAGATGTGTTTGAAAACCAGTTAGAGCAGACAAAATTTCACAGCAATGCAACTGGAAAAATGGAACATGGAAACATATTTCTCCCAGTAAAGAGGAGAAAATTTGACAATGTACAGTGCATATTAATATAACACAACAATTCTTTTATGACTTAGAGGACATTGTATGAGATAGGGAGAAAAGACCAGTTGAATACTACATACCTGAATCTGGTTTAAACTAAAAAAAAAAGGCTTCTATTTTATGTGAGGCTTGACTCTTGCTTTATGTTCAGGAATTTTTCTTTTATGCATCAAACCTCCATTTTGATTTTTTCATGACCTTAACCTGTGGCAAGTCAGAAGTGACACTGACTGCATGCTGTACATAGTGATGAGGCCTACGAATCTGGTCCTAAAAGAGGTCGTGTTGCACAGGTCCCTAAGTAACATGATCTGCTTGCTCTGGGAAGTGCTTTATTTGGTTCAAGGTGAACTTTCAAAGCAAATCACTAGAAGGAGATTGCTTACTGCACTTTTCATTCATAATGAGATCTTGCTCCATGTCAAATATGTTCTTTTAGGTGAAGCCAAAGGGAAACGTGTGCTCCAAAAGCACTCCCAGTGCATCCAGCTGCTGGTGGGTGCTCTGACTCTTGGGTCTGCTAACAGTAGTCTAAATATAAGTCCTCTGGGAGAAATGCAGAATGGATTTCTGGTTCTCATGCCCAGCTGCTTCACTGATCAGATGTCTCCTATTGTGCAACACTACTTGCTGATACAGATGCAGTGTGCTCATGTGTGTAGCAGACACTGTATCTACAGTAGAAACTATTGCAGTTCGTTACTACTTACAAGCTCCTTACTTTACTTTTCCCACCATTTAGAAGCACCGCTGAAGGGACATTGGGTCTTGCAGAACTTGAATGAAGTTTTCAATGTATTTTTCTCCTCTTTTGCTACTGAGAGGGGAAAAAAAAAAAATCTTACTGAAACTTTGAAAGTGTATTTTTTTTTACACAACTGAGTCACTCTTGAACTATAGTAGATTTGTGCATTAGAGGAAACTGCATAATTGTTTTTTTTTATGTTGCTGTCTTGTGATTCTCCGAATCCTCAGGTTTAGCATGTTGCAAACATGACAGTATCACTTCTGTTAATAAAATGATTTTTTTTTTTTTGTGCTAGATGATGCTAAATATTAAGGCTTTTTTAGTTAAATTATTTGGGTTATTTTTTTCATTTCAGCTTAGGTAAAGAGGAACTGATATTGTGTGGTCCTCCCAGTGTGTGTGGGAAATTTAAGAGCAGTCTGGCTTTGTGTTCTGTCAGAGAACAATTTAAAAGCACAGCTGTTGACCCTTATTTTCCAAATACAGAAGGGAAACTTACCCACTGATGTATAAATCATAGAAGAGGGAGTAAATCACATCAATATGCAAAACTGTTGAGGTAAGGTGTCTAAGCCAATAACACCAGCTTATTTGTATTTACCTTCCCCCCAGAAAAACAGAACAACACAGCTATTGTTTGTGAGTCTGAACTATTGAAGTTAACAGCAGAGCTTAAAAGTTTGGTGTTTTTGCACATTAAACTTGTCCAAATGATTTAGTTTGTGGATGCCTACTCTGAAGTATCCTTCAGTCTAGGGAAGACTTTTCCTATGACTGATTTTACTGCTCTGATGGACATTCCTGTTGATGCCAGGATTTGGAATGTAGTCATGCTGTACGTACAGACCTGCTGCTGTGTTATGAGAAGGATGTGTGTGAAACTAGCTTCTTAATGAAGGAATTGCTGGGTACAAAGCATGTTTTCTAAGTAAAGCAATGATCAGTTGGTACCTTCAGACCAGAGAGCTGAATGTTGATGCATTGTATGTGAAAGAAAATAAAATGTAACAGAAACAGTGTTATTGGAAAAAAAGACTATGACTTCTTCCCTGAGGTGTGCAGGGGCCATCTGCTACTGGAGCATTTAAAAAGGCCACAGACAATTTCTATTGTAGAACACAAATGAACTCAAGTGAAAACAAATGTGTCACCATATGCTGCACTATTTTGCCACATACTGGTATGTTTGGTAGTAGCAGAATTGTGAACGTGGCTGGATTGTCACAGAAGGATCAGAAGCAATTTTTTCTGGAGGTTGTTTATCTTTAAACTTACTTAAGGCTGTTTAGTTAATACTAGTATAAGATATCATCAGCTACTCTAGTTGTTTCCAAATATCAATAACTTGCGGTGAACAAGGCTTTTTAGAAATGGGTTTTGCTCTTCTTTGTTCCACTGTAGAATTAAGAGTAAACATAAATCAAGTACGTTATTTCAGAATCAATATTACTGTGGGCTAAGCATAGAAAATAAACAGTATTTGTCTGCCAGGGTTTGGATGGAAGACTTTAACATGAGGTGTAGGAACAAACAGCAGTAATTAATAGTAAGTGTGGGTGTTCTGTGTGCATATATAATACTGAAAAATGCTTTAGATGAAACCTGAAACTAGTATTTTGACAATGTAGCTTAATTAAGAGACTTAAAGACCATTTTCACAGCTGCAAACTTGTCATGGACAAATTCAGGTCAGGTTGTTGAATTCTTTCTGTTTTGGGAAATATCCTTTCTGGCTTAGCTCATAAGTAGTTCTGAAAACCTCTTTGGTCTCCTGGAAAAGGAGAAATTTCATAATCAAATCTGAGATGGAACATAATTTTAGTAGTAGGCGAGAGATCCTCTGTACTAGAAAAATTTGCTTGGTACTTCTGTTTATTGAATATCATTGAGGTTGCAAATTCTTCTGAAACATGGAAAAAGAATAAATTCACAAAACACGTCAGGATGGGACCTAAGGGATCTGTTGTGAACCACAAAATATATTTTTGAGTCGCTGGTAGATCACTTGAGGCAAAAAGGCTGGGAGAATGTATTAAGGAAAAATTACTTCGCACATTCCCTAAATACATTTAATTGATGTACTTCCTAATTAATGGTATTTTGAACAGTGAATATGTTTAGGTTTGAGGAAAACTCCTGTGTAATGTATTAGTGAGTTTGCATAGTGATTAAAACAAAAGATTAGCTAACATATGGCCTTTATGATAGGATGATTTAATCCTTTTGTTGAAAATATATCAAGTAATAAAGATTATATGTGATAAACACTTTTAGTCCACTTGAACCATGAAAACATCTGTATGGCCATGGTGATTCTTGTGGAAGCTGGGAAAAAGCTGTCTCTTAAAACAGTAGGTCCTGTGTCAGATTGAGTACTTTATCACCTGTAACATTTGGATACAGTGCTCTGGCTGCAGTGGCTAATATTGAACCACAGAAATCGGAAACCGACTAACTAGAAATAACAAAGCCTTTTATTTCCTTAATCAAATTTTGAAAAACCTAAATTCAGTACTATTGGAACTTTTGGTCAAGTGAGGTAAGACTTGTTTATCTCCAGAATGGGAAAACTTGCATCAGTTGGAATTTCCTTAGGTGACCAACACTGGCAGAAATTGAATTGCAGTCATTTTTTTTAAAAAAAAAAAAAAAGGTTTTATATTCCATGTCCTTAGAGAGCTTAATCATTGAGCTGGCTTTAGTTGAAACAACACAATTAGATTGCTTTAGATTTCTCCTTGGAAATTTATAACTGTCTGTACCACATTTGCAGTGTTCTGCTACTAAAGTCTCTGAATATACACATGAAAAGAAGCTTTTCACACAGAATGAGAAATGTTAGCTTGGATTTTCAGAGAAAATATAACAGCAAAGCCCCTTCTTCTTCCTTAATATGCTTTAAGTTAGTCTTTTTTTCTGCCTAATTAACTTTATTAATATTAATGACTACAAACTGGCACTCCCTTATTTCAAGGGATCTAAACTTTAATACTTATCTTGGGACCCAGAGGACATGTACGTTATCATGGTCTGTGAATGTAAAACAAGGGACCTGAAGTGGTCTAATTACCTCATTCTTAGTAATGCTTAAGAAAACCAATTTATCTAAGTTGCAAGCCAGACATGAAAGAAATATCTGAAACTAGACCTGTTTCTAGTGACACAAATGAACAGAGTGTGTGGGGGAAATAGCTCTAGGTAGATTTACCTTGTTTTTCTTTTTGTTCTTTGTCATTTCTTCTGAGAAGACTACAAGCTGGACAAGACAGCTATGCTTTCTAGTCTTGTGTGAGAGGCCCAGGAGCAGCTAATGCGAGTTGAGGAAGATGCTCTTTCCTGCAGCAGCAGCTGTTTTAGTGCACCTACAGCTTTGCTGCCTCTGGGGGGTCTGTGTGCTTTTGTTGCTGTCATTGTTACTGCAGCTTGTGCAGAGATGTCTGCAATACCGATAAATTAGTAGGGGTGAAGCTTTGACAGTGCTGAACTCAGCATGGATAACTGCCTGAACACATACTTGAACTGTTAAATTGATTTTTGCAGCTATGATGACCTCTCAGTTTTTGAACTGTATTTAGTATCTTAAAGCTGGTTTAGGGGTTTTTAGGGAGGGGACTTTGTCATCTAACATGTAGTGAGTCTTCCCTGTCCTTCTGCTGCCATTATCCCCTAGACCAGTTATCCTGTTTGCCAGCACTATGCAGACATCCTGGATGCTGTAGGGTGTCTTGGGCAGCACCAGGTGCCCACTGGTAAGTTGTTCCATCAAGCCACAGGTGACTATTCTGAAGCAAGATTGGGAGTTTCCACTTGAGCTGAAATCACCGCAGTGATACCAACTGCAGACATACACTGAGATTACTCACTGGTCATGTTGGTTACACTGCAGAATACAGCTTAATTTAATCTCTTAATTTTAATTACTATTCACATGCGATATAAGGATGCTTTCCTACCACATATTTCTGTAAGGTCTATCTGAATAACTAATGCACAGCATATGAAAGATTCATATTGAGGACTGTCTTTTAAGATACCATATAGTAATTAGGTTTTAAAAATATATTTCTAAAATAGAAAAAATAAAAAATAATTCAAAGTATTAAGTAGATAGTTTCTAAAGGACATCTAGCTATGCAGGAAAATACTTTCAAAGATTAATGTTTCATTTACAGTTCTCAATTGAAATTTATTTTCTTCCCTAGAAGAAGAAAGGGAGGGCTGCTCATTTTTTTTTGTTCAGCTTGGACAAAAAAGCAAGCTGGAAAGCAAGAGCAAGGTTATTGAAAGCCCTCTCTCTCTCTGAACTGAGAAGAGACATTTTGTGGCTAGTGAGTTGCACAAATTGTCACATTAGGAGAAGAGGAAATGGCTTCAAGTTGCACCAGGGGTGGTTTAGTTTGGATATTAGGAAAAAATTTTCACCAAAACAGTTGTCAGGAGCAGGTTGCCCAGGGAAGTGGTTGAGTCACCATCCCTGGAGGTATTTAAAAGATATGTTGATGTCGTGTTTAGGGACATGGTTTAGTGGCAGACTTGACAGTGTTAGGTTAATGGTTGGACTCAATCTTGAAGATCTTTTCCAACCTAAATAATTCTATGATTAGAATTAAAATCTGCAAAGGCGGTTCACTACCTCCGTGTTGTTTGCTCAATCACAAAAGGAAAACATGACTCCCATCAAGTGTTCAGTCTTGCATCTTGCAGTCTGTCACTATCCCTTCTCTTCCCTGTATCGCCTTAACAAGTATGGCACACACAGTGACCTGAGGCACCCAAGTTGGCACTAGAGCATGAGTAGAGGAAGCTTGGGTTTTTTTCCTATAGCTTGTGGGGAAGATATAAAGGGGCAGGTGTTATGCTCAGTTATTTGTGTTTCTTCCCTGTAATCCCAGGCTCTCTTTACTATTTATAAGGTTATTTCATTCTCTGATAGGCAGCGCACTGTCAGCTGCTAATGTCTTCAAGGTAATGTGAAGTATTTTTGGTATCTTTTTTTTTCCTGGCTTACAGTGTGTGTCTGCCTACCTATTCATATCCACTCCGTTAAAAAACATTCTTTATTTTCTTACTGAACAAGATATATTGGAAAAATTGAGATCTGCTTTTACCCATTTTTTTATAATTTGCAATGCATAGCACATGAAACGGAAATGCCACATTTTATAAAAAGCTTAATGTCAGTCATGTAACTACTGGTAGAAAGGTGGACGAGAATTTTAGAGGGTCTTCAGTACATGATTTTTTTTCTGAGTGTGTCAGATTTTACTAAACTAGAATGCTTATTCCGGTTGCTGTTGTCTTGTTTTGTTCTGAAATAGTGCTTAGTGTTTCCTCATTGCTTTAAACTTGTTTCTGTAATGAAATAAAGATCTTACACGTAGATGTCTCTACCTGTATTTGTCTCTAAGAAAATTTTACCTATAGTGAAGTGCAATTCAGTTTATATTTCTTACTGTTTACAGCTCCTGATAATTGTACTTGTGGTTTCAATTATAGCTGGATTAAACATAGCCTGTCTATAACTCAAAACTAGTGAGTTATTTCTTTATGCCAACTATTAAGGCCAAATGTGGTCTTAACAACCCAAGTACCACAGGTTGCAGTTTTTCTGTGGGTGTTCAGAGCAATCATCACTTTTAGCTGTATAACTACAGCAGATTCTTTCCAGTAATTCCCAGTCCATAGTAGTATGTAGGCACTCTGTGCAGCCATGTTTGTATGTCCTTCTGCCCCCTAAAAGAAAATAACTATTAATGTCCTTTTCCTTACGTTGAAGTGATTTCATCCATTTGAGACAGTTATCTCCACTTTTGTATTATTCAAAGCGCTTCATACAAATATTCTCTTCTACTTGATGAGATCTTTTCAATACATCTATTGCTAATAACACACATAACCTTCCTTTAATTAAGCTTGATGAATTATCCCTTAGCATTCTTCTACCATTTTTGTACTCTGTCCTTCATAAAGTAAACTCTTTCATTTTATCTATCAGTTACTTCATTTGAAATTTCAATAGTTTTCTTGATTATTGACCAAACATTTGCCAATATTTTTGTCATTGTCTCATAAAGATAGTGATTTGATAGGAGAAACAGCTTTCAATTGGCTTTCAAACCCTCACGAAGAAAGCTTCAAAAAACCCTCAGCTGGATATATTGTTGAAATGTTATTTCAAGACATGTACCTGAGGCAAGGTTGTTGCCTGTCAGAGTGCTACAGATATGCTACATCTCTTTCTGATATGTAAATAGCTGCAGCTTGTGGGGGACACAGGATGGAGTTTGATGGGTTTCGAAGTGTGGAGAGAATTAAATAAAGACATGGGTAAAGATGGCCTCCTTTTGCTTTCTCCCCAGCCAGATCTAGGATTTTCAGAATTTGGTCATTGATGTCCTGCTGCTTTTCCTGCTCAAATCAGTGGTTACGAACTCCAGTGGAAATAGTGTTGGGGTAATGCTAGGCTCTACTGAAAGAGTCCGCTCTGCTCCTCCAAGTTCTGGAATATTTGGATAGCTGAATGTAAACAAGTCATAGTATTATTGGGGCTGTCCAGTACTTGTTTCCTTGGCTGCATGAGAGTTTTATGCTAGTTATTTGTTATGGGGCATGATTTCATCTACCAGGAAACACTAGTTTCCATTTTGTCCTTTCTCATGATGTTTCTGTTTCAGGTATTTTAAGTTACCCAGCTGGAAAATGATAAGATATATAACTTCTCTCTTCTGTTAAAGTTGTGGAAAAACATTAATTTGGTTGATTTTCTTTATATAACTGGCTTGCCGATACATTATCTTCTCAAGATAGATTCTTTTAATTTTTCTTTCACTTGCCTTTTCTTTTTAAATCAGAAAATTCTACTGATCTCTCTGAGTAATGATCTCTATTGCTATCTGTGTGTAACCAGAACACTTAATTTTTTTGTGTTAGCTTTACTAAATTGAAAGTAGTTATGGTTATTATCCTCTTCTACCTCTTTCTTTTTTTTTTTTTTTCAGATGTGTTGTTGTAGGAATTACAAAACACGCTTTCAAGAATGACTGGTATGTTGATGGAGATGTTTTGGTAGGCAAAGCAAGAACAGAGTGAAGTCTGGCAATATGTTTATTCTTAGTACTGCCTCTGTGCTGCACACCTGTTCAGAAAATAAGTGTAAATCAGAGGAGTCTCTGATTTAGTGCACGCTTCATGTCCTGAGGATTATTTCAGTCAAATCTGAAAAGTTTTCATTCTAAATTAGAGTTCTTACTCATCGAGCTGATCTCGATGAGGCTGTTAAACAAAGCAGTTTAAGTTATTTATGAGCATGAACATGGAGAAGGGGAAAGTATCCAATATGGATTATTTTTTATCATTCTGAAGGAAAAAAAAAAAGCTAGAAACAATTCTTACCTCACTTTAACTCTTTTTTTGCTAAAGAATAATAGAACTAAATGGCATTTGTGGCCTCTTATGTTTTTTACACTTTTATCACCTGAATCTAAATTCATTATCTCTTTTGGTAAGTACACTATTCTATTTTATTTAAAATTTTATAAAACAGGAGGTCTGTAACTGTTACTAAGTGAGGAGTGTTTTCTGCATGTTACTCTGTGTTAAGAATCTATTTTTATTATCATTGGTGGTACTGAACATCAATTACTGGTGGTTCTATTACCATAACTAGTCTTTTGTACTACTATTTCTCTCTGTGAGCTTCTGGTCAGTTACTAAACTTCCAGACTTACCTTTAGTTTTTATTCATCTTCATCTAAAAGAACAGGTTAAAAAGTTAAGGTAGTAACTTCCAAGTCAACCTTTCTAGTATCGGTTAATTTGTCCTAAATACTTCCTAACCTGGTGTAGTCCCAAAGATCATGGGTGCTATTAAACAGTCATAGAAACATGCAACATAAACCTGTTAAAGGCTAATCTATTATCTTTCTATCAACTAGACTGAGTTTACCGTGCCCTGTAGACAACTTCAATCTTTCTTAAATTTTTCTTTCCTCTCATAGTGAGGAGTAATTTGGGAGTAATATAGTAAGAAAGATATTTCTGGAGTGGTTTGTGTATGTAGTCTGTCTTTATACGAGTGAGTACTCGTACGATATGCGTGCACAGGCATATGTTAGCATTAGAAGCACGGCTTGGAGGTTTCTATTGTTTCATTTCCTACAGATGACACTTATATTTTTTTATTGCCATTTTTATTTAACAGTCTGATTACTTCCTATTAAGTTCTCAGGGGCTTGCTTACATTATTATCTCTGTTCACATTTCCCTGTGCCATGGACTATAGAACTTCAATCTTCTTTTATTTCATATGCTTGAATCTGACCTGCATGTTTAAGATAAAAACTGGAGTGCTTATTTGGATTTTGCTGCTCTTCAGTGTTCTTCTGTGCCTGCTCTTTCCTCCTTTTCAGCTATATCCTATTGCTGTACTTGGAGCAGATACCCATTTTGGAAGCCTTTTGAATTTTTTCACATTAATTTTGGAGGAAGAAATAATATAATTTGATCTTCAAGTGTTTGAATGCCATCCTGTACATTTGAAGAAGTTGAGATGAATTTCTCTGAATAGGCCCTAGAGTCTGCCTGAATGACTTAAATTCCACTGGGGACAGTTAGTTTGAAAAGCGAGGGATTTTTCAGCTTCCCACTCAGACATTACACTTGTCCAGGCAGTTAAAGGAGCTCACCATGCTAAAAAAGATGTGGCATAAATTCCTCTGTCCTCAAATTCGATTTTAGTTCTCAGCTGTCCCACTAGCTCTAAGAGATGTGATCCAATACATGCTCTTTGGTTCTTTATGCAAGGATTTTGGGCCTATATATCCTAGCTGCATGGGTAAGTCATGACATTTCTTATCAGTTAAAGATGGAATCTCTATATTCTTTAATTAGAAAAACTTCTGTGTCTTTTTTCCCCTCTCAGATGGGGGGTGGGGGGAAGTGAGGTTTGAAAGCATCTTCTACAGTCAGAATAAAATAATGGGTTTCATGTGGATTGACAATAACTGCATATTTTATCAAGAGCTATAAAGAGCTTCACAGCTTGGCCCTGGGGAAGAACAAGGGCTTGTACAGACTAGATTTCTGAAATTTATCCTGTAGTCCACCAAGACCTCCGACTTGCCCCTGAGGGAACTCTTGTGTTCCTGTGTCAGTCAGGAGACTCCTGAACCCTTCTGCTATCTTAGTGATCTTTTCTCCTGCAATTTCTTGCAATTCAGGATAACTTTTACTGCTACTTATTGTTATTTCACTTAGATATCTGTTTTCCAGTTTTAGCACTTGTCAGAATTATCTGAAAATATAGGGTGACTAAAGGCTTTCAATCAGCATTATTAGTATAAAAGCATTGAGAGCTGAAGAATAGTGCCACTTTGGAGACTTATTTTCCAATTAATTTCTTGTGCGTGCACAGAGTCAGAAATAAGGTTTCTTAATGTGGAAATGAAAAGGCATAAACATGTACTTTTCCTTTAGGTGTGGTTATGAAATCCATCATCATCTTTTGTGCTCAAATATCTTCTCTTTAATTGCATTTGTGAAAATCTGACAGAGTAAACAAAAACTTAATTTACTTGGGCAACAGGAACATGATGAATGCGTATATTGATAGTACCTGGGGCAGAAAAAAAATCTGCGTATTTTTTTCCTCAAATTAAATTGATTCTTGATCTGAAAAAATACAAATTAATTACTTTATCACTGAAGGAGGAAGATACAAGGATCCTGTTGCGTGAAATGATGTGATGTTAAGTCACTTTTGAGAATATAACTATCTTTTCAATGTTACTAGATGAAGACTTCTGTTTGCTTGGTGTCTGCTCTTTTGCATCTCCTTCATGTGTAAAAGTAAAGCCTTTTGTACTTACAGTGGAGTTTATTTTCTGTGATATTGTACTTGTGGAAATGAAGTCTTGGAGCAATTTACACAGGTTCCATCACTTTTTTTTTTTGAAGTGATCTCCCAACAGGGAGATAAAAGCTAATTTATCTAATTTATCTAATTTAAAGTAAGCAAAAAGTTTTGAAGCTACAACAGAAGCATATCCTAACTGCTGATAGTTCTTGAAGAGCATATGTCTAGCTGGTTTTATTGAACATATTCTCTTCAAAAGCTTCAGATGGCTAAAGGGCCAGAAATAGCTTCACGTGTATGTTCCTGTACCTTAATGAGGATGTTCCTGTACCTTATGACTGATAGCTACTGAGTTCTGTGAATTTTTAGCAATAGAACTTTGCCTGATGTGCCTATTTTTGTATATGTAGCATTTCCCCTCTTAATATAAATAGGTAGATGCAGTTTCTTCAAACACTTATTCTTTCTTTATACCCCAAAATTACCAAAGTAATTGAAAAACCTTTTATGAAACATTTTCTTCTTTCCAGATGAACATCACTTGCTTCTCTTTTATTAGAAGTTAACAAGGTTAAGTGAATAAGGGGATATTTAGAATTGTTCCGCACAACTATAAAAAACATATATTTTCAAATATATATTCATAAGGTATTTACAGAAAGTATATTTGAAAAGATAACAGGATTTCTTAGCCCAGACTAGGATTTAGGACGCAGTAATGCTCTTTATAGATTAAGGTTTGTTTTTTTCTTCATAATCCAGCTTTCAGCCAACCAGGGGTTTAGTACTCAATACTGTTGAAAAGACATCTGACATGTAAAAGCAGCATATGTTCAGTATAAAACATTAATTTATTGAGGGGAATCCTGATTTTGTAATTGAAGATACGAGAATTTCCTGTTGATAGAAATGATTGTTCTTTGAGTTCAGTTCATTTGAGTTTCAGTTCATGAAATGTTCATGTGGTAAATATCAGCGTAACTTAGTGAATGTCTTACTTTGCTATCGTAACTAGGGTTTGAAATGGGAAGCCCAAATGACTGTTCCAGTGAGAATTCTTTTCCATGTGCACGAGGGACTGTGTATAGCATTTGAACACACCCTTCAATGGGTTTTTCAGGATCTCAGGAATCGGGATCTATCTTTGTGGTAGCTGGGTATGAAGGCAAATTTGGTCTGTAATTTGGACAAAAGAAAGAAGATAAGCATGGGAGAAAGTTGTCTACTGTGGCAATTTGACAAAATTGGGAGCTCCCTGGAGTACAATAGGCAGGGAAGGAAGTGCTTTTGTCTTTCAAACTGGAAAAGTAACCTGTGTTTTTGTTTCTCCCTCTTCTTATTGCTTTGTTGGAACTTAAACATTGCTTGTCACCATAATCATTCCTTTGGTCCTTTGTTCATCCACTTCGGATGCAATGTGGTGCCTGCCTTTCTGTAATGTGGAAGAGACCAAGCATGGACACAGATCATTAATGGACTAGTAACATATTTCCTTTGACTTTTCTGTGGGTTACCATTTGGAACTGTGCTATGAATGGGATGAGGCTCTTGTCCACTTCGAGGCTTTGTAAAAGATAAGGGGATAACAGATCTGATACAAAATGGACCGTGAAGCAGATACGCTCTCATGCCTTTGTCATTTCTGACTCAAGTGATTGTTGGGTCCTGCTAAAATCAAAGCACAAATATCTGTAGAAGATAAGAGCAGAAACTCTTTGTGGATGCCAGCTTTTTTTAAGGAGGAGGATTTAGGGTGATTGGGAATAAGGAGAGACTCGGGATGTGGAAGGAGGAAAGTTTCTCTGTTTCTGGTGAAGGGGATGGTAAACTGGAAGAGTAGCAGCAATTGGGAAGCTAATACAGAAGGGAGGCAGAAGGAGGGATGTTTGTAGTTGGAGAAAACTGTAGAATCATAGAATGGTTTGGGTTGGAAGGGACCTTCGAGATCACCCTGTCCCAACTTCCCCCAGCCCAGGGTGCTCAAAGCCCCGTCCAACCTGGCCTTGAACCCTTCCAGGGAGGGGGCAGCCACAGCTGCTCTGGGCACCCTGGGCCAGCGCCTCACCACCATCATAGGGAGGAATTTCTTCCCTAGATCTAATCTAGATCTACCCTCGTTACTGCTTGTCCCATCCCTAAACCCCCAATAAAGAGTCCCTCCCCCCCTCTCCTGTCCCCCCTTTAAGCCCTGGGAGGCCGCTCGAAGGTCTCCCCGGAGCCTTCTCTTCTCCAGGCTGAACCCCCCCAACTCTCTCAGCCTGGCCCCCCAGGGGAGCTGCTCCATCCCCCCCAGCATCTTCGTGGCCTCCTCTGGCCCCGCTCGAGCAGCTCCGTGTCCTTCTGCTGTTGGGGGCCCCCGAGCTGGACCCAGCACTGCAGGGGGGTCTCCCCAGAGCGGAGCAGAGGGGGAGAATCCCCTCCCTTGACCTGCTGACAAGAAGGTGGTGGAAACTAAAAATATTATTGGAAGAGATATGCATCTGCTTTACAAAGTGGGAAGACTGAAGAATGAGGGACACAATTCCTTTTTAAGAAGAGGCAATAAATGTCCTTGGAGTCTTTCAGGTATATGACATGAGGTCACAATTAATGTTTTATACGAGTGTTTATTTGCCCATATATATATATATATTAGAAATGTACACCTATAACTGGTCATTTGGAAGATGACAAGATCAAGAACAACAAGAGACTGGCTTTAGCAACTATTTTTAAAAGATTTTATATATAATATTGGCAGTTAAAACAGGCTGCGTATAATTATAAGACCAATAAATTCTTTGCTGCTAGGATAGTGTAATGATATTAACATCTTTTAGCATATTTATATTGACATTATTCAGTTTTCACAAGTGTGGTTCGAAACCTGCTATGATCTGTGGAATAGACAACAATAATGTAATATGCTTTAGTTGTTTAGTAGACAGAAAATGACAATGTGAATAGATCTTAACATAAGCTGCTGTAAAACGTTCATATGACATGGAGAGGAATTCATATGAATTTTCTGGAAAAATGGCTTCTTTATTTAATGAGCAGAAGTATGAGACAAAAGTAGGAATGTTTAGAAGAATAAAAAGGCTCCAAACACTATTTTATTTATAAATTTCAGGTTGGAAAATAATCCATATTACCCAATGTTACTGATTAACTTTGCTTTTCTGAAAATACGTCCGTAAGATTCTCATTTTAGTTGTAAATTTCTAATTGAAAATATGCTTTTAAAATATTGTTTTGTTTTGTTTTTTACTGTTGAACATGATTTTAGTAGATTTCCAGATATTCTCCTGTTTGGAGTGGTCCATGTCTGTGGCTAGATGTTACTAATGAATACGTAAGAGCCTATTACAGGGTACTCAATAATGTGCAATATAATTCCTAAGTTTTGGCATGAGCTCTAAATGACACCGTCTGCAGGGCTCTTCCTGTGGAGCTGCCAGTGCTGTGCACAGACTCCTGCTAAGTGTAATTGTTGCCTCCAAGCAGTCAGTTCAGTAACTCTGAGAGAAGGTCCCAGAGATAAAAATCTCATTTGCAACGATGGGTTTTTAGATCTGAAGTGCTATTTGTTAGTAGAGAAACGGTCCTAACCGAAATATACAGGAAAAAACCCAAAGAAAAGCAGTCTACAGTCTCTGAGAGGAGGTAGATTTGTAAGTGGTAACTGAGTGAATCAGTATTGTGAATTACAGTTAAGCAATTCTCTTCTGTAAAGATGTCCCCAGTGGTGTTTTTACTCATGGAAAGTTACACGTTAAAGTGATGTTTGTTATTTATTACAAGGTTGCAGTGATCTTGAGAAAAGCCAATGCAAAGTAGGAGTGAGATGAAAAGGTGTGATGATGGTATCAAGTATTTAAGAAATGCTAATACAAGACTGTCCTGGTTCGGGCTGGAACAGAGTTCCTGTTGGTTTGGCAGCGGGAGGAGCTGCAGCCCCCTGAGACCCCGGGGGCTCCCCAGGGCCCAGTGCCCTCACCTGTGTGCGGGGGCGGGGGGAGCACAGCTGGAGGGCTGGGCCCCGATTGGCTGATATTCTATGTAATGTGACATTGTGCTCACCATATAAAGGCAGGAGAGGGCTGGGAGAGGCTGCCACTTCTGGGAGTGTGGCTGTGGGGCCTTGGTGTTCGGGATTGCTGGCCCGGAGCAGGCGGGTGTCGGTCGGCGGGTGGTGAGCAGCTGTATTGTACATTACCTGCTGATACTGCTGTCAGTGTATTATTCTGTTACTGTTATTAAACTGGTTTTATCTCAACTTGCGAGTCTCCCTTTGCCCCTCCGATTCCCTCCCCATTCCCAAGTGAGCGGCTGTGTGGCATTTAGCTGCTGAGTAGGCTCAAACCACAACAAAGACAATTTAAGTACATAAACTGGTGTACTCAGAAAAGTGCCTTAGTTTATTCTAGCACACCTCAGTATCAAACAGTGGTGTGAAACCAGAGGGTTTCAAAGCCTGAAACACATGCTAAAGGCTCTGCACCAGCATGTCTGAAATGAAGGCTGTAGTCATTGGTAACTGTCTGGACCTCCCTAAACCAGATATAAATGTGTGGTTTTGTCAGGGCTTCTTCAATGACACTTAGAAAAAGCTGGATTAATAGCTTGGAAATGTTTTCACAAAACATCTCCAACTGCATCCAAGAAACACGATGCAAAGCCTTGTAATAGCAATCTTTGTATTAAAAAACACCCAAGACCGTAGTAAAAACATTGCTATGTTCCACTCCGGAAACCCTTGTGACGGTCACGATGTGTAATTTATGGCAATCCAGAGTGAAGGTTCTGGTTCGTGCCCTTATTTGTATTGATTTATCACATTTTCTTTCTATTAATAATGTTATAATTTCTGTTAGTCCTTTTGACTGTGGTCATGACAGTGATTCCTTTCGGTTTAGAACATCAGGCTTGTGGAAATGTTGACCAGCACTCGTGTAATGTAAGCTAATAATCCTGAGACAGTGTACAGTGCCCTCTTCTGAAGCTTGCATATGAACTTTATAAGTTCTACTATTCAAGCTTTTAAATTTCAATTTAGTACAATTCAGTTTAGCACACTGACTTGTCTGCTCTGACATTCGTAGCTCTCCTAGCTGTAAACAACTGTAACTTCCAGCCACAAGTTAAGTCTTGTACAAATAAGTAGACCAGCCTTAAAAAAAAAAAAAAAAAATTGTTTACATGAGTGACATAAATCCCTAGATACTCAGTTCATATTGTATTTCTGATGTGTTCTGATATGTCTCATGACAGTCTCTGAAAAGATTTTTTCCATGGTTAGTTTTCTGGAGAAAAACTTGTAGGTTTAATGCCAATATTAAAAAAAAAAATATATATTTTTTTATTGTTCAGAGGGAAGGGGAGTGATCTTGACCAAGTAGTTATGAGACTTCAGTGTAGACTAGGATAGAACAAGTATAGCTAAGGTTTATTTTTGGGGTAGAATTTGTATTATTTATTCAGTATTAATACTGGAGATGTTGTGTGAAGGAAAGCCTTGAGCAGCAAACAGAGCAGTAGGAGAAGTTGTAGAACTGAAGCTCTCTCTTATGTGACTCAAGCAGTATGTGTAATCAGAGGATGTGCATGACTGGGAGATTTCGGCCATCTAGTCAGCTACATTACACTGAGATGATGGCAAGAGCTTTTTCATGGTATGATGAAGACCTAGAATAGACTGAAAGTAACTTTCTAAAAGTTCAGGCCATGAATATACATAGAAGGTAAGGGCTCTGTCGCTACTGTATTAATTGTTGAAAGCTAGTTTTAGTTTTCAAGTTGTACATATTAAAAAAAAAAAAAAAAAGATTGGGAAATGTTGAGCAGGAATACAGCTAGAATCTTCATGTCTGGTTGATTTTTTTCTGCTTGAAATACAAGGCTTTAAGACTGAGTCAAATTCACTTGAAGAGAATTTTTTGAATCTGTGATAGGATAAATTTAATATGTTAACTGTTCAATTCTGTAGTTTGCAAGAGTGTAAAGTTTTTGCTCAGTGTTTATCTCAGTGGCTACATAGATAAAACCATAATCTGTTTGTATGTATGCATTGCATATAGCACTGTATGTGTCCTAAAGCAGTGAAGCATTTCCTTGCATCTGATATGAAATAGTGCACCTGACACCAATTAGATTAATTGAACATGTACTTTAATTAACTCATGATACTCCTGTTTATTCATAGAAAAATGCAATTAATCAGCAGGAACTTGGGTCTCCTAATTTAAACAGATGTCTGGTAAGACCCTGGGTGTTGGCATGTGACAGGTTCAGCCCGAGATGTGGACTGCTGCTAACAGCATGGAGACTGATTGGAGGGGGCTATGCTGATTGAGAATGTCATTGAATTGTAACAAATGGTCCCTCTGGCCATCTGGATCCTGACAGAAAAATGGGGAAAGATTGGGTGTAACCAAGGACAGCTGACTAAGGTGGCCTGGCAAAACTTGTTGTAAAAAAAGGTGTAGAAGTCTTTCTTTAGTGATAATTTTGCACAAGAAAAACTAATTTATCTGTTATAAACAAAGCCTGTATGGAAAAATTAAGGGAGAATGGCCTTTTTTCAGTGTTTTTGGTACAAACCTCTTGGTCCAAACAATCCTGCTGTGTGAAAATGCAGGCCCCATATGTCCTCTGCCAGATTTTCCTTTTGTTCTTCTGCTGTTCTGGACTGTGCAGTTTCCAGATAGGAAGATACATTTCAGTCAAGTAGTGTGTTTGTTTTTTATAAAGAAACTTAGGAATCTGTGGGATGGGAAGGTGTGATCTATCTTAAACATTGTTTCTCCTGTATATGTTGGATTATTACAGTGTAACTGTACTTTTAAAGATGTTGCTTTCCAGAAAATAGCTTACTGAAAAGACAGAAATACAACTTCAGCTGCTACTTAAATTATTATGGCTACTTGTCTAAAGTAGCTTAGTAGCTGAATTTTTTTCCTATAAATCTGTTTTTCATTTGTAATACATATTGCCTAATTCAGTGTTGTCAGTTAGCTATCGTCCGACCTGCAGCTGTGGGAAATATTTAGGTTGAATTTATCATGGAAGAAACTGTACCATAGTGTGCGTATGTGGGATTAGTAGTTCTGATAATGACATCACTGTTAGCAGATGCATTTTTTTTTTTTCACCCTTTCTGCTATGTGGTCCACAGGAAAGGTTTTTCTAAAACAGAATTCTAAGAATTTCTGAGTATCTTGTTTTTTTTTTTCCAATTAAACAGCTTCAAGTCGTTGCCTTTCTTTATACTTGCGTCCTCATTCTTGTTGACATTTGAAATAAAGTTTTCCTGGTTCTTAAAATGACACTTGAGGGAGATGTCACCGCCTGGAATGAGAACTGTTATTCACTTAAACCATTATTTGGAAGTAGCCTTTCATAATGCACTGTTCATGTGGCTCTGCTGTTGTAACTGCACAACCATCCATGTGAACTGTACTGAAACCAGTTATAAACCAACAATGGAAAAATGGACTGTCACCGCTTGATTTTGTTACTAGTAAATGGTGGTAAGGTGTTAAGTTCAACAGTGTAGGCCCAGAAGGCGATGTACAAAATACGATTTGCCTGCTAGATATTTACTTTTCTCCTTTAAACTCACAGGAATGTCAGTAACAACAGTGTCGTAGTATCAAATCTTATTTAGTGGGCCCTTATTCTATAATTAGTGCTCTCTTAATTTAACATCAGTTTTTGAGGTAGCATAGGAGTTCCCAAGGTAATCACAATACATATGCTTTTTTTTGGAGTATTTTGAAGAATCAAATTCTAAAATTTGAGTTCTGTTCAACCGTATCTGTGATTGTTTCTGTGTGCTTCACAAGAGTATGGAAGCTACATACTCAGCTTTATTCAGGAGAAGTAAAGACAAATACCTCTATTTATATCACCTAATGATCACTGCTACAATTTCCAAGTGACTGACTTGATGCGAGAAGTCACTTGGTGACTGACTCAGGTTAAAAAGATACCCTTGATTCCATGGACATAATGGTTTTTGCTAAGAATTCAAAAGAAAGGGCAAAAAGTACATTTATGACAGCGTGTTCGTACTTTAAAAGCCTTTATGTATGATAGAAATAGTGATTCAATGGATCATACCATTTCAGAAAATAGGTCTGGGGGAAATAAAAATGCAGGTGTTTTATAAAGTGCAATAGGTAGATGATGTTTGAAAAGTAATCCATTTTTACGTAATTAGTCAGTGCTGCTCATAAAATCCTGTTGGATCTTTAGCAACATATATGTATGCAAGAGAAATGACTGTAGGCAATGTTGTAATAAACTTCACTGTCATCCTTAAAATAAAGCTTTGGGTTTATTTGGTTCTAAGGCCAACTCATTCATTATTTTCTTGCTATACAATAACAAATACTCACACGAAATAATGTGTTCTGTTATAATTGTAGTTGTTCCCCAGATTTTTAATATGGAAAGACCTCTTTATTAGAAGTACAAAGTAATTTCCTGAAATGTTGCTTTCCATTGCTTTAGGAAAATGGTAGGATAGGAATAAGGCAGGATTTTTTAAGTGATTGGGTAAATATAAATAATGCATTGAAACATTCAGATTAAAATTTGGAAATGCTTGTTCAAAAACTTGTAGCCATTAATCTCAGAATGGAAGTGTCACTTTTTTTTCATATTCTTAGCTAAAAAAGGTGAAAGAGAAGTGTGGTGGTTTTTTTTTTTTTGTTTGTTTGTTTCAAATAAGCAGAGAACAATAAAAACAAAGCTGTATTCTTCATCTAAACTTTCCTGCAGCAATATAGCAATAATCATTCTTGTGTGTTGCATTAATATCCCTGAAATTGTATAATAGAATATTGCATCATAAATAGTTATCTGACAATAGTGTATTTTTCTTCCATGCTCACATTTCCATATGCTGGCTGATGCTTTTTGGTATCTTATGATCATAGGACATTTAAGTATTTAAGCCATATTAACAATAACTATTTCTCTAGCTGTTTAAATTGGAGGTGTGAGAACCAAGCTCATGTATATCAAAAAAAATGTTTTACTGGGGGACAAAGTCCATGGAGCAAAGAATACAGCGCTGGATGCAGTGGCGCGCACCCTGCCCCAGCAGGGGCTGCTTCTCATAGAGCAACCAGGAGATTTAATTGGTTAAGGGAAAATGGTGGGTGTTCTCCTCTTTACACCTGTGCAGCTCCTTTTTTTTCTTCTCTCCGAGGCTGTGTGTCTCAGTACTTTTCCACTGCCCTCTGGGGGGTTGGGGATGGGGGTGCAGCAGTGGCAGCAAAGTCCAGGTTCTTCTTCATCAAGAGTTCTTTGCTTCCTTTTCTGCTGGCTTCCATTCTTCCCCAGCAGCTCCCATCCAAGTTTCCCTTTACATGACACCAGACCGTAGACCACCCCCCCATCCTCTTGCTTGCCCAACTCCACACAATGCCCAACGATATGCCTAATTTGTGGTCAAAAAAAGCCTTGCTTAGCTGTTATAATTTCAATAGCACTAATTTAATAACACCTTTAGCCTAATTCAATAAAAGTAATTGTTTAATTACCTCTAGCGAAAGCAAAATTCTTCTGTTATTTATCATAGAGGGAAAGGGTTTTCTGTTCTAGTCCTTGTATAAAGGTTTTTTATGTTTTAAGTCCTCCAGGAAATATTTTGTGGACTCAAAATGCTTTGCTGACTTTGGTTTTAAGGATCAGAATCCACAAATTATATTACCAAGGTATGTTTGCAAATAACTGGCAAAGTAGACTGAGGTGTGAAAGCAGGTCAGGGATCTGATGTCCAGGAAAAATCAGCACTATATGTATGTCTCCTTTATAAATGATGTATTGATGGCCTTTATGCTCTGCGGTTCAGTGTTAGACTTGCGGATCACCAAGTCTTTGTTTTTTTCTAAAGAGCAGTTTAAGTGGATCACAATGTCTGGTTTAAATGAGCGCATGCTCTCTGGTCCAAGTGTACTTCCTGACGTTGGGCCTGCAAACAAAGTGTAGAATCCCAGCTTCATGAGAAGCAGTGCCATCTGTGACATTGCGAAAAGTTACTGTCATTTGTTTACAGTTTGTTGAGTATAAAATAAAAACTGTTAGAGCTGATTTATGTGGATGATAGATATTAATTCAATGCTATACCTTGTCCCTTTTTAAAACATAGTTACTTGGTCTGGTTGTCTGCTGCATCAGATGTGCTCAACATACATGGAAAGAAGTGTGAGGTCATTGTCTCCCTCGTACTGGTTGTGACTTCCCAGTTACCAAGCTGACCCGCTTAATGTCTGCCCAGCCCTTGAGCTGCTGTGGCTGTAATGTCTTCTGGGTAATTTCTTGGAGCTCTTACGGAAAAACTAACAGGCTTGGTGGTTTCCTCACCTGAAACTACCATCTTTTAGCAAAAAAGTAGCATCCTTAGTAGAAGTGCTCATGGAGAACTACTTCAAGTCCCTGCTGACTCAAAATGCCATATTCCTTTCATGTCAAGCTCTCCAGACCAGGACTTGTTATTAGATTTCCCACAAAATCCAACCTAAAAAATAGCTTTGGGGTGTTTTGGTGGGGCTGAGTAGATTTAAGCATAGTCCAGTGAAGTTAGGAGATGTGAGGAATGTAGGGATTGGATGTAGCATTTAGAAGGACTTTCTTTGGAATGACTAGGATCACAGCAGTCCCCATTTCTCGGGCATTAAAAACATTATCTTTTTGAGTTTTGGAATGGTTAGAGTTGAGGAAATTGTTCAGAGAACTTAAGGAACCGTTGCAAACTATAAAGGAAATCTGTGAGTTTTTCAAAGGTGCTTTAGTGTCTTTGCTATTGCCTTCCAGCAAATTTGTGTACTTGCTTCATTTATGAAAATTAAGTTCTTTTGTATTTAGGGTAAGATAATATCCCTAATATCAACAGGAATCCTGTGGGAAAATTTTATTATCAGCATTTGCCTTGGGTAGTATCTTATTCCATATAATGATAAAATAGGTCTTTTTGTATTCTCTGGGGTAATTCAGAAACATCTGCTTCACATTAGCTCCTCAAAGTACTTTGTTTAAGAGAAACATATTAAAGAAACCTTTCACAGCTCTTAGTAGAGCAACTGCCTTTTATTTAGTCTTGGGCTAAGTGCTTTCCAATATGAGTGATTACTCTAGCAGCAAGGACAATTAGAGCACCATCCTATAATAAAACAGCACCCGGTCCTATTTGCAGAGTATTAATGGTCTGCTTTCCCAGCATGTTACAATGAAGATAATGCAAAATGAGCTGCTACTAACAGTTCCTTGAGTTTTATAATGTTTTATTATATCTCTTAGTCTTTTTGCAGTAACTGCCATAAGTGAATGAATTAGAGATCATTGGTGGCAGAAATTGCAAAGGTGTATGGTGATCCCCAGATCTTTGTGATTCTTGATTCCTGAGTTAATAGCTATTTTGTTATTCATCAGTGTTGCTGTTATCTTGACTCTTCGTTTTTCAATCAGAAAAGCTTCTGAATTTTTATTCAGTGATTTTCATGGTTCAATCTGAAACTACTTCAGAAGATAACACCAAGAGCTATTTTTAGTAACCTTCCTGTCTGATGTTATTCCATTACCTCAGTTTCATTAGTATTCAGGCCAGTTTTTCTATCTTATCTGTCCTATATTTCTTATTTCCGGGCAGAACTAAATTTATAGCTGCCCTTTTACCCTATTATCCCAGACCTGATTTCTTCACTGCAGAATTCTCTCAGTATTACAGTATGAAGAAGGTTGTGCCCCACACAACTGCCAGAGCTGCCTGTTGTTCCTCAGGGATGCGAAGCTTGTGCAGCCTTGTGCTTCAACAATTCCATTACATTGTGGTGACCAATAATAACCACTGAAGCAGGGTTAGAAATTAAGATAGCTTTGTAGGTAATGACCCTTCCATAGAGGAGGGTCAGGCTACTTTTCTGTCTATACACTGATAATCTTTCCAGACTGAGCAAGTTATTTTTTTTTTTTTTTAATTATAACAAGAAAATAAATGAAAACATATGATATGACAGCCTTTTGAAAGTATTTACATAACTAAGAATGCAGCCACCCAGGAGGACTTCCAGAATTGTCCAAATACTGAGAATAAGTGTTCTCTCCTATAGGCATTTTAGGACTGTTCAGTGTTATTAAACACTAGTTTACCTCTTTACAAGACTAAAAATCTGGCTTCTGCTGCCTTAATTCATGAGTTCTGTGTGTTTTTTTTTTTTATCATGCCTTTCCTCCGTTGTTAAGATGAAGCTGCCTTCCTTGGAAGATTCAGCAGAGTTTAAACAAACATTAATCTTCTTTATATATGTATTCATATGTGTATGAATTTTAGTATTATAGTTCTCTAAATAACAGATGTTATTTTTTTACAGTTAATTTGGATTTTTGCATGTTTAATCTCTACTACAGGTTGAACTTGTCTTTTGTCACACTGTATGCCTAATGATTTTATACTTCTTTTCATCACTGACATAAAATAATGGGCAACTGTCTGTGTGCTTAGTTCTCAGTAGTTTCTAGTCTTGTCTCCGTTTTCATTACTGATTTTTATGGTATATTTTTGTGGACACTTCCCAGCTTATGCTGCCGTAAAAATTTTCATATTTTTTAAAGGTGTTTCTTCTCTTCACATGCCTACATCTTTACCTTGACAGGAAATCATGGCCCCAAACAAGGGCTATGCTTTTTTCAGATATGCTGTATGTGGGGAGTAGGGAATGTGTCCAGATGTCTTTCAGCTAAGGTATCTGTGAATGGGCATTTTAGCTGTTGTTTGCTGAGAGGTCCATGACTGGAAGGAAGGTAAAATATTAAAAGGTGGCTCAGATTTTAAAAAACATGGTGGACAATTTCATATGAGTGCACTGATACATGTTAGAGTGTATTCTTGCACGTGTGTGATGGAGTCTTTGAAAATGAGACTTATTTCAGGTAATGAATTTTATGCATTCAATATCATTAATGCCTTTTGGAAAGGTCAAAAGTAATATTATAACAATTTTCTTCTTGGGTACAACTTGAATTTCTCATTTCCAAAGGCTTACATATACCCACATCTGTTAATGTGCCAGTTACGACACTTTTACAGTGATTCTACAGACAAACAAGATTTGAAAGAACATAACACTTAAATATCCTATCCACACAGATACTGCAACAATTTCTTCAGTAGTAGATTTACTTATACTGTTCTGCTCCTGCGTCCTATTTTGTAGGTGCAGTAATACATATTCTTGTATATATTAGCATGTTGCACATGTTATGACTTATTGCTAAACTGATGTGTATCAAGTTTGAACTTTTTGAAGTGGGTACAATCTTTGAAATAACCATTTCATTTTCTATTCCTGAAAATGCACAAACTCTAGTGCTTTTCTGTGTGTATATACGTAAAATACTTTAGTTCCATATAAGTTTCTGTGTATAGGAAAGTAAGGTGATAGTTCAGCTGTAAGATTCACCCCTCTGCCCCCACCCCCCTACACACACTGGGAGTGAAAGTTAAGGCAACAAAGGAGTGAAGCTGTAATTTTCAAATGTAAAGCAGATTATTTTCTGCTTTATTTTCATCTTTCTGATATTGCTGATAGGACAAAATGGTGTCAGACTTCACTGTCAGCAATTAAAATTTGGTATGTTTATTGCACATCCAAAAGGCAGCTAGTCTTTTGTGACAGGTACTGATATTTCTGTGATGACTTACCCAACTTTCCTGAATTTTACTATGCTGCTATTTCATGCGTGCTCCATTGCCATTTGGAATCAGCGGAGGACTTTTCACTCATCTTATCATGATTTGTGTCAATATGTAAGCACGTGTGGTATAAACCCCCCCCTTATATAGCTATGATGTGGTGCATTTTGTGGTAATAGTTACAGATTCAGAGAAAATTTTGCCTGATTACTTTAGTAGCATTATTACAAGGGAATTGATGTTGTTATTGCTGTTCTGGTGCGAGCAGGCAGATTATATTTTGTTCTCTTTTGGCTAGTTATGCATGTTTCGGTGTAACAGCATGTTGGTGACTAAATTTATAGATAATTTTGTATTTGTAAAGTTATGCTTTAGTATAAATTTGCTTCAAAGGAAATATTTTGATAGTAATTCTTAGATCTTCACACTCTAAGTAAAGAGTTTGTAATTTTATGGAATTTAATGTTAAATGTAAGTTTTTTACGAAAAATTTCGTAGAGGGAATGTTAGAACTCTTGTGTCTCTTAAGAATTGGATTGCAATTTGATTCTGTTTGACCATTTTGAAGCCAATAAAGATTTGACTTCATGTTTATTACATTCACAAGGATTTGTGTTAATTTACTTCCTACTTGCTTCATGTCCTAGTGGAAAATCTAGTTACTCTCCTCAGCCTTATAAATCACAGAAGATTATAAAGCTAAATGTAAGGCAAAATAATGCACAAATCCTTGACTATCTCATTTCTCTGTAACATCTGCCATATTTTAATCAGAGAGCGGTGGAAGATAGGACATCATTGTATGTGTGTAATTTCTTTTCAGAACTTTAGAATGCTAACAGTGGTAAATATCAATATATTTGATCCATAGTACTTATATAAACTAATCACTGTAAGAGCTAGCTTCTCTGATGCTGTTTTATGAGTCTTCACAGAATGCATCTAATATACAAATAGACCCCACAATTTCTCAAAAGCTGAAATCCCAAGATAGTAAATGAGTTGTCCAGACAACTCTGACAGAAGAGGAAAGTGAGTTATGCGTTTCTCATGACATAATAAAAATCCATCTTTCCTTGGCGTGATTGTCTTAGAGCCTTTTGTCTGCACTGCAGACCTTTGGGCAACATGGCTACTGTGAAACAGAAGTGGGAAACATTTACCAGCATCTTCTGTACTGCCCATGGAGGATTTGCAGGTTTGCCTTATCACAGATTCTGGAATAGCATCTGCATTAACACTTCTAAAAGCCAGCCAAGTGGGACAGGAGGTCGCTTTGCATAGAGTTTTAGGGTTTTCAACCACTTGCAATAAATGGATAGCAAAATATGTGCGTAGCTCCCAAACCAGTCATATATTTTCTGTTTCTACAAAGAAATTTGTAGCTAGCTAGCAGGAGCACAGTGCTATGAGTGCACTCTCTACATTTTGAGGTTTGCTCAAATGGAAAATGAATGATTGGTCTTGAAGCAAAGCAAAATGCACTCTTTTTGAGAAGTTGAAATGATTTCAGCTTCACCAGAAAATATGCTGATTTTTCAAACTCAACATTCAGAATGGTTAGCCCTGTCTTATTCAATTTCTTTGACCTTCCTAAAGTGGATTTGATTGCAGTTTTACATGTAAGCAACAGATAAACAGCTCAGACTATAAAATGAAAATTATTAGCATTAGTGTTTTACTCAGGCATTGGTACTTTATGCATTTCTCAGTCATAAGTTAACTGTAGTTTACAGCTCTGAATTGCTAAATCTTTAATGCAACCATGGGCTGGCTCAGCAGTGCTTAAAACCTTTGGCTTCAACCCTTATGGTATGCTAAAATGCTGTTAAGTCATGGACCATTTGTCATGCAGCGTTTCAAGATTTCCTGGAGACAAAGCAGTAAATTTCAGAGTAAGGCAAAGGAAATTTTTTATTTATCACTGATTTGTAGCCCACTGGTGAGTCCTATAAATATAGCAAAGTGTGGTCCAAAGAAGATTGGGAAGTTAAAGTCTAAATAAAAAAAAAAATGAATAGTTTAAAATTAAATGGATTAATACTTGGTACCATTGTGTGTCTATTAAAAAGCACTTTTAAAATAAAAAGAAAAAATGTTGTTTCTAAATTTCATGACATGTACACTCTGAAGGAAGCATATATGAAGTTGTTGCTCTGTGTATGGGTAGTAGCCCCTTGGAAAAGTTAAAACATGAATTTGTGAAACGGCAAAATACTTACTGGAAGCCATGGTGTCAGTGCTGTCAGCTCTGCTGGAACCTTTCACCATGCTGGTGTCTAGCCTTGCCAGTGCTTGGCTGAAGTGAAGGAGAGGTGAGACTCCCAAGGTCCTCTATGCAGTTTTCATTACTTGGGTGATGTTTAGGAAATGTGATCTTCTTAGTGAAACTGCTGCAGGAAAAAAAAAAATAACTGGGGAAACTCTTTCACTCTAGATGAGCACAAAGGTTTTGTGGCGGATCATCAGGACAGGAACAATATTATTTAAATCAAGGAGGTATATTTGGAATTGCTGAAGAAAGGATGTGATGGTGTAAATTAACTAATGTATGGCTTCACTACTGCTGCCTCTTGCAAAATTTAGGGAGACTATTTATCATGTTGCTAATGATCACCTTAATGTAGAACAAAAGAATAGTCAATTTGATTGCTAATCTGCTCGAAATACCATGGGAATCAAGTTGTAGAATTAGTTTATTTGTAATGAAGATTGTAGGTACCATGGCAATTACGTATGGTTTCTTCAGTGATGGAGAGAGTTTCCTTAACTACAGTGGAATAAGCAACAGGTTATTTTATGGGGGGGAGACAGTAGTCTGGAGACAGTGAAAAATTGGAGAGTACGATATATTAATTCCCCTTGTTTTACCAAGCCAGCAAGATAAATTATGCACATTTCAGGGCTCTAGCTGAGGAAGAAGGAAAATCCCTTCATTAGTGTTAGATAGTGTGAGAACTAGGTGCTTGTTAGCTGCTAAAAGGAAACAATACTTGAACAGTTTACGTGATGGGGGGAGAACCAAGGAATTTTAGGCAAACAGTTTAACTGTTTATCACCTCCACTAGATGATGTATTTCTCAATTACTTCAGTGAGTAAATCTTGTCTCAGTCGGGTATGCATATATATCTGACTTGTGTAACATTCCCACAAGCAGGGATCAGTACAGTGGTATGTTTTCCCTTTCCCAGTTTCAACCTTTTGTTTGGTTTTGTTACTCTCAAGAGATTGTCTTGGTGCTCTGGGAAAATTTGTACCAGCAGCTGCAGCTTGATATGTACGTTTATATATTACTACAGTATAAGGCTATGGTAAATAAGTCACTAAAGACAATTAAAACTCTAAAACTGACTCGTACAGCGATTGTCCAGTTGAAAAGGAAGACAGATTGCAATGATTTCCTACGTGACCTGGATTCAGAGCTAGCATAGGGTACAGGGAGAAGATGACGCACATCTAATGTGTGATGCAAAACACTCTTCCTTCAGGAAAGCTTTCTTCCTGGGTCTTTGTTAATGTCTAAATTTTTAAGATTTAATTTATATAAAAATGTTACTGAAATGACAAAATAGGAAATTAACAAACATGGAAAAGCATTAGTGCCAAAGTGTTCAGTTTAGGGCTTTACTGCAAATCACAGGGGCTTTTTGGTAGTGTGAAATCAGATTTGCAGAGTAGAGCTGCTTTATTCAAAATAACCACTGGGGAGTAAAATCTTTGGCATTTATTTACATCTTAGTTTAGATGTAAATTTCCTGGTCATCTTAACTACTTGGCCTCAAACCCAGGCCTTGAAGTGTGCTTCAGAGTCCTATTATTGAGAAGATTTCTGTTGTGTGTGTTGTCCTCAGGTTGAGAAGTAAAATAACCGTTAATCCTATTGTTCCAGCTGTTTAAGGTGACACTTGATAAAGTAGAAATACAAGAGCACTTTTCTACCTGCCGAAACTCCAGGCTCAGATGAGGCTGCTTAACGCTAAACTGTGTTTACTTAAGTAGAGAGACTGTCTCAGATGAGAGAGAATGCTGCTGTTTCCCAACTGAGATATTCCCTGGAATATTGCTTTCTTCATCATAGGTTTTCCTGACAGTAGCAGATGGCTTTTTTTGTTGTTTTTACAGTATTTACCTGATATGGCTGTGGACAATGTTGTCCGAGCATTTGGGGATTTGTCCCACTACTTAGTTTTCTTCTTTCTGTAACATGCTGTCATTGAAATGCATTGGTCAAGTAAGGCTGAGCTGTAAGGAGGGGAGAAGCTACTGTCAGATCAGAAACTGTGAAATGTGGTGAACTTGGATACACTGCAGTGACTTCCATATATTCTGTGTTATTTAAACATTGCAAATAAAACAGAAGTAATCCAACAGAATTAAAAAAGCAGCAACCCCCAGAAACTCAGCTTCTTATTTACACTGACAGGAGATACAGATTTCTAAAAGTGCATGAAGATGGGATACCCCAGCAATACAGTGTAGTAATAAGAGGTGTTCTGAAGGGCTAGGTCAGATGGAGTTACACTTCCTAGGGAGTCCCCAGTAGTTTGTAGGGTTTTGATCTTCTCCCCCACCTCCACTGTGGTGGTGTTGATGAATTAAAACTTGACCTGCGTAGAAAAAGTCTGTGTTAACTAGTTCTGAGTCCAAGGTGAACTTTTTTCTACGCTTGTATTAGCAACAATCTGAACTTGTGATAAAAGTTCAGTTACACTCTAAGTTACAAGGACCTGTTTTTCTGATGTAGAACCCTAGTCCTCTGAAAACAGAGTGATTCTCACTAGATTAAGGTTTATGAAAATATGGAACATATTTTAGCAACCAGTATGTGCATCTTGCAGCTTAGTAATGACAGCATATACTTTCATAGACTTACAGGGGAAGCAGAACATATGGGAGTCTTCAATTCTTATCAGTGGACAAAAAGTTCATTCAGTGTCTAAGCAAATGAATACACAGTGTTTGATTATGCTTAAGTGTTACTCTGTTTCCATATGGACAGCAAAATAAATGACTTACTCACACAGCAGAACCCTTTTCCCATCAGTGTTCAGTAGATGCACAAAATAAATTAGTTTTCTAACCTAGATGCTGTATTGATGGATTCTATTTGATGAGTTCAAGTTGCACATCCTCTGTATTTTTGACATGAGAATACATTGCCATAAAATATTGATAGTATGAAGTATTGTAATGAAGTGTTTTCACTAGTCATGTACTAGAACACAGATTTATAGGGAAGAGTTTTTTTGGACAGGAGTGCTGAACATGCCATAACCAATATCTTTTCCAGACAGAAATTTTATGTTGCTGGCTGAAAGTAACAGCATACAGAAAAGTGTGATAATATATTTTTAGGCCATTTATGTATTGGCCAATACATTCAGTTTTATGTATGCCTGAAAAACAGTGAGGTAAGCTGACCTTAATTTCTGCATTTTTTTATAACAATAATAGCAATATGGCATTATCAGAGAAATTAAATGCTAACATCTTTTAAAAGTGTAGATATGTGTTTGAAGGGTAGTTTCCAGTGTTAACTTTTATTCAGTGCTGTTTAGGCTGTAATCCCTGGTCAATGTTCATGTAAAAGGAAAAAGCACCCGGGTTGTACAGTGATTCAGACTTTATTTTATTCTCTGTATGTCCCCAAATACTTCTCGAGAGTATAAATCTCTGAATTTCTTTATTCCACTACACTCTAGTGCTTTGACCTGGGTAGATTTTTATTTCCTCAATTCCATTTTTCTTGCAATAGAAAGGAAATAATACCTATTGTGTCCAGCACAGTAGGCCAGTGAGAAGTCCAGGAAACCTTTAAGGCTGTGCAAAGGGACAGTATTTTATGCTTGAATTTTAAACTGAGGTCTGTCCAACAGGTTGTGATTTTTAAAGGTGATATGCTTGTAAATGGGGTTAAGTTAATCTCTGATTTAAAAAAAAAAAAAAAATAAGAAAAAAGTATGAGAAGGTATGGAGATTTAAGAAAAAAAAAAAACATAGAAGAGGGTACAGGGAGTGCTTTGTAGAACCCAGTGTCTTTAGCTGTTTACTTAAAACTTTAATGTAGCTCGTATGTGTGACTTCTGTGCTTCATTTAAAAGCAGGCACATCTCTTGAACTGATTTTTGAATAATGGCTAGATCATTACGGTGCTGTGGGGTTGTATATCGGGTGATTGCTACCAATTCTGTGTTGTGTTGCTTTCAATTCAGGCAGTCATAGGAAAATAATAGCTGTTGCCTTTTTAATGCAAAAGATCGCAGGGAGCTGCTTATTTGGAAGGAGAGCCTGTCTGAATAGAAGCAAATAATATTGGCCACTAAGAAACCCTTGTTGCGAGACATCAACAGCTATTAACACAAGTTGGATCTTGGATGTCAGTTCGCTGTGGATGCTGTTGGTCCCCTCGGTTTGTCAACCATGTAACTGGTGACAGCTTTCTGTGAGCTGCTTGCTGAAAGCACTCATTGAGCTACAAGGAGTTAATATGTAAGGGAAGGGCTAAAAATGGGAAATGTAGGATTTCAGAGCAGGAAGGGTGTTCAGATTTCAGTATGAACTTGAGCTTGAGGTTTTAGTTATTCTAGAATGGAAACCAAAATCCTTTCAGAATATGTTGAATTATTTAAAAATCTGAATTTTATATACGACTATTAAACTATTGTTAGGAAGCAATATATGTGAACTCCACAAATTGGATAATAAATGTTTCATGTTACCTTTTTGAAACGCCTCATTGATTTATGTGGTTTAAGTGCAAGACCTCCATTCCATATCCACCCAGTATGTTGAAACAGGACACTGGCGAAAGGGTGTAATTCAAATACTCAGGACATGCAATGGCCTCTTGAGAGCAGTGACAGGTACTGGTGAGCAAAACTGTTGCGAAGACTTAAGAAAAATTAATATCAATACTGCAATAAGTTACATGGCAATGATGAAGTGAGTTTTGAAAGTCTGAAATGCATTGCTAGGAATAAGCTGGAAGGCTTAAATTTAGAAATGGAGCTGCATGAGTCGGTGCACAGTGGTCTGTGAGGACTTGGTAATTTTGTAGAAATATAAACCTTGGTTTAGGGTTTGTCCTATCAGAGTAAGATAGAAATAATGACTAATCTTGTTTTTGTTCCAAAGAATGTGATGAAAAGATGGCTTTGTCACACACAATCCCTGGATCACAGACATCAGGGTATAGATGTGATAACTTCACGCAAGGCAGGAGGTGTGTGGAGACTTCTATAGCTTGTATTTGCCTAAGTCTGTTCTGCAAATTTGAGGGACAGCTGTGTACAGCACGTCCATAGGGTCTAGTAAGTTCTTGGTAACTACCTACCATATTTTTGACGTAAATGGAGTGCACATTTCTCTAGTGTATTTTCAAGTGTTGGGGGAAGCAGCAAAGCTGTCATGACAAATCTTAAAAAAAAGGAAGTGCCTAAGAAAAAAATCCTAGGACTTGTAGACCATGGGTATTTATATAGTAATATGAGTGCATTTAAATAAATGAGATATTAAAAATATATTTAAAACACTAGAGTGTGTTATCAGGAAATAAATGCTTTGTAATCGCTACAGCCAGAATAAAGCCGTTCACAGTATGTATGTGCATGCTGATGTAGGACACTCTTCAGAGGTTACACTGAGGAGAAATTATTTTTTCATGTAGGAACATGCAAGCTTTCTAACATAAGCACCCTGTGGTGAGACATAGAGATTTTCAAAAAATACTGTTTGGCTCATGGTACTAATTATACACCCTGCTCTAGATCATTCCTGGACCCTGACCTTGTCAAACTAGACAACACAGCTGGAATTGTTAATTACACCCTAGTGGTTGTCCAGGACTGGGATTACACAGCTCCAGGGAGACAGCCCTTGCTCAGGTCTGAGTAAAACCTATTATTCTTTCTAATAATCACATGCACCTTCATTCAATTATGCTCTAAACTGGAATCTGCCTAGGTAACCTGTGATGAGGTTGCTCTGGTAAGTGCTCATTAGGGGAAATGTTGGTAATATGATGCAAAACTCACTGCTGTAGCAGCAGTGTAGGATGATGTTTATTGCAACACCTGTTTTCAGCTAATAAATTTCTAAAACATCTTAATCTAACATTTTCAAGCTACGTCTCCGGTTTTGAATATCCTAAATTGAGAAAAAATATTATTCATGTTTTTAATATTGTACTTAGCCTTGAGGTACAGATTTCAGAAGTTGTTGTATAATTTTTTTGTTGTTAGTCAACATCTCAAGTGGTGTGATTTGTATGAAGGTTCATTTAGGGACCTTTTTAGGAGGCAGAAGACCTGGGGGTATTTTCTGTGGTGTTAGAAGGGAGAGAAAAAAAAAATTAAATAGTCCTTGTGGCTTCTAGAGGGTTCTGTTTCAGTGCAAGCTGTAGTACTGTCATGTAACATTTGACAACATTCAAATATTTCTTACTGTTGCACTGAATGTTTAAGAACTGCTTAGTAATGCAAATGGATTCAACAGAAGAATGAAGAACTGCATGTCCCAGGATACTTTACTGCACAGTGGTCATGGTACTTAGTACAATGTGTAGACTAAAATTTTTGGGGCGGATGTAGAACCTGTGAGGAAAAGCTGAATGCAAGTCTTTCATTTTGACTATCCTAAATGTAGGTTGAGCAAAACTGACTTCCAGTTCTGTAAATTAATATTTTGATACACCAAAGGAACTCAGAATAAAGTACAGTATCTCAGATGTCAAACCCTGTATTTTGAATTTTCTGATATTCGACTATCACATTTTTTACTGTCAGGGTACACAGAAAATTCATCTTGTAGCATGTAAGTAGCTCCAAGTGCTTCAAAACTTTTTCCTAGTGAATTCGCTGTTTTTCAGAAATGCTTTTGCCTAGCTTGAGCTATAATGGCACGTGGAAATCGGAGATTTAGAAAATTAGTATGTTTTGTGTTGTAGTTACTTAGTCTCGCTTATGATAGTTAATGCTTAAAAGCATATGTTGACATCCTTGTGGGGGGATCAGTGTATTTCAGATCAGAATCGCTGGCACATGCTAGTATTGGACAGTCTTGGAAGCAGGGGAGAACTCAGTTGTATCTAGCACACCTTATTTTTCTTGTGAACAAAGTCTGTTATATCTCAACAAAATTCTATCACTGAAATATCACTGAAGATCAAAAAATATAAGCAGGACTATGAGAAGGGTCTTGTGTATTTTGATGTCATGAGCAATTTTTCTTCCCTTTTATCCTTTTTACCAACTTGGAACTTTATCTTCCACCCCCTACCCACAACATAAATGTTAACAATCAAACCCTTGAGGCTGTTCAAACCTATCGCAAATCTATAGTGGAGTCTTATTTTAGTTATCTTCTCTTAATCCCACTTAAAAATGCAGCAAACAGAGAAGAATATTGAACAAAGCAGTTTGCTCATGAATACAGTTCTTCCCAGTATGTGCTTGCTGTAAATTATGTTGCATCATAAGAATAGGTGATGCTAGCCGATTGTTCAGAAAGCTCCCTGAAACTTCTTGGATGGTTTAGTTACAGAGGAAAGCACATCTTGACAAATTTTCCATGTACGCTATATATTAGTGGAAAATGTAATTGAAACACATTTCCAAGGTTAATTTGGATTTGTCAAAACTGAAGATTTGCTAGCTGGAACCACCATGAAGGTTCTTGTCTGTCTCTTTCTTGTATAGTTTATATTTGGTTAAGACATGTAGGAAATGAATTGAGATGCACTTCAAGATATGTAGATCTGGATGTTCTGTTTTCTTGCTCTTGATTGCAAGTTACATTTTCTGGTTTTCCAGTGGTGTCTTAAATATTTTCTCAGCCTTTTACCTTTATTATACCAGTAGGAGATGTGAAACTACCACCTTGATTTTATTCTTGTTTGTAGCTTCTCATAACGTGTCTATATGATACCAATTTCTTCGTCCTTTTCACTGAATTGTCCACTGGTTCAGTGTTCTCTACAGCTGCTAGTCTTGCTGTTGAGCCAGTGATAGATAAAATTGATGAACTAGCTAGATGCTCTTATTTCATATCTCTGACATATCCAGGCCAAGTTGCCCTGAAGAACAGACTGTTTTCAACTGTTTTCTCATCCCGTGTGAGAGCTGAGAAGATGTCTAAAATGATCTTAAAGGGACCTTCTACATTTATCTGTAGAATCCAATAGATCATACAGAATTTACTTTACAGCTGAAAAAATGGTTGATTCTTTCTTGGTGTCTTAAGAAAGAGATATGTAAAAATACATGCTTGTATTGTATGACTTAGTACTATCACAGATGGTTATTAAAAAAGCTGAAAAATCTGAAAAGCTAAAGCAAATTTTGGAGTTGCTTGAGGAATTAATTGCTGATAAATTAAAGTATCGGAAGAAGCAATATCTGATTATGGAGTTTTAAGATATATAAACTCTTTAGAGTTAATTCCCCTTCCTTATTCTCAAAATTGGTGCTAGAATCTGTTAATATCCTCGATGTAATCACCTGAGAAAGAAGGCAGAGCCCTCATCTTAGAATCCAAAAGGAAAGTCTTAGCAATATGTGACAAGATGATTACAATTTGATGACTTCTTAGCCAATTATAACTTACACTTTTTATTCTGTATATTTGCAAATGTTTTACAGAAAGGCAGAAGGGAACATATCTGCCTTTTTTCCCCCCCAGACTAGCCGGAAGTATAGTCCTGCAAATCTCTTGTTCATGAAAGAACCTCCAGTACTCCACTATGCTGCCTCACTAAATTTATCTAAGATGCTGCCTATTTTTAAGAAGAAAAACCATATCATCTGCTGTTATCATGCTGCTTGGTCAACCTCTGGATCGTGTTACATATTAGTTCTTCCTTGACTATCTTCAATCTTTGTTGCTATCTGAAACTACTCTGCTGTCACTTCAGCCATGTGTGTCGTAAATTAAATGTGTAGTTAATAAATAAAATCCTCTCAAACCATTCTGCCTGTAATGCTGTTTCCAATTGTTTTTCTTAAGTACCGTCTTGGTTTTACAGTGGATGCTGTCATTTTCAGTCCTCTTTCTCTGCCTTGTCACTTTTCCCCCATAGATGGAGCTACCTTATCTAGCTCTGGCTTTAAGATTTTTTTTCTTTTTCTGCCTAAGAGAAATTTAATACAAGCTTCTCGTGACTTCCTGCTACCATTATTATTTTATTATTTTCTACAATTTGCATGTTTTGATTTTTGCTAAGCTTATACCAAGAGTTATTCCATTTAAGACAGTTGTGCTGATCTGGCCATGGTGGTTCTGCACTGATACAAGTTAATTCCATTAACAAAGCAGCACTTCGTGTTCTGTGTCCTCATAGTAGGGCATATGTATCACAGTGCTTTACTTAACAAGGAGGCAGTGGCAACTGATTGCCCATGTTTTTTATCACTCTGGTTTTAAATCATTACAATAACATTGAAAAGTTGTTACATAAATTAACATTACCATGACTTAGAGAAAGGTTGGTGGTAATCAGTATCTGCTAGTGAGGGTGTATTTTTCGATTATAAGTATAATCCTTTAATATTATTAAGAAATTCAAATGTTTTATCTGTATATACACCCTAAATGTTTTGACATCTCTAACCAGCCTTGAGTACTTCCTTAAATCTTTACCAAACTTATTGTAAACTTCTTGTTCTATTAGCTTGAATGAGTCCATCAGCAATTCTCAAAATGGAAACTTAAATGCCTGTAAGGGGATCTTTCAACAGTGCACAAAGCTGGATGTAAAGAGTTACATACTAATTTATTTGCCTTTTTTTTTAAAGTCTGAATAGTGACTACACTAGTCTATTAAGATCTAAGTGTGGCTAAAGTATTGAAGCCACAGAACAATTATACTGTTTATAAGAAGGAAGTTTCCTAAATAGTGCTGTTAACTTTTCAGATCTACTGAGAACTGATAGTATATCACGTGTATTTTTAAAGTTGAATTGAGCTGGAGTTGGGATAAGGTAAAGAATCTGTCATACTATTGTAGTTGCATCAATAGTAACATAATGTGGTAGTACAGTGAAGCTAGCTAGATGTATATCTACCGCACAGCAGCCAGACCATTACTGAAATGTAGTTGTATATACCTTCTCTTGATAAAAGTAGTACTTCATATCCTTCTGATTTGCTTTTGGTTGAATTCAACAACAAATATAGTTATCCATAGGTTGTACAAACACTGGAAAGTGCTGGTGTTACCGCTCTACAGTTTAAGTTAGTATGAACATACCTGTGGTACTATGTCCATGTACTGGGAGTTCTAACAGTGCAGTGTAGCGCTGATCTTCACTAGCTGCTTACACTGATTGAAAGTGTGTTTATCTACTGTAAGACACAGTATAAGCATTGCATGGTCCTAATCATAGCCATTGCTGAAAAGAATATATAAAGGCAACACAGAGAACCCAAATGTGACACGCTTTAATCTTGGTCTGGATATGCAAGCATGAAGGAGACTACTAATTTAAAATAACCCTTTTCCTGTGAAATGCTTCATCTTATTTTCAACATTATCCTTTGGAACCTACATCTGTGACTAGCACAAGTATAATTTCAGCCATGCCATATGCATGTGGAGCTAAGCATTCAAATTCTGTAGACAGTTGATGCACATGACCAGTACATTTCTGGACATAGAGAAGAATTCTCACAAAGGCGTTGAATTGTATTTCATCTTAAAGAAACGTTTGGAGACTTTGCTAACATAATTCCAGTAATTGTTTATCATAGTATGTCATGCACTTATCCAAAAGAAGGTATGAACAAACCACTTAGTTCAAACGTTAGTTTGACTGGTTTTCAACTGTTGTTCAGAGAGACTAAAGGCTTCCTCTTTATGTTGTTATTCCATGGTATCCATGAGGATCCTTCCAGGAAAGAGGGATCTTCAGTCTAGGAAGAAAGAACTTCATAAAATATTATAAAAGAAAACGTAACAGTCAGCAAAATTCAGACAGGAGAACAAGATAGATACAAGAAAAGGGAAATGATTAACACAGAATTCTGCATTCTACTCATCTGATGCAAGCATATACTCAAGTCAGACAGGAATTAGGTGAAGATGATGCTATGGCCTTTGTTATACTAGCCTTGCCTAATCAAACTGTCCTTCATATGAATATTTCCAGGCACCTCTTCAGTTTTGTTCAAAATTCCTCCACTATGACAGTTAAATTAGCCATTTCGGCATTCTATTTTACCACTAAAAAATAAAGAAGATACTGGTTTTATATATCGAGTCCCTTCTGTTTCATGATAACTTGTTTGTATCTCTTTAAGAATATAACAGGCTTTTGTGAAGTTCTTAATGGATTCAGGCAGATATTTAATGGCTAAAAAATGTTAGCAGCATGTGAAATATTCAATTGCTGGGTATGTCTGGTATAGCTATTAACAGGCTTCAGCAGCTATTTTGCAACTGCAATGTATGTTTCAAAATATTTCACTTTCAGCAACAAGAGATTGGTATTATAAGAGCTTGCGAGTTCTTATTTTTGCTTATTATTTTAAAGATGAACAGAGAAAGTGAGAAATCTTGAAATGCATCTCTACAAGCTGAAGAGAATTATTGTCAAAAATGAAACTAAAGTTGGTTTTAGCCTTCAGAGTTCTGCCTTTAAATACCATTCCTTGGTGTTGGTAAGTTAGAAATTGTTGTGTGTGTTGGTGTTGGTTTTTTTTTTTTTTTTTAATAACATTTTAAAACTAATGTCACTTTATCTTTCCTAGTGAAAATAAGTGAAATCTTAATATATGCTGCCCCATCACCTTGCTGGTACTGTGATGTGAAATTAATGTTTAGTACTTAGGTGTTTTTTACTTGTCATCTTGCTCAGTTAAGGATGATTTAATAAGCTAGGTTAATTGAATGTGTATAGCATCTCTGTGTTTGTGACGCCCTTATTAAACCGAAATAATTTGGGGTTGAGCTGATCCTTCAAAGAATGTGAGTCAGTCATGTTGAAGATGGAAGATTTGATCCATAATCTACTGAAGTAAATTGGAAGAAGTGTAGCTAATTGTGCTGTGCTCTGGCTTAAACACTGGAGGAGTTTGCTGAAGAACTCCTGCTCATTGTTTTCATCTTCTCTTTTCTCATCAGGATAAACCACACACTTCAAAGGCGTCATCCTTCAAACACTTAAGCAATTAGTCCTATTGAGTTAGTTCACAGAAGCACATTAAAGATTCAATACTGAGCATATCTATTGCTTCTTCCTGTCTACAAGAACTTGCTAAGAAGGTACCAAATACTGTTTTCACCTCTACTGTAGTACAGATAGATCACAGAAGTTGCACCAAATGTAGACAGTGAATACCTCATACTAAAGTAACTTCAGTAGTTGGTATATTTAAAAAGAATAATATAAACAGTTCAAATTAAAGAAGAATATCATCTAAGGAAAACATCTGGTTGGTTTTATTACCTGCAGTCTCCCTTAAAAGAAACAAAAATGCTACATCCTTAATCAAACTGCCTGTAACTGTATATTTCATTATTAGACTTATCTCTGTTTTTGTTTTCTCATGCTCTTAAAATTATTGTAGAATTTAACAAACCATCAACAGCTCATTTAACTGAGATTAGCGCATTCTCATGTAAATTAGAATTTACTAAGGAATATGAGATAATAAATATGAGTATTTGATGTATGCGTGACTGTATTCAGTACAGTTGCAAAGTCTTGGTTCATCTGTGAGATGATAGGATTCCAACCAAGTGTTGAGTATGACAGCGGTAGGCTTTTTCTTCTCTTGCTCGGTCTGGGTAAATGCAGCAGAATGATCATCTAATTTGTGCCAATCAATCTGAATTTTCCCCACCTCCCACCCTGCTTTGTCTCTTGTGGTTTTAGTATTTTTTTCAGTGACAATCATTGCATTCAGATCGGCTGGTCCTTAGCAGTAGTATGGTGAGCATCCTGAAAAGCTTGGCTTCGTGTGTGCCAGCAGAAATGTGTGGACTTTGCAGTAGCTTCTGGAGACAAGCGGGACAGGCAGCTCTGCAGCATTCTCCCAGTGGAGAGGACAGGATGGCATACTAAGAATGGAAATCTGTTACTCTCTTTTTTTAATTTTTCATGATTTTTTCATCATTTACTTTGACCAGAATCTCAGAATTGGCAAGATTTCCTAACATTTCTAAAGCCTTGTTTCCTGACCATTTCTATTAAGAAAGCTCCTGTTAAGAGCTATGGTTAAGATAAAGCTTTGTGCCATCCCAAATGAATCAAAATCTCATTGATTTAATCCTGTCACCTTTATTTGCTCACCACAATTATTCCTATCCTGCCCTACTGAAAGTGCCTAAGTATATATTTCAAAATTTTGACAAAAGGCCTTGAAGAGTCAGGTGACAACTGTGCCGGAGGCGTGATTTTGCAAAGTCAGAGACCAAGTCAGATCCTACTTAGCAATTTTTCTGTAAAATTTTAGCTTCCTCTTTCGATAGTTATTTCTCCCACTGGTCAGCTTTTACATGTCAAAATCCATGGTGACAGTTTTGTAAAGTAAGTTGGTATCGAAACAAATGATAAGTTGCTGAAGCATGTTTTTAAAATATGGTTTTGTTTAGAGTTTGTTTGTTTGTTTTTTTTTTTTTTTTTTTTTTTTTTTTTTTTTTTCTGAAGTTGGAATAAGAACCTGCTGGTTAGGATCTTACTGTAGAAAAAAAAGGTCGCATGAAATATTCCCACCCAAATGTTTTTTTTGAGACTATGTGAAGATAAGCAGGCAGGCAGGATGCGACGGTGGGGTTAGTGCTGAGAAGCAGAGCCAGAGCTGGCAGCCTGTCTGGAGCGTGTCAGGGAACGTGCTTAGGCTGCTCTAATTTGGCAACAGCTGCTTTTCTGTCTTCTTGGAAAAGCTGTGTGTGGCCTCACATACCTAAGAGAGATTTAGGTTGTGTCACCTTTTGTATTCAGACTACTTAACCAATATTATTAACACCCTTAGAACTGATAGTTTGGTCTAATTGCTCCCTGTTCTTCTGTAATATATACACACACACAGAACTTCTTCAAGGCTGAATCTCTTAGCACTTCTGCCTCCAGCTGCCTACTCTTCAAGCCCGTTGCTGTGTCAAGATATCAATTGAATTTCTGCACATGTGACTAATGTGTAAGGTGGAGAAGGTTCCAGTAATATTTAGAGAATTAATTAAATCTCTGGATAGGATGTAATTTTTTTGAATAATTGCGGAGAAGTCACCTTCTACTTTGAAACTAATGCTTTTTGTTGTGGTGTGCAATCTGCAGCCACCTTTTCCAGGGAAGTGCATACGTGCTTGAGTGCTTTTTTACACTTTGCGTGCCTCTTTCTACAGAAGGATTCTTTTGCCTGAAAGTATGGCAGATATGCTTAAAGGCAGGAAACTACTTGGGATGATGTTCTATACTGTAGAAAATACTAATTTCCAAGAGAAGCATAAAACAACATATTAAAACAAAATCCACAAAACCAGATTTGAACTGACTTCCTAGTTGTTTAATTGTAAGACCTAAATATTTTGCAGTATCTCTTCTCTTGTACTACTACTTCTCTCTATATTGTTTTATAGCTTTCCCTCTCAGGAGTAATGTTGAGCATCTTTTGTTTTCACAGCTGGAACTGGTGTGCTGCATGTCTAACCTAGTACTTCATTTATTCATGTAGCATATTTCACATCTTCACCCTTCATCCAGCTGCTTCAGCCCAAAGCAGTTAAAGTATTTCGTACAATCAATAAAAGGCACTTGCAAAAACAAGGCAAACACTAAATAAATGTTTTTCCAGAAAAGCTGTTCAAATTACTATTTTTTTCTATTTTTATTGTGTCAGGATTTATTTCAGTGTAGATCTGTCTAAATGACAGATAATTAGTTGTGAAGTAGTTTGAAATCTTGTTCTGGTCTCTGAAGAAATTTAATCAGAACTATTTTGATGACACTAAAGAACTCTAGAATTTTTAACAAACTTCACATCAATGTAAAAACAAAATGGACATTCCCACTTTATTGTATTCTTGAGCAGCAACAGTTACCCAGACAAATATAGACATGTAAATTAAGAAAATCATTTTTCTCCAACAAGAGAATCAGAATTCAGTAACTAAAAAAACCCATATGATATTCATTCAAGAGAATACTGGCTTATTGCTGTCATTTGTAGACTGTTTTGATTTTAAATCCCCAAGAGTAATTGAAAATGAGGAGTTAGTTTCTCAGGAAAAAGAAAAAGAATGCACTTGGGAATTGTATACCTGCACCTTTTTTCTGGTTGAAGTCTCAGTGTGTGTCAGCTGCTTTAAAAAATATACAAGTTTGACTTAGTGCCTCACTTCAGCCATTTTTTTTTTTTTCTTTATTTCTTTTCTTACTCTGTTGGTGCTTTCTTCCATTTATGGATCTCTTAGATCCAACTCTGTTACAGATCCTTTACTTAGTCTTCTTTCCAAATTTTTTTTCTGAAAGTGTTAATTTTGTCTTTTCTTTATCACATACAAACACTATTGATTCTGTCTCTTCCGTATTGCTCCCTTTATCACTATGTTGAACTTAAAAATTAGTCTGAGAAATTCTAGGTGTGAAGTCCCATTTAACTTTGGAAATTTATATAGCAAGAGTCACCCAGGAATTAACTTCCTTGAAGTGTGTGGGGATTTTTGGTTTGCCTTGGTTTTTTTTTGACTTTGTTTTTTGTGTGTGTGTTTGTTTTTCTTATAATATGCATCTGAAAATAAGTATTTAGGATTAAACTAATTTCAATATAATTGTGTTTTCTAGGGTCAAATTTGTCAGGAGACAACATAACTTGTCTAAATTCAGTCAGAAGGTCTTTACGTTAAACTGTAGTCCACAGAAAGTCTGCCCCAAAGTATTATAAAACTTTATATGATAGCAGGCTGAAGAAGAATATATTATGGAAATACTTGAATCATTGATGTTAAAAGGTCACTTTTAGTTTTGCCAGATGGAGAACGCAGTGTGAGATAGGGAATCTTGTCGTGCTTGGTTTTCTCTCTGTTGCCAGTAAGGTTTGTAATGATTTTTTCTGAAGTTTGCTGAATTAATCATATTGAGTGCATTCATATTCAGCTATTTCTAGAGTTCTGATAAGCTTTGTCTTCTGAGTTGCCCATAATGTTTATGCCAAGTGCTGTCGGTATTAATGTTAAAGTGTAGAATGTTGTTATATGGCAGTAAAAGAATTATCTCTTTAAATTATTGTAATTGCACAAATATTTTCTATCCATGCTGATTAAAAAGAAAGTTAGGAGTCCTTTGGTTTCTTTGGCCCACAAATTCCTCTTATGTGCTATGACAGCTACTCATTTGCGGAGGCCACAATTCAATTTAGCCTTTTAATTGGTTGGGGTGCTATTGCTGCTGTCATCTTCCTCTGTTTCCTGTGCAAAGTGTCAGGAGAACACATGACATGCTGAAAAAACTGGCACCACTCATAAATAAAACATGATTTCTAGGAAAGCAAAATGTTTTGGTTTAGTTTTTTTTTGTTTTGTTTTGTTTTGTTTTTTTTTTTTCCCAGATCTTAATGACTTAATTTAAGAAACAATGGAAATTGTAGATAAACTAATGATCTGACCGAAGTCTTGCCTACACCTGTCAGACAGTGGTTTGCCCCACAGCATTTGTTTTCACTGATTTGCTGTTTATGTAAAGTACCACAAAGTGGCACTAACAAAATAATGTTAGTTTTCTTTGCAAGGGTAACTGGATATATGCTCAGGTGACAGATCATTTCGAAACAGATGAATGAGAGTAAGATGCTTTTACTTAGTGGAAAGGACCTCATGTCTTCTTTTTAGACTGAAGAGATTAGTAAATGAAGTTGCTGCCTTTTGCATCCAACCTCACAGTAGAGAGATCCCTGCATTAAAGCTGCACATTTGTTATATACTATCTGCATATTTCCACAGATGTTAATGACTGTATTACTCATATTACATTTCTTTTTTAATTGGACATTTGGATGAGAATTTATTTGGTAGTTCTTCTGTGTTACAGTTTTCACTTTCAACAATTTATTAACAAGCACAATCTTGGTCAAAGCATGTTGAAAGTACCTTGCCTTCTTGAAAATAAGCTGTGCAAGGATAATGAAGTGCCTAATTATCATTGCAGTTACAAACCAATTCTCAAATACAAAATATACCTCCCTTGTAATTACTGGAATCAAACTGTATTTTTAAATCATTAATCCTGTTTATCTGGAATGCCTTCTAAAAGTAACCCGTCTTTTAGCATTATAGGACACAACATGTGTTCTTGTTCCTTTTTTTTTTTGGCTTTACAATGTACTGGAAATCCTTTTTTTTCTAGGTCCATGACTATTAGTCTAATGTGAAAATCAGTGTTACACTTTTACTCCTAAAGTTTTTCTTACAGGAAAACACTGAAAGGAAAAAACAGTTAGTGAAATAGTTTATTTAGGATCCACTAAAAATAACTATATGGATAATAATAGCTATGTGCTTTGACTGCTGTTAGGAGAGTGTGGTGGTTATTCAAGATGTCCATATTTTTAAATCTAAGATAAATCAGTGCATCAGACCTATTCTGTTTTTCCCATTTATTTTGTTTTGGTTTCCCCCTTTCTCTGGTTGCATATTAGCTCTTGCTTCAAGTGCCTTGATATTTTTGAGCTAAGGTCTTTATATTTATTCTTATTTACCTCTGTATGTATAATATCTACTGCAATGATGGTCCAGGTCAGGGAGTAATGAGTAGCCAAATTAGTAGGGTAAAGATTCCTGCAGATTCTTTAAAATTGTTCTGCAGTGCATTTATGTTGCATTTATTCTCCTTCATTAATGTGTCTTGAGTCTGTCCTTGTCTTGCTTGCCATTTCTTTTTGTCCTGGGTTGAGTGAGTGGTGGAGTTTTTTGGTGGCAGGGGAGGGAGCTATAGGGGAATCCCCTGTGAGAAGCTTCTCGAAGCTCCCCCAGCTCCACGTCAGCTCCACTTCTGTTTGGGAAATTGAGCCCATCAGCTGCACCTCTGCGATAACGTATTTAAGAAGGCACGTGGTGACGGGCAGTCGGACTGGTGAGGAGGAGTTGCTGCAGCTGCATGAACACCAAGGTCAGTGGAGGAATGGAGGAAGAAAGGAGGGGGGAGGTGTGCCGGAGCAGAGACCCCCCTGTATCCTGTGGGGAGACGGCAGGGCGGCCCCCCCCCTGCCACCCATGGAGATCTACGGTGGAGCAGACATTGATTTATGGCCTGTGGCTTCCAACTGTTTGATCAAGGTTCTGTGCCCAAAGAAGGCTGGGGTCTCATGGGAAAAGGCAGCCCCGCTGCTGTCATTCAGCGCTGGGAGGATTGCAGCATGCAGGGGAGTCCCACGCCGGAGCAGCTCGGGAAGGGCTGCAGCCGTGGGAGGGAATCCAGTCGGAGGAAGTTAGTGACCCATGACAGAGCAGTGTGGGGAACGCTGCGGCCCGTGGGAGGAATTCAAGTTGGAGAAAGTTTGTGGAGGACAGTCTCCTGTGAGAGGGGGACCACGATGGAGCAGGAGGAACAAGTTCCGGACACTCCCCTCACCGAAGATAAAGGAAGTGGCAGCACTGACTGCACCCCCCATTCCCTGCCCCTGCGCCACTGGGGGAGGAGGTAGAGATATCAGGAGCAGAGCTGAGCCCGGGAAGAAGGGAGGGGTGGGGGGAAGGTGTTCTCAAGATGTGGCAATGCTTCTCACTGTCCTACTCTGTTATGTGTTGTTAGTGTCTGTAATAAATGTATGTTTTTTTTTCTTCCCCTAACGAGTCTGCCTCTTGCTCATGATCATAAAGGGGAAATTTTTCCCCATCCCAGTCCTATCTCGAACCCCAAGCCTGGCTCTCTGTCCCTTCTCATTGCCGGAAGGGAAGGGAGAGAGAGCTGCTGCATTGTGGTTGGCTGCCAACCAGGCCTAAACCACAACAGGTTTTGACACCTCGGAGTTTTTCCCACATAGAAGGGATTCCGCATTGAAGATACTGTTCTTCTCAGTTTCTTGTCTTCTCCTTTAAGCAATTAGTCTGTGAAATGTGGAAAATAAATGTACCTAATCGTATTCTGGCCACCTAAAATTGACTAGCTCCTCCTTCACTTTGTAAGGTATGGAAGTAAATCATGGCTTCATAAGTAGTCTTTGAAATGAATCAGAAATAGTTTGATGCCAATGGCTGAATTCCATCTCCAGGATGAGAGGGAGGGAATACATGTTCATATAACTGTATTGGTTATGGTTGAAAAATTTTTGGTTTAGTCTGAAAGTTTTTTTTTGAAAGCCAAAAAAATTCTGGGCTTCAGAAATTAAATGCTTTTGAGATGATGTGATATAATTTAAGAAATCCTCCTGGTTTAATGACCTAGTCAAGTTGTATATGCACCATTTAAATCGATAATATCTTTCGATGGGTTGGTCTTTGGCTTTAGTAGTATGAGAGACTCTGAACCCTCAGAGGAACTGACCTGTCTTCCAAGGCTACGGATTTTTGGAAGTTACAATATGCTTTACCAGGCTGTGAGTCTTATGTCCGTAGGGTGATTCTCTGTAGAGCAGGGCAGGCCCAGGTTCAGCCACGGTCCTGATTGCTAAACGAGTCCATAGGGTTGGGCAAGTCCAAATTGAATTTGTACATCAGGTTCTGGATCAGCAAGGTACCTGGTGGGGCGCAGCTACAGGAGAGCTCAGGTTGGGTTCAATGGGACCTCCCCAGTGAAGAAGAGAGCCCTTGCCTGAATCTGAGCTACCTGGGGGAAGCCTCCACTGAGGCTCCTTCCAGCACCTTCCTTACAGCAGTTCCTGTCCGTTAGCTGGCCCCAAACACAGCCAGCCAAGCTCCTACAGAGGAAGTGTACTTGGGGCCCTGGCACTCAGGATATCACAGAGGGCAGTTTTAACCTTCTTGGAAGGTCTTCCCTTCTCTCCTATTAGATTCCTGTCTGTCAGTGATGCCCCAGGAATTCATGTATCTTTTTGAGGGTTCCATTTTGTAATGCGCGCTGTATTGTACTTGGGAGACAAAAAGGAAGGTGAGTGCGTTAGGCACTGGGAACTTTATGGGAAGGTGAAATTAGTGAATTTGAATTAAACTTTGACACACTGCACTTCCTAAAACAAACATTTAATTATTTCTTCAAAATGTAGAATTAGGAAAATGTACTACGAAAGCCCTCATGGTAAGAAAAGTGTTTCAAGTACTTAGAAGATTCAGAATTACACACTTAATATGTATGAGCTTTTTCCTTAATTCTTCCTATAATTTATAATGATGTTTCTTTCCTCGGGGATTATACCTCTGTCTATTTTGAGTTTAAGTTCTATGCCTAAGAATGTGCTAAATCATACAAAAAAAAATTAAATAGTTATTGTAGTCTGTACTCTGTCTTTTGAAATTTACATATAGCAATCCTTTCAATAATGCATATTCATAGAATATTCTATGCATGAGAGAGATTCTATATTAAGATGAAGAGAGGTTTCACAACTATAAATACAGATTTACTGTTATGAATTCAAATGAAAAGTTTTATCACATTAGGATTAACGTAGAACATCAGTGGTGGGAGAGGTCATCCTCCAGTAGTATAATCTACCAAATATTTGTGAAAGTTACTGTAATATAAAGATATGACTGTGTTAAAGACAGTATAAACCTGAAAATTACCTCTGGTGTTGTCAAGTTAAAAGCAGCTTGGCTCTTTGATCTGAAATGATGCAGGATATTGGATTTTCTAGGAAAGAGAACAGCATCTGTATTAGGAGTGAATTACTGAATTGTGGAGGGGAGGACTGAGGTAGCTAGTTCAATGCAGTTTTTAATTTCTGTTTTCTTTTGCTCCCAAGACTAATGGGAGGGAGGACTTAACTTGTACCATGGAAAAGGGGAAAGAAACAATACATGGTAAAGATGATGTATTTGTGTGATGCTGGGGAGAAAATTTTTCTTCTTGCCTCTGTCTTTAAGAAGAAAGTACAGGGTTACAGAAGAACAGGCTGTCTTTTGAGACCTTTTTTACCTTATTTTCTTTCATATTTTTTTAAAATCTTTGTACGAAGGGAGATGGTACCAGTGTTGATAACTGCCCTGAAAGACTTGAATTTTCTGTCTTTCCTTTTATGTCTTTTGTCACTGCTGTGGTAACTGTGTCATTGTGCTTCAACACGCAACCACCCAGAAACTGCTCAGCTAAAGAAACTCTCCCTTTTCTAAGATGCCAGTAGCAGCCTGTGTGTGGGTGTGAAGGTGTAACTCAGTCCAGCTTCATTTAAACCTGCTGACCTAAGGGTATAGTACAGGTGTGAAGTGGTTGTTTTAATAGGAGCACAGGCATCATTCTCCATGGGTATGTTTGTTTTGTGCAAGGCACAGATACAGAAATTAGAGCTAAGTTAGATAGTTTTAATTTTATAAGCAGGATATTCCGGTCCGTGTGACATAGTTCGTCCATCCTCATACCCATTTTAATTGCTTGACACAACTCAGGTCCTGGGCATATACCACACCATATGCTGCATATACATGCAGTCAACTACTCACGGTCATTTTCTATGGGAATTTAGTTAATCTATGAGCAGCAAAGTCTCTACATGTCTGTGACTATTGTCTGAAGTGGTCATATTAGAGATGAAGCTTCCTCTTGTTTTTACTGGAAAAACCTGCAAGTGTTTAATTATACTGAACTGCTAGCTTAACCAAAATCTAATTGGAGAAGGCACATATATCTGACTGTGGAGGAGCTCTGGAGGTTATTGATTGAAAAGAAGAAAAACTCAGAAGACTTAAACATACTCTTTTCAGTGGCTGTTTTTCACTGCTCTCAGTTTACATGGTGTGCTGCACCAAACCACAGAATGTGTTTTTAAGGGATCAGTTCCTTTGAACACTGAAAACATTTTTCTGGTGTAAATGAAGGAAGGTGTCTCTGCATAAGGTATTTGTCTCTGGTGGGTTGACACCAGCCAGTAGCTATAAGCATCTTGCAGCTACTTTCTCCCTCCCTTCCTCCCAGTGGGACAGGGGAGAGGATAGGAAGAACAAAAGCAAGAATACGTGTTGCTCAAGGTAGTTTAACAAGGAAAGAGGGGTGTGGGGAACAAACAGAAAAACAAAACAAGTGTTGCAAAGGCAATCACTCACCACTTCTCACAAGTGGATTGATGCCCAGCCAGTGTCTGAGAAGTGGTTACCTTCACAAGAAAACCTTCCTCTTAGTTTTTATTGCTGAGCATGATGTGATATGGCATGGAACATGCCTTTGGTCACTTAAGGTCTACTGTCCAGGCTGTGTTCCCTCGCAGCCTCTTGTCCATCCCCAGCCTACTTGCTGTGGGGGCAGTGTGGGTAAAAATGGAAAGCCTTGATGGTATGCAAGTACTGCTCAGCAATAGCCAAAACACTACTATGTTATCAAGGCTGTCCTAGTTACAAATCCTAAACACAGCACCATAAGGCCTACTAGCTAGGAAGACAATTTACTCCATCCCTGCCAGACTCAGTACTGTCTCGTATGCTAATATTGCCATCAAATCTTAAGAATATAGATCTGTTACTCTAGGGTATGTCAAATATATACAAAGCTCTTCAGAACTGGGATTATCTTCTAGAACAGTTAAAATGTAGGTGCTGGGTAGATACAATAAATAAGAGTATAAAGGGAATATAATGCACAAGTGTCATGGTTTGGGCCTGGGCGGCAGCCAACCACCACGCAGAGGCTCTCTCTCCCTTCCCTTCCGGCAATGAGAAGGGACAGAGAGCCAGGCTTGGGGTTCGAGATAGGACTGGGATGGGGAAAAATCCCCCTTTATGATCACGAGCAAAAGGCAGACTCGTTAGGGGAAGAAAAATAAGAACATACATTTATTACAGACGCTAACAACACATAACGGAGTAGGACAGTGAGAAGCATTGCCACATCTTGAGAACACCTTCCCCCCACCCCTCCCTTCTTCCCGGGCTCAGTTCTGCTCCCGATATCTCTACCTCCTCCCCCAGTGGCGCAGGGGCAGGGAATGGGGGGGTGCAGTCAGTGCTGCCACTTCCTTTATCTTCGGTGGGGGGAATTTCTGGAATTTATTCCCCCTGCTCCATCGTGGTCCCCCTCTCACAGGAGACAGTCCTCCACAAACTTTCTCCGACGTGAGTCCCTCCCATGGGTCGTAGCGTTCCCCACACTACTCCGTCATGGGTCACTAACTTTCTCTGACTGGATTCCCTCCCACGGCTGCAGCCCTTTCCGAGCTGCTCCGGCGTGGGACTCCCCTGCATGCTGCAATCCTCCCAGCGCTGAATTGCAGCAGCGGGGCTGCCTTTTCCCATGAGACCCCAGCCTTCTTTGGGCACAGAACCTTGATCAAACAGTTGGAAGCCACAGGCCATAAATCAATGTCTGCTCCACCGTAGATCTCCATGGGTGGCAGGGGGGGGCCGCCCTGCCGTCTCCCCACAGGATACAGGGGGGTCTCTGCTCCGGCACACCTCCCCCCTCCTTTCTTCCTCAGTTCCTCCACTGACCTTGGTGTTCATGCAGCTGCAGCAACTCCTCCTCACCAGTCCGACTGCCCGTCACCACGTCCCTTCTTAAATACATTATTTCAGAGGTGCAGCTGATTTGCTCAGTTTCCCAGACAGAAGTGGAGCTGACATGGAGCTGGGGGAGCTTCGAGAAGCTTCTCACAGGGGGACACTCCTATAGCCTCCTTCCCTGCCACAAAAAAAAAACTCCACCACTCACTCAACCCAGGACAACAAGTTACCTGAGCTCTTGAGAAGAAATTTTTATGCCTCTTAGAGTTGAAGACTCCAGTAATTATATCTACATGTGAGTGTTCTGGTTAGGCATCATCCAGCAACGTGTATTTTTAAACAAGAAAATACTCATCATAATTTTAAGCCATTTCACACCTCATACAGAATAAGAATCCTTAGCTAACACTTTCAGTTCTAGTAAATTAAATTTCTTGTTTCTGTATAGAAGTCCATCAGTCCTTGTCTCTCTTAAATTTCTGAAAGACAACACACAGGGCGTTAGACATGGATTAAAACAACCTCTGCTTCTTTCACCCTTAATCTCACCCTTTTTCTTTGCACTGCTAAAGTAATTCTTGGCTTCAGGAAAGCTAAAATGAGTGGAGAGCTGGCAGACCGCTCTCTCCCTCCAAAGAATCAATGGCAGCGATATCTCTAGTAAAATAATAGTAGCTGTGTAAGGACAAGCTGTAACCTAGAGTCACAGGACTGATAAATAAAATTGTATGATTTCTCACCACATGATTTTGTATTATATGATTTCTCACACCTAGGAGTGGAAAAAACTCTTCTGTGGCAGGTCAGTATGCCAGCCCAAAACCAGACAGGGGATCTCTTGGGTCATTGTGGGTTAGAGAGGTGCGGATAGCTATGACAGTGCTTATCTGTGCACAGTATACAAAGGATCTTTTCTCATTTCATGTCAGCTGTAAGAGTCTGTACTATGGAAGACTTATGCTCTTGCACATCTGGCTTTGTGTTCAGCAGTTACAAAGATAAGATTGTAAATATCGCCACCTTTTATGTGTATATATATCATCTTGACTGCAGAAAGCCCTCAATTAGATAATTTGTAGTTTGCAAGGGCAAGTAAACTGCATTTATTTCATAGCTGAAATGAATTTTAGTAAGTAGTAATCAGTGTTCTCTGGTCTTCCTTTTCAAATGAAAGGTTAGAGGTAAATAAACTGACCCTGTAAGTTTTAATGGAACATTTCTCTTCAGGGGGAGCACCTGACTGACTTGACAAATGAATAGGATATGTTCTTTTGAATCTGAGCTTTTACCAAGTGAACAACTTTGCTGTAATGATGAAATAAAACAACAAATGATCTAAGGAATACCTGTTATTTGAATTTTTAGGAAGTTTGAAATAGCTGCAGATATTAGCTGCCTATTTCCAACACAGAGTGATTTCAGCACCCATTTAAACAAAAGGGAAAATAATCTACATTATAGACATCACCCTTTGTACTTCAAGCATTGTGTTATTTTTAATTTTGTTGTTTTTTAAATGTTGGAGGAATGCTGGTATAACAAACTCTGATAATTGACAGCTTTATAAAGACTTCGGGTTGGGTTTTTTTTTGGTTGGTTTTGTTTTGTTTTTGCCTGCATCTTCATATGCTGCTCCAATGAAATGTTCGAAGGAAATGCTGTATGTGGTATTTTCTTAGCAAAAGAGATCATAACCCTTGGGATTTGGGAGTCATGAATTGAGGAGACTTGCCTTTCTTTCTTGTCGTCATAGGAATAGGAATATTGTATACTTTGTGTTTGAAATCACATGAAAAACTTCACTACAGTTTTGTTAAACTTTTCTTAAATATTACATTTTCTAAATTTCAAACAATTTAGGTTGAGGGACTCCTCTGTTGGTCACCATTGCCCCAGCTACAAAACTTATATAAATTAATGTATCCAAACGTAAAGACATCCTGATGGTGTGAGGACATTTACACAACAAATTTCAAGTAGACTTTGATTCACCTTTCTATTGAATCATTATGCTGTACTTGTCTTGACACAGAAGAGGCTATTTTGAGAGCATATGGCCTGGAAAAGTATTGCTAAGCAGGTGTAACAGAAATTCTTCTCATAATAGCTCCCAAATAATTCAGACAAATATGTCATGGATGGTTGTTCTTGACATGAGGGAGTATATAATGTATGGAAACGATGACTTGTGGAAGACTGACTTTGAAGAACCTCATTCCTTGCAATAACTGAGCTCCAAATGTATAAAATCCTAGTACAACTGCATAATGAAGGTGATTCACTTATGTTTCAAGGTTTTTACAAACTAGAAGTTGCTTCGGCTGAGAGCTTTTAGTGATTTATTATCGTGCCAGTCTACACCTAACTCTTCAGTTGAAGGAGGATGTAAGTATTTTTAAAGTTGTTTTTTTTTTTTTTTTTTTTTCCTCTATTACTTAGACTTTTAAAAATAATTCTTAGTGGAAAAGGTAAATAACTTTTTTAATACAAGTTTCAAATAACGTCTGTCTGAAAACATCCTGTTTCTAGTTGTGGCAAGGTAGAAGGATATCGACTATTGCCTTTTTAAAACTAAAATGTTGCGTGTGAAGAATTCAAGTAGTTCTATTTTATGCATTTTAATGGAATGATGATTTTATAAATTGATTTTAGGTGCTGTTCACTGTTGATGTTTTACTGAGAAATATATGTAAGCTTTGTTTGGATGTATTGCAAACAAGTGTCATGAATGAGGCTCCTGGCTTTGCGTATAATTACTAAATGTTTCATTGTGGTGGAATTGTGGTGCAGATCCTGGAATTTTATACATGAAGGAGTGCTTAAAAAAAAAGTTTTGAGAGTTTATGGTTGAACATAAAGCTCTAGCTGTGATCAATCCATATGGTAAACTGGTGCATATAAATTGTTAGTTTTGTATAAGCTGATCTATATAAATTTGAAAAGCAAAATGGGGCCAATGTTCAGCTCAGGATTAAAAATCTCAAGGATTCTGGTTGGTATGCCATCTGCTGTTTAAAAAGGCATGTTTGAATTGGCATCAAATTATAGTATTTGTTGATAAACTAATTGACGTAAAATAAAATTATAAGTCAGTTCCAAACTTCGGTAGTTCAACCAAACTCTGAGCCAATTATCTAGTCCTTCACCTCAGAATCAGTAAAAGGATATGAGTGAAACAGTAAATTCCAAATACGGGGCAGCATAAATTGTTCTCATCCACATGATGAAGATTTTGTGACATCATATGGTTGCAAGAGGAGGCAGTACATAGAAAAAAACAAAGGTCTTTGAATAGGATGGTGTTATAGGACCTGGGTAGGATAAGATAGTTACTTGGAGGTTTGCCGTAAAGGATGTATCTGGTGTATGTATATGGTTTCATCCATTTCATGTGTCTCTAACATGCAGTTTTAGGTCAAATAAGTGTATAAAAAGGTATTTGTTGTGTCTGTCTAAAATATAAAACAGGAAAGTAAAGTCAAAGGGATGCACAATGTAATCTGGAAGATAGGCGGAGAGGGACAAGAGGGGCAGTGGAATCTCCATTCTTGGAGATACTAAAAACTTGGGTGTATGAGGCCCTGAGCAAGTGGATTTAACTTCCGATTTGGCCCTAATTTGAAGAATTGGTCGCACCAGGTGGCCTTGAAGGGTTCTTTACAACTGAAGTTATTCTATGACTTTACAATTCTGTGAATAAAGAGTACCAGTTGCAATTGTATTTATTTACAAAACTGGCTTGCATATGCAATGTTGAGTTAGTAGCATCTTGCCATTTACATTAAAACCTGGCAAGATCAAATTTGTAACAGTAATGGAAACCAGTATGAAAGTTTTGCTGACTGAGGTGGTTTGATTGTCTTAAAAGAGAGAACTCCTTTGGGAACTCCCATCATTTTCTTCAATGTGGGCTCACAAAGTTGAAGAGTGGGAAAACAGGAAAGCAAGACTTACAGACTTTTTTCTCACTGGTATTCTTTTTGGAGTACAAAGTTAATTTGATATGAAAGTGACAAAAGGAGGAGAAATAATTATATTGTTGATATTTTTCCTTACAGAATAAATAAAAATGGGTGAAACTTCACAAAATGTTGGGCTGGTGTCAAAGACTTGATCATCAACATATTGTAATTGTGCCACTGCAGTTTGCTGAAGCATTTTCTAGAAAGAGCAATTACAGCAAAACATAATCAGCACTTCATCTCATAATTGTGCAGACTGTTCAAAGCTGTTGGAAATTCTACAGTGCCATGTGTGCACGTTTGGCACACTGCAAATAGCGTTAATTTAACAATAAGAAAATGCCTGCAAATCATGATCAGAATTAGCAGCAACTGTGGTACTGTGTACTAAGGACTAACTCTTTTCTTATGGTTAAAACTTGAGATTTGAAATCTAGGTTCTGTTGCTTCCTCCAGCACAAATGCATGTCCTGTCTGAAACCAGGTGCATCAGCTTGTTTTCTAGGCTTGCTGAGCATCCGAACCATATTTTGAGGTCTGTGAAGACTGAGCTTGTGATAGAAGTATTCAGGACTTGAAACTTCCACTGGTGTTACTTTGATTCACTTCTTGTAAATCACAGCGGTTCACCTTGCATTCATTTGTTTATTGATTAACACAAATTACAGACATAGGATTGGGACCAAAGTCCAGGACCCAGGGTTCCCAGTCTGAGCCATATGTCCTTATTGGAAGAGCAGCTATGATCCCATTTTATTTTTTTCACTATTCCTGTGCACCTCAGTGTGCAATCCCTCATGTAGAGATAAAAAAACCCCAAACTTAACAGATGTAGTGGAGTACACGGTAACCCCAAACTGGTGGTCTGAATTATGTAAGGAAAGTTAAGGTGACAGTGAGGATATGAATCTCCTGAAGGCAGAAGAGTTTTACTGTTGTAGATTTTTCTTACAAATCTAGTTGTCTCTCTCCACTGCTTGTTTTTTGGTGGTACCCTTTACAGAGAATGGGGTCTGGCAGCTTTTAGACAGAGTTGTGCTTCCTTTTGCAGGGGGAAATTACTGGCTTTAGGAGCTGCTGTCAAAGAAAGTTCATTTACAGTTGAAAGGCAGTAGTCAGCACAACCTTCACCCTTGTGAGCCTTGCTTCCTTTTGCCTATCAGCTAGGTGTTTCTGTAGCAGCAAGAAATTACACCACAGTCCACAAAACTCGAACATCATCTGGAGTTTATGGCTGTTAATAGTTTGAGAGGATCCATAACCATTTGTGTGGCAAGAATAAGGTTTGCGAAACACCGAGAAGAACTGTAGGCCTTCGAACTGCAGGGAAATCCATTGCACCCTGTTTCTATCATGTATATTTTGTAACTATAGTAAGTGGCAAGCTCTGTTTATGGAATACATCAAAGTACAGCAGTAGTGCTTACTAGTATCTAGCCAAACATCTAGGTTTGTTTTGGTTTGGCTTTTTTTTTTTTCTAATGTTCATCCAGTGTTAGCTCAAAGGGAAGTACTCAACTATGGGACTACCAGTGTTCCCCAATGGGCTGAGGGGCCTGATCCTGGAAAATTACCTGTTTCTGGTGAGCTTAGTCTTATGGTGCTCTACCTGACCCATCAATATGGGGCAAGAGTTCTTAGATAGCACAATACAGGTTTTGTTAGTTGAAAGGTTAGTTTAGTTTAAACTTATGCTGTTAAATAGTAACGTATATAAAATTCAGGTTATGTTCTGTCTTTTCTTATAGAAAGGGTTGTGTTTTGTGAACACTTACAGTTAACGATGAAGCTCATGAACTGTGGATGTCTTGATACTATTAAGTAGGATTCTAGTAGGGATAATACCTTGTAAAGTCTGTAGTTAGAATTAATTTGCATCTTGAAGTAGATGGAAATCATAAAACAAAAAACTACTTGGCAGAAGCTAGCTACCTAAATATGTGTATATTTACATATATGGTAACCCTTGACTCAGAAATGTGGAGAGGACAGTCACCTGAAAATACTTGGAAGAGGGATGCACTAGGAGGGAAAGAGTGCTGTAGAATATCTGAAGAATGGGTTGAATTCTTCAAAATAAATATTTCCTTTTTCAAGACTTCACAGCAAGGGCATTGTATTTTCTTGGTGAAAGTCAATTTACCTTGCATTTGTTGCAAGTTGTACAATTCATTTGATGGGTATCAACACTTTCACAGTAACTTGTTGAGTTTCTGAGCTGGAGTATAAAATCAAGGTAACAAAATTTCTTGAATATTTTCAGTGGTACCTAGACAAAAAAAAACCCCACGAATTCACATGTGGGTTTAAAACAAAAAAATCTCAATAAATGTCAAATGTGAACAAAGCACTATACCTGACAAATCTCGACAAATAGATTTGAACAATTAAGTGTGTTCCTTCTGAGTTGTGCCTACTGCAGCACACTAGGTTTGAGATGGTGCCATGGTGGGATGATTTTATTATTCTGTTGTTTAGACAGTCCTACTGGGTAGAGACTGAGAGGCTGGAGAAATAGTGGGGAGCGAGGCTGTGGTTGATGGTAGAGTTTCATTTAAAACCTACCCGTAATTCCCATGACTGGATTTTCTTAGTTGAAAACTGATTCACAGACAAAATAAGAAAATGCTCTTCTAGATGAAAATAAGTAATATTTTACAAAATCTGTTTCTGAATATAAGGAAACGTATTCAGATTTATCTTAAATAGTGCCTTTGTTTTCCTGTGGAAAGGCACCACATAGAGTAGTGTATTAAAGCTTATGTTGAGAAACACAACTGAGGAATAAACCTTGACCCTTTCAGGAAATAGAGAATTTTATTTTCATGCAAACAAAAATTGTAGAGACCTAACTTTTCAGTTTGTGGTATTGTGCCTGCATCTGAATTTAAAATCCTTCTGAATGAATGATCTGTTATCTGGAATACATGCAAATAACACTCCTTTTTTTATCAGTGATGGATTTGGTGAGATTTTGTGCATTGGCAACTCAATGCAAGCTTGATGTCTGATAGCGTTCTGAAGGCTTACTGATAGTAAAACCACACTAGGACTTATGTTCTTAAACCAGTAACTAAAAAATGTGGTACAGAGGGAATCTCTTAACAGTTGTTTTGCAGTTAGACATCATAATTTTAAGTTGAGTTTATATAATGAAGATCTTGCCATCATCTGGGCTTGTTGTATTGAGCCTTGTACACATGTGACTTGAGTTTTCAAAAGCAGACTAAGAATAGATGTGTGAAGCTTATTCCTGTAATCACTTGCTGGAAGGTATTCTGCTTGCTACTCTGAGTACATTCAGCAAACTGGGAAAAACATGTATAAGTCTCTTGCAAAGCTTGCATCACAGCAAGTTCAGGTGCCTAAAATTAAACACCTAAATAAGCCATCTGGATTTGAGAACTCCCAAAGTTCCTGTTAAAGAAATTAATGCAAAAGGAGAGCAAGTTCCTGTAATGCTTGGGAGGTGTGAAATTAGTTGAATTGTTGCTGTCAATAATTTTGATTTTGGTCCTAAAACAAAGGCTGATACTCTGCTGACCAGTAAATATCGTCTATTGATTCTGTCACCTGAATTAATGTCTAATGAACTGTATCGTGCTTTTCCGTGATGCTTGCCTGCTTAGTATTGGATGCAGGAGGAAGAAGCAACTCATAATTATCATTTAGTCTTTTAAAATTTCAGTTTTGGCTGCATAAAACTTAGCCGAATGCATAGCCTCTGTGAATAGCAGTGGTAGTTAATACAGGGTGATATCATTTGTGTTTGGTAGAAGAGGCATGTTGCATGGCTTGGGGTATGTCTAATCAGCACTTACTGCACCATGTTGTTCCTACTGATTGGGATATTTTAGTAGCCTATTCACAGCCTTTTATTCTTTTTCCCTGAAGAAAACCAGGCACAACTAAAATTGCTTTGTTAAAGTAAGAATGCGATGAGTTTTATTTCTGAAGAAATAGTGTTATCATAAAAGTGTGTCCCCCAAAGGCAATGTTTTCCATTAAAAGTGAAAGATTTAGTGAATGTCCATTAGAATGTGATATCTTCAGGTAATATCTAGACAGTGAGTTCCAGGCGCACTTACAGGTTTTTTTACAGAGCAAATACTTGAAGATTGTTTGCTTTCTTCTCTACCTGTACAAAGTCTAGTACGTCTCATGACATTTTTCTCAGAATCTTGGTTTTCTAATCTTCATACTAGTTGAGCTCACCCCTTTGTCTACTCAGAATATGAGACTATTAAGAGAGTTTTTTTATCAGACTTTAAAAATTCCCAGAAGGCAGTTTATTTTCAGAAATAAATAGCAGAATCCAAATGCTACTTATTCCTTGATTATGTTTTATCAAAGATTCTTGAAAATGGAGAGCAAGATGTTGACTAACAGGGTGGTTGTGTTTTATGAAAGTATCAGCTTCTTTGTGACGTTTTTTTTTTTTCCTTCATCTTGTAGCGAGTTCAAGATGCTTGTTTTACATGTTAGAATTTTAATTTGATGGAAAATAGATATTTAGATTACCGGTTTTATTTCTTTCCCATTCAAGTGACTGAATTGTGTTTGGGAGTTGCAGCCCAAGTGATTCTTCTTCTTTATTGTCATGTTACCTTGGATATCTGTATTATGGCCCCATCTATTGATGTTGGCAGGGGGAGATGATTTCATTTATTAAGTAATTTCCACTGTTGAATGGCATAGATCATGATTGCCAGCTGTTGCTAGAGATAGCCTAAAAGACCGAACTGGTGGATTTAAGGTACCACACTTTAGATAATATCACATCGAAGTGGCTGTAATAATGATCTCGACTACTGTTTGCACAAGCACTGTAGCTGTGGTGTTCACCGTAATGAAGGTGAAAAAGACCAATATTCAGTCACAACTTTTTTTATCATAAATTTTGTCATATTTCCACACAGTATGTTATGAGTGTGTTCTTAGTTTTCTAATGCTGTTCCACTCCCCCCACTCCCTTATTTAACCATTCAGCCTATGTCCTGAGTGTGGAAGAGCAGATGAGGGCAAATTAATGTAATTTTTAAATTGCTATAAGAAATAAAAAAAAAATTATTTCAAAATGTGCTCTTTGACACATAAAGAAGATTAAAAAAAAAAAAACCAAAACCAAAAAAACCCCAAACAATTTCTTGCTCTGTTCAGGAAAAAAACAGTTAATGTATATAAAACTAAACTTAATCCTAGAATGTTTCCAGGAGATTAAAATATTTCACATCAGATTTAAAGAAAAACAATTAAGTTTTTGTTTTTCTGTCTTAATTGGTTCTCTAGAATGTTAATTCTAATAGCATGGAATGAATTGAATGTATCACTGAAACAAACTGAAAAGGGTTAAAGAAATTGATCAAATAAAAAAAAAAAAAAAGAGCTGTTGGGATGGAGGATTCATTAAATTCTTGGACTTGGAAATATTGATATGAAGGTTGAATGGGAAACTGTGGCTCCACATCCTTGAGGGGAGGGTAAGGGTCACTAGTAAGTGCAGGTTGAACTGTCCTCTCAGATGATGGACCTCATAAATTTCCTGTGCATTGTGGTGACCTCATGATGGTCAGATCTTTTCCGAGAATTCCTACTTTATTCTTCAACTTCACCATGGTTCCCAAATTCAGGGTTCCTTCTTGAATCGTGACCATGGGATCAGTCAGTTTGGAAAGGACCATGAGGTCTCTGCTCCACCTTCCTGGGCAAAGCAGTTTCAGCACTGGATTCAGAGTGGGTTGTTTAGGGCTTTGTCAGGTTGGGTGATGAAAAATTCCAAGGAAGCAGAGTTCCCAGCCTTTCCGAGCCCCTGTACCAAAGCTTGGGTATTCTCACAGTTAAAAGAATAGCCAGTTGGAACCTCCTCTGTCTCTTGATCTTCTGCCATACACCTAAGAAAAAATCCCTGGTTCTGTTAGATCAGGCATGAAGTTTGTTCTTTCAGTCACTGGCACAGATAGAATTGTAGTATGTGTATGTATATGCTATGTGCGTTTATAGAGTCTTACTCACTATGAAACCCCAAACTGAGATGGCCTGAACAAAACATGTCTGTATCTCAAAAACATAAGCAAAATACGAATGATAAAGTTGTACTGTAAGAGGCTAGTGGAAGACAGACACTGGTCATAAGAAAGTATTTTAAGAGAGGATGCAGACAACTTTTTTGTAACTAAGAGCTGTCCTGCAAATGGTGACTATAGTTGTTTCTCTGTTCTTTTTGACCTTCTACTCTCAACTTCTTGACAATTTGTTAAATTTCTGATAAACCTTTTAACACGTACAGCTTTCACTTTTACATAGTAACAAACTACTGTTTCTGACAAACTTAAAGTTTTGACTTTTTTGTTAAAGTTGGAACAAGTCTTTTCCCCATCATTAAATTTTAACATTTCACATTTTCAAGTATTTGGCTACTAACACAGCATTACTTTTAATGAGAAAACTCAAAGCTGATTTCTCACCAGCTGTCACAGTTAAATAGCTTGGCATTAAAAGCTATCAGAGGGAGAAACTGTAAAATGACATCAATGCCTAGATAAAAGGTTTGTTAGAAAATGTATAGAAATTGTGTGCTTGTAGTTTCAAAGACAATTAATTATAATCGGACTATTATTTTTTTTACCTTTTATCTTTAAATACTTTTAAACACTTCAGTCATATTAAAAAAGTGGTATTTCCTTTGACTTTTTCAGGCCCTGTTCCCAATTCTTTTTTCTTTCCTGTTGCAAGACTGACAGGCTTGGCATTACTGAGTGATTCATATTTTAGGATGCTTAAACATGAAGAAATGCTGAGTTTCAAGATTTGTGTTTTAAGCCGTTCATTTTAAGTATACTCTCAGTTCTTAGGAACATCATCTCCAGAGGGGCTAGTTCAACAAAAATGTGACTGAGCAGAATATTTCATAGCTTTCTGGAAGATGAATTGGTTTTCCTCTTTCTGGGGGTATTGAAAGTCTTTCTCTGTCTGAGGGCTGCTTTTCCATTAGATTCCTATTGCTAGAATGGGCTAGAACACTCTGCTAGTTTGACATAAGTTGTTTAGAAGGATGGCTTATTGGGCAGTTTGAGAGCTATGGGAGTGATTTGAAAGAAGTGACAATTTCTGGAAAACTGTTTCTGTGTCTCACTTGTACACATTTTCGTTAAATGTAATTTCTGCTAATGGGAGAAAATTTCAAATTAAAAGAAAAAAAAAAGCAGCCAAACCAAAAACCCCAACAAAACGACCCAAACTTTAGCTGTTGTCATTAACTGTCTGTATTTTTAAAGACAGAGGTTAAAACTGAATACCTGACTACAAAATTAATCCTTGGAGAAATCAAAAGGAGCTATAAAATGCAATGTACAGTTGTCATGAACACTATTAAAAAGTGTAATTTCAGCTTGTGACAAAGACTGGGTGTTCTGAGAGCAGGATACAGTTTGAGATTTTTCGTTAATAGTTCAGCTGGATGGGCTAATAGATGCTGCTCATTCTCTACTGTGGGCTCCTGGTTTCCCCAGTATTTCTCCTTCCTTGTCATTTGCCAGCTTTGTGAGAACTCATCTGCTTCGGCGGGAAGAGATATGTCATGATTGGTAACTGCTTTTTTATTAGAAAGCTATTGCCAAAGGTAAGTTGTCCTAGTTTAAGCAGCTTTTGCATTTCAGAAATGCAGGGTATGCACGGTATGGATGAAGTGTGTCTGGGGTTAGGAGTACATGGAGATGTTGAAGACTGGGAAAAAACATCTTTTGTCAAGTTCATCTTCCTATGAAAGCAGTGCATACCTTTCAAACTGGAAGTCCAACATTTTTCTTCGGTATTATAAAGCCTTTTGTTTCCATTTGTTACAAAAAAACCCCCCATTAATTAGATGCTTAGGAAAGCTTAAACTGTTGGGGTCAATGTTGGTTAAGAATGATTGGATAAGGTGTATTTTTATTAGGTGCTTACTACCAAATGCAAACAGTGCTCAGACCTTTTGAGGTTGGTGTTTCGTGCTTCACATAGTGTACTTCTTCTGCATATAATATTAAGCTGGTGTAATTTCTCATGCATTTCATCAAAAAAAAATATACTTTTACTGCAAAGTGGAGTAATACTCTCCAACATTACACTGTTACGTTATATATGAAGTTGTGGGTGCAATTCATTTTTCAATATGAATGATAGAAGAAAGTCCCAAATCTGTGGAGGATGTGGAGTTAGGACTTGGGCTTTTTCTGTGTATCATAGCTTGGGGCGTGGTTTGCCCTCCACAATTCCTGTAGAAAGCTTTATTTATTAAGGGCTTTAAGCCACTGTTCTGTGGTACACAGGATTTCAATCCTGTGCTCTTACTCATGTGTAGTGGTGAACATCCTTGCTTTCATTTTTATTTAAAAGCATTCTTGTTCCGAAGTATGAATCAGAGCTTTATGGCTTTTTTGTGGTGGGAGCCAGGAAGGACCTTCCAGAGGGTTTCCAGCCGTGCCTTCCACACAAGGCAGCGTGCTGCACTCACAGCTGCAGCAGAACCTCCCTGGGGCTCATTAAGGTATACATTAAAAAAAGGAACAAACACAGTTCCCTGTAGACTACTTCTGTCTCCTTCCTGCTCCACACTTTGTGCCTCCCGGTGCAGGGTGCACAGCATTTTTTTAACCCGCGGCTGCCCTCCAGGCACTTAATTACACACATGGAGCCCGGCGCGGAGAGGTCAGCGTGGCACTGCCTGTCACACCTGGTTGGAGGTGTAACCGTGTCCTTTTTCCTGCCAGAGTGGATTTCCAGTTGAAAGAGAGCATCATCTTGGACTGGAAGTTTTCTAGGACAGAAGTAGTTTTTAGCACTCTGGCTCCTGATGGCATCCCCTAGGCAGAATAAAATATTAATTCATTGTAGTCACAAATCATAAAACCCGCACCAGAGTCTTGTTAGCCCGTGGCTGATCCGACCTCTGCTTAGCACTCTACTGGATTTTTTTTTTCTCTTGTAAGAATACTTCAACATGTAATGAGCCATCTTAAAGTGAAGTCTTTTCATTGGTAATTAATCTGTACTTGAAATGAAGACCTGTATTCAAGCAGATAATGAACAGTAGTCTGATCTTCTCAAGGAAGAATTGAGGCTTTAACAACAACGAAAATGTGCTGAATAGCAGCATTTATAAGTGGGACTGACAGGAGATGCCTGTCAAACCACGACATAAATCCAGAAAAGGAACAGTCAAAATCTGGTTTTTTTCTTCCTAATGTAGTGATGTAGCAAGATTGCATGGTATGACCTTGCAATATTGGTGGAACCTTTAAAATTTGTCCTGAAAACTGGGCAGCAGCTCATTTTTCCACCAAAACCACTGTGGTGTTTTTGCAATTATGTCAGTAGCATATGAATGAGGGATTCAGCTCCTGTGCTTTCTTTGATGCTAATAGCATATTGCATATGTCATCTGAACTCAAGGCTTAGATAACTGTCTAATGTTTGGGAGAAATTTTACTCCTTTTAGAACTCTTACTCTTCAGTAAAACCAGGATATACTCTAAACCTCGTGTGAAATATGTGATCTCATTTGTATGGATTTGATTTTACTTCAAAATTTGCCAGTTCTGACAATAAGAATCATTAAAACATATTTGCTATTTCTGTTTTTTTTTTTTTTTTTTTTTTTTTTATCCCAGAAATCAACAGAGCTATTCCAATATAAATTAGAAGAGAACTTTTGAATCTTGAATATTCATAACCTGTAGTAACTTTAATCAGAAAATTATGGGTGGAATTTCCAGCTCCAATGATGAAGATGTTTCTGAATGGGAAAAATCTTTAAAAGCTGGAGATAGAGTATTGTCTTAAGCTCCCTTCTGACTGATATTTTTATATGCTTCTGTGTCAGTTGTGTGTTGTAGAGATTTCAGCACTCCTTTGAAATTTCCAATTATTTGAGAACTTCCAATTATGACTCTTATTGATCAGCATGCTTGAGACTAGTCTAGGCACAGTCAGTGATCTGTGACCCTTTGGGAGGTCTCTAGTGTGCTAATTCAAAGCTTGTGGGTAATTCAGGAACAATAGCATAAGCCTTTGTGGGTTTAGGATGTTTGCAGTGGAATTAGTGTACTCACTAGTTCAAACCAAGGGCTTTTGCAAGCCAAATGTCAGCTTAGTTCTCTGTTAAACTGTTTTCTTTAACATGTCACTAGAAACCTGCAAAATTATAGTGGTAATCTTTATCAGATTCTAAATACAAACCCAACACTTATTTGTTAATAATGTCAAAAAATCTTGAATCCTTTCACTGCTTCAGCATTTCTTCCATTTCATAAATGGATAGAATAAATATAACCTGGTAATTTAATGACTATTTTAGTGGCCTCAAGGCCATAATTTACTGAAATGTAATGAATTAGTCTTTGTGAGGGAGCATGACATGTCAGATTTTACTTCTTTCTTTTTCCTTGAAGCCTTCTTCATTTCATTTTTGTTTTTCTCCCTTGGAGAATAAATTGCACAGGAATGGGTTTTAACAGAGTTGATTTAGCATATTTTTTACTTTTTTTTTTTTTTCTCAGAAAGAAAAAGACTGCAATGTGATTAGTATTTGAAGAAAATGCTGAAGTGAAAACTTCTCTATTACAGTTTAGACTTGATTCCAATCTGCCTTCTGTTCTGCCAGCCTTTCTGTTAGTCTCCCTGAGAGTAAAGGAAGGGTGGAGGGAAACCCAATACAGTCAGTTGGCTTGATTTTTCTAGTAGCCCCTGTGGGCAAATATAGCAAGTTTAGAAAATTCTCAATTGTAGCTGCACAGTATAAGGAAACTTAGCTTTCTGTGTACCTTTCTGGGTCTGTACTTAACAGATATTGCTGCAAAAGTCAATAAAAGTGAGAATTTATAGGAGTTATAAGGATTCTGTTATGCTGTTAGGTTCTGAAATTTCTTTAGGGTTTTTTATGATCGTTCACAGACTGTGTATTATTAGCCTTGAATCAAATAAAGACATTTAACTTTCCTGGACATATGAAATTTTTGATGTGCTTGCTTTAGTTCTTAAAGATTACAAAAAATCATCTAAATATGTTTAATTTTTAAATTTATTTTTGCTACAGTCAACATTTTAATTGCCAGGATATCCTAGCACATGTGGAGATAGTTGAAAGCTGTAAGATACGTTAATGAAAAGGTCTACCAATACTTTCAAATCTCTTTCATCACAAAACAAGAATTCTGTAATTTCTCTTCAGAATTCTGTCTATGCTGAATTAAACTGCAGCAGCCTTGGCTGCAGTGACCATGAAACGGTGGAGTTCAAGATCCTTAGGGCAGCGAGCAGGGCACACAGCAAGCTCACTACCCTGGCCTTCAGGAGAGCAGACTTTGGCCTCTTCGAGGATCTGCTTTGCAGAGTAGGGTGAGATAAAGCCCTGCAGGCGAGAGGGACCCAAGAAAGCTGGTTGATATTCAAGGATGACCACCTCCAAGCTCAGGATTGATGCATGCCAAAAAAGTAGTCAGTTAAGATGCCAGCCAGCATGGATGTACAAGTTGCTCCTGGACACGCTCAAACATGAAAAAGAAGCCTACAGAGGGTGGAAGCAAGGACAGGTAGCCTGGGAGCAATACAGAGAAACAATATGAGCAGACAGGGATCAAGTTAGGAAGGCCAAAGCTCTGACAGAATTCAATCTGAGCAGGGGTGTCAAGGGCAAAAAGAACAGCTTATATAGGTATGTCAGTAATAAAAGGAAGACTGGGGAAAATGTGGGCCCTCTCTGGAAGGAAAAGGGAAACCTGGTTACTTGGGATATGGAGAAGGCTGAGGTACTCAAGAACTTCTTTGCCTCATTCTTCACTGGCAAGTGCTTCAGCCACACCACCCAAGATGCAGAAGGTAGAGGTGGGGACTGGGAGAATGAAGAACCACCCACCATAGGACAAGATCATGTTCAAGACCATCTAAGGAACCTGAAGGTGTACAAGTCCGTGGGACCTGATGAGATGCATCCATGGGTCCTGAGGGAACTGGTAGATGAAGTGTCTAAGCCACTATCCATTGTATTTGACAAGTTGTAGCAGTCTGGCGAAGATCCTGCTGAGTGGAAAAGTGGAAACATAGCCCCCATTTTTAAAAAGGGAAATAAAAAAGACCTGGGGAACTATAGGCCAGACAGTCTCACCTCTGTGTCCAGCAAGATCATGGAGCAGATCCTCCTGGAAACCACGCTAGGGCACATGGAATGTAAGGAGGTGAGGAGTGACAGTCAACATGGCTTCACTAAGGGCAAATAGTGTCTGACAAATTTGGTGGCCTTCAACGACAGGGTTACAGTGTCAGTGGATAATGGAAGAGCAGGTGATGTTATCTACCTGGACTTGTGCAAAGCTTTTGATACCGATGCACACAACATCCTTGTCTCTAAGTTGAAGAGACTTCAGTTTGATGGATGGACCACTCGGTGGGTAAGAAGTTGGCTGGATGGTCGCAGTCGAAGAGTTATGGTCAACTGGTCGATGTCCAAGTAGAGAACAGTGATGAGTGGTGTTTCTCAGAGGTCATTGTTGGGGCCAGTACTGTTTAACATCTTTATTGGTGACATGGGCAGTGGGATCAAGTGTACCCTCAGCAAGTTCACTGACAACACCAAGCTGTGTAGTGCAGGGATACGCTGTAGGGAAGGGATGCCATCCAGAGGGACCTGGACAGGCTGGAGTGGTCAGACATGAAGTTCAACAAGGCCGAGTGCAAGGTCCTGCCCATGGGTTGGGGCAATCCCAAGCACAAACCCAGGCTGGGCGAGGAGTGGGTTGAAAGCAGCCCTGCAGAGAAGGACTTGGCGGTGTTAGTGGATGGAAAACTGCCTGTGAGCCAGCAACGTGTGCTCACAGCCCAGAAGCAAAATATGTCCTGGGCTGCATGGAGTATGGCCAATAGGTTGAGGGAGGGGATTCTCCCCCGCTACTCCACCCGGGTGAGACCCCCCTGCAGTGCTGGGTCCAGCTCTGGGCCCCCAACATCAGAAGGACACGGAGCTGCTCGAGCGGGGCCAGAAGAGGCCATGGAGATGCTGGGGGGGCTGGAGCAGCTCCCCTGGGGGGCCAGGCTGAGAGAGTTGGGGGGGGTTCAGCCTGGAGAAGAGAAGGCTCCGGGGAGACCTTCGAGCGGCCTCCCAGGGCTTAAAGGGGGGACAGGAAAGGTGGGGAGGGACTCTGGATCAGGGGACATAGGGATAGGATGGCGGTAATGGCTTTAACCTGAAAGAGGATTTACATTAGATGTAAGGAAGAAATTCTTCCCTGTGAGGGTGGTGAGACCCTGGCCCAGGTTGCCCAGAGCAGCTGTGGCTGCCCCCTCCCTGGAAGGGTTCAAGGCCAGGTTGGACGGGGCTGGGAGCACCCTGGGCTGGTGGATGGTGTCCCTGCCTGTGGCAGGGGGGTTGGGACTGCATGTATTTTAGGGTCCCTTCCAATCCAATCCATTCTACGATTCTATAAAATCCAGTCAGCTCAAAAACTTGCTCCAGTTTCTTCAGTTTTCTCTTAAAATAAATTCTGCTTACCTAGAAGTTAAACCATTATAATACCGTATGAAAGTAAGTTTCTGCAGTCTACTGTGACTGGGTTCTGTTAAGGGCTATCTGCACAGTCTGTTGAAATCTTTCATCTTGAAAGACCCTCTGGTGTGGCCAGTACATCAGCCTGTAACCTATATTCCTTCTGAGCCATTCTCTTCGGGGGAAGAAAGAAATGTCTGACGGACTAGTGAAGAGTAGGAGAGTGTCTTTAGGCTTGACTTTTTGATCTTGTCAGTCCCCAGATGTAAGTGTAATAATGCAGAAAGCTGAGTTAACCTACCTCCCAAGAGACATGTTTTGGTTCGCTGGTCATGTCAATGCTTACACTTCATCACACAGGTCTCCTAAAAAATGCTTCCTTTTATTAACAACTATAATTTAAACACAATACTGTGATAATATTTTACACATGCTGATATTTAATGGGAATCTTTAAGTCTTTTGGGTAGGAATGTAGGTAATTGCCTTTTATGCATGTATCCCATAGTATCAGAAAGCTTCACCTTAAATTCAAGATCATAACAAGAATTAAGCTAAAATGCTTAGATGATTAGGGTGTACGTTCAGCAATGGATTCTGAACTTCATCTTCCTAGTCAGGTAGTCTGCAGCACACATGCTAGAATTAATGATACATTGTAGAGAAACAGGGACTACTTGGTTAAAAAACAAAACCAGAACAACAGAAGAGGCTGTATCATAGTTTATTTAGCTTCTGTCTTCCTCTCCCATCCTTTGATTAGTTTATAAGTCAATTTACTATTAACTCAATAAGTAAAAAGCTTTATGAGGAAAGTTGATGATCTGAAATGACTGTGTTTTGCTTTTGTAGAGTTCTTAATTTTTTTATTAAGGACAAATAGAGGTTATTCTTTCTGTGTTGGATTTTCCCATTGGCATTTGAAGGTCCTCTGCAATTATGAGTCACATATAGCTTCTTAAAGTACATAGGAATAACGGTAGAGAGTTTGTGTCAGATTATGCAGAACCATGGGTAAGGGAGAAAACATACTATAAAAGTAATGAAGGTGTGTTGTAACCAAAGGCTGCCTGTGTTTGTCAAAATCATGCCTCTTCTGTCTACCAGCAAAAATTACCATGAATCAGATTAAAAAAAACCATTTACCTGTTAGATGCTTGAGCTGTCTATGATATTTAGTTGTTTTCAATAAAAATTATAGTAACCACCTGCTTTTTATTTTCTACAAATAAAAATATAGTCTTCTTTCCTACCAGAAGCCTGAGGATTTCACATTTAAGTGGAAAGTGGCATAAGTTTTGTGTTTCCAGCTTCTCAGTCCACCAAGCTACTCAATGTAGGATTCTCAGACAACCAGGTGCTACCTTGAATCACTGAGATGGTATTACCTTGATTCCTTTCCTCTCCGAGCACTGTGATTGTATTCACTAGGGGTGTTTCCTAGCTTTTTTTCATGTTTCAAAAGGAGATATGATCTGTATCATTCTCTTTGAGGCTCGCTAGTAGAGGATTCTGTAATGTGACTCATTTCTACCCACATGGATCTCATTCTAGAAAGTGGTAATTTAACCAATAAAGATATAGAATACTCTATAGTAATCTAGGTGTATAAAACTTAAAAAAAAAAAAAAAAAAGGGGGGGGGAACGCTTTTCAAGACTGTTGTATTTAAATAGCTTTTCCATCCCTAAAAGCTATATGAAAAGTAACAAAGGGTTGCTCAAAATACGACTTCCTGGTATAAAAGTGTGTAGCTACAAAACCCCAACCACATGTATGTGTTCTTTCCTTAAGTGCTTTTTAGCTCTGTGTCTAGTTCTGTGACCTTCCTGATGGATTATCTAGAATGTATGTTAAATAACAGGTTGCAAAAAGATCTTTACAAGGTCATCCTTACAGGTGAAGTCTAATTTAATGCATGACTAGCTAATTAGTTCAATAGGGGTAGATATTTAGCATACAGAAAAACCTATCCCTCCTCCCAAAAAAGAAGAGTTTACAGAGTTTTTGGAGATAATATAATTTCTGCAATTAGAAACACTTTATGAGAGTTCATGAAATATGTATTTCTCTTTGCAAATTAAGCTTTCTTCACAATCAAGCTTTGATTTAAGTGGTTTACAGTAAAAATGCCAATAAACAAACAAAAATATTAAATGACTTCAGACAATAATGGTTGTTGATCTTTAGAGTAAATTGTTCCTTACTAGTGGCATGGTTTTGCCAGCAACTGTTCTATGAAAAGACTATTTTTATTTAAAATTTTTAAGATACATGATAAAAGTTGCAGCCTCATAGAAGACAGTTTGCAATTATTCTTGCTTTTGAAGTCTGTGTACTTCTAGTTGTTGATTTAATGTATAATAAATCAATTTATCATGTAAACTTAAATCTGTTTTGGATATGGCCCACAACATCCTGATGTGACGTAATGTACTTGGCTGGCTACAGAACTTTTGTGAAGGTAAAATGAGTTGTTCCAGAAGGTGCATTTTGATGTCATGAATTACTTGTTTTTATGGGGAAGGAAGGAAAAAGGAGTGAATTAATCTTGATATGACCCAACAAAAAAGTAATATATGTTTTTCCTGATCTGCATCTATGTTTTGTTCTGTTCTTTGGAGTGCCTGTGCTGGATGGCAGCTGGGGGATCACGAAATTGAATATTGGAAATGTCCAGATCTTGTGAGAACCATGGAGATAATTTATAAGTATGTGAGTTGTATTCAGAAGTACCCCTGTTTCAGACACGTCTGGTGAGCTAATGTTTTCTTGATGCATGAACAGCCTGTCCTTTGAGGCGCTTCAAAGGAAAAGTGTCATTCAAGTCACTAATCCAGCCTTTTTTTGATACTGCTGCACATAGTAACTAAAGGTAAAAAAATCCTTCGGGATTATTTTCTTGTCGGTTAACAGCTGATTCATTTACCAGTGCAAAGATTGCTGTATTTGCAGGATGTATGGTTTGCACGTCTATTGCACTTTATTACAGAACACTTTCCAGAATTATGAGCTTTATAAAGGTTTGTCATATATTTCTTACATGAGTCTGTGACTGTCTGCTTTTAAGCTGGTGCCTGGATCCCATAAGGTGAGTTCCTGCTGCAGGGAGGGTGGAGGCTGAACACAGGGGTGTTCCAGTGAGCCCGGATGGGAGGTCAGCCTGTGCAGCACCTTGGGGCAAGGACTGCACTGGGAGCTGTGTTCCCCAGGGAAAAGGATGTTTCAGATGTATATATAGAAACAATGTGTTCTGTCTTGTCTCAAAAAATGATTTTAAAAATGAAGGTAAGGCAGAGAAGAACAGTGATATGTTCCAAATAGCTAAAGAAAAGAATTAGCTCATCTGAGCTATCCAAATAAACAATTCTCATGTAAAGCAGAATGTACAGATCTCAGTGTCCTTTCAGTTAGGAAGAGGGTGTAGGAAAAGTCCTTCATACTGAGACTTACAATCACCTCAGTCTGTTCAAGCATTTTATTCGACGGGAAGTTGAAGTGGTCACTTGACTATATAACTGCCAATATAGGGGAGAGATGGAGAGATTCATGATAGTAAGCAGCTCTCTAATCAACAACAAAAAAATACCAAAACCAAACAACCCCCCAAAATCAGTAATAGGATTCTGTTACTAGAAGCTGAAATGATAGAAATTCAAATAAGAGCAAATTAGAACCAGATAATAGAATTAAGTAGAATTTTTCTACTATTACGCTTTTTGATGGGAGATGCCAACCCAGCATTCTGCTGGGGTTATTTGTATAAGCACCTTCTGGGAACTTAATGGGTTTCCTCCCTGGCTGGCTGAGTGCTGCAGCCTTGGGTAAACAAGGATTTTAGGTTCCTTCCTACTTTCAGTTTTGAAACTCTGATAATGAAATGCTTAAAAATATTTAACAAGTGCAGATTTCTGTCCAGTCTGAACAGTTCAAGCTGAACTTTTAATTTTATGGAACCCAGAGCTTTTTGTATTCCTCCCAAAAGAATATTTCAGATGTATCTATGATTTTTTCCAGTATGGCCAACTGTGAAAACAATGATTCTTCAACATGAAAAGAATAATGATGTAATTTAGAGGCAGTAGGTAATCCTCTGTTTCTTCTTATGCATGTCATCATTCCAGTGTATCAGAAGTCATAAAATAAAGGGTATATTAGAAAAAGACAAAAGGAAGTAGTACTTCTGCAACTGGTTAAGTAAATTCTATAAAAGGTCACTGAGTCAAGTGCTCATTTCTTACAAAAGACTGAAGAATATTTTGCTTCAGAAAACTTCTTCCCACTGTCTGGTGGACCAGTTTCTAAATGACTAGTTCTATTACAGGATTTTAGCATAAAGCTATCAATAGTAAATATTAAGCTACTGCATTTGCAAGCACATTTTGATATTGCTTAATAAACAGCCACGCTATGTTGTATTGTATGTGAGACTTGTCATAAATCATGTTTGGAAATGGAGCTTTTTGGCCTATGGGGACAGTAGTAGTTAGTGTAATAGTTAGTATATGGAGAATTGAAGCATTTTGCATAAACTTAAACATGCTTTTCAAGACAATTTTTCCCATACTTTCCTTGTGAGCCATTAATACACTTTCCATAATCATGTAAATCTGTGCAAGAAGCAAGTAGCTTATATGTGAAGATTTTTAAATTCAAGATGCTGATTTGTAATTAGCAGAGAGTATAGTTTAGCATAGACACCTGGTCTGTAAGATATGAAAGCAAAATGTGTATTTATGATTAGCCATTTTGTACATCATCTTCAGTGTTATAAAACATTCCAATTCCCTCTGAAAGCTCTCTGCTCCTTCTGAGCATCTGCTACGTGTTTTAACAGCAGCAAAAAAAAACCCAGACAACCCCCTGGCAAAAAAAGAAAGCAATTTATGCTGTAAATGCCTTATTTCTGTATTTTAGAACGTGTGAACTTGTTAATGATGTGCAAGTAGAATCTTTCTGTCCCAACTCCTAGGCTGAGAGGTCTGCCCATCTCTTGTTGCCATTTACATAACATGAGTCAGAACAAACAGCTTTTTGTGTTCTCTGCTTTCACAGCAGCTAAACTGGTTTTAGTTGACATCTTGTTTCATGTAAGATGAAAGCTGTTGAATAGGTTGCTGTGTTTTCATCTCTGAAACTACTTTTAACAAGAAAAATATATTCCAAGGAGACTAGTTTTATTTTCCTAGTACTTGTTTAAGAATTAGTAGAAAATTAGGGATCTTATACTGCTTAACAACATTATTTAGATAATAATCAAAGCAATACAACTAAAAAGAAATGAAGAAGTGATCTCAGCATAAGAACTTGCATCTTCTTGGGCTGTCCAGTATAAGGCAGACAGTGTCAAACTGGAGAGGGTCCAGCAGTAGGCAAGCAGGAGGACATCTTGAACTGTTAAAATAATTTCATATTTTCTGTTTATGAAAATGAAGTTTGAGGGGCTACTAAAAGACACTGGGAACATGTATGAAGGGGAAAGGAAGAATCTGGTGGTTGATGCTCCCTATATGTGGGAGGAGGTGCTGGGTGGAGGAAGGGACAGTGAAGGGTAAGAGACATTTCGGCCAGTTTTGGACTGCGGTGTATGGCTACTTTCTAGCCCTCTCATTTTCTCCCAGTTTATCTGGTTGCATGGAGGAGGGGAGCAGCTTGTCCCAGTGTGACTTGGTTCTGCAGGGGCCGTTTGGATGTGGGCAGGTAGGACAGAAGCAGGTGTATAAAACTGAAAGACCTTCCCATATGGAGCGCTTCTCAACTATTTTACTGGTAGTCATGGCTTAATTACCTGTAATATGTGGCCTTTTCAGTAGCGGGTACTGAAAGAAGAAAAAACACCTTCTGATGTGAAATTAAAACTAGATTTAATCTAAAAAACTAGAAAAAGGAATCCAGGAGAAATGAATTAATAAAATGTTATTTCTACCTTGCTGAAAGAATTTGTTACATCTTTTGTTTATACTCTCTACAAAGCAATAGGCTCTGGGCCATTTGTGTGGCACTTATGGACAATCAAAGTTCAGATTATCAAACAAGTCTGCTGGCTTCATCAGACCATACACTTACAGTCCTTGCTTTTCCACAGAAACGCATATAGGGCCGAATTTTATTCTGGATAATTTAAGCTGTATAGATTAGAGCAGGAAATCTCTTACTATAAATAATTGCTTACTTTGACTGCTATTTTATATCTAACATATATTTCTAGTTGAAGGGGCTTGAATAAAGTAAAGTAGGTTCTTATCGACAATAGTTTGCATGTAAAGAACTAAAAAATAGAAATAGCTAATATAATATATGCCTTTGACAAAAGTGGCCCCCATCTCTCTTCCTAATGTTTTTTATATTGGTGTTTGTTCAGTGACTGTGCTTATAAAGGTTCCTTATACATTCACAGCTGTATTCTCAAACAGTTAATCTTAGGAAGAAGACGATCCTCCTGTGCATTTGTTAGAACTGACATTCACCCTCATAGCTTTAGGCTGAATGGTTTTTCTTTTTTCTCTCTTGAAGTCTGCTAGCACTTCAAGCGTGTATCTCAGGAGTCTGTAGGAAGGATGACAGCCTGTGCTTCCCTATTCACAAAATACTGAAGCTTCATCTCAGTCCTTAGAGGAAATTTCTTGCACTGCTCTGAAATGAGAACATATCGGGTCACTCCAAAGGTCTGTCCTGTCTCTCATGCTGTCAAGGTGGGGTATGGTTTGGGAAAAAATTCAAGAAAAACCCCATGATTGTAGACTGATCAGTTCTTCTTTTATATCCTTCTAGTTTCCAGTGTCCTGAGAATTGTGTGTGTTTAACGTGTCAGTAAAAAGTGAATTCAACTCAATGAGCAAGAGAAAACCCCCTCCAAAGATTAGAAGAGACAGAGTTACTGGTAGTGCATAATTATTTTTACCCAAGTTCATATTGTAAATATTGTTTCTGATAGAAAAAAAACTTACAGTAAAGACAGCACATTTTGTTCTTAAATACATCTGTTGCACAAACATCTCTGTTCATGCCTAGATCTAACTTCACAGATGATTTATAAGAACTTTCCTCCTTTCAGACAACACATTTATCATCAATCATCTGACTGCACACTGAAGAAGTGATGATAAATGTTGGAAAGTTTCATAGGCATTAGCTATTGCATGGAAATGAAAATAATTTGCAGTTTCTAACTAATTCCTGTTTGGTGTTTTTTTGGTTTTTTGTTTTTTTTTTTTTTTGGTTGAACTCAGCACAAATTATCTATTTACTGTGTGAGAAGGTTTTATTTCTTAGGGCTACATATCCTTACAGATTCTTTAGCATACTAAAAACTTTGTAATTAGTATATTACCAAAGAATATTTGCTAGTAAAGATTTCCTTGTAAAGATGTACTAAGCAGTTTATCTTGCTGCTTAGAGACTCAACAGCCTGCAAAACAGCAACTAAATTGATATTGAACAAAATTGACTTCTTTTGTGGTTGGTATTTCTTTCAACTGATCCTAACTGTGAAATCTTTATCAAAGAAAACAACTCCTTGATATCTCTCTGACAACCTCTTAATCTCTGTGAGATTCTGGGAGAACTACAATAAACCAGTCTGTCAGCAACATGGCTTTCATCTTAATATCCTGGAGGTATGTTACATGTTATCCCTTAAAGGAGATGAAGCTTTCACAAGTATATGTGTTACTTGTGTAGCCCAGGATACCCCTGTAAACTGGAATTCTTTCCAGTGCTCTGCCTTTGTCACTTAGGTTGTTTGAGATTGCTGGCAGCAGCAGAGGATGAGCTCCTGCAAAATGTACTTTGTTGACCTACAAACCTTGAAGATTGATCATTCCAAAGATAATGTTCAAAACCAGAACCATATTAGGTTGCATACTATATTTTCCATAAGAAAAAAAGCCTGAGGCAGCTGGTGAGACCTGAAGACCCTTCTTTCATATGAGAATCCAGTTTGAAAATATCTATTAAAAGAAACACAGGTTTTGAGCTCAATCTGAATGTTCATTTTCATACAAAAGTGGACTTCCCTTTTCAGAAAGTCTAGCAATGTGATGCTCAGATGATACGTACGTATCAAATAGTTTCCAACTCTTAAACGTTGCCCTCCTGGGCGGGTAACAGTAAAGATGCTGCCGGCCAAAGGAATTAACTGTAAGAGGCCCACTTGTAATATGTGGTATTTGGGATTGTGTGCAAATAATTGATAAAGCACTACTTTTAAGGCTACCTGCCTGAGCAGGTGAATGCCTGTGAGCATGACTGGCACTGTGAGTATGAAAATGAGCAGCATTTCCCTGACAGCCTTACACAATTCGAAGTGATCCTGTGTATTGACCTTGTTAGTTAAGTGTGTATTTAAGTTTTGAGAAAGAAGGGCTTGGGAAGGGACAGTGTTTCTTGATTATCAGGAGGGAGGTGCGTGGAGAGAAAATGTTTCATTTAAGTAACAAGAACAAATTTTCAGTTTAGTACTTTTATTTTCTCCAAATTTGTGTTTTCTCTTTCCATAAAATTCTATATAAACATTATTAACACATCTTCCATTTGATGCCTTGTCACTATTGGTGACTCTTATCTACTGAGGAAGATGATGTTTATTGTTTTGGAATATTTTGTATTAAAATTTTCACACTACAAACACATTTTATTACCAACTAATTTATAGCACTTGTTTTTTTGAAGAATGTTACAATTGCAGACAACTTCATATTTTTCACTCCACTATTTCAGGTCAATAAATACAGTTATGTAAGTGCAGAAATACAAGATCATACCAGAGAACTAAAAGCGAAGTGTTGAAGATGCAGTCTCCAGTTTGACATTAATGTAAATGCTGAATCTAGTTATATGCCTTACATCTCTGCTGTATAGCAGAGTAGTTCAGTGTTTGAAAAATCTAAATTTGGAATTCACTTTCTAAATCTGTAAAGGTTTGACTGCATTATTAGCTTTATATATCAAATCAGTGAGACTATTCACTTCTTCTGAAAAGGTGTACGTCTCTACAGACTCTAGATTGGAGCCTTTAAAAAGTAAGAATAGGTCAAATTGGCAAAGAAACCTACTTTTGTTGTTTTGAAGCACAGTTTAGTTGCTGCGTTCTATAATTTTGAAGGTAGATTCTGATGAACTGCATAACAAGACCTTCATGGCAGTTGCTTGAACATCTTACAAAATATAACAGAAGTGACTACAGTTAAATTACTGGGTACAATATGTCTGTTACTCATCTAATCATTCTGCAGGTCCTTGTCCTTCAATAGAGACGATAAGAGCAGGTTTCAGAGTCCTGCCCAGATTGGAATATCTCACTGTGGGATTCCACTTCATTGTATCATTGAGGGCAGTGGATGTAAATATGCAAATACCTTCCTTGTCACTAATGACTGCTTATGTATCAGTAGCAAATATGGAGTAATCTGAGTTTGGTCTTTTCATTCAGATTTTCTTGCATTTGCTGTGGGCTAAGAGCATTCCTGTGCTATGACGCTGTTGGCTACCACAGATAAGTCTATGCCCGATAACTTGATGCTCCCACAGTATGTGTGGCTTGGCTTAATGATTGCATGCTGGAGTGCTGAGTGTTTATAGGCTTAATTTGCCCAGCGACTTCAATCAGTTTAATTTACAAGTAGATGCTTTTGCAGGACTTCTGAGGGCTGCTTTATGACATATTTTTTTTTTAATTAATACTAAATTGGTTTTGACTTAGATCTGTTTCCTGACTTAATGAATATGAACACTCTGTGGCTGAACAGAGCAGCAATTTCCAACCAAAGGACTGAGGTTAGGAAATGTAAGGCAGTCTCCTAGGTGTGACATCTGCCTTTCACAGCATGCTGTCAGCTGCTCTTGTTTTTCTTTAAATAGGTGTGCAGTAACAGCCACACACCAGTGCTTACGCTAGTTCTTTATCTTTGCTTTAGTTAGAAAAATTAAACAATTCATCAGAAAAACTCTGCCCATCTATGAAGGTCACATCTACAGTTCTTCCTCTGTCAGAGGGGATGTGATAGGTCACAGTGTACCTTGACAGCTTTTACTGCATGATTTTACTTACTGTTTAGAGGGTGACAGTTGTTTATAATTACTCTAATTGCTGGACTAATTGAGGATGAGACTTCTGTTTTATTAACAGGATCAACTCTGAGTGTGGAGGCTTACCAGCTTGTATGGTAAATAATCAAGCATAGGCACTAGGGTAAGAAAAAACTTTCAGGGAGAAAAGGTCAGTATAGGATTATAGATATTTCTCCCTACTTCTACTAGAGAAAAGCATGGTTTTCCAGCAGCTTGTAAACATGTAAAGTAATTCCATTGAAGAAAGAGTGGCAATTATAAGCTGTAGAGTCCACTTAAAACCTCCGATGTTTTCAGGATTAAAGAGCAAGAAGAACTAGTTGTTGCTGCAAAAAAAGTTAAAATAACTCATTTAAATTTTTACCTCCTCTTCTGTTACATTGTTCTTTTCCACAGTTGGAGATATAGTCAAAATCTGCATACTTTTTTGATGCAAGTTCATATTGATGAACTTGTCAGTATTTGCTTCTATGTTCGGTTCTCTACTCTTAGTCTCAAAGATAATATTTTTCCTACCTTTTGTCTCTGAGTTTCTCCAGGCTGCAAGCATATTCTTGCCCTTATTCTGATCCCGTACTTGGCAGCTTTAGTTCTACAAAACCATTTGAAAGATCAGACACACGCACACGCAGATTGAGATAGTTTGGTGGGGTTTCATGAAGTGTCTAGTGAGATGTGTCATGGTTTAACCCCAACCAGCAACCAAGCAACCCCCAGCTGCTCACTCACTCCTCCCTGGTGTTATGGGGGAGAGAATCGGAAGAGTAAAATTGAGAAAGCTTATGGGTAGAGATAAAGACAGTTTAATAGGTAAAGCAAAGGCCGTGCACACAAGCGAAGCAGAACAGAGAATTTATCCACCATTTCGCATGGGCAGGCAAGCTCAGCCATCTCCAGGACAGCTGGGCTCCATTATGTGTAATGGTGATTTGGGTAAGCGCCATCACTCCAAATGTCTCCTCCCTTCCTCCTTCTTCTCTCGCCTCTATATGCTGAGCATGACACCATACGTTCTGGGATATCCCTGGGGTCAGCTGGGGCCAGCTGTCCTGGCAGTGTCCCCTCCAATGCCTTGTGCACCCTCATCCTCCTGGGGTGAGGAGAAGAAAAGGTCTTGACTGTCTAAGCACTGCTCAGCAATAACTAAAACATCCCTGTGCTATCAACACTGTTTTCAGCACAAATACAAATCATAGATCCATACTAGCTGCTGTGAAGAAAATTAACTCTATCCCAGCCCAAACCAGCACAGGTACTAAATTATATAATTTTTCACTTAATAACTTTATTAAACATCTGGAAGAGGAAATGTGTGTCACAGTACAGATCTTTCAGTGAGTGAAAACCAGAAGCTGTGTCTGTATTGTAGGGGTAGAAATCAAAATTACTTGCCACCTGGAAAAAGGTGATACCAAACAGATCTATGAAAAGCTGGGGGGGGGCGGAATGATTTACTGGATAAGAACAATTTGGAGAACTGAAATGATACATGCGTGACTGGAGATAAAAACAGAGGAAAGAAAAGGTGGGAATTGCAAAAAGAAATGTTGGAGAAACCAGTAGGTGCAACATACCACAAGTTTAATTTAGACCTGAGATTATAGGCAGTTGTGATTCTGCAAAGAGAATGCCTTATTCACTTCCAGATTGACAGCAAAAATAAGTAAAAAATTTACAGATAATTGAAGAAAGCAAGGCATAAAGTTTGAGGACTCAAAGGAAAGATTGAAAAGGAACTGTGAAAAGCAGAGTGGGCATAATATAGCTGATATAGTGGTCAACAGATTAGTTGCAGGTAAGCACAGGTAAAGAATTCAGTACTGTTTTTTTCAGTATTCAGCAATGAAGAGGGCAGTAAAGGAGTATCGTTAAAACAAACACCAAGGGGAAGAAAAAAATACATTGTAAGTAGATGCTGCTAGTGCTGCTGAGGAGTTTCTCAATGGAAGTGTTATCACCTGAAGCATTCAAACTGGAATTGGGAAAGCACTGAGAAATATGCTTTAATGCATGAATCTTTGTTATTAAGAGTGTAGTAGATGTATTTGGGCTCAAGAGTCCCACAGTATAATATGGCATGCCATCTAGACAGACTGCAAAGAGGGAGAACAGCAATGAGAGACCCAAACTGATGTGTTTTAAAGTCTCTGGACATGCTGTGTTTATTTCAAAGACTTGCATTAGCCTAAGGCAGAACAGTCTGTCCCAGGTGATGCACATGGATGTGTTATGGGTATAATTGCTTCCATGCTTAGTAAACTGGAAGTGGAGAATGGCCACTGAAGTGGTCTGCCATTTTATGTCTCTTGGAAGAACAGAGTACTTTATCTGACAGTGTCCAATATGTGTTGAAACTGAAGTCAGTCCTCCAAGTGACAATGAGGTACTGAGCTTTTCTGCATCTGTTTAGAAGAACAGGCATCCTGTACTTTTCTTTCATTCCTTTTTCAACATTTGGATAACATTGCTTAGTCTGTATGTTATAAATATTTAAAGTTTTCTGTGGGAATATGCATTTAAAAGAGAAGTATGATGGTTACAGTGAAAAGTAACCAGGTTAGGGTGGAATTGTGTGGGAAGAAACAGGATAAGTACGGTATAATTGAAGTCAATGAAAAGGCTTTAATTGAATGAGGGATTCAGTATGATTTTTGGAATGATGAATTTTGAATTGAAAAACAAATTGGCAGAACATTCATATGTCATGTCTGCTTTGGACTGTGAATTTAGGGAAGTTAAATTGTGCTGAATGATAACAAAAATACCTGCTTCTGCAAAGAACATGAAAATAAGAATAGCATCTCAAAGCCAGGACATCCATCGCCTTTGGGGTGGGAGTGAGAATGTAGGCACAGAAGAGTTGATGGGTGGCTTTTTCATTTTTTGGCATTTTCTTTTGGTGGTTTAGTTTTGTTTTGTTTCTTTTTTTTTTTTTTTTTGGTGTGTTTTGTTTTTGTGGTTTTGGTTTGTTTTTTTTTTTTGGGGGGGGGAGGGAGGTTGTTTGTTTTTTGTTTTTTTTTTTTTTTTTAGCATTGTAGGAAGGATTTTTTGGGAAAAAAGAAGACATTAATCTATAAACTAACCTTTGAAGCAGGAAGAAAGAAAGGCAGGTGAGAAGGATTTGAGGGCAGAAATCTATTAGTTGCAAACATCCTAGATTGGAAGACTGAGTAATTACCCAACCTCTGTGGGAGCACAGGACAACCAGCACCCCTGAAAGGGAATGCAACAGAATTTGACCCTTCTTCTAAAGCAGCATTTGGGGGTGGTAAAGTGGTGAATGAAATGAGAGTGTCTTCAGGCTTCCCTGAAACCATGAGTCCTGTGACCTCCCCTGAATCCTGTGGATGCGGCTGGAGGATTGTTTGGTACTGTGAGTCTTTAGTGTATCATGAGCATTTCCTTACAACAAATGTAATAAATTGGTCAGGTTTTTAGACATTGAAGGACCATTATTTTTATAATTACAGATTTTAAGTCAAAGATCTGAAGATCTTTCCAACACAGGTCACTTAAGGGCATTCTTTCTGAGAAAAATATACTGGTTTTATCTTTCTGTAAATGTCTGGGTTAAGTATCAGTCATTAATACGAATAAACCAAGTCTCAGTTTGAAAAGCAGCAGAGGCCATCATCCTTTTCCTTCGCTAATTGAGTCTGTAATTTGAAAGCAAGTACTTTTTAAGGTCTTTCTTATATTCAGAGGCCTCAGAAAAGTTCAAGCCCGTTTTACTCAGATCTATGTAATTGCAGCCACTCCTGAGATTTTGACTGGAGATTACTAATTTAAGTAATGCAAGAAAAGTATTAAATGTACTATGCAAATACTACCTGGATCAAGCTTTCAAAATTGTGGTTGTGAAAGTAGTTGATGAGGTTTGGTATAAGTTTATCGAAACTGAGGTGATTTGGGGCATATCCATAGCAAACCTGAGATTTAAATTGATGTGTCTGTAGAATGTAGGTACCCTAGCTTAAGTAAAATCTATTCAGGAAGAGACATTTTCCCCAAATTCTGAAGGACATTAGTTCTCTGGTATATTCAACACTGTTTCCATAGGAGTGTGACTGTCTCCTACCCAACAAAGCTGGCACAATGCCTACAGCAATCAGACCATTCAAGAGCTTTGCATACCTTCAATTGAGTTGTGGGTTCTTATTCCCACAATAAATAAACCCAGGCTTAAACCAGGCTCTAAAATGTACCTGGTAAGGAAAATACGTCAGTCAACTTATACTTTTGTTGGAGCACTCACTCCTTTCTTCCTACTTGCTAATTATTGCAAGTATACTGGCAAGATAAGAAAATCTGTAAATATTTTACTTTTTGGTCTGTCTACATGGCACTGTTTTCTATAAGTGGGATATTCTTGTTAACTATCCATAATTCTTGCTACAAATGAAAGAAAAAGAACAATGTGCTAAGGAAGCTGTGAAATCTCAGACATGGTATAGGAAGTCCGGGAGAAAGTTTAGCACCCACTATTACTTTCTTATTCTTTAAATAGGTATTAACCTCTCCATGACCCTTATTAAATTCACTGAAGTTTAGAACTAACTTTGCAGCTCAAATTTAGACACCCAACTTGCTGATATTAGGAAATTTGATGTAATACCTTCTTAGAAAATAAACTAGAAACTTTGTTCATTTGACCTTGGTTTTAATTAACACAAGTGTGTTTTGACATTCAAGCCTCTCAGGGCACCACACAATACAAAGGACACTGCATAAAAGCTGCTTGCGTTGCATTTCAACTCAATTCAGAATTTGGAGCTGATCAGTTATTTTTATCTTAGGGCAACATTGATCTGATTTGCACAAACGTTAGTTGCAATTTCTTAGTATGCTGACATCATAATATACATGTAAAGGTAATTAATGATAGAACTTGCAAAGTCACGTGTTTGTTTACTGTATTTTCATTAGACTAACTGTCCTAAAATAAATTCAGAAATGTAAAATTAAAGATAAAAAAGAAATAAAAATGGCTTAATTAATCTGTAAAGAGGAATCTGGTATTAAGATGGGTAAGCTTTCCTATTCCAGTGAATATCCATATATTGTGAATTCTGACCTCCTTCCTTCTGTTCATGGAGTTATGTGTTTGAGACCCCTCAAGATGTTAGAATGCATTTTCTAATGATTACTCATTACTGGTGATTACCCTGTACTAATAACTGTTCACATGATTCTTTATTCTTGTTACCCTTTTAAACAGTAATCAATACAAAAGGTTCTCTGATCTTGTGATAGCTTTAATTTCTGCACACCTCCTCTTTAAATGAAGTAGTTATCACACATGCTGCATTTCTTAACTTTGAGCTAAGATTTCTTTGCAAATAATAGACTAATTTTGTGACAGGCACACTCTACATTGAGTTATAAAGGATTAGAGATTTGGAAGCATATATTTGGACTCTTCAGGAGATAGAAACACAAAAAGAACAGGAGAAGAAATCTTAATAATCTAGACTTTGAAAAAATATTTTAAATAAATATTAAACTCTAAAGATATGTTGATGACCTGTAAAGATCTCCAACATCTCTTAATGGATTTACAAGTCTCATAGTCACTTTTAATGATGACTCTTAAGCTTTTAAATTCGGAAGTTTTACGCAAATTTTAAATCTTGCAAAATTTATAAATATAAAAATAGTCATTGCAGGATTGAGACTTCAAGTCATTGATAGACTTTATGTAGAAGTAATATATTAAGCTTATAGTTCTCGTCAGGATAAGGACTGTTAATGACAGCACTTAGGTGTACTTTTCTGCATGTTTTTTCCCCTCATCCTTCTCTTCTGAAGCCTGACCAAACCCAGTTCTATCAGCTGCTTCTCGTACGTCATGTTCTTCTGCTTCTTGAACATTCTGGCAGCATGATGCTGTACTAAGTCCTGTATGTCAGTGTCTGAAACAGAAAACAAGCAATTTCGAGTTAATAGGACCTAACTGTGACCCCTTCCCCAGCGGAGCAAGGGACTGAAACTCCTTTGCTTGCAACATGATGTTCTTTAGGAGATACTAAAAGGGAGATTGCAAAACAATGCACGGGGTCATTTTTATTGCAGACACACCAGCTATTGGTGTTTTGTCTTGAATTGTGTGTGCTCTCCAGGATGGCCATATACTGCAGCTTGTCTGAAGTGTGCATTCATTTGTGTAAAGTGAGAAAATGAGGAGAATACAAAAGAGATTTTTCAATTCAGTATGTAAATTGTTCATATAAAGGTTCCAGTTTCGGTTTTCAGCCCTTTTAGTGCAGGAGAAGCTTGGCCTTTTATATATGTAATGATTTTAATCAGAATAATATCGTATGTATGCATACATAAATTATGATAACTGTTTAGGAGGAGAAATCTGTTTCTTTTTCTAAAACAGCTACTATTTATCAGTGTCAGCTGTTTAGCTTGGAGGCATATGGGAACCTGATCTACAGGTGCAAAAGAGTGTGCAGCTCTGTCTTCCCACCTGTGTTGGACCTGCATTAAATGTCCTGAATATAAAGTCGTATTTGTTAGGTAGCAAAATTTCTCAATTAATAGTCAGAAAACCACCAAGTTTTTATGTTATGTTGTATTACATCATATTACCTTAATTACTTCAGTCTTTTCTGATTAAGTAAATAAGGTGAATACATAGTATTTTATTTGATTTGAAAGGTAGATTGTCATTGTCTAGTTTTTTCCTTTGATTTTTTTTTTGAACCTTTATTAATATTGGTCATGGGAAGTCAAGAAAGAACTAAGGCCAGTTTCATAGTACTGTTTTTCGTGTTTTATTAGTCATTCACACAAATAGTTCAGAAAAGCACAATTAGAGCAATCTTACAGACTAATGGAGTTATCTGACAGAATGGCTGGTCAGTGTGAATGTGGGAACTGTGAACTAAAATTACATATGAAATTGTTACTTAAATTTAAGAGAAAGTACTGTTACCATATTCTATTTTAAACTATTTATTTAACTGCAACATATAAGTTTATACTGGCCTTAGGAGAGCCAGAACAAATTGAAAGAGCCAAGCTTACACAGAAGAGATCAGATTTTCAGAGAGATGAATGAAATTTCAGCATTTTTATTCGAAGCAAAGTTTTTGAGAAGTGTTTCACTGTAGGGTCATTGTTTCTCAGCATTTTGAAACTTCATCCTTTCCTACTGAGTGAATGGAGAGGACTTCTTTTCTTTTGAAAATTATTTTTCTGAACATCCCGTCTAAAATACCAGTGATCAAGTAATTCCCACTCTCACAACATATGAGTACGGTTATTCTGAAAGTTATTTGTCTTTACTTTTATCTGCATTTTGCAGAAGAGAGTGCTATGTTTCTGTGCAGTGTTGAAGTGGTGCAAAGGGTGGTCATGGCAGTAGATGACTTTCATAACATCTACAAAAAAGCTTAGTAATTGCTAGTTGACTCTGAGGTCTCCAGCAGGACCTCCTGCCATCATGGTGATGATCTTTAAATTATCAGTCACAAATGCACAGGGTAGAATGATTTTCTTGCACTACTTTGAAGAGATAAGCATAGAAAACATTAGGAAACAGATCTCAGTTGAGAGGCTATTTCATTTGCATGTACTTTCCTGTAGGTTGCCTTTTCTCTTTTTTTGTTTGGGGGCAGGGGATGGATTTCCAGTTTAGCTTAATAATTTGTCTCAGCTTGCTTGTATCCCATCTGGGACTGAATTTTGCAGACTTAAGGTGGTAGCACTTTGAAACTTCAGTCCTGTGAAATCAGAACCATCTCTTTTTGGTGGATTATCACTACCTTGGGAAGTGATGGCTGTGAAATGTGAGTGAGACCTCTCTCTGAAGTAGGTAGGATTAACTGAAAAAACACTTTTGAGAAAGAGGAAGATGCTTCTGAAAGCGGACTGTGCTCAAAGGGGAGGCAGCTTCAGGTGGTGTGACATGCTCAAGAGTAAACTCATGCTAGTTACTGAAGTATTCATAGCAGCTTTGCAGAGTGTGTTTTGGAACTGACTGGCATTAGCAGGCAAAGTTTTAGAGGAAGCAGAAACTTACAGTGACTAATTTTTCCTGGGTGGCTGCAGGACTGCAAAGGCCAACATCCTTCATATGATGAGGACTGGGATGCATCCCACCCGCCTAGCTGTCTTAGTGTAACAAACTCCTGAAGTCATATGGATGGGTTGGGATTTCCCACCTTTTTTTCTTCTTCTTATCTTCCCTTCAATAGCCCTCTAAAAAGTTAGAGGGGATTGAGAATAGGTTGTTAGTAATTTATACTTATATTTTTTTCTACCCAGTTCCTCCTGTGCCGCATTACTCAAATTTTTCTACTTCTCTTACCTACATTTACTGTTTTGGGATTGCAGTTGGGGGTGAGGTTAATTCATATGGAGAGGTGGTGATGCTCTTTAGAAGACAGGTATTTGACAGCCTCTTAGTACTTGATTGGCGAGGGCACACAGTATGATCAAATAGATATATATTTTTTTTTTCCTTTTTTTCCCCCAGAGTAGAGGGGCTGGGGGTAGTGCAGAAGAAGGAAGAGGACTGGCAAGTATAAATCCAGTGCTCTGCATGTGTATTTTTCTACTTTCAGGGAAAATAAGAGTTTTCTCTGAAATACTTTTTTTTTTTTTTTTTTTTTTTTACCCTATCTTGGTATAGAATTATATACCTCTCCTACCTGAATTGTGTGTCTGAGCATAACATTGCAGTATCACCCTGTAAACAGGTAATGCATTTTGGAAATTTTGGGATGTTACCATCTGGATCCTTGTCTGATATTTTGCCTTGTTGCTGATCTTTTGATTAATATGATGTTTCCGCACTGATTAGCAGAGCAACAGCTCATGCATCTTCTGTTCTGTGTAAATGCTGCTCCCTCAGTCCCTGCCTGTGAACGGTAGGATGTGAGCTGTACAATTTATTGCCAAAGGTAGCTTGTGCTGAGTTTGGAGGAAACTGTAATGAGGTAGCCCAGCAAGTTCCATGTTATCAGTTGGGGTGGTGGTAAAGACTGTTGTCAGTTATCATCCAAACAGAACTGATTAAAAATGGAAGTTGTTCCTATTTTTATATCAATTGTGTTTTCATGAAAACTGTGTGGTTTTGAAACAATTGACCTTGCTAGTTTGACTCAAAAGCTCAAGCTTTGAGTATAAAAGTATTATGGCTTTGTAAGCATCCTCGTAGCGTACCACAATATAAGAACATGTTAATTTAGCTCTGTGTTACTCTTTGAACTTTCTGTGTGTATTAACTGTAGCAAAGGAGGAAGTAATGTACACATAATCATGAATACTATCAAACTTTAAAAATGCTCTGAATGTACTATTTTATACTAGTACTGTACAATCTGCTGAGATACGACATGCAGTGAGATAAAGAACACTTGCTTTTGGTATACCTTCCTCTAGCATATAGTTGTCTCATCTGTACAGTTCTGAAATGGCAAGAGGTGCTCCTTAAATCTTAGATACAGCACATCAATTTACTTTACCTAACAAAATCAGGCTCATGTACTGCTAAAAATGATACAGAGATGGAGAGCATTCTATTTTTTGCATTGCCAATAGGTGACTTAGCCAATTTAAGACAGTATATTTTTTACCTCATTAAATACTTAATTTCATGTTAAACAAATTATTATTTTTGTTGTTAAAATATTTGTTTTGTTTAGCAGGAGGAGGCATTTATGAAGGAGAGTGAAGGATTTGTTCTTCTGGCATAGTGAAAACGGGAAGATGAGTGGTGATGTTGAATTTGCTGGTCTGTGGGCTGTCATTCTGTATTGCATTTGCAGAAATATCAGACTAAGATTTTTCTATTCCTCTGTAATTTTACTTGTCACAACCTGAAATAGAACGCTCTTTAGAAAGATGATTTAATACAAGAAATAATGCATGCATTTCTTTTCTTTTTCAGTTATTAATCATTTATGTATCTTTAAAAGTGTCAGGTTTGCCCTTGGGTTTTGGTCATAGGTCATTATGATTTGCGATCTAGTATAGATTCTGTTGTGGCTAGATACAGGACAGAAAAAGAGAGCCTGGGGTGTTAATAAATCATTCAGTCCACTGGTAATGCACAGTAGTTTTTATCACCATAACACTAAAAGGCTAGCAGTCTGGCTTTTCAGGAGCAAAAAGTTTTAAAGAACCGAGAATCCCTGCTTTTTGGCCTTGAAAACGTAAGCAATGGTGATTAAATGTCTGATAGTTCTTCCTTAAAGGTAATAGAAGGCCTACAGTTTGGACAGCCTTTCAAAAGAGGTTCACCACATACAATAGGCTTTCACGTCATCAGTGAACACCAGGTATGGTACTAATAACCAACAAACTGGACGTTTTTTGTGAACAACTTGACAAAGGCTATATGTAAAATTTCTTGCTTGCTATTGTGTATACTTTAAAAAAAGCAATGACATACTTAAAAATGCCAGTATTTTATAAATCAGTTAAAAAGATCCGAGAAAATTTTGAAAGTGACAGATCTTCAGTGGCATTTACATCTTTGTGCTGTATACTGATACTGCTGAAACTAAGGTGCTCAGCTGGGCTTGCTTACTGAAATTATTTTTGAAAAACACCCAGTGTTGTAAACTACATTTCTCACATGTTTTCTACTTCTAGCAAACTTGCATCATTTATTTTATTTAAATATTGCACAGTGATACTGCCGTTACAGTATATCATACTGGGAAATCCTGTTTCATATCTTGCAAGATTTCAGTCTCAAATTGTCTTTAACAGACTGCAACCCCAGTATTAATTTTTCTGACTACCGAGCCCTTTGGAAAATGGAAGAATGTCAGAATCTGCAGATTTTTTTCTTTTAGACATTTTGACTTCATTAAGAATGCTGATAATTGTCTACTGAGACTTTCCCAAGTGCGTCGATCTCATCGATTTTAAGTACTGTTAAAAATCTGGCCTAAGTCTCATAGAAGGTTACTGAGATGATGTCAAGGTAATAAGCCATGCTAAATCTCTTTGGGCACGTTGATGCCGGGCAGAGGGTTGGGGCTGGTGCTGCTTTGATCTGATGGAGCCTGGAATAAAAAGCCGGGCTTGGGAGAGTGCCGATAACACAGTGCAGGACTGCACAAGGCTAGCAAGGCTCTGCTTTCTTCATTTTGATTACAAGTAATGGTATTTACAAAGTATTTTCCAATTTCCTCTGACTGCCAGGCTTATTTGCTTAGGCATGGTTCTCTGTTAATTAAGCTATGAAGTTTTTCAAAACTCAAGCTGGTTTCTTTGCAATGCAGTCTGATACATTATGTTAATACATCAACTCGGGCATTGCTGTCATGGTGCTTGGGGTAGACATGGTCTTGGGTCAGTGTACAGGGTGGCTATGAATGCTACCAAAGCAGAAACTTAGTATTTCAGACTTGTGGATGGAGTTGTTCCATGGTTGTTTGAAGCAGTGTGGAAGAACTTTCTGTGGTATTTTTCCATTCTCTCCAATATGCTGTTCCTGATCTTATTATTCTGTAAAGTGCATGGAGCATGGAAAATATGATTAGTTCAAATACAAAGTAGGTCATGAGCAGACTGTGAAATGTGGATAAAATCCTTTAAATTAAATTGTTTTATTGAAGGAAATAATCTAACTGTCTCTAAGATGGAAAGGCTGAATATGAAAGATGTTTATTGAAAAAAATGTATTGATAGTAGCTTAGTATTGTGCTAATGAAAATGATTACAAGATGCTTTATATTGACCATTAAAAACACACAGTTTTAAAAAAAAATACCTTTAGTTACACACAAAGACTGACATAAGACCTAGACCTTTATCCTGAAATCTTTGAGATGACATTTGCTTTAAAATGAGATAATTTTTTTGTTACTCAGCATCCTATCATTTCTATCCAGTTAATTTATTTTGTTCTAGATCTTGTCCATAAATATGTTAAGGGGAAAACAAACTGCATAAGCAAAATTATCCATTTACTGTAGCTCAAAGTGGTAATGGTATTGTAATGTAATCCAGTCTTGATAATGTCAGAGGTAAACACTTTATCCTTCTTATGATCAAGTCTTTTAGAGTATGCTCACTTAGTTGTTCAGTATGCTGTGGGGAAAGCTGATATCCACTGCAAATGAGGCAGTTTAGTTTAGCAGAAGAGGACATTGCTGCTGTTTGATAAATGAGAAACAAAATACATTTACATGAGAGACTGAAATGGTGGTTTTCAAAGTATGATAAAGGAACTAGCAATATATCACTGTGTACAGCTAGTCCTGAATGACAGATTTTGTATCCTGTTGAGTTAGGCTGCAGACTTCTTCCCAATGTACATACATGGAGCCTTGGCTTATCTGTGACTGTCGTGGTTTAGGCCTGGTTGGCAGCCAACCACAATGCAGCAGCTCTCTCTCCCTTCCCCTCCGGCAATGAGAAGGGACAGAGAGCCAGGCTTGGGGTTCGAGATAGCACTGGGATGGGGAAAAATCCCCCTTTATGATCATGAGCAAAAGGCAGACTCGTTAGGGGAAGAAAAAAAAAGAACATACATTTATTACAGACACTAACAACACATAACAGAGTAGGACAGTGAGAAGCATTGCCACATCTTGAGAACACCTTCCCCCCACCCCTCCCTTCTTCCCGGGCTCAGCTCTGCTCCCGATATCTCTACCTCCTCCCCCAGTGGCGCAGGGGCAGGGAATGGGGGGTGCAGTCAGCGCTGCCACTTCCTTTATCTTCGGTGAGGGGAGTGTCCGGAACTTGTTCCTCCTGCTCCATCGTGGTCCCCCTCTCACAGGAGACTGTCCTCCACAAACTTTCTCTGACGTGAGTTCCTCCCACGGGCCGCAGCGTTCCCCACACTGCTCCGTCATGGGTCACTAACTTTCTCTGACTGGATTCCCTCCCACGGCTGCAGCCCTTCCCGAGCTGCTCCAGCGTGGGACTCCCCTGCATGCTGCAATCCTCCCAGTGCTGAATGACAGCAGCGGGGCTGCCTTTTCCCATGAGACCCCGGCCTTCTTTGGGCACAGAACCTTGATCAAACAGTTGGAAGCCACAGGCCATAAATCAATGTCTGCTCCACCGTAGATCTTCATGGGTGGCGGGGGGGGGGCCGCCCTGCCGTCTCCCCACAGGATACAGGGGGGTCTCTGCTCCGGCACACCTCCCATTCCTTTCTTCCTCCATTCCTCCACTGACCTTGGTGTTCATGCAGCTGCAGCAACTCCTCCTCACCAGTCCCACTGCCCGTCACCACGTCCCTTCTTAAATACGTTATCGCAGAGGCGCAGCCAATTGGCTCAATTTCCCAAACAGAAGTGGAGCTGACTTGGAGCTGGGGGAGCTTCGAGAAGCTTCTCACACGGGGCTGCCCCGATAGCCCCCTCCCCTGCCACCAAAAAAACTCCACCACTCACTCAACCCAGAACAAACTTTTATCTAGGCTTAAAACTACATACAAAGTGAGAAAAGAAAATTCAAGATAAGGCTGGATCACAGAGTCATTTCATCTCGGGAACGGATGTAGTGTCTCAAAACCTACTGTGCTGGTCTGCTGCTCGCTTAGACATATTCCTCTTTGAGTATCATCTTGGACATGGAGTACTGAGCTGAAAACCAGAAAGCCATAAACTTCATCCTCAGCTTAGCCCTTACACCCTAGTTCAAACTGTCAGTTGTACAAGAACAAATTTCTGTCACCTGAGTCCAGTCCTAATTCACATAGCTCTTGATTCTGTAACTGTTGACCTTTAGCGGGTACACTTCTCACATTTTTCCCCATGTTTTAAGTACAGCAATAAATTTTACTTAGTTTTATAATGCAATTTGAAGATTAAAGGGTCTGGCCTCATTATCATTGCTGTGGTTCTGTGCAAAAATGGCTTTTTCAGTGGGCAATAGCAGAACTATAGGACAGAATTAAATTTTTATCATCTTTCCTGTATCTGTTTCAAAATTGCAGTCAATTGAGTACTCTTCATACTTGATGGTGAAATTCTTGTGCACTTGATTGTGAGAAACATATATCACTTACTGTTAAGTTGTATTTTTTATGCTTCAGAATGACCGAAACCATTACAATGTCCTTCTTGCTATGTTGTTTTTATCACACAGAAAAAGTGCTTAAAACCAAAAATCTGGGAGAATGAAATGATTAGGTGTATCTTTATTGGAAAGTACAGTTGGACCTGAGTTTTTGCTGCCTGTGCTAACCTTGGAATTAGATTATGAATTTGCCTGCATTCTTGCTTGGCCTAGCAGCATCATATCTGAATCTGAACTGGCAAATCTGTGTGAACATCCCAGTGCTGTATTCTGCAAAAAACGTGTAAATGGGTTATTTGAGAGCATTGTGTCTGTCTTCATGCAAATCTTTCTCATACTGTGAGACAATATCCTGATGTATCAAGAAATACATTATTTGTACTAGGATAGAGTGGTATGACCCTCATAATTTAAGCTATGCTTCAGAATGCTAAAATATATGGCATTGGTATGCAAAAGACAATTTTAAGTTGGGAGGGATGCATGTTTTTCAGGTAGCTTGGCAGACAGCTGTGCTCCCATTGCTGAGAAGGATCTGTAAGGACAGATAGCCCCTGAATGTTTTCCTGGGCAATAGCAAATGAGTCTGTACCAGTGTTTGAAGTCCAGTGGATGGTCAAGTGGCTAATTCTGAATGCCCATCAGCTCATGGTTAATGTGATTTTTTTTTTTTTCCCTTTAGCCTAACAGAATAACTTCTTGATGCTGCATCTGTTTTCTCTATACAAGGAGGCAAGGTATAGCTGATTGGTTGATCTAAATAGCTTTGCTTTCCTCTTCCCCTCCCTTCTGCCTCTGCAAGTCGTTATGCTGTGGTAATTTTAGAAATACCTCAAAGGACTCAGTTACAATCTGTATGCTGTCTGGAATGGAGCAAGGTAGAAGGCCTAGCCTATGTTCTGTTGAAGTCCATGGAAAAGCTCTTTTGACTGCAGTGAGTTTTAAATCAGACCAAAAAGAGGAAAACATGTCAAAATCTTACCCAGCCACCTTACTGAAATTAGGTTTTGACTAAGTGGAAGAAAGCGTTTTGTCTATTATTTTCAAATGGTGAACAAAGTTGAGATTAACAGCAAGCTCTGCTTTCTACTGCAGGTAAGTTAAACCGGCATTCATTTGCAGGAATGTGGAACAGGAAGGAACTAGTTGTCTAGGCTGAATTCAAAGAATCACGTTATCTGTGTGTTGTTTTTTTTTTTTTTTTCCAGAGTAAAAATAAGAATTTGCAGAAAAGTTGTCAAATTTGTATGCAGTCTCTCCTTGTCTCAGTATTAGCATTATCTTAAATCTGCCTAGTGACGTTGGTAGTAGCCCAGACTTCTCAATTGTTTGACTTGTCTTTTCCTACTAAGGTCCTGAGGGGTACTCTAGATGTGAAAGTAGGCTAATGAAATTGATGGTGAATCAATTTGTGCAATTACTGTACCTTTTCCATGGTAATTTTTTTTTTTCCCCCAGATTGATTTGACTGTTTAGAAGACATACAAATAGCCATTAAGTGGTTAAATACTGTAGCATTTCTAAGAAAAATTATGCTTGTGAAATTTCCTGTCTTACGAAAAATCACCAATACAGTAGTCAGCATATAGTATACCTAGACTTGTGGTTTCTAAACAGTTAAGCAATTTTCATTATGAATGTTATTACTACTGTTCATTTCTAAATTCAGCACTATTGAGGGAACAAGTAATTACCCACCACTCTACATATTCCCTGTTGAGCTTTCGTAAGTGTATTTTGTAAAGTGATTCACCTCACTGTGTTGTGAATCTCTCCTGTCTCTCTTTGTCATCAGTAGTCTCTTTCTATAATGCATATGTAACAAGTGTGTATATAGAGAGACATTATGTAGCGTTACATTTTTAACTGACTTCTATACATTTTTTTTAAGTGTGAAGGGAATTTTCTATTTATGAATCTGAGGTACTACTATCTGGGATTAGGCCTACTACAGACTATTACAATGCTGTGCAAGATCTTCTGTATAGTTCTACCAGTGCTTGGTGATCTCACCTGCATAATTTCTCGCGCTACTTATTTTTCAACTCACTTGTCTCATATTTATAAAAGTGATTTTCATTTTGCATTACAATATGCTTTGCAGCTTGTTGTGGCTTAGTGATATGAAGTTGAAGAGAAGTGCAGCAACTGAGTTATTCAAATTCTTTGGAGTTAACAGAACAATTACCCAAGATGCTGAATCCCTGACTGATCTTGTTACACTGAAGTATTACTGACATTGGCTTGATTATAGTCTAATATCTGTCTGTAGAAAATAGTCTACATTTAAAATACCTTTAAAATGTCAACAGAAATGTCATTATTGGTAGCAATTCTCTGTATTAATACAGAGCATTTGGAATTGCTTTCTGTGAGGGTATTGTTCCACTGAGAGAGTTCTTACACGTTTCTTTTAATTGTGTACTCTTCAGGGTGCAACTTTCTTACGGCCTTAGTTTCAGCATGGTACAAATGCTGCACTTATATCATTCCACTGATATTAAGAAGCATGATTTTTCCAATGTGTAGATGCAAATCTGAGGGGGTGATTAGGATGCCAATCAGAAGGGGTCAAGGAAAAAAGAGTGGCGTACTGGTGTCAAAATGTATGTTTTATATCTCAGAATGGTCCTTTTCTGAGGAAGAAAGGGGGCTTTGAGCTTTAGGCTAACATGAGACAGATGGGTTTTGTTTGGAATTTGTTGACCTTTACATGGAAAAATAAACTGAAATGTGCTATGTCTGACCAGTCACTGTTCAGTAGGAGAAATTTCACTGATGTTGTGTGAGCACTCAACACTACAGGCTCCTTGGTTCACTCTTTGGATGCCTTCTGTATTGCCTGGGGAAGGGAGCAGGGCTATTTTAGGGCTAGTTGGCTTCGTAAACAAGTTCCTGGAGTTCCTAATAGTTGATATATTTACGTATATTGCAGGTTGCTGTGCCACTTACTGGACAATAGATGTTCACTTTCAATTTATAAAGATGTATATCCTGGTCAGGTAATGCTGGAAACTCACATCTTTTATTGATAAATTAATTACGTGTTTCTGAAAAACACAATGTTTTGAACAGAATTTTGTTTTTTATGTTTTTCATGGTTTTGAAAAGCACAGCTCTATTTTAGTCAAATGAAACCTACTTTTTTCATTACACTAGTACATTTGTGATCCAGAGACCATTCTGATATAGACAATGCAACTACTGCCTTATCAGAAAACTTGTATTATCCTTCCCTACTACTGTGTTTGATAAATATCTCCACTGATATTGATGAAACACTCTGGGGAGGGGGAAAAAAAAAAAAGTGAAAAAATAGTAAAAAATAACTCCGTACTAGGTGTAAGCATATTGAATTGCATCTGAAAGAGAAGAATGCTGCGGGAGATATGTCCTCTGTAGCTGTGCACACCATCTGCATTATTCACCTTCTCTTACTGGAAATTGAACTTCGGCATCTGACTGGATGTGCTTGAAATTATGGTATTTTAATAGACCCAGGTACTTTAAATATAAAATCGAACTGTTGTGCCATCAAGTGTGGGGTAGATTTGGTTCCTCCAGACAGACTAATTACAGATGGTGATAGTTTGAAACGGGCTTCTGTGTCACAAGACTCAGATCAGCAATGTTTTTCCTCTCATGCTTTTTATTATTGTTAACCAGGAAAAGCTTTAATCATCCCTTTCTATCCTTATCTGCCTTGCAAGAGAACAGTTGTGGAAATGGCTCTGTCCTTCTCAACTGGTTTCTTATTCAGAGGGACTTAACAGTGGACAGATGGCCAAACCCTGGAAGATAAAAAATGACAGGAAGAGAAAAATTTCCTCTGCCAAATACCTCTGCAGCTCACTGGGTGAAGGTAGCGGGGAGAATATTTTACTCCCATCTCTTAACTTGAATGAATCTGCCAGATTTTCATTTTGTTTGGGTCAGATTCTCTGCCCAGTGTAAGATTTGGAGCATTATCATCTTTATCTCTTTTGTCTCTCAGATTGCTTAGCAAAGCGTTTTGATGAAAATGTGCCCTAGGTGTTCTTTGAGTTCAAGCTGCAGCCATACAAATGAAAAATGACAGATGGGGCCATTTGAATTAAATCCATCTGCTATGACAAGATTCCTAAGGGCAGTCTTTACAAACCTGTTGGAAGCACGCAAGCAGTGCACAATTCCAGTGTGTTAATGGTTGCACCATTTTCCTGTTGATTCTTTTAAGATTTAGAAAAGTTCTGGAAGTAAATACCCTCAGCTGAAACTCCTGCAACTCAGTGAGGATGAGACATCTCTGCTATTTTGTTAATTGAACCACCCAGAAACATTTATTGAGATTCATTTTTTCCAATTTTCCAAGAAAAAAAATATTTCAAAATGTACTGTATTAAAACTAAACCCCAAAATTTCACATTTATAAAATTAACCAAAAATATTTGTTGAGATTTTAATTCATGAGCAACTTTGATATCATGTGGGATTATTATGTATGCACCTTGATTTAACTGTGATATTGGTATATGCTGAAGTGATCAGGAAAGATGTTTTTTTTCCTGCGATGTCTATAATTGAGAGGAGAGAGGGACAAGAAAAGGACTCCAGTCAGGATGGATTTGATTATATTATGAAAACTGACTATAGCTCCACACAGGTTATAGGTGAGGATGCACAACTGCAATGTCATTGAAGCGTTCTGGGTGCTTACATGGTATATTTTTCTCACTCAGAATTAAAGCATGATAGTAATATTTAGTATAATATTAATATTTTGGCCTCAGTAAGGAAATTTCCCCTGAGTCTCATTAGCAAAGAATCTTGTGGGGATTTACCCCTGTAGCACTTAGGGTCTGGGATGCCTTCGATATTTTCTAACGAAGTCCCCAACACACAGTGATGTAGCATGATGGTGATTTCAGAGCTGATCTGTTTTCTTCATGTGCTGCAGTGTAGCTGTCATTGGGGGTCTTCTACTGTCAGGTCTGCCAGCTGTTAGGGGCTGCTGGGCGGTATTGTCAATCTTGAGCTAAGTGTGGGTATGTGGACTAAGTAGAAACCTTGCGGAGCTTTCTGTTAAATGTGCTCTTGTAGCATGAGCTGACCTCTGGCAGTGAGGGTTTGGACTTGATGACTCACTTGGCTCCTTTCAGTCTCATGTTGTCTCCTGTTCATCCGGAGCATCCTAAAACCTCCAGTTAGCTGGATTGCCAGCTCATGAAAAGATAGTGTCTCATGATAGCCTTGTGTGTAGTGAACTGATTTAGACTGGGAATCAACACTGGTTTTATAAAGGAAACCATTGCAGTCAAACAGATCAAAAGTACAAAGAACCTTTGTGTGCCAATAATTAGGCATCTTCTCAGTTTCAGGGACCATACTGGTGTCGGCTTGTGTCTTCATTTAGATTTTTCAGGACACCTGGTTTAGTGTAGATTTCCACATAAAACTTCTTGAGGACAGATGCTAAGATGGTACTGCTGTTTCCCGGTACTTTAATGACAGCACCTCAAGTGCCTTTACACTAGAGAAGACCTTAGCTCAAAAGAAGCATGTAGTTGCTGCTTCTACTTCTGTATCCCTTGAAGTTTAAATGGGAAGAAATCTCTACAATTTAGTAATTTGAATATTGATATGTCATTATCTGGCTTCACCAGTTTCTGTCATCATTTTGATACCAGATGTTTGGTACCTACAAGTAGAATGCCTCATTTCTTAATGTGGTGATGAACACTGTCTTTGAGTCACATGAGTTTACTTTTTCTTGTTTTCCTAATTATTTGAGAGTTTATATATATATGAATGAAACTGGTGGAAAAGGGGTCACTGGACTGTGAGCTGACAGAAGATAATAGCAAATCATTGTGGGAATGAAGATAAGAATTTATCTGGGATTTGTGCATGGTCCACAGCATGAGTTTACCTGCACCTGCCTTATTGAAGTAAAGCAACTTATTCTTGCATAAGAAATCCTCCTCAAATTAGTTAGCAATGAAATTAACACAAAGTGAGCTATAATTTTGCTTGCAGTTACTCATTACTCCATGGTAAATGTTCATTTGGCTCTATAAGAAATATTCTTCATTTTAGTGTATTCATTTAGGAAAATCAAGGAGTTACTTAATATGCAGTTTCCATATATTGAAACATTCTTTGCATTCCTCTTTGTTCCTTCAACTTTTAGTGAAGTGTGTTTCAGCATAATCAGCCTCCCAGTGGATTCTAGCGTGAAAACAAATCTCACTTTAATTTCACAAACAGGTTTACAAAGCAGTGCAAGGAAATTAAATTACCTGTTTGCAAACACAGCCTCCTTTCTCAAGAAACATTTTTTAATATCACTTGCAATTTTCATGTTACTCTTTCCATTGTCAGTTTCTAACTGTTGTGGTTGAGCCATTAATCAAGAGTGTAGGCTGGTAGGCAATAACTCAGGCTTTGTCAGCAATATATTTTACTGCACTGGGATTTTTTAGCAGAGAGTGCATTTGTGATGGGTATTCTAGATTGTGGGCTCAAGGAAAGGTGAGGGTGATGTCGAAGTAGAAGAGCTCACTGACCTGTAAGGTACATTTACTACAGTATAGTGGTTACAGTGGGGGAACTGCTAAGTTCATTTATACTTAATTGTGGGCCTAGAAAACCATGTTATCTATGTCTTTCACATGCCCAAATACTTCCATATATATTTTGAATCTGAATATTCAATATTTTGAAGGCTTTGTTTTGCAGCTCACAAAACCTCAGTTGCTTTTGTGTTATGCCAGTGTTAGGCATAACACTGTATCTTTTTAGCACCTTCCAGCACCGATGAAATCAAAGTTCTATTAAAATTATGTACCCTTACAGAGGGAGATCATCTCTGTAAAACAAAAATTATCTGTTTTTTAGAAGTAAGCACAAAAATTGTTGCATATGAGCAGGTTACAATTTTTCCTCATTGTGTGTTTTATCAGAAACACTGAAAATTTACAGGGCATTTTGCCAGGTCTCTGATGAGTCTCATCTGAATGGTTCATATCCCAACTGATTATCTTGGAGTTGCCTTCATGCTAGAACGGATTTATGTCAACTGCTCTGTTGTCTTGCTCTCTCTTTTTTTTTTTTTTTTTTTTTTTTTAATAAACAAATCTTGAAATGTTTTGGTTTTGTTGTGATACAAAATAGAAAATATTTTTGAATGTTTTCCAAAGCCAGGAAGCTATTTCTTTGCCATCTTTATATGGCTGTTATTTCATATGCTATTTCTGCAGTGCCTGGTTTCCTTTGTTGTCCTACGGCTGTGAAGGAGAACAAGGGCTTCTCTTCCCCTGGTCAGTGTGCTCAGGGCTGCTTGGATTGTCATTCTACCACAAAAGGGAAGGTATTTGTCTGACATTCCCATCTCTAGACAAGACGCAATAAAACAAGGAGGCAAACTAGTCTTTGTGGTAAGCACAGTAAGCAGTACCTCAAACATGAGGAGAGTAAATCTCTATCCCCTCAGATTAAGCGCTTTTTTGAATGACAGTTCCTTATGGATCTTTCATTGGGATGATGCACAGCACCCGTTGCTTTGAAGGACTTGCTCTTAAGTACAGGTAATCCCAGAGCATTGAGTGTTTGCAGTTTTGGTATGCAGGCATTAAGTCATAGTAATATGAACACAAGAATATAATTGTGTGGACTGTAGAGGTATCTGAGATGGTAAATTAGATCTCAGCCGGTCACGTCAAGGGAAAGCATCATAGTTGATAATGTAGAGAAAGTTATTCACTATAAGAGTGGGGATTTGAGAGGCAGGTCTTTCCCTCAAGACTGATCAACTAAAGGAGTTTTCACTAAAGGTAGTTCTTGTAGATAGGTGCACGTATAAGGAATATCTCTCTAAGGAACTAAGGTGGTTGTGTGTCTGCTATTACATGTCTAGTTGTATCTCTGTCTCTGGTGTCTGAGTAAAAACACTGCTGTCATTGAGCTGGTTATGAAATTGTAACTGATCAAGTTCAGTATTACCTCAAGCTAATGCAGGGGGGTATACGTTAAAATTACTTATTACTATAATCTCTTTCGGTTCTCTGTCCTACAGCTTATAGATCTGCTTTATAGATATGAAGTAAATATTTACATTCTTTCTCTTTGAAGAAAGAAGGAAATCATGCTGATGGATACACAGCAGCTCTCACTAGGTTGCTGAAATAGGAATGAAAGAATATGAAGATTTCTCTGCTTGTGTTTGAGCAGTAGCGACAGTCCCAGCTGGTGTATGAGAGGGTTACCTGGGTACTAAGGACCCTGTGGCATAAAGTCTCTGCAGTATGAGTTTAAAAAGCCCGCAGATGCAGGCTGTAGCAATCTGTTATTTGCAGAGAGGATGTAAATAGGGCTTCAGGGTGGAGCAAAAAGGCACAACATACACTCTCAAGAAATCATTCTGTAATATGTTTGTATCAGTAGTAAAGCTTAAAGTTCTTGTTGTGGGCAGGTACTTTCTGCTTCTGTATTTCATTGCTCCACTGTCCTTGTTGTACTGTAGAGTTACTGTAACAATGCTGGACTGATTTTGAATTTTTTCTGGTCAGCTTTCTTTAAGCTTATATCCATTTTTCTTGAAATATCTAGCCTGTGTTTCACAAATCCCATGCATACAATTGTGTTCTCCGTTCCAAAATACTGTGAGTAAAAAAAAACAAAAAAAAAAAAAAACAAAAAACCCCACACGTTTTTTCCCAGTCTTTTTTTTTATTATTATTATTATTTTATTTTTTAGAAGGATTATTTTGGCCCTGAGGTAACTTAAATTGTGATATTACAGTGTGACCTCATAGCGTGATACAATGATGGTTCCTTGTGAGCAAACAGTGAGTGCCAGATGTACTTGATTCTGTCACTGGAGAAAATGTATGTGGATGTGGAGTACATGGGAAGATTTAGTCTAAGTTAACACCATCCTACTTGAGGAAAAATAATAATAAAATGTGACTGACTAACTGAATAATTGAATGGATAATTGAATTTATTTCTAAAGGCAATTGCTAATAGAATGGTATCTTGTTAGTGGGGAGAAAATAACGTTATTTTGAAAATTAAATCTTTTCTGTAAACCTACTCAGATAATCCCATTACCATCCTAGAACATGGAGGTAGATTTTTAATGTGTTTATGGTCATCTTTTATATTGGTACATCACTAAAATCACACCTAGTATGACAAGATCAGAGCAGCTATTCTAATGTGTTGGAGAGAATTGAAGTAACCAATGCATAGACCTTATAGTGAGTCTTAATTTCTGGCAATAGAGTTTTGGGGGCTTTTATATGCTATCAGGCCCACTGTGGATGTCTAATGTGATTCAGCATAACATAGCAGATAAAGAAGAATGATGAATTTACTTTGATTTTTACAGGATAATGTCTGCAACTTGAAATACATATCCATGGCTTCTGGTTTTGTATGCCCAACTCTTCTCCATTGGGAAAGTTATTTCAATGTACTCTATGCAGCCTTTTGGATACAAAACAAAAAACAATCTGGCAGAAAGGGTAACCAGTATGAAGGATTACAAATGACACTTCTATATTTACTCTTGATTCAAGACGAGCTGCCTCTGACAGGCTTATCTTCTGCAGTTGGCAGTTTGGCACTTTACATGGCAGATAATCTATGCAGATACTGATCCAGCAAATTCATCTGTCTTAATATGTTGAAAATCTACAGATGTATGCCTGTAAGTCAATTAACTCATATTAAAGACTGGAACATTCAGTGCTGAGTGTGTTCTACACTCCTTGGTCAACACTGGTTAAACACACATCTATTTTCTTAACTGTAACTAGTGCGTATTGTATAAAACCTAGATAAGATTCGATATTCTCCTTATTGCCCTTAAATATTACAGTTATTTCAGTTCAGTTAGGAATGTGTAGCAGAGATGGGATTTGTCCTGTTGTCTCACTGTTACTCAACTTAGCACAGAGCTAATTTTCAAAGTAATACTTTTAAGATTAAAAAAAAAAATCATTGTTGTTAATAATTAAAAATGAGTGGGACTATTACATTAATTTCAGAAGAAAGTAAATGCTGTGGTCATCTTCCCCTCTAGCTGAATTGTTTCCTTTCTTAAAAAAGAAATGTCAGATTTTTCTGTCAGTTCAACATTTCATTCTACTTCAATTATGTTTTCTAAAGAAAGTTGTGTCTGAGAGGCTGATGAAACCTAACACTGACAGACCATTATTCTTGCCTCTTAACTTCTGTTAAAAAGTTCCTGCAAAGGCAAGTTATTACTTTTATTTCTGTCATTCACACATTTAAAAAAATATTATAGTAAGGTTATTAGAGATAATAGTATTTGTAAACTTCTGTGTTGCATAATCTTCAAGTTAGTTTGGAAAGCAGAGACTTAATGTGAATATGTTCATATGACTGTCACCTTGTATATGAAAAACAGTTTAATTCTTCCACCTCAAAGCTAGTTCTAGGGAAAGAAAGGACTCATACTTCCAGCCAGAAATGATTATATGTAAGTCTTCAATATGTGGTGCTATCCTGAAACATTTTCTTCTTCCATGGGGGAAAGTGGCTGGACTTCTCCAGGAGCAAATGGAGGACTTAGAGTGTCTGTTTGGTTCCTCCATGTTGCCTTGCTGCAGAGGGGTTGAAAATAACACCACCTTTAGTAGTAAGTGGCCTGAGAAACCCAAAGGCAAGTCTTTGTCCATGGCAAAATATAGGCTGGAAGGTTCTTTGTCTAATGGCAAAGCAATGGTTACAAAATCATCCATGATACTTTCAAGTTTTCTCAGTTATGCATATATAGTACCTATACTGTATATGTATATATAAGGGATTTTCTCATCATTTTCATCTCCGAGTTCTTTTATGCCATGCTAATTACTATTCTATCTTTCACTTCTCTGACATGTCTTTGTGTCATCTATTGCTTTTTGAGCTTGCAGTTGCTATACATTATTAAGGTAAATGATAATATAACTTACAACTTAATAGATATTTTCCTTCACTAGTGAAATAATTCTACCTCTTTCCCTGTTGGTATTAAAGAACACAGGTAGACAAGGCTATTCTCTATACTTTTTAATCTTACACATCTCAAAAAAAGGAAATCCATGCTACTGTTAGTGTAAATAGTAATAGAATTAGTTTTTCTTAATGTACCAAAAAAAGGTCAGGAAAAATAATATATTTATATGTGTTTTCATATACATAGAATTAGGGTTTACAGGTCTTATGAACCTGACTGGCATTGTACTCCTGATTTTTAAAAACCTCATTTGTTAACATCTGCATGGAAATCAAGGAAATGATGCTACTTACAGGAACAGATTTATGGCTACATATAAAAGCTGTGAAACATATACTCTCTGAATAGAATAATTTTAAAGGAGTATTTGAGGGCTACTGAGTGCACATGTAGAGATGTTTCTCAGAATTCTGCTTTTATTATAAAACGTGCAAAGAATAGTATTTAAGTTAAAGATTTGAGGAGATGTCACGTACTGAGGAGAATAGCAACAACTGCAGCCAGACACAAAACTATTTGTCCTGTCTTCAAACAAAAGAACAAGGGCAATAGGTTTGCATTCATATAGGGTGGCTGTACAGAGAAAGAGTATTAAAAAAAGGGTTTAGAATCTACAATTTGTTCATTTTAAACTCTCAGAATAGCAGTTTTTTAAAAACAGTTACTATGCACTTATTTTTTTTCCTCCTGCTTTGTGTAAACAAACACAAACAAAGACCAGGAGAACACTTAACAATTAGTTTCATGGGCAAAAGATACTTGACTTGGGAAAAATTAATTCAATTTATGAACAATTAAAGTAAATTTGGATAGCGAGGAGCAAAGACAAATTAGAACTACACCTAGATGGGGAGCTATGGTCACTCTCTAACAATTCTCTCTCTTGCTCTTTCCTCTTCATGCTTTTCCCCTGCTCCAGTGTGGGCTCCTGCCCAGGCTGAAGTCCTTCAGGATAAACCTGCTCCTGCATGGATCCTCTCCACAGGCTGCAGTTCCTTCAGGGAGTATCCACCGGCTCGGGCCTGTGGGGCGCTCCGTGGGCCGTGCTCTGGAGATCTGCTCTGGTGTGGCCCTCTGGGCCGCAGGGAAGTACCTGCTCTGGCTGATCTCCACAGAGCCCGTGGGGACTCTCTGCCTGGGTGCTGGCAGCACCTCCTCCTGCTCCTGCCCGCTGCCCCCAGGGCTGGTTCTCACGCTGTCCCTCGCTGCCGGGTGGCCCTTGGCCTGTTCTTAAATCGGCCTTCACAGGGCAGCGCCCCCGCATCTGCTGGGCCGTGCCCCGCCAGAGCTGCTGCAGAACCGGCCGGGACCGGCCGGAACTGGCTGTGTCCTGGCCTCTCCTCACAGGGGCTGCCCCCACCAATGCCTCGCTACCTGCACCCAACATGGGCACCTATTATTTTTTCATTTATCATTAATAAAAGAAGAAATATTCAGCTTCTTCAGGAATTAGAATGGATGCACCTGCAAATTATGTTTGGAAAACAGAAGTCTGAATTGAGAGAGGGTCAGTCCTCTTCCCTCAGTGGACTGTTCAATACTCTGTGGAAAGAGATGAGGAATGTTACTTGCCAGTAAGTAACTGCATCATGGCATCCCTGTGCCGATTAAGATGAAGTATTCTTGCTCCACAATCCTAGCAGCATGACTACTGTGTCTTCCTAGGAAAGCTTTTGCCGCAATTCAGTTTATGAAGGAAATGGTGTAGTAATGAATTGCGATGAATTAATTTTAGTTTCATATTCTGTTCTTGTGCAATAAAATGCTGCTTTGGGAGGTATTTCTTTAGAGGTTAAACATCAGCTTGAGACTTGAAAGTGGGGCACACGGAGAAAGAAAAAGATCTGGAGGAACAGTGCTGGTTCTTTCAAATTCACTTTATAAGTGGAATTTCCAAAGTCGAAGCTCCAGTCATTTTTCATCCAAAATATTTATATCATGCTACTTAAATATCAACCATGAATTTTTCATATTGCTTTGGAATTCGGGGAGATATAGTTACAGGCTTTGAGAACATCTGTAAGTGATTAAAGATCTTCAGAAACAAACCCAGGCAGTTGGTTACCTCTGTGCGTTGTGACAGCCGCCTTGGGGTGTCCTCAGCTGAGGGCTGTGAGGCATCTGAGGTTTGCTTTTCTTGCATATTTTTTTTCTTGTACAGATTTTGCCCATTTGAAAACACAGAAGCAGCCAAAGTCTGAAGCCACATTAAGAATGATCCTCTTGTTTCAGGGGTAGGGTTGGGCTGCCAAATTTTTTTCTATGGTCAAATCCACATTAGGTAGAAGCATTCGGTCTGGGCGATTGTATGCTTGCTTCTGTCGAGCTTAGAGCATATCTTTTGTTCTGCAGGTTTTAAATCCTTACTAGTACTGTCAACTGCCAGAAGTAGGACTGTGAAAGTTGAGAGGTAGTCTAGAAACTTCTGCCTTCCACTTGTGGTTACTGCTTGCCTGCTGAGGCATAAGTGACCCCAGGAGTACTCATGATTTCACTGCAAAGTCTATCTGATGTAAAAGCTTTGAATTTGCACTGGAATGGATTTGGAGCATTCATAAATTCATTTACAGCTCAAGTGATTTCTTTTTAATTTTGTGAATTGTGTAATGGAGTCTGAAAATTGCAATATACTCCTAATTATCATCATTTAGAAGCATATTTATTGATAAAATAGGGATCACATTGTTCACTTCAGCATTTGCCATGAGTCTGCTTACTGTGTTAGATCTCCAGTGCAGGTTTGATACAGTACAACTATGCTTATATAGCGGTGTTCTGAGAAACGTCTAGAAGGAAATTACAAGGGAAAGACCTTAAACAAGGTCTGTTCTGTCTGCATATGGTCCCTTGTAGTAAATGCTGCTCCAGCTGAAGATTGATAAGAGACATTTTAAAAGCATAAAAATGTACTCATAGCTATTGCCCTTCCATTTTCTTTTCTCAGTGTAGCCCTGAATATGCTTCAGTTTGATCCATTTGAATGTGCACCATTCCTTGCAGAGATTTGTATTGATATATTGTGGCCATTGTATAAAATTATGCCAAAAACTGATATAAAAAATAAATAGATGAAAATATTGATGTAACAAGTAAGAAAGAGAAGAAGGTAAGTATACTGCAATCAATATCAGAAACTGACAAGGATAAATGAATACAAACGCTGACAGATATACAGGAAGAAAGTTCAGTCTTTACCATCAAAAAGTTGCAAAGGCAACAGAAAAAAACAATCAAAAAAACCCTAACCCTTGAATCCAACTGGATTTTTAACTCGCCTATGTAATTATTTTGTATAAATGCTGATGAATAACAAAGCTCATCATGACTACACACAACAGACAGTCCTGTGAGACTCATTGCTATAGTAATATTTTTCTGTGTTCCAGTTTCTCTACTAGCAAAATGTTCCGCTATGAATGACATTGTGAATCCTTCTGATGTTCTTTGGATCTGAACACTGTCTCAGCCTTTTGCCACAAGTCCTAATCGCTTGTGTAAAAAGGATTTTTGCTTTAACCTTGTTTGGTTCAGAAAAAAAACAAAAAAACAAAAAAACAAAGAGTTACTCGTCTTGGTTAGTGCTAATGCTTAGGCTGTTACAGGGGGTAGATTAAAAGCACTGCACTTCATAAATGTGCATGCTGATTAGAACTTTTATTTTTCATAATGATCTGGTAATGTAGTGATAATGCAAGTAATAGCCCATACCTAATGATTTCATGTCCAAGGACTAAAAGAATTACTGTAATATATTTAGTGTCGAGTTCTGAGAAAGAATTATAAATCCATTTCCTTGTGCATTCTTAGTAGACGTGTATGTTTGTCTAGCTGACAAAGGAAAGGCCTGTATAAGGAAAAAAATAAAAAGAGGATACCTGATTTCTGATTCTGCTCCCTTCTGAAGAGGAAGCAGATAAACCAGTGTTCCTGCTCAGTCTGCAGAATGTATGTGGAACAATATGACGATCTGTTTTGAAGGCATGTAGCAGAAATTGGGAACCTGGGGTGAAGGTTCACGTGGACTGCTTGTCATTAGTGTTTCTTTTGCAAATGCTGCAAGTTGACCATAGAATAAAACCGTAAGTAGTATCAGGAGCTGTAAGAACACAAATTTATTAATTGAATTCACAAATTGAATTTTCAAATTAATTTAGACATTTATTGGGATCAATTCACCAAATGTTTTTCAATTCTATCTCCTAGCTATGTGAAGACATGACCAGGTCTGGTATATTGACCTAAAACTAGAATGATCTCACTGAAGTCTGTGATACTATTTCGATTTGCTCTGGTTGAGATGTGGAATTTGAGACACTGTTGCACAGAAGCTTTCTGAATCTGCAGAATTTTCCAGATATTTGTTACATTCTCCAAGTGAAATCTGCTTCTTAACAGACACCACTGAAGGGGGAGGGTGGGGGCATGGGAAGATTTCAACTTCTTGCTTGTTGCTTTCCTTATCGTTTTTTTTTGGGAGTGATGCTGGTATGAGATAGTAGTTACAGAAACACTGTAGGCAGTGAAACTTTTGGCAGTAGTGCTGATTTATACTGGTTTTAAGTGTCCATGAAATTATGACTTGCACAGAGTTATTCTTCCTGCTTTTGATAAAAAAGGTTGAGTAAAGAACCTGGGCAAAACATAACTATTTTCTTAAAAAAAATCACCATGAGTACTTTTTACAGACACATACTTTTTTTATTCCCCTCCCCCCCCCCATTGTTAAATCTAATGGTTATAGTTGATTTGAGGTGACATTCATTTTCTTCCTTTAATTTTTGACAGTGTCCTTCAGTCAGTGACAGCAAAGAGTAAAAGCTACTAGTGCAGAAAAAGTGACCTGCCTTTTGCCTCAATCCTCTGTTAGTTTTCAGATTTTACAGGTGACTGGTAGATCTGTCCAACAAAAAGGTACTGCCTTGATTATATGCTGGCATTACTTCATAATGTTACAAAATAGGTTAACTTCCTTGCAGGGCTTTTCCTGCACATGTACTGGGCATGAGTTTAGCACTTGCACTGTACCTGTTCAACCTACTACTTGTGGATTAAGGATCATAACGACTGAAAAATGGAGACTGCTGGAAGGGCTTCTGCTTGTAAACTACCCCACTAAGATATCTGAACCGGCTCTATTCATATGAAAAGTGCTTAACAAACAAACAAGACCAACTAAAACAACTTTGATCCATGGAGAAGAAGAAAAAAACCCCTCAACCATCACCACCCTCCCCTCAATTCTAGATTGTAAAAAGTTGATATACTAAATAGTAGTGACGAGTTGTGATGAGAGGAAGGAATGTGGAAAGCAGTTGAGATACTACTTTGTAGGGAGATTTTGTTTAACTTGATGCACCAAGCTGAAAGTTTGAAGTAGTTCAGGAGCTGATTCACAACTGGACACCAAGCCCCTGCCTTGGGGGAGCACAGTTATCTGCCAAAAACATGGGGCAAAAGGCAAAACACAAGAACTTTCAGCCATTCAGTTGTAATCTAGTAGTGCAAGTATGGCAAATCTTTGAGCTGACTGTGTTTATAGATTTGTTGTTACCTTTAAATTAGTTGCTTAAACTCTTGGGATTTTACTTATTCTTACTCCAGTGAGAATGTGATCTGCATTTTCTTTTTGGTTCAGTTTTGATTTTAAGAGTGCTGAAAGGAATAATTATTGCTGGTGTGAGGTAGGAGAGAGGAGATGAGTTACTTGGTTAACATGGCTCTTACTTATGGTAATGTTTAACTAGCAAGGGCTGTACCTAGCAAATTCAGCAACTTCTTTCTCCTGTATTCCTCCTCACAGTGATATAAGCACAAGGCCCATGTGTTTTTACAACTTTGTTATGCAAATATGCTGTGTAGTATCAGTGGTAAGATTGATGAAAATATGTGCAGCATTTGTTAGGGTAGCTTGCTTGTCATCATTTCCCTCTGTCATCCGCATCTTGTTAAAATGTATGAACTCATTTGATACATTTGAATAATCTTGTCTGATGTGTATCTATGAGAGACAGTGGCTCCCGAAGCCTTGCCCCTGCAGAGCTTTAAGATCTCATATACGTGAGCCGTGCTGTTTGCCCTCTGTGATCTGAACGTGCTGTTTTCCAAGCTCAGATCAAACCCTGAAGGGACTGGGAACGGTGAGCTACTACTACTGTTGTTAGATTCAAGTTGGCATCCTTGATCTAAAGGCACTCAAAGTTTTGCTGTGAAAAAGAAGGTACTTTGAAAGGTTGCCAAGCCTTGCTCTAGATCCCATGTCCCTTCTGTCAGGAGGCTTTTTTTCTTCTTTGTGTTTGGCGACTACTGATAAGTGAGACTAGTCAAATATAAATGGTCATCTTCTGGTCTTTCTTGCTGAACCATAGTAGTCCTTTGACTTGCCAGGCAGGTGGCTTCAGTTGCTTTAAACATGAAGTGAATTGAGCTTGTAGATTCTATTACTGATACAAATTCTGCGAAATATTTTTTTTTTTTCCCCTAAAGCCAAGTTAGTATGTTTTTCTTATTTAGCCTAATTTCCCAGGGGAAACACATGGATGACATTTTTCACTCTATTTGTTTTAGGAAACAGGGACTACCTTAAATTGTGTTCCTTTTCTGATATTTTTTTTCCTTTTTTTTTTTTTTTTTTTTATCTGTGCTATAACAGTAAAGGTTGATGATCAGTGTTGAAGATGTACTGATACAAACTCAGCCAATTGCCCAATCCCTGCATCAGCCTTGTTAAATGTGTATTTACTCGATCATTTCTGCATTTATGTATCTGCGGGCACTTTCCTGGGTTCCCAAGCTTGATGCAAACACTCCGTTAACTCTGCTGCTCCTTGTTATACTTTTATAGATAACAATTTCAGTGTTTTTAAGTGTTACTGTCAAGTTACTGTGCATGGATCTTAATGAAGTTTCAAAGTCATCAAAAACCTGGAGTTAAATGTGTTTTGTTTTGTTTTTTATCCACGAGAGACTCTGGACAGTTACAAGTGTGTTTCTAGTTCAGATAAAACTTGTAAATGGTGAATACTTCAGCTGCGGACATGATCTATTCAGACCTTTCTGCCTTTGCACAGGGGGTAGTACATGTAGGATGAGGTCTTTAGGAATTTTATTTGTTTGCAAAATTCAAATAAATAAAATCTATGACTGTGATTTGCTTCATTCCTCTTGTCCTTTCAAGCAACGGACTCTCCAGATTGAGTAATAAACAACTATCAGTGTTAACCCTGAAAAATAAGTATTTTGATGCCTTATAATTTATGACAAGGTATTGTTTCTGCCTTTATGTAGCTGCAGGAGGTTTCTTCTGCATTGTCTTGTTTGCTCCATAGAGGTCTTGACTCCTGTCAGGAAGCATGAGTGATCTGATGGGTGCCCACCATTTTAGTTTTGCCATAGCCTGCCAGTTCTACATAAACTAACAGAGAAGGTTCTTACAAGGTTGGTGAGTTAACAGATTTGTCTTGTTTTCCTTTTATTGTTACCTGGCACATATACTTATTCATTGAAATGGTTCAGCTGTGGTTATCACAAAGCTTCATTTTATCCTTAATTGGTTTGTATTGAGGTGTATTTTCTGGTATGGCTTTTCATGTGTGCTTGCCTTTGAACTGTTTTCACTTGTTCCATGTATTTTATATTTAACATGTCATGTTTCTTATATTATAACCTCCTATTTCGGAGCCAGAACCTGTACTTGGGGGATGTTAAAGGCAAGAAGATCAGACCGCTTTTCCATTAGTCACATAAATTTTCTGAGGGCAGAGTGTCCTTTGAATATCTCATTGAACATGCAATCAATGGACAGAAAATTCTGATTATCAGCAATTATTTCTGAAGAAAGGAGCTTCAGAAGAACAGTATCCACAGAGTTGTTACTTGATACATAGAAACTGGAGTTGTTGCTTTAGGAAGCACAGAAGAAGTCCTGCTCTGTTATCCATCTTTTCAAGTGCTCATTGGCTATCACTAGGACAACCCTTTGAAATACCGAAAATAATGATTCTATGTTGTGAAATATCTAAGATGTAAAATATTGGGAAAAAATTGAAGTCAAAGTTTATTCATTGAAAATATGTCCAGAAACTTTAACCTTTTATTTGGATTTCATAGGAGTGATTCATATATCACAGAATACCAGATTTGAAGAGACCTCAGGGATCATCTGGTTCAGCCTTTCTTGGCAAAAGCACAGTCTAGAGAAGATGGCCCAGCACCCTGTCCAGCTGAATACTAGAATTGTCCCATATTGGGGAATCTACCACTTCCCTGAGGATATTATTCCAGTGTCTGATTGTTCTCACTGTGAAAAATTTTCTTCTTGTGTCCAGTCAGAATCTGCCCAGGAGTAACTTGTACCCATCACCCCTCGTCTTTTCCATGTGACTCCTTGTAAAAAGGGAGACTCCATCTTCTCTGTAGCCACCCTTTAAATACTGGAACATGTTTGTAAGGTCTCCCCTAAGCCTTCTTTTCTCAGGGCTGAACAAACTAATTTCTCAGTCTTTCCTCACACGGCAGGCTTCCCAGTCCCTTGATCATCTTTGTGGCCCTTCTCTGGATCCTCTCCAGCCTGGACACAGCTTTTTTGTACAGTGTTTTTGTGTATAGTTGTATATTTTTATGCTCAAACCTGCTTTTCCAACCAGGTTGTAAGAAATACCAGAAATGTGATTTTAGCCAACAATGCCTGTGACAGTAGCCTCTAAAGTTAATGTAACAAGATAAGCTGGATAAGCTGGTGTTATCTTTTTTTTTTTTTTTTTTTCATTAATGGAAACTTAGTTGAAGTCTCCTTTCAAAATGCCGTTGCTTGCTCAAATTCGGTTATTATGTGCATAATGAGGGCTAAAGCTGACAGGATGTGTCTGTCGCTGGAGTAGTGAGTATCAAAGGATCAGTTTGAAGTGAATGAACTGTAAAATATATAATTATCATTTATTGTTCCATACCTTTTGCAATAAAAAGCATGAAGTGAAATTTGCAGTAAAATGTGTCCCATCTGCAGCATTGTAGGACAAAAGCTGATATGTCATGGATCAAAATCAATCTTACTTATTTTCTACTACTGTGAATTATTAATAATTAAGGACAAAGTGATGAAGCTGGAAAAAATAGTATTTGGTACTTAAATAAGAGACGTAATCAATTAACTAAAAAACCCCCATACATTTGTAGAAAATGCAATTTCATTTTTCTTCCATCATTCTGACCTCTGTTGGACAAACAAGTTTTTCTACACTGTCCAAAGCCCTGGAACGTCTTCATAGCAGGTAGCAGTAATTAAGACATGGTCTGTGTAACTCTCAAGGAATGCTAATAAGCAATAAATTGAATCTTAACTGTTTTTAAGAGTAGGCAGACAGAAATGAATGCTGAATGAATTTGTAGACATAAATATCTTATGCAAGCACTCATGTCAAGCTGATCTGATCAATTCATCATTCTGGTATTATATAATTATATAATACCATACCTTTTTTGAAGAAAAAAAGTATTGATTGCATCCAGGCTTTCCGAGTTTCTCAAAATTGGATATTTTCTGAGACATGTATTTAGGTTTTGGTGAAGAAATATAGCTGAGCTTTCAACTTCCAAGCAATGTGCATACAAAGGACTTGTGGTGCCCGAGGGTTGGATGGCCTGTCAGTCTAACCATTGATTATTTTACTCTTATTTTTCTGCTTGGGTGGTCCTTGTAGCCCATAACATAATATCATGTTTTACATCAAGGTTCAAAACATCAGGTTTTCATCATAATTTTATTTTCCTTTATTTGCTTCAGTCCTGTCAGCAGACCTGGTGGCTGGCCTATAACTCATGGGCCACATGGGACTTCCATGGAGTTCATGTGACTCCAGTCCCAGAGTGCATGTATCATCTGGCAAGCAGCAGGGCTGTGCTAGAGAAGGGGCAGGTGGCTAATCTTAATGCCTGTTGTTGGGAAGAAGTGTAAAGTGGGAATCACTGTAGCAGATATCACTTGCCATACAAGTGCAATGTTCCATACCACAGTGGAGAAAAGGAACCTGCTGGCCTTGTTGTCTCCCTTCTGTGACCCAGTTTGTGTTTTTTAATGATGAGGAGGTTTTACCATGTGGTTTTAGACAGAAGGGAAGATTGGTCCATCTTGCCATAGCTTTTTCTTTACTGTGAGGTTCCCTGTTCAGTGTGCCACAACTGTAAAAGCATTTTGTCATTGTCTGAGTAGGGCAGAAACACAGGCAGGAACTAATCAATTTTGGAGGAAAACCCCAAAGGAAACCATTGAATAATGTTTATGTTTGTATCTGAGAGGCTATGCAGAGCCCAGAATGCTGGCTTCAGTTATGTTTAGTAACAGAGGGAGGGGAAAAAGGTAACCCATACATTCAAGTGATCTCTAGGCTTCTTTTCTGTATTTGGATATCTCCTTCACTTATTTGTCTGTTCAGGCTAAAGTGGGAGGAACAATTGTACAGGGAGATTGCTTGGACCACTGCTGGAAAGCTGTCTTAAATCATTTGATTATCATTTGATAGCTTGCTGCCATTCCTAAAGAGGCCAAGATCTAAAAAGTCTCTTGGAGCTGGGTTTCAAGCCATATGGGGACAGAAATGTGTTATTTGTTGGTGCGATGTCAGGGTCCAGGGTGGACTGGAACAGGGCCATTTTCAGGTTGAAATGCAGTAGAGATGAGAGAGTTTTGAGGAAAGAATAAACCATTCAAGTAGGATGAGTGATAACTTTAGGTTTAAAACTGTAGAAAATGTACTGAGAGAAAGAAGATTGCCTTGAAAAAAATAAAGGCTTCATTGATAATGAGAAGGAACGTAAAAGGCAATTAAATTAAACATTGTGTTATAAAGTCAGAACTGCTTGTAATCAGAAACAGTCTCAAAGCTTAAAAAATATTTATTTCAGGCAGTTTTTAGGTCTAAACGAAGCTGTTAAAACAAAATAAATGAACTATAAAAAATCAAAGTGTAGATAGAATATAGCTCAAAACTGAAGTATTGTTTTGAAAAGCAGGATGTCTCTATGCTTGACATACTGATTTTACAGTCCATGTAATTATGTGCATTCTTCTGTCTTGGATAGCTGAAACATAAAGGTCTTGACTATTAGAGTTTCTGAAACACCAACATCCTTATTTTTGGGGAGACAGATTATTGCTTGTTTTAGAGTGTGAAGAAACTTCAGTCAAGGACCAGAAAGTGGTGAGAGGCTCTACACAAGAAAAGAAGTTGGACCCTGTCCCAAAACCCTGTTATTAGTTAGGAGGAAATAGATAATCTAGAGCAAATGACAGTCATGGATAAAATCCCACTGTACTGATACCAAACCAAAAGACACTTCCTCATTATCTTTATCCTCCCTGTGTGTTATTTACTATGTTCCTGCTTTCTGTTGTGACTGAGACAGACAGTACCATCAGTTAGCATCTGCATTGTTCATTCATTAAAGTAAAAGTTACATAATCATTATTTTATTAATGTATGGGATCATGTTATAAATGCTTATATTTTAAGACATATTCTGGAGAGAGATTTGGGGTGAGAACGGACAGTCAATATATTTTGAGGTACCTTTCAATTTAAGAGACATCTGAACACAAAATATGGAAATACTTGCAAATGGACTTGATTCTGTGCCTCTCTGTGGTGCGCTTCTGCCTACACTACTGATAGTTACTTTTACACTTAATTGGTTAATCTGTGGATTTTAATACATAAATATTAGACAGGATGTCGTAACACGAAACGCTGTGATTTGTGTATAACAGAAGTGTACCGTCTTACATGTCTACATCTTGCAGTGTAACAGGGCTTCTGACATGTCATCCATTTGTGGTTGAACCATAATCCTAAAATGATACAAGACATCCAGAGGATACGTACCATGAAGCTTTTTTATTCTTCCAGCCTCTGTGTTTTTGTGCATGGCCACATTTTTCCTTAATCTTTCAGCTTCACAAGCCTTTGCTCACATAAGCATGTCTGGAATTTATTAGTATCTCTCAGTTTCTAGCACTCTTCTTATTTTACTCCCTTAAGGTATTTGAGTTTCTTGGTTTTCATCAGAGAATGAAGCAACTCTTTTGATAATGCAATAACTATTTCAAAAACAGCATGGCTAATTTGGAAAGAGTGGTGACCATAATAAAGAAGAAGATCACCAGCCTCTTTCAGGATAGCCCGAGGCCCCATCTCTCTGGATTAAGTAAAGGACAGGTAATTTAAAGCAATACCTGTCGTTTACATAATCTGGTTCTCTGTACTGGAATATTCTTTAGTCCTTGCTGTATGGAAGTCTATAGTTTTGAACAAATAATGGAAAGATGAGCATAGATACTTTCTTCTATTTTTTTTTTTTTAAATTAACTGCTTACTCCCTTAAAATCCATGCCATTAGGATTTAGCTCATTTCCTAAGATTTCCCAATGCGTATGTTTATGTGTAGTGTCATGGGATTTCAGTGAGATTAAATTTGTGACACACACAATAGTCTTTGCTATCAAAATAGTGTGGCACAAAATTTTATAAAGGTTACAATTCCTTAAGATTTTTTAATTTATTTTAGCCTCATAATCTAATAGCAGTTTTAATTTTGAATTTTTCTAAATACCATCTCAACTGTTGCTGAAGTTCTTGAGACATAATTGCATAAACCTAAATTACGTTAACTTCTATTTTTAAAGCTTCACCTTGTTACTATTTACAAAGAAAAACTGTTGCTAACCTGAATGAAAAGGTGCTGAAAAACTAGTACCTTTGAAAATCTGCTCAGCAAATGCTAATATGTCTAGTGTTCTGTAGTAATTACAATGTTCATTTCAGAGATGTCATAATGAGGCCATTCATTGGAGGAAATGCCATCAATTGAAATTCCCTGGTTTTAATATTTCAGGCAATCAGAGAGGCATTATATATACAAATTTTTCTTTAGTTAAACAGGGCACCCTGCAGATCGGTAATTCCTCAGTGAGGTCTATCTTTGGTGCTATTAGGGGATTAATCTTGCTTGTATGCATGATCATTGAATTATTTTTTTTTGGTTGTTTTTTTGTTTCCTATGGCAACACACCGGCTGAACAAAAATGTTTACTATTGATCTGTATGTTGCTCAGCATTGCTTTAAATATATGGTTTATTTACAAGATACTGATACCCAGACTGTGAAACAACTGCACTGGAATCCCTGTTCCAACACTATCTGACAAAACTCTTCAGATGACACTCCTTTATTATTTAAGAAATAAGAAGTAGAGTCAGGTTTATTTAAAATGCGTGGTGTAAATTGTCATAATGGAAACATAAATCCATATTCTGAACAGCGTTTAGTCCAAACAAAATCAAAGCATGTAAGCATGGAGCAGCTTCATATAGTAAACATGGAGTTATTAAATATTGAAGCAAATTAAATGAAATGATAGAGGGGTTAAATATTGTGAATCTCAGGCTTTTATGTATTTTTAAATGAGAATGGGACTGCTCATAAGAAATTTGTGTTGAATTAAAGGTCAGCATTGGTAAGCAAGATAAATTATTTTTGAGTAAAGCTAAATACATAGGAAAGCACAACCTCATTTCTTTATTACCTTTTTCGGTCTTGTGACATGAATCAAAACATTTTTATGCTGCTAGATATACTCTTCCCAAGATTTTTAACTGTATTAACTTTTATGTATGAAGACTTAGTCAGATGTGTGCTACTGAAATTCCCATGGCTACTTGTGGGTCAGACTTGTCATCTAATTCCAATTTTGTTCCTTTATGTATAGTACACAGGCAACTTCCTGGGCTGATCATTGTGGCATATAGACTGTGATAGGTCAGAATTTACTTTTACATTCTCTGTAGTCTATTTGTTATGAAAAATATCAACAGATAAATTTATGAGAACTGGACATCTTAAGGAGCTGCAATCTCTTTTGAATTAATAAAAAGAACTTGTAAGCTTTGAGACAGTTTAAGCCACAGAGAGAACAACTATGTGGTCTGTTCTATAAAAGATGACAGTGATGCAGTGTAAAAGTTTATTCTTACATGCATATGGAAATTCAAAATGTGCTTTTTGGAAATATGAGTCAAAAGTAAAAATGCTGCTAGAAGTTTTATGTATCAATATTGTGAGTAGAATTTTATGAAATCCGTAGCTAGTTGGCTTTTCCTGATCAGTACAGGTTTGGGTTGACCAAACATTTAGTAAGTTCCTGCTAAATGTTTAATATTGATTTAGTCAGTGTTAAAAATAACATCTCTCCACTCCCCCCAAAAACCCAAGCATTTTTACAAGAAAACCAAGCATATTTATAGCTACATAGACTTCTAAGCATGTCAGAATAAATACGGAGTATGTTATTTTACTTTAGAAATAGCCAATAGATTACTGCCTACTATATTATGAAGTCCATTAGACAAGGCACTTGACGCTTTTGGACAAACTTACTTGTAGTAAGAATGAGCTATTAACAAAGGAGTCCTCTGCCTCAAATTTTCCCCTTTTTTTAATGTAAGAACAAATTTTGCTAATGGGAGCTGTCATTATTGAAAGGCCTTCTCTTGGGGACAAGAAAATGTGCTTATGGCAGAAGACTTTCTTGTGCAGTCTATTTCGTGTAAAATAGATTTTTGTTGTTCAGTATGATCAAACCAATGCCAATTTATCTGTAGGATCTCCAACTGAGTAATTTAATGTTGCTGAAGTGCACTCCTTAAAATGTATTCTTTAGTAAAAATCTTCTCCAAAGAGTTCACATCTCATAATTGCATGTCAAAAATCATATAAATTTTGAACTTAGTGTCAAATCTCACATTGCCTTACTTGGCAGGATTTTCACATTATTATTTTACATAAAAGCATATAAAGCATTATGATTTAAAGTTATCTATCTAGAAGTAAACCCAGAACATAACTACTGGTGTTTCAGTAATTCAGGCAATGACAGGGAGAACTAAGCAGTGAGGTAGAAGAATAAATTTCTTCTTTACAATTTGTCTTTGACAAAACGTAAAAAATGTGATTTATATGTGAAAGTTGCAGGGAAGTTTTAACCTTCTTTTGTATGTAGGAAAACATAGAATTCTGTTTTCTGCTGATATAGCCACTCACTGTTTTATTGGTTTTGTTTGTTTTTTTTTTTTTTTTTTTTTTTCCCCCCTAATGCTGAGAAAGATTTAATCGTGTAAAATGCAAACATTTATTTACTTCTACTTCCCAGCCATTTTCAGTTTCCACTTCTAGCTTACTTTATTTTCCCTCAGAATGTCATCTATCTGTGTCCTTGTTTTTTCTGCATTCCCAGAGGAAGACTTACATTCTTTAACAAACTCCTAATCCTTATTTCTTTAGTGACCTAAGGCCCCAAATTTGCCTATATTCTGAGGACTTTGTTCTTAGCTACTACCTGATGAGAGTTTAGATTTTGTTCTGTCTTTGGTTTCTAGCCCTGGCCCATTCTGGAGCAGGCAATGCAAGAAATCAAAGTTTGCATCTCTGGCCATGTTCTGGAGGAAGTGAAGTCTACTGTGTTATAATGTTACATGTGCACAATATAGTCACGTGTATGAACTATGTGAGCTGGACTTGCATATTGAAAACACAGCCTTTGAAGTATTTCAGTTATCAGTAACTGAAGTTACTGGAGAGTCTAGCAAATTTCTGTTCAACATGTGCATTTTCAAAACTTCTGGCTTGATCATATGAGGGTAAACATGGCACAAACCACATCTGTGAATCAAAATCACCTTCTGGCCTCTCCCCCTTTAAAGTTTCTACTTCTTGATCAGCCCAGGGCTGTTACAACTTTCCAGAGAATGGGCTACTGGATTTTAATAATGGACAAAGTCTATTTTTCAGTAGCCTTTTTCTCTGAAATACCTGAAACAATGAGCTAGAACTCTGAACCTTGCTGACCCTGCAAGTCTTACTGTGGCATTTACGCAGCAAAGTATCACCCCAAAGGAGGAGTGGACTGCCAAACCAATGGCATCCAGATCTGGGGAGAAGGTTTTTTAGCCATGATGATCGTGGATTGCAGGTGTCAGCATGTCATCTGCATCATTAGGAATTTTGTTATGCAGTATCCTCCCGGCAGGGCATTAGAAGCATTCTCTTTCTTTGCTGTACAAGATAAGGACTTGTTGCTTGTAGTGCAGACTATGCAAGGCATGAGGTTCAGTCTTCTATCTTTAACAGAAGTTAGTGGGATTTCATGTGTGTGCTAAAAGGCTTCCTAAGCATCCTCAGTTTGTCTGTTTTTTAGGGAAAGGCCTTTGACGCTTAGAAAGACAGGTTTCCAACAGGCTGAGCTGGAGATCATTAAAGTTAGCAGAGGAAAGGACATAGGGCTGAACTAAGTGGTAAGAAAGCCCAAATTTTCTGCCAATTTTATTGAAATCAACAACCTCTTTAAGCTAGAGGTGGACATGAGAGAACATATTAACAGTGTGTTTAAATGGCAAATAGATCTATTATGATATTTTTGAAAAAACAAAACAATAAATTCATAAAGAAATTCTTAACCCTTATAATTTGCTACCTCAAGTTTTAACTTCCTGAAGTTTAGAAACCAGCAGTTAAATCAAATAGGCAGTATGGACCACCCTAGTGTCAGTAGTTAAAGTTTCTAATAGTCCCTTTTTCTTTCATAGTTCTTTTATAATGTGTTATTTTTTGGATCAGTGTCACTTTCTAAGTGTTTTAAGTCAGAAACCATCTTAATTTTGGAAGTACCATTGTACTGTATTCCTTGTACATGTGCTGCTTTCCACCCTCTCTACCCACCCCAAACAATATCTATCTTGGGTTATAGAAAAGATGTTGTCTTTCCTCATAAATTGATGTCCTCATACATTTTGTGTATGTTGTGGTCCGGTTATGATAATATTTCTGCACTGACAAGTTGCAGCTCTGTTCACAGGAATTGAGACTTGAAAGATTTTCTTCTTCATTGTTTTATGTGCCAAGTGTATTTACAGATGCAACACAGAGTGACAGTTTTCTAGAAAGATAGTTTAATTACATCTAAAGGCTTGTAATCAGAAGTTTGGGCGGGAGAGACTATGAAAATGCAGTGTAAATGGTGCATACAAAGATTAATTGCCTTATCCTAGATGATACAAATTATTTACATTATGATTTTATATGAAAGACAAATTCTAGGAAGGGAGGCAACTTTAAAAAAAAAAAATACAAAACAACCCACAGCATAGGTGTATTTCATCTGTATATCGTAACTAAACATGTGTTTGAATTCATGAAAGCATTGTACTGATTTCAGCTTTTACCTAGATAGACAAATGCAAGAAAAAGTTAAAGATTAATGCTTTCAGAGAAGATCTTTTGTAAAAAAAGAAAAAAACTTTTAAGTTTTAGAGTTAATATAATTGTGCTACAAGTTAATACACCTGAAGAGGGAAAAGTATTTCCTGTATAGGTCTTGTCTGCTGAGTATCCAGCTTGTTTTACTTTTTTGAGTTTAACTTGCAGTATAGTACTCTGCTGTCACAGTTCCTGAAACTCTGCATACAAATCTGTATGTAGATTTCTCTCATCATTTTAGCAAATGCAAATGAAAAAATGTAGCTTGCCTATCAGTTTCTGTTATAGAATATTTTTAATTGTAAGTGCTGCTGAGAAATTTTTTTTTTTTTAGCCATTCGTGCCTCTTTTACTTTAAAAATAAAATAAAAAGTTTCCATCTTACTTTAAAGCTTATAAAAATTCAGGGAAACGTGCATGCTAATTTTCAAGAAATTCTAATAAACAGCTTATATAAATGGAATTACATAGTTTCTTAAATAATGTGTTGTTTTTGTTTTTGTGTGTTTTTTGTTTTTTGTTTTTTTTTTTTTTTTTTTTTTTCCTAATTAAACATACAGTTTCATATAGCCTAACTTAGGCAGCATGGTAGCTTTTTTTCTGGTGTTTAAATAAATGAAGCGTGGTATTACCATGTCTTTGGAAACCTGACCTAAAATTTGATGCTTTTTGATGTAACTGAGAAAATAATGCAATTTTAACATAGTTTAGGGGGCATTTAAACTAAATGTGGATTGAAAGGAAAAGCATAACTGTATGTATTTACTTTAAGATCTTTATGTTCTAACCAATTATAGTAAGAAAAAAAAAAAGGGATTTTTTATTTTTTCAGATACAGCTTTGGATATCTGTCAAAAACATAAAGCTCTTAAAAAATCTGCTGGGTTTGTGGGATTTGTGTAATGTTCTGCCAAAATTCTATACATCTTGTTTAAAACACAAATGATTCCCCTAAACATGAATACTTCCTGGATCTGAATGCCTCTTAGTCTATCTCAAATACCTTAAATTATTTTTTCTACAGTAATGAAAGTAATTATTTGAAGTTCAGGGCTAGAAAAATGCGGGTAAAAGGAAATATTGCTTAAGTTACAGGAAGTCATGTTTTGAGGTGCAGGTCCTGCTCTAAGGCAGAGGAATGAGTGGCTGAATTGCAGGTGATGTTTTTACTTCAATACATTAATAATATAAAAGTAGAGAGAGTAGATAAGGGAGGAAAAAATATCATGCTCTTAAAGAGCACATATAGAAGAATATGTAATTTGTATTTAAAAACATAAACTTGTCAAATATCTTGAAATTTGAGTCAGTAGCTAGAATGAGACAGGAGAAAACACTTTCGAATTAATTTTCAAAATGCTGTTTGTTTTAAAGATTCTGCATAGGACAGGAAAATATCAGAGGTTTATGAGAGATGTGTTGACCTGTGGATAAATACTGATTTGAACCAGTCTGAGATTTTGTAGCTGCCCTTTTGTCTTGGAGCAAGCAATGTGAAGTATTCATTAATCATGTTCTATTTGAATGTGCTTTTTAAGGAATCTAGTATCTTATGAAAGCCTATATAGTGTTGTATGTATTCAGTAAGAGCTTCTGTGTTAACATTTTAGCAACATTTAACAGAGAAAAAGTGTAAACAACCCCCCCCACTAGAACACCAGCTCTAATCTCAGTATTATAGAGTTCTTATTTTAAAACAAGTATCCAAAACAGTATAAAAAGATGAATAGTTTTAATGATGTGAAAATATTTCAAATGTATAGATCTTCTGGTGCAAAAGAATAGTTTTCCACTCCCCAAAAGTGTGGATGATTTCCTTTATTTTTAAAATTTCCACACCACAGGTTACACAAAGCTTGTACAGTCACAATTTTTCCTTTGGAGAGATGTACCTCATAGGAGCTTGTAAATGATTTCACCTTTTACTGTATTTTGCTTTCGTTCCTTTCTTCTTCCTAATACCAGTCTCTAAGGTTTAGGGCTAAATTGTAGAAATTGTTCCTAATGTACTTTCTTCTCTTCCCTCCCCAACATATAATTTAAGGAATTATGTTGCTGTCACTCATTTGACTGTTGTTATTGCTCATGGGACACTAATGGAAAGAAAAGATAAAGCTAGTGGAATTGCAGTTACTGCATACTGAGACTATTTTGTAGGCAAAAGTGTAATCAAAACTATTCTGTAGAGGAGTAGGAGGAAAGAGATAGAGTAGAGGAGGAAAGGGGGTTTTTGGGTTTTGGGTTTTTTTGTGTTTTTTTTTTTTTTTGGTATGTTTTGTTTTGGGGTGTTTTGTTGTTTTTGGTTTGTTTGTTTGTTTGTTTTTTTAAAATTTCTTTATTTTTGGTTGGATTTGGTTATTTTATTGTAAGAGCTAAGACATTTTAACAGAACCAGGAGGAAGGAAAAGCTGGATTTCGTACCTTAACTTTTAGTTGCATACGGAATTGCCTTTTCATGTGAATGCCTAGTTTGTTACTGTTAACTTCTATCTGCTTTCAATCAAGAGATCATCTTCTGTTCTGTTCAGCATATGTCAATCAAATCCTTTGAGTCATACCAGAGTACCAGTGGAGCATATTTATGTATCTGGATGTTCAGGCAATTCACATATTCAAATAACAGATACAGAATACTACAACTGCCCTGCAAACTGGAACCCCAAAAGCCATACAAAGCTAAGAAATTGTATCCATTACTTCTCATGTTTCACCATCAATAAGACTTTTAGCCTTCATCCTACTACATAAACTTCCCACTCTCTCCTCTGGCTGTATAGTCATTACAAGATGAAGAGATTTGAGTTCCCCATTTTCCATTTTGCTTTTCCCTGACACATCCCCAGTTTAATCTTCCCATTGCTTAGCTATTACAAAAATGGGCAAAACCACTATGAAGATAAATATGCTTTCTTCTGAAAGAATATATATTTCAACATATAAATTATCTCGAAGATCTCATATTAATGGTTATACTATAAAATAATTCAGCATTAAAAGCACCTCAGTTCATTCTTCCCAAGTCCACAATTTCCTAATGATTAAACAAGGAAACAAGGAGGAAAAAGAATGAACTTCAGTTTGGTGTAAATATATTTGTTAGATTTTTTCCAAATAGCCAGTGAACAAAAGAATTTGTTAATTGCCCAGCTCTTCCACTGTGGCCAGACCCCCCTCTATTGTCTTGGTATTTATTACTGCTTTCTTCACATAGAAGAAACTATGTGGGAGGAACTTGAAACTCATTCTTGTCTGGGGGTTTTATAGAAGACAAGGCAGGAAAGAATTTTGAGTTGGGTGTGTGGATTTTGACTGTTTTTATAGTGAGGTTATTTTAAATACACCCATCTGGTTCAATTTGGTTTTGCTTTAAATGTCAATTCTCCATCTTTGAGGTGATTTATGTTAACTCAACAGATGTTTTCTTCAGCATCTGATATACACAATTAAATAGGACATACGAAAAATACCTTGCATCTGGACTTGGTGAAAACATGGTAGATACTCCTTTGGCTGCAGGAGCAAAATGCTGTTTATAAGCATAGCAAAGCTAAGCCTCTTAAAAAATAAAAAGGAAGGGGAAAATGCATCTTCATACTGTCCAGTACATAGGAGATGGTTGGTGAGAGGGATGCTCATTGAAAGGGTTCAGGAATAAGACAGTCTGATAATACATAGTGTATCCTCTATTTTAAAAGTGTCTTTCTGTGTGATGATCTTATGTACTTCAAGATCAGATATCCTTATGTTCAATAGCTGTATTTGAAGGACAGACTTTTGGGAAAAAACTTTAGATCCCATTTAAGCATAACTTAATCTGGTTAGGCAGAAAAGAGGTGGTGGCCTTTATCTAAGTGAATAAAATATAGAAGTTTATATTTTGTCTACAATGTATAGAACACAAAAGTAATTTTGGATATTTTTCAAAAAATATAAAAGAAGTTGTCCAAAAGTCCAATGTTATCACCTGCCCTTCTGATTACCTTTGTGTCTTGACAAGAGTTGTGTTTCTCTGGACGTCCTTTCTCTTGCATCAGAGTTTTGCAACTGAAAGCAATTCCTTCAAAAGTGTCTGACCCTGATTATGTCTGACAGTTGGGAACACATTAAAAATATTTTGAAAATTGGCTTTTTGTTTTGGTGTCTTAATTGGAGGGATGTCTGTAAGTGTTGATTTTCTCATCAGTGAATTGCAGTACAACGTGCATATCATTTTGATTTAATATTTTAATGTTTATAAAGTACTTCGGGATCTTGTTAGTGGCTTTTGTGTAATAACTTTAATATTGAATATGTGTTAAATAATTACTCTTTAAGGATACAAATCAAATAAATTTGGCATACTATTTCTTTTCTAGTGAACAAACACAAACCCTGGATTGAGACATCGTACCATGGAATCATAACCGAAAACAATGACACTGTAATTTTGGATCCTCCCCTTGTTGCTTTGGATAAAGATGCACCTGTTCCCTTTGCAGGTAGGAGTGTACACTAACTTCAGCATTTAATTGTATGGATTACATTATGAAGTCACTAGAATTTGTAAGGAATGAATTTGTGATGCACAGATAATGTAATCTGAAGGACATGTTTAGAGGCTGTATCTGAGTACACAGGTCTTGACCATTGGCCCATAGACCTTGAAACGAGGTGTCTTATACAATGAATGTGTCTGCTCATTTGTTGAGAGGCAGAAATGATTATAAACAGCATAATACAGCAGGCTTCCACTGTCAATATATTTTTAAATGAAAGCAGAATAATTATATAATTAAATTTGAATTTGCTTTTATAGAAATGAATCATTACAATTGCCTGAAGTAATAATATATAGTTGATTCTGTTTAGTAATAACAGCCCCTGCTTTCTCTCTTCCTATTCCATTCTCTGGCTATGGATAGACTCAGTGACAGATATTTAAAGTTGCTCGAATCTTATGTTACTGTGTTAGTACTTTATAATTGTCAAGACTTGGATAGAAAATTTAATGGAGGTTTTGAAGATTTTTGCTCCGATTGATGTGTGGTAGATGTATGTCATATAGAAGTTTTTACTTGTATCGAGTCCGTTTTTCCTGACACTTATTCTGTCATATTATGAGTTCCTTATCCAGAAAATAGTACTTTTGCATGACAAGCAAATTTTCTCTTAAATTCCCTGTTTCATTAAAAATATTTTTTGAAGAAAAGAGAGAATATAAAGGCTTGATAGCTATACTGAAGATCCTAAATAGATGCAGTTGTTAAAAAGATTATATTGGTTAAGAATGTTCATCTTTTATAAGGAGAGGAGCTAGTGAAGATGAGTATCCTTGTTCTTGTGGAATACAGTCATGTCCAGTAAGCAGTAAGTCAAAGTACTAGCCCCATACAGCATTTTACAGCATCATGTAAGAATTGTTATTAGCCATTTTCCCCCAAAGTATATACCAGCATAAACTCATAACCCGCAAAACAGGGATTCAGAAACGGTTTTTATGTATTGAACCCCATTATAATATCCAGATTGGTTTTGTCACTCATAGTGCCCTACAGTTCTTGGTATACACAGAACATTTTTCTTCCACAGTTCTATATGCACAGTGAGTGAATGTTCAGTGGAGAAGACTCAGCTAAATTTAGTTGGAGGTAAAAGACTCTAATAGCATATGTGTATGGATACAGCAACCTCACCATGAAATACGTCTGTCTGCTGATCAGTTCCTATGGCACTGATTTACTTGCTAATGGAGGCATAATCAATGTCCATTCAAATATAAGTAGACAGCCTCTAAGTGGGAGATACTAATTATAATCAGAGCAGGTGTACTTCATACAAAGATGGTCAGGAGAAGCTGTCTTTAACTCAGTTACTAGTTGTTGAAGCAAAGGAAAAAGTACTTGTTTCCAAATTTCTTGATTAGTGTATTAAAAAAGTAGGAACTATATATTAAAAGAAATGAAAAGTGTGGATTAAGACTTTGAATGATAAACAGCTCTCTGTAATGTATTTGAGTACACTTTTTTCTTATAATGGTAAATTTTACGTATATATGCAACTAATTCTTCCAGATGTTTGTAGAAAACAGTAGTGTAAACTTAGATGAGATCCTTGCTAAACTAAACCTATCTGTGAAATTTTCAGGTATGGTTATTTAGGAATGAAGATTATTCTAGTGAAAAGATGCTCTTTTCATTTTGGGTGGATTTTTCTATTACTATGACTGTTCCATCTCATATTTGCTTCTTTTACTTGCATTCCCTTGGGATCCTTACAGGAATGTTAATCACGTGTTGTTTCCACTGATACTTTTATAAAATCTTTGCTGATTGGGGATTTGCTAACCTGATCATTTTCTTTGGTTTTTACACTGGGACAATTGATATGTTTTCCATGAATCAGTGATTTACTCTTTCTGTAGAAAATCATCCTTTGAAATACTGAATTTACACAGACAGGCTGACTTTTGTGATAAAGGTTACATTCAACAGTAGTTTTAATTTTGTTTCTTCATTTAGTGATTTGAATTATTTACAGTTTAAGAAGTCTTATGGGGTCTAGAAGGGAAAACACTTGGTATGTATTCCCTGATATTAATGGTTCATTTCCAGATAACATTGTATGTTTGGCCTCATAATCTGCAATCTAGATGTAACATTATAATACCGATTGAGCTCCTAATTACCTTGGAAGGGCCTGGATTCCCTACTTGCTGCAAAAAAACCTCTATGTGATTTTTTTAAAAGACTCTTGCTCTTGCCTTTTAAAATTGGAATAACTTCTTATTTTTGTTTTAAATTTCTACTTTAATATAATGTAATTGTATTTGGCTTCATAATATAAATAATATTATTATAGATCTTTTTGGAAAGTACAATTTGTGTAATGTATTTAGTGGAGAAAACTGAAAACATATGCAGCTAAAACATTAATAATATTCGGTAGCTGTACATTTAATAGTATTGTAATGTGGAATTTCTTCTATGGCCACATTTTCCTCAAGTGTGGAAAACTTATAGTATAAAATAATGTATCAGTCTTCAATTGTACCAGAGAATCAGACCTCCAACAGTTCCTTTCCCATCATCATATTAATATTTTCAGTATTTTGTCCAACTATTGTAAAAAAAGAATTAAGCTTATAGTCTTTTGAAAGATTTTTATTTTCTTTCATGTTTAAATGGGCCCAGATTAAAGAATATATCTAAGCAGTTTCTGACTGGTGCTTAGATATCTACTAAGATTGCCTTGAACAAGATAAAGACTAAGGGTACATACTTTCTTCCTCTAGAACTACAGCTGCTGCAATAGTTTAGCAGCAGATTGTTGGCTGTTCCATCAACATTTGTGCTACCTTATAGAAATAGACTTTTTTTTTTTTTTTTTTTAATATCAGTGTGTATTTGACTTTAAAAAAAGCAATAAAACCAAACAACAGAAGAACCCTTCCAAGAAACCAAACCAAAAACTAAACCCCAAACCAGACAAAAAAAGACCCAACCCAACTGCTGTGTATCCTTTCAGTTTTCATATGGGCATAAGTCTCACGGAAACAAAATAGAACTAACAGCAGAAAGAAAATTTTCAAGTTAACCACCAGGTTGATGTTCCTAGAAAATGCCTCTATAACTAAATAGCTAGATGTTATGTGAACAGTATAATCTTTCTACTTAATTTCTTCCTCTTTATGTGCTCGTCTTCCATCAGTGACAGACTGAGGAAATTTTACAGGGTTTATCACTGAAACGGATGACAGGGCATGGTAGGTGACATGCAAATTTATTTCATACATGTATTTCTGTATCTTGCTAGTGAAGGTGTAGTCCTTTTGAAACTGTGCTTAACTTGTGGAAATAAGGTTAGGTAGTGCTTATGTTTATGGCCAAGGCAAGGAGAGCTTCAGAAAGAGCTGTAGTAGTGTCAGGCCAGAAAGTACGTCGTGTCAAAATGAGTATGCTGGGGCCATGCGTTGGAGACTATAAACCTCACTGAATTGTTGTCTCCAAATTGTCTACACTATTTTTCATAAAACAAGGTTAATGTTGAGGTCTGCGGTATCTATAGATAGACTTGCACTGTGGTCACTAGGATTATAATGGTGACAAGATGTGCACTACTAGTAGGAGATACCAGCAGATAATGAGAATGTGCTGTTCTATCTATTCAGAAAAGCATGGGTCTGCTGTATGGCCCTTGTTTAAAGGAACCAGGAAGGGCTGTTTGCACCACTCCCGGTAAAAGCTCTAAGTGCAACAAGAGGAGCTTGGAAGTGGTGCAGGTTTTTCAGCTCCGAGCTGTGTATTACCAGGGATGCTTTGAGTGGCATACAGATGACCTTGCTCCTGTCAGTTGCCCTGGTGCACAGGTAGTTCATGCATTTCATATTTTTCACCTGAGCAAATAATCTGTCACCTAATAACTACTTTGTTACTAAGCACAAAACCAGAGCTAAGCTATTAAAGACACATTTGGTATTCATCAGTGATTCTTATGTGCCCTCAGTGCTTTGGGTTTTTTTCTTATACCCCTTCTCATGTTCTCATTTTTTTAGTTTAAATGTTAGTTGTGGCATAGACCTACTCTAAACTATAAACAGTATTTGTTTTCTCTTCTGGAAACTTTAGTATTAACTTTGACATTGTTCCTAATACCTGTGCCTTTTTTCCTCTGCATGGCTGCTAAGGTATGTATTTTATTAACTGTCTTGTCAACCTCTTCTAGTATTACACACATTATGGTGCACATCAAAGCCATATTCATGGAGTGGTCACAAGAGAAAATGACTATAATCTGCACTTTTTTTCTCACCTCTGTCTAATGTTTAAAATCAAGGGCGATGACAGGAGAAAAAGGAATCTTCTGTGCAGTTACCCTCTCAAAAAGTCTGTGTTTCCAGAGAGGACTAATGAGAGACTAACAAGACTAAAGGTGCTTGTGAAAATACTGGCTGTCAAATGTGATCGGCCTATTTCATAACCGGAGCATAAAGACTTTCACAAGATTGCAATGAATGGTCTTTGGTGTCTCTATCTCATGTATTTATTGTGAAATGTGCAATAATTGGAGTATATGTAAAATCATGGTTCTTAAAGTTATCACAGTATGAGCATATTCACTTTCTCCTTTTCACGCAGGCATATTTTTCAGACCTCTTGTTTCAAAGGAAAGCTTGAAAATACCATCACAAATGGTTAAGTGTGAGAAGTAGTATTTTTCCAAACTTCAGCTTTTCTATTCCTGATCTGAAAGGGATTTTCACACACTGGTGTTGAGATACAACTGACCTTTAAAATAATTAAATTCACCATTGCAGCTTGGAGCCTTTTTCAGGATATCACAGACAAACAGGCAAACAAAAAAACATCAACCAAACCCCCCCAAAATATGAAGAAACTCTAAGTCCTGTAGAAATAGGTTATGCCTTCCATCCTTCTCTTCAAACAGTATTGTGTAGGTGCAGTATGGGCTGCTATTATCTAATTTGGGGAAATCCATTGGAGGAATCTCTCTTTAAAACGATATAGTAAAATCCACCCAAAAGAAGGAATGTAACTTTAATTAGACTCGCACCAGCCTGCAGGGTCAGCCATAGAACAGTCAGCCATCACACACTGGTTATGAGGCTGGAAATCACTTTAAGGACTTGGCTTTCAGGCATAGAAGTGATTTGGCTAGAAACAAGGTGAGTCCAACTGAATCAGTTTGACAATATTCTGTTTCTGTGATAGCAAGAAGCCCTCACAAAATGCTGTAGGATTTTGGAAGATGATTCGGAAGGGACATCTGTCTACATTTTAATAACAGCAACTCTGTTTCATCAGCAATGTTGTGCAGAAAAGGATCTGAAAGGAACTTCAGGATGTCTCCAGTCCACCCTCCTGCCCAAGGCAGGACCCATTACGCCTGTGTCACTCCTGATAAATAGTTTTCTGTTCCAATCTTAAAGTTCTATAGTGACAGAGATGCAACAGCTTCCCTGGGGAATCTGTTCCACTCTTCACCATACTTACTGTTTTTCATGATGCTTAACCTGAACTTTCTGTACTGCAATTATAGTCCATTAGTTTTTGTCCTATCCACTGTGGCTAGGCAGAGCAGGTTATTCCTATTCTTTTTTGCAGCAACAGCCTTTTATGTTACTCCCTAAGAGCACTGTTAGCATCTTAAACAGCACAGGGGTAAGGGGGGGCTTCGCCTATCCGTGTTACTGATATAGAAATGAAGCAGAGAAATAGGAGGTGACTTCCAGAACAATGAGATGATGAAAGTCTTTTTCACCTTGGAAGTGAAGAACCTAACTCTTCACTGTGTCACCATTATTAGGCTGGTACATTTGCATTTGAGTGTAATGTGTAGCACCCAGTTTAAACTGGATAATTTTACCACAGTGAGTTGGGCCCATTAAGTCTTAAGATGCCTCTATGCTCTTGATAGATTTACAGATACCCTTTTTTAAAAAGTCCAGATGTGTGTCTTCCTGACTCCACACAGACAGGTACTCTCTTATCTCTGAAGCAGCTGCAAATCTGACTTCCCTTGCAGACGGAGTCCCAGTCTCTGCCTACATTTAGCTGCGCTAAAAGCACTGTAAAGGGGAAGGAGACAATAAAACCAGCCAAGAATCATGTCTGAATATTCACTGAACTACAAGCTGCATCCACAAACTCTCTTCCAAATCATCTTTGTTATTTTAGCAGTTTAGAGGAATGTGTATTCTCAGCTTCGCCACAGCAAACCCAGTAGTTGTCAGTCCACTTACACCCAGGGACTGAACACAAAATCCCATTTCTTGCTTCAAACTGTGAAGCTGTTTAGTCTTCTGGTTAGTTTGTTTTATTGATAAGCAGTGACATTAATAACAGAAACAATGGTTTTGGTACTAAATTAAAAATATGGAAATTATTTTTCAAATTGCGATGCTGGATATTACTGTTTTTAACTCACTGTCAGCCATATTTAAAACACGCTGTGAGTTTATGATGCCCAGATTTCATGGGTGTTAAATATATCACTGTGAAAATGAGGCATGATCAAAAAACCTGACCTGTAAGTGCAACCATGGAGTATTTCAGTTGTTTGTAACAAATCACCTACTGATTTTTTAGATCTCTATTTTTGAAGTTTACATGTATTAATGTAGCTTGCTTAATTAAATCTATAGCCTTTAAAAGCAAAAAAAAAAAAATAATCTCTTCATGGAGATCATAATCTAAGGTAGAATAAAAAACTTGGAATAGCACAATCGATTCTAGAGATGCTGGTTTTGGCCTAAGGAATGCTGCTTGTTGTCCAGTAAAGTTAGTGGGTAAGTGCTCAGGCTTCAGATTAAGAGTGCCCCCAAAAATTCACTCTGACAGTAACCTCTGTTGTCTAGTCCCTGAAGTTGAGATATTAGGGGTTATAGGTTTTTTTGTTTTGTTATTTGTTTGGGGTTTTCTCTGTTCTTGAAGTTTTTGCCAGTTAAGTTTGCCTTTCTTAGTCATTTTGACAGTAGCTTAATAAAAGTAGGCAACATTAATGTCTTGCAAGAAGACTAAAGGTTCCAGAACTGTTCAGACTGTTCTAATAGAGCTTTTAGTACCTGTTGAGTGGTGTGTTATTGCAGGAGTAAATGGTTACGAAAATTAGACTTTAATGCATGGACAGTGAATGCAAGTTGCTTCTGGCAGACAAAACCAGTAATGAATGGGAACATTGAGATAAACTTTATTACACCTAAATATGCTAAATTACTCAAAGCCAGAAAGAAGTAAACAAACTAACTAACTAATTATGGTTTGATGATATTAATTTGGGCTTTTAGACTACTTATGGAAAATATTGATGTTAAATAAATTGGAACTCTTTTGAATAGTTTTCTTATAAATAAGGCTAGATCTTTAGAAAATTAGGGCAGGATATTACTATGGATATGCAAATATACATGAGGACTGGGACAGAATGTTATTTTGTTATGCTAAAGTATCATACTAAATGACTACTTAATTAAAAAACTGTTTAATTAAAACAGGTTATAACCAAAGTTGCCAGGAAAATAGCTGTTAAACTTCTTGGCTGTGCAGGACACTAGAGATAAACCTAAATGGGAAGTACTGGAATTGCTAAGCCTGTAGGTCCCAAAATTGGTAGTTGCTATTATGCTCTGGCTATGGATGTAGATTTTGCCACACGCCTTCTTTGAAACTGATGAAGCCTTATTGTATGAATACCATCACATTTAACAAAAAAAAACCCAAACTTTAACAGCATGTTAATGTTTTTATCATCAGATCTAGGGCTGGTGATAGATAATCCAATAAAACAAAGCTTTCTACAAAAAAAGAAAACACCGGTGTATAGAATTGCTCTATTCAAAGAAGCAAAGATGTGTGCCAAATTCAAATTAATTGTGTTGTGGGAATTATTTTTACCCAGCAGCCCTGCCCGTTACAGGGGAAACTGAGAGACGTGGTTTTCTTGGGCCTTCCTGCTAGTCTACTAAAAACCTTCAGCTTTACCTGTAAGATCCTAATTGTTGTGAAAAACAGAAATGCATTATGGAGTCACTGACCATTCTGGAAAGCAATTGTTTCATTTGAACTGAATCCAGAATCAAGTATAAAAACCCAATGAAATAAAATGCAGTAATTTAGGAATCATAAACTCTTTTTCTTAACCAGATGTAATTATTTAAATATATTAAATATTTTTTTAAAAAATCACTTGTAAAGGCATGAAGTGTTATTTATGCAGACTTAGAAAAATCATTTATAATATAATTAAGTGTTAGTAACATAAAAAGTGGACTTGGAATTTTCACCACTTAGAAGTTTACTGCAACAAAATTATAACTACAGGATTCCAGTTTGCTTTAAAAATAAAACCAATAGGTTAAATTAGTTGGGAAAATACCATGTTAAATTTATTCCTCAGAATGAAACTACCTGAGTTAGTCTAAGGCAGCAGGGACATATTGTTTGCTTAAAATAGTTTCTAAATATTAAAAGCATTTTAAAAGAACAGCTTAAATAAGTAATTATTTAATCTGTAGAGTTGCTTTTGCTTATTGGTCAGCAATTGTATTATGGAAATTATAGTTCATAAACTCCACTTTCCTTTAAGCCTGCTGCTTTCCACTTGCAGCTGAAAAAAAGTTATTTTTCTGGACTAGAATAAAATCTCCCAGTAGCCTGTAAGTTCTGTTGCTTTATTTGCTTTCCAGGGCAGCCTAAAAAATACATGTGATAGTACTTTTGTGAAGCAAAAAGGAGAAGGAGAATATAAAGAATTCAAACTCTGGACAGGTGGTTAAGGGCATCAATTTTCTACTCAATTATCCTGCTTTTGTCTGTTTGAAATGGATCAAACCAATTTGTTCTCTTGGCCTAGTGTTTCTTCCACTGTCCTTTTTTCTGTGTGTTTAGACTATTAAAAAAAAAAATGTAAGTGCTTTTATCTCAATGACTGTGCAGCACTGAACACAGTCTCCTTGTGAACACCAAGCACAAGGAGGATTTTCTGTTCTCAGCTGTTACTATTTTCTGCTCCATACTTGTTTATGGTATAGTATGTAATATGTTTCTAGTACATGCAGCAATTCGATTAGTGTGGATGTTGAACCTGAGCTAATGATCCTGCTGGAGATATACATCAATATGGTTACACGGCTCTGTCCCTATGGCTGTCACATGAGCTCCCATCCTGTAAGGAAGATTTGTTACGTGAAGAGAAGTCACAAAGTGAAAATATTGGCAAATAGTGGAGAGGTGAAAAGAGGGCAGGAAATGTGTTCTTACAAAAAGATAGAAGACTGTTGAGGCATTGTGTAGACATGCTTAAGGTTGTTATATCTCAAAATTAAAAAACAATTTAATGAGTGTTTAGTCTTGGTGTTCTGTTGTGTGAATAAGAAACTAAATGTGTCCTGTTTTTTTACTAAAAATGTGAAATAAGCTAGATACACTTGCCATTGAATAGATCTATATTTGTTCTTGGCCATTATAGATTTAATATCAAGAGGTAAATTATCCAATTATTTATTATGAATACACAACACATGATGTAAAGTACCGAGTGTTTTCTTAATCAAATTACATGCATAGAGAAATGTCACTGGGATGTTGTGTATGGTACTGATCCCACTGAGAATACTGTGAGGCAGCAAGAGGTTAAGAGAAATATTGTAATAATTTCCTGGGTTTTCTAAGGAGACATATTGAGAACAAAGGGCTAATATAACATACAGGTTTTGCTGGGCTTTCATTCCACTGGAATTTTGTTGTAGCAGTCTTTGAGGGACTTGAAAAAAATTAATTGCCTACATTTTCAGGTATCTTCTAATCCAGAGACGCTGGATGACTTTGATGTAGCTATAGCATGTGGAAATACCAGACATAGCCAAGTATATCTGATATGTTCAGTTGTCAGAATCCTTATTTAGGCTGTTACACAGTCACCTTTCCTCTTCATGCACTGGGCATCAGAAGGAGCTTGGTAGGTAGGAGGCGTAAACTGTCTTTTTTTCCTAAATGATTAGCCTCTTATTATTTTTTGTGCTGTTGCATCTTGCATTTACTGTCTGTGTAAAAACCAGTTCAAGTAAGTTTAGAAAACAAAAATAAATTCTTCTCTCATTATGTATTCTACTACACAAAATGTATACTCATTTCATTCAGGTAGTTGGCCTTTGTGGGTAAAATATGGTAGATAACTAGACTCTTGAGGTGAGACGTACTTTTCTCTTTTCCTATTTTTGTATTTTGAGGGTTTGTTTCTTTGTAGGCTTTTCTGTTTATTGCACCTTCCCCAAATGAAATCAATTCTGTAACTGTACTGTGCAAATGTAGTAAAACATGAAATTCAAGGAACAGAGACAAAATGAAAGTCAATTTATGGCCATAATTTGCAAAATAGAACCTAAACTTTAATCCACAGAAACAAATGGGCCTGCTTTTATATAAAGTCATCATAGTGAGACTGGTCAGGGGGTACAGCACTTGCCCATAAAGAGAAACTGAGGGAACTGGGCATGTTCAGCCCAGAATAGACAGTTGACTAGACAGTTTAGGGGGAACAAAGCAGTAGCCCCTCGGTGCCTATGAGGAGGACATTGAGAAGATGGAGCCTGGTTCTTCATGGTGGGAGGAGGAGAGACAACAGATAGGAATTAAAATGAGAGGTTTAGACTGAACATAAGGCAGAACTTTTTCACCAAAACAGTCAAAGATTGGACCAGGATGTTTAGATGGGCTGAAACACCTCTGTCCTTAGAGGTTATCCAGACACAGCTGAATAGAGCCCTGAGTAACTTGAATTCATATCTGCCCCTGCTTTGAGCAGGACATTGGCCCAGAGAACTTCTGAGGTCCCCTCCAGCCTGAATTGTCCTATGATCCTGTGATTTTATGATGTTTGGATGTTTCTTTCAGAAATTAAATTGCTGAAGAGGTGGTGAGTGGGAGCACACATGAGCTTAATTTAATCCTGTATCAGAAAGATAGTGTGCTTGCTTGCTTTGGATTTGAAGAGGGTACCTGTGTTAGCAATGACAAGGCCACTTGGTAAGAGAAAAGAAACAGAGGTTCTCCATAGCAGTTACCTGTCTGAATTGAGCTAGCAATGTTTATCTGCATATTTCTTCTCAGCTGAGTCAGAGATGAGAACAGGCTTCATTGTTTAGTGTAAGCCTTCCTTTTTGTATTGGAGTGATACTTTTATTTCAAAATATATTACTCTTTAAAAGGATGTGGAGCTTTTTATATAAACTGTTCTTTTCACTGTTAACTACTATGGCTATGTAGAATACACACAAAACTGAAGGTCTACAAAATATTAGTTATAAATAAGAATTTCTAATGCCAACTGTTTAACTTCAAATGACTGCTGAGCCATAAATGCTCTTTATGTGTCTTGTGCTCATATAAAATTCAGAAGTACATTGAAGGTAGTTGACAGCAGACTGACTCTTACAGTTCGCTCTTATGACAGAATGGCTAGATTGTCTTGTGTGAACACCTTGGCAGTGGTTCATATCCAAATTGTATTATCTTGTATATCAGTTCTGTGTTGACTGTAATCACGTAATAGTCATGAAGGGCCACATGTCTCTTGTGAACTGTGACAGCATGTATCAGGTAAGTACCTTTTTATTTGTCATTCTCAGTGGTTTTTTAGAGAGTATATCAAAAGTAAGTAGATGCTAATATCAGACCTCTCAGTATTTTTTTTAATATGACAGCTTATGATATATTCTATTAATACAGTTAGACATGCTAAAATAATTAAAATGCAGTCTTTAAATAAGTAGTTGAATACCACTTTAAGAAGAAGATATGTTGTCTGTCCTCAATTCATTTGGGGACTTTGTCTCTTAGTAGGACTTAATTTTCTGGTTAATTCTTGTTGTAAGTAAATTTTTGGAGGAGAGGTTGTGAAAGAGGCCAGTAGGGATTCAGGTTTGTCATGCTGTTTGACATCTGTCTTTGTTTCAGGTTAATTGCAATATATTAATTTACTTTTATTTTTAAACAGATTTTTAAAAGAAAAATTGTATTACCAGATATAATGGACTTTTTACTGCACATAGTGTCCCTTCTGTTTTTTTTATATTCCTTTAATCTTCAGATATTATCAAAGATTAAGTGACAGAAGAACAGAAGTTTAAAAAACACCCACCAAACTCAAACCCCCAAACCAAACAAAAAACCTCAAACAACCTTGATAATCTTACTGCTGGGACTGTAACTTGATTTATTACTTTTTATCTTTTGCAATTAAAAGCAGAAGAAAAAAAATGAAGCTTTTCACTTCAGTCATAAGATTCTAGTTCCCAAAGTTGTTCACACTAACTTCATACTTGCTCTTTTCTTTAGGGAAGTGAGTCATATTTTGAGTACGTGGGTTGAAGAAAACATTTTATTTGATCTAATTACACTCACTGTGTTATGCTGACATTTCCTCCTTATTAATGACTTGGATAACTTTTTTATTTACTTTAAATTAAAGTTTAATCCATAAACAAACTAAAGGTGTAGAACCTTCTAGTCCAAAAGTGCTTGCCAGGTTTGAAAAAATGTGTGAACAGTGTTGACTACTCTAAAATTGCATTTTTCACTGAACACAATATTTACTGTGTTCTACACATTCCACAACTACTCATGGTCGGGGCTTTTAGGTTAAATATCTTCAAAGGTTGCTGAAAACTTCCTCTGTTTTTTTCTTTGATCTACCATAAGCTTCTTTTATTATATGACCAGTCTAGGCTTTCAGAGTTATTTTTTGTATAACTGTGTTTATAAATACTTGGATGTTTAAAAAAGAGAAGTTGCAGAGATCTGGATAGATTTTGTTGACTCATTGTGAGTAATAATCTTATACCAAGTTCTCACTATTACTCATTTTTATTATCTGTTTAATCTGAAAAATTATGGAGAGCTATGAATGAACTTCAGGAATGATGCTATGGAACTAATGGAAACACAGACAATGAAATAACTTAATAATTACTGCTGTACAGTTATTATATAAAATGCATGAAAATAACTGCTTATATTTACACGTGCAGTAATACATTACTCTGAAGAAAGATGAGGATACTCCTTTATTCTTGGTCCCATGTTAAATAGTACAAGCCTTTCTTCTGAAAGTTGTCATACTTGTATTGCAGCGACAGCCAAATGTCATTTGTGTCCATTGGTCTGCGTTAATGGTTAAAAATACCATCTAAAATTGTACAATTATGCCATAACACTTAAGATACCTTCCCAAGTGATTTGTGTCAAAGTTCCAAAAGGATATAAAACTGTATGTTGGCTAAGGATATTAATTTAGTACCAAATCTAATATATTTTTAACTGAAAAAACAATCCCAAACCAAAAGAATGGCACAGTTAGAAATACCTAACCTTATTCTGCATATCTGGAGAATCTCTTAGCATCTTTACTGATTGGGTTCTTTGCCAGTGACACTAGGCTAGCGCATAGGAATTCTGTTCAGTGATTTGGAAACAACCACTCCGTGTATAAGTGAAGCCTGACACTTCTGTATTGAATAGATCAAGTCTTTATATTATTTTAAATGTTTCCTGATGTCAGGATGACTCTTGCTTCTCAGATTGAAAGGCAGTGTAGACAGTTCACGGTTTAGAACTTAACCAGTCTTTGGGCAATGGGGCCATGGAAACAGCTCCATGGACTAGGTGGCAAAGGTAGAGAGCTTCTGTGGTAAGCTACGTAAAATTGAATGTTCTGAATACTCACCACTGTTTTCAGAAGCAAGTGGATTGGATTGAGAGAAGATATGCTTTGGATATGGAGACATTGGGAATTTATTTGACTGTAGTTTACATGCTTTCATGGACTAGCTACTGCTATCTACCTACATGAAATTGTTAAGATAATTTGCATAGAGAAGGAAGAAGATTGGGGTCAAAAAAAAAAAAAAAAAGGGGATTTAAAATTAAATTGCTTTCAGAATACTTTAAGCTACAGGAGAAAAATTGTTCGTTGTTCACAATTGATACTGATGTGGCAATTCTCTTGTATTTGATAGATTATTGCCATACTACCAAGTTGTCAAATGTTCTTTTGACTTTCTGTGTTCCTTGCTTAAATCTGTAGCACTTAAGTATGTCATTGCAAAAAGGATTTATTCTATTCTATTTAAGACTAGGTCCCTGCTGATCAAAATCCTCAGCTCTCTTCCATATGGTTCTTGTTTGGTCTTCAAGGAAACTAGATGGAGATTTTTCTTTACAGTTTGTTTAGTGCCAGTAATTAGCTCATTGTAGTGTGCAAATATCCCTATTTACCCTGTAGTGAACAGCAATCTAGAATAAAGCTACTTATCCAGTTAGTCACTTATATGTTTCTGTATTATATATCATTGTCATTCTGAGTAAGTAAAACATAGCATTAATGCCGTGCCATTAGAAAGAAATGAAAGACAGTAGGGTTACAGCAAGCCTGCTTGTGTTCTCAGAAAGATCTGTATCAGCTAGACTATCCTTGGCAATGGATCAGATTATTCTGAGTTACAGTTTGGTTATATTTGGCTCTTAAAATTTTTTTTTCCTTGTAGTTCTGTCTATGTTTTATTTAATTAACATGCATGGAACATTTAATTAGGTTTTAATAAAAATCTATAAAAGCCAAACAGGGTTTTAGAAATGCCTAGGAAATGCTTAATTAATCAGGAACAGACACAAATTTTAAGCACAAATATATATTTTTCCTACTTTGAGTCAGTTGCTATTCGCATTAGAAGTATTCAGTTGATTTCTCTGAAAGGCTCTTCTGCAAGACAAATAGACACAAAAATGTTTTGTGCGGTGTGTAAGAGTGAGAATGAAACATCCACAGAAGTTTTCTGTACATCACAATTCTTATTACCAAGTCATTTTATATTAAGTGTGAGGGATAATTATGTATTCAAAGTAAATATGGTAACCTATCCTCTGCAATATTACTGCATGAGAAATAACATAGCCTAAAGCTTTGCTAAACCAGAAGAATTTATTATAAACTGGTAAAACAAGGAAGTGGGAGGTTGACTCAGGAATGATACCCTGCACTCACAGCACAGCCATCTTTCAGGCAGGGAACTGCTTGCTGAGTACAAGCCAAGAGGCTTTTGTGAAGTGCTCTGTGCTGTCTTAATTCTGCTCCCAGTGGAGACAATTTTAGCTTCTTTGAGTTTTGTTGCCACCTTCATCATAAGAGGAGACCAGAATTTTTTGAGAAAACTACATGTATCATTCATGTTTGTCTTTTGCAGTATTACACACTTTGCCACCTCAGTGGTGCTACAGAGCCCTCACTGTCACCTGCTCCTGCTGCCTTGGCAAACGCTGGAGCTGCCCAGCTAATTGGCTCAGCAGAGTTTAATTTAGGAGTCCATTCTAGTGGGTGTAAATGATGTGAAATCTCTAATCAGTACCATCTCTGCAGCTTCAGTCATCTTTTTGATGCCCTAATCCTTTTCTTCGAATAGTTGCTCGCTCTCTCTCTCTCTCTCTCTCTCTCTCTCTGGCTCTCAAACCACCCCTCACTCCCAGTGTCTTGTTTCAGTCTAATGGATTGTAAATTGGTTTGTATTTTCATGCCCTTCCATGACTCTGAACTTGCAACATTCTGTTGTTACTGGAAACGCATGAAGTTATGAATAGATAAAATTTAGGTAGGTATGTTCTAGACATGATGCACAATATTTATAAACTTCTGTTGTATAATAGCATCTTTTGGACAAAATTAACCTGTCTACACATTTTGTATTCACACAAACGCTTGTATTACACTATTTTTGTAATGAAGTAATTCACATCACAGGTCAGTTTCCCTGAGTTTTAGCATTGTCTTGCGTATTAACACTAGAAAATAATATAAAGATTAAGAGAAAAATAACTATTTCTGCAAAATTATTAGGTTTTAGTTCCTTGACTGAATGTGATTCCAGTTTATTGGTGTGCAGTTTGCATGGTGATACAGCTACTGACAGATAATATCTTTGAAAATGTGAGGGAATTGAATTTTTAAAATTCTGATTTTTCCATGATTTTAAAAAATCCTAATGTACCATGGTTTAGTTGCTTTTTAAAATTAGCTTTTAAACAACAGGAAAAATATTTTGGATTAATGAATGAGAACAATTACCATTCACATCCATATGAAAGCTATATTTTAATTAAAATTTAATTAATTTAAAAATTATTAAAATAATTACATTTCAAATGCTTGATTTAAATTTAAATTAACTCATTCCTGCTATATTACAAAGAAATTTAAGTGACTTTTATTCTGCAGCAATGGATTTAACTAGTAACCACATTATTTCACGCTTAGCATGTTTTGTTGTTGTAAAGTCAGGTGGATCCCTTTTTAACCAGCTGCTAAAAAGAAAATATTTGAAAGGCACACTGTACTTGATTGATTTGTTAGTTCATGTGACGAATTTAATAGGTATTTCTGACATGACTTCAACTCCTGACTGAGGTGCTTGCCTTGGAGAGGTTCCAGGTGTGCTAATGAAAAAGTTATGAATGAAGACAGGAACGGCTAATGGTGGGTTCTATATGGAATGCAGAGTTCAGAAATTAAATATAACACTATAATTAATAAGCGTGCTATAATTGAAAGGATGACAGTAATTTAACATCAACTTCTAGATGCTTTTGGACTAGGACTCTTTATTTAGGATAGCAAAACTTCTACATCACAGCTGGCAACTTCACCAGAGCTGAGGGACCATATTTTCTGTATGAACTCTTCTCCCAGTGCTTCACTCCTGCAGTGTTTCACTAAAAGTATATGTAGGCCAAAGGGGAAAATTATGCATCTCTGTTGACTTCCATGGCTGGCTGCCCACTTACGCTAGCCCAGTGCTGTCCTTTTCTGGGGAAACTGGCAGGTGTGTGGGAACTGCGTACTAGGAACAGCATCATAAAAGGCAATGGAAATCAGATGCAATGAAAAAAGAAATAATATGCAATGAAAAGCCCCATAAGCTTTGTATAAAATTTTTGATTAAAAAGTGTCTCTTTGAATCAAATTTGGCCCAGCTGTTGCCATCTGTCAGCTTTTCAATGACCTTTACAAAATACATAGTAGATCTTGGTCCAGTCCCTGTAGGGGTGTGCTGCTGTAGGATATACCACATATGGCAGTCAGTGGAGAAGCCAAAGGCTGTCGAGTATGGGGTGGAACACTCAACACTCACCTGATGTACTGAAAATGAAATAGTCTTATGCTTCAGTCAGCAAGATTTAAGTAGAAGACAGTGCCTGCTGTTTACTGAGAAGTGTGCTTTTATAATGCATATGAAAGCACAGCAGAAAAATTGTAACTTTCTCCTAGAGTCTCCGTGTAATCTCTTTGCTTGCTGTATTCTGACGTATGGGTAGAAGTTAGAACCTTTCCTGCCTATGACTGTGGCTTCACTGAACAGAATTAGATATAGAAATAAACCCCCTCATGCTGATTCTTGAGTTTTTATTTCAGTATCATGATACCTTCATAGAAGAGAGGGCATAAATTGCCAGGGGATGTACAATTCCATGTATGTCTATCCTAATGCTGTAACTGTGCAGATGTAGAGGTGATGGCTTAACTTCCTAAGAACTGAAAAATGAAAAAAGACTTGATTTCTCAAAACAGCAGGAGAATTTTTAGAGTAAGAAATCTAATTAATAACACTGAAAATTTTTTTAAAGATTGTGAAAAAAAACTGTTAATAAGCCAGAAAGCTATGGACTATCTTAAAATATGGTGATGTTTTAATTTCTTTGATGTATTTTAAACTGACTCACCATATGAAGCTTTGTTAAGGTTTGAAATAACAGTAGGTCAAAGACATTGGATAACTAAGTGAAGCATCTGGAGCCATAAGCTGTGTACATTTTAGGGTTCTTAACAAATGCCTTCTAGAAGGACAACACATCATGAAGTTAATGTTGTAATAGTTAAGTTTTCTTTGTCATTTAACTTAGTGTGAATTATCACTAATGTTTTACCCACAGTACATTATCTGTATTAATTAGTCTGTGATCCAGAATAAGAGACTGATGTACAGATACTTTGTTTAAAATAAGATACTATTTCCTAAGCTATTTTTTGAAATTGATTTACTGAAGCTGAAGTTAGGTCTTATGCTCAGCCTCAAAAATGACTCTTAATCATAGAACATACTGACTTCAGATTACAAATCTAAATCATAAATAAATAATAACAACTTTTTAATAAATAATTTGGCAATATTTTATTATAACAATGTGAGGTTTTGAACACTATTCCTATGATAGATGCAAAAATCCAGACTTCAGAAGTGAAAACAGATGTAAGAATGAAAAATTAGCTTTGGATAAAAAAGTGAAAACTGAGTCATTGTTATTCCAAAAACTAATGGGAAGTAATTTAAGGTGCTGAGATAAACTGTACTGATCTTAACTTATAATTATTTTTTGAGATTGATAAGTCAGTAGGTAAACTCTATGAAACAGAAGCCAGAATACACAAAAGAAAATAATTGCTGCACGTTTCAGGTAGTTTTGTGAATGTTACAGTTATAACATTTATTCAGAGTTAGTCTTTGTCTTGTGTGAAATTTTCAGACTTAATACTCTTTTGCACTGAAAGAATGAACAGCTATTATTCAGTATAATTTATTGAAAACTATGTTTTGTTTGTGATATTTCACCGCGCTTTTCTGCTTTTTGAATTCACCAAATCTGCTTTGTTGTGCTGGCTTTTAAGTTTACACTTTAGTAAAAACAGGCTTTTTAAGAAGTTAGCAGTGATCAGAATTGATCAATTTTTTATAAGGCAGCCAAAATAAGTAACTTCTCACACTTTAGGAGGCTGTACAGAGCACAAAACTAGGGCATAAGAATTAATATTTCAGTAATCTGCACTCAAGCCGTTCCATGCTGTTTTCCTGATGACAATGGAAAAGACTTAAAAAAGGAGTGAAAGAGGAGCCTTCCCTCTCTTCTATCATCTGTCAACAAAAACTGGAATTGACTAGGAAAGGCTGTGATCTACTAGCTTGTATTTCCACCTCACTTGTCAGCCAGTTTTCCCATATACTCATTTTATCTTGTTCTTATCTAAGAATTATAAATTCTTGTAATTACCTCTTTAACCCAGGATATGTGTGTGTAATTGTTCTTTAAATGAAATAGAGCCCAGAGGACTTGGGAAATGAAAATTCTTTCCTCTGACACAGATTTTGGGCAGTTTGATTACCATTCATTATTTGGTGACCATCAACACACACATAAGAATCTATTGAAATAAATGACTTTTTAATAGAACTACTGTCTTTCATGTTCCTTGTACTTATATTCACAGTTATGTATGCAATCCTTCTTCTTTCATATTCCAACATTCATTTGAATTTTTTTTTTCTTTTGCATATCCCTTTTTGTGTTGCAGGTTGGTTTCTACCATTTTCAGAAGTATGGTTGCTTCGGTTTCAGGACTCTATCTGAACTGGTCAAAATACAGGCGTATGCATCAGCTTCCTATAAGTACGTGTACAAAGGATATGTCTGTAAATTTCTGTCCTTAAACAAAAAGAAAAGAGAAATCTTAGCAGTATAAGCCGTCTAGTTTGGTGGGGTTTGGTTTTCTGTTTCTTTTAGTTTTTGTTTTTCTTTATCCTGAAATCTCCCACAGAATGGCAACTTCGTCAGTGTGCGTGTGTTGGTGAGGGAAAGTAAGATTGCCTTCTTTGGCTCTTAATACTGTTTCTTGAATTTCTTTTTTTTTTTTTTTTTTTTTTTTTTTTTTCAACCATGTTCCTCTGTTAGAATTTATGATTAAGACAGAGAAATGAAGTTGCTTTCAGTATTTTGATTACTGGCTTTCTTCACAAACAGTCCATAGCATATGGTCTGTACTTAGAGAACAAGTTTTTTAAGTATAGGTAATGCAGTATTCTGACTTCCATGCTATTAAATGGTGACAGAAAAACCACTAGCTCAGAAAGGTGATCCTGAATTCACTTGCTATGCTTCTTTGACACATAAGCTTTTTCACTTAGATTTGAAAGTTCTGGAGGTGACCAAGCTTATAAAATATCCAGAACCCTGTGCTATGTGTTATCTTATCCAGTTTCCATTTCCTGCACCTGGAAAAATGTTATACCATCACCCTGGAAAAACCTTGAGAGCCTGCACATTACTTGACTTGCTGCAATAGAATAACGTCTTACTGTGGTTCCAAGCCCTTCGTGCAAGGGGCAGAGTATTCTCAGCTACGTATGCCTAAGAGGTTATACATAAAGGGTTTGTCTATTTTTGATTGTTTCTAGGTATAGTGGTGTGCTGGTTTTGGCTGTGGTGCTTAGTTGCTGGCTGGGGTTAAACCACGACAAGTGGTCTTCATCATAGGTGATGGAAATTTTCATTTCATTTGGTAGGCTTTTAAAATTAAATGGGCGTTGCTCTTTCCGCTATACCACAAATATATATATATATATGTGTGTGTGTGTGTGTGTGTGGCTTGTTCTCCTGTCTTTTTTTTTTTTTTCTTGCCACACTATATTTACTAGTCGTAGGATTTCTGATCAAATAGTGACCTCATCACTAACACTAGAACGTTGTGACAGTACAACCAGGACCCTTTGACTTGCACAGACATAAATCTAAAGAGGATTACTCATATCAATGTTGCAGCTATTGGCAGTTACTGACATGGTAATGCTTTCTGTTACTTGCTTCATGAATGTTTTTCAGAAGAGAAGAGTAGAATGCTTTTCATGAAGACAAACTGACACTTATTCCTGTTCAGATAAACAACCTCTCTATTCATTCTTGGCATTCTCTTTTGCCTAATCTAGAGGGCATTTGTGCATTTAATAGATTAACTCTAGTTTATTAAGAAAATGGGCAAGACCTGCTTGAAATGATAACAAGTCAGATTTTCACCTGGCACGAGTTATCGTTGTGCTACTGAAAAAAGTGAAGATGATATCAGGTCTGTCCCAATAAGAAATATATGAGTCTGTCCCAAAATTTTTTCTCTAGTTTACTCTCCTTTCTAATCAGGAAAATAGCTTTGTTCCAAAAAGCCCCTTGGCAGAAATGTCTATCAGAAAATGAATTTATTTAATAGTGTCATATTTACTATATAATTGACAAGAATAATAAGGCACACGCTGTGACTTCAGTGACTCCTTTTTTTCAGAGATAAGGGTAGGAAAAGTGTATGGCTTTTTTTGTTGATGCATCTGATCGTTTAAAAGAGTGGAGAGCTGCAGAAGCTCAGTTTTGTCATCGACTTAAATGTGTCTGTTGGTTTCCAAGGTGAAGTAATGGCTTCATTGCTGAATGAAGTAGCTTCAGTGTTTTAGAACACTAACGAGTAAAAACAAATAATAAAACATGTCAGTGTTCACTAAAGTGTGTGACGCAAAATAGTGCTGTTTGGGGAAAACTGACCATCCAAACTACTCTTGAAAAATAAAAGCAACTAAAAATTTAACCTGAGCCAAAAATCCCAACCACCTTCCATGCCTCCCTAGTTTTGCTGGAATATCACTACATCTTCTATTTTATGATTGTGGCTATGTTATTGCAGAAAATAAATGGCTGTTACATCTGCAAATATCAAAAGTGTAACGGCTTTAAAATTATACATACAAAATTAAATATTAAAGAGCTGTTTGAACCCACTGCTCTGTTAATGATGACTCAAGCCTTGGATCTAGTTGTCATTTCTTCTAGTGAAATGTAGACAGCAGTTCCTTGGCTTTTTTCCCAGTCTCTTCTGTAAAAATGGTATATTTCTTATCTTCCTAATTTCTAGCACTTGAAGAATTGAGAAGTCGAATATCAAACAAAATCCAGTTGCCTATAAAGCAAAATTAATAAACTGCTGCAGCAAAACTGCTAATCTTTATCACTGAAAGTGTGGCTGAGGATGAGCAAAAGCAGTAGTAAAAGAGAAATAAACATGTTCTTGGCCAACTCTGTGTTATTTTTTTTCTCTGTTAACACCATGACTAATTCTTCTGAATGTGTAACCATCTGCTGAAAACCAACAGTAATATCCAAGAAAGTCTGGGTTGGGAGTCACATCAGGATTAGTGGTAACTACATGGGATGGAAATCTTAGACACTGTAAATTCAGATAGGTATTCTGGTTTTGAGGTTCATTGTTCACTGCATACCAGCAGAGGTAAATGTTTACCTTAGCACTCTTGTCTGCAGGCTAGTCTGGGTGAGACTGACCCAGTTCACAGATCTTCCCAAAGACACAGTGTGTAGAAATAGTTATCTTGGACATCAGAGGCCTTCACAAAATACCTAGGCCAGAGAGTTGAAGAAGAAAGGATAGGTATCCTTCCCTGCTGCTAAAGACTTATCATATATGTTGAGGAATGGCTTTTGGGTATAAGTTGAAGACTCCAGTACAAAAGTACCTAAGGAACTGAGAACAAATATTTATTCCAAGTTATGCAAACTGGGGAGGAAGGGGAAAAGAAAGAGTGCATTTACACAAGAAATATAATAAATGCATCTTGTAATAAGCTGGTTTTATGTACTAGCATTGTGCTGCCGTGCAGACATTTTCACAGTATTTTGAAGGGGATGAGGTGGTGAAGCATCTGTGGGGTTTTTTTACAAACAGCTTCTGGTAAACCTGTTGAGCCAAACTAAGCAGTAATATATTGTGATATATACCCTAGGATGGTTCTGTGGTGGTTTGACCAGTGTTACAGAATCAGAATAAATAACTGTATATTTAAGAAGGGCATCTTTATTGCAGCTCTAAAGAAATGCTGTACTTTCACAATGAGAATGAAATGCCAGTCGTGGTTCTTTCTGCTGGATTCTTTCTTGGTGCTGACACCAACTGTAATGTTTTTTGTTTGATTGCTTTTTTTTGGTGGTGGTGGTCTTTCTACCAATGCTAAAGGCAGCAGTTTTATAAGTATTGTCCCTTACAGCTGTCAGACTGAGAATTCCCTTTTCCCTTGGTGAGTATGAAAGAAAAATAATATTTTACTAGAGACCAGTGATTTGTGAAAAAGGAGGCACTTTAAGTCATCCGTAACCAGTTTGCAGGAAGGGATATAGTCATAAGGTAGTTCATGCAAAGAACATAGCAGTTAAATGCAGCCACATCTACTGATGGGTGGCTTCTTCTTTCAGCTCTTCCTCTGTTTAAAGTCTTAGAGGGTTTCACTCTTCCCTTTTATGATAAAAAGTTTCATGAATTCCTCACACCATATTTTTTTAATTCCTTGAACAATCCTGTAAACTTGGATGTCAATCTGTAGTGTTCAGGGTGCTTCCTGTCACTGATTCAAAGAACTGATTTCTATTAGCTGTGGTATAATTTCTGACTGAACATAAAAAGAATGGTTTAGTTCGTAATGTTCTTTATTCCTTAGTTTTCATAAGCGTAAAATATTTCCCCAAGTGTTATAAAAAGATTAAAATTCAATTTGACTGCTGAATGGCTTTCAATTTGGCAATATTCTAAGAATTTTTTGTTTCCTAGCTTTTTAGTGTTAGGAGAAAATACCTGTTATCAAATGTATTTTTAATAGATATTTTCTTGTATTAGATAAGACAGTTAACATCTAATCCATTTACTAAGATGTCTAAATATTTAATTTTACAATTTATAGTGCCTAATCTTTTCAATAAATGGGTTGCTTCCATTTATGGCTATGATTTGAGGCGAACAAGTATATAAACAAAATTACTTCCAGAGGGGAGAAAAATCAGTTTAGTTAATTATTTTCCTTAAATGGACATGGTAGTATTTATCAAGCTGCCAAAATATGGAAATAACAATCAGCAGAGTAAAGCCTGAAAAGCATTAATCAAAGTACAGTATAATTAAGCATTCTTAGTTTAAATAAGGAGTAGAATGTGAATATCCTTAAGATACTCAATGCTGCTCAAAATAAATGAATAATGTATAAAAATAATGAAAGCCTTAAAGCAGAGTAGAAGCTTTAAACATCCAGAATTTTGCTCTAACATCTTTTTCTTTTAGTATCTTAGTTGAAAGTGCAGACCTCTTGTACCTCAAATTTGTTGTAGGCTGATCTCTAGTTTTTCATGTATATATATAAATAAATGTTCAAAACAGATTGGAATCAGTTTGCTGGAATTAAAAAAGACCAAAGTATAAGATGCAGATTTATCCATTTTTATACTTAGATCTTCATCATTCCATACTCAGGAGACGTTTTAGGTGTTTGGCAAGGTGAGTTGCCTTATTTCTTGAAATGTACTAAAGAAGAATCATTAAACATAGGTGGTACTGTTTATATGCATGTCTGTGGTTTAGGATTTTCTTTTTTTTTTTTTTTTTAGTAAGTGACATTCACACAGCCAACAAACTTTGTACCTTTATATAATCTTATCTTGACCTTCTGAGGCATACAGAAATTTAAATTAATTCGTCTTCTTCAAACTTGATTCTATAAGTGCTCTCAGTATTAGCCCTTCAAATACCTGTTTGCTTAAAACATTTGCAGAAATTATTAGTGTTTAAATGTGTCTATTCTTTCTTGCTATAAAATTGACATGTCAAATTTTATTGGCATTATCGGTTCATAATTTTAGCTCTATGTATTGACTATGCAAAGTGATGTGATAGATTTACAAATAAATGCATTCATCCTCATGAAATGAAGTATAGGTGAGGTCCTAAAGATATTTCTGAACATTCACACAGATGTTTTCATTAAATAATCAATATCATTGAACATTTATACATGAAGCATATGGATGAGATTTGAAAAAGTAATAAGCTTTATAAATCCATTTTATCAGTACTCAGAGTATTAGATGCCTTTCAGTACATAATAAAGGTGTTTGACTATGCATCTTTTTAAGAAATAAGAGCTGTAATATTAATACACTCTAGATATATTTTAGTAAGGGAAAGAACATTTTTTTAGTTACTGCATTTAGTTTGAAGCCTGCAGGTTTTGACCTACTGTTGGTGAATTTATATCATACTTAATAAAAATAGTTTTAGTCCTGCAACTTTTCCGCACCCTTAGCGAAATAATATTTCCCTTTCATGTTAAATAAAGATTTCGCTTTTGTACTTGTTTTGTTATGTAAATGTCTAAACCATTTGAATTAAAATAAGTTTTAGAGTTGTAGTTCAATCAAAAATATGCTGATTACAAAGGATTACATAGCTGGTCACAAATAAATGGATTAAGAAAATAATCAGTTATGCTGATCTGTACAAATGGTACATTGTTGTTATTGGAAAATAAAATCCAATTTCCTCACATTTTTATACAGTTCTTGCAGAGTATATGTTATTTCAACAACTACATAAATTAGGAATTGTGAAGCTGCTTGAGTTACGAGCAAGCAGCAATGCATAGAATTCCTCCTTTAAATTTGTCTCTGAAATGAATCTGTTGGAGTGGGGAACTAATGAACTCACAAACAGGTGAGAGGATTGCCATCACTGTAGGGTATTATTCTCATTGATGAACCTATCTTCACACAAATAGTTCTTTATATGTAATGAATTGTTCACAGAATAAAATGCTTGCTAGAAATTACAAAGGTTCTACATAGTCATGCATCTCTTTCGTAGCATTAGCCTGAAATACCAACATGTCCAAAGAAAACAAATTAGATTGGACTGTCTTACCTGTAATCAGGGAAATCTCATCTTTTCAAAGACAAATATGGCCAATCAAGTTTTCTTGATTCCATCAATCTTCTTTAATTACCAGAAACCTCGTGGAGAGGAGTATACAGAACATGACCTGAGACTGCAAGCATTCTGTTGAAATTCACACTGGATTTGGATCATGGGGATAACATTGCTCATTCCTGCCATACAGCTGTTGTTGAACTTATATATGATTGAAAACCAACTCTGATTTAAAGATCATAAATTATCAAATGCCTATGCTGTCCCTCATGTAAGCCAGTGATTCCACTGGCTGAACTTTCCTTGCTCCCAGCCTTGCCCATTATTAGATTCTCTTAGGCCCCAAAAAGTCAATTTGCTGCTGTTCAGAGGGTCTTTAAAAATGTTAAATGTGATTAGGCTTGTAGGTTCAATTCTTCTCACTTTTGAATTTCTTCAAATAATTTTCTCACACAAGATAGAACACAAAAAGACTACTTTTAATAGTTGAATTTTACAGCTATTATACTTTTCTTCATAAGTGTACACACAGGGATTTCTAATTTCTTGTTATACCTGTTATTTAATAGCAGCTATTGTATATATGTACACTATTGTATACTATAAATAGTATGTATACTATATGATATATATGCATACTACATATACTACTACACTATTTGATATGTATTTTATCAAACATTAGGTCATATTGTATGAATTCTGGCTACTTAAGGCTACGAAAAAACAATATTAAAGCAGGAACATTTTGAGACATTAACCTGTATTTTCAAGTCGCATAGTAATGATGTTTGAATTTATATTTGAAATTAAGGTATTTAAGCATCATATTTTTGTTGCTGGGGAGAGTTCTTCATAGTCACATTTATCTACACTAACTTCAAAACATAGTTTGTTTTTTTCTTTTTGTTCTTTTAGTAAAGTTCCTTTACTCATTACTTGTTTCTACAGGATGGAGAAGTGTGAGTATTCTGTAATAAAGGACTTGGCCTTTGAGTGGTCTCTGTTAGAGGGAATAGGAACACAGAGCCTACTTAATTAGGCTCACAGATAGGATTTTTTTTTTTTTTAATTTAATGGATATAAAGCTTCTAAAATAAAGATCATGTATGATGGTAGCAAAAAAAAATAGGAACAAAAGGCTGCTGAATATGTGAAAGTCAGTTTATTTTGGATAATTTTCTTTCTCAGAGACAGATCTCAATGGTACTACGGTCTGCTAACCTCATGGTATTTTACACAGCCCTTATGATTTGCCTGCCTTCCCTGTGACTCAGATCCTACTGAAGCAAGCAAAATCCCAAGCCACCATATTGTTCTTATTAGGAATTAAAGGCTTAAATAGGTTTATGTTTCTTGCACTTGAGATATCAAAATTATATCTAATCAGAAGCTATATCTAATCACCACCTAAAGAGAAGTTTTGATATATAAGACAATTGATACTCACAAAGAACAGCACACAGACTTACAATTGCTGCCTAAATAATTAAGGAGAATTTTGTTTGCTTTTGTTAAAGCAAAGCAGTCTATTTAACCTGTCCATTCCCTGGCACATTCTTTCCCCCAAAAGTGTCAACATAATCAGATTAGCCTATTAAACCACAGAATATGATTTCATAGCATGTGTGGATGGTGTTAAGGTAGTATAAATTCAAACCTTATTAAGACACTGCAAGTCATTATTACCACTAGGTGAGAGGCAGACCAGTGTTGGTATCATTGGCAGTTGAATTTACTTTCATGAGGACAAGTGTAGTGACCTAGACCAGTGGATTCTCCTTCATCTTCAAGGCATTTTTGGAGTGCCATATCTATTAACTATATTTTGATAGCGTTGCTTAAGTCTTTTTAATTTAGAGTGCATATTTTAGTATGTTTAGTTATTTATTGTATCATTTCTAGAATAATTTTATACTTTCTATATTTTCAATGACAGACAATTTTTTCCTATATCTAGTTAGGAAAAGGAGTCATGCTGACTATTGTAATGACTAAACTAAACCCCCAAAGCAGAAATACTTAGGAAGTTTGATTAGAAAATTCCATATTTAAATAGGTATCTATAGCTCCTATTGTGTAAAGATACAGCTTTTAAAATATGTCCTTTGAAGTCCCTCCTTTCTGTGGTTAGGAACAGCCATGTCCAGCAGCACAGTCATACTCCTGATGTTAGAGGTAACAATTTGATGAACCTTTTGAAAATCTTGCATGCGTGATGCAAATAAACAGTTCTGTTCTACAAAAACAGTTGAAGTGTTATAAAAAGGTACCTTTCACTATATCTTCCCCCCCCCCCCCCCTTTAAAGGAACAGAAATCTTACAGTTTATATCAGTGGAAGTAGAAAAATATAAGGGTTTTTGAGATGCCTTACTGTGCCTGTAGTCACTATTACTTCATCGTGTATTTTGTTATATAAGTGTCAGTGTCAGAAATTTTCTTAAGGCAATGAAATGTGAAGAATTAACAGGAAATTAATAAAAAACAAGAAGAAAATATCACCTTGCTGCTGTCTAAATTCTTGCCAGTGTTTGTACATTTGGCCCAGGCAGTCCCTGTGCAACAGATTGCTGTAGACTGGGAAGATCTACCATTGTTCTCCCCTTTTCTGTTCATTCCCTGTTCTTATTTGCTTTCCCTAAGCACCTGATAGTGGTTACAGCTAGAGGAAGATTATGGGTCAGAAGGGCCTTCCCTCTGAATGAATTGTGGCCGTTCTTAGGGTGCCTCTTAGTAACAGTATGATAATTACAGGTAAAGAGAAAAGGATGAAAGTGTGCAGTGAGTAACTGTAATAAAGCCAGCTGTGTATAACATAAAAATGTTAAAGCGGCTGTAAAAAAAAAAAAAAAGGTACAGGTTAAACTAGTGTGGTGATTGCTGTTTGTAAATTCCAATTGCAATGAAATAATTCTAGTGTAAGGTTTCTATCAGGTTTGAATGGAATTTTGAGATATTTAATATGCCTTTATTATGGTCACTGTATAAAATACAGTGGGTTTAAGTTTCATCATAAATGTCCTGTTTAACTGAAGAATCCAAAGAACAAGAAGCATGGGCCGAGATCCCAAGAAATCTGATCTTAGAAAGAATGTGGGTTATTTAATCTCTTGAAGAGAACTGATGGAACAAAGGAATTTTCAGGTATATGAAAGGGTTGATGAGAAGGTTGAAATACGCTTCTCTGCTTACTGGGACTAGGACAAAGAAAAGTACTTAAAATCACAGCAAGGGAGCTTCTGTTATAGTACTAATTTTATTTTATAAAATCCTCTGATGTAATAAAGGTAATTAACTATTAGACTAGATGGGTTAGGGAATTGTGGCATTGCTATTACTGGAATTTCTTAAGAAGATGTTGAAAAAGATTCATGTTAATAATGTATAAGCTTAGAGGTACAGCTAGAGTAAACAACCTGGTAAGACACCTTCCAGCCAGCTTTTGATTATTTTATGAAGGATTGCAAATTCAGCATGTTACAGGGTTAAAAGCATAGGGCAGGGAGTCTCCTGTATGGTGTTGAGCAATGAAATTTCCATGACGAGAATAGAAATAGCAATTTAAAGTCTCACTGTTTTAACGAGCACTTTTTCAAGGAAAACTGTTGTTGGTACATCACAAGAAATTAAAAAAAAAAAACCAACCCAAAACCCATTTAAATACTCCAGGCTTCTCTCAGTTTTCTATCGAGTTTCACAGACACCACGCAACAGAACATGTAAAGCATTGAGGAAAGGCTGCTTGGATATTTCAGCATCTAATTCATTGTCCTTAAAATAGATACCATTTAACTGTTTTAAGAAGTTTTCAAATGAGTTAAAAAGACATTTTTATGTCATCTACTTTATAATATATGTTTGTTAAATCTTATGTATGTCTCCATCTGCCTTGTTTTTCTTTTGTATGATTTTTAGAGAATCACTTCCTAACTGTATAATCTAGAACTAATGTAATTGTGTTTTGTTTTGTTTGTTGTGTTTGTCCTGTTGTGTCATTCTGTAAAATGAACTGTTTATCTGTCTTTCTGAAGAACCTACATTTTGAAGGTAAACTGCCTGGAATACTATAATCAAATAAAAATGTAAATATGAAAAATAACCACGTCAGGTTTTTTTCTCTGCAACTTAAAAGCTAAAATCTCTTTTTCTTAACCAGCATAACATTCAGAAACACAGTGCATACCTTGCACATTAAATCTTCTCTAGATTTTCCAAAAGTATGTATTGTACTTACAGGCATCTTACAATTAATTCCCTGATATTAGAACTATGGCAGTTGTGTTCTCTGTGTTCTAGCTGCAAGGGAAAAACCCAGGAATATCACAAAGTTCTTGTCTGTTGATGGAGATGTTTTCTCTGAGAGCTTTGGATCATTCTCAGGTACAGTCAGTTAAATCTGTTGAGGACTTTAAAGATGAGAAAGCTCTTGAATTTATCAGTATGCAGAGAGAGACTTATGGCAGTACAAAACATTGGTGTGGCATGCACTTAGTGCCCTGTGTAACTGAGCACATCTTCACTGGGATGATTTTTGAAGTATCAGAGACTTTAAATGTCTTTATTTTTAGGCCTTTCACTTTCACGTACAGCTTGGTATCCTCTTTGAAAGTTATATTTGCTGCTGGTCCACCAAGTCTCCACATGCTGTTTAGGATCTGTTTTTTCCGAGGGGTAGAATAATAGTTCAGTGGCACGGGGTTATAGCACTGCCTGTAAGCACATCTGGTTTACAAGGCAATTCATGACTGAGATGTATTCTACAAAAAGAGCGCAGAAAACCTTGGTGGTTTGTTTCATTTTGGTTTTCTTTTTATGCAATTATAAATGATGCACCATGTAAATGCAAGAATTTCTGCCGATACCAGTGTCCAAGAACTTAGCCTGACTTTAGGGCATTTATATGCCTGCCTGAATCTCAATTTACTCTTATTTTTTCTCCCTTAATTTGAGCAGGGACTAGAGTATAGGTATTTCTTCCTCTGTCCCTCAAAGTGTCCATCATTTGATGACAAAATGGATCGCATTTGCAACTTCTGATCTGAGAAGATGAATTTCTCAGCAAATGAACCAGTCAACAGTGAGATGCAAAAAATGTTCAGCCACCTTTCTAGGATGTGATAATCTTGATCTTTCTCACAGTATCAGTTTGCATTTTAATCAGCCTCTGAAAACTGGTAGTTGTTGAAGGCTGTGATTTTGTTCAAGGCACAGGTTAAATTTCTATGTGTTTTTGAAAAGCTCTCCACTGCAAGTAGAGGAGGCTAATTTATTCTGCGTATGTCCTGAGACTTGTTGAGTAACAGAGAAAGGTTCAAACAGATCCTGCCAGACTCGCAAATAGCTAGATTTCATTTTCTAAAATGGAGTATAATAAGACCATAGACTATATGCTTTGTAACAAGGGTGTTGTCTTTAAGATGACAGTTAGGACCTGGCTATTCTTGAAATTCTTATATTTATCTTGACTTCAGAGAATGGCATTTGCATAACTGCATTTGATTAGAATAACTTTCTGAATTATATTTTGTGTTTACTTTAGGTATATACTGTCCTAAGAGCCAAAGCATGTGTAAGTGGTGATGGCTGGCAGACAGGGTTGGTTACCCTGGGAGACTGCTGAGAAAGGACTGATTGGATGTTGCACTAAGTCATTTTTGAAAGGAAGACAGTTACTGAGCAATTAAAGATGTAATGCTTTACGGTAAAAAACTGAGGCGTTTTAAATACAGAGCTAAGTGTAAGCTACGCATATTAAGGACATCAGGAAATACTCGTCCCTTGGTGCAGTGAGAAGGCCCTGTAAACCAATCCCTGGGGCAGAAACTTTCAGATTCAGACCAGAATCAGATCCAGATACAGAATTCGTTTAGGATACCATGGATATTTTCTGACTTTTTTATCAACTGTAGCTAAATATCACCGTCTAAAGCTTTGTTTGCGTGACTTTTATAGGTGTGCTTTAGTTAGACATACAATTACCTCTTAACTGTGACTATTTAAAGTAATTTCTTATGAATAGACTTAAATAAGTGTTCTTTAGATTTTACGTACTATTCTTTAACGTTGCCTTACCCTTTAGATTTTTTTTTTTTTCATTATGGCTATCCTTTACAGTTTTTCTTAGCTCTTTCTGAAATTAATTAATACTAGTTGCAGGAAGTTGATTAGATTTTCCTTATGACGATGCAACCGTGTAATCTTTCTGGCAGCTGCCAGTCAACTCAATTACGTATAAATTATAATACATAATAAAGCCCTGGCTCAGAAACCTTTGTGTATTTTATACAAGGGGGGGGGAATTATTCTGTGTATAGTAAATAGCAAGGGTAGTTTGCCCCGAGGGCTCCCACTTACATGATAGTGGTTCACTGAATGTTCATATCTGATTTAGTAAATTGTTGGATGATAGCAATCAGGATGTTGACTGGTTAAATAATGAGATTCTGATGACTACTAGCTTCCTGATGATAAGTGCTTCAAAACCATTAAGTACTGTAAGATTCGTAACGTGAAGAATGTAGAAAGCCTTCACTATTTAAAAATGGTAGTAATTGTTTTTTATAGATTTTTTTTTAATCATTTATTCCAATAAATTAAGCTTAGTTTGCCTTCTACTTTGTAAACTCCAGAGAATAAGGATTGCCTTTTTATTTGTGTTCTCATCACTGATTAACAAATAAATAATAGGGTTTCTGTATGAATGCAGGGAATCATGGCAAAATGTTGGTTAGCCTTGGCAAGAATTACAGCAGATGCAAAATAACCCACACATCACAGAAGTATCATAGCAGTTGCATGTTTTCTCTCAGATTTTTGTATCTCTTAATGACGTTTTTGTAGAGAGTGGATACATTGATACAAACATTTCCATACAGACATTTTACAATGTTACTATAATTAAATATTCCATGCTATGCAGCCAGCCCTAGTGCTTGATTTAGCTGTTCCTTTTTCATCGAAGCTGTTTAGTCAATGAGTACACAGTTTTAAAAAACAAACAAACAAAAAACAAAAAACAAACAAAAAACTCAAAACATTTTAGAAACTAAATGGTAGAGATCGTGGTTGTTATATATTCTGCTTATCTATAATTCATTTTATAATTAGAATGCCATATCATAATGACTAATGAGAACTAATTCCCTATAATCTATTTTTTAGGTTTGCAACTGAATTTTTTACTACTTCCTTCATTTCTACTAAGCCACACATGTTACTATCACATCTCTTGAATGTCAGGCTCTTACTTAATTTGCTAGACAGACTGTAAGAACAGAAGCAAACTACGTGAGAGACCACTGGTAGAGAAAATGCTGGCATTGTAGTTTTTGTTTAAATATTAACTTTTGTCATTTAAATTATTTCATGCTTCTTAATTCAGTGAAATAAAGAGCTTAATGTGGTCTTATTAGGAACAGCTATTGTTTACAAGGACTGTCAGTTGCTTTTATGAACTCTTGAAGCCTGGCTGATGTGGCAGCAGATGAGTTCAGTGGAGTTTAATTAACTTGAAAAAAACAATTACATTCCCTTTTATGAGATTATTAAATTAATGTAAGTATTAAATTTATTTTAAATTCACAAATTAGTAAAAATAAAAATTAGAAGATTGATAGATTCTGCCATATTCCTAGACTTTATGACTTTACATTAAGCTGGGTAGTGAGCACTGAATGTCAAAAAAACAGTACTTGAAATTAAAGATGCAAAAAGGATGAACCACTGTGCTTTAGAAAAATGAGACATATCAGCCTTTGTTTATTGAGCAGAGACATTTTAGAGTCCCAGAAATAAGTTGCATCACTTACGTTTGTGGGTTATATGAAGTTCAATTTTATGTTAATTATTTTTAAGGTAGCTGGAAATTAAATCCACTATCATATAACAACTCCTATCTGTTCTATTTTCAGAGCACCATTAACTGCTATCAGTTCCTTTCTTTCTGAAAAAATATCATATATATACCATTTTTATGAGCTCAGGAGTCCATTTACGCCATGATATAGAGATTGAATGCTGAAGCCTAGCCCTCTTATTGAACACACTGTTAATGTCTTGGGATGCAATCTGGGTCTAGACTGGAGCAAACCAACTGTCCAGTATATAAAGGGAGGGACTACTTCACGGTAATGCCACAGGTGGCTCAAGCTACTTGGCTCTGCAAACTGAAGGCTGAATGAACATGCGCACAGTAATCAGTGGTCTCTACTCCATTCACTTGCCTGATTTTGCATGTTAGCCCTTCTGAGTGATGTCCTAAGACCAGTCTGGTTTTCATGGCTTCATGAAAAAAATTGAAGTCAGAGGTTCTTCTTAAGTCATCTGTTACACTCATGTACCTATGTTGAGGATGATGGTATTAAATTAAACATTGCAGTCCTCTGGAAGCCATTCTACTTGTGTGTCATGAAAAGAGATTGGAGTGCTAACAGCTTTTAGGGCTTCTGCATAGGCAGCTTGTTGTTTAGGTGAGATATTTCTGTATGAACTAAGCAAAATATTGTTCTATGCTGTGGAGGGAGGAAGATAAACACTTTCTCAGTTCTTTTCCCAGGGCTCTGATAAATCTCACAGTGGATAAAGCTCTGAGTCTAGCAGTAGTCTGGTGTTAGCAAGGTGAGCTAAACTTGTTAACCTGGTGCTTTTGAGCCTGTAAAATGTTCCTCTACACAATGTAACTTCTTTGATAGAACTATTAGCTTGTGCTTCTGACAAATAAAGAAGCAGTATATGTCATCTTTCATGTAAATGGCAATAACTCTGGATGCCTTGTTCCTTCTTCTGAAGACAGAATTATCTTTATGAAGTAAAGTTATGGAAGAAACTCTCCAGCTGCTCACATGTTCAGTGTTCATTTTGGTAGATTTACACAATGGATAATCCTTTGTTAGGAATTATCAGAAAATCAATGGGTGAAGGCCAAACACCTGGAATATGATATTCAGGGATAAAAGTTTCCAATTTCTCACTTAAAGTCCATTGCAGGAGACTTGGAGATATTGGCTGCTTCAGCTCTATTTGGAGTATTAAAAGAGTTCTTCCTTCTTGGGAAAATCCTTCAGGAAGGCTGCTGCTAGCAGTTCTCTGTATAGCTTGTGACAGTAAGAGGCTTTACACTTATGTCTAACCTATATGGTTTTCCTATGGTATTTTGCATTAAATACAGAGGATAGGACCTCGAGTGGGTCCAGAACAGTCCACAGAGATGCTCGGGGGGGCTGGAGCAGCTCCCCTGGGAGGCCGGGCTGAGAGTTTGGGGGAGTTCAGCCTGGAGAAGAGAAGGCTCTGGGGAGACCTTCGAGCGGCCTCCCAGTGCTTAAAGGGGGGACAGGAGAGGTGGGGAGGGGCTCTTGATCAGGGGTGTGGGGATAGGATGAGGGGTAATGGTTTTAAACTGAAAGAGGGTCGATTTTAGATTAGATGTAAGGAAGAAATTCTTCCCTGTGCGGGTGGTGAGGCGCTGGCCCAGGGTGCCCAGAGCAGCTGTGGCTGCCCCCTCCCTGGAAGGGTTCAAGGCCAGGTTGGACGGGGCTGGGAGCACCCTGGGCTGGGGGAAGGGGGCCCTGCCCGGGGCAGGGGGGTGGGACTGAGTGATCTTAAAGTCTTTTCTGACCCAAACCCTTCTATGCTTTTCTGTGTGAATCATGTTTTTATATTTTGTAACCTTTAAGGATACTGTCATCATATTTCCAGTTAGCTTTATCACCATACTAATACTGTCAATTATCGCCTGTCATAATTTTTCTAATGTAACATTTGGAGCTCACTAAAATATTAACACAGAGATTGTGTCATATATTTTCTTACAGGTTTTGACTTGGCCTATAGCCTATAATCTTCATGATAAATCATCTGCCTGCTGTTGTCATTAAACTCCTTCCTATTTTCTTATGATTTCTAATACTAGATCTGCCAGAAAAGAATAGAAAAAGGCAAAGAAATTGTGCTTCTGAAATGAAAGATTGTAAATTATAGATGTAACAGAAGGATGAAACAGAAAATAAACTTTAAAAGGAGGAATAATCAAGCAGAAAATAGACAGATGCAATACAATGGTGAGGTGAAAATTATAGAGGGAATAGATAAAACATTGCTACCATTCGAAGTAGAGTTGTGAAAACCACTATGTTCCTTTTTTTTTCTTTGATAGAAAGTGAAAAATTCTTTTCTTCTGTTTTTATTGAGATAGATCTCATTGAGTATTACAATACTGTGCTTTTGTGCAGGCTGACATATTTCCAAGAGAATATTAGTTGAAAGCAAAGAAGAATACAAGAAAATGTAGAACCTCCAGGAATGAGGTAATTTGAGGTATTAATACTCTGACAAGTTTTTAGGCTGCTAGAATGTCTTCAAATAGATCATGAAGTAGGACTTAACTTGAATCTAAATTCCCCTTTGTTTTTTTGCTGTCGCAGCTTTCACTAGCAGTACCAGTGGAGAAGCTGGAGTTTCTGTAAAGGTTTAAACTGGCACTAGTACTAGCTTAATCTTTCACATGGAACAGATTTTTAGGATAAGCCATTCACTGTTTTCTAACAGGTCCCACATCACAGTGAACATGCTTGAAACATACTATATGAAATGGACTGAAGTACAAAAAAAAAAAAAGCACCTCAGTAGAATAAAAAGGAGACAGAATGATAAAGGGTTTTATAAAATCTGGTAAGACTGACTCATCCCTTCTCCCCTTTTTCACATGTAAACAGTCTTCTGACACAATATAATAAAGACACTTTGATTACAGAACACTGTCTATATGGTCCTACCTCTTATTAACAAATGAATGGCAATGTATTTTAATAATAATGGATTTAGAGGACTTAAATAAATTTCCTTCAGTTTTGGTTATACTACCTTTCTTCTATTCTAAGAAGAACCACAAGAACAAGTCATAATTTCTAGGCTGCATCACTGTTTCCTAAGTAGCAACGCAGGAAATTACAACATCAATCACTAATCCCTCCTTGGAGCCTGTGGTAAACAGTTAAATTGCCTTAAAACCCCAGCCTTTTCAAAATAAAACATAATTGATGCAAAGGTACATACCAAAGGGAAGCAACAAATAACATAACAAAAGTTTACATATCCAGGCCTATCTAAAGTGTATCTTTTGACTATAATGCATTCAAACAGCACCTCCTGCTTCCTGTAGCATTTTCTTACAACTCCCGAAGAGATTAATATCCAAGCGTCTTCACCGTCTCATTTTGTACTTTCTCTACAGAGAGATCTCTAGCATTTTTATATTTGTTTTTATCAAGGTAAAAGCCAAGGAAGAGACTAGCTAGACTCTGAAATAGGTAGTCAAATTATGGTTATTCTGCCTGTATTTAAGCTACCACTTTATCTCTTAGATATCTTTTAAATATATTTTTTAAATATATCTTTTATATTTTCTATCTTCTAATAGACCTATTTGAATTAATTTTGCGCTGACAGGCAGAACTGAAATGCGTATTAGTGTAATGAAAAAATACAGATATCTGCTCTCATCTCCTGAAACTTTTTAAAAGAAATAATAATATGAAAGAAATATTGGACTTAATCAATAATAGAAAAGGTCAAATAACCTGCTCGGTATAAATAGGAGTACTGAATGGCTTTAGTGTTTGTTCCATCTTAGATTATGTTTCTTGGCACAAATTGTAAACTGACCACAACAAAATTGAGAAACTTCATGTCAGAAAAAGTAAAAGTTATCTTAGTCATACCTTAGGCTGAAAATCACAGAGTCTTATGGATTTAAATGAAATTTTACTCATTTTAATTTTAATGAGTAGTAGGATAGTCAGAGGTGTCTAAATGCATTACAACTCCTGTTGACTTCCAGAAAGAATTTTGATCCTGAAGGACAGCAGCTTTTAAAAAATTCAGTCCAGGTTCCTGTATAGCTTTGAAAATTTCAGCCTTTGTCTTTATAATGTTTCTACCAACATTGTGTTGGAAAGTCATCAAACTGAGAAGTGCCTATATCAAGTCATAAGAGTGACTCCAAATTTAGGTAATGCTACAAAAAATGAGCTGGACCTTTTGAAGAGACCTTTTAGTAACTCTTCTATTTCTTTTGGAAAAAGATTTGAAGCGTGTTTTCTTTCATCTCTTTTGCAGTTAAAAGGTATGACTTTGGTTGTTGAAACTGTATTAGAATAATGACAGTGTTTTGAGTTGTTAAGTGCAGGGAAAGGCAGGAATCTTTAGCTGAATCATCAGAGTTCTGTTTTAAGTAGTACCCCATGATACACATGTTTTCTTTCTTCTACAAAACATAGAAGGGAGATAGCCCTTAAGCAAAGGGTTGTGAAAAATCCTAAATGAATGAAATGTATTTGTGTGGTCTGATCTATACCGTGTAGCTGCTACAGTTCCCAGTACGTTAATTTAGACAGAACCTAGAAAGGCAAAGTTTGGGGCATGAGTTCAGTACAACATTGTTTCTTGCTAAATGAGTTGGAGCAAGGGTTAAAATAAAATCAATATTTTCTCCTATCAGCTTTTCCACTTTCATTGGGAGTATTTATAAGCTCATATTTGTTAGACTAGGGTAGGGATACAAACCTGATTCAGTGTTGGCTTGAGATCTAGTCACAAAAGTACTGTGTTAACAGCTCAAGATTGATTAATTTTTGTCAAATCATGTTGGTGATTTCCTAGACAAGAGGCTTCTGTCAAATCAAAAACCCTGCCACAGCCCCACTCTGGCTTATCCTCTGAATGCAAATGTGATTTAGAGAATCAAAGCTCAAGGCTTTCTACGTGAAGGGAGAGCATGGTGTCTCATGATACTGAGGTATTGTATTGCTGCCAAGAGGCCAGAGAAATATAGAAAGAGTAGGAGCAATTATTTATTCCAACTAACAATTGGAAATTCTTTATCTTCTAGAACACATGGAAGTAGCTATTGTCAACAAAGAATTGTCTAACTTTTAATGTTAGATGGCAAGGTTAAACTCCAACATTCAGGTTCTGCTTGAGTGCTCTTGTACTTGAAAGTGTGTGCCGGAGAGTTAGTTACTGATGTGCCTGCAGTTTTTTGTGTTCCTTTTAAGACCCAACCTCACTGACCTTTAACTCTGGTGGCTGGGGGGTTTGGAGGGGGGTTTTTTGGTTGTGTTTTTCTTTTTTGGTTTTTGTTTGTGTTTTTTTGTTGTTGTTGTTTGGGAGTTTTTTTGATACAAACTGCAAAGTCACCAAACATTTCTAGAAGAAAAGCTTTGCATCTTGCTTAGTACTCTGAACACCTAACATCCCTGATCACTGATGTAATAAATAATATTTCAAAGAGATTGCTAGCATAGTCTTACCAGCTATTCCATATCTGAATTAAGGTAGTTGCAAAAGTGAAAAGGGGAGAGCTAATCTAGTCTTTGCATAAAGAATTGTGAGGAAGGAATATCTGTAAATAAGAGGTATTCTAGTGTTTTCAGATGTCTTAGCATTTATTTTCCTCAATAGAACATTTCTGAGTGTGGGACAAATCATTCCTGTGAAATTGGGTTAGCAGTAAGCAGAAGTAAATTAAGCTCCATCAGAGACTGAGGTATGTTCCTTCATACATGCCAGATCTGTCTGCTCTATAGGCAATTCATTGAAAACAGCTGTCTTTCTATACTGCTTGTCAGATGAAGGACACCATGTATATTTTAGAGGGCTTCACTTTGTATTCAAGCTAAATTAATTTAGTCACTGTACACAATGAATGCAAACATAAGAATTTACTGACCTTTCTTTAAAACATTGTTAAAGGGAGAGCTGTGGTGAGATGTAGGCATTATACTTGTTTAAAATTGTTCTCTTTATGAAACCACAGATCTGTATAGCAAGAGTGAGTATTTTTAAGGGATGAGGAAAAAAAAATCGAAACTATCATCTTTCCTGATTTTTCTCTTGGTGACATTCAGACTGCTACACTAAGGAAGGGGTGTGCATGTGTGAATAAACCATTAGGTACGGTTTTAACCACTAAAGATTCTTTCCTACAAACACACCTTTATTGCCTATAGATAAGCTTACATACATATTTGAGAATCCCTTCAGTCTGCTCGCAGAGGTGATTACAACTGTATCGCAAAATTCAAGCTGGTGAATGCTGTGAAGAATTTGTTGTGGAAGCAATGCAGAAGGTATTCTGTGCCAAAAGCACCAATAACAAAATAACACTTAGTCTGTGTGCAAAAGGGCAAGCACCCTCGAAGAATAAATGAAAAAATAATTACATATACACTTTTACGATCAATTATGTAGCAGTAATACTGCCTTGGCCAGCCAGCCATCTAACCCCCCTTAAAAGTGCTCACCTGTTTCAGTGGCATTTAGCAAAGTGTTGCTGTGATAATTTAAATGCATTTCAGCTGTGCTCATCTTGTGTTTTCCCTCTCACCCAGCAAATCCCACTGAGTGGTAAGAAGGAAAAACTATTAAAAATGTGAAGAATATTTACAATATTCAGGCTTCTTTTCCAAGAAAACTGTATAAAATCAGTATCATTTTTTCATTCGAGTTCTGAAAAAACAGAAAATTAAAAAAAAAAATCCCAGTGTATGTCCTTTCTGGAAGCAGTATAGTTGGCTCTTTTCAGAATAAACCAATGATGTGTGACACATGGATACTTGAGGAGTAAGAAATTAATTTAGTCCTTCCCGGTAGCTGTTAAGTATTTGTAACAATCTATAAAATTTCTGTCTTAAGAGTTGGAGAACCTCAACATTCACAAACTATATTGCCCTCCATGTAGCAAAAGCTTTGTTTCCAGAGGGCTCGATGTGTGTCCAATTTACTTCACAAGCTAATGGGACCCTTGGTTCATCCAAGCAGAAATATAAGCCAGTTGAAGAACCTTTAACTTCCATTGCCATCTCAGCAGTTGTGATCTTCTCAGAAGCTGGTGCATCCCAGTGTGCCTACAGCAGGTTGCTTGTGGGGATTGGCTTTTGGTGTCAGCATGCTGCTGGCAGAGCTGAAGAAATTGAGGTACATTCTGCATCGGTTATGTTGTGCACAGCCTAGAGCAACTGCACTGCTTGTAGGACAGTTGTAGCCTCCCATTTCATGCTGTCAAACACAGTGGATATTGCAAAATGTGAGTGCTGAGTTCTTAGTTCCTAATAATTTGGAAAAAAAAAATATTTAACCCCCTGCCCACTTAGGAATGACAAGGTTTATCTCTGTTATCTGAACCACCACTGGTGGCTTTGTTGTAAAGTAATGGTGTAGCAAATAAAGCAAACAGAGCATTTATGTTAATTAATTTGACTGTCAAGTAGGACTTTCTTAATATTTCATCTGTTTTCTTGGACTGACTGCTATTAAATGTTCTAATATTGATACATATTTTCAGTGGAATTAAGTGTGCCACGCAACCTGTTTATTCTGGAGATTATGCACTTTGTAGTACCAGGTGCAAATAAAATAGCATCGGCTGGGTATTTCCAACAGATAAGGGCTGCTCCTCCTCCTCCCAGGTGGGACACGTGGGCCCTAACGAGGTGGTGAGGTGTGGTGGCGGGGGGAGGAGGGCAGCTCAGGAGGCTCCTCTTTCTCATGGTGGTGTAGCTGTCCTCAGCATTGTTTGAGCTTGGTTTTCAGTGCACTGTGTTAAGTGCAGGTGAGTCCTTGTGTATTTTCTAGATCTTTCTTCTTAATGTTGGGGGGGGGGGGGGGTAGGGGGGGCAGGGCAGGTGGCGGTGTAGGAGGGGAGTTGGGGGAGTGAGGAGGAGCAACCCCAGGATTCTGCGTGTGGGGGTGAGTGCTGGCTTCCTCCCAGCACCCCAGGGCTCCCTGCCTCCATTGCTGGTGGCAGACAAGGCATGGTCTCTGAGTGTTTTGTGCTTAATGGTTGTGGTGGCAAACGTTCCTGTTTAGTCAGGCTGGGAATGTGCCGGGGAGATAGGGCTGGGGGGCACGAAGCAGGTCAGCTGCCATGTGGCAAGCTGTGTTAGTTTTGTGTGAAAGCAAAGCTCAGGCTGGGTGTTTGTCCTCAGCATTTCCCCTGAACCTATGTTTTAATTTGCTTACTAGATTGTTTCCCTATTAAAATGCAGGAGAATATCAGACCTACTACGTTATCTTAGCAATACTAATAACGTGTGAGAAAAACTACTGTTGTGTTTCAGGGAGCTTTAATCGAACATAGTGATTACATGGTCGTTTTAAGTACAAGAGAAGGTTGTTTTCCTTAGAAGATGAAGAAGTAGTCGGTAGTAATGTGTTACGTAAAAAGTGAATCAAAAGGTAAAAGTAAGGGGATAGCATTTTTTTCTTGTTTTTTCCTCAGTAATTTCATGTGTGTCAGTCTTTTTTTTTTTGTTGTTGTTTTGGATTTGTCTTTATTTGATTATTCTGATTTCTGTGATTATTTAGGTTGTTTAAAAAGGGGGGAAGGGAATGGTTCTTGGAAAAAAACACACAGCTGTATTGTAATAATGTTTTGTAGGTTACAGGAAAGTTTAATTTTAAAAGTTTCACAAGGTTTTTTTGAACTTATTTTTGCTTCAAAATCCTAAAGCTGTTATTAAAATGGATGAGTGCTATGTCTGAACCTTTGAATTGCTTCAAAGGGAAATGTGTCATAACTTCGCGCTTTCTGCAAGCTTTTTTTCATCTTACCAGCCCTAGGTTATGGATGAACATACTTTAGGGAGAATAGCTGTGTGGTGAGTTTTAAATGTGTTCGTCTTTAATTGGAGAAGATGGGGGAACTGTTTAAAATGGTCATAAAAATTTAATGTAATTTGCAGCTCATTTAGTATGTTGATTTAGGCAACAACAGAAGCACAGTTTCAGCTATGTAGGGTGCTAAGTGACAGGAGTTTCCACACTGGGGTGTTGAACCAGAAGCCTGTTATGAATGCTGGGTTATTTAGCTTTTACACCTATCTAGAGGAATTCTCTTTGTAGTTTCACATGGCCTTAATTTTGGTGCTTTTGTGATAAAAATAATATGTTTACAATATTGAAATAATTACCTTGCACTAAATGAGAAGGTACCCTGGAGTTTTCTGTGATCATTCTTGTGCTTATAATGAACGTATGTGTTGACTTCATCCAATGGTGCAATTGTTTGTTTGTGAAGAACTTGATGAACAACATTGTTAGACTGTGATCTGATTTGTGTTTTCCTTCACCAACCAAACTCAAAGCTGGTAAATGTGTGTATGTAAAATAATAAGCTTTAGCATTCTTTGATCAGCACCTAACCAAAGTTCAGGCAAATGTATTTCACAGTCTGAACACTTGAGTGTGTGTGTGTTTTTTTGTTTGGTTTTTTTTTTTTTTTTTTCCCCCTCAATACCCCTAACCTCTTGCAGTGATAACCACCAATACCAGGATTCGATGTCTATTAAAATGAAGGAAGTGGACAGAAATGCAATGTTTAAGTTTGCAATCTAGGACTTTTCTCTGTTGCTAACTGCACCATTTGTTGTAGTTGACCACCCTGAATTCCCAGACCTAAAGCTTGTGGTTGTTGGTTTACATGACTACATCTGACATTCTGTCTTATGTATTTCTCATCACTGTACTTCAGTAATGAAAACTGATAACTTCAGAAGAGCAAGCTCTTGCTACTCTGCACTTTCATGTTCCTTTTGACTATTTGTTTCAATCTTGCTTTTACTGAGATGTTTTGCTGAAATGTGATGGCCTGCTATTTGTGTTCAGTCTTTGACAGGATAATTATAAAAGACATGCTGCACTATACACACTGAATAATCTGACAGCTGCTTATAGGTTTTTTTGAACACTGGGAATTTTGTAGTCCATGGCATTGAACAGAAAAACTTACATGGTAAATTGAGTGTATGCAGTGCAGTGTTTTTCTTCAGAAACTGCGGAGAGGCAGTACCACAGTAGCTCATGGATTTTTCAAGATGTCGTGGGACTGAAGTTAGAGCCATCCCAGAATGCTTCAAAAAAATTCACAAAACTGACTTTTGTAGCCTTTCTGATGGGGAGTGAGATTCCTTCTTCCAAGAAAATAGGAGCCAAGTCTAAGCAACAGGAACATGGGAGAGTTGGGCATGTTGTTGGGCATGTTGTTGCGCTACTGCAGAGGAAATGGTAATTAGTACTGTTGCCTGAGAGGTCCTGTACCCCCAAACACTCACCATCCCCTTATACAGACTCATCCCTTCTTTTACAACTGGGAACTTGATGTGCCTGAACTCTGGCATGGGCTAAGCAAGCTCCCCTAAGTAATGCTTTGATTTGCCTGGGGTGTAAGTTTTCTCTGGTTAAAATCAACAAAGTGTGCTTTAGAATCTTTGGTCAGCATGAATGAACCTGGCAGAAATTTCCTTGGCTTCACTCTGCTGTTACCTGGAAAAATCCCATCTGTGTTAGAACTTGTGAGACATGCTGGAGGAGGGCTTGAAAAAGAACCCAAACACCAATAGCAGGCTTCCTTCTCCCCCAGCTGTGGCAGCAATGGGGCTGGTAAAGGAAAATAGAGAGAAAATATTTACATTTTGTCAGTTAACAATTAGAGAGATTTAGCAAGCTTTACCAGTATTTGGAGGGATGCATGTTAAAATGAAGCCCAAAGGCTTCCTCTGAGAAATCTTAGTACATGCAAGCAGCACAGCATCTGGCTTATCCGGTGAATAATAGCTAAAAAAAGGACAGGTGCTTTACTTTGGGTAGCAGGTGATCTCCTTTGTTTCTCTGAGATTAAAAAAAGTGCAACTTTCATGAAGAGGGAGAAAGTAGAAGAAATGCAGCAAAATATAGCAAGTTGTCGACTTCTTAAAATGTACTTATTGGCAATTTTATTTTTATAATGTCCAATAAACTGTAATCATGATTGTAGTCTGTGGAGAAATTGAGCACAACAGATGAGGCAGCAAATGCTTTTTTCACTTAGGTGGTGGGTGTCATTCGCTGAATCCTGTTCTGTAAATTATCCCTGGCACTACTTTAAGAAAAAACTCACCTTGAAAAATAGGAAGGTTAATGCAGAATGGAGTTTTAGGTTTAATTCTGCTGTACATAAGTGTGTTTTAGGGAGACCTAATGGAATACGTAACTGAATGATTAAGATCATTAAAAGTGGTAGGTTACAAATAAAATATACTTCTCTGCTGAAAGTACAGTGCTAGTATCAGGAGACTGTGTAAGAAGTATTATTTACCTCTACATTTTTAATCTTAGTGATTTTAATGCTTTATTTATTAATCTCACAGACAGTAAATGTTGGACATGAAAATTAAGGTGCTCCTATAGTACCAGAAAATACTTAATTAAAAAGAAAATACATGTGTTTGGGAAATTTTATCTCTTAGTCAAACACTTTAGGTTATTTTCTGAAAAATGGGTAACCGATGCTTAATTTTGTACTTGTTAGAGCCGTTACAAATGTAAAATATATAACAAGACAATTAACAAGCATCTCGGAAACGTAATGGCTTGTCTATTGTATGTTTAAATTAGGTACAAAAGCAGTTCCTTAATAGTAAAAATAGGTTCCCTGGAGGCTCTTTATGTCTTTATGGTTTTAGTTATTATTCAAGCCTTATTGATCTGAACAGAATTATACAAACATATTGTCTATTCTCCTTGAGCTATAGTACAAAATTACCCATTTAATTCATAGTACTGCTATGAAGTGTTTTAAAATTAGGAGGAAACATTTACAAATCATCTTTGGAACAATTTGCATTCACTGAATTACTAATAAAATTTTATATAAGTACTTAATGCGATGGTATGCTGTGAGTTGGGTGGTAGCGGCTTCCCAGAGGGGAATGTGGTTATGTATGGTACCTTTGGCATTTTTGCTTGGTTTTGTGGTAAGGGATAAATGATATAGTGGATCATAAAGTACCTATTTCCGCACGTACCTCTACATTTATGTGTAGCCTGTACATGCTTCAAGTATCTGATACAGACATTTATAGATGCATTCTGTTTTGAAGTCCTGGGGCAAAGTTTTACAATGAAAACTATAGATTCACTGATAATATCCCCTTATTGGTTATAACTGAATCTGAACATGCTGACAATGGTATGTAACCAGTGGGTTTCAGTTCTTTCTAATTTCAGAAATGTTTGTGTGCATGTGTTTTATGATGAAACCCCAATAGAACCTCATTACATTTTTGGTTTCTGCTGTCATAGGAATCTGTCATATGAACACAAATGAAATCCAGATTTCTGCTGCACTTAATCAGTGCTGAATTTTGCAAGGATGTGGATGGTAGGCCAATTAAGCTCAGTTTTCCTACCATGTCACTGCAATTTTTGAAACTTTTAAACTACTTCGGAGAGGATGTACTGTTAAATAGATGCCTCTGTTTATCCCAAAGGTGGCTGCATTTCAGTGAAATGTAGCATGATGCTGACGTAGTCCTTAATGATCTCTTAGAAATATTTTGCTGCGTAGTCTAACTTGTTTAAGATGATGTGAAAGATGGCTAAGGTTAAAGCCTCCTATCATTCCAAGTAGTTTATTTATTGCATCCTCCTGCATCTTAGTTTTTCCTCTTTTACATTCTAAAACTTAGTTGCAGGTCAGAATTAAAACTGAAAACACAAAGGCATTTTAAGCTTGAATTTTTGTATTTCTTTCAAAATTGTGTTATCTGTTCCTTGAATTATGCATTACTGCATGCGTTTCTTGCTATGTATTTACAGTAGTTGCAGTTGTATGTTGCCGAAATAGTTAGAAAAGTATATGCTCTTAATATATGGGGAAAACTAAGCAAGTATTACATATATCTGACTTCTACAGTACAAGAGAACTGAATTGTGTCTATTCTTACGTTTGCAGGTGTCTCTATCAATAACATATCACTGGGGATGTTTTTAAATTTCTTTGTAGTATCTCTTCAGGTATAGTCTTACTTGTGTGTCAAGTATTGGTAAACAATGTTGAAATTAATATTAGTACTGTGTTGAGTTTATCTATAAACCCAATAGAAAGGAAGAAAATCAGCAGCTTATGACTGTGTTGTAAAAAGCTTATAAATAGATGTTTATGCAGAAGAGCAGTTTTTAAAATGTCAGTATCTTGAACAACTTTCTAGTGGCATTGTTGCTGCGTATTTCAATCCATGGAGCAAAAGACGTGGCCTCTTCTGTCCAGCTTGCTTGTCTTGTAGCGCTTGGAAAATCAGTTTGATGTTGGCATTTTATGCACCAGCTCATCTCTTTGCTTTTAGGATTTTATTTTTTTTTTCCTTTTGCCATCAAAACTTTGGGTGAAGTTTTCTTATTTTTGCCAAGCTATGGTTTTTGAGGACTCCCTTTGCCCTGCCAAATGCAGAAAGAGGGATATAAACATTTTCCTTCATGCACATTTGGCATGTTTCACTGAAGAACTGGTGTCCCTAGAAATGGTTCCAAGTGTTATACTAACTTTAAAGCAGATTCCTTAGAACTGAAGGTATTTCCACATCAAATGGAATGCATATGTTTAAAATATACGTAGGTCAGTTGGAAATCTTGATGATGTTTTCAATGGAAATACATTTCCTGGTTTTATTCAGTTTTTCCTGTTTCCTGATCTTTTCCCTTCTCTTATATGAATATGAAATTCATGTTATTATTTTATTTTGAACTGGAAATTAATTCCAGTTTGACTCTATTCCAAATGTATGAAATCATTTGAAATTAAATGATTGAAGGCATCTTGAAGCTGAAACTCCAGTTATGTATGAACTGCCTCTGAATGTTAGTTAAACCTTAATCATGATAATATTACTGGGGTTGTAGTTCTATCATGGATTGCTTTAACAACTATATTTTTCAACCAAGGAAGCATCAACCGTAGAGCAGGACCGATCAGAGGAAAAGGCTCAAAGGGTTTGAGAGTTTGTTTTCAACTAAGGTTAAAGAGAGGAGACACCTATTCTATGCTTCCATTACACTAGACATGGAATAGTAGTTTTTGTAATGCACAAAATGCACGGGAAAAATGCTTTGAGGATCAAAACTTTAGGAGATAAAGATGTTTTCCTTGTATTTTGTCATTATTTGATTTTTATGCCTCCAAATAGATATAGACTGTTATGTCTTCACTTCACTAGTATCTTGGTTGTGATCCTAATTTGTGTTTAAAAGTTTCAAGTTCTTCGTGAATAAGTCAATCTGTATATCTTCTGTGATGAGAAAAAAAAAAGGCAGTGCACACTTAGATTTTTTTTTTTTTTTTTTTTTTTTACTTAGATATATGTTGCCGTCTCCTTTGTGTGACAAAAACCATTCACTTTTAGCTATTTTTATTACTATTTGATAAGAACATCTATAACAGAATTGACACACTTCCTTAAGAGATGTATCACATCTGGTGGAATAAAGATTTTCTTTCTTTTGGGATTTTATCAGTTTGACCCTGAACCTGGAGACAGTCTGAATAGATGGGGTTCAAAAGAGTGTTTAGGCCAAGTTCTTAGAATCTGAAAGTGACAGGTATCAAAGGGAGGGTCAGTGGCCTTTTTTGCAGGTGAAATGAGTGATGTTATTGTACACACTGAGCATACTTTCAGTGTTCTGCACTTAGTTGTATTTTATATCAGAAGAAAGCATTCAGGTAAATGCTTGCTGCTACAAAAAACTTGTGTTCTTGCTCATATGTCTGCAGATGGGTGGGAGCACCATTATGAGTTCACAGAACTGTCGTATTAGTTGAAATAACTCTGCAGCATTAAAATAAATAGCTGGGGTTTTATATGATCATGAACTTAAAGTAGGCACATTTATCAAACTTCAAAAAGCAAATTTACCAAACTGATCAAAAATGTGATGTTGGCCCTTATTTGAATCAAACATTAAAAAATGTGTGGCCCATTTTTCCTTGCACATTTGACACTGGCTAAGGACAGAAGGCCATTAAATGGGAAAGCATTAATATTCAGGGTAACGTATTCTCTAAAAGGTTCCAACTTTGAGTATCTTTAGAATTCATCCCCGTGTACTTAGTGGCCATCTTGCATTATGAAGGTTTTTATTTCAGCCTGTCTTTTTTTCCAAAACAATGTGGAAAGCATGACTTCCTTTTTAACTCACAATCTTGCCATGCGCTATTCAGAAGTTGCAGTGTTATATCTATGGAAGCATATCTTAAAGCTGTGGGTGTAAGAATCCTGGAAATTAGATCAGAGACATTGATAATAGGCTTCAGATGGTTTAAGAGAGAATGTCAGAACAGAATGTTGCAGTGGGATAATGTCCTCCCACTGCTAGATGAATGTCTTAGCATTCCCTTGGCATTCATAGGAAATAAAAGTTGAGGTGAAGCTGAGATATTTATTTCCAGAATGGGAGTCATTTATCCTGCTGAAGTATTGTATTCCAGGGACTTTGTTTCCATTATTCCAAACAGCTGATGATGGAAGATGCTGTCATTTGATGGCTATTGATATTGTAGTGTGACAATTGATCTTCATGTGACTTTTACGCAAAATACACATATATAGTTAAAATAAAAGAAATGTTGCTTCTTAATTGTCTTGGATGACAGATTTGGATTTTGTTTTTAGCCATTCAAAATGACTTTATCATAATACAGTAAGCTTAAAATTTTATATATTTGTCACACTGATTGACGTATAGTTAGAAGCACTGAAATGTTGTTATTTAATTGCTAACAAAAATACTTAATGTAACTATAGCATGTAATAGAGATGTCCTGTCAATGCAGTAGTGGCTTTCAGTAGTTCACAAAGAGCTTGAGCACTTGCAGCTGAAAAACTACAGCAAATTCAGGGCTGCACTTGAGCCTGTGTGAGTTCTGAACGTGATTTCAGAGCTGGACAGGCCATATTCAGCTATGTAATATTAAATGATCTCTTGTTTAAGTGCGGTCTAACTGCTTGTGTCATAGATGTCTGAAGGTAACTCAGCGTAGCTTCTGTCCCCAGGAAAATCATAGGCTGAGTCCTATTGAAACAACATTTCTGGGCGCTTGAAGGAGAGGTGATTTGGAATAGTCATCATGAGATTATCAAGAGTAAATCATGCCTTACCAGCCTTATTTAACTTGTATGGTAATATAACTTGATTTGTGGACAAGGGGAGAGCAGTGAATGTCATTTACCTTGACTTCAGCAAGGTGTTCAGCACTGTTTCTCATGATACGCTTGGATACAAGTGGATAGTGTGCTGCAGTTTGGATGGATGGGCAAATAGGTGGGTATGGGCAGGCTCAGAGTGCAGTCCATGTGGGTAAGGTACCAAGTGCAGTACTGCCAGTGTCTGACCTGAGACCTGTCCTCTTCAACATCCACAGCAGTCATCTGGTGAAGGTCAATGAGTGCAGATGCCTGGAGTTTGCAGATGAAGCCAAATTGCAGGAGTCAGTCATTATGTTCAGAGACTCATTCAAAGGGATCTAGACAGGCTACAGCTTCATACCACGGATAACTTTCAAAAAGTCATATCTAATTATACTTTTTACAAAAGAGGGATGTTATATGTAGAAGGTGGCCTACAGAACTTGTGCAGTTAGTTTATTTTTTTCTTTAAAGAATATATTGTCCAATAGAAAGGCCAGGCATGCAAGTACCACTTTACTATACCATTCATTCAAGAAAACTAAGAAATCCTGTAGGATTCCTTTTCAGAAATATACTCTGATTAAATATTGAGATGTGAAAATTCCTCTTCAAATTTTAAAAGGCTTAAAATAGTACATAAGGTTGATAGTGTAGAATTTGCTTTTGAAAGGCTACTTTTGAACATTCAATGTTGAAAAAGGCAAGACAACCTCAAAAAATCATTATTCACTGAAAACATATGGTACTGCTTACCTTGTAATGTTCTAATTAATGTAACTGTAGAAACATAACTACTGAAATTTAGATTGTAACTATAATTAAAATCCTAATTGCAGCAGTGTTAACAACTGCAGTGTGGGTAATACTCTTTTATTATTAGTTCCACACCTGAGAATCTGTTAATTCACTTTCAAGGCATTTACGCACCAATTTCCATGCACTTTTTTGAAAGTGAATGTACATAATGACTAAAGAGCAAGCCTAAAGCGTTTATGTAGGATGATTGTTGATATAAGAGAAAATGGAGTATCCTTTTCCAGGTCAAGGCTGCAGAATATAGCAAGTATAGAAAAATAAACTACATTGCCTCGTTTAAATACGTAGATGTTGAAAATGAATTTACGTGGTGCTGCATTACAGAAATAGCATTGTTTTGAAGGGAGAAACACTGAATACAAATACAATTACAGGTTAAGAGAGTTGCAGGTAGCCTGTTTATGGCACTAACCAGCTAAGCATGGTTTGCAGTTTCAAGTATACAGGCTTTTGGCCAGTCTAATCCCAAGGCCTAGTACATGATTGTACATACTTTAAATTAATTCTAAAGATACAGGGAAAGAAGGAAGAGCTGTTTGTGACGACAACCGGTTCGATATATTTTGAGATGGTAACAACCATTCCTTGTAGGGAAGTTTGGGTGAGGGAGAGTTAATAGAGACAGTTGTTTGAGAAGGACTGGAGCTATTACTGGAGCCAAGCCTACTTCTTTTATGAGGAAAGAAGATAAATGAAGGTAAGGGAAGAAGAAAGCACAATAAAAGAGAAGAAATATCTTTCTTTTTTTTTCCACCCCCCAGACTTTTACTGTAGTACTGCTGCTAGAGAAACATGGACTGGGCTCACAGTCTTATCAGAAATTTTGTGACCTGACAAACTTGAATTAATGTCGAACTGTTTAGGTCAATGCTCTTGACTGTCTCATTGGTCACAGGCTCAGAGCAGTGTTGTGAAAGATGGTCTTGTCTGGATAAACCTGACGCTTGCTAAACAAAAGGCAAATAAAGGATAAATTGGAAGAGAATAGGTAGAGAAAGAAAAAGGACAAAGAAGGGAAGGTAATCTGATATTTTTAGGTCTTTCAGACTTCAAGTTGAGATGAATATGTAATCTATTCACACAAGCTGCTTTCATCAGGACAAGAAAAATTCAAGGGTTTTATGAAGAATCCAAGGAGACTGGGGGCATGGCAGCTATACTGATAAGGCTTTCCAAAGGATTCCAAAAAGAATTAATGTGTAAATTGCTATATGCCATCTTTGCAGATTGTGGTCCAATATTGGACCTAAATCACAGATGCCAATTTCAGATTCTGTGCTCTTCTATTTAACATTGTTTCTGTGGTTTTGTCTACGCAGTACCTTCACTGCTTCCAGTTGATATAGTAACTTATCTGTATTTTAATAATTTTGAATATGTTTCTGTGGTAATTACTGTTATAAAGATTCCGTAGGGAAAGATACCAGAGGGATACTGATGACTGCATTGGTTGAAACAAAAATATGTGGGTTTTTTTATTTAAAATGAAAATTTTACTGAGGTACACAGTGTTGACAGTGGAGGACAGCTGACAGCAAAGATAAATCGTACTTTGGAGTTTTTGGTCATATATTCCTATATTATTGAAGAATTGGCATCACTGGGGTAGCACTTGGCTATTCAGTGGATATATTCAAGAATGTGATTAACAAACAAAGATCACATACCCTTTGGTAACATCTACAGTGCCCCCTTCCCAACACAAACTCTTCCTTTCTCTTCACCTTCTCAATCTCAGTGATGTTTTCCAAGATCCTTTATACTGGGCTCCAGTGCCACTGAAGAGCAGACAGTGTTTAATGACCTTCTGCATCAGCAGTTTCATCTCTTGCGAAATTAACATTGATTTGCTTTTTCTTTGATACCGAAAATCTAAAGGAGACCTTTTCTTCCTAACTTGTGTAATGGTAGCACCTGCAGTCACGAAAGACTGGGGAAGAGAACAAAAGTTGGCAGGTACATTGCAGAGCTAAGGCTACTTTAAAATAAACTAGATAGTTTAAAATATGTCCCTGAATACAATGTACAGTCTGTAATATTGTAGGGGTTCTGTCTGTAAAGAAAAAAAAAATGTTTTTGTGTGACTTTTTGTTTCCCTATGTGTTTCATAGGTCCTAATTCCTGTTTATTCTTCATACTATCTTGGAGAACTGCCAGGTTAACATATAGTTATAAGAAACATTATGCTTCCCCTCAAAGGATGTTAGTGCTTGACCTCAAACACTCTACTGTAATTCTGTGATAGACTGCAAGTGTCAGTTTATTATTTTAACAGATCAATAGGTACATTAATTCTAAGAGGAAGCTTAGACTCTCTGCCTGAAGTTAGATTTGCCAGTTTTTTTAATTAGTTTTACTCTCCCATAAGGTTGAAATTTCTTTTGGAGAGTCAAAGACAGGAAAGTAATTCACCGGAGAAAAAGCAAATGATGTAGAAAATGCCAATATAAATTTCCTAAACAAGTCATAACTTGAATGCCAAGAATCTCGTTTCCGGCACAAACTCTAATAACATGAGTGATCTAAGGCACTGATCGGAAGGCACATTTTACAAACTCATGATTTAACTTAAAAAGATGACTGAGATAAATTAAACTTTGCCGAGTTGTGTGAGATAATGTCTTGAAGAAAAAAAAAAAAAACAAACTGTATCCTAAACAAAGTTGGTTGTAGCATTATTTATATTTTAAAGGCATTATCCACAATGTTGATGGTGAAATACTGAAGATTTGTTTAGGGACATTTCCAGTTGTATTTCTATACTGCATAGTGTATTTGAAGTTGGATGAAATCTCAGAGCAGGCCTTTAAAATGAAGAAACTAGTTAACACAAAATAAAGATTCCTGTGTGTCTTCCACCTCAACCACTTCATACATTTTTCATTTTAGAAGCACAGTCCATCGCATTTGGAAATTGGGTTGCTATGATAACTTGTGGCTCAGTGGTAGAAGAATGAATGTAAAAGTACTGCAGCTAATGTTGATTTCTTCAAAGATGGATGGAAAGTGTATATGAAGACAAATGTAAGGTTTTGGGTTAGCCAAAACCAATTTGTTTGCTTATCTTCCACAAACTTCACTTCTCTGTACCTTAAGAAACATGGGAAATGAAACTTTTTGTTACTGTATAGGCTAATCTTGTGGAAATGTTTATCTGGAGTCCTTAACCTCTACTTGCTTCTCCTCAGAATGAGGAAGTGCCGTATTCTGAGGCTCATTGACAAGACTAGAATGTAGAAGCAGTTAGCTGAATGTTTTGGTGCCGTGCATAAAAGGGGTGAAATAGCATTGATAGAAGATAGAAGTACCATTGGAAATGGATTGCTGGTGTAATTCATGAAAAGAAGGAATTCCTCAGTGTCAAAGGCAGTGGGGGAAAAGTGATTTCCTTACTGTGTGTTGGCATTATGGAGCTTTAGGGTATTAACAGACATAGATAGTACTTTTGGTAACACAACTCAATTGCTGTGCTTGTCTTCCCCCCACCCTGAATTGTTGCACCATTCAGTCTTACCTCTATTTTCATAAGCTCTAGCTGAAATCCAGGACATGGGAAACATTGCAAATCAGAAGTTTGTTTTCTCCTAGTTCCTTGGTCACCACCTTCCACAAAATGCAGTTTTCTTTCTTGTCCTTGAGCAATCTCTAAGGAAAGAAGAGTTGTCTCTGAAAGTCAGATGGTTCTGATCCAGTAATCCGTAATGGTATTTGGAAGTGTGCTAAAGACAGAGATATATACTGGGTAAGACACAAATTCTAAGCATTTTTAGTTGCTAGAGTAATTTTTCACAAGGTGCAGTATTCTGGTCTGCTGCTTCAGTCTGGGCTGCATTTTGGCTGAAGCAGCTGACTTGCTTCCTTCCAGTCCTTAGTCTAGAGCTGACCATTCCAGCTATAGGTAAAATGCAACCTTTATTTCCCAACCCACATGGACAACATAAAATGTAAATATTTCATACTAGCAAAGCTTGTTGAGATGCTAGGGTGAGATGTGCTGAAGAAAGGTAGGTAATATTACTCTTGTACTTCATGTACAAGAGTGTGCAACAGTCACATTAGTCAAAATATCTAGATCAGCCTGTCTTGGATTAGCCATCCAGAGTACTGTCTTTATTTCTCATTCAGAACATCCACTGTAGAATTCAGCAGAGTTTGTGCTTGAATTTGTAGTATTTCAGATACAAGCGATTATTCTGTGTTCCAGAAGTTTAGACTTGCTATCAAAGACTTGTTGTTTAGGTAATATTTTTCTAGCTCTGTTTTTTTTTACCAGTTTTTACTGTTTTCAATTCTTTCTTGGTACTTTTTCTCTTTTTAGCAGAGGGCCATCATATTCTGTCACAAACAGATGTCTGAAGTTTTCTGTTTCTAGATCAGTTTTGTATTTGCGTGCCGGAGGATCTTTATCCTCTGATAAAGAAAGTGAAGTCATTTTGGGTTATGTTAATAATACCTTATGATGGAGAGAAGCAGTTCTTTGCTAAGAGAATCTAGTACTGATTTATTTTCCAGTGCTGTGTGGTGTTCCTTCTGATGTTATTTTCTTCCAAGTTTTAGAATTTATATACGTACACAGAGATACCATAAAATATCTCGTGTTGAAAGGGACCCATAAGGATCATGGAGTCCAACTCCCTGCTCCTTGCAGGACTACCTAAAACTAAACCATATGACCAAGGTCATGGTCTAGATGCTCCTTGAACTCTGACAGGCTTGGTGCAGTGACCACTTCCTGGGGAGCCTGTTCCAGTGACTGACCACCCTATTGGTGAAGAACCTTTTCCTAATATCCAATCTGAGCTTCCTCTGATGCAACTTCATTCTATTTCTTCATGTCCCATCACTGGTCACCAGAGAGAAGAGATCAGCACCTCCCTCTCCGCTGCCCCTCTATGAGGAAGTTGGAGACTGCGATGAGGTCAGCCCTCAGCCTTCTCCAAGCTGAACAAGCCAACTGTCAGCCGCTCCTCCTAAGTCTTGCCCTTGAGACCTTTCACCATCTTGGACACCCTCCTCTGGACATGCTCTTAATAGGTTGATGTCCTTATATTGAGGCATCCCAAACTGTACACAGTACTTCAGGTGGGGCTGCACCACTTCAGTGTAGAGTGGGACAATCGCCTCCCTTGACCAGGTCGCTACGCTGTGCTTGATGCACCCCTGGACACGGTTGGCTCTTTTGGCTGCCAGGGCACACCATTGGCTCATATTCAGCAGATTTCTTTCTGCAGGGCTGCTCGCTGGCCTTTTGTCTCCCAAGTTGTACATATGACCAGGATACCCTGTCCCAGGTGGATAATGTAGCACTTGCTCTTGTTAAATTTCATATGGTCGGTGATTGTCCGGCTTTCTAGTCCATCCAGATCTCTGTGTCTCATCACTGATTTTCAAATTAATATTCCCCCCGTTCTTTCATCTACCACAATTTTAATGGCACTAAATCAGTTCAATTACAGATGACAGTTGTTGTATGCTGGGAAATATTTAGTATAGTATCTGAGGTACAGAGGAGCCTTTTAGCCTTTTATGCATTTATCATAATTTTGTGAGGCACTGGATGCAGGCTAGTCGCGATTTATTGTTGGAGACCTGAGATACAGGACTTGTGGCTAACATCTACCCAGGGGACCTTCAGATTTTTCTCTAAAGAGCAGTCTCATGTTCTGCCATCTTTATTTCAATTCTTTCCTTTAGTCTTGAGGCATTTCATAATGCGTAACTCATTGGAGGGAAAGCTAAGTTCACTCTTGCCCCTTTATCTCTCCTGCAAGTTTTTGAATACTTCTGATGTCCCATCTGAGCTCAGAGTACAAATATAATAGCAAAATCTGGACCTTGAATCAGTTGCACCTGATGTGCGTCTCCTTGTCTTGATCAGATAGGGAGATTGCTACAATATTCTATCTACATGAGTATCACAGACATGTAAATTTCTTGGAGTATAGTTCAGCTGTGCATGCTACAAGGCAATATTTAACATAGTATTACAATATAGCCCATCTGATGCAGTGATCCAAGAGCAAAAACGTCCAATAAAGTAGCCTAGAAAATGCTTCTTCAGTCTTTTCTCCCATTCTTGTTTATTTTTTTCTGCTGCAAAACAATGCCTTTGAAATGCTTGCTATAAAAATAATTTCAGTGAATTCTATCTTCTTGAATACTCATTCCATAAAAATATGTCCTCTCCTCAGAAATACCCATAACTAAAGCTAGCAAACACTAGGTAGATGCATAAGCTTATATAATGAACTAGAAAGAAGCAGGTCCAGTTTTTTTATATTTACAAGTGAAGATGTTTTACAAATAATTTTTAATTTCTTGTGTCATTGCACAATCTATTATGAATGGAAAAAAGGATCTAAGAAATCTAAAAGCAAAAAGTGACTTTTCTGTTACCAGCTTATAAATGTTTACTTTCATGATTCCAGACGTTTACATTAAAGAAAAGTGAAACTGCTTTTACTTCTTTCTGCAGTGTTTTGGACTATGGCTTAAAATTTAATCCTATTTTAAAGTATATTGTGTTCATATTTTATTTTTGAAGAGGTTATGTGTTGGAATTTTACTTTGAAGAGGAAGACATTTATAGATAGTTTCATTATTTTACCATCCAAGCAAAGTGCTTTTAGATATCAAATTATAATGATTTATTCTTTTTTACCTTCTATTTATTGCAAATTAAGTTTTATTACAAAACAGTATTCAAGATACTAATCAGTTAGCATTATAAGGGCAACCAGCCTAGTGGAAATAGATTAGAAGTGATATATAAAAGGAAAACATAAATAGGCTTTTGGAAAATAATCCTGGTTATTATATGTGCAGAAACAAATAACGTTTAGGACTGTAAGTATTCATCCCACAGGAATAAATCAGGAAAAAGGGAAGCTAATTGGAAGAAATGGTAAGGTGTGCTGGTGGAAAAAAAATTCATTGCTTCGTAGCTGAAATCCAGATATTGTTGACAGAAACTTCACTTACTGACTTGCAGCTAATTAGCAACTGCAGACCAGGCAATTAGTTGGAATAGAATGAAATTTGAGAAATAAAATGTAAAAGTTTATAGCACTCATTAAAAACAAGGTGAAGTGTTTCAGTTTCTAGAAATACACTAACTTAATTGTCAGCTCAGTGTGAGTGTTCTATGCACTTAGTCTTAAGTCTTTTTTCATTTATTTATATAGAAATGTATATATATAAGTAAACATATACCTATTTAAAGGGAGAGTATAAATGAGAAAGTGTTGATTTTGGTGGGAAGAATTTTGGGATTATTTCCTGCTCTTCCTTCCTCTTTCCACCAGTAACTACAGCTTCCATTGAAAATTAGACTCTTTAATCAGGTAATTTAAAAACCTATGGATTCAGGGCAAGAGGTAGAGTTTTTTCCTCATTTTAAAAGTCAGGGATATTGGATGACAGGTAATATGTGCAGAGTATGGGAGGCCCAGGATAGAGACCCACGACGGCTGGCTGGTCTTCAAGGATGCCCTTCTCAAGCATGAGAGTTGTCCGTTGTGCAGGAGGTCAAGGAAAGTGTAGATCTGGTTTTGATGATCTTAATATAAGCTGGTGGGCTTCAGTTACTCCTGCAACACACTGTTCCATACTAATTTGGAACTTCCTGGACTGAGCAAACTAGACATGATTTTGATCCCACTGCTGTGGGATCAAACAGGAGAACTACTAGGTCAACTATGACTAGGTCAAACAGGAAAACACCTGGATCAGTTAGATTGGGTCAGGCCTGATTAATGACATGTTCAGAGACCCTATCTGTTTCAAAAGATGCCTACTGGAATATAAACATGTCCTTCCCAAGGAAAAATCTAATGAGGTCAGTATTCAATGCCTGGCATGATTTCCAAACAGTGTAAGTGACCTCTGTGCATGTTTGTTGGATGCAGACTGCATTCAGATGCACAGGAGGATGAATTTAATTGGAGGCATAGATAACAAGGTTCCGCTCCACTGCGAGTAACACACAACTCACTTTGTGTATGTGAACTCCATGAAATGCACTGCACAACTGACCAGAGTAGGCAGCCTTTTCAGAGTAACGAACCGAGTGTGAATCAAAATCTGTTAAATCTATAATGGCACATTTCCATTAAAATATCAGTGAGAACAGCCAAAAAATAGTAAGAAATAATAATAATTTCACTCTGTGAAAATTAGAGTCTTGTCTTATATATTGATGGGAAAATTGAAAGAAAACCAGAAACCAAAGGCAAAGCCAAGATGACCCAGGAACGGCTTAAAGTGTTATGCTCAGTTTAGGTCATCATACCTTTAAGATTTGTTTTCTTGTGGAATTGCTTCATTTGCATGACCAGTTAATTTCTTTTTTTGCATATATTTGCTCCAAAATATTGTTCCTTTAAGTTAATGACAAGTAAATTATGACCTTTCAGATGTTCTTTTCTGACTGTGATATAAATAGTTGTAATCTGTATATATATAATTTTGCAGGAAAGCAACAGAAGTAAATGGTCACAACTACTAATACATGGATATATGCACATGCACTCACTCAGAAGATATTAGTTGTCTTTTTTCCCCTCTTCTGTGAGCAGTGGTAGAGTTGAGCTGTGATTATCAAGAGGGTCTTGTGCCATAAAATCCATGCCTGTGTCTTATGGACCTCGTATTTCCTCATGCGAGTAATCTGTTTTTCTTTCTTTAAGGATCAGATCGCTCGAAAACCATTCAGTAATTATATAAGCTTGGGAAAGATGTAGACTCTGACGTATCTGAAGCTGAATATTGTGACATTTGCAATCAAGCTCAAAAACTCCAGAGAAATATGCTAGTTAAACTCTATCAAGAAACTAAATTTGTGGCTATTGAATACTTTCAATATTCAATATGTAGTCAGAGTGCAAGCTAAATCATTCCTTTGTCTTATGGAAGGACTAGGGGAATCGAGTTCATGTCTATAATAAAATTTTTATTAATATTCTTGATGATGATATCCCATTTCTTAACATCTGCCAGTGGGTTTCTGAAGCCTTAGTGGAGATCCCAGCTGGCAGCATAGTATGGAAAGAGCTAATGCTCATAAAAAATTCTGCCGTAGTATGAGAAATGGAGTATTTTGGCACAATCGGAAGAATGATGTAGGAGGCAAACACAAACTCCTGAGAGTGTAAAGAAATAATCAGTTTCCTAATAATGTTTATTCTTTCCTATCATCTTTGAAAACAAAAACTCTTGGGGAGAAAACCAGACTCATCTTGTGATGCAAATTACTCAAATATAATCTCATTGACATAGTTCCCCCCCTTTTTTTTCCCTAAAGCTAAAAATATATTGATCTCAAGTAATTCTGATAGTATATATGTAATTTACAAGTGCATTAAAATTTAGACTAGAAGGAAACTACTGATTGCTCAACACAAAGAACATGTGGAAAATGATGTGATATATATGCCTGCCTGCCCACTTGAGAGCAGAAAGTTGGTTGGATTAGGTAACAAATAAAGGACTGTAATAATGCTGTGAGTATTCTCACTGGCAGTGTGCAAAGCTCCAGGAATCTATCCTTCCCGAAAGTCATGCTGTGTGTGCACTGACATGTACAGAAGTTAATTGAGAAGAATAAGGGGAACCAGCTTTCTCATGAGAAATAGTGATGGAAATCTAGTGTTTTACCCTACAGGAAATTTTGTCATTTCTTTTTGTTTCACAGAATAACAGAGTTAAAGTGGTGGTAATATTTTTTTAATGTGTTTGCTTCAAGTTATTCCCAACTGAAATGATCTGTGTGGATTAATGAAATCAGTATTCATCCCTATCAAGTTAGCACGTGCACCCTAGTGTCTCCTGCCTTCCAGTTCTGTGGACCCACAGTGTCTGGAAATGTTAGTGGTGCAGCCACGGAGACAGGCCAATGTCTGTCTTTGGAGCTACAGTTCTGCTAGGGAGGTCATGGAGCCACACCAAATAGGTTTGTTAAGTTTTGCATAGTTTTTACTGTATCCATATAATTTTGTTATGCTCAGCTGAAATTGAAGTTACAGTAAAAGGACTTAGTTCTTCACTGACTTGCACTTTATGTTTGCTTTTGGACAGCTCTCTCCCCAGTCAGAATTCTGCATTAAACAGAAGGCATGTTTTAGTTGGTACAGATGTAAGTGATTATGGTGGGAGTGAAGCTTCTTGTCACACCTACCATTCCCTAGCAAATAGGACTAATTACTTTATATCACGCTGATTTTCTGTGTATTTGGTGATGTGAGCTAGCATAGTATTAGAGGGTATCCGAAAGAATGAGCTCATTTTCTTTGTTTTTTCTGCTCCCTTATTGCACAATTAATCTTCTCCTTCCTCTTAATGTTAGTAATAAAAAATGTTGTGAACTAAACCTTGCCTTAGAAATCTGTTTCTTGTGATTCCTCAGACTTAGTTACCTTCAGGCCATTTACTTAATTTCAAGGCATTATTTGATAATGCTTTATTCCTCTGTATTTAAACCTGTGGTGCAGCTATTTACAGTGCTTGCCGCACTACTTCTACATATGCAGGAAAAAAATTTAGAAGTGACAGAAGTATTTTTTTGAGTGGCAGGAATACAGGCAGTGTCATGAAGGATTGTCCTGGCTAGAACAGACTAGATAGCTTTTATTAGAAACAAACACACAAAAATTTAGTAATGTTTTTTCCAAGGAGGTTGTGGTTGTGTGTCCAGTATGTATGATGTTATGAAATGTTACAGATTAATATGAGGGATTTTCTGTCATGTTTCTTAAGCTTAAGTATGATTTACAATAAATGCTAAAGAATACTGTATTGATGTATATATTGTAAAAATCATGCTGTTAATAAAAAGCTTTGTCCAAGTTATGAGGTCTACAAGACTGCCCACTCAGTGAGAAACAATGTGTTTTTTTCCAATTTTGTTATACTTTGATGCAAAATGTGTTGTTTTGCTACACTTATAACTTCCTTCACTTAGAAAACAAACATTTTCAAGACATTTCTCAGAGAGCTGCTGCCAGAACTGTGCATTAATAAGCATCTAAATTACATATCTTGCCATGTAGAACAAATTGGATTTCTTTTCATTAATATGAAGGAAGCAGAAAACAAGCTGAATCCCAAGTGAATTAAACAAACATAATTATTTGCCATTCCTTTTGCTTCTGTAAACCAGTCTTTATTAAATTAAACAACTTATAATCATGTACCCACTATTTCAGTGGAATTCAAAATAGCTGGTGTCAAAATTAAGTAGTTTTATATACATTGTATACAGTAGTTTCAGCTGTCTACTACCCTAAATATGGCAAGCGTTCTACTGTTTGTTTTGTTGGTTTTGGTTTTTTTTTGGTTTGGTTTGTTTTTTTTTTTGTTTTGGTTTGGGTTTTTTTTTGTTTTGTTTTTGTTTTTTTTCAAGTTTAAACAAACCACCAAACTGCTAGTGATTCTGCAAAGTTTTTTTCCTGTGCAAGTTTTAGAAATGCTGTGGTCCAGTCTTTAAAACGTGAATGTTTCTTTCTGTGTTTTGTTGAACTCAATGTCAGTTCTATATTAGGCTGCTAGGAAATAATCTTAAATATTAATCTCTGTAAAGAATGTGGAGAAAAATGCAAAATAAATCACAATCAAGTTGTGATTTATTTTGTTGCTGTTTGAGGAGCCTGATAGGGACTAAATACCTTATAATCCTCCAAATCCTTAGTTACTAACTGTGCTACTGTTTCATTCAGAGCTTTATATTACTACTGTGGTGTCTTTCCTGGTGTAATGAGCATTGAAATGGAGATATTTTATATATACAAAACAGAAATACTAATATTTAATCCTCAGAGGTGTGTTTTCCCCTCCTTCCAATTACATGTTTCTAAATGGGGCAAGTTCCATTTTGTGAGAGACCAGAGAAGAACCTCTCCTTTCTGCTTCTTCAATCAGTATGAGCGGATTTGTTAATTTTTTTTGAGGTTTCCCAGAAATTCTCATTTTTGCCTTATACCCTTAATGTTTCTAACTGGTAGTTAATTGTCTATTCCTTTTGGTATCACTCTAGAGATGCTTGATGGATTAGAGCTTCAGTGCAAAACATTAACATAATAAAATAAGTTTCGTAATGATAGAGGAGAAAGTGTCCCAAAGGGATGAAAGTAGTTTTCCCTTAATAATGTTATATACAGAGACAATGTGTTACAGCTTTTAAAGAACATGCTCTGCTATCCATACTACAGAACCACAGTTAATTTAATGCTACAGCATTAGATTAATCTGCTAGGAGAATGAACGCTTAAACCATAAGATGCAAGAGAGATGAGAAATCTATCCACAACTTTGAGCTCTCCTGAACAGCTAAGGTTGCAATACCAAAGCAATACAGCTGTGCTTTGGAAATTTAGTGAGATATAAGAAATTTTGCCATTCTCCACAGGGACAAATGGAAGGCTTCTCATTCTTATTGGTCAGAAGGGAGAGAGAAAAAGTGACTCGCACCTCTGAATTTAGATCAAATCTCTGGAAGTTACAGAATTTGGATGAAATATAATTCCTGATTCTTGATCAGGCTACAGAGATTACTGCCGTAAAATATTACTGCTGTTGAGATGTTGTTCACTGCCCTTGCAACTGAGGTTACTGCCTCCACAGCTGAACTGATGGAATAGTTTGTTTGGACTGCTGCAGAGACTAGTGGTCTTATTTTTCACTTGTGAAATTCTTTTTCTTAAAGAGTAGCTGTGTGCCAAAGAGTGTGGTCTAATGTATAGTATAGTCAGTGATAGTGACCTGGAAAGGATTCTTGCAGCAATATGGAATATATCTGTACATAGGTCAGTCCATTAAAATCCATGCTTGAACAAGTTTAGGTTCCATACTAGGCCAGAAACTGATCTGGACTTTGTGACCTGAAAAATTAATCTGCTTTGTTGTTCTTTTCTATCTCTTTCTTAAATTCTTAACTTTTTGGACTTACTTTTCCAATCCTCTGAATTCTACTTAAGCTCAGAAACAAAACAACATCCTGGGGTATGTGCCATAAACAGTTTTTACCATCTACTATAAATTACCTCTTTCTGAGATTTAGTATCAAATCATATAATGGAGATTCTTTTTATGTGTGAAAGATTATTAACTTTTTTCGCTTGGCTTGAACTGTTACCTCACATGGGTAGAAATAGAATACAAAAGGCATCAGTGTAGACCAGTTGTCTGCTTTTGAGTTCTGCATATTCTGTAAGGGAAATGTGTATTATTTTTTTAAGATGAAAGATAAAATAACCTGCAACTGACTGTGCAGCATTATAGCATTTGGTGTTTCTTGCAGGCAAGCGCATCCTGGATACACTTGTTTAATTTACATGTAAAGCACTTCAGGATTTCTTGCTATTGGTGTTTTGTCAATGCTACAAGCTCAGCTTGAGATATAAATCAAGCTGTGTTCATTCTGGTTCATGCACCATTGCCAATAAAATGTTTTTGGAACTGAAGCTTAATTGGCATCCTCTGATTATTTGGAGATGGAATCCAGTTTGTGTTTCCATAATGGTGCTGATTCTTCAGAGCTATTGCAGTTAATAGTAAAGATGCATTTTTGCTGTTTGTGCAAACAGAGATTGAAAACACTGAGTTGAGACAGTCACCCCCAAGAGTCCTCCCAAAGTCTGTGGGAGCTGTGAAGGCTGTGTCCTACCTCCCTGCTGCCAGCATTTGCCAGTGGGTTGTTTGGAGGGCTCAGAATCACCTGATAACCATATTGGCTGCTATTGTATCAGGTAGCCTAGGGAAGTTGTTTTGTTGCTACGTTGTCTGGGAGAAGGTTGTGTGTGGAGTTTTTTGTATGGCTGCTTTTACTTTCCGATTTTTCCCAAAATGCTGAGAATGTGCAGTTGGAAATGACAGGAGCATGGTGGTTATGGTAACGTTTGGAGCACACAGTACTGCCAACTGGGAAGTCTTTGGGTCTATGGCCAGTATTGGTCAAGACATCAGCTTTATGTTGTGTTTCTTTGAAAGAGATTGCTTTAACTAATATACTGTTCCTGGAGGAAGGGGCCGTTTAAAAATATTTCAGTGTAGTCAGTCTTGGATGTCACAATAAGGTCAGCAGTCTGATATTACTACTTTGTCAAGCGTCTATATTTAGAATTGCCCTCTGAAGTTATTTTAGTAATATCCTTGTTATGAAGGGTTTATGATGGGAGTATTTGGGCAACTCTTTAAGGCTTGTGGGTTAAAATCATTTTTAGTGAACACTGAAAGAGGCCTTGAATTTTAATGGAATTTGTCCTGTCGCAACAGTGATTTATTTTAATAAAAGATTGAATGTTTTTATGAAAGGATTTTATCAATAGCTTATCAAGTATATTTTTTTCAATAATAAGAATAAACTAGTTTCTCATTCCAATGCCTTTGCAAACTCCTAATGAGAACATTGTGTAAGGTCCTCACATTAAACATCGTTTTGATTTCTGCTTTTTAAAATGTCCATATTTTTTTTTATAATTTATAAATTGAAAACTATATTTTTAAACCCATTCATGTACTTGCATAAAACTAAAGCCAAGTTTCTTGTAAGCTTATGTCTGTGTTGTGTGAATGAGTATGGTACTGTAACATTTTTCCATGCCTGGTAATAATTTCATTCTACTGAAGTTTTCTTCAGGGGCACCCTAGAATTTTCTTTGTTGTATGAAATTAAAATGCCATTCAACCATCCTCTTGGACTGCCTTTTCTTTGCACGATGCTATAAATTAACATCATAGATGTATTATAATATCAGGAAAACTGAACCATAGTTATCTGCAGGCAGATAATTACATGTAATACATAGCCACTGGATTGAAATACTCAGATTAAAACAGAATAAAGCTAACAAGGGGTAGGGGAGGGAGGAGTGGGAAATTTTTTCTCCTCTCCAATAGAGCTTAAAAAGAGTAATTGAAGCCTTGAATAATACTGTTCAACTTCCTGCTGCTTTTTCTTACTCCCTCGTTCTCAAAGGACATAGAAAGCAAAAAGACAGTCCCTCTTCTGGGACAGATGTCTTATGTTCTCTATAAATAAGAATGAATTCTCTTAGCATTCAGGATAAAAAGTATTGGTGCACTGGGACATGATCTTTTGCGAAATAGTTGGATGTCAGTTGTACTTTGTCAGTTGATGTGCTTACTTTAATTAATAGGGTTGACTATAGTTTTTTCAGATATTTGAATCATGGAATGGTTTGGATTGGAAGGGACCTTAAAGATCACCCATTTCCACTCCTCCTGCCATGTACACCTTCCACCTGCCAAGGTTGCTCAAAGCCCCGTCCAACCTGGCCTTGAACCCTTCCAGGGAGGGGGCAGCCACAGCTGCTCTGGGCACCCTGGGCCAGAGCCTCACCCCCCGCACAGGGAAGAATTTCTTTCTTAGATCTAATCTAGATCTACCCTCTTTCAGTTTAAAACCGTTACCCCCCATCCTATCCCCACACCCCCCGATAAAGAGTCCCTCCCCACCTTTCCTGTCCCCCCTTTAAGCCCTGGGAGGCCGCTCGAAGGTCTCCCCGGAGCCTTCTCTTCTCCAGGCTGAACCCCCCAACTCTCTCAGCCTGGCCTCCCAGGGGAGCTGCTCCAGCCCCCCCAGCATCTTCTTGGCCTCCTCTGGCCCCGCTCGAGCAGCTCCGTGTCCTTCTGCTGTTGGGGGCCCCGAGCTGGCCCCAGCACTGCAGGGGGGTCTCATGAGAGTGGAGCAGAGGGGGAGAATCCCCTCCCTGGCCCTGCTGCCCCCCCTGCTCTGGGTGCAGCCCAGCACACGGGTGGTTTCTGGGCTGTGAGCGCACGTTGCTGGCTCACAGGCAGTTTTCCACCCACTAACACCCCCAAGTCCTTCTCCTTGGGGCTGCTCTCCATCCACTCCTCACCCAGCCTGGGTTTGTGCTTGGGATTACCCTGACACAAGGGCAGGACCTTGTGCTTGGCCCTGTTGAACTTCATGAGGCTTGGCTGGTCCCATCTCCCCAGCCTGTTCAGTCCCTCTGGGTGCCATCTCTGCCCTCCAGCGTGTCACCCACCACACAGCTCGGTGCCGTTGGTGAACTTGCTGAGGGTGCATCAATCCCATTGTCCATGTTGTTGACAAAGATTTTAACAGCGCCGGTCCCAACACTCACCCCTGAGGGACACCACTTGTCACTGCTCTCCACTGGGACATTGAGTGGATATTTGGGTCTTTCACAGTACACTGTTACCAGCAACAACCCCAAATTATCCTGACTTGAGCCTGTTTACTCATGGAGTTTGATCCTACAAGCACAGAAATAGGTACAGTCACTTGACTTTTCTGAACTCTACTCATTTGAAGTCCATGAAGTAAGTCAAGGGGATAACTGATGTGACTGGAACTTTGCTCGGATGTTTCATTAGTTGTCCTAAGTTGTACACATCTCTGTTCATATGCCAGACAAGCAGCTAAATGCCCTCCACATCCAAATTGCAGCTGTATCCAAACTGGTTCACTTGTGGTTGCAGAATCAAACTCCTAAATAATAGCCTGTCAAAAGGGGTTAATTTTCAGATCTGATGCTCAAGACTAAACTGTATAGCATTAATTTAAATGTCCAAACATATAAACCAGTTTGACCTAGAAATTAAAATTAGCATGTAAACTGACAAAATGTGTACTGACGTCTAATTATGGTGCATAATAGGGTCTTGTTCCACTGTACTAACATCCCACTTTTTATTTTTTCAAACCTGATTAATCTAGACACATAAGCTTTATTCTCTTTTGTACACTAATTTGCTAAGATTATAATTCTGCTTCAAAATTTTTACTTAACCTACCAGAAAACGGTTTTCAGTAAGAACATTATCCAGATTTGGTCTTATCTTCATTTAAACATTGAAGCCTAAGAACAATTTAAGATGATTCTGTTTAATTGAACTATCCTGTACTGTGCCTGTTAAACTGCTGCTTTATTTTCTGTTAATGCACTTTCAGTAATAAGAGCCTTAGGGTGTCATCTTTTGGTTCTATTCTTTTTGTATTTCTGTTTGATGGCATTTATAGGAGTATCGATTTCATTTAGCAAGACATCTGCCATGCTGCTGCACTGGTGGCATTGTGGGAGCTTATTTTTCACTTACCTTGGAGTATTTGAGCCTTGGTGACAGGGGTTACATTTTTAGAAAAGCCCTGAGTTCCCTAGTTTCTGCGTGCAGTAAAAACAGAGAAATACTATGCAGTGCTTTTGATGAGAGAGAAGGAGTGCTGTGAACTAGATGGTAGGGGACTGTTCCAATATACTTGTCTGCTTTTTACTGTGCTTGTCTATAAGAAACATTTTATCAGACACAGGCAGACTACCAGACTTGTCATAATTCGAAGGTGGCTTTGTTCTTCTTGATGGGGACAGAGCAGGGTCACATCAGAGTGTTGCAAGATGAGCAATAATGCTTCCACTGAAGTCTATAAGGACTTAGTGACTTCAAAGGAACCTGAGTTTAGTGCCTGGTGGGTTATATCACTCTGGTGTGCTTGGGCTTCAAGATGGAAGGAGCATGAATAGAAAGACATTCAACTTCATAGAATTACAGTCTGGGCAGGAAGATATCTGATAACTGCACTTCAGGAATTAAAAAACAAAAGTCCAATTCAGATATGAAGGATTAAATTGACGATTGGGAAGAGGACTCCAAAGGAAATATCCAGATTTGGATAGGGTAGACCAACTGTGACATTGTATTGGACTTAAATGGTCACAAGTTCAGGAGTGATTTGGACTGTATTCAAAGACAAGTAAACAGGATGTTATCAAATGTATTTGAAGAGTTGTAATGACTTGTGATTACCAAAAGAAATGCAGTTTTGCCAAACTGATTTGAGCATCAATATTTAGACAGAAATCTGCCTACAGCAATGACATTTACTTATAAAATTCACAGATGTTGTAATGTAGAATTAATGCAGTTACTGTGGTCCAGTATAGTGAATTTAATTTCCATGTTTTCTGTTGGTCTTAAATAAAAGTGGGCACTGCTGAATTGTCATCATATTAGCTGAAATACTTGCAGTAAAAATATTTCATGTTATTATAGGGTACCTAGGTCAAAATAAGTTAAAAAAATAGTAAAGAAAAACCCCAGCCAACATCTAAAAAACAGTTACTGTAGAAGGAACTTCTTATTCTTCTAGATACTATCCATGAAAAAGCTTATGTTGATACAGGGCAATATTTTCATGTGTGTCTCCTAAAGCTTATGAACTGGCATAGTCTTAAATGCCTTCATTAGAGATGTGTCTTTCCTGTTGGGTGTTTGTAGACTTTATTATATACCAGTCAGTCTGTAGCTGACACCTTGTTATGTAATTCAAGTTTTTTAACGTTCGTGGTAATTTCTGAGGTAGTGCACCCAATTACATGCTGTAATAATTGATGATGGTTATTTGATAGTTCAAGTGAATCCTCTGCAGCCACTGTCTTAAAAAATGACAGTTCATGGCTTTCATTTTTGTTGGTATATAACCCAACTAACCCCCATGCAACACCATCATCTGGAAAAATCCACATATTCTTCAGCATGATACTGTATCTGTCAGTACAGTTTCCTTATGCTGGGTCTGCAAAACTGCATTCATTGAACCACAAGTTTTATTTTGACCTCAGACTCATTCTATCATTATTTCAATTTTTGTGCAGTTTCTCCTAAGAAAATGTTATTAACAGCTGATCCTTATTTGTAATTTTGCTGTTACTCAGGGTTGTGTTGTAAAACCAGATTAGAGGACAATATTTAGAGTGTCTGAGGAATATTGTAAAACTAAGGCTTAGCATCTTATATTAAAAATTCTGTTTATCTGTAAAACTGGAAAGAAAAGGGAAAAAAAAAACTGTCTTCCCAGAAGCCCACTTGGGATCTCAGAATTCAGTTTCCTTCATGCCATTTTTAGCTGCTAACATTTACACTCTTAACTCACTTGAAAACATTACATTTTTCTTCTTATTATTTTGTAGACCAATGCTGATTTGATACAGAGAAAGGTCTGTATTTTGTAGGAAGATTGATTTACTACATACACCTTGATTTTCTTACGTGGTTTTGTGCAAAAAAGGTGATAGGGAAAGTCTAATGGTAATCCAAATCATTTTTGTTGATACAGAATTTTTGTATCTTCCTTAGAAAAATTAATATATAGATTAGACCATTAACTGAAAATGAAAATATGTAGTCATATATTCTCTTATATATCCATATATTCTCTCATTTTCTCAATTTATTAGACTAGAATGGTTTTCTGTGTTTTACATGATGCTTGCAATTTTCTCTCTAATCTGTTGAATTTACAAAGGAAGTGGAGCACAGATGTGTTCTGGAAGTATATAAAAGAGAATTTAGAAATTGGCAAAATAAAAAAGGAAATTGAAAGCCAGGAGTTGAATCACCACCTTCTCTTTTTATGGATGCCTGGAAAGCAGGCTCAGTACAAGTAACTCTGCTATGGGAACGCTGTGCTATACTTATCTTTAATCTTCTCTGTTTGGCCTTTTCCTTTTCAGAACTGTTCCCTTGACAGATGTGAGTTTTATTCTAATTTTTATTATGTATTTTTTTTTTTTGATTTAGGTTATTTATGTTCTCAAGGCATTTTACCAGTTGTTTACCAATTACTAGATGTTAATGAAATGGACAATAACTTCTTTCTTTTTTTTTTTTTTTTTTTTTTTTTAAATTATCCTGACCTGCCTTTCCTCTATAAGCAGCTTTGAGCAAGTAGTTCAAATATAGGGCTGAGTATTTTAATTTAGTACTTACATATGAATTGAGAATAGATGAAGATATACATATTGTATTTAGAATTTTTACATGTGGGAAGAACAACAATGAAATCAGTAGAAAGAAGATTTTTTTTCAGTCCCTGTGAGAGCAGAAGCATTCTGTACTTTGAATAAGAGGGAAAAAGTAGCTTGTAGCTCCTTTATCAGTCAGATTTATTTTGATATAGTTGATATAGAATCAAATCAATATAGTTTATTGAAGTCTTCAGAGTTTTCCAGACTGTGGGTTGAGTTCAATGTCTAATCCATCTATATCTAATTATTCAGTAGCTCTAGATTAGTTTTTATGTTGGAAAATCCTGATTCATTCTATACAAGTTTACTGTCAATTTTCTACTTTCAATGGAGAAGTTCCTTCAAGCTTGAGTTGTCCTTCCTGGTCACAAAGGACAAAGAGACTCTTAACACAAAGGATAGTGCAGGGGCGAGTATGCTGTGGGGGCAGGCAGGAAGCTTAGGGTCAGGAGACCTTCTTCTTGTAAAGTACTCAAATGAGGTCTCCAATATCCAAAACAAGTACCCTACTATGTACACTAATTGTTTTCTCCCTTTCTTCCTTTGTTATATTTTGTAGAAATAATGAAATATTTACTGAAATGGGAAATTGAACCTTCCCTTCCTCTATCTCAAATATAAGTGATCTCACCAATGGGCTGTACTCTTTCTCCTCCTCAGAATTAACCAAATAAAAACATCTTCACCAAAGGATTTGTAGGAAAAAGAAAATTACATTGGCCCCAGTATTGAGAGATTTCACGTGGAGTGCAGGAGACAGTTGAGAGATTCTCATCTGAATCAGAGGTGAATTTGAGACTGAATTATTTATGTCCCCAATTATTATGATGGTTCTTTTCTTCTTCCCCCATGTCTCTTTTTGTTGTTGTTGTTGTTCCCCATAGCATGATTTTGGTCTCCATTTCATTCCTTTACAAGACAAGGAATGGTCTGCAATGTCAAAGACTCCTTCTTCCTACAGCACACTCTAACAGCTCTCACAACTTAATTTTTATTTTAATAGGCAGCACACTGTAGTGGAACAGATAGTTCTACGCATATACAGATTCTCCAGATGAAAAGTTAAAAGTTAGCAAGTAGTTTACAGCATCAGTCTACTCAAATTTATTTATTTGTACCTGCTGAAAATATGGTCTTTTTTAGATTTAGCTGTGGACAATACATGATGCTTATTTGTGTCTTCATGAGATCTTTTACTTCCTGAGGACCTCAGCAGCTGTGAAAGTTGAAGCTGGAGTACAGTTAATATTGCTTGTCATTGGATGTATTTCCAAGTAGAGGTTTATGGGAAAGAAGATAACCTGATTCTTTGTTCACTCTGCTTTCTTAGAGGAGCTTATTTATTGAAACATGAAATGGATGTTCAGGAGTTTCTAATCTAATTTTGTACTGTTAATGTCCTGTAAATACAGGATCAACCAGAAGTTTCAGGGGAGACGTTTGAGAAATGGTCTTGACAGGTCCATGCAGCAAGGGGGAGCTCCCAGGTAATTTACATGGCAGACACCTCAAGATTTTCTTAGGCTTCAAGGCAGATTTGGGTATTACTGTGTGTATGATGTCATTGTTCAGGTCGCTTAATGTTGTGAGAATATACTTTTCTTATTTCTGAAGGAAACAGAACAGTTGTTAGGATCTTTATTCAGATTTTCAGTCAGATTTGAAGAACTAAATGAAAGATGGTAAGAAGGAAAGTTAATGGTTAAAAAAGTAGTTGTTTCCTGCTGTCATGGTTTGGGCCTGGTTGGCAACCAACCACCGCAGCTGGTCACCCTCCCTTCCCCATCCCCGCCTGGGAATGGGGGAGGGAAGTAGAGGGGTGAAGGGAGACTCGCAGGCTGAGATAGAAACAGTTTAATAATGGCAATAAAACGAGAACAATGACGATGATAGGGGGAAAAAAAAAAATATAAACAGGCAATGTACAGTGTAATTGCTCACCACCCGCTAACCAATATCCAGCCCGTTCCCGTCCAGTGACCCCGAGATACCAAGATCCCACAATCGCAATCCCAGAAGCGAGAGAGAGAGAGCCCCTTCCCGACCACCCCTCCTTTATATAGTGAGCATGACGTTCCATGATATGGAATATTTCAATGGCCAGTTAGGGTCAGGTGCTGTTGCCGTGCTCCCTCCCTGCTCCCTGTGCCCTGGTGCACGGGCAGGACAAGGGGAGTCGGAGAGTCCTTGAAGTCTCGGTAGCAGCTGAGAACACCAGTGTGTTATCAGCATTCTTCCCATACCAAACCCAAAGCTAAATCCAAAACACAGCACTCATCTAGTCCCTGAAAAGGAATATTAACTCTATTTCAGCCCAAACCAAGACACCTAGTGAAGTGCTTCCATCTCTGTATGGAAGTTAATAGGCTATTTTGTAGAACTTCACTTTGGGACAACATTTATGTCATGTACTTTTTTGTTTGTGTGTGGGGGTTTTTTTTGTTGTTTGGTTTTTTGTTGTTTTTTTGTTTTTTTTTTTTTGTTTTTTTGTTTTGCATGGCTGCTTTGGAAAAAGAGGGAAATCGTTTTAAGTCTCTAAATCCTAGGGAGTGCTTCTTCAATGGTGAAAGGTGCAATAAAGAGCTGAAGCTGTTAAACATTTGAACTGAGGTCTCATTGGTGAACCAAGCAGTTATGAGGCTTATGTCAAACTAGAATGGACAGCCTCTAGAAGTAACCATTTTTCTCTATCCTCAAGGAATCCCTTAAACAGATCATCCACAAGCAGTTTACTGTAAGACTCTGTTCTACACCTGTTACTAGGGAATATAGCCACCTTTCTCTACCATGATATCAAAGCTGTGTTATTAATTTGGAAGAATCTTCTAGAACAGTATCACCAGGCTTTATTCTTACAGTAGTCTTTGAATTAGTTGAGTAAAAAGATGCAGCATTTTTGTTGGAGTGCTTAGTCTAGCCAACTTTTAAACTAGATTTGATCACAAACGTCCCAGGAAATTACTATTGGAATTATTAAAGAGACTCATTATAACATTGTGATAAATCTTTGTGATGCGTAATAGTTTCTTTTATTAAGCCATCTGCTCTTTCTACACATCTTTCTGCTCTTTCTTTGATATGAGTGTATTTTGGGTAGGGATACTTCACAAGTCATTCCGGCATCCCTCACTGTGGCTAGTCTATTACACTAAATAAAGATCAACTTTATAAAATAAAAATATCTATCGTACAAATCTGGAACTCAGTTCTCCCTTTGGCATGAAGGACCAAATGGCAGGAAGTCTTTTCATGGATTTCAGTGCAGATTTTCCTTCCCACTTGTTCTGTTCAATGTGAGGGTGATTTGAGGAAACAGCGCATACAGCACAGTTGGCAATCTGTTCTCTGATTATTTAATCCAGGCCAGGGCTCACACACTTTCTGTTCAGTAATACCTTGTATCGCAATCTGTGCTGCTCAGTGGGTGAGCTGGAGAGCTGCAGGCAGTTGAGACTGTTCCCTTCCTACCTAGGGAATCCTCTTCTGCACAGTACAGTGGAGTTCTGCTTCAGTCAGAGCCAAGCCTTGAAACCTCACATATCGTATGTACCACAGCAGGTCATAACACTGATTTAATGATTTGATGACTTTTAATCCAGTCATGGAGATGTTTGGATATTTGAACTGTTGGTGCAATAGTTATATATGCCTATGCATTTGGGGAATTTGAGCTGCTATGTAGGATCTGCATGCTTAAGAAAGGAGGGGAGGTACTTTCTTAGTGGAGGTGGGGAAGAATCCTTCAGCATCACCTTTTCACATCCAACAAAGCAGCTTCCCAGTAGGGTCGCCCCTTTCTTCTTCAGGAGTGTCCAGCTGTCTTCTCCTTGGGGCTGTGCCATGCTGCTCTTTTCTTCCATGGGACACTATGCACCAGGATGCTGGCAGTGGTGAATTCCCTTTAAGTGCTTTTGGTGTGTTCTGAGCAGCATTGCTCTCCAAACAGGTCCACACTGGATACCATTTCCTCTCCTACAGTGGTGTCACTGTCATTCTGGCATGCTCTCCTCACATCGTATGGTGGCCTTAAACAGAATGGGAGGAAGAGGACTACAGTAGGCTAAAATGGTCTGGTCAGAGTGGTTCAGAAAACATTTACTGAAGCAGGTGCCTGTCAGCCATTTCTATAAAGCTAATCTCTTCCTTATAGCATAGAAGTGCAATGATTCTGATGATATGATTTTTTGGAATGCAGGAAGAACTTTTTTTCTGGTTTATAGCTGGAAGGTTGGGCATCTTCTAATTCTACAAAAGATAGCAATGCTGTGAAATCATAGGGCTTGTAAAACCATTACAAATTTTAGCAATACATACAGAGAGATAAAATTACACTAATTTCTTTTGTCTCTTCACCCTTACAGTGTGATCGAATGAGATCTACCTCACTGCAGAGATAGAACCCCTGGTTCAGCATAACATTTATGTGCTTGAAGAAATGTACATGATAAAATGCTTTCCTGAACCAGAATCTTACTGAAATAATTATAAAATCTGCCTTACTGAAGGATAAATTATTTCCTATTATCTCTGTTCTATCCCCTTCAAGCCTTCCTGTAACTCTAAATATTACCATCTGTCTTGTTTTTGTTTGGTGGGTTTTTTTTGTTTGTTTGGTTTGGTTTTGTTGTTGTTTTGTTTTGTTTTTTTGCAGTATTATGGTCACATCATCATCTTTTTATTTGCTCTCTGAGGTCAAACAAAGAAAAGTAGGGCAAACTGTATTGCTGGGTATGTGCTTTAAGTAATCCTTTCTTCACCTCCCCCAGCCCATGAGGGACTGTGGTGGCTGCAGATGGGCAAAGAAGGGACCATTTCCTGTGATACAGTTTTTGTGTTCAAAATATTGTGGGCCATCACACACCATCCCTGGGATGTACTGTGTAGGACAAGGTCTTCAGCACAGAATTGCCTAGAAAATGCTAAGCCTTCTTCATCAGACTGCACATTTTAGGATTAGAGGGTGGGTACTCCGACATTCACATGACAACCAGATTTTTTTTTTTTTTTTTTTTTTTAAATAATGTGGCTTTAAAAGCCACCATGTTTAGTAGTGGAACAGTATTTGCAGTGATTTTATTCTTTCTCATTCCCCCTGGTCCCTCATTAAAATAAATTAATCAGTTAGGAAAAAATAGATGGTAATGAAAAAAAGCAAGGGCTTTAAAATGAGGATCATTCTTCTTGAAATGACAGTTTAGTTTTGTATCCTTTGAGATTATGCTAGTGAAAAATGGGTCACCTGAACTATTACAATTATAGTTTTCTGGAATTAGAAGTTGTTCTGGACCCCCTGCTGTGAATATTTGTAGGGCAGTCCTGAGTCTTGATCACTGCAATTCTTTTGCTGCCAGTAAAGGAAACTTTGTATAAAACTGTAATGTGAGACAAGACACAGAAGAAATGACAGAGTGATTTTGAGGAGTTGTAAGTGGTAGTATGGAAGAAAAGTTGGTTTTGACACTGGTTTTGAAACCACTCTGATGTAAACCAAAGCATAGTCAGACAGGTCCATTGGGAAATTCCTTTCTAAAGCAGGCTCCTTATCTGAATTGAAATGTTAATATGAAACTAAAATAGTAAATATTTTTAAATAATCCCTGCAATGTATTAAACATTTCAATTTCTGAAATGTGCTAGGACATTTATTAAGGAATTCTGTTCTTGGCATTTTTGTCTCTCATAGGGTACACTTCCACCTAGTAAACTTCTCAGAATAGACTAATTGACACTAAATCTTGCAAAACGCCAAGAATTACCCTAATTTCCCGCTCATTTCATGGGAGATGAAAACAGGCAGGTAAGTAGCTGAAGAAGACAAACACCATTTTTCTTCCAGTATTATGTGAGAATTACATGTGATAAAATCAAGATATTTTATTGTCCTGGATATTATTCATACATAGTGTTTGAGATATATATATATATATGTGTGTATATATATACATATATGTATATTTCTTTTAAACTTCCAACAAAATGAATTAACTTCACTTGAAGGCTTTGCAGAAAGAAAGTTGAATTTTGATATGAACAGAATTATATAAAGGAGAATTAAATATTGTAAAAATGCAATGCGAAAACCAGAGTGTTCACTGCATTAAAGAAAAGTGATAAAATATAGTGTGAGTCACATCCTTTAGCAGCTGTTATATTTTATTGGATCAATGAGTCTGAAGAATTTTTATTGCTTAAGTACTCTTTTGCTGCCCCTCTTGTTCCTTCCGTTACTCCTTCATGTTTCTGGGGGTAAGAAAACCTACAGAATTTGAAATGTTATCATCAAGTTGCAGCTAAGACAGTTTCATGGCAATGATGAAATTAATTCCATTACTATTAGTAAAATGGTGTTGAAACCATTTTACATACTAATCATTAGGACTCAAAATTATATATCTTTCAAGTGTGGCAAAACTTCACAGGGAATTGTCTTTAAAGGTCAGTGGCAATAAAAACAAGAAATGAAGGTTCTGAAACTCTACCTTATGACTTTTGTAATTCCTCACTTCTCTCTGGGGAGATATGGCCTCCTTTTGCACTGTTGAAAAAAAAATGCTAGAATAAGGTGGGTATAAATTATATTATGAGCTTTTGTGACATTGTGACCTTAAGCTATGCAATACAGACAGTCTCCTGAGGCCCATTGTTAAATGTAATGTGTGCAATGTACCATATACAAAAATATATGAAGCCTTGTGCAGTGAAGTTACAGTGAAGTTGTATGGTTTCCATTGAATCTTGCCTGGCAAGAATTTAAAATACTATAGAGAGGGTTTAGGTGTGAAATTCCAGTTTGATGTATGTGCACTGTGTGGTATAGTTAATTACTTACAACAGTTACTGCTGGGAGCGAAGAATTTACTGTTCAAGTAGTGATATTCCATATCTCTCTAGAAGCTGAGACAGAGAGCTATCTGAAGACTTTGCAGCACCAGGATAAACATCCAGTGACACAGACTTTTGTAGTACTTTGTCACCTCTCGAACTCAGACATGTTAGAAGCAGAGCACTGATTACAAAGGGACTTTGTGCTCCCAGCACCCTGCTCTGATTCTGTCAGGAGTGCAGAGTGGTATGGACAAAAGATACTCTTCATTTGTCTGAATACCATGGGAATAGTGGATAGTGCCCTTTTCTTCCTGGCCTGGTGGTAGTGCTTTTCTCCTTAAAGATGGAGAATGCAGTGTTGTTTCAGTAAGTCTCTGCGGGTATATCACTACAAATTTAATGTACTGTGATACAGAGTTCAGAAATAGTGCGGTGTAGCTTGGTGTGGCGGAGTGACACACTGCAGTGCTGGGTGGAAATCTGCAGCTCCCAAAACAATGCTAGTATGTAATTTCTCACTCCCATCCAAAATACCTGTGATCTATTCCTGCAGGCTTGATAGAGTGATTTTGCTAGTAAAGAGAAAGATATGGAAGTAATCAGATTATGATTTTATATAACAGTATAAATCATGTGAGAGTTTCAATATTGTGACCATGTTGGATGTATAGTGGTGCTTTTTCTCTGTTCATAGTGTAACATTTACTGAAAATATTGCAACAACTTACACTTTTTAAAAAATCATATATATGTTTTTCTGTATATGTGAACCTTGGTACTTACGATCCTAAGTACTTTTTTTTTTTTTTTTCCTTTTTAAACTGTAGCATGAGATTTTATGGATGATCTTTACGTATTTAAAGGTAGTACTTTGCAATGCACAAATAGCCAAGCTTGAAATAAATGTGGTTTGGTCCTCTAGTTTTTACGGAAATTAAGTGATTGTATTGACCCTAGTAATAAGTCAAAAGGGAAAGGTATTAAAATACTACTAATGACTTCTGCAGGTGTACTGATTTCAAAGAATCTACTCAGAAAGTAACTGTTATTTAAGATATATTTCTTGGTCCTTTTGATTTAGAAATTCATCTTTCAAAGTGGAATGTATATGTGTGTATGTATGTGCATATGTATAAATTTTAAATGCATATTTCATATATAATATATATACTTCATATTTACAATATATATAAATAATATATAAAAGGGAAGATTTGTTCCAGGGATCTTTGTTTTTTAAAAAAAGGAGGGCGGGGGGGAGAGGTGGAGAACTAAAATTTCATACTGAAGTGAGATAAAACACAATCTATAGTCTTAAACTACCTTCATCTTATCCAATTTGTGAGAAGTATTCACATTCCTAGGGCTTGGATGTTATTCAGATGTTGCTAATTGGATCAACAACTGATTGTTGTAATCAGCTACTTCAGAGTTTCGGAATAAAATGCATTTCTCAGATTGTAAAATTAAGATTTTTTTTTTTTCTTTTTCATAGGCATGACTTGTGGTGGGAGATTTAGTTGAATACCGAGGTCGATGTAGTATCTTGTGCCTTCTTCACCCTTCCTAGTACTTTTTTACCATGACAGTCAGCAGGATATAATATGATCCTGACTTGGCTTTTTTTATTCCATTTTTTGCTAATATTGCCAGATTTGAAAATACATATGCTAAGAGAACTTTTATTGAACCCACTTCTTTGTGGAGATTGGAAGGCCTTCCTCTCCCCGTGGCTTTCCCCAGAAGATAGGAGGAAGACTCTAGCGATGCTAACAGCTGGATACTGTCCCATACAGCCTTCTTTGGAGTACTCTTCTCTGCTCACCTTGCATTACATGGGTTTTGGTTGCAGTTTTCAGAGATTTGTTACAAATGTGTGTGTTAGTGAGTAGGGGCCTTGGGATTTTTTGAGTTCACTCTGTCTTGTGATGTTGATCTTCATTTTATTCTCTCACATGGACAATATTTTGGAGATGATGGGAGAAAGAAGCATGAAGCATTCTAATGTGTATATCTGTAATTCTTAGTTCTAAAGCTTTTTGCTATGTGGAGTATGAATAGAGCCAGTGGATGTGGTAACTTCTGTAGTCATTAGTATTTGGAGCGGTCCAACCTTTTATGACACTTTTTATTAAATCAGTTCTACACTCTAAATAGTAAATTTAAAATCCTAGTTTGCGGTACTTTAGCAGTGTAAGTGCCAGAAATTTTCCCTGTTGTTTTCCACTGTTGCTTTCACCTTTTTACTATTTTCTGCTTTATTATCTTCCACCATATACATAACAATGACAGTATGGCCAAACTGTGTCTCTTATAAGCTGATGCCTTGGTTTATGAAGACTTTTTGGAGTCAAAATAGGCAACTAGCTACATGAGTCTCTTACTAACTGTAGATCTCTTAGAACAGTAGAAGCACATGTGTGTACGTGTATTTTCTTTTCAAAGAGTATTTTGTTGCTCTTACAATTTTTTAAAAAATGGATTAATGATCCTTCCAAATATATAAAAAGTAGGATAACTAGAGACCAATTTATTTACATAAATAATATGGTCAATTCAAAGAGAGTTGAACTTCGTTGTTTGCTTAGCGTAATGTATCTGCTGTCTCTCGCAATTCATTGCACTGTGTTTTATAATAGGGATTTTTTCCATCATTTCCTTCCTTAGAAACCCATTTTGCTGTTGGTTTCCTTTGCCTGTTTTCATGGGTCTTCTCCAGTGCTTTTCTGGGAAATCTTTGCTGTCTTACTCACCTGTGGCCATATTGAATAAATGAGGAAAGGTTATAGCCGTATTAAATTATTTTTTCCATTCCGTGAACAGAGGAAATACCCTGTGCTTTGCATTCAGTAATGTCTCTAAATTTCCACAGATAAATTGTAAATGAATTCAAGGATTGTACAGAATTTTAAAATCAAATGTGTTTTTTGGCCTTCTTTTATGCTCTTTTCAAAACATAAAAAATAGGAATTAAAAGTATCTCATACACATGGAGAAATCAGGGGTATCCACAGTTTATGCTCATGTTCCAGTCTGGAGCATTTTAATTTTTAACTTGGTGTATTTCTCGATAGTTGGATATTAATTCTGTGATTAGTCAAATTTTAAATGTGTGAGTTTGTGTTTAATTTCACATCAAAATATAAATTCTGAGCCCTAATAAAGGTTATTTGTTGTGATCTTTACTACCTTGAAAAGATGGATCATCTTGAGTTTAATTGTGACAATACATCGAGGTTGGCAGAGGCATGTGTCTTCATGAATAGAAACTGTGTGTAAGAGGCAGCTTCCATGGAAATTTTCATAATACACCCTTTTATTCTTCCCTGGGTGGTTTTGACCACTGTAATCATGGACATTTTACAAATAAAAGCCGATTCTTAAAATAACAGAGCAGTGGGAAATTCCCTGTAATTGAAGGCTGGTTTGTGACAACATCTGGGCAGGGGAAGAAAAAGAAGAGACAGCATCTGTGCATTTTTATTAATTTGGACAGAAGACTGACTAGAAGTTGAAATGATGACTAAATACTTGGATATTTAGATGTGTTGAATGGCACTTTCAAGATTCCTATCCTTGGATATCAATTTAGCCTATGAGAAAATATAATATTTTTACAGCAGTACACGAATAGGTGGTTTCAATACTACTCCTCAAAGTCCAGTGCTGTTGTGGCTACTAGGATTATATTAACAACTACTTTTTAGTTGAAGCTGAATGTTTGTAAATCTAGCTTTTGCTAGATCTTTCTCAGATCCTAGAGATTTTGCTAGATATAAGCTCTGTGTTCCTGTACTATAATGATTTTAAAACTATGACTGTCACAAATATGAAGTATTCTTAGTAGTATTACATTTTACAAACATTATCTTCAGAATTAAAAATTGTGATTTTGTTCTACTGATATGGGGCTGTTGAATAAAACTTACTGTAAGCATACCAGAACTTGTAAGGATCATCTTCTCTAGACATGTGAATACTTCTTGCATGATTAAAGAGAAATACTTCTTCAGACATTGAAGTGTAGATTTCTGAAGTGTCATCATTTAATTTTTAGTTTTTCCCTTATTTTTATCTTCTAGACGTTTAATAGGCATTTGCATTTTGCATGTACACATGTAAAGTATATAGTGGAGTACAGTTCTGTAGCTTAATTTCATCAAAACAAATTTTACTAAACTGGGAAAAAACCCCAATCTACAGTTTCTTTAATTTGATATGTAAAGTATCCTGATGGGGATATAAAGCAGTCTTTTATATGGGGATAAAAGTATATTTCTGACTGTTTTGTTTTGCCTAGTTTGTTAGTTTTTAGTGTTCCTCTTGTTGATAAAGGTATATTTGTTGACTGACATTTGAGGTAACTTCTCTGAAGAACCACAGAGAAATAATTCTTAGAAACAAATTCTCAGGTTATACACCTACTTGTGTTTCTTGGTACCAAGCATCACAGATTTCTATTATCTGGGGGGCTCTTCAGTTTACCAGTTGTTTTTTTCCATAAGCTGCTTTTCTAAATGTCATCCTCCTCCATGTAGAAAGATCTCTGTTACAGTAAACATTTGAATTTCTTCGAAAAGTGTTAGTATGTGTCTAACTGCAAGTGTACAGCATTTTTATGCAAAAGTTTCCTAGCAAATAAGTCAGCAGAAAGGTCATTTCTATTTAAAATTCCCAATCTTTCAAAGGCCTGAGAATGTAGAATCATCAGACTATGGAGAAAAACATAAATTTTAAGGTTACAAGTATACTTTGTTTATTGCAAGTATAAAATAGTATGGCATCAGAACAAAACCAAATATAACCAAACACAACTTTCAATCAGTTTCAGATGTTGAGGCTTCTCATTGGTGATGTATTACAGTTGAGGTGTCCATTGGAAAGAACAAGATTAGAGTTTAAACATCCCTGGCTGTTTACCTTCACCTTTCAGGAGATGAGCTATAGTGATCTGTGGTTATAGCAGCTACTTTCAAAAGGTTTCCCTACAGCTCTGGTTATGTTGCTTGTCCTTGCTTTCTACCCCACACAAATGAAAAAAAACCAACCAACCAAACAAACAAACAAAAAAAACCAACAACAAAAAAAAGCACCAACCAACCAAACAAAAAAAAAAAAACAAAACCAAAACAAAAACCGCCAACAACAACAAAGACAAACAAACAAAACACAAAAACAACAACAAAAAACACTCTGAGGGATGAGCACCACTCATTGGGAATTTCACAGTTTTTCCCTGGCAACTTAAAATGTAATTGCTTCAATGACTGTAACTGCACTGTGAATACTTATTGGATGGGTAATGTTTGCCTCCCTTGAGCTTCAAATTATTTAATATCTAAGCCACAGAGGAGAAATAAACCCAGACAATAACTATTTTTCTTACTATTATTTTCCTTCAGCTGAACTATAACCTAGACCCATAACTTCAACTGTCTTGAGTGCGACCTTGTACTGAGGACTGGTTCAAAAAAGCTGTTATTTTTCCTCCTCAATTGGAAGTGATCCTGAACTTACTTAAAAATGTTGTTGAACTCAAGCCAGTCACAGGTGATCCTGGAAAAGAACTCAAATGAAAGTATGCTATTTTGAGTCCATGACTAAGCGAAAGCTTTATCTCCATCAGGAAGGTGTATTGTACATTCTGGTTAAGAAGTGTGGTTCAGCGATAGGCAGCTGTAACCTAAGCTGACTTCATTTCCCAAGTGATTTTAGGATAAAATTCTCTGTACACCTTGAGCTGTTATCTAACATCAGGTAAACTTGTGAGTGGATTACTAAAAGGAAACATTTTATCGTCACAGAATGCACTGGGCTGTACTTGGTATTTGGAAACCCAGAAGAGTACAGAATTTAAAAAATAAAATAAAATGTGAAAAGTAGCACTGATACTTTGGGCAGAATTCTGGGTTACCACAATAGTAGGAAGAACTGGAGAGGAATTCATGATGGCAGAAACTTCAGGTAACTTCCACATATTTAATGAGAAGAGAGGTCTGCACATCAAGAAAACAGAAAAGTTAAATGCATTGCCTGGCTTATCAGTTCTCTAGAAAACCGCATGAAAAGCTGGTGACACTGCTTAAGACCTCTCATTCAGTAAGTGATTTATATTTTTAAGAAGGATGTACCTTTCCTAGTTCAGATAACTGATTCCACATGCTCATAAGCCTGAAAAGTAAGATAGCTTTTGAATTGACTGTCAAACACCACTAATTGACATTTCCAGTTGAAATACGTTTTGAGTTTTGTGAGTTGGAAGATACAAGCGATCCAGATGCTGATGTAGCCTCATAAATGTGGTGTAGCAGTAGTGTTTCTACTTTACATTATTTCAAAGGTACTGAACTGAGTCTTATATAATGGAAGACTGTACAACGGTATTGTTTGTCAGTTCTCTTTCCTGGTCTGAATCTTGATATTATCATCAGGAAAGAAAAGAAACATTTGCCTAAGTGCTCTACTGAATGGTCATGTTTCTCTGGTATCAAATAAAAGGAAATATCTAACTGATTTGAATACTGTGCTGCTGACTGTCACCTACTGCTGATTAGCTCTGCAGCTGTTTACATCAATCTGAATATCTGCTTGAATTCATGCATACAATTTGGTATACACTACGTTGTTTACACAAAACTTATACATTTCCACACTCAGATCGTAAAATGTGCATTCTCTCTCTAGATGTATCATTAGGAAAAATGGTTTGGAAATAAGTATTTATCATCAATTGTTGAAACCATGTTCAAGCACCAGCATCACTGTTAACATAAATTAATTCTAAATTTTTATCGTAAGGGACAAGTCTTCAAACTGTACAAGATGGAAGGGGTTGAGGCTATCTTTCTACAATTAAGACAAAACAGAATCAGTTGAATAGAGTAAGTTGCACTTAAATCCTAAAAATTTACTTTGTTCATGATCTGTGCTCTGCTAGGGGAAGATGATCTGTCTTGTCAGTGACCAATTGGTGGTAATCTGTCTCCTATGACTGTGCCTTGAAATTGTAAACAGACTTTGTATTATAAGGCTGGTAAATAGAACCCATTATGAACATTTTAAATGTTTTCAAAAGTCAAAATAACAAAAGTACCTTTGTTAGGTGAACTCTGTTGAGGATAAAATTTGTGAGCACCTCAGTGTGTTGCTCCATGGCAATTGAAAGCATTATGTGGGTGCACTGAAAGCAGCAATACAGATCATGCTGTAGTGATGCAAAAATATCCTCTAGTGCAAAACTTGATCATTAGCAGTCATGGAAACAACCCAATAAAGAGGGCACAGTAGTTGAGTATTCAAAAGGTACTGCTCAGCTGTCATTACCCTAACTCAAAACCAATTTAATTAATGAGGATAATACAAGAAACTCAAATGAAGAGGCAGAGTGAAGTAGAATACATAGCAGTTTTAAATCAATAGCAGTTAGATTACATTATGAAGGAATTGTGAGGTGCTGTTGTTCAAGGTCTGTCAAAGTTTCTTTTGTAAACTGTTTTCAAGGATTTAAAACTAAGTGTAGTATCAGCTTTGAAACTTGAACATGGATGTTTAACGTACCGTATTTGGGAAAATATGAGACTAATCAGTGAAGCATGTATTTTTTGAGGTTTCATCATATTTTGAGCTGTTTCATTACCTCGGGCCTTGATTTCATGGGGAATGTAAGTCAACTAACTTCTACATCTGAAACAACATACTTTGAGAGAACTGATTCTCATGATCAGATGTTTCAATTCATGTGCATTATATAATTTTGTAAAACTTTAACTTTGCCTGAATGGGAATATATAATCTTGAATTTAGTTAATGTCAAATACTTTTATATACTTTAGTACTAACTTTTCAATGTCAAGTTTTCTAAGACCCTACAGGCATGAGGGCATGCATCTCGGATATTTGTAGAGCTGGATGACAGATATCCTATTTTCTATATGAACTTTAAATTTTATGAAGAAACTTAAATTCAAAGCTTTTTGATTTTTACTTTAATAAAATTCAGAATTTTCCCCAGGCATCTGTTTCTTATGCTGTCTTCATGCCGGGGTGCTCCCCATCGCCTCCTAGGCTATGTTAATTGTCAGCAGCACTTTCACTAGTGCGAGATCAAGTTCCTCAACTTCGATCATCATCTTTTTAAACTGGAGCTCATATATGCAGTGCCATACACCTCTGCTGTGGAAGTCAAGCCCACAGTGTGCTGCCTACACATTTTTCAGTCAAAGTTTTAGATTGGTCCTGAAGTACAGATCACCTCCGTGATTAAAGCATGCAAACTATGGTGAGTGGTGTCTGCTGAGTAACATTGCTCATGCTGTGAACAGTCTGTGCTATACGTGTCTGCTTGTGGGTGTATCTGAATATGCTGCCAGCATAGTACTAAAGGATTTCAAGATACTTTCTTACACAGTTCTATTTTAATTTTTGCTGAAGTGATAATACTTAGATTGATTTGTAAATATTGAATGAATTTTCACTTATGATTTCTTGACCAGAAAGAAATGGCTTGGTTATAATTGTTTTGAAATAATGCAACAAAAAATCAGATCGATAACTTCCTCTTTTTTTTTTTTTTTTTTTTTTAGATAACTTGCCTGTTTTCAGTGATTTTTTTTTTTTTTTTTTTTTTTTAAGAAAAAATGCATAACCTTTTGGTTCAAGTGCCTGTGTTTAGATTTGGACTCCAAATCAAGGGACATACGTTATTAGCATTAGCATTAAAACATGCAATAGCAGTAGATTTTCAGTGATGCCTGTATCACTTATATTAAATGATAGACTTATTAAGCCTATTTGAAAGTGAGCGATGTTTGGACCTGTTAGTCTATTGACTATTTCAATAGTAATGTAACGGTTTTAGGATCACCTTAACATTGGTAGTTTAAATTCCTGATGACCCCTTTTGGAGTACAGGTTGAATGCCAACATGTTCTGAATCCCCAACTTCTGCCTTTATGGTAGGATAGAACTCCTAAAAGAAATTAATACGCAGAAATATTAAACTAAAGTTTAAAGAATAGATTCCTTTATGCTGTCTTACTACAGTAAGCCCTGCTTTACCTGTTGATTGTCTGTTTATCAAGGTATTTATTTAATAACTGTGTAAATAAAAAATGACAGAGGCTTATTTGTCTGTTCTATAAATGCTGATAAAGCTTCAAAAATATATCTGTACTATCAAAGAGTATGTAACTGATAGGAATGGGCACATTGTTACTTATGTTAAATACTGGTGGACTTAATGAATTACAATCTTGTTTCAAATATATTCCATGGTGCAAAGGATGAGAGAGCCAATTTCTACTGTGTGTAGAAGTGTCATATTAAATATAAAGTGGCTTTTGTGATACGTTTGACCAAACCAGATGGCTCAGTCCTTTGATTCACAGAAGAAATTAAAGGTTGATTTATGCTTGTCTATCACAGAGGAAGGTAATTGGGACAGAATATCTCCTCTTTTCTGCTTTCCTTGAGAACCATTTCCCATTTCCTGGAAGTCAGTGTCCTATGTTTCCCTTGGAAAAGGCACATTGGAATACACTGATTTAGAGAGCTATTCCATAAATCAGTTTAAAGTTCCAATCTCAGTAGAGATCTCTGTTCAACTATCTTTTTTTTTTTTTTTGAGCAGGATCGTACTAAAAATTGAAGAGTAACAAATATATATTTATTTTCTATTGACTTAGGGTTGGACTGGGGAACAGCTACCTACTCTGCATTATATCTGTCTACTCATATTCTGTCAGAATGAAATCTGAAGGTGAAGGTTATGTGTACGTGTTTCCATAGTCTCCTACTAGCCAGTAGATCTGGCAAAAACAAATTGGAAGTTTTTTTTTTCCAAGATTACTGCTTCAGGATATAGAGAAATGGTACTAATCTGTCAAAATTTTTCTGCTTATATAATTGCCATTTTTTTTTTTTTTCTTCTGAACTTGTCCCAGCAGAGAGCATGTGCCTCAGTCCCCACTGATTTTTCTTTTTACAGTTTTTACAAATGTCATCAAGATACCATATGCAATTCCCCTTGGTGGCAAAGACAACTTCTGGGCATCAAAGTAATTTTCTTACACATGGATTAACATGACATTGTGTTTCTGATGCACTTGCAGTAGATTTTAGTGTGGTGTTTTTTGTGTTGAGATCGCTGTCACTTCACATTTGTATGTGACCTCAGTGACAGCTCCTGGGTCTCCTGCTGTGATAAATACTGGATCACAGAATGGACACAGCTTCTCATTTCCTGCATTCAGCATATTATCCTTGAAATTTCTAACAACTTTCAAATAAACAGTGAATTCATTATTACATTAATCTGGTTCTGTGGTCTCAAGTATAACATATCCATTTGACTATTCCTATAAACTTGAAAGGGAGCCAGCAATACTGTTGTCTGTCTCAGCTCATTAGTGACCTTGCTTGTTTATAGTTAAAATTTAATTCCCACATAACTCATTTATGCTGCAACCTACTGTTAGTGCCCATACAGTTACTCAAGTTTGAAGTGTATGTGAGGTGTGGCATCTAAGATTTAACACCACAGTGTATAAATCTATAGATTAGATTTCCTTAAGGCAAGTGATTGAAAGTCTGACCTTTCTACACTGATAATGACTGGAAAAATGCTGCTTGACTTCTACTAGAGCAAAATTAAATGTGGCAAATAGTGAGTGGGCGCTATGAATACTACAGAGCTTTTAGTGTTTGAGGTCTATTAGAAGAAGTGAGGATTACATGTTAAGCATGCTTTGGACCTCTACAGATTTACAAGACCTAGATAAGGTGTTCACTTTTTAGTCTGGGTGAAATATATGATTTCGTTTGTATTTCTAGCTCCAAATTTTAAATCTGTATCTCCCTGTTGATATAGCACAGAAGAACAGATCAAACACATTTTTAATGGACCAAATCCATAAGCTTCTTACTGCTACATAGTACGGAGATAAGCAGGCTGCAGTAAATAACTGCAAGATTATATTACATGAGAAAAATCTAAGAACATATTATTCTTCTAGGCTGAGGTGTGCACCAGTGAAGCAGCTACATGTCAGTTTGATTATGCCATGAATCCTCCTTGTATACAAAGATTACTAGAACTAACGTTTACTAATGACAAATGTTTTCTTTCATAAACTTACTAAATTAATGTAAGCCTTACTGGGAAATTAAAGTTATCTGCAAGCAGCATGTATATCCAGAGCAAGATGATGGAAACATCATGGAACTGTTAAACAACCATTCTTCATCTTGTAGCAATGAGGACTGCCCTCATGCACCTGAGTATTCTCTTTTTGTAGTAGTAATGATTTACTGAAGAAAAACTTTTTTTATATGGTCCTTTTCTTCTGCATTTTTGTAATTTTTTACATACTTACTACTAGTAATTTGTGAGGCATGGATTTGAGAATAAATGCTGCCTATCAGTTGGATTTTCTTGAAGTTTAACACTGAAGTATAAATACCAACTCTTCAGAAATACAAAGAAAAATCATTAATTTTGCCCTGCCATAAATGACAGGCTCTGAAAATTACTTTAAGAGTAAGAATGTACAATGTTTCCTCTAACAGAGCTTGGTTATTCTGTTGTCTTCACTGTGGGAAGTTGACTATCAGGTAAACAAACAAAATAAAGTAATACCTTGACACTTATCAAATTAACTTCTCTGTGCCAAAGCTCCATATATGATAATAGGAAAAAAGAGTGGTTGAGGAAAAAAAATTGAAGCAAAGCTCCTACAAAGCAGTTTTGTATACAACTACTGCAATTTCTGTTTATAATTCTCTATACTCAACACAGCTTGGTGAGTGGATATGTTTTCAGGACAGCAGAATCACAAAAAAGAAACCCCAACACCAAAACCAAATAGCACTTGGTAACAGTATTATGATAGTTCTTTACAAAGTCTCAAAAATGTGACAGAATAAATGGATTTCAGATAACTGATGTAGCCTGCAACATTGAGGACAGTGGGCAAATTAGTTCTTGTGGGAGAACCCAAAATGACTGGACGAAGATGTCTGTGGCCGATTGCTTAATAACTTTGTTATGTTTTACCTGATATGGTTTAACATCACAGTTCTGGTGAATTCCAGTTCAGCTCAGCAAAGGTAAACAGGGAAATCCCAAATTCAGAGTATCTTCTTTAAATGTTTCAGAACTTGATGTCATTTCAGTTGGCTATAAGAAAAGAATGATGAGTTAGGACAACAGAAGTAGTATGTAGAGTGTCCAGTTGTGTGACACTTGATGGCAGGATGCATAAACTACAAAGAAAAAAGTTGCTGGGAGAGTAAAATTCCCCAAAGGACTGTTTAGAACACCTTGCCTCATTTCCAGCTCTTAACTTTTTTGCTTTCCAAATTACTTGTGCAAAATGTATGAAGAATAGTTTATGTTCTTGCTTTTGTGGTACATACAGAGATGAGTAGTAATCTGTAGTGAATAACAGGGTATGTTGCATGAGAAAAATTGAGGCACATACCTATCTTCTGTGCTGAGGTATGAGAATAACTTCTGCTCCGTCTTCCGTTGTCACAGAAAGCCCATAGGCATTAGGTTTGGATGTAGTGCAGGATGTTCAGAAAGCAGAACTGGAATTATCGCTGTCATGGTACTTAAATTCTTTACTTTGACTATGAATCATTAAATTTAGGAATTTCACAAAATGGCAGAGGGATGCGAGGTTAATAGGGGCTGTTTCTGTTCCTGGGTTGCATTAGTATCCTCAGGTAAATGGCACTGTTAAGTACGAAATAAATTACAGATTTTATACCTAAAGAGGGATTGTGTCCTTTGTTTCCAGATAGTGAACACTTCTGTAAAATGCTGAGGGCCCCATGGGAATTGTCCTTTCTCGGGATAGGAATTATTTTCTGCAAAGTTCTGCCACTACAGCTGTATCTGACTGGATAAAAGGGAGAAATTCCCCTCCAGACTCTTCTTTCATTTTCAGATACCTCAGTTGTAATTAACTAATATGGTTGTTCAGATGCCAATTAATTTGTCCATATTTAAACTATACTATCAGAGAGAGTGAATTGTCAGCATTTGTGGCTATATCAGTATCTTCAATATTCATAATAGCAAATAAAATTAACCCAAGAATAGTTTAGGTTCATAAAATCTAGGAGCAAAATTTTCTTGAATCGTATAATGAGCAGAAAACACCTTTTGTTTCACAAGAAGAGTTAAATACATACTAGAATCTTGAGGTCTCTTCTACTAGCTTTGCCTTTGTATGATCTGGTGTATGTTTCTTCTGCTCATTGGTAAACTGCTTAGTGTACGTGGAAAAGGGAGCTGGGAAAAAAAATCTAATACAAAGGGATACATCCTTCCACTTTTCAATTTCTTCAGGTCTATTCAGTGCAGCTGATGTCTTTGCTTTGGAAAATCCCTTTGACAACTTTGTAGAGCATCCTTTGAAAAATGTTCTGTCTTTCCTGTGGCTTGCTCTACTCTGTAGTAATCCTAGCCTTGTAAAATTTGTATACAAAATTTTGTCTTATACCTCTGTAGCTATGAACCAATCTAGCAGGATTTTTACACATAAATTACAGAGGACAGAAAAGCAACCCTGAAATATTCAATGAAGAACCTACAATTCTAAACAAAGAGCAAAGTAAATATGCCCATAGCGAAGTGATGTGCTGTACCTGCTTGATACAAAGATTATATCTGGATGGCAGATGAAATATGCTTGCAGTTGCCCAGTTTGTGGAAAATAGCTGACCTTATGTAACAATTTATCTAAACTATTGCTGCTTCTAGTCTGTACTATTAGACCACCTAATAGCTTGCTCAACAGGGTGTAATGCTGGTAATATTAGCTCCAGATATAGCTTGTGAATATTCTATACACTGAATTCATATACCTGAAGGAAAAAAAAGTATTACCTTACCATTTGTAAACCTGTTGCTACGTTCCTTGTTATTATTTGTTTCCTCTCATGGATACATACTGCAAGCTGGGTCTTCTAAATAGCAATTTACATGTTGCCTTGTTTGCTTCTGGGTGGGTCTATATGGCCTTTACCAGGCCCAAAAGCTTGGAGGGGTTGGGAATTTTTTAATTGAATTTTTTTTTTAAAGACTTTAGTTTTTATTTGGTCAATACAGAGTGGCTGAGACAGGTAAACTTCTTTTTCACTGAGAAACTCTCACTTTGTTGAGGAGTTTAAAGAAAGAAGTACTGTTCTATATGTTGTGATTTACAGTAAGTTTATTCAGGCGGTAAATTATTCCTTTCTGTTGTCTCTGTTGCTGATACTTCTCCCCCCTTAACGCAAGATTGAAACTCTATTGCTTTTCTCCATGCATATGAAACCCATCATTTGTATAACCATGTTTTTCTCTGTCACCCATGGGGGTTTTTTGTTTGTTGTGTTATGTGGTGGGTTTTGTTTTGGGTTTTTTTTTCGAGGGTGGGGGTGGGGTGTGGGGTGTTTGTTGGTTTGGGTTGTGTTTGTTTTGTTCTGTCTTGAATAAAGGAAATTTCCTTTCTAAAAAAGCCCTGGATTAAACTAGGCCCCAGACATACTAAAATGTAAAGGAAGAGATGTTTCTTATTCCAAAAAGTTCTTTAGTAGACTAGTACTTCTAAGTTGCATGCTGCTAATGACTACAGGAAAATTTCCTTTTGAATAAAAGGTCATCTGTTTTTTTCATAGTTACCAGAATTTCCAAAAGGTCAAAAGTTTGCTAGGAATATCTGTCTGAGTGTGGCTCTGTTGCAGTCCTTTCTATAAATAATCTTAGGGTCAAAGCAACTAACAGTAGCTCTTAACTCTCCAAATGCTGCCACATTGTGTTTTTGGGGGTGGGGATGCAAAGATTCTCATTGTTAGAAATCAGGCAGAAAATCCCTCGCTGTCAAAGAACATTACTGAAAAAAAAAAATCTAAATGAGCACCTGCCCAAATATGACCTTAATTTTCTCCATTTGACTTCCATTCATCCAGTTTGACAGAATTAGACTAGAAGAACCTTTTAACATGTGGAAATTTCAAATGTTGCGTGTGGCTTTTCTTTCTGTAGTATATAATAATTTAAGGAGTTGTGTTTTGACAGCTTGCTTCCAAAGCATACATCTGTGGTTTGAATTAAAAAAAAAAAAAAATCCCAAAAGTTAGTAACAGAAAAAATACTGGAGGTTTTTGTCTTTGGTAGCCAGGGATGAAGGAGAGACATCTAAAGTTCTACCTTTGAGGGAATACGGTTGGATGCTGTGAGGACCTTTCTGATGCTGATAATAACATATTTTAGCGTTTATTTATTTTCTTGCTACAAATTGTACCCTGTTTTTTTTTTCTTTACTGGTTTGAGCTTCATTCCAACCTCCTCCCACGCTGCACCTTAAAGCCTTTTCAGTCCAGTCTCATGCTGTCTGTGCTTGCGTTCTTTCACTTTTTTTTACTTCCTTCTTAATCACATCTGCCAGGAGAAATAATACTCTGTGCCTCACATCAAAAGAAGTATTATCATAGAGCCCCATCCTTTGTATTGCAGGCTAATTGATTATATTATTTTTCTAGGTTCTCTTTTCTATTAAAACTATTGAAATATTTTGCTGTTTACTTTGTGTCAAATGAAGCATTTCATCTGGTCATGTTCAGAGATGTTGTTTCTGATGGTTCTCCTTAGGCCGGAAGGATTAATTTAGGTTGTGGTAAGATTCCTGTGGTAGGAACCAGTGACAAACCAGAAGTAAATCTTGGAAGATTCTTTGTAAAAATGAAGGGGGGGCAGGGGGGATGTTGGTGTTCTAGAGGTACTTTTCTGTCAATTAAAATCTGAATGTCTGGATTTGCTTCAAATGGGTGAAGAGTATAATTATTTAGTTACATAGTATGTAATGGTAATACGTGTATAATTGTCACAGCTTTGTATTGCAAATGCAATTCCTATGTCATTAATTCCTGCAACAAGCAGTGTGCTGATGTGCTTGTAGTTACAAGTCAAATGAAATTATATATTCTTGATTCCTATAACTGAGAGTCAAACTGATTTCTATTGATATATTTAAGAGGATTTATGACCTTTCAAAATAATCTTTTAAGTAATTGTGAACTCTGTGAGTGAGTTTGATTTCTAGAGATAAAACTATGTATTATAGTGGTACTGCTCAAAACAATTTAGTTAAGCTTTTGAAATAAACATCACCTACAAACTTATAAATTAAAGGTGAAAGTTCTTGCTAAAGTTAGCAAGTCTTGAAAGTTAACTTTTATTACACAAGATCTATGGATTTCAATCTTCACAACAATTTAAAAATGATGTAACAGTTTTGATCTTCAGCGGAAAAAAAAACAACAAAAAAAAAACAAACCAAAAAAAAAAAAAAAACAAAAACAAAAACAAAACCAAACAATGATCAACTGTCAGTTTTTCTACTCTGCCACCTGCAACCGTGTCTATTAAACACCACCATTTCAGATGTGTGACTGAAAAAACTGCAAATACAGGTCACTGTGAGATAAAAAAATTAACTTCTTGTGATAACTATTCCTTTCCTTACCCAGGTTTCAAAGCAAGTGAGCACAACTCTTGTCCAGTCTCTGAGCTGTATAAACACATCAGGTTTAGATCCCAGGGGAGTTGATTAATACAGCTTTATGTGATGGATTGGTGGCTTATGTCACACACTGGAACTAGGTTTAAATTGTAGAAAAGCCACAGGATTTGGTGAAGGGACAGGATTGGTGAGCTTTGAATGGAACAAGCACAAAAGAACAGGAAGAATAGAAATTGTTGGAACACCAAGTCGCAGACTTCAGACCCCTCTCTAATTCATCTTCATTCGGAAGCTTATAAGAGACATCAGTCTCAGGCAGGCAAACAGGAGATGAAATATGTTCTCTTACTGACCTGGGGGCAAAGCCAGGGTGCACAAATGCGCATCTTCCCTTCTTTTTTGGTACACAGCTCCCTGTGTGACTCTAACTTGCTTTATTGTGAGTGCTTTTCAAAAGGGTGTGTCGCCATCTCTTTATTTTTGTCTTTTTCCTGACACTTTTGTCTCTCCCTTTAGGCAAGAGAAAGAAGTATTGTCTTTTAGCCTGAGCCAAACCTCTAGCCTTAGTTTACTTGCCTTGAGTTACTAATTCTAACAAATGACTACAAATGCTCTTCTGATCAATCATGACCTGGCCAGCTCATGCTAGAAAGCAGAATAGATAAATTCTACACATTCCGATCAGGGTAGTAGGTAGAACAAATAAATTGTGCAGATTTGTATCATGTGACATTTGGGGCTCAATTTTCAGCAGACTACTTAATAAACTGGCTAATTTGGGTTTTATTACACTTGTAGCAGTTGTACATCCAGTTTTGGATGAAAAAGCAGTTTCTCTAAATTCATATTACCTATGGTATCATTACTGCCTACACAAAGCCTAAATATCGGGCTTTTGAAACTGACTTTTGCAGCCAAAGCAAGAGATGGAGTAGAAAGTTTTTATCTTGGATAGTCTACACACTGAAATGTCATGCATTGTTCTGTCCTGATTACTTGCCTATAGGAAATCTGTGAAGTTCACTTACAAGATGCTTTCAAAGATACACAAGAAAGCTATACCAGATTTCCTTGAGTGGGAGCTCTGAGTCTGCCCGGCTCTCTGCACACCTAACGTCTATCTATTAAGCTCCTTTAGAACCTCCACAGTGTGTAAGGTGTATTTGAGGTTGCTCTTTATTGAAAAACCTTAAAAAGAAATAGCTGTAGGGAAAAAGGTCATAAAACTAATTCGCAGCCCTAACGAGTCAGTAATCCTTCTCATTTTCTGATATCCACTTATAAAAGATGGAGGGGGAGTTCAGTTCCAAGGATCCAAGAAGTTTATAGCCTGTATATGCAATAAGCTGGAATAGCATTGCTATCAGCATGGCACATTGTGTTGAATGCTGTTACGGAGATTTTTTTTTTTTATAGGATTTTGTGAGAAAGCTCTGCTCTAAGTGATTTATTAGAACAGTAAATCTGGGAGTTAGCTCAGATTCACTTTTAAGGCCATGTTTATGAATTCCACGCTACCGAAGAACTCCGTATCTTTGGTAACTCTTGGCAGTGGGTAGTAATTGCCGTGCATTAATGCCTCAAAGGTTTCATAACTCCAACTGTGACCTGAAGCACCAAAAAAGGGAAAAAAAAATAATCTTATATGTAAGTTTTATCTTATTTGTACCAAAAGGGAAAAAATATCTTACCAGAAAAAAAGCAGAGGTTATTCAGTGACTTAATTTATTACACTGAGGATTTCAATCTAAAGTGTGATGTTACTAAAATAAATTAGCTGTGATATTTATTTATTTGTTTGTTTGTTTATTTATTTATCTTGTTCCTTTTATGGATTTGTTGGTTTTCTTTTTGTTACCAGAGCACTTTAGTGGATATGCATATATAGACTGTGTAAAATACCTAAATGTTTCACTGTGGGAATACAGTTTAAAGTCACTTTTTTGACAGTGTAAGTAATTGAAGAGTTTCAGGATGTCTGTGAATTGGTCTGTAACAATCTATTGTCTTGTAAGAGTAGTTGCAGTGAGGATCTGTAAAAAAAATATGAAGGCATTAGAGATGGAAATATACAGTCCAGTTTTGTCCTGTTCTGCACATATGAACATCTAGTAAGAAAACTATTTCAGAATTATTTTCTCTACTGGTATACCAGCATACAATGAAAGAGTTAATGTATTTATATGTAGGATTGTGTTCAGAACTTCTAAATTTGCATGCATCTCTAGTTTTGCTGATGATAGTTTTCTATTTGTCCTGATTTGTGCACATCATGCTTAGTGATCTTTGCTGTCATTTATTTATCATCTCAGATCACAAAAAGCTATGTGGACAGTATGTGTAATTTGTACGTATTTGTGTGTGTCTGAAAGAGAGATAATTGCTTACCTGTAATTGCTTTTCTCTGAAAATATACGCAGCAGTAGGGTTCTTGCATAGAACTTCTCTATTAAAAGCAGAGGTTGCATAATTTTAAATTCAGAGATGTTGGCAGTGGTGTTTACTCTGTTGTGTATATGCAGAATGGTCTTGTGTTCTAACAGCCATCACGTGGGGAATTGGATGCTATCAATTGGCGTACCACGCCGAGTGTGTTTGTATTCACCTCCCCATATGCTGTGTATGTATGGATTTATCATAAATTTATCTTCAGAAGTTAATACAAAGTAATTAGTACCTTCCTGGAACCATTAGCTGTCCATCCCTTAGCAAGAAGGCATCACAGTCGGGGTTACGCAACTAGAAATTGACCTCTGCTGCTTAACTACTGGCACAGACATTTGGATATTTGCTTTTCTTTCATTCAGGGTGCATGAAGGAGGTCAATTTAACTGACTGAAGGTGGTTTATTGGGTCCTTTGACAGTGATAGAAGAATTTGAGTACCTCAATTACTGATGAACTGAAGTGTAAAATAAATGTAACAACACTCTGTTATGTTTTCATCTCCTTGGATATAATAGATAGTTTTGGTAAGGATATATTCTTTAGGAGTATTTCAGTCTATGTTTTCCTTAGATATTTAGGAGGAGGAAAGATTCAGAAGCAATTGTAGGATAATTCTCATACAAAACCTTCATTCTGTATATGTATGACTAATGAATCTTCATTTTACAATTTTGCTCGAAGATGCAATGATTATTACATAGTAATTTACCATTAGAAATTCACAGAATGCGATTTAATGTTTTAACATTAAGTAGAGAATATCAATAAGAAAATTCAGCTTCATTCACTAACAAAGTGCCCTAATCAGTACACTCATTTCTTGCTCTTCTGAGTCTTCTGCTTGTTTCAGGGGAAATGAATCACTGATTTGCATGTCTGATACATTTCTTCTTAAATATATTTGATTCTTTTAGTTTAGTTTGGAAACTTGCCTTATTTTCAGACCTAGTTTTAACAGTGTATAAAGTATGAGTTCTAAGATTTCAAACCTTAACTTTTTTAATAGGATTATCTGTTGTACCAAGGGGATTAATGGTTTGACTTCAAATACTGCATGAGAAATAGCAGGAAATCATATTTATATATGCTTGGAAATTGTGTCAGGTTACTTTCTGTAGAGAGATAAGATGAGATTTTGTTTTATTTGAAGATTTAAAAGAATATATTTGCAAGGAAAAACCTAGTACTACTTGCATTCTCTTTGCAAATAAATAGCAACTATGGGATTACTTACATATATGAGATAAAACTTGTGTAAGATACTTTGCATCATAAGGGCCTAGAAAGGTAGCTTTTGGGTAAAACTCTATACCCTTGCAGGACAAATTTTACAATATAATAGGTACTAAGCCTTGTAAGTTTGTCTCCCCAGCAGTCAGTATTCACAACAAAACCACTTTCCAAGTAATGTATCTATTTCAGTCTCCCTGGCCTTAAATGTAGCTGGTACAGCTTCCAATGTGAAGAGTCTTTCTAACCTTCATTTGGCACCTGCAGAGTAACACAGAATACAGCTTGCATCCTCAGAATTAGAAATGAATGTTGTGCTGCAGTTGTATACAGGAGGCTTGATTTTTGCTTTACTGGAGTTTTCGATGTCTTCAAAACTCAGCATACAAAAAGAATGTTGGTTGTTTTGTTTTGTTTTTTTTTATTCTAAAAGCGTTTATGTGCTTTTTGTCTGTGTAATTGGTATTGTTCGGACTGTATATTATGTACGATGTCTGTCTTCTGAGTTTTAGCTTTCAAATTATTAATCTAAAATCTTTCCATTCTGTATTTAACCAAGAGCTACAAATGCTGTCTCCCCAACTCAACTGATCATGCAGTTTACTGTGTTTGTCAGTTTGTCTGTCAGCATTCATCTACAAGAGTATAAGTTAGGTTGATTAAACACACACCACACAGTGGTAAAGCATGAGCTTGTCATTGTTCTTCTCTTGCTTCCATTCCTTCCTCTCTTTGCTTTGGCCTAATGTCACCCCCATTTACTTTACTGGCAGGAGCACTCTGTCCCAAGAGAACCATCCACTTCAGGATGTCAGTGGAAGACACCAGGAATAAAGTGTGGAAAAACAGCATAGCTTGATGTGTGTATCATTATCTCAGGGCTTAATCTTTGCTCAGGTTACACCTGTACCATCACTGACCAATAATGAGATCAAGGACCCATGCCCATTGAGGACTGTCTACTGCATTTATAGGAAAATATTACACAAAGGGGAAATATGTCTACAATTGTGAAATATTACCCAAAGTCATGGTAGATAGGAAAGAAGCTGTGTTTACAAACAGTTCATTTTTAAATTTCACTTTATCCCTTCAGAGACTCAACTGTTTTGCAAACATAGTTTTTACTCAGTACCCTATTCAGATTATGGCATCTGAGGTCACATATCACTATGTGCCTTTTTCCCCACTTTTATTCACTCATCTGTCCTGTAACATCCTTCTATCCTGCTGTGTGAGACTGTTATCTTCCTACTATGGTTTCAAATAGGATCTGTTCAGAAGTGTAAAGGCAAGATGCTGCTGTCTCTGAATCAATTGCTGCAGTCCACTGTCTGTCCCTTTGATAGTCCATTCAAAAAGATGATTTACTCATCACTCTTTTTTGGATATACTTTTAATTCTGATTTAAGATAAAAAATTTGCAAAGCTGTTAACTCCAATAGCTGTCAGATTTTACCATACTTATTAAAGGGATACAAGGTTTTATTTGAGAATGGGCATTTGTAGTAAGATAGATCTAAGCATTTGAAGGTAGTATTTGAATAAAACAACAGATCAGTTCCCAGACCTGGAAAATGCAAGATGTAACTGTTGGACATTGATGGGAGAAAGTTATTACTACTTTAATACTGCATAGGTCTTGTAAAGCTAGCAACATTTTTCCTCCACACCACTGTGCGTTAGACAAGGAATTGGAATGTGTTCACATTAAACATTATGGAGAAAGGACTTAACTTGAAACTATGTACTGCCGATAGGAATCCCGGGAGCAAGAGATTACATCCTGCCTCAACTCAGTATTTCATATATCAAATTTATAGTTCCCTCTTTTTTTTTAGTAAATTAAACCAGGGAGTTGTCTGCTTTGTTTACTCAATGGTAAACTGGCTTACTCCCTTCTCAGTTTTTTATTGCTGTCATTTATTGCAGATGGTTCTCCAGTGCTAAATGAAGTGAAAGCATAATAAGTATTCACAAAATCTAGTTTGTTTTCTCCTACATCTACCAAGAAAGACTATCGAGAGCTGCTTTTGTTACTGCTGGTTAAGGTTTTTTCTTTCTTCATTAAATAATTGTTTATGTTCAAGTAGGCTTTTCCTTTTCCTTTGATACAGTGTAATTTCCTCTTTCTGCATAGAGAAGACATTAAAAAAGTAATTGAAATTAAATGATGGGTGAACATGCAGAATACAGTGGATTGACTGCAGGTGATAGTGAGCAGAGATGTACTGTAAGATATTTACGTGCTAAGGCAGGATTAAAAGTGCCATGTTCTCATGTAAACAATGTGCTGGATCAGAGAAGAGGGGGAGAGATCCTGACTTATAGCCTGTAATGAGAAGATACTTGTAAGTTTAATACTGCTGACTGGAGAACATTTTTCTTCTGTATGATTATTTACTACAAGATTGTCGTCTTTGCTGTATTTACTCAAATGAACTCTTGTTGAATCAGACTTGCTTGGTTGAAAATTGTCACATCTTATAAAATGACACTTGAATAACAGGCTAGTAGGTTATACAACACAAGACGTTTTGCTGGCAGCAGATATTAGAAGACAATTCTTCCTGATGTTCCTAAGTTTAGTCTGAGTTGCACTTGATCCACGTTCCTGACAGGTCAGCTGACAGGTGCTTGAAGTACCACTTAGAGCAAGCTAGAGACTTTTTTGTGCATGAAAAAATCAGATATGCCTTGTAATCACACTCCACTGAAAAGGATATAAGAGTAAGTAGAGCATCATTTGGCCTGCCACACCGCAGGGCTTCAAATCCAGAAAGCAGACCAGTGGTCATGAGAATTATTTCCTTCTGTTTCTGTAGTTGATTCTCCCTTCTCAAATGCAACAGTCAGGAGAAAAAAGTTCTGGAAGATACTGATGAATATTTAACAAGCTATTCATGAGTGTGAGGGAAAGCTGCCTTTTTGCTGCTGCCTCACCATTTGCCAAAGTGTCATTTTTGGAAGTGGTATAGGACTTTGCAGCTCTATGGCTCATAAGTATATAGATGAAAGAGAAGAAGAGCCTGGAGGGGCTCCCCCTGTGTGTGGAGGTTTTATCTCATGCAAATTTGAGTTTGCACACTGTCATAGCCACAGCTGGGCTGCAGCCATCAAAAACAAGTCCTTCACTAGGAAAGAAGAAATGGGCAGATAGCAAGTGCAGTAGTGAAGGGGCAAGCTGATAGCTCTGGCCAGTTTTTATACCCAGTGAAGCCTCATCTTTAGCACTGTGCTTCCCCAGGCATCTACATGTATAATACAGACCAAGGCAATATGTGCATATATAGATATGTTTCATTAAGCCATATCCTGCTTTGTGAAGAAGTTGACATATCTCATGAAAATACAGTGTGTACTGATAGAAGTAGTTTCCCACACAGACAATCCAAGGGAAAGAAGGACTTTTCACCATTATTTTTTATTACACTAGTCTTATGGATAAACAAACTGTCTTCACAGTATAGATGTAAACAGCAAAACTAAATTAGGCTTTGAAATTGAGAGACATTTCTTTGGTATCTTAAGACATAATCCATGAGACAGTTGCACTTCTGTACCTTCATTCATCAGGAGTTATTCAGCTTGGGTCCAGCATCTGAAACTCTTTACCAGCAGTGGTCCTCAGCTGTGGTGAATAAAGTTTGATGAACTGTGCTCTGTCCTCAGACACTGATTACAGTGTTCATTATCAGCAGGGTAGTGTAAGCAGAAAACATGTTAAGGTCCCGAGAGTGAGTTTCTGAAATGGGTAGCTGAGTAAATGCTAGCACTGTTGTAAAGAAAGGATAGTTGGCAATTTCTGTAATGTAATCATAGAGGCTGGATCTGTTGCTCAGTGCATACCCAAGCAGTGATTTTGTTTCTCCTTAGAGCCCTTGATCCCAATGATTTACCTGTATAACTATTTGTATATCCATCTGTACTTCTTATCAGCATAAACTTGTTGTTATTCTTCCTGAAGATAAGAAATTATATGATATTACTGTAATTGAAAGACTTCACTGTCATGGGAGACAGAAAATCAAGCAGAGAAGTTTACAGAGATTTCAATGCAGAGAGAAGCTGCATGTTTTTGAGATAAATTGATCACTTCACGTACAATAAACTGTTGGATTACATTTGCAGAAGTATTTAATACCCTGTGTATACTTGTTGTCCATTAGGAAACAGTAGCAAAGCATTCAAACTTGCAGCCTAACAAACAAGTCTAAGAGTAGACAGAAACAAGGAGTTCTTGTTAAATATCTGTGGAAACAAAGATTAGTGTTGCTCTCTAATTCAGACATGAAGTCATATGTGCTAAGAGTCTTTTAAATGAGAAAGTACTTTTGTTATCTCAATTCTGACACTTTCTAAGGTCCAAAAGCTCACTATTGTATTGAGATTTTCACACAGAGTATTAAAAATACAGGTAAACATATAGATGGGATAGTGAAGGAATGTTTATAATCACCAAAGAGAAGCTAACAAAAATTCAGTTATACAGACTCGCTTCGTTGGTTGCTGAAAACGTGAAGACCAGTACTCCATGTCCAAAATTAGTAAACAGGAGAAAAGCAAGCCCACATGTACACACTCATAGCATATAAAGTGAAAGGTGCAGTTCGTTGCTGGCTCTGTGCCTTGTAGTGTAGAAGAATCAAAATTCATCAGCATCGTTTTACTGTAAATAGTACACAATAAAAGGATGTAGAGAATAACATTGGAAACGTCTAGCAGCCAGTTGTTTTTGCCTGCACCCTACAATATTTGCAAATGATAAAATAATGTATGAAGTGATGTAACTAATCAACAAGGTGAAGAAATTATTAAAATGTGTATACTATTAGAGTAGAAACCTGTGTAATTTTTTTACATTAGTTTGCATGTTATATGTTGATTACTTAGCAGAATGAGTTCCCTGAAATATGTCTAACAAATACTTGAATAACGAGATGCCAAAGTCAAAAAAAGGAGGAACAAAGGTAGACATTTTCAAGAAATAAGTATATTAAAATGTATGTTAAAGTATAGGCTTTACATACAAAGAAGCAGTAGTGTTGCTGAAGTAGCATTGCATTTCAACTGGTTTCAAATCTAAGAGTAAGCATTTTTTAAAAATACTGTAACTTTAATGGTATAGGCCATGCTTTTTAAATGTTATCCAGTGATCCCTTTAAAATATATTCTTGCAAAATGTGTTCAAAGCATATTTTTGATATAAAAAAAGTAAAAGCAGGCTCTGTGTTTTTCCCAAAGTGTGTTTGAAAAAAACTCATAACCCACATTTTAGCCTTTCTTCAAAGATCTAGGAGAGACAATTGCAAAATTGATACAGACAATATCTTGTTCCGTATACACAGTTGTTCAGTACTACTGAACCAAGCTCTTTGAAATACATCATTATACTGGTGCTGTTATTGTTTCTCAGTCTGCTATCTTACTTGTTTTACACATGCTTTTTTGGTGTCATTCTGAATGACTTCTGACTCCCAAAAGCAGGATCTCTAGTACCCCTCCTTCTAGCAAATGAATGCTCTACTTCCTCAGAGAGCAGTAACAAAAAGACAATATATGCTTTCATCCAGATTTTTGATAACTCAATTCTGCAGTGCCTGGCTTCATTTTCTTTCATTATGGCATTCATCAGAGCTGTGTGAAACTGCTCCAAATGTTTCTTTTGAAGTTTTTTCCCCACAAAACTGTTTGTTATTTCATGCAATTTTGCCTCCCCTCAGATCCACTTTTCCATAAGATTTGATAAAATTACTGCCTTATTTTTTACATCAAATACACAAAGATGGGAAAATCAAATTCGTTATCTTGGTTTGAAATGAACCAGGTGGTACTCTAATTCTACTAGGAAGGGACCATTCTACTGGTAGCCTACCAATTTAACTATAAAAACCCACATTTCTTAATAACATGGAGTTCCTTTGTCTTCCCACACATCTTTAAATTAGTAAATATATTTTACCTCATTAGGAAAGTGTTGTGATCCTTCACTGAGTTGAATCTCTACATGGTCACTCCTTTTGTTCAGTTTCAGAATATCTAGTTCCACATATTTTTATGTAGGATACTAAATTGAAATACAGTCTGGTTGTATATAAAGTCAAAGGTGGCACGTGGCTTATTTCCTATTTAAATGCCTTTCCGAGCAATCATACTATTAAATAATGAATGTGCACACATCACACAATGCTGAGGAGCTCTGCAGTATTTATTTTCTCTGACTCCTTTGCTCGGCTCTATGTTATCCTCTCCCAGTTTCCTGTTAATTATTTTCTTTCTATCCTGTTCATGAGGCAAGTCCTGTCAACATATATGAAAAATTGTTTCTTTTCTGCTGGTTCTCACTATCTGTAATGTGTCCTAATACTCCTCTTCTAAGTTTAGATGTTTCCTCTCAGTGATGTAAAATGTTAGCCAAAGTACATGTAGGATGAATCCCAGGTCTGAAGTGACCCCTGCGAGTATTTTATTTACTACATGCTAAAACCAATTTTGAACAGAAGGAGATGGGAAATGGACTTAGATTCAAGGGAATGGGTTGATCAGTTGAACTATCTAACTTGATTATAAAGCTGAAAAAACTCAGAGTTCAAATGTTAAATCTAAGTTTATGGATGAACTTTCATTGTGGAAGAGGCAGAGGAGCCTGGAAACAGGCAGTCTCTAATCTGGCTCTCTAAATCAGCACTGTACATTATTAGTAATTTTTACCAGGCACTTACCCTGTGATGATGATTTTTAACATCATGGTCTCAGTGTTATCTGTTACATACTGGATTTTAGGAATACCATTCTCTGTCAAGTGTTTAATTAACACACTGTCAGATATCAGGATATGTCCATTTCCTTTCAAATTAATATGTGAGCAAGTGTAGTTGTAAATAAAATCTGACAGCAGAGGTTGTAACCGGAATGTTGTAAATTCATGTGGTTTCTAAGTCTACCACAGATGAGTACAATGGGTGTTTTGAGATTACTTACAGGGCTTTACTGTGGAAAAGGGCAAGGATGATGTGAACTTTTTTTTAGCAGTAGAAGCTTCTGAAGAGACAACATTTGCTGCAGATATTTAGTTAAATTACAAATTATTTTGAGTCACATCTCCTACTGAGATAAATTAATATAGTCCTTTTTCATCAACAGATCCATCAATCAGAAGCTGAAAGGTGATCTGGCTTATGGCTCTTTTTGTATGTACAAGGTTTCTGAAAATATGTGCTTTCTAAGGGGAACCTTTTTATAGGAATCATATTTTCAGAATAGGGATGCATCTAAGGAGAAAAATACTTCAGATGGAATAAGAAATAGTTTTGCCCCTTTCCCATCCTTTAACCATATCGGAGTTTTTCAGCATCACCATATAGTTCTTGATTCCCTTCACTCCAGGTTCTGCAGAAAGACCATGAGCTGCTGGTAAATCACAGAAGCTGCTCTAGAAGCCAGCCTGCTTGTTACAGATTAAGTTTGAGAGATGTTTATCCATCCCTACCGTATGTTAACGTAAGTTACCTTCTCTTAAAAAAAGGTTCTGGTAGGGAGCAGAGAGTAAGGCCGCTAATTTGCCATTTCTGTTTACTGTGCTGTCGGTCAAGTAGATCCTTCTGGGAATTAACTGAATATCTGTACCTGGAGTAGATTTAGCGCGCAGAGTGGGGTATGCAGTAAGAATGGAGACTTTGGGATACTGCTTTAATAAGAGCAGGAAGCAGGCACACAAGTTAACGAGAATAAGAAAAGATGCTTTACTGAAGGGGCTGGACAAGGTTTGTTTGCATTGCAGAACGACAGTCAAAAGCTTCTAAACAAAGAGCAAGACTGAAAGAAAAGATCCTACCCTGTTGTGACACAGAGGAAGGAGAGTTTTGTGTACAAGTCCTTTTAACTTTCTTCTGCTTTTAAAATTTAAGTGAGAATAGAGCAGCCTGTTATGGTTGAGACTATCAAAGGCCAACTCTTGCTTTGTTCCTGTTATTCTGCTATTCTGACTGTTTCAAAGGTTTCATGAAATCACAGACTGATTGAGGTTGCAAGGGGCCCCTAGAAGTGATCTAGTCCAAACCCCTGCACAGAGCATGGTCAGCTTGAGCAGGTTGCAAGGGCCACATACACTTTAGTTTTGAATATCTGTAAGAATGGAGACTCCACAACTTTTCTGGGCAAGCTGTCCCCAGGTTTGACCACCCTCACAGTGAAAAAAGGGAGTTCTGTGTGTTTAAATGCGATTTCTTATATTTCAGTTTGTGCGTGTTTTCTCTCTTCCTTCCACTGGATACACCTAAGAGGAGCCAGGCTCCCTCTTCTCCCCTGGACCTTCTCTTCTCCAGTCCAAAAAATCCCATTTGTCTCAACCTGTCTTTGTATGTCAGGTGCTCTAATCTTGTAATCATCTTTGTGGCCCTTTGCTGGACTCACTCCATCTTTCTTTTGAACTGTGGAGCCAAGGATGAACACTGAGCTCCAGATGTATTTCACCAAGGATGACTAGATGGAAAGGATCATTTCTCTCAACCTGTTAGCAGTCCTAATGGAGTCCAGAGTGCCATCAGACTTCTTTGTCACAAGGGCATATTTCTGGCTTACGTTCAATTCAGTGTTCACCAGGACCCAGAGGTCTTTCTTTGCAAAACTACTTTCCAACCAGTCAGCCCTCAAAGTGTACTAGTGCCTTGGATTATTGCTTCCCAGGGTGCAAGACTTTTCTGAACTTCATGAGATTCTTAGCAGCCCGTTTCTCCAGTCTGTCAGTGTGCCTCTGAATGGTAGCACAACCCTCTGGTGTGTCAGCCACTCCTCATAGTTTTGTATCATCACCAAACTTCCTGAGGATGCACTCTGTCCTATCATCCCTGTCACTAAATGAAGATGTTGAACATCATTGGATCCAGCGTTGACCTCTTGGGCACTCCACTAGTGACTGGCATCCAGGGAGACCTTATTCTGCTTTTCACAAGCCTTTGAGCTTGGCAGTTCAGCCAGTTTTTAATACATCTCACCGACTACCTGTCTAGCCTGTATTTCATCAGTTTGTCAATGAGGATGTTAGGGGAGGGAGTGTTGAAAACCTTCTTGAAGTCAAGATGAACAGTGTCTACTTCTCTCCCCTTGTCTGTACTTAGGAAATAGGCTATATGATAAAGGTTACATGCAGATGAAACTCAAGTGCCTTCTTTGACCTAGGAAATAGCTATCTCAAATCTTGAGTATCAAATTGGAATTATTAATCAATCATTCCTTTCTCCCATTAATTAATTTCATCTGGCTGATGAATGATGGTGTTATGTTTTGTTTGTTTATTGAAATTGGTTCACTTTCCCTATGCAATGTTGATATTTAAAACCAAGGCTCAAGCCAGTCTGAAATGTTTTTACAGTGTAACTGCTGTGTGTACAACCTACATGCAAACTTGGGACATTTTTAAGAAAAAATGAAAAATGCTGTTCGTAAGTAGAAATTCTATGTGCTAAGTAAAGATGAAAGGCCAGATGAAAGTCCTTCTATACTATAAAAGCACACTTATATTACCATAGTTATGTCTGTACTTCTTTTAGCTTTTTCTTTTTCTTCCCATCTGTATTTTCTGTTCAGTTGCACAAGTGCAGTGTGTTTGTAGCAGTGCTTTTCTGTTTAGTTTAACCCTGAACACTTGCATGCTACATGATCAGTACAAACAAGTTTTCTGCTCCACAATTACAGTGTATCCTAGCCTTAAATTTTGTATCTTGCTGTGGTTGCCTTTACTGTGTACAAACTGCGCATTTGTCTCTTGGAAAAGGATGACTAAAACGAAATCTGTGTTTTAAATACTGAATCTACACATCATCAGCAACTTTCCTGCTGGTACCATGGTGCCGCTGGCAGTATCAGAGGCAGCAGTCACCAAAGCAGCAGGAGCAACGGCAGCAGCAGGTGTGTGATTAACACAGTGCTGCATCTTTACGCAAGAGCAAGTGGTAAATTTATATACTTATGGAGTCTTATCTGTTTACCAGCTGGCTCCAAAGTAGGCACAGAGTTGAACTGACTTGTTTCCCAACCCCCCACCCTCCCCCCCCCAAAAAAAAATACTACTTAAATTTATAAGTGGAATGTTAGTAACCAAAGCAGAAGAAACACAATGTACAGGTGTGAAGAATTTGAAGGTACTGGAAGTCAGTTTGTGCTATGGAGCTGGAAGGCTGTCTTTAACTGTGCAGTATATGTGACAAGCCTTTTTAATAAATGACTTCATAATTTTCGTGGTACATGCTATAGAAAAGTGGAGTCGAATTTTCAGCTGAACCAGAAAGATTTTGCAGGCTTCAGACATTACATAAAAATGAAAATAATACTACGTACATGTTTTTACAGCATTAAGGAAAATAGTTTTCATAATAAAGTAGCCAAAACTGAAAATAACTTGAATCAGGCATTTTGCAAGTATTGCGTCTCTTTATCGTATCCCAGGCCCTGCTGCACCAAACCTGAGTCTCTTTCCATTGAAAATTGTGCTTCTGATGTTTTAGCCTTAGTCTCGTAGAGCAATCAGCATGGTGTTATGAAATGTATACCTTAAACTGTGCTGAGACCAAAAAGCACATTTGTTTGTATTTAGCTTTTAGGTATACAAATACAGAATTTATGTGTTCGGCACTCTGCCATGTCTAAAACATAGTTGAAGTTATTGATGTCTATTCTAATGTTGCTTAATACACTATTAAAAGGAAAATTTTAAATAACTTCTTGGGTCATATTTAGTATTGTTTAATGCAAAGTCACATACTTCTATGAAATGTACTTACAGGTTTAATTTGGATATAAGTGTTCACAAGCCACAATCTTGTGCTATGTCTTTCTCAACTTTTTATTTTCAATGCATTCTTTTAAGCTAAAAAGTAAAACAACATGAAATTAAATCCTGTATGTTTAAGCAGTACTCAGGCAGTAGAAAAATGCATATCAGAATGAATCTGGTTTTCTTTAACTTGTTAGAACATCAGTAGGTATTAAGAAGCCATGATATACTTTTTAAAATTAAAATATACCCATCAATTCTATCTGAGTATTATTAAACTTCTGCTTTAACATTTTTTTATTGTTGAATATAATTGTAACTTGCATTTTGGCAGATACCTGCAGTTATCTTTAGTTGTTGTCCCTGAGGAGGAAAGGATTTTGTGATCTGTGTGTTTTTGACCAGTTATAAACAAAGTAGGGGAGTAATATCTCAAAAGTCAGGAAATCTCACAAGTTTGACATCTGAATGTGTATTGTAATGTAAATTCTGGAGAGGTCCTTATTGTTGCAAGCTTGAAGCATCTCAGATGTTCATTTTACGAGGGCTTGTAGGCCAAACCCTTACACATTTTAAATGGACTCTGATGCACTGTCTTCCAGCATCTACTGAGATCTCCTGGAGTGGCTGGGGTGGGGTGGAATTTTTAAAAGACTTTCAGCTTTAAGAAACAGCACATTGAATTGTCAGGGCCACCAAGTAGCTGGGGAAAGGTATGGATAAACTAGTGGTAGAAAGGATGTGGATTTTGATTCGTTGTTTTTTTGTATGAGAAAAGAAAAAGTAATATGCCCTTACAGAGTAAGATGAAAGATAGAGACTTATTAGTTTGGGCAAGAAATTTGCATCAAAGGACATAAGGGGGTTTGTTACTGGGACTGGTAAAAAAAAAAAGTAGATAAGAAGCATATCTCTGCTTTGTGATCTGTGATGAAAGAGGACAAGGACAGAATAATAACTGGGTAAAGATCCTGTAAGATTCTCCTGATAATATATGAGATGTAAAGCAAAATTATGTTAGATATTGTGAAGATGTCAAGGGTGATTAATAGAATTGGGTCGTTTGGCACAGAATTAAACTGCTGTGAAAAATTAGAATAGCACATAATACACTTTTTGAAATAGAGCAGTACATGTCCATTTTGCTTGTTCAGTTGAGAAGATTTACTGTTGATTCTCTCTATCCCATATTAGACAACAAATATGTTAATATTAGGTTGTAAGAATTTATGATTTGAAAGACAATACAAAACCAAATATAATTCTATATGACTTTTGTTAGTAAGGCACATGTCGTGGTTTGGGCCTGGTTGGCAGCCAACCACAATGCAGCAGCTCTCTCTCCCTTCCCCTCCAGCAATGAGAAGGGACAGAGAGCCAGGCTTGGGCTTCGAGATAGGACTGGGATGGGGAAAAATCCCCCTTTATGATCACGAGCAAAAGGCAGACTCGTTAGGGGAAGAAAAAAAAAGAACATACATTTATTACAGACACTAACAACACATAACAGTAGTTCAGTGAGAAGCATTGCCACATCGTGAGAACACCTTCCCCCCACCCCTCCCTTCTTCCCGGGCTCAGTTCTGCTCCCGATATCTCTACCTCCTCCCCCAGTGGCGCAGGGGCAGGGAATGGGGGGTGCAGTCAGCGCTGCCACTTCCTTCATCTTTGGTGAGGGGACTGTCCGGAACTTGTTCCTCCTGCTCCATCGTGGTCCCCCTCTCACAGGAGACAGTCCTCCACAAACTTTCTCCAACTTGAATTCCTCCCATGGGCCGCAGCGTTCCCCACACTGCTCCGTCATGGGTCACTAACTTCCTCCAACTGGATTCCCTCCCACGGCTGCAGCCCTTCCCGAGCTGCTCCGGCGTGGGACTCCCCTGCATGCTGCAATCCTCCCAGCGCTGAATTACAGCAGCGGGGCTGCCTTTTCCCGTGAGACCCCAGCCTTCTTTGGGCACAGAACCTTGATCATGCAAGCAGGAGCCACAGGCCATAAATCAATGTCTGCTCCACCGTAGATCTTCATGGGTGGCGGGGGGGGGGGCGCCCTGCCGTCTCCCCACAGGATACAGGGGGGTCTCTGCTCCGGCACACCTCCCCCCTCCTTTCTTCCTCCATTCCTCCACTGACCTTGGTGTTCATGCAGCTGCAGCAACTCCTCCTCACCAGTCCGACTGCCCGTCACCACGTCCCTTCTTAAATACGTTATCGCAGAGGCGCAGCCAATTGGCTCACTTTCCCAAACAGAAGTGGAGCTGACGTGGAGCTGGGGGAGCTTTGAGAAGCTTCTCACAGGGGGCCGCCCCGATAGCCCCCTCCCCTGCCACCAAAAAACTCCACCACTCACTCAACCCAGGACAGTACATTAGGAAAAAAAATACAAAGTTCATAATGTCTGTACTTAAGAATACTGTTGAAGTTTTTCACTAATAAAATACCAAATGGCTTAACGTTTAAGATCAAAACTATGTTAAGCTTTCAGACTACACTTGGTTTTAGGGCCCTTGTTACTTATTTAATCCCAAAATTACCCATGACTGACACAAACTTGGCATGCTATCATTCTGTAAGTCAAAATTACAGATGCTGGAAATAGGGCTATTTACACAGAGGAAGTGAATTGCCCATAATTTTGCAATTTCCTGCTTGGATATTGTGAGTTTTATCACAGATTGTGTCCCATATCTGGGCCTTGGCAGGTAGGAGTGTGAGGTTGGAATAACTCTGGTTGCTAGGAGCTGCTGTTATAAAAGTGGATGAAAGGACTTTTTATGCCATCATCACAACCCAATTAGGTTTTTTAATACTTCTAAGAAATCATCCTTGGTTTCTTTGTAAATCAAATAAATCTTTGACCCTTAGACAAGCCTTACTTTTGATTGCAGAATCACTATGATTAAGTGTTGCTTTTACCTGTGAGAGACAGACACACATACATACTTTTCGCATTTACTTGCACTAGCTTTTCTGTGGATTCCATTGATCCTTTAAATACTCTGTGTCTCTATAAACACACAAAAAAAACCCCAAAGACTGAAAAGGGAAAGTAATGGAAACAGTGTTTTGGGTTTACTGCAGAGCTAGAGGGAAGTACTGGAGCACTACATAGCTGACACGGGTACTTAACAGTAAATTACTAGGACCTCCCAAGACAGATGGCTGAGGATGAGCATGCACCTATTGGACTTAATACCAGCCCTCTTTAGCAGTGTACATGAGTTGCCTTGCAGCATTATTTTCTTCCTGTTTAGCTATCCCCAGTAGTTGTTGTTCCTGATGAAATAGTTCTGGAATTAGAATTTGTGGATGCTTTAAACAACAACAAACACCTCAAGGTGCTAAAGCTCTGTCTGGAACATTACTATTTCATGCTTTTTTTCATTTTTAGTGATTCTGTATTTCTTTAAATGTTTTTAGTGTCCTGCATGTGAACAACAGAGCAAATTCTTCCTTAGCAGCACAACTTCTGTCATTTCAATAGAAGGTGCATTAATAAGGATCCATTCTTAAGTGCCCTTTTAGTTTTGCAGCAGTCTTATGAACATTTCATTTTGTGCTTGAAAGCAAAGACTCATAAACCTGTGACTACATCAAATGTTTGTATTCTTAGTATGCCTGAGCCGCCTCCATATGTACTTGCCTTCTTTTTGCATAATACCTGAGTGACTAGACTTTATATTTTGATTGTTTATAAAGCAGCCTTGTTAAAAGCTTTCAGAAGGTTTAGTTGAGTGAATATCTGTTTGGTTTCCACAACCGTTATTTTATTCAATGCCATTGGAATTAGTTTATGGGGATTTTCCTTCATAAATAGTGTTTCACTACACCATGCCACATTCAAAGCTTTCTGAGCAATTTCAGCTTCTGTTTGTTTATTAAAATACAGCCAAGAAAAATGAGAGGTTTGCAAATAACAATATTTTTTGAGTTACATTTCATCTACCAATCTAATTTCATGTGGGTGTATTCAAGTTATCCTGAACTACACTAGTCATTTGCTGTAACTAGTACTTTTCTTTCTTGTGAATTATATTTCAGCATAGCCTTTCCCACTGTAATTGATTGTGCAGCTTCTTAATCTTCTCACCTGACTCTGTTCCGTAAAGAAGGGCTACGTGTCTGTACGACTCTCTTTCTTTACCTTTCTGTGGTCAAAAGGTAAAGGAAAAGTAGGTAAAAAAATCTCATCACCCCTTCAACGTGAGGGAGAAAGGGAGCAGTTACATTTTCTGGCTCATAAAAATGATACGACTCCTCAACTGAAGTAGACAGTTTTTCTTGTATGAGAAATAGCACTTGAGCATGATTTCTTCTGAAAAAGAAGGCATATTCTGTTGACAACAACAGCAAATCTCATCAATTCATACACAGAAATGAGCAAACACTGCCTTCCAAATCAAAACCCATAAAAAACCCCAAACCTTTTATTTGGAAGCCTGGGAACTGGAAGTCAATCTAGGTTAGCTACTGAGACATGCCACTAATGATTTTCTGCCTTCAGTTATAGTTAGATGTAATCTGAGAGTCTTCGATGAGATTACAATCCTAAATTGCAGTTCTTTGTTTCTGAAACTGAAGTATAAAAGAGCATATGAATTAAAGGCAAAGCCCAGCCAGTGTTTGCTTTTGCCATGGGTGGCTTGGTTATGGATGTGAAAGCAACTTTAAAGGGGCTTTTCTAAGCCCCTGAGGGTTATGTCAAAATGTGAAGATTTAGGGTTGTTTTTTTATGAGTTATTTTTAACCTGGCTGTTTGCAATCTGTTTCACAACACATTCCCATGAGTATTTTACTGTGAACAACTGAGGAAGATGCATGTTGTAGCATGGGGTGAGAATGACTGGTGAGAATAGGGGCCATGACTGTGTGTTGGTGTCACTTGGCAAGCTCAGTAAGTAGGTGTCATCTAAGAAGGGCCTTTCTGACTCACTAGGTCCCTTGGGAGATAAATTCTGGGTCTTAAAAGTTTATTTGCAGCAAATAAGATGGTGAAATGAGAGGGTTGGCTTCACTGACTTCACTCTGCTATCAAATGTGGTCCCACATCCTGGAGCAATAAATATATTCACATTAACAAAATGCCAATATATTTGCATTGATTTAAATGCAGGAGAAGGAAAAGAAATCTGTACAGTCAAAAACCAAACAAAGATAATTAAATCAGGTAATCCTATATACAGGGGAGACATTTTATAGGTAAATAAATAATTTTATTGATAATTTTACATTTATCTGTGGGTTTTGGTTGTGGGGGTTTTTGTTTGTTTGTTTGTTTGTTTTTCTGTTTGTTTGCTTGTTGGTTTGTGTTGTTTTTTTTTTTTTTTTTTTTTCCACATAGTAAACTGTAGTTTTGTGAGATTGTGGTGTTTTGTACTGCAGGGCCTTGGAACTAGATGATCTTTAAGGTCTCTTCCAACCCTAGACATTCTGTGATCTCACTCCTCCTCTCTTTTAATTAAGTAAAAGAAAGCCTGGCTTGGTTCTCTGCTGTAATAAAATAACGGAAAACCTTTAGGGGCAAGGAAAGATTGCTATTAGTGCAGGTTTTTGCTTGCAGACCTAACTGACTCTGTATAATGAAAGAAGAGCGTGCTTATTCCTTCCTGTGTAAAAGGTCTTATTGGTCCCTTTTTGTCAATCGAAAATATGAACTAAAATCTGAACTCCACCTCAGAAACATTTTTATGATTTTCTGGTATCTAAACAAAAGTATAATACTACTGTGCTTGTAATTTGTGAACTGTCACTGTACTATGTTTTTCAGTAGTAAACAAATAAATATTTCAGGAGGTTTTTGTGAAATACATAAATCACAAATTTCAAAAGAGTTACTTCAGGTTCTAGTTCTGCTTTTTAAAAGGCATTTGCAGGCAAGCACTGCTGGGCTAAAATGATCAACTTACTGGCATGAAATAATTTTTCCCATTTACTTTTCATGTTCCATTTCAGCTGGCAACACAAAAGCCAATTAAAGTATTCATGGTTTATTTCTGCAGATTTTACTTTAAGTAACCGAACAGAGATGTAAATTGTTACACTAGTAGTGTGTGTCAGGAGCTAATGATTTCCAGATCAAAATTTTTTCCCCATTATGTGGGGTTGTATCTTGACTTTTCCAACAATTGTACACTTTTTATTTCTGGGCATTGGATATTCTGGTTTTGTTCATTGATTTTAAGAGATCCCAGCAGTATTAAAATAATCTTAATTTCTGACACAGTTTCTTTTAGGATAAATGATCTCTTAATGATATATTTCAACGTGGAGGAAATATATCAGATTTGCCATGGTTTAAAAACAAATTATATTTCAATATGATTCATTATATAGATGTATTGGAAAGAAAACATTTTTACCATTACTACCAGGGAGGTATGTTCTGTCATTTTGTAGGGACCTAGCCGTTCTCCCAAAAATAAGTTAACATATGCACATACTCTTTTATTGGGTTAAAAATATAGGACTGAATTCTAAGCCCAGCTCCCACTGCCACCAGTGACTAACTTGTTTTTAATAGCAGTTGAAAAAAGATGGCAACTTGGGTCCTATGTATTTCCATACCTGGGGTGTTTGGGTGAAATGTTTGTGGTACTACCTGTGTCAAACAGTCATTCATGATTTTGGCCTAGAATCACACTAGTGAACTGAAGAAGTCCAGTCACACAGAAGCTGGCTTGTGTTTCCCTCCACCAGGAATAGTCTCTGGCCCTTTTTCCAGGCTTGCTTTATATCCTTTTTATAAATCAAACTTTAAAATTATAACTTTTATAAATCAAAGCCAGAACAAGTTGGTTCAAACTCTCGCAGGACAACTTCTAGAGACCTTTCTCAATTTACTCAGGCAAGAGGACAGAAAACGTGCCTCTCCTACCCTCCCTCTCCAGCAATTCCTCTTTCATTCTGTATGTCAGACAAAAGCCTTCCAACAGCAGATGCTGCTTAGGTCTTCTAGTGAAGTGTAGTTTGGTGCTGACTATTCCTGTGTGTTTCTGTTGTCCTCCCATTTCCCCATATTCTGTTTGTACAATTGTTTATAAAAAGAGAAATGTAGATGCTGGGTAATTACAAGTAATTTGACTAAAGTAACAGATAATTACTTTCTTCCTAATGCATATGTTACTTGAGATCACATCCCGCATAAATATACCTCCATTATTTAGCAGAATTAATGAAAGACGTCAGCAAAATTTCTGTATGGATGAGGTCTTGCTACCAAGGTCCATGAACCAAGTCAGCAGTCTGGTTGGCTTTGGGGGTTTTTCTTGCCTGTGAGAGTGTGTCAGGCAATTCTAACACATTTTTGGAGACGGCAGTGATTCAGTCTGAGTTTATAAAAGGTGAAGAGTGAAACCCAGACTCTGATAGTGTGTAATGAAAATTCATGGATTGTTTCTATACTTTCAAACTACTTTTTCAGTAGTACAACTGCTAGAAATGGATTATATTCACGAATATTTAATTCACAAATAAAATATCTTTGTTTCTAGCATCTGAAGTTCATTTTCTCATGCTGAAAGGAAGTTGCAGTTTTAAATACATGTCTTCATCTAATTAAATGCAGCCATATTATTCTTCCTTCCTACATGGAAACAAAAGCATTGACCATAGTGGCTGGGGAAGTTGCATCGGGTTGGGCTTTCCATTCTGCTGTGTCTTTTTACCTGTGTTCAATTGGACCCTCTAGCAAATGACTTTACCGTAGGAAATTGTGACTGACTGTTATCCTCTTCCCTGACTAGGTCTCCGGAGTCCAGGACAGACTACAATATTTTCTGTATGTTCACAGATTCTTTTTGCCCATGCAGTTTTATGAGTTCCAGTTTATGGAGCTTTCATTCCAGGTTTCAGGTTGATGGGTTGCAGAAATAAATGTTTGCCCTCAATTTAATGTAAGAAATCTAAATTTCCTTTTTCATTTCCTACTTCATAGGTAGGAGTTGGCCATAGCGAAAAATCTGGCGTTTACCTATAAAAACTTCATTGGAACTTAAGCCAGAGATGTACTGCAGAGTGAGAAAATGTTGCAAGGAATCCTTTTCAACTGAACACAATTGTACTTTGAATACTGCATGAAGCCCTGAAAACTTAGAGGTGCCAAACCATACTTTCTTCTAGCCTCTCGGGTTTGTGGAACAAACCTTGTGAAGAGGACATTGCATTCAATGCCCTCTAATGGCTAAATGCAAGAAGGCAGCAAGTTTTTAAACTAATCTTTACTCTCTCTCCACAGAGTGACAGTTCATTTTAAATTCAGTGGGTTATTGGGCAATATAAAATCTTATGTAGTAGCTTTTACAAAAGCTGTATTGAAATGATTTTGCAGTATGTTAGTACAACAGAGGATACGCAGAAAGCAATTTTTTCTATGATTCAACATCATTTAAGTATGATTCCCTATTCATTCATCTTCCACATGAATGTTTCTTTCATTACTTCTTATAAAATATATTCAACTCCATGAATCAGGTTTAAAAAAAGATCAGGAAGATTTAATTCTGCCATCTGCAAAATGCAGTGGATTATTCCCAGATGCAGTCCACCAAGACACAGTTGTGATAGAACTGTGGAGTAAAGTTATTAACAAAACCAATAGTTGGCAAATATTGATCGAATTTCTGCAACTTAATTTGGTTTTAAATATCCATATACATCTGCTGCTTAACCTTTTCCTGTCTAATGGAAATCACTTATCAAAATCAGTCTCCATATACTAAAGAACAGCCTGTCATGTGAAGGAATAAATTAATGGCAACTAAATCAGGGCCTGTCAATTCCTAGGAACATTAATTATTCCATTAATGATGACTTAGTTTAAATCTTGTTTTAAAGGCATATTGGACATTGCAATTCATTAATTTCATTTGAGGTTTCAGCCATGTGTGTTAATTGAATTATATATATTTTGGCATGGCAGAATTTCCATTGTGTTTCCGTTCCATCTAGTTCTCATCTGTCTTTCCTGAAAAAACTGAAACCCTGCCATTAAGGACACTCCTATGAAGCTGAAAAGAGAGGCATATTAAAATATGTATTACCGTGCAAACTAAACTGCATAGAAATGGAAAAAATCTAATTTTTCCACACTTTAATTTTGAAACTGTGCATAGTTTTCCCCTAATGCACTGCATATTTCATCTTATCTTTTTTTATTGTAGAAAAGCTAATTAAATGATAAATTAAAATCCATGGTTATTTAAAAATACATTTCATTTTCTACTTTCTCTCTTCCCTTTTCTCTTCATACTTCTCATTTTCATAACTTCCTCTCTGGAAATTTTGATTCCTTTTTTAAGTAATTTCTTTTAAACAGAATCCTTAAGTGTCTATATATGTCAGAATGTGCCACTAACATACTACATAAATTTTGTACTATATGTTAATCCCTTTTCCCCAACTTAATGAACTGGACAATTGAGAACAGAGTTTTAAAATGCATCATAATTTTCAATAAGTGAAAACAATTCCTAATCTGAAAAAAAAATATTTCTTCTTCGAGTATTCTGTTTAACAAAGAATTCATTACCATCCCTATTTCCCATTTTATATAAATAGAACTTAAACAACTAGAAACATTTAAAAGTTAATCCACTATGCAATTATATGTGCAGGGAAATATAGCTATCATTGGGAGAACAGAAGTGTTCAATTCAATTGAATATATTTACTAGCATGCATTAAAGTATGTCAGACTGAACAAATTTCAGTCAAGACCACCTTATCAAATCAAGGAGATTCCAGAATCTCAAGTGTAAACTGGTCAGTGAGGCACATCCTATTCCCATTCAAGCTTTGTTTTAGTCTGAGAGTGAAAAATATCACTTTGCTTCAAGCCTAACTCTGAAGGCTGGGCCAAATCTTCCTTGTTGTGTGATTGTTTTAGGAATTGAAGATGCAGTCTAGGACTTCATCCTGACAGGTCTGACTTCGATAAATGCTGAGCCACACTCAGAAGATCACGATTCCTACAATTCAGCTATAATGTCTTCATTTCTTTAATCTTCAGCAATCTTAGATTGATTTCTGTCCTCACCCGTATGTTGTCAGCATGGAGGCCACATAAGTGCCATTTAGGTTGCCATTGCAACATGTTCAGCCATTTCTGTGTTACTAAATTGGAAGAGGCAACCATGGCATGAAATTCATTCATGTGATTAGCACCCACCATGCACAGGCATAAATTACATATGCTGTGTGACCATAACGACAGAAGATTTCTCTGAGTTACAGAAATGTTCAATATACTTTCCTTTTTTTTTTTTTTTTTTTGAGGATCGCAATCTGTGAAACTGTTTGTGATATGCTTGTTCCAGGCTCAATTGCTCCTAATCTTGTGTATGTAAACGGTCTTAGTACTATGAAAATAGTTCTTATATAAGTTATGCCCAGTTTACATACCCATGTTTTAGTTTCCCTCAAATGTCTTAATTTTCGGTGGGATTCTCATTTTGAGTTGAGGTTTGGATTTTTTTGTTTCTTTTGCAAACTTCCTTTTTGGGCTCCCTTTCTTACACAGTTGTCTATTAGACAAAGTCACAGAAGTACATAATCCATAATAATGGACTGCAGACTTTTTTGGGTCAAGCATTTCTTTGTCATAAACATATTGGTTTTGTCTTTCCAATCAACATCTCATAAAGGGTCAGAAGAAGCCTGGTGGTTAGGAAAGATTTGATCTTCCTCTGAAGGTTTCTGTGACCAGAGATTTCCATAGCGCAGTAGGTGAGATAAGGACTTCAAAAAAAAGCATCTGTTCTGAAATAGCAAATAGCCAACAGTTTTAAAATGCAGTTGTGGTGTCAGTGATTCAGGTAGAAATCACTAATCACTGTTTCACTATTGGCTTCATTTAATTTTAAGTCATCGGTGCTGTATTATACTTCCTATTCTGCAAAATATTGCTTACAGTTTTTTATGGGGAATTGGTATGGATAAATGTATTCAAAACTGCAAACTGTTCACTAGGAAAGCTTATAGAAAACCAGAAAATAAATACTACTATAAGCAGGAATCTTCGTCTGAAAAATGAATTAAGCGTAGCTGGACTGATAAGGTGTATTTATTGCTGGTTTAACTATATTTAGAGCAAAGTATTGAATTATTCTTTGAAGATTCTGTTCTATCTGAAGAAAATCTATCAATATATTTTATTCTTCCTAGGGTAATATTGAAGAGGACCTAAAATCTACACTGGTTGGAAGCTGAAAGTTGATTAAAAAGAAATTTTAAGAGGGTTGTTCTTTCCTAGGGATGTAGGGATGTGCCTTTTTTCTTTTTTTTTTTTTTTCCTTTTTTTGGAAGGTCTGCACCTACATATAGTGAAGACTCAGCTATCTATGTGTATTACACAGAAAACTAACTTTTAAAATTATATTCCTACTTTAGGACCTATTTGGTGGCTTTTTGGAAAGGGAAAGCTAGGCTGACAGAGATTAGTATGAAGCAGTTTTCTTCAGTCATTAAAATGCATCCTAGCATTATTAATTTGAAAATTTAAGAGGAAACATTACTCTGGTCTACAGATCTATAATGCCCAGAGATTGGAAGTTGGCTCAAAGCAGATATTTTCATGTCTGTCCATCCTGTGAATTTACTAGTGGGCTGTTGGACATGAACAGTTTTCATTCTTTTCATAGCAAGTATTAAAAAATAAAGGGGGTTGGGGGGAAACAGCACCAAAAACACTCTAAAAGAAAGCATCATATCATTTATGATGATTGGCAACTTCTTACCTCCATGGTACATTTTGGCTATGAATGTTAGGCATGCTTTAACATTTTTTTTTTTTTCCTTCTATGTTCATATTTCCTTTCCTATTTTTTTAGGAGATAAAAAGCACATATCTTTTCCATTTTCAAAGCCATAATGTGCTTGAGTTCTTATTCTGAGCAGGATAGACTTGTTGAAGGAGAAAATGAGTAATCCAGGTCTTTCAGCTGTGACTGCTTTATATCCCATGTGGTTTTTCACCCATTTTTGCTTCTTTATTAGCACCTTTCACTCTTGTCAGCTAAAGTAGATTGAAAACTAATGGTGAGGTCCAGCTGCTAAGTTAATGCTGACAGAGAACAAAATCATTTTGGAGTAGGCAAGTAAATTCCTCTGTAATCTGATTCAGTACTTTTGGTATGAGAGACATTGTTTCTATTCAATTCAGACAGTGGTCTGTGGTTTGAATATGAAATACTGTAAGACGTCAGGCTCTTTTGAAGAGCCAAATAAATCCTCAGTTAAACTACATCACCCCATTATTTGTGTTTACTGCTTTTAAATCAACTAACCACAAAAACTGTTGTGGAAATAAAGCTTCACAAGGTTATAAACAACAGAAGAGGGGCTTGAATAATTTAAGCAAGCTGCATGAGATAATTGGATGCCATCCACCGCGTATTATCAGCCACTCCACTTCTCTTCCTTGTTAGTCTTTTGATCCTTTGCCTGACATCAAAGGTGTGGCAGATACAGAAAACTAGGTTTTCCTCTGGAGTAGAGAAGAATGAACTGGAAAAATCCAACACCATATCAAAAGAGCTACCAAACCCCAACAAAACAAAGGTATGACTGCTTAATCTCTCACACAACGAATCTGAGACTGAATAGGTTTAATGCAATGGTTAGTTTTTCCCTCCCCCTTTATTTTTAAACTATTTCTCTGATCCTTTTTATCATTTTTGACAGGCTTTGTGTGTTGGTTTTGGTTTGTTTTTAAGAAAGAAAGGATGCTTCTTATTAAAACTTCACTCTCTAACAGAGAGTGAGGGTGCCAGGTCACTGTGATTATCCTCTCAGCCAAAGGAGAGAATAATATGTCTGCGTGATTAGTATCTTTCTTATCCAGTGCAAGACTGTAAGAGCGATCTTTTCTGTGCTCCCACGCTTCCCATTTCAGAGCATATCCTTTTGAGAGCCCTAAAAAAGGTAATACGGTGTAAAGATTTGGAGATTAGTTCTATCTTCTTAATTTTAGATCTTAGCAAATGCCCTGACTGTAGCCATTGAACAAAATAAATTACATGAAGTACTGTGTACTGCAAACGTGAGAATGAGTATGTCCAGCAGAAGACATTAGGTTATACATTTTTGCAATGTTTTCCTTTATGGAAAGTTATTAGAAGTATTTTAAACATGCCAGAATTAGAAAATGTCATGCAGGGAAGCACTGAGAACCTGCATTCCAGCTCTCAGCTCTAGTATGACCATAAAGAATTCTTCAGTTTAAGATAAGAAATTTCATAGGAAGTCCTGCTCAGCTAATACACTTAGTGCCAGGTGCAGAGAGCAGGTATCTGCCAAGTTTGTGGAACATGCCCAAATTCTGATTTCCTCAGAGGATGAAAACTTGGTGAAATTTGGGTAGCACAGTCCACCATCCCATTTTAAAACCTCTATTGAAAGTAAACAGAGCACTGAAAAAAAGGGGGGTGGGGACACAGAACTGCTATTAACAGAGCTTGTATGTCTCTGTGACTTTGAACCAATTGTGATGATGTTTTTGAAGAAGAGAACCCGTTGGAAGTAATGATGGGCAAACTGGCATCAGACAACGAAGTTACGAACAGCACAAAAGAGAGTCTAGAAACCTTCTTTATAAATCAGAACTTTAATAATAGAAACGGTTGTTTGAATTAAACCATGAGCAACATAATCCATTTTACTTTTAATCATCCTGTTGTCACTGAAAGTTTAAACATTCAACAAAATTACTGTTTAAGAAATATAATGGCTATAATACATAGATTTTTATGATCAACCTAGGTACTTCTCTAAAATTAATTTAAAGGAAAATCATTGCGTGAATAATGACATTGTAAAACTGGAGATGTAGCTCCAGTGTTTATTGCTCCTCAGCAATCCCCATTTTAAGTATGTTTAAGTTAGTATGTAAAAAAAAAAAAAAAAAAAGTTCATTTTTGTAAAATAAAACATTTAAAATTTCAATCTCTAATCTGTGGACAGAGTTGCTGTCCTTAAAGAGTTTGCAGACCAGATGCTGATGTCTGTAATACTTGCCCAGCACTTCTGCCTATAATATTTTTTGTAGAGTGTTCTGACCATCTCATGGCAAGAGGTTCTTGGTGATACCCAGAAGGGAGGACAGTGCAGATTCACAGAGTTCTAGGTATTGTGGATTCCTTAGCCCTACAGCATGCCTGTGTTTCATTCAGGACCAGATCTTGCATTCTGTACCTCAGGTAATCCACTGATGGGAGGAGTGGTCACAAATGGCCACAGTGTATTCAGAACGACCAAGATCTTTACATCTTCCCCACATACCTGGGTGTTGATAAAGTTAGGAAAGTTACCAAAAAAAAAAAAAAAAAAAAAATGCACTTACGAACTTTTAGTTCCAAGAATACATTCAGGAAATCATGACATGCATAGAATTAATTGTATAATTACTGTCTTGGTATATTCCTGATAGATTGGTAAAACCAGTTTGCTGGCTCTGACTCTTGAAAATCTAGCTGGTTTTTTTTTTCTTAAAAATGGCATGATGGCTCGGAGATAAGCTGCATATGTGTCTTGTTCCCTAGTTTTTCCACCAAAGATGCTTTCTAAGAGATAGGTGTCTCTAACAGCATTAAAATTTACCCTACATGAAGCAGGACTGGGACCATAAACTAACACATTTCTTTATTTCCATGAAGGCTTGCCAAACCAGCATTAGTCACTGCCCTCTCTTCGCTATCAGTCCTCTATCAGTCCTTTACAGTCTCTTGCCTGAGTTGAACTTGACTGTGGCTGGCTCTGTTGAACCTCTCTTGGGGTGCAATTCGACGGATTATTTTTAGGTTATAAGAATAATCTTAGATTAGAATAATAATTTTTGTGATCACTAGTCGTACTAGGTCGGTCTGTAATCTGTAGCAGGAAGACACCATGCTGCATTCTCTGATGCTTCTTGCCCTTCTGTCAACCACCTGCTGACAACAGACTTCTTTGTTCTTAGGTCAGGGATTTTCAACAATTCACTGTCATCTTGGTTTTAGATCTCAGCCTGGGAGTTACAGTTTCACTACCCTGGCTGGAAGCATTGATAACCTATTCATTGTTCATTCAAAGACCACTCAAGTATTTCTTCAGAAGGCTTGCTTTCATCATTATTGTTTTTCTTGTTTTGCCTCATGCAGCACTCCTCTTTCTGATGTAATTCCATGGAGGTAGAATGCTTTTAAAAGAGGTCGAGTATGGAACTCGTATAGTTCATTTGAAATAAGTCTTTGTTCTCCCACATTAGTAGCATTTTCAGTATAGAATCCAGAAAGCCACTCTGAATTGTTGAATATACATATCTTTTTTAAGCTGTTGTAAAAACAGAATTGAAAATACATGGACTGTCTCAGAATAATTATTGCCACCACTACCGTGTCTGCCTTAAGCCTTGTCACTCTACCAACAGTACCAGTCAGTAGCAGAAACAAAATGCGTGAGGATGATTGTGACTAAATGTTTTCAATATTTTAAAAAAACATAGGCTGCATGGCTGTCACTGACTTCATGGTGCTCCCTCTTGGGGGAATAATGGTTAGCATCACTCCACCCGTGCAATATATATTCTGTCATCTGTTTGGGAGGAAGTTGAATTTTGTTCTTGTGATTTTGAATTAGTACTTTGACTGTTTAAAATATAGTATTACCTAAAGAGTTTCTGATTATTTTTTATTGTTGTTTTTGCATTATGAACCAGGACAAAGTCATCTTTCATTCCTGGATAGCACAGTCTGTCAAAGATATTTCCAAAGCTCCTATCAAAGTAGTGCTGTGGTTGTGTTTTAATACAATACTTCCCATGACCGTATTTTACTTCTGTTTTCGGGCTAAGAGAATAAAATTCAAGGAGAGACACTGTGAATACTGTCTAAAAATACCTGTATATTCCTGTGTCATGGCCAACAGAATCACATCATGGTTGTATTAATGTATCTTTGACTTATATGTCAAATAACTCTTAAACTATCATTTTGAGATCTCCAGTGAATTTACACAGCAAGAGTCTTGCAGTTTTTACACTTAAAATGTATATGCTCTATTAAAATATTAAATGGCAATGCGTTACATTTAAAAAAGGCAATAATTCTCTGATATTTCCACTCAAAATGCCTTATTTGTAGCTGTTACTGGGGATTGTTGTGCTTATTTCATTCCCCTACAGCTGTAAAATTAGTGAACAGTTTTCTGAGGTCAGTGGAACAATACTGTGAATAAACTGACGTGAGAGAGAGATCCAGTTGATCATTAAAACCAAAAGAAGTCATTACCAGTTCTGTTACCAGATTGCCCTGTACCTGGAATGTGAAACTGAGGATCAGAAACAAAAATATGTTATGGTTTTATTCAAATATTTGCTTCTTCTCATCATCATCAGTCCCCCTTACCTCTGCAGAAAAAAAGGAGGAAGGGCAATCTCTCGAAGTATGGACTGGAGCACAGGGTGATCATGTAAGCAGCTTGTGTGTAAATGTCTGCGTGTTTACACATTTGTGCCAATGTGGAAAGTGAACCATAAGAAACCATTTCAAAAGACCTACTAAGATTGGCACGTAATTAATCAAAGTTTCAGTTACTCCTCAGTGTCACTGACTTACCTGATGTTGATATCAAGGGTTCATCTGCTTTTGAGCTAGGATTTCTTTGTATGTTTGTTTCTTAATTGCTAGTGTTTTCCCACCTGCTTTCTGCAGTATAGACATGTGTGCACACACAATCTTCTGAGAATTCCCAGGATTCCGATGGAGTGGAAGCTGCTACATCACCTGAAATGTGTCAAACATTGCTTTCAGATATCATCACACAGACTTGTACTAGTGCCACAGCTGGAAAGCTTTTTTTACCCCATTTATACAACATGGTTTGTAGATGTAAAAGTTGACATACTTGATAATTTGAAAATCACAACTTGTCAAAAATGATAAGTGCTTTAATAACTTCCATTATCATCTCATTTATCAGACCTATAATATTAAAAATTCTTCAAGGATTACTTGGCTGCATATCTCTGTACAATTATGGCTGTTTAAGTAGTTGCAATCTGCTAAGTGAGCTATCATACTATCTGGATAAGTAATTTTGACAATCATAATGTACTAATTATGTAACAACACTGGGAGGATGACGAGGGTTGTTGCTGAGGTTTTTTTTTGCCGGCTGAGGCTGCCTGTTTTTCATTAACCATGAAGCTGATGTTAATGCATTTTGGACTATGAAGAACTTTTCTCGGGTGAGATTTACCTGCTTGAGAGCACTACATTTCTCTGGGTTCCTTCTGGTGCACAGGACAGCAGCTTGCCCAGAGCCCCATGAAGCAGTCAGGAAAACAAGTGGGTATGTGAGTGAGCAGTTTTCGGTCCTGAATCCAAGTTGTTCCAGGGTGTTTGCTAGGCTTTGTGGAGATGGCTTCCATCACCTGATTGTGTGCAACTCTGTCCTACAGACAAAAACCTCATCGTAAGCATGGCTGCTTCCCTGTCTTATTTTCAATTCTAGGTGTTGTCTTCCTTCACTGTGGAATATCAGATGCTGTTGTACTGGGTTTTTTATCCTGATTTTCCTGTCTGTTCATGGTGGTAGGAGAACCTTGGAAAGGCTCCTGAGAGACAGAGGTCGCCGCGTGGGTGAGACCAGAGATGGATTTCCCACAGGTGGAGAAGTTTAACCTGGGAAAAACTGGTTAAAATGCATATTTTGCAAAAAATGCCTAAGCTGCAAACAGCTTTGTACTAAGGGAAGAGTAGCCGAGTTCTTAGTGTGGTGTATTGTTTGTCTCTCTTTGTGTTTCATTATTTTCCTACATATTCAGTTTGGAAACAAATCATAAGCTTTTCCTATCTGTTACATCTATAAACTCAGCCCAGTCTTACAGATACAAAACATTTTAGATAAAGATTTTCAGGGAATAAAGATTTCTTGATCTCTCACTGACAACTGTTTGATCCCTCTGTCTTCAAACTGTGCCCTTGAAAATACTTGTACAGTCATGTTATTTTGTTCAAATACAATTATGACAGATGGCCTGGTCTTTAGGCTTTGCAACAACCTGCAGTTTCCAGTAAAGTCCAGAGGATCAGCATTTACTCAGTATATTTGGAAATGAGGCTTTCAGTAAACAAGTCTGTTAACTATGTACAAGAAGAAGCATGATCCAGTCCACTCAGTTTTAGTTATGTGCTGCAGGGCTAATAGGAGAAGAAACTGTAAACAGTTGTTTGTGTCATGAGAGCAAGCAGGGATGACTTTTGAGTAAACGAAACAAACCAGTACAGATAATGCTGTCATTATTGATCATTTCTAGAAGACAACTTTGCACTATATTCACAGAGAGAAAATATCAGTTTTTAAATGAAATCAAAATGTTTAAAAATATATAAGCATTTTCATGGCAAAGCTAGCAGTGAATCTGTTTTCAACAAATGCCCTGACAACCAGTTAGTCAGTTCCTCCTTCCAGAAAACCATTTGTCACCCAAAAAATCATGTCTGCTCTAAAAACTGCACTGACACAGTGTTTGCTTCTTAGGGCTAGAGCCAAGCATTCACAAGGAAGTACTGCCACAGCCAGTCAGATTCTGTTTTTCCAGTCATGATGGTGTAAATGCAAATGCCACTAAATAGTGTTAACTGCAGAAAGGGCTTTGAATTAACTTTACATCTTGGTAAAATACTTTCTTTGTGTTTCCTACCAGATATATTCAAATTAATATTGTAATTTATTTCAGAAACTGCAAATAAGATTTGTTTTGTTACATTATTGAGGAGCAGTTAAGTAGAAACTATATGGATATTTACTTGCACTTTCTAAATTGCTGAAATGATTTATTATTGTGCAATTTTCATGGCATTACATTTTTATTGCTTTATATTGCACATGTTGGGTTTTAATAGTTGCATCCTTCGTTCCATTAATTTCAAATTAAACATTAAATTGCAATGGAAGTTCAGTCATAGCTCCTAAAGCATAAAAATAAGCTTTGGTCTTCACTTTCTCGAATGAAAGTGGGGATGGAATACAGACTTAAGTAGAAAAATAATCTGTTCTCTCAGCAAGATCTGCAAGATTATACATAACAGCATCTGGTAACTGAGAGATCTGTGTTCATTTTTGTACTACAAGGTTTAGTTTTATTGTGCTTCAGTTAACCAAGGATAATTTAGCCATTAGCAATTATGGATTTTACCAATACGCAACAAGGGATTGCCTTTTGCCTTTGAAATCAGTGTAAATTTCATACCTAATCATTAAGGCCCAGGTTGTATTTTTTACTTCAGCTCTATTTTCAGGTAGTCTCTTTTTTTTTTTTTTTTTTTTTTTAATGTAGTCTCTCATTTGCTCAACAACCAGATACAGAAACATCCTTGGGAGTTCACATTATAAAACATTTAAAGGGTTGGCTCTGCAAAGACTTATGTCTATAATTAAATTCCTACCTCTCAAAACTCCCACACAAATCTTAACTCTTAGAGATGCAAAATATGCCAAAAGAAACAAAGATTTTAAGTAACTTAAATGAATAGATAATAAATCCAGGAATATTTTGGTGTAGAGGTGAAACTGAATTATGTGTCCTCAGCATGTTGAAATCAGAATCTTTCCATTTAACTCAGTCCAGTTTGAGTCATTACCTTGTGCTCAGACCTCAAGATTTCAGTTTTCCATGAACAGCAAGTAACTTATTCAGATCCTGATGTGAGGCAGAAGGTGAGGGATACTGAAACATTTACAAGATCATGTGTGTTTTGAGGACAAGAAATCTAGTGATTAAAAATGCCTAGAAAGTGCAAATTCCTAGAAAGTATTAATTAAATCCATGGATGAAATCCTAGACCCATTATAATCTATGACAAGTGCTACATGTTTTCAGAAGGCCTTGCATTCCCTGTCTCTTACATGTATAAAGGATCAGGGAAGCGTAATTTTTCTGAAATGTTTTAAAACATACAGAAAATGCATCTGGGTATGATGTCACGAACAGCTCTCAGACTAACGTAGCCAGAAATGGGCAGCAGAGAGGGAGCAGAAATCAAGAGAAAAAGCAAAGTCATTAAATATTTATAATGGTACTGGTAAAAATATGATTTGTCAAAAGTACAATTTTACTGAAGTAGAAGTATTTTGTGGATGTTTTGATAGTTCTGCCATTTCTGCAGTGCTGCTGCTGGTGTTTTTGAGAAGACTGAATTGAAAATTTGACCTTTCTCTGAAAACACCTATTTTGATGCAGCTCGGTTTCATGAAAAGTTTCAAATTGTTTTTAATTTCACATTGGGAAAAAAGCTAACATCATCCTCAAAGCTGCTGAACAACACAATTTCTGTCCTTTGTATAGCTCCTACTCAAGAGAAAAGATGAGGGCAACCAATAGGATAAAATCTAAGAGATAGAGCAAATAAGTAGGGGGCTTGGATATGTTTGATGATAAAGAAGCACAAAATCCAGAATGGTGATCTCATCATGGTTTTGAATTTACTGTTTAAAAAACAAACATACTTGCATTACTGAATAATTAATATGCATAAGAGATCCTATTGTAAAACCTTAGAAGGGATAGAGCCCCTGTTTTTACTGTGGAGTTCTTAATGGTTGTTCTGTATTTTTAGCTTCAATGCAGATGCAGTTTGTATATCCAGTGTAGTTATTTTCATATCAGTGAGAGTATAAAAGCTTAATCTAACTTTATCTATAGGAAAAGTTACTTTATGCTACTACTGATACCATTATATGAAAGAAAAAAAATTGCAATCAGCCTGAGCTTTACTGGTGCACAGTACCCCCTACCAATATAAATACTGTGCTAAGGGTCTGGGCTTCTGAAATTGTTTTGGTGGCTGGAGTCCCATGTCAATCAGTGAATGTATCAGGACCTGTTATGGCTGACACTCCTGCATTAAAAAGCAAGGCTCTTACTAAATTCTGAGTGGGTGTAAGTTATTGTCAGAAAAATTTGGCATTTTGTACTGCTTAAGTATTTGTGCTATTATTAGAAGAATCAAAAGCTTCTCACACATCTAATATGTAGAATATTAAGCACGAGCAGGCTAAGGCAGTCTTACACAAAACTGTGGTGGGGACTCTCAGATTTCTATGCCTAAAACACCAGGCTTTTTCATGAACTGCCTGTGTGTGCCAATTCACTATAAAGCTTTTCTGCCTAAAAATGCAGCCATTTACTGACTGAGCTGTGTTCAGTGACTGGAGCCATCTGATGACTTACTGGTGATGATGGGGGAAGCAACCATATGCTTAAGAACAGCACAGTATAAGATGGCACTGATATTTATCTTTATAAAGGTATGGTAGGAAATAAACTCTACAGAAAAAAAAGAGGAGATTGTAAGGCTCAGAGGAGTACGATAAGCTGATATATTTAAATAAAAATGATGATACCAATTCTAAGTGTCCACACAAATTAGAGTGCAAATGATCTTATAGTGAGAGATCTGCATTTACCTTTTCTTTTGATGAATATTATCTATTGGATTTCAATTGTGATAGAAGGCCAGATGCTATGATTTTGACTATGTTATTTTTCATTTGTGATGATGCTTTGTAGTAGAAGCATTTGTGTTCAAAGTAACTCATCATGTCTAGAGGTCCAGTCCAAATTATGACTTTACACTTGGAGATGAATATTTCCAAGTATTTAAAAACATACAAATGGAAGTGAAAACAAATAAAATAAAATTAAAAAAAAAAAAAGCTGTGAACGGGAGGAACCATATGGTACTCTTGTACAATTAAACTCAGTGCTCTACTTTACTGCACGTCTGCAGGATGCACAGATTAAACCCTTGTGCCCAGGCTCCATGCCAAGATTGAATTAATGTTCCTAAGCTTTTTATTTAATCTGCTTCTGTAAGAAGAGGCCGTAGCAGAGTGAGTAGCTGAGTGAAAACTTGGGGATGTGTAAGCACTTTACCTCTTTCCTAACCTCTCTCTCACTGTGTTGTCCCTCACGTGCATTTTTATGAGCATAAGGTGAAACAGTCCTGAGATACCTAATGTGCCTCTGACATATTTTACTCTGCATGTTAATAGGAGTTTAGGATCCAGTGAAAAGATCCAAATTGCATAATTTACATTTTACCTTGCTTCATAGGCTGCCAATGCCGTGAAAATTCCATGCTTATCCAAAGGTATTTTGAATTGCACCTCTCTCATGCTTGTTTTTGCAAACCTGATGTGTCTGCATACACAGTTTGGAGGAAATTCTCATTAAAAAAATCACTTTTTTTGGCCTCACTTCATTTAAAAAAAAACTTCCTGTGATAAAAAAAATCACAGGAGGATGTTGCCATCCTTTATGTCTTATGTGCATACCCAGAGTGCTCTCCCTCCAGGCTTCCTAGCCATGAGGCAGCCAGGGATCAGCACCGGGCCATTCAAGCACGGCACCATGCTTATGTGACTAGTTGGTTTCTAGCTTAGAGCTGCTGGCATCCAACTGTCTGCAGGCTCTCATTTGCACATAGCCTCAAATGACCACCCATTGCTCTTGGGTGATTCTATAATACTTTTTTAATGTCATTCTGTTATCATCAACCTGATCTTTCAAATTACTAATCTGAGAAAAGAGGGTGAATGGCTATCTCAAAATATTGGCATGCTGGAACAAGGACACAGGTTTACTGTCCAGAACCAGTAACCAATACGTTATTTCTGCCTCACTCTTCTGTAGAGCCCAATAGTAATTTCTGTTTTGGTCTACATATTTGGAATTATTTTATGGTGGTTATTTTTGTCAGGCAGCCCTAGCTCCTAGTACTTGTCTCTCCTTTGAGTTGTGTGGTCAAGTCCACTGCTTATATTATATCCTAGCCACTCCAAAGTTCCTGGTGCAGTTCTCAAGTAAAAGCTGACTGATGCCTTGGAGTAAAAAGAAGCAGAAAATTTAATTGATCATTCACTGTGTGCTTTGAATTAGCCAACTATACCCCAAAACTATACATTTAAAATTATTCAGGGGAATAATTTTAATAAATGCAACATTTTCCAAGCTTCTTTATCTGAGAAATTGTCTGCCTTGATATAGGGCCCTAGGGAAAGTTGTTTAATTAAAAAGTAAATTTTTCTGTCAGTCTGCTGAGTCCTCAAAAGACTAAACAGATGCTGATTTTCTAATCTGAATGTGACATAGTGCTGTTCATTTTCTTATTTAGCTCTGTATATCTCACAGGGGAGCCAAATCTAGCAGGTCATGTTGGTGCACTTATCCTGCTGTAGAAAATATTTGTTACATTTGCCTACCAGACTGTAAGAATTCTGTAAGCAGTAGAGATTTGCTAGCCAACACTCCTAGTTCTAGATCTTTATTTAATTTGAAATTCCAGTCACATTATACATCATTAGCTACTTTTATGTGTTGTATTAGCATTTGTCCTTTAACAGTTCAACAATACTTAGTGGCTAGAAATTACTGCAAGTATTGTAATAACCTTTTTAATCATACATGCAGAGGTCTCTAGGTCTCCCTTATAAAAATAGGTTCTATTTTTTTCACAGAATATACACAGTAAAACAGGTCAACACCTCACTAAGTGAGTTATCTCATATTTTTCTCAGTGTAGACCACACTAATCTAAAGGTAAAATAGCTTCATGATTCATCTTTCAGGCACAGATGTGGAATTAGGGCAGTGGTAGCATCTGGGCTCCTGTGTTTACTGAAAGATGACTGTCTGAAGCAAAGTGATGTTTCGTCTGCTGCAGCAGCAGGAAATCTGCAGTCACTGATTGCAAATGTTGTAGCCTCAAGTGAACACTAATCAAATAATGCAGGTACTGTGTGTGAAGACGAGGACCTGTACATGTGTTTATGATAGTTATTGGCACATGTGAAAAAGTAGATCAGAAAATGACCCAATTGGGTACTGAGTAATTATGCTCCACTTAGCTCCTGGAGGATAAAGTTCCTTTTATTAATGTGCTTTTTTTTCAGGTTTAACTGTGCAGTTGTAGGATTATTTTTCAAATAGTTCGTTATCATGCAGCATTCTAAAAAAATGGCAAGGCAGATATTTCTCAGTAATGATCATAGAACTGTTAAAGAGACTGTGCTATGCCTTTCAGCATTTTAACTAAATTAGCTGTTTCTGTGTTGAGTGTGTGTTTGTATGACACTCAGATGCACTGCTGAATCCACAGGATACTTGCAAACATGAAACATGAGGTTAACAAAAGCCTTCCATTGTTGCAGGTGGGCATGGAACATCATATATTGATTATAATAATACACTTTTTTGGTACTGTCCTTAAAATCACACCTTCTTGCTTTCTTACTCTTTTGAATCTTGCAGATTTCAGAGAGAAGAAAAGATGAAGAAATGTTTATTTACAATAGAATGTTAATCTGATGTGTGTTTGATGGAAGGAATGAATGACAGTATTTTGTATTTCTATGCTTTAATAGAGGGTGTTGAGAACCATCTTAATCATTAGTTAATTAAGCACAGCTTTATGTGCACAGACTTTTATCTCCTTGTTACAGATTTTCCTGATCCACCTCAGTGTTTATTGTTGTCTTTAAATAAACATGTATCAATTCGTCATTTAAACTGGAGTGCAAGCATTTCTTGTGCAGATCTGAGTGCATAATCTGATGTGTTGTGCATCTAAGCAGTGGTGGTCTAATTTTCAACAGAGCAACATGGTCATCTATCTCACTATAATCAGAGCATGTCCATAAAAATGACACTTTATAAACAAGCTTCTTTAAATAAAATTGTAGAGTAGATTTTTCAGGTGCGTTGCTTCTGACTGTCTTCATGACCTAGGTGATTTCCCTGGGAAACTTATTGTGGAGCCCAGAAGAAACCCAGATATGACTGCTGTTTATATGCTACCCACAGAATTATCTTTATATCCTGAGCAATTGGTTCCTGCTTCAGCAGAAGAATGAACTCTGGTTCATTTGGTGTAAGCTTATGGTAACAATTAATCACTTGAAGTGCAAGTGCATTTTTCTCTGCTTTCCAATTTCAAATCTATAGAATAGGAAGGGTAGCAGTGGATTTATGCTCTTGCTTTGCAGACCTTGTTGCCCATAAAATTAGAGATGAGAAAATAATAATTTTTATATTTTATTAAGATATGAACACCTCCCTCTGTTTATGATTTCAGTATTACTTCCTGGATTTTAGTATTTCAGTATGAGTTTAATAGCATTGACTTCAGTGAGCTGGAAAAGCATATACAGTAGTTACTGCCTTAATTTTTTTTTTCTATCCTTAAAGATATTTTACATCTCTAATTATTATTTTGTTTCTTTTTCCCAAACAAGTACCCTTTACTCCCTCAAAATGTAACCTTCTATGTTCTGTAATTATTTAAACAGTAGCTACAGTTTACGGTAGAAAATCTTGTCAAAGCAGTAAACCTTCCCAGTAGCACAGAGACACTCAAAAGGTTGACAGCTCTACGCTGCAGGAGATATTTGCAGGATTCCAATGGGGAAACTTGTGTACAGTTGTTACCATGGAACGCTGGATTGAAAAAAACAAAGAGAAACAACAACCCCTAAACAAATCTATTGAAAAACCCAACATCAACTGCACGTGATGGGTCCATGCTGCCTTTATGAGAAAACAGATGCTGAGTTGAATAGTAGTCCTAACTGCATTGCCTATTTGCAGATTTCTCTCCAGCGCCAACAGAGATCTTTGATGATCGATGTTCAAAGAACAGCATGCCTGTGTTTGGATGTCTAGCTACATGTGGAAAGAACACATGTAAAGGGTTAAAGATTCAGCTTTGCTTCAGACTGAGTACTTCAGTATCATCGACAAGTATGGTTTAAACCCTTTATTTATAGCAAGAGGAAGGTCATATCCACAAGCAAATTTATACGTTTTATAAAGTTCTTGGAAGCCTAGTTGTGCTATGTAGTATGTGAGGAGGATTAATTATGGATGGTTCTCAAATACCTCTGTTATGACATGATAGATCCATGTATCTGAACCAAGTTCTTGAAGGACACATAAGGGAAAAACAGTGTTATTGTCATTCATATGCAAGTCTTCAGAGGTCACAGTGATGACTTGGTCATGGCATTCCTGTCTCTGTTCTTTGAATTGAAATTCAAGATGCATCTCACTCCTGAACAGAGTATTTGTCTCTACTAAGGTGTGAGTGGATTTGCATGTGATCACGCAGCTTTGATTCTTAGGTACTTAGTGATCTTTTGGGGACACTGTGCTTACCTCAGGCAGTATAAAACTGCAACCTTTATTCTAAATAAATGATTAGCTATGTTGATTTGTGCATCTGAGAAAAACACACAAAGAAATATAATAAAAGGCTAGAGAGTAATAAAATCAGAATAGGATATGAATATAAATTATTAATTTTGTCAGCAGTGAACTAATGAAGCCTGGTTTCCTACAGGTTTGAGCTTCATGTTTGTTTTACTGGTACCAAAAATGTGCAAGATAGAATTGAAGCTTTTCTTTTTGATGAGCTTTTACACAGTCTTTGTGTGGACTGCTTGCTGTCTAGTGAGATGTGACCTCTTTGTTACCCCTACTCTATTTCTGTAAGCATCTCTGTATTGTACAGCTGCATTACTTCATAGCCCTTCTGGGAAAAAACTCATCTTTTTAAAATGTAGTTGAAATTAGCAAATTGTTTGGGAGTTAATGGCAGGAACAAATACATGTGTGTACACTCAGGCACATAGACATGTCCTGAACACAGTTGTATAAACTCTACTGCATAAGGACCAATGGAGAGGATAGAACATATGGAGAACTCTGGTTGGAGTTAATCATAGAATCGTTCAGGTTGGAAAAGACCTTCAAGATCATCCAGTCCAGCTGTAAATCTAACACTGCCAAGCCCCCACTAAACCACATCCCTAAGTGACACATCTACCCATCTTTTAAATACCTCTGGGGGTGGTGACTCAACCACTTGCCTGGACAGCCTGTTCCAGTGCTTGACAACCCTTTCAGTGAAGAAATTTTTCCTAATATCCAAACTAAACCTCCCCTGGTGCAACTTAAAGCCATTTCCTCTTGTCCTATCGCTTGCTACTTGGGAGAAGAGTCTGACCCCCACCTCTCTCCAACCTCCTTTCAGGTCGTTGTAGAGAGCAATAAGGTCTCCCCTCAGCCTCCTTTTCTCCAGGATAAACAACCCCAGTTCCCTCAGCTGCTCCTCCTAAGACTCGTGCTCTGGACCCTCACCAGCTTCGTTGCCGTTCTCTAGACAGACTCCAGCACCTCAGTGTCTTTCCTGTAGTGAGGGGCCCAAAACTGAACCCAGTACTCAAGGTGCAGCCTCACCAGGGCCCAGTACAGGGGGACAATCACTTCCCTAGTCCTGCTGGCCACACTAGTTCTGATACAAGTCAGGATGCTCTTGGGCTTGGCCACCTTGGCACACTGCTGGCTCATATTCAGATGGCTGTCCACCAACACCCCCAGGTCCTTTCCCACAGCAGCTTTCCTGCCACTCTTCCCCAAGCCTGTAGTGTTGCATGGGGTTGTTGTGACCCAAGTGCAGCACTTAGCCTTGTTGAACCTCACTGAACTGAATGAAACGACATTTGGTGATTGCTGATTCACATACAACTATTGCCTTTTATCAACTATTGATGAAAATGATCAAATGTCAGAGATCCCAGCTTTTCACTTGAAGTCTTCTGTATTCTTGATGTAATGAGAGCTGAAGAAAAAGAAAAAGGTAGTTGTGAAAGGCAAAATAAGCATGCAATTTTTTTAATAACTTCTGAAATTGAGTTCAAGTGTGTTATTCTGTGTGGTTGTTAAAGGAGTAACATTGGTGATTTTTGTTTCTGCTGAAAGAAGTGTGAGTTTTGTTTTTCAGATAAAAGGCAGTAATTTGTAATACAGGTTTTTTGATTAAGGCTTATAATCGTTAAATTTTGCATGCAGATGCCGGATATGAGACATTGTCTTTAGCAATTTTTAAACAATGGAATGATTTGTTGGCTATATTTCAGAAATGATTAACTGTCAATAGCTTTTTTTGAGGCTATTATAATTTTACAGAGGAAATTATGTGATTATTATCCCTGGGGTAGTAGCATATGGATCTGTACCATACTTCACAACTTAAAATAATGTAAGCTTCAAAATTAATAGGTACTTATGGCTTCTGAATGATTTAAAGGGAAAACATAATGTCCAGAATTTCATTAAAACATGTATTAAAATGAAGCAACTTTTAGTAAAGATAACCCTGCAACCAGAAGATTTTATAGGAAACAACTGGAAACCCTCAGTATGTATAGCCTGGCCCTGAGAAAAGAGATTTTTTCCCGCTATCCTGGATGCAATTGCTATAAGATTGCATGAATGTGCTTCTACGTTTATGTGGTATCGCCAACTGATCCCTATTTTATCAACTCACTGCCACCAGCATTTTTATAGTCACTAAATTCTATGTGCACCTGTACCCAAACCCATTCAAATTAAATGAAGAACAAAGCTTAACATTTTGGTGTATTGTCTGTTGTGAGGAAAATGATGTCCCAATTTGCACTCTAGTTACTCCAGCCTTATAAAGGAAAAGGAGGGTGGGTTGTACCAAGGTCCTGAATGTGGTGGTTCTACAACTTAAATGGTGAGCCTGAGTAAGAGAGAAACCCTGTCTCTTTTTCCTCAAATGACTTACATTAACAATACTTATCTAAGAAGCCAGTAAATAATGTAAGCTTGGCACAATTTCCATTAGTATCATGTAGGTCTGGGGTTAGCCTAGCTGGGTTTAAATAAAGCCCTATATCTTCATTTAATAATGAAAAATAGTATCTGTTATCTTCTAAAGACACTATTTGTAATGTCTAGTAGTAGTAGCTCTATATATCTGTAAATACGTGTGTCTCACAATGTAAAGGTGGACCTTATTTAACTATCTGCTTTGTTACAGCTTACAACTCTGTTATCATTTCCATTTCCAATATAGTTATTTTAGCACCTTTTTAGAATCATTATGACTGCTGTGCATTTTCTTTTTTCAGGTGATAACTCATTTCTTTGGAAAATGTAATAGAGTCCTTCTAAAAAAATTCTTACCTAGTTTTTAAAAACATATGCAGTTGTTTTCATGTAAGTATGTTGCTGTAGCCAGAATCTGGAAGTGTATGTGAGTTTTTTGCAGTGTGTTTACAAATATCTTCCCATATCCATGCAGCTGTCATTATTTTATCTTTGGCAAATGGGGATATAAAAGACTAAATTAGAGTTATATATAAAGCTGCAGTATCTAGCATAGGAGCAGGATATAAAGACTTCTAAAATATTTGCTGAGTACTAATTAGAACATGTGCTGCTTCTATGATTTCTTTGTATCAGGCCTCTGCATTTGGAGAGGAAAAAATTATAAATGTTTAGATTAAGGCTGTGATTTTTTTTTTCTGCCCTGAGCTCTTTCTGTTTTTTAAGAACAGTAGGCTTGGATGTCTGGAAATGCTGTATTGTTTACAATCAAACAATGGATCGATACAATGAAAAACACAGAACACTCAAGTTATGATTTCTGTTGATGGACTGTGCATCTGAGGAAAACTTCATTATTAAGAAACTGTGAAGGCTACTGCTATAGAACACAACAAATAGTATTTTTCCATCAGACCTCCCACATTTACACCATTATTTTCATATACAGTTAAAATAAAGCTGAAATCCACAATATCATTTTAGATGAATGTTTCATGGTGAAGTTGCAGGGAAATTAGGAAATTTTTTTTATCAAAGTTCTGTGTGACAACGTTGAGATACAAACTCAGTGATCATTGCCCATGATCAAAGCTAAACAAACTGCTTCACTTGAACCTTCTCTTTATCTTGTGCTTTGTTGCTTTGTTTCCTATGCAACAGTTCATAAACATTGTGGAGCCTACTTTTATGGATATGCAAAGTATTAGTCTTTTTCAGAGTCTGATTCTCATGATAAAATCCATTCCTTCTTCCAAATATTTGGGCACATTGAAAGTGAACAAAAGAGAGGCTGGAAAAGAGCGCATCTTTTGTCTGTCTTGGGAAACCACACTGCCGTTTCCTGCCACTTGAGTGAGGGGTTGGAGCAGGCAAATGTCCAAGCAAATACTTAATGTATTTTCCCAGTGCTGATCTTGTAAAGACATTAATAAGATTGATTACAATTGTTAAGTGTGGGATTCATTTGCCTAAATGTAAATGAATATAGCTGAGCTCAGCTTCAGCTCCCATTATAATATAAAAGAAACATATGTGGTAGTAGTAGAGGGAGTATCCTGAAAAACCTGTATTGATGCTCTAAGTGTACCTAATCCCCACCCTCTACACACATACACTCTTTCCATTTTTTCCTTTCTCACACATAATTGCAATTACGAACTCCAGCACTTCTATAAAGTCACTGTCTACTCTCTTCTCGAAATATAAACAATATATTCTAATAGAAAAAGCAAGAGAGGAGCCAGGCTTCAATTAGAGGTCATAGATTCATAGTTAATTTAGAATTTGGCAGTTGACTCAGATGTGATTGGCAAGGAGATTTCCAAAAGGCTGCAACTGTAAATTGGAAATAAATGGAAAAAGATTATGTGAGTGGGAGTCAGCTTTGAATCTATAATGCATGTCCCAAGACTGACTTGCTCATAAAAGAGTGTGTGTTTAATGTGTCATAAAAATATTTAAACCACATTGGTCTTTGTATAAATATTTCATTTTTAAAGGTGGATTCTGAAGTGGCTAAAAATGAATTCAGGGTGCATATCCTTGCCATCAGCATGAAGAATTGAAAAAAAAATCCAATCACCAGAAACTTATTTTCCCCCTTCCAGACTCATATTCTTGCAAGATTTTTTAATGTTGTCTTTTGTGTCCAAATCAATTTTTTTAGTCCTTGCTGTATCATCTGGTTTGTTACATAGTATTCCTCTGAGAGAAACTATGGATCTATTCTATTAGGAGGCAGTTTGGAGTCAGAACGAGGTGCTGCCAAGAATGCGTTCATGTATGAGTGTGTGAACGTGGGTGACTGACTGAGATGTCCAAAAGGGAGACTTGTTTGTGGTCCTTCAACTACTTCTGTTCCAAAGATGATATATGTCTGTAAATAAAGCAAAATATATTTTGAATGTGCCCATGTTCTGCATCATTAGTTTTTTCACTGATGGGAAACTAAACTGCAAGAATCCGAACATCTGCTACTACCTGGCAGCTCAAGCGGCTCAAGGAAGGAGTGACAGCAGCTAGAAAAAAAAAGGCAAACAAACAAACAAAAACAAACAAACAAACAAAAATCTCTAAAATAATCTCTATTTTTCTTTCTGCTGTTTTCTTTAACTAAATACAGTTGTCTTAGTTTAGCTCAAAAATAATTTAGCTCAACCTTCATGTTAGTACTGTATCTAGGGAATAGTTTCTAGGGTTATAAGGAAATTATTTAATAATGATAGAGAAAGAGGGAAGTGCGTGACCAGAGCTGCACTCACCACATCACGATCTACGAGCGTGTGGTCAATGGCCCTTTTGGACCTAAACCGATGCCTGAGTCTGTACTTCCCCCATCTGTAACAGCATGTGAAATACAAATGAGTGCTAACTTCTCCAGTGTTGCTCTAGTGCATAAGACTTAGACCTCCCTGACTATGGTCGTTTTATACTTTTCCTTACAGGTGAAATCTGTGCTTTTAAAATTCATGGACAAGAAATGCCCTTCGAAGCTGTTGTGCTAAACAAGACATCTGGAGAAGGTCGTCTTCAAGCAAAAAGTCCTATTGACTGTGAACTGCAGAAGGAATATACATTCATCATCCAGGCCTATGACTGTGGATCAGGACTAAGTGGAACAAACTGGAAGAAATCTCACAAGTGGGTGAAAATGAGAATTATTTTTTTGCTTTGACTCTACAGTACAGGTCAGATCAAAGGGCTTCTTTTTATTATGTAGTTAGCTAGAAAGCAAATAAAACTAAGATGAACCATTGTTGTAATAACCCATCTACATTTTATTCCTTTTTTACTTTTAGAAAATATTTTTCTTTTTTTTCTCCTGCAATTTTACCCATTCTGCAGTGGTTCCAGTTTAAGCTTTTAATAGGGTCTGTGTTCAAGCAGAGAAATGCATCTCAGTTTTGGTTTATTTTTTCATTTTTGCTTTCACATTAAGTATATTGACTAAAGAGATTATCCAGGACATGGAAGTTAGCTTTTAATTGATACTTAAAAATTCTAAATAGGTTTTCTCTCTGTGCATCTCATTTCATATGGTAAGAAAGGAGAAATCTCTTTTTTTTTCTTTTTGTCTGTATGTGCATGTATACAAGATGCAGCAGTGTTACCTTTGTACAGTGTATTTCTGATCTCAGCTTTTGGGCAGCAAGTCTCAGAGGAATTAAAATCCTCCAAAAGAGGCGGGGTAGTGAAGGTTAGTAGGTGGTACTTTTTACTGTGGAGCTAATTGCCTGCATAAGCTTAAGTGGCACAGTGCCTTTTTTCCCCTTCAATTCATGAAACTAAGGTCCAGACCATTTGTTGTTAAAGATGAATTAAACTCACATGTGGATGTATAACTGCTGTACAAATTGTTCATTTTGCTGAAAGTCATTTAAATAAATGATTAATAGTAATAGTTATTCCTTTTGCTCATCCAGGACATGTGACAATTAAAAAATTAATTAGCTCTATAATGCACACTGAAGTTTTTCAGGATATTTTAAAAGAATACACAGTTAGAAGGAAGCCTGCAAAATCAAATAACCACCAAGTCACAGAAACAGTTTTTGCTTCATACTCTTCAACTTTGTTATGTTTTTCCCTCACGTGTCACTAATGAGATAGTATATTCCACTTATGGAAAATTTTGGTCTAATCCTGACCAGTTGAAATCTGGCCCATCAGGACAAGACTTTGTTACACTTTCTTGTAGTGGTCTGTATAGTAAACCACACACTGAACTAGGCTGTCTGGGGTCCCAACCTTTACTACCGACTCTGCCGTTGATCTAGAAAGTCCCTTCAATTCTCTGTCCCTCTGTTACCTTGCCTATCAAACCAGATAGCAAATTCTTTCAGACAAAGGCCTTTAGAATTTGCTTATTAAATACTAAAGGCCTAGTATTTTTGATCCTCAAAGGCTTACATGTAAAAATTGTAACTAATTAAAGCATTAGATAATTATAATTAGCAGAAGGTGAGAGGCTTATTTAATATTGAAGAATGTTCATAAACTGACCATATTTAGATAGTGAATATGTAAGACTACTGTAATTCTGTTGCTTTTTTTTTGCTTATTAACCCATTTTACACTGAAATGGTATCACTGACTCTCTGCTGGGGGGGGGTCCATTTTAAGAGGCAGATCAGTTTTAATAGGGAGAACTGTAAATCTCCGTCCCTACAAGTTGTGGCATTAGGTTTCTACCTAGTGCCACATTATGATATCAGATTGGGCAAATTAAATATGGAAGTTCAGTAAGATCTTATTTTAACAGATGTTTACATAGTTTTCTAGATGTGTTTTGTTACTCTTTCCAAGTGTTTTGAAAACAAACTGTTAGTGATGTGTCAGGTTAAATTCATTTTTCTCTTTGATCTCTTTATTTACCTATTTTAGGGCAGTGGTCCATATCCAGGTAAAGGATGTCAATGAGTTTTCACCAGCTTTCAAGGAGAGTGTGTATAAGGCCACCGTGACAGAGGGAAAGATCTATGACAGCATACTGCAGGTAGAAGCCATAGACGAGGATTGTTCCCCACAGTATAGCCAGATCTGCAATTATGAAATTGTCACAACTGATGTTCCTTTTGCCATTGACAGAAATGGTGAGTATGGAGAAGGAGTAATTGTAAGTTCTGGGACAGGTAGCAGTAATTTCTGTAGTTACTGTAATTATCTATTGACGTTAGCTGGTAACCTGGCCTGAGTTTTAATTCGAGAGTAATCCTGTTCTCATCTCTGAGAACAAAATAACCATTGCTCTGGGAAATTCCATCCCTTTCATGTAAGATTGGGTCAGAAAGTGCTGCAGTAATTTACTGTGGAAATTAAAACCCCATTTTTAGATGAACAATATGTTTTTTTGCCACTCAGTCCATTCTCTTAATTGTCTCAGATCTAGTTTCCCATCCAAGTGATGGCATTTCCTAATGCAGCATGTAACCCTACCTAATGGGATTTAGTCACTTGTTTGTAGCTAGTCCCAGTCTTCTGAACTTTCTGGAGCAGAGTCTAAATGTAGAACTGACAATATTCTGGATCTGTTTATTGATCGTTAAAACTTTCAGGCTGTGGGTCTGCAGATCTACCCTTTTGTGGTGCTTCCTGAAGCAAATACATTATTCTGGGGTATGGAAGAAAATATGCTTTGGAGAAGTACTATAATTTTTTGTGGTTTTAGATTTTAGTTGGTTTTCTAATGTATATAATATTATAGGAAAAATAATAAACCATATTAAGTTTTCCACATGCGATAATTTTTGACCTTGGCAGCCCTCTCTGTCAGCTTCCTGCTTTTCTCATCAGAGAAAAGCATAGAACTTGACACCGAGTTTGGGAGAGGTGGCTGGGGTGCATTAAAAATGTGTTGAATATCCTCCCTCCCATTCTCTGCTTGCTTCAGACAATACAAAATAGTAGCTTTGTCTTTCAGGTACTTCAGCAGTCCATGTTGGCATCACTTTGTAGATAGAGTCCTTGTTATTGATCTTCACGGGTGCACAATTGTGCAGAAGTTCAAAATGGAAATTCCTGTGCTTACAGAACTTGTTTCTCCAAAACAAGCACCCTGTGTTCATGCCCAGCAATGATCTGATTTATCTTTCCTAACAGAAGCATTTAATTCATGTTGTATGTAGGAGAATACAGTTTGGAAGTTAAATCTGATTTTTGGCCAAATTGGAAATTGAAAGCATGAATGGAGCTACTGTTTTCTCTAAGCAGTCATTGTCATGTTGGGATGCTTTATAAAAACCTTTTCCCCTATTAAAAAATTATTCATCTTTATTTGTGCAGTTCTTGCATAATGCATAGCTGAGCATCAAAAGATAATAACCTGTTAGCGTCAATAAATTGAAAATTACAGTGGGGAAAAAAGCCGTCTTGCTATAATACATTGGGAGGCAAGTATACTATATAAGAGGCATAATCGTAATGAGTATGTTGAAGTAAATGAGGTCAGCTGGCACAGTAATCTTTTGCCAGAGCAGTTGCACAAAGAATTTTTTACAGGAAGTGGCCATTTGAAAGTAGCTATGTGTTTGCTATTCCCTAGAAGCTTTTCCTCTCTACGGATATTTTTTTTTTCTAATTGTGAGATTTCCCATGTTGTCATAAAAGGAAGTTCTCCATGTTTCTGTTAGAAACCATTATTTTTCCAGAGGTCCATGTGACTTGCCAGTATGAGGCTGGTTACTTACACAAGTCGCAGGTGGTTTCATAATTTTATACCATAAAATAAATATCTGACTAAAACAGATTAGCATGATCCAGAGCAGACATTTCTGTTGCTTATGCCTTTTCAGCTCCTATCACACAGTGCAGGTGGCTCATGTGAGTGATCATGGGTGTTTTACAGTCAGAGGCATGATCAAAGCATGAGAAGTGTCAGGGATCCTTGGTTACATCTTTGTCTTCATGTGCCTGGGACCTGGTTTTCAGAAAAGGCAATGAGAAAATCATTGACTTAAACATGACTTTAAAGCCTGCAGTGAATAATTGGTAGAAGGTTGTAATACTTGCAGTTTCTTGGTCATGATTTCAATTAATATTTTTTGATCTATTTGTTCACTAAAGGCACAGTGCTGCCACAATCAACAGTAATTGCAGTCTAATTTGCATTTTTTTTTAGATAATGGTAATTGCTTAAAACTACTGGGATTAGAGACAGAGTTAGAATAGATGGTTGCACTTCTATTTTGTGACAGAAATATGTTGCTTAGTTCCAACACATTTCACTGCTGAGAATGTCTCTCTATGCCAGCTGATATAACCTTTCTCTGGTGGAAATTCTTTGGCATTGTACCCATTTTTGTTACCTATAAGATGATTAAAATAGATGTATGAGATGCCTGGGACTGTCTGTTAATACTGTGCTAATTAGGATTTTGTTTATAGGGTTTTTTACCCATTGTGAAAAACAAATCTAGGTTCTTGTGTCTTCCTCAAGTTATGATTTTTTTCTGCTTTTCAGTAACACAGATGTGGAATTTCATTGTCCAGAAAGAGTATTTGATCCTTAGAATGAAATCTAAATATTGAAGAGGCCCCCAGAAGTAGGGGGTGTGTGATGAAAACATGACATTATCAGTCCCAGATGGTGAATTTTTTTCACCACTGACCTATGATACTAACCACAAACGCAGGCCTTTAGGAACATGAACATGTTATTCCATCAGCTGTTTTCTTATGGGAGATCATTGTCTTTTAGGCAAAATTTATTTCTTGTATCTACATCAAGCCAGGGAGCATTTTATTATCTTGAAAAATTATATTATGCGTTGAGGAACATTAGCAGAGAGGAAAAGACGACCCTTCAGACAGTAGCAGTGCACAGTCTACTTCACATCACCGAACTGTGTGAGGCACAAGTTAATAGGCCCCCAGAACTGGCACTGGAAGCAGCATTCGGCTCTGGTGTAGTTCTTGTACATATTTGTCAGTTAGGCACCTAAAGGTAGGTAATATAAAGCTTCCTATTTACATTTGGCAACTTTGACTGTTGGTACGTATTTTTTTTTGTGAATAAAATTACATTGTGTTATGAAACCATAACACAAATAATAATTGACTCTTGTATATGATGAGCCTAACTTGGAAGGTAGTGAATTCTTGATCATCAAATACAATTGTGTAAAGGCAAAGGCCAAATTTACATTTTTCTGTGCAAAGAATTGGGACTAAAAGCTTGAGATATAATATGTTTTAAGACTTTTGCATGCTGTTTCATCTAGTTGTCGTCTTAGCAGAGAATCCCAATCATCACATGAGTTATATTAATGTTGTGTAGGCTTTTCTCAGGCATCAGGAAAATTCAACCACAGTGCACGGATCTTTTGTAATGCCAGCAAAACAACATTTTTATGCATTTTTTGCCTTTGTTTGTGAGGGATAATGCTCAGATGATCAGAGAATTTAGATATAGATACAAATTCTGTCATGGCTCTGACCTATTCTCATGTCTAAAATAGGGATAACTATATTTGCCACCCACTACTGGGAAGCACTTCACAAATACATGTTCACATTGTTTAGTATGAAGATTTTGCCAAGAGAGGTTGGACCAGATGATCCTTGAGGTCCCTTTCAACTTTGTATTCTCTGGTTCTATGAAGATGAGTTACTGACTTATCTGTCCAGTCACTACAGGTTCTATCAAGTAGAAAATAGATGTGGACAGAATCTCACAAGGTAATCCTTTACAGCACTGAGATCTCTGTTAGGAGCTATGCAAACTTCATATTGTCAGAAAAGGAGCGAAACTACATAGTTAAGCATCTGCATGTGATAATTAACTGCTAAACCACAATTTCTTTCCATTATCATTGAAAAATGAACCTTATTGACAAGAAGTAATTCTAATCCTTCAGTTGACATATGGCCAAATACAGCTCCTGGTGGCTCTTGGCAGCTGGGAACTCCTATAAGCAGACTGAAGTCAGAGGCCACACATGTAACCTCGGTAGCCCTTACCTCTTGTAAGAGTTAGGAGATTCAGTTTTATACTTCTTATACACATGGGAAGTAAACATGGAATTAAAGAGGAAATTGCAATAGTAAATCAGTCAAGTCTTTCCCCGTTCTTGTGACTGCTCCAAAATAAGAAGACAGCCAGCCATAAAAGAGAGAAGTCTGTATCAAACTATGCCCAAAACTGACCCTGAAGAAACAGAAGTAAATATGTGTGTCCTCAGGAAGAAATTTTTATATTCCTGTTGTCACTTATCTGTTTCTGTTTTTTAAATCTGTTATAGTTTTGTGTGTTTCCAGGAAAAGGCAGAGATTTTGAAAGACAAAAAAAAAAAAATTATGTTCTAATTGTGAACTGTGTAGAAAAGTACTTACTTTTCCCATTAAAATTTTCATTTTATTAAAGTTATCAATTATCTTTTTATTTATGGATGAGATGTAAATAGAAATCCTCGGTCTGTCATCTCTAAAATTCTAGTCTATCTATAGTGCTTCCCTTCTGTGTCTACTTTTTAAACATATTGATTAAATTGTAAAATAACAAAGAAGCATAAAACATCAAAGGTAACAAAAAAATAGAATAATTAGGAAATCGATAAACTATCAAGTAACATCTGCAAGTCATCCAAATGACCTTTCAGAATAACACCTAATAGTCAGAATCTTTGTAGTCCAAATCTTAAAAGACCATAATGAAATACAAATCTTGGAAGACAGATTTACTGAAATGCAAATATGTTGTAATGATTTATAAATCTTAAAGGACAGTTAATGTGCCATACAAATTCTGAGTCTGATAATGTCGATTCAGACAGTTCTGCTTTCTTGAGAATTATCTCTGCTGAACATGGCCTAGAATAATGCGGAGGAGAACCAAATAGGGAAATACAAAGATTAATGTAAGAAATAATGTAACGTAGAAAGGAAAGAACAACTGAGCGGATATTAAATGAATCATTAAGTGTACAGTGGCAGTTTTTTATTAAATCCTCTTAGACAGGCACTAAAAAAGCAACTTGAGAGTTAAATAGGTAGATTAAATTGTTTTGACACTTCGCTCTGCCTGGGGATGGATGAGAGGTTGACCGGGAGCTTATGGCTCAGCATTAAAGGGAGGGCAGGGACAGGTGATGTTCTAGTGGGAATCTGCTACAGGCCACCTGACCAGGAAGACCAAGGAGAGGAGGTCTTCTGTAGACAGATAGGAGCAACCTCAAGTTCACAAGTCATGGTCCTCACGGGGGACTGCAACCGTTGTGCTGTCTGTTGGAGGGACAACACAGCCGGGCATAAGCAGTCCAGGAGATTCCTGGAATGCTTTGATGATAACTTCCTTCTCCGAGTGATAGAGGAGCCGACAAGGAGAGATGCTATGCTGGACGTTGTTCTCACCAACAAGGAGAGGCCGGTGGGGAGTGTGAAGCTCAAGGGCAGCCTTGGCTGCAGTGACTATGAAATGGTGGGGTTAAGATCCTTAGGGCAGCAAGCAGGGCACACAGCAAGCTCACTACCCTGGCCTTCAGGAGAGCAGACTTTGGCCTCTTCAAGGATCTGCTTGGCGGAATAGCATGGGATAAAGCCCTGGAGGCAAGAGGGGCCTAAGGAAGCTGGTTGATATTCAGGGATCAGCTCGTCTAGGCTCAGGAGCCTGCGCAAACCTCATGAAGTTCAACGGGGCCAAGTGCAAGGTCCTGCCCGTGGGTTGGTGCAATCCCAAGCACAAACCCAGGGTGGGCGAGGAGTGGCTGGAGAGCAGCCCTGTGGAGAGGGACTTGGGGGGTTGGTGGGGGGAAAACTGCTGAGCCAGCAATGTGCACTCACAGGCCAGAAACCACCCGTGTGCTGGGCTGCATCAAGAGAAATCTGGCCAGCAGGTCTTGGGAGGGGATTTCAATTGAAATGGACAGAATTAAAATGCTGAACTTACTATTTACAAAAACATGAGTTCTGCACAGTAATCTTCCAATCCTTCAGGAAGTGCTCCAAGAAAGATTTTTTTCCTTTCCTTGGGGAAGTGGTAATGCCTTTGTTCCCAAAACAAGTACTTTGTCAACCCTATGTATCTGTCATGTTTGGCAGATAATATCTGTTGTTGCTGAGTTTTATTTTCCATGTCATAACTTTATGCTGTCATATAAAATACCACTAAGTGCTCTAATTGAAGAGATTCTAGGGCTTTTCCTATTTTTAAAAGTCAGGGAAAGGTTTAAAGGGCTAAAAATCTCTCTCACCTAAAGAGTAGTAGCTCTAGGGAAAGAAGGAAGATACGTGGGCTGGGGACACGTTCATCAGTTGATCTCAGGATTGTGGCTGCCATGTTAAATTATTGTGTTCTGGGAAAATGTGGAAATTGAGGTTGCTTTTACTCATACTTTACATTTCACGGTGTAACTGCTAATCAGTCTTACTGTCTTATTTTAGAAAGTGTTGTTTAACAGATGTTTTCTAATATAGACATGCCTACATTATATCTGTAGCATCTTATATTTGTCTAAGAACTTCTTTATTTCTCTGCTGGATTGAAAGAAAATACTTCCCATTTCTCAAAGTGTCCTGCCTGTGGATGTCCCATGTGTTTCAAAGAGTTTTTTGGTCACGGAGGACTTGATTAACCAGGACCCAAATGGTATAGTCTGTATATGCTTAGCCAAGAAGTAATTTTTGAATGTTGTATTGAATCTATAGGTAACATCAGAAACACTGAGAAACTGAACTATGATAAACAGCACCAGTATGAGATAATGGTAACAGCTTTTGACTGTGGTCAAAAACATGCAACAGAAGATGTCTTAGTACGAGTTAATGTCAAACCAGTATGCAAACCAGGATGGCAAGGTAAGGTTCATATATTTTTAATTTTTTAAAATTAATTTTTTTTTTTTTTTTTACTGTTTTCCCTCCACCTCATGGTAAGGAAACCAGGGTGCTTATTGCAGTGTTGTAGAAAACTTTTACTATTTCTTATGCTTACTTTATTCCAAGCCTGTTAAAAAAGTGGATAATAATCCCATACTTAGTTGCATTTGCCGTGTTTCTTCTCTAGTCAGAACAAAGAACAAATTAGGAAAAAAGAAAAAAGAAAAATTTCTGTTATAATAAGCTATTTTTTAATTCAGTCTGAATATACTGAAACATTAAAAAAATGCTTCTGATTCACCTTTCTCCTACTACTCCTTTAGATAAAACTTGTGAAGCCACCATGACAAGCTAGTTTTCCCATGCGTGCCAGAGTTGTTCAGGTTATCTTGTTCCAGGTACAGATTTGGTTTTCAAGTGCACACATGCATGAGCCAAGGCGTGTTTGACTGGCAGAGGGAGCAAAAGGCATTTTTTTTTATTGTGACTGCCATCTTCATATTGAGACATTTCAGTAGCAATTGGTTTTCTAAAAAGATTGTAATGATCTGTGGTCTACTCTGTCTAAAATGGAGAAAAACCCAGCTGGCAATGTATTAGGAAGATAGATTAGCCCCAAATTATAAGGAATTAAGATGAAAATGAGGGCTAGATTAGGGACAAACCAACTGGATGTAACCACATTATGCAGAGGTCATTCGGGACTAACCTGATCTTCATAATTGTCATTTTTGAAGAGAATGATTGAGAAGAAAAAAAATCAGTTTGGCTGTCTTACTTGAAGGTAGATTTGCAGACTGACATTTAGAGGGATAAAGGTTTTCTTTGTGAAATGAGAAGCTTTGGTCTAGAGGACCTTATTAGGAAATGTGTGCAGTATTATGATTTCATTTTCACAGTCCTCACATAGAGTACAACCACGTTTTAATTTTGCAGGGATGTACTAGTTCCCCACCTACCCAAATATTTAGAAGAGCATCCTTTTTTTTAAGAAAAGTAGAATAATTATGAACTATTTTCACATTTTCTGATCTTGCTGTTCAAAACTCCATGATTTATTCTATAAAATTAATATAGTCTCTTTACACTGTAGAAATGCTCTGTTTCCATTTTATGGAGTCATCTCAAATAAATTAAACACTCCCAAATTAGCTTGGAATTTGTATTAAAATGGGTGCAATTGTTGATTTTTTTAAAATGTCCATATTATTTCCATTTACATTTTTTATTTATTGAATAATTTTTGCAAAGATACCTTACTAATGGTATGTTTATATTTTCCAATATTCACATACTTATTTCATAGTTCAAGCATCAATTGTAGGACAGATGGTCATTGCTTGTCTCATCAGGTGGGTATAGATACCAGGTAGCCAATAAAAGTAATAGAAACAACCTCAAATAAGGTTTGTTTGTTAGATTGTTTTTTATGCTTTGTTCATCTTAGATTATGTGAAGTGTTTACAAGGTATTTAAGTTTCTAATGAAAAGCTGGAATTCAGCTATTATTTTATACATGTAAAATTTATTTTCTTCTCTTCTGGAAGTCAGAGCTGTATGTGACTGATGATTTGTTTAACGCTAGTTGGTATTTAATATGAGAGGCTGCCAGCTTGTTATTTTTAGTGTGATGGTGAGAACATAGAGAAGACAGCATATATAAAGCAACATTATCTTAAAAAAGTAATGCAATACATAAGAAGGTTTAAAGCAGCTTGTCTAAAGCATCTTAGATGGGAAAGGATATATTTTGATAGCATTCATTATGCTTGAATTTGGGCTTTTTGTTTATTTCTGTGGCCATTTGGCACCAATATTCTTTCTCCCTTCTGATCTGATAAAGTTTTATGATGGGTTTTTATCATAGGCAAGGTAAAAATATGAAATAGCTCAATATGTTCTGCTCTAGCTTATTCCATGCCATCCATGTGGAATTGTACCTTTCCATCTGTCAAACTGGTGACTGTTTCTTTTCATTGGCATGTCTCCAGGTCAAATGGCACAAAGTGCAAGAGGCTAGTGTTTGCCTACTCAGGGTATAAGGGCGTTAGGTAAACACTTGGGTAGATATCAATTTAGTTCTTAAATACCAAGTCATTAATTATAATTTGAAAATTAGCTGCAACATAGTACTTCCAGAAATTTCTACATTTTTCTTAATGAGAGTTTTTTATGCCTCCTTATTTTTAAAGGTGAAGATAATCACACAGGTGATATTGTTTCTACTCTGAGCCAATATCTGAAAAAATTAACTTGTGCTAGGGAAGAAAAAAAAAAATCAAATAAGCAAAACTTACTAATAGTATTTCCAGGACTTAAAGAGGAAATCTGGAGACTGGGAATGGAGGTTATTTAGTGTTCGTTCTTCCCTGTGTCTGTCACTCTGACCTCCCCGCAAAGAGGCAGCCAGTAGGTATGCTTCATCTTTGGAATAATTATATGTTTGAAAAGATTGGATGACTTAAGGAGGTACAGTGATGTTTTGCTTGACAGAAAAGATTAATATGTTGAGCCTTTGGCTATAACATAGAAGTTGCCAAAAGATGATTTGGGTTTTGTTTTTTTTTTTCTTGTTCTTCTTTGTTAGCTTGAACAAGTAAATATTTGGAATTTCAATTTATATCATTGGCAGTTAGTTCTTAACAGTTACTGGCTTTAGTAATCTGAAATATTGTACAGTTCTTTCTGCAACTGTTGTGAACAGAGTTTGTGGTAGTCTAATGCAAATTCAGTGTTAAAAATTTCAGTGCAATAAATTTCAATGCAGATACCCTCCATTGAGCAGGGGTGGGACAGGAAAGGTTTACATAAAACATTATTCCTGTTTCTAGAGGCTGATTCTATACATGACTGATATGTACAGCAGAGCAAATAAGACTCAACAAGCCAAGGCTCTATCCTTTAAACAGTCTTTCCTTGGGCTAATAGCATTTAAGTCTTCATTAAATTAAGGAGGTGCTTCCCTACTTCTTGAAGAGGGACATTAATATGCAATCAACAAGCATTCCCACACAGAAATTTTCAGCAAACAACGAGACCCCACTCGATTATGAGGCTACTTTAGAAACAAACTTGACCCAAATGGACATCAAACCATTCTGAGCAGACTACTCTGAAGTGTTCAGTGTCCTAAGCAAGCTAAAGATGTAAATCAATGAACTTAAATAATTCTTAATCGTTTTTTTTTTAATTAAAAAGTGTCATTAGTGAGTTTTGTCAACTGACCTGTACAGCTACTCTACAAATTCTCTTCATGCTATCTGTATGTTAACCTCCATGATTTTCAAACAATGGAGTCATCACTACCAGGTAAGTAAAGAGACTACATTATAAAGAAATGCTAGATGATAGTATTTCTGACACCATAATAGGTAGATTTGCAGTTGAAGTTATTTCTACTTTTTGTTTACTTTTTTTTTTAAAAAAAAAAAAAACACAATTAGTGGGTTTCCATACCAAGAACAACCCTATTATCTTCAGCACATTCCCTGGGATTCTGTCCATTCCTCCCAGGCTCTGCCTTTGTTTCAGTTCTACATACACAGAGCAGACACTGCACATTTTTCCTGTAGATTCACTTCCAGTGTAGTTCTTTTCACTACAGTAGTTTTAACATCACAAGTAGTGATTTCTGTAAAGTTATTTCTGCCTTATTCAGAGCCGGGTAGACAGACTTCTGGCAACACAATACTAAATATCATTATAGTATTTTCATTTAAAAACATGAGGTGAATAAGAAAGAGTCAAAACCCTGTAATCAACATCATGTTTTCTTTAGCTTATTTATGATACCATAATATTGTCTTTTCTTATTGCTGCTACTTTTAGGAACGGTCTCCATAAAACTGCAGTTGTTACTGTTCCCCCTAGTGGGATAACAAATGGAAATAAAATATAAAACAGTGTGCTGAAGGATGCAAGATAGCAGAAAGTTGAAAATAATTATTCCTGTACTGTAGTCTCTGGTGAATGATGTACTACATAGGAAGAAAATAAAGAGGAGTTTAGCCTCAAAAATGAAGAGCAGAGTCATGTCCCCAAAAAATTAAAATATGTTTTGAGACTGCTAGAGGTCTGCTCAACTACTGACAATTAAACCAAAAGTCAGGTTGTTCCCTAAAATGCAATTGATTTCAGACAGGAAGCATTATTAAGGCATAAAACAAAAAAGCTCCTCTAAACCAATCAGCTGAATAATCCAATAAAGTATCAGAGGACTCTGCTGTTTCTAAAACAAACAGGGAAGGTTGAATGTATTTTTGAGGGAGGTAAGTATGTAAAAAAGACAACAGTCCAAAAATTATAAGTCACCTCGTCTGCTCTGACCAAAGAGAACTTAATTTTTTGCTGCCAAATTTAATATGGTCCTTGAATAAGCAATGCTCACTAACCTCCAATCTAAGAATAAGTTAGGACTGATTAGAAAACAGGATTTCACAGCATCCAGCCTGAAGTTTTTTACTAATTTGAAAAGATTTCCTACACCTACCTTCAAGTCTTGTGAATCCATATACACGCTTAACCTAATTACCTGAGGTAACAATATAAAATAGAAGTTCCTTTAAAATTCATCTTAAAAAAAATGTTCCTTAAAAATTCAATGACTTTCCACTTAGTGTTTGCTTAAAAATAGTTTTGAAATAAAAGCTTCGTTTTGTTTATTTACCTTAAAGACTATAAATATATTTAGTAAGAGTAGTTAGTGTATCAAAGATATTGCATGTTACTTCTTGTTTAAGTCATGTAGGGCTCACTGAGGCTTTGCTAGCACCAAAACGCACATTCTTACCATCTCTTTAATGTTGAATAGTCATTCAGAGTCCATGTGCAGGACAGATCAGCTCTCTCTTCCTGACAAAATATAATTTTTGTTCAGAGGAGGGCAGGAACTTCTCTTTTAGTAGCAGAGTGATCTTAGATCACTTCTGAGTCAACATACTTCATAGATGCTATTTGCAGTAGATGCTGAATGATTTTGCAATGCTATTCATGTGGGCTTTCTAGTAAAATCCAATTACCAAGGAAAACCGAAACTGTGTTGGATGTCAGTGCTTTTAACAAGAAGCAATATGATTACTAAAGCAATTGGGTATTTGGAGGAGAGTGGTCAAGTGCAGAAACCTTTCTTATAAAAATAATATTCTTGGTCTTCAGGAACAATTTTAGAGGCTCAAATATTTTCTGCAATAAATATAAATCAATTTCTATTCTTCTTGTGCACGTACCTAGCAGTTTAAAATGCAGTGCTTCTGTGTTGTCTTAGCTATGAGATATTTACCCATATTTTTAAAAATGAGATTTATTGCAGAGCAGGGAGCCTTTATGCCTGTCTAGTCTTGGAGCTGCTGTACATGCATTATCCATACATCCTTAAAATAAGGTAATCAGAATGAAATGCTTACAATCAGCTATTAACTTGAATGGCATCATTTTACTAGAATATCCACTCTTTAAACACCTATTTCAGACATTTGAAAATAAATTAAACTTCTGAGTACTTATGATTTTGGGGCTCGAAGTTTACTTAAGTTCATTCTCATTTATGTGTCAACATTATTTTTTCTTTTGTTTGACTACCAGTCATATTTAGAGAAAGCAGTCATTCTTGTTTCAATCTAATTTAAGATATGCTCTCCTTTCCTCAGCATATTCTGTGTATTACAGCTAAATACATCTTTCCTGAGCATTCCAGATAAGGTGTTTTCACGTGTTTCTTTTTACTGTAGCCTCTTACTGGAAATACAGTGCTTGATATATTCCAGGACTAGCTTTCTTTTGCCTGGCTATATCGCACTGGTGGCTCATGGACATGCTGTTATTCACTTAATGGAATCAGCTCTTTTTCTATGTGTCATTTTTCAGTGATGAGTTTCCAGTTTGCTGAAGCTCCTGAACGTGATACTGGCACCTTGTATCATTACTACAAAGCAATATTTCTGTAACACCAGTTCTCCAGGTCATCTTATTCTGTGCTTGGGATATCCTTTTTCCATATTGACTTGCAATGTCAAATTGCCTTGCAGTTTTGTCACTAGTAGAAGTAATTAGCACAGTCCTGGTTTTGTGCCAAGACCATTAATGGAAAAATATCAAATAACAATCCCAAGGCAGATTCACAGAGATCTTTACTAGTTAGTTCCCTGTGCACCATGAACTTTATATTTTCAGAATAACCTATTATTGCCCTCTCTTAGGCACTTCTCTCTGTGTGTTACAATTGAAATACTAAAGCCTGTCTTTGCTTGTATCTTGCATTTTAACTGATGCAATAAACTATTCATTTTAAACCTATTTAACTAAATTCTTATTTCTGTATAGCTCTGTGGAAGTTCACTCCTGTTTTCACCTTTCTGCATTTACAATTATAAAAAAAAAAAAAAAAACACCTCTTTTTTTAAGTTTCATTGCAAGATCTTCCATGAGCGGGGCAATAGTGGTAGTGAAGTCTCTTCTGAGAGACACAGAGGCACCCATCTGCCGACCTGACGCACTCACTGGAGAGGTGTGCTGCTTACTGAGGGGCTTGAATCAGGGCTGTCACTGAGAGACTGCTGAGCCTGGTACAGCCCACTATTATCTGCTGCTGTTATTTCACATGGACACATTATCTGCTGCTGTTATTTCACATGGATACAGCCAGGAGCGGTCTAAGGGGTATCAAGAAGGACTGCAAAGCCCTGGGAGTGGCAATGAGGGACTCTGGAGCACAGATAGTTGTTTTCATCAGTTCTCCTGGTCAAAGGGAAGAGGTTTGAAAGAGCCAGTCGAATCGGGCAGTTAATTGTGGAACCAGTGCCACAGCCAAGGATTTGGCTTCACCAGGGACTCAAATTAAATAAATGCCTCTATGCAAATGTGTGTAGCATGGGGAATAAACAAGATGACCTAGAGACACACACATGCCTGCAAGGCTATGATCTTATTGGCATCGAGACGTGGTGGGATGGCTCATATGACTAGAATTTTGGAATGGAGGGGTATATGCCCTTTAAGAATGACAGACAGGGGATACAGAGAGGGGGGTCACCCTCTGCATCAATGACCAGCTGGAGTGCTTGGAGCTCTGCCTGGGGATGGATGAGAGGTTGACCGGGAGCTTATGGCTCAGCATTAAAGGGAGGGCAGGGACAGGTGATGTTCTAGTGGGAATCTGCTACAGGCCACCTGACCAGGAAGACCAAGGAGAGGAGGTCTTCTGTAGACAGATAGGAGCAACCTCAAGTTCACAAGTCATGGTCCTCACGGGGGACTGCAACCGTTGTGCTGTCTGTTGGAGGGACAACACAGCCGGGCATAAGCAGTCCAGGAGATTCCTGGAATGCTTTGATGATAACTTCCTTCTCCGAGTGATAGAGGAGCCGACAAGGAGAGATGCTATGCTGGACGTTGTTCTCACCAACAAGGAGAGGCCGGTGGGGAGTGTGAAGCTCAAGGGCAGCCTTGGCTGCAGTGACTGTGAAATGGTGGGGTTAAGATCCTTAGGGCAGCAAGCAGGGCACACAGCAAGCTCACTACCCTGGCCTTCAGGAGAGCAGACTTTGGCCTCTTCAAGGATCTGCTTGGCGGAATAGCATGGGATAAAGCCCTGGAGGCAAGAGGGGCCTAAGGAAGCTGGTTGATATTCAGGGATCAGCTCATCTAGGCTCAGGAGCCTGCGCAAACCTCATGAAGTTCAACGGGGCCAAGTGCAAGGTCCTGCCCGTGGGTTGGTGCAATCCCAAGCACAAACCCAGGGTGGGCGAGGAGTGGCTGGAGAGCAGCCCTGTGGAGAGGGTCTTGGGGGGGTCGGTGGGGGGAAAACTGCTGGGTCCAGCTCTGGGGCCCCCAATAGCAGAAGGATACGGACCTGCTTGAGTGAGTTCAGAGGAGGCCACGAAGATGCTCGGGGGGCTGGAGCAGCGCCCCTGTGAGCCACTATTAGGGCTTGGCATTTTGTGACTCAATGAAGTATTTGGTGTCACTATTTCAGGCACAAGTGCTATTCTATTATGGTTCACTAACTCCTGCAACAGCAGACTTTACAACTGTCCTGCAGTATTCTAAATTTCTGTCTAACTCCTTTTTTTTTTTTTTCTTTTAAAAAAAAAAAAAAACTATCAGCATGGTACAGAAAGAAAAGGTGTATGTGGATGTTTCTTTATGCTGATTAGATTTGTGTTCAAATCTCTTAGTAAACCATGGTGCCTTAGCAGGCCTTTGGAAGTTGGTTCTTCTAGTGGAGTCTTCTCTTTGTTATGGAGAAGATTTAACTGGGTCAGACTTTCTGATTATGATTTCCTTAACAAATCACTCATTTAAGATGCTTAAATTTTTATGTGGCATCAAATTGAGTAATCCTGTCATTTGTATGTTACTAGCTTGTAGATTAGCAGTCAAACCTGGAAAGATTTCTTAGGAGTTTTTTAAATTTTTTTATATACCTATTGGTCATGGACATGAATCAATCTTTTCTGCCCTAAGAAAAATGAACAGAACTTTAAAGATTATTTTGTAATGTTGGTTAAAAACATTCCTATTTTATGTACACATGCATATGTATGTGTGTGTATGTGTATATATATATATATGTATGTTAATTTAAATACAGGGCGAGTATAATTTAGTAAAAAAAAATCTTAAATGGTATTTATGTGTGTTATTAAACACACAAAAGAAGCATCATCCTAGCTGATAGTTGAATCTTGTTTCATTTTTCACATTATTTCTACGGAAATTCCCTGCCAGGTTACATCTCTGCTAGCAGTGGTAGGAGTTGTGGCAACCATTGTAAAGATCCATACTTGGTTCCCAAGAGAAAAAGCATTTTTTTTATGTCGGTGGTGACTGCTTGACCCTTTAAAACTTAGAAAATTGTTTTTAGAAAATTATATTCTGTGCAGCACACAGTGACATTGGTGGATCCTGGAAGTAGCATTCTGCTGATGCTTACTAGCTGATGTGTAGCCAGTTAACTAGGGGATATCCTGCCAAAATCAGTCCTTTGGAAAATGATTAATTTCATGAATGGCAAACTGCTTAGACAATCTGAACAGACCTGGTTATTTTAAGTAGTTCAGGATCTTCCCAAAAACAAAGGTATTTAAGAAAGGGCCAGGTATATATGCACTAATGGTCCTTTTTCTAACTGTCCCGAGATGATAAGGCATAGCAGATGATTCATTTTAATATTAATTATATACTTAACATTAAAATAATGGCGTTAACTCAGTTTTGTTCACCTGTAATCAGTGTCAAGAAACAGCTATCAGATTTTCTTGAAAGGTCTGTTGCAAGGCTGACATTCTTCATATAACTAGAGGTGTGTGTGCAGTTTCAGATATGTTACAGTTAATAATTCAATCACATCTCATATACACTAATGAATATTTTGCATGAGTGCTGGTTAATTTGATATAACTGAGAAACAAAAATGTGGCTGAAACCTGAATGCTGCTGAGGTAGTCAGAAATGTTTCAGACACACATGGGACTCTATTTTTTTACATATGAGACTGTCTTTATTTTTTGTAGAGGGATATAATGTTTTAACTGGTGAATAAAAAAGTATGAAGATCAATAATTTATGTATTACAATATACAAAACAATAAATTATTTTATTTTTGCTTTAAATATCTGAAACAATTGGCCATTCTTGTTTGATTGGAAAAATGTTAACCTCAGGTTTCCGAAACAGAGAGGGAACAGAAATCTGTTACTCTGATAACATACCTTATATGATACTTGAAAAATCTAAGGAAACTGTTTAAGTTGACAATTGCAGACAAATTATGCAATACTGCAGATTAAATCTAACTTAATATTGAATGAATGGGCTGAATGTTATTACATGAAAATTACTACTCAAATAGCAACTCAGCTGATGTGTGCACAGGCAGTCATAGTTGTCTTTTACTTAGTGATGTACAGGTGCTATTGATGTTAGTAAAAATAGATACTAAGCATACTTTCAGAATGTTCGATGAAGTCTCAGCTTCCTCATGAGAAGAAAATGCTACATGATTACCATTTGGATGAAAAGTCATGAAGAAAACTGGAAAATTTGGAAATGCAGACCAGTGACTGTTAGCATGCTATCTGAGCCCTGGAGGAATGATTGTTCTATATTTCAAAATGTTGGCATGAACTTAAGATTTTCTTGTAAATTTTTAATCCAGTTTAAGATGGTGGGAGAGAGCACGTTTTTTCAAGCTTTCTGAAAACAAAGTGTGTTGAAAATTGCCAAGCTCCTTCGCCTACTAAGTGAGCACATATATAGAGAGAGATATAAAAAAATATATATTACTTTTCCTTCCACAGATACTTAGAAAGTATGTCTCTGTCCATTTGCTTTAAGATATTTGACTGCTAGGACCAATATTTTTTCAATTTTTGAGTCTCCTATACCTAGGACTAAAAGAAGAGAAACTTCATCTGTGTATGCAAGAGTACTTCTGTCAGATTTTACAGATACAGAGATGTATACATTAGGTAGCAAAGTTGAGTAGTTTTGTGACTTCAGAATAATGAACTATTTGCATCTCTGTATTAATGTGGCATTTTTATTTATGTTGCATGGTAACTTGGCTGGAGTTGGCTAAAATGTATGAAAAAGACATGAAACTGTTAGAGCAATGAGAAGCAGGAGGACCATAAAAATGGCCAAAGGGCTGGAACATCTCTCCTGTGAAGAAAAACTGGGAGAGCTGGGGTTGTTCAACCTGGAGAAGAGAAGGATCTGGGGAGACCTTATAGTGGCCTTTCAGTACTTTAGGTGGGCTTATAAGAAAGACAGAGAGAAACTTTTTACTGAGGCCTGTAGTGACAGGGCAAGAGCTAACAGTTTTAAACTGAAAGAGAGTAGATTTAGATTGGATATAAAGAAGAAATTCTTCCCTGTGCGGGGGGTGAGGCGCTGGCCCAGGGTGCCCAGAGCAGCTGTGGCTGCCCCCTCCCTGGAAGGGTTCAAGGCCAGGTTGGACGGGGCTGGGAGCCCCCTGGGCTGGGGGAAGGGGGCCCTGCCCGGGGCAGGGGGGTTGGGACTGGGTGGTCTCAAACCATTCTATGATTGTATGAAAATATAAACTGTGAAGGTAGCTGAAATACATGTTTTTAATTATTGCTGCTTGTTTGGGTTTTCTCTGAAGCAGGTTGCAAACACCATAATTAATTGGATTTAAAAATTAAATGCTTCATTTGAGAAGCATAGTGATATGTATGGCTTGTGCAGGTGGCTGCCTAAGGCAGGTGATTGCTTAAATGTTGTGGGCTGTGAGACATGGGCATAAGCAAAACCACAGATTAGTCAGATCTGGCTGAAAGCGTGAATAGTTTTCAGCTGGAACTGTCTGTCATTAATACTTCATAAAATTAGTAAGAGATTTTGAAGACAAGAAGCAGCACTACAGGTGTATTATATTAGCTCTTGGTCACAATCCAGTGAGACTGATGTATATAGCCCGGTCTTTGGAGATATTTATTCTGTATCACAAAACTGTGAAATCTGTCCATATTCAGTGCAGCAGACAGTCTCGTGCCTCTCGAGCAAGCTTCTAGTCTGTCACATGGACATGTACGTTGGAGATCCAGACTGACACCAATTAGCACTTCTTGTCAGGACATGTATGTACCTCATGCCTGTGTGACTTTAGGAACAGTAGTATTACTTAATTGACCCTGATGCTTTTGTACAAAAAGGGGCAAAATCAAATTTTTTTAGGAGAGGAACTTACTGGTGCCAAGTTCAAAAACTGTTATTTTTGTCTTAAACAGTGACCTTTGAGAAAAATGTGTTATTTAAAATTATAGAACTCCCTTTCCTTTTTTAGTCACTCTTGGATCTTTTTTTTTTTTTTTTTTTTTTTGTTTGTTTGGTTTTGGTTTTTTTTTTCCAGACTGGAACACACGGATTGAATACAAGCCTGGTTCTGGCAGCATACCTTTGTTTCCCAGCATTCATCTAGAAACGTGTGATGGACCGGTTTCCTCAATACATACCACCATTGAATTACAGACCAATTACATTGGAAAGGGCTGTGATCGTGAAACATACTCAGAAAAATCTCTGCAGAAATTATGTGGTATGAATATAGCTTTCACTTGATATAATAATATTTTTCTACATAAAGCACCAGTTTCTCATGACCTGTAAGCATGTGATATGTGCATTTAGCTAAGCTGGTTCATTTTGGATAGTAGCAGTGAAAATGAGGGGAGTGGTGATATTTGGCTGGTGCTCCGTTCTTCTTTTCCTTCCCCCTGCTTTATTTTTTTTTCTCTTCTGCTCCTTTTCCCTTCTCTATTTTTACTCTTTCCTCATTCCACCTCTTTCTCACTCTTTATTCCCCCCTGCTACTAATGCTGGTGTAACAGTGTAGTGAGATTTTGGGTATAGATTTGCCATCATAGGAAGTGTATAGGATTTGATGAAAATTGAATCTCCATCTTGTGTTTCAGTCTTCCTGACTCAACTTTCTGTTCTGCTGATAAGTGCTGTGCCAGAGTAAAAACAAATAAAAAGTAAAGGAACATTTGGGGCAATCATTTGAGCAAAAATATTTAAGAAAAATTAATTTCAGAAAAGAGATATCCTAGAGGAGAAAGTTTTCCTAATTATTCTCTTCCCTTTTCCTGCTTTTTGATAACTCGGTCTAGAAAATACAAATTAATTTTGAAATGTAGATTAAATACTTGAGGATAGTGCTGTATTTTTGTGACTTTAAGATAATGTGTATGGCAAAGCAATGGCCGCACATTAAGCCATTTATCATTTGAATTTTACGATCTGCCGTCTCTTGTCCTCTTCTTAAATCCTGCCTTCTTAGAGTCCTCATTTGACACCCTGATGGTGTGGAACATTGATTCTCATCTTCTTCAAAATGTCTCTTTACCTGGCTCCTGTCTGAGCTGCAGCAGTAAATGTACTTTTTTTCTCCACTTAAATGCATAGATTTTGGTTTGAGGTGCTCTGGTGTATGGCTTACATTTGCTTTGATTGCCCCACAACAGTGTTGTAGATATGCTAAGATCAATACGATAACCTTTGAGAAATAATTTTATAAATGAAAATTTTCAGCCAACGTTACCAAGTTATTAAAAATGGAGAGCCAGTTCCCAGGGAAAAAGTTTGCAGTTTCCTATTACCTGTGGAGATTGGGAAAGTGAGCTAAAGGTGATTGGGAGTAGTAGCATTCTCATAAAATCTGAATATTTTCAACTTGAAAATTGCTTAGTTAAGATTACAGAAACAATCATATTTTTGATCCTGTATCTTTATCCAACTGACCAAGATCTTAGAAAAGCAGGAGAAACCCATCTGCCAGCAGTACGCATCTTTATCATGACATTAAAACTGAGAGGTTGAGCAAGGCTATGTGACCTATTGGGGATTTGATTTCATAAAATACTAACATTTTAGTAAAAATAAATATGTTATAGCTGAAGTCAAGTACTTTGCCTTCTCTAAGAACCTGTATTGACAGCAAAAAGAACATTGCTTTATGCCTCTGACTTAAAGTGCAAATGGCACAGTTATTCAGAGCAGACCACTATGTTACAAGATCTAAACCACCAAATGATAACATTGACATAAACCACTAATTGCAACTATATCCAACAATATTATAAGTGTAGGACTGAAAGTAGGTACCTTCTGCTGGTATATAAAGTTCCTTAGTTGAGGAAGGCTTTGCAAAGTCTAAGGGGTTGTTTGCAGTGTGGCTTGACTACCTTACCTGCTGACAATTAAGCAGTAGAAAAGATAATTTAAAGTATTTTTATTTTTCTCCTGAATAAACTAGATGTTTCCCAATACTAGTCCAATCTTAATTCATTGTCTGCACCATGTGTTAGGTTTAAGCTGGTGAAAAGCAGAATCATCAGAAACATTTCAGCAGATCTGTCAAGACCATTGTAGTAGTTGCAGGCAGTCTTTGAGCAGGTGGACAGATGTGCTGTCTAACATTGCTGCTTAACTTCTAGTTTTCACTCAGAACATCTGTGAAAGAACAGAATGTAAGCACTTGAGAAAATAGTTAGATTGTAAAAAGTGTATGTAAGTGGGGGGAAAAAAAAATCTCACTGCTGAAAGAGTATTTTTTCTTCTCCAAGGTTACCATATCTTCATAGAGAACAGGTAGAGTTGAAACTTGTAATCAGACTTTGATAAAATGGTTGGAAATTACATTGAACTTTACATCAGAACTGCATTTGGACTGGCTTACACTTTGGTATTTAGTATTTATTACCATCCCTAATGTAGAGAGAACTCTTGTGAAAACAGGTTAAAATATTTCTAGAAGTCCGTTTTCTCCCAGAAATTACCTTATTGTATCTAATAGTTGGATAAATAAATTCTTTGAAAAGGAAGAAAACCCTTATTTTTTTTTTTATACCAGTAAAGCACTGTACGATTGCAGAGTGCTGAACTGAATGATCACAGACAAATAGTCATCTGTGCCATATAAAATGCAAGATTGTCTCTCCATAACTAAGGACACAGTTTATAAATCCTGTGCTCATTTCTTAATTCATCTGTTGGAAATTTAGAGAATTCTGATGCTAAGAACAGTACATTAAAATTAATTTTTTATATGACTGATGGTTTAAGTCTGCTTTTTAATAACCCAGTGATTTGTACTCACTTTGACAGTCAAGGTGGGCAGTTTAAATGATTAAATTATGCTTGAGTCATTTTAAAGTCAAGGAGTTATTAGTGTTGTGCCTCAAAGCATTTTAGTAAGCATTTTTTCACCTTGTCATCTGACAATAATAAAAAATAAAGAATTTATAAAAGACACAATTTGGACGGCAAGAACATACCCAGAATAAATCTCACTAAAAAAAAAATACTCAGTTAAGGAGCCTAGAATGTGGTGGAAAGATGGCTATGGTGTTGTCTTCTCTCCCTCTAAGTGTAGATAAAATAGAAATTAATGGGATTGCTAAGTCTCACATATGGCAGATGGGAAACTGAAATATGGAAACACTGAGTATCAGATTCAAGGCGATGCTCCAGCTAAGAGGGCCTTTATCTCTCATCCTGGGTTGTGTGGGTTTGCAGGATGCTCAAAGAAAATTGTTGATCTGTTTGAAGTAGTAATTTGGGCTTGGTTGTATTTGGACAGTTAGCTTCCAGCTAAGCCAACAGTCTGGACCAATTCAGCAAGCAGCATCCTGGCACAAAGTCTGCAGCACGAACATGCAGGGTGGGGAGAGGAAGTAGGGCCAAATCTGTTAAGTTGCTTGTGAAAACAAACACCTTCATATGCAAGGGGTGCCTCAGGGGGTGTCAGTGCAAAACTGTGCTTAATGCAGTGGCTCCTGCATTATTCTGGAAGCATTTTAGAATAAAAGGGCATCAGCTTCTACATTTTGGAAGGGCACTGATCCAGTAGCATGGCAAGACTTTTGGGAATACCTCCAGATACATCCTGTTTGTATTGCGCCAGGTCTGTGTATGTATGCGCCTGAGCAGTTTGGGATGCTGGTTAGATTTATTAGGATTGAAACAATATGATTTCTTCCTGCTAAATCTCCCAAGCACATAATCCAATAGTTGTTCTCAGGACAGGATTAACACATGCTAACAGGATGAGGTTCCAAAGTAACCCACAAATCTCCATAAAAATATGGGCAGATAAAATAGAACCTGTTGAGCATGGTACTGATTACCCAAATGCTCTTACACAAGCCTGACCTTAAGTTGGGTAAATAAGGTAGTTTACTTGAGGATCTTGCTGGATCAGAGTTTTACAAGCAATATGAGAGACTTCCATTTTGGAGTTTTCCCACAGATTTTTTTCTAGTGGAAAAAATAGATATTTCCCATTTTTATGTCCAGAGTAGATTGAGGGAGGGATGAAGCTGCTTCTTTGAGCCTATAATTTACCTAATATAAGCATGTGCCCATTTAAAAGTATATTTCCTTCAATATACACCACAGTGCAAACAGTGTCTGTTTCTTCTGTAAGTTTAAAAGATTAACATAACAATTAACACAAAAGGAAATTGATTGAGAAAATTATGGTTCTATTTGTGTCCCGTGCAAGTAATTTTATTTTTTAGTGGCTTGAATTAAAAAAGAAAAAAAAAAAAAAAAAAAAGAAAGTTTATCACAAATTGTGCCATCTGAATAAATTGAGTTTGGTATATTCCTGTCGCTAACATCTGTGTATTAAGCAATGCAGTGTGGTCTATTATCCAGAATTACAACTTATAAAATAAATATACTTTGTCTCTGTGCTCAAATTCTAAACATGTAGGTGTTAGCTTTGATAGTACTATCACTTTAAAATAACCTCATTTTACCATAATAAATTTTGGAGAATTGTCTAAGAAATTCAGTTACTGAATTACATGAATATTTTCATATCGTTACTATAATACTTTTTTAAAAATCTGTACGATATAATCCCACACATTCTTGGCTTAAAGTTCTACACTCCTGCAGAGAGTTGGGATCTTTTCTCTCTCCTTGAATGCTGAAGGAGGGTAGGATATCTTACTAGTGTGGGTATTTTTATGAAGCTGTAGTTTGTTAACGATACTCTTACTTGACAATGCATCAACAAGAATGCAAAGATTGTGCTTTTTAGTCTGGGAAGCATACTTTCTGCTAAATGCTATACTTTACCAGCTGTGTAAAGGCTCTGGGTAGCTCATTACATGTTTTGAAAAGTGCCTGACAGTTGTTAGGCTGTAAGAAAAGACAGAGCTGTAAAGAACTGTGCTATTTTATCAGGTCCTGGCACCATATTGTTTCTGTTTTTTTCCCAATTAATTCTAATAAACAAATACTGTGTAGCTAGGGACCACTTTGTTAATGATTTAGTTTTGGGTTGGGGGAGTGGGGGCACTAACCTGAATTGTGAGTACCACTTAAAAGTCTTAGATTTATCATTAGACGAGAACACATGGAGTTACAACTGTCATGTGTCTGCCAGAAGCTGTCATTAAGGAGATATTATCTGTTCTAGGGTGCATACTGTGTATGTATTGCCATTCATACCAACTGTACTGGGAATGTCCTTGGCTGTCTACTGGACGTTAGGTGACTTGTCCTACATTCATCCCCACTGTACTCTATTCTGCAACATATCTTCCCCACATACCATATATCTTCATGCTCTCAGGGAGAGACGACGTAAAGCTTCCCAGCTGGATGTAGAGAATCTGGGTTTAGTTTTAGCAGTTCTTGAAATAACTGAAGAAATGTCATTAATGAATTTTAGAAAATAATGAGAAGTTTCGAGAAAGAAAACTTTAAAATACTTTCTATAGTTTCCTGTGCAATACATTTAATCTTGAGAACTCTTGCTGGTTTACTATGGTCAATATTTTATAATGTGTATATGATTTGACAGTGAAGCTAGTAGGACCATTTGGGTAGTAAAAATAATCTAAAGATTGTGAATCATAACCCTGGCCTGTATTAAATTAATCTTCACAGCTTTTTCATTAGTCTCTTATCACGTTATTCATTGCATATCATTTGCAGGAGCTTCCTCAGGTGCTATTGACTTGTTACCATCTCCCAGTGCAGCAACTAACTGGACAGCTGGGCTTCTCATGGATAACAATGACATGATTTTTAAATTTGATGGAAAGCAAGGGGCCAAAATCCCAGATGGAATAGTCCCAAAGAATTTAACTGATCAATTCACCATCAGTCTGTGGATGAAGCATGGACCTAGTCCAGGATTAAGAGCTGAGAAAGAGACTATTCTCTGCAACTCTGACAAGACCGGTGAGTCTGTGTGTTGAAAAAATGTTAGGCAAAGGGCGTAACAAAGCTAGTAGAGTTACCATCTCTCCTCATTTAATTTGATCTCAAAAAAAAAAGTTACTAAGGTCAGATGGTGCCACTCTAAGCATTGCTGACTTGATAGCTTATTGACAGGACTGATGACTGACTAAATTTCAAGCACTTGTCTTCATGGATAACCTCTGTGAATACATCTGTAGATTTTATAGGAACTGGTTTAATTTTTTAATTATTTAGATTGGGAAAACAGTTGTAATTCTTCATTGAAACTAGTTATATTAAATATTGATTTGGATTTTATTTATTAGTTTGGACTTAATGCTTCTATAGTTCAGGAAGATGCCTAGCATATCTGGTTTCCCCCAGAACCATAATGATCCATGGTTTTGGGAGAAGTCAATACTTTTGGGGTTTTTCAGTTGGTTGGTTTTTGTATTTTAGGTATATATTGTTTTCAAACACATTCACCTAAACAGAAGTGTTGATGATAGTTCAGATCACTGATCTTATCGGTCTCTCCTTTCAGAGATGAACCGGCATCACTATGCCCTGTACGTGCACAACTGCCGATTAGTGTTTCTGTTGCGCAAAGACTTTGATCAGGCTGACACCTTTCGTCCTGCAGAGTTCCACTGGAAACTGGATCAGGTACCTGTGGTTTTCTTTTCTCTTCTCTGTAACCCATCTTTCTACCCCTTTAGAAATCATAGAGAACAACTTAAATCCTAGCATAACTGCTTTGGGAAGTCAGAAGTCTATTGCAATTATGTTGCAATTTGTAACTGTTACGACTAATTGGGATACGCATAAAAAGAGATGAATGAGTTAACTGGGTTGAGTCATTTTATACAGTAGGTTTTTTAATTGAGTGATTTTAAACAGTAAGTAAAGGTTTATATCCTTCAGCAATGGATAGAGACATGACATTGCACATAGTTCTTTAAAAGTTTTCCATATATCATAAAAAAAAAATCTACCTTATCAGCACAATGGAAGTGATGAAAACCTTTTCAGTAAAGAGTATGCTGACACACAGAAAGGCATTTGTAATATATTGTAAAATCTAATCTGTAGACTTTTACTTCCATCTGCTGTGTTGTATGTAATTTCTCCTTATAATGAGGAGTATATCGCAAGGAAATTATTATTAAAGAGGTAAGAGTTGCCTTTCATAAATTTATTAATTCTAAGCAGGATAAGGATCAAAGACGGATGAAAGAAGACAGACTTCAGCAAAGTAGTATTTTCTCAAAGCAAGTTTCTTAATGTCTTTGGGACCAAACTGTGATATTGAAGATGTAGATATAGGAACGGTTACTTTCCTAATTCTCCTTCAGACTGCATATAAAAAGATGATCTTTGTCATGATTATCAGATGAATGTGGTAAGAAACCATGTGATGATCATAGCACTTGCCGTTTATTTCCCTTAACTGGTTTGGAATCAGTTTCTCCTGTACTTGATATGAAATCTTACAGTGTCTAGAAAGGGGTAAATTTATATTAAATCATACTGAAGATTACAAGTCATGAATAACTGATGTCGCTTCAGATAATGCTGTTCTGAGTGCTGCAGAAGGATTTGTATTTGTACACTGTATACTAAGCATCTAAATTAATGATAATACAAAGTTTATGTAAAGTATTTTGACTTACAGAGTTGAATGCAATCAACTTCTCTTCTATAGCCTTACCATGAGAAGGTACATTGTGATGTAAATCCTAAAGGAATCCAAAGTTTTGAATGAGGGATGATGGAATAAGTCCTTGGAGATATTTTGAAATTCAATCAATTGTACTCTGATTTGTGTTTCTGAAGAGAAATTATTTTGTTGAAGCCATCTTAGCAAGAGCATATACTAAAGGCAGTCCAAAGTAGTGTTTGACACATTAATTCTTTTCATTTCTACTGTTTGGTTCTAAACTGCATATTTCATTGTCTGCCAATAATAATTTGTGTAACCTAAAATACGCTCCCAAATTGTAGCGTTGCAGTTGGGGACTGAAGGGAGAATCTTTCTAACTACTATTGATAACTCCTACATGATGGAAACCAGAGGTAGAAAAGATTTTTTAGGTCACATAAATTAATTTCCTTTAATTCAGCTACTATCAACTGATTTCCACAGTGTACTTCAACTGCTCTTTCTAGCTGAAAAAGAACGTAAGATTAAAGTATAAATAGTTTGTTATGGGTTGTGTGACTAGACTTCCATGATGATTAATTTATATCATCGTGGTGTTACTATTGTAGGTTGTGTCATGAAGGGACCTAGTAAAGATTGCTTCTTTACCTCTTCTTCAGTGCTCCCTCTGGCCTATGTAGTAGAGTAAATTAAAAGAAAGTGAAAATAAAACATACCTGAACAGGGCTGGTAAGGAACTTGCATGGTTTGGAAGACAAGGCAGACAGAAATTTTCAAGTTAAAGTAATAAAATTACGCCATCTTCTAACTATCTACCTAGTGTTGTACCATAGAAAGCACAGGATAATTTAAAACCACATCAAAAAGCTAGTTAGCTTCCCACTACAAACTCCTCTGGATCTCAATATGAAAAGAAGGTAGGGCTAGGTCTTCAAAAGTAGATTAAGTGCTCGAGACGCTTCTGAAAATCCTACCAGTTGATTATTTGCATATTTAGGTACTGAAATACCTCTGAAAATCTAACCTTCAGAACTGTTTGTTCTGTAGTGGCATATCCTCAGATTTCTTGTTTTTTTAAGAATAGCATGGAAATTAAGCTGTACCTAATTGTTGTACAGTTTGTCACCATCTGCACTGCACTGGGATACGGGATGCTGTAGATGACATTACATATATGACTCTGGAAGACAGTTCAGGGGCTGGTACCAAGCACAGCCATAGTAGAGTGAAATGTGGCAGAGTACTTTATTGCTGAGCCCGCTTTATGATTGCGACAACAATCCATAGCTTGTTTTTGCTGAAGGAAATCTGGTGACCTTGGAATAGGGTGAAGCATAAACTAGTGAATTCATTTATCATTCTTACTGCAGTGTAGTAAAATTTATTATACCAGCTGCTTTGGGCTCTACTTAGTCCATGAGACTACTCATTCTTTCAAGGCACTGACCAAGACTGTGAGCTTATTGTCATTCCAAGTTTAATTTAATTCTCTAGATCTCATTTCTGTGGTGGGTGGGTGTGGCACCCATCTTAGTTGTAGACTCCATTCTTGGCTGAATACAGGGAGTCATGCAACATTTTATATAGCTACACCTGAGCAGTGCATCTGAAGCCTTGTGATACAATACAGCCATCGTAACTGTCACGCATAACAAGTGTCTGAAACCTCCACATAATAGTGACTGCCAAGTTAGCTCTGGGAAGATTGTGTCTTTTAGTTCATAGGCCTAAGGATTTATTTTCAGTATGGCTTTCAGAGTATTTAGCCCTACCTGATACATTAAACTTAATGGACTTGGCTAGGCTAATTTTTTACTTTTGTGCTGAGGATGCATGGCCTCATACGGAGAGTGCTGTAACCCTGGGCATGTGTGCCTTTAGTATTGAACTGCTAACACATGAGATGATTATGTCTGCAAAAAGTGCTAATAATCAGAGGTAACAGACTTCAAGGTGGAGGTATCCTTGTTACTTATAAGAAACATGGGGAAAAAAAAGAAAATTACATAGTTTGCTTTTTTCCCTCACTTTCATCCTTCTGGAAACTATTTTAGTTGTGAGAGAATCCATTAGTAGTAATCTGTAAGAAAAGGTACCAGAAAGAGCCATGTTAAAGAAAATCCATGTGAAGTCTCTAGTGCATGCTGGCTGATAAAAACTGCATGGTTTTCCCAAACAACTACATTAGATGCCCAATTAGGGGTGGTTCCTCCTTTTACTTATTCCCAATTACTTGGAAGTACAGGTGTTTCCTTGTTTCAGAATCATGACCTTTCTTCTGAGTTTCCCATGCAAGGGTTTAAATTGGGTATCATGATGTGTTTGTCAACTTTTTACAATTCCTTTTCTCATACTTTTAGCTGTAAGAAACTCTTTAAACCTGAGAAGCTATTACAGAAAGCTTTGTCACCAAAGTCACTAGCAGGCACCTAAATCATCATCTAATTGTCTCAAATGGGTAGGAACACAGATGTGATTTTAAGTGAGTAGTTTAGGCATCCAAATATAAATTTGGGCCATCTAAGAATAACATATGAAATATAAAAACTGTTTCTTTGATTTTCCTAGAAAGCTGTGATGATTTCTTTTAGAGTTTCCTTCTATTGGGATGCTCACATGCCTATATGCTCAATTTAGGGACATGTGACTGGTTTTAAGAAAATAATCAGATTGTACAGCCTCCTCTTGCACGCAGGAAATAACTGCATGTGGGATGGGTCTGGTAGGGGACTGAGCTTTCTGAACTCCATATGGCTCAAAGGTACTTTTGGAGACTTGGGAGTTGGTGAACTTAACTTATATCTCTGATCACAGTTCCCTTCAGCCTCTGGTGCTTTGTCAGACTTTGTCAAATTCCTTGATGCAACTATACCAGGACTGCAAAAGAGATCAGTTTCTAGTGTGATTATGTGTATTAGAAATGGAGTTTTGTTGAAATCAGTGGGAAAATGTTAACTGATTTTAACAAGGGCAGAATTTCAGCCTAGAGATGTTTAAAAATCAAGTCTTCTCACTTCTTTTTCTATCAATGCAAAGGTATTTCCAAAAGCACTTCAGGGACCTCTGTTAGCAACTCTGTTGAAAAGGTTCGAACTAGTGCCCCTTCCTCTCACTGTCATCCACAAGGAAAACCTCTTCTGGTCCTCAAATTTGTGCTGTAAGAAGTGACAATACTTGTGTATTCCCTATTTCTGGTTAGTATAGTGAGAATTCTCTCCTTCAGTTTATGCCCATTTTAGCTGTTGTTTTCTATAGCCCACATAGAACCTAATCAAAATAATAGTTTGGATAATGAACCAAGGCATTCAAGCCTTTGGTGTCAGTGGAGAACATCACATTAAATAGGACAATGCTCAGTGTATTTCACACTGTTCATCATGGATATTACATTTCTTCTACTAATATTGCAGATAGTCAAGCCAAGAGGTGTTTTTCCTTCCCATAGGTCAACAGAATAGGGATACTTTTGTGAGTGGGAGAAGGGATCTTAGCCAGGGATAAACATTTTTTTCATGTACTTGTTTTTATTCACAATGGGAAACTATTTTCTGTTTTATACCCATGTTATCATCCTGAAAATAGTCTTCCAGCTCACAGGCAAAATTGGTATTGATCCCCTAAAAAACAGGGAATGCGTTGTATGATCTGGAGTCATTCTAAGTCGGCAAAAAAACAGATAAACATGCAGAAAGTTATTGTTTCTTTTCTAATATGAGATAAATTGCTTTGAATAATCCAAAATGAACCTGCACTGCTTTCCATTGTGGAAAACCCCCAAAACAATTACTTTCACAATAGGAACTGTAGGAAAAAGTTTTAAATAGATCTGAATATGATGCGTTCTATCTCTGTGTGTGCACATAAATACTGAAGGATGCAGGCAAGGTCTCCATTAACATTTAACCACTTCACTGACCAAACACAATAGGGTCTCCTACCTGTAGTAGCAGTCTTGTCTAGTCAAGCCCTTCATTCCCATTTACTTTTTAAAATAAGCTACTGTGCAAGGACATGATAGAGCAGGAACTGACTTTTAAAGGAATATGTTACATGATAAGAGGGCATAATGAAAATCTGGACCTTTTGTTAGTTAAATTAGCTATTTCCATTAAAATAGATAATTTATGAGTGAAAGTTGTTCTTATATGCTGGATTTTTAGAAATTGGTTAGTTGTATGCATCTATTTTTGAGAAGACAATCATTTACGTTATGAAAACCCTAAGTGACCTCCTTCTTGAGAAGCTCAGAGAGAAAATGAGTGAATATTTATGGAAAGTACATAGTATTCTCAGTCCTAGAGGGTTATAGGTGTGCAGAGGAGATAGAATGGAGCAAGCTTCCATCATCTATGTGCACTGAATTTCACCTCTACATAAAAGACCTCAGGCTTCTCAGTGCCATACTTTCCAACATGATGACCTATTGAAAGTCAACTTTTTTTTTTTAATGATGAAGTTTAGTTGTTTAGTTTTACTTGAAGCTCAAAGGAGTTTCTTATGCTCTTAATCACTCATTTTACAAATTGGTATGCAGACCTGAACTGCTCTATGCATATATCTATAATAAAACTGCAGAAAGAAGTAAGTTAGATGTTTTCCTACAGAGCCAGTAAGAGATAAATGGTAAATGAATCATACTAATCCTGCAACAGAGATGAAATAATTCCAGGAGTTAAAAAGTCTTTGCAGTATCCATGAAACCCCAAGTGTCTTATGTTATAGCCCTGTCTATTTTGACACAGTTTATTTACCAGTTTCCATCTTTAAATACTCTTTTGACAAATTTTTATTCATCATCTTGCTTCAAAACAGATTTTGCTAGCACAAGGACAAGTCAGCAGTGCTGATAAATGCCAAAAATATTTGAGATTCCAATTGACAGAAGCTTGTTTAAGATATAGTTTTAATGCAACTGCGATATCACTGCTAAAAACAAAATCTTGACAAACAAATCACAGTGGCTGGCAAGAACTTGCTTTATGACGTACAAAAACTCCTTCGGGCCAGCTCTGAAGTATTGGCTATAAATTGGCCTGGTTTTGTGCATTTCTGATATTAGCAGTCCAGCCCAATGTGAAATGCAGTGAAATGCTCTGTGCTTCTGTAAAACTTGTATGACTCTAGGGAGCAATCAAGCTGCCTGCAGAAAATATTTTTTAATTTATCTATTTGCATTTACTTGAAAATTGTTTGGATGTTTCTGTGCATTTGTATTCCGCGTTTATCAGTTTTCTCATTTTTCTGACTGTGACAGTTTTATTACATTGGTATAGGATTTTCAAACCTGTTCATGCTGGCATACTGTTCCCAAAGACTTAAGATGTGCTAGGTCAACTCTTCTGAAAATTATACCTATTATGTGTTGTCTTTCATCTCTTAAATGAGAAACGGTTATTCACATACACAGTTATGCTCATTACCTAGGGAAGTTAGAAGTTAGAAATGTTATAACGAGCAAGCCCTTTAGACCCTAAGACACCCATTTTTTGATCAAGTCAAAGAAGAGGGGGAAAAAAAAAAAAAAAAAAAAAAAAAAGAGCCAGGAAAGAAATTCTTTATAGAATGAAAAAGAATTGAAAACTGGCTATAGTACCATGAAATAATAAGTATTACACTTGTAAAGCATACTGTGGAAAGGCCCCCAAACCCATTTGATTTCTTATATAGAGAATATATTGATATGGAGTTAAAAATATGCCTAAACAGGCTGGAGGAAAGTGTCTGTTAACTTGCCTTGTTTCTACGGTACTGTGGGAACTCTATAAATGTGAAACCCAGAACAAGAAATTCCCAATTGACCTATGCATGTGAAGATGAATAGTCACATTTGTTTTCTTATTTATCAGCTGTTTTAATATTTATATTTTCCTTGTCCCTGATTTATCAGTTATACCACCAGAGATTGGACAAAACGTGTACAATCTGTTTTGAAAACGTTGCTGAAGAGCAAGATCTGTTGCTTGGGCAATTTGCTAGGCCTCTATGTTGTTTATCTTTCAAGAAAAGCAGACTAGCTTTGGAGCACTCTGGTGGTGTTTGAAGCACTTCACAAAGGTGGGACTGACATCTCTATCCTTTCAAACGCAGGTTAAGAGATAAATAGCATGTGCTATCAATAAAAATACATTCATTTATCTGTGTGCATGAGCTGTTTATTCCAGCCTTGGAGCCATGGTTTCTGGATGTCTGCAGTTCAGGAAGAAAGTGTGGTGTTGTTTTTCCATCGATTTATTTTCCACATCTGGATAGTCTTTTGGCAATACCAAAGCCTAGAAATGCATATGTCTAAGCATGTGATGAACAATTATGTAAAAATGCAAAGCTGAGCAGCTTTCTAGTTATATAGTTAAAAAATAACACAGGGTGCTGCCTAACTGTAGTCATCAAGTGTTACTGAACTGACATGCTTGCTTGATGCAATTTAGCAACAAGGAAGGTGGATTATAATAGAATTATTTCATCATGAACAAGCTATGGATCTAATTTACTAAGACACATTGAAGTTACAGCATGACAGCACAAAGACATGCTGCAGCTACAGTACATAATCAGAGCTTTCAGGTGCTTTATCTGTCAGTATGATTAAGCAATTTCATTATTTAATGAAACCATCCATATTTTTGAAACCTTTTGTGAAAATAGGTTTTACACATTTCGAGTTTCAGGGCTACAAAAAGAAGCTCCCAGCATGCATGCAGATTAGTTTACAAACTCTTATGCTTCACTGCACTGTTGTCACGATGCAACAGTGAATATAGATTATATGGAAGGGTTATTATTTGAAAGCCAGATACTTTATTTTCTAACGCAGTTATCTTCTTGCACTCAATAAGACAAGCAAAAAAAAAAAAAAAATCCTCATTCCAGGACTTTTTCCATTGTGCTCTGGGAATGCTAGATATGACCCCTGAGAGTTTCATGAAGCTCATAATTGATTATTGAAGCCCATTAGGCCACTGGGCATGCAGCTTGTTATACTGCCAGGTTGGTGACTATGTGCAAAAGACACCTCAGGGAGTGCATTTCTCTGAGGTTAATGGAGTCTTTTCTTATGGAATACAGGTTGGTAGACAGTAGGAAATAACATGGTCTTACAAGCAGAACTTTTCTGGCCAATATCCAAAGCAGAATTAATGGCAAGAAGGGGTCATTTGCACATCTCAAGAACAGCTGCTGGTTTGAGAAGAGCAAAATATTAATAATGTGAAATTCTGGCAAAGGAAAAAAAAATGGTAGATCACATTATGGTCAGATTTCAGTGAACTCAGTCTACCACATGTAGCAAAATGAGTGGAAATCTTCCTATTGTATTGTTGTCCATAAATCCAACTTGTTATTAAACTAGGAAACTGAAGCTTACGGAAATCAAATTCTTTGCTACTGAAATGTGCATTAAAATGGAAGTAGAACTTGATCTACTAATCTTCCCTTTTTATATTACCCATTAAATTTTATTTTCGTTTATTTACTATTCAGGTTGTAATAGATGTACTTGGTGCAACCTTGGCAGAGAGATGGACTTCGTATGTTCTCTTAAATTTACTTCCAGCCTTGTTATTTATGACTCTGTAATTAATGCCTAATACTTTAAAAATATATTAGTGTGGTTGATAATGGTTTCATGACACTTGTATCAGTAATTTGTTATGTGGAAGTGACCATATAAGCAACTCCACACCTGACCATATAAGCAACTCCACACCTAAGACTGTAGGAGACATTTAGCTTTAGTACAGATTTGTCAGTTCTCACTATACCACCTCCCCGGATCATCAAAGCCAATTTTCTTACTTAGAGAACTCTTGGGATGTATTAGCAATGACTGTGGTGTGTAAGCCAAATGTTTATGATTTACATGATTTTGAAAAAATATCAATTTTACTTTTCACAAAGAGCTCTACTTTTCTAAGATATTGACTGTCCTAAGACATAGATTTAAAAAACATTTTGTATTCACCAGACTTTCAGGAGAATTGATATCTATTGGCCATATTGAATTATTTTGTTATTAGTGGGGTTATTTGCAGCCAAAAATAAAAAGTACCTGAGGGCTGCATTAAGCATTAGCAAAGCTGGTGTGTCAGTGCTTCCACTGGTGTAAATCTGCCCTGTTCTCAAAGCAACTGCACTGACTGGGAATCCAAACCTTTGCTTTCTTACCAAACAAATCCACGCCCAGTAAGAGTAAAGGGGAGGTCAGCAGCTTTTAAATAAGGTCAGGGTAACTGTGCAGCTTTTTAATTCAGTGCCACCAATTAGAAATTAAGTCTTCAAGATGTGCTTGGATCCATGAGCTTTGCCAGATCATGACAGAGCCAGGGTTACTTCACAGTTTAACATTAACCAGCATCTCAGCCCTGATCATGTTACAAATAATTGTGAATCCATATATAGTTTAGAAACATTATTAGTGCTGGCTAGAAAATGGGAATCCTTATGAATAACTTCATGCCTTAAAAGCATTTTTTACTTTACAGTCATATATTTTTAAGCAGGAAATGAACCTTACAGAAGCTTCCTAGGCAGCCAAAAGCAGGATCCTCACTTGAATTTTCCATTAGCAGAAATTGTTTTCCAGTGAAACTGTAGGTTTCTAAGCGCAACTTTAATGTTAAAAATTGGAAGTTTATTGAATCATAATTTCAGGAAAATTACTGACATGCTTTAGTATTATTATTGATAGCTGCAATATTTTTATTAGTATTACTTTTTTTTTTTTAGTATTTGCATATGAAAGACATAAAAATCCTACATCAGCAAGTAAATTTCCAAAAAGAAACATCACTATAACATACATGTTGCACAAAGTTCTACTATCATATTATAGCTTCCAAGTTTTAAAGTATCCTCACAGCAGCGAGTTAAGTTCCTATTCCTAATTTACTCATGCCTGCTCAAAAATAGATGAAAAGCTGCAGGCTTAGTCCACAGATCTTTCAAGACCTGCACTAGTGTGCTTCCAAATGGACAATTTATGGTATTCAAGGCTCTGAAGAATTTTACTGCATTTTTTCAAGCAGTTGGTCAGAGTTCAGGGTCTTGCTAAGTTATTTTTCCAATCTTACAAGGGCTGTTTTATTACAAATTCAGCCTTTTCCCTTTCAATTTGTTTACTTCAATTAACCTGTGGACTCAAATTTGTTCAGAGCAATTTACTGTTGTTGTTGTAATTGGATGCACAGCCTGCATGGCATTTTTTATTCTTTGTGTAAGTGGCCTCAAGCTCTCTCATTGAGGCATCTCTGCTGACATCATTGGATTTGGATGCACTCCTGAGTACGGGTTTGCTGTAATGCTCCATGGCCAGCACGGAGACCCTGATTTCAAATTCAGTCTTCATTTTCTGTGTTCTGAATATTTATCTGAATGTGGATGATTTAATGAAGATTCTTGCAGTAACTTATCACCCAGTGCTCAGCTAAAGTAAATAGAAGAATTGGGATCACAGTGAAGTGATTTACAATTCAAACAGAAAATTACTTTATTAATCTAACTCTAGTGTGCATGCAATAGAAGACCATACTACACTGTATGCAGAGGTAACAGGAAACATCCAGTTTCCTTCAGGTAACTGCTATAAGACCTTTCTGAAAGTCACGCTTTGATTCCTTGCAGTACTGTTCTTCCCTTCCTTGACTATCACCTTCTAGTTCAGGGGACTAACTGTGTTTTGATTTCAGAAATACACAGCCCTGAGCTGGCATACCGTTTACCTATGGGCTTATCTTTGCAGTTACAGTGGTTTTCATTAAACTATTCATAGGCTTACATATAAAAGCCTATCTAATTTGAAGTTTCAATTGCAGTTTTCATACTTGATAAGCAGTTTGTTTTGTTTTGGCATTTAGGCACAAAGAATCAGCCCAGAAATAAATCTGCACCTACATTAATCACTGGCTAATTAAAACACAACCATGCCCTTCTCTCCCACCCTTCAGTTTTGTGTCATACATAGCAATGGCTTGGACTTACAAAGTCTTATGAGAGAGAGTTTTCTGCCAAGGCTTTAATTGCTTGCTTTGGAAATTTTCAGGAAAAGAATAAATCCTGTTTAATTGTTCACCACACAGGTTTTCATAAAGGCTCAGGAAATCAGGTTAACCTCCAATTTCTTATGTGCTCTTGAACTTTTTCATCAGAAATGCTGAAAAACTTCTCACTAGGTGCCTCTTTCCTCATGACCTTGACAGCTGGGTGACTAGCCATCTTTACCGTGTTTGAAAACCTTCCTCAATCATTCAAGCCAATGAATCAGTTCTTGATGTGTGCATGGACTAAAGTATCTTAGGATCATCCACCAAAAAACCCTTATCCTTTAAAAAGATATAGACTCCAGTACTTTATTCCTGCTTTAGTTGCTAAATTTTATTGGCTTTACAGGAAGTAACAATTTCTTGAAAACTTGAAAGAAAATATCAACAATTCAATATTTCCTGAAATTTGCACACTAAATACATCAGATTCTGCTAGAAATGTCTGAGTGTCAAGCGTGGAAGTGCTATTTTTAACCTTTGGTATGAGAAAGCGTGTATCTGACTGCTTTACTACATTGAATTATCCACACATGAATTATCCACACACTTTATTGATGTATCATATGTATTTGTATGCATTGAGAATGAAGATTATGTCTAGAGTAACAGAATATGAAACCTGCATGAGTTCATGCGTTAAAGGTGTCTTAACTTCATACCCATAATTTCAAATTCAGAATACAAACAAGTCCTTTTTAGTAGCCAGAAATGCAAATGTTGCTTTTCTGTAATTTTTTCAATATACCATACTCTCATTTTAAAGTACATTATTAATTTGTACAGTAAGTGATGTTGTCGTCTTAACCTAATCAGCAAAAGTAATGCTACATAAAAATTAACAATTCCTGTGCACCAAGGGATGGGTAGTTGTATGCTTGCTGTGCCTTTGAGGGGCGCACACGGCCCCCCACTGTTTGATGCTCTCACAGATTCACTTTGATAGTTGGCTGTCCCAGAGAACTGCCTCTTCTCTGATAATAAATTTGCTATGCTTTCAGCTGTGATTTTGGTATGACAGATATAGTATAAATGTGATTTCTCACACTAAGTGCATCCTGTCTTCACACCCTTCAGACATGTTTAGTCATTATCACGAAACACTTGATATACAAGCCCTTTCAGGAGCTTCAGAATCTTTTATTGTAGTGCTAAAATGTGAGAGGATAAAAACTGTTAAATGAAAAAATAATATTTAAAACTTGTGATTCAGAAGATGCTTTGTCATACTTCAAGAGTAAGAATAAAAATTAGATGAAAAAAAATATCTCAAAAGGAGATACAGGTCTCTTCTATACACCTCCAGGTACAGATAGACAAGAGATACAGGGTTACATATCAAAATATGTATTTTGCATTTATTCTTGGGATTTTAAATGACTTCTTTCATAAAAGGCAAACCTGACAATATTGTTTTTTTAAAAAAGCAAAGTTTTATTTTATAGTAGTGGTTTCATCTGCCACCCGTTAATATCTGTAAGTCTGCTTCTTATCCGAGTAAAAGAGAAACATTTTTATATGAACTTAATTTCCATAAAGTTTTCTGTACAAAATTATCAAAAAACTCAGCCATCTCCCATAATTTTTCTTCACAGCATAAATGTTAGGTTTCAGAAAGAACATGACTCCACGTATTTCCTGTGCAATGGTATAAATTAGCTCAGGTTTGATGGCACTACAGTGGATATTAACAACAAACCAAGTAGAGCAATCATTAGTCTTGGGCAAATAAAGTAAGTTCTGAGATAGTAGTGTTATGACACATGGGTATCTCTCATTAATATTTCAAATCTTCTTCAGTTGCTGAGTGTAATCTACCTGTATGTGATGCTGTACGTACATAAACCCAATTCCGATCTCCATTTCATAGTTCAGATGGATAAGGTCATACAACTGAAAATGTCTCATGCATGCAAAATTCCAAACATTATCTGGTAAAGTCACAAATATAGCTGATAACTAATTACCTCTGTATGGTATATAACATATAATCAGCCTGTCTGCAAAATGCCAGCTATGTAATTAAAGGCCCAGCAATTATCATTTCATTAAAGAGACTGTACATAATATTTGGGTTGTATAATTTCCTGACTTATCTTTGAGTATAAATACAGAAGCATGGATATACAACTGTTCTTCATTTTACAGAAATTATTAAGGTAGCCAGATATGACTCATGGCCACCTTTTATCTGCAATAAAAACAAAGTAGCAATTGCTTTTCTCTGCATTATGTCTTAATTACCTGCTGGAACTGAAGTAAATACAACACTAATCTGTATGGGGAAGGAATGTCTATATCTTATGTGTCTTTCTGCAGTTATAGCCACCTCCATCTCAGACTACAGCAATATTCAAAATTATTATGGTAGTGGGATCCCATATGAATAAAACTAAGTGATTCTCTGGAAATATCCTCTCAATTTAATGTAAGAGTTGTGTAAGAGGAGGAATTCTTTTATCTCTGATTTGCACTGTGCACCTCCAACACAGCAAATGTCTTTCAAGTAAATCACCTTTCCCAAAATGTGGAAATCGTGAAAGGGTGTTTAATGCCTGTGTCAGCTATGTCTTTCTTTGCTGAGTATGTTTAAAGGAACCCTTGCAAGCTTGCAAGCAGTGTCAACACTTCCTTCAGAGATAGCAAGCCTTTGAAGAGGGATTTGCCAGGTGATGGAAAGCCTTCAAAGAGCCAGCAGTACCATTTTCAGCAATATAGAGGTCATGACCAGGGGAGCTTTCTTATGCATGCAGACTACACAGCCCAGGAATGCTGGTATTTTCCAGGTGGTAAGTGATAACTGGGGTATCAAGACTGGATATTTACTTTATGAATGAAAAATAGTACATAGCGCTTCTTGTGGGATTTGAATAAAGGGCGTCTAGATCTTCGGTCTAACGGAGTGAGTGATGTGTGTAGGTGGGAATGTGTGAGAGGAAGGAGGAGGACAAGAGAGGAGGTCTCTTCAGAATCTGGTTTTCAGAGCTGAGCTGAGCCCAAGTGTTTCCCCTCAAAAGCAAACAAGCCACAACTAGCCTGTTTGCTTTGTCTCTGGAGTCTAGTTTGCATTAATCACACTCTCTGCACCTTCATAACATGTCGAAATAACTGACTGAAACAAGCATTATATTTGTTCAGAAACCAACAGCAAGGGAAGGATATATCATACTGTTTTGAACAGTGACAACCTCCTTTTGCTCAGAGAGAAAAAAAATACTCAGTTCTTGAATGCCCTTCAGGAGCATGGCCTGACTTCTCAGCTGCCTAAAATCTCAGTCCTTGGAGCATCAGGCAGTCAAGACGCCTGACTTAAATGTAACCTTTGAGTATTAGTATTTCAGTCAGGCTTTTAGAAAGCAAAGTGAAAAAAACCCAGTATATTAATATTTGAAAAGTAATTTCAAAGGATAGGAGGGCTTATTTTGTGTTAGCACTCCTAGTCTTTTTTTTTTTTTAATTAAGTATTATTAGCATACTGAAGAGTGTTTTGTTGGCTTTCTAGCAAATAATACGTGTTTCAGGAGGCTAGTTCAACATGTATTTCATTTAGTTTATGAACAGAACTCCATTTGCAGACCATACGTATTACTGAGCCCTCTGAAGAGTGAAAAATAAGTTCATTGCAAATCTCTTAACAGAAATATCTAATAGGCAGAATCTCTGCACGTATCATCTGAGCATAAGGCAGGTCTGGGAGATCAGAGAAAGTGGTTTAAATTCCAGATGAGATTCAAAGATGAATGATGAGCCCTTATGAGAGAAATAAACTCACAGAGCAAAAGATCATTTCAACTATCTTCAAAGATAGTTTGCTCAAAAGCCCACACTTCTTTTCAATTTTGGTTATACATCAATTTTAGAAAGGACATTGATAATGCAAGAATGTAAGACTAACACAATTTGGGCCTCAGTGTATATGAAAATGTTATCCCTAATTTATTTGGTCACTTCTCATTGTTGTTTTCATGTTCCTAATGTGTACCTTTCAGATGGAAATAAAACAGTTTCATGCTTCACAAAAGCATTCATAATTAAAATTCAAAAGTTTAATTGAAAACCTCAATGAAATCATGTCAGTCAGATTTCAGGTCTCAGACTATGAAACAAATGAAGTATTTGGGCTATTTCAGTTGGGTAGGAGGTCAAATGATCTAGTGGTTATAATTCTTTTTCCTTAATTTTTTTCTTATTTGTTAAGTGGTAATAATGTGTTAGATTTGTGAATAATTATCAAAGACATTTTATCCCTATATCTTTGCATTTTTTAATCTCTGATCATATATACAGACATTTGGATATATAATATTTATAATAGTTTCTCTAGTTTAAAGAGATTTTTAACAGAAAATTTATACTGACAAATCATAGCATAGATCAGTATCTGGCATGTAAATAAATCTTAAAATCATATAAGCCCTTCAAAGTTAGAGGCAGAAAAGTAATCTTGTAATGTTTATTCTGGCTAAGATTTTGATTGTTCTTTTTATTCCTCAGAATCAGTTAGATAAGGTTGATTGAACTTGATTTTAAAAAATGTCACCGTGTTTCATTATTAGGTAGAAAGTGCATTCATCTCAGAATATTGATCGTTCTTTCCATTTAGAAAGAAACAGATTCCTACCCTGATAGGGCCAAGGAAATATTTTATTGAGCCTGACAAGCTGTAGCATTTCATGGTGGGAGGTTTAATGCCCCTTCCCCTTCCTCACACTGACAGTGGCCATGCTGCATTTCCTAAGCAAAGCTCTTTGTATTATCCATAATAGTTTTATTTATTCTTTTATATGTGAGGGTAGCTCATTTGTGAACTGTTGGTATGGTCTGGAAATAAATAGCAATAACCATCATATTAACTGCTAGATCTTGGAGCATCTTACAAAGGCTGTCTGCAGAACTGTCCCCTTTAAAATGGAAAATATTTGGGAGGCGGTGAGTGTGTCCAATAGGATGCTGCTTTTAGTTGGTCTGCTAGAAAGATATGAACGGGTAAGATGATTTTTTGAATAAAATTGACAAAGAGCATAATTCAAGTTCCCGTGTTAATAGAACTGGGATATTATAATTATTTTCATCCATAAATATTACATGTACAGGAAGTGGTCAAATGCTAATCTATTTTTAAAAAAATTACAAATTCCTTTTCTAGATAATATTCTAGCTTTGGCAATAGGTGGAGCTTCCACTGGCCAAATATCATTTTACAAAGAGTGAATTATTCTTGTGCCAATAGTGATTTCTCAAGTGTACTTAAAACTTTTCCAAATAATTAAAAAGAGGTAAAAGGGAAGCTGATGGCTTATTTGAAAACAACATGAAGTTAGCATTCTTCTTTCTTTTTTTAGCATTATTTAAGCACTTGTTAAAATTAATTTTAGACTGTAGCTTGTATTACTGATGTGAGAAAGGTGGTAATTGCAGAGCATGGACATAGAGGGTAGCAGTGAGTTTGATAGTTCTTGTGTATGTAATTTATTTTTTGGTACCAACTTAGTACCACAAATTAGCTGAAAGCAAATACTATGAATGAGATTTAAAATTTGCTAAGTATTCATTTGATAAATTATTTGGGGTTTTTTAGTACAGATTTATGAGCCTTAGTAATAACCTTTATAGTACATAATATTTCAAATGCATTCTAGTTCTCCAAAGTTTAGTGTCATCCATTAGTATATTTTCTCCTGAAATATAGAAAATATTTGTTTCTGTAGACATTTGCCAGAACTCCTTAGCTACATATTTGGTGTATTTCTGAGCAGGAACTGCAGAGGAATTGTTATGTGGTCTCATGCTATTAGTGTATATTTAGGTTTGTGCAGTATGTATTGAGTTTCTATCTAACGATGAGTAGACCTCTTAGCCTTCTCTAACGTGAAAGCATCATGTGAATTTTCCCAGTACTAATGCTACAAATATGGGAGTGCCACACTTAAGCTCTCTTTTGGCATTTGACTAAGACTTGTCTAGTTTGAAAAATTGTGATAATCTTTATATTAGCGTGAGAAGCTGAGAAAGCTTGTTGTTATTACTAGGACTGCACATGGTATACTTAGATAATGCAAGGCTTTATTTTTTCCATTTTTCTGAAATGTGATTGCAAAATTTTATAATGTTTTAATGCTGTATACAGATCCATTAACTCAGAAGTTGAACTTTAGTTATTGTATAATGACTGGATACAGATGGTAAATGCATTTTTTTTTTTATCAGACCGTGTGCTTGTTTTCAAGAGGTGAGATCAGGTTGGGGTCACCGTAGCCTAGCTCAGGACAGTTAATTTGGACCTCAGTTTCAACTGTGTAATGTTAAATGAAGATTTTCTGCTGATGAAACCTGAGGAGACTGGAGGTCTCTTTGAAAGTCAAAGTAATATACTTTTTTCTATTGACTCTAGAGGGAATTTAGTTACCTCTTTTATAAAGAGGAGACATACTTACAATGCATATCCAACTTTAACAACTAAGTTAGGTAAATGAAAGCATTGCCCCTTCCTGTAGCTCCAGGTGGCTTATGTCCTCTATATTTATTTTTATAATCCATAAAGACAAGAGAGGAGGAACTATAAAGTGTATGGATCAAAAATATCAAAGAGATCAGAAAGCACATAATTGGTCATAATTGGTTATGGTTAGTCGGATGTGAAAAGCTAAGCAGAAATTGCCTACTTCAGATGTGAGCAATATAGAGTTTATCTACGTCTGATAAACACTGCTATATATATAGTTTACTCACTTTTTAATTTCCTGCTACTCTGTTGAGGAATTAATGTGAAATTCAAAAATATTGTGTATTCATAAATAAAAATGTTTTGGTTTAGCTTTAGGATTTTAAGAGATTCAGTGAGCTCATGATCTATTGACAAATTTTGAGTAGTTCTTTTGAGATTTACACAAGTTCTATGATATCAGGAATATCAGGCATAAAACTTCAACTGGGTGCTGTATAAACCTTAAATGTATGCTGTATAACATTTGGAAAGCTAGTATGACAGGAAAAGCCAGCATGCATAATTATGCTACAAAATGGAGGCTGAACTCAGCTTGTTGTGATACTGATGTCCAGAGTGAATCCTGAATATTTACTGTGGGTTCTTTTGTTTTACTTTCCTACCATGTTATGTTTTATTTAGTTTTGATAGCTTCTATGTGGAATGCACATGGAAATGAATGAATTTATGGAAGAGTTGTATTTGTCCTAATGAAGATTTTGAATTTTTTAGCCACTGCTAAAGGAATATTTTATAAAATGCCAAGGAGAAATTTTGATGACTGTGGGATTTTTCTGTACAATGAACATTTTCTGATACCTAGTAGACTCTTCTTCCTTATGAGGGCTGAAAACAAAACAGTTATCTAGTACTCCTTTGAGATCACTAATTCTGACAAACAATTGGACTGCTAAGTGCTGTTTGACCTTACATCAGAGTACTTTTCTCCGTTTTGTTGGTTCATGGTCAAGTGGTGTTAATTAATAGAAAAAAATGTAAGAAAAATAAGGAAAAAAGTGAAATAACAATACCAGTTACAATTAGTTACTGTATGGTAGAGCTTTCTGTGAAAGGTAATGAGTATTATAAGAACAAAGAGCAGCCAAAATGGAAACCTTTTTTTAATTGTTATTATTTAGACAACAGTAGATCAAGTTGCTAATTGCATATTTAAGTGGTCTACTTATCTTCTGGCTTTCTAACTTCTGCTGAAATCAGTGCTGCCTCCTTCACTGGGAATCAGTTTCTGACAGCCTTATGAGAAGGGAATATTGCTTCTGAAATAGAGTGCCACTTCAACTGCACCCATCATATACACTCATTTAAAGACCACCACTGAGCCTAGGAAGCCTGGAAAGAGGGGCGGCCCAGTTCAGAACACCATGTTCAAATAATGTTCACTAGGCTTATATACTTCAGGGGGAGAGAGAGATAGTGTAATGACCAGGAAAAATTTCTTTAGTGAGGAAGGATAATCAACAGTCAACATGTTACTTCATAATCCCATGAATATCATTATAGCAGTTTATACAAATTATTTAACCTCATATATTTACCTACCAAGAATTTGTTATTAGGCAGTTGAAGAAATATCAGTAATAGTTTTATTTAATATCATAGTTAACAGATACCAGTTTTATGTTACTTACGTTTCACTTCAATAGTTTAGTTTTAGTTTCAGTCCATCTCAGTTATTACATATTTAGTTTCTGAAAACTTATGTATCTTTTGATGCTCTGATAATTTCTCTTTTTTTTAGCAACTTTTAAACTGATTTGTTCAGATACAAGCTGTGAAAGTACCCTGAAGTCTTTACAACTAGAATCAGAAACTCACAACTGGTAGAATACTACAAATTGGTCTAAGAAAATACTTACATTGATATGAGCTGCTTGGGGTTTATTCAGTTCAGTTATTATACCATATTGAGATTTTGAAAAAAAATGTTCCCTTTTATTTTAAAACACTGGAAATCCATAACTGTTCTGCAAACCTGTTTTCAATTTTTTTTTCCACTCTAGGTTATAATAAAAAAGAACAAAGTCTATGTGTGTATGTATGCATATGCATATTTATATACATTATACATTCATATAGATATGTACAACTAAAAGCTAGAAGGTATGGAACCATTGAATTGCTTTTAACACATCCTTATCCACCCACTCATCTGTCAACCTTACAGTAATGTATAAGTCTTTAGGTACAGAACAGAGTAGTCTAGTCTTTTCTAAGAGTAAGATAGGAAAAGGATCTATACAGGTGAATAACCAGATAGATTTCAAAATAGAATGGTTTCTGATGGAAAAAGGCCAACAGTAATATCATGCAAGATCTTATCGGGGGACTGCAAAATGAGAACCTAAGAGATGTCTTTGATTATTTCCCCCCCTCCTTTTCCTTTCTTTTTCCACAGTTAATGAATAGAGGCTTGCCATTAGATTTTTTTAATTCCTTTCAGTTTTTGTACTCTAAAGGTTGGTTTGCAGATGACTCAGATGTCATATGTGGTCGAAATAAAGTTGGCTTCATTAAATGATGGAGTAATAGAGTGGATATTGTGATTACAAAAGAGGGCACATAATACTGCAATGAAAGACAATCTACTCTGCCTGGCAGAATGCCAACAGCACAAGGGAGACTAAGAGAATCTATCTGGCAAAGAGGTCAATGCTACAATTAACATCCTCTCTCTAGCATATGGGGCAGGCAGTTTAGACAAAAACAGATAATAAATCTTGGAAAATTCAGTCAGATCTATATACTTAGCTTTTTAAATCTGAGGGTGATATACAAATCAGATTAAAACTAATTCACAGTAATAAAACATTTGCCCCAGTTGCCACGGGGTGACTGCAGTGTCTTTGTTCACCCTCTTCCTTGAGATGAAAGACATTTGTTGTGCCAGTCAACCTCAAAATAAAATACACTACAGAGCTCTGCAAGATTCAGTTTTTTATCTCAGCAAAATCAAAGATCAAAACATGTCTTACCTCTGCAAGTCTGGTACTAAATACAGACTCATCTCTTCTAGGTGCTTGCTCTTCCGTCTACATTTGAGTGTAACATGGAGGGGAAGGGGCTGAGGAGAGAGAAAAAGGATTGCTTTTAGTTGTCATTACAAGGTGAACAGGCATTTCTGATAAAATGCAACAAGGTGTTTCCTATGGGAACATCAGTAGCTATAAAGAAGTATAGTTGGCAAGCATGCTATATAAATGTATTTTCAGGAATTAGTTTTGGACAAATTGGTAGTCTTGGGTTATTTCTCAAGTGAAAAAACTTGTTAAAAAGTGGTACTTCCCTCACCAAATTTTCTGAATGATTTAATGGACACTCACACTACAGTTTGACATGTTAAATAAATATTTAACTACATAATAATTATCAGAACCCGAGGTATTCTAGTAACATATTCTACCTATATTTTCTTAAGAATACCAAACAAATTTTAGGGCTGTTTCCTAAACAGTCTGTCAAAATTTGTTTTTTTAAGTGAAAGTAAATAGCTACATTGTATAAACATGAAGCAGAAGAAAAAACATGGCCTAGACAGTGAGTAAACAGATGAAAATATCAGTTTGGAAGGACTGAGATTAGATATGTATTTATTTGCATATAGTTTTTATTTAATCAATTAGATTTATACTCAATACATTGTACTGAATAGTTTATTTTTAAATACTTGTTTTATAAGGTATACAAAATATAATTTTAAAACAATCAGCATTAAATCTTAAATAAGTGAGATTATAAAGGCAAACAAGTGCCTCCTAATCCTTCACTTCCCGTTCCTGTTTCAAAATATACTGTCATGGAAAATGTCTTCTGCTTTGTTTAGCTTCCTAAATAAGGTGTCAATGTGGTGACATTTGAAGAGAGTTTTAGGGCCACTGTTGTCAGGGTTTCCTATTGTCTGTCTGTAGGTATGTAACTGGTACCTCATTTAGGAGCCTGGACTTGCTCCACTGTCAGTAGAGCCTTGGGAATGAGATTCCCGTGGCTCTTGCCCACCTTAATATATTCCCAAGAGGTTTCTCTTCCTTATATGCACGCAGAGGTAGGGAATACAAGCTGTGTTTCTAGTTTTGTCACCACAAGTCCTATGAGGAAGCAATTATTTGCTTAAGAATTGCATAAGGAGCAGGGAAGCCTCTCTTTTGCTTCCTTCTCTGGTTAATGCTCTTCTGAAGTAAGAGGGGATTAATTTGCATGATGTTCAATCTCCTTTAGTCTAGGACTGATCATACACATTTCTTTATAGCTGCAGAATTACATGGCAATAACATGCACAGATCTGAAGATACACTGCTTTAAGGCCTTTGAAAACTATTTTTAAAAGAAATAAAACACAAATATATAGAAGAATCTTTATTTTTCCAAATTCTCTCCCCATATATGAAGCTAACATAACATCGGCATAACTATTAGAGACATCCAGGTTCCAATACAGAGAGTAGCTATGGAAAAGCTTCCTCACGAAGGAGTACAAATTACTCCGTCCAATAACTACTGTTAACAACTGGAAGAGGGGTGATGCTCTAGTCCCATAAGCATAAAAGCACCAGTTTAGAGCAAACCAATCTGGTTGGGTATTTTTTTCCTTCACTGCGTGCCACCAGCTGTCAGAATTCAGGAACTCACTCAGGGAGACTTTGTGGTCAAATTTGAGCAGGGCTATGCCAGCTGGGGTTCAAACTACAAATTTTTTTGTGGAGGTTAAGTGTGCAACAGTATTCTTATAGAAAAAGCACCAAACTTGTAGATTGTGATGATGCTTTCCAATGTATCACCCATTAATTTAACTGATGGGAAAATATTGATTCCTTCTTTCCCCATATACTGTGTATTTTTCTTCCAGCCAGCCTTAATTACTGCAAACATACTGTATCTATTGCCACTTCAGAGGCAGGGCATATTGATTTTACAGACAGGAAAAAAAAAAAATGTCATGTGAGCGAGCTGCTAAGGGATAAATTTAGAAAGGGAAACCCAAAGAGATTATTTTTCAAAAACCTGCTAGATAATATGAATATTTTAGAGTTTTAGTTAAAGTTTTCTGAGGATGTTGCAGATACTGGGGACATATTTGCAATCTGCACAGCTCCACTTAGTGGTGAAGAATATCTCTGCCACAAGTGCTTTAATCCTTTTCAGTTTCAGCCGTGCTTAGGTTAAGTAAAGCCAACGTGTGGCAAATATCTGTCCTAATGCACAGAGCCTATTACTAAGGTAGAATAAATAATACTACAAGACATAATAATTTATATTACTGGATGAATTTGATTATTCTGTGTTTGCACTTTGCTTTCGTTTATTTTCAATAGCTCTTCCCCAAAGTTAATATGCTAGCAGATTATACTGTAGCACAAAGCCAATTTCAAGTGTATATCCATTGATTGTCACAAAAGCAAATTTTTACTATAAAGCCTGAGTATTTACAGCAAAAATATATTTTTGTTCATTATATTAGAAAACAGAAATGCTCTATGTAATCCAGCTATCCACTGAAGTAAGCTATCCAGTGAATGTTTTTGTTCATTATATTAGAAAACATAAATGCTCTAGGTAATCCAACTATCCCCTGAAGTAAGCACATCCTGAATACTGAATATCTGCATACTGGATTATATACTTGCAGTCTACACTAGGACATTTTTAGCAGTATATATTTTGTTCTTGGTGGTGATGATATATTAAAAAAACAAAAAAAAAACAAAAAAAAAAAAACAACAAAACAAAACAAAACAAAGAAATCATAAGGTGCTTTATAGACAATGAGAAAGAGATAAAAAGTTGACTGTGTAACTTATTTCCCTGTATCACTTAAGACCTGCTTTTGTAGGTAGCTCAGCTACTGAAACTTAAGGCAAAGATTTATTAGAAGAAATCAAAAGAAAGCAGCAGTTATACCAAAAGCAATGGCCTATACCTATATATAAGGGATATTCTTTTATTTTTTTAAACTAACATGCCTTAATTGTAGAAGTCTGTGCATGAGAACTGACAATAAGAAAACAATTAAGATACTAAATGAGTTTCTAAAGTAACAGAAAAAGCTCATTCAACATCTTTAAAGCTCCCATTCATAAGAGACAAGTTACAGAACCTGGAGTGGGACAGGAGAAAGCCTTTTCTATGCTCCCCTTCGGATTGCCGTCATCCAAAACTCATCAATCTTGTGCATAATGACTAGACTGCCTAAAAATGTTAAGAAATTTTATTTTTATTTTGCATATGCAAATATACAGCTGTTTTCTTTTACAAATTGCAAGTATGTGTGTTTTTTAAACTTTAATGTGAAATTCACTGCCAAGTATTTCCAAACTAATATACTTCTCAGGCTTGCCTTCTTACCATGGCACTATTCCTTAGGTTCCTATTAAAGGTGTAATGAAACAGTCTTCCAGAACCTTCAAGTCTCTTGACTTTGAGTTCCCTGTTTGTATGCAATACAATGCTTTCTCTCAGTGCTATAAAAAGATATAAAAATGTATATAATAAAAATATTTTGATATATCAAATTATATTAAAAATTCTATATCAGAATATATTGGAACTATTTCAGTGTCTATTTAGTGTCACCAACAGAAAAGAACAATGCCAAAATTTCTAAATTTTTACAAAGCTCTTTCAGAAAGTATAATTTTGGAGATGGAAAGAAAAACGTGGTATTTTTAAAACTCAAAATAATATCCCTATCGCCATCCAAGTATCATCTGCGTTCTGTACTCTGAACAAGGGTAATGAGTGCCGTGCTTTGAAGCAGATTTACAAAGCATGTGGCTGCTTTCAGAACAGGGCAGAGGGTTTGATCTGGGTGCTGTAACTGAGTGGATAGTGCTAACGCCTTTAAGCATAAGATCAAAGGGAGATTCCCTGCATTTGGTTGTCTTCTTTAGTGAAGTGAGATAAAAATGCAGAGCCTGAGTTGTCTCTGCATGTTGCATGTTTACAAAATTTTCACAATGTTGACCTCCATCTGCTCTGTCGAGACACGCTTGCAAATAAGGAAGCTATTCCATTGTTAAGGTTTTTGTATAAGCACTGTACATATTCTGTACAGGAGCATACAAAGGATTTGAGGTAAATGTTTTGCTTGCTGATGGACTTGCAGGTTTATAAATATAGTAAATGCACATCCAAAGAGAAGTATTACTATTGTGATAATAATTTGACCTCTTAATGAAACTCTTTATTAGTGGAAAGCGTGCCTTCTTCACTTTCTGTAGATGTTGCATTTCTCTAGACATGCACAACCATTGGAGAGAACATTTTTTGCACAGAAACACTGATACAGTAAGCGTGACTAATTTTCTATTATGCTACTTTACAAAAATATGCAATTTATAATCCCAAGTGTACTCCTGACCTCCTTACAAGCAGAGGCAAGCATTAGTATTCTAGCTGCTTGGACACTGTAATCCTTATGTGAGTGCAGTTCTTCCTTCATTAATGATCCCATCTTGCTATAAATGAATATAATAGCTTTCTCCACTGTAGTTTTGATTATGGAGTGGCCTAAATGTTTTACTTATTGAAATACTACCAGACAGCAGAAAATAGATTGAGAGGATGTAGAGTTCAACTGCAGTGAAGAAGGACTGCTACTGTTGTGCTCCATGGTCTTATAAACAGCCACAGTTCTGTAAAGGCCAGTACATCTTGGAGTAACATTCTAGCAGATGCGCATCATTTCAGGCAGGATGATTTATATTCTGTGAAGTTAGGTTGAACAAACAGAAGTGCACATGCTTTTTTCAATTTAAGTCACCTCTGTTGGTAAGAGCTTAATTGTAGAAGAGAATTAATTCATTCAATGTTAATGTTAAATGGAAATCAGACTTTTTCCATAAAAAGGAAAAGAGAGGAGTAGATTTTAACACCTTTGTGATTTCTGTGTATATCCTTTATTCACTTTCAAAAAGCTAAGCTCTGTGTTTGCGGATTTAAAACACCTCTAGTCTGTGACAGAAATGAAAGTATTGGTCGCATTGGCCTCACCAGCCCAGCTCTTTGCAATGACTACTACACTTCTCTTAATAAACCGCCGTATTTTCAAGTTTTTAGCACATAACTCACTGTCAGTAGTGAGTCTCTTCTTCATCTCAAATTCAGAGTGTCCCTCTGAGGAGATGCACTAGCCCCTTTAGCATTGCCTGTTGCATATGACCTTTGGGCATGAACACCACCACAACTTAGCCAACATTCTGACCTAGTTTAGGATTTTTTTTTTTTTTTTAAGAAGATGCTAGATTATTTCCTCTCATGTGCAACTGTTTAAATTTGAATCAGTTAATAAGATTGGAATTAAGCCTAATTTGCATGAGAGTTAGTGAAAGAATATGACCCAGACAGCTGACCAGTTTGTTAGCAACATACTGTAACAAAAGCAAAACAGGAAGTGGGGGAAAGCATCAGAATAAAAACAAAAAATCTCCAATGGTACTAAATTGTTTTGATATCAATTAATTTTTAAGGTGCTATAATAGATGAAATGCTGTAGGTAAAAAGATAAAATGCTAAAACTTGTATCAAGGAGAAAGAGTAATAGAGATACTGGGGAAAAAAATATGTGAGACACAAATGGGAGGGCTGTGTATCAAAGGTATGCAAGAATGAGAGAGTTACCTAGAGGATAAATTCTTCTATTGCTGCTTGCAAAAACTTGACATGAAAAATTCTTTGAGAAAATAAAACTTAGCTTAATTCAAAGTATTTACCACTCTGCTGATACTAGCCAAATCACAATGAAAGAAAAGATGGAAAAGAGCACTGCAGTTAGGTTGAAAGCATTTTAGCTTTTCAAATGGTTTCAAATGAAATGAATTTGTACCTTCACCTTGTTGTTTGGTTTTGGGGTTCTTTCTCTTTTTTGTCTGAAGTATGTTTACAGTTGAAGTATTGTGACTGATGAAAGCCAATAATTCGGGATTTTTTTTTTTTCCACAGAGAATTTAGGATTTGAAGTGGTTTATTTCTAAACAGGAATTTGAAATATCTGTTTTGTAAAGCAGTTCTATTCTTATTTTTGTGAGCCTCCCAGTTCACATTAGTAGTCAGCAATTAACAGAAGTATTGTGAAGCTGGCACTGGGTAAGCAAGAGTGGAATAAAAGAAGTGACAATGTCCGTGGGGTAGGTCATATCAAGTTTTCAAGAAAAAAAAAAAATCTTCAAGGATCGAGGCACAACCTTCCTGGGCAGCCTGCTCTACTGGTTGACTGTCCGTATGATGAAATGAAGACTGGCTTTATATCCAGTCTGAACTCGTCTTGTTTCAATTTATAACCATAGTCTCTTTGTCACAGCATGCACCACTTCTTTTAAAAGCCTGTCTCTGCCTTCCCAGTAACTCCTCCCTCGGCACTGGAAGGCTGCTGTTACCATCCCACTAATGCTGCCCCACTCCAGCCTAAACAAGCCCAGTTCCCTCAGCCTCTCCTCACATGGCAAGAGCTGGCCATTTTGTTGGCCCTCCGCCGAGTTCGCTCCAGTTTATCAAAGTATTTCTTGTATTCAGGGGTCCAAAACCAGGCACAGTATTGTAGACATGGCTTAATGAATGCTGAGTAAGGGGGGAAGGGATGTTGAGTGGTTCAGAGCACGTTAAGACACTACAAAAGGCATCAAGAAGTGAATAGAGCGGCATGCTCTGTTTTTTAGAACTGGATTAAGATGGTTTCTTCAAACCTGTAGAAAATAACTGTTCCAACCACTTAGGCAAAAAAGAGTTTGTGTCTCTTAGCTGCACTAAGGAGTGCTATTTGTAGTAAGTAGAGAGCTTTCCTTGCCTTCCTTTTCATCTTAATTCCTACTGCTTTTTTTGTGGATGTTTCAGTGTATTCTGAGCACATTTCCTCAGCAAAGTCACACAAACCAGAAAGATGGAAGTACTACATGCTTCCTCGGCTCTAAAGGGGTAGACTCAAAGAACGCACAGAGTAGCGCTGCCAGGCTGTGCAGAGCTGTTTGCTGGTCAAGCTCAGTGGTCTGCTGAGCATTACCTACAGGGCTTTCAGGAGGCTAGTCAGAGGGTTGTGAATATGCATGGCTCTTCAGCATTGAAGTGAGGCACTGGGATGCTTCTCAAAGTGCAAGTTCTCTGTGTGTATCCAGACAAACAGGTGAATGATCCATTTTGCATGAGTTTGCCCCAGCTGACCTAAACAAGGCTAAAAAAGCTATAAGCTGTAAAGTGCATGTTCTCATGTGTGTGTGCTGAGCCCTTACGTACAAAGCTGTAGAGACATTTTGCAGACCAACAAAGTCTGTTTCTAAGCACCATGTGTTTCTCAGACCAGAGTGCTTTGGTTTTAGTCCGTTCCTAGGCGTTTCAATATAAACCAGAAAAATCTGACATTCTTCATCAGAAGATGCCAAGAGCTTAAATGCCTCGGGAAACTTTCTTCATAAGAGTCCGTTTTCATCTATTTCATAAAAGCATATTCCAGTGCAGTGGCTTGTAATCGGCACTAAGACTTCATGTGTTGAAATTTAAGGAGAAGCATTCAAGTGATGGTTTCAGGACTTCACCAAACTGTCTACACTTGCACTATCTTGTATTCCAGAATGTACCAGAAAAAATAAAGGTTAGTAAGTGCTTTTTCTAGTGTGGACATCTGCATTTTTCTTGGAACCACTGGAACCCAGTTGCTAGAATCTTGAATTGTGGAATTTATGTAATCTTGTCTTTCCAGAAAGCATTTTCTTTGGAAAATGTAACTGCCCTATTGGTCAGTCAGTAGAATAATCAGACTAGCTACCTACACGTTATCATGCTCTTTGTGCATATGACAACTCAAAATGTTTTGGTTTGCTATATTAAAATGCTCTTGCTTTGGTTAAATATGAGGAGGATTGCTCACTCATTTAATAGCACTTAGGACATCCCAAGTGATGCAGTTTAAGGTTGCAAAACAGAAATACTGTGGACCAATTCTCTGAAAAGTGTCAAGTATTAACACTTGTAGTTTTTGTCACGTAAGGTCTCTCACATTCAGGCACATCATTCATATTTTTTTACATAAAATGTCTGACACATGCGGCTGTGATGCATCACATTCTAATGATCAGGTCAGGAAACCTGGCAAGCTGTTTTTCCTTGAATGGGAGGACTGCATAATACTATTTGTGATTGCTGTTTGTTCAATATAGTTTTCAGTCTTCCAATTTATTTACTTTCAATTTTGGTTTCAGTTCATTTAACCTTCAGAAAACATTTCTGTTGTCTTCTGCTTACAAAAGGAAGGCTCTAGCAGCCCCTTGCTGCATTTATCTCTTGCTGTGGAGCTATGATGTCTGCTGTAATAAATGTATCCATTTGAAATAGAAGTGATTAAGCTTTTGTTGAAATGTCTTCTGCAACAAAACATTAGCTTTTGCTTTCAAAGGGCAGATATCGCAGCAGATAGCACTTAACCTGGCGAAGGACAAAGTGTTATGTTTAAACATCACTTTTCTGCTTGTCTCTATGAAGCAGCAAGGATATCTGCATTCAAGCACTTCTATTTCTTAATACATCACAAGTGTCTCCACAGAATTGAAAGTAGCATGATTGTAACTATTGCTTTGTTTTTAAAAACAGCACACCAATCCTACCATTTTGCTGTGATTTATTCCTTTGAACTTTTAAATCTGAAAGATACAACAAAGGAAACAAGAATTGGGCAGGCACTGGTATTTACACAGTAGACTTCTGTCTTCAAAGTCAACGATTCATCTCGCTGTACGTTTCTGAACTAAAACAGAATTTGACCATCTTGCAGTAATCCCTGGTTGTCCAGCTCAGAAATTCCCATGAGATTTGACACTAATATTGCCATCTTGGAAGTATGTTATAATTGTGGCTGTTGCTTTTCAAAGCTGATGTATATCAGTGAAACCCTATAGATACTCATTTTGCTGTCTGGGAAAAAACTCAAGGCCAAAAGATGAAGCATGGGGAAGAGTTTGAGTTTCCTGCCCAAATCAGGTAGACACATAGAACATAGACTACTTGTCCATCTGTGTGTATACAGAGCACAACAGAGGAGGTCCTTCTAGCACTGTAGAGGTCCTGATGCATTGCACAGGACTTTCTAAGTACTAATGTAATAAGTTAATAATGGCAATTGAATCAAATCATTGATAACTCATGAATCTAATGACTAAGTGCTATATATTTTCTTAATTTTAAGGTAGTAGGGATCCCCCAGTAACTGTGCTGATATGTCCCAAGTATGCATCTCTTACATAGTTTTGTATTCTCAAAAGCCAATATAAACATTAAGAAACTAATATTATGTATTAACAAATGTGAAAATACCAAATTGTCTTCTATTTTATCCATGTCTTGTTTTTGAAGAGTGTGTTTTGAGATGCCTCTATTTATCAAATGTATTCTGCAAGTATACCATGAGTATTTATCAACGTTGTTTTAACTTCCATTTTTTTCTCTGAGTGGAATGTGGAAACAATATAATTTAAAAAACATATATGCTATAAAAATGAATCACCTGACAATAACTGTTAATAAATACCTTTTTCTTGCATTCTGTCTTTCAGATTTGTGATAAAGAATGGCATTACTATGTTGTCAATGTTGAGTTTCCTGTTGTTACGTTGTACATGGATGGAACAACATACGAACCTTACCTTGTGACCAATGACTGGCCTATCCACCCTTCACACATAGCCATGCAGCTGACTGTTGGTGCTTGTTGGCAAGGTAATATGACAGCAAATACTACACAGTAGAATTATTAATTCAGATCAAAACCAATCTTATTTGTCTCGCTGATTGCATAGCAAATAAATTACTAAAAGGTTGATGGTATAAAATCAGAAGTAAATCCAGAGTTAATAATGAATCAAGTCCAAGGATAAAATGAATGGGACCTTAACAGGCTTTGCATGTCCACCATCTAAAGAAGTGTTGAATACAGTTTGTGTATTCAGTGTGAAAGATTATTTTCTTTATCTATTGTCTTTACTTCTTCTAATTATTTTCCTTGTTCTCCAGCTTTAAGCAAACTATCTAAATATTACTTTAAAGAGCTCCAGCTATCTCCTTTCAGTCTGCCTCAAATTTCTTTCACAATTCATGATCTAATACTGCACTCTTCACATTGGATGTATATCACCAGTAATGCCACCAATTTAATCAATTCACCCAGTTAGAGACCAGATGTAAAAGTGAGAGTAAAATAAAACTAAAAGTCACAACCCCAGAACCATTCTGGTATATGCTTTTGCTTAAATACTAGCTTTTCCTTTTTACTACCCTTTATAATCATGTTCTTCTCATTCTTTTTTCTGGTCCTTATATCACTGTTTCTTTCTCTGTTCTCTGCTTCACTGTTGAAGCAGTCCTCTTTTTCTGCTCATCTGCTCTTGTAAAGTTGTCTCCGTTACCCTTCAGTGTTGATTTTCTATTTATGCACTGTGTCTTGCTTTCACTTAAGACAAAGTATGAAGTGAAGCAAACTGTATAATTAGGAAGAAATACTTTTACGCAGATTGTGCTTCTTCCCCACTCTTTAACATTGGCTCACTTTCTCCATTACTACCTTGTTTGCCAGATTGATCTCTGCTCATTTACAATATGTTATCTGCAAAATTTGGACATCGTATGCATGTCAGAGCTGTTCAGTATAAATAGTCTTAGAAGCAAATCCAGCTTGTAGATTATGAACACCTTAGGTAAAGATCCAGTCTTTACTTTAATGACAGCATGCAGAATAAAGCCAAACTAATCCTAAAAACAAGATTTGATAAGTTTTGAATATTGATCTGTGGAGATAGGTATTATTATATCTAGCTAATCAGCATGACACTAATCCCATACATTTCTAAAAGCATAAACTGATTCTTGTCTAACTGGTATTTGCATGTGTAGGCTTCCATCTCTATAGGATGATCTTTAGCTGTATTGGAATTTTCCATTGATGTTAAATACATAACAGAATAAATTTCAATTTATTCTAAGGTGTTAATATTCTCAGGGAGCATTCCTTCTTTTTCAGATAAAAATACAGAATCATAGAATTATGGAATGGTTTGGGTTGGAAGGAACCTTAAATATCATCCAGTCCCAACCCCCCTGCCCCGGGCAGGGCCCCCTTCCCCCAGCCCAGGGTGCTCCCAGCCCCGTCCAACCTGGCCTTGAACCCTTCCAGGGAGGGGGCAGCCACAGCTGCTCTGGGCACCCTGGGCCAGCGCCTCACCACCCGCACAGGGAAGGATTTCTTCCTTACATCTAATCTGAATCTATTCTCTCTCAGTTTAAAGCTGTTACCTTCTGAAAAATCAGCATTTCTCAGTAGCTCTGGTAAAGAAATATTATTTTAATTCCTTACTTAATGTTATTTTTCTAAGCTTTTCTGCATAGATCTACATAAATATTTTTGTGATTATTTGTATTACCTCTGCCCTGTAACTTCTTTCATTCTCTAAGAGCAAATTTTAGTTTGTTTGTTTTCTAAATGTCTCAGTATTGGTGGGAATGCACCCCCCTCACCCATCACCTGAAACTCATGCTAGTCATCATGCAGGTGCCAAGTTTTGAGAACTGTGGAGTAGTAACTTCATCGGTGGAGTATGCACTGCATAAGCAAAAGCTCTGCCAGTTTTGCCACAGTGCTGCCTCTGTGGTTTCATCTGCCTCCAAGGCAGCTGAATACAATAAGAGTAATCTTGTTTCCTTTGCATCTTTGTCTCTTTATCTTAAATTGTTAAGAGAAAGAATTAAGGTAAAACTTCTCATATAGGTTCACAATAAATTTAGACCACATAGTATATTTAGTATTTAAGCTGTTAAACAAATAGAAAGTTGCAATTGTTTTGAGACATTTTTGGCTTTGCCTTGAATAATTTGATGGCTTAGTGAATAACCATTCAGGATAAGATTCTTCTTCCTTTTTGGTGCAGCACCTGATTTAAACTAGTGAAATTTTACTATTACTGCTGCCAATATTTACTGCAAGATTATGTTATTGCTATTTTCATAGTGTGAGAATTGGAACTTCTCAAAAGTAAAAAACAAATTTTCCTTCTCATGAAAATATCAAGATTTAGCTAAGTTGGTGTACTAAAGATTGTGATAAATAATTATGTGTCAGGCAAAAAGGTGAACTTTTAATACTTAACGAAACAAAATTTCAAGATACTGCTTTTGGCAAAGCTTATATTTTGATAAGTTTGTTTTGATCACCTCAAACTATTTTAAATGAACAGTATGGAAAGTCACTGTTAATAAGATTCAGCACTCTTGATTTCAGTCTGTTGAATTGTAATTATTCAACATATAAAGCCAATCTATTCCATTCAAAATGCTGAGTTTCAAAATCCATGTATTTCAAGGAAAAGCAGATCTATCAAACAAATAATCTGACTATAAATAGTTTTAGTGAAACTGCTAACTGGGTCTACATGGGATAATAAATTTTGGCCAGTAAGAATAGTCTAAAATTTACATTTTCAAAGCATTAGAAAGCTGCTTTACAACCATCTATGATTTATTTCAGTAAAACTCTGCAGTGATTTTGGTGTCATAAGCCATTCAGGGGAGTCTTTGTTTAGAGGATATGAGGTGTTTCTAGCTCTTGTTTGCTCAGACTATTTCATTCTCTTTTCATCAAAGCACTGGCAGAATAGGAGCACAATCTCTAACCTCTTCCTTCAGAAAGGACAAGATTTTTTTTTTTTCTCTTTTAAACCATTTTATAGTTCTGAGTCCACAGTATCCATTTATCAAAGTCAAATTATTTGAAAAACAATCTCAACTCAGACAACTAAACCAGAAGAAATAACATTCCTTTTTCTTACCACACCAATTCTGATTTGCTCATAGCAAAAATTAAGTCGTTATGACTGTGAAGCACCTTAAGAACTGGTGGGGAGCAGGCAGAGTGTATTTAGAGGGCAAAGCAAAAAATAAAGAACAAAAGGAATTGTAATTTACTTTGTTAGCGCTAATAGGAAAATCTGTTACTGCTATGAGGATTTACTCTTTCATATATGACAATTTTCAGTTCAGGTCTGAAAACTGGGAATTGTTCTGCTGTTTCTCTAGGAATCTGAGAATCCTCCGGGTTATGAGACAAGTGACTCTTTCAGCCCTGGTCTTTCCATCACTTACACTAGTATTTGTCCTGAGGTTAGGTAGCAAGTATCATGCTTGCACCTCCTTCTTGTCTTTCTCAGAGTTATGTCATGCAGGAGTCTCAGGCACAGCAAGAGAATTCGTTTCTTTGAGATTAATATTTCCTATTATTAATATTTCAATTGCAGAGTAACTCTTTTCTGACTTTTATAGCCTTGTTTATAGCATCCATTATGAAAAGTTAGGTTAGTTTTTATTCCTACCTTCAGCTGTTCAAGTGAAATATAAGAGCAGTTTAGGTTCAGTGCTGTTCTCCTGAATCTAACATGAAAACAAACCAAATGTGCAATCTCTCAGGTTTACATGATAAATGTAAACTTTAGCCTATGATGTGCTTGCTGTCCCATTTCCATCAAACCATTTGCCTTTTTTTTTTTTTTTTTTTAACATCAGCATTCCAGCTGTAATGGGCAGATCTCTCCTGCATCTTTACCCTTGCCTTGACAGTGTAAAAAGCATGTCTGATTTGTTTGTTCCTGATTTTATGCAATATTTCTTAAAATAATGTGAGTTGAGTGCTATGACTCTCCTAGAAGGAGAAAAAAATAGCATTTTACTGCAGTCCTGTCTAGGGGGCAAGAGGATATTGGAGGCAGAAGTTAAGGTCTGAGTGTGAGGATGGCAGTCTGGAGACAAATATAAAGTGAATATGGCTGAAAGAGCAGAGCATGAGGCTTTAAAAGTGGTGGAAGAGAACCTTCCTGAGGTCTGTCGGGCACTGGATAAAATTTACTGCAACCCAGGAACCTAAAACTAAGCTGGGGGCGGGGTGTGAGGTGTGGGGTGTGTGCCTTATTTGACTGTGGGAGTTAAAGCATTATCTTTAGGCTAAAGTGTTTGTGTTGGTTCAGTTACACATGACCCAAATGCAGTGGCAGCTGGAGACAGAAACTTCTTAACCTGCTGCAGCCTATCTCCAGCACTGTCAGTCCCCATGCATGGCAAATCCCAATTTACCTCTTTGCTGTGATTTCAGTGACACTAGGCCTGGAAAAGGCTGGTACTGACTACAAAGCTAAGCAAACTGGACTCTTAGTGAACTAACAAGGGTGGAAATGGAGTTTGGAGTGCTAATAAAACTGTTCCTGAATTACCCTGGTAAATTTTGACAGCTTTCCCTGCAGATACTTAGGGTTACGGATATAACTTAATTTTAACTTCTTCAAAAGGCCTTTTTTGTTCACATCAGCAGTCTCACAAATGATTGTCAAGAGTGTGATTTTGATGGAGGTGGGGTTATTTAGGTCCAAAGTGCTGTTCTGTTTCTAATGATGAAAGAAATTTTGAGGCAAAATTACTCTTTCTCAGGTATATCTAAAGGGCAAAATTGACGAGCTTGTATGTGTACTTCCCAGAACAAAAGAGACACCAAAGAGAACATGTGGGAAGTCTGACCCTGTCACTGTCTCTCAAGGCTCAACTTCAGTTCTCATTTCTACTCTCTTCTATATCAATAAAAATAATCTAGCTTTGCCCTTCCAGCTAAAGATTCTCGAGAGCTTTCTAAACAATAAAGAGGCAACACAGTTCTGCAGCAAGGAAGTAGAATTACTCTCACTCTATGAGAATTCAGTGCATTATCAGGAGGGTAGCTGATTTTTCCTCAGGTCACTTAAAAAAATCTGCATCACAGCAAGAATAGAATCAGAGTTCCTGATCAACCACACAATTGTTATTCTCTCTTGTAGCTTTTGCAATCCTGTTTCATTCTCCTAAGCAATACAAACAAATTAAGGTTAGCTTACCCTGGAGCTGCACTTTCTGGGAGCTTACCCTAGTAAGTTCTCCTCTGAGTTCATTATTTTTAATTCAGTTTATCTGAGGATATGGCAAATGGACCCTTTTACAGTCTGAGAAATTTCTTCCATTAAACCAAGGTTTATAGGTTCCCACTCTGATCCCTTTATTGCTAAATATTCTGTGGCAAAGGCAGCCAGAAGAAGGGAACAAGTTACATGATTTAGTAGTGTAATCATCTTTTGTACCACAGGCCGCAAACACACTTTCTCCAGGTTTCTCTGAAAAGACAGGGTCTTGAGTTCATACTCCTTCCCTCTCAAAATGGCTTGTTTCTTTATATATCTTTCCTAAAGTCCTGCCAGGAAAGTAGTGACACAAGATAATGACTTGTCACAAGGTTATGTTGTAGCTTACCATGACTGTAGGTCATTATTTCTAATAAGGCCACCCATTCTAGAGTGCTGGAGCTTCACGGTGTAGTTATGCTGGCCACATTGCACAGGGGAACACCTTTAGGAGAAGCCTGTCAACAGGCAAGCTTTGTTATCATGAATACAGCAGAAGACTATTGTAGTTCCTGTTTTCTAAGTAATTTCTGTTTTCTATTCTTATTTTCTCTTGTATTCTCCTGTAATTTTACTCCTTCCTTAACCTAGGCTGGAGATCAATTTTTTTATAGAGTCCTTCTATGGAATAACCTTATTAACATTATATGTCAGTAAAGTTGCAGTCAGAGAACTTACTATTCAAGGCAATAAGAATAGTAAGAGTTAAAAGGTGGAGGGGGATCAGATCACTGAGAGACAAATACACCATGGGCAGTGTAGCAGCAGCAGCAGCAGCCTGTATCACTCACCCTTGGACTTCCCCCAGAAATAAAGATATTCAGCAAATGAAGATTACCCCCTACTGTTCCTTCTAAACACCAGTGGATCCTGCCTTGGGGGCTGGCATAGCTGGAACCAACCCGAGGCCTCAGTGGAGTGATGCAAGCAAACAGATTAATGTACCACCTAGGTAGATTTCAACACAGTGTGATGCTATGTATCTGTATACTGATGCTTCTGTTAGTACGGCAGTGTTCTCTCTCTACTGCCCTTCTCATCAAACCAATACAGAGCAGAATTCAATGCACTTCACAGATCTTTGCTGAAATTTTAGCTGTAGCAGAACTACAAACATATGTGGAAGGTTAGTTTAGGGAGGTGTTTTCTTGGAGAGCTGAATTTGCGTTCAGATCTGTCACTAATTCACAGCATAGATATATGTTCCTTATTTAGTTGAATTTCTACACTGGGAACTATGCACCAGCTCAAGAATGTTATTTGGAGAATAGGAATATAGTTTTTTGGGCAAGATTAATATCACTTGGACTGTGATCTACTCTAAAATATATAAGTTTGTAACATATTTCCATGATTGTCATGATTTCCCACAGTTCCTCTAGAAATAACAAAAATGTATTAGTTTAATTGTGAGAGATTAGGGGGTGTTTTTTCTTAAGAAAAATTATCTATAATAGCATAAGTTATACTGTGCTTTTAAACAAATGATCTATTGCAGAGAGATGGATCAGTGTATGTATGCTTAAGAGTAGGTAGCCTTTAGTGTTCTCTGTGCTTCTCTTATTTCAGATAATGTTTTAAAGCCTAAAGCTGTCTGTGTGACTATGTCAGGTTATGATATCTACCAAAAGCAGGGGTAGACTTAAGTAGTGCCATGTTTGATAAGTAATTTTCAGAGTAATTTTTGTCTGAATGATATAAAATAACACTAAAACTTTTTTTGTGCTGAGAAGCTCTGGGAGTATAAAACTCGAGTCACTAATTGGGACTTCTCCTGAAATCTATGTTAGGTTTCATCCTGTTTAACAGCCAATCTATTTGTCAGGGAATTAAACCCAGATCCTTAAACTGCTGTAATAAAAAGATGGGATAAATTTTAGGGCTTGGACCTGAGCTCTTCCTAGCTACAATGTCTTGCAGCTGCTTCCAGATTCAGACCCTGGATAATCGATCATTCCTTAATTGTCTGGTTTAATATAACCAGAGTCTATAATGTCTTAAGAGAATTGCATCTCAGTTGGAAATACTCTTTATTCATCATTTCCAGTGAAAACCTCATTGTGCTTAGACTGCCCTGATAATTACTTGCTCATTATTAGGGTAGGGCAAAAGGCCTAAAAGAAGATCTGTGAGCTCAATACAGTCGCTTTTTTGACAAAAAGACATGATTATTCTTTGGAGATTGGTAAGTGAATGCATCTCTGAAGTCAGATACATCTCCGAAGTCAAAACAATACAATTGCAATATTCAATGGTAATCAAATTCTGTCACACTTTATAGCAACCCAATAGGAAATTAAAAAGAAAAAACAAAACAGAACAAGTGGTGTCATGGAAACTGGCTCTGCTTCATTAATGCATGCACCTTAACCCCCTGAAGTCTAAATCCTGAGAAACTTCGGTTTCCCCTGGACTCTCCAGTGTTATATCTAACAGAACCCTCTCATGGCTGGAATCAGAAGGTGTTTGCTAGATGACAGTCCTTAACCCCCATAAACTGGTATTAATCTCAGAGATTCTAGCTGTTTGCAAGGTGACGTATATGCTAGAAGCATTTGTTTTCCTCCCTGTGTATAAGGGAGTCATCCTGACTGATCTGCTCATGAGTAGGACAGGCATCTGTAACATCTTCATCTAAAATTAAGTGGGTTAATTCTACATTTGATCTGTTGTGTTTGATATTTCAGGCACCAACTGTAACTGTGCTTGTGACTATTTAGGGATAAGGCAAACACAGGGGATTGTGAAGTGGAGCTTGATCACTCCCCACTGAGGGCTGCTCTGTGGGTGCAGTATACCTGCCTTTTCTGTTGTGTGCATCCTCCTCCGACCTGTGCTTGCTGCTTCTGTGTGCTGTGGTGCTGGGCTTGGCGTGGCACAGGCACCAGCTGTGGCTAGCACAGGAGACAAGTAGTGCTCAGTAGTCAGAGGGTTCTAAAGTTCTTGTGGAGAGGGAACACCCTGACCCTGGTGTAGGAGGTGCCCCTGCATAACCCTACCCCGCAACTAATATGGAACATTAGTAGACCCTAGTAATTCTACATATCTAGATAATTCCAGTAGCAGCATGCACTTTATTTTTGCAGCTAATTCTGAGCCCTGTGCCTATTTTATATCATCTCAGCTGCCTCTTTCTCAGAACCGTAACCCGAGTGTCTGCTATAATGGTTTTGTCTGGTGGGAAGCCTAGCAGGCCAGGGCAGGACCCTTTTTCTTCTGTAAGTTTTGGTGTCAGTGTGTGTGCTATACTTGTTCACCTCCACCAGCATTCATGCTTAGCAGAAAAGGAAAGTAACTTAGAAAGACTTTATCAAGGTGACCATGGGTAAAGTTCTGGTGGGAGGGACCCATCTGTCCCTAGTGCCGGAGCTGTCCTACTTGATCTGCATTGATAGAGTTCCAGGCAGAAGAGATCAGAACCAGTATAGAAGAAGAAACTCAGTCCAGAAAATAATTATTATTTTAGCAAGCAAAAAATGTGATGCATAATACTTTGACAATGACTAAGCAGTGAACAGCATTATAGTGAATGATTATATATGTCAACAGTTTCTCTGGATGCCTCCCACAGTCTGTTGACACCATCTTCTCATTATGAGGATTGAATTAATGCCAGAAAGCCAACATCCATCCTCCTGTATCTGCCAGACTTGGGGAGTGGATATACGTGCTGGGTCAGCTGGAAAAAGCAGTGCACAATTTTATCAAGGTCTGAATAACACTGTGGCCTGTGTTGCCTCACAACTGTGATGGTCACTGCAACATTTATGTTTAAGGAAGGGAAAAAAACCAGTAGCTTCAAAAATTTGTCATGCAAGGGTCTGTGATGAGAATAAGTGATGTTGTTCTATAGTGGTTTTCAGTCTTTTTTGTGTTACAGACATCAACCCAGTTCCCTGACTGACATCAGGGAACAGTTCAGGAGTAGGTTTTCTTATTCTCTCCGGTCCTGGTGCTATAACATCATTGTGGAGGTGAGCTGTATCTTGTAAGAAAGGGCAAAAAGACCCTGACAGCAAAACATCCCATGAAACTTGCTGAGGCAATCTGGGTTAACTGGATGGCCTGACCTCTGGATAGAAACTGGCAGATGCTGTGTTACAGAACACTTTATTTTTCACTATACCATGACACTGGGAAGTAGAAAAAATGTTAGGACACTTGGATTACCTCAAGATCATCATCACTGGAGCTACGCTTTTTTCTCTGAATTGGTGCCCCAGAGGCTTGTGTAATTTATGTAGGTTGTCTTCATTATCTCAAAAATATTGTTGCTTAGGCTCAGTTTGGTGTCAGAACCAAGAGTTAAGTTCAAAGTGTCTTAAAGTAGTAAGAGCTGTTGGGTGCAGTTTATGCCTTTTCCTCAGTTGTTTCTTAGCATGTGGTAATTTCGGTGAAGAGTCAAATTCCGACAACGGAACCGAGCATTCCTCCTGCCCAGTGGAGTCAGTGGCCCTGAGCTGCCTGTCAACTGCGGCTGGAGCTGCACAGGCATGAAATGTACCATGATAGGAGACGAGGGATCTCTACTTGAAAAGATTGGTGTTTAGAAGAGTTTGGATGATATTCTGTAAAACTGTTACTCTCACTAATAGCTGCAATTATGCACTGTGCTTTAACATGCTACAGAGTTGCAATTTTCATGCTGGATTAAATATATTTATACTCATCTAATTTTGGGAGGTAAGAATTTTAGAGCGACTAGGACTTGGAGATTGACCATCCTGGGCTAAATTTGCACCCACTGAGAAGCTGAGGTCAAATATTTGAAGAATATTAGAATACAGAAGCAGTAGGAAACACAGCATTCAAACATACTAATATAGTCGAACTAAGCACGAATAAAACACTGCGACAGACAGGAGTAAACCAGCCAATTGCTGAGGATTTTCAGCTTAATCTGACAGTTTCTTCTTACATTTTTTGAGACCAAAAAATTATATTCCCAGTAATTCTTTTTATCAGCACTAGAATGCAGAATCGTAGCAGATTGGCTTTAGGCCATTCCTTCAATTTCAGTGAGAGTTTTGGGTTTTGCTTCTCAATTTCATTGCATTGGATTTTGTTAATTTGCAATCTAATAATTACTGGCAATTGAAAGACATTCAGCAAGCTAACATACGTCACTGATCTGAGAAGATTCTGAAATGCTGAGGTAGAAGAATATCAAAATGTCAACACGCTGCAATTACAAGCAGCTGTGATAAGAGTCAGATATAATGACTTCTGTTCACCTTCAAGGATAAAATTGGCAGGTATATAATTTTGTCTTTAACTCTGCTAAAAGGTGCTTATGTAAGGCTTATTTAGCAGTTTGGTTTTTTTTTCTAATGAAGTGTCAGATCGTATTCTCTCTTTAAGTGCTCATGTTTTTTCCCGTGGAAAAAGCTAGCACTCACACTGCTCACTGGATTACCAGGCATGTCCTATGTAAAACACATACAGTGCTGAGAAGAACGCTGGATTATGGTCAGTACTTCAGATCCAGAAGTACTAACCTAACTAATCAGCAGGAGATCCAGAAAAAGAAACAGGGATGATCATAGTCTACAGAGTTAGATAGAAGATGTAAAGAAAAGGCCTTGTTTAGCCTGGCAAAGGAAAAGGGGAGACACAGCCCTATTTTGACAGCTCACATTCCCTGTTAGAAATTAAACTTCCAACTCTAAGGATCAGTGGTCATTGGAGTGGATTGCTGGGTAGCCTCTATCTTCAGAAGAGTTTAGGACAGCTCAGGCAGTTCTGAAGAATAGATTAAGTACAGCTGTTCTTGTCTTGAGGCTAGGGAACAGATTGTATCACCCCTCGGTGTCCCTTCAGACTCTGCTATCAGTTGTTCTAGTGCAGTTGTCCCAGCCGGAATCACCCAGTCATAACCACGGGTATAATTTTGCAGGTTTTCTCTGCTGACACAATATGAGACTAGATAGTCCCAGCTATTTTTCACTAATATTTCCTTGAAATAGTTGCTTTTTTACATAGCAGTTGATACCCTCTCCAGAACAAAGATTACATCACCTCCTTTACACTCCAAAATCGGTCTGTACGTCTACACCCAACCTTAGTCTTGTGAACAGGGTAAGTATGTAAGCCTGTTCTTCAGATACTCACTGGGTTTGAGTGTCTGTATTTGGAGAGCATTTTAAAAGCTTATTCCTGAGAACACGCATATTCTCTTCCATGCTTTTATGTTAGTGGTTGGGCAGATGGCTTACAGGACAGATGACCTGAAACAAGAATTACACGTCTCCAAGATGGTGATGCCTCCTTGTACACCAGCATTTTTTAAAGTGGGGCTTGGGCACAGTGAATATTCTGTATATTTAATATGGTTTATGGGTAATTACTGTATCATTGTAGATGACCTAGCAATGCAACTGTAAGTGCTTTGTCAATGACACCAGCGAAGAACTCGTCCAAAGTGGAAAAACAACCAATGCAAAAAAAAAAAAAAAAAAATCAAGCCTGAAATGCCTATTCATGGATGTAAGCACCAGTCATGTTGCTCTACAGCTTTACTTCAGCTGGTTTATCCTGCTTATTTCTGTCAAGCATAGCCACGGCACTGAACTCTTTGTTCTAGCTGCTTGTCTAGTCCTATATATATTTTAATAAGCTATTTTCACACTTAAATACATTAGCTTTTCTGAGACTGCTTCTTATTTTACATCTCCTTAGAACTGTTAAGATCTACTGGCAGACTTACTGTAGATTTCTAAATTTCAAAGCTCCAGGATTGTTGTTTGTGTTTTAGCCTTGGAACTTGCTGTCTTCAGAATTCTGGTAGGGATATGAGAATTTGAAGCTTCAAAGCACAGTGTGATTCGCTGCTGCTTCTGTAAGTTCTTATCTGGTTTTCTCTCTTTGTCTCCTTTTTAGGGAGAGGTTTGCATTTTTTTTTTTTTTTTTTTTAGTTTGGCTTACCCTTTTCTGTCCAAACACATTGCTGCTGTATTAGTGGCAGCATGCACTTTTTTAAAGACAATGTAAACAGATAAATATAATAACATTTTTGCTGAAAAGCCAATGTCGCCATAATGCGCTATCTATTTAGCAAATAATTGTTTTGGTAAGTGTTAGAAAGGCCAAAATTACAGTACAACCTAATTCTGCATGTTAGTTGTTGCATACATGAAAGTTTCTGTGAAACCTCAAGGAAATTCTTCCCAGAGGAATTTTTCTGCATAATGGACAAATGAATGAAAGAGTAGAGAAGAACAATCTCTCTTTGGGGTAAAAAGAGAGGCAGTTTGTGCTGCAATGTTAATAAAAAAATACAAAACCTGTCTACTTCTACAAAGAACTGGCCTGCTTAGACACCTACTTTTCTCTCAGTACACTACTGTGTATTTTCTTCACTATAAAAAATAACTCGAGTCTTCTTCATAGTGCTCATACTGCACAGACTGGAAATTATGTTTTTCAGGCTTTTAGGAAGCAACATCAACCGAAAGAAAATTTGCCACTTCATCTCTATCCTAACCCAAATCCACACACAAATCTTCAAGTTAAAGATCAAGCTTGAGCTAGCTTACCGGGCAGAAATAGGTTGTTTGACACTAAAGCTACAAACACTGTAGAGACGAGTTATCTACCAATTACAACAGCTTATCAACCGCTAATCCAATTAGTCTGCATGGCTTCACTGTTGCGTGGCTCTCTTCGTCCTCTCAGGCTCAAGGTAGGCAGTAATTCACATACACTGATATAGCTAACACTTGCAGGAAAGACAGGATCTAAACATTCTTCTAGAGGAGGATACGTAAATCACTAAATATCCCAAGAGTAATTTAGATGCTGTGATCACTGGTGCAGGCAGTATGTAATCACATTTTATTGACAACTCCTAAAGATCAGTCTTCCTTTGAAACTGCCTGGAGTGAAACTGAATAGAGCGTGGCTAGAGAGCCCAACAGAGTGTACAGGGATGGGACCTGAGCTGGCACCAAATGAGCCGCTTTGGGTAGGGGAAGCGCTAAAAGCCTCTTAGCATAGTGCTGGGCACTGGCCTGCATCCACTGCTGTGAATTTACACTATACCTTAGAGACAACCGTTTGTAGAGAGTGTGGCAGGTTGCTTACACAGAGCCACGACCCTTAGCACATCTAAGAACTTCTGGTAGTATGTTTTTTGGAATAAAAAGGCAAAAGCTGTGTAAGTGATCTTGTAGTAGAAAACTTGCAAATAGTTACTGTTTAAATAAATATTGGACCTTAAGCATTTTTTTAAATTCATATTGATCACTTCAGTAATCTCACCAATTAATTTTTTAAAATGCTGTGCTTCCTTGGACACAGGTTTGGGAAGCTACATTTCATCTCAGAGTATGTTATCACAGCTTTATAAACACCTGAATGCAATATTGGAAAAACACTGACAAGAATCTTAGACAGGCTGCTAGTAGGTACCACCCAACAACCCACAAAGCAATTCCACTTACCACAATAATTGGGCTCCTAAATGTAAATAAATGGGCTAAAATGGATGTAAAGTCTTCAAATATGTTATTAGATGTGTGGTTTGTTTATTGGTATCAATAATCATGTCATATTTTCTTTCTTGCAGGAGGTGAAGTCACCAAGCCCAGATTTGCTCAGTATTTCCATGGCAGCCTGGCCAGTCTTACTATCCGGCCAGGCAAAATTGAGAGTCAGAAAGTGATTTCCTGTTTGCAGGCCTGCAAGGAAGGTCTGGATATTAATTCTCTTGAGAGTCTTGGCCAAGGAATAAAGGTGAGGGATGAACTGACATAATCTTTGATAAAAATTTAGAGCTGATTTATGAAGTGGAGAGCCCAAGGTAGAGTACACACAGTACAAATGTACTCCCAGAAGCAATGTAATTTCCCATAAAGTCATGCAAAGAAAAAGCAGAATGGTAGAAGAGCTGTGACACTGCAAAGAAAAATGTTTCCATTATTGCAACGCTAGATGCTCAGAAAGTAAGGCATTGCTGATATTTCAGAGTCCATAGGAATTGCCAGGTCATGTTCTCATGCTTGTTTTTGTAGTTTTACAGAAATAGACACGATTCCAAAGAATTATGGGATTCTGATTGCAGGTAGCTTTAAAGCAATGGAAAACATAACTGGAATATCTTTCATCTAGAGGCAACTCTGAAAGAAGTCCCAATGCAGTAGTACTGACAAATTTCAAGTGTGTTCTGAGAGGAAAATATTATGGGACATGAGAATTGGACACAAAAAAAAAAAAACTGAAGTCAAGAAATTAAAATTTTACATTTGCATATAAATCATTATCTTCATTATGCAAACGACTATCTTTACTGATATTGTCACGCTTTTTCTAAGATTGAAGAACAACAGACAGAGGGAAATCCTCTTTAAATTGATATAGTGGCCAGATTGCTTTGCATTCATTAGGACAAATTCTGTTCTTTTGGATACATATGTAGGATTTTGACTACAACTTCTACAGTACCTACATGAGAGGCACTTTGCATTTCCCTTTACTGATACCATTAGTAGATAATGGGTGTTGTTCTGCTTAGTGTGTAAACACGCTGTTAAGCTCCTTCCTAGAACACAAATGACAGTACCATCTTCCAAAGGAGCTGAGCTTCAAATTCAAACTGGGAAGATACTTTGGCTGCAGACTGTGCATCCTGTGAAACTGCACAGGTGGTTTTTTTAGTGTGTTGTTTTTCAGTGGGGAGGAGGATGGTGCTGTAACACTTGATCTACAGCACGCAGTGAAAGTGCCATGTGCTACATTTTATTAGCTAAACCTTTTGATTCTGCAAGATAGGAGACTGACCTGTAATACACTCAAATGTCTGTGTAGGTGATAAGTTGCTGTGGTATAGTATAACCGATATGTTTTGTGAAAACAAGGGTAAAAATGAAAATTGGAAGTGCAAAGGTAAGGAGGAATTTTGCTAACTCTAGGTTTTACATATGAGCAAAATACCCTAAAGAAATATTTTTTTTTTCTTCACCTTACCAAGGACATTGTTAAGAATTTCACATTGCTGCTTCTCCCAGCAAAATGACACACTAATAAGTAAAAGCTATTTTTAAAAGACAGTGCATACAAAAGAGCAGATAGGGTGTTCTGGAAGGCAAGTGTATATGTCTACCAGTAAGTTTTTTGCTGGGATTTTACATTAATTAAAGCAGTACACACTAGGTCCATGGTGCTTAAAAGCATAGTAATTCCTCCCCTATTGTCACACTCTAAGACTTGACAATATTTGAGTAGTCTTGTTTCATGGGCTTGGAAAAAGCCCTGTTATACCACCCATTGCTGCTCCAGTGCGGGTGATTGGCTTCCTTGCAGTGGGAAAATGAAGTGCAGTGGGGAAAATTAAGATGAGGGATTGTTTTCTGCCTTTTCTCTCTTTCACCAAACTTCAAAACATTTTCATTTGCCAAATACAGATGAGGCATAGTGTTTTATTTAAAGTTATTGTTTTCATTTTTACTACCTCAGCAAGCTTAACAGTCAATGCAACAGCAGGGGGCAAAAATGCAAGGAGCAGTCAGAGATAGATTGTGGTAGGGTGTCTTATTGGGGCTGACAGAAAGAAGCTCGTATGAAAGCGGAACAGTTGGCACCTGACCTTAAACAGAAGATTAATAAAGAGAAAGGGTTTCTGGTGTCAAAAATAAACATACCTGATCTTAGACAAGCATGTGGAACAGCTGCACAGATGATAGGTTCTGTGTGGCTATTTATATGGCACTTAGCAGAGTCAATGTTGGCAAACTGATGGTGGAAGGTGTTTCTGCTGGGCACTGGACTCATGAAGCTTCACCCTTTAGCCACCTAAGAAAGAGCAATGCAGCTGTTACACAGTTTGTGACACTCGTGTTGGGCTGGTTTTGTCTGCAGCCTAATTTTCAGATATCTGTAACAGCTCTCAGAAACACTGACTGTCTAAACTGTTGCTATTTTTAGCCTTTTTTAATGAGAAAGACAAAAATGGCTCAGGCTAGGCCTTTCCCCAGTCCCTTTGGCAGCATTCCAGCTGTTCTGGCAGCTGAGCTATTAAGTTAACTGGCTAGCTAGAGTCTCCTTTTGCTAATTTTATTACCTATTACTGCTAGCTTACACAAAGGAAAAAGAAGTTTATGCAGGCTGTGACTCATGTTAGTCCTCCTCTTTGTTAAAAAATACCCTCTGGTTTATTTTGACCTTCCTGCACAAGCCTTAAACCCAGTCCTCTGTGTTCTGTTTGACAGAGAACCCTGTGCTTTACTCTGTTCTTCACAGTCTATTTGCTCTTTTGCTTTTTAACCTTTCTCGTTGTAAGGAAGTGTAGACAACCATTGTCTGTATATAATCGAAGATGTTCATATAGTCAATATGCAGCTTTGGGAGGGGACTGCATGTGAGAGAAGGATGCATTTCTTTGTGGTTTGTGCTGACAACAGTAGGGTAAAAAATGAAGGGGATTAATCTGGTTTTCTCTGCAATGTAGATAGTTTGCTGAACCAATTTACAGACAAAAAAATGGAATCAGGATGGATTATCATGAAGATAAAATTGATCATTTGTTATGTGAATATAGTAGCAAAGTTTCTTGGTCAGCAAGACTGTTTCATGTTCAGTGCAATGGACTAGAGAAGGATCAGGTCTACAAGAATAGCCACTGACTTTGCAAGGTTTGTTGGCTCAAATGAGCAGCTGGCTTTGTGCATGTAGCAGCTCCATCTTAAATCATGACACTCTTATTGATCATGAGACAGAGAAAGGAGAATCCCCTTTACTGTGTCTGACGTTAATGAAGATGTAGGAGGCAAATGTTACAATTATTTTGTTCATTCACGTTGAAATATATCTCAGAAAGATAGCCCAGGGTAAAACCAAACGGAAAGCAGAAAGAATATGCTCCTGCATGCTACTCTGGTTTAAGACAATATTTTTATATGGAGGATGTGTTTAGCCTAAAAGAATTACATGGTAATAATAATGATGACAGTAAGTTAAAGTTTTGAAATAGTATCAGCAGTGTTGAGAAGGTTGAGCAAAGTACAGCAATTCGGGATTGGTTTACTATAATATTAATTACAAAAGTTTTTATTCAGATACGAAATAGATGACTGATACAAGTATGTGTTTTAGGGATCAACGTGGATTCAGACAACGATAGCTAATAATTTTGTTTTCTTAAATCATTAGATTTTAACCTTACATCTGTACAACAATCCTTAAAAATGTCTTATATTCTGTACCTGGTACCTTAAAGACTAATTACATGCATTTCCCCTAGTATCACTTCAACCCTTCCCAGTCAGTCCTTGTCATGGAAGGAGATGACATTGAGAATATAAATCAAGCCCTCCGAAAGGTCTCATACATCAACTCAAGACAGTTTCCTACTGCGGGCGTACGACGTCTCAAAGTCTCATCTAAAGTCCAGTAAGTTATACTTCAGCTGAACTGATTAGAGTAGGAATATTTTTAACAAACTACTTACTTCTTTAGACACGTAAAAAGATTTTTGGCTAAATCACATCGCTAAATCATACTTTTATGTTATTGAGCATAAAGGATGAATTTCATTTACTTTTATGCTGATTTACATTGTGGTTTTCTTTTGATATTGTCCTTTTAAGAAACTTTTCTTGTTAATGTAATTTGCTTGTATTCTGTTTATGCTTTGGAGCATATAGTCTGGACTGAACACTACTTGCATTTATTACATTCTTATTTTATTGTTCATTTTAAGAAGTTATAGTTTCTTCTGAGATAGCTAGAGCCATGACTTTTTAAAGCAGGCCTATTACATCTTACAGATGACATAGCTGCAAGAACAGTAGTTGTAGCTATGCTTGAAATAGTCTTTGTCTGTCTGTATCCTTATATGGCTGCCATCGCTGAAGTATTGGTGTTGGGTGTTAAACAGAAATCCGTGTCCTTCCATTTTCATGCAACAATAGTGACACTGGAAGCAGTCCAGTTTGCACGCTCCAAGGCTGGCCCAAGCCTTGTGCCAAGATGAAGTAAGGTGGAGTTTGTCAGGAGATTCACTTCCAAAGCACAGTGCTGATTCATATGAAAATGCTAATATAGGCCCCTTTTGTCCCCAGTAAATACTGGTGGGTGCCAGAATGAGTTCATGATGAGTCCAATGTAAATGGATAAATAGGCCTTTTTATTCACACATGACAAGTTAACCATATTATATTCATTAGATATCCCTTCGAGAATCTAATGTTAGGAAGACTATAATTAGCTGTTATCATCTAATTAACTGTAATTTTCTTAACCATTCACTACTTTGGTAAATGTCAGTTAAACATCAAAATATTATTCTCATAGTGACCTTACAAAAGACTGAGCTTGTCATGAATCTGTTTGCTAAGCTGTTCCTACATAATTTCAGTGTGGATAGTTGTGGATGTGGGAGGGGATGGGAGAAACAGAGCTGTAACTGTCACCTCTGGCCTGTGTGCATGGTGGTACAGATGCATGTCCTTGTGTGTGGCAGTGTCCAAGTCTGGAATAGATTGATCTGAGACAGTACAAAAGGATGAGAGCCATCAGGTGGGTTTTGGGCAGCGCAAGCGCCACGCACCTCTGATGTGCAATGTGTTACATGCAGTTAATGAATAATATCTTTTTCAGATGTTTTGGTGAAGATGTCTGCATTAGTATCCCAGATATAGAAGCGTATGTAATGGTGTTTCAGGCCAATGAGCCCAAGATTACAATAAGTGGGATGGACCATTTTGCTAGACCAGCTGCACAATTTGAAAGTGAAAGAGGTGTTAATTTGTTACCTGACATCAGGATTGTCAGCACAGTCACAAAAATGGAGCATCCAGTGGTCTTAAAAGAACACGACAGAGGTTTGTGAATTTCTTTTAAATAGTATTACTTACTCTATAACATGACCCCTCACATATGTTTAAAGTGAATTGAATTAAACACATTGAAAAATGTGTTAGATAGTGATAGGTCAGTATGCGCTTCAAAAAAAAGCAGCTTTTCTATTTAGTGTCTTGCCTACTTCAGAAAAATTCCTTTCCACTCTTCTGTACATATTCTGTTCAATAACATGTTCTCATGAGAAACTCTCCATTTGTAACAGAATTCTGTTAATTGTACTGATAAAGTAGAAAGCAGTAACTGACTAATAGTTGGAGTTTTAATCTGATCTTACATTTCCAGCTCTGCTACTGACTTGTTGGTGATACCTGAGAAAAAGTAGTCTTGTCCCTCAATTTCACACCTATACAATGTAAATATAATAATTTGCAAAGATTTTTCTCCATGATGACAGTTTATGCTAATGCTGAGCAATGTGTGTGTTATTATTTGACACTACTTGAATGTTCAAAAATATAAATAAGGTTTAAAATAATTGTCTATAAAGGAATCTTCCTTTTGGATGTTTGTGTGCAAGACAAATGATAAGCCTAGTAATCTGAGGAATCATTCTAAACAATATTTGTTGGACTAGAATAAGCAGCAACTAGATGTACATCTCTTGAAAAGTTAAAATCGCGAATGGCGTGCAAGTGTAGGGGCCTGGATTCCCTGAAGCCATGCTCTGTAATAAGGCAGCTTATAGCTTTGCCTGAAACTGCCTGAAAGTGTAGCGTATCATAATATCAACTGCATACATTCTTGCATAGAAAAGAGTGATCATTATGCATCATTTAAGACACAAAGCATGTATGGTCCTCCATGTCCCTAAATGTTATGACATGTTCAAAACTGTTTAGTGAATTAGGAACTACTGCCCTCCAGTTTAGTTCATAAATTTCATCTATCCCCATTTTTCCCAGTACAGTTAATGACATACCTACTGTTGTAACACCTTGTAACCTAAAAACCCTGAGTTTCACCTTGCAAAGGAACATAGCACCATTTCTTAAACTACTGTTTAATTCCTTGAAAGTTGGGCGCCTCCTAATGTGCCATCTCTTGCTTACTCCCACCAAGAGGCAGCAGCCTGGCCATGGCTCTGCGCCTTACTTACTTGCAGAGGGCCCCCGGAGGGCCAGTGTGTTGCTGTTTGTCCTGCTCTGTAAAGAAATCAGTGGGACCCTGCCGACTGCTAAGTTGCTGGCCCTACCTCTCCTGTCTGCCCACTGACAGCCAGAGCAGCAGAGCTGACCCTCGCGCTGCAGCCCAGCTTTTGCCTGTCTGTCACAGCTTCCCATGAAATAGTCCAACTCATCAGCCTTAGCAATATTCAGATTTGTCTCTCCTGCGAATCTGGTTAAGCAGTCTTGCCAGACACTCCGTGCTAAGTTGACCAGAGAATTAAAATATTAAAGGGAGCGGCTACTCTTTTTCCAGCGACAGAATTATACTTTTTAATCGTACATACTGAAGTATAGTTAGTTTACAACTCAATTTCTCCAAGTCACACAACACAGGATCTTGCCATTTACAATACCATGTTCTTGGGTAAACAGCCATGGTCCTTGTAATGCAAATTCTTTATGGGCTGTAGGGTAACTGAGAGAATCATCCAAGAATAGATATATTTGACATGTATTTTTCCAGTTTGGTTTTCCCTGAGAAAAGAATGAATGTGTGATATCAAACTGGTATCAGTACAGTATTGAAAACCAGAATTGTTTACATGGATTTATTTCCAGGACCAAATTTCAGTTTTCTACTTCCAGTACTGTTCTTGAATGCTTTTTATTACAGAGTAATATATTTTTCATCTATTTCACTAGGTATTTGTAGGCCGCCATCATCATAGCACCTCAACAGGCAAGACAGACACTTCTCTTTTGATTTGCTTCAAGTATGCTGTATTTAATATCAGCAAAAAAACAATTCAGCCATATTTGCAAAAATTGAAAGACCTGATGCAAAACACATAAAGAGACTGAGCTGTTCTGTGATCATTTATCTTAGTTTCTTTTTTCTTTTTTTCATGGTATATGCCATGTGTTCACAGCCAATAAAGCAGTGGTATTAGAGGAAATGCTCCACAACTTGGATTTCTGTGATATTTTGGTCATCGGTGCAGAACTAGATCCTGAACAAGAGTGTTTAGAACTAGACCGTGTAGAGCTTCAAGGAAAACATCTAGATGCTACAAATTCCACAGCAGGATATTCGATTTATGGTAAGTTCAAGAACTTTGCTTTCCCTTATTTCTTCCCATCAGCAATTAAATTATTGGAATGAAAGCACTAATGTGAAAGAAAGTAGGCAGAAATCTGTGCTGTACTAGCTATAAGATATTTCAGGAGACTGTGTCTCAAAAAAACCCGGTCACTTCTTGATCTCTGGGTGTAGTGTGTTTATGCTTTGGAATACAGCACAGCTTTGTCTTGATATCAGCATCCCTCCTGCTACTCCCCGAATAAGGACAATAACAACACTGCTTGCTTAAAGTGGGCGGGTTCTTGTGGACCATCACAGTGGAACGTGGGAATAAGGTGTCTCCTCAGTGTGCCTGTGCAGTGGTGGTAACTCACTGGCCAGGATTTTTTGATTACCAAATAATTACGTCTAAGTCTTTGCTGTTGTATTTGTTCCTCTCATTATGGACCTAGACTCATTTCCAAAAAATATTCTCACATAATTTAGTATCAGCCAAAGGCTCTATTGGGGAATATTCAATGCACTGTGATTTTCAAATCATTCTGCCAAATTTTGTGTTTTCTGTGAACATTTGATTTCTCCTCTACTGTACAGAGCATTTTTTACATAGCATCTCCTTAAGATTACTACTGCTCTACCACCATTTCAGGTGTGGACAGCATGCACAACTACGAACAGGTTCTTCGGCAGATTCGATATCGTAACTGGTTCACTTCTGCCGCCTTTGACAGAAAGTTCAGAGTCAAGTGCTCAGAGCTAAATGGACGGTACTCTAGCAATGAATTTAACTTGGAGGTAAGCAGTCATTTAGTAAAGTTTTCTCTTCCAGCACTGACACTGAGCACTAGCCTTTTCTTTAAAGAGTTTTCTTTAAAATATGTAAAATGATTGACACATTCTGGTAACTATAATCGAATAGAGGAAAAATTCTAAGTTCCACTCAAATAGGAAGTTGACTTCTCCTGTGGGCATTCCTCAATGTGGGGTCTGTATTCTGCTGCGTATGTAAGAAGACCCTTCTCTTGACCTCTGTTAATGCAGAGAATTGCTCCTGTTCAAGTGGAATGGAGGCTAAGGTCATCATCATTTTTCCATGATGTAAAATCTCCTACAGGTGTTTTTAAAGATCTGTATGCCTTCTTGAAATTAAATCATTACGGCCTCATTATTTTCCTTAGATTAGTTATTTATTTTACTTAACCTAACATACTTTTCTTTCCTGCAGCATTCATTTTTTCAGTTTTTCCAAGCACTACCCCCTTACAACAAGTTTTATAATTTGTTCTTCATTGGATGGAGATCATTCCTGATAATTTATAGGATTTCAGATTTCTCTGGGGAGGAAAGTCAGTATACAGGTAATAAGTATATAGGGTGGACTTAATCTGTCATATTCTCTTGGATCCACTGCCCAGACATGGTCAGTTGCCACAGAAATATTTAGGTAGCGCTCTTGAGATTATGTGTCCTGGTACTAAGTCCAGTGCAGCACAATGGCTCAGGGACTTAGAATTACTGCTGCTGCACCTCAGCAGGAATCATGGACCTATTCTGAAGAACCAATTTATCCAGACTAGAACCCAGGCACCAAGTAACTACAGGAAAGGGTAGGACCTTCTTTAGCAATAGGCTCAAAACTTAAAAATTAGGTCTGAAAGTTTTTACATGCTTACGTTGTATTGAAAAATCTTTTCACCTTAGCATTCTGCAGCCTTGACAATGACGTCAGGGTTTCTGCTTATAACATAACTATTAGTAGGACAGAGAACTGATATGGTATCTTCAAAGAAAGTCACACTGAAAGTAAGGACGCAGAAAAAAATGAAACCTCTTTTAACTCTCTCTTACCGTTTTGGTTTTAAACTCACCAAGTTTGATACATTCTCTATCAGTGTTCAGAGTGACAAATCTCCCACTAACTTTCAGGGAACATCTAAAATCTGATTAGTAAAGAGGAAAAAAGTCACCACTCATCCAGACAGGCAAATCAAAAAAGTCCTTTTCTGCGCCACTTCATAGTCTACAGCTAGAAATGTTAGAATGCATTTTTAATGCTAGAAATTAGAGATATATTAACCTGTGCATTTTTCAATGGCATAAAAAAAGTGAATTTATCCTTTAAGATCTTTATAATAATGTTCCTGTCTGCTGATTAACTTCATAGTTCAACGTAACGTTTGGAGCCAGCAGGCTTGGAATATAAAGCACTTTTTAGTACCTGATCTCTTATTTTTCTCTTGTGCCAGGTTAATATTCTACATAGCTCCAACTCCAACTTCATGGACCATGTAAATCATATGATAGTACAACCACAATTTTTCCAATCCGTCCACCACCCAGAGGGAAGCATAAGTGCTGTTCACAACTCAGGTACGTGACAACTTTATGGAGGCTGCTCATAATGATTCTGGTATGTTGGCATTTCCCTTGTGATTCAGCCTGGTCAACAGATAAAGCCCCACTGTCCATAGTTACAGCTCATGAAACCTCACAGAGATCATTGCACAGGTATGAGAGAAGGTAACAGTGAATTCTCTTCTTTTTGAGGAGGAGGTACTTTGTAGTTAAAAACTGGTATCCTTTTTTAGTCTTCATTAAAGATCTCGTACTCTGACCCATCAAGAAAATGTCTTGTTTCTAGTATTGAGTGGTATGAAGGATAATATTTATGCTCATATTATCTATGTCTGTATTTCTATGGTATAATAATTTCTGCCCACCCCTTTCTAAGCACAAAAAAGAAATATTTGTATTCTTTTTTTAAATATATAATTGCTGCAGTGCTTCTGTTAGCTGCTGTCCAGGACTCAGTCTGGAGCTTTCTGGAGAGAAGATGGGTCCACCTAGCCATTTGCAGGGGGCATTAGTATATACTCAACAGAGAATTTAAGTTGAATTTTTAGACTATATGAGTTAAAATATATACTCAAATCTGAAGCCTTTTCAATTATGTTAAACCCAGGGCAAAGATATCTGTTTAAATGCTGGATTCTGAAATCCTTTCAGCTGAATAATACATATGTAAAGGTATAGCTGATGTCAAAGTGTACGTAGTTGTACTACACGTAGAAAATTACTGTATTTGTCTGTACACTTACACAGACATTGTACTAAAACGAAACTGAATTTTTACAAAATGAACTATTGCAAACTAGTTCTTTTTTCTTTAATATTGTTCAGATTTCAGAGTTCCATTCTTACAGGCAGGGCAAGGTGATAAAATGGGGTAGAGAACGACTGTAGCTCCTGGAACTGCAGTACCTAGGTAGCAAAGGTACATAGAAATTGGAAGCCCTTCTCCACTAACCTAATTATGGAGCTGATAATATGAGAGTAGTTCGCAGAGATTTCTTCCTGAGACCAAATGGAGACAGAGGCTTCTTAGGGCTCAACAGAACAGCGAGGAAAAATGTCTTGAATCCTCAAGTGTCTCCCAGGAAGGTTGTAATGCAGGCAAATAGAGTGGCAATGTGTTGTTTTATTTCCTGGAAGATCGATACTTAAATCATACTACAAGTATTTGAAACCTTTGAAAATATAAGCTTTGAGATATACTTTTTCTCACAAGAGAGGTTAACGCCTCAGTTGTAATCATGAGGGGACAACATGCAGGAAAGGTAACTGAACCTTGTTGAAATAAACACTTGTTCTCAAACTAATTGATTCTGCACTGATTGGCTACTTGTCTTCTGTAATAAAGTGGTTGAAAGAAGAAATGGTAGGCATACTCACTTTTTAGTCATGATTGATAATACTCATTATAAGATATTTGTAACCCCATTCGTGTATGCTCTGCCTTCGTAGGTGGGCACTTGTCAACACTTTCTGTAGTCACGGGCTCATGGCAGATGGCGGTGATGATTCTCAGTCCAAAGGAAGAGGTGTTCTGAGAGAAAAAATAGACAATGTATTTAGTGTTTTGTAGGCAATTTGTTCCACAAATATAAGCCCATTCCCTTTTTCATCTTTTGTTCCAGTTGTTCCAAGCGTGGCTACTATCGTTATCATAATCTGTGTGAGCATACTCATTTTTGTCATAACCTTGGGGGTCTACCGAATTCGGACAGCTCATCAGCACAGCTCTGCAGACAGCGAAGGAAGTAAAGAAAATGAAATGGATTGGGATGATTCTGCTCTGACTATTACTGTCAACCCCATGGAGGTACATAACTGAGGCATAGTATATATCATGATACTATCACGAGTTACTGTCTGGGTTGGTAGCTTTCTCAACAGTGAGTCTGAAGCCTCTTTCAGAGTACACTTATTTAGGCTTGGCAGAACAGTTGTAAGTAAGTACACTCGGGACCTCATCTCAGTTTTCAGCACTTCGCACCGTGATAATATATAGTTGAACAGTTAATATTTGTTGTCATACATAATTACTAGACAGGATGGCGAAGGATTCTTGCGTACAACACCACTTCATCTCCATCCATATATGCACCCTAGGTACTCAAGATGATATAGTTACTTCGGTTTTAACTTTTTAACATAAGCACTAAACATTCAAAAGAGGGGAAATGATCAGCAGTTTAAAGGAACCGACATTGAAGGGCTACATTTTGGCAGCTTGACTAATAAATATATTGCTTATGAACATTCCATTCTTGTTACAGTAGTTTCTGAATATTTGCTACTGAATGGTATCATATTTGATGCCTAACAGTCACATAATGATGGAAAGCAGATTTCCCCAGCATGTTAGCATTTCTGAATATGGAATAAATGCTCGCGTTCTCACAGCCACTGGCTAGCAAGAAGGCACTTTTCTTCTACTGTCTCTCTTTCATTTCTTTAAATGTACTGTAGAAATATGAAAAGCCTCACCAGACAGAAGAGGAGAGTGAGGAAGAAGACATAGAAGATGAAGAGGAAGACACAACCAGTGCTGAATCAGATGAAAGTGAAGAAGAGGAGGAGGAGGAGGAAGAGGAAGTGATTGTCCAAAAGGGAGACAAACAGAATGCTACCAGGCAAGAGCAGTTGGAGTGGGATGATTCAACACTCCCGTACTAACAGCCCTCCAGCAACATTGCTCTTTTGTAACAACCAATACAATGTTTTTTCAGAGTCTATGAATTTACTGACAGGATTTGAACTTCTGCTTGCCTATAACTGTTTTGCCTAAAATGATCTTGTTGTAGTAATTGATAATGATAGAAATGACCCTTTCCTTACAAAGCCCAGAGAAAACATGGTACAAACATACCGGCATCACCAGTAGTAAAGTAATCTAGACCTTGATCTGTTAGCAAGCCTAGTTCTCTATTTCCTGTTTCTATAGAACAGTCCTGTCACTCAATCCATAGAGGTTTTTGCCTTTGCTGTTTTTTTCATACGAGAGAGATTTCAGCTTGTTACGAAGAATTACTTGTGTGGGTCCATATAACAGTTGTCATTTGACTTCACACTCTTACAGGTGTAAAATATAATCCACCTTCAAATTGGGGCAAAGTTTTAGTGCTACAGGTGACAGAGACTGAATTCCATTTGTCATCTTGTCCTGCCTTCTTGAATGTTAACTGTCTGTCTTCTACAAGGGAATATCTAGGACTTGACACGGGATGCATGTGTAAAGTGTTCGGTATATTTTCAGGCATACTGTCAGAACCCTCAAGACAGGGATTTTATCCAACCTGCCCAAAGAAACTTAAGAGAGTTTAAAAAAACAGCAACAAGGAGCTGCTGGAGGTTACAAAAAAAACCCAAATCATTCTGTGTCCACAGGTTGAGTAATATGATCTTATGCAAACTGTAAATTCTAATAGAATTGATTTACTGAAAACCTGTAGAGCTGCTCATTAGTTATGGATTGAGCAATTTCCAGCAAATCGATGCTTTGAACCGTCTGTCTTGTAAAATCATTAGCTTGCCGCAGTATCTTACAGAGGTAGTGGAAAATAAGTGACCCTATTATTCCATAGCTATGTCTGGTTGGGATTTAAACAATGATTTTACATGAGGAAAATGTTCCCTTTTGGTTTAGTGAATGCCAGCTGGAATTCCTGTCTGACTGTATTCTATAAAACATTATGCTCCTTATCTTCTGTACCCTTACGCACCTATGAGTGGCACAACTGTCAGCTCTCTTGTGCTCGTAATTCTCCTTTATTTCTTCTTCCTGAAGCCATTAATGTTGAGAGAAAAGGTTTTATAAAGTAGAACAAGAGCAAATAAAACCTACCTGGAACCAAAAGAAGTGAAAACAGAAACTAAACTGTTAAGATGCTGAGAGAGTATTTTAGTTTGTTATGGTAACACAGCATATTTTTCTTAAACACTGTTTAAAAGGGAGGGGGGCGGGGGGAGATAAGTGAAAAAAAAAAAAAATGCAAAGCTACGTACAATGTGTTGATAAGTCTGTGTGGTGTGGTTTTTGTCCCTTTCCTTAATTATCTTTGCATCTTCAAATGCTCTGCATACCAAATGATGCAACACTTGCTAGGATAACTAACTAACTGCTCTACTGTGTAAAAAACAAAATGGCATGGAAGTGAATGCTGCCCAGTGGCTTGTCTGGTTTTTTTTTTTGATAAGTACTTCCTTTTCTTTACAATTTCATCATCAATTTTTGCTTTTGTAATTTGCTGTTTAAAATGAGCTGCTTCCTATTCTTCCGTCTCCCAGAGAAGCAAACAGTCTTGCCCCAACAGAACCTTCCTGAGCACCCATGCATGAATGGTAGTAGATATTGCAAAGGGTAACTTAAGCAACCTCAAGGGCATCCACCTGCCTCAAGACTAAGGTAGCAGCAGCTCCTGAACAACTTATTGTGGGTTTGGGGGTTCTTTTAATTCCAGTTTCTGCATCTGATAGTTGCAGAGAAAGATTGACAGCAACATAACTAGAAAGTAAATGAAAAAGAACGCTAATTTAATTTTAAAAGTAGAAATCTTCATGCTCTTTTTTGTTGATTTTTAAGACTGGCAATATAGATGTTTTCTTACATGGGCAGTCCTGGTTTATTATTTTTCTGGTCTCTCACATGTATTAAACTTACAAGAATATTTGCAGAATCAAGCCCACAGAAATACAATTCATCTCCAGTAATAAAGATTGTAAAGCTGGCCAAAATCTAAAATTTCTGAATTATGTTGAACAGAAATTTTATGTTAGATCATTTCCTAGCATCCTGGTATCCTAAATCATTTCCTAGCATTAATTTTTGTTAGTAACATGAAGCAGGCTCTTCATGATGCTTGTTATCAGCACATATCAGCAAAGCTTTCCGTTCAGAAAAAAAAAAAAAAAAATTGCAATTAAAAGTATATGTTGGAAAGTCTATTTCAGGTTTAAAACTGGACTTAAATTATATTTAAAGTTTCTGTTATTCCTGATTATTATTGTTATCACACCAAACATTAGGACAACTTGAAAACAGCAATTTACAACCTTACTGACAGCCTTCAATTTATTTATATGTTCATGTCTTCATCAGTGTGTTTCTCCATCTAATAGATTTTTATCTTTTTGTTACTAGAAGCAAATCTTTTTGGATCATGCTGGTACATTACACAAGAAGCAAACAAACTAACTATTTTCTCTACTGTAAATAAACCTACATTTTTAAACCTAAGGAAATAATACAGGCATGTGTGTTATCACTAAGATTTGGTTTGCAACGAGATATTCAGCAAACTAAATGTATTACTGCACTTATTTCGCATTACTCATTGGAGTGCATTATGCAGCATTTTTCATTCAAATAAACAGAAAAATTCTTTTCACAAAATGGTAGTGAGAATGAGATACTTCTTCACAAAATGAACCTTAGAATTAGCATATTTGTATAGAAGTTGACAGCAATGGCTTCATGAGCAAAAGCCTACTAGTAGAATAACATAGAAAAATCACTTTTTCTGAAATAATTTTAATGATATTTCCTCCCCTCCATTAATTATTTTCTAATGTAAACTACTTGCTTAAAACCAAACCAGAACACATACATATATATACATACATACACCTTTTTTTTTTTAACCTAATCAAAAGCCCAAAACCCTCTCATTTCCTCTCTGAAAAAAGTGTTTATGCTGCCAACTCTGAAATGGCAACCGCAGTGTCTGGCTCTTTAAGATGTAATGTTTATCCTTGGTGCAGTTGCAAGGTCGAGCTATGAAGACACAAATAAAGGTGCTTTTTTATAGCAGCAATAAAAAGAGCATCCAAAAATACATCTCTGAAGAGGAAGCCATAATACCTGACATCAAGAATCTGTGATGCCAGAGGTCTAAAATGACATCACATCAACAAATGCCTTTAAATTTTTGAAGTTTTAATCTAAGGCTGGGAAAAGCTGCAAAACCTACAAATGCTAATTCAGGATGTCAATACACTGTTACCTGAACTAATGTAATTGCCTAAGTTGTTGCTTTTTGCGATCAAGACATTTCTTTTGCACTTCTACCTCCTCCACAGGTATTTTATCTTTGCAAGTAAACCTTAAAATGCATGGTTTGTCCCTGGCCAAGGGCTGGTGGGAAGGTGCAACCGATTTCCCCTGCTGGTGTGTTGCGGTGCTGGGCTTGCTATGAGCACGTGCACCATCCTTACTTCAATCGGGAAGGAAATAGGACTCAGAAAGGTTTATAAAGTTCCCCTAGTGGGGATGAAATCCACTGTCTCCATTGCAGAAGCTGTCCCTGCCTGACCCTACAATGAAAAAAATGCCATGGGACATAAGTAGCCCCAGGTAAGGGCTTAAGCAGAGGGTTGTTCAGTAGCCCTTACTTTACTTTGGCAATGACTTTTGAGCCCTGCACCGAATTTGTGTCTCATCTGCCTGACCTGCAAGCTGAGAGGCAGCTCTAACGCTTTTACCTGGTGGGGATCCCAGCAGGTTGGGATAGGACACTTCTTCTTCTGGAATTTTTGGTGCCAGCACTTGCACCACCCCATTCATCTCCAGCACCATCCGTGGCTCAGCAGAAGACGAGAATGAAAGACTTTACTGAGGTGACAGCGGGTAAAAGTCTGGTGGGATGACCCCATGGAGATGCTCCCGGTATCCTGGAATATACATTGTAATACCAAAATTAAGGATGTTTGCAAAAGCGTATGGATACCTAGAAAGGGGGAGGAAATTAAACCATTTAACATTAAACACCTCCAGGGCTTCAAAAAGGTCTCCTGTTCCCTGAACTCACACGTGCTGACTACATTAAATATCCTGATACCAGTATAGCCCCACCAGTTTTTGTACACTTTGTGAAAATGACAGTAAAATCTCATAGCAACATCCAATTTCCATATAAAATATTTCTAGAAATCTATCAGAAGGAAAAGGAGCCAAGTTCTAAAAATCTTGGTGTCTGACATCATGACTAGCATCCTAATCTCTTGGGGGGTAAATTTGCTTTGCCTCTGTGCGCTGCAGCTGTTGCCTGAATGTATACTGTATACTGTTTCTGCACTACTCTTAAAAAGCGCCAATAGGTTAACAGCAAGAGAACAGCTCATTTGGCAGAAAAATGAAGGTGTCATCACTTGTAGAAAGGCATTTTAAATATACTTAAATATTTGTTTCTTGATGAAATCCTGGGCTTGAAAAAAATCAATTTCATTAAATAACATTTTGGACAAATACTGACAGTTGCCAGACTCAGCTATAATAGTGATATGAGCAGAATTTTGAAAAAGCATACACAAACAGTTACATTATCTTGCAAATATGTATTAGTTTGTATACATACAAATTTTAAGTAACATTATATGTACGTGTGTATATATACATAAAATATATATGTATATTATCATCTCTTGTTTTATCCAGCAGTTTCTGTGAAGCTGCATGGATTCAGGCAGCACATCTAGAGTTGCTCTGAGACTATCTGGAAATGCTGAAATCAAAGTGTATAGCATCTGTGCCCTTAAAAGGGACCAATTCATGTCTTTTTAAGCTCTTGGTCAGATGCTACTTACCTTGCTGGCTAGCTCAAAATCACAGACAAACGGCCAGTGAGCTCTGATTCTGCCCTGATAAAATTACTCAACAAAAAAAGTGAAAATATTTGTGGATACCTAGAAGGGCAGTAGCCTCATCTTGACGTGTCACTTAATTTTGACTGCAAGACTTCGGATTAATTCACCTCTGGATGATCCCTGTAGCTGCTTGCCTTTACTTAATATCTGTTTAAGGCAGTTCTCGTACATCAATCAGGCAAATCTAAGGAGGAGAGAGAAATTAAAAAAAAAAAAAAAAAAAGACAGTTGAAGACAGTGAGAGTAAAAGCACCTTTGAAATTACTAAAAATATTTCTGTTAGTTGTACATGATGCTGTGCTACATAAATATGATCTTCCTTATGTTTAAACCAGTATCACCAACCATATAATAGCATTATGTTTCTGCCACCTCGATCTAAGCTGAGAAAGGTTTGTTCATGCCCATCCTCATCACCCACAGAGTCTGCAAACCTCATAGTGTGAAAGTGCCACTCCAAAAAGCCATGAGACCAGCAGCCACCCTTGTCCCTCAGAGATCTAGGTGGTGCCAAAAAAACTAACACTCCTGTGCTTATGATATCCAAACCATGCAACACTTTGCAATATAATATAAATACTTTTTACAGCACCCAGAAGCAAATAATGATTCTGTACAATCTTTGTACATTTAGGTCAAATGCTTTAAAGAAAAAGAAAAGCATAATAAGCAGTGTGGGGGGTGTTGTAAGCTGAAATATATGAGGTCCCTTAATGCTGCATGTCTCAGATTTACAGTGAAGGCGATGACACTCAGATGAACCAACAAAAGAAAGTGTATCCAGTGATCAGACTGTTTGCTTTAGCACTCGAGTCCTTTGTTGGTTTTTGGTTTTGTTTTTTTTCTAGTTCATCTCTTCTGGAATCCAGATTATTTTTTTATCACAGTGGAGAATACAGACAGGTCAGAAGGATGACCACTAAATCTACAGCAGAGTAAAACACATTCTCTGTTAACACCCAGTCTCAAGAAATATTTCTGCTAAACCTATCTGGAAAATCACTCCAGCGATATCTCAGAAAATAATTATATTTCATTATCTTTGTATGAGTAACAAGGCACAAGCCTGGTATGGGGTTTTTGCATCGTATTTTTTTTTCCTTACAGAAGACATGATCAAAAAACAAAAATTCACAATGCTTGAACAGAGCAAAAGTGAAAGAGGAGCAGGGTATTTCTTTTCATAAACCTCTAACAGTTTTAAAATACCGAACAATTCTAACCCACACTATTGAAGCTAAACACAAGAAAATGAATCCAGGAGGTTTTGTACGTTCATAACTTCATTCCTGGTGATGAAAAGGCAGATACCGGATCAGGTGCCCCCTTTCCCTGGAGGCATTTTGCTGCCTTTTGAGTAGGTATCAACAGTGATTTGCTAGTTACAGTTTCCATTCCTCTGCTTGTAAATAAGAATAACGATACTGACATCCTTCGAAAAGTACTGTGAGCCCTGTAGATGAAAATGACTGTCAAAGAGCTTGGTGCTGTTACAATTCAATAATTCTGTTGCAGCTCTACTTACAGCCCCCCACTGCGGAGCACCCTATACACATGCAAAATGAATGACATAACGGTTACAGTCAAGAACTTTGGGCTCTTGTTTCATTAGTTATTGCCTATGAAGAAACACAATAGTTTGAAACATTACAGACATTTAAAAAAAGAGCTCAGAAAAAGCCTTCATTCCTATTTTCAACTCTAACTCATGTGGAAATTGTGCATTCATCAGCTGGAGAAGCTACAGGGCCATGTAGTGTCAGTATTTATACCTGTGCTGAGAACAGAGAAGCAGAAGAAGTCTTTTTCCCAGCTAAGAAAACTGTACGGATAAAAGAGTGCAGCTTTCACTAGGCAAGGTGCATAAAGCCTGCCAAATGCGAAGAGAAACTGTCTCCAAATGGGGAACAAAGGTTTTATGATCGTATTCTATCCTCATACTTTACAAACCCAGAAAATTTCATGGGAGTAAAAGGCCTTTCTGCTGCCCTACCTATTCCTTTTGTATAAATCTGGATACAGTTCTGAGTTTTCAGAGACATTTAAGTTCCTAACTGGATATAAAGTTCTTCTTTCAGGTTCCTTTAGGTGTATGAACCCATAAAATAATTTTTGGCTGAAGTTTTCAGGATATCCTAAAGAAAACAAAACCAAACACACTGTTAAAATTAAAATGCCTTTTTTTCTTTATATTCCTGCCTCCCCTAAATATATGAACAAATTAAAAAGCCTTGATCAGATAATCTCGATGAAGTCTGTGACTACAATGGCATTTCAAACCAGTACTGAACTTGGAAACATTCTTGTCTACAATCTGCTTAGTAGACACACATATAGATGAGAAGGTGGATGGTTATTTTAACTGGGCTTGCTCTTTGGAATGTGGAATGGATCAGCCAGAGTCAGTTCTTTTAGAAAATTGAATTATTATCTAGGAAAGGGTGAACAGCAAGTTAGAAGAGATTAATGCATGAATAACAAGGAGAAAGAGTGAAGGTTTCTAGCAGATGTGAAAATATCGGGAATTTAATCTTCTAGAAACAAGAGACATTCAAAGTTTGAGTGTCAAACAGTAAGAAAATGGAACCGTGCTATTTTCATGACCAGAACTAGCAGCTATCAGTAAGCAGGAAAACGCATACAGGATGTTGAAGGATTCTGAGATGACCATGTGTATACACATGTGCTCATATGCGTGTGTGCATACATATATACACACACACACACATATATATATATATTTATATACAAAAAAAATACCTAATCATTCTATACAAAAAAAAATACCTAATCATTCCCAGCATGGAGGTGGTGGTTGTGCTGATGAACTAGAACCTTAACTTATTTAGCTTGGTTGCTGCTGTCTGTAGCTGCTCCGTTAGTTACAGTTACACAACCTCCAGCAGAGCTGGGAAGGGAGCAAGACCACGAGGAATGTTGCTACCCTGTGCCTATGTTAAGCAGGAAATGCTTTATCGCCAAGGCTGGGCCAGGGTCGTTTGGGCCAAAATGTTTTGTCTGTAGTGATTCAAATTTCATGGTGCACTTATCACACGTTTTCATTTGAGGTAAGGAACAGAACTTTTGCACAAAGACAACGGTGTTAATTAGTTTCAGAGATTTTTCACAAGCAACATACTCCATAGGTCGGATGAGGCACAGGGAACACCCAAGACAGACTGTACATCACGTTGCAAAGGCCTGTAAGTCAACTTTTTCTAATGTTCTGATTTCCTTAGTGACCACACAGTTAGGAATCTTGATTTTTGAAAATACAAAAAATTTTCAAGGATAATGATCATCCCTGAAAAATTCTAAGGGTGAAGGTTATTCCCTCCACTCTCAGAATCAACCATTGGCATGTTTATTGTTAGGTCCTCAACAAAGCAATCCATAAAATGTGAGGTGCATCTCAGAACTTGGTTTTTTTTAATGTTCTGTTGTAAATACTGTACCACCAGAATCTTAAGTAAATACTTGATTTTGATTAACAGCCGGTTCTGTTCAAAGGGGCATCATGACAGGGATGGAAAGATATACCAGAGTGGGTTACTGCTTTGCAGAGTAATGCACATTATGGTTAGGATTCCTAATAACTGCTTTCATTTAAGTTTCTGTACATTTAGAAGTTGCTGCTAGACTCATTAAATCCTAGAAATAAAGATTAGTAGACGGAAAGAAAAAGTAGTACAGGTAGAGTATTATGCTAACAGTGCAGAATTGTTCCCAAGAATGTATTTTCTAGTGTTAGGGGCAGGGGTGATTCAACCTACTTAAATGTTTCTAAGCCTGGGGCTGCTACTTCCTCCCCTGGGAGTTTATTCTAGACTCTATTAGATTTCACCATTAGAAAGCTTTTTCCGATAATGAATTTAAATAATCCTTTTTGTAAGTTTTATCTCATTAGTCCCAGTTATACCCTTTTGCATCACCCTAAATAATTCCTCTAACCATGATTTATATCCTTTGAATATTTTTAGATAGTTATCATGTTCATTGCCTTTGGTCATTTATTGGAGAAGCTGTGAATCCCACCTCCTCCCAATTCATTCCTTCAGTCTCACATTTCTTACCTTTTCATGAAATGTCATTAATACACTAACTAAACCCCCTGGTATTTCCTTTAATTAGTCATGGTCAGTTCACTGTTAAAGTGCTCTGTGTTGGTGTGTATCACTGTGTAGGCTGTCAAAGGTTAAATGATACATTTATATTGAAACATGATTTTTAAAAAATCTTTGCTGTAATCTATGGATAAGTTTTCATATAATATGAATTGGGCACTGTCTTTTATGTCAGTATGATTTAACAAAGCCAACCAATAAACCTTGGAGCCAAACAAACAATAATACAAAGTAGTTATTTGTTAAAATTTAGATTATCATCATTAATTTGAAAACAGACATTGTCATTCATGTGCCTATGTTTTTACGTGTCCCTACACCAAACAGTAACTACTGTCAATACATTCCTTTAAGACAGTATACGTTGTTTCTCCTCAAACCTCATGGGCGCACCTACTTTCTAAAACAAATACTCAAGATTTGCTAGCCATACATTAACTGCTGCAAAGAAATAGAATTGTGCCAACTATTTCTGAGTACTGCCATGCCTAACACTATATTGCAAATCTGTAATGTATTTACGGTCTCTAACTGGCATAATGACTGCATGGTTAGTTCTTAAGCGTGCCTGAAACAAACCTCTGTTCTCTAGCTCAGAAGCCTGAATACACAGGCAAACAGCAAGGGTGTACAAAGTCAGCTAGTGTCTTTTAATTGATGTATTTCCTTCTACCCCAACCTTCAGCACTTGAAAGCCAAAGCAGAACTGAAAGCCTTGTGCTCAAAAGCCCACTGCATCACTAAGACCCGAGTGAACTAATACTGTCTTCCTCAATTCCTGTGTCTAAAATGATTGATGTGAAGGAGGAGAGCAAGCACACTAGGTCCTCCAGTGCTGATTTAATGGTACTATACACTTCCTGTAGCATATCTCTGTCCCTAATAGGTGTCAGCTAGCATTGCACAAATAATATTGTAGGGAATAACAAATTGCCATCAGTAGGTTTAGGTCACATGATCAAACAAAGATGGCTGCCTTGGCATTGGCTAATACAATGGATGACAAAAGCTAGTGGAAATGCCTTTCCATTTTCTAAAAAATCTGTGTCGTTATAGCTTCCTGTTACTTCTCAGCCCACCTTTACAAAATCAGCCATTGCATAAAGAATAAGTTAGTAATTGCATGAAGAGTAACTTAAGTCTAATAGGCTAGGAGGGGAGATAATTAAGCCTTGCAAGATGAGCTTGCAACACAAAGTGAGAGAGAAAAAAAGAAGAGGAATTCCTGAGCAAGGAACTATAAAACATGACTTCTGTTGTGATGAGCAGCAGATCGGGAATCAGACGTTCACCCTGAATATTGTTGGAGTTTGGTGGACAGGTTTGTTTCTAGTTCTAATTCACCATCTAGTTAATGAAATATTTTATATGCTATTGAGAGTGTAGGATTTTGAAGAGCTGAGAAATAATCTCATCATGTTGAAGGTAAAAGCTCTGAGCTCTAATTGGCTGGGACAATTCTATTTCGTATTTCATCATAGCCTGACAGTCAAAGTGATACTTCATCTGCCTGCAAAATGTAGAACTTTTCACACATAGTTCATAATTTCCCAGATTTGCTTCCATATTGGTGCATTAGTTCCCACTGAGGAGCAGTAACTGCAGTTGGTAGCATGTACTTTGTAGCTTGAGGGTTGTTTCCTAGCAGTCCAATATCTGTGTAGTGGCTACTTCTATTGATAATAGAAAATATACCAGATAGAATTCAAATAAACATATCTTGTAGGTTGTGACCCTTTAAGCGTGTCTCAAAACAACAGACTCTTCAGTCTAGGAGAGATACTCATTATATAAAATATCTTCAGGTATATGTGAAACAATCATAAACCACATCTTGAAATGTCCTGCTGAAGATGCTAAATGCATTTATGAAAGTGTAAATCTATACAATTTATGCAGAATGATGAATTAAATTACTATATGCAATTAAAATGGTGAATATGAAATGAAAATGATTTTTGAACACAGATACAAATCTGCTGTGATGTTTTGGTTTTTTTTTTCTAAAAATCCAAAGCTTTCCTTTATGAAAACGTGCAGCAAATTTTGACACAGAGTAAAGTACATGAAATCTAACTTCACATATCTTGGGGATAAGTTGTACAAAACCCCTTCCATGGCACAGTGGTATTCATGAAAGCCATGTCAATTTGCACAGTCATTTATGAATTCAAGACCATTAATATCCATATGTTTTCCACATGACTGATTAGATGTATAATGGAAATAGATCTGTTATTTTAAAACTTGGCCTGAACATGTATAAAACCAGGTTCATTTTTGTGATCACTATGGCACTTTCTGTGAAGTGGCCAATAAATATAATTTTAGAATTTCACATAAAAGGCAATGTTCCGTAATCTTTATTTCACCAATTACTGGGATGTTCTCATTTCCTGAACAATAACCCTTAAACACTAACACCTCTGGTGGCAAAGGTTAAACCTGGTCTATATCCGTCAGCTCTTTTGCTAATTCCTAGGGAGGAACATGCCATGAGTCAAAAGACTCTGTACAGTTTTAAAACATCTACATAACTTTTCATCCTTCTGCTGAGAATACAGAAAGGGAAGCAAGGGAAAGGGAACCTTTTGAAGAGTTGTTGGTATCTACATTTAATAGCCGTATATTTTCACATTTCATTTTGGTCTGATAAAAGATTGAAGAGAAAGATGATTATACCCTATATTACACACATAAACTGTGAAATAGTACAAAGGGAAAAACATAATTTTGATTTATCTGCCTATGAATTACATTTGCACATGTGATATATGTGATCTCATCACATATAGGAATACACCTGACTTTTTGCCTTCTGCTCCCCTCCTTGCTAGCTCCTCAGACTCAATCTAGTTCTTTAACGAGCTGTTACACTGATTGCATAAGGTATGATTTACAAGTCACAATACAATAAAACCTCAACATATACATTTCATTAGCCACACTTAGTTACATACTCAACATCGGCTGTCTAAGAGGTAAGTCAGCCGTTTCAGATTTTCAAAAGGATCCAACTACCACTTCAGAAATCTCAGTGAAAGGCAAAGTCCTAATCTGAACTCCTAAATCACTGTTTCCAATCCTTACAGGGTTGCGCTGAACAGAGCAAGGGCTAAAAGCAACACAGACTTGGCACTCCTGCCTTCAGTGGTGCAGCATCCTATGGCTGGTTGGACTTTTGGAAAATCTCACAGGGAAGATGTTGCCTATATCCTACCCACAAGGGACAGTGAGCCTAATCCTGTTTTGTCATGGGTACACAGTAGCATTACACTTTTACAGATCTCAAGCAGAAGTCCCTGTTTCCTGCATGTCACATCCAGACAGTGGAGCCAATTGCTACTGCCTTAGCAATCCTTTCAAATTCATTAGCCAGCCTTGGTGTAGCTCAGCAGCAATCAGGGGCCGAATACCACACAATTTAGATATGTAGAACTGGAAGGGACCTTATGAAGCATCTTCTGTTCTGGCTGCTTAGTACAAGATTAACCCCATCCATCACACTCCTGGCAGATGGCTTTCTCACCAATTCTAGAAGATCTAGATTGGAAATGATGATTTTTATTAACAAATTCAAACAAGAAGAGTTTGACATTCTTCTGCAAGACTAAAATTACACAATACCTGAACAACAAATGACAAAGATTTTCCTGTTACAGATAGCCTGTAAGGCCCCTAAGAGGCTGTTAAAATAAAACAACAAAAAGCCAAACCTGTGTCCCCCCACCCCCATGCAAAGAACCAGTAAATACTTTTCTACAAATGCTATTTAATATACAGTGGATAAAATATATACTTTAAAAATAGCTTTGCTTGTGCAATTAAGATATACATCAAAAATGTCTGTATATATGAAGGTCAAGTATATGTAACATATCACAAAACATTATCATACTTATCTATAAATATGTGCAATAGCCTAAAGGACCTCTTACTAAGCATGAGCTTTTTCCAAGACAAAATATATGACTCATTCAGAGCAAATTAAACATATGACAGATATTCATTTTTAGCATCTTACTGACCCGTTATTTAGACTGCATAGCAAAATTCATTCTATACATAAGAGAATATATATAGTGATTGTTTTCAGTTTTGAAGATTGACCTTAAATAGCCTATAAAATAACTTACACTTTGTCTTCTTGTGCTTGTGTAAAGGTTTTGAGTTTAGAAAGGAACACAGCTGTATTATTACAAACTTTAAGTTAAATGCAGTCACCACATTGGCCTAAGAGGGTTTGTAAGATAGTTTTTCCTGGTTTAGAAAAACCAAAAATCTAATCTCTAAACCTCATTTTTATTCCATCCTGTCTGAAACATCTGTTAGCAATCTGCCTTTGCCAACCAGCAGGAGCCTTGCAAACAGGTGTGCACAGTCAGCCTACCTCACGCTACAGACATATCCTATAGGAATGCCATCAACAGGGTGGAGGGAGCAGCTGATGCACTGGAGGGCTAATTCAGGGGGACCTCACCAGGCTGGAGAAATGGGCTGACAAAACCTTATCAATGGCAACTGTGAAAGCTCTACTCCTGGGATGGAATCACACCCTGCAACAGTGCAGGTTGGGGGATGAGGTGGTAAAAAGCAGCTTTTTGGAATAAAACTTGGGGGATGGCAGCTGGACAAGGTGTACACGAGTCAGCGTTGTACCCGTTTGTTGGTGAACACTTATCCTCATACTGGCTGCACCAGTAAGAGCACACTAATGGGTCAAGGGAAGTGCTAGTGTGTTTAGCATTAGCTAGTATTCAAAATTTTGTGTCCCATTTTAGGTTCCCCAGTAGAAGACACTGACAAATTGGGTAATCCAGTGGAGGGCCACCAGGATTGTAAGAGATCTGGAGTACAAAACACATTAAGAGAAGCTAAGAGCTGAATATGCTTAGCCTGGAGGAAACTGAGGAAGGATCTAATTGCTGTTCTCAGCTACCTAATGGTCAAGCTTTTCTTAGAGACAAAATTGAAAAGACAAGAGGCAACTGAAAGTCACAGCAAGGGAAATCGTGATTAAATGGAAATTCACAATGGTGATGGTCAAACACTGGAACAGAATGGTTGGGGAACCTCCATCTGCAAAGACAGTCAAAATTTAACAAGTTGAGACCCTGCCCTGACTTTGAAGTTGGGTCTAACTTTGAAGTTGGCTCTGCTTTGAGGTGGGGAGCTGGTAGGGATTGGACCAGATGACCTCTAGAGGTCACTCCCAACCTAATTTACTCTGATTCTGTGCTGTAATAGCTTACAAGGGTTATTGTGGTTATGTTTATTGACTAAATGTCTCATTCTTTTATTTTAAGCAGTATTGCCCCATGCTTTTTGAGATCTACTGGTCAATGATTTCATTTTCACTGCTTACAGCCTACAGGAGGAGTGAGTTTTACAGCAATCAAGGCTTCATAAATCCCTCATACTATCACATAAACTTGACTTCGGTATAAAGTTCCACTTCCTCTTTACCTAAGGAGAGCCAAGAAGATGTACTTAAATAATCTTTCCTCCACTCCTGAAAGGTTATTCCCTTTAGTGTAACATGTGATTAAATATGGCTGTTTTCACTTTTTAATAATAAAGCTTCCTGAGGGTCTGAAGTATTACTTAGGAGTAGCTGTGCTGACTGAACCACCCAAGCAAGGCTGGGTCCATCATCACTTTGCAGAGCTCCAAGGCCTGTTTTCTTAATAAAAAAAAAAAAAAAAAAAAAAAAAAAAAAAGGTTTTTAAACCTAATTATCCTTCCCTCCTTAGAGATCAATTCCTGCTTTTCTTTCCTTTCCTCTCCTCTCCTCTCATCCTTTAGTGCAATCCAGGCTTATACTTTTTTTCTATGTCATTAGTTAAAAGAAAAAATAAAAGAGGAAAGAAAGAAAATTGTATCACACATTAGTCCCAACCTGAGTAAACGTCAGCTCCTGGCACTTTCTCTTAATACAAGATACAGGTCTACTAAGCAATGACCTGAAAAGACATGCAAGTTGCTGCAGGTTTTGACAATGCATTTTGTTTCTAGCAAATTAAAGGGCTGTAACACCTAACAATAATTCAGGACGGGCTTTTCAGAAGTCCTGAGACTAAACGTAATGAATCACAATGAAATCGCAGTGATTCAAAGCAGCAAAACAAAATGAGTTATGGGTGGTCTAGAAAAAGAACCTAAAATTTTCCACCCTATAGTTTTCCTCCCTTTGTGACTATTTGTAAACAAATATTAGAAAGCATTGTCTGCTAATAACTAAGACATAATGTTGTCGCAGATTTCTTTTAGAGATTTCTTGAAAAGCTTCTGAAAAATCAGCAGAAGTATGAGCTAGTGTATCTTTATAGTTTCTATATATCTCTCTCCAAAGAATTATTTCTTATATATCAGACAATAATTTTTATTTCTAATTTTAAGAATAATTTCTATTAATAATTTCATCCTGTTCATAATTCCAAACCTTTGTTGCCTTTGCAGGTTCTCTAGCAACCTCCATGATCTTATTTCCTGGGTTTAGAAAACTTCAACAAATCATAGTGGTTCAGTCTGTCTAAAAAAATATCTCAAGTAGTGAAACACTATGCTAAATCTTCCCCAATTTAGGAGGCTGAAAAAGAGATGCACAAAACTTCAGCATTTTTTTTCGTAGTTCCACACAAGATACACCAGGAAGAAAAATTGGAAGTTACAAGTGAACTGATACAAATGGCCTTTTCATTTATTTACAAATTACTGCTTGTACTATGACAATGTCTAAATATTGGTCCTCTACCACACAGAAAACATGAAACTAGAAGCTGGTCCTAGTCCTGAGATCAAGTGCAAGGTAAGACAGTAACAGGTATTATAGTAAGTAACAGAAACTAGCATTTAGCTCTTATGTGACATATGTTGATGGATCACGTATAGGCAAGCGTTCATAGATCTCAATGCTTTTTGAAAGTTGTAGTTGTTCAAATGCTATACTATCACACAAATGAGATGTAAGCAGGAACAGATTTAGGACCAACATATTTTTATCTATCTTCCTGTCATGATGCAGACTATTCTGCAGAGTAGAGCAGCCAACGAAAGACTTGCTGGTCTAGAGGTTGTGATTTACAGCTATCCCAGTTTGACTACAACAAATTCGCTGAATGTAGACTAGCCTCAGAATCTAGAGTCTTCGAAGTTTTCTGTCTTCTACCACATACACTCACTGGCACAGCCTTACTAAATCAATGGCCAAATATTTTCTCCTAGCTTCAACAACGCTACCTGACCAGATCAGCAGTGCTCACAGTCTTTCTGCCTCTTCTCTCACTTTCCCCAAGCATGAAGTTACAAGTCTGATGTTTTTCATCAAATTGGACAGGCTAGTAAATAAGACCACAGACAGTTCTCAAATTTCCCTGGCTTCTACAAGAAATCGCTTAGGGCAAAGCTCACCAAGGGAATCAAAGAGGGACTTCCAGCAGGGAGGTTCCTAAAGACAGAAAATTTTTCAGCTGGGACTTGAGCAAATCCCACTAACTCCTCAATCAGAAATATCTGGGGGGAAAAAAAAAAAAAAAAAAAAAAAAAGGATAAAAACAACAACAAAAAAGGATTTATAAACATATACAAATGAGAAAAAATGCTGCAGAGGTTCAGAGAGAAAAAAATCTGTGTAACAGATTACGTTAAAGCAAAATTAACACTCGGCTATCTCCAGATTTCCCAAGAACTTATAAAAATGCCATGTGCAGTAAAGTTTATGGTGTTACAAAGATGCATTGACAGAGATGTGTACTAGACACAAAAATCACTAGAGACCTTGAAATGAGGAAAAAGATATGTTTTCTGTGTTTTTAATTAAAGGGTTTGAAATGTCTTCCTATTCTGACCTTTCAAAAAAGAAATATAATTGTATAACTTCCCTGAATGCAATTACGATAAAGAGGGGAAGAAAATATTTAGGCGCATCATTGCAAACATCACCCTCAAAATAGAGTTCACATGGAAATTTAAGGAAAATCTTTAGCATTTTTGCATTTAGTGAAAAAGTTCAACCATGTTTCTGAAATTACTAAAAATTTGTAAGCAGGGCTTTATTTTTAACCCTTTCTAGCTGTACTAGATGCTTTTTTGAAGGCCTGGGTGCAGGTCATAGCAATTTAGATGTGAAGGAAGGAATCTGTTCTTTCTCTCTTTCAGTGTGGTGGTTACTGAAGAAAGCAAGAACTGCAGATCTTGTTTGTGAGGTTTAGGTCTTCACATAAGATAGGCAGGAATGAGATGCTGAGAGTTTCAGATCGAGAGTTTCAGGGTGGTGACTCAAGCTCAGTTAAATCTTTAGAAGCAAAGTATTTTTCTGTTAAAGAGACGCTTGGCTTAGTTTATGGAGAGGATTGATGGTACTGCTTCATTTTACATACACTCTTATGTCTGCCCCCTCACTGTGGTATCTGAGAGCTTTCTACATTTTTTAACTGTAGTACATTTCTGTCTCATTCTTTCAAGCAGACATTCATGACAAAAGGAATCACCATCTCAATTAGCTATACTACTAGCAACTCCCGCAAGAACCAAATACTCAATAATCCTCTCTGTAGATGAAATGCTTGGAGGATCCCTCAGTAGTCCTCCACAGTCTGTCTTTCTGCAGCTAAAAGAACCTTTCTGTTTTCTGTTTTTTTTATCTGTTGTCACTCATTAGTGAAAATGTTAATAAAAATAAAAGTAACCATTCTGTAGGGAATAAAAGTTTCAAAAATGTAATCCAAGACACAATTTAGATCTGTGTACATGTCACACACTCATCTCTATACCTTCATACATTCCAGTTTAAAATTAATAAAATGATGGCTGCTATCTTGCTATACCTGTGCATCTGCTTCACAGAGCCCTTCGTGACAAGGCACAGTACTATGTGACCATGGGATGTGGTTACAATTTGCTTCCTGATTCGAATAGGGGGTGGTGAGGTCTTTCCATGACCATATACAGTCACTGAGGTGGCGAGCAAGAAAAAGGGATGTTTTCGGGCTTCCAGGAAATATTCAGGATCCAAAAATATTTTTCCTAAAAATCCAGTAAACATAGGTGACCTAAGTTTTGAAGTGTCTTATTCTGCAATACCTTTTGACATATATTTTAAACAAAATGTTGCCGTTAATCTGCAGTCCCAAAAGTCTGAGCCACCCTGTAGAATATTCTTGCCCTGACTATTCCAGAATGCAGATCATTTCAGAGTACATGCTCTTCTTTATGGAAACACTGTCTGTCCACAGTTTCATGTAATTTGGAGAAGGTTAGTTAGACAGTTGATCTTTTAGGATGACTCCTTATCCAGCTGCTCAGCTTTGTCTCATTGATTTCCATTGTCTGTCTGATGATTAGTTGCCTGTTGTGGCCTGTTTAATACTTATCTTGTAAGGTTTTGGGGGTAGTCTCTTCTACTGCGTGTTTTAGACTGTAGCATGGAGGGCCATTGGATTGAATCCCATGAATAATACCACATAGAATGGATAACAATATTAGCGATAGTTATAAATTCCAGCTGGAACATGGCATGGCAGAACAGATAGAGATGAGCCTCAAATGTGCAAAGCTAGACTCTATTTTCCTGCCCTTTTTGCCTCTCATCTTCATAAGACTCTTCATCCTCCTCTGTACTTCACTTTCCCCACCTATGTAATGGAACTGAAAAAACTTTTCTAGTTAGCTCTTCTAACGTATGGTGTGACCCCTGCTCATGCTAAGTCTTACATAAAAGCTTATATAGCAAGCTGACTATCGTAATACAATTACTGCAGATCATAAGTACTACTGTTGTAAGCAAATCTTGTTTTCCCACTGCTCTTTTGCAGACTGAATCTGACTGTGACATCCAGGTGCCTAAGAGTGAAAGGCTATGCCCACAGAAAGTAGATAAATGCAGTAGTGACAATTAAGACTTAATGAAATCCATTATTTACACAGAAAATATTTTTCTCCTTAAATACATGACAAATGCAAGAAGATATGGTAATCCCTACATATTAGGGAAAGGTTAATATAAAAAAAAAAACCTAAATGATTATTCAAGGCTATAGAAATCTCTGATTTCTATACATATACATCTACAGTGGTCTAGGACGCCTGTAGAAATTCACTAAACTGCTTTTCACTTGCTGAATACCTGACTACTAATAAAGCATTTCAGTCATTAAAAAGTCTTTTTTCATATTAAGAGGCACAAAAAACTTTCTAAAAATATTTAACAAACTACAAATACTTTCTACCATATAATCTATGTAATTAACCTTATGGTCCTAAATTCCACAATATACACTGGAGGTCTCAGTATTACACAAGCAAGAATTGGAAGGGATATGGTACTGGTGGGAGACAACAAAATCAAGCAAAGTAACAATCAGTGAGGTGCAGGCAGAACAGCAAGAGGAGTTCCTAAATGCACAATTCTCGTAGCTGCTTATTCTATAACACTATGATTTAAAAAATAAAATCTAAATGCTGATTACTGCTTTCACTCTGACAAGGTGATCCTCCTACCAGACAAGGCTTCATTCCAGTGATTAGTAGAATGTGACTTTTTTTTTTTTTTTTATTTAGACCAACATTGCTCCCATAGACAGTTAAAAAGTAAGAACAGGAGCTTCCATCTAAGAATAAAACTGTCAGCCATCAGCATTGCATTCCAGTTGTACACACATCTAGAAGTCAATAACCATGCAGCTGGTGAGAGACTTCAAAGTGGGAAACTAGTGTAGAAACTCCTGAAATTAGCATAAACAGAAGTTTGAGTTCAAAGGCTGTATCCCATATGTTTCTCCAGTTTAACAGCAGCATTCTCATTTTTAGGTTTCTTTTCACAATAAATAAATGCCTTTTGTCCCAAATAGCTGTTTTCAGTCCCATTTAGAATAACAACTAAGAGAGCTAGTTTAGAGAATAAAGTATTGCTGCAGAACATCAGTCCTCTGCTGCTTAAGTAAATGTCAAGGCAAAGTGGGAGCATCTTGTCAAAATAATTGTTAAGGCAAGGAAGTATCAAATTTATTTATGCTGTATCAGAAGTCTAGAGTACAGACATTTTGCCTGCTGATTTTCAGTGAAGACACAGATACTTATTGTACCATTTTGAAATTACCTCCATTCTAAGCAGAATAATTATCACAGGGAAAATTAATCCTAACTACTATCTCCATTTAAGGGTGAGAGAGTAAGAAATTAGCTAGGATTCTGAAACATGTCTGGTTAGTGATTCTGGAAGTCGTTGCATTTTGGGGCACTTCAATGTGGGTTGGCTTTCACAAGACATTGAATAATCACCCTCTGAAAACCATTTTGACCATCATTTGACCATCTCATCCAGAAACATCAGTCTTATTCCCCAGCTACTTCAGAAAATCTGTATGATGAAAACCAATACCCGCTGGACAGATACACACCCAGGCACATGCACTGAAAGGCAAGCTGTTCTTTCTTGGAAAGCCTACTAATATTGGAGGGGGGAAAAAAAATAACAAACACTAAGACAGCCTCAACATTGCCATCCCACCCCTTGCAGCAGGAGGAGTTGCGGAGGAAGTTTCAGGACCAGTGACCACATCTTACGAATCCTTCAGGCAGACCATCAGAGGTGACAGTGGTGAATACATGACTGTAATGGGGAGATGGATGAGAGACCATGAAAGGAAGAAAAAAAAAATCTAAGTCAGATTCTTGGGGGGAAAGAGAAGGAATGACTCACTGGAGTCCTGAGGGACAAGAATCAGCTTTGTTTTGGACACTGGGCATGACTAATAATACACATTTTAAAAACAATAGTAGGCTAAAAAGTAGCTTTGCTAGTTGGCTTCTGTATTTGGAAGCTCTCCACTTTCTCAGACCCTTGTGAAATCAAAACAAAAGAGCCCCAAAATGTCTTAAATAGAGGGACTGCTGTCTTCTCTTGTACTTATTTTTGTGGAGATCAGGTTACATTAACTAAAAATGTTCTACAATTTAAAATACAATTATTCGGGATTCAGTTGCAGTCCTCAGATATAATGTTCAAGTAAACAGGTTTTGCTCATATGCACAGTCAAGGAAAGCAATTGTGTGTTCAATTATACTGGGAGTATCTGCATTGCGGTGCAAATCTATACATGCAGTAAGAGAGGTGGTTGGTACATGTTAGTACAGCAACACTAAAGAAGCACCTGTGACAACTGAGACCATTTTGCATTTATGTGCCATTTATACACATAAAAGCATTATGATCATTACAGATTTTTTTTTTTAGACCACTGATCTTTTCTTTTTAAACAATAAATATCAGTTTGCTTTAGAAAAAAAGAGATTTTGAGATTTCTAAAAGGTGAAATTTTAACTGCAATTACATTAATGAGAGTTGTGTTACAGGCATCAGTGGAGATCAGGAACCATCTTGTTCACTGTGGTAAAACACTTTACAATCCAAGGAAGCCTAAAAATCCCTGCTCAAACTACAAGAAGAAATTCATGGCATGGCTAGAAATTTATATGATATACATGCATTCCTCAAGAACCAAAATGATTGCTACCTACTACCTCTGCTAAGACACTACAGTTTCAAAGCTAAACCATTTTATTATTGACCTGTGACAGTGTAGGTAATGGTGGTGTTAACAACGTATCCCAGAATGGTTGCGTCTGGAAGGCACCACTGGAGGTCACTTTGATCAACCCCTCTGCTCAGGCAGGTTTTCCAGGACCATATTCAGATGGCTTTTGATTATCTCCAAGGATGTAGAATCCACAACATCCCTGGGCAGCCTGTACCAGTGTTCAACAACCCCCACAGTAAAAAAGTGTTTCCTGATGTTCAGAGGGAACTTCCTGTGTTTCAGTTCGTGTCCACTGACGCTTGTCCTGTCACTGGTCACCACTCCAAAGAGCCTGGCTCCCTGGTCTCTACACCCTCCCTTCAGATATTTATACATACTGATGAGATCCATCCCGAACCTCTGTGAATGACAGAACTCATGGTGTTTCCCTAGTATCTAGATTTCACCTATTAATACACTTTCTCTGGGTTTTTTTTACAACTTGGGTAAGCAAGATACTGGACCCCTGGGCTTTAAAAACCCGAAGAATCCAAACTAGGCAGTGTATCAGATGGGATTATCAGATTCTGCTTACCTACATCAGTAGAATTTTTGTCTCTTTAGACACTAGTCTTCCCTTCTTCTACCATTGTTCTCAGTAAATATCTAGCCTTAAACTAAGGCTCTCATTCAGTCAACAAGCAACGATCAATAACTAGATGAAAGAATACATGTGCTGTTTGTGTAATGTACTTTATATATCGATTAGTTAACTCTGTATTTTGTATCTTTTGGTACAGAGGGTAAGATGGGAATGTAAGCCACTCATTAGCCTCTCTGACTTGACAAGTGCAATCAACTCTGATTATCTATTAGCAGTTTATCTGTGAGCAAACAGTACCATAGGTGAAGCAGCTCCCAAGATGGCTTGATGCAAAGACAGTTGGATTGGAAAGGGCTTAGCACCTCAGGTGTGCTGCCAAATAAATGCAGGTGCACTAACTCCCTGGTCTGCCAAGAAGCAGAGCAGATGTATTTGCAGAGTTGCTGTGCCTGAGCTGGTTTAGTTATAAAGCCAGGCTGAGTATCTATGTACAATGCTGCACACACTTATCTTGTGTTTTGCACAGCTTATTAGCTCAAACTCACTGCTCTCTACCGTAAAAGAGGATCAGCTCTACTCAGAGTCCTTGGGGTGCTTTTCATTACACCTCTCTGTATGCTTTTGCATTGCTCTCCCCAACAAATACTAAAAGCCCCTGGAGTATCCAAGATACCAAAGCCCCTCAATTATCCTCAAAAATGGAGAGCTATCTATTAAAAATATTCTCCTAGATTCTCAGAGCTGGCAGGCTGGCCTCTAACACTGTCTGGAATTTGTTCTTCCATATTCTGTAGCATGCTTTTCTGAAAGTATTTGTACATTGTGCCTCACTGATACTGTTGAAAAATTCTTTGGTTCTTGTAAAGGGGTTTTCTTATCCAGAAACAGGCTTCTGCTTATATGGACAGTGATTCGTGGGCAGTGTCATTAGTAACTGAATTGAAATCTCTGGTGTGCATCACAACCGGGCTTTGCCAGTCTTTGGTACCTGAGCCATTGTCAGACTCTGTGTGTTGAGCTAAAATTTCTATTACGCTATCTAGATTTAATAGATGTTATTAATACAACTTATGCTTCATTAAGCATGAATTTGAAGTGAACCAGGCTCTGAAGCCCTGGTTCAATAAAGTGCTGAAGGACAAACAGAACAACTATTTTTGTTCCTAGAAGTGTCAGCAGGATAGAGGAGAACATTTGTTTCCACTGTACATCCACCTCAGAACCAGGTGGCTCTTTCAGAATGACAATTCCCTCACAGATTGATTATTTTTTTTCCCCTTTAAACAGAACTTATCTTGTTTCAGGCTTAGACAAAAGAACAATGAAAACACTGTACTGAAATACACACTTATTCTCAGACTCATTTTTTTTTTTTTACAAGTCCATAGCGTAAAACCTGCTAGATAAACCAGAAAATCCTAACTTGCCTTGCACTTCCAGGTGCAACTGAGGTACCTTCATTAGAATGGGTCTGCTTTAACCATCTGCCCATTGCCAAATATGCCATACCCTCCTGTGGTCATATTAAGATGCTCGATGTGAGGCAGACATCCCAGCAGAGATCTGGGCTGCGTGCTGCACAGGAGGCACACCCCCCGTAAGCAGCTGTGCTGGCACGTTCTCTGGCCACGTGGCTGCATAGCCATGGGTCAGCGAGCAGACTGGACATTGGCCTGGCCTGTTCTTTCATGGACAGTACAGATGTCTCACGTATTTTTTAACATACATGCTCAGAGCAAAGGCTATAAGTTGACAAAGAATCAAGTTACAGATAGGGAGGCAGCTCTGGTTCATCAGGTCCTCCTCAGTAATTGCTTTTCTACAATAGAGAGGAAGTTTAGCTGTAAATTAAAGCAGTAGAGTGTGCTCATCTCAGGGATAATGTTCACAGGAAGACTCTCTAAAAAGTGTGAGCCATAAATTCGAAAACATGCTCAAAATGGGCTCAGATCTATGTCTCTATAAGAGCATGAGCACTATGCTAACAAGCTGCCACTCTTTGGCATTTATGACAAAATAGCTAGTTACCTTGAAGTACTTTATTTCTGAGCTCACGTGCCCAGTAGGATAAGTGCAACACTCCCCCTCAGTATCACTGTGGTTAGGGGCCATAAAAGCATACAAAGATAAGGGTATTAGTATAAAAAGGTGGCAGTTTACAGAAAAAAAACAGAGGTACTAGTATAAAGAAGGTAGGATACAGAGGGAGTGGAGAGAGAGGGAGCAGCTGGTTGAAAGGAGGATATGAAAGCAGCATCTGTGGGGCAAGTGACACATGGACTGGGTAAATACGGTAATTAGAGCTGTGCAGTGTAAGACTCTGATCAATGTCGCCTTATTAGGGTTGGAAGGCACCAGACACTTGACTAAGTGCATTCATTTAATCCAACTCTAGTTTACAGGAGTTGTGATTGACTTTTAAGGAGTTACATGAAGAAGCTATTCAAATGCCAAGTCCGCTTCCAGTTACTCACCTTTCACAAATGTAAGAAAAACAGTGAGTCTTATTTGAGTTACAGCTAACTTTCTTTTTCTGCAAGCTGAGGAAAGGTTTATGATCTACTTTAATGGAATACTTAAAGCATTCCTACTTTACTGTTTTTGTAGAGGGATTGTTGACCCTTAACTGCTCAGAGACCAGTCAGTATCTCCTGATGTACTCTGTAAGTACATAGCTTTCAAATAGCTTCATTATTGTGTATCAAATCCTAGCACCTGAGACTAATTTTGTCTTCCTTCTATCATACACTTGTTATGATCATGCCTGCTTAAGTTCTTAATTTCTCATTAGACAAATGTCACCTGTATCTCCAGTCATGCTCCTTGGCTACATAAATATTTTACGAAGACATAGCCCATTTTGCTTATTGTACAGCAGTGAGGCAGGTAGCCCAGGAACATTTAAAGTCTCAGTTGTTTGAGTCTTGTAATGATAGTATGTTAATCATTCCAGAAGTCTGTCATTCTACTAAGTCTTCCACTCAACTTGTCCTTTCTAAGACCTTCAGTGTTAACTCCACAGTAACCTAAGCTTTCCAAATAAGTAATCTGAAATAGAATGTGATTATACAGGCTGCTCGAGGTCCCAGTTACACTGTGGCATAGCTTGACAGAAATCCCCTAATAGTGTATTTTATCCGCATCAAGCTGTATTAAGAAGGTTTTACAAGAAGCATGGAAATTATCCTTTACAGTCAGCAAAGAGAAGTAATAAGATGCAAATATTAAAAGTTCTATGGAATGGAAAGGAACAGAACTAGTTGGGAAAAATGTATAGGAAGTGATGGTAGGAGAGAAACTATCCTTTCAGAATAAACTGCCTCAGGAAAACTCCTTTCCTCCTCCCCAGGAAGTTACCACTACTTAAACATCTCCTTTCAACCACTGGAATTCCAGATAAGAACTATTAAACATCAGAAAAACATCTAATCCTTTTGCCCTATAAAACTTTTGTATCATGAACTGCCTAGAATTTGAAATGGTTAGACATTGCACAGGGACATCCTGCTGTTCAGTTTAAAAACATTCTTTAAAACACAGTTATTCATCCTACAGGACTTGGGTTCCACTCTACCCACTGAAACTATTTTAGAACAAGTTGCTGCAATTAACTACCATTCAGGTTCTTCTGTGCCAGTCAAAACAGTTTGCTGCCTACATGTGACTGTCCGTGGAACCCAGGACTCATGTCCCTGGCTATGTTCACATGGCACAACACAGTGCTGTGGTGAGCTACTTGAACTGGCCCAGATAAATCAGCTTGCCTACACAAAGTTTCCTTCACAGGGTGGATTAACAAATCTCTTTTACTTGTCCACAGATCTGAACTGTACTGAGCAAAATTCTGATAAGAGAACAGACAGAGAACACAAGAGTTATGTCAGACAACTAAGTGGGATGAGTACAAACAATTTTTGGAATATAATAGGAATTCTCAGCAATATAAGAAAACTTGCAGCTCATCACCATCTTAGCTATTACCCAGGCAATTTTTTGGTACAGCATAGTAGAGGGGATTTTTAAAGGGAATTTTTGAAAGTATATGTCTCTTTTATATCAAGGTTTGGCTAGCCTGTGTGAAAATACTCAATTGTCAAATATATTACAAAAGAAATGAGTAACCTGTCCTAAGGAATATGTTCATATTGAGCAAACCCACAGAAATTAATTCCTCTGGGAAATTTTTGCATTTTTTTAAAACCAGCCTATGAGATTTGCTAGCAGAGATATAATTATTCCTGATCTTCTGAAGGATGATTAAAAAAAAAAAATCTACAAAAAGAGCAATTGCTCTTTATTACGTACAGTAGCTGTTTGGAATAAATTCAGTAGAATCCTCTTGGTTTTATTCTTAATTGGTTCCATAGGATTTTCCCATAGGGGAAACATTTTTGAGCTAAATTCCACTGAGATATTTTCATCATGTTTGCATAAGTCTGATCATACATCATTACTGAAAGCCTGTTTTATTTCTAGCCCTAAGTCTAGCATAAAGCATTTTTTCTTTTGACATTTCTTATGTTAAGTCTCAGATGCAGAAAAGACCACAGGCAGCTCATAGGCATGTTATGTATGGTATTTGATAAGCTACTTGTGTTTGAAGTAAGAGAATATGTAACAAACATCCTGTGATTTATAAGTGAAAGAAAGAAAACACGAGAGAAACAAATTTACAGTCAAAGAGTATCCTTATTACTTCAGCAGTGCTCTCCTCACTTTCATAGCTCACACGCATATTTATTATGCATTTCTTGGAACTATTTCTTTTGAGAAGGAAAATTGCACCTTGCAGATACCTCCACTTAATAAGTACCAAGGTAATTATTTTTCCTACCTCTGGTCTAAAAATTAAATAATTATCTTTTTTTTTTTTCCTATTTTCTCATGACAACCAAACATTAAGATTGGTCAGTAGTTACTTGAAGAAACTACAGCTAATTTACATTGTTGAATTCATATGGCAGACGCTCTCACAGTTAGCAGATCCCTGAAGCTTGGTATGGGTCCACAAAAGGACAGGACTTGTCTAAAAGGGTTCTAAAGTTCTAAATCTGAACAAAATATCCAGGAAGCCCAGATGCCAGCTGTATTATTACCTTGTAAGTCCTCATATGGAGGCATGCCAAGAAAGAAATAGAGGTATGAAACTACATTTCATAGGTCAATAGTACAGTTTGTTGGTGAAAGTCTAGACAAATCTGCAAATATTAATTCCCAAGGGACCCAATTCTTCATGCTTTCTTTAGAGCTCTAAAGCCTCAATAGATTTGGTGATTAATACTCAGCTGTAAAAGTCCATTCTTGGGATTAAGCCACAAGATCCAAAGTGACAGAACAACCAATAAAGTGCCACTCATCATCTGCAGAGTAATATAATGAGAATACATAGTGCTAAAAACATGCACACGGACATGTTAATATGCCTTAACTGACAGACGATAACCTTTTAAGCCATGGTAACTGACTTTCCTTTTCAGACCCTAATGCTGAGATAAATGGTTGTTTCAGATTGTGAGGAGAAGGAGTAAACAAACAAACAAGAAAAACCCCTAAATAGGTGTCCTCATGGAAAGTTGGCAATCGTTCTGTCCTCAGACTGATCAGTAGTGGAAATGAAATATAGAACAACTGGAACCTATTGACTAACTGGCTTGATCAGGAATAGTCCTTCAATTCAAATGACATTACTTGACACAATGATTTCATTACTTGACACAATGATTTCATCAGCAAAACAAAGAAACTTAAATAATATTCACTGAAGCAAAAGCTCCTCCTCAATAATGGGAGGCTAATAGGGGTTCAAACATGTTCATCTGAAGGTACACAATGTGAGAGCACCACTCTTTAGCTGCCAATACAAAATTGGTACAAAAGGACAAAGAATGAGGACCAGTATATCCAAACCATATCTGAATGTGGTCACTTCCCACTCAGAATACTAAAATTTCACAGCTTATGTTTACTTGGCCGTACCAATAAAAGACACAGAACAGCATAGATCACTCTCCCTTTGCCTAACCCCCCCAAAAATAAATAAGAAAATCTATGCACTGTTTCTTAATCTAGGAGGAAGAGCATAAGAAAAGAACTGCTTTCAAATCTTGTCATTTTGTTTAATGCAGGATTTACCAAAAAAAAAAAAAAAGGGAAGAGTTAATGTATTGCAGTATCGCGAAGTATAAAGTTACAATAAAACAATGCAGAGGAACATATGACCATCTTTATTCTGTATTTGAACTTAATTTTTCTATTCTCCAAGGCTTTATCAAAAGATTTTCTAATAAGAAAAGTTTTGTTCTCGTGGGTAAGAATTTTCAATTGCTATGATTTTTCTCTCACTACCTCAAGGATAATTATCTTTTCTAGACACTGATACAATGTCTGCTTTGACTCTTCTACTTCTTTGACCAAGGAGTTTAATTTAACAGAAAAAGTTTAATCTCTCCTTCCAGGGAGTTTCAATAACGTTTTAATTTCATTTGTCTAGGAGGTGATCAAGTCCACCATTTCTACAGAATAACTCTTTTCAGTAGCTGTCACAAAGATCAGCCTGCTGGAGATTATATCCTGACTTGGCTTTGACTATACTGCAGAATAGAAGTTCGTGTAGACTGCAACCAAGAGAAACCTGTAGGCAGGAGAAATCTGTGGCAAGCATAGTGCTGCTCTGAGGTCACAGAACACAAATGCTCTGTGTGAAGCAGATGTTGTAGCCCCTTCCTATTTCTCCTGGTCGCTCCTGTGATGGCTGTAGCACTATGTTTCTTTTTCCTACCATCAGAGGAAAAGCTCGTGCCAGTGGTGATTCCATGGATGAGATTTCCAAAGACAAAGGAAAGCTCAGAGTTCAAAAAGAAATTGAACAAACCATAAATGGAAAAACATCTATCGACAGCCATTAAGTAGAAAAATATTGTCTCCAGTTCAAGAATTTTTATGTTTGCAAATTTCTGCAGGATGAAAGATTATTCAGATGCAACCATATATTTGCATTATTCTTATATTCTTACCCAGGCCTATGGTGTTGGCTAATGTCTGAGACAAAATACACACATAACTGGACCATGCATTGACCACACATGACAATTCTTTACGATCTTATGTAAGCGCTGATTTGAATACTCCTTTCTCACTAACTTTCATAAAGGCATTAAGAATTTAGCTCAGGAAGGAAAGAAGTTAGCTGGAATGACCACACTGACCGCAGAGCTCAAAAAGAATTCCACCTTCCTTTGCTCCCCACCCACTGCTTTGCCCTCTGGTTTCTGCTGCAGACTGAAGCTTACCTGGCACCCACAGTGGGTGCTGGGTTTCTATGGATCAGGTTAATTTTAAACTAGTTCTTCACTATTTTAGTTAAACAAACTGGAATGATTTTAGAAATTACATTATTTTGATGTTCCAAAGAGTCTCGGTATATATCATCCAACTAAACACCATGGTTGAACTCAGGAACCAGGACACCTTGGGGATTTGGAATCTCAAGGATGTTTGCATTACTGTTATGGATTCTTCTTGTTTCCTTTTCACTCTCACTGTATTTTCCTACTGTCGAAGTTATGTATGTTCTGGACTTTATTCAAATAATCCACACTTTTCTTCCCCTTAGCCTGGATGATGAAGACCTGATCACAGACCTAATTAAAACAATTATGTGCTGACTTTTAAAACTGCTTAGGGATGTAGATTAGCACCTAGTGAGATTTTCAATAACATCTATGAGCCTAATTCTGATAGGAATCTACCTGTCAAAACATCTACAAATTTGGCTCATAAAAGCTTGTCCATTTACTTTAATGAACACAGACTGGTATCTTTAAAAAGGATGAAGAAAGAAAATTCACTATGTAGTACGAAGGTTAATAAATTATTACAACTGTAGCCACATCTTAGTATCTGCACAGCTTGGAAATCCATGTTTCTTCTGTATTCATTCATATCTCCTGAGCTCTATTCGTTTTATTTTGCTTCACTCTCCGTAACAGGTTTTGAAAACTTCCAGCCTTAGGCAGTCAGGCAGTCTCCAGTGGGACTCCTTTTAGAAGAAGCTTTGATCATCTCTTGATGACATGTAGTCTAATTAGCAAATCAGGTAAGGGTGGGTAAGGCAGCAGGGGCAAAACCCATTAAAAGCAACAAGTACTTGATTAATCTTCTTGGGAAAAGAAAAATTCATTTTATTTTTTTTTTCTTTTCCACAAAGAATCTGTTTTATCAGACATGTTGTGACCTGAACCATTAATTAATTACACTTATGGTTTCAACCAGCTCTCAAAGTAACCTGCTTAATTTAATCCTGACTGACACAAAAGTCCCTAGCAATTTTGTACCTCCTTGACTTTCAGCTGTTTAACTGTCTTAAAATCAGGAACTTTTGAATCTAATTGTGTAAAATTATAATTGTTAGGATTACAGTTACTATCAATATTAATGTATTATGCACTAAGACAGGCTATTTATTATATTTTAGAAATTAATTTAGGATTTAAGCTTTTCCAGTGCATCCCTTTGTTCTATTCTATAGGTAGTATCAGGATTGTCCTGTAGTGCTGTCACAATAACAAACTATTCCTGACAAACTATTTTACCACTGCAATCTCTAAACTGATGGAGTCAAACAGTCTTTACACCATCTTCTTTGCTTCATTTCTGTCCTGCAGAACAGCCTTTCAGGTGGCTGATTTTAGGAAGCACATGGAAGTTTGTCTTGCCCCAAAGGATCCAAGAGCATTACTTAATTCCTCCAGAGAATCCTAGCTAGGAGAATATCTCAACAGAGACAGTAACAGCATCAAAGGCTTCAAACTACTTTGCAAGGACTAGAAAAGTGGAAGATGGAGGGCAATATAAAGATGACATACGGCTGTTTTTATTTTCCCCTTAAGGTATTGCAGCAGTGGAAAAAGTCCGAGTTCAAAGATCTGGCCCATATTTAGTTTCCTGGAATCTTTCTATTCCAATTATCTCTGGTGCCAAAAAAAAAAAAAAAAAATAGCAACAGGTGGATTCATAAACTGTAAATTCATAACTGGCAAGTGGAACTCAGTATTTTAAATGTATTTATTAGAAATAGAATTGCCACTTATTCTTTTATCAATGCAAAAGTGTAAAACCCTACTACCTAAAGCTGGTGCTGCACAACTGAAAGTGGATAAGGACTTCACTATGAACGTTGCTCTCAGCTTTTAAATGACTTCTTTTCTGGTCTTTTCTCACCCTGCTTTTGTATTCAAAAGAGGATTTCCCTGAAGTCAAACAGAATTAAATGTCACTGGTATGAATGATCACAGAATCCAAACTTTAAACTTGCACATGCATAGATTTTGTCTAGAAATACTAGTAATGCATTCATCGAATCAAGCAAGAGTAGAAGTGCCATATGTGTTCTCCAAAAAATACAAGAGGAAAAAAAAAGCTTTAGCATAGAGATTGCTTATAATAAGTCCATGATAAAGGAGAAGGGCAGCATTCTAAACTCTTTAGACTAAAAGTGTTTAACACAATCATGAAGCAAACAGATTCAGGGGAATTGAAGTTACTGAAAGGTATCCCTTATGCATACTGGAAGCGGCTACGTATACTTTGTAGATTACTTTAGCACATTATTCCCCAAAGCTTAGTCACAATATGCTTATGTGTTTTCTTGTGTGGCTGCTTTGGATGACCAATGAACTCTCAGGAAGATTTTAGCAATGGTTGACACCAGTGGTTAACTAATTACTCTTGACATTTTGCATCATGCTGTCAGATGCCATGCATGAATACAAACCTGTTTTCTACTAGAGAATGAGAAACCCCTGTACTATTAGTTCTACATAACTGTATTTAAAAAGCTGTCAAAGCAAGTTAGCTCACTAGTGATTCCATCTCCAGGCATTATGTTCTTAATTTTTCTATACACTCAAGAAGAAAAATTCAACAACATAAAATAACACGTTTAAGTATATTTAGTATTGCTCACCCAAGAAATTACTGCATGAACACAAGGAAGTTTAGAAAAAGCTGTGTTGCAACGGATGGCTGGAAAAAGATCCATCTTAAAAAAGAAGAAATGCTGATATTGCCTATCTCCAAGAGCAGAAAACAATAAAGATTATATAAAACAAGACCATACTCTGTCAAGTATGTGGACCAGATAAGAACAGAAAAAAAAAGTCCTCACATACACAGCAGCAGTTTAACTCTTACTTCTCTCTCTTGGGGACGGGGAAAGAGATGTGCTCTAGCCAGGAACACAAGCCTATTCCAAAGCTATTAGAATTGTTAGCTGTGAGTCTCATTAATCAGACTCCTGAATAAGCATGAGGGATGCCTGTTAGTGAACTTACAGGCTCCTTGAGCGAGGACCTGGATCATACCATTCTAATTTACAGCACAGTCAGAGCAAGAAGATCATCTTATGAGTATGACTACACATCATGCCTAGTCAGAGTTTTGAAGAGATCCAGGTTATGGTCCTTAATGCCAGGGGTTTTGATCATTTTGATCTGAAGAAAGAGGATGAGAACATACGTAGGCAGAAAGTGCCTAATATCAACAGTGCAGCAGCTGTCAGGTGAAACATAATAGATAAGGAGACAGAAAATGGGGCAGAGCTGAAATGATGCTGGATCAAAAGGAAATTCAGGGATACTGTGTCCAACAGGGTAAGCTGTAGCTGTCTTCAGCTGGCTTAACTGCTCGTGTGTCCTTGGAATGAGAAAGCAAATGCTCCTCACTGAAAGGCTTCTGGTACAAGCCACACGCTGTCTGCTCTCTGAACATTTCATCCTCTTTTTTCACTGTGAGGGAACAGACATGAAGAGGGGCCCTCTATACTGCAATATTGTGTTTTGGGTATGTTCCATGCCAAGCTGAAGAAACAGCAGTCCAACAGAGATCTTTAAAGAATCAGAAAAAAATGATGGAAGAAATAGATTTGGCTGGATAAGCCAGCAGAATACTGCATTTCCTTTTTCCTCATGGATTTGAGCTTCTAAAATGCAAAGACACTGTTTTACTGATTTCTTATTTCCCCAGAGACAGGGAGCTGAAATTGCCAGAAAGAAAAGCAAATAAAAGTTATGTCTGTGTATGACAACTATTGCTGAAAAAAAAGCAATAATAAAAAAATGAATGTTTCTTGTATATATTTGTTCAATTCCATTAGAACACAAGATGTTTGTTTGTTATACAGTTACATTCTGCTCCATATAACAGAAGCATAAAGCTAGAATAACCCTGTTTACATCAGACCAAAACCAATAACAATGTCCTATAAAATTAATTTAAAACTCCTTATGAAAACACATCATTTTTCTAATAAGTATGTCGTGGAATTAGTTATTTGTTATCATTTTAATAAAAAATGAGTTTTGAAAATCAGGTGTATATTTGAAGAAAGAAAGCAGACTTATTTTTTGAATACTATTTGCAACAACTTCCTGCAGCTCTTTATGGGACATGTTTTTCTGTGTCTATGCAGATGTTTTACATTTTACTGTTATATCAACATAGTACTACTTTTAACTACAGCAGCAACTGATTTTTTCCAGTCAATTTGCTCTGACTTACTACATGTAGATTTGATTTTCTTTTCCTCTGAAGGAAAAGAATCATTGAAAGATGCTTGAAATAAACTAGAGTAATATTATATTAGTCACTATATAGTAATAGACAAAAAATCTTTAGGTGAAGCTCTAACATCCCTTATTTATAGAAATGAAAATTTTATCTGCCCAAATAGAATTTTGCCTATCAACAAGCGATAAAAATAGCAGAAAAACCTCACAGGATAATGAAACATGGGAGAGAACACCTTCCCCATGCTGAAGTGAAAAGAAACTTATAAATTTAAGACATATTTGCATTGTATTATTCTTACTCATTACATCTAACCAAGTGTCATCTCAACATTTTCACTGACCCTGGAGCCCTATTAAAGACAGTCCTTGTCATAAAGACTAACTACAAAATCTAGGTTAAGAAATGATGTGATTAGTTGTGATTAACCCTGTTTTCCAGAACTAAAGCCCAAAGGATTATAGGGCCAAACTTTGAGGAGTTCTGCACTCACAAAGCAGCTCTCAACTTACGGGTCTTAAATTTTCAGTCGGAAGCATGTCTACACAGCAAACTGAAGATGGACTGTAACGCATGCCTGCTTATGCTGTACTTGTCTATGTGTGATGCTAACAGTGAAGATGTAGCAATAGAAAGTTAAAATGCATTGGCAACCACAGATTGTATTGTACAGGGCTTTCAACATAATTGCTAACACATGCTAGAACAATTCATGTCCTTACAGCTATACTGATATTGCTACCTATTCTGTCTAAGTTTCATTATCCAATCATGGCTTCATTTTACTTCGTAGTCATATCTTCTGCAAACTCCAGGTTTTAAGAAGCCTGTAGAAACATTACATGTAGCTTCCTTTCTCAGTTGCAAAACTAGATACACTGAAATAAAGAAACTGTTAAAATGCAAAGAAACAAACAGCTCATCTCTACTTCTGCAGTAGAAGACTTAGAATTATTGCATATATAATGCAACTGGGTAAGGTTTAAGGAGTTTCTGAAAAATTAATCTTGCTTTGTTATCCCAAATTCATAGACTAGACCAATATATAAGTGATTTAATAACAGTGCACACAGCTTCACTAACATTTTTATAGACAGCTCAACAAGAAAAGGAGACAAAACTTAATTCTAAGATACATTTTTATATGTTACTTCTGGTTTTAATGCGTGCAGGCAAAAAGTGTACATGTAAACTTAACAGGAGACGGACAGAAGATAGTTGGCACCATTTTTTTCACTGACAAACTGAAAATAGATGGGAAAATTACCTCTGCAACTATATTTGAATTTTGGGTTCTAGATGAGGAATTGAGTCTACTTCTGTGATATCAAAATTGCTGCCCTCATTAGCTTTCCCATTCATTCTTGCAGGTGCCAAAAGACCTTGGTAATTTGGATTATTTAACTTTGTGTAGTATGTGTGGCTTCTCACAGCCTGAACCAATAGCAGAACCTTGTGGTGTAGACACAAAATTCTTTCTCTAAATAACAAAAACATCCATTATTCATGAATAAGCCAGCACTGAAAGATGAATACTGTATTACACCAGTACTGAAACTAACTTTGAGATTTTTTGAGCCTGAACATCTGTTGTGCATTGTATATTAATTGGAGCTGCATAAAATCTGGCAGTTTTGATTCCCAAGGGCATGAGCAATCATTTTCTTTGGTATAGATTCAGACCATTTCTCACATAATGCAGGATTTGTTGCAAGTTCTTTTAACAACAAAGAGTTGACATAGCATTATTTTTTGAAGATATCTGTAGTGTCCTCTGTAATTTACAATTTATAATACTTGTCACAGTTAATGAAATTGGTATATATACTGGGTTTGTTTGAATAAAATCCCACCATCCTGACACCTGAAGGAAAATAGTAAAAAATTTCTTCATATCTCTGAGGGTTGTCTTCTACTACAGAGGGAAATTAAGACCAGAGAAGTAGATGGCAACCAAGCCAAACTTTCAGGGCTTTTTAAGGAAATTTTTGACTACATGTCAAGACTGAGGTTCCATGAAACCATTTTAATTTTATGGACTGAGAACCTGAGGGAGTGAATCTGACAACAGGACATAAGAGGTGGGATAAGAATACAGACATTCCTCCTCTTAAACAAGAACAACATAGGATCATAGCAAGCACATCTTGTGCATCTCTCCACATATACATTCCCAGGAATAAGCAAAGAAACCATGTATATGTATGAGGCATGCACAAAGATCTGAATACAGTAACATGGGTGGAAGAGAACTGACCCAAATTTATCCTATCATCTAATTATCCACCTATTCAGTTACAGTAACAGTGGTTTACTACCTCTTCACCTTAGAATTCCTGAGACAAATAATATGCTGAATGTAACTGAGTTTTCTTCCAAGTCATTTACAGAGACACTTCTGAAAGTAGCTTATGAGTGCTTTTCATGCAAACAGCATGTTTCTTATGTTCATTCAGGCAAGCAAAATACATAGCAGTACGAAATACAAAGCAGTAACCACTGGAGACCATTTTTGGCTTCAGATCTTCCAGCTAATTTAGAGACACAAATAAAAAAGCTACCATTGAGAGCTATATATATGAACCCGTGACTCCTTTGGAGTCACCATGTAGATAGATCAACAAATAAATTATATTCCTCCAACCATATAACTTTTATTCATTTCTGTCTGAAGAAAATTCTAATAGCTGTAGTCTAAATAGAGAAGCAGCCTTAACATTTGTTTAGTGTATTCTAGGATAATATAAGCAAGTTAATAAGAAGTATAGTCTTCTTTTCTCCTTTCCATAATAGTTTGCAAAAGAACATGTTCAAACAGTAATTGCTTGTACAAAATGCAAGAAAATTTTAAAATCATTTGTGCTGTGTGACACCACTTATGAAGTGAGAGACATGTAATATTCTGGGTGCTATTTTTTAATTAAAGCCAAACAGTAATCTTGACAGATTTTTTTCTTCCAGTAAGGTACAAGTCATCCCCTACAACAAAGTACTATGAACTAATTACCTCTTAGACAACAATCAACTGCAATCCATTAATATGATATGCACTTCTGCATGGCAAAACATGAATAGGATATGATTGATGGAAAAATCTTTTAGGACAAATTATACCTAATCTCAGTAGAAAGAACTAGGTTTCTTCTTTCCTTCCTTTTTTTTTTTTTTTTTTGTTTTTTTCTTCTATCTTTGAAGTTAAGCTGTTGAAAGTCCAGTGTGTCAAGAAGATATTATTTAGAGGATCCTAAACTATCTGTACTATACACAGAATTAAAACTTTTTGAGGAGGTTTATCATTATAATGCTCTGCTTAGCTTATTAGGCATTATTCTTATGATAGTCTTGTATGAAAAGGACAAGGAAATCTGTTAACATTTAGTTTAACAGTCAGCTTTTTTCTTTCCTTTCCACTTCCTGATCCCATTTGGGTTGTAAATTGGAATACATGTAGATACAAAGCAAAAACAAGTCAACAGCTTTGTGACATTTTTATTCTATGTGGAGCTACTCCAGCGCTTTGAATGAGTATTCACGTTACAGATTCAGGACAACAGTCAAGTCTGTATAAAGCCTTAGAAAGCAACTATAATGGGAAGAGAATTTATGATGAGTAAAATAACTGTAAGGTAGGTTTTCAATAGGATCTGCATAGATAATTAGCTAAACATAAGATTTTTTTATAAACTTTCCATGCCAGAGTTTCCCTTCAGCTGAGAGGTATTCTGTTCAGAAACTGCACACAAACCAGAGCAATAGGCACAGTGAGAGCACTGCCTAATTTTCTGTTGGTTCCTTGCCCTTGAAGCCAAAGTCAAGGTATCTATGCAGCATTGCATCTGCTGAAATCTTTCTCTCCTTGACTTGCAACCTAGAATACAGCTCCAAAGAATGATACCTCATGTGATGTCAAATGAGCTAAGTTGGAAAATATGCCTTGTTTGATCACATAGCCAAAAAATACCCAAGAGACACACTGATGAGCCAACACTAGAGTCTGCTGGAATTTGATAATGAAAATGTTGCTGTCGGACACTGATAAACAGCCTTTTAAATGAAAGGCAAAAATCAGTCATTTTACAGAAACTCTTTTATACTCAGGACAAGGAATCATCAATAGCTTTGATTCTTTTCTTTTAGGGTTTTACTTCAATAATTGGTGTGTTTAGATCCTGTATATCTGTCTGCATTTTTATTTCCAGCATTAACTTCTTCCTTGCGCACCACTGTGAAAGGACAAAAAGTCAGACACAGCTCTTGTGACTTGGAAAAATAATTTCCTTTATTGATTCTTCCACAATTCATAATTGATAACTGTGCCTTACATCACTAAAGGACTTTGCACAAATAGAACTGAGGTCAGATTTCAGTCCTATATCTTTCAAATGTTCTGTTTGAGAAATATATACCAGTGCTACTTACTACTATCAGGATTTAAGCTAGTTGCTGTTATTTAGCAAGAATGATACATTATCTGTACTTTAGTTGTGCTATCATAAAGCCAGCCAGCCATCAACACAAAACCAATCAGTGATGCCGATGCTGTTGATATGAAGAGGTGGGAACAGAACCAGCAGCCAGGATCTGTACACTAGACTATCACTAACTTGCTCTAGGATGTGAAGATTGACAATTCATCCTGCTGACTGTGGTCTCATTTGTTTGTATTGTGTCATCCAAATGGTAATAAACCACGTATCATTCCTATTGCATACCTGCATAGTAGCTTGTACAGTGAGAATTCAAGTTTCCTAGGCGGTTTCAACATATTCTAGTGCAACAGTAAATGGCCCAAGACATCAACCCCTACTATAAGTGAAATCAGTGTATTTCTCACTTGTTTATTTTTAACAGAAAAATTTCCCACAGGGGCTTAACAATAAAGGTAATTAAAAGTGCTAAGCAGTCAGACACAAACATACAATTTGAATAGCTGCCTTTTTTGTGATGAGAACCCAGTGTACGTGATCATTCATTAAACTTCTCTCTTGATTCTCAGTTCAGTGTTCATGTTCTCATGTCACAGATTCCATGCATAAAAGCAGACAGAAGTTAGGAGTTTTTCCTGACTGAAATCTCTCACCCTCAGTATACAGTCAAAGTTCTGCCTCAGAACTTATTTTTACCTTAGCTACAAGGAATATATACTAGGAATATATTTCTGTTATAGCAGGACTTCTGCGCTCCTCATAGCAATTTGGCAAATTACAAAACCATGAATGCTTCTTACTTACTCATAATAAATTTTTATTTTGCACTTACCTAGTATATCATCACAGGTTTCCCACATACCCAGATGAAACATGAGTCACTTTCACACCTGCAACTAAGAAGTTTTTGTGACAGAGGAATATTTGAATTCTTCTAATCAGCACTTTGTTTAAAAGCTACAAAACCAGATAGGCTATTAGTCTTCTACCACACTGATGATTTTTCACAAGTTTCTCGAGGCAGACATCATATAGATGGTGCTCCACTGCCACCGGTGTTACACTAGTAGATCACCTTCCCTTCTAAGTCAGTCAGCTTCTTTAGGTCTTTTTCACCAGTTTTGACCACATTCCCAGACCCTTTGCAACATTACTCACACAGGCCCAACAAACAGATATATGGCCCTAGCAGAGAAGTGTTTCCCAAGCTTGACTGTGTTTCAGAGTCAGTCAGGACACCAGTGACACATCAAGGGTGTTCTTGCCTTCACCAGAGAGCAGTGACTGGTTTCTAACAATTAGGATATTCCACCCACAAGCTCCATGTCCACAATGCTACTCCCCTTGCTAGAGTGGATGTCGCTCTGATCATGTTCTACAGACACTTTTCTATATCTCATGAACTTTCTAATTTACCTTGTGTACCAAGTTTTTTTTTTTTTTCTTTTTATAGCTTTAATCTTTCTGTTGTTCTTTATATAGCTCCTATAAGAAATTTCGATTTGAAACAGTAAATTTTTCGGTTTTACAAATCATCACACTCTGATTTATCTCAAAACACACTATTCAGAAGGAGAAGAACTACCTACAGATTTCAGGTTCTTCCAGAACTGAACAGCAGCTAAAGGAAGACATAAAATGTCTGTATATTTTACTGCATCTAACTGTCACCGCTCAGCACATGAATATTTTCATCTTACTTTCTAGTCTGTCCTGCTGATAGAAGCCAACAAAATGTGACAACAATTATTGAAAATAAAGCTGTAGCTTTTTATGTCTAAACTCCTCTGAATTTTCTGCCCTGGGGATTTCAGAACTGTACATGGCCCTCTGATTACCAAATTAGAAAATAAAAACTACATGTAAATACAGTTATAAAAAGAGTATCTGATTTTTATGCTGAAGGGTTATCTTTTAACCATCATACTAGAAGAAAGCATTTGTAACAGTTTGCATCCAGGTACTTGAATTATAAAAAGATGGCAAGAAGAACAGAGGAAAAAATAGAGGAAAACAGAGGAAAAAAATCATTGCTCATGTGAGCAAACAACTAGAAGTTAGGCCTAGTACTTTCTGAAATCAAAGTAGTTGTGTTTTATTTAAATAAAAAAAAAAAAAAAGAAAAAAAATGTTTAGAAAGTTTAACATAAACATGATGGTGTACATAGAATAACAAGAGACACTGCAGACGTTTTCCTGTAAAATTTTCCTTAAAATCTGGACTATACCTAAAGAAGATGGAGACAGCAATGGAGACTAACATATGTGTCTGGCTGGCGGTAACACAGGAAAAAAAATGTATTTGCTTATCTTAAAAAAAATCTGCACAGATTTTGAGTAATTTTGGGTACAGATGGTGACTTACATGTTTATGGTGACTGAAGCATGATTTTTATCTTATGCATAGTTATGTTAACTACAGCTACAAATTACCCACAACTGCAGAGGCATATTTGCATTTTTAGTTGTTTGTGCACAGTATTGAAAATCTGGACCCATAAATGCCTATCCTGTTTAAGAGAAACTGAAAGAGGATTTTCATTTACCTTATTAAGATTTCAGAACACATAGTCACAGCTTAGAGAGAAAACATTGATAAATGAAAGAATAAGTAATGATATGTCACTTCAGAAGAAAATTGGCCAGAGAGAATTCTATTTAATTTCTGTTTCATTTTGTTTTTTCATTTCATGTTTGTTTCCAACTTTAAATAGTGAAAGTGAGCAGTATTCAATTTTGCTGAAAAGAAAAAGACAAAGAGGGAGAAAGACTACAAAAAATTGTCCAGTGTTTAATTTCTTAATTTCTCAATATGAAATACATGAGGTAGAGGTGGGAAAAATAAAGATTACATACTGCAGTCACTAGAAAAGTATTTGATTCTTACAGGCTAACTGTTCAGTACTCCTGCAAGATCAGACCTTTACTGGATGCTTACATAGGACACTTGAAATCAACAAATTTAAAAATTTGGGCTTGCGTGTTTATTCTAGAAAATTCCAGTTTTCTTCTGATATCAGGGAATGTATGATATGTGATGCAGAGAAAGAAAATCCCCAAATGTTCTGCGTTGTAAAATACACAGTAATAGACCAGAGCTTATTACAATCACAGGGAAACTTCAGACAGATGATGGATAAAAAATAGTTAAATATTGCAACTGTAATTGATAATTAATTAGATCCCAAACAAGACTATTACTTTTCTACATTATGAACAACACACACATTTGTAGAAATTCTAATAATTGGATAATACTGGAAACTTTTTTATATTAAATTGCCTTTCTAAACAAGGAAAGAATTAAAAGACTGCTTCAGAAGGAAAAGCTTTTAGATGTGTTGATATTTGACCATATGTCCAGTAATAGATTATTAATGGCAAAAGTGAATTAGAGAGTATGTACAAGAAGAGAATATAAAACTCCAGTTTCAAGTTCTGAGGAATTTTATGGGTCATTAACAAAGAATCATCATTCACATCCATATCCCAAGAACATTTACATACGAGTGATGAGTTTAAGCTTAGTTACTCTTCAATAACATCTATCCAGGAAACAGAATCATCTATAAATTTTAATGTTCATATTGCAAAGAGAAAAAAATATCTAATACGTTGCCTATGAGGTAGACTAAATTAGAGACAAGTTAGTAAAAAAGTGTTTAGAGAGAAAAAAAAAAAAAAAGGTCTCTGATAAACATAGAGCGAGGTAAATAAAAATAATAAAAGCTCCAATCTGGTTGCTTAGCTCTTCTGAAGGTACCTTTTCTATTCTGGAGCCAAAAGGTAAAATTGAATCTGATTCTAGGCTGATATCATCTACTCTGACAGCCCACTGGGGGCAAATTCACAAAGTCTCCTTTTTGGAAAAATGGCTGGTAAGTCAGGAGTATGAGCATAATCGGTTTGTGGGAAAAAGAGCCCAAGCTGTCTGAGGAGTCATTTTCCCCTAAGCTTGTAACACTGAGACAATCATCAGACACATTAAACTGTACCAGAGACACTTCTGAAACAAATTAGAAGTCAGCATGAAAGGACCATAACAGAAGCAAGGAAATATTTAACAGTGGGGAGAAAGAAAAAGAAAGAGAGCAGCATCAAAACTTGGTCTGAAAACACCCGCAGTTGCTCTGTTGGCATTGCCACTTCTGTAAATTGCTTGAATTAGTTATAGAAGAGTGTTGCAAAATCTGTTTATTAGCATTCTGTAAGCATCTAGTATTATGGTTTATTATGCTGTATTGCTGATACTGATCCTGAATGTACACTTCACTGATTGCTGGTTAATTATTGTCATTAATAAATCAATTAACTACTTTGATCCTGATTTGGTGAAAACGATGTGAATTGAGAAGTTTTCTTCTATGATCAGCTCTGGTAAAAAGTAGTGCAGCTTCAAATCTGATTACTTTTCTTCCCACTCTACACAGATGCCCAGAACAGTACACATCTGCAGATAAGCATAGGTAAAAACACCAGCTTTCCAGCTCTGATCCACTATCAGACTTGTAAGGAAATCATTAAGCCAGCTTTACATGAGGAGCTGATTGCGCTTTGCTTGGACATACGACTGACATAGTAAAAATCAAAGTAATGGGTATATATAAGATTTGATAGGCTGGGGATGCAAGTCCTTGGTGGAAATGATTTAGCATCATTCTAAAAATACTGTACAAAACCAGCTTGATTTTCAGAATGTGAAACAAATTACTTCTCATATGTAATTTGATTTATTGACCCAGGGCAATTTGTGGATTCTTAAGCATTGTGCAGATTTGCATGTTGTTTAGAACATGCTTTCTGTAAACTCAAATTATCAGATTCTCCTCAATTCACATTCACTGAGCAGTAGGCTGAGGACTATAACATCACAAAAAACTCTTTCCCTGCTCATTTACCTTTCATAAAACAATTTTTTTGAACCACTGTAAGATTACATTACACCAGTGATATTCTGTAGTACACAAGAAAAAAATCCCTCTTTCTGACTCTTCATTATTACTAGCATCACCATATTCACTTGCTCTTTCAATTCACTCTGGTTAAGGCTGATTATTTGTCTTCAATAACTCATGCCCATTGACAAGTCTGGCAACTTGATGCTGATTGCTATCTGTGATCCTGAAGTTCATGATTACAAAACTATTTTCTTCTAATATCTATCTCTGAAATGCACCAATCAAATTTCATCATGGGTCAAAAATTAAACAAAAGGCTAACTGGCCTCTGGCATTATTTTATCTAATAAATAAATTAAGCTTATGTGTTTCCAAGTTAAGACAGTTCTGAGTTAGAGGAGACTGGCACCACAACTAGATTTGCTATCCTGAGCTTATTATAAACTACAACCCTGTAGGATTTACCAGGGGTTTTCTGTGTAGTAATGAGAGTTGCTCACAGAAAACAGAGGGCTTTTAGAAATGCAGTTATCCTGCTTTCAAAGAGTAATAAAAGCTTGCTTTATACAGAAATATAATTTGGGTATTTGTTCAATGTGTTCAATAGTATTTTCTAAAGAAACAGACATCATTTCTCTTCTTACAACAGCAGCATTGCCATTTCGCTGACATCTGGAGAACTTCATCAGTTCATGTTTTTGACCTTGTTACAAATGTCTCTGCTGAGCATTGGAACGAACTGAAATGTTTGTAAGAAAACAACAAAGATGAAGTTTTACTGTTCTAAAGGACAGACACATTTTAGAAAATAAATAGTTTAAAGAAGTAGGGAGAGAGAGAAATAACTATAATGTTCTCAGAACTATAAAAGCTATAATGATTGAAGAACTACTCAAGGATAGTAACAAGTTGTTCTGCTACATGAATAAAAGAATCACTCATTATTCCATGCAAAACTGTTGAATAAAGACTGAAAAGTTATTTTTGTAGTCATAGAGTAAGTCTACATTTCAAGCAACAGCTGCATTAAAGAACTCCTGTGGTACAGAAAACATTTATGTTTGGGTAAAAGAAAAAAAAGCAGGCTGATTTGTCAGCTGGAATAAGTTAGTATGGCCTCGCTTCCAAAAATAGACAAAATTGAAGTCACTGAGTGAGAGATTTGATGCAAATCATGGAAAAAATATGAATTATGCTGTTTTACAGAAGCATCACAAGACCAGCACAAGTAAGGAATAACTGTTTAACTTTTTGTTACAGATTTCCCTTACTGTAAATCCCATCACCTGCATCCTCCATCAGACACATTGTATGTATTACTGTGGTCAGGTGCTGATGACTGAAGTCATCAGGTGTGGAAAAAGGAAGAAACGGCTACACAGAGCACAACAGCAACAAATGAATGTGCTGGTGTCTCAGTGTTATATTTTATCTGCTTGTTCTACATCCATACATTAAGGAGACAAGTGCTGAAGTGTATCCAGAAGGCAGTAGAGATACTGCTTGCACAAGTAAACTTCTAATCTCTGCCTTCTTCTAGCAAACTTTTCCATGGCGTGATATGAATTCCCTAAAGCCCTTTGACTCACTCTTTGATACAAAGGTATGCAACAAAACTCACAGGATGCAATTTGCCCAAGTGTAAGGTTCAGTCAAACTCAACTTTATGGACATCACTGTGTAGTATCCACTGGTTCACTACACTTACAGTTTCCAGGTTGTATTGAAATCCCTTCAGAACCTGGAAAGGGCATTCAAGCACATGCAGGTTGTAAAAATCTAAGATTCTAGCAGAAATTCTCTTAACAATCCCTGAAGCTTTGCCAGCAACACAACACAAGATTGTATAGACATTTTCAAGAGCTAGAAATATTTTTTAAAGTGAAATCTGGAGCTAATTCTTCACCAGATAATAAAGTTGTGTAACAAATGCCTTAAACCTACAATTGTGGATTGCACATCTTGGGTTTTTTTACAATAAAGAGAAAATAAAATAGATTAATTTGTCACAAAAATTCTTAGTTAAGCACTTAAGCACATGGGTGAGTGATATCAGTAAAATGGGATACACAGCAAAAAGGTAGAATGTCAGCTCAGATGATAAAAAGCATCAATTATCAAAACAGAAGTACAGAGATAATGGAAATAAATCTCAGAACCAGAAGACAAAGTGAAAACAGAAGCTTTCCCTGTTCTTCAACCAAAAAAAATGCAGCAGACCTACTGTGAAGCCAGGTATGAAGTCATGCAAACAGAAGCAACAAGAAGAAGGGATTATTTTAATCTGAAAGAGTTGAGTGAAATTAAATTTGGGAGACAGAGTAGGGAATTTTAAATAATTCCATAGGTTACAGTTATTTGCTTTTCTCAGGTGCAAAGGCTGTGAATGTATCTCGCGGTATGTGCATACATCTTTATTTCATGCACCAGTTGACAGGGATGTATGAGAACTATGCAGCTTCTGCTACTTAAAATTGAATTACACAGCAGAATATACTGATTATGGAAGAATGGCAGTAGGGAGACAGGGCAAGGAGGCACAGAGAAGATTCAAATCCTCTGGCATCACTTTATTAAACAGCATATGTCCTTCTGCCTTTTTTTTAAATGGGGAACATGAGGTGTCTTCTCAGGAATTCAGTCTGAGGCATCATGAAAGGGGACTATGCTTTGTAGCATAGAAGGTTAATATGAACCTGTCTGAAAATGAAATGTGGCAGCTGTAATCAGTCAGCATCCAGACACAGCTATGCAGCAACTTGGATAGAATTTTCTCCAGCAGCCCACGCACACCCAGCACACTGCACATGATGAATACAAAAATCAGCATAGCTGAAGAACAAACTTTTATCCCTTCTTATGCCACCATGTGGCAGAGCACAGCTGCATGCAACACTATGCAGCTGAACATGTATTAAATTGCCAGTGCTCTTAATTAAATTACTGAATTCAATGACATGCGGAAGTGCTATAATAGTCTCTATTTCTTACAGTCTAAGATGACTTTGGCTTTGTGGTTGAGAAATAAGTCTATTCTTTAGGAATGTGAAATCTGTACAGAGGACAGAAGAGTCGTCCTGCCTGTGTTCAGGAATTATGGGCATGAATACATATGATGTAGGTACACTTCTGTTTTCAAACTGGACTGACAGTATCTGCAATTCCATCATTGAGCATCCCGTTACACCTGCAATGATTTCAGCCTGTGGGTGGACGGGAGATGAAAGACCCCGCATTCACAATATGAAGAACCAACTTCAACCCTTTCAACTCACAAGTTTGTCAGATTTCTTGGAGGCAATTAGCAGAAATCAGTGTTGCCTTAATATTTTTCCTGTTTTAAAAGAGAGTAGTAACACAATGTTTTAAGTCCTCAACTATAACTGAAATCACCGGGGGGACTAGGACATGATCATGAGATGATGTCTGAATGTGGCAGAACCAACCCCAAAATACAATTCAGGGGGGGTTAGATCTTCTAGTGTAATTGTAGCTGAGACCACCAACTGTGTGTCTCAAGATGAGGTCCCAGGCACAACGTAAATTATCATGTAATATCCATGCTTTCAGTGCAGGGCCATGACTTGTTTTTGAGTAGGATGCTTTGTAAAACATTCTTGAAAACTAAGTTTGCCTATTATGCCTCTCTTCCCCTAGATTTTAGCAAACTTTCTTCTCCATACCTTTCTAATCTGTTTTTCTCACCTTCACCTGAAAGGTGGCTGCTTCAGAGGGATGAATGATGAGATCTCTGTGGTGTCTGAAGACAATTCTAGATGAAAGATGCTGCAGGAATGCAAGTCACGGACAGTACTGTATTTCTCTCTATTATGGTGTTTTAGCCCTACTATATTCTCTGCTTTTCCTTTGCCAGCTATTTGCACATTCAATCTCTTCTTCCAGTCATGTCCCTCTTCTCTATTTGTGTTTACCCTGCAATCTTTTCAATCAATTAATCTCTTCACTACTCACTTCCTACTTAAAAATCCACTGTGTTTCATGGTGATTTAAACTGACAGTAATGAGGACAACTCTCTAACTATGGTCTACAAGAGAAAACCCTTTGTTATTTACTAACGTATAATACAGAGATCAGTTACAGCAAAGTGTAAAATACGCCAGTGTAATATGTGTGGAACAAGTATGCCACCTACAATTGGAGTCACCACCCAGGGAACAGTGTCACAATAAATAATTTGCTTTCCTTTAAAATTTTCAAGGTGACTGAAGATTACAAATGTTGTTGGAGCTCCAGTTCTGTGCCCAATACAAAAAGCTTGTTCAAGATGTAATGGACAAGATAGAGTAGAAGCAGCTCTCAACCCAACTTGTAAGGATCCTCATCTGAAAATAAAGAGGCTTGGTTATTTCTCACCATAACAGCTAGACTATTTCCTTAACTTCATCCAATGATGGATATGTATTAGCACCAGAACGAACGTATTCATTATTAGGTACTACTACTATTCAAAGGAAGTCAGGTACATGGAGGTCAGTTAAGACCACCAGGAAGCCTGCATGAATGAACAAGGAGCTCCTGGACAAACTCAAATAAAGCCTGCAGAGGGTGGAAGCAAGGACAGGTGGCCTGGGAGGAATACCGAGAAACTGTCTGGATACCCAGGGATTGGGTCAGGAAGGTCAAAGCCCTGATAGAATTAAATCTGCCTAGGGACATCAAAGGCAACAAGAACGGCTTCTATAGGTATGTTGGTGGTAAAAGGAAGACTAGGGAAAATCTAGGACCCTCTCTGGAAGGACATGGGAGCCTCGGTTACCCAAGATATGGAGAAGGCTGAGGTACTCAACGACTTTTTTGTCTCAGTCTTCATCAGCAAGGGCTCCAGACATACTGCCCAAGATGCAGAAAATAAAGGTGGGGACTGGCAGAATGAAGAACTGCCCACTGTAGGAGAAGATCAGGTTCAAGACCATCTAATGGACCTCAGAGTGCACAGGTCCATGGGACCTGATGAAATGCATCCACAGGTCCTGAGAGAACTGGCAGTTGAAGTGGCTAAACAACTATCTGTCATGTTTGAGAAGTCATAGCAGTGCAGTGAAACTCCTGCTGGCTGAAAAAAAGGGAAACATAACCCCCATTTTTAAAAAGGGAAAAAAGGAAGACCTGGGAAACTATAGGCCAGTCAGTCTCACTTCTGTGCCTGGCAAGATCATGGAGTAGATCCTCCTGGAAACTACGCTAGGGCACATGGAAAATAAGAAGGTGATGTGTGACAGCCGACATGGCTTCACTAAAGGCAAATCATGCCTGACAAATTTGGTGACCCTCTACAACAGCATTACAGTGTTGGTGGACAAGGGAAGAGCAACTGATGTCATGTACCTGGACTTGGACTTGTGCAAGGTCCTGCCCATGGGTCGGAGCAATCCCAAGCACAGATACAGCCTGGACGAGGAGTGGATGGAGAGCAGTCCCAAGGAGAAGGACTTGGGGGTGTTAGTGAATGGAAAACTGACTGTGAGCCAGCAACGTGCGCTCACAGCCCAGAAAGACAACCATATCCTGAGCTGCATCAAGAGAAGCGTGGCCAGAAGGTCGAGGGAGGGGATTCTCACCCTCTGCTCCGCTCTGGTGAGACCTCCCTGCAGTACTGGGTCCAGCTCTGGGGCCCCCAACAGCAGAAGGACACGGAGCTGCTTGAGCGGGTCAAGAGGAAGCCAAGAAGATGACTGGGGGACTGGAGCACCTCCCCTGTGAGGACAGGCTGAGAGAGTTGGGGGTGTTCAGCCTGGAGTTGTCCCAGAAGAATTTATAGTGGCCTTTCAGTACTTAAAAGGGGCTACAGGAAAGGGAGAGGGACTCTATCAGGGAGTGTAGGATAGGATGGGGGACAATGGTTTTAAACTGAAAGAGGGTTGGTTTAGATTAGATCTAAGGAAGAAATTATTCCCTGTGAGGGTGGTGAGGCGCTGGCCCAGGCTGCTCAGAAAAGCTGTGGCTGCCCCCTCCCTGGAAGGGTTCAAGGCCAGGTTGGACGAGGCTTGGAGCAACCTGGTCTAGTGGAAGGTGTCCCTGCCCATGGCAGGGGAGTTGGAACTAGAGGATCTTTAAGGTTCCTTCCAATCTAAACCATTCTATGATTTGAAACAATATCCATGGTAGTCATCAAAACCACAAAGACCTATTCCTTTCCAGAGAGATTTATTAACCACCTTTTTTTCATGTCTTCCACATCCACAAATCAGTCTTATGAGACTTTTTCCTTAAAAAAAATGAGCTATTTGTTCCTGTGTTGTCATTTAGGATCAATGTAGAAATCTTAATTATCATCTATCAATGGTTTGCCTGGTATCCTAAAAACTTGGAAATCTAACAATAAAGGCTCAGAGTGGAGGGAAGAAAAATATTCTGTACAAGAAATACATTTTCCTTCAACTGCAAGTATTTTGTCATCATCAACTTCCAATACATAGTACAGCACTGTTAACGGAAAACTTCTGACTTACTCTGCTGGCTCTGCATCACAAGATGTATTTAGTATTTATGCTACCTACAGCCCCTAGATTTGGGCAAATTATCAAGCATCCCTGGAGCTATTCCCCTTTGGAAATGTAGGGGAAGCAGAATCTAAGTCTATCTTAAAAGAGCACCGAAGCACAGATACATTTACCATTTGTGGAGAAAGTCAGTTGGAAAAGAGTGTAGGCTAGAAGGCAGGAGGTAGAATTCAGCAGTACACATATTTTCTTTTTATGTTAAACAAGAAAAATAGTTTCTTCCTACACTTCATTAGATGCACAATTTAATTCAGCTGGACATTTTTTTCCCCTAAACATCTTATTTAAGCAGTTTCTTTAGTTTTTGATGACATGTTATGAATCTTCAAAAGGGAAAACTTAAAATGCCATTACAAACAGATGATAACTTTTAGGCTTTATTTCAATCCATTTCATCAGTTTAAAACCAAAACAAAATCAGGAGGGAGAATAACTCGCTTTCCTCAAGATGAGTATTTCTCTAACAGGTTCCCTTGCCTTCTTCTGAAGCATTTGATGTCTATCACTGCTGCAAGGGCATACTGCGGTAGACAAATGACTGGTTTGATGCAATATGGCAGTTCCTATGCTCCCAGGTGATATAGTCAAGAAAGAAGCAGGAGCTCTTGCACTCACAAATAAGATTTTGTTCCAGTAAAAAATTCATTTTAATCCTACTGCCAACTTCTCACTGCTAAAAAACACCTCCTCCCCTCAACCTGCCCTAAAAAGTTACACATTTATGAACATTGCAATAATAATTTTCATATCACAAAGCTCCAAATGTACTAGATGACTTCAAATGGAGCTCTGTGCCTCTCCTTAAATTAACAAATACTGCTGTTTGAGAAGAGGGATAAGCACACAAGTAAGCCCAGTCTCACTTTATTCTGGATGGAGAGTAAAAAATTCCTGCTGCTGTGTAGCTGTATGCAGGTGAGCTCACTCAGTACTGCTGCTGCAACACTAGCCACTGCTCCCAGCAGTACACAAATCACTATCTTGTGTCTTACTCCACACAACCACTCCCCTGTAGATTGCCATAGGCTCAGCTTCACTCATGCGTGGCAGTGCTGCATCCAGCTCTAGCAATATATCCCTGCTTTACATGTGAAGAAAACAGTGAGGAGAGTAGGTCAGGAGGAAGAAAGCACACAGGAAAACTGAGCAGCATTTTACCTCTAGATGCTTATCCTGAAAAGCAAAAGAGAAATGCATGATACTCCACTGCACTATGCTGCTCTCACCTGTAACCATCATTTATTTCTCTGCCAAACAGTTGCTCTAAGACAATAATTTTATCCCAGTGTTCACTGAAATTTTGCCAAAGTGTCCTTGACATAAGAAGGTGTCTGGCTTATAAAACACTGTGATTGGGACCTGTTTTTAACTGTCTAAAACAATACAGAGCTTACCAAAACAACAATGAAGCCCTGCAAATATCTTGTCTGAAAGGTTTCATCCTAATAGCTAGAATTAGAATTGATGCTTAACAAGGGATGAGTTTCGTAGGGCTTTGCTTTTCTACACTCTAGGCAGGAAATCAATTAGGTTTTATTTGCCTTTTTTAAGAATAAAAATTCTAAGAATAAGTAACCTCTGTTCTAGTCAATACTACCATTCTGAAAGAGGTTTGTATCATAAATAAAATATTGCAATCAGACCCAGAAGTCACTGACATGAGGAATAAAACCACCAAAATAACTGGCTTCTTTGAGAATTCTGGGTAAACCATGTATTGCCTCAACATAAAAGTCCTCAAAGCTATGGCAGCTCTTAAATGCAGCTTTTCCACTTTCCAAGTATCCTACACCACTTCATCCAACGACCCTGTTTTCCAACTCAGTTTAATCTTCACTTCTGTCTCATGTATACTTCATGGTTCAAAAAGCAAACTATCAGCCTTAGCTATTTTTGTCTAGGTTCTCCTCCACTCTTACTAAAAATTCTCTTTAACTTGTGTCCTTAATGCTTCTAAATGCCCATACGTCTCTACCATCTCAAATTCCAAGTCATCTGGGCATTTAAACCATAGGGTCTCAGTGCACCTCCCAAATCAAGTGTTTATAAGCTGTCCTTCTTTAAATGCAATACAGGAGGTGTGAGGGAAATATTCCATTAGGACAGCTTGCCAGAGAAAACATACAACAAAGTGATTCAGTACGGTGAGAAATTCTAGACTGAAAAATAGTCACTCTCATGGTAAAAGTACAATGACAAGCTAATGTAGCAGTGATACAAAACAACCTCCAGAAATCAAACAAATCCAGGTCTAAGTTGAAAGCTACAGGGAACTTCACTGTCCCTTCACTAGGAAATCACATGCTAGTCTCTAGCCAGCATGGCTTTACCGTTTATATGCTAGACAAGAAGAAATTAAAGGACAGTACAAAATACAACAACAACAAACACCACTAAAAAAACCCAGTAACAATTTATATTGTGGCTTAATTGGGTCATCTGTGGTACCTTGGTAGTACAAAATAATTAGACATATACCCTTTTTAAACAGCTGCTACTATTTACTTCCCTTCAAGAAAATTACTGAATTGGACACAAAGCTGCAAAGTCCTTTAATCGCACCTGAACACAGACACCATAGAAATACAAAGAGAATAAAAAAGTTTTGCACATTTTACTTTCATTTTTGATCTAGTGAGCTATGACACCTACTGTTTCTAGTCCGCCTTTCCTCTTACCCAGAAAATGATTCACTATATAGATACACACACACTCACTCATGTAATCACAGTAATTATCTTTAAAAACTGACTAGATATCCTTGAAATTGAAAGGTTTCATCTTTGTTTCATTGAACTAGGACTTCAGATAAGCAACTTCACATACCGTTTAATTTTCTTTAGGCAAACCTTATTCCTTTGCAAAGTTTTTCTTTAGACAACAAAGCTGTGAGAAAGCAGGCAAAGAACTGCGTGTGACTTTTTTCTGAGTTTTGTATTATTTTTAAAAGCCTCAAACAGCATACAACAATAATAAAAAATAATAATATCATTAAGGACATCTGAAATGACATTATCAATGTCAAGGAAATGTCTTAGAAGTCTGTTATTAAAGTCTCATAATTTAGGAATGCCATTGATAAATTCTCATAACTAAATAGTATTGCAGATACAGCACTTTCCATCCATCCTGGGCACAAACTTTGCACCAATTTAAATTTATTTTTGATACAGTACATTTAATTAGGCAGACAGAAACTATTGTGTACCCTTGAATAAATCTTTGTAATAGTGACTTTACATTGATCTTTTTTACACAGGCAAGAAATCACATTATGCTACATTGATAAAAATCAAATTATAGTGAAAGTCTTGGAGAATTCATCAATGAGTATGATCGATTTTTTAAAAAGTACATTTCTGAGGTACAAGTTTATTCATCCTAGTTCAAACTAGTCAACAAGGAACATGCTAGAAATCATTCTGATTTCTTTCTTTGCTTTTTGCTCTCCACACACTTCACTCCCAAAGAAATTATGGAATTCACACATCAAGAATACTATGATGTTAGTGCTGAATTCAAAACATTTTGCAGTTCCTATTCTAGTGTGCTTGGTTGTATCTGACTGTATGTATTTTTTGGTGTCTTCTGTTTTATGTCAACTTCATTTTGTCTTTCTTCTGCAAAACTTATATTTAAATCTTGCAGCCCTTCACCTTGCAAGGAAAGAAAAAAGATTACGAGATCTGTTGTGCCCTCAGATTCACAAAACTCTGTAGATGTACATTACTGTTGTTAAAATCCTTATTGCTGTGCTGACACTACAGGAAACAAATAAGGACCCAAGGTAGCAGAAAGGGGCAGAAGGGTTAAAAACACAAGGAAAGAGCTAAAGGGACACAATTTTCTTAGAGAATAAAGGTGCATCTCTGTGTGATCTATCAGTTCCTCCTGCCGTCAGCACAGGCTGACCTCTGTGCTTTCTTTTCATTTTGAATATGTCCCAGCTAGGTCAATGCTATACTTCCTTCTGTCTGCAGGTATCCCACTGAATGATTAGCTACCAAAGTCAACTCAAAACAATAAGAATATTTTCTAAAACAGCTGAGACAAAATCTGTGTTAGGAAGCAGACAACCCAGTTTTTACCTCAAGGTTTGGCTGCAGCTACATATGGATTACAGAGGGTTGAAAGGTATTACCAAATTTTAAACTCCTGTCATTGTTAAAATTTGCTGTTACTACTTATTAGTTCTAAGGTAAGGAAAACCAAACCAAAAGAACCAAACACTTCTAATTACTGTGCTATACAAGTGTTATAGGGAATTTGCTGCTGAGAGAAGAAAGGCGCTAGGCAGAATATATCGTAGGCAGCCATAGCCTGCATGATATATGCTTAGAGGAGTCAACACTTCCATTTTTCTGCTTTACTTTTGCTACTATCCATAGGAAAAAAAAAAAAAAAAAAAAGTTTATTTCCTCAAACAAACATTAAACACTCTTTGTTTCTTTAACTATCAAGTCCACAGAGTCTTCAAGTAATATCTCGGACCCAGAATTATAACTCCAGGTAATCTATTTGCCTTTATTTTCTCCTGGCTGGCTGACTCTGCCTTTGCCAGTTACCTTCACTGTCTGTGGTATTTTTTTAATGAGACAGAAGGACTTGAAGTCTCTTGTTAAGCCTGAAAAAGAGCACTTGGCGAGTCCATTGGTTTTAACGGAGCATGTCTTTGCAAATGTCTATTTCTACTTGTCTGACACATGCTGGCATTGTTCAGCATAAAAGCAGTATTTACTCTGTGCCAAAACAAAACTAAGTGGTACACTGTGATCTCACCATGGTGAGGGATTTATGGTACAAAGCGTGGTGAAAAACAGAATAAATGACAAGACTGGAAAACTTACAAAGCAAAGAGACAAGATGAGCTGAGAAGCAAGAGAAGAGAGTGTGCTGGAAAAGATTCAGGGATCTACTATGGGAAATTGAAACTGAATTACCAATGCCTTAACTGTATTTCAAATTTTGCTGTCTTTGACATTACCAAAACTGTTCCTTATCCATTCCCCTAAAGGAGATAATAATTTTTTAGCTATTAGGATAAGATACTTTGCTGAGAAACTCAGTTCTTTATACTTATTCTCAGCATTGGTTTATTCAAAACAAAAAATATTCTTCAGGTTAGCCATTTAACATGTTCCACATTTAACAACAGCAATTTGACAAACTGTACAGAATAATCCTCGCCTGAGCTTGAGGAAGGGATCTGATAGTAAATCTTTACTCCTCCAGAAACTTTTTCCACATGGGTAGAATAGGATTCACATAAAATGTTAATAATTTCCATGGGGAACAGGTTGTAGGATTGTGCCAAATTCCATAAATACTTTATAAGTTTTGTTATGTATTTCTAAGATATTTGGTATTTATGAAGTTTGTCACACTAATAACTCTGAAGACTAGAATCTTCTATCCATGTCTTCTTTTTTTCCTCCCTCATCCCATAATGTAACTTAAAATGTTTGGAACAAAGGACACTTTAAAAATGTATTTCCATTATACAGATACACATTTTTGTCCATATATGTGTGCAAACACACACAAATAATTTATTTTAAAGTTATAAACAGTATTTCACTGTTTGGTTTTTTCTTGTTTTTTTTTTTTTGTTTGTTTGTTTGTTTTAAAAAAAAGTAATTTAAAAGCTCCCTATCTTAATAGTTGAAGTGAAAAGGAACACGATACAGTATTTAATTTCCTTTGACTCTCATTTCCCCAAAATCTTTCAGGTGGCTCTTTGGTCAGCTGAATGAGGTAGCAAGAGGTTGACATACGGTTTCTTCCTTCCAGTCTTTTGAGATATTTCATTGCCAGGTTCCTATTTCTGAACAGAACTATTCCAATTTTGCTCTAGTTTGATGGCTAACATTCATTGTGTGTATATGGACTGTGTATTTGCTACAAACCACAGTATGGTCTTTAAGACAGGTATTAAGGATAACAAAAGAGTAAATCTAGCAATTATTAGTTTTGCTGCCAGAACAAGAAAAAGGTGTGTATAACCTGATATTTCAGAATGATGCCTACCAACAGGAAAATAGATTCTTCATTTACTTTACTGAGTAAAGTCATGTATGCATACCAGGGAGATCTTGCCCAGACTCACTGTTCAGTGCTAGAAATTATTTGAGGCAATATAAAAGAGGGATGAGGAAAGTGCTGGTATGTGATCCGGTTCAGTAAGAAACAGTTCTACCCTCTGGTGGTTGGGTAGCAACGGTTCAAACCTGGAAGTAAAACTAATTAAAATATTGTGACAAGATGAGGAGTTCAGTGTATGGTTACTGATGTTCATAAAAATAAAGGTACATTAAACACACAAAACAATAATTCATTAGAAGAAAAAGTGTCCATAAAGGAGGAAACTTTCAAAGAAAGGCTGTGATAAAACTAATTCTATAGTCACAAGTAGACCTGACAGTTTCACTGCCAGCAGAGCAGTTAAATCCCCGTACATGGCAGATATTGGAGTTACTATGTAGACCTTAAACTTGAATCTAAAAACTTTGCTTATGTAGTTGTTTCTTTGCAAGAGATTTCAAGCTGGAGCTTGGATAACACTGTGGCACACAGGCTTCATCACACAGACCACCATCCCTCTTCCCCACAACCCCAAATATGCACGCCAATGTACAATTCCCCACAGTTTACTAAACAAATACAGCTACAGCCCGTATGCAAGGACAGGAGTTAAACATGCTGAAATTAGTAAGTATTTCAAGATGCAGTCTCTATCTTTACATAATAAGCCATTTCTTGGTTTGCCACACATTATGACTAACAATGCTATTCCCAGATATTTAGGCCTCACTCTTTCCCTAAAATTTCTAGAGCAGGGTTCAGTCTATACAGACAATTTAGTGTCTAATGACTGTCTAAATGCAGTCAAGACAAAGAGTGCAGTTTAGATATCAAGGAACCTGGGTCTACTCTTGTATTTTATAAACTGTTATGAAACACACTGAAGTTCACCTACATCTTTATATCATATTCAGGAGCCAAGGAATCAGAAGTGTTAGAACTATGAAGTTGTCTCACCACTGAAGAAAAGAAATAGCTTTCTTGACATCCACTGCATTTGCCTAACACCTATAGAGTTTATTCAGATATATTTAGTCTATAAATTCTTTGGAAAAAGGACTATCTTCTTGTTAGTAGAAAAACTGGTAAAATTGGTCCAGCCTAAACTCATGTAAAGGGACTGTTAAATCTTCTTCTTGACATGAAAAACCTTCACAAGAATTTTTTCTGCATTGTCCCAATAAAACCTGCAAAAAATAAGTTTCACCCAAAATAAGAAGTCAAACCATTCTTGAAAATAAAGTAAGCTTTCCTTCTAATCTCATTTTCTTGCATTTTACTATAAGAAGCGTGTGCATAGCATTTCAGATGAAGACATCTTTTGGTTTTAAACCAGCAAGAATTTATCAATCACATGACCTATCTCCAAACTTCACAAATATAGCACAATGTCTGAATGAAATGAGGTTGCAGTGATTCATCAAGAATAAATAGGAAATACGACATCAGACGTGTTAAAGTCTGCTGCTACCACCCACTCTGTTAGATCTTCAGAACCTTGGTTTTGTTAATTCATTATCAACCCAAATTCACTTACTTTCAGTGGTGAATTATCTTCAGGTTCATACAATGTCCTAGTCTATGCCTGGGATCCCTAGACTCTGTTGTAATACAAACAATTACTCATAACAGATACTTCTGAAAAACAAATTGCTTTGTGCTTCACAGTTGCTTAGACTGTCTTAGAGGATACATCCTCCTGTAAAGCGGGACTAAGTGCTAAGCTGACACAAGCGATGTTCGGTGTCTTTACAAGAAAGGTCATCTGCTTGCTCTAAGTATGGAATTGCTTCCAAGTACAGAATAAAGTAATAACAGGCTTTGTAATAATGCATTAAATGGACATATTGCAACAAAAAAAAAGATAAGTTCAGAAGAGGGAACCCAAATTGTAGACAGAAACTGAGAAAACAGGAGGGACCTGCAACTTATTTGCTAAGTGTAATGATTTGTTATAGAATTGTAAAATGAGAAAACACATAGATGTAAGCATACTGGATGTGGAAGTTGAGAATTCAGAGAAATTAATACTTTTTTATAGAATTGGAAATAATGATATTTTAAAGCATTCCCTAGGAATAGCCTCCAATCCCCTCAGTAAGTTTGTCTGATAACAGTTTAGGATAGTATGGTCTGTTGGTTTCATTCCACTGAGATTTGTATGAATACTCAATTTTTATTTGCTTTCCCCTTTCTCTCTTCAATTTTGAGCTGTTCTCCAAACATTTGTATTTTTACACATACGTGAGGACAATAAAGCGACTATACCTGGTTGGCAGACAGTTCCAGGGGCTACATACTCTATAAAAACCCATGTTAAAGTTTCTGTCCCAAAACAGACTATCTCAGCCTTATGTAAACTAAAAGGCAGACAACAAAGATTTAATTAAGTTTTAAATACAATAGAGAACCACATCTCAGTGAGGACAAGAAGTCCAGTTTTGGAGGCAGCTGTTTTCCCAGAGTGGAGGCAAATAGTCAAGGCCCAACTTGCAATCACACACTACACCTTAACAGAAGCCTGGTAAAGTCAGCACAGCTCACACTCTAGCATGTACATTGATTCAGCAGGATTCTTTGATCACATGCTCCAAACTAGGGAGTCCAAAACTCAGAAGCCAGCAGAGAACTTAAATATTTTCTTAATTGATTTGCTAAATCAAACAACACACATATTTATTCTTGCTCTAGGTGCTGACAAGACCAGCCCATGATCCAACATTTAACATATTAGCATCTATTATGGTCATGAAAGATTAGAGTATTTCTACAACACATTAAATACGGTGGAAAAATGGTATTCTCTTACATTTCTTTCTTTTTCCATGTGTAAACAGTTTTTATCAGCCTTATACCAAGAAGAACAAACCACTGTGATTCCAACCTGAAGATAATATCATTATAAGGATAAATACAGTTTCTAAATAATTCCCTTGGTTTCTAATCGCCTGCAAAAATAAGAACACACTACCAGGACAAGTGCTCTTCCTTTGTTTACTTTTACAGTGAACAGATTTAACTGTCTTATCAACTGTGTCAACCACTAAAGTGAATGTTCTGTCAAGGATTTGATATATCAAGTCTTATAAAGATCACACATTATTCTGAATTGAGGCCTGATCATAGCAACTTCATGAGAATTTTTTTGTACAAATTAGCTCCTGTCAAACAGAGTCACTTACATCAAATCACAATTCACTGATATTTCTGGCATATAGTTTTTATATACACCAGTATTCTCATGTGAAATAAAAAGGAAACCATATGTTTTGATTCACCTTCACTTCTCTTTGCCATATGATCTTGTATTCTACTGAAAAAATACCTTTAATGAACAGAAAGTTTTGAAAGCTATTTGCAAAAATAGGTCAAAAGTAAAATACTAAGCCCAGTTTAAGACTAAAGATCTGTGTTGGTACCAACATTACAGTTCTATGTGAATTAACATATTTTGCTTTATTCCATAACATGGGTTTCCATAAAGATACTTCAGGCTCTGAAAATTAATTTTGCTTTCTTGTTCTGCAAGCTTGAACAGAGATCAAATGAAAGAAACACATCTTGGGGATGTCAGGAACTTATTTTAAATGCTGCTTTGCCAGTATCTTCAAGGCAACTACTTTTTAGGGATCCGAGAAATTTTTTTTTTAATTAATAAAATATTAGCCTTTCAGTATGCTAATTATATTTTTTTCAAGCAGTAGGTGAGCTTGTTCCCTAATTTCACTATTTATTCTTTTCCCCCTAACAAAAAGCTGAAAAATAAGTGTTAGACTTTACCACAGACTTGTCATGGATTAGTGACACATATACCTTTCTGAAGTAGAACATAAACTGAGTCTATATAAACTCAGAAGTCTAACTGAGTCTAAACTGTAACTCCACAGATATCAGCAGCACATTTATATACTGTACTGATCACGTCTATATACTGTACTGAGAAAGAAAACAAGTCAGTCTGTCTTTCCTGAGTAATATATAAATTTCAGTAAGAGACTTACAGATAAATGTCTGGCTACTCTCTATGTTTAAGAAAATAAAACAGCACTAGGATTGTTTTATGTTTCTCACATTACACCAATACAACAAAAAATTATTTTGCTAGTGGCTGCCCAACTATGTTGATGGTTTTCAGCCTATGCCATTCAATGCTGCACTTCCTAGTCTCAGAATCTGGAAAGAATCTGATGTTCAGAAGTGATATCCATCTTAAACACAGCTGTATGGGTTTGGTTGGGGTATCTTGGGTTGGGTTTTTTGTTTTGCTTGTTTGTTTTTTCAAATAAAGTTTTACAGTGAACAGAAAAATATATAATTGTCATAGATAATTCTAGGCTTTAAAAGCACTGTTTCTGACTGCTTCTGTACAGACTCTGGAACACAAGTTCCAATACAACAATTTTACAAAAAAAAAAAAAAAAAAAAAAGTACTGAACTGTAGAATGCACTCGAAACTATTGCAGTTTGAGCACCTCAGTCATTTTGATACGCTACTTTACAGTGACAGCTGTATTTCAGAGTAGACAATAGGCTGGAACATCATATGCACCACAACAGCTGTACTTCAGCTCAGGTTTGCTTGAACTTGCAGCTTGCTTCAGTGGAACTCAGACATCACAACCTTCCACTCCCCCAACAGAAATACGACAGAGGTCCACAGCTGTTTGTTTAGAATGAAGTATTTCCTCCTCACATTTTTACATATATGTGTAGAGGACAACAAGCTTGTACAAAGAGCAGGCACACTTCTTTGCTTTAAACAATGATTAGTTTTACCAATTAAGGGAAACACCCTAGTGTAGACAAGTGACATATGCAGATACCATTGAAACCATTAATTTCTGTTCATAGTTACCCAAGAAGCAGGTCTGCAAAACAGAAGAAAAGCTGGTGATAACTTGCCAGTTTTAGCCAAGGCATGTTTAAAAAAAAAAGAAGAAAAAAAAATCACATTTACCCATTTGTAAATTTAGTAAATTGTAATCATAATCTGAAGCCTGCAACAAATTACTCCAGAAAAAAAAAAAGATTATTTTGAACATTACCTGGTGTCTGAGTTATTTCTTTAGGTGGACCTGATTAATTTTTTGAGTGTGGTAACAAAACCTTTGCTTTCAAATTTTCAAGAGAAACCACAGCAGAAAATTAAAGAAAAACAAAGATAGGTTCATGTGATTGACATTGGTCTGATTTTTCATCTACTATTATTTAGATGCAGCTCCTCTTTTAAGGACGACACTTGAAGTATCTACGTTTTTATGTGGAAAGGCAACCTCTTTCTTCACAAAGCTCAAGATACTTCATTAGGATAATTTCAATAGAAATAAGTCTGGTTTGGACAAAGGAAGAATTATGTTAATTCTTTCCTAGGGATCAATATACAGTAATACATGAGAACTAAGATAAAACCCTGATCTGACATCTGCTAGTACCACAACAGTTGCATCTCTGGGGCAGTAACTTCCCTTGTTCAACATCACATTTTCTCACCATCACTTGTGAATTGCAAATCAAGCACTCCCTTAACACAGAAAAAAAGTGTCCTCTTCACAATATCCAGGCTTACACTCTGCACAAAAGGGCTCATGATTTCACCAGCTTTAATGTCAAAATTATTCTTATCCCATTGAACACAAAGGATGTCTTTGGTGTTCCTCACACTCTCTGAGGAGTTTGCAGGAACTCAGTTATAACTAATAAGGAATTTATTTGCATTAGGTACAACAACTTTTATTCCCCTCAAAAGCAAAAGCATTGTAGCTAATAAAAGTAAAGTTATACAAGAAAAGATGGGGAGGACTTCAATAAAATAAAACTAGCTTCAATAAACCAAATAATTTTTAAGTAGTAAAGATCTGCAGTGTACAGTGCTATAGTGCTCACAGACCAGGGAGGAAAGAATCCAGATGAAAATACAGAAGGAAGAATATCTTCTACTGACTAGGACTGACTGTGCTAGGGATGGAACTGAATATCAAAAAATACTCTACCGTTTGTATCTTATTCAAAAGATAGGAATATCCAGTTTTATATCAGGTCTGCATATAAAGCGATTGAATTCTTCAATTCATGGTAATCATCAGCATTCATCATTATATAGCAGGAAGGCAGACAGATTTTTCTTGCCTATTGTATTCTGTAGCATACAAGAACTTTGTGCTATATTAATCCTCCTCTGCTTGATCTCCACTCATTTATTGTTAGTCGATTGATTTTTTCAGATAAGCCAGTGATCATGAAAAAGTTGACGAGCATCTACTTTGTGTAAGAACACAGAAGCAGGTTCACAGGAATCAGGAAACAATGAGCAGTATTTTTCCTATTTGAAACAGAATTATTTATGCCAGCTTTCATATTCTGCTCATCAGCCAAATTCTTTATTAGCATTGTATAGCAACAAGATAAAAACTGATTGAAAGAAAAGCCAACTGAAGGAAGACAAGTAAAAAGCAAAGGGAGAATCATCATTGCTGGAAAGGAAGGGTCAGATACTGGTCATGGAAAGGAACTGAGATGTATGATACATATCACTGAATGAAACTTAGCTTCTTAACATAGGTTTTGGGGGTTTTGTGTTTTTTTTTTTATTATTATTATTTATTTTTTAATAATTAGATTATGTAAAAATATATGAAATATTACAGAAAAAAAAAAACACAAGAAGCCACATAATTTTGTATGATATTTCAAGAGCATAAAGTAAAGCCACAAAACACTGCAGTGTAATATTGACCCACATTTCCATTATTAATGATAAAATAATCAGATGCAGCCTTCTATGAGACTGACTGCTAGTTAAAAAAAGGAAAACATCAAATTAGCTAAACAGTATCCAATATACACACAACCAATGTAGAAAGACCTCAATTTGTGACATCTTAAATTTTCAGTCTACTACTTGAAGCAAAGCATCCTGGCTTGCACTACCAGTATTCTATTGCAGGTTGCTCTAGTACCATTGAAAGCACTGCAACCTGCTGTGAGCATCCCCTGGATAACAACATGTGCATCTCAGGAGGTGAGCTCAGTGCTTAACACCTTAATTAAATGGAACATCTTCCAGAATTTGTCATTCAGTGAGGAGAAGGGAAGAGGAAAAAAAAAAAAAAAAAAAAGGAAAAACGAAGGTAAGATTCAACATAAGTAAATTTCATGTATGTAGCCTTCTTAGGCCTATGAATCTTGAAGAGGTTAAAGTATTAAAACTTAAGCCTTACAACTAACATCCTAAAAGGAAGTTATGCATCAAATCTGTAGCACAGAGCAAGGTTAAGTTACTTGCTAAGGGCTGTAGATCAAACTGCATTTTGTGTTTCCACTGTTCACTTTGACCTACTGAGTAGCTAACTACAAGAAGATAGAGGAAACATTGACCACTGTTTAATATTTTGTTCATTTATAATCCAGCTGTTATTACAGTACACTTTCTTTAAATGCCTCAGCTGTACACAATCATTTCTACTCCTGAAGATTTATAACAGCTTAATCTCTCTCACCGTTTGATAGTCGTTTTTAACCTAAAAAGGATTTCAACCTGTTATATGTTTTCCTCTGTCAATCATTCCATCTCAGTGTCATAACCATGTTTTGGAGCAGAATGCTTTCATAGTAAAACGTTGGAGACAGTATTAAGATCAAATGAAACCCAAATTCATCCCAAGTCATAATCTTAATAAGTCAACATATTTAAGAAGCCATATCTTTTAGCATTGCTATTTCAGCGAGAAGATGGTAGCAATGAGGATACAAACTAATTTTCCTACCTGCAAAGTTTTGAATGAAAACAGTCAACAGTGAAAACTTTCTTCTCTTCTGTTGTGTTATGTAAAGTAGGACATAGGACATGTAAAGAGAGTCCTATGCATTTCCAAAACACCAGACAGAGAAATATCCAAAACTTAAATTTGGAACAGAAGAAACAGCATAAGGAACAGTTTGATACACTATAAAAAGTAGGATTTCCAGTGAGAAATACAATTCAGACTTGTGCATCCTTAACCTCACTAATGATGAGAAAACTGGTAGAAAGGAGTCTCATGCAGTTACACAAACTTTTCTCTGATATTGTCACAGAAGAGGTGTATTGGGTTTGCGTGGCAAGGTTTTGCTAGCAGAGGGGGGCTACCATGGTGGCTTTTGCGAGAAGCTGCCAGAAGGTTCCCCCGTGTCCGCCCGAGCCAACGCCAGCCGGCTCCGAGACGGACCCGCCGCTGGCCAAGGCCGAGCCCAGCAGCGATGGCGGTAGCGCCTCTGGGGTAACGGATTTAGGAAGGGGGGAAAAACACCCGAGCGCCTGCAGCTGGAGAGAGGAGCGAGAACACGCGAGAGCAACAACTCTGCAGGCAGCAGGGCAGCGAAGCAGGAGGGGCGGGAGGTGCTCCAGGCGCCGGAGCAGAGATTCCCCTGCGGCCCGAGGTGCAGCCCGTGGGGAGGCAGGCTGGGCCCTGCAGCCCGGGGAGGCCCACGGAGGAGCAGATCTCCACCTGCAGCCCGGGGAGGACCCCGCGCCGGAGCAGGGGGATGCCCGAAGGAGGCTGTGACCCCGCGGGAAGCCCGCGCTGGAGCGGGCTCCTGGCAGGGCCCGTGGGCCCGTGGGGAGAGGAGCCCGCGCTGGAGCAGGTTTGCTGGCAGGACTGGTGACCCCGTGGGGGACCCACGCGGGAGCGGTCTGTGCCAGAGGGACTGCACCCCCTGGGAGGGACCCACGCTGGAGCAGGTCGTGAAGAACTGCAGCCCGCGGGAAGGACTCACGTGGGAGAAGTTCGTGGAGGACTGTCTGCCGTGGGAGGGACCCACGCTGGAGCAGGGGAGTGTGAGGAGTCCTCCCCGGAGGGGGAAGGAGCAGCAGAGACAAGGTGTGATGAGCTGAACACAACCCCCATTCCCCGTCCCCCCGCACTGCTGGGGGGGAGGAGGCAGAGAGAATCAGGAGTCAAGATGAGCCCAGGAAGAAGGGAGGGGTGGGGGGAAGGTGATTTTAAGATTTGATTTTATTTCTCATTACCCAACTCTGATTTGATTGGTAACAAAATTAATTTTCCCCAAGTCAAGTCTGTTTTGCCCATGACTGTAAGTGCTGATTGATTTCTCCCTGTCCTTATCTCAGCTTACAAGCCTTTTGATATATTTTTCTCCCCTTGTCCAGCTGAGGAGGTGGAGTAATAGAGCATCTTTGGTGGGACCATGGTGTCCATACAGGGTTAACCCACCACAAGAGGTAAGCATACAGCAAGCATGGGGACATAAAGAAGAATAAAAAGCAAAGAGTTGCAAACCTGAAAGTACAACTGAAAGTTAACTGTCTGTGACACAATAGTTCCATCACTAATTTAAGTGCAAGCTTAGACACACAGCAAGCAACTTCACTCAAGAAGCTTTTTCACCTCTGCAGTGCATGTAGGCAGGCACATTCCCCATCCTCTCTGTGGGCATATTTAAGCAGCAAGCACTGTCTTCAGATTCCAGTTAAAGATGAAGTGTTTACACTTGTTGTTTTCCTTGCCGGGAGCCCTTTTTTTCTTCTTCACAAGTTCTTCTAAAAAGCACTTATTTTATTTTTCTTTTACGTATATAAATCTTCTCAGCTGGTGAGAAGACAAAACTTCTGGGGTGAAGGAGAAACTTCACTCTTTCCCTGATTGCAAGGAACTTCTGCTTACCACAGCTTTAATTCCCTATGCTATGCACTGCCTAAATCCACAAAGCCTTTTCTCTCACCTCCGCCCACTTCATTTGTATTTTCCCCTCTTCCCCTAGGCAGTGCAATAGAGTGAATATTTTTTTCATTTTTTTTCCTTTTAAGAAGAGCCAAGTTATTAACACATATTTCACTGCTCAGCTGGACCTCCTAATAAGCTAGTTACTGCTTAGAGCCAGGCTAATCAGGAGAGGAGTCAGGATGTCCAGCAGAGAACCAACACAAGAATGAAAAATAGACTGATAAGTGAGGCTGAACCTAGGTACTATGGTCAGGAAAGCAGATACACCAACAGAGCAGCCTGAAGGAGAGCAAGTGCTTAATCACCAACTCGCCTAATCACTACAGACCAGACCAAAGATTTGGAATTAACAAGCTTGGTACTATTCATTTACAATTTTGTAGTAGAAAATTAACTTTTTTTTTTTTTAAGCAAACTCAAAGAAGTCTGGCTGCTTTGTAACCACAGACAGTTGTTTAACATGTAGTCTAGCATCTTTTAATGTAGTATGGCCTTAAATTTTAAGTATGTTGTTGTTTTGCAGCTGCTACATTCGTTCTAACACTGCTTTACCTGAAGTGCTTAAGCTAAAACATTTGAGTTTCTTCTCTGTAGTCTCACTAGTAGCCCAGATCCACCTCACCTTAAGGAGATGAACACCCTTAGTCTGAGAACAAGCAAGCTCAAAACCTGAGAGCCTAAGGAAAAAGCACCCAGACAGGGGGTGCAAAAGGAAATGAGAATTAGCCAAACCAGCAACAAAAACACATCAGGCAGGAGAAATGTGTGCAGACACCAGGACAAGGAGGAAACACATGAGGGTTGACATGGAACCAGCTAGACTATACATATCTAGTATTTCCAATCATTCTGTAATATGCCCAAACTTTTATTTGTTCCAAAGAACAACAGATCTCGCATTGTGATAGTAATACGTAAGACAACAAGGCTTCGCATAGCAGGAACAAAAAATAGGTTGTGAAACAACAAGCATGCAGACCCATAACAGCAGTATGCTGCTGTAGTTTCTTAATATCTATGACAAACAGATCTTCTAAAGCATTTTGTAGCAATTCACTTAATATGTTTGAGATCTGTGCAAAGGGTCATGAAATGCTGTGATTTCTCTGGCACACAAGCACTAGAAAGCCCTTGTTCTAGGGGAAATGAGTCTCACCAAAATGAGATTTCTGAGATTTTCTTCTAAATTTCATCTAGTCCAGTATCCTTTCCAACATCTTTCATGTATTCTTAAAAAGAACTCCTAAAACTACTGTGGATATTTCAGTTATTTTTCTACAGTCCTTGAAATGTATTCAATTCCCTTGAAAATATTAAGTTTATTTAAGTGTGATATAGCTTTCTCTCTTTTTTTTTTTTTTTTGTTATTCTAGACAGTTCTTAGCTATGTAATGTGATCTCAGTTAATTTTTTTATGAAGCAATACACAAAATGTCATTAAAGAGTCCTTTCCTTTATCATTATCTGCTATTAGTTTTCTCTCGGGCTCAAATAATATACTTCCCAAATACAATATTTCTCATTTCCAGTCAACCATCACAGTTGTAATTTTTGTAGTGTGTAGTATTTAGAAATACTCCTGAAATCAAGAAGAGTTTGAATGACTATAAAACTTACATCAGTATTACCTAGTCAATGAATGACTACATAAATAAGTCAGATTATACTCTCTTGTAACTAATAGCAAAAATTGGTAAAAGAAAATTTATTAAAATTTTTCCTTCATCTCTTTATCCATGGGTAAAGGCATATGGAGCTCAGTGTATAGTTCTCATACAGCTTTAGAGCAATGAAGAAGCCCAAGTTTACTATGTGTTTGTTGCTCTCTTGCATTACCAGCTGTTAATCTTGATAGGAAACCATCACTCCAGCTCTGGTGTGGTTTCTGTCTCCAGTGTGCCTCCGTATCACCTAAACCATCTCAAGCTTTCTATTCAGAAGAGGTGGAGAGCAATAGTGGAGATACGTGTAACGACTCTGCCTTTTTTTCAGTACAAGCCATCAAAATCTTTCTGCTGCTTGAAACGTAAGTGTAGCCATTTGGCTACTGGCAAAGGATTGAATGAAGGAGGAACAACAAAGCTCACAAAAATTAGAAAAAAAAAATGAATACTGTAAAGCCCACTATTTCCTAGGCATTCCCATCACTAGGAAATTGCCCTCAAACCTGTTTTAAGGTGATGCTGAAAACAAAGAGCTAGAAGCAGAGATTTTTCTTATGAAGAAAGGACAGTGATGTTTTTTCCTTTCTCTTCCTAGTTGCTGTGGACAAGCCACAGTTAGCCAGAAGAAAAATACAACAATCTTAGCTTATCTTGCAAAACAGCACAGAACAGGATAAACTGCCAAGTAGAAAATATTGTACTGAGTTATTTTTTAGCTAATAGAAATACAGCATAAATGACCACACACTAATCTGAGGTAATTTCAATTGAAACTGTGTCCTCACTGGACTGTGCTTTTCTTTCTCTCACTTTTTTTTTTTTTTTTTTTTTTTTCCCCCTCAACACCTTGCACAGTCAAGCTTATTTGTAGGTGAAATCATCATACCACAGTCTGACTATCATGAGAACTATGATGAAAATGACAGTCAGATCAAACCAGAGGCATGGGGGAACATGTTTGCAAACACTATTAAAAGTCTGTTGGTTCGGTTGCAGCTATTGCATCTAATTCAGTTTCTCCAGAAGCCAGTCTGATCTGATCTGATCTCTCGGTATCTGCTAGAGGATAAACATATTAATGAAATGGGACCATCTTAGAACTGGCTGCATGACTACAGGGAGATGCAGAGCCAGCCACCTGTACTGGGAGCAGCACAGGAATGAGGCTGTCGAAGAAAGTTTTGGTAAAGCAAAACCAGAGCGCTAAAGATAGCAGAAAATAAGTTGTGGGAATTATATGTGGCAGAAGACAAAGTTGTCCAAGAGTCAGTGGAAAAACACAATTCACAGAGAATCCAAAAAAAAGAAATATGTTGAGGAGAATGTTGCACAAGTTGCTATTAACCTCTATATTACATCAAAATGGAAAAGAGTGTCCAAGTATCAGCACATGGCGCACAAGACATACTTTTTGTTTCTTTCCTTACTCAAAAAACTCCACATCTATTCATGAATGTTTTGCAAAAGAAAAGCAGGCAAGCATCACAAGATACATTTTTTCTAATGATCAAATTCAAAAGCATTTCAATATCCCAAAATTAAATCTGCAAAATAAAACACCATTGCCATTAATTAAACTGGAAAGACAAATGGAATAAATAACATCCATTAAAGGTTCAGGTTATACTATGAAAAGCCATTCAGCACACAGTTCTAGTACTTATTAATGAAAATCCAATTGACACAATAGGCTATTACCATTCCAAGAAACTATTATAGTCCATCATGTAAATGGTTACACATAATGACACAGCCTTTATGTTCTGTAGGGCTCTGGATCAGTGAATTAAAATATCTCTAGGTAGGACAGACTTTGAGCAAATAGGCTCAAAGGAACTGCTACAGTAAACTATGTCAAAGCATATCTCAGTGATTCCCGGTTATACATAACCCATTAACACCAGTCGAATTGCTAAATTTTGGAAAAATTTACTTATCTACAGCATAGAAGCCAGCATCAAAAGTCAGTATTCTTGAATATGTACCATTTAGATATCACTGTCCTTTACAGTTTCAAGTAAGAGAATAAGCTCTTTCATGTCAGTTGCAGATGACTCTTAGAGGGTAGATTTTCTTTTTTGGAATCATAGGATCATTTAGGCTGGAAAAGACCTTCAAGATCATTGAGTCCAACTGCTTACATATAAGTGCTATAGTAAGCATGCAATACTGAGAAGATCATGTTTTCTTTACACAAATTTGATTTTTATTTAAAATTATCATATCTGTAAGTAGGTAAAAAATGCTACATAATCTTGGAATAAATCAACTACATGAAAGAAAATGGTTCCTAATACAAAGTAACTAAAGAACAACAAAAATAATATCGCTGATACTGCATTATAGGAGAGTGGCCAGCTTAAGGAAGAGCAAGAAACACACTTGGACTCAGTGGGGAAAGAGGCAGGTCCACAGCAATGAGCAATAGCACTGAACCTACAATTCAAGGCCAATTCTTTTCATCAGGCCTTGAGGGAACAATTGCCATACATTGTTCAAGAGCATAAACAGTGGTAGACAAGGGCTTGAAATAAGACAGTTACAAGGATATGCTTCAAGATGCATCTCAAGTGTAAGGTTCTTTAATGTGTGCTAGTTATGCTTAAAGCCTTAGAGACCTGATGAGAAACCTCTCCCTATTGATGGTTAGAGTTTGCTTATAGCACACGGATGAGTGGACAAAACGCATGTGGTCCTAATGGAATAGTGGCCTTAGGGTATCTAATCCAAGTGTATAAAGTCCTTATGAATTCATGAAGAGGGAGGAAATGCTTTCAAGGAATTCAGGAAGAACAACTATTGTTATGTGATGTACAGATGAGGTAATCACTATATCAGGTACCTGTGCATAAAATTCTGCCTGTGTCCTTATTTGAATGTCACACTGTGACATCACTTTCCAATTAGAATGAAGTGCATCTCCACAGCACAGAGCTTGACCCAACAGTCAGAGGTTTTGCCTTTTTGGAGCTCAGCTGCTGTAGTGTGAAGAAAAGCTGAAAGGACCAATGAACTTTCTTCCGAGTATCTGACAGAAGGGTGGATGAAAATGGGCATCCCTATTTGCCATGGTCATGCTGCTCAAACTGCTGTTGCCTGACTTGCCACAGCAGAAAGGAAGAATTCTGCCTGTGTTGGCACTTCTTGTTTACCCTTGAGCGGAGCTGTACCTGTTTCCCACATCCCTATGAAGAAGACAAACCTTGCCAGTGCAGCCACTGCTCCTGTGCAGAGCAAGCAAGTTGCTAGTGATGCTGCTGCTCTTGTTCACATGAGCCAGACTGCAAATGCTGCTGCTGGGGTGGAGAGAATTCAGCATGTCAGTATTATGCAAGCAAGTGCTGCAGAAGCTCTGTCGATGAACCACATCACTCAAGAGCACCTGGAGCTGTTCAGTAAGTGGAGTTAAGGGCTCTTAAAATTTCTAGGGGTTTTGTTTCTCTAATTTACATTATGTCTTAATGGATGCGTTGTATTTAGAAACATACAATCTGTTGGCATGTTAGAGCCATTTCAAATAACCACAGGATATCATTCTGAGAAACAGAAAAAGTAGTTTTCTCTTGATATTAGTGAAATCTTATGCTCATGATTCTGACTGGGGCAAAGACTACTCCAGAACATCATTTCACTTGTAATTAGGACCACTTGATTTCTAGACAAAATTCTCGAATGGCCAATATATGCTTATGCATTCTCACAGTGTAAAAACCCAAGTAGCAACAAGAAGGAAGATATGCAGAGAACCTTAAAACAAGGAGGAAAACAGGGATGTGTTTGTAGCACGGGGGCTTGCAAGCAAGGATACAAGGAAAATTGGAATAAAGCAAGAGGCAGTAAAACTGCTGCTAACTGGAAGTGGAAGGAGCAGTTATGTTCAGAATAAGACAAAAAGGAGACAAATAATTATAAAGGCTGAAGAAATGCCACACAGAGAATGGAAAGAAGGCATAGTAACAGTCTTAGAAGATAAAACTAAGAAACCAGATGGGAAGGGGACGGTAATTATTAACTGTAGAAATGCTACACTAAAGAACACTCACAAAAAGGTATGGAGGGGGGAGGAAAGGGAGGCCAGAAATTTAGTTATCAGAAGAACTCCAGTTTAGAAGACTACCAAAATGAGAGGAATTGAGAGGACCTCTGGAAATGCATGGTTAATTCCTCCCTAGGTAAACTTTGAAGACCAGAAGGAATCCTCATAGAAACAGAAGATTCTACTTTCTTTAGTTCATTAGGGTTTTTTTTTCTGATATTTCGAGTGACAGAAAAGCAGATAGTATGGTTGAACATTTGGGGAGAGAAGGTAAGCAATAACAACATGGATGCTAAAGGGAAGAACAGCAGAGTCAGACCACAGAGGCCTAGAACCAGGTGTCCATCTTCAAGAAGGATGTCAAGGCTATGGAAAATATTCAAGGAGGCATTATAAAATTAATATTGTATTTTTAAAAGGATAATGTCCACAGGCTAAGAGGCAGGTCAAGACTATCAAGATCTGAAGAGAAGAAGGATTAGCACATCCCAAAAATCAGCCCTCTTCTGAAATAAAATAATATTTTTTTTTAAATTCCCATTTTAAAGTCTTTGCAATTAATATAAAGAATCAGTGATAAGGCTGATACTAACACTAAGAATAAACTTAATTTATTCTAGAAATCTGTAATAATTCAGAAGTGATAGATTTCTTGATTGACCACAAATTAGGATGATCATAGGTAAATGTGTTTTACTATGTTAATCAGAAACGTCTTCAACATTTTCTGGAAAACTCTAATCCATACAGACCTACAATGATGGAGATATCTGTTTACTGTTATTGCTGCCAACAGTATTAAACATATAGTGAAATAATTATGAAAAGGACAATAAAAAAATGGATTCTTGATAGTGATAACCCAGTTGTTTAAATAAAATATCCAGTCAGAATAAAAGGATGGTTAGTATGCAAAGTAGAACTGCCTCTGTTATAATTTTGTGATGACATCCTAATATACAGATATTTCTGAGTTCTTGGGGTTGTTTGGGTTTTTTTTCAATTTTATTTAGGTCAAAAGATGTCATCTCAAGATTTAGAACTAGGAATAATGTGTCTGTCATTACATCAGAAAAGAATGTCTCCAGCCACTCTTTCCATAACAAACTTGCTTGTCCATTGTGTAAGCAAATGTTTCTCCAACCATTTATGCTGCCAAGCAATCACTGTATTTGTGAGAAATGTATAACTAAAAGCAAGACCAAAGCTGAAATAACTGAAAACTTTTATATCATCATATGCCCAGTGTGTAGCAAAGAACACTGCCTCCCCTACACAAATAAAACTCAGCTGAGGAAAACCAAAACTAGATGAGAAATACAAGTGCAGACGTGGCTTTCAGAGGTGTAGATTTGACCACAGTGAAAGACCAGCCTACTGTGAAACTTGCAGGGAGAGAAGAGTGGCAACCAAAATATGTAGAATATGTGGAATCAACTATTGTAATGAATGTCTGCATTTAAATCATGGCAAGAATGACGCTCAAGACCACATTTTCACCAAAGTACATCAAGAAGATCATGAATAGCAGCGCTGCTTACTGCACAGCAACTCAAACCTCTCTGAATACTGTCTGGGTGGCCACGACCTGATCTGTGAGTTCTGCAAGAATGCACAGCACAGTGATCATGAGACTATTCCCCTGGCAGTCGCATGTTCAAGAGAGCCTGCTTCTCTCTTTGATACAACTGCAAAATTTAGAAAAGGTGTGTATTTCTGCTGCTTCTGACACTTCCCCATGCCACCTCAGGAAAGAATCTTGAACATATGGTTGACAGTCTATATTAATTTTCTGCACAGCACAAGAGTCAGAAATGTAGTGTGTTCCCACTGTAGAAACACAAAAGGACCAAGGCCATCATTGTGGCATCACGAGCCAGACTCAGCTATTAGAGAATGAGGGATCTATGTGTGGGATGGGAACAGAAATGTGCATCTAGGAAGCAGAACCTTCATTACATACCACGGGACCCAGCATGGAATAAACACCAATTACATCTGCAGAGTAAAATTAATATTTTTTTAATCAGAAATACATGTTTGAAGATTAACTGCTTGCTTATTCCCCTGAAGGCAAGTTATGAATTGTCCATCTTTAGTCAGTTTTATACTTATACCCATGCTGACTAAGAGACAAAGCGGTCACATTTTTCTGCAGTAACACAGCGGTGTCACTCCTTTTAACTAAGACTTGATCCATAGCAAGGAAGGGGGCTGAACATAGACTAGGATTTTATTAATTTCTTTTAATTTTGATCTTTATATGTAACATCACATATGTTGGGGACATAGTGAAATTGGAGAGAAAATAACATTCTGAAAGGGAAAGTGAACCATGCACAATGAGAAACAGCTGGAAGCATTAAATTCTCAATTTTGAAAGAGTCTTAAGTTTGAGAAGAGTGATGTAGAATATTTGTACAGGATTGTGTAATGTGAAATTATTTCCTGATGTTAGCTGAATGCCATTGAAATTTACTATCAGTCTTTGGTATTTTTGATTCTGTTCCCTCACAGTCTGCAATCTTTAGTTTCAGAAGAATTAATCACACTTTCACATAATGTCCATCAGAGGAATGTACTGTCAGCCACAGACATAATGCGGGATGTGCAGGTGAATTTGCTGTCATTATTTTAACTTCATACCGGCACAGTGAATTTTCAAAGATAATACAGAGCCACAATAAATTCAGCTTCAGGATTTCCTGTGTAATGAAGTAAAAATTATCACGCCCATTTTGGGGGACATAAATTTGAGTGAGGAAATAATAATAAAGTAGCAATTAACTGCCAAATTTTATACACCTAAATGTGAGCGTTTTAACACAAACAACTTCCTTCGGGGCTTACCAGCAGCAGAGATGAGAGAAAAATACCAGAATCCTTATTCTCCCATGTTCTACCTAACAGGATATTTTTTAAAGCTAAAATTTATCATTCTGCATCTTGTAACAACTACAATTTAATATGAATTTCGAACTACTGAACTGATATTTATTTTTTTTACAGTATATTAAGGAGTCTAATGGAAGTTATCCTGATAAAAAATAGTTTCAAGACATATAAGGACATCAAAAGAAAGGAGATCAGAAATTCTTAAAATCACGTATGGTTCTTCACGAACAAGAAAAGGAGATGATAGAGTTGCTTGAAAACACTGAACTTAAAAAACAGAAAGAAATTTCAGAATACATAAACTATACAGCCAGTCAGCTATCATATATGAATGCTCTTACTCAATACTCTAAAGTGGCTCTTAAGGAGGAAAGCCAAGTTGTGTTTCTGCAATCTGCACACTGCTTAGTGAAAGAAGTAGAAAATGCGGTTCCTTCCATTTTCCGATCTAGTTCACATCTAAGAGATGATCCCTTACGAAAACTTCAATGCAGCTTTGATGAACTTTTCTCCATTTTACAGGGACTTGTCCTATCCCTTAGAATAAAGCAGTCAGAAAGTAAAGCAGAAAAATATCCCTGAGATAATGGTTCCAAGGCATGTTTCAAGCACTCATGACTCCAAGCAAGTAACATTGTTCTGAAGCCCATCTTTAGGTTCCTTGTTTGATTTAGGTGTGCTGTCTGAAGACACTGTCAGAAGACTAAGCTCTACGCGTCCCCATCATCCTACACAGAGTAATGAAGTGTGTGCATACCGAGATACAGATTGTGAAACTCCAAGAAAAGAAAGAAAATATCAGATAGTTAACTTTTCAAGTCCAGAACCTATAGACAATGAATCAGCCCCAAGACCTGTTGTTATATATCAGGCTGTTGTTTACTCGAGGTCTGTCAAAGTAAGACATGAATAAATTCTAAATATACACAAGAGATCATTATATTTTCAGGCTGTTATGGAGTATGAACCCATATGAGTTTGCGTAAATAAGACTACAGTATCAATTCAAATATTTTATTTTTAGGAAACAATGCATTTCAAGCTTGCCTTTTGAGATAAACTAAAGCATAAATTGATTCATATCACATTTCTACTGTAGTCAATAGGTTTCTTATGTTATTATATATGTGATATAAAAATAGGTTATGTGAAAAGATCCAGTGCAGAAAGACATAGATGTACCATGTTTGTATTTAAATATCTGTACATCAGATCAAATAATTCAATCCTGGTCTTGGCCTTCAATGTGACGACATCATATCTATGTAATTTTCCTCATTATATATTTATAGATGCTAAAAAGATCAGGATGCCAGTTGTATAAGATCCCAAATGCATGTTGCAAAATTCTGACTGCTGTCAACCTGATTTCATTTTAGTATGTTAGAAGAGGGTACTATGAAATTCCCAGGAGGAAGCTTAGCATTTTCCAAGTCAGACCACAAATTCTGTATAACGCACATATATTTCATGCTATGGTTAGAATTTCAGCTGCATTGGCATTTCAAAATTACAATCTGCCAAACAGCAACTTTCCAAGAATGCAAAAATGAAAATGAGCAAAAATAAAGGGTACTTAATTGTGTACTACAAATTTTTCTCCATTCACAATTTACTAGACTTGATCCCCCAAAGACATGAGTGTCTTTGAGGTAGAATTTTATGAATTTGCTCATATTGGCCCTGATAACACTGTCCAGACACAACTAGCTGGGCAGCTAAGCAAAATACAGCAGTAGAACCTTAGAAATATATAATCTGGATACAAATACAGAATATCTTTGTAAAGTCTGTGCTGTTAATGCAATTGGTCGAGCAGAATGGAGTGAGATCTGTAAGGTATTGTAGATTCTTCCTATACTTCATAGAATTGCCTTAACTTTCTTGCCTCCACAATTTTTTTTTACCCCACATATTTATGAGGAAGACTGCTTAAATGGAATATTGCTGTTCACTTATCTAGGTAAGCGATACTAATAGTAAGCCTGGATTTTTCCATTCATTTTTCTAACTCAGTTTGCTATTGCTTGACCTATGTAGAATGTTTCTCATTTTTTTCTAGCAGGGATGCTGTGTCATGATTACATTAGGCAAGTCATTGTAATTCATATTGCTTCGGGACTGAGACTGTGTTTACACGAATCTCTCTGAACACACAGAGTAAGAGTTTGAATAGACAGATCCAAAAGTTTTCATGCCAGAACAAGGCAGCAATCATTGAGAGGAAAAAGAAAATTAAGAATATTCTTTGACACCTTTCAATATGAATCTCCTTTACTGTGGTTTTAGAAGAGGATGAAAAGTGTTGCAAAGATAAGAGGAGTAGGAAGGTATTCAAAAAGGTGTCAAAAATTAAGACATTTCATGAATTCTCTTGAATACCCTTAGGCATCCCAAATCTCTTGCTGAAGTCACCTTTAGTTTTTCACACCTTGCTAAAAAAAAATGCTTAATTCATGCTTTCTCCTTGATAAATTTTCAGTAACGGGTGTATTGAGGAGCTGCAGTGCATAGAATGCAGATGACTTCCATGACAATCTTAGTTGCCATTCTCTGGTTCCAACTGCATTTCACAACCTTTTCCTGTATCAGTAGCACCAAGCATGGTCCCTTTCCAGGCCTCTTGTCCCTTATCGCATTTAGAGAGTAAAAGTCTTGACTTTGAAACAGCGTTCAGACATCTCACTCACTTCATGAGTTTTAATTACAAACAACACCTTCTTGGACTGCTCCACTTCCTCTACTTAAATCACTGAGCACAGTAGTTACTTTTTTTTTTAGATCTGACACGTTGTAATTCTATATTGATTTTTCTTCTGAAAATTGTTCTTCCTGCACACAGCACAGTCATATTAATATTCCAGAGAAACACAAACTCACTTAACATATGCTGTAATTTACAGAAATAAAGTTTCATAGCTAAAGGAGACAGCATGTATGACAGACTTTTATAAATCTTCTTTTAAAAAAATAACTACCTCTGTTTCCTTTTCTTAATATTGGACTATTTTACTTTACCAGTTACACTACATAGAAAGCTTGGAAGAACTTTTAAAGAAAATATGTCATTACATTTTAAATAGGGGATTTAGTCAGGGCAATACCATTCTTCATGTGTGACAGTTACTAAGACTGTGAGAGAATAAAACTGTGACGGCTGTGACAGGTCACAGGAGTCCAGGCACCAAGCCGTGCAAAGGGGGAAGGTGACAAAGTTTTGCTAGACAGCAGCTAATATTTCATTCTTTTAACTAAAGCTGATGCCACATCACTGATACCCCGAAATATCAAGTCCCACAAAAGAGTTATTCGACCATAAGGTGTTATTTAGCATTACAAGCATATTTCCCAAGTCTGTATGCAGCCCTCATAAGCAAAACAGAAAACTATAGTCTCTGTGCTTTTAGGAGTGAGGGAGCTTCTCTCAGCCCAATAGCTTGATTGTTGGCTTTCAGATGAAACACAGGTTCCTCAATTTCAGCCATTTATCAATGTGTGAAACACCATGGAAGTATTACTATATCCTTGTTACATGATCACAGAGGCTGCTACAGATGGCATCTCTTTGCCCAAGAAGAATTCAATGCAGTTGACTCAATATAGGCTCCTAAGGCCTCAGGAAGTGGCCAAAGGTATCTAACATATCTGCACAGGGCTGGCAGGCGACACCAGACTTGGAAAACAAACTTCTAGAGCAGCAACTAGGAAGAAGGCAGGTTACCCTCAAATATCTAAGCTGGCAAAAAATTATTAATGATTCTAGCAACTGGATCCTAATTTACAAGTCAGTTGGAGGAATTACACAGCACTACGCTGGGTAAGGATATTTTTGAGTATGTGATGAGGTTGTGGAGGATCCTGGATGAGTGACAGAAACTGAAGCTGCCTTGTCAACAAAACTGAGGTATTAAACAGCCCTGGCAAACCATGCAAAACTGTGCCACAAGTCAAGTGACAAGGAATCCTCTAAGGATGAAATTCAGTGTTCCCTGGGGACTTTCAAGAGAGTAGGCAAAAATTTGTTGCCCCAGAGATAAAGGATTTGACTGTGTCTGCCATGGGAGGTGGAATAAGAAGCGCTAAGGATGCAGTTAGAAAACCGGGAAGGGAAAATGCTGGAAGTCTGCAATCCTTGGTCTAGTTGCTGCCAGTGCTACCACTCTTATAAGAGGTGCTACCCCCACCCCTTCTTCTCAGCAGCCTGCCACAAAGACCAATAGACTTTGTGTTCCTTAACGTGTCTCTTGAGACTGTCAACCACAGAAACAGTAATAATTCTGATTATGGCCATGTTGCTTTTTAACTTTTCATCATACGCTTGTCAATTAAGCCTTTGGAAGGAGACTTTTCAAAATTACCTTGGAACCCAAATGCAAAATTACTTTTAATGGGATGTGGACATCTAAATCCTGTGGTCATATCTGAAATTCTTTCCCTAAATGACCAGCTGCCAGATCCTAATGGCTACCTATTGTATTAATCACTGTAATGTTTGCCACCAGACAGTCGCTTGCCTTCAATGTAAGGTTTTCTTAAAGAGCTCAGTTTCCATTTTGCTTCCAAAATAAGTACTTAGACTTTCCAAAGTTCTGCATAGATAAGGCAGTTTGACTGCTTTGAAAATGCATCTGTAAGTGGTAAGTTCTTTCGAAAACAGACACTAATTAAATCCTATCCCCAAAAAATAAATACACATACCTTGTCTGTACTTCAACACATTCTTGTTTTCTACTTGCAGATAACCACTTCAGATGAATATGGGAAAATCGAACATGCAGGGAAGAAGCACAAGGGTATTCAGGGTGTTCTGCATACACCAAATAGACAATTAAACCAGGTGTTCCTTTTTTTTTTTTTTCCCTTGAAGAACTGGAAAATGTGTATATTTTCTTATGCAATATCCCATTTTCCACTGAAGTTAGCAGCCAGAGATCTAACAGTGAGCTCTAACAGTGGCAAATAATAATAATAATAATAATAATAATAATAATAATAATAATAATAATAATAATAATAATGCCCTGCCTTTACATTAGCTATTTTTTTTTCCAGATATAGCACCAAGACCTAAGGAAAATGCTATGCCATGCATAAAAATATAGCATAAACCCCACTGTATTTGAGAAACCTTCTTAGCTTAAAGGGACTAAATGACATATTTGCATTGTAAGTTAATATTCTGATTACTATTCCATATGAGACCATTCAATACATGTTCATAAAGAGCTGCAGGAGCCTACATCACACTGCATATTTTTAAAGCACAGAATATGTTACTCTGTACATACACACTTTCAGTCTCAGCCTCATTCAGCTGAAGTACAATGTGCATATACACATAAAAGGACACTGGCAACAGGCAGGACAAGCAGCACAAGAATGAGAGCAAACAAAATTTTATCTCTTTATGGACTTAATAATGGTTAAGTTTACCTGACTCTTGTGAAGGTAACCTATGTGAGTTTCAGATTAACAATTTCTTAAAAGTAGCTGCAAATAAAATCAGGGGAAGTCACAGCAGCTCTGATCCAATGAACAGGAGTTAATAGATCCATAGCAGGTTACCGTGCTGAAATAATCAAGAGTAATAACAAATGTCCTTCTCTGTGCAGGGATGACCTTGCATGCTTCCTTTCTTTCACTTCAGCCATACCAACCAGGTATGCATATCTAGCTAGCTGTCTACATTTTTACACACACACATATATATGTATTTATACACATCTGTCTCCATATATGCCTGCACATATACACACACATATATATGTATTTAAACACATATACAACTCCCTTTGCCCCAGTCCTATCAAGTAAAGCAATTACATGGGAATGGAAACAGGATCAGGGCCACTACTACCTCTTTAAACCCCTTCTGTGCATTTGTATGTTTGTGTCTTAACTTCAGCACAGAACAAATCTGTTTATGGAAAATAGTGTATTATGAATACTGACTGTGAAATCTTGGACTTCCTGCTACCATCCTTAAGGCAAACAGTAAAACTTAGGTATATTTATTATTAATATATAATTTTTCCATTGAATCTTTCACTTCTGAAGCTCTGGTTTAGCTTTGCATAGTTCCTGCAAAGTAGTAATATTCTACCTACTTTATGGATGTCTAGTGCAATAAAAGAAGACTCCAAAAAAGGCAACAAAGCCGAGATCTGAACTCTGAGAGCACCTAGTTCTCTATCTTGTGCTAGCCAGTGAGCTATTAATGATGCTTCAGTTAATATTTATGTTCTTGTGAGGATCTCTGTGCAGTCTTTCCTTGACAGCGTACTTTTCTTTTGACAGAGTCTCTAGATAGGAGTAAAGGTTACTAAGCGTAAAAGAGGTTTGCATTTTCAAACTTATTGAACAGTTATAGCACTGTCTGATCTTGAGAAATGTATTTTGAAACATTTAAAAGGGGCCTGATCATCACGCATGAAAAGCAACCTGCAAGGTAAAATTTATGATAGATTTTTGCAGAAATCTAAATGTCTGGGCTCTCCACATAGTAGAGCCCAATTATTTCTTCAATACTTGTGGCTTTTCAAACCCCTTCCCCAGATAGCAACATTTTACTCCTTTTTCAAGGACATGTGAGTTTTTGATGATGGTCTGTAGTTCCCCAGAAGCTCACCCATCTGGTGTTCCTTTCAGTATATTTCTATGTAGGTGGATAAAAGTGCAATTTGGATCAACTGTATAAAATCCCTTTGCACCCCCTGGCTATCCATTGATAATAGCAGCCTTCTGTACCCAGCAGTTCTTAAGAGATGCAATTTGCAGTACACAGTTCTCCGCAACAGCCAAGCAAAGCTCCAATTCCCATTTCATGTAAACAGTGACTCAGATCACTTGAATAGGGCAACATTTTATCAATATCACTAAGAGATCAGAATCAGTCCAATCTGGCAAGCTTTAAGATTTTTATTAATTATTGTGGGGCTCCTGGAAGCCTATGTTTCTTTTCAAACAAATTACCTTTCAAACATCTCTATCTCAGCTTGCTTTTCTTTTTTTCTCCAGGGTTGTCTCTTTATTTTCATGGGAGAAAATAAGTTCTTCACATACAGTTCAGTGCCTGCCTATTGTGAGCAGAGCCAAATCCCATGCTGACTGGATGTCTACAGCCCAATTTACTGCACTCCTCCTTTCAATAAGCAGGCAAGGCAAAGAATGGAACAATTTCGCTTATCTACTGCTTGCTGCTCAGTTGCAGCAATGGGTGGGGAGGCAGCACCACCTCTCACCCTGTTCAGACATTTTTCAGCTGCATGCCCTGAAATTGAAATTTTGAGATGTTTATAAATAAATAAAAGCCTGCCTGTATTTAATGCACTGTGATATTTGCATAATTACTTTTCAAGGTAATGAGTGTAACAGAAGCCAAAACACAGAAGCTTGAATATCTTTAAAGCGGCCTGTGCCAGCAAGTAAACACAGAACTCTTGTAAGTATAAAATTGCAGAGCAATTTAGAATCAGCATAATTTATTTAGGGAACAATAAGCACCTATTTGTGCTGGGCAGGTGGCCAAGGTGAACAAATGAAAGACATATATGTAATTGAATATTAGATGAGCCATCATTTCTTTTCACCACCATTTATCTCAGAGTATCTGTAACCAACTCTGCTGAACAAAACATTACAAAATAAAAGTGGCTGTTAAAATACCTCCTCCAAAGCCAAGGAAACAGCTGGGCTGAAGCAAATAATGACAATTTGAAAGAAAATATTCTGGGATCATGGCTGCACACTTTGTTAAGTGATGAAAACAAGACCAACATCAGTCTAACACACAGAGATCTAGTCAGTGGTATCTCTGGCTTCCTGGATGGATCATAAATTAGCTAGCTGGTAGGAGATAGGTTGGAGATGCAGCAGACTAACCTGCATTGACACATAGCAACTAATCAACCCACGCTGCATAGAAAACCCCAGAGATATACAGGCATCAATTATTAAATCAAGGTATTATAAAGTTTTATCACCCATTTGCTGCGTAACCCATCAGGAAGTATAGTATCAATATTATTCAGGGGGCTGTGGTGTCTTCTTCAGCAGTATTTCCAAGGCCATTCTAGAGGTTTTGAGAACACTGGTCCACCTGTAACACATTATTTTATACAAAAAGAGGTAGTAGTCTTTGTGGGCCTAAGTGTTTAACTGACAATTCTGACTGAAAATATTCCCGATGTTTTCTAACATAGCTACTGTTCATAATACGATGAGACTCACATCGCACCTCTGTACAATGTGTAAAAGTGACTTGATAGCTGAACTGAAATTCTGAAATAAGATAATACTTATCTGTAGTTGTGCAAGTCAGAATTTTAAGCAAACAAAGCAGAGCAATAAATACATAAACAAACATAAACAAAGCTTGTTAAAACTGTTCTGTTTTGGACTGTAAAGCTGTGATTTAGCATTGCTGAGAAATACATCCTAAAAGCTAGGAGGTTCTGCAACCATATTTAGGAGAGAGAAAAAAAAATGAAAAAAGAACTAATAATCAAAATGATTCGAAGTAAGTACCTTTTTTATATTATAACCCACAACTTTTAGTCCCTCAAAATGCTTAAATTAAAATCATCTGGATAATGGAGTGTTTGAAAATATAAGTAGAATTCAAAATTAAATATATAATAAAAGGCAGATTAAATACTATCAGGTAAAATTAAAAAAAAAGGTAAACACCTGTTCATAAATGTAAAGGCCTTGTCAACTTGCTCCTGTCACAGAAAATTGAATCAGATATGTAACAGGAACAAAATTCAGGTTTAGGCATCTCTTTACCTTAAAGTTAATGTTAAAGTGTTGATACTTAAAGTCATAAAATAAATTACTGGAGATCAGAGAGGATTAATTTGCACAGAAAAACTGAACACGAGCTTGTTCTGTTGTGCTACTGAGGACCTCAAGCTTTCACTAACATTATCAGGAATGTTAACATGTGTAAAAGAACAAAGTACCCAAGATCCAGCTAAGTGATAGCGCAGCAAGAATAAAATAACAGCCTGCCTGAAAGGTGTAAACATCTAAGAGGAAGAGGAATAACCTACCAGGTAGTATCATGTCACAACAGTGTTCAGAAAAGACTGCTTTGACCTGGGCAGTTGGTGTGATACAAAACTTAAATCAACAGTGAATACATCATATATTGCAAAGCTTTTTCAGGGACAAAAATTATTACAATGTACAAAGGAGTATTAGAGAGAGTCCACAGGACAATTGTCAGTCTCATCCAGTAAGGTACATTTCAGCCTAAGTAAGAGAAAGAGGACTTTTTCTTCAAAAGGGCATTTACTGGAGCATGCAGATCACAGGAAATGTTACCTATCAGCTTGGAAGCTCAAAACAGAAATGTCTTGTCCAAGACAGTGACTCAGCAAGAGAAGTGAATTGAGTGGTTTGACCAGACCCAACTATCATAGCCATATAGCCTACCTATAGCTCAAATACTGAGGAAATATTTTTGCTTATGAATTCTAGCTTTGTAAAATGTGAATGTTTTGCTTTCTCAGCTACATGGAATTTGTGTTTCAATCATTTCGTTATTTTGCTAGACTTAAAGTACTTCAAAAAATCATAAGAAAATTTGTTTCCTTCCCCTGCATTTCTTCTGCCATACATATGTTAAACAACACTTCAGAGACAAATCTCAATTGTCAAGAGCTCTCGTAGTCATGCATCAATCTTTTTAATAGAGTTCACTGGGTTTTTTTCCCCTTCTTCACAATAGTAACTAAGACAGACTCTATAAATTCTGGGATTTTGATCTGCAAACAAAAATTTCCTGGACGTGTCCTTGCATTTATAAATGTGTTAGTTACTATGAGATTTTTAAATTGTTTACTTTTATCAGCTCATGACAGGAAACAAATCACAGTAAATCTAAGATCAAGTCATTAATTCTACTGCAACTCAAAGGCAGTAAGAATATTTCACAACACTCATAAGCTGAAGGGGAAAAGGTCTCAATTTTTAAAAAAAAGGCCCTCAAAGCTTGCATTCCCCATAACATTTAGACACATCAGTGAGTTCCCTAGGAGTTTTTTTTTTTCCCAGCAAACACTTTGAGCAGTAATGACACTGTATGTGCTGGCAATTTCACACTTTGAAATGTTCAGCTTTTCATCAGAAAGCCTGCACAGAAAGTATTATTTCTTCATTTTAATGTTACTGAATATATACCTTATTTGCACAGACAGCTCTGAATGGGCTAACTCCTGTTCTCCCAACACTGTTTATCTAAAGGTTAGAAGTCAAAATGGGGGTCATAAGAAAACCTAACCATTCAGAAACCAATTTTTCAAAGCAATTTTTGAACCTCATAAGACAATACAAACTAACAATGCAGAACTCAATGCTCCAAGAATTTCTCTTAAGCTAAAGCAGCAGTGGTTTTTGGTCATGAATTCTAAGCACTCTGGATCCAATCTAAAATAGGTGTGCTGAATGAATTGTCTTATATTACAGCTCACAAAGTGATCTATGTAAGAATGGTCAGGTTAGATAAGAGCTCTGCCTGTCTCTAACAGCGATCAGCAGCAAGCAGAAGAGTATAAACACGTTGATATTCTCCAAGCATTCCTAAGGTTTCTCAAGGATTTCATCAGTCACAGAGAGCCTCTTGGTATCCCATAGCTCACAAGTATTTTCTCTGAATTTGTCCACTCCCATTCTGAGACTCTGACAACTTTTTGCCTCTATTATACACCTCTATGGCAAGTTTCACCCTCTTCAGCTGCAAAATCAAACCTGAGTTTAGAAGTTCATACTGGCCTTGTGTTTAAAATTTCTTTCTATCAGATAAAGAATCTAATATTGCTTAACTTCTCTATAAATATCTACAGTCAGATGAAAAAGAAAATATTTCCAAAAATAACTCACATGGTACTAAAATAAGACATCTATAAAGGGACTTTCTAACAGAAATGCCACATGAATCTAGGTAAATTTTTCGTAAAAACTTATGAGAGGCAATATTTGGAATCTTGAAATGAAAGAGGTAATATTCATTACAAGAGTTAAGCTTTTCCATTATTTTCCTGGGTGGATATACATTTACACATGCTTGGATGATCTTCTTTTAAAATATTAGCATTTGCCTTTGGGCAGCTATACCTTCCCAATTTTTCCAAGATTTATTCAGAAGTAGATCTGTGGACAAAAAAATGCTTTAGATAATTCTTTTAAAAACTCTGCAATACAAGTCATCTCTACCTGTCAAATTTTAAAAATTTAATTATAGTGAATGATGTTTATCATCCTTGTTATCACCAGTGAAAAATAAAATGGAAATCTATCTGGAGCATAAATCATGAAGTAGTATCTGGGAGTCATGCAGAAGCAAGTTCTGCATTTCCTCCACTTCTATAAGCTGACTTGCCCCTAAGGGTGCACTGTGGTAGGAGGTTAGAAGTGGACGAGACCATTACCTGTGGAGTAATTTGGTAAAGATTCTGATGCTTTTCTCTGCTCGAGCTCTTTTCTCATCAAACATTTTCCTAGTGAATTATTCACTGAGGAATAAACTTCAAACAGCCTCTCCTTCATTTCCTATCTTTATTATAAAACTAGAAATCAAATCATCACAAGCTTATCCAGCCAAACAAATAAACATCTACTTGTCTACGTCAATTAAACACATTAAAAGTAGCTAAAACAAATTAAAATAAGAAAAAAAAAAAAAACACAAAAAACAAAACAAAAAAAAAAAAAAAAAAACAAAAAAACAAAAACAAACAACCAAACCTCTTAGCTGAGTTTATTCTTAATTAAACACAACAGACCAACTGTGCTATGCACCTCAGGAAACTTCAGGGGCTACAGAAAGCTCTAGATTAGATTACTGTGTATCATTCAGAAATCCACCAGGAATTTTGCCTGGCTACAGAAATGTTTTGCTTTATGTTTCCACGTGGAGTTTCTTTAGATGGTCAATCAGAGACAGAAAATTCTGCTCACAGTTTTCTTACCCTTAGCCTCTTCTGAACCTTTTTCCCCAAAGTAAAAAAAAAAAAAAAGAGTTATTTCTGTGTGAGGACACAAGATTGCGAGAGTGATTTAAAAAGTCCAAGGTAATATATATCCAAAGGTTGGGAATGTTTGTCCTCTCTCGAACTCAAATTACTTCCTGTTCCCTACCAGCAAATGTATTTGACAAAAGGCATCAGTGATATTTAATGCAGCACTTGAAAATGGTCTTTTGAGGACTACATTTTGGAGCTTTTGTGTCTGAAGCACCACAGGTTTAAGGGCCTGACAAAACAGAGGTACAGGACAGCACATTTCCAATATCGAAGAGGGGATATTTAAGAGGAGGTGGTACATAATTTGTTAACTGTGTGTAGTCAGGGTAGAGGTGTATCTACTCTCACTATCCTCAGAGACACATTGTTAATACAACACTGAGGGAGGGCTAATAAATCAGCATATTCAACTGGACTCTCTAAACTCAGTATTATGCTAATGTAATAATTCAACATTTTATTAACATGGGAAATGGTAGAGTTCAGTTGTGTCTGCTCAGACCAGAACTCTCTCAGGTCTCTTGGAACCTATTTGGAGAACAGACACAACACACACATAAATAAGGGAAAAACATGAAATCCTCTACTCAGCCAATTGAAAGTTTACTAATTTCTTATTTCACAGACCTGAAACATGGGGGCAGGGAAGCAAGGAAAAAAATGACTTCTGTTCCTATAGTATAAATTTTTCTGATGACTTCAGGGTTCTGCAACCTCTGAAATGCTACAGTGTCCTTCTCATAATAACATGGAAGCAGGGAAGGGTAATGACCCTTCTTTCTTTCACACATACCAGAAAGCCCCACAATTCAAGATCTCAGAGTTGCAGAAGGGGATAACTACTGCTAGACTTTACAGTGCAGACAATTACAGAGGAATAAGAGAGTTTCTGCATCCTTTCTTGTCACTATCTGCACAAAGACCAGAGCTAATCTGACCCTTTAAAATTTGGAAAAACTACATTGCCTCTGGCAAATCCATACAACTTGTAAATCCGAAGTTTCACTCAGATCTACTTGTAAATTATTTTAATATATCGGGGGGGGGGGAATCTTTTATGCACAGTATAGTCACATTTCCATTATTTCTATTTCCTTCCCTGGTTAGATGGAAACACAACCGGAAAGCTGAAGACATTTTGCAAAGTCCAGTATTTCGGTGAAAAAGCATTTTTAGGGCAGACCTTGTGTAACCTCAACCACAACTTATCTGATCAAAAACCTATAACTAAAGCTTTGCACAAAAGGCTGGATGGAGTTAAAGATAAAGCATATAACATTCATTTCATCACCCAGTAAAAGCAATGTTTAGCCAGCTGTATCATTCATTCAATTTCAAATGCAGACCTTGGTGCTCAACAAATAAGGATAATTCTTATTTCAAGGCCTGTTTTCTCACCTCTTGCCAATGTGAGATTAGCAGCATGACACTGATTGGAGGAATTGAAAGTGCCAGAAATTTGGAAAGGGAATGTATGACAATTTCATGGTAATTGAAGACTAATTATACTTATCTATCAAATAATCACTATGTGTTCAATGTTTCACTAAAAAAAGGGGGAATGGACAAAGCCCCCTTCAGTTTCCTTATCATAAAAACTGATTAAAACATGGTAATATCTCCTCCAGTCCACTTTATACAGTCTTTCCTTCCTCAAGCTCCTAATTCCTGCCTACAGGTTACATAGCAGGATATATACTCCATGCTATGGGCTGAGTTTTTGCTGGGCACAGGGGCATACCTAAAAAGCAGATGTTGTGCAATACCTGCACCAGTTCTGTGAAATGTGCTGTTCTATTTATTATAAATTCACTTATCCCAGGGACTGTATGTATTACCCCAGGGCAGATACGAGTTACAAAAACCTATATGTGGCGTTCTCTTCAAGAGACAGGCATAACCTACTTTCTCTTATTACTTTATACTTTTGAAGGTAAATAACCTCAACTAGAAAATCTCTCCAAGAGCACATTGCTTGGCTCAGTTTCATTGGCCAGCCAGGCTTGCTAAAGAATATGTTTTAATAGGCTACCATCTGCAACCTTCCCACTATAGTCACTTTTCCAGGATGTGTGATATGTGACAACTTTGTTAAATGCATACAGGAGTAATCTACCATACAACATTATTTCAGAGTGACACAAGCTGAAATTTAAATTATGCTATTCCTTTCTAGAAAGAAAATGACCATAATTTCAAGGAGAAAAGTAATTCTGAGAGTAATTATGTATTATGTTGTATTTGAAACTAAGTTTAAGTCCTTAAATTAAAACCAAATTACTTTTGTAGCATCAAGTGCACTTGGAGAAAGGAGATGAAGCAAAAAGAAACAGACATTTCCATGCATTTGGAATTTCCTTAACAAACCTTGCTCACTGTTGCAAGGGACTAAGAGCTCAATGTTTCAATTCTCTTCTTACCACAGCTACTAAGAATGGGGATCTCCATTAATGTGTAAAATCATAGAATGGCTCAGTTTGGAAGGGGCCTGTAAAGATCATCTAGTTCCAACCTCCCTGTTGTAAGAAGGGACACCTTCCAATAGACCAGGTTGCTCAAAGCCCCGTCCAACCTGGCCTTGAACCCTTCCAGGGAGGGGGCAGCCACAGCTGCTCTGGGCAACCTGTGCCAGTGTCTCACTCCCATTGTAAAGAATTTCTTCTTTTGTACTTTCACTGTCACTGTAATTTCTTCAATATCTTCGTTTTTACAAGTCATAGTACTTGACAATTGTCCCCAGAAGTGCACCTAAGCACTTCATTAACAATATGTAATATGCTTTTTTACTGTGCTGTGAATTAGAGAAACAGAATGTGGAAATTCTACATTATTCCTCAAAGTCATGCAGTATACCCCTAGAAAAGGAGATATATCACCTCTCCTCTTCCCCCTAGGAGGATTTCTTTGTTTCACTTTTTCTCTGAGCACCTGAATCTACAAGTAAACTGCAGAGGTGTGGCATAAAGTCTAAGACCCAGACCTGTTCAACCCCCACTCCAGATCTTACTGACACCACTGCTGTCATGTGGTATTGGTGGGCTTGAAAATAGAATTAATAAAAAATACTAAGTAGATCAGCTTTAGTGTAGGAATAAAATCACCATCCTGATAAATGGAAACTGATTTGTATCTACTGAGGTTTTACTGATCTCAAACTTATTACTCAATTCAGTGACAACTTTGTTTCAGCCTCCCACAAAATTAGGCATATTTCTTCACCAAAATAATTTTGCATGTATTTTTAAAGCTTAATATTCTCTTTTGAAATACATACGTTAATGTGGCCTAGCACCTGTTTCTCTGTTCTTTTTCTAAACCTTCAACCCTGAATTTCACTGAAATGTGACAATATTCTACCATTCTAAAATCTAGATGAATAAACTAGAGGCATTTGGCAATAATTACTAAATGATGAAACAAGTCAGTCCATTGTATTACCCAGGAAGGAAAGCAGATTTAATTAAAATGTTCTTCCTTGGATATATGCAGAGGTTTCTTATCACCCATAAACCAAAATAATAATTTTGGAGTTCTGTGAGAGTAGACAAGAGAAGAATATAAGATTTATACAATGTATGAGAAGAAAAAGGAGGGAGGGGAATATAACAGCAATATGACATATTGCTAATTTAGTACAAATTTTGGATTGATAAGACGCTTCATATTTAAACACCCAATTTCCTTCACAGTAGTACACCAAAGCGTACAACAATATGCATTTACTGAAGGGGATCTGTTCATATCATTATGATACACGCTTCAGAACTAATCTCTATTAACCCACTAGGACTATACACTTATAAGATAAGTCTGTCTTCAATGAAAGACTTGCTTCTAATAAAAGACAGTGAACATGTAGAACCTAGATGATCTCATTGTATTTTCTTCAATATTGAGTTTATAGAAAGACATCAAAATATCACAGAAGACGATACTATCCTGGCTTTCCAGCTTTTTCATTTCACCCTTTTTGCATTTTTGAAATCCAGATGCTAAACTGATGGTTTTTTCTCTGTTTTATACTACCTACAGCCTGTACACAATACTTCTGAACCAAATGGAGGATATAGCACTACAAATGTTTAAGGAAACCATACATCAGTCAATTCAATTAATCTACTTCAAGTATTCCCCTATTATTTCACAGCAAGTTATGAAATTGTATCATGAATATAGCTGTAGCTGGTCAAAATACTAAAATGTTTATAAATCTGGAAACATTTTCATCACATTTTGTGAAAAAAAAAAAATGAGAAATAAAATGCTCAGGGAAAAATAAAACTTAAACTTTCTCAGAATTAGGATATAACTTTCTTAATATCAAACAAAATCTAGAAATAGGAAACACATCAAACACCAGTTTTAATACCAAGAAAGATATTCACAAACTCTAAAACATGAAAGACTTATAGGAGCTAGTGATTGCTCTAGCTGTCTCATCTGACCAGCACTGCAACAGAGTCTGTAAAATGTGTCTCGATCTTCTTAGGCCTCCATCTTTATTTCTAAGATTTCAGTGGGATCCTTCAATTGTTAAACATCTCTGGCATTTAATTACACATAATAGTGATGGCAAACTTGATAAGGTTTCAATGATTTGCTGCAAATTCTTGAAATATTTTTTATCTAGGATAAAAGTAATTTTCTTTCTCAAGACTGATATACTAACACACCTGTCAACAAATACTTGTCATGAAAGGCACGCATGGCTTTGATGCGTAAATCATGTCATCCTGTACCTACCATGTACTAGATTAAACTCAAAGCCTCATCACAGTAGTGATCATTAAGTTCAAACTAGCTAAAAAATTGCCACTGTATCCTGGTTTACATCTCCCAAGGCAGTTGCTTTCTTTGGGTAGAATGAAACTTTGAAAGGATGGGCTGAGGCACACCAGACATAACAGAGTCATCCAATCAGTTATTGCAGACAACCACATCAAATAAATCTGAGCATAATAAAACGCATCCTAACACCAAATGTGCTCATGTCCTCTCTGCTCCTGTGGATGGCTGCTCCAGAACCTCACTCCATTCATAGTTCTTCTCAATGTCCACCATAAATTTATTCAGGGGCACTGTATACTCATTTTTTGTTATGCCAGCATTGTTCATCTTAAATAGCTCTTCCACCTGCAGTGTTTATCCCTGAAGTTTTTATAGAAAACAATAATATCTTCTCCCTACCTCTGTTTTTTTTGCTTGGCAAATGTCAATTTTAAACTTGAAGATACTAATCTCCTTACTGCCCCTTTAAACTGTCATTCTGCTGGAGGGGAAGAGAAAGCAGTCTTTCCAATGACTGCCTGTGACTACAGGCCTCTTCTAAAATCAAGGGAACAAACCCGACTCCTCTAAGGACAGAATGAAAGATACATTCCCTTACCATATGCTGTAAGAACCTGTATGCATGCACAAAAACTGTAATGCAGCCTTTAAGAACCAGGCTGTGTGTCTAGGTGTCTTTGCTGCCCTAGCTTGAAAATGTCAATTATCACATTTGTATTTTGCTATGAGCTAGGCTATGCTTTCAGAAGATATCACGCAATCATAGGGAAAATAATTAGGATGGATATTGCCACTAGTTGTTCAGACCACTTAATCACACTTTTCTGCTTTGAGGTATTCAGATTTATCATAATTTCCTTGACAAACTAAATGTAACACATAGTGTTTCTCATTTTAAGAAGCAGGTTTTTTCTTACAAGTATTTGTCTTTGTTTGAAATGTTCCTGTTAATAGTCTACAGCTGAATCAACTTATATTGACAGGGATAATATACAATTCAAAACTGAAGCTGCTGTCATTTTGAATCTTTAGAGAAATATTTTATTCTGAAATACTAATACTTCCAGGATTCTATTCCTACAGTAATTTTCCAGATTAATTGACAGGTCATATTTTCATTTCACTTCAAGCTAAACAGAAAATGATTTTGTGTTTTTGTAAATATAGTTTTTAAAACCGTTTCTAATAGCTTAAATCAGTATATATAATTAATTAAACCTGGAATCCAACTTGCTCCTTTCTGTAGTATAGAAATGATACTGATCTTTCTGAAGCATTATGTTGCTGGGTAACTGTTACAGACACATGAGAGTATTTTAAATTAATTCTGCTTGTATGTGAAAATTAGTATTTGTTATTTATATATACTCCTTTTGGTTTCCTTGTCAATACAGTCATGCCATTTTTCTTTCCAAACTGCCAAGCTGTCTAACATATTCTTCACATAAAAAGCACAGACAGCTGAGTGCATTACACAGTCCATAGTCACATGGTATATTAACTGCAATATTCACTGTAGTGGGTTAAATCTTCCTCATGTTAAACATTTCAGTAATTCTGGATCCCAGTGTATGTACCAATGTTTGCAATTAATGTCCCTTTCTCGATAATTAGTAATATTTTCTCAGGGCTGTGATGCTTCAGGGCTTGCTAGGAACCAAAACGTACCTCTGCCACTTATGCCTTGCACAAAGCACATCTTACTGCTTCTGCTGATCATTCTCCCTGATAAAAGGCATTGCCTGGGTAGCCAGTCCTTACCATAGCGTTCACCAGCCCTTGCTACCAGCCTCCAGCTTCCCTGCAGTTGCCCCAGGCACCGCTGCACTGCCCTGGTCGTGGCTGGACACCACTATACTGAACACACACCTGTGAGCAGCACAGATCTGTCCTTTTCCTCCTATCCGTCACCAGAGTTCAATGGCAGAAACATTTAATACTAAAATAGACACGAGAAATACTTGGCAAGCTTCAAAGTTAAGCTTTTAGGTATAAAACTGAAAAAGAAAAAGGTTTGATTTATAGATTATAAGGAATATCATTCCCATCTCCATCTGACAACAGGGCTTATTCTTACATTCTTCAAATATACCTCAGGCAGGAATCCCTTGATATCACCTAATACCTGAGAGGAGTTGCTGGACTCATCTGACCTTCTAAATTATCCCTGATTCCTAGTCATTTTTGCTTCTTCATAACCTTTTACATATATATTGGTATATACAAATACCACCGAATGCTATAACTACATATACAAAGGATTTCTTCTGAATGGTTCAGACCTAATCAGGAACGATAAAAACACTTTTGCACTCTCCTTGGAGTAGTTTCACTCTATTTGTCTATAGAGTAATTCTCTACTTGTCTTGTTCACTCTGACAACAAACACCTCTTATTAAATACCAGTTGTTCATATAGTTTCTTACACTGATGATCTCTTTCATATTATTACTCACACAGCATACTAAAGTAACTTTTCTTAACCCTCCAGGCATGGCTCCCAAGGTTTTACTGTGGAGTGCCTGTGATACAATGCTATAGAAAAACCCATGATAAAAATCTACACTTTGGAAGAGAGAAACCAAAGATTCAAACTTGTAGAATCTCTCTAAATTAATTCCCCATTTAGCCCTCCTGCTGGAGAACTCAACAGCTGTGTTATTACCTAGCAGTTAAGAGAGGAAACTTTATAGACACACATCCATGGGAGCTCATTTTGGAAAAGACAGACAGTTTTCAGAGGATCAAACACAATCTAAGTTCAAAGCTGAAGAAAAGCTAGAAAACTAGAGAAAGCCATCGGGCTTGAACAGTTAAGGGATTGTTATTTCCAGAAGGTTTTGAATGGACTTGCAGCCAGAGGAACTGCTTTCGAGATGAATTTGAGATCCAGCATCATTGTTTGCCATATTGACTGAAAGATATTAAATTAAAAAATAAAATAATAAAAAAAACAACCAAACAAAATCAAAAAAACATAAATTCAGCAATCTTATGTATATAGCCTTTCCTTTTTTTTATATGATTACCAAAAGCCCTGACGTACTCAAAGAATAAAATTGTGAGATATGCAAAAACCCAAGTATTTTCTTAATTTTTACACCCCACATATATTCAAAATGACAAAAGGACTACAGAAGTCATTTGTGGAATTTATGCAGATCTGAAAATAAATGAAGATAGTTATCTATAATAGTATTTATTTTTTTTAATTTTTGGTTTTGTGAGATTTTTCAATGGATACAAAAGATGAGTTGGGACTGTTACAGGTTTAATAATATTCAGATAAAAATAATATTTAGATTATTGTAGAAACAATGTTAAACTTAAGACAGGCTAACAGAAGAGAGAACACTTAGACCAAAGACAAACATGTCACAACTGATTGGGTCTGATTCAGTCAGCTGGGAAGTCCATGGAAAGATTCTCATTGTTTATAAGCAGGCTTTCAATCAGGTCACTAAATAGTATGTTATGTACTAAGAGCCCTTTGTGACAACTTCATTCAGAGCTACTAGTCAATAGAATAGCTGTTGCTGGCTTGACTGATTTTTTGCTCTTGCTTTTTTTTTTTTTTTTTGTGGTTCAAAATTGTAACATTTTCCCATAGAATTATTTGTGCATCTCTTTAGCTACACATGCCATGCTTTTAATTTGAAACTTCTTATCATTAAAAAAGTGTCTTCACAGTTACTTCAAAGTGAAGAACCATCAGAAATGTTACCAGAGGATTTAAAAATAAGATTAACCACTACAGTTAAGACATCACACAAACCCACATTATTTTACCGATAATTCCAGAAGCCATTGCTACACTATTTGTAGCAGTTTCGAAGGCCACAAGAAAATCATTAATTTCAAATCTCCTTTTCCAGAATTTCTTTTTCTCATTTAGCATTATTATGTTCACCTGAAAATTTTCAAAATTTGTTTTGCAATTGTAGATACCTTCTTTTAAATAATTCACCAACAACTGATGTTCTCTTCTCGAAGTAATAGTCTGCTCTAGCACTCTTTGATAAACTACATTTATCCAAATTAAGGAGTCAAACTCTAGATAAGAAAGGTGAATTTGGGTACCAAGCAATTGCTTAGCAAGTATTTATGAATTAAAACAAATGCTTGATATAAATACTGCATAAAGAATGGCACTATGCACCAACATTTGTTTGTATTATGTTTTGACTGACTTGGTAATAACCTAATTTCAATTTTAGGACTACTGTTTTGATAATAAAATAGTTTCATGTATAATTTACTCCTGACCTCAGTTTTCCCTCACACATATAAAAAATGCATTATATAAAAGAAAGGAGATCAGTTTTAAAAATAATTTTTTACCGCTATATCGATGAAGTGATCTAACTTCCTAATTGATCCAGTAGCCCATTACATACTTTGTATCATTCAAGATTGATTAAGCGATAACTGCATTTGATTTAGGTCTTATACCATGAAACAAATGGTTCATCATACCAAAAAATGATGAGGCTGCAGACTGGACAATTGATTGATCCATGCAACATTTATCTCATACTCTATAATATCACTAATACCATATTCCATTAGAGAACTGCACTACTTGGGCTGTTGCTTTTTAACCCCTTCCTGTAATATTTGTGGATAAGAATATTTACATAATTAGTAATGCAGAATGACTTTTTTAACAGTTTCTGAATATCATTGAAAACCAGCAGTTGATCAGGCCACTGAATGCCCAGGCAGCTGCATTTGGGTCTCATTCGAATACATACCAAAATGCCAGATATGTTTAAACTGTCTTTTGTGGACCTTGGATTATGTCTTTTTTTAATACTGACTGTCAAAGTAAGTGGGTAAAGTAAAAAATAAAAACAAAACAAAACAAAAAAAATCCGATTTTTTCAGTTACTTCTCTTCTGTTTTCATTGGTAAATTATGCTTCCTCAAATTCAGCATATAGGTAGTGTCAGCAACAGGATTTTGCCTTGTCTCCTGACTACTGAAATGGTACCAAAAAGCCCCACAGAAGACAGTTACACAATTATCTCCTCTAGCTTCCTTTAATATTCCTCCATTTATTAAGTGCTAAGAAATGGAAGTTCCACACACTAGATATCTCTTTCCTCTCCCTCAGAGGTTGCTCTAAGCCAGTGCAGTACAGCCAGTGCTACATGAAGCAGCTGTAAAATAGGAATTATAAGAAGTGAACTATTAAATCACTTCTCTAACCCCTTCATCTTCCTTTCTTATTTGCATGTAGTTTGACCATAATCATGGATCGAGGCAATTATACTGATTCCATAAGATTGTAATCATAAGTGACTTATTTTAAAATGTTAAGTAGTTCAAGAAAAAAAAAAGGAAGGGGGGGAGCATGTTAACCAGGTGATTGTGAAGAGACCTGCAAGACACAATGGAATTGTCAAACAGAATAATTAACCATTGTATGTAATATTTCATATACCTGTTTAGTACATCTGCTACCCATGAGGTATTCTTTGCACATAATGATTTGTATTGTCAGTGTCTCAAAGCTTCCATTCCCTTTGAAACATTAAGATCAATGGAATGGGGCTTAAAAACACCAGCTAAGAATTGGACCCAAGAGCTTTTCAAATAGTTATTTTTCTCCAAAAAAAAATAAACAGTGTATCAAGAAACTACTTGTTATGGGATCTCATTGATTCTCAAAGTGTTGGTATACTGCTTTGCTGCAGATAGGGTACTATTATTGTGTCATTTAAAGCATGGACTATTAGTCTAAATCCACTACCGTCAGTCAATAATAATAGCTGCTCTCAAAGCATGCTTTTACCTGCAGAAACCAGTTTTTTGAAGGTAAAAGTACGTTGGTGCTAAATATTGGGAGCAGCTAGCACTCCTTATAGGGTAGTGATAATCTCAAGAGAGACTGTTATAGAACTGACAGGAAAAAATAGAAGCAATAGCTGAGATAGAGGCACTAAAATGATTTATTCTGCACCCTAGGCCTATTTATACAGTAGTGAGTCTGCTTCATTTTTGAGGGAATATTTTTCCTACTCGGTGTTTATAATATATCCGGAAAACTAAGCAGAAGAGATGCGCTTTAGTTAACTGATTTTAACTAATCCCTAGGTCCATAGTTCCCAACCGGACTGCAAAATGCTTCCAGAAATAACCATGGTCTGTGTTAACCAGGTCAAATGGAGTAATCCTTGTTTAGAAAAATCTTATCATTATGTAAACAAACTATTCCAAAGATTCCAATGTTAAAAAACCCAAGCAACAACAAAAAACCCAACCAAACAGAACATGTTGCTATGAATGCCTGGCCATTGCTAGGACAGGGATAGGGAGAGCTACTTGCCAGGCTCCAGCTCACAATCCTCTTCCCAAATGATCTCAATGGCCCCTCATTTTCTTTGGGGACATTAAAAAACAAACCAAGTCTATCAGAAAAACTCCTGGAAAATAGCATTGGCCTATTTTCCCTTCTAGGAAAAAGATGCTACTCTGTGGCGTTCAAAGGACAACCTAATCCATTTCAACCTCTCATGAATTGCCACATATACCATTTTGAGTACTGGATTACTATTTTTGGACTCAAGATTTAAAAGAATTAGGTATTTTCCTATGCTGAAGCAATTAATTTTAATGCATTTCTTAAATTTCCCAAACAAATGGATTAGACTGACCCTTGCTGGACACAACTCTTTGCTAGAAGGCCAATGGCACCAGTTTAAATACAACTTTGTAGTTTTCTTTCCTACCTATTCTCTGACATAAATAGGGGTTTAGTTCATGTTATAACCTTAGTATTGTTACACTAAAACTGGTCCATTTTTAGATGCAATTTCATATTAATTACGGTGCCTGAAAAGCCTGCTGCTTCTCCATTCAGTACAATCCCTGTCCTATTAATTTCATTTTGAAAGATGGACAAAAGTAAGATTTCATACTGCAGCCAAAATGGTATTTTCCATCTTTTAAGTCTTGCTATTGCAATCTGAAAATATTTTTGTCTTTATATATATTAAATATATATTTTTAGTATATATATAAATAATATATAGGTATGATTATATACACAATTCCTAGTAACATATTGGGACACTCGTGTCCTCTGTGACCTTTATTCCAACTTGAGAACACAATCCTCTCTCCTTTTACCTCTTCTAGTTTTGTATTTTCCCCCTCTAACACTGTCTTTTCCTGTGACCTTTGCCACACTTAACCTTAGATACTTTCACTTCTCCTTCTTTTAGTAACACTGCTTTCCTCTGTTGTAAGTCTCCCATATCTTAAAAAATGCCAAGAGCTAAATATCAATTACTGCTGGTACGCAAAAGCTCCAGCACTAAGTTTGAATTGAAGAGATGGAAGAACTTGCAGGATAAGGTATTTTTCCTTATTGCAGTCTTTGCTTGTACATACATAACAAATATGCTTGACAACCCAAGTATGAAATTGCTACAGGCAAAGGGCATTAACAAATTGGCAAATCTGGTGCCTTAGGGAAGTAACCAAGATGAAGTTGCCTATCTGAAACTGCTGTTCTGTCACTGTCTAAATATACACTTCAAGTGCTGCAGGGTGTAAACTGAAAGTTGTAACTTGCTGAGGGGATGCTGACTGAATGCTTTGAAGGAGACTTCATTTGTGATGGCAGAGCAGTACATCAGTGCGCTCCAATGATATATTCAGCTGAACTTTTTTTGTTTTTTAGGAAAGATATTTGTGAACTCTGTATCATGGATCTGTATGGAGTATCTTGTCAAACTCACTCACACTGAGTATAACTGGAACTATTTATAAGGCCCATCATATTGAACTATACATTGTCTATTTCTGCGCAGTTCACAAGAGGTCCTTTCCCTGCCTCAGTCACGGCTAACAGTGAACTAACCTGTTCACATGCTTATTAGTTTTCCTTATAAAGGATATTTTGAGATTGATATCAGATTGATATGCAAAATAATGAGGCAAAAGTACTTTCAGATTGATATGCAAAACGTGTCCACGTGGTAAGAAATGGCGTAAGGTGGAAGAGTTTTAAGAAAGTAGATGATGGAGCAAAGTTTTCAGACTGTTCTAATTAGAATTTTGGTTAGGAGTTACTGTTTATAGCTATGTATGGTAGAATATCATCTTTATTTTACCTCTAAAATAAAAATTAAAAAATACTTTACTACTACTCTGGTGGTATTAGCAAGTAATGTAACTGCTGTCTGAGACGCACCATCAAAGCTGACAGAAGATACACAGCCACTCATTTATCATAGATTTCTGGGAGACTTTGGCATGGTCTGGTGTTCAGTCTTCCAGGACTCTGGTAAATTTGCAACTTCAGACAGATTGCAGTGTTAGCATTACTGACTTACAATGGAGAAAAATTCACACAACTGAGGTGATAGCACATATAGTTTCCAGGACTTAGTTTTTTAACTGTTAATTCACACAAAGAGGCGTATTTCCTGAGAAAGGTGAGAACTACTGCATAAAAGATTTCAGACAAGGTTAGGCACAGCTGATAAAACAGGGAATAGCAAACACTATTCAAACATAAAAAGAGAACCATATCAAAGTGTGATATAAAAGTGCAATTTTTGTAAGTAATATACGGCTCAGTGGGAAGCCAGGCAGCAACAACCTTTCAGCACTTGTGGATATGTTCATTTATGATTTGAGCTGTATAACCTGGTTGCTTCCTATATTTTGATTTTTGGAACTTGCACAAAATACTCTCATTAGGCCTTAGCAATACAGAATTCCATTTCCTAATTTGATTGCTGCTCAGGCAGACAAAGCAGCTCTTCCAACAGGCAGCAAAAACAGGATGTCTGCAAAACAGACCTTCAGAGATTAAGGATAAAGTTTCTCAAAGATCGAGCCAAATGGATATCATGTCTCCAGGTTTAGAAGTTATATTGTAGATAATGAAGTCACCTTCAAAAGAGAAGCTACTGCCAACTTTTTAGCAAGGGTTGTCAACCACTAATTGGAATTCGAGGGCATTAAACTTTGCTCTCATATATACTGCAGAAAACCAGAAGAAATTCCACTGTATGAAGTGGTATTCTCTCTCAGTGAAACCAGTGCCATTTAGAACAGTGGCAGGTGACATAATCAATTGCAAGAACTCTTACTCAGGTATCCAGTGGTTAGTGCACTTCAATTACCCATTCTAACCCTAATCATAATAGTCTGAACACTATTAAATCTCTTGAACGAAATCATTATGACAAAAAGTTGCAGTACACATTTTATTTCTTCCTTCCTTAGCCACTCGGATTTTGTACTGCAAAGGGATCCAAGCAGCCAAAATAACAAAACAGAAGAAAACTTTAACATTGCATTATACTTATTTCCATGAGTGTAATTCCTGTCATCTCTGAATATTATACAGTGTGACACATGTTGCCAGTGCCAGTCCCAAAGCTTTTCTAATTATAGATCCTTAAAAATTTAATTTAATAGAATATTATTACTCCCACATTGTTTTCACCTAGTCAAAAGCCAAGCCAGATTTTTTTTAAGTCTCAGCTCACCTCAACATGATGCCAAAAGCTCCACATTCAACTTCACTGAAGTAGTCATTAATGAACCTTAGCAGAGCTAGTCCATTTCTGACACAGTAATAGGTACTATTATAATTCCTACTAGGGAAAGGGATTCATCACTGAACCATCAAATATACAGCATAGTCATAGACCTTGGGAAAAGGAAAACTAATTAATGAAGCTATTCTGTGCCATAAAGAAATCGCTGTTGTCACTGATGCGAAACTGCAAGCAGAGATTAAACTGTGCATATCCAGAGAGAAAGAGACCAAGAGGGTAAACATATGGAACTATGGTAAAGAACAAACACATGAAAGATATGTTGCCTTGGAGTTTTTTAAATTACTTGTAAGTCTGATTTAGCAGTTCCCTATTAAAATCGTGATCATAAACTAACAGTTTCAGTAACTGGTTTCAGCATGTATCTGTGAAGAGTTTGATAAAAATCAAAAGCTGCAGCTGCTACTGTTTTAGAGCTCTGTGATTATCACATACAATTAACAAGTAACCTCAGTGCCCTTACTGGATAAATACAATAACCAAAGGCATATTGGGCATTGTGAGTGGCAGCTATATAAAAGCAGTTGATTAAATCCCTGTAGTGCTATTCCCCATGTCAAAAAAAACCTTGAATCTTATTTGTACATAGCAAAGTACTGACTGAAGAATAAGTGAATTCTGGATAAATCCATTTCAAATTTTTAGAGCTGTCCAAACTCATTTCCTCTTCACTGAGCTGCAATTGCAGAAACAAATCTGAGAATGGTTAATTATATTTTTGTTTATCACTCTGACCTTTTTCCTCTGTCCTGGTGCTCAGCATGTATGAGGGAATAATCTATTGGAAATTTTGGTGTCCAGCTCATATTTAACATGCTAGGGACATAATTTCCACTCAGTTTAGGTGTTTGGTTTTTTGGATGGAATATCTAGAAATGAGAAAGCCAACTACAAGACTAGATATATATAAGACAGCAGTATCTGATATATTTCATAAGGAGATGTAGAGATCAAACCAATCCAGCACAAAATGGAAAGGACTGATTGTACTCAGTTAGAATTTGTGGCAGGAATAACAACATATTAATTCCCTGAGTAGATCCTGCTTAAACTCATTTCCAAGTGTGCTAAAGGGTTCCATATTTCTTAATAGAACAGGATCATAAACTTTATTTTTCAGAAATACTTACTACCTTTGGAGATATTAAAGCAGCAGCATAACATCTTACCCACATGAGCAAATATATGTGGCTTTCTAGGGATGTCAGAGGCCATCTATTTAATAATTTTTTAAAGAATTAGCAAAGTCCATGTCATTACCAACAGATACTGTTTAAGTTGTTCTTGAAGAATGCATGTATTCCTAGGTATGTTTTCTTTTATGCAATCTTGCTCAGAGAAACAAACAAAAAATGCAAAATAAACAAAAAGCAAGTTTTTCAGCCTCTCATAGGAAAAATATTATTTTTATTCTAAGCTAAACACAGTCAGCATGTTTACTGAGAGTCCTGCACATTTACTTAATTTCTATGACTGGCAGTGTTTGAGCAGACCAATTACAGTGTCTTTTAACATAGTGGTTAAAAATGAGTAATAAGCCAAAAAGCAAATGTTAAATATGTAAAGAGTGCTCAATAAACCATACATAATAAACCATTTAAATCAACACAAATTAAATGGTGACAAGATACATAGTGTTTACCACTGTAACCCTGGCCCATCACCCCTTAAACAATGCAGATTATACACATTTATGTAGCACTCAGGAGTAAAGCTGTCTGAACACACAAGATCAGAGCAGTAGCAGCTCACATTCTTACTGTACGGAGAGAAGACTGGCAATAGGATTTACATTTTTAATCTTGCATAAACAGAGCATAACAGTTTCCAGCAATCCTCAGTAGAAAGTCACATAGGAACTGACACACTGTTGAAAAATAAATTTCTCCTTGAAATGGTGGAACAATTTATATTAGGCTTTTACATATGTGTTCGGTTCAAGTCATACCTACAATTATTGATCAGCAGTTGAAATACTGAATAGCAAATCTAAAAGTGACATGTAAAAAGCCAGGAGCTATGACTTCCTTCAGAAAATGCCTAAATGAGTTCTTTATTAGTTTAAATACTTCAGCAGATGCAGCAGAAGGAAGAAGATAAAGGCCAGTGCAACTTATTTGAAATTATTTCAGGAATCAATTACAAGTAACTCAGAGAAGCTTTATGAGGCAGCATAAGACCTTCAGCTAATCCTTCTATTTATTTAAATCAGTGAAACCCTTGACTGGTGAAATCAGAAATGGAATAGAGGAAAATTCAGCTCAACCCTCTCCAACCTCTTAATCATCAGTAAACAGCATTTGAAAATGTGAAAAAATGCAGATTGTGAACATGTGTCTATATGGCTGACAAACTTGGTCTGCTTGTTTCTTCTGCATCAATAGATGGCTCTTTGAGAAAACATTTTTTTTTCATTATTGAAATATACCTTTTATTGACCTTTAAGTATTTCAATGAAGTATTATCAAATTTTGCAGACTTATTTGGAACAGGAACACATTAAAAACAGTCAGAAGATTTAATAGTTTAGGCACTCTGGTAAGCAAGGAAGGACCCTGGTGCAAGCCTCTGTTCTGTTATTCAATATTTTGGGAGAGAAGTGTTAATTTTATTGTCAAAAATATAAACCCATCTATTTTGCCCGTGATTGTACTGAAAACACATCTTTCATTAATAGCAATAGTCTTTTTCCAGCCAAACTCCATTTCTAATGAGATGATCGATAGCATATAGCTGGATCAACATTTATGTTGCTGCCAGCCTTCCAAATTGACACCCACTGGTATTGATAACATAATAATACTAGTATTGGTTTAATCTATTTGTCTACATTCATTCATTTGACATCACTGCTCATATTTTATATTTTCAGCCTTTTCTCTGTTTTTATATCTAGAAAGTCAATTTTATGTATTTCCCATATTAATAAACTGAAAGGGTACATTTTTAATTAAAGAAAAGGTCAGTATAATCTAATAATTTTCCTGATGATTTTGACCCTAAGTTAAAGAAAAAAACATGGAAAACATAGTATCAAGTAGGTACCAAAAGCAGATGAAATACTGTTATGATTGAAGAAAATATTACAATTTTATAAGAGACCTTTGAGATAGTCATATATCTCACACAAAAGCTTGGCTTTAGGAGAAAGCAGCAGATGTTTTTATCTAAGATACAGCCAAACTGAAGAAATGAATACAGCTATTCATAGATACAACAGGCCCATATATACTGAAGAAGGAAACAAGATCCGCAAAGATACAAGAGGCCAAGAGGTTAGAGCTGGTGTTACAATCACTGTAGCAGCACCTTGACTGTACTTCTCATTGCTGTCCTCCTCAGTTTTCACCTCATTTTGTCTTACAAGAAATCAGTTGGTGCCAAAAGAAATTACACTTTTCTCACCATTTCTTCGTCTTTTTCTTTCAAAGCAGCAATGTTTTTTTAGCTGTATAACAGCCGCATTTTTCTCTACAAAGTAACAGTAAATTAGAGTACCTTCAGTCACAATAAGATGACAGAGCAGAGGAAGATGCATAAGACATCATAAAGTTGAACCACTGCAAACCATGCAGCTTTTGATTCAGCTCATGAAAAGCTCTCAGAATAAAGCACATTTCCTCCTGACCTTTACCTGCTGCTGGGCTCTGACTCACAAGATTGTGTTTTCCCTTGTGGTGAACATTTGTTAAACCTCAGCCTCCTTTAACATGAATGCTCATACAGACCTTTCACAGCAAAGAGCTAAATGCCAAAAATGAATCGGTCTCTTTGACTATGCACCTGGGCAGACATTACAACAATGACACCTGAGGTGGACCCCTGCTGTTATTTGACTTTAACCATGTTCCTCTTTCATCATCTTGTCATAAACAGAGTACTTTCCTGGCAATTAGCTGAAGATGCCACTTAAAAGAAGGAATTGGAAAAGCTGTTAAATATTGAAGATGAAACTTAACATCAATTTCTTTTAATTAGTTTGTTACAATGATATAAAGTGGTGATGAGAATAAATAACACAAAAATTTACCACAGAAAAAAAAATGCTGGTTCTATACACCAGTAGTTCTTAAAGTATAGTCTATGATAATCCCTTTCCAGCTGGTTGCCCAAAAGGACAGGCTTTTATCTTTATTTCTAAATGCTAAATCATATATATGTGAGGCAAAGTTGCAGTGTTTTCCAAAAATCACCTTTCCAAAAAACGTCAGAAACAGGAAGATACACCAAAATGGAGGCAATGTCTGCTATTCAGACTTAGACGGGCAGCACTGAAGGCAAGCATAAGTAGGAGGAAATCCTGTTCTGTCAAATATTCACCTTATCAAGGAGTAAACCACCCAAAAAAGGAGATTTCCATAACTTTTTCCTCATCAAGAGGAAAAGGCCTCCACTGTGTTAGAGGACATTTATAACATTCAGAATATTAAAAGTCCTAGCCCTGATTGAATACACTTGTTTGATCTTAAGTATAACCAACCCTTTCACAGCACCACTTCCTCTTGTCAAGCTGGTCTTACCACCTCCACCACTCTCACCAACTATGCTTGAGGTTCACAGTAGCAGCCAGGGAAACGCTTCCAAAAGGCACATGCTGTGATCCCTGGATCCTCAGTATCAGCAGCCTCACTCCACAGATCTGTTCTTATTATGCCACATTCATGCTAATGTAGATACAGCCTCTCTCAGCTTCCTGGCCCAACACCTCAGTGAAGCAAACCCGAGCCTAGCAACTTCCTAATGCATGGTTATCTACTAGTACTCGAAGTCTAGAACAGATTAGCCATAAAACACATTGTCATAGATGACACAGACTGAATTATAATGGGCTTTTGCAGGCTGGAAATGTGAAAAGCACCATGAAAAAGTCAAGTGTACCAATTGTAGCTTCTTTTCAAGTGAATGGAGAGAGAAAGCTGGGTTCAATCACTGGAAGTGCCTGCTTCGGGCAGTTGCAATAAGGAGGGATAAATCACTCTTGCGAGGCAGGTATTTCCCATCAGGGTCTGTAGAAGGAATAGATGCCTAAAGTTGGGAGAAATACATCCACATTTTGCAGAATCTGAAAATCTTTATTTGAATCCTAACATGCTGTGTGCTTAATTTGGCCACTTCAACCCCCCCTTTTTTTTGATAACTTTTTAGTTTAAATGTATATACAAAAGCAATGGGCTTAGTTATGGAAAATAAGAACATAAAGAGGTATCCTGAGACAGTTTTCAAATGGAAATGAAAAGCAGAATTCATCAAGCAAATTAGTTATGTCAACCCATCTGCTGAGATTTAGAAGTAACATATGTAACAATGCTTCCCTACTCTTTCACATAGCTCATACACTATGAATCCGGCTCCCTTTGTGTTCCTTTGTTTTCCTTTGTTTTGTGCTTGTCATTGTGGTCATTTTAATAAGTCTTCCTTTTTTTGCTACTCTGAAGCTTTGGGGGGGTTTGTATGGAAAATCTTGTGTTATGTTGAATGCCATGACGTGCAGTCTTCCAAAGAGCGATTTTAGGGACTAAATGTATAACTTACAAAAGTGATCAGTTACATGACATTCCATTCTATTACATACCTAAACTGGATTCTTTCCTATTATAGCCTACATTTTCTAGTATCTAAATTGCCTTCATGCTGACTTGCACTGAATTACTGGCATGTAATTTACACCATTTATGACACCACTAAATTTGGCTCAAGCCAAGTTCCTGCAAGTGGCAGCATGCTGTGCCACAGATAGATTTGCTGGGCTGGACCAGATGGTAAAATTCTGTTTTGCAGTTGTACTGGGGGCTGGAAGTGACAATACAAGAAAACAAAACAAAAAAATCCTCACAAGAGAGAGATTAGGAAACACTATGAACAAGGAAGCACAGTTAGAAGACAGATTAACCCTATTTATGGATCCTTTTAAATAAGGAGATCCTATTTTCCTACAACACCTCCTTAGAACTGAGTTTCATTTATTATAACTTAAGTAGAAGTTATACAAACAGGTAGTATTAGTTCAGTGAGGCGATATGAATAACGGCTATTAGGCAAATCCTATCTTTCACTGAATAACTGTGGGAAAGAGGGGAGAAGAGACCACCCTGGCTTAGGTTTGTCAGTGCCTAGGCACAGGAGGTTTCTGATTCCTAATGGAGGACTTCATATACGCAGTAAAATATTTAAAGTTTTCTTATTCTGTTACACAAAGTATGCAAGCTCAGTGACATAACTTGTATCTGAAATTGCCAACATCTGAAAAAAAAAGCAAAACAAAGATATAATTCGGAATTAAAATAAGTCGGAAAATAAATTGAAAACTCATTTCCTTTTGTTAACCGAAGTAGTATAGCTATTCTTATCTGCTTTAGCAAAAGGATAACAGATCTCCTGTTCCAGAAATTAAAATACCTATTGTATATGCGTACTTCAAATATCCAAAGTTCCTTAAAAGCAAGAATAAGGAACTTGGTGTGTATCTCACAGGGCAAATTCAGGTGAAGGTGACCCATGTTGATTTGCCTTGGTATGCAAAAGGTATAAAAGAGATTTTAGATTTATCATTCCTGCAAATAAGAAAATATTAACAGGCTTGTGTTCTCATTCCTCTTGTAAAAGCCATAGTTCTACCAACTAAAAGTACAGTACCACAAAGTAATTCATGTCTAGGGAAAAATGTCAATTTGGAATTCAATAAATAGAGCTCCTACCACTCTTGGATTCAAAGAGCGATTTATGTACATTGCGGTCCAATACAGGTTTTGTTGAATTTGACTAATTTCTCCAAAAGAGTATATATCACAAAAGAAGTGTTTTGGTTTGCTTAGCTTTCTTGAGCAGAAGAGATAACAATTTTGAATCAGATTCTGTTGCGAACTCGGGGTAGTTTGTCATTGTCACCAGTATTAAACTCATTTTGTAGCATTACACAGTAAGCACTAAATGATGTGTGAAAAATAAAAATACAAATAAAAGAAAGAAGAATGCTTGCATTCTCATAGGAGAGAGTTCATAGACAGCTGGCTGCTGGGGTGGTATCCTGCTGTGCTAGACAACTCATGTGATATTACTTTCCAATAAGAAAAAATACCTATGAGGTTCGGAGGTCACAGGACAGGAGAAAACTCCTACACTAATCATGTTTCCACTTTCAGGACCATTTTTTTTTTCCCCCAATATTCTCCCTCCCTTAACCTTTTTCTTCCCTCCATGCATTTCTTTCTTTCTCTTCGTTACAGCATTCCTTGTAGTCAGTGCACTTGTTTACTAGAGTGCATTAGGATAGAAAGGTCTTCCATCTCTGCACTCAAAAAACTTTGCAGCTAACAAGCACAGAACTTATAAATAGTATGTTTTAAATAAATCTTTAGGAAGACTGGTTCTCTTTCCTCATTTCTTCAGTCAGAGAGACTATGGACTGCTGTCCAATAGGAACTGAAGTGAATTAAAATGGCTATATATCACTTTCAGGATTCATGCAGAAGCATTATGACATAGAGACAAATTTACTAAACAAAGGAAGTCAGTGTCTCTTTTTCACCTATGCTGTTTTTCCCAGGCTAAAAATGAAGCAAATCACAAAATGTGTATCCTACATAGTGATTGTTGAAAAATGTCACTTGCTTGGCAGAAACGTTCACTTCAAAATTCCTCCCTGCAAAGTCATGTTATTTTGATAACTAAAACAATTTGTATTAATTTTTTCTTTCTTTAAAGTCCCTAAAATCCACATAAAAAAAAAAAAAAAAAAAAAAAAAAAAAAAGATAAAACCACATTTATTTTCCCTATTGTGCAGGAGATATAATATGAACAAAGCTGTCAGCAAGTAACTCTTTCCAGCAATTGCGCAGTTTGCAATTTCCAGAGCATAAGGGTAATATAATGGTGCCAGGTCCTGCCATACTACCATAGCTCCCACTGTATTTTGTGGAATTTGTTATTAAATATCTAAAATAAATATTTATTATATTTATTCTGATATTTTTATTGCAGTTAAACCATTTTAGTCCTGTAAATCAAACAGATTTTTGTGGACACAAAGGAACCTGGAACTGAGAATATCTTTTTGTTAAATGTAGAAACCATCTCATCATTTAAGTTTGTGGACACTATATGGTTATTTTAGAGAAAGAATAGAATAAATATTGCTTTTTTTAAATTTAATTTTTTTGGTCTTTATATTAGAAGATACAAATTTTATCTTTTATTCCTTTTTTTTTTTTTTTTTCCCCTGAACATCCTGAACAGGCTGAACTGATTTTTGTACAGTACCTGGATAATATTGTGGTGATTTGAGCTCTGGAAATTCAAAGATGCAGCACATTCATGGTCATAAAACAGGCAGACTATACTTGCCTAAATTATTAATCCACAATCCACAGAAGACTTCCTCTACTTCCCACCAGAAAACCTTCCAAGATGCTGAACTGATCAGAATATGTTGCCATACTCAGACAAGGGCTCTCAATGTGCAAATTTTAACTATGCCTCTAATGTACTATGCAGCCTTCAGAAATCAAAATCATTGTGGCTGGGCTGAGCAAAACTGCTAATAAATATTAAAAAAAAGAAAAAAAAAATGTACCAAGAAACCTGAACAAATCTTTTTGGAAACAGAGCAAACTTTGAGAACTATTTGTTGTAGTTAAGAACACCACACATATACATGGAGAGGACAGGAACAAAGGGAAATACAAAGAACACATTCTGAATTTACATCATTATTTTTACTTCTCCCTCTCATTTCAGACATGAAAAAAAAAAAGTGGTCAGTCAGCACAAAATTAATATTTTGTCAGCAATTATATTAGATAGATACTATATCTTGTACTAACTTTCTGCTCCTTTTCTTAAAATGACTTCTCTATAAGAATGTGTGTGTGGGAGAAGGATATTCAGAAATTACTTTAAAGATGTATTTCATATTAGAAAATCCCACACAATTCTTTCTAAGAGGTGGCTGGAGTTATAGATACATAATCAACAACCTTACTATGAAGTCTTTGGAAAGAACATTGGTGCCTATGTTCCTTTTAGAATATTAGAAAACTCAGAATTCCAAATACTGAAATGTTACATTTTGCATTTAAAGACAAAGTAATATTAAGACAAAAACTTCTATGATTATAGGAATATAAGAAACATCACTGTCAAATGTAATCCCCAAATTAATATTTTCTGTATAAAGAAATGGTAGCATAATGGGTTTGCATCACACTTACTTGATCTTTTACCTAAAGTGATAACATGAATCTCATCTACTTTTTTTTTTTGTAGTTATAGTAGCTTACAGTATAAGACATGCACTTCCTACTGCTGACTTGACATGCTGCAGAAAGCTGAGAGCAAGCATTTCAACTCTGCAAGTTTGCCTATATTTTCAAAAAAAAAAAAAGTCATCCGAGTCTTTCTTTGGAGCTTTTCACATGTACAGCAGTGAAAGCAGGACTACCATTTGTGTGGCAAGAGACATGAAGAAACTAATTTCTAAATGCACAGTCCGTGCTGTTCAAACAGTCTCTACAACCTTTAAAATATTGTATCACAATCTGAAGGTATACTAGTCTCATAGGGAATAGTTTTGAATTCTACTATAATTCTCTTTACACTCGAAATAAAGAAAGAAGGGAAACACTTGTAAAGATACAATGTTTCAAGAAATAGGGTAAGGTGCAGGCAAAAAAAATGCCAACCAGCAGAGATAGCTACAGAGGATAACAGGAGTATGTGAGGCACAGTGAAGAAGGAAGACCTAGATTTTTCAACATGCCTTGTAAAATAGCCTTTACATTAAACAAACTGATGAATTATATAAAAAGTCCTTCAGTTAAAGAGATGCAAAGCAGCTACAAGTAGAAAAATGCTCCATAAAGAAACAAGGACCATGCTTAATAAAGCTAAGGATTTTCTGCTTTAATCTCTATGGAACAAAGCTCCAGTCAGAATTTTTGTAAGGGAGTACAGCACAGGTTACCTAGTATGTCTGCTCACATCCAGTGCTAGCACTAAGCATTTATTATAGGTATTACAGGAACTGTATAGACAGGAAGCATTTCTGGCAGGTTTCCTCTATTCAAATTAGTTTATTATCCAAAATTGTTTTTCTGGAACTAAGAAAAAATGTCAGAGTTATCACTACTAAGGCAAATGTTAAGCAATAACAATGCACACTATATCTTAAGTGATATTGAGCACATTTTCTTTACAGCAAAAGAAGCTAACACCTCTGATGTTTCTCATTAGAAACTCAGAAATCTTCACCAGAATTTAGGGACTCCAAAAACTACACAACCATTAAAACAGTTTACAAAACTTATGAAACTAACTTCCCCAAATAAAAAAAAATAACCAAACCAGATAGTCCCACAGGTTTAAAAAGACCAAGGAATTAATCTGTCACAGTGCTCATTGGGACCCCGATATCCTAGTTCTTCTTGGGACTGCTATTTTTTATTGTCACCCGTCAGTATCCAATCTATCATTCATCCAATACTCTTATTTCTTCATCTTACTGTCATTTCTACACTATCTCCAGAAGACTCTGGGCTATAAACAGCTGACCTCTATCCATATTTGCTAAGCTCCAGAAGCCATCGTAGCCTCGGGAAGGATCCTTCTCAGTAAGCACTGTAATTTGGAGTATTTTCATCCTCAGAGCCAAACATACTCCAGAAAAACAGGGGTAGTGCTTACTGGATATGTTATCTGAGGAAACTCATACTACGTGCTGTGTAAAATCTCCTTACTTTGGGTATGTGATTGTCCATTGCCATCAACAAACCAGTGCAGGAGGAAAGAAAAAAAAGTCTTCCGTAGTAGATCAGCCTACTTTTTTATTCTAGATATTCCCTTTTTTATTTATGCAATACTGGCTTGAAGGCAGAATATCACGTCCATTTATTTCTTACTGTGAATTATCATTTAAAAGCCTTTCTTCAATAGTAAATTACCTATCCCCAGAATAAACACAACCCACATGACATGGGTTAATTGAAAGGATATTTCCTCAGGCACTGATGTCCACTGTGGTGGAGCATTTTTCTTGTCAGCACTGTTGAATGGATGGTCTTGAGAAAGAGAAATACATAGTAAATACCCAGTGAGAAGGCAGACAAATGAACACAGGCAGAAGCTGGGAGCAGGACAGTATCTGAATAGCTAATCAGTTCAGGAGTACTACAGTGAAAAACCCTGCTGAGTTCTTTCCCTTGTGTGCAGCAGTTAGAATAACATTCTTTAGCTTTTGAGGTTTCCTTGATGAAAACTTTTTACTAGTGTAGATTTCCAGGCCATGAATGATTGAAGATTCTTCCTTAAATGATACACAAGTAGCACATATTTTTAGTGTCCCTAGAAGATTGTACCCTCACAGCATTTTTCAGATAACAGGTAGATAATCTGATTTACACTACAGTGGAAGCAATTCTAAAGTCGTTTATCAGACTCCCATTGAGAGGCATTGAATCCTCTCTCTTTTATAGATGTGTGGCAGATTTCTTATCCTTTGTACAACTTTCTAAAGTTTGGCACTTTTATGCAAATGGTTGAGGAATTTGCTCCGATATAGCAAGCTGATGTGGGCTGAGAAGCTCAGTAAATTAATTCACTTCTTGTTCTCTTCTGCACATCCAGATGACTGACTAGCTTCTTTTAGATCATTTGGCCACACTGAATAAAATAGTGATGCAAAGCCTTTGTTCAAGTTTGGTTTTGAATTAGACTGTTATTTGGCACAACTATCCATGAAGTAGTAGCAGCTAAAAACAGTAGTATGAAATACCTTACAAGAAAATACCATGAAAATTAGCCAATAAGAAGCTGGATGCCACAGCACTCTGGTCTTAGTAATTGACTGCATGGACCGAGAGTGGCAAATATTTGTCTAATACTACCGCAAGCAACCACAGACTCACATTAAGAAATAGAGAAAAAACAGCTGCAACTTGACTTCCAACCCTGTCAAGGATTTATTCACTTGTCTCAGTGCTGGGTTCATGATTTTTCTTCTAGTGACAAAAGCGATAAATAGTAGAAGAAAGGTTTTCAGTATCTGCAACAGAATGCAACAGGACAAAAGCTATTAAGAAAGAAGGACCAAAAGAGGATGGTTGAGCTACCTTCTTTACTTTCTTTCTTGGAGTTTAAGGTTCGGTCGTCTGGAGATTTTTCTGGTGTGAAAACTTTGTTGTAGTTCCCTTTTACTGGACCGTATTTTTAGGATCTGATAAGTGCCTGGAATCTGGCAGCACTTATGGTTTTAATGACTGTTTAAAATATTTAACAATGCAAAAATGTATTTATTTTATCCCATTAATTTTAGGGAACACATCCTGTCAAATGTGTCTGGGGGGTTATACAAACACAGCGAATTGGCACATGACAGCTCCTTTTGAAAAGTACACAGAGATGTCAACGTTTCACAAAAATCATGTGCCCTCAGACAATAGTGAATCATCTCAGCTATGGGCAACTGAACAGTGCTTTAGGAGTTCAGCAGGCAGCCTAAATACTAGAGTCTGCAATCTAAAAGATTGCAATGCCTGCAAAACTGTATATTCCTACACAGATTTACCACACACAGTCTGAAGGGACTGCTGTCCCACAGAACCTCTGTGTCACATAATACAGATGTATCCCAGACCTGCCCGGGCACCCAGTGCCTGAATACAGCCCTGCTGTTGCTCATGATAGTGATCTACAATGTCCTGAAACAGAGAAAGCTCTGGAGTTGGATTTTTTCTAATTATTGTACTGCTATATCATACAGGTAAGGATTCTGAATTGTACTTTGTGTGCCCTGGGACTGTTTGCAGCAGTCTTTAAGGTATATATGACCACTTTTCCAATCATTACCCCAAGAATATCCCCATTACCGACATGCAGTGTTTTGTTTATCATCCACATAAGTGTTTCAGCTAGACTGCCTCGTGCTTGTTTTCAATCATGAGTGAAATAGATACAATATAATGAATTTATCTAATTTATCAGAGAAGTACTAATTGTACTAATTATTAAGAATCACCCAGGTTAATGAAAAATGAACTTTGATGAAGTCAGGACTAATTTCAACAACTGGTGCCCAGCAACTTCCTCGAGATTTTCAGTCCGCAGACTGTGAGTATAGTCTGTGCCAGATACATCAGTGACGAGCTCCATATGTAGCACAGAATACACTCCATCCTCCTGTTGCACCCAATGTCACCTGCTCCACTGACAGAGCCAACTTCACAACACCTCTCCTGCCTTGAAAGACTGTCATGACAGATGGAACCCAAATTTACGGACTAAATGAACTCACTTAACATTTTGGAGGGATGGTCCATAGAGTAAGGGAATTATATCTGTATATATAAATCAAAAAACAGGAAAAGAAATGGTGATTAATTAAAATGTATTGGAAAATTTTGAACCTGAGCATAATGTAAATGGTATGGAATAAGGGGTAGACATTGTCTTGGTTTTGGCTGGGATAGAGCTAACTTTTCTTCTTGGTAGCTAGGATAGTGCTGTTTTGGATTCAGCATGGGATTTGGTATGAGAAGAATGTTGCTAATACACTGATATTTTCAGTTGTTGCTAAGAAATCAAAATCTTCTCAGTTTCCCACATCCTGCTAGTGCACAGGTGCACAAGAATCTAGGAAGCAGCATAGTCAGAGCAATGGACCCAAACTGGCCAATGGAATATTCCATATCATATAACATCATGCTCAGTATATAGATGAAGGTTGGCCAGAAAGCTCACTCTCTCACTTCTGGGATTGCAGTTTTGGGATCGATAGCTGGGAATGGGCTGGGCAATCGCATTGTGCATTACTCATTTGCATTTTCTACTATTATTATTACTATTATAATTTTATTTCTTTTATTAAACTATCTCAAACTATGAGTTTCCTTACTTCTACCCCACCCAACCTCTCCCCCATCACCCTGGCAGAGAAAGGTGAGTTACTGGCTGTGTGGTGTTTGGCTGATGGCTGTGTTTAAATCATGACAAACTGCACAATCTGGTTATCGGAGTATGGCTGCTTCCCATCTTCAAATTCTTGTTCTGTTAAATATTGTCTGTTTATGGGTTGTGTAAAAAATAACAGGCACTACCTATCTGTATATAACTGAATATTGGTAGGCTAAGCCTTGGGGTGATTTAGACCTATTTTTGTGGCATCTTCCTTAAATTTGCTCACAGATTTGCTTCATAGGCACTTGGAAATGACCATTATGAGTGCAACACAAATCTCTAGAGAGCTTACCCTGAATGGGCTGGCTTCTTCCAGTCCATAAAACTGCAATAATATGACCATCATGGAAAGATATACCAATGCATTGCACAGTGACTGCCAACTTAGGCCATGCCAGCAATGGGCTCTGTAAGAACCTCTCGCATTACTTGAGGAAGTGGGAAATCAAAAAACAACAGTTAAACCTGACAGAGATGGTATGATACATTCAAATATAGCTCATTACTTTCTCAGCACTGTTAGACAGGCCAATGAAGTTCAAGACTACAGCTCTAATAAAGAGGCATAGAGCAATGTACTATGATTCACTTCTTACCGGCATTTTGCTAAAAAGGTTCAATCTTGAAGAGATTTGTGAGAAAGTAGCAAAGCAGGAGTTGTCTCTTCCTGGTAAAAATTACTTTTTAATTGACTAGTTTATATATTTATTCTACTCTCATTTTTTTCTTTGAGTTTAGAAAATATCACTGTTTACCAAAGAGGGAAAACCTTTTATAATACCTGTACACACCATAAAATATAGTTCACAAAGGCACACTGTAAAAGAAATCTTTGGAGGAAACATAATAAGCAAATGCTACTTCTTTTTGGAAGATAAACATTCAGAACAACAAGATTTTATTACAATTACGAATAGTTCTAAAGAAGACATAACTCCTATTTTTGGAAGCACCTATGATAATATTGGTGATATTATACTGAAACCTTTAAAAATCAGTTCATCACCACAATTTTTATTACCTAATGCTATATGACATGGTCTCACTTTGTGACAACTCTGGTATTCATTCATGTGAATTTTTGTTTGGTTTTAGGAGCTCTTCATACCTCTCTCATTTCTGTACTTGGCTTGACTAAGCTTATGGGAAGGACTGAGGGAGACAGTGCTAACTGTGGGGTTTAAAAGATGAGACCAAGGTTCCCCAGGCTGTGCAGAGCATCAGGCAGATGATCCCATTATGTGAACATTGGTTTTCAATGTCTTTCAGAAAAGATTTGAATGCACTCAATTTCAATTCTAAAATAACTAAAACTCAACGAAGTAACACTGAAACCAAAACCATCATGTCTGACATGTTCCACATTCAATGTTAATCTTGAAAACAAAATTTCCATTGCATCACCAAATACCTTCACAGAACACCCAAAGGCAAAAAATATATAGATATATAACCCACATGAACTCAAGTATGCAAGAAACATACTGTTCCTTTTACTTTGAATGGCATCTCAAATCCTACAAGAATTCTTGCTAAAAAAACCTCAATAAGTTCTGTCTTTGAGCCATTTCTTTGAGATTTAGGGGGAAAAAAAAAAATGAGCTTTTCATTTTATTTATGATACATCCATCATTTAGTATAAATATTTCTATGACTTATGGTGGTAAACCTGTCTTGTCAGATTTCATGAGATCTTTTAACAAAACTTTAACTTGAACAGTCTTTTTCATTCTTATCACTAAGACATGGTAAGTTTGAATAAATATGGATATACTTAAAAATTGTCTCAAAATTTTTTGCACTTTAGCAAGTGTGAGCTCTGAGAACTGCCTGTAGTTCAGTTCTAACCTTATTAAGACATGGCCCCATGGCTCTCATTTGTTTCTAAGGTGAATAACAGTTGACATTAGAAGCTCCAAGAATTTTTTTAAAAGGTAACATTTTTAGGCAGCTTAAATGGGGCACGTAATAAAAGGAAATTCTCAAACACCTTGACCCTTTGCATTTATTTCTGGAAGAAGGAGATAATTGAGTGCAACCCCACAGAAATGTAAAAGCTTCCATAATCAAAAAATACATGGCAGTCACGCTTCATAGTTTAGACAAATATTAACTGATTAAAAGGCAAGAAAAAAAGTTGTTTCTATTCTTCAAATACTTTCATAAAAATACAGTCTTTTCATTTGGGGGGATCTATATATTTTTCATGTCTGAACAATAACTGAAAAACTCAGCAGGGAAATTCTCTCCTTAGAGAACAAAAAGATCCATTTCCCTCATGTCACACTCTCACAAACTTAAAATTCATTGCCAGGTCCCCAACATCGGTTAGTGTACATTAGTGCAGGTCACTAGAAGGCACACAGAGGTAAGCTATCAGTGCTGAGAATACAGTAGCCAGAGTGTATGTGTTTTAGGGATTTTACTTTGGAATATTTATATCCTGAGTCTATGACCTGAATGCTCATTAATGGTTGAAGCACATCAAGTTAGCTCTTTGAGCACATCTTCTAATTTAGTTTTATCTGACGGCAAACCAGCTGGCATGCTCTGAAACAAAAGCATTGGAGATAATTAGGATAGTCTCTTCAAAAGCATGAATCCTGATCCAAATTAAAGTCAGATTCATGTATACCACTCATCCCTAATTTAGCAAAGGCAAGCATCACTAAAAGTGAGCATACTGAATTTTAAACTCCTGAATTTCTAGACAAAGGGGTGACCAGATGAATGAACAATGTACTCTTTTGAATGTATGATTCTTATTTCAAGTGGCTACAGCCCTCTGCCACCTTCTCCTTGCCCTTTATCAAATACCCTCATGGTTGATGCAATGATCATTCACTAAATGTCCAGACTTGTTTTGTAATTTCTAATATTTTATTAGTAATATCACTACAGCCCAAGTTTGAAAATGCTGAGTCCAGTTTGCTGCTACAATTAAGACTAAAGATTAATGTATTAACTTCAGAGATTACTGCTGAGAAATATATAAGCATTTAGTTCAAATTTTCTTAATCACAAAGCTGTACGTTCATGTTGATATGGATTTCCTTTTTTATTTCATAACTGTAGCTCATGAAATGTGTTTTCTGAGCCAGAGAGAAACTCATTCTTCCTTTCTAAAGAGTACTTGCCACCATGCTTTTCTATAATTACTATTATTTCTTTATACTTTGAGAGGTCTTCTTACTATTTGGGGATGTGCTACGTCCAAAGCATATTGGCATTTCATTGAAGCCTGATGTTGAATTCACACACCCTTTACATGGCACAACAATTTTGTGATTATTTCCCCCCCCCTTTTAATCTAAGAAATCTATTGCTACATACACCAAAAATCTCAGGGGCTAGGGGGTGGGGTGGAAGATACAATGAAATGTAATCATGCCCTCAGGAACTGTGTTATTGAATCAGAGCCTAATCAATAAATCAGAAGTACAATATGGAAATAAAAATCCTACCCACACTTGTTCAACTATTTTTCAAATACTTTCCACAGTTCTGGCTCAGTGGAAAGCATTATCCAAATCTCACTAGCAGGAGCAATTGTAGTGGCCACCTAAAGCCTCTATAACTCAGAATAATTGAAGTAACACACATGCAGCTCATTGCATGTGTTTAAGTGTTCTGCAAACACTAGGCTAAATTCTGCTCTTATTTTAAAAGGTTAACTGCAGTCACTGGCATTATCTGCTCAACTGACCCAATGTAATCATCTGATCAGTGGATGAATTATTGTGTGCCTTGCAAAAGCAGAGAGAATACCCTGCCCAAAAACGTAGAAGATGACAGCATTAACATTGGAAACTTGACTGATTTCAAGTTAATCTTCAAATTAACTTGAAATTGTCTTGTTTTCCCTCATGTGTTCAAATTACAGTTTTCTCTAAAGAAAAACTAAATCCACTGGTGGCGACTCATCCACTAATGATTCACAAGTACCATCTACAAAGACTTTTTTAAAGGGAGAAAATGTAAAGTGGAAAATAAAAAATCTTTTGTTTTATGAAATTAATAGGACAATTTCAGTAGTGTAAATGGACCACCTTTAAATCATCTTTGCTCCTATTAACATGCTACACATGAATTATTATCAGACCAGAGCTATTCTATAGATAAATTAATATAAAAAATCCACTATCATACAATTTTAGTCTCCTACTTCTGTGAGTTTTTGTGCTAGCCAGCAGAGCTGACTAACAACCAACAATCAAGAATCAGCAACAATTAACTTTGATAGCCAGGGGGAAGAAGAACACACAAATAAATAATTAGGAAAAAGCACCTTGGCCTCCTGCACGTCTATGCGCACACACACACACAGAAAATACTATTCAGACATTCCTACCATAGAGTGCTGGTTGAGTCTACATTTTTTTATCACTATTATTCAATACTGCTGCTCATACATGGAAACATAAGGAGAAGAGATAAAAAACTAAGAAAAATAAACTTATAGGAAGATAAAAACCTTTTTAGCTGTACAGAAGATTTTTTGCTTTCTCTTTGCAATTTTAAATTAAGATGCTAAGATATATTTTCACCAGAAGAAATGGAAGAATGGGTCTATACATATCACAAATTATGTAAGATATGATTCATAGACATCAGAGCTACATTTTTTTTCTGATGGTAACTACTGCAGGGCGAGATAAGGTAAGTAAGGATGACCTATATGAAGTATTTTCTGGTTAGATAGCATTGTCTATGTGTATAATAACAGCAAAAAAATAACAACCCTCTCTTCAACTACAAATAACAGGATGTGAATTATTGTCCTCATCATCTTTTAGATGCTATGAACTTTCAGAGATATAAACATGAAACTGGATGGTAATTTGGGTTAGAGGGCAAGGAGTAAAGATGGTGCATTCTGTTGCAATTTATCTAAATCACACCACAAAAGACTAAATAGGTATATCAGCAGTGAGAAGGCCTAGAAGTGATGGGTTGTAAAGGTGGTACCCAATCCTGGAGTCAAATGAAGGCTCCCAGATGCCATTGCAAGACAACTTATGAAAAATAGTGTTGCTTGAGTTTGATGAGATTGAATCCACACAACCCAGGAAAGTAATGTGACAACAAAAACCTAGAAAAAATAACTGTTAAACAAATTTATTACTTTCAAAACAAAGAATCAGTTACGTATATAACTTCCTCTATGTTTTTCATACTATGACTTTCCTTGTAAAAAATGTTTAACTAGAAGTTCTTGACTCCCCCAAATGTTTATTTTTTGTTGTTTTGTTGGTATTTGAGAATTTTGAAAATTGTTTTGCTCCCATTTAAAATGAAAATTCAATACTTTTCCCTGTTCTCCACAAAACGATTCCTGACAGAATCAGAGCTGGAGGGATGAAAGCTGCATAGCCTGTTAAACCATGGCAGCCTGTCAGAGCAGATCCAGCAACATACCAGCTACAAGCAAGTCTCTACCAGAACTTCTCAGCCCTGTATTCTCAATGAAAGCAAACTTACATGATCACATCATATGTTCATCTGTCACATGCTCATTCTTAGTTTACTGGTCAAATCACAAACTTTGAAAGACATCTCAAAGGCAGAAAGAATTTTGGTGGGTTTGAGGATTGGGGTTGTTTGGGTTTTGTTTGTGAGGTTTTTGGCAGGGGGTGAGGGGGAAGGGATGGTGTTTGATTTTGGTTTGGGTTTTTTTTCTGAGTTTTATGGAAATCTGCAGATGGATAAAGACAAGAAATCCACAGTGTAAGATCAACTGTTCGATATGTTTTTTCTTGCTGGCCTGTCAGCACATGGATAACCCCAGCCAAGTACAGCTGCCTCCTGTCCAGAGTACAATATGAGACATGAGAAGGAGCAGAGGATCATACACAAGATTCAGGGCACGTCCTGGAGAATGTTGTGGAGGACTGTGAAGGCAATAATGTTGACAAGATAGGAATTTAATGGAGGGATTGATGAAGGAATGAAGTTGCTTCCATAGGAACATAAGACAGATCTCCAGAAAACTAAGCTTCATTAGTTCTGTTGCTTACAAAAGAACACTTTTAACTTAGCCATCACTGTGAAATATTTTAATTACACCTATTTAGGAAGTTCCAATAGAATTCTTGTTGGAGAATGGCTCAGAGACAAGGGTCATGAGCCCACCGAGTAGTTGTATGATCAGAGCCTGTTCTAAGGGCTGATGCTGCCTCGCTGGTGCTGGGCCTCACTAGGGTTTGCCTGCAGCTGCTCGCAGCTGCTGATACAGGAAGAATGTCAAGGACGCTTCGGCCTTGTGTACCGTGGTGTGTCGAAAACAAGTTAAGAGGAATTAGAAATAGTGGCATGAGAAACTTAGTGTTATGAAAAGCTTGTGCTGTTAGCTAACTGCAAGTAGGTGGACCGTGTGAATACGACCTTTAGAGCTTAAGCCAATCAGCTAGTGACTAGTAGGCATAATAATTAGCGTTGTCTGTATAAATATATGTACCCTGGACCAATAGAGGGATACGATATGATATATGACGCTCTATCACCCACATTAAATCCGTCTCGGCGTGTCATTCTTCTGCGGCTCCGCAAATTCTGATAAAACCTTTTATCAAACACTGTTGATGAATTGCAAGTAGTTTGGGCTACTGTAGGCACCAGAAACAGCAAAGAAAAAGGAGCATGAGGTAGCTAATATTACATTATTAATTTCTAAATTCAAGCACTTCCAGTGATTAAACATGTTTCAATGGTGAATACACTTCTGACATTTGCAATCATTTAATTGATAATTCATCAGTAGAAATACATTACTGTTTCTTGAATGCTGCCTGGGTCATAAAAATACAGAAACACAAAGGTGGTTGAGTTAAATCAAAGTTCCATCTTCATAATGCCCTACTTTGACAGAGGTCAAATGTGAAGGTCCAGAGATTAACGTGCAGCAAAGGAAGTCTGTACATTGCTTCCTCGCATGTACTTTCTAGAATTGGTTTGAAGCCTGATATTTTATCCTTAAAGAACAGTGTGAATGGGTGGGACAGCATTTCTATAGAGGTCCAGTATCATTAAAAAAACATGGGATATTTCCCAACTATCAACCAAAACTACTTGCTTCTGTGAAATATTTTAAAGGACAAATGAAGAAGTAATGGACAAGCAATTTGCAGTAAGAATACGAGTGGGGTGATAAAATGGATCTTCTAAGACAAAGTAGGATGAGCTCCTTTGAGATAGGAGAATGTGGAGCTCATTACTGGAGCAGTGCCTGATTGAAGGAGAAGAATCTGTATAGCCAAAAAGAATAACAATATTGCTATGGTCAAGTTAATTCTTTCCAATTTCTAAGTTTGCCATTATGTTCACAGCTCAGTTTTGCTACAAGCTAGTTTCCTAATAATGAAAGGGACTGCTGAAAAGAGGCTTTCTTGTGATATTGAATACACAAAACATCTAACAGAGGTCAACTAGAAGTGAATATTGGGGTGTCTCTTAAGACAGAATTAAGAACTGTGTTGAGACAACTTATTTCATAGTGTGAGGAAGTTATCTTCACAAAGTATTCTAAGATTATGAGATTTTTTTCAAACTCAAAAACATTTTTATTTTTTCTTGAATAGCAGCTTTTATTACATTAGTGTAAGTGCAACAATAATGAATAGAAGATTGTAAACAGCATGCATAAATTGCCCTGTGTAACTAGCAATATGGCAATGACAAAACATCAAAGAGTGATAATGATTGCTTTTTGTTTAAACTATTGTTCATGAACTTGCAGGAAAATTATTTTTTTCAACCATAAAGGGGCATCAATACTAATGCCTAAAATGGTAGGAAAGATGCTTATTTTCTCACTTTTTCCTGTTACAGAATGGCTGTGGAAAAATAAAACATCCCTGTTTCCCATGGCACTTGGGGGAGGGGGGGGGGGTGGGGGGAGGGGTGGGGGGGGGGGGGGGGGGGGGGGGAGGGATTCCAACTTTATTTTCCACTCCCTGCAATGCCTTCAGCCACCTACAACATCAGCTTAAAGTGAATAGGTAGGGCACAGCATAGGTGCTATGGTAGAGAAGAACTTCCTTTCCTATGTATGTAAATCAAGAACTAATTGAACAAGCAAATCATGGGGGAGGGGAGAGGGAGGAAATAACCTGATCAAATAGTTTTTAGTACAAGGCATCATTTATCACGGGGCGGGGGGGGAAGGGCAGGGGGGAAGACTTCCTAACCTGCACAGCCAGAAGTGACAGCAAATGTTTATATAGATAGAATGTCCTGAGAGTTTCATGCTAAAGTCATACTAAAATAAATAACTAAACAATATTTTTTTTTTTTTTTTTTTTTTTTTTTAAGTAATTGAAAGGACATCTAAATATGTGTTATAAGAAGGACTCAGTCTCCAACTGGAGCTAATAGGCAGGTGGCATATTATCGAATAAAAGCCAAATCTGCACTTACTTTTATCTGCCTCAGTAGATAGACACTCATTTCGTGTAGCAGGATTTTCCCTTTCATTTCCTTCTGTAGTTGGTAATATGTTGAACGATGTATGTAATAGAAGTTGGAGATTTTCACAAGTTTGAATTCAGGAGCACAAATCACAGTAGCAAAGAGATTAAGAGGCAAACTGACTGGTATTCTTGAAAAACTCTCTTTACTTATCTTTTGTGGAGCAAGGTCTCTCACTTTGCTTTTATTGTTACTGTTTTATCTTGGAACACAATTCTTTTTGAAGCTTAAATAGTTTTGCAAAGGCAGACTGTCAAGATTTATGAATAGGTTTTCCAGGTACTCTTATGCCACTAACAAACCTTGTTAGGATAGCTTTCTAAAACTTTCAGTGGATCCAAGTGACAGAACAACAATGACATAGAAGGAAAACAATTAACTGTGGAAATTAAGGGAGTAGATTATTTGTAAATAATCATATATACTTAGGCCCTCAGTCCAGATGCTAGACTCCTTTTCTTTCAAATAGTCCAGCCATTGGAACTCTACCCAGCCAAAACCGTAACAGATATTAACTGTGAGGAAACTGAGAAAGATACAACAGCATGAAATGTTAATATGTAGCACTTCTTTACTTCAATTGAAGGCTTCCTTGGTTACTTTGTGTCTTAACACGATCCAATTCTAGTCCACAAGGAATCAAATCATTATGGAAATGCAAAAATACCCCAGAAAAAAAATGAGCTAAGATATAGATTTAATTTAAAATCTCATTGTTAGTCCATATGCTCAAGGTACTATTTTATAGCTCTGCAAATCCTGAGTATTTCATGACAGACCTAGCTGTCTGAGAACTGTGCCCTTATAAGAAGGTAAAATAGTGGCACAATCAAGTACTCAAGAATCTTTCACCTCTGCCATCCTGTCTTTAGTTAATTTTGCCATCTGCAATGTCACTCGGCTTATAGAAAATAGACGTAACATAAAAGAAGAAGTTAAAGCTTATCTTCTAGAGAATCAAAAGATGCAGGATTTCAAACTATCTGCTTTCTAATGGAATATCTGATGCCTTGCTTCTTGCAGGTTCTTAGAGTTAAAGGCTGTAACTTTTTTTTTTTTTTTTTAAACGCATCTTATTAAACACGTGGAGGTAGAGAAAGGAATACTGAGAGTTGATTACGGATATACACTTAATTGAGTACAACTTGTCCTCTCAATTCTCTTAACATTTTTTCCCAGCACTTTAAAAAATACTGTTTTATTTCTATGTAATATATAATTCTCAGAATTGTGTGGTGACTATTTGATCTCTCTCCAGAAGTTTTTCTGAAATCTTGAGTGGTTTTAAGACAAATATACTTATGGTGAGAGTACCATGTATTTAGTTGGAACGCTCCTTGTTACAGAAACAAGATTAATCAAAAACTCAATTACATATACAGATTAAGATGAAATCAGAGTGCTTTGAATCTTCAGACATTGATAGAGGTACTTACTGATTTGTCTGTCTTCTGTTTACTGTAAGCATTACGTTTCACTCTTCATTCGGTTTTGGTTGGTTGTTTTTTTGTAATACTGTATTTTTTTCCCTCACATGCAAGGGACCAGAGCAGCAACACCCAAGACCTGGAACCATCATATGTACCAGGGCAACAGTTCAGTAACAGGAGTCAACACAGAGACTGAGCCTCAAGAAAAGCAGCTGGAGCCAGAATAAAAGTCAGGAAGTAAAAACCTAGATGAAAGCAACAACCCTAGCACTTAATTTTTGGATAACCAAGGAGCAATTGTTAATTGTGTTCGATGGATCTGTCTCTCTCTGCAACTCAGAGCACCTGTGTTTATAAGGGCCTTGGCTGAAAGGGTTTGATCATACGGCATTGTACAGAGAAAAGAGCACCAGATTCTTCTCAGAGGTGCACAGCAATAAGACATGAGGCAATGGACACAAGCTGGAAATTCCAACTAGGAAATTCCTATTAGATCTCAGAAAAGTCTTATCTATTTATTTTAACCATAAGAGTGGTCAAATTCTGGAGCAGGTTCTGGGATCATCACCCTTGGAAGTTTCAAGACATGCACTACACAACGATCTTATTAAATCTCTTTGAGCAGGTGGGTGGACTAGATGACCTTAGTGGTACCTTCCAGACCAGATTATTCTATAATTCTAAAACAGAGCATACTTTATATCAAAACCATAAGAAGTAATAAAAAACATATCATAAGCAACATTTAAATATTTACCCCAAGCTCTAAAATATGCATTCAGGAAAAGATATCTGTAAATAAACAGCAGCATCATCTTATGAATCCCACTAACATTGCAGCTCGCTCTTATAAGGAAAAAAAATAGTCAAGGTACTACCAGAAGACTTGTGTGTGAGCCACAGTTTATTGCCTTGTGGTCCCTTCTCAATTTCTGTTTGTGAGAATATGGATACCTCAGCTCAGTCGTCAATTTGATAGCATTCCTGTATCAATAATACTTGCTTCCCCTTATTTTGCTTTGGTTAAGCTTCCTCTATCACAACTCAGAAACTGTAATCAAGGATGTGAGACAGCCCCAATATCCAAATTAATATTAATTCCTGATAAATTTTAGTAAAAGCAGCTTCTACACTTTTTTCACACACTTTCAAGAGGAGAAATTGTATGGTGCCTCTACAGATTACCCAGCATCAGAACGTACAGACAATACCAACACCTCAAAATTTAGGACAGTTGTATTATTCTGATATGGTAGTTAGTGACATTATCCCAGTTCTATGTAAAGCCTTTTCTTGAAGCCTGAACTGGTTCGGCATTTTCTTTAGTTATCAAACATCATTTGTGTTGCAAAACGTTGTTATTTCTGTTAAGTGACATAATCCCCATAGAATGAGGATTTACCCTCGAAGAACCTAAGTGTCATCTTAGGTTCTTGTAATAACCAGATGGTTCCCTCTTCTTGAATTAAATCTGGCTAAATCATTTCTACACTTCAAGTGTTTTGGTTGTATCATGAAGGACCACGTCCCTTGTTCACTTCTTTGTCTCCCTTTATGTAGAAAAGGCTTCAAAACACTCACTAAAAATCAGAAGCCAGAATTAAAATTATTCACACACCATTTCCACTTAATTTATATATGGGATTGTATCAGCTCCTGTCCCTAGAGCAGAAAAAGTAAAAGTATCATAATAGAAGTGAACAGCAGCCTTGAAATAGACAGTTATACTAAGAACCATTCAGTAGGCTTACTGTAAAGCAACTTGTGCATGCATTCAAGTCTATAGCTGTATACAAGTTAAAATTTTAGTTCATCTAAATATTAGCACACTTTTGAAGGAAAAAGTATACTAGTTTTTGACCATGAGACACGTGTCTGTGCCAAAAAGTCTCACAGTGCCCAGCATTTTTTGAAATGAAGGGTCATTCATTTATTGCAAGTAAAGCAAGCTGGTCTCTGCTTGCAGAGAAGCAGTAGGAACAAAGGGAGCAACCAAGTGTGCCAAAATAATTAATCTGACCTACAGTCCACTCTCACATGCTGCAGGTGTAGAAATAGAGTATGTGCAGGGTGATGCAGAGCAGCAGTGAGCAATATGGAGGGAAATAAATAGATTTCCTACTGCCATGTAACTTACCTTTCTTCTGTGCAGGCTCCCATTTAAAGAAGAAAAAAAGTAGTTGGTTTTACTCCAGAATTTTTTCACTTCAAGACAGACAGTATTTCATGGATCTACTCATAGCTGTAGCTTAGAATAGGTGTATCCTCAGCTGCTAAGACATCAGGTCATTCATTTCATCAGAAACAGATTTCTCTTCCCAATTCTCTCCCCGTGAAGATGAGGCAGTGATAGCACTTTGAGGTCTGGCACAATACCCAAGATTCCACCTCTTCATTTTCCTTTACATGCCAAGTTTTATTTGGGTTTGGTTTTACAGTGTTCTTCAGCCTGTAGCAAGATTGGTGCTTTCTGTTATTTAAATATTTTCTTAGCAGCACTCACACTTCCTTCACCAACTTTCTGATGGACTTGTGTGCGTCTGTCTGAAAGCATGACTACTGCTTGAGTAAATAATTAACATTATCTTTAACATTAATTCATCTAAACTGGTCTTCCCAACTCCTCACTGTTTGTGATATTCTACAGGATAGTAGAGGTGGATGTAGGATCATAGATATTCCATTTTGTTCTTAAGAACTTTAGTCCAGTGCAACCCTCTCATACAAGCAAGCAGTATGAAATCAAAGCCTTTTTTTTGGTGAGACCTAAGAGACAGTCCAACAATGATTCTTATTCTCCTTGAGCTCATGAAAAGCTAGAAGTACTTCAGAAGGTAAAATTTTCACCCAGTGAAAGAGAGGAGGGAGACTCAGCAATGAGGGCAATCAAACACGTGACAGAAGAACCGTAGCTGTTAAATGAAACAACAGGCCATAGACCACATTATCAAAACATTACAGATTTCCTTCACATGAAAGGTGTAGATTCCTTTGAACAGAAGAGTCCTTAAATTTAAAAATCAAACATGAATATGATGTTCTCAAATCCAGTCTCTGTCCTTCTCCTTGCTTTCTTGCCTTTTATATCCTGTCTTATATCAAGACCCAGTTGACACTGGGTTTATCTTTCACATAATCTGGAACTTGTACTTAGTGTCCACTTACGCAAGACAGCAATTTGTGTATGTGTCCCCACACGTGCTTCCTTGAAACCATAATCCCATCATAACCCTCCTGGCTTCTGACCACCTTCAGCCCTGTGCCATTACGAGAGTCACTTTACACAAGAGGACATGTATAGGATGATGTTTATCCTTAAATATCTACATTTACAATGTAGTAAATGTCAGTTACAATGACATATGCAAGTTGAGAAAAAGTTTTCTGAAACAGATTTTTGACAAAGACAGGTGGACCCATCATTCTATTTCATTTACTGATTTGGCTCATAGTCATTCCTACCCTCCCAAAGCACATAATCCTTGGTGTTTTGGACCACTGACTGCAGAGAGCTGGCTATGCCCTTCAGGTAAAATTCCCATGTAAAAAAATAAAAATAAATAATAAAAGGATAAGGAAAAAATCTATTATAAGAATGTTCTGAATTATTACAAAGTTACAGACATTCTAGCAGTTTGAGACTCTATGACCCAATAAAGGATCAAGTATGTTATTTACAGTTTGCAGCTATTATAGTAGTTAGTTATATATTTACTTCATTGCATGCATTTCAGTTGTTATACCCATACTACAGTAACACATACACAGTAATACATACTACAGAATTTTAATTGTGGGCCACAACCGACTGCTATAGTCAAAAGACAAAACTAAGGAAAATCCCTTCCTCAAACATCAGAAGTTACTTTAGCATATCTGAACAAATACAGCTGCCCAGTTAAGTTTTGCCCAGCTCCTTCCCTACTACAGAAGCAGTGTCAAAATTCCTACATTCCTACGTAACTGAAGGATGAGACTAAACATAGGCCAGTTTAGGGCCTATTCCCAACAGCCAGTTGCCCTCTAAGTATTATCCCTAATAAACATCATCTAGAGCAATTTTATAATAGGTTTTATTGTTCCCATTATCTTCAGTGGGCTGCAATCACTGTTGATGCCACAGGGAAAAAAAACCAAACCAAAACAAAACCAAACCAACCTCCTTCCCCTTCTGGTGTTTCATATTGCTGTCGTAGTTAATAACTAATTCATAAGGGAACTCAGCACTAACAATCTGTGTGTGCATGTTTGTGTGTGTGTTTCTATCTGCGTAGAGTGGAAAAGCAATTTAGATGTGAGAGATAGTGTAAACTTACTTGGCATTGTACACAAAAATATTTTCAGCTTGTCTGCCTGCAAATGGATCCTAAATAATACAATTCATTCTGAGTGACTGATTATGGGAACCCTGCTCATAAATCCTAAACTTGACATTTTAAAATCAGATTTTCTTTTCATTTTTAAGCAATGAAATATCTTTTCCATCTTGACATGATTTATCGTTTTCTGGATGAACTAGCTTACTAAACAGGCCAAAACCTCTAGCTGCAAGGGCTCATTATACATCATCCTCTATTTACAGCATGCATCCTATTCTTTCATACTTGTCTTAAAGGAAGCAGATAAACATATATTTCTTTTAAACATAAGAGGTTCATTCCTTTAAGATTCTCATTCAATAAACTGCATACAAAAGATGCTACATAATACGTAATCGACTGCATATGGGAGTATGGAGATTGTTATATCTTCCTGTAGTCCCTATCAACTTGAGGAAGACAATGATTATTTTAACTTTTGTTTTCATATAATAGCCTGTGTGAAAACAGTTGTTCTGGCCTGACCTGTTCCCATAGGCTGTATCTCATCACAGAGTGATTTGCACCTTCACTGCAAGTCTCAACAAAAACTTTTTTGTTTTTACATAGATTTAGAGATTTTTTTTTTCCTACAGAAAACGCAATGTTACCCCCTTTAGAGCCATTCGGAAAAAATTACAAAAAAATAACTTAACCTTGTATGGGTACATACCTGCATCAATTAAAATTGTTCCTATGCCTGAACTTCATGGAATTCCAGAACTTCTGGGTTTTAACAACTCTATTCCCGAGCATCTACTACTGTTACAAAAGTCTTTAATCAAAAAGTTTACTGAAGCCAAGTGAGTTATACAAAATAATAAATCCCATTATACCCAAAGCAGAAAAAACTTGCTTCAAGAAATACTTTAAGAAACTTTGCACATATAGGTCACTATGTTATTAAAGAGAAAAAGCAAAGTACTGTGGCACTGAAGGCTGAATCCACATTTTCAATATGAAATTTATTTTCCAGCAGTTTATAATTTGGCCATGAAAACCTCCTTCAGGCAGAATTTTTACTATGGAGACTTAGCTCAGCCTTCAGGTTCTCTCTGAAAGTCTAAGATCCAGCTCAGACATTAAGAAGATTAGCAGAAATTACAGAAATAATATATATCTCAACTGTAATTCCATAACAAAATCAGTTGCAGCAGGTAGGAACTGATTAAATTGTCAGTGTGCAATTTTTCCAGACTCATTCTCAGATTATCTGTAATTTTCACTTATGCAAATATAACTCTAGACTGGGAAAACACAGTGACCATGGGCCCAACACACTGATTTTTGCAATTGTACATTTGAAAGTTAAGGTTTGTGAGAAATCTGTATACATTTCAGTGGCTATAAAACACATCTACTGATTTTGCAACCAAAAAACCTGAATTTTAAAAACTTCAAGTGTATAAAGACTCCCACGATCCCAGACCTGCCTCTAAATACTAAATTGTCACAACAATCTGCCATGGACACTTACCATTTCTTCTGTAACAGACTGAAATTTTGAAGTGCTCAGATATGTTACCCTAAAAAATACCAGTTTTGCTGTTTAGAGAATGAATGCCTGGATATCTTTATCAGCAAATTATAAGTGAAGAAAGACCACTAAACAGAAGACATGAATGGCCAAAATAAAATATAAAATGCCTAACTCTGTATTCCAGTGAGAATGGGACTTCCTTGGCAGTGTCCTGGTTTCTAACTTTGGTTCTTATGCTGTTGCAGCATGCAATCCAATTAATTTTAAGTGAAAAATGTTGAAGCAGTCCTTGAAATCCAGAAAAACTTCCTCTACTCCTTTACTCTTTTATTTTTATAGCTATCAACAGTATTTTTATACACTTTAAAATTTTAACTGGCTTCTGTAACATAAGGAATTTTTGTCCTCTTTTGGGCTAATCCAAGAATGATCCATTAGCTTCAGTGGGCACTCATAACTAATGTCACTAAACCAGAAAAAAAAAACAACACACTCAACCCTCACTCAGTATACCTGAAAACAACAGTTACTACATCAGAATTCCATGGGCTAAAGTGAAGTTTTGCTTTGTTAAACCCATGTCATCTTCTGGTTTTGTAGCTTATCACACCGATGTGCTGCCACACAATATCCAAACTAGTTTCTCTTAACTGTAGCAGCTTTTATTGCCTATGTAGAATGTTATCAAATACAGATACATACCAATTTCTTCATTGCAGTCATTTAACAGAATATACATATCTAATTGCCTGTTTATTTTACGTGAAAAATCTAGTGACTCCTACGGTTGACATTGGCACAGTGTAGTGGCAAATGGAGGCCAACAAGATAGATGCTAGAAAGTATGAAGATTGGTTTCTGAGAATTGTTGAATTCTCTGGGGTCTCCTTTCCCTAATTTACATAGATTACAGAGCTTCTCAAAGGTAGCAAATTATTATTGTGTGATTATAACAAATCAATGCATAAACATGAGCTCAAAAACTAGATTGAAGTAGTTCATATTAATCTTCAGGTGACACATTTTCTGTTGCTCTAACAATTTTGATCTGCTGGAGCAATGGTGGCACCCTGTGGCTAGAAAGATATGCCTAAAAGCTGTATACTGCTTTCTGTCTGCTGTGTAGCTCTTTTGCTGCACAGTTCTCACTTTTCTTATGATGCTTACAATGATGCTTTGAATTACCAGATGAAGCAGACAAAAGAAACACCGAGTTTCACTACACATACAATATGTCAAGTATTCTACTTGGTCACCTTTAACTTGATTTCCAAGACCAGGTAGAATAGACTATAATCTTAGAATTCCTGAAGCAGCAAGTACGCAGGCCTCAGAGAAACTCTGAAGAAATCGGCTGGTGTTCAGAGCCTCCCGGTTGTAAGGCACTGAGGCAAGGTTCACCAACACAGCACCTGGTACCCTAAGATTAAGCTACATGCCAGGTCCTCCCAAATATTACTGAAATACCAAAAATGATTAATTTTGTCAGATAACTTCGATCTTCACCTGCACATTGTGTAGAGGAGGAAGGTGCTGGCAGCGGGGGCTGCAGGGCCACCCCCTGTGAGGAGAGGCCGGTCCCGGCCGGCTCTGTGTCGGCCGCACTGCGGGGCCCAGCTGGGCCCTCGGAGGAGCCGGCCACGCTGCTGGGAAAACATGTTGAAGAAAGGGCCAAAGGATGCCCGGCAGCATGAGGCAAGGAAGCGAAGGAGGGGAGCTGGGCCTTGGGAAAATACTAGTTCCCCATTACATAGGTGTTGGCCAAAAGGAAGTCGAATTACAGTTGAACTCATTTTAAAGCTGTCTTTAAAGCTGTATGAATTAAAATATCCCAGAATTCTTACTTTTCCCTCCTCTCAACAAGTGAATCAAAGTGTAATTAGCTGCTTTCAGAGCAGAAAGTCACAAATCTTAATAATGGCATCTAATTACCTTCCCATGATCATTAATCCTCAAGCTGTTAGAAAAAAGCTATATGACAAGAAATTAGACCAGCGGAAGCATGTGGACATTAAGGATAAGCAAATACCTACTTTACAGCTAAAGGGAAGAGTAGGTCCTGAACAGAAAATGGCTTGTTAACGTTGTAGGACAACAGTATCCACTCACTCACATCTTGATCATCCACTTAATGTGAGAAACAGAAGCCATAAATCAGGGAGGACCTCTTTCCTCCATTCTGGAGGGGATCAGGAATGACAGTGATAATGATCAGGGAGCTCATATACTAACTGAATCCTCACAGTAATTAACTAAACTGCTATAGTAACTAAAGCCAATCAGTAACTGCGTGGTCAAAAAAAAATTTTTCCAGCTATACGTAACATAAATAGCAGCAGATCCTTCTTAGCAGCATAGAGAAGATAGAGAGGAAGCATTTGAAAAATGAGAAATGAAAGTGAAATTAGCATAATGAAGGGTAAGAAAAAACAGCATTTTTAAGAAAAAGCAGAATAACTTCACCTGTCTCAGACTTTTAGGTAATTGTCATGACATTTGCCTTGGAGATTTTGCTTGTAGTTTTTATTAAGTTATGGTTTCTGTATTGTCTATATTATAGCAGTGTGTTTAATATTATGCATAATAATATATTGGTTTTATTTTTTAGAAAAAAATTGCAATGCTAACCTATGCAGTCAGTGGATTTATTATCTTGAATTGATTTGTCTTTCTCTTCTTAATCAGTTTTGCCTTCTCTCACAACATGCCATGTCTGGTGGACAACTGTGTGCTGTACACAGCAGTAACTATTTGCCTAAGCAAAGCTCTGCTGCATTGCCATCCATTAGGCAGTGATACAGACAGCCTGCTTTTTCTCTTCCCAGAGGACTAAGAATCTTTTCTTTGAGATGTAACAGTTTGCCATGTGGCAAGGTCATACCCTTTGGCAATATGCCTGAATTTAACCTTTTCTATGTGACAAGGTATAACCTTGACAGATATCGTGTGAATGGAGTTTAGGAAAAATCTGTTTCTCGACACAATTCCCTCGTGCTGAAGTTTCAATATGTACAGAAGAGGATCTTATAACTAATGGCATCTTATGACTGTGAAATAGTTGGCAGAGGCTTTAGTTCAGGAAGTATTAGCAAGTAGTACCTAAATACCTCAATTTGATAGTGTGATATTTTTCACAAAGAGGCAAAGTTACATACTTGGTTTCCATAAATCTGTCTCAACAAATATTTCCTACATTTTAAAGTACATGGCTGAGGAATTTTACAAGCCTGAATACAGAACAGGAATATCAGATTATTGCAAATATTACATCTACTCACATTTGTTCCTTTATTATTTGTGCAAGCATGAGATCTGCAAATAATGAGCTAGTAAATGTTTTGGAAAACCAAAAATTGCCAAGACTTTATAAATACTTCATTTTGCAAGTTCTGCTACTACTACTTACAGATATAGTTCAACTTTCTCGCTGATATTTCTTCATTGCTGCTGACCATACTGGAAAGAAGCAATGCAGATTTCATCAGTGTACTACACAATTCATTGAAGTGACATCAGAACAGCCAACAAGAGAAAAATGCAACAGAACAGAAAAACCCAGTCCAAGACTTTATCAGCAGGGTCCTGTATTCATACTTTGATTTGATTTTCTTCCCTGCTTTAACCTTTACATAACAGATATAAATCTGATGTTGCCAATATAAATCCCAGAAGCCTTTGCAAATTTCATAACGTATGCGAACTGAGATGTTCATTTTGATTTAGAATCCAAATTTTAATTTAGAAGAGATCGCTTATGCAGGAGTCTGAATAAAATCCCATAATGCATTCACACACACCAGTAACTAATCCCTTCTGTTCACTGCTTATATTCACTCTAAGTAATTGAAATAGAGCTTTGGAAAAAGGGAATTTGGGGGACATGGAAGGGAGTGATGTTCCTGTGTTGGATTTGTTCAACATCATAAAAACTGAGAATTTTGTTAATGCTGTTTTCTATGAAAGCTATAAAAACTGACAATGCAATACCAATAACCTTATTGTAAAAGCTGTCAAGCTGATGTGTGGAGATTCTGCCCAATTTGGCACCTTGACCACTGCCTGGTAACAGTTCTCTGAAGCAAATAAGTTTTTGTAAAGATGCAATGAGAGCTGAAACCACATCACTAAACTGTTAGATGGCTTGAGAAAGACAGAGCAATGACTTCTCCAAAAGATGAATTTCAGAACCATTAGTCTATCCTGACTGATCCGTATCACTCTCTTTTGTTCTCCCTCATCTGCTGAAATTCTATTACATATCCAAGAAACATTTTATCAATTATTTATTCTGTGCTTTATAACATCTCAACAAAAGAAAGAGAAACTTCTGCTAACAACAGAAAAATTAAGAGAAAAATGTCCCAATTAACCAGCTACTTTTTTTTTTTTTTTAACAAATTTCTCACAGTTCATTCTCTATTTGCTTGAAACATGGGGTTTTTATTTGCAATCCTGAACAGCAGCTGTTTTTTATTTGTTAGGACACAAATTCACAAAAGGAAGTAACGAAAAACACTACTACTGACAGTCATGAGTTGAAAAGTATCCTGGGAAATTTTTAGCTATCTATGCAGTGATTACATTTCCCAAAGTCATAGAGTGACTTCTAAAATGTGTCATTTCCAATACAAAACCAAAAAGCAATCAATTCTAGGTGGATCTCAGTGGATGGCCTGGAATGAAATAGATGTCAAAGAAGCTTTAATAAATAATTTCTTGCCCTAATCTTTTCCTTTATTTCCCCCAACTTGTTTCTTTCACAAGCAGGTCCAATTGGTATATGCTTTCATGGTGGTAAATACCCAACATACCTACACAGTGAGTTGTGCTGCAGTGCTTTTCATTAGCACACAATACAGACAGATTTTGCTCTCCTCTGGAAACCCATTCTCAAGCAAACTCTTTGATCAGTCTAATCTTGAAAAAAGACAGTTTGTTAGCCAAGGACTGATATCAGAGATCTGCTTCCACACAGAAGATGTGAGAGTGCACCTCTCAGTTTTAAAGAAATCATCCATTTGTCATCCAACAGTCTGTTGGCTGTTTCAGTAATTTCCTCAACGGTAGTGTGCTTGTGCAAACCTGGTTTCTTAGCTTAATGGCTGCTGACAAAAAAACATTAAATCCTTTAACTGATGGAGTGCAACAGGAGTGTAAATAAAATACTGTAGCTGGAATAAGACCTCCACTGCTCAAAGTACAATTTACATCCCAGGAACCTGCATTTTTATTTTCCAATTTCACTGTCTCCCATTCAAATTTACCAATTTACCACTCCCACTCCAGTTTGGGGGGGTTTTTAAATAATAAACTACCAGAAATATTGAAGTATCTTCTACACACCAGGCACATGTGCAAGTCACAGTTTGCCACAATATTCTATGCCTGCACTGGAAGTATGCTATGCCACAAGAAATTAGCAGGAGAGACAATGAGATGACCAACACTCTAAGTTGCTACAATAGCAAAGAAACTTTTGAGTGAAAATCCCACAGTAAACTTACAAAGTGAACTGAATCTCATGATTCATATGAAAATTTTAAAATCTAATCCTGTGATGCCTGACAAGTGAGACACAGGCTAAAATTCTTTCCCTGCTCAGGATCATACAGTGATCAGATAAATACAACAATCATATGGGTCTGATGATACTGCCTGCTTTCCAGTATGTCACTGAAAGGTAAAAATCTATCTCTGTGCAAAGAATTCATACTTCTATGCATTATGCTATCACTTCTCAGAAGGCATATGTGGGACTTGTAGTTCCTATGTCCTGTGAGTACCCTGGGTGAAATATGTGCTCCATTCCAGTACCAAGAGAACAGCTCTGTTTTAATGGACAAAACAGCAGTACAGTAGGTATCATTGATCTGAGGTTATTCTCCTGTACGAATTTCACTTGTGTAGCAGGACTTTGGTACCCTGTGTTTTGATACATGCAGTGCTTTGCAATGGAAAACCAGAGTAGATCATCCACAGAGAGTGAAATTTTGGTCATATACAGAGAAATTATGAAGCATCCACTGACTGCAGCGATATACATATTTCACCTATCTTGGGCTCCTACATTGTGCTCAGATGTAGTTCATTCATTTTCAAAAACAAATTGGTACTTAAAACAGCAAGTTTTAGTTTATGTTGTTATATAAGCTAATAGCATTAGCCCATTGCTGAGAAATAAGATGTGAATTCATTTCTAATTAATTTCTCTTTAAAAGGCATATGTCACATTCATTGGTCACTGTCCAACTTAATAATTGCTTATCACTGCAGGAATTTTTTATAATTTCAATTCTAAAAACATCTGCCTAAACGATGCCAATAAATCCCTTGGCATTTTATCTTAACACTGTTGTCTTAAAAGCCAGCTTCTCTTACAGCTATTTGGTGTTTTATTCATAATAGGCTGTTTGTCCTGTTAAAGGGATAGAATAAAAACACAGATACTCAAAACCCTAAAAAAAAAAAAAAAAGTGTTTTTTCATTCACAAAGTCTGTATGTGTAATAAGATAATGTTTAAAAAAATCATATATCAACCCTTTGTATATTTCTCAAAATGAAATTACTAATACAGGTCAGACAATAAAACTAAGTATTTCAAGCAAAAAGTATAATATATAAAAGGCAATAAAAATATTCTGTTTCTGACTTAATTACTTGTTTTCAGACTGTCAATAACTAAGTGGAATAATTATTATTTCAAACACTTTGACATGTTAATCCTATATACAAAACAGGCTTTGTCATGTCTCACAAAAAAACCCCAAACCTGTGTAAACTGACAGATTTTTCCAGAACTAATGTTAATAAGGATTTATAGAGATCAATTTCAGTGCAATTTTTTTAGAGAGAAGCATTTGGAAGTGTCAGCCCTGAAGATATCATATATTTCACCTATCTCTCACAGCCCAAAGCATTAGTTTTGAGGCATTTTGGAATCTTTCCAAACCATGTGTCTACCAGCACTGAAACAAACAAACAAAAAAAAAAAAAAAAAAAAAGAGAGAGAGAGAGAAAGAAAACCAGTGTCTAATGGGGTGTAAGAGTGTTTGACCTACCTGGTGAAGCCTTGACTCTTTTGTCAGTGTTTGCAGTTTGTCATAGCCAATAATAAACAGAAAAAAAGCTTTCTGTCATTATCTTCTAACCTGTCTCAGATTACACTAAGTTCCTGATGACATTATTTAGATAGATTACTAAAGAACAATACTAAAATTATTGAAATAAGTTTGATACCAGTAAGAGATATTGACTTTCTTAAATACTCCTTGAAACTGAAATTGCAGTTTAGAAGTCAGTTGAAGTGGACTGGAAGATGGACTGGACATCATATTTTGACTTCAGAAAAAGACTACTATCAAAATTTAGGATTCCTCTTTAATCACACTCTGGTATAGGTGTTCAGGATTTATTACTTCACCTTTCTTAAATTCACCCAGAAAAAAAATCTGTAAGGAAATAGTTTGTCTACAATTGTTCATCAACCAGCCCTAAGAATCTGGCAGTGCAGTTGCAGAGCAAGGAGCTAGGCTGTTCTCATGTGTTAATTCTACACTTGTTATTCCAGAAAAATAAGACTTACATTATTGTATAGCACTTCTAACTCATGCATATATTATTACTTAATACTATAGAATTACACTTTTTTTTTTTAATCTTATCAGTGATCTCTATAAGCCTTCAGCAGGTTCTCCAAGATGCCTGTCTAATGCAGACTATGCACTATTGTGCTATGATTTTGAAACTTCTCACACCAGTTTTGTTGCTTAAGTCAAGTTAGATTTTTAAGAAGTCTCTCTATTGGCTTTTTGGTCTTAAGAGCTGGTAGTGAGCTCTAATTGTAGAAACCTCCTTCTAAAATACACCTAGAACTTTGTCCTTCCAGATGTCCCTACATGAAATCAGCCCTACCATGCATTCAGAACAAATGGTGAGTCTCACAGAGCTATTCCTGTTGTTCTCAATGACCTGCCAACGGATGTGGTGGACTCGGCAACAAAGACTGTTACCCTATCACCTGAAAATGTAATCAGGAAGCCAGATGCTGCAGAGGCAAAGTTGGCACTTTAATTCACTAATCAATTCCCAGAAAAGGAGGTGCCTGATTCCGAGCAAATTTACACCTGTTTTTCATTGCTACAACATTGTAGAACTTATTCAACTCTACTAGTTTAGGACCAGAAATAAAGTATAAAGAAAAGTCAGCATTATCAAGATCAACAAATTCCTTCCCCTACCAAGGCATAAGATAAACTTATCTAGAGAACCAATTAAGCTTACAGCACAAAACCTCATCTGGTAACAGGTAAACATGGCCACTCATAGAAAAGACCAGGGATTAATATAATGCATTCAAGTCCCCAGCCTTGTTTCCCAAGAAAATTTAAAGGAATCCTGCTGAGAATAGTAGGGTTGACAGATCACAGTAAAGGAATTAACTAGGGGGGTACAGAAACTATCTATACCAGAAAGATATGCTATGTGCTATGTTTGTATTGTTTTATTTTATGCTAGCCTAGCATAAAAGGATCATGCACTACTGCTTTGAATGCCAACTGCATTTGCATTTGTCCCACAAAGAATTTTGCGCTGTTCTTATCACAAATTTGTATGAAACAAGGAAAAACAATGAGACTAAGGTTAATTGCACTTCAAAAAAATTATGTAATTTCAACTATTTTTAATAAGCGTTTTTGGTTGGGTTTTTTTTGTTTTTTTTTGTTTTTTTTTTTTTTTGTGAGGGAATCTCATTAGACAAATAAATTAAAAGTACATGATAAAAGATGAAAGAAGTATGAAAACGATTTATTATTTGGTCTTTTGAATGCCAAAGAGCTACGACAGAATTAATGATTATTTTCAAAATTAGCCCAGTGGACTATTATACAATAAGATTGTCTGATAAATACTAACTTAATCTAACCTGAAATTTCATTGAGTCATATTCTAATTGAATACCTTCAGTAATTTGTATGAATGAGAACCAAAACGTAACCAGGAAGAGAAACAGACAGTAACTATTTCTTTTATGAGATCTAACTTTTATGACTATTCACATGGTCTTGTGACCTTAGAAGTGAGTGTGATCTGATTTCCACATGAGAACTAGGGACTGAACACCACTGGTTTACAAAATTAAAAATCTGCAACAATTAAAAAAAAAATTATTTGAAACTAAATCTGAAACGCCAAAACTAACCTCTACAACGAAAATCAGTTGTAGTAGAAAGAAAAAACCCATACAGGCTCTTAATAGTATTTCCTTTATGTGAGAATTTAATTGGTCTCTAGAAGTCCAGTTCTAAAACAGATATCTTATTTTACAGCAGAACACTCATCCATTGCATTGGTCTTTTCAGTTCCAATTATAAAAGCTATCACAGTTCTGTAAAGCCATTATTCCAGATTCAGTACTGAATGGATTTTCCTCCTGTGATCAACTGCAAGGTAGGTGATGATTTCAGGCCAACTAAGCCCTTCAAAGCCAAAAGGAAACAGCAATGGTTATTAATGATATTACCATTTTACTTTCTACAAATAAATTGGAATAAGAAGTAGGATCCAAGCTTGTTTGCCTTCATCAGCTCACCTACTAGCTATATTTTGCTATATTCAGTGGATGAGATGCTAACTTTAGTTTGTTGATAATTTTTATTTTGTTTTGAACTCAGTTTGTTTCTTTGATGTGCTTACTTTATTTAAAACTGTTTCAACATGTTTTGATTTTATTCTTTATTATCAATTCCTGTCATACAGAATGAGCAAATGATAAAATGATGTTGACCTTTGTTTTCATTCTCCTTTTACTCATACTCCCAAAATATATATATGTCAACCTACACAGAGATGTAGCATATTGTATAATTTTTATTATTATGAGAATCTCTGATCCAATATTAAATTCTGGTTCTGCAAACATGTTAGTGCATATTGGCATCACATAGATAAACAAGAATATCCAGTACAGGGTACGGTGCAAGAAGCTAGCAAAACAGATTTTAAAATTACTAACTTGGTATTCACTAAAGATTTACGATAAATGTTTAGATTAAATGAGGGCTGGACATGAATAAACCATAGGATCTCATAGGCTTAAACAGAAACTGGTCCATCTATTTTATTTTATTTTCTTTATTTCACTATACAATACCAGATTTTTTGTAAAGCTAGAATTTGAAAATCAAGTGTAATACTAAAACTAACATCCTCACAGGAATTCAGATCAAAACTGAGCTAAATGTCCACCTTTTCTACATAACTGTAGTACTTTGCTGATCAGAAATTTTGGATTTGTCTTTAACAATGACCCCATGAAGCAAAGAACATATTATCTATTTAAAAATAGATGAGGGGCAGAAGCAGAATAGTAACTTGCTCAAAGTTCAACAGAAGAAAACGAAACCGAAACACAGGTTACCTCATAATTAAAACCCCAAAATAAAAGATGACTCCCGAGCAAGCCCAGGAAAGATTAAAAGTCTCTGATACAGTTTATCTGGGGAAAATTTCCAGCCCGTTTTTCATCTGCCTAATTCTATTTTGGATAAACACCCAGATTTCTGAGCACTTACTGAAACCAAATTGAAATCTTGGATGCTCATTCATTATTACCAAGTACCATATGTCTAATTTTATTTTTGGAATTGTCTTTGGCAATAACACACTCTGTCAGAAGCTCTGTGGCAAAGACTCAAATCTTATGGTTCAGAGTAAGAATTTTTAAGGGGGGAAATGTACTGCAGATACTCAATAGAATATACAATATTGGGTATCTTTTACCTTACCTTTGCATGGAGGGTGTTTTGTTGACCTGTAGGCCACTAAGAACAAGCAGAAGTGTGAAGAGGTATAGAATAAAAACCTTTGTTGTGACTCACACACAGGTAGAAGTGATGAGGTTTGGCAGACAAATCAATGTAATTTCCTGTTGTCTAAGAATTTCTGTCTCCATATTCTTCCAGAAGTTGGCTTATTTGGCTTGTTAAATTTTTTGCCTGTTGAGTGTCATTATAAAAACCTATTACATATTTGTGTCAGGTTCACACTTAAAAGGCATATTTCTCTGCTTGGGCAGGTCCATCATCACCACTCTCTGTCTTGAGTCACCACAGAGGTCCGCCTCGCCCTGGAGCCAGGGTCTGTCTCTCCTTAGTCACTAAAGACATCAAAGCACTTTCCACATGGATCTTCTACATTTTTTCATCCATTTTACTCAGACTATCTCAAAGTGCTTTATCTAGGGTACTGGTAATCACTGGGATTTAAAAGCTGGTCCCTTTAAGAAACCTTGTATTTATAGTCATACATGGTACAGCAGAAATAAAGTAGTTCACATATTTATCCCACATGATGTTTCCTTCACTGTAATTATAACTGAGTCCATTCAGAAAGCTCTCATATTGCGAAAGTCCCTCTCTATGCTGTTGCTGCTATGTGGTGCAAGAGGCTTTCTTTCACTTAAGCCACTGTCAAAGCTGATTGTTGGTGGAAAAACCTTATTGCTTACATAAATAGCTTCAGCTCTTTTAAAAATCCACCAGGAGCTTTGTTGTATTGTTGGATTCCCTGAAATCTTTTGGAAAAAAAAAAAGCGTTAATCGCTGCATCAAGGCATAGCTACAATATTCCCTTGAACACAGAATGGAGAGTCCCTTATGTCGCTGTAATCAAATTATAATAGCAAAAATACACCAGGCAGTTTTCGTTTCAGCTGCAGCACCATACTGAGAAGGTACCGCCAGGATCCAGTACGTAGCTCTACATGGCCCTGCATCGTGCCATGAAAATACACTGCAGTGCACTGTACTGTGCTACAAAAATATATCTCAAAATGTGGAAATATTTTGGTTAATTATGACAGAATTACTAACTGTTTGTCAAAATGTCCCATCCTGTTTACTGCAGTTTAGAATTTTTTGTGAACAATTTCAAAGAAAACATTATTTCTCATATTGTGGAGTGACTTAAAAAAGAAATCATCTACTGTCTGAACTTTAAACTATGATTAAAGTCTTCACTTTTTCTTTCATTCTACCTTTACTACCATCCTTTATTTTTTTATTTCATATCAGTACTATAATAATTGTATATTAGTCAGTGTTAAATCAAATGCAAAACGTGCAGCAATGTTTTAAAAACTTACTGTCCAATTTCAAGTGAATATTCATGTATCTTCTATTCATGAAGCATCTTTCACATTCCATTTATGACAGTAGCTGAATATTAAAGGATTCCTTGTCAGTAAAATAAAGATAATGCTGAGGCCTATCATCTTTCTTCATTTCCCACTTTCTCTCCCTAGAACTGCTTGAAATGCCTTTCAGCAGAACTACTGCAGTGAAAACTTTGTTATTTCAGTAATTAATGTTCTTTTAAAAATGAAATATGACATCAAGTTAGTACATAGGCTACAAATGCACCACAATGCTATTAACTGAGATAAAGCATAAGAGCAGTCCCATTTTCTTGGATACACAAAAATTTTCACCAAATGAAGGAATTGTTTAAGCAGATACTGTGTACTCATGTACATGGGAGATGGAGGTAAAGGAAAACAGGACACACATAAGCTTATTTTTCTTCCTTGAGCCCCCAAAAGCTCTAAGAATGTAAGAAAATCTATACCACCTACAAGGACTCATTTGCTGACCAGCATTAAAACAGCAATTGCTAAAGACAGCAGAGTAGTAGTAAATACACAGGGAGATAACACAGTTCAGCTAATGAGTTGCTACAACTTAACCTATTGATTGTTTATATCCATCAATTTCAAGCATCATGCAACCCATGTCACTTCCATAGTACAAATAGTAAATAATATTGATAGAAGAAACAAAGTGACAACACAAGCTCTAGCTATTTTTTTATTTGTTATTTTTAAATTAAATAGGAATAGGAAATTCAGAAGTGTTTAGCATCCAGTTCAAGAACGCATTATAGAACAGATCCCAAGCTAAATATATGCTTGAGGCCACAGGGCTCAAAAAGGTAAAATTGAGAGGAAGATATGGGACAATAGTCTGACAAAGACATCAACTAGAAGAGTGAGGAAGGGACAGGCAAAATGCCCAAGCAGTGGCTGAAGCCTAGGGGACTCCACAGTGGAGTAATTTGCAGCCCTTTTAAGCCAAGTCCTTGACACAAATATTGTTCTAGACAACAGACTGACAATTATTACTCTATAAACATTGTTCTCCAACATATTGACTATTTTGATTTTGAGGACAGCATAAAATATTTAAAAATTAATATGAAAACAGAAAATTCAAGGAAATCACAGTGATGAACTGGTAAAGGACAATGGTCAAAATGACTCTGGCAATATTGTGGTCTTTCTGGTGAAATCTATATCAGCTGTGCTTAAGAACATACTGGGCCTTGACCATGGAGCAGCAGTAGAGAATTACAAGTAGCAAATAAACAGCAGAAATCAAACTGGGCAGCAACTTGTTGCTGTTACTAGAACCAAGAAGTGCTTTTAGTAATACCTGACATATCTCACCCAGGAAGGAAGATGAAAGAAACATTAGTCTCAAAATGCAGTTTCAACACAGCAATGCCACAACTGTTCTCCTGTTTTACTACTGCTTCAAAGCTTCATTAGGACGTTAAAGAAAAACCCAATTTTGTACTATATGTGTTGCTAATACAGTTATTTTTTCAATTTTCTGTGTCTATTTCTTCATACTACTGTGATCATTTCCTTTTATCTTTTTATGCTCTCCCAGTCTAGATAAACCATTGCGTATGAACAGACTGAAGTAGACCAAAGGCTTTTTCAACTGCTTCATCTTCCATGCTGGTTATTTAGCTGACTGAAGGATAAAAAACAATAGCTTCTATTAACAAATATTGATTTTTCTTAAACTGGATGCAAATTCAACCTTGTGAAAACATTACAGCAGGTGATATCATCTACATTAGAAAGTTTGCCATACAGAATTAAAGATATTAGAAGAAATTTCTAAACAAACCCATTGTTTTAGTCACATAAATGTGGTCATGCTCTGGTTTATGAATGCTTCAGTTTTTTCCACATAGCTTCCTATGCAGTAATTTATCCTCAACAGTGATATTTAAGTAATTTTAAGAGCATGATGCGATCTTTTGAAAATGAGGAAAATGGAATTTCCTGCTGAAATTATTGACTTTTCACTGAATATTAAGAAGAATATTTCTGCAAAGCAAGCTGGAAAAAATGAAGTGGAGACTTTTCTAAGGTACAGTGAAATACTTTATTCAAAGCATATTGAAACAGTTTTCCACTTCAAAAGCCAATATCTGTTTCTTACTGGAAACATCTTCTTCTGTATCCAAACACTAGGAAAAAAGTTGGCTGTGTCCTATTTATGATTTAGAGGAAAATGACTCAGTAACTCCTTAGTCTCAGCCACTTACAAGTTCCAGCAACTTATAAGATTGTTATCTACTGCTGCTAGTAGATAGTGGTGTTGATAAAAAACAGGGAGGCAACTGACCCACAGAAGACAGACACATTTGTCTGCCCAAAGAGCAGAACAGGAGTCAGCTGTAAGAAACACCAGTTTCTCAGCCCTGATCACAGGTCAGGGGCCCTCAGCCATCTCCAGGGGGGGCTTGAGCAACCAACCTCACAGCACCTGCAAGCTGCTAGCAATACTTCTGAATTGAAATAAATTTGCTGGGTCTCAAGCCAGAGTTCAGCACCATAAACATTTCCTAAAGCTTTCAGCATCCATCTCCTTCCTGCTTAATTCCTGATACATATGTGTGTATATGTAATGTATATTTATGTATAAAACCTCTAACATGAACTTTAAAAAGCTCCCATATCACCTATTTACTGCATTTGCAGAAGCATTATGATCTCTCAAGTAAATAATTACTTAATAGTTAATTAAATACTCACTGAATTGATTAAATGTGTAATTAAGGGGCTATTGAAATGTGCATTATAGATATGACAACTGCAACAGTCCTCATGGAGTTTAGAGTACTCTGCCATCATAGTATCCCCCAGAGAGGGATACTGATGCTGCATTTGCTCCAAAAGAGGATGCTGCCACCTCTTCATCTTTGAACTACTTGCACTTATTTGCCCATAACAAGGCGGTTAAGCAAAGGGTCACCACTGCCATCATTTCATGGCTAAAAGATGAAGCTTCATATTGCCTCAGAGGGAAAAGTATATACTACCTTGGGATAGTGTGTACCTCAGTTATGAAACAATATTTTGTAACCCTTTCTAGGTACTGAAACACCTTTAGCTTAGAACATCCACTGCATATAGCAATGCATTGACTCCATAAAATTCACCTGAAGTAATGGCAGGCTCACTGGATTTGCCTCAGCTGAACCACCACTGCTGAAATATCTTTTTTAGAACTCTTAGAAATTAAAAATAATGTAAGAATAATCTGTTCCTCCACAGTGGGCTTCTCAAACTCATGTAAGCAAGAGGGGCAAAACAAATGATACACACAAATTAACTATTGCTTATGTGTCAGTCCTGGATTGACACAACTTCATAAACAGGGGTCCAAACCTGTATAGTAGAAATATTGAGAAAAATAAAAGTTGATACAGAGCTAGTACTGTAAGGAAGAATGTGGAAAAGCACGACTTCTACCTTCCTACAAAACATGTAGGGAATTTCTCCTTCCTTTTCTTTATTTGTCTAAGCTGAACTCTCTCAGCTCCCCCTTTTGCTTGAAGACTGCAATATAAGTGCCCTCAGCTTACTAACTGCTTCGACTATATCCTTCCCTAAGCAGAATTTCTCCTTCCTTTTCTTTATTTGACTAAGCTGAACTCTCTCAGCTCCCTCTTCTCCTTGAAGACTGCAATGTAAGTGCTCTCAGCCTACTAACTGCTTAGAGGTGCTGGCTTGGCAGAGTGATGAGGCAAACAGGCCTCTCTATAGCGGAAAGCTGGCAGTACTGAATGAAGAGAACAGAATGACTCACACTGAGTCTTTTTCTAATGAAATAATTCAAATAAGCCTGTATTCCCTTTTATTAAACAGGAGAAAATCAATAATGGTTGATTGCCATTCCTATCCATTATGTTCTTTCTAGAATGAACCCACACATCTGAACTTGAAGTAAAGCAGAGTCAAGAATACCAAATGTGTTAACAACAAAAAGTTTTAGCAGTATCAATAAATGGACATTCCATCTCACTGTTGCTTTATAATCGACACTAATGTTACCTCCTTAAGTAGACTTTAAATGTAGACAAAAATTAGTTGCTAAAAAGATAAATGTGGCAGTATATGGATCAATAACATGTACTGATCATCTTTACATAAAAATCCACAAGTATATTACTTGATTAACAGAGTATTTTTTTTATTCCTGTTTCCTGGCATGGATTTGTACAGGTTCTTGACCATCTCCCTTTCCTAGTTTACCCTAATATAATTGAATTCTTTTGTCATTACAGATGGAAGCAAAGCATGACCATTTGAGACAGCATCTGATATGGTAGACAGTGATTCCCATAATATTGGTTTATATAAGAAAGCAGCAATATACGACGTTCTTCCCTTTCCTTGTTCTTATGTGCTTGCACTCTGCAGAAGATAGGATTGTTTACCAGACGGTAAGATTGATAAGTAGCAATCTTAACAATATTCAAACAATTTTGACTTTTCGATTCAAACTGTTTTGACTTTTTGACTCAATTCAAACAATTCAAACTGTTGTGACTTTTTCTTTTTCCTTTCAGAAATATCAGAATTAGCAAGTTCTGAAAGTAGGAGTGAACTAAAGGAGAAGGGTGAAACTTTCAGAAGTTTGCAGGAAGTTACTTTTAATTTCAAGTGAAGCGTATAACAGCTCCCTGTGATGTCGTACTAGCAGGGCTACAGACAGAAAGAGAAAAAAATAGTCTCAGATCTTACAGAACCAACTGCCCACACACACTTTCATCTGTGGTTTTCACTCAAAAAATATGAGCAAAGGTTATACACATAAATATAGAACAGGAGAAGATGGCTTAATCCAATCACATGAGCACTAAAAGAACGGCAGAAGTAGAAATGTAGTGGTGTTGAGATTGCTCACCTAAGTAGGAGGTGTCTCCCACAAGTGATAAAGTTGAATTTAATCTGAAGAGATTTTTTTAATGTTCTACTGCACTCCTTTCTGACTTTTTTCCAGAATTATATTCCTGAGACATTACCATAAATAATGTATAAGTGATCTCTGCTTAGCATTACATTTATTGCAATACGAAGTATTTTAAAAGTTCATCATATGCTACCTCATAGTGACATAGTGGGACAAATTTTAAAATACAAATCCCCTAGGTGTCTCTACAAGAAACTCTGTTGTGCACACAAAGGAATGCTTAGGAGAAGCTGCCAACGTAACCTACATCTTTGCAAAAGCAGAGCAACCCTACTTTTGTTCTATTGATAGGTTCAAATTGTAGTGCTTCATGTCATAGCATTAAAAATCCAGTCCCAGAGAAAAGAGTTTGAAGGAGATTTAGATCTGAACGTTTCGCAGGACAGTTTTGAGTTTTAATATCATTTCCACACAAATTATCTGTGGAAAATTTTCAAGCCTTCAGGGTGGACTTACTTTCAAATTGACCCTCTAGCATTCTGATATTGATATAAAACCAGAAAGGTTCACTTTGATTTCAAGGCTTGGTTCAAACAAGAAATCTGAAATACAATGAATGGGCCAGCAGTTATGTAGATTTTCCTTTTCCTAACAGGAAAAAAAAAAACAAACAAACAAACAAACACAAACAACCAAAAAAAAGGTAATATCATATTAGAACAAAGGTAGTAATGCTTTGAAAATACTAGTGTCTAAAATACAAATTATGTTCATACATTTAGGAGAATGCTTATTACTAAAGCCTTTCTCATGAACATTGTGGGTCATTACCAACACTGCCATACAAAATCATGCAAAAGAATCTATAATAATCAAAGTGAATTTAAAAATGCAATATTTAAAACTAAAATATATGTTGTATTTCTGGTCGAGACCTTAAGTATGGAACAAATTTCTGTTAATTTCTGTCTTGCTCCTTGCTTTGTAACCTTTGTGTATTTGCATAATATGCTACACTTCTGAAAGAGATGATGTCCACATGCTGGCCCTGCTCCCAAGTACATCATTATTAAACTTGCTGATTTCCACGATGATCATTTCTGATTTCCCACAATGAAACTAAGATCACAATCAGGAAAATTCATTCTTTTTGACAAAAACTAAGTTTAGTGGTTCTTCCCACTGAGTTCAGTCAGTCTGAGAAAGAATGAAAAGGTAATGAAAATTGAAGTAAGTAATAGCTTCAATTTGCCTCCAATGTAATAACTGATCTGCTCTAACTTGTCAACTAAATTATTCCTTTACATATTTTAAATCATCCTTAAAATAGTAACACAACATTATCTTATATCACATGTGTAAATAAGAGCATCCATTGATTTATATCATAAAAATATACTTGTCTTTTAAAGATCTAGATGGAAAGTTATCATTTGAGAAACTGTCTGTGGAATGTAACTTTGCAAGACACCATTTTTGTGCTTTCTCTTTTATATTAGAAATACTATATCAAGCACACACAGAGGAATCTGGCAGAGTTCTTTTGAAAAGGGATAAAATTGTTTATCTGGAAAACTCATGAAATATCTCATGGAGCTGGAGAAAAAGAGGCAGAGGGGTGACCTCATTGATCTCTACAACTTCCTGAGGCAGGGTAACAGAAACGGAGGTGCTGAGCTCTTCTCCTTAGTATCCAGCGATAGGATATGTGGGAATGGTTCAAAGCTGCACCAGGAGTGGATTAGACTGGACATTAGGAAGCACTTCTTTACCAAAAGGGTGGCCAAACACTGGAGAAGGGTTCCTAGGGAGGTGGTTGACGCCCCAAATCTGTTAATGTTTAAGAGGCATTTGGACAACGATCTTAATGACATGCTTTACCTTTTTGTCAGCCCACCGGACTAGATGATCATTGTAGGTCCCTTCCAAGTGAAATATCATATTTTATTCTATCCTTCAGCCAATAAAAAACACCTTTACGTCAAATTAGCATTATGCTCTAGTAATTGGCATTAGTATTTGGATTATCACACTTGAAAGACTGCATACAACTTCATATTCATTTCAACCAGCCTTAAACAATAAAATTGAAAAAGGGGAGAAAGACAACTACTCAGATATATTTACTACAAAGTTGAGATTAAACACTACGAACAACCAAAACCTCTATTGGACACAAGAATAGCTTGAAGATTCAGGTCAGCTACATATATACACACACACACACAGAGCAATCCCTAAATGAATCCAATTAAGTCTGTGAGTCTGATAAGATGCATGGACATAAATAAACTAAGCAAAAAGAGAAAAAAAACTGTAATTGCTTCCACTTCATCCTTTTCTTAGAAACCAGTATCATGTCTGTCTTCCTTTCTCTGCTTTCTGCGTTCCCAACACACCACCACAACCTAAAGTCCAACAGCTTTTCTAAGTGTTATATATATATATATATATTAAAAAAAACAGGAACATGTTCATTCACTTTAATTCTGAGCGGCTATTGAAAATTTTAGCCTCCCAATAAAACAGCAAATCCATTTCCCTGGAGTAAATTTCCCAGCACAACACACTTTAAGAACATGACTGCCACTTACATTAATAAACCACCTGCATCTGACATTCTTTTCATCTACCCCAAACCAGTTTCTAATTTATTTTCACATACAGTGAAAATTCAATCACAGTGGGGCACGAACTTATAATGTGGAAACACATTCAGGTACTCTTACTCAGCACAACTCCCTCTGATATAAGTGAAAGTTTTGACCAAGTGAGAAATAACAACAAAATTATTCATTGTTAAATCTTTAAGTTTAGAGTTTGGATATGAGGATAAAACAGATGACAGAAAGCACTTCATCTTTCCAAGCAATATGCTGGTTAAGGAGATTTTTGAATAAGATACTTCTAATGGAACAGAAGATTTAGAGGAGACTGCCCTGACTATAAAGTCTCTCTATCACCTCAAATAACTACATCATGCAACCTGTTTCATAAATGGATCAAGCTCTTCCTAAAAACTGGTTAGGCTTTTTCCTCCCAACTAAAAGGTTGTTCCAGAACCTCATTTATCTGATGATTACAAAGCATGTTCTGATTTCCAGCCTCAATATACTCTCAGAAAGTTTATATATATTTACTCTTTAGATTAAGCAGTTCTTCTTCCCTAGTGTTGATTTTCCTGAGATATTTACAGAGTGCATAACCTTCTCTTTCACTTCTATTTGTTAGTCTAAACAGGTCAAGACTTTTAGTGTCCCCTTGTTAGATAGGATGAGTGAAGGATGGAAAGCTGATTATTAGACAGGTGGAAACCAGAGCTCTATCTTTAGTCCCCTTGATGGAATACTGGAGAATTGTGTTGTACATTACTTGCTTTCTCATCTTGACAAAGGAGGCTCAAGTAGAAATATATCTACCTCTGACAAGATGCTGAGTCAAAATACCTCTTCTTGTCTTAACAGCATACCACATATTGCCCATTCTGCAATGCTGTACCAAATGGGAAAATCTCATCTTTGTAAGATTGAATTACCTTAATGGAATCGAACAAATATTTTTATTTAATAAAGTGGCTCAAAAATTATTGTGAAAAATGGGTGTTAGACAGCCATTAATAACACACACACATTTTGATATATAAAATGAAATTTTAAATTACATGTTAAAGAAGACATTATCATGTAAATTCTTCTATAAATTAATAAATATACAGAAAACAAGTTCCCATGTTTCCTAATAAGGATGTGACAGTGCAAAAGAAGAGGCGATGTGAACATGTCAGCACCAGCAAGATAAGAAGTGTGGGTTTTGAGAAAGAAAGAAGGAGAAGATGCTTGAAATAAAAGAAGTGATCTGCCAGATCACTTAGATGATAAGATAGCCCAGAGAAACAAATACAGATGAGTCTGTGAGGACAAGACATAGAAATGAGGCAAGAGTACAGTGGAAGCAGGACGTCAGAAATAACAATGCAGGCAACAGTGTAATTTGCTTTAAAAAGAGCTTGGAGAGATTGAATTTCACCCGAAAACTAAGATGGTGCAAATAAATCAATGTAGAAAACAACTGTAATTGTTTTTGAACACCTGATGATCTCTAAAATTAGCTTGCATTCACCAAATACTTCTGTTCACCACTGAATAAAAAGAAACATAACCTTGTTAGGGAAAAACATATCAGACACGTTTAACTCATTTATCTACCTGACATGCTTTCTGAATCCATCACAGAAGCAGTTAATGATCTGCCTTTAGAAACGTACAACAGGCAGAGGCATATCACTTTGCCAGATTTTGCCCCTATTGCTAGTCTGAAAAATCTTCTGACAGGACGTCCTACAGAAAGTACTGATTAATCCGAACTAAACTGTTTCCCAGGAACATACCAAATTTGACTGAATGTGGAAAAGTTCTTTGATGAACAGGAACTGAAAATATAAGAGGGTAAATAGAAGGCAACTGGCAGAGAGGCCATTCACAACCACTTATAGTCCAGCAGTGACAAAAATCACTGGTTAGTGAGAACAGTCCAACATTTTCTAACCAACCCCCATTCTCATGCCTCTCTACTGCTGGATACAGACCTCTGGCTCCGAGGCCAGACAGCATGACTAAGTTTGCTCCCACATGGCTGAAGTCTCTTACACTCTAGGAAAGTACATCAGAACTGCCTGCTGGGAACAGGCCACCCTCCAGGTAAACCTCCTGGCAATGACGGGGGTACATGAAGGAAAACTTCAGTTGGCCCTGGGATTATTGAGGGTAATAGTAAGGAAAATTACACACCACCAGGTAAGCCTTAACAGTTAAGAGTGTTATGATCACCAGGTTATTCTACTTTCTTGAATACTCTGTCTTATAAACGGGTCTCATTACTTGTTGCAAAAAAAGAACGAAAGAAAAAGTCTTGCCAATTCAGGAATATTTCTCCTTTTTTTTTTTTTTTTTCCCCCCTTTTCAAGCAGTTTCATAGCATCCAAAAATTGTTTCCCACTCAATCTTTATCTATCCAAATACAGTCCTTGAGCCTTTACCTTAAAAATATTCCAGTTACATGAAGGAAAAATGATGCATGCATTTTCATGAAAAAGGCTGTATACTTAAATGGTTATCATAGCATTTACCAATACAAGTTTCATTTTATCCTATAAATTACTTATTCTTTCTAGATCTGCCTCCTTTCAGTAACTTATTTACCCTGTATTACAACTTTACTTTTTAAAGTAATTTGTAATAAAACTAGCAAAATTTCTTTTATCAAAAATTAAAAACTTGAGTTTTGTTCTGGCTTGAGAAAAGCATGTTGACGGGGAAAGTAATAGTTTTCACCTGCTTGAAACCTATGGCAGGAATGTGGGTAAGAAATTGTTCTCCACTATCCACAGGGGAAGGGCCAACATGTAACAGTTTTATGGAACAAAGAGCCTTTAGGTCAGACACCAAAAAAACCTTCCAGTGTAAGCACTGAACTTGATTGCTACACCTCCAATGCTACAGATTTTTGTAAAAAAGTTAGACAAACATCAGTCAGGAGGATATACTGGGTACAGGTTATCCTGCCTGCAGGCAGAGAGGTAGAATAAAATGAGCTCGAGGTCACTCGCCACGTTTTCTGCTATGGTAAATTCTACTGTCTCAAGGGTAGCATTTATATACATAGCAAGTTGAAGCAGACAGTGGCTATGTAATCCTATTAATTTTTCATGACAATGAAGAGATAAGTTCCACTACTTGAGGGATAAATACCTTCCTTCTCCAGAACCAGTGCTGAACGTCTGTCTAGGAAGTTTCTTTTCTTTAGGGGCAGTAATGGAAAACCCCATTGACCTTTCTGCACATTCCTTTTTTAGGACATCCAGCCATGAGAATTTCCCCTGTTTTCAAGGACCCTGAGACCACAGCTCCTTATCATTTTCCTCTCCTTTAGAAAAGTCTGCAACAACAATTACATATTGTCCTGTCCTTAGTAAAGAAGTTACTTTAAATGCTAATAAGCACATTTAACCTCCAACTATTGAATGGGGAACTTCTATTATTTTTATTTGTTAAAGTGATAAACTGAAGTTACAGTTTAAGTAAAATAAGCATCTGAATTATCTTTCTAAACTGTGATGCCCAAATGTAAAGTCTATCATGTATAATCTATTTTTCAAAGTAAACAATAGGGATGATATAGTGTTATATGCATATTGTCATTATTTTTAATAATAATACGTCAAACGCTTAGACTGAGTGCTATAGGAGACACGTAGTAAACAATTTAATCTACCTGGGTTGTGATCCTTTTGAGTTCAGTTTAATACAAAAATTTAGTATCTGTTCATCTCCTGCTGTTGAGTAATTGGAGAATGGGCAAAGAGACTTTCCACATAAGAAGAAGTAATGCAAGCTAGATGAACTAACCTACATCTAAAATTACATCTCTGTAAACCACTTTTACCACTGAAAAGTAAAACAAAACCGATGCGGATTGCCACACAAAATGCGCTTTGGAAGTTATGTCATTTAGCTGTAACTCCAAGACATATTATTTGGAAGCCAAACTCAAATAGTAAACCACAGAACAGACTGAGGTGTAAATCATTCGGATATAAAAGCTATTCTACAAGTTAACAAATGCATGCATCAGGTGCAAAGACAAGAATTAATCTAGAAATCCCTTAGCAGAAAGAATTTGGCTTCCTAGCAGTCTTGAAGTTTTATTACAGAACAGATAAACAGGAAGTTTTTATTAGGAAAAGAACCAACCTGGAAATGTTTCCCTGATGAAGGCAGTCCAGCCTAACAGGCACTATGTCCTATCAATCCCCAGGTGCCTGCTTCTAAAAGTCAGTCCTTTGGGTGCTGAGCATGTCCAGCATAGCACCATCATGCACTAAGGATAAGCAATATCAGGGCCCATTTGCTACCTTTGCACGGGCCCTTCCTGCTTATGTCGCCCCAGTGAAGGAAGTGATTACCAAATAAGCAATTACCAAAAGACATCAAGGATGACAAAACATCACCTATCTTTGCCTTCTTTTCATCACTAGTGAGTAAACTGAAAATCATATCCCCATAGACAGTAACATTTTGACAACTGCAGTCAAGACCGATGAGGTGAATTAAATGCAAAGGTACGCTTTAGTATGCTTCGCTCCATGGGCACCATTTCATTTTAAGCACCAGGAGCACAAGGGATTGCCTGTTATTACTGCTTGAAGCACTCTGTCCTTCTGTATTAGACAATACTGAAAGAAGAGTTATCCTTACACATAATTCTCACTACATATTTTAAAAGTAAGTAATTCCTACTGGTCAACATCTTTTGGTTCACTGTCTCAGGAGATGTTACATACTATAAAAGCATAATGGCTTGTGACAGAACCACTCAGCATTGCTTCTCATCTCTCTTCCTACAATTTGGCTCATGGAATTTCCCTGACCTGATCGCTTCCTGTTTGTAGCAGTTAAGTATCCCCAAAAGGAAATGTCATTTTACACCTCATATATTTTCACCAGTTATGGAAATACAAGCTGCAAAGGAAAGTAACACGAATACAAAATATTTCATGGCACAGATAGCCCACTGAAACGACAGGATCAGTCTTATGGCATGGTCTATGAGATGCTTCTGTCCATCAGCCATGGCACTGGAGCTCAGTTGCTTCTCATTTTGTAGCAATAATTGGTTTACCATTTTTTCCCCCTGATGAATCAAGATCCACTGTGAATGCTATGTTTCTGGAACACATTCCACTTTTTGAAATACCCATGCTGTACACACATTCTGTGATTACCTCAGTATTTCACTATAAAATAGGGGAAAGACTGTTAACACTGAAAAGAAGACCAATATATAGGTCTACCGTGGGGAACCAACTCTCCCTGTAATTCAAGAGCATCTGTTGAGAATAATAGACAAATGGATATTTTTTATCCGAAACATGTTAAGTCTAAAGTTTTTACCTATTTCATTCCAACAGTTATGGAATAATTTCTTGTCATTTGCTGTGCTCTTCGCAATTTCTGTCAGAAAGATGATATATCTGAAACTGAATGCCTCATGTGTTTTGTAGATTATCATCGTGAGCTGCACTGCTTTGACCTTTTCAGTATGCTGTAATTTCATTTGCTGCCATGGTTATTTAGGTTCTTCTCTTCTGTTTCAGGGTCTCTAAACTGCAGGTAACATACAAGAATGGCTAACCAGTCAAACCAAAAAATGTTTAAAATTAAATTTTAAACTGTAATAATAAATAATAATAATTTAAAAATCACTATACGTCATATTAGGAACCCTGTGGTGAAATTTTGATGTTTCATCCCAGCACTGAGGTTGATGATGAACTCAGTGACTGGTACCAGGTGAATCTATTCATCTGGCAAAACTTGTAATGACAATGGTACATGAAACACAAATAACCCATTTCAGCTACAACACTAAAACACTGTCATCATCTACTTTGCCATACTAAAATGGCATTAGGAAGAGTCACAACTTTGTCTCTTTTGTGGCTTAAGATCTTTCCCTATTTCAAATGGCGTACAATGGAATCTGTCCATATTATTGACTGAGTTTCTTTTTCAAAGCAGTGAAGTTTATCTTAGAAGATAGGAGAGATGCCTTGATATAAAAAGAAAAACCAGGCATTACTACTGTCTAACTATATCTATTTATGAAAATTAAAGAACTTGAACATAATGAGTCTAGATCCATGATTTGTAACTTTACCTTTAGGATGCTGTTATTTTTTTAAACATTAAAAACAACATATTTGATATTCCTGGAGCATTAGTTTTGTCCTTCCTTTTCACTGATTAAATAAATTATTTTCTCTTTTGTCCTTTAAGTGCATTATTTACTATACCATTGATCTTTGCCATTCTCTGTAAAGTTCATAACATTAACATAGATGTATAAGACAATCACACAATTTCTAATATGGCTAAATGCATGAATGTTTATTAATTTTACAGATTGAAGCAGTTGCTTTATTATTATTATTAATTTTTATTATTTATTTATTTATTAATATTATTTTTAAAAAGAATTATTATTTTAAAAAAGAATTGTTCTTTCTATGTAAGATAAAAGGCCCAAAATGCATCACAAGACAGCATGGCTCTCTAGACACCATCTGCTTGATTCACTACATCAGCATTTAGAAATATTAATATGAACAAAAGCAGTTGAATGCCTTCAATCCCTATTTTACCTTTAAAGCAAGGCTCAATAAATCACTTCTCTAGGGACTAAGGAAGGGTATAGGCTATGAATCACTGGAAAGCATATTTATTAAAGAATGTTCACTATTTCTGTGGAACATACTTCAAATAAGTCCTTACTCCTTGTTTTCATAGTCTTGCATCATTTACATCTAGTATGATTTTACAGCCCTTCTCTTTACTCTAAATGTACCTTCAGCATCTCTTAGTACAGGAAAAAGTAGACAAGTGTTTTGAAGAGACTGCAGAAGATGGTAAAGAGTTGTCTCAATCTAGAAAGTCAATGGCCTCTAGATGGAATTCAGAAGGGAGCGATAAGCAGAATAAGAGAAAGGAGAATGCGGACACTCCCAAAACCAACCAAGCTGGGAAATTTATTTGTAAGCAAAAGACAGAGAATCTGAAAAGCAAGTGATGTGTTGAAAACCTTTATTCACCCCTATGTGTACTACAACATTCTCTACATTTGCCAAACTATCATATTTTGCCAGTCATATCACAGTCACCACTTCACAAAGAGTTAAAGAAAAACATGGGGAGCATCTATTTTAATTTTCAGCGGTGAAACCTGTGTTTGATCTTCTGACAAGTACCTAGGTTATAGTAATTCTCCTGGGTTACTTAATACAGTAAGATGACCAGAGTTTGTTAGAGACAGAGTATGCCTACCACATGGAGAGTTATTTCCTGGTAACTTTCTATTTGCTTATTCAATAAAATTATTTCTTTCTGATAGAGGTACTTTGCGTATTCTTGGAATAAGTTGCAAATTTGTGTAAACTTGCCCTACAGAAAAAGGGCTCTTGGAGTTGTCCAATTCATATGTTTAATGAGGTTAAATGCTTAGTGCCAATTCATATGCTTAATTAGGTATATAAATAAGGTGAGAGAAAAGCAGTTCAGGTTTTTTCATTTATCGAACTGCTTTCCATGCTTGTGCTTTTGTGGGGTTTAGGTTCGTTGGGGTTTTTTTTAACAGTTGTCTGAAGTGTTTAAGAACATGTCAGTGCTTATAGCATTTTTCTGAAAGTATGGCTTAGCTTTTAGTCCCTGCATGACTTCCATTTTTCTGTGTTAATGCAGGCTATCCCAAAGGCAGATCATATGGGTGCCTAGAACACAGGTGGGAAGAATATTCATTCCATAGAAGAATAATCTGGTTTGTTTTTTTTTTTTTCTTTTAGAAAATTGGAAGCCAATAATTTTATGTGATCATACTGATATCACATAGTAAGATCACTGAAAGATTCTGTTAATTTGATTAATAATTCAAGGCAATACTTATTTGAAACACCTTATTGCAAACTTTTTTTTCAGTCAAGAAACTACATCTGAGTCATGAATCTCCTAAAACAGCCCCGAGAGTGATCCTGAACATAAAGAAAAGTGGTGATGGATGAACTGTCTTCATGACTACTGCTATGATGAAGTATATACATAGTGCTGGAAATCCAACTCAGTATATGCATTTCATGGAAAGGAAAAAAGATCTCACCCTTGATAGTGAAAAAATTTACCTTGCTGGAGAAAAATCTGCCTTAGTGTTATCAAGGGTATAATGAACACAACTAATGCTTTCGTATATCATGCTTTCATACGAAGGAGGCAAGTGAGACAGTTGCAGATGAACATGACAACAGTAAATTATTTGTCTCTGAATTTTAAATATATGTACACCTGTGCACACAGAGGAAAGAAAGGGGTCACAAGGACCAAAGGGAGAAAAGCCAAACGAAGAGAAAGTTTGACACAAATGAGATGAAAGACAAATATTGAGTAATTGAAAATAAAAATTTCTTTTATATTACAGGGGGAGGAAGAAAGACATAGGGGAGAGAGGAAAACATTGATGGAAGGGAAAAACGTGGGACACTTCACAGAACATCTGTGAAGAAAACATAGAGGGAGAGTGAAAAAAAATCCACAAGGTTGAGAGCATGTGCAGGTATGAGAAGAAAAATGCACAAAGGCAGAGTCTCTTAAAAATAAAATTACTTATCAAAGAAAGCTCAATAACAGCATGTGTAACAAAACAACAGAAAGAATAAGCCATGTAATATGAAAGTAGAAATAAGCTTAAAGAAGGAACAGTTAAAGGAACTGGCACCCAGCTGCCCACTTGGACTATGACGCGCCCTGTGGCAGCTCTGCTGGTGAGTGGGAAATTACATGAGGGATCTGATTGTACTGGCTCTCTTCATAATGTCTGTCAGCACGTTACCTGAGGCATAAAGCAACTAAAACCAGTTGTAGCTCCAGTCCCTTGTATTCACTGAGTAAAACACTAATGTGAACTCTTCCTGGTTTATGCTGTTTAATAGGTCTGTGTCTCCATTTTCAAACTCATTTTTGCCACCTAATGCAGAGCCAGGATCCTGATCCTATCAGGAGCCAACAAAACTTTTACCACAAACTGTAATGGGGACAGAATACCAGTGAGGTAACCATATAATTAAGTGGTTTTAGCTCTAGCGGCATTCCAGAGGAGAATGGTATGATCTCTTACCTAGAATTTCATCATGTTTCTTCTGTGACCCAAATATTTTTTGTATCTCTCCTGAGACCAATGTATCTTCTCAAGAGCAGTCTAAAAGCTACACTAGGATTTACATAACATATGTTTAAATTACAATAAATGCTGCCTCATATTTTATAACTGCTGTGCTATGTGCTGCTTAAGCACCTCTGCTGCCCACTTACACTATTCACACCAAGTAACTTCAGGTTATCTCATTTCTCTTCTAATAATCAGATACTGCTTTAAAAGGGTCAGCCATAATGATTCTCTCACCCCCAGGAGCACTTCTGCAAGCAGTTCTGGTGCTTGCACCGAGATACTGGTCTGACTGTTCAGCTCCAATCTAACTAATCTAACTTTAAAGGACCACCTCAAAGCAATGTTAAAAAACTGAATACTAATTTCTTCATAGACACTAATTGCCTCAGACATAAATTACCTCAACTGCAATTGCAAGAGTTCAGCAGTTCTGGAAATCAGGTTCAGCTTCTTATTAGCTGATGAGTAATAGATTAATGCATTAAGATGACAGAGCCACGTTTTGCTGTTCTGAGTAAGATCAGAAACAGACAACAAATCAAACTACCTTCCTAGGACAGACAATTGCACCATGCTAGACATTAAGTACCCAAACTCCACACACTAATGTGACTGTGACACAGAAGCTGGACAAAAATATTAGTTGTTATATGTATGAAACCGGTGAGAGGTTAGGGTGTTCTGTACCTTGATTTGCTGAATTGGAAAACAAAGTTAAAAAAATAAAATTAAAAAACAAACAAACAAAAAACACCAAAAAAAAAAAAACCAAAAAAAAAACCAAAATGAACTGCTTTGAGTTATCAAGGAAAAGTCTTGAAAAATCTCTCTCAAAAGATGTACAGGAAACTGTGGGCTAGACATCTCTCCCAAGAACTACAACTATCTTGATAAAACCCTAGACAGCTTTTTCTTTGAAGCCATATGGACAAAGGAAATGGGCTATTTCTATGGAGAACAGTGTTTAAAGAACGACCTTTAATTTGCCACATCAGTTTGAGTTCCCATGTTATCTTATGAAACAACAATTCAAGTTGCAGAGAGCAACATCTCAAAACTCCTTAACTAATTTTCATCCAAATTAATCTTGAGTGGAAAAATGAAGCATTGGTCAGTAAACAGACTGTGTATTTTCCAGGCTAAGTGGAAAAACAGAAAACCAACATTACATATTTTTTAACTATATCAGCTCAGAGAAACAGTAGCACATTTTGCACTGCCGTTGGTAAAACGTGACACTGGTATGCCACGTCCTTGAGGAAGACTAATAACCATCAGAACAAAATATCTGGATTGTGAGGTGGTTATAATGCTCCAAAATGTCCTGATAGATTCTCCTTGCTGCATCAGAAGTTATACACTTCATAAGGTTTTGAGACACCTTGGGGATTCATATATCAGTGCTCATGTCACTATTTCTGTTATTATTTAGCCATGTTATCTATGGGGATATAATTGCCAAAAATCTGTGCAACACTAACATTAGAAACATGGAAAATTAAAAAATAAGAAACAATATCTTTTCTATTTTCCTAAAAATCAGTAATGTACATTAGAGTCCCAGTGTCCTTCACCATTGGCAGAGGAAATTATAGTAATTGCTTCTCAGTGCGATACAGACATGGATGATATCTAACAGGTCAGCATCACAGAGGAAGGGGTGACATCTTTGGTTAACTGTAATTATCAGTTCCCTGTTTTCAATATGATGGAAGAAAGAGTCCCCCTCAAAGAGTGCATTATCTTTGAGGATAAAGAAGTCTAAAGGAGTATATCTCTCTGTAGTTGTTACTGTGTGTTTTTCCTTTTCATAAGAAGATAATGACAGGCAGTGCATAGAATACTGTTTTAAAGTCATGAGAACACAGATCAGGACCCTGTATTTTGAATAGAAATCAGTAATAGGTACACAGCTGTCGCAGAATGTAGTTCAGGCTTATTGGGGCTCTGCCAATGAAACTGTTGGATTTGTTCCTGCCTCTATGTCTGGATTTAATTCCCACAAAACACTACAAATGGCTGCAGATGCAAAGTGAATCGCAGCCTTAGAGCAGAAGGAAAGCGGTGGTGGTAGAGACAGGGATAAGAAAATGACAAGTTCTTGCAATAAGTGAAATGTGTGAAGTTGCTGATGGGTTCTGATAGTGCAAGTTAACATTTATTGTCAAAATACTTTTTCCCTTTCTATTCAAGAAAAAAGACCAAGCAAGATTTAAGAGTCCAAATAAGTGAGAAAACAAGTAAGAGCTGGTAATTCACAGCAGGTGCAGTGCATGTACTACGTAAAGATGTTTAAACCCCAGTTTTTCCTCAGCACACAACTGAAGAGATAGCAACACAAAACAAAACAAAAAAGCCTCTGTCCGTGGAAATTCTTAATAAATGGCTTTAAAAGGAAAAAAATAAAACACTTCCCATTGCACAATTTCTTGCATTTTCCAGTGGAAATATCTGGCCTAATGAGGCCACAGGGACATCTAAAAGTGCATACTTTTAATAAACATACATTTGAAGGTCAACACAAATTAATTGTTTTCTGTATGATGAAATACTGAGTTTACAGGTGCAGTTAATGAACTTCAAAATCTGCACTCTTATTTTCTTGTTTGGAAAACTAGCTTGAAATGAGCCTCAGAAGTGTGATTTATGCACCCTTTCCTAGGCTGGATTACTATTCACCAGGATTAGTAAATTTCTTGAAAACTTGTAAATCATCCTGTCTTTACATCTTATATCCAAGTGCTGGTGTAATAATGTTACCAACACAGTTATTGTTATCTTGTTTTTACAATGGGGCTGGGAAACAAAGTGTCCCTTATTTTGTAGGATTGCAGGTCACAAGTGAAGATGTTTGGGTTTCAGCACACAGGTTTGTCTGTGTCCATCATGATGTGAAACAGTAATTATTCCATTCCTTGTCCCCTCTTGAGCGAAGGAACTACCAGCAAGAAAAAACAAGAAGTTTAGATAATGTCAGCCAGAATTAACAATAGAAGGCATTACAATACACATTTCTATTATGACGCCAATAGTGACTGTCTCAAGCTCAAATCTGTTTTCCACATGAAAATGAAACAGCACAGTCACATCATTTTATCTCTATTGTTGCTACAGTTCTACTCATCCTTCTCAAGTTTTCTCCTAGCTTTACCTGAACCTCCTCTCTAGCAAAAGAAATTTATCTGAATGGTCTGGACAGCAGAACAGAGCTGACTGGTTGAAGTTGAACTTGATGAACAGCAACACATGGAAAATAAGGATATAAGCACAGCTGATAAGGTCTTCTCCCACAGATTACTTAAAAAACAGGAACTATAAATTCATGTCTCTGCACAGCATTGGATGGGGACAGATCCTTTAAAAAGCATGCAGGATATGAGTTTGCAAATGGCTTAAAAAACAGGTTTCTCAAAGTGCAGGCTTTGCATTCAGATTCTGCATCTCCAGAGAGGCACTCAGAACAGATCCCTGTTTTAATACGGTGCACTGGATCAGCCATCTGTTAAAGAAGAGACTGTCCCCTCCTGTGGAACTGTGCGCTCACTACTCCTTCCAGAGCAGTATGATTGTGTAAGCTCAGTAGCATGACACAGAGCAAAGTCTGTTAACCACATCACCCAAAGAAAGCAGTCTCATAAAATAGGAGAACTCTGAATACACAGGGATACTGACAGGAATAGTTACTGCAATGCTTTTACTTCTGGTACCCTTCTAGCTCTTCTCTCAAAGCAGGCAGTGTGACTCCCTGACACTCAGTCTGGGCCCTGCTCTGTACACACACATCTGCATCTCCACTGGTGCGTGATTCACACCCCCGGGTCTGAGCTGTGTCTGAACCCTCCATTTTTGCTCCCTCTGGGGAAGTTGAGGTGACAGTCACTGCAGTAACTGAGATAAGCAAACTTTTAATATCTTTTCCATGCTGTCTTATCCTCCATAGAAACCCATTCATCTCAAATATTGGTAATCCAAGACACTAAGATGGTTAGAGGCTCCTTGAAGCCTGGTGCTTTTCAGTAGTAGATTAGTACATTCTTCCTTAAGAAACTAGTTTGTGACTTTCCTGCACAGAACTTGGTGAATGTGATATTTATTGACATATAATGAGCATTTCACTATTCCCATCATGCTGAATCAATACACACACACACACACAGAATTCCAAGTTGAAACTCATTTGGTTACCTCCACAGAAGTATTATAAAAACATTCATAACCTTGTTAGATATCTGCTTTACATCTGTCATCTCTTTTATTTTCCCTTTCTTTAATCATTTCATCTACTCTTCTCACAAGTCATCTTTCTTTTGCATTCTTTATTCTTACTCTATTCCTTTTTATTCCACTTTCATTTTGATTTTATTGCTAGAGGGCAAGAACTCATAGTGGTAGTAGAGAGAAAGCATTCAGGTTTTGGAAAACAGAGGGGAATGAAGAAATCCCTCAAATATATAATGACAGGCTTCATTCATATTCTGGAATATCAGGGACCTCGAATGAATAGTAACAGCATTATTTTTAAAATTAAAAAGGAATAAAACGGTTTCCAGCCTTGAATCATTTGTCACAACTGAAAACATCATGCCTTTCAAGCAAGAAATGTAACTATGCAGTTCTATTTCTGCAGGTCTGACAATTAAGTTGTTAGATCATAAAGGAAGAAGCTTATCATATTATTTACAGAATTGTGACGTATGAATACCATTTCTTTTCAGAAGCGTACTAAAATAAATGTTAATTGGTGATAAAACACCAATGAAAATAGTGTACATCTTTCATACAGACTGTCTTTCATTCACATCATGTTGTGGACATATAGTCATCATATCAAGGTCGGATACTTCATAAATTGGCCAGCCTGGCTGGATATGCATGTAAATTAATAAGCAACTACCATGAATAACATTTTCTATAAAAAGAGCTATGATCCAGACTTTATATACTTGACAAGAAAATGCAGCTTCTTCATATTGACATTTGGAAGGTGTTAAAATATTATGAAAAGTTATTCTTGTTTTATGGTGGCCTGATATAGCACCAAGCAAGCACAATGGGATCAATTAAGTTTTGCTGGACTGGCTAGACTTTTTCAGTTTTTGGTTGCAAAGCTTGAGAACAGGTGGTAGAGACTTGGGGGATTCTTCTGTGTTCAATAGAACAGCTTTTTATGCCCTTATCTTATGGACTTGCCAACACCTTGTAAACTTCCGTTACTCTCATAAAAGCACAGAGGGAATGAATGTCATCTCTTATTTATTGCAAATATCTATTTTGCCATTAGGAAGAATAAACAGTATTACACTTCATAAATTCAAATCAATCAACATCTATATTTGTCCTGGTAAGAGTAATAGACACAGATAAATGTTATCTTAGCAATCATTTCTTAAATACAGTTCCAGCACTGTATATGAACCCAGGCACAGAAAATAAGTCTACATGGCACAGTGCAGAAAAACAGGGAAACACCTCGCTCATGTAGTCATTTTACTTTCATTACCCAGGCCATCTCTTTCCAAAATATGTGTCTAGTGCTGCACAAAAGGAAGCAGTCAAAATATAGAAAACTGGACCAGAACTTCCTAACAATCAAATTTTGGACCAGATTTGGTTTTATTTTGGTCCATCCTTTTTGAAAAGAGATATATGACTTTTTTTCTGTGTCATAAATATAACGTGTACATGCTATACATGTTAACATCATATTGTTTTAAACTGAAAATTATACTGAATGCTAATGTGCTCCAAGAATACTCAAGATGAGTAACCAATTCACATCACCAAATGAAAGTTTGATACTAATTGAACTTTAGTCCTAGGCTGAACCAGAAGCTCCTTCATAGAGCAATAACCTTGTTAAGCTCAAATACAATTCCTCTTATGTCAAGAGGAATTTCTTTTCCCCTAATAGTTTATCTGTTTCCAAGTACTTATTCAATCTTATTTGTATACTTTCATTTAAATCCTGCAAGCTCATTGCCTAGTTTGGCTCCTTTTAATTGTGACCTCTGTGATCCACTGTTAACTATTTATCTTGTTGAAACACCCTGAAAGTTCACATTGCCCACTGTACCAAAAAAAAAAAAAAAAGCTCTATTAGACATACTTAGAATTTAATTCTCAAAACTGTGTCCAGTGGCATTAATCATGTTCTCTTAACAGAGAAAAGTCATGCATTGACAATAATGGAGTATTTTAGATCCCTGAACATTATGAAACATACCACAGAATAAAAATGCAAATAGAGCAAGTAATCCTCTACTTGCCAGTAACCTCAAGAATCCTCATTCTTGCAGTTATAAAGTGGTGATCCAGCAAGGTTTGGAGTAATCTAGCAACATAGAGAAGCAAATATTTTTTGCTTGGTTTCTCTTCCAAGTTTGGTGTTACTTATTTGAGTGGCAGAGTTGCTGAAACTGAATTAAAATTAAGAACTATATAAATGCTGAAGACATTTTCATGAATAAAAAATTACTTCATTAATAATATCTGTCATTCTTAAAACAACAGGGCTAAAGAGCCCTCACTAGGTTGTATATGCATGCTGTTCCACGGTAATGAAACATTTTTGGTCTCATTCACTTAGAGGATCCAGTATGATTTTTACTTTTTGGTTCCTGGAAAAGTTGGTAGATGGCAGTGAGGTATTTTTTCCCCTCACAATATTTTTTGACTAATTAAGAAGGAAAACCCCTCAGTTCAATGTATTTCCATTCAACTTGTACTCATGCTCAGGTGAAATTCCTTTGTTGCAGAAGTACCATCTTGGTACAGCACAGCCAAGAATATAAAATTTGAGAGTAAGACACTCAAGTCAAGTATTCTTGTTAATTTTCAATATCACAATTCAAAGTTCTAAGGTCAAACAGATTAATAATAAAAGATCAGTCCTCACAGCATTCTGGTAAAATCTTAGCTTTTGCCTTGATTGAAGCACCTTCAGCCTAAAACTAAATTGGATGCATTTTCAGACCTATAACTTCAGACCTCTCTTTTCCCTCATACACATCCAAAGTCTAATTCTATCTTGCAAGTAGAATTCTCTGAGTACTTCTCAGTTCTCACCTTCTTTAGGAAACTTATTCACTCAGTGGGATTACAAGAAAACGTGCATTTTGCCAGGTAACAAACACTGCATTGAGAAAGAACTTTTGGGCACTAGGTTGCTACAGAAATTATTGTAAGCATTAAGATCACCAATTTTTTACACCTCCCCACCCTCAAGTTGCTCTGCGATATAAAGGAAAAATGGCATCTGTATAGAACAAGAAACATCTTCATCATTCCCAGCTGATCCTGACCTTAGCTCATCATCTGTATAAAGCTTCACAGGCATTTCCTATGGGAAGTCCCCATCCATTCCCTTTGCTCAAGTTTGGCTGCCTTCAACAGCCAGTTTACACTTGCTATGTCCATAAAAAAAATATCATTTAAATTAAGTTTCTAACATTCAGAAATATTGATATGTTTCTTTTTTCCTTTCATTGATCGTTCACCAGGTTCCAGATCCCATAATGTAAGTTATTCTGAGCTCTGGGTCATAGTTTCCAAGTACCGAGGGAAAACAAAATAGTAGTTAGACTACTTCTAACTACTAGTGATCCTCACTTGTCCTTGCAGATCTGTTCTAACCCTCTTATGTACAAAGGACTACAGCATTATAGTAGCATAATAGAAGCAGTCACTGGAGCAGGTAATCCATATGAGTAGAATTACATGTTTGATTTAGAATGATTAAGGGGTGCTATAATTAAGATTGCTGCTGAACCTGAATTATCTTTAAAATATAATACCTAGGCAAAGCCTGGGTGGAATGGAACTGCCCAGGGAGTTTGTGTACCCCATGACGCTACAGAGGTGCCTACGCAATCTGTGCGTGATACAGGGAGAGCTCAAGAGCTGTCACACTGTGAGTGCGCTGCAGCGGCAGGACAATAGCCTAGCTTGTGGATGGGACAGTATCAGTCCCAAAGAAGAGCAGATTTCATAAGCAACGCTTCACCACACACTGCAGTTGAGTTCAAACTTGCATGATTTCATAGGCGTGTGGTAATTTTCACTCCTTTCAAGAATATAAAGTACACTCAAGATCTCTGTTACCGGCTTCTTAATAGCAAGTGATCTGCATACTCTTTGGTTCTTTACTTAATTTGTAATCTTAATTTGTTTTAGAGCATTTTTTTTAGTGTAATGTCTCTCTAAGATGATATGGGATATTAAACCATACATGGAATATAAATTGTATAGGTTATTGCCAATGACGTTATAAAGGGTACTTGAAGCATTTCGTGAAATAGTCCAATTTATATTGTAAGGGCTCTGTTGCATCTTTGCAAACATCACAGTGTAATTGAAGGCATCACAACTGTGACTGGCTGTCATTCAACTACTGCAGCCACATTTAGTGGTATTAGCATATCTCCACAATTCTCCTGTACGATAGTTCTGCAGTTCATGTTGTTCACAATAAACAGTCATTTTAAAACACCCTTTACTATTTGCTTGCAGTAGTCAGGTCTCATAAAGAAAAATAACTTTGCCTGTTCTGCAAAATGACAGAATTAAAAGATAATACTGCATTTGTGAGGAAAAAACCCAAACAAACCAAAACATGATGTTGTGTATAATAGTTTGCTTTCTTGCCCATACTTCTGCTCTATTTCTTCTCAAATCTGTAATGTCTCAGTGATGGTAAAAAGACAAAAAGTATAGGTTACAACCTCCAGGAGATTTTTTGCACTGGTATATTGAAATACATATTTTAATCCATTATTGGCCACATGGTAATGCAATGAGGTAATTTTCAGAGGCATTAGTTTACAATACAAATTATTTTTGTGGCCAAGTATTTGTATTCATCCTCTTGTAAACTCTTCATACCAAACTGTCGTGCTTGCTTCTATACAATTATTTATGGAGGAAGAATTTTCAGCCTGGACAAAATGAACAGAATATGATGATCTGAGTATTACTTTTTGAACTCCCAGTATATATTCATAAAGGACTCTAATAAGTTCGTATCAGGTTTTCTTTCTGGATTGGTTGTGGTGTTCTCTCTGAGATAGGCTATTAAGATAGGCTTCACGTTGTCAATATGCCCCTACACTATGGGCAAGAAAATAAGAAAAAAAAAAAATATTGTCCTTAATTACATGAAATAGAATATTAAATTAGGACACAAGAAGAATAAAAGAGGAACATTCAGAGGAGTGTGATGAAAACCCTCATTAAGTAATTTATGAGGAAAGATTTCTGGGATACTTCTCCTTACCCCTGCCCAAAGCATACGTAATATTACACCATATAACAATATTTGAAATCTCATCCCTTGAAAATTAGAATTACTGCACCTTCTAATACACAGAGTACTATGTCTCTACTGTGACAGAGATCCATAGCCAGATGATACTGAACAATGCACATCGTATCAGACAGATTGACAGGCAGTCAATACAAACATAAAAGAGTTCTTGTAATATTTAAACAAGCTATATAAACATGATTTCTTAAAAAAACCTAAATTGAAACAGAGAGGAGAACATAAAAAAAAGAACTCCTGTTTACTGTAGATAAACACACTTCATTTCATTTTTCAATTTACTTCCACTTTACATAATAAGCCTATTTTGTTTGCCAGGCAGATTCTTTGTCATTTTTTCCTTTGATTTTGATTGACATTTACACAATTAGAGTTACAAACATGTTAATTAATGTAGTGATTGAACACTATGACTCAACAGTGCTCATTAAATGGGAGAATAAAATTCAATCATAACTAAACATGTTTATACAAGTCAACTTTGTTTTAAAAGCACGGGGTTATTTTACTAAATTGATTTGGATAGGTGTACCATTATTCAAATAATTTTAAATAACACAGCTCAAAGAAAAATGCCATTTTCTACACCAGCAGAGCATGTAATAGTTTGTCATTACAAGCAAAGTTTAACTTACACAAAAGTTCACTGCAGTTCCTTGCAAGCTTTATTACAGAAAGAACAAATCACATTTCAGCATGACAACATATTGACATGTCTGCTTCTTGCTACCCATTTTTGACTGTAAAGAGGAATAAAAATTACTTTTTCTTTCCATGGGATGTTCCATACTTTTAGAGGCCTATGTTGACTGTAAATACTGAACTGTATTCACCTGCCTACTTAAAACAGCCACTCAAAAAGTCTAAAATGCACCTTGATACGTAGTTCACACCACACAGCTATTTCAAACAGTATATTTAGGATTCACTTATTTTGTAAGACTTCCGATATAGCTTCATTTTTGTTTCATTAATACAGGAGGGAGAAATGCATTGAATCATGACTTATTTTATATTTTATCCCTGACACGGTGGATATGCATAGTATTTAAGTGACTACTGGTGATTAAAAGCATATTTGAAAGGAACTCTATACCAATACCCTGATGCCACTGTCCCATCAACAAACATTTGCATCACAAAAAATCCTTGGGAAGACCCCTCTGAGACCTAACTGCGCATACATTTCCTAACATCAACTAGTAGAAAACTATAACTTCTGGGCTGCAATGAGCAATTAGGAACTTTAAAGACCAATTGCACTTTTGATTAATATTTAAATGAGCTAGCTCTTCTAATAGACAATACACCATGTCTTCTTCATCAGAACACTACTTGGAAATACACTCTTTGCAGTTCCTCCTATCCCTGAAAATGTGTGAGGAATAGAATAGTACAGAGTATATGTAGCATCACACACATTTTCAACATAAAAATAAATATCATCACTTAAAATCCATTTATGTAAAGGATCAACAGTTTCATGATTATTCTACAATTTAACCAGTCACAACCTCTATAAATAATTGATTTTAACCTCTTTCCTTACCTGTCATTCAAGAGCTGTTTTTTTTTCTTCTGGGCTTATACAGAAATTGTGGATTTACTCCAGGGCCTTGATCCTTTGAGGGGCTATTCCACCCATTTCGATTCCTTCAGATGAATAAGCTGGAAAAGGCATTCAAGAATAAAAATATTGTTTAATACTGGCATTTTCAGACATACCAACAATGCCTGTCTTGCTAGAATAAGACTACTACTTTGGCTGTCTAAAAGTTAAGATCTACTCAAAGACATTTACATCGGCTAACTCTACATTCAATTGGTATCCACTTCTGGAGGACGACCAACCTATAAGACTCATTCATATAAGTACTCATAGATGCTGATATAACCCTCACCACCAAACACACACACAACTAGATTAATTCTCAAGAACATTTTCATTTAAAGAAATATATAATTTCAGAGAGGCTGATAAAGTGATTTTCAGTGGAAAGCGGAGATCCAAGAATCAAGAAGAAAAGCAAGTATAATGTTGTTAATAAGACACTGCAAGCAGTGAACATTATCAGAAAAGAGACATATCCCAAAACTTAATACAGATATAACATGTTTAAAGGAAAAGTTTTGGCAGATGAAGAACTAAAAAATGGCAAATAAGAGGTTATGTCTGCTTCACCCAGCTGGTTGAGCCTTAAAATATATATCACTAGTTAGTCTGTAGAAGCCACGAACATTTTTTTATTCTATTTTCAGCATACTTTTTTTACTGAATTCACAACCATCTTTCATATCTACAGTTCAGTATAGTATTGAATGAAGACAGAGAGTGACTTGCATGCAATGGTTTCCTCTTTTCGTGTGCCCAAATGCATCATCCTCTAGCTTATAAATGATAAATTTTAATCAACTACTACATATGAGTTTTTTATTTTTGTAATACACAACTGAATTTAAATCATAGCAGTACTTTATTGGCCAGATAATAAATATATTAGTCTTGTGCAAAATACATATTACTCAAGAGTTTCATAATGGATGCCACTGATTTATAAATAAGCTAGAGTTATAAAGTATAAAACTGAGTCAGTAACAGAAGATTCTGGAAAGCAAGTTAGAAGAGAATTCCCAAGCAGGCACCTTAGTTTCATTTCTCACATTTTTCCAACTAATGGAGTGAGAAACTACTCTTGTTTCTCACATATTTTATGGCAACAAAGAAACCTGAAAATTAATACCAACACTGCAAGAAATTGATGTATAACTGCACAATTACCAGCACTACCTTACAAAGAAAACAAATACCTTCCTCTCTCAGTTGCTCCTAGATCACCAAAGCTGCAACCAGTTTTGTCTGCACTCACTGCGGTCACAAATTTTCTGAAGACATTTATATTCTAACCCCTTTCAATCTAAACAAAACACCTGTATAATAATATTCACAGGAACACTTATTTTGTTGAATTGTTCCCTACCTTCTTTGTTCCCTGCAAGAGCGTCTTCCCTCTGACCTCCTCCCGAGTGCAGAGCTCCCCCTGCCCCACCCAGCACCACAGCTGTGCTGGATGGGTGCCCCAGGTGTCTCGCATTGGGCAGAATTCATTGCTGTGCCTGCCCCAGGTGCTCCACATCGGGCAGCTCACCTTGCTGTGCCTGCCCCAGGTGCCCTGAATTGGGCAGCACTCATTGCTGTGCCTGTCCCAGGTGGGGACGGGCGAGCTTTCCTCAGACAGCTCAGCTCAAAGGGAACGTGATGAAATTTTGCACCACAGTCTTGCAGCAGTTTGAAGCTAAATATTTGGACAGTTAAACAAAATACTTAGTTTCTCTCAACAAAAATTCCCTAAGAGCCATTGAGCAAATTAAAAACTTAAAAGCATGCAGACAAAAGTTTCTAACACTTCTGGAATTGATATGGGGCTTTAACATCCAGACATAAGTGAAAGTTGCAAAACAAAAATGATGAATATTCATTCAGAGTTTGCAGTAAAGCCCTACAATTTTCCTAACCTGGGGGGGGGGGGGGGGGGGGGGGATTGGAAATATCAATGTAATTCACCTATTCCTCTGCTTCTGGCTTCTGAAGATGATAGCTGAAGGGTAAGGCTGCTCATTAACACTATGCTTATAAGGGGAAAAAACACAGTACATCATGGTACTTGCTGGAGGCAGTGGTATGGCTTTAATTGCTGAAAGCTGGTCATCAGTAATTGTGTTGTGTTCTCATGCCAAATCCTGAAGCTAAAGCTTGTGTTTTGAAATCTTGGATAGACATAATGCATCAGTCTTACTACAAATACTTTACAATGGACAGAAGTACCAATGTAAACAGGCCCAGGTGCATTAAAGCTGATAGGGTTCTGCAAAATTGCCACAAGCAATTTTTTGCTAGTTTTTTTTATAAGCAGCTTCTGTAAGTTACTGAGATGCAACAGTACACAATACAGTATGTTCAATTGCAAATAATTATTTGAAAATTGGGATATGGTTCTTCATTTTTGTCTTCTCTTATGATCATAGTTTGTTTCTTTCTGTTTTTACCTCCAGGAAGGCAACCTGATTAGGAACATGGCTTTTAATCTTTCCAAATAATTTTATCCTTTTATTGTCCTGATTCTTTTCACCTTTGATTTTATTGTTACAGTTCTCAGACCATATCAAACCAGCTATATGAATGCCTCAAGTTATTTGAATTTTATACTGGTACTATCAAACACATAAAGGCATTCTGGGAAATGTTCCTGAAGCTCCTCTTTTTTATGGTCTAAACCTTTTTGTCATCTTGAAGAATTCATTACTTGCCCAGAAAGATATAAACCAATTATCTGCAGGTCTAGACATTGTGACTCAAATAGGATCTGTGTCAAGAACAAAGCAAATCAGGTCAGCCAGATGAAGGTTGCCTAGGTGCACTCACATTTTTTAAAAAAAAAAAAGAGAGAAAGAGAGATTTATATGCTTAAGCACCTTTTGCAAAGGTACTTGACTTCTATGTACACATTAGCAAAGTCTCTAAAGACATTTAAATATTCATGGAAAAAATACAGAAGTAATGCTTAATTGAAAGAAGAAAAGTTTAAACAAGAAATAAAAAGTTAACCTGAAAGGGTTATAAATCACAGAATCTTCTTTCAAATATGGACTTTAGAAGATAAGACATGATTTTAAATTATTTTATGGATCATATTTATGATCCAGACACTAGTCTCTGGTTATGGAATAAGATGAGAAGAGTACAGAGTTTGGAAAAAATTCTTATGTAATTGTCATTGCAGTTCCTAGTTAGACACTAAATGTCTAGCCCATGAAAACAAATGTGCATTACAAAGGGAACAGACTAATGAAGGAAGAAGCACTTTTCTTTAGAGAGTCTCAATTTAATTTCTTCAAAATAATGTCTGTCTGGCCTCTTTTATGTGCTCTTATCTGTTACCTCTTCATCAAGACACTAAATCCAAGCAAGGTCAAATAGGTTTGCTTACCAAGTACAAGAGAATAGAGGTGCTTGAGGTAGATCAGTCCTCAGCTAGACTGCTCTAACTCTGTAAGAAAAAGAATAACAAATCTGAGGTAGGAAACACTGGCTTTTAAAATCTAAGGCCAGGGAAGACCATCTCAGACTGAAATTTTGAGAATTAAATGCTAGCTGGGGTAAAAATTAAACCCTAGCTTCAGATGTGAACTTCACAGTCACATTTATCTCAAGGATGAAAAATGATGCTACAGTAATCAGCATTAACATCAATTTATTTTCAAAGAAGCATAAGGCACCTAACACCCAGTATAATTCAATGGAAGGAGGAAGAGGGCATTTAATTCTGTTAACACCTCTTGAAAAATCTTATCTACACAGTGAGAGTGCAGCTTGCAGATTGGGAATTGTGCCAGGACGGAGCAAAAGAGTCTAGGTTCAAGAAGGACCACCAATCTCTCTCTAAACGTTGGAGGTTGCATTAAATCAAAACTAGAGGCACTAGTTCTGACAGTTGTATTTCAAGGAGTGCATGACTCACAAGTAATCTAAAAGTAGTCAGTAATCCATTATTTCTATGAGAAAATAAGCAGTCATAAGCAACAGATTATTTTTTCAAAGTGACTTTAACAACATTCTTCTGGCCAAAAAAGACATCTAGGTTTTAAAAAGCAGTCTTAAAAAGAAAGTTATCCCTAACCTAAGGTATCATTAGTGCAGTATTAAAACTATAGAAAAGTTGCTTTACAGTTATTATGGCTTGTTAAGCAACCACAATTCTATCCTCACTGTACAAGGTATAACAGTCAGAAGGAGGGAAAAGTGAGGAATCATTTTCTTAGTTGCTTTGTATAAGACATTTGTGGACCTCTTTTTCACAAGAGTCCTCACAACAAACCAGGATTATTTAGACCAGCTGGGTAGTTAGGTTATTTTAAGTCGTCATATGAAAACCATCCATTTACTTCTTAACAACTAGACAAAGCAGAAAGCTTCATACAAAAGAAATTGAAACCACTAAAATGGAAATTGATTCATTATTTGTCCTTGGTTCAGGTACCTGAACTGTAAAATGAGAAATTTTGGAATTTGGGAGAATCATCATAAAGAGCGTACATTAAAGTTGATTCCTGATCAACAATCCACTTTTAAAACACCTCTTCAATTTACAGCCTTTGTGCCACCAACCACTTGTAAATATGTCCAGCAATGTGAACTGAAGACTTTGCATGAATAAATGATCACATTTTCAATTGTGTTGCACAATATATAATGAAAGAAGGAAATAAGCCTTTTAAAAGTATATGAAACTTAATCTGAAAATTATTATCTCTAGTGATCATAATCAACTGAAATACATCCCTGATAAGCAAGCATAGGTCAGATGTCAGGTCTACATACCCAACCATACATACTTAAATCAGTTTTTGAGAATCTAAACATGCAGTCCTTGTTAAGCAAGAAACTGAAGTACCTGGATAGTTCCTACTTACTCGGAAGACAACTGAAGTCAACAGCATTCACACTGAAAACTTCACATGCTTAAAGTCAAATATTGTTAATTACCTTGATTAAACAAGTGGAAAGGACAGTAGATGCTTCTGACAGTCAGACTATTCATTTTGCCACCTGAGTATGGGCACAAAACTTTGACAATAAGCTTTCATACTAAGAAGCATTGATATAATAATCATGGTACTGCATACAGAATTTATTTTACAGCTTAATAACTGCAGAATATGTCAACTGCATGTCAACACCTACATTTTTCACCGCAGTGTAGTACTTCTTAGGGTTTCTGATACCAATGGTTACACACATTCCTAAAAACTCATCATTGACTGGCATAGAATAAAGTAACCATGTATTCTGGTACAAATAAAAGTGATTTGTCACCTTGCCTTCATAAAAAAAAAAAAAAATAAACCACTTGTCATCTTTCATCAAACTCTTCTGCTTCTGTCACTAACAAATTCAACTCCCATTTTTCCCCATTTACTAATCTTTTCTAATCAAATTGAAAACAGGACCTTCAATCAGTCAGGGAGAAAATGCACAGAGATCTTTCCAGATGTGCTGGATTCCTGCCTCTAATGCAACAGCAAAATGCTGTTAAAGTACAGGGAGAAAAACATAAAACTATTTTGATTGTAATAATATCTGGTTTGGCTAGAAGTAAAAACTATATAGATGACTACTTGTGTAATTTGAAGGAAAAGTAAGAAGAAATGAGGAACCCAGACAAAAAAAAAGGGAACAAATTCTGTGAGCTATATCAGCAAAATCAAAGGAATACAAGTTATTCTGGCACAAATGAACATAAAATCTGATTCTTTTAGAACCAATTATCAAGTGAATTCACCCAATCCCTTCCGAATTATTCAGTGCCTTCCCCTCCATGAACCCCAAGAAAGTAAAAATGAGGGACAAAGCAAATGGCAGTTCCTATATGATGAGATCTGCAATACCTGAACCAAACATTTAAAAACTACTTAGTGCAGCTACCAATAATGGTACAGCTACTGCAGGACCAGTTTGAGAAAAGGCTACAAAACTCATCAAGTCTCAGTAAGCGCCTGACCACTTCGTATCAGCAAGGACCTCCAAATACATAAGAATTTAATAAGACGTGATAGCATCAATAAAGTTCTTTATAACAGCTATTCTATTATTCACCATTTCAAAATTTGTCCTTCAAGATTTCAGAAAGTTTTTATGTTTCAGAGACAGAAAAATCTTTAAGCAGTATTTTCATTAAGTGTGTATTTGCCTGCATATGTGGCAGACTGACCTGTTTGACAAATCAGTCTGCACTTAGAGGTGTCAAACTGCAGAAAAGAGCAGAAGGCATTTTCATCCTGTTAACAGCTGCCAACTTCAGAGTTTATAATTGGTTACCATCTGGGATATATATTTTTAAAAGCTACAGGTCAGTGATTTTACTTTGTGAATTTTGAAGTGATGACTGAGCATGCAAGAGGGGTGTAGACTCTACAGCCACAGAAGGAGGTAACAGAAAGCAAAACAAAGATATACAGAGAAACTAATCAAAACAGAATGATACAGAGAGTGAAATATAAAATAAAACCATAATAAATAAGTGATCAAAACATTAGTCACTTGAGGTTGGAGCTATGGGGATTCATGTGAATAATCTTCAATAAGAAAAAAAGAGTGATTATCATAAAATATTGCTATGCCTGGCAAAGATAATTGAAGCTACAAAGTGTAACTCTAAATAAGAATAAATTGAAAATGAAACACCCTAAACCAAAAAGATACAGAACAAATGGAACAGAAAAAGAACTTGCAAAAGAAAATGTAAATGAAGAAAGTAATAGTGATAAATGGCAGGGCAAAAAGGAAGAAAACTCCCTGAGAAAATGGCTCAAGGGAGCAAGCTGTTCAGTTATAAGGAAAGCCAAAAGTGATCTTGCAAAAGTTTTAAAAAAATCTAAGGAGAAGGTGAATGTGGAGAAACTATTCTGTAGAGCATTTTCCATACCTCTTTTTCATAGTTAGTTTAGTCAGAGACAGGAAAAAAAAAAAAAAGTGAATTGCATTACATGGTGTTTGGAATGTGATATGATTAGACAGTGTGAAACCACAAGATGAAGCCATTAAAAACATATAAATCAAGGAAAAATATATATTGCATTTGACAATCAGAACATGTGGAGTCAAACTCTGGGCGTGTGATGATGGTGCAACCTTTTGTGATCTTCATCCATGTGATATCTGAAGACAAATTCTTCCCAGCACTCGTGTGATGCACATCATCCTCATATAACCTGTAAACTGCATTTCAAACAAAAAGCATCTGGTTGATAACACAGACCATTATCATACAAAAAACTGTGATCAGTCATGTGAATTTGAGGAGCTAGCAGTGACCAAAACAAGGGAAGTCTATTGTAAGAAACTAAGCTGATTAGCCAAAGTGCTATGCACACTCAGATACAATGTCAGCTGAAGTTAAAGTCTTCAAATACAGATAACCAAAGGGTATGCTTATTTTTTTTTCTTTGATAACACTATTTTCAAAGATAAAATCCTTTTCATTCAGTCCTTTCTTGAAACTTAGACTACAATGTCATCAGAGGAGAAGTTTAAAAATTGGGTAGCAGAAATAGCATATTTTTCATTCCCTGACATCTGAAGTAATACACTACCTGTTTCATTGCTATAATTTGGCATCTGGCCCTTTAATTTTCTAATGTAATAATTCAGAATTGTTTTGTTCTCTTTCAAATGTTTAACTCACACTTTCATCATCTTGACAGACTCAACAGTCTTTAAGCTCACCCTTTACAGCAGCAGCATTAACAGAAAAGTGGCTCTGGAATTAGCAGAACAAAGAAGTCTGCTGTCTTAAACATATACAAAACACTACATGTAGCAAGTGAGCTAAGGTGTAGTGGCCAGTAATTCATGATTGAGGGAAAAGTATAGGAAACAAGGTAAACTTTACTTAGCTGAATTAGTCCTTTCTACTTCCAAGCTCATCAAAATAAAAATGTTTACAAATACTATGATTTTATGAGATAGAGATTATATTGTGTTTGGTAACTACCAAAATAGATGTCTAGCCTTTTTGAAGATCATTTATATGTCAGCTTCCACAGTTTCCTCCAAACTTGCTTAATACGTTAATCAGCTGTTCCTTAGCTCTAGAGTAATTAGGAACAGTGAATACTCTTTATTTACCTGCCCAAAGCCTTCATAATTTTACAGAACTCTACATATCATGACCAATACAAAAGCTTATTTGTATAAGCCTCATGATCCTCAGTCATACAGGTAAGTTAATGCCATTATCATCCACACCAAACATTTAACAAAAAGAAGCACTTTATCTAGTCTATAAACCCTGTTAATATACAATCACATTAGAATCACTTTTCTATGTCTCTTGTTACTAAACTTCAAAACTGATTGTGCTCTGAGAGGGGTTGGACCAAATGACCTTAAAATGTCCCTTCCATCTTAAATTATTTTATTAACATTTTGCCCCTGATTCTGAGTGTTAAGATAAATTAACAACAGAAATATCCAAGACATCTTTTTTGAAAATCCTATTACAATTGACATCCAGTTGTGATTCTCTTTTCATAACAAAGTCTGAGCTCTCACTGAAGTATTTCCAACAGTTAAGGTATGAATACATGTTGATATATAGTATTGTTTCTGTAGAATTTTTTGATGTTGAAAGGATATATATCCAGGCTATCACTTCCCCTGCACTTACGGAACTGATTGTCTATTACCTATGTCTATCCAACTGCATTTATGGTATCTGTAAAACTTAATTAACTCTGAGGCTTTGACTGCTTCTCTAAGTAAAACTCAACATTGGGTTGAAAACCTCTTGAAGGCAACAGAGATGAACCATATGATTCTTGTACAGACAGAATGAGAACAGCACTAAAACCAAGGAAGGTATTCTGACTGTGCCTGGAGACACATTCAAAGCATTAGGTTTGTGAAAGTAATATGAAATTATACCATATTGCATATTTGGTCTCTCTGAGTGTTTAAACAACTCAAATCATTGTGATAAGTATCCTTCTTATGTTTTAAACAATTCTGGAAAGCAAATTTAAGTAGTTCTTAAAGGTTATGGAAGCAGTCAATATTCTGTTTAAGTTTTTTCTTCAGCTTTCTTCAAAAACATGAAGAAATATAGAAAACCTATTCTACTTATAGAAAACAGCATTTCCCCCTGATATTTATTTGCTAAAATAAATATTTTGACTTTTCAGAAAGCCAGTGAATGAAAGTGTATTGAACTTTTTATTTTATTTTTTTTCTGAAATATGAAATCAATTTACTGTTTTGGACCTTTTAATTAATGCCAGTGAATGCCACCACCAAGCTAAGCTACACTCAGTGCTAATTATCTCGAGCACTGAAGGATTATGGAAGAACCATCCTTCATTGAGCTTTTGCAGCCTCAAGAATTTGCCGCCTCTTTTCCATCTGTGAAGACAAGCAAATATTTCCATGGAAAAACACTGAGGAAAGCATTCAATAAACTTGTAGCCACTTCATGGCCATTCAGTAGGCTATTGCTGAAAAGAGCCAGCCCCATGTTAGCAAGCCAGCTGTCCATAGATCAAACAGGAAGAGCCTGTGTACAACCAGCATTTCATGGCCTTCACAAAGCTCAGTTGTGCAAAAGGAAATCAAATTTGTTCTGTGTTGAGATAAAGAACTATGATATACTCCCAAGATTAGCTACATTTGGTCTAAGCAGTTTACAAATGTTTATGACCTTCCACAGTATGGAGGGTATTGCACATTTCATGACAAAGACATCACTTTAGAGGAACAAATCAATACACAAATGCAATAACAATAAAAATGATAAACCCATTCCAGATAGTCAATAGTGCTAATGAAAAACAGTTCCAAGCAACATAAAAACTAGTGAAATTACACTGGATTGGCCCTGCTAAAATCGAGATGACAATATAGCCTGCTTTGCAGTAAAGATAGTTCTAAAGCTGGAAGCATAAACTAAATGCAGATCTTAAACTGAACCGATCACATCAAGTCAGAAATGCCTATCAGTGGAAAACACAAAAGCAAAGCTGAGAACAAAGCATGACCAAGGGTAAAAAGGTATGGACAAATCATGCGAATATGGCACTTCAAGGTCCAACAAGGTGTCTTTTGTAAGTCAAGTGAAAAGTCTTAAAGATCAGAAAAGCTTGAACCAGAAGTCATTATAAAAGGTTTCAGAACAGCACTAACATACTTCAGGTTTTCAAGCAAGTAATAATTACAGCAGTGGCATTTTGAATTAATTGAAATATTTCCACTGATGTCTCTGGCAGATCAGATAGGAGAAAACTGCATTATTCAAAAGCAGAAGTAACAAAAGTATAAATCTCAATATATCTTAAAGGCACAGAGGCAATCCCTCAGCAATTAAGAGTAAGATTTAAAGGGCTTTCAATTACATAAAGGAAGTTATTGAACATTTTAGTAGGAAGATGGCAGAGATTTGTCAAAAATAATTTCAGAAAGAATGTGCAAGAGATGGGAACAAGGGCTACAAATTGGAATGTCTGCTATTAAAAAAAAAAAAAGATTAAATTTTTAAACTTCATTTGGTGGAATTAGGTTTGGAATCTGAATCTTTTGCTCATTAGACAACAATAAGCATAAACTCTAAACCAGTGTTCATTACATAGAGAAGAAAAGAAATTACAGATGAGGAAGTAACTCACAGTTAACCATTTCATTGAATGTAGATCTACCATCTGTACACAGTTCCTGAGATGGACACTGAACTTCTGGTCCCATCTCTTATATTACTCCCTATTCTTGATCCAGTGCAGGCAGAACATGATCATAAAAATGGATGTGGGCCTGCAACAGCACTTTGTATTTTGGGAACAATTCTCTTCTAGTCGTTATTACCAGCGTTGGTAAACTATGCTATCAAATTTATTCCTATCTCTACCTGTGCAGGGATGTAGTGATGGCTTTGACACTTTGTCCATCTATCCTCTCTTCCCATAAAAAAGTGCAACTCAAAGAAACCTTAGGCACTGACCATTCCTTTCACAAATATGCTTGCATCTCAAAATTATTCAAAAAGTTTCTCATGCTAATAACTGTAGGTCACTTGTTGTTTTTAAATTGTTCACTTACAGCATTATGTAACTATCCTATCTGTGTAACTTAACACACGTAAGAAGAAATTACATCTCTTTGAATGACCTTATCTTATTGTTATGGAACCACTTTTCTATTCTTGATATATACACATCGAAGTTAACTTGCCTAGTTTATTTCTATGAACACAACTTTAACTAAATAAATTTTAGTTAAAAACAAAAAATAGACATTCATTCAAGCACTAAATCTGATACTATTTCATATTAATTTAAATGCATCATTTCAGTCTGAATGTCCCAATTCTTCCTATCACTGCAAAACATATACTAAGACATTAAAAATTACATACAAAAGAAGAGTTAAAATAAGGTAAACAAATACGAGCTGAAAGCATACAGATAGACTGTGACTCCCTTGGGCACTCTATCCCATTAATTGTCTCTCAGTTTAGGATGTGCACCATCTTATAAAGAAGATCATAAAATGTCCAAGTCTAAAAGTCCAAAATTTCAAGGCATAAAGGAGAAAAGAGGTTCCAAAGTGGAGAAGAAAGTTTATCACAGAAGGTTGTGTCCAGCTGATGACTCAGCTCTTGAGTAACTGATAATAACACATAGCATGGAAAAAGTGCTTGCATTTCCTCAACAGCTGGAACACTAAGGAAGAGAAAATTCCTGGATACTAGCTCATCAGCTGGCTGAGACGATTATGTAATGGAACCAAATATAAAGAGTATAATTGATTTCATTTTTTTTTCTTATAAATGATATAAAGCAAGATTTAGCCTATGTCATGATGAACTACATTAGATCTGTCAGAATCTTTCTGTAAATCAACAATATTTGAATCTATAATTAGCACAAACTGAAGCAGTCATGAATTTGGGTAAATATCATCCTCCACAATACTGTTTCTTCCTAATTTTCTACAGAACTCACGTGTGAATGAAATATTGTCTTAGAAAAAAAGAATGTCTAAATGAGGGTTATATCTGACATGCAAAAAAACATATTCATATTGAAAATCAGATAGAGAACTGCAGGTCACTTCCACTTTTTTCAGGCAGAGGACAGCTACATACAAAAGTAGGATACAGCCTTCTGAGGAAGGCAGTAGGTAACTAGACCTATAGATTCTTGTAACTCAAGGTCAGCTTACAAGTGGACTTAATCAAACCATCCTTGCTACACTCCACCTCAAAGTAGCACCATCTACGAACAGCTGGTGATAAACTATGCTGTCAAGCCGTGTTACCACCATGTCTCCACTGAAGCACAATTATGCAATCTGTCGCAAAGACTGTAAGAACTTGTCAGAAAGGTTAACATAAGCATCCAATTTAACTTCAAAGAGGTTTTAAAAATTGAAGAAAAGGTGGCCATACTTACCAATTTTTCCTCTTAAAATGGAGAACTGTGGGACCCAGATAGTAGAGGAGCTGCATGGGTCATTGGCAAGTGATAGATGGTATATAGTTATTAGAGCAGGTTTAAAGCTAGCTGTAGAGTATATTGAATACCAGTCATGAAAATAAATTATTCAGTGAAGTATAGAAAAATTCATCAATCATTTATATGATTAATATTTTTGCAGCTATTTAGCCAGCTGTACAGGATATGGTGTCATTCAGCTGTAGGTCAGTCGTATGAATCTGAACCAGGGTGCCAGTGTCAGAAAATGATTAATGCTTGTTAACCATATAAAGGCCTTTCTCTGGTTCTGGTAAGAATGAAACAGAAAAGGTTTAAGCACAAATCTGAATATAAGTGTGGTAGAGAACTTGAATACTGGAAATTTCTAACCAGCTCTAATGATTGTGTTTTGATATAAATGAGAAATGTATTTTTTACAGAAGATCACTGTAAATTAATTAAATCCTGATAAAAAAAACACGTTTGTGGGGAAACTAACCAAATATTTACAGCAGAGAAGTTGCAAAATGTTTTCAGGCTCTGAAATCTTTCTAAAATTCTTTCAGAAATTTATACAAATACTTACATTTTGAATTTTAAAATATTCAGTAAGGTTTATTTTCTATACATACTTTACAGCTTGCTATTATTTGTTTGAATATTCAAAATCAGAGGTAGTTGAAAAACACCACTTTTATTCCATAGAACAACAATTTATGTTGTTAAGATTTGTTTTACATTTGAGTTAGAGTATTTAATGAAAATATCCAGTAAAAAAAATCATATATGTAAATCAGAGAGCCTGAAGCATTCAGAAATCCTGTCTGAGGCAACTATTGTTATTGCTGAAAAGCACTGAAGTATGTGTATGAATGCAAGCTAAATTGCATTGAAGTTCATGGAATTTACATGCATGTTCAAGTGCTTTCCTAAACTGGAGCCAGAGAAAGAAATATCTACACAGTATTATTTTGTCATTCAAACTGTTTACTTGGGACTGGACAATCAAAGGATCTAAATACTCACTTTTAGGCTTAAATCCAAAGTTGTTAATTTCTAAACTTTCCTTCAAATGTTCTCTTAAACCTGCAGAGTTTTTCATATATGCATATGTATATATAAATAATATGGCTGTAAGTGTGAATGTTTGTATATTGTATATTTACATAAGGGCTCTCGAGAGCCTGCATAAACCGAGATAATTTTTTACTGTGGCTAGTGCCAAGTGACACAAACTAAGAATTTCTGTAACTATCTCCCCCTTTAGTTTTCCTTAAAGTACATTCAACATGCTGCACTCTAAAGAAAATGATAGTACAGAAAAGGTAAGTCTTCTTTCTTTTTAAATGATATGAGAAACACAGACTTCTTTCCCTCCTGTATTCAAGATGTGTGGCCAAGTTTGTAGACTACACTTAGTAGGTGTGACACAGACCAGATATGTCAGCCTTTCTGTACACATGGTGCTCATGTACATGCTGATTTCTCAATCAGAAATGAGAGACGCCTGGATTAGGGAACCCCCCCAGGGCTCATCCTGCAAGGACAAAATTCTGGAGGGCCTTTTTCCTGGTACCAGAACTTCTCCATTCTCTAACCATCAGCTTGGTGAGGCCTGTTCACACTTGCTTGATTGCTTTCAAACAGTGAATCTTGGACTGCTTCATGAAAGATGCAATAGGTGTGATGACAGGGAATAGACTGTCTATCTATCGCCCTCACGCATCTCTGGTGGGTGTTATAAGCATCAAGCCACTGAATAAAAAGAGTTAACACTCATGTTTTGCATTCTGAAAGATGATTTTCTGAATTATAAGTAGGTGGCAACTTCAAAGCAAAAGAAGCAATCTATTCTAAAATGTTGGGCACTACATACAGCAATGGGCCTCACTGCAGACCAAATCCTCTCGTTTCATTCGGCTCCATTGCAAGGTATCAACTCCTGTGAACCCTGTTTTGGGATGCCTACCCCTGCACCTAGAGTAAGCTTAAGTGTCCACAACTCTTAATTACTACAGAGATATTTCAAGGAGAATACACTGAACATAGTAATACCTCTTGTGAAACCAGTCCTAAATTCCCCTCAGTTATACCTATAAAAACTTTATGTAGTGGCATACATCTGAAGGCAGGGGGTTGCACATGCATAAATACAAGCTTGGCAGCAAAAAGCTCTGTATTTAAGATTTTGATGTACAAGGAAGAAAGAATAAGCACCTACATCAGTTGTCCGGGTAGACACTGTATGTATTTTACAGCAGAGCTTTATTTTAAAGCAAATACCAGGCAAATACTGGTTTTCTTTTCTCTTCTGCTTCGTTGTCTCTTAATTCCCATAGCAGATTGCTTATGGGAAGCCTCAGAACTACTGCTCATTTTATTCTGAACAAGCCCTGAAATGTGACTCACCAGACCTTGAACAGTATTATTACCAGCTGCTCTCACTTCAAGTTGGTACATAGCTACCTCTGTTCTCCCAAATAAATGCTACCAGCTTTCTCCAACAGCTGTGGAAGATCCACCTTCAAATGTCAAACAAATAATAGGCAGTCCATGAGTTCCCCAAACACTCATAACCAAACAGCACCCTTAAAATACATCAAGGTCCAACATTTCTTAACAACCTTTGTCATATTTGTATGGGTTTTAGCTAGCTAGGTATGAACACAGATATGCATGCAGAAGAATACCGTTCTCATGATAAGCCAAATCATTCCGTCAAGATTTCCAGCAATTTCAGATCTGCAAGGATAATCAGACTTAGTGTCCATACTCAGTGTGACATAAAAATATGGAAGAAGTCTCTCTGTAAGGCACTGGCATCGTGGAGTGTGACAGAATTTAGACACAGACAACTGTAAAATGTTTGTCTATTACCTCAAATTAAAAAAAAAAAAACAAAAACAAAAAAAAAAAAAAACAACAAACAACAAAAACCCCACAACCACAAGCCAAAACCCCTAATAAATTAGATTACATAGTTTAATTTTATATGAATGGGACATTTTATTTAATTGTTCTGTGCAGCTGGTGAGAAACACCATGCAGGTTTAAAAGTCAGGACAGAATTTTAAGAATGTATTTATCATCATATACACTTACAAGTCTGGAATCCATAACATTCTGGTTCTTGGTTCAATGCTTATTCCAACAGGTTACGATGAGAAAAATCCTGTCTCTTTCAAACTGTCAACAAGCTTTGCCACTGATTTTCATGCAATCAGGATTTCATCCTGATCTCTTAGAATCAAGATTTTCTCATTTCAGCTCTGAAAGGGATCTCAGACTTTGCAGCAGACAAAAAATCCTTATGTCATGCTTTTATGAGAGTTTACTCTTACTTCTTGGTCAGCATCTTCTTTCTTAAAAAAATCTCACGATCTTGACTGTAATAATGACCCAAAAACAATTGTCTTTTCCTCTCTCCTATCTTCTGAGTTCAGTCAATTCTGTCCTTCTTTGTTTGCATTTACTGTAGTTCATCTACGTAAAAACTTAATTCTCTTGTCTTGTAATCTCCTAAATGCAGATGAGCCCTTACTGTGGGCACTCTTACCACATATGAAATTTACATTTAGTATGTAAATGTTTGCTCATGCTCCCTTTCAAACAAGTCCTTCAATTTAAATATTCCCAAATGGCTGCTTTTGAAAAAACTAACTTTACCTATTTTCCTTCTTACAAGCCCATCAACTGCAGTTTTCAGTTTTAGTAATTAAGGGGAATTAACATCTGTATTGAATTTCTCATTTGGATGGTGATTATAATTGTGATAAAAGTTTAACATTGTATCAGTTGGCTGAAAAATGTAAAGAAAATGAAATTACTTCATGGATCTTGTTTAAGCCTTGCCACTTATTCTAAATGGCTCTACACTTACCAAGTTTTAAAGTAACTTATAATAATAATAATTTAAAAAATAGTAGGAGAAAGAAAAAAGAAAGTCATTAAGTTTCATCTTTCCCTTGTTAGCCTTATTTCAAACATTTCACCTGACTGCTTTTGAGGGCACTCAGCACAAACTGTATCAGTATTGCTCACCACTACAGACACACTGGGTGGTAGCAGGAAGGACAGACTCTGAGTTATTTTGAATTGCATTGAAGACGCTTTCCTCCACCTAAGCCTTCACACTGATTCCCAGACTGCTGCTGTGCTCTGTAGCAGGATGGTCAACAGAATAATAATTTCTAGGAAGACCATTTTTGCCAGTCCCTTTCTCAGAAAAACTGAAACCTGCAACAAACAGGACAGAATAGTATTTTAGGACAAACAGACTAGGTTCAGGGAAAAGAAGTGGAAGACAATATATATTGCTATTTAAAAGAATGATCATCAAATACCATGTGGGACCATACAAAATCCCAGAAAAGCGGCTGAATTCCCAGGTCAGCCAAGCTGTAAGAGGACTGAGATTCTTTCCTTACAGTGAAAACTCCAGAGAAGACTGAAAGCTTTTAAATTTGTAATAGATAATTCTCAATACATGACCCACTAAAATATGTACTTTTTGAGTAGTGAAAACTCAAAGCAAGTAGGGAAGAGAAAACATTGATCTAGGGAGATTTATTCATTATTTCAGTCCTAAAGATGGAAGGAATATGTGGCTCAGAAGAGTTTGTGCTTTAATTAATATAAGTCTTTATTACTAGATGTTTCCCAGTGCCAGAATACAGCCTTTAAAAATGGAGAGAAGGGGGAAAACATACTGAAAGGAGAAAAATCTCCATCGCTGAGGGAAGGGAGAGGTTTTAGAAGTGACATTAGTGGTGTCAGACTGTCTTTCCTAAATTCACTTCTGCAAAGTATTCCTCAGCAGCCCGAGCAACACTTTTACAAATTGACCTATTTTGGTGCATAAGGGCATAAGTAAATACTATGTAATTGCCACATAAATACTTTATAAAGACAGGCTTCTCCTGAAAGAGGTCTTCTGAAGCCAGAAAATACTAATAAAATCTTTCCACATATAATAAATACTGTCTTCCTGCAGACAAATTCCCTCCAGGTCAATTTGAGTTTATTTAATGAGAATTATCCAAATAAATAATGCAGGAATAAACCTATTGAAAAATTAAACTTTCTTCACATCAATTAAAGTTTAAAATAATTAATTAAAACTGTACTGAAAAGTAGGGGCATCACAATTATTTATGATTAGTTTGGATAAAAGAATAAACTTGTTAAATGAATGTGTGGTTTGCACCAAATCAGCTACGACTTACTAAAAGTAATAGCTTTGCCCTTCCAGTATCACATGTAATACTGAAGATTGTTAAACCTATCATATTTTTCCACACCACTGATCATCTTGCTAATCGGCTACAATTGATAATATGAAATAATTAAATATGTAATGCTTTATTAATCTCTGTTCATGAAATGTTAATAGTAAATTTTTGCTAATACAATATGGGGCTCTTGCTGAATCTAGAAGCTTTGTTTCTTGATGGATTTTGATGCTGCATATTTTGTGATGGTCATAGAGTATCAGAAACAAAAAGGTAATACCACTAGAATTAAATGCACATTCACCAGCTCCAGAATAATAAAGTACAGACTGCAGTCTGAAAAACAGATAAAGGAGTATAATTTGCCTCGTGGTTCCCCAAGGATGTGGAGAAGGCCAAAATGATTAACTTTATTCAAGAAACCATCCAGCATTTATTCCAGTTTAATGACATGACATGTAATTTTCAAGGAGTACACAAGGCTAATCTGAAGGATGGCTAAAACTTCAATTAACACAGCAACACCAGGCTATGTGTGGGATGACTGTGAATTACAGTGCAAATATAACCAAATACAGCAAGATGTATCAAAAAAAAAATCTTCTGAGCTTGTGCATAGAAGACTTAAGAGACTCCTGTGTTCCTCTGAACGCTTCACGTTCCCCTCTCTTCACATTCTCCCTTCTTTCTTTAAAATCAAACAGTTTTCACCTCTCTGCTTTCCTCCAGGCCACTACTTCTTGGAAGATACTTTAACTCTCATCCCAGCCTTCAAAACTCCAATATTCTCTTTAAAAAGCACAAGAAGTGATCATTCTGAAGTAGTCTTTGGCCACAACCTTGGCTGTGGACATCTCTACCATGGTTGTCCTTCTGCTCTCAGGAGCATATTCAGAGCAACAGCTCCAATCCAGTGCAGAAAACTCCCAGAGTAAAAGTTCCTCTACAGATATTGCCAGTCTCCACTTAATAGCTGCATTTTGATAATATCCAACAATTCTGATCACCCAGAGGTAACAGACAGAAAGGTCTGACAAACAATTCAAGTATAGAGGATGAATTTCAGTCAAAATACAGAACCTAGGAGGGGTTATTAAGAAAAAGGTGGACTTGTCCAAACCAATACTTACCTATGGAAACACTGCATTTCCTGCAGTCACCAAAAAAATGCATTTTGGGAACACATTATCTCTAGTTTTCCCAGACAGAAATATGCTTTGTACTACTCATTAGCAGTGTTCAGGCACTTACAGAACTGTTGCTTTTTACATGATAACAAAGCCAATGATTTAAACAAGTGTCAAATTAATTGCAAGGACTCAGACCAGCTGGACAAACTCTTTTATTCAGCAAATCTTTCCACTATTTTGTGGACTACCATAGGTCTAAAAGTCCAAGACAGATAAAGTCTTCAGAATTCACAAAAAAATGACTGCACCACTAATTGCAATAATTAGTAATTTGTTTGGTTTTTAAACAACTAGCCTATTTTCAACTGTTCAGATTGAAAATTATTTGAGAATCTTAAACTTAAAACTGACACAGAATAAACTTGATATCGCAATTGGTGGATGAGTTAGCTACTCCCAGGAGGAAAGGTAAATACAGACTGCCTGAAAAATCTGTGGCAAGCCAACACTAACAGTTTGCAATGTGAAGGTCAAATGCTTCAGCATCCTCAACCACCCTGAGACAGAAACTTCCTGGTCTACTATCCTGGCTTTTATTTCAGTTGCAAGGAAAGGATTCTTAAACTGTTTCACATAAATTGAAATTCTTGCCACCTTGTTGAAGTCCAAAATCTCCTGGGATTCAGCTAACCCACTGCCTGGAGAAGCATCCAGGGGCTATCCAGCTAATACTCTCTTACCCTGAAAAAATCTACCTACTTTATAAATTTAAAAAATGTAAGGACTTTGAGAGTATGATACTAGTTATGGGTTTTTTTCAGCTTCAGCAAGAATCATGCCCGCTCTCCTAGCAGATTTACTAGTAAGCCATACAGTGGTACTTGATGTTATAATAATTCTATGCAGTATCAGCTTCCTTGGTAAAGTGTGCAGACAAGTGCTACATACTTCAGTGTTCAGGATTGGGCATGATAAGAAAGTTAATGAGACTGCACATGAAACCACATGAGGTCAGTTAGACCATGTTCTTATAGAGACTGTCCCGGTGATGTAGGAAAGCCACAGATGAGGGGACAACTTAGAAACAAGTGTCTGTGACATTTGTTAGAGGGAAGGGCTGGCCTTGGACCACAAAAGAAGGGAAGTGTCACACTGAAAGACTGATATTAGACAAAGCTCACACCACCAGGCTGGTTTCATGCAAGACTTGAGATGAAACATGCTGGAGTAGTACTTTATCTCCTTCAAGCACTAGCATTCCTACTAGCATCATCATACCTATAATTTAAGAAAAAAATGTACCAAGGTACAAGAACATTAAGCTCACGTTCAGAAATGAGTACACACAGTAGAGTACCACAGTCATTAAATATTTTTGAAAATAAATCCCAATCAAAGAAAGATCAGGCTCACAGTACATCTCTTCCACCCTTTGAAGGCTCCTCTCATAATGTCCCGGTGTTAAAATCACATGTAAGAATATAAATCTGAAGTAGTTATGATATTTCCACTACACTCCCTATTTCATAGGGGAGTGAGAAATTTTACTAGTTGTGTCCCCACTTCAGCACAGCTCCAGCCTGTGTAGGTAAGCAGATGAAGATCCTCACTGATTTCAGTGGGATTGTTGGTGTGCTCAAACTTACTGTGCACATAAGAGTTTTTCTAGATGGGAGAGAATGCTAACAACCAGCTGAAAGTGAGATTATTCAGTCTTCTGAAACATTTTGTTTTAGAGGTTTATTGTAGGAAATGCCATACTCAATATCTTACTTTACTTTTTCTTTAGTTTAGGGTTTAGGATTCTGAGTAAGGTTTTTTTGGTTGTGTTTTTTAGGTTTTGTTTCGTTGAGGTTCCCCTTCCCCCCTGCAGTCATTCATTAAGAATATCTATTCTAGGTATTTATATGCATCTTATTAATGACGTATATGGCATTCGGTAACAAGCACTTTCACTACCTTCACACAGTAATATTCTTCCTCTTTAAAAGTGAGAGATGTAACCAGAACAGACTAACCAATATTGACATAGAAAGTCTGACAAAGCTGAGTACAGATCTCAAGTGTGCCACATGTACAATTCCCTATTAAAACCATTCCTTATTGTTCTTATTAGAAACACAAATATGTATATCAATTATTAACAGAACCATTTTAATCTTTGAAAGATAGCTGATGAGGTTTAACTGGCTTTCTACAAGCCCAGACAATTTTCAAACATTTTATCTTTCCAAGACAATCTCGGTGCAAAAGGAAGAAGTAAAAGCACAGTATGAGAGGCTAGCAGGGAAGACCTACGGTCCCATGCTGAGGACTGCATCTCACGAAAACAACCAAACAAAAAAAGCAGAAGAGTTGCAAATGTTTGCTGAATGATCACCTGGCACACCAAATCTATAATTAGTGTTGATAGGTTTTTGGGATGATGCCCCAACTCATACATTACTCCAGTCACTTCTGTTTACCACTTTCTAAATGTTGCCAAATTATTACCCAGTAAATGGTAATTGCTCTGTGTTTGTCTCATCATCATAAACATTTGTGACAAGAGACCTTGAGCTGCGTTAGTACCCTGAAAAAACATACAGCTCTTTTCTCCAGTCCTAATCAGTAGTCTATTTGGTATAAATATCCATTCCATCATGTCACCATCAGCTAAAATGCCAAAGAAGGTGAAATACTAGGTGCAATGACTGCATGAAAAACAGATTACAGTAGTTCTTCTTCTCAGTGTTTTCACTTCTTATTCCACAGAATCCTTCACATATTCCTTTGGCCATGTTGTCACAAAAAAAATAATTCTGTTTCTAAATACAGCATTGCTCCGTTCAGCTTTCTGTCATAAATTTAAATAACAGTTATATTTCTTCTGAAGCATTACAAATCTGCTCAATGCACATTTTCCCTTCCTGAAATCTGTCAGTTTAGGAATTTTGGTCATACTGAAGTGTTTGCTCTATATTTTCCTTAGAAAAAGGTGGAATTATGTACTCTATCAAAATGGTCAATCCTACCTCTTCTAACAAACCTCCACTGTGACTAACTGCATTAAAGACAATGATTAACATTCAAGAAGGGCTGTCAGATGCTAAAATGGTATAAAACTTAAGCATCTGCAGGACTCTTCTTTGCAATATTTCATTTTTCCTTTAAAAATGCTAAAATATAATCTGAAGGAACTTGCTGATCTCCTTTTTAATATCTAAATAAACATTGATATTCCTAACAATGCTGTCTCAAAATCTAATTCCTGGTATACTGTAAATGATAATGACAATTAACCACGTATACACTAGATAGTGCTTTACCAAAGGTTTAGAGAAATCCTTTTCCTTACCCTGAACTCTACTAAGAACACATGAATTGAAACAGCAAACTCAGGATAAAATAATATCTTACATGCTGAGCCAGAGGTTTTTCATGTGTATTACACCTTCTCCTTAGATTGATAGAATATGCATTCATGATATGTAATACATTATTATTCCTAGTAAGTGGGTTCCAATTAATCTTAAAACATCACAGCTGGTACTTAAGGACCTGAGCACCTGTGATGAGTCCTTCCCCTGCACTCCGACACTTCAAAGGCTTCTCCTCCAAACAAGGGATGTTCCTGTTTCACAGGGAAATGCTACAATTTCTGTTACAGCACAAGCCGCTTTAAGGAGCTGGCTGACCTTACAGTTATCTTTTGAGGGGACATCTTGTCTGGAAGGGATCAAAAAACAACCACAGGTGCAGGAGGATGTTCCACAAAAAACTAGCCTTCAATAAGTGGTAAAACAATTTCATTTCCAGAAGTCCAGACAAGACAAAGCTGTCTATACTAAAATGATGATATATAAAAAGTACTATAGATAGCAGATATTTATTATTTTTCTGTATTTTTCTAAACAAGAAAAGTTAAATTATTATTTGATACATAATCCAAATAGCAATCACTGACTTTTCTCCAAAGTTAAATTCTTCATTAATTTCTAACATATTATCTATTTCAAATTAGCTTTGGAACTGTTGATAAGCTTCTAGAATATGACCAACACTGATGTTCAGAAACATATCTAGTAGATAAGGAAAAATAGAAAGAAAATAACCTGAAAAGAAAAAAAGAGATTTGAAGAGGCATATGTATATAGAAAGAAGTTGCAAAATATTGTTTTTGTGTTGAGCACTCTGGCATTATTAAAGTGGGAATAAATAAATAATCTACATGTCTGTATGTATAATACTTCTATTAAAGAACTGTACAAAAAAATGGCTCTTCTAGAAATAACTCCTTTGAAGTTGCTTACGTTTCACAATACACTATAAAAGTCATATAATGATGCAATAAAAAAGTTGTACCATTCCCTTTAATGAAGTCACCTTGTTTAAAGGGAGCTCAGCTAGCTCTTTGTTGTGTGTAGACATACCCTTAGGGGACTTAAAGCAACTGGAGAGATATATGTTTAAAAACATCCTAAAAATATCACTGACCAAGTTCTTGATTCCACTCTCTGTTCCATCCTAAGTGTCCTCAAGCTATCAGCTAGGAGCCAGAGACCTGATCCTTCTTTTTCCATTGTTCCAGTTATAGCAGACATCCTAGAGAAAGAAAATTAAGTATTTCACATCAGTGAGATGACAAGGCACGTGTTAAGACTGTCACTGTATTTTGCAGACTGGTCCTAGTAGTTCTTCACAAGAAGCTCATCTGTCCCTGTCTCTTCTGTGAGCTGGTGGTAATTTCACCTTCATGTCTGCTGTGGTTTCCAGGTGAGATCAATTTAATATTTTAGTCCAAATACCAGGAGCAAATGAATTAAACTAGGCACTAATCACCAGATAAATTTAATTTTTAATCAGGAAAATGCATAGTGATGGGAATATAGAAAAGTAACTTAATTCTCTTTCACATGCTAAAACTGTGTAATTTAAGATAAAATGAACTACCAGCGCAGGCACTTGGAAAAGGTACTGAAAGAAGCTGCCTTTTATCACTAGTGGTGATATAAGCCCTATCATAGTAATTTGGGAAAATTTTGCTGAAACAATAATAAAATACTAGGGAATTGGAGGCATTATGACAGAGGGAGAGGGACATACGGCATTTTATTTCTTGAATATATTTTTATTTTAATACATTCACAGAAATCCATGGCTTATTTCATATAGCCCAATTAACATTTATTCAAGATGTTCTAGCCATAAAATGCAATTAATTCAATTCAGAAGTAATAAATGCCTACCCAACAAGAAATTTGTAATGAAAATATCTGAGCATTTCAAGGCAATGTCAATCTAGTAATTAAACTTTAGCAAAATTATTTCATGATGAACAGTAAAATAACATTCTTACTGTGGGGACACAGAGTAAGAGTAACTCTGATTTTAAATTTCAGACAATTGGTTTTAAAGAGAATATTATTTCTATGGTGAGACAGAATTCAAACACAAGCACTGAGGAAAGTGTTTTTTACCCTTTCTGACAAACCACGTTTGTGGGCAAATATTATTATAAACACTTCAAGTCATACCCAAAATATTGTTTATACTGTGCTAATGCCATAGCATTCCACATCTTTGATTGGTCACTATAAACCTTGGTCAGGTGTTATAAAATGTTGTGAGGGTTAAGGATTCTTAGCCTTCTAATGTATTTTCTGCATAATTCTTTTTCAATCTCTATCTGGGAAAGAAATCTTACGAAGAGCAGACTGCATATGGAAGCCTGGTCTCTGCTAATGACAACTGAGCACCGAGTTTGTTAGAGCAGCTTTGAGAATCCTGCCTGCTAACTGTATTTTTTTAATAACCATTTTAAAAACATAGAGGATTAAAAAAAGTTGGAATCAGTAGTTATTATTACTCTATATACAAGAGAACTTGATAGCCTCAGTCATGGTACTTTGCCTCCCTTTGTATTCCTTCCTTTGACTATGTCCTTGGAAGATTTCTGCACCGGAACAATCCCTTTGCTCACAAGATTTTGTAAAGGAAGCTGCATTACAGACAGTGCTGCTGCTTTCACAACTCAGGAAAGATCTTTGTACTCTGCCTTACGCGAGTTGCTTACTGCATCTTGTACCTGCACTTGAGGTTCCCACTGCTGCAGAACTTCACATTGAAATAAAGCTCCGGGCATTTTGGTTGCAATGGTCTGCCTGTCACAGAGACATCTGTGTTTAAAACTTTCCTATACAAAGACTACTTGGGCTGAGTTGAGAATGTGGTGAAACATCCAGAGTCAGGAAATGCAGCATTGCTTCTGTATCAAAATTTGCGTGCACAGGGTTCAGCAATGCAGTTCTAGAATAACTAATTTCCACACATTTTTCTCAAAAATAGGTTCAGTACTTGCGGCATTAACCAAAGAGTAGCACAGAAAATGTAAAGATGGTAGTGATGCACACAGTAGATGAGAGTCTATAACCTGAGACAGCTCAGCTTTGTGCTGCCTAGGGAAAATGAGTCCCCTTGGCACTCATCCCAGATGGAAACAGCCAGGGTGTCACAAACAGGAGTGGTTTACTTTATAAATAATACATCTATCAAAAAGATTACACCGCCCATCAAACCATTTAATCTAATCAGGATACATTTAACTACAATCAACTTTGATTCATTATCTTAAAGCTAGGATTTGACAGAAAATATACTTGATTCAGTGGGGAATTAACTGATAAGGAGATACAACAGATCAAATGGATTTAGCAGTAATCCAGGATAGGTTCACAGTGCATTAACTCAGCAAGAAACTCTCTTATCAACCACACCACCAACTGCGTAAAATGCATTATACACCAAACTCCTTTCAATATGCCATGTCCTTTGTGCCAAGTTTTTTTGTTCATTCCCGTGAAAAGTGCCAGACTGGAGATATTGTTATCCAAGTCCCTCTTTTATCAGCAGAGCAACAAAGAGCAACAGCAGCTCCTGTGTACTGCTGTGCTTCAGTCCAGCGCTGGAATGGCTGATTCCAGGGCCAGGAATAGCTTTTTATCCACCCTACTAACTCATATATAATTAAATATGACAGTCTCATTACCACCTTATTTCTTATCAACTTGTTACAACGATTTTATTGCTACCATAGTGGTTACAACTAATGATCAAGATTTTGGGATATTTAGCACTGGAAAGCATCATATTCATACTGCAGAGACCAAGGAAGAGATAACAAAGAACTTCAGCTATTTCTAAAATAGAGTAATTTCAGCTGTGTAATCTATGTGGAATATTATTACCAGTATCTCAAGATGTCCAGTCCCTACATGTCTGTACTAACCATTGAATGCAGGTAATTTTGTGAATTATTATAACACCACAATTAAAACAGATTCTTCTTACATGTCTGCCTTAATTTAGCAGTCCCACTGACCAAGTATTATTCCTCTGAAACAGCTGATAGTTCATCAGTCACATAGCCAAGTTACTGTAATTCTTATTCTTTGAGAATTCATTGGAGTGGTTTAAGGCAGAAGGCTTGCAAATGTCTCTGACCTCAGATGAAGAGAATGACTCTTAAGTGAAACAAAATACACCGAAGATATATAGAAGATGGAAAAACTAGTGAATGTCAGGCATAAAGCTTGCTACTAAGTGATGTAAACAGAAATAATCTATTTAAAAGATGCCATTCACTAGAGTGCTTCCTTCTTATTGTCAGAGCTGGCAAGAATTTTAACAAGGGCTTCTTGAAAGAAATTAAGATTAAACAAGACATTGTACAGCTAGAACTCAAAGCTATGCTAATGGAGGGAACTGCCATAGACTCAGTTTCAAATATTTCAAATCCCATAATGTGAGCTGAGCCAAAGTATGACCTCAGTGTGGTCCAGAGTACGCGTATTTCCTATGTATGTACACAAATGCATATATCAGAGCAGTATTTGCACCCTCTCATTTGAATCTTTTGAGAAGGAACAAAATTGATTATGTTCAGTTCACAAATTACTTTTTTAAGATCCAGCCTATGGTTGATAGTTTTAGAGTTTATTAACAGGAGAAAGAAAAGTAGACTGTAAAACAGCAGTACAAACAAAACAGAGGTGCCTGTTTCTTACAATTTCTTCTCCAAAAATACTTACTGTTGTGATAAGCATTTCAGTTACAGCAGTGAGTTTTAAGTCTTTATTCTAGTTTCACTCCTAGTTTTGCCATAACAGATCTATGGAGTCAGTAAAGCAGCACAGGTGTAACCAAGGGAAGCATTTACTCATTAGCAGTTAAGGCCACAGTCACAAGCAATTTTAAGTCCTGCAGCATATCACATATCATAATTATATTGATCTGCTCATAGCATCTTCTTTTCCATTTTAATTTCCGGGAATAAATGAAGCAGTACACACTTACATTTCACAGAGCACCTCCTTGAACATGTGCATCTTTTCTAGCGTACTTTTAAGGGCACAGCTTCCCGCTTCATCTGCCCATTTGTCAGCTTTTCATGCATGTATGCCTTCCCCTCAACCAAGCTGCCACTTACACAGAGAATGACCTCTGAATTGACTGATTTTTTACAAGCCAGTCTACAGATTTCTTTCTGTTACAATGACTTAGGAGAAAAAAAAAAAATCACCAAAAATTTACTCTCTGAGGAGTTGAGAGAAAAAGGTGGCATTTAGATATAAAAATGAATGTAAAGATCATCAGTATATACACTATCTTTATTAGATTATATTTTCTTGCTCTACACAATGTGACTTGCCCCCAGGTGCGAGCATTTGAGGAGACATTATCAGCCAGATTCTCATATGCAGTAAGGTCTTTTTATCCCACTCTGGCAGCATAAAGAGACTTGATCAATATTGCAACTTTAAAACACCAGAGAAGACTAAGGAAGCTTTGATGTAGACGTTAATAAAGCCCTTTTCTTTTTATGTAACTGTGATAGTGACAGTGATTGTATTTGCAGGTGAGCCAGCCCACGCACGACTGTTATCCAACAAATGCAATTATAAAGGAAAACAAAAACTTTGCCTAGGAAAATACTGCATGCAAAAAGCACTGAACTTTGATCTTCTGTGCATGTCTCCCCAGCCATCAGGTACTCCACAGGACACAGATAAGTAAAAAGGCTTATGTCTTACCAGTACGGCCTCGTGTAAACAGGAAATATTCGCCCTTTCTTTGTCCTGTCTGCTCACATTTCATGTAACAGGATAACTAAATGCCAAACACTTTTTTCATAACTCTGATGTCTTTGCTCATTTTCCTGCTCTTTTCCTTGGAAGTGCAGAGTGAGTACACTGAACTCAGCACATCCTGACAAAGAGATAGGATTATGTTCTTTTCCTTGACTTCATCTGTGGATGAGAGACTCTAGCACAATTCACCAGACACTTCAGAGAAGAGTAGGTTGAGAAGTGAGAGAAGGAGATAAATGAAATAAAGAACAGAAGCTAAAGTATTACATTTCTGCTAGCATTAACATACTTCCAGTCTGACTGTGGATTTCACAGGGTAAAACCCTTGATCCACAACAGTTTAGGATTTGACATTTCTGCAGTATGCATCTATTTTCCTTTAACTGATACAGTTTTTCTTTTTAAATGCCTGGACTCATTTCTCAAGCATGTAAATGGTGTTGTTTATGTTGAAAGTCAATCAGTACTTTCCTGTATTAACTTGTCAGATAAATTCTGGGTCCATTTCAAAATTAGTATTTTGGCAATACCTCAGTATAGCTGGTTCAGACAGCTTTAAAGACAAAATTAGAGAAAAATATACAGTTTTCTTATGTTGAAAAATTATTTTCATTTTCTATCATGATAATTTTAGTCTTTGGAAGGGGGTTCAAATTCAGTATAGATGTATACCTTTGTATAAGAAAAATGCTTCTCATTTTTATTCCAGAAAACTACTTCCATTTGACCAGCACAAATTTTATTTAAAAAAAAAAAAAAAAACAAACCAATGAATTTTAACATAACCAAAAAAGCTGGTATATAAAAATTCTTGGACAACTCCACTTTTGCTCAGCAAGAATAAGCTTTCCAGAAAAGGGAACTTAATTATACAGCGAAAGAAGCTAAATTACTAATTACTTTTTCTGTTCTCTCATCTAGTGGTAGAAAAGACCTGCAGCCTGCTCCTGGACACCGTGTCTCCCTGGGACACACAGTGACATGGCAGGGAAAGGGCAAGGAGCCAGGGAAAGATAGCATCTAGGCATAGATTGGTAGCTATAAAATGCAATCCTAGTATTCTGAATATGTGACATCAGATACATTAGAACTGGGTACTCAGCACCCAACTGAAGCCCAGGGAAGCTGTTCCCTACAGTGCTGAGGAGCCAGTATTTTCAGTTCTATGTTCATCTTACTGACATTAAAAATAATACACACTTTTGATCTGACTGGGGTAATAAGAGAATCTCCTTTCTTGGGAAAGAAAATCCTACAGTGTTTATATCAAATGCAGATGTTAGGGTAAAGAGTGCCACCAAAAAATGATTCGGACTCTAACATCATGTGTCGAGATGATACATTCTGTAGAAAAAGCAGAAACACCATATACTTTCAGCTAATGCAGTAGTGTTGTACCTCTAGTTCTAACAGAATTTATTACTGTGTGAAGCACATTTAGTCAAAATGGATCTAGAAGCAAAACTTAAACAGACCATACTGGGAACTAGAAAATGCCATTAGCTTTTGGCAGCCTTATTATGGAAAATATTTTACACACAACCTGGGTAATGGTTTTTTATCTAAAAATAGGCTTTCATAGAAATTATGGTTGGTTAATATTTTGCATGGATCTGATCCCAAAGGAGCTTTAATATCCATTTCACTCCTACCATGAAAAGATGGAAAGTACAATACCTGCACAACTGCAAAATCTACATAAGTTTAAAGAGATTCAGCCCTAGATTTATGACAGAGTTTAGGACATAAGCAAAAAAATCAGTTCTTCAAAATTTCTGATCATTTGGACCTTGTCTAATGTACAAAATGCACTGGAACTCACTGAAACCTTGGTGGACTTCTTCCTAGGAAAGTCACGCTTGGTCTTGTTCACTGCCTTCTTTCTGAAATCAATATCCTACCCCAGAAATTAGCAATCATTTGTGCACTAAATACTAGGCCATTGAGTAAAGGAGAACACTATAACACCACATATTTTTAAGAAGTTCTCTTGATTCATAAAGAAGGGAGAGTATTTGGAACTGCAAAAAATAAATTAAGTGCAGACATCTCAGGACATACTGAACAAAGTGCATAGAAATAAGAAGAGAGTAATATATGGTAATATATATGTGGTATTCCCTATTGGTTAGTTTGTATGGCCTCTTGTCTATGTGTCTGTGCATAGGTGACATGGAGACAAAATACACAAGAAGGAATTTCTGCAGAATAATGTTGCAAAGCAGAAAACGAACCTAGTGATGGATAGAGATTATAATCCTCAACCACCTGAAGGTAAGGTCCCCTGTCTGTGCAGATGTTTGTTTTAAAGCTTGTCTGTCCCAACTCTAGACTTCTTACACCTCTGACTGTTACCCTCAAAGCAGAAGGCATGCAGCTGCATCAGAGCTATTACAGTTCTGATCCCTCTCACACTCTGAGTATTCCTCTTCCCCCACATACATTCAGTTTTCTTCTTTGGAAATTGGGTCTTTCCTATATATGTGCAAAAACTTGTCAGCCCGTGGATTATAAATTCATTGGCCAGTTTCCCTGAAACTCAACCACATGATAGAGGACTTAAAAATATTCCATGCTAGACGCCAGAGAACCCACATAAAAATAAAGCTCTTCATGTATATCTTTACTCTGGCATAGACTTCAGTCAGGGCTTCTTTAACATGACAGGCAGTCAGCTACAATGCACAAATCCAGAAGAAACCAGACTCCCTCAGTCACAGTTCAAAAAAAATCACTTGAGTGCTCTGCAGCATCAATAACACCTTTTGAACCTGGAGCAGAACCTTCAGTAGGACTCAACCTGTAATTTTGCAGGGCACTCTGTGGCCACAGTTCCTGAAACTTTATCTGTGCCCATCATATAGATGGATTGTTTCACATGCAGTCTACTCCATCCTCAGCCAATGGCACTGCTCATACCCATAGCACCCACGATTGCAGTGTCAGCCCCTAATTTCAATTATCTGGGAAGCTAGCAAGTGTCTTTAATGGTTTTAAACTCAAGTAATAAATAATCATGAAATAATTCAGTTTAAAAGAGAAGATATTTTCATTCTAGGAAGGAATTCAAAATAGTAATTTCCACCTGATGTAATCTGCATAATTTCAATGCATTCAACAGAACTACAGCTTTTTAGATTAAATAAAAAGCTAAATTCAAAATGTAGCCCTTTACTTTGATTAACTACCTGGAAAACACTTCACTCATGCTTAATTTATACAGGGTACAAAATCCTTGCTGTTCTCCAGTATTAGCAGAAACTTTGCCCTCTTAATTATTTAAAGTAATACAATGAGGTGGTCACTGACTTGGTTGAATAATGAGAGAGACAGTCACTGAGTCTTAGATTATACTTCAAGCAAGCTAAATTGTTTTTTTTTCTGTTAAGATACAGTTCCAGTAATTTATCCAACACTGCCATCTGTACTTCTCATAAAGGAAATGCATTTTCTCACAATAAAACATGAAAAATCAGTGAAAGATAAGTAAAGACTAATCTTTTGCTTACATTTGCATCAGGAAGTACTAAAGCAAAGTATTTTACCAACAGCATTAACCTTCATATTGGCAACTTTTAACTTCTTTACATTACTGCAACTTCTGCATATTTCTGTCTTTTTGGAAGGATTGCCATTAGAAACAATGACTATAGTAAAAAAATTTTAAAAATTGTTCCAAAATCACTCCCAGAAGATAAAAACACTCTTGGAGAAGCCTCTCAGTGTAGTTGGAGAGACTGAAAGGAACTATAGTTGAATCATGTAAGCCTTACATACAAATCCTTTTGCCCATTTTATTATCTTATTTTATTATTAAAATGATATTTTTCTTAAAATTTTTGTTCACAAACATAATGTTTTTTTCTAAAAAAGTTACAATTTCCACTGCATCTATAACTCAACCACAACTTGTTAATGCAAGTGTGATTTTTCACAAAGAGGAAGAGGCTGTGTGCCACAGACTGTCCATGTGAAAAATATGAGTTTACAGTTGTAAAAAGTCAGTAAACTGAAGGCAGCTGCTGCACAGGGTATTTTCTGCTATGTCATAAGAATTACCAGAAAAATCCCAAACCACTGTCTCAAATAGACTTCAGATTTAGAACCACAGATTCAAATATCTGACTTGCAAATGATGTTAGCAGACAGTTACAGGTAAATTGACTTTCGACTATAGGCCAGATGACCCAAGCCAGAAAAATATCAGTGTTTGTATGAGCTACCACAGTACTTCTTTCTCCATGACAACACTAATACCAGATACAAGTCCTAGAACCCTTTCCTTGAATCATAGCTCAAGACACAAGGTCTGTATTCTAACCTAAATTTTATCTCAAATAGTTTATGACTTCCAGCCATAATCTGGAAGCACAGGTATGTTCCATCATAACCCATGGACATATATTGTTTGTAACAGTCTTTAGAGCTAACCAAAACATTTTCACATATAAATACAGATTTTTCTCGAAAGTGAAAATTTGAACATAATTTACATGGCTTTACTATGCAATGCACCATATTATGCAATTTACTTTAGATTATTTAGAAAGTGTTTAGTATCTAAACCCTAGTTAATAAAATATTTTCTTAAGACTATAAAAGTATATTAAAATACTATGGAAAATGGTGTTTTAAAATGAGTAAAATTGGAAACTATTTCAGTGTTTTACTGGTTTTAATTACATGGTATTTCACTCAGTTTTGCTTTCAGGGAAAATCTGTCCCTTTCTTACAAAACCCAATAAATCCTTAAATCCAAGTCCAACTAAATTGACTCAATAGGAGATGGACACCAAATGATTATTTGTCTCTGAATTTCTTTGTCAGAAGCAGCTGGTGAATCCCATGCAGTCTGTACTGTTAAAAACTGTAGCTTTTATCTGTCCTTTCTAAGCACGTTTTGGGCCAATGGCAAATTGAAAGTGACTCTACAGTTTGATGATTACTTCAATCAGTTGGAAGCATTCTGTTAGAAATGTTTAATTTTATACATCAAGTGGAACAAGGGGAAGGGGAAGGACTGAGAAGTGGGATTATTTCCAGAACATTCTCTGCAACAGACATTAGAAATTGTCAGGAGAAATGGAAGATTCACACTCAGATCCCAACTCCAAATCAGTCAAAGGCAGGACTGCTCTCATCTGTTTTCCAGATGCACTACTGCATATGGAGTGGGAATTGCACCACCATCATAAAGAGCCTCTAGATATGGATACAAGATTTGCTGGTGAATCCTGCCATGTGTCAGGTATGGACTATGGAAGTGTCATCAAGTACTTACACATATATCTAATAGAAGAAAATTTATAGGGGTTTCACCAGCAAAAACTTCACTGCTGAGAGACAGCTGCCTCCATGGTCAGTCAAGAGCTCAGTAGAGATTTTTGTGAATGCTAGTGACATCTAAATACTGACATCTAAAAGAAGATTTGGTGTCTATATGTTCCTGCAAATCAACCTTAAAGAGACTTTTCCCATCCTAGGCTTTCAAAAAGAGAAGATTAATTTGTCATCAATAACATTCTTTATCTTCCTGGCAAACTCTTGCTGGATACAAAACGTAGCTAGTAATGTCAATCCATTTTCTTCTATTGTTGATATGAAATATCAGATACCTCCAGGTCAGAAGGGTTTCCTCATTTTTAATACTGGGATAGTTTCATGCAACTGAAGAAACCTCCAGACAGTTGAGTGAAATTGCCGAGGGAAGGGTGCAGGAATACCAGTGCCATTTTGCACACAATTCATCATTACTCTTTGGTCTCCAGAAGTTTAGCCCTTCTACAGTCTGCCCTTGAATTATATCTTTTGTTCCTTCAGAGCAAAATGAGTCAGAAAGTTTAATATTTTGGCAGCAAATCCTTGAAAGACACTGACCTTAGAAACAAAACCCAAGGCACTATCAGGGAAACGAATAGACAATATTCTGATTGTTGCAAAACCACTCTTGAAAAGATGCTGGAATATAATTTAGAATTATGTCATTTAAAATACAGCCATTCTGTAATCATCCTCTTCAGTTTAAATCTCATGAGATCAGTTCTGAAGAAGCACTGGCAAGACTGCATTACTGCATCCTTACTGCTGGCAGGCTTTATATGCACATATCAAAAAAAAGTGTAGAGACATTTATTTACAATTTTTCTGTCAAAGTTAGCATGGTTTTGGTAATTGTGCAAACCCACCTGACAAGAATATCACCCACCACACTTCACAGATCGTTGAAACTATTATAATGGCTCTAAAGAGCAGATTCAGGACCACCCAACAAATAGGCCAGCACTAACTTCCTACTATAGCACACCTATCTGCGTTCCCCCCAGCCATTTGCAAAAGTGTAGCAGGATTCTATCAAAAATGCATCAAGACAATTATCACCTGAAGGTAAAAAATTTGTATATTCCATCAAACACTGTCAAAAATTCCCTATGGGTAAGGGCAGTCCTCAAATATTCTTACAGAAATTTAATCTTAGGTACAGATGTTAAATAAATTCCCTAATGCTACCTTGCATTGGTACACCAAGTACCTCTATGTAACTTTCCTGAGAAGAAATTAAAGCAAATTCCTGCATGATACACATTGACATTGTTGGATTCTGTTGTCTACCTCCTTCTTTAGCACCAGAAAGGTGTCCAGTCTCAATCTGAATATTTATCCATAACATAGCAAGGACTTGACTAGTTTGTCAGATACAGCATGCTCATTGGCCACAGTTCTAAATTAAAAAATTAGTAGACTGGAAACAGAGATAATATCAATTTATACCCAGCATGTTGACTTAAATCACCTTAAACAAACTTCTAGTCTCTTAAACTCAGTTATTGCCATTTTTGTGACAAATACTGCTACTGCTATAAAAAGCGTAATCCCACATAAAGAGCATAACTTTCTGCCCATTTTATTTACAGTTCAGTATAGGATGCTTGCATTTGAAAGTTACATGAAATAACTTTGCAACACATTGATAAAACAAGTGTAAGAATGCCTCAAAACAGAAATCTGATCACAGACTGTATAAAACGTCCACTGAGATTGCCCTGCCTCCTCAGAAAAAACTCTTTTCCTGATCTAGATATCCAGGTTTGGCACTTCTTGATGGTGCAGAATTGCCTCAGTAGCGATTGGAAAGGTTTCTGCTAACAACTGGGGTCTAGGCAGGTTAAAAACTTTCCTTCTGTTCCCACATATATAGGATACCATGTCAATGTAGAACGTGAGTCTCTACTAGTGCCAGACACAATGTCATCAAGTACTCACTCAACTGTGCTGCGTAGGCTCAGGAGGCACAGAGCAGGTAAAAGAGCTGGAGTAAAAGAGTTTCGATGTTCTCTCTGATAACAGAACTGAGGAACCTCAGTGTTCGTGTGCCTACCAAGAGAGTGGCAAAGCACAGACTGCATGGGAGGCAGGACTCCCACCTATGGCCAGCAGTTGTGACATGCTGGTTCAGAAGCTGTGAATCTGCAAGAGCACATACTCAGAGAATGACAGGGAACATCCCAGGAAGATCTGCGGAGAAAGCTCCAGGTGAAGGAGAAGGACTGTTTGAGATTAAACTCGAGGAATAATCCATTTCTCAAATATCTGAATTTTTGCTTAAATGTTATCAAATAAGTGGAAGTTACATTATCAGTAGTACTCAAATGAAATTGCTGTGACTGAAATATTTAAATTAGCTAAGAGTCCTGGTAAAGCACTCTTGAAATCTGTATGTAACACATCTGGACCACAACCTTTACAGTCAGTATATGGGAACTGATAGACTGAATATCTTCCTAGTTCTTTCTTGGTGTATGTGGCACATGATTAAAACCAGGATAATAAAATTCTTCTGAGTTGTAATTCTGTACTTCAGATACAGAAGAATTACATAAAAGAATTTTTATTATTATTTCTAATAGGGAGTTAGGTCTCCCACTCTGAAAAATTGTCACCATTATTTATGTGAACAATAGTGTTAAGATAGAACATTTATGTGATGGAAGGAGAATAAGAAGAGTTGGTAACAGCTGCCAGAGAACCCTGGAAGTATGTAATGTCCTTCTAGTCACTAACTGAAAATGAAAAAGTCCACATAAAAATAAGTGATTATTTGCCAGTAAGCCTTCAAGTACATCCTTTGTGAACATCCACAAAGGGAAAACCTGCACATAATTTACAACGCAGTTGCAATACAATACTCATGTTGATATTAGGCAACTTCATTGGGTTCTGTAATGAAACCATCAGAAACATGGAGTAAACACAGGCTGGTGTCTCTAAAAGGGTTTTACGCTGAAGTGGTTAGGGTTTTCTAAATAAATAAGTATTCATGATTAATGAAATGCATTTAGAGATGCCACATTTCAGATTCATATCTTCTTGTGCAGCTAAGAAACTGAAAAACATGGCTATTGATCTATTTGGTTTTAATGAGGTAAAATAAACACTGCAACTAGACGTACTGTTATATATTTAATGAAAGTTATAGCACGTTAACTAACTAGCAACTGTATTCTCAGAAGTGTGAAGTTTATCAATGTTATGCAGTTTTCCAATAGCCTTATTTTCATCTTTGCATTTTCAAATAAGATGTTTATGTTGACTGGAATTCTCTGCTGGGAATTGTTAACATATGTGCCAAAGCTGTTTGTATTTCCCTTAAAAAGCCAAAATAATGTACATCTATTTAAAGAAAATATGGCTATTGCATAGTATCCGTACCAGCACAAGGGCAGATATGCTATTACTCACAGGGTTTGGCTGTGTCTATGTTATTAATCTGAGACTTGAAACAATGGGCCACAAGATATATTTTTACACCAGATATCCAAGATACCAGCACACTCATGGGTATGACACAACCCTGTTACCTGCTCTGCCTCCTTACCAAACTCAGATTATTAGAGACCTGGTCTGCTAGACATTTGTGCAAATATTCCCAGCTGCAGGTCTGTCCTTGGCTACAAGTCAGATTCCCACAGCCTCTTCTAGTATCTGCTACTGAAACTGTGCCTACATTATATATTGCGTGTGTTTATGCATTTAAAAATGTCCTGTTTGATTGTGAATCAAACAAAACACTGCTTTAGCAAGTGTCAGTGTTAGCCTGGAAAAATGGAAGAACAAGAGACATTGGGTTATTTTTACGAAGACATTTTCTGAAAACAAATGTCATTTTTTTCATTTTAAAAGCTATGTGAAAAATTTCATTCCATCATTAAGTCTTCATGTTAGGTCTTCTCAGCACACTCCTTAGCATATCAGTATGTACTTTTACACATGGTCACATAGGTTCATACAATTTACTTCATCTCCTTCCATGTTCCATCTGTGCTGTTCCCAGTGCTGTGGACATGCAATCTACAGGTGACAGAATTTTCATGCATGAATTACAGCAAAATTATTACATGGAGCTAACTTCAGCAAGATGATCTCATCTACTTGGACAAAGAGAGAAATAATTTTACAATATCTATTCCCTGGGAGACCTTGTTCTTTTGCCTCAGGTGGCAATAGTCCTCCAAGCTGGAGGTCCAGGCTTAGCCTTGGCACTTAAGCATGATAACAGAGGTTAAATAAATTTATAAGATCACAAATAGGACTGTCAAATTGTGTAGCTGGATTATCAGAAAACATCACAAAACCCCAACCTGGCTGGCTAGTTCTGAGACAAATCTATGCTTGTCCATGATCCAGATAATTTATTTCTGAAGATCAATTTCCTATATCCCTGTAGCTTTCATGATACTGAGTTACTGAAAACATTTACATTCAAAAAGCTCCATTCAAGTTCCTAAGAGGAATGATGCTCAGTGATTAGTGCCACTGACAAACAGATGCACAGCAAATGAATGAAATGTTTTACAGTCTGAAAGTAGTATAAAAAGCAAATCAAGAGTCAAAATAAACAACATTTTTCTTTGATTAAACTTGCTTTAAAACAAATGCATAGACCTCATATAATGCAGACAATAGAATACCTGCAGAGAAATTATATGTAAAGCCTCCAAACACATTGTACCCAAGCAGCAAGAGACTGTAATTCTAGGAATGCATTGTAGTTGTTTGGTTTTGTTTTGTTTTGTTTTGTTTTCCTAATAACAAATATATGTAGGGAAGGAAAAAAAAGAAAGTTAGTACATATTTTGCTGTTTAAACACTGCAACAATGTAACAGGTCAGCTCTCCCATCTCAGGCAGGGACACAACTGCAGAACAAAGCAGTCTCTCCCTCTATCCTTCTCTCCCCTTGTGTGTGACAAGCATTTACCAGTTTTGCAGTTCCTCCCAAGTTCCTTGTTCAGACTTTCCTTAGAAATTAAGCCCTTTGTTATCCCCTCTGTTTTTTTCATTAATTCACTTGTCTGACACTTCTTCCAGCCCTTGCATATGCTGCAACATGAAATATTTTCCTCTATTTCTCACCTGAGTTAACCCTATTCTGTGCAAATTCTGTTAATCTCATCATGGTATTAAAGAAGGACAGTCTGTGATCCCTAGCAGCACAGCTCTGTTGGCTTGAAGCAAAGCCTGATGCAAAAATACAGGTGTTCTTCAACCTCATTCAGAGACTGGCAATGAAGCTCATAGATCGAAGTATCACACCCCATATTTTGTTAAGAACAAAATGAAACTGGTTCATCAAAATCGTGCATGGAAACTTAATCTCATGTCCAGTAAAGTATTAGTCAAATGCACTGAAAAGGTTGTGCTGGGTTCTGTGCCGGACTGACCTTTTTAATCACATACCAATAGATATTCTACTCTGCAAACTAAGAACATGCACTTGTGTTCTTTTTCTTCTTTTGTGCATTTCAAACTTCCGGAAATATGTCGGCAGATTTGATCTCAAAGAACACATAGAGGATGTGTCACAATGAGTAAGTAGACCGCATATGTTCACAAGGGCAGTATTTTCTATAGTGTTGCAAATTATTTTCCTCCAAGGTGAATGGGAAACTTCCAGTTCTCTGTCTCTGAACCACTGCTTCCCCTTCCCAAACTGGGCACTGTCCAGTTTTTACAGTTTTCACTTGAAGACAGGATCAAATAATAAAGCTAAATGTGACCCCATTTCTGTAAAAACTGGCATAGAATTAATCTTGCAAAAAGGAGGCAGGTGATAAGTCAGATAAGACCCAAGCCTCCTTACTCTTATTTTGGGACACTCTCAAGCCTCAGTCAGAGAAATAGGAATCTATGAAAGGGTTCCTTGCACAACTGCGATGGACTATATCCAAAAGATTAAGTCACAAGATAGGCATACCTTGATGGATTTATTCCATTAGTCTGCAGAAAACAGGGACATTAATGTGAAGAATATCTAGTTTAATCACTGAGTCAATTTTATTTTGTCTGAAACTAAGTTAGATCTCAATAGAGCTACAAGTAGAATAAATTTGTCCTCTGGGATTGATGTTTTGATTGTGTGGCTTAAATATTTTATTATTTACCTGACAAGTTAATTTTATATTATACTACCTTTTTGGTCTAAAGTAAGGAGACAAATTTCCATTCTTGTGGTCAAAGACATCATCTCCAAAGCATTTATTCAAATGGTACACTTCACTTTAAATTTTATTCTAGCTTCAACTGTGTTGCTTTCTAATTATATTTTGTGGAGGTTTCATCCTTGTATCTGCATAAGCCGAGTTATTCAGTTAGAATTTTATTGCGCGTAAATTGCAAGTTTGGAATGTTGCTTCACATGTGATTAATCTGAGTGATTGTCAAGACCCTGACAAACAGCTCGTGTTCACTGAGATGAGGCTTTATAAATTAGACAGGCAGTGGGTCTACCAGGAGAGTTTGTGCAGCAGATAAAGACTCTGCAATAGCTAGTGGTGTTTTCATTTGTAATTAGAAAATGCATTGTTCTCCAATTAAGGAAATTAATTAAAATCAAGCACATGGTAATCAAGGCATATTGCAATATAATTTTCTTTAGCACATGCATTACTCTCAGGTGCTATCAATCTACAGTATTGGTTTTACACTGTAAATTTCGCTCCAGGATACATTATCCTGACTATCTATTTCTTAATATATTCTTCTCACTCATTTTTCAATTTGCTTTTCATCTATCTGTACAATTAATCCTGTGGTTCATATGTAAAAAGCAGTGGCTACAAAATACAGAATTTATTATGGGATATTTTTCCTCCTTTCCACAACAGTTCTGGTCAAAGAAAAAGCTAGATTAGCTAATATGTCATCAGTGAAAATTGCAAATTAATGTCATTGTTATTTTTGATGTGATGCTATTGATCATGTAATAAAGTAAGAACAATCATCGTATTAGCACTTGAAAACTTAAAATATTGCTCAGTTTATCAGGTATTTAACATTCTACATAAAAATGTTTGACTCAGAAACTGCATCTTTATTTCCTTTCTAAAAACCTCACAGTTCCCAAGGGAAGGTAGATAATAGACCAGAAAGCCTCTGGAATAAAAACCACCTGACAAAAACTAAAAATCAACACTCAAAACAAGCTGTCCACATTTCTTTAATTTATCAACAAATGCTTAAGAATAACAGGGACATTTAGAAAACTCAGGATCAGTTTCCCCAGTTGTAAGGGCTGAAATTTCAGAAAATACAAGTCACAATAGTTAGAGGAGTCCCTTCACCTTCAGTGATTCAAAAGTGTTTGATTATGTTACTCTCCTTAATGCAGGAAAGGGATACATCCACACTCCAAGTATTTCTATGATGGAACTGATGCATAATTCTCATGTCTTCAGATTTTAATGTAAACAGATAAAGAAACATCCTTTCAAGCCATTTTTCATCCATTGCAGTTAGTTATGATACCTGGTTTCCTGTCCCAAGGCTCTAAATGCACTCAGTTTTTAACGGAGCTTAGCAGAAATGTGTCACGTATCTAAGAAGGACTTACTAACAGGAAACCAATGCATTTATGACTAACACCTCCCCAGTTCAAAAAAAAAAAAAAAACAAAACAAAACAAAACACATAAGGGCTGAGCTGATTTTTAAAGCATAGCACAGTTGGAGCCTCTTGCCATGATAAGGCATGAAAACAGGTTAAAAAGAGGAATACACAGGCTCACAGGGAAGCTCTGCTATGACTACCCCTCTAGCAGAAAATTCCAAGTGGATGTCTCATGTGCAGAACTAACCCCAGGCTGCATTTTATACTGACACTTAAGGTGTTGCTGAGGATCAGAGGGTACATCTCAGGTATTCTCTCCTTGCATGAGAGACATTGGCCTGTGCTTATCAGGAGGAATTCCTCTACAAAGCTCTGCTCCAGTTTTTACCATACTCAACTTGGCAGGAGCCTACAAAGACCTCAAGTCCCACTAAAAGATGCCTGTCCACCTTGCTCCATTTTGATTTGCTATGTCTAAGAGAGCAGTGTAGCCTAAATTCACACGTTTCACCACAATTCACCCACCTCATCAACATCATCTTGTGTTTTTCTGTTACCTGAGGCCAATACCCCTGTTTAGTCTCTGTGTTCCTATAATATGCCCTGATGGGTCAGTACTCCTGCCTTTAACTTAGATCAGTGGCTTAAAGAACCTTAACAAGGTGGAAGTTTGAAGGAAATGTTAATCACATTTTTTCCCAGCAAAGATAACACTTTGGTATCTTATAAACAAGCACATATTTATTTTGAGTATTACAACCCTGAATTGTTCTTAACTAACATATTCTAAATGTAAATAAGCAATCAACAAGAAAAATATTGAGGAAAACCTGGAGTTTTTCCAGATGTCAAAAGATTAATCTTCCTTCGGTTATTTGTCTGGTAAACTGCTGCTTCAGAGGCAAGTAATTAGAATTTTCACACCATATATGAACCTGTCATTATCTACTTTGAACACTGAACATATATTCTGGTAATATAATACCCTTAAATTTAGTAAAATGATTATTCATTTTAACTGATTCAGCAGTAATAATGCTCTCTTCAAGGATGTGAAGAAAATAAATAGGGTTTCTTTTTAGTTTTGTTTTTCATTGATGACTAATTCAAATATTTTATATCCCTTTACACCAAGAAAATAAATAGGGTTTCTTTTTAGTTTTGTTTTTCATTGATGACTAATTCAAATATTTTATATCCCTTTACACCTTTGATTTTAGAAACTTTACCAAAAAGAACAGTTATGCAATGAACTTCTTACTTAAAACTATTATGCACAGACTACCAAGGCTGAGAGTGGATCATGCAGAGACATATTGGTGTGGTTTATAAATACCATGATTCATTATGATGATCCTGGCTACAGCTGTTCCAGAATGATGACTTTTTGAACCCAAGTTTAAAGCTACATGGAATGGCAGAGTAAAACAAGCAAACATAGCAAACTTTCTGTGAAGTACTATAATTCCATCTTTATCCCTAAATCCAAAAGGCTTCTGTAAATCCAAATCAACTTGATTTTTGGGTACTTAAGTAACTTCTTAATTATAATGTCAAGCTCCTGGTATCAGTGGAAGTGCTTAAAATGAGAGATAGATACTGTGGGAAATTAACAGCTATTACATACATAAAAAGCTATTTGCCTCAGATATGTAGATTTTGGCCCAGCTTTGCAATGAATAATACAACCTTAGGAAAGCTTTTAAACCATGCATTTCAAACCTCCATCTGTAAGATGAAAGTAGTGTCTATTTCTGAAGATGACCATGATCTGACCAGCAAATGTTTACAGAACCTTTTAAGATCGTTATGTTGACAGAATAATGCCAAGATAATCTTCTAAATGAAAAAAAGGACCCTGCAAATTCAGATTGCAAGGAAATTCAATAACATTTAACAAAGTAAACATTAGACTCTGCTGTGACATACAGTGCTTTGGCTAGCTTGCTCTTGTAAGCATGTTAGCTTGTCTTCATCATACTGTACAGGTATAACCTGGAGTTAAACAAACTCAAAAGCAGACCAGAGAGAAGGCTGGTCTGAGCCAACACTGTATGTAATCCTGTTACACAAAATGATTATTTGTTCATTTCTGGTTTTTCTTTTCTCATTGGGCTTTATACTAATTTGTCTTATTTGTTATGACTCTTGTGCTAATGTCCTTTCTTATCATCTAGCAGGTCCGTGTAATTGCCCAAAACTGTAGACACGTTAATGCAGAATTCACAATATGAAACAGAGAATAAAAACATAAACATGGCAGCAAAACAACCCTTATTGTTCCAGATTATCTATATACAATGAAGCTAAAGAAAGATGGCAAGAGACAGTGTTGAGAGCCATGAATTTGGGAAACTGTTGAGTAGAGCTCTGCGGGAACAGCCCTTTTGGCAAAAAAGATTTGCCTCCTTGTTTTTAAAGTCAAATGATATTTCCTAAACAGCAGCACAACTTCTCTAAATTGTCAAACAATATCACTAGCCATGGAATGACCTCACAAGAATGGGACTCCATTTCTGCTTTTCTAATTGAAGTCAGTTCATCACATCTAGTAAAGATTACTAAAAATCTATAACATACATTTTTCAGAATGCCACAAAGATGATAGATGTTTCTAGTAACAATGGGGTCAGAAAATAATAAGCCTTTGACCATAATCAATCTATAGGCCCAGCTTTGCCTGTACTAGAAAGAGTGAAAATGATGTGATAAATCAAAATGGAAGTAGACAATTGAGCAGCAAATCTGACCCTCCTCCTTCTCCCCATTCAGTCTTTATGCACCTCAATGTCAAACCCATTGTGGCCAAGTAGATTTTCTATAGATAATTAAATGGACAAGAGCAGATTGCATATATACTTCTCAGTTGGAAACACTGCTGACCCCCACTCCACTTTTTGGTACAATTTTTTTATGGCTTTAAGGAAAGAAAGTTTGTTACTATGTAAGCTGAAAGTATAGTTTACATGCTGATGTAGTTCACTTGCCAGAACAATCTCGAAAAATTCATGTCAGGAAGAAAATTAACAACAATGAATGCAGACAAGTTTCCATGCAAAACTAACAAGTAGCACTTCATTTAAAAAAAGCTAAGGGGTTCTTCCCCTCTAGTTTTTCTTTTTCTTTTTTTTTTTTTTTTTTTTTGCACTAAAACCAACTGTTCAATGAGAAAACTAAATCAACAAAAAGGAATGGCTCACTGAAGATCTGAAGTCAGGTGCTTCCATCCTCTGGGTAAACAGGATATTCAGTACAATGGAATGGAAGGAACAGGATTTCACTTTCTCACTATCTCAACACAGTTAAGTAGTAGTATAGCTAGTATATGAGAGATTAAATTCCCTACAGTTTGAGGTTAGGCCAGAAAAAGACCCTTGTGAAAACTGGAGAGAGTCATACATAAACTGTACACCAGTACCTAAATTCCAAGTTTGCCTTGTTATTTGCTGCTTAATATTACTGTTGTGACATACTGAAAAATGTCTTCCCTATTGTACCTTAGAGAATACATCACCTAGTCGTATTGCAATGCAATGAGCTTTCAGACCTCTATCAAGGTCTTCTAGATTATTAGAGGAAACAAAATGGGTTATAGGCATTTTAATTCAGTCTTACTCTTTTACAGCTTCTTATCTGCCATCTGTTAACTTAACCAGAGATCTTAAATGCTGCTATAGATTCAAGGTAACTTTACACTGCATCCAGATGTCTCCTTTGAAAAGATGTTACCAATTAAGTTGCTATCAGTTCTATTTTAATACATTGCAGACTGCAGACTTTTTCACATTTGTTACTAATATCTCGTTACTGTCCACATCAAGATGTGTGTGGGTGTGTTTATTTCCATGCATACAAACACACACCAATATATGACTGTGTCTGTTGAAAAATATTGTGCTGATTCATGGTCAAAATTCAGCATGATCAAAACCTTCACCGTGCTTTTAGCTCATAGGGCTGGGAGCTATCTGATTACTTTTTCAATATTAAACAAAAAAAAATAAATGGACTTTTAAATCTTTATCCAGACTGTGATTAAAACTTGCAGCCAGAACACATTTTGATAAACTGAAAAACTTTACATTTCTTCACTCTCAGTCTGAGACCCCCCACAGGTCTTGGGGAGGGGGTGCGAAAACATTTTAGCTGAGACAAAAATTAAATGAGATTGTCAACCTCTGTTGCACTTCTTTAAGTAACACAAGGAAGTATCCCTTGCAAGAAAAAATGAAAAGAACAATACTGAATGAGAAAATGGTTTTCTACTAAATGGTAAGAACAATTTAGCAAGTGTCACTTTGGCTTTTTCAGACTTTCAGAGGCGGGAAGCATCTTGCTGACTGAAGGTGAATCCAATTCTTTCAGACGCCTGCTAGGCTCATCAGACTGCCCTAGCCTAAGCACACACCAAAAAATCTCATGTAAAAGCCAACAGAGTGATCTCCTTTCTACTGGTTCAGGACAAAACAACAACTGGCATTTTATCTGATAAAATGGCTATAAATATATGTTCTTGTGAAAACTAACTCTGAGGCTATCCCAGAGTGAAGCTTCAACAGGGGATAAAAGCAGTTGCAATTAGAGTCCCACTTTCGGAACTATATGCTCATTGCTAGAGCCACCACCCCTCGTATTCATGAACTCTGTGCCACTTCAGACATAAAATTCGGTAAGGCTCCAGATGGTGAGTCACATGCACTCAGAACTGCAGATTTGAACCAAATCTCAGTTACAATTACACCCTTCTTTTAATAACATCTACCAACGGTGGTTTCATTTTCTGTGGTCGTTAGCCAGTTCACACTTCATACTCTTTCTAGACAACAAGCTTTCCTAGGTTAGGATCGCAGCCTGACTAATGCCAGAGACAGGTATGCCCATGCTTCTTGTATTGCAAGAGCCTTAGCAGAGCAGTTCACATGAGCATCTCTGCAAAACATAGTCATGGCTTGGGCTGATGAGACAACGACATTTCCTCATCAGTGGGTACACCTACCAGAAACGTGCTAGTGAAATTAGCCATGCTCCCACACTGGTATCTGCTGCTTCCACAACTCATCAGGTGCCCGGTTACTTGCTGTGCCGCTTTTCTTGCACGCTGGGCAGTGCCAGTGTGAGGCAGCTCTTCACTGTACTCCCACGAACATAGCAAATTTGCTATTGTTTCATGTTTTCCTGAGATAGTGGCTAACAAGTAAGGCCTGTAGGCTCTCACTAATAGTAATATTGTTACTAATGCATTACAAATTTTATTTTTGCCTCTTCAGAATTAAACAAACCAACATCTGAGGCAATTACTAACTGATCTCTTCTTAAAACCTACTGTCCATGAAATCCTGGGCCTTCGTCAATAGAAAATCATGTTTCATTGGGCAGAATGTCTATTCCTATTAATTTTCAAATTTCTGTTCCTAACATTTTCAAACAACAGTGTCAAAGCAGTTTTATTGTCCTTCATTTTCTCATTGACACTGAATTAAAAGCAGAATAGCACTGAAATGTTTCCAATGTCCTTCTATTGCCATCTGGTGCTCATATCATGTAACCGCATGGATTTATATTTTAAACTAGTTCTCAATCCAGACTCCCAAATGTTTTCAGGTCTGTGGACTATTTCTAGGAGGACTGCAAAGCCTGGCTGTAAACTACACTCACTCTCAACAGACTTAAATTTTCAATTCAGCGGTCCATTCCTGTGGCAAAATATTACAGGTCAAAACACGAAGGGACCCTGATAGTTGCTACATACATACACATATGCATATATATAGTGACATATATACACACCCATAGTGTGCATATATGTGTAGTAAAACACTATATATTTGAAATTCACCTGCAGCCTCAAGATTAAAGACAAGAACGTGGCTTCAATGCAAGCAGAAAACAAACTGTAACACAGACTATTTCTTCTATTTTCCTCTTCATGCATCACCTCCTTCCTCTCCTCCTCTTCCCCCCCCCCCCCCCCCCCCAATATTCCAATAATATTAATCCAGTATTAATCCAGCTACAAAAATCATTAAATTGTCTGAAATACAATGAGATATTCTGGCATGTATTTCAGATATCATCTGCGTTTTAAATATATGAAGTCCATATTTTTTTAAGGTCATTCTAAGACCTTGAAAACTTAACGTAAAATTCAGAAAGACATCTATAATTCTGATATAAACTGTTGATTTATGAAGCTGGAGCATTAGGAAAGTTGGTCTGTAATGGGAGTGCTGGGATCAACTTACCAATTTTGTAAACAGTCATACTGAATTTCTCAAACTCAGTATTTTAGGAACACCTCCAAAACCTGAGGTATTTAACAAATCTTTCAATTTAAAAAACCCCTATGGATTACTGCAAATTATGTTCAATAAATTTCATGCTCTTATAATTAGGTTGCTTCCCAAACTTGAACCATTTTTTTCTCTAGCATTCAATCCATGCTTCACCTGTCCTTATGAAGCATGCTAAAATAAGGAACAGAGAGTATTTTATTACATTATAATTTACTCTGACTTTTTTCCTTGCCACTATATCAATGGGAATAGAAGGGACAACAGAGGTCCGTGAATTACATCTCTGTCAACTATCACACAGTAAGATTCTATCCATGAAGAAACCCAGCTCTGTCTGTGAACACTCCCTCTGTATTTGTTTGCAAATCCAGTCTGGAGAATACTTAACCTACTTCTGCCCTTCCTGACATCCAAGCTGTCTGTCTTGGGTAAGCAGTTCCTTTCAGTGTTCTAATACCCTCTCCGTTTACTTTCAGTGTCCTTATTTGGATAAATAACAAGACTTTACTGAAAAAAAAAATTAATCCATTTTCACCTCTTCCCCAAAACACAACATTTCACTTTAAAAAACCCCAATATTCTGAAACATTATGTTTTAATGTTATGGTTCAGTTTTGGTTTGGTCTAAAACCAAACTTCATATGTTTTTTCAACCATTTTTTATGTGTTTAATGCATCTGAAGTTTTTCCCCAGGTTTGCTCTAGGGTAAAAACTACATTATTCTAAAGCAACAGCTATCACAGTAAAGGTAACAATAACAATTGATCTACTACTACTGTCTGTAGTAAATTTGAATTTCATGCTTCCCATTAAATTCCAAACTGAAGTCACTGTACAGACTTTGTCATGATTCAGATAGTTTCTATAGCATCTCTCCTGTCTCCAGTTTGCAAACCATTCTATTTCATCTCTTTCTAGCCCTTGTTTATTTTGTTGGAATTCTTTTAAGGACACATAGGACATCAGTCAGTTTGTTTCATCCTTTTTTCTCCAGAGCCAAAATCTTGCCACATATGAAAAATGGTTCCCCAAAACTTTAGAGTTTATTTCAACTTTAAGATATTAAAGATATTAATTCACTGAGGAATTCTGCTAAGGCTGCCCTAGCTGTTAGCCAGTTCTTTATTTATGAGCCTTTGGTTTCTTCAGAACATTCTTTATTAATCAATCAGATTACTTCTGGACAGATCCAAAATTCTCAGTGGAGTTACTGAAAATGTTCCCTAGACTCCAGTGGGTTTTAGATCAAATTCTTGATAATTATTGTTATGAATGTATTTGGTCTCCAAGGACTGAAATTTAAAATTCTGCTACATATTAAACATTATAGATTCAAAATACATCAGGAAAGCTAAATACTGTTGCATCATTCTTCCACCTAAGCCTCAAATTTAATTCTGTCATTTTCCCAAAGGATTAACTGTATGTTATATTTGCTATACCCTATACCATGTCCAAGACATTTTCCTTAAAGCCGCCACCAGTACGTACTTTATATATTAGCAATTCATGGAGAGATTTTACATCTAGAGCTTCTATTGAGACACGAGGACTCTGAGTACTCTGCAACTTCAAGAATCATTCACACAATCTACTGGTCCTGTCAGCAGAAAGTTGGCTGCTTTCCGTACTAGCTAAAACACGATAACATGATAAACAGCCTCCACCCACATCAGTGAGGCTGTTCTAACCCCTGGGCCAGAGGGAATATAATGGCATGTCTTTCTCAGCAGTCTCTGCTGAAACTCTTGTACTCTGTATGAAATGCTTTGTTGGAACAGGTATGAAATGCTCATTGGGGCAGTGCAGAGACCCCAGGTATCCCTTTGTGCAGCCCTAACTACAACCACATGAGCTGGAGGGAAAGAAGAACCCTCTTTCTACAGCTAAGTCTTGCTCATTTTCATCCCACCAAAACTTACACTTTCTCCTGAATCACACAAATCAGGGATACTAATTGAGATTTGCTATTGCCACAGAAGCTAAGCTACACTAACAGCTTGGTGTAAACCTAGTTACTCTGCTGAGTGCTGCACAACAGGTGAATGCATTTAAGATTCAAGTCTAAACAATAAAATACATAAACTAGATGAAAAGAAATGGCTGTAACATTGTGACAAGAATAAGCATTCTTAGGAGAAAAAAAAAAAAAAATCATATTTTACTACAGCATCCTGCCCACTGAATGGAGTCATTTCTCTCTTACATTCTGTATGAAATATAGTAATTTTACAAGCATCTAGCTCATGAGAAAATGTTTCTGCCCTGTATCTCAGGTTGCAATGAAAGAGATCAAAAACACAAAAATACATGATGGTGAGAGACGATTCCAAACATATTGGAAAGACCCTAGAGTGAATTATTAATCAGGGTGCCAAGGAAATCTTTGTATTATACTAGTCCCATGAACCAGCACTGTGACTTGGGCAGCCAGCCAGTGTCATTTCTCCTTTCAAGACTTTTCATTCATTCATTCACTTAAAGTGAAGTCCTGAGATTTTTTTTTTTTGCACTGTTCTTTATATTTTTGGCCAAAGTTTTAAAAACTAACACTAGATGGTGCTTTCTGATGAGAAAACCCTAGGCCCCTTTAAAACATTCTCCTGCTGCAGCACTGGAACAAAATAAAATGAGCATTGCAATTATGGCAGGCGTTGCCATGCCATCAGATTCCCAACGCTTGCTTTATTTCTGAGGAAAGCAAACTCATTACAGAATCATTAAAGTGTAAACTACCGAATAAAATTAAGTTCCTGAAAGCTTCTTTTTTCATCGTATGAAACTCCATTGTTACAAAATTAATATGCTTTGTGCATATTAAACACATCAAAATAGCAATTGTAGTCATGCATGGGATGTGTAAGATATTTTATGTCTACAGATATGGATATTTATGTTTTTTATTTAACTACGTATAGATATTCTGTTTATATATAAAGTACTTAATATTAAATAAACAAAAATAATCATTCTTCATGGCAAATGGCAGTAAATTCTGATACTAAATGAGAAATAAGAGGGGAAAATGCTATTCTTATAAATTAAAAGCAGGGATAAACAGCCTACTGGAAACGATGAGGTAAATTTTTTTTTCTTTTTCTCATCTTCACTAAAACAGAGTTAGCTGTAGTTTGCATAGACCAGTGGCCCCTGCTCTGTGGATATGTTCTTTTTTGACTTTTGCATTTGAGGAAAAGGAGATCACACTGTAGGAAAGACACTGTGGTCAGGGTTAACAATATGATGCCTTAAAAGAGCTTATTTATTAACCTGTTTTGCATTTCTAATACATCTATAAATCTCGTATGTGTGTCATTTTTAATCAGATTAACAAATTCTCTCCCCATAGTGGCTAACTATATTCATTCAGTATGAAAAATAACTTAGTAGTTAAATAAATATGATGAGCAATTACGACTTCAGTGAATCGTTGTTGTACACTGTCAGACTGATGAGCTGAACATATAATGAACATTAACAAATTACATCAAACTGAAGAACAAGCTGAGCTCTATATAATAGCTAATGCTGCAAGGAGGACAATCACTAACAGTTTGAGATGTGTTATCTTCACAACCAGCTGATGAACGCCTTTGGGACATACCCTGGGTGACGTTCACACTGAAAGCATTAAACTGCTCTCTGCAGAAACTGTGGCATTGACGAAAGTTTGATTTCCACAGAATTCCTCATTCCCTCCATAGTTACAGATTTATTTAACAGGGATTAAGTGGTTATGACTGGAGCAAACTCACAGAAGGCCTGATTCTGTCACCCTTGCTGAGGCAGAATACTCTCTTTGATGTACGCAGGCCTATCCCTTCACGGGAGTGCCTGCGTGGCAGAGCACTGCACAAACAAGGATGACAGAAATGAACTATGAAGTAGTGGAAATGTCATCCTCAAGACTCAGAAGGGTATCTTGTTGTTTAGTTATATCATCTTAGTTAATGATATTCTTATGTTACACCTTGAATTAGAAATCATATAGACTAAAGCTCATGAGGCAAAATACCTCCAGGGAGATCTGGGAGTGAACCGCTTGCTGCTTTGGAAGATGGCATATTACATCCGTGTAGGACCCCTCTCCAGAGAGCACATGGACTCTGCCTCCCACTCCCCGTACGGGAAACACTCCTACCACTGTCCAAAGAATGACAGGAAAAGAGAAGTAGTTTTTAATCACCAAACTCAAAGTCTCGGCAATGTAAGTTAGGAGAACTTTCTGTAAGGAAAATTTGGAGAAAGGGAGAATTTCTATAGTACAATACTACCAAATTTCAGTTCGCAGTTTCTGCAAAACTGGCATATTTTTACAGCGAAGGGGTTTTTTCATTAAAAAATGTATTTAATTTTGTTTTTTCCCTGATGAGAAGACAACAATTCTCTTCAGGTCGCATGAACCTGTTCTGAAAATTTTTTACTTGTTGCATTCATTCTGAAGATAACTTTGGATCATTTCAACAATAGCAAATATTCACCAAAGGTGCCAATATATATCTGATTTCCACTCACCTCAAAGCTGGAGCTTCCTGACTAGACAATGTGTCCCAGGATTCGTCACAGACTACATTTTCCAGATGAGCTCCAGACAGTATACCTGCTATGACATCCTGTGACCCTACCCACAAAAGTACATGTGGATATGAAGCTTCAAAATAACACTGCAGTAGCCCTTAAAACACAGTTTGATGTCAAACACGGCTGTTAAAACATGTTTTTGTGATGCTGAGAATCTCTCCAACATCTCATTATTGATATAAATTTTTTAAAATACAGGTTGATTTTAGCAAATTACTGATTACTTATTTTAAACATAAATATGACTGAAGGTAAATGCTAAAATACCCTTTGAGACCAAAATCCTTCAGTTAGACCACCAAAAAAGTAATATAACAAAAAGAAAGTACTAGAGTAACACAGAACACAGAATCCTATTTAATCTGATTTGAGTTCTTTTTGCCTGCACAGACGGAAGTAGAAAGACAAAATCATGGCAGTATTCCAGATACAGAACCATCGTACAATAAAGGTTTTGCCATTCTCTGATGTTTTAATATTTTATCTGATAGCATTAAAATTGAGCATGGAAAAATTAACGGGAACTTCATCCATGAATGTAAACTAATTGGATATGGAACACTTGAGAACCTCTGAAAAAGTGGAGCTTCCCAGCAGCATCTTTTGCAAAGGAAAAGAAAAAGGTGTGGACAGGCACCTGACTCTGATTTCATTTATTGGTACAAATCAGAAGTGGCAACATATCAAGTAAATAGTGCAGGGATTTGAGAACAGAGTGTGAAATGTGTAATTTATAGCAGCTTCTGGATAAAACTGTGCAGCCCTATGCCTAGGCAACTCAAAGACAGAAGAAAATAACATTGCATTTAGCTTTCTCCTTCCACCTTAGGTCACAGAAATCAAACAATCCAGAGAAACATCATGGACGTTATGATCCAGAATTAGAAATAAATATAAATCTTGGTAAGTAATAATTCCTTTAAGCATCAGTGAACATGAAAGGTCACTTCACTTTACCAAACATCCGCATGAACATGTACCATGTAAGAGTGGTTATCAGTGATTCAAGTGAAACAATACAGAAGTTTCTGAAATAAAAATTCAGCTGTGACTGTGTTTGGGTACATACTCACCTATAAAGAGTGTAATAAAACTAGGGTTGGGAAAAGCACTTGAACTAGCCATGTTCTCTGATTTTCTTCTTTTTTCAATCTAATGTGTTATACAGAAAACTCAGCTCATTGCTTCTGCTGTTCAGAACTCTTTCCCAGTTTGGCTGGCAGGCCGCCTACCTGAGGCGAGAGATACAAGGTGCCAGAGCCATGACTTTCCCGGTGACAATGGCACATAGGGTGGGATTAAAGTAAGACTATAATCAACTCTTTGCCACCCAACTCACAAGTCTGTCTTAACCCATCATCTCCCCGCTTTCTCACATTCTTCAGCTTGTGCACAACAGAACTAAAAAGTGACTAAGAATATAGCAAAGTTGTTTTTCTTCAAAAGGTTTTTGTTTGTTTCATTTGTTTTTCAAGAGGACAGAGCTGCAGGCCTCCAAGGAGCTCACACAGACCATTCCTACTCTTCTTGCTAGCTAAGCTCTTCTTGACATGGTTGTCAGCACTAAAATACTGTTGTTTAAATGTTTTTCTTACTTCCATATGGAATATATAAAAAGTCCACCCAGCCAGCAGTCATGGTCTCATTCTCCCTTCAGAGTGGCTGCAGCTTCAGACATCTGTTAAAAATCTGCGTGGAAGTAGAAACATTAAAGAAAAAGTTTCTAAGACTGAGCACTGCTCTAGGAGAGGTGGAATTACCTACCACTGTGCAAGGAAAGGGAAATCAGTGGCTTTACAGCACCATCGCTTCTACCCCTCTAAAATCTTGAAAAGCTGCTTTGGAAACATCCTAAATGGAAGCTCTGTTCATTGGCAGCAGAGTGAAAATGTAGATTGATTTGATAAGTCCCTTTTCAACAATCCACTGGATTGATAGATTTTGTGCAGTCCCCACGAGATTCCAGGACACACTTCTTTCATCCCTTCTGCTTCCCAGTTACATGCTTAGCACAGCTGCCTGGCAATGTGAATTGTAGTGGAAATCTTTGGGAAATCTTTATATTATAATGTTAAAGGAGTTAGACTAATTCTCCATCCCTCCTTATTTAATTATTTCTATCTCCAAACATCATTAGTTTTTAATAACGGCCATCTAAATCTGCAGTTCACACTTCCATCTCTTCCTTCTCAATGGTTCACTGCAAGCTTTTGCTATGGAGCCGCTGAGTTCAAGATTGATGTAAGATTTATTCTTTTATTCTTTATAGTCTTTGTTCTATTAATTAAAGGGAAATTAAACCAGCCAGAGACCTATTATTCTTAGATTTAGTTAAATCAAAGTAACATTCAACAAGATTATGCACATTTTACTACGTTTCAAATCTCTTTTGTAAAATATGATTTAGCTTTTATCTTCTTGGAAGGATATTTTTTATCTTTGAATCAGGGTTCTCTGATTCTGCAATCATTGGCAATATACAGAACTACTTAACTGAGGGTAATGAGCCACAGTGGCCACTGGGCCACTGTAACGACTGAATATTTTTAAAACAAACTAATTCAAAGCAATGTATTTCAGTTAAGAGTACAGTTGTAAAAAAGCTTCATGTTGGAGAATTTGCCTAAGATACTAGAAAGGCCAAAGGAGTAACTCTAGAAATCACAAAGTGACCCCCTAGGTTATTACAGTGATAGAAGTCAAGGAGAATTTTATCAACTTTCAGTAGAGATCTCCCTTATGCTACAATATTGATGCAAAATGAAAAGAAATTGCATTCAAGCACAGAAAGAAATCAACTGTTTGGAAACTGCTGTATCAGGTAGTCCATGATCTGTACCTGAGGAAAGTAGAGAATAGTGCTATTCTCATCAAAGTTCAAAAAAAAAGAAGCTATGACTCACAATAAAGTGAAGAGAGATCTGATAAATCCACACCATACTTATCTATCGGGTACAGTCACATGAGGGACTATCCTACTTGATCTAACAGATTTTTATCTTGCATGCTCTGAAGCATTCATCTCTGTTTCACTCTAAATACTAAAGATTAAAAGTACTGAACAGAAAACTAAATTTAATGACAGATGTAGAGGTCACTCAGGGCAAGGAGTCATCAGGGACAACTGGGGCACTTTTAGCATGGTGTGAATTAAGTTAAGCATTATAAAAGGCAATGATGTGTACAGATGGGGCCCCTTAGAACAAGGGGAAGAACAACTTAAATAGGAAATCTTTACAGAGAATGTCAAACACCATTTATTTTTAACAATTAATATCTACCTCCCAGGCTCACTTATGTGTGCTCCTGTATATTACCAATAGCCCATTCCAAATATCTGATACAGAGGAACAGAATTTAAGATTGACAGAGACATAGTCCACACTCTAAATCCAACCCCACAAGACTCATTAAAAAGGCTTCATTCTACCCATTGCTGGGTTGCCTGCCCCTAGCAGTACTGAATCTGCACCACACCAGCTCCTCTGTCTGCAGAGAACAAGTGCTGATTAAAAAAAATATTTTATGTGGTCTGGTCGAGGACAGATAACAGCAACAGGTGGAAACCTCTGCAAAATATACATCCTGTAATTATCAAAACAGCAAAAAAACCATCTCCAGCATACACAGAAAGAACTGCAAAAAACAGAGCAAAGTGACTAGCCCAGAGAGCATAAAAGTACAAGGACTACTGAGTCAGAGGATTGTCACTTTTGCAAAGCAGGCCACCACAGAGGCTCACCCCAAGTGAGAATGCTGCTGGCACAGTGACACACTTCCCACAGCTCCCAGGGACATGCACAACTGCTTGTCTGGACCATTACCTTGAAACTATCAGTTTGTCCCTGAAATGGAGGAAGCCATACTGGGTCCAGAAGACTGGCTCCTGCAGGCAGTAGTGACAAACACTGCTTTTATTGAACAACACCCAAATAAGGGGCCTGGGGACATGCACGCCAATGGCCTCTTCAACAGCCTGATGACGAGGAGAGGGCTTAATGCCCTGCCTGTATGGCGTACTGTATGCATGAAATTTGTGCAGTCAATATGGCCAACCTGTGGCTGACACTCTCACTCCCCTCCTGTCACAGGTACATGACTAAGTGTTTCTCTGCAGCATATAGGACATGTATTAGATCAGCCAGATGGGTTCTTCTAAGCTAGCAACTGATTGTTCTGAAGGAAATTAGATGTATCTGGGTACTGTTACAAAGAACAAGTTCTCTTTGGCAGGAGTAATTAGCAGATTTATAAATGCAGTTATACAAACAGCTCAAATTAAGTAAATGCCCTTTTTTTCTTTTTTTTTCTTTCTTTTTTTTTTTTAATTTGGATTTTCTAGACCCCATTAAAAATTCCTCTAGTGCAATCTCATACCTCCTTCAAATCTTATTTTAGCAATCAAAAAAACTGGGTAAACTCCCTTCCCAGTTTTCACACATACTCACATTGCTCCCCCAAAATTTAAAATCTTAACATTCCCATCATCCTACTGCAGGCTTCAATTTTTACTTTTCCACTTTTTCTAAAACACTTCTCAATCTTACTAACCTACTTGGCTTGATTACTTGTGGGAGAAAATCCAAGCCCCAGATCCATTACAGGTTCTGTAATGGAGCATCATAACTTGTTTGTGGCGTATTTTTATTAGTCAAGGTCAGTATTTCCCAGCTAGAGGTATGGACTGTCATCTGCAGACACAGCATACAGATAGCAAAGGTTAAATTTCTGTGGAAGATTATGCCAAAAAATAGCAATATAGTCACCAAAAGGTTTAAAACTGTTACATCAAAAAATTAGTTTCTCTTCTGAGCCTCCAGGGATCAAACTCCAATTCTATCAGGCACAAGCCCATGCTTCTTGACAGACAAGCAGCTCTACCAATCTTTTTGCAGGCACATAGTTTCTTTCCTACACTTTTCTTGCTGTACTAACTACTGATTTTCCACAAGCAAAAACTTCCTGCTACTACCTACCAGTGCAGGTGGAAAAGCAGCAGAATCATAGACTGGATTTTCCTGTGTTTGAAGTGGAGGTAATGAAGGGGAACATGGATTTTCCTGCACAGACCATGCAACAAGTCTCCCTACGAGACCAAAAACAGAGAAACCATCAATCCAACACCATTCTTATTTTCTAATGTCTCCATTATCTGTCTTTAAACATGTATTTTAAAAAAACAAACCCTAAACTAATTGGTTACAACAGACATAGACTTCATGCGTATTCACTAAAGCACATGTATACTGGATTTTTGAACATACAGCAAGCAAGGCCTGACCAAGCTCATGGCTGTTCAATCTCCTCTCCCACATTAATTTTCCTAAATGTGGCAGCTAATATGTTTTGGCCAGTGTAGCAGAGCCTCAGTTGGCTGTGAGGAGTCCTTCCTACCACAACAGATTCCAACCACAACTAAATTGTCACTTCCAAGAATTCATACTTACAAAATGACACTAAACACAGCAGTGATGGGGAATGGCTAAGGGAACAATGCCAAGTAAATTACATCTTTCCCTACCAGCTGAGATGGACAGGGGTCTTCACAACCTAACTGCCCTATTTTAAGATGAACAAGGTATGCAAGAATATAAACTAATTCCTGTTAAATTATATTCCCACCATTAACTAGGTCAGGTTTGGTTTTATGCTAAGAATTTGCAACTGTAAATGTATCACGTCTGAAAACACACACAGACTTCAGGCTGGGAACTTAGGATCTCTTAAGGAGGATTCCTGGAGTTTGCTTCCTATGGGCTTGAGGCATACTTTCCAGTACTCACACCTTCCCCATTTCTCAAACCTGAAAACTAATACAATATGAACTGTACTATACATTAAGATAGTGTCCATGCCAGAAAAATAAAAATGAGGGTTTAAGTTAGTCATTCTTTTTTTCTTTACTGCTCTGATGAGGCAACAGTTAATACTGTGTTCATTGACTGACATGAGACAATATAGCTGTTCATTAGCACTTCCCCCTTTTCGCAGATACACATTGTGCTATGAGACTACACAATTTGACAAACTGATTATTTTGTACATTACATTTCTCAATTAAAACATTTTCTAGTGTATTGACTTTGTTTCTGACAAGGTGCTCACATGTCTATGTCTCAAAGCTGTTCCTCAGGTTTTTAAAAAATTATGACAGACCAATGAGGTAGGAGAAAAGAACAGTTTCGTAAGGGCAACAGCAACTTGTTGCATAAATGTAATATAAGAAGAAAGGAGCCGAGAACTTACAAGTGCATAGAAAGGCACATAAAATTGATGATTATTATGAGTCTTAGTCATGTTTTTAGCTATTTACCAGCGCTGTCATGGAATATAATCTCATATAATGAAAAATTCCTAACCACAACCTTGAAGTAACTGAAAGAAAAAAATGGTACAAACCAAGACTAAACACAGTATTTCAGAAAACCACATACCACTCATTTGTATAACAGTATCATAATATTTAGTTACCCTCTTCTCCTTTTGTAATGCTGCATAAATTCAACAATTTTTGTTAAAAACTTCATTTCTTTTCCCCAGTGACACTGCAGATGAGGATGGTAAAATGAGGTTTGTACAGAGCTCTTTATAGGTATTCCCAAGGTGTCTCCATTATACATTTGAACACATCGCTAGTGGTTCAAAATCTGTGTATTACTTTGAAATTAAATGTTAGCACTGAATAGCAGCTGCTATTGTGCCCATTTTCACGAAATTTCATGCTCATTACAATTTATTACAAAACAAAGTGCCATGTTTGCTGTTTGGAAAATCACAGGTATGTCACACAGCTGTGAACTCATCTGTATCATAAAAAGGTAAAATAACAAGTCAAGCAGCAAGCAGTTCAATCATCACAGACAACAGTTGTAAGCACAAGAGGGAGTTTTTCACAGATAAACACAGGAGAGAAAGTCTGGCTGCACAAGAGCTCATTACAAACAACAACTTTTTCATAAAGTTGAGCCTACAAAACATCCGTGTGATCCAGGAAGATTTAAATATGCAGCATATTAGTCTGAAAGCAGTGAATACTGGTGATAGAGCTCATTGCCTAACGCTTCCAAGTCTTTTCACTTGTTCATATTTGATAGAAAAAATACAATGCAACTAAGTCAACGTACAGAAATCATGTTTTAGCTAACCTGTCATATATAAATCGTGACTGATGCAGTGTTGATTAATTTCCAACTTCCATTTCTGAACTTCCTCCAGAGACCGCCAGAAACCTAATTCCATAATATAGAAAGAAAAATGAAGCACATTACTATGGAAATTAACATATGGCCAGAATCTCTTGAGTACGACTCTCAGATACCCTCAGATAATTGTTACCACATTAGATGAAAATATGGAAATGGAATTAAGGAAAGAAAGAGAATTTTTTTTAAATTACAGTATTTTCTGCCTCCTTCAGCTCTTGTTGATTTGCCCCTTTTTTCTTACAATACTCTGTTCCTTTGAATTATAACTATCAGGTCTTAAGGAGATCATTACTTATGTGTGTTTAGGAAATGTTTCCATGCTCAGCTGTATAAAGGATAGGGCTGGTAACTCACGGTTGTAAATGGATAAAATAGAACACAACTACATAGTTAACTTTAACAGAGTTTTACTTAATTCACTTCAGTATTCACTTCAAAGTAAGTATTCACCTTCTGGTACCAGAAAACACTTGTAGTAAGTAGAGTGCCTACTTATTGCTACTCTATTTTGTATCAGTTGCATAGTGCTTCAAGAGCTCTTGAGTTTTTATACCTGGTTTGATTTACAACATTCCTTGACACAGAAGAGAATGCTTGCTTGAGGTAACATTTGAGCCATCATTCAAATTCATTCACAGAATTTACTCAGGAATGTGATGCAAAAATAAGCACATCCCCTCTTGTTTGGTAACAAATACCCAGCCTCCACTTGACAGCTTGGGCAAAGGATACCATTTTCTTGGATGTCATCTCTGCAGTGGTGTATCATCATGTTGAAATGTAGTGAGTGAGTGACTTGTCCAGATTATGCACTAAATCCTTCGGCAGGTGTGCAGATTGTTGCTAATAGCCAATGTGCTTTTTTTGGATGTGAGGAAAGTGGCATTTTGCTAATGTTGATAACAGCTAGCAGGGTTTGTGATGCTGCTACAGCTGAAGAATGTCCCTGAATTTTAAATAATAAAGCAGACTGCTCTGCATTACAGGAGCCTCATTAGCTACACACGGTGACATTGTGAGGGGGATTGTTGAAGACTGTGTCAAGGACTGTCTAGAAAGGAACTATAATTTCACTGACTCAAGTACTCTTGAAATTCCCCTCACAGTAATATCTAAGCACCACAAAGCCTTTATTTTGTTTATTTATTTTCAGAACCTCCTTGGCATAAATGTGAAAGACAAGGAAGTGAAGCAGAACATGACTGATCTTAACAGGCTCATGTGCTCAGAAGTACCTTTGGACATCTGAAATGTACTTCACTCAAGGTTGCATTGAAGACTTTTGGTAAAACGAGAAACTAGAGCTGGATATCATGAATCCAGCTTTGTCTTCTAGCAGCCACCCATCTCTCTGAAAATAAAAACTACCATAAACCAAGGATTCAAATAATAGTCCAGGTGGAAAAAAAAAAAAAAAAAAAAAAAGTAAATAGTGGCAACAATAGATTTCTACAGAAACATGGGAATACTTAGACTTTCTACCTCAACTTCTTCCACCAAATTTTGTTCATAAAGAATCTATATGGGACAATTTACACAAACAGAATATACTACGCACCTGCTGAAATCTGTATTAGAAACTTGTTTTGTCATATCAGAGATTTTACTGTAACAAGCAAAATAAATATATTTCCCTCTAAACACAAAAATGTTAACTACCTTTAAACCCATCAAGTATAATGCTTCAGTATAGGCCACACATCTGAAATGTGTGGCAGGCTATTTGCAAAAGCACCATACCTTCAGACTTAGGTCATCAAGGATCTGGTGCAGGTGCCACTCAAGATGTCAAGAAATTCCTATTAACTTGAATGATACAATAGGGATCCTTAAAATTGCAAAGGCTCAATCTTAGACTGCAGTCAAATACTTAAATGTAAAATGCAGCGGTGAGGATGGAGGGTACAACTAAGCACTGGATCTAGACCTAAATACTGCTCAGTGGACGTATCCTGCAACATATTTTTTTCTTATTACTCACTTAACTACAAACTACTTAACTACAATGACCATTTTGATCCATAGTCCATTAATATGGGTCAGACAATGCAAAATAATTGTAACATTTACATTTTAATATAGGTATATAGGGTATCGGAAACAAGTGATCATTTAAAATACCTTTCTTTTTCCATTGATTAAAGAGGAGTTTAGAGCACTCAAGCTGAGTAGATAACTACATTTTGGAGAGCCAAAGCAAGGCTACCGATCATACTGGTGAGGGTGTTCATATTTTCAGTTTTTCACAAATAGGCAGCACTCTCAAACTAACAGGCAAAGACCTTCAACACATTTTCACAAAAAAACCCCAGGGTTGGTTTGTGAAGGAATGGAACAACATATAAAGAGATGAATAAGCGTTCCATTATACAGAGATATATATACTCTACCTATGAAAGGTTAACACAAAAATCTGCTGTTTCATACTGCCACTGCTATTTCTCTCCTATTGGATATTTATTCTATAGGCATACTATGAACACCACAACTCATAAATTATTTGAATGCAAATAGATTTATAGTAAGACAAGCAAGGTACTATATCTGCATCAAATTTTGTATATACTTATATTCTGTTTGGCACAGCCATTAGCAAACACTAGTCTAAATTATTTAAGGCAATCTCTTTCTGAGTCACGAACATTTAAAAGTTATTAGTATGTATTAGAACTTTAAATTAATGCAAAGTTTCCTTGTCTGCATAGCCTTTAAAAAATGTTTTGTTCTGTGCTCTTTTATATGAAATTCACTTCAATTTGCTTCTGAGTACAGTGCTTCCAGCTCTCACACATTTTAAATGTCAAAGATTTTATTTTAATAAATGATAAGTGAGGAATGGAAATTAACTTAAACCTGCCTATCGACTATATTATGTTAGAGTTCTTGGTCTCTTTTTGTCTTACTGTTATGGTTATAAAATGGTTTTTGAAAAGAGCATGAATGTGCCCAGTTGTTCATGAAACACCCCTTTTAGGCACAGAGATCTAAAAGGAAACAGCTATCTATAAAGAGATTTTTTTCTCTTGTGTTGGCCCTGCTACTGTGACCCTGGGGAAGCCAACTAGCCTCAATATCCCCAACCACATAATATAAACGTAACTGCCTTGAAAACTACTTTCATTTCCACCAATCAAAAACTACATCAGTATAAACACTAGTGTTTGTCACTCTTTCATATGAATCGACCTGTCTGAAAGATGCTTACTAGCACCATATTGTCAGTGGGCTGCAGTGGGTATAATAATGGGATCATACTACTCAAGATTCAGGCTACAAAGGGCTTGGTGCTGGGAAAGCAGATGATTGCTGTTCATAAAACGTTGGAGTAAATTATTTAAAAACAACAACAGTTACAGTGGTATAACTTGTTTTCACTGATTTAAACAACTTCCCCACTAAGTGAATTGAATGTAACAGCTCCCACAAAGCACTCTATATCCCTTTTCCAGACATATAAACCATGGGCACAGCTTACAAACAGCAGTAGTAGGGTTAAAGAATTCCTGCCTAGTTCCTTGCGGGCAAGTTTTAATTCATCCTACTGAGCATCTGAGTAATAGCAGCAACACATTTTAATAATTTATGTGTTTGCGTGTGGCTCTGTGCAACCCTGGTTTAGTTCAGTTCCTTAGTCCTAAAAATATGCATTTGTCTCCTGTTCAGTATTTGACTTATCCCAAAAACGATTATGTTTATTTTTGTTCTGAAAAACTAGAGTGTGTTTTTTTGATGAATTCTTTTAAACTTTGCTCTTTCAGAAACATAAACTGACAAGAGAGTTTTGTACATCTGTATCATGCTCATCTTCTAGTTCTCCAGACTCACTGTTTGACAGTTGGATCATTCTTATCCAGAGAAACATTCTGAAAATGCAGACACTGTCTGGCGCCAGGTGCGCTGTGGTTGCTGAATCCCAGAATCACTGGGGTGGCATGCAGGATGTTCAATTATTCTAATGTGATCTCTCGCTGTTCTTGAATTCCAGTTGGAAAAGTGTAGCAGGCTTGTTTGAGCAATGCTCACACACTGCTTTCTCACTTAAACATCTTTCTTTTTTCTGGTCCTTGAAATAAACTAGAAAAATCCATCACATTCCATTATATATTAACAATTAAGAATATAGCCAGGAATGGCAGGCTTATGGTCTGTATTAAAAACACAGTTTTAATATCCTTAAAATTAATTATAGCACCGAATAAAAGACCACGTCACCGGCAGGTGATCATAGTGTTTTATTCTTTTTATCTCTCAGCATCCTAGTTATTTATTTACAGCAACCACCAAAAAGTGTTTGTCTAGCAAAAGCCAACTAGTTCTTAATTAGAGCCACTCTGCTTTCAGGTTCATCAGATACTTAGAATTCAGCTTTCTAAAGTGTGAGTAAAATACGTCCTACTGAATGCTTGTTCATTCTGTTCATTACCAAACTGCTAGCTCATACCTGTTGAAAATTCAGTGTTACCTCAGAAGACAGCCTTTATGAATATATTCCAAAAAGAATACGCTACCATGAAATAAACATTAGAATTCACGTAGGAATAAAGCTCAAATGTCAGAAAAGTCAGATATACCTCCACCATCTCTACTTATGGATACACCACACCCATCATCGGTTTCTCAGGCAAAAAAAGCTGCTTATCTTTACAGGTGTAAAATTCAGTGGAGTATCTTGCCAATTAGTGGCCTCTTGTGCATTTTCAGAGATCAGCTATCTGCAAAAGTATAAATTGTTCCAGACCAATTTAACTTCAGTACAAGAGCAGCCCGGGTTCTCAGCCTCATCTCACACTGCTTAGTTTTGGAGTCATTCCCACAAAATCAGTGGAACATGCAAGATAGAACTAGGAGCTCCATTATTACCAGGAGAAAGACTAATGAATTTCCCAGATTTTCAACAGAAACCATAACTAATTTTAATACACAGGGACAAATCACTGACTTGCTGCGAAAATGCTTCCATGGAGCAAAGGCTGCTGTTTCATTAGAGACCTTTCTTTACATGGCAGCTCTCACCCCACAGACTTCAGTGTTCCTACTGGCTGCTACTGACGCAGCTACAGCAAGGGGAAGGGCCGACAGAGAACTCTCGTCCTGGAGCGGATGTGGTAAAGCCAGAAGGTAATTTGGACCATGGAATTTTTGCAAACAGATTATTTCCTTCTGTCATAAATAAACTCTTTATTTGCTTCCCTTTACTTAAAGAAAACAAAAACAGCTGAAATAAAAAGAAACTGCAACTTCTGTTACTTTTGGCATGTGTATGAACATAGAAATACTCCATCGGTAACCCACGAGACAGACAGGAGACATCTGTTAAATTCATGCAGTTGATATAAGGTAAGTAGTGACAACGTATGCTTCTTACACATCCCCATGGAACTATGCTCCAGAGCTCTTCAGGGACCTTTTCAGTCCTCACACACTTCAGGCCTGGGGTTACGACCAAGTCCGACACAAAGAACCAGTGGTGTAGGCTTGGAGATGTCAACTGCTATACAAAGACCTATTTTCACATGAGGACTGAGCAGCCATCAGAAGGCGCAGTGATGGGGCTGGAATTATATGAAAGCCCACACTCAAAAGGCTCATAATTTAGTTGCTTGATGCCAGAGAGTTTTGTTAGTTGATTGCTTTGTCAAGAAGACAAATTTGTTAAAATTAATTGTTGATTTGTTTGTTTCAGCTTTTTAATAGGAACAGGCTTTTTATTTGAGAAAGAGAGACTGGGAAGTGTATGTAAAGGTCTGGAAAAATCAGTTTTTGCCCTGTGAATGATTAATCCTATGCAGCTGTTCTCCTGGACTATTTTCAAATGTGTTCAATAAACCTTTAAAGATTTGTTACAGAGTGGTGACAGAATTATTTTGCTTGACTAACTTCACATTCTCGTGAACTGTGAAAGCCTAAAATTTGAGAAAAGATAGTTTGTACTGATTTGGATGATTAATAGGCAAGAAAGTTTTAAATGGAAAGCACCACCAGCATAAGACACTAAACACCACCACTCTGTTACTCACTCATCTCTGTTAGTTATTCCTGACTCAGGAAGCTTATTTTCCAAAGACTGCTGCATATTGCTAATTGTCCTCACAATCTGTGCATTTCCTATCTCACCGGTGCAAAATTGGGCTTTTTTACAGCTGTTGATGATATGTGAGAGAAGGTAAAGAAAAAAGGTTGAATTAACACATTTTCTTAATATCACAATTCTTTTCATCTTAGTTAAAACCCAACCTTCCTGATTTTCAATTGTTACCTCCAAAAAAATTCCTAGATGTTTTCAATTAATTTATCATGCTTGCTTCAGCTGTTTCCTTCTGCTAAACTAGGTCCTAACTCAAGAGACCATTTACTTGTCTTGAAATTTAAACATGTTCTTAAGCTTTGTGAAGATCAATTTGTCATGGAAGCAACATTAACAGTCCTCATTCAGAAATGGACCTAAACCCTTGTTTAAATTCTTTCCTCACTAGAGACGTCTTCCTGAATCAGTACTTCTATGTTATGGTGTGACATTTTCAAGAGCACTAAAGAAATTTAGCAGACTAAATGTTGTTCACTTGCAGGTTGTTGTTTTTGAAAAATTATGCTGTTGCTGAATAAGGCTGGATTTGGAGATGGCTTTGAAAAGCTTTTGCTGAATTGCAGCCTTATTCAGTTCAGAGAAATACGTAGTCTAAGATTTTATTTAATTCTGGCTCTCGCATTTCTACTGGTAACCACCATAAGCCATCTGCTTCCACCTGCTTTGTCCCCTCCTTCCAAAACATAAACTTTCAGTTTATTCCTGAAGACTACTGTCTAGTGGGGGATATAAAAAGAAGCATTCCTTTTAAACATTCCTTTAACTTGATGTCTTGAGACTGGGTTTCATCCTAACTGCTGAACATCACAGCCTCTCACTGATAATATCCTTCCTGCTGTGAACAGCCAGCACTGCATGGCAGAAGCCCAAAGCAGCTCGAACCAGCACACACCACTGAAAAGTGCTGTCTCCTCTGTTCTGTTCTCTGCATCTCTGCCAGTATAATTCAATGTACCATTCTTTCATCTTCCTTTTATCCACCTTTCTACTGATGACCCTGTAAATAAGGCTAATAACATCAAATTTTACTATATCAAACTGTATTCTTTTGTATTCTTTTCCAGTCAGTGGTCATTGTTGTTCTTCATGTCCATCACTTCCTTTTAGAAAGGAGAGAAATTTACCGTAATTTTGTGCTGCATTCCTTGCCCTCAGATGTTTTTATCTGTCAGGACGCAGGCACAAAAGTTACCTTCTGATTTCACCCCAAATATCTGCTGATTGGGCCTTTCACATCCCTACCCTGCAAACTCCATCATCAAAACACAGCCAGTAAAGGACGTGTAGTGAGAAGGAAGCATTCAAACTGCCCCTTTAGCTTTGGAGAGAACAGTTTTGTCATTCCTGAAACTTTTATCATAAAGAAATTAAACTTTCTCATAACCAAGCATCTATAAACTTTCCTAATTGAAAAATACTGGCAAAATGTAGGTCCTGGCACAATTCTCTGGTGACTATGCGTGCTGTATGCCCTACTCTTGTGTCAGTCTGATGAGCCTCCTGCACTTACAAATGTTTCTTTTCACAGGCATCCCTAATGGCAGGGACATTTTATAACAACATGTGTTTGATACCAAAGTTATCTGCCTAATAATTTGTATGTTGGAAGATGCCACTATTATGCAATCAAAGATTGGAAAATTACTTCATGAGATGTAGATAACCAAAACCAGGAATTCAAATGACAAAATGCAGCTGGCTCAATACGCATAGAGCTTGAAAAATAATCATAGAAAAGTACTGGAGAGCACACAGGTATCTTCAGCTCAAAAAACAATGACAGCTATGTCCCACTAATCTCTTCACTCATTCCCATAAAAGGATGAACAGTGATTTTTTGTCACTATATATCTATATATCGCTATATATATATATAGTCTATATAGATAGCTATAGATATATATCACTATAAATCACTCGTGATTTTTCCCTTAAAACTGAATTGCTACGTCTGTTTTGCAGCATCCTGTGAAAAAGTCCACTAAATACCAAATGCACGTGGAAGATTAAATGGTTCTGGAAAACAAAGAGGAGCGAAATTTTCCAGATGGTTACGTGATCAAAACCACTCACCATTTTGCAATGTATTTAATAAAAAAATTAAGAAAACGTCGCAATTTAAATAATTAGATTATCTGTAAAACAATACTTTGCATTTAAACATACTCAATTATCTACATATAATTAGAATACTTTTAAATCTTAAAATATCCCAACTCTAAATTACATGACTATATTTTTGGACATGAAGAATGTTTCATTTCCCCTCCCAAACACCTTTCTCTCTCATTTCACTGGAATAACTTCAGGCTAGGATGAGTTGCCCTCTAGGTGTTCCCATTTCTTTACTGGCCTTTGGAGAGATGAATCATCTAAGTCAGACAAGATCTCAAGACGCATATACAACACCAATAGGAAGAGAATTTAAAAAAAAAAAAAACCAACAACAAAAACTTTTTTTTCTTACATGATTATTTCTCTAAATGGAAATGCAACCTTGTTTCTCTACAGCAAAACAGCAAGTTCTTGGCACCGGATTTAATTGCATTGCTTGAAAACCTTGTGGTTAAACAAGTTTTCATCTGGCAATGTAGCAAGACTTACTCTGAATGCTGAGACTTAGTTCTAGTGTGATCCCACCATGAAATAAGAACTCCTGAAACAAAGAGCTGAACATTTGGGATAGCAATTTTTCAGCTATCAGGAGCTAGAATCTCCTGATGACACAACATGACTGACCGCTGAGTGGCGGTGTACGGAAAACAAAGCCAAAAATAAACTTAGTGAAAATCCATGTGGTCTTTCACTGAATCCATATCATCACAGAAACTACTAAACACTCAAACAAAATATCCCCATTCGGAGAGAGACATGTGATGTACCATACTGTTTCCCTGCCAGGTTAGCTGTTTACAGTATTTCATACATGAAGCATTTAGTAAGGATTCTTCATCTGTGTCTCAAATATCTACCATGTTTAAGAGAGGATTAGAAAATCCTTAGACTTCTTTAAGAAAATTCAGAGAAAGGTTGTGGTTTTCTGTTAGATTATATAGGACTCTGTCCTAAAAGCAGAAGGACTATAAATCTGTTTTAACACTATCCATCTTACTGACTAACAAACAAACCCCCCTACACACACTGCATTCAATATCAAGCAAACGTTCAGAAGATAATGAAAATAAAACCTTCCTGAGTAAGGGTCTGGAATTGAGGAAAGCTTACAAAATGTACTGTGACCTACACAGCTCTAATAAGAGTAATTGCCTAAAACAGTAACCTTGATTTGCTTTCCAATAACAGTGGGGAAAACAAACAAACAGGCTTTCTGAAACACAGAACTCCATAAATACTTGAAGCATAGAGCAAACTTCAAGTAAAAAAGACAAAAGAAAACTTCAACCAAGCTAATAGGTAAGTACCTGCACTAAGACTGATTCATGAGAGCCCAAAAAAGACATAATAGGCTACCATTCATAACCTAGTAACAGCTGTCTACCTACTTTTTAAGATCAACAGAAGTCAGAAAGAAAACAAAAACATGCTGGGATGAAATGGCAGTGTTACCAAAAGGATTTCACATACAATCTCCTGATTCCTCAGCTAGTGCACTTCCTTTTGCTCAGTAAATACTCTGCTGTTTTGAGGAATACGGGATAAGTAGCACAAGAAGAAGCTTTAAAAATAGCACATAAAAACTGAGAAAATGTTTCCTATTTGCAAATAGCTACTTTGGAAAAAAAGTAAAATGAGGAAGAGATGTTGCACTGCATTGCACTGCATGCAGAAAGGTGATAACAGATGGCTGGGTGCAAGAGTCCACAGGCTAGAAAGATGAAAGCAACACAGAACTCTCTTTCAAGATACAGTATATCTGCACAAAAGATGAATGCTTCCTCCCTTTATGTTGCTTCTTAAGATGTGGTTTCATCTTCAGCTTAAACTCATCTGAACCCACACTCATGTCTGTATGCTCCTGCCCTTTTTTGTGTCACCACCAGCAATCACTGGTACGTGGCAAGTCACAAACTTGCTGATGCAGCTGAAAGTTAATTTGTTTTCTTCCTCTTCTGCTGCCTGCATGGCCACACAACCGCTAGCACCAACATGGGGAAGGCAGTGCACAATCATTTCTGTGGATGAGAGGAAAAGATTGGATTGCCCTTTTCAGCAGCAGCTAAAGGCTCTTGGGAGATTTATGACAGTAAACCTGGGAAAGTAAGATCATAGAATAACCACATTTTTCTAATCTTTCCTGTTACTCCAAATTATGAGAAACCTGAAACACCCAGGTAGAAGAGCTGCAATGAAGCACACAAGCCATCTAGCATCAGGAGGCAGTCTTCCAAGACAGGCAGCTCAGTGCACTCACAAACTTTCAGTGCAAAAAGTGCAGAATATATGATGTATTTCACTGTTTGGAATTAATTAAGCAATAGACATAACAGGACATGAATCATGATGTAATAATTTATGAATAGAGTGTTGTAAAACATGAAGCCAAATACAGAATATTGATACAATTAGGCAAAAGTTAATAACATGCGATTAGCATAGCATAGCCTCTTACGTGAAATTGGAAAAGGACATCTTAAGAAAAAAAAAAGAAGAAAACCCCAAATATTTGTCAGTCTGCCTGAGTGGGGTGTGCCAACACTGGGTATCTCCCCTCTGTAGTAATGATGAGCTCGTGGCCTCTTGTTACATTGCATGATCACTTCAGGTCTTCCACACTAAAACAGATCAATTTCAATAAGGTTTGAATTATTTAACAGCAACTCATGATTTCACTCAGGAAAAAAAGTCTGAAGACTACACCACAGGCCTCAATCCAAGTTGGATTCCTGACTTTATATATGTACCTACAAACATGCCAGAAAAATACAGCAATAACATGAAGTATACCAACACAATTGCCCCATTTCCCACTCTCCTAAAATGCGGTTAAGGCCAGAAGCAGCTGAGCAGAGAAGTTAAATACAGCTGTGTAAAAGAACACATGAAAACTGTGCCTGGCCTGACTGAGGGGTAGAGAATGACTTTTGAATTTCCTCTTCATTTTTGACTTACATCCAACTAGGGTGACCACACCGAAGGGACGACTTACACACAAAACTTTAAAGCAGTTTATGCTTCTTGAGCCACTGCTCGGCCAAATCCTTCCTGTGGTTCAGGGTAGACCATCAAACCCACCATGCAGTTACCAGGGGAAGCCAAAAATCACCAAGCACATTACGGGGGCACTGCATCCCTCCAGTTTGGCCTTTCGGGTTTGAGAGAAAGCCTCTTACCTCACTGGCACCACCACCATGACGCCTGAGGAGAAGGCCGGCCTATTCCCACCTCAGGAGTATCTGCTGTGTTACTCTTTGCTGGAAAAACATGTATTCCTCTTCTTCACCTTAAAAGCTGCATGTCCCACCCTGTCACGCGCATTACACTGGCACTGCCACTTTGGTGTCATTTGGCACTTCAGGGGTGCTCCCACCAACTGGAGGGGTTGTGTTTTGCGAGATTTAGGCCCAACTTGTTTCCACCACCATCTGGGCTGCCTCTCCCCCCACCCACCCGCACAGACACAGCTGAATCAAATCCCGCCCTTCCTTCCTGTCTGCCTTTCACCTCCACCAGCGTTGCTTCCTCTGGAGAAAACACAACTGCCCCTCAGGCAAGGACAAAACACTTTTGAGCCCTGGCCTGCAGCCCTGTGGCTCATCACCCCTCAGGTCGGCAGCCCACAAGCACATTTACCCTCTGGGCATCGGCAGATGAGGGTCCCCAGCCATGACTGACTCAGCAGGCCCTGTGGGGAAGTTTATTGCCTCTGGCGCCTTCACAGGCCCTGATTTCAGGCTATGACTTCTCATCGTTTTAGACATTTTCAACTGAAAGACCCACAAAGACTACTGTACAGTTTGACCTTCGCCAGTCTGTGTCACTCCACCTCAAGGCTTAGAGAATAGTCCTTAGCTCTGTATTTTGTCGTCTAGAAATATACCCAAGGGGAAAAGGGCACAAGGAACAGCTGACATTTGCGATCATGAGTTGCCAATATAACAGACCTGTGAATGAGGCAAGTACAATCTAAAAACAGACCTAGAGGTGGGGTTGGAGGGAGCCCTGGTGGGACTTCACCCAGAACCTCATCAGCAGCTGCAGCTGTCAGCGCCCAGGAAAGGGCCGTGAGGGGAAGAGACTCCCTCGCTGAGGGGGGACACCCAAATATCGCCCATGTGCAGCGCAGCAGGCGGGCGAGGGGCTGCCACCGCCTGTAACCACACTGTGGGGAAGTCACACAGCAGAACAGTCACCCCTCGGTTTAAAAACAAAGGGGACATAGACTGCATATGAATGCATTTTGTAAGCTTTAAAACAAGCACAGGTTTTGGTTTTTATGGAACAGCATTTTGCTACATGAAACGGAGGCAGAAAGCAAAAGTTCACCAGTGATGGAGCTACATAAATTTATGGGGTGGTGCCAAGAGAGCTGAAGGCTGTACTTAGTGACCTGACACACTTCAATGATTTTTTTGGTATCATCAAGTGAAAGAAACAAGATATAAAATGCAGAACTAAGCAGAAACTTTAAGACAGAAGAGACAGACATACTTTTCAAGCTTATTCCCTAAGAGCTAAAGAAGGGTCCTTTTTAAGAGGAAGTAAGAATAATGACAGCTTCTGTTTGGTTCTGCATTTCCTGGTCTATTTTAGATAGTGGTTATATCTGACTGGAAAGAAATTAAATAATAACATGAGAGTGCTAATGCAGGAGGGCAGGGAGCAACCAGGATCTTTCAGAGGCAAGCTTTGCTTGCAGCTGCTGTGGAGAGGTGTATGATCACAAGCCCACCTCGCTCTCCTCCTGCCTCCAGCTGTGGCAGGCAGGAATGAGTGCTCGCCAGTGAGCTTGCGGCCAGCTGGTATGCAGCGATTCACAGAGCATTGCTCCCCAAGCCTTCCCTCATCGCATGTGCTGAGCCAAACTTCATCTGGCCAAGCATATTTTCAATTTGTGCTGCTAACAAAGCATTGGGTAACCCTGCCAAGGTGCTAAAACACATAACCTTCCTTCCTGAACAGATACAAGTGAGGTTGCCAAGCTGTAAGAACCAGGCATCTCCCGAGAACCTGCGTGCACAGAAGTCACAGCATCCTACCAGTAAACTCATATAGTATCTTGATACAATGTCATCACTATTAATTCATTAGCATGGTAGGACCAGCCTCTGTAGGAACAAGACAACCACAGAGCGTACAGTAACAGCAAGGTCATGACTGAAATAAAAGAAAATTTGTAAAAAGCAAACTACTAGGAAACAGAAATTTTAAATTTGCCATTTAGCCTTGAAGAAGCTGCTCAATATTTTTCAGAGATTATCATAATGACTGTATTGTATCATTGGGTCAGCAGGACACTTTCCTGTACTTTTACTTAATAACAAAGCTCCTCTTCTCTTTTTTTGCCTCATTACCTTTTCTCTTTTGGTTCCCTTCCTCAACTACAAACTTTTGTTTGCCAGTCTTCTCCACCTCTCCCTCAAGTACTTCTCTTGAACTCTGTTTTAAACTGCAAGAGAGCAAGCACTACTTCAACTTTGGTGAATAATCTGACATAGTACCTGATGCCTTATTTTAGAAAATGATGGCACCCTCAGCAAAGTGCACATTGAGTGGATAAACACTGGCTGCTGTCAACTCCTGAAGAGGTTATCCACAGGCGATCATTACTGAAAAGTATTTCCAGTTGAGTTTGGTGCTATTTGAAGTTTCCTTGGTGATTTGGTTGCAATCATCAAATCATGGTCTATGAAATTTACATACTACAAAAGAACTGATGGTGTGATAATGAGGGAGAACAGTGCAGTTGTACAGAAAAAAATTTGGAAAACTTAAAGAATTAGACCCATTCAAATGAAGTACTGTTGAAAAAAATAAAAAAAAGCTAGGTATCAGAGAACAAGAGATGAGGTTTTAATTATGAGAGAAGAGACTATTTCAGGAAGTAGCAACTAAAATCCATGAGGGTCACAATAGACATGCTAGTAAAATCTGAGTTTTCAAAGCAATGTTGTAGTGAATGAAACAAGGAAGGGAATAATGTAAGGGAAAGAAAAGATAATCTGTTCCTCACATCAACAGTGAAGTCAGGGAGAGGAACAGAGACAGATTTTTTTTTCCCTGGCTGTAGACCACTGATTGACAAAACCAGTTTTAAGAGAAGGTAGAATATGGCACATAGAAAGAGACCTGTCTTCTATCAAAAGTTTAACTGTATGGTTAGATCATCAAAAATTGATTGAGTTGTGGCTCTTTATAATGCGTGTGTATCAGCCTGGTAAGACAATACTGAGTGCTACATTGTTCTTTAATTTCATACAAAAAACCCCACCAGTGGCTAGCCACTTAAGATAGATAATTTTAGGTGGGAACACCCCCCCCCCTCGATTCTTAGCATTAATTGTTGTTATGCACAATTAGAACAAGTTATGATAAGAAATGGTGAATGAGAAACATATATTGTCTTCTGGCTAAGCATCATAGTTCAGTAAAGGGTTTTGACTTGCTCAAGTGAGATGTTATGACCTTCTTTATAAAACTACTAGATTAAATGTGCTAACAGTTTATTCTAGACTTAAAAATCTGTGAAAACATCTGATTTCTTTCCCCCTTCTATTCCCACGTGGGTGCTATGGAAAAAACCTGTTCCTGAGAAAATCTTCATCATTTTCCTTCCCTTCACCAGCAAGGGCAAGCAGCACAGCTTGCCAGAGAAACACAAATTTTTTTTGCATTGCTTAATGTGTATTGCAGATAATGATATTCTGGGACCCACTTGCTCTGCTTGTGCTGCAGAGACAGAGCAAACATCTGGCATAGGGACCTTGGGAGAGCTACAGGTGGCCAAAAGCAGCTTTGCTTGCCTAGAATTTCTTGAGTTAGGAGTCACTGACAGCTGAAAATCTGCTTTGAGTTTGACAGAGGAACTCAGAGACATGTGCTGGAGCTGTGTTTCCCATGAATTGCTTAGCAATTCCTGTTATGAGTGAAATAGGACTTTTGATCCAACTTAGCCTGCCAAGACATGTAAATTTAGTGATTTGAAGAACCAATGTCTGTAATTTATAAATTCTGGTTTATTTACATTCTCCTTACCATTCCACACCTCTTCCGGTAACAGAGGAAGTAGCACTTCCAGATAAGCCTGGAGGCAACAGTTTTGTCCTGTTTTTTACAGAAAAGGATTAGAGCAGAGGACTTTCTCCAGAACTAAAGAAAACAAATAATTGTGAAATAACTTATACATTCCAGGAACTGACAGCATAAGAGAGGAACACAGAGGGCATACTTCTGTGCCAGGAGACATAGTTTCAGAGTAAAAGCTAAGATGTTGGATAAAGAAAAGCAGAAAAAAAAAAACATCTGCAATTTGAAATAAAAGCTTTGATATGAAAATGCCAGGGAATCCTAAACACTCCAGCCTAAGCTAATTAAAAGAACCCAGATTCATATGTGGTGACAGGAAGGAAAGTATGGCCTGGAAATACACCTGTATTCTCATTTGTTTTGTCTGTCTCTACAATACTTTTGTGTTACCCAAAAAGTGAGGAGCAACTTTTTAGAAACCCTTGCTAAACTCATTTCAGTATTACATGTTCTAATGAACAACCATAAATCCAGAAGTACCTCCCAGACGAACTTCTGGAACAGGTTCTGGAGACTTCACAGAGTTAGCAATTGCCTCTAGTCACAAGGACCTGTAGGCAGGGCAGAGGGCTCCCACTTCCATTACAGACCAACAGAGAGAGCTTTCGGCCAAGAAACAGTCACAGGTTGATGGTGTTGGCCTATGCAGGCCAAGGGTAGTCAAGACTTCAGCAGACTGTGCTTTAGGAGGAACATGACTGAGTGCTATGTAGAAAAATGCCTTTAACTGACTGTTTTTAATCTGTGGGCAAACCAGGGAGCTGTGTGACAAGCAAACTGGAAGTGTTTGGATGAGATGGCTGGCAGAATAGTAAATAAAAGCTATTGCACTCAAATTACAAGCTCACAGTTAGCCTTCAAACTGGTAAAAACAGAAAGGGAGCAATTTTGCTTTCTCTGCTTTTTCCTCCTCTCTACTGTATTTAAAAGAGAGCTTTGGAAGTATTTTTCTTCTTTTTATTTCATTATAGAAATTCACAGCAAGCTCCTACCATGTTTCTACATGAGAGCAGAGCATGTATAGGCCTAGGAAAACATTCAAAGGGAGCTCTGTGCAAACAGCAGAGAATTTAAATTCTCAGAGCTCATCTGCCTTTGTTTTCTCTAAACAGGAAAATCATGAAATGGAAAGATCTTGATTAAATATATGACATCTGCTCTTTTTATTTATCTTCTGTGTAGAAGTGATGGTGTGAACATAGGCATGATTACTGCAGGATATAAACAGAAGTGAATTTACAGAAAAAGATAGTATCTTTAATAAGACCAATGCTATACTTAAAAACCAGACCAGCTTTCAGGATATGCAGTCTTAGGCTTTGATCCTTAAAAAAACCCACAGCTTGAAACTAGTGATACAAGTTTAACTTACACAAGTTAATCAATTATATCATCAAAGAAGGTTGTACCTGCAACTATGGAGGGGGAAGAATATTAAAAAGAATAAACTCAGTAAGTCACTAATTAGTTTCTCTTAGAGAAGGTCAAAGTGGTTTCGTCAGAAAACAGAGGAATTGCTGGTGGCACAGGAATGTGAAAATAATAATAGCGCACAGAACTAATACATTTATTGACTCTAAAATTTCTGTGTAGCAGAATCAAGTTTAAACAACTTTTAATCTGAATTTAACTTTTAAAATTGGCATATCTGTACCTGAAAGTGTCTCTTGAATTTTAATCAGTTGGTCTGCATAAAAGATGTCATTTGTCCCTCTGGGTGCTTTAATTATATAGCAAGACCACAAAAACATACAGGTACAGTAAAGAAACTCACGAAAGAAAGAAGAGTATTTTTTTGTTTCTACAAGTAAATTCCAAATCCAGATAGCAAACAAAACTTTAAAGCCTCACATAAAAGGAATAAAAAGGTGTGATCTAACATGTCCTTCCTTGTTCCAAGTCAAAAAGTTTCCTGATCCAAAAGGCTATATTTCAAAATGATTAGGAGCATCTCCTAATGCTCAATGAGATGCACATGTTTAGAAGATAAATGTTTAGGAGATCTTTCCGGAGAGATAAACTTTTTGGAAAAAGAAAAAAAAAAAAAAAAAAAATCACTCATTTCAACTTTCAGTGCAGAAGACACAGCATCCTAGGAGAGCTTTCTATCACTGCTGTCCATTTATCACCCATTATTTGACAATTGAAAACATTTGTTCCCAATTCTGTGGTGGATGGGAATACCAAGTAATGCAAGAAACCAGGCTCTCCAGATCTCTATTTTCCAGCTCAGATTCAGCAGGAAGCTGGAGGTCACAGATCTCAGAGAGAAGGAAGTTTCTGAATTACAACTACAGATTTATTTATTTTTATGTCAGAGTGATCACTGATAGTAAAGTTCTGTATAATGTTCCTTACTGGGGACAGTTAAAGATGTGAGAGGAACTAAAGTATGGAAGTTTTAAACCTCAACAATTAAAATTCACATTTATTTCAACCTTCTTGTAATGCTCTTGTGACAGCTCAAAGAACTTTGATCTAAAACAAATTCCTACTTGAAATACTGCTGGTCCTTCTGAAAAGACAAATTAAACTCAGCTCACTGAAGGTTAAAGCACCCGCAGTAGTCTTCCCAGACCAAGGTCCCAGTAGAAGAGCCAAGAGAAGTTGCATATAACAGACAAACAAAATACACAAGACAAAATTCATGTTAGCTGCAAACTGTCAGTGGTCTCTTGTGTATTTGTGTGTAAGTGCAGAATGAGGCCATTCAGGGGCACTGGACTTAAAAACTGGACAATTATTAAATTAAAAACAAATGAGGTCGGTTCAATGGAAAGCCACTAACATGATGTGTCTCAACATGCTTTTGAGTAGGTTCTTAGGGTCATGAACAGTTAAGTTCAACGGTAACAATGCTCTTCACAGAGTGGATGGTGAGGAAATGAATGAAATTACAAGGTGGAAATATCAAAATAAGCAAAAGAAACACTTTCCTTCAGACATGGCATGGCACACACTGTCAATGGAAAATAAAATGTTTTCCACGACACAGTATTTTCATGAAGCTTAGCTTGGGAAACACAGCCTGATTCCCAAATACCAGTGATGTGAAAAACATAGTAAGATTAAAAGCAATAAATAAATGAATTGGATTATTTTATTTGTGTCATGAAAACTTTGGGAGAAATCAAAAATGGAAGAATTATGAAGCCGTGTTTCAGGGCTTACACCAGTCTTACACAGACTAGGAGGCAGCTGGTGGATTAAATTACAGCTATCCACAAAAGGGATCCAACACTTCTACCAAAAGGGTAACGTACTGGCTGTTGTCAGAGTTCCTGCATTAGACCCATGGAAACCAAACTGGGTTATGGGCAACAATTGTTTCTTGCACACAAAGCCACTTACACTATATGGTGCAAGTTTTCTGAAAAGAGCCAAGTATGATGTTGGTCCGTAGTCCAGTGCTGTTACCCGTGAGTTAGCCAAGACTAGCAATGAGCCTGCTCCTACGTAACAACTGTCATGGACAGAGAAGTCCTTGTTCTGCTATGCCAGCCACAAATAAACCAACAAGGTTGTAGCTATTTGGTACCAGCGACCACGCAACTGGAGAGGTTATCTGCATTACAGCAGCACTGCAGAAGTAGAGTATTAGATTCAAAACAACAGTCCTACAAAGAATTGGAACCCATACACACTAGCTATTAAAAAAGATGGAAGAAAAATAACTACTGTTTTGGATGTGCACAAGGAAATGGTTAAAGGGAAAAAAAAATTTAAATCGGCAATTCATCAAGGTGTTATGAGTTTCTGGCAGAACCTGGATTTCAACTTAGATCTTCTCGAGGCCAATTTATACTCAAAGCATCCTTTCCTTTTTTTACAGGGCTTTTTCCAATGGGGGTTTATTTATGCAATTAAATGGTAGGACTTGGGAAACATTTTAATAGCAGCAGCAGCTGATGCCAGGCTATGTTTAACCAGGTAGCTTAATTTGTGGGGGAGTTTGGTTTTGGTTTATTCCATCTCTAGACAAGCCCTCACAGAATACTTAGCTCAGGAGGATCCATAGCCTACTAATTCCCGAGAATGATATGCAGTTAAAATTTATCTACAAATAAAACTCCAGTCCCCAAAATAATGCCACAGACACTTTTACTGTACTTGAGAAGTCACTTCCAAATGTGTATATTGAAATTCTGGCCCTATGCCTTAGCGCTGTTCACATTTTGCTACACAAGAAGCAATGCACTTGCCAAACTGATTTCCTTAGTGAAGAGAAAAAAGGTTGAAACATTTTGCCATTAAAAACATGCATTAGTTTCCCAGGTATTAATGCAGCAGTTACTTGTCTCTCTGTTAATAAAATCTTAAGTGTAATATGAACATTTTATTCATTAGAAGACTGCATTTTTCAAGGGGAGCTTGCAATATGAATAACCTTATTTAATACCTTTTTCTTTTAAAAAAGAAAAAAAAAAGGAGGAAAGGGATCCAGACACCACTGAACAGTTGCTGACCCTCAACGAAGTGCCTCTATAATGATGGTTTATGACTGGTATTTCGAGCTGTCAGTAGAATTCATTGTACAGGAGGACTGTCAGAAACATCAGCTCATTTTTGTATTTTGTTTGCTTTTCCTTAGAAGTCTGAAGACACTTACCTTTTGTGCCACCGCTTTCAAAAGTCAGAGAAACAATATATTAAAATCCAAGAACACAGCTGTCTCAACTGTAAGTACCTCTAATATGTTTAAAGTTATTAAAAACATGAGCTCTACTTTTACATTTACTGTCACCTGGAGAGATTAGAGGCCATATAACTTACATATTTTCACAGCTATACAAATGAACCTAGAAAAATCTGATCCTGACACCTACTTTAAACAGGATTTGCAAAGACGCCTCTAAATTGAAATGTAGACCCTTTTTAAGTTCAGCCATTTATTAATCACTTCAGATAACGCTGACATTGCTGTCTCTCTGCTGCTTGGCACAGTAAACTACCCCATACTGAGCTCTGTTCTGTCAGCTACTGGGCTTCTATTTGACTAGTATTTAAGCTAGTTTGGGTGCCCCCCATATGCTCCTGCAGTCATAGCAATAATGACGGAGCAGCTGCTCTTTGCCTAGAAGTTAATGAATTAAGTTCTGACAGGCCAGTATGTGGAACAAGGTGCTATTTCTCACGACTGCAGAGCCAAAAGTCCTTCAGAGGCTTCTGAAGCACATGCAGTCAGTGGTAGAGCTTTGGGATGTTAAGGCAGTGCAACAAGAGTTTTGCTGGGGGAAAGGTGCTATTGCTTAAACTTTAAACATCAACACTAAACACCTGGTGGTGGTGGAAGCATGAATGACTTTTTTTTTTTCCTCCCCCCATGAACTTACTTGTACTCTGTAGTGGGGCTAAAAAAAAAAAAAAAAAGGGGAAACCCTTAGGGAAATGCTATTCTCTAGAGCTCTGGTCCTTTGTTCTCCACCCCCACCACGGTACATTCAAATTTGCTTCACTATTCCTTCAGTACGGTGGCTCTGCTTTGTAGCAGAGACTTCAAAACATTTTTATTTTAGACACTACCTGCAGAATACACCAAGTTCTTCTTTGAAGGAACAGTCGCAATATCAAAAAAAGAAAAGAAAGGAAAAAAAAAAAAAAAAAAAAAAAAAAAAGGAGGGGGGGGCAGCATTCCAGCTGATGTATGTTGTATATTTCTCATGGCTCTATGTCTACAGAGAACATTTCCCAAGGAGGAAGGAGGGGTTTTTGTGTCTTTTTGAATCAAGCAAACAAAGGATTTCCACTTCATGATCACCAGACATTCTTTTGTGAGATAAACAGGAATGTATAAAGACCCTACATTCCTTTAAGTATACAGAATAAAAGCCACTGCAAGGTTTTAAAGGTTTATAAACTAAAAAGCTTTTGAAAATTATCATCAAGGAGCCAAAAAGTCTAGCTTCCCCTCTGAATATCACTCTCAGCCTCCATATCCAATACATCTAGTATTTTTTTGTTCAACTTTCTCACAACATTTACCTAACTACACTTGCCAGCATGTTTTGCCAAATTAGAAAAACTGCTGCAGAAACCATCTGCTTGACATTGCTTACACACACTGTATTAAGCGATACTTTATTATATTGGAAATGTTTGGAGATCTTTACATGGGAACCCAGAGCAGCAGTGCTGACTCAGGCAGATCTTCCACTGATGTCAGTGGGAATTGTACCTGCATGAGTACTGCTGGATCTGATACACAGCTTGCTGCGTAGTGATTGCCGCTGACTGATGTGAGAACATATGGTTATAGTTTAACAATACCAACTGTAATGGAGACAAGAAGGAGATTTTACAGCATTTCTGGCTTGCTGCTCTCTTATAACTATCAGAATCACTCAAATGATTCGTACATATCTGCTTCAGTAACAATTTTTCCCAGCTTCAAGCGAATACTAAGAAACTTGCAGGGCTAGATCCTACCTCAACCGCAACAGTTTGAGGCAATCTGTTGAGATAGAAACTTGAGCTCCAGAAAGACTACATGTGAAGTCTAAAATAAGACTTCACAATTTCTCTACAGATTATATTACATTATGTCTGGATGAGAATGCAGACATTTCAATACATTTCCCTTGGTCCAATCTGAAGCACAAATAGAGCCTTCATAGCAGCGCCTTTGTCAGCCGCCTAGCAGGGACACATGTGACAGCTGCTATACCAAGTGCAAGAGAGATCTTACTGCAAATCTCTAAGTAGTACAGCTTTGTAGTAAGCAATCTTTTCTGTTGGATATACCTGAGAGTGGACTTCTGGGTAGATACCTCACTGTGTTTAGGCTTCCGAGATTGAGAGACTAAGTTTCAACTGCATTGGTTGAAGAATGATTGTAACTTAGTGCTTGACCTCTGCTTTGGGCAAAAGCCAATGCATCACCACTTTATAAATGTCTCCTGAAGCAGACAGTAAACAATGTTTGAATTCTGGTAAAGTGAGTCTTGAGAATCAATGCGAGGAACGTACCACCCGGGCTGGAGTTCAGCAGTGGCAAAGAGACTCTTTTTTTGGTACATTTTGTGAGGAAGTACTCTGACTATTTGCTTAGCCTCAGTGCTTGACTCATTCTGAGCAATACAGATGGGCACTCAGGTTCCACTATAAGCACCCTTGGCAGAGAACCCATTTGCAAAGGGACGGTTAGCAAGAACACTGCAGTATCATTAATATTCTCCACTGTACATCCTCCTTACAAGACTTCTGTGGACCAAGAAAACTGTATCAAAAAGACTTTGACCCCTGAAAACAGGGGCCTAATCCCACATGAAGGGGTGTATCTACCATCCACAGCATCACAACACACAATTAGGGAACAGTAAAAGAATAAAACCATCATTCCAGTGAAACTAGCACTCTTGGAAGACAGCCAGGTGTCAGAAAAAATGTTTGAATGTTAAAATAAGGACGTTTAGTTTAGAGGAATCATCACGGAAAGGGCACCAAGTGAATATCCAATCCAAATGTAAAATAATTAGGTTAGTTAAGATACAGAAGCACCATTAATTTGTCTCATGATGTCAGTTCCCACTTTACTGTCACATTAAAGAGCTGTCAGCCTGGGTCAAGTGAAAGAACCGAGAAGACAACACAGTTGTGTCACTGCAGTTATTCAAAGGAACATGAAGTCTAGTTACACACAATAAACGCTAATTTTAGGAAATGCTTACCTAAAATGGACTTCAGTGGTGGAAAAATGAGGTCTACCAGGATTACTATGCCACTCCTGAGCAGCTGCTTACCTTGCTTATGAAAGATCACCTGACACAGCTGTATTTTTCCTTTTGAGTAAGTAATTACATCTTTATAACTCCTCCTTCTTACATACCTATTGAGACAAAAGTTTTAAATTAAACAAAGCAAGTGGGAAAAGTAAGAAATATAGATCACAGCTGTAATTTCTTCCTCTTTACAAGAGTAAGATAAGGAATACAGTAGGTACCTCTTGCCTTAAGTGAAACCAAGTCCGAAAGTAAGTTGATGCTGAAGCAAGCATCAGCTTACACAGTTAAGATCAAACCAAATAATCGTTATTTCTTTTTGACATCCCTGTGTTACTTTGCCCTTGTTGCTTTTGCTCTTGCTCACGTTGTCGTACCTTGATTATCTCATGTTTCTTTTTTCTGACTGAAACTGTAATTTTGTTCCTTGGGGTGACTGAGAGAAGGGCAACCATCTGCGGTTCAGTGGTTTTGCCTGTACCATCAGTGCACAGTGATCAAACCTCAACCTACCTCAAAAGCAGAGAGTCTCAGAGCACAGCTTCACACAAAACTGAGGTTCTGTTTAGAGGACTCTGGCGAGAGTTGTGTAAAAAGCAAGAGTACAGCTACATTCAGAGTGAGTGGCATAAATCAAGAACAAGACATGACATTGCTTGTGATGTCTCGTGCATGTCAAGCCAAAGCAGCAAAGAAGTGCTGAACATAAAATTTGCAAAGCTGCAGAAGGAACTGAACTTCAGCTCTGTATGCAGTGCTATGTTATTTAGCACTTCATCAAAGGAGGCATGAGTTTTATTTTGGACAGTAGACTTTATTAGAAATTTTCTCCTCATTCATCAGTAAATTCACATTAAAATATGCTGAAGGCAGCTCAGTCTAAACATTTGACATCCTGCCACAACAACAACTTCCAGTTTAAAAACTATATAACTGATCAGGCAGATAACTTGAAACATGTAAGAAATGCAAATAGAAAGCAGCATCTTAAAAATGGGTTGAGACTGAAAAATTGATACATTTCAGGTGGAGCTGGGGAAGAAAACAAAATCAGTCACCCCAAGATGGGAAACAGTTAAATGAGAACTCCACAGACTCTAAACAGATAAATAAACATTATAACCACACATACATTAAAAAGAGAACCAAGTACTTAAGAGTTCATACCACATAAAAATTATAAATTTGTTCAAATAAAAAAGTGACAAGCTTCCTAAAATACGAATATCCTAAATTCTTGGGATAGTGAACACTTTGTTATAAACTGCAGAACTTCAGAGGGACTAGATTTGGTCTTGAAAACAATGGACTGCATCTTACTGCTACCACGTCCAAAAATTGATCTGACACCTATACCAGGTTTTTTTCCTCTCATGTTTTTAAATCACATACTCTTCTTCTAGACAATAATCTGCTTTTTTAAATGGTAGAACATTTAGATGTTATAGGCCTGATAACATTGAGCACTGAACATTCAAAGCTCTCAACAACTCTGGATACCAAAGGCAAAGTTTCAATATTTTTCTAAAGTTACTCTCAAGATTTTTCCTTTGCTAATTTGTTTCTATCTATTGGGGTGAGCTGTCGGAGAGAGAAAGGGAAAAAAAAAAAAAAAAAAAATCACATTATTGCATGACAGTGGATCTTGCAGGTCAGATTTTCTATTGGCATTTACCAGAGGCAACAAAGATAAACCAATACATGAGAGAGAAGAATAATGGCCTTCAGGACTGTAAACACAACAGGCAACAGATAATACACAAATCTTGATCAAATCAATGTTTTCACATTCTTTAGTAGTCCCCCACAGTGATCTGCTTTCACTAGTTCAGAAAAAAATATATATTAAAAATTAAATAACACTTAAGTGTCCATCACGAAGATTTATATTTTGCTGTAAACAATTTTCTGCCATTTGCATTGATGTAGTCCAATGTGAGGCCAGAGGGTTCTAGATGTCTTATTGGTACTGTAAATAATTTTTCAGAGACAGAGGCAAAGGTAGAATTTCTATGTCATGCAGGCGGTCTCTGCCAAGAGCAAAACGAATTGATCTTCGGCACAAGTCCATTAAAGGCAGGGGTTCCGCTGAAAAAATAGAAGAAAGAAAATAGTTAATTTTTCAGCATTTCCATTTACACACAATGTTTTATTTATTAACACAGATTCTGTATTGTATTAAACAATCATAAAGATGGTAATGGTATTGTGAAAAACCTAACAACCATGAAGCAATTAAGATAATCAATAGAAGCCGAGGCAGCATCCTATGCGTTTCACCCCTACTAAGTGACTGCAAAGTTTCAGACTGAGCTTCCTTATCTGTAAGGCTTAAAATAATAATCCAAAAACACTCTTTGGGTTTACCAAATTGCAGCATAAGAAGTTACTACTTTTCCAGCTTTCTAACAAGACAAAGACCTTCTACTCTGTTTATAACACAACATTCATCATGTCGTGTTAACGTGAACTACACCGGCAACTTCTGACCTTTACATACCAGTTCCTTTTGTGTCTTGAGGAACTGGAAACGGTATTGAAGGGTAACCAGACTTCTCGGCAAACACTGCTTTTCCTGCAGCACTCCCTTTGCCTTTCTAAGAAGTTCATAGGAAGCAAAAAAAAAATCAACAAAACACCCTCAAAAATCTAGAGGAAATTTAACCTTTTCCTCCATTAATACATATGGGGAGGAAGATTCAGCTGACTAGAAGGCAGGGTGTGTGTTCTCATACATATATACACAAACACCCCCAAAATATAGAAGCAGCATCTGTGGATGCTCTTAGTTTAATTTAATAGGAGTGAATGAAGTATCTGTCAGAAATACCCAGCTGATAGCACTTAAATTTGGAGACCTAAACACAGTGACGTGCAGCATCTCAAACCACCTCACCCCTATACCCCATGCTGGCCTGCAAGACTCCAACAAAATTACAGGAACATCATGGAATTTCCATCCTATAGTAGCATGAATGACCTCTGTGACTGCAGCATTTGCAATGGAAATCTTTTTGCAGCAGGAACTGGAATAAAGCCATAAAGTCTTTAACCAGTTACAACCATCTTCAAGAACAACTTTGACCAGATGGATTTGTTTGCACATGTTGATTTAAAGGGGCAAGAGCTTCAAAGACTTCTGGAAAGTCTTCCTCTGTAAGTGATAAAACAGTAGTAGCCTTTAAAACCTTACTAGTACTTTCAAATGGAGGGAAAAAAAAAAAAAGTCATGTGCCTATATTATGGTGATAATCTTTTACAAACTTGACAGATTACTTACAAGTGCTCAATACTGTGCAGCTCTCAGTGGTTTTATCAAGAGTTCTTTGATGTGCCACATGCAGATTTACACAAACTATGTTAAACTACCTATCCTTTAGCTGGTATTATTTTAAAACCTACTTGAAAAAAAAATCATTACAAAGCACAAAATATCCGATTTAAGGTTTGGTTTTATGTGCTAGAAGTATCTGCTCTGGTGACACACCACTGACTTAATGGATTTTCCATCATTTATCCCACATTTGATTTGTATAGTCCACAGTTCACTAGGGTGTTTCCCAGAAGGGTCTAGGGGAAAAGCTTAGAAAGCATTCTGTTGTATGATGGAAGACTAAAAAGCTTATTTAACTTTATAACCACTTCAGTGACTTGGATATGGAGTCTGCTTCTCCTTAAAAACCCACTTCATCTATAATTTTGGCTATTAAAAGATTTAAAAATAACAGCCTGCACATTCCAGTAATAAAGTAACATTTTCTATACATCTGTGATCTTAGTTTTTATTTTTACATACCACAATTACAAGTGTTAAATCTTATGGGATGAAGCTGTAAAATTCATTAACCAGGATTAATAAGTAGGAGCAACACCAGATCATGGGTTCCAGGACACAGAATACAACACATCTTACAAGTCTTACACCATAAACAACAATTTTCTGAGTATCTTCCGGGGAATCTCTGAGGTCCCATTAAGATGTAAAATAAAGGCTAAGAGTGTTTAAACCCATTAACTGACCGTGTGGTCTCTTTTTATTCCTAGACAAAGGAGTATGTAAAATGTAGCCATCTGTGCAGCCAGGCTCCGAGTTAATCCTAAACTTCAAAACACAATTTAAGGAAAGGTTAAAATATTTTTCAAGCTTGAAATGCTAAATGCATGTCTCCTGTCTCACTTCTACAGGGAATTTTCAAATGCTACAGAAAATGCTCCCAAGTGTTTGCAACAGCTTCTAAATTACACATACTGATTGTGGTTTTGCAACTTGAAAATTTAGCTATATTCTTTCTATTGTCCTTTCTCTCCAACAGCAGGTTAACCTTACAACAAAATTAGAAAAGTTTTGTCCTACAATACTAAACAAAAGTTACATTTTCTGGAGTGCTGGCCGTAAAAACTTGAAACTGTAATAACAGCATTTTAAGTAAAAGCTTTTTGTAGCTGTGAATAGTCCTAAATGATCAAAAATTAAATTCAGGAAAAGAAATCACTTTAAATTTCAAAATAGTTGATGGGATATATGTAAAACTGTTTACTTTTAAAGACCGACAATTTTCAGATGGCCTGACTCAACAGAACTATTACTAAATATCTGGTATATACCTTTACCCAAGCACTCTCCCATCCATCACATCCGACATTTTTTAACTACATGTTCTACAAAGGAGGATCATTTGGAAAAAAGTTTTAAGAAGCACAACTTTGGCCTGTAAACAGGGTGAGTTCCGGGGGAGGGCGTCTGTACTAATGTGGAGAAGAGGCAGAGGAACGCTCGCCAGAAGCCTGCGCAGACCTTTGATGCGGTGTGGCACGGCAGCTGGGAGCGCGCCCCAGTGCCTGGGCGCACCCCTCAGCAGCACCCTGCCCTGAAGCTGAGGACACAGACCCTGCACCCTTCTCCAGCACACCGGGCCCAGGGCCAGGCGGGTGCCACCACGTGCCCCAGCAGGGTCCCGAATTGGGACCCGGCACAGCAAAGTGCCACAGCAGCACAGCGGAGTGCTGCGGCCCTGCGGCCTGGATGTAAGCAAGTGGTAATTTCAAAGAAGCTTTAACATGCACGGCAGGCCGGTACCCGGCGTACAGCCTGGCTGCTGGTATCTGGTGTCCACACTGGGTGCCAAGCCCAGGCTCTGCCGTGCCCCCACCCCAGCACCAGTGATCCACCAGTTACAAGGCATTTTCTGCACTGGAGCTTGGGGACGGGGAATAGGGGTGAAGTTGACACAGCACAGCTATGCTGCAAGGAAATGGAGCACTGCAAAGAGGTTGCTCATCATCTGCTGTAACAGCTGAACTGTCTCTTTCACACACGTGCAAGCACCAAAAGTGCTTCAGGTTTTCAGGGAAATTCAGTCAGAAACAGTAACTCAGTCCGTTTTGGAAAAGTTTGACCATCCTGCGTATATACTGCTACGCACCCCACCTAAAACACACACACACACACACAGACTCAGTGCATCCAAAACACTCAACAGCACATTTGGACTTTCAAAACAGTATTTCCAAAATGCTGTTTCCATTTGAGATCATACAAATAATGCTGAGAAGAGAATATGGTAATAATGTAAGAGATAGTAAGATGAATATTCTGAAGCCACATGGTTACTTGCAAATTTGGATATTGAAAAAGTCTTTCACAACATTAAGTATTTTAAATTCAGGGATATTAACTGATTGACAGAACATCTCACTACTTGGTATATATATCTGTGTTGTGTGTTATTTTTAGACTAACCCACAACGGAGTGGAACTGGAGCATTCAAGCCCCACAGAAGAACATGAACCTACCACTTTGCTGAAGTTATGTGAACTCCAGTAATGGTCTTGCCATTAGAAAAAGGAAGAATGAATTGCTGAGCTGGAATGCAAAATTGTAAAGAAAACATGATTCACAAGAATGGCTCTTTGTACTGAATTCCCAACCAGGCTAAGAAATTCAAAGCGAGACACTCCAGGGCAAGGGAGCAAGCCTTGCACAGGAAACCCAGTGCTTCCTCTCGGGCTCCAGCTGAGCTCAGAGAGAAAAGTGCAGCTACAGCTTGTCGGGTAACGCGCGCAGCGAGCTTCGGGCCAGCGCCCGTCACCTTCCTCGATGTGTTTTAAGGAACCATCTTCTCATTTAATATTTACCACGAAACCTCTTCACCCAAAGGTAACACCTCATAACTGCCACATTACAGAAAACTATTTGTCAAGAGGAGGAAAATCAGTGGAAAAAAAAAATCATACTGTTTATGTGTCAGAGTTTAATTCCAATGTCTCCCAATTTTCAACCAGTAGTTTACAAGGTGGCCATTAAAAAGACAAAATGGCTAAAAAACAGACCTTTGTTTGCACGCCTTCTTGGAAGTATATAGTATATATGCAGCAGGCCCACCACGGGTCACAGAACAGGGTGCTCTGTCCCAGCCCGTCCTCACCCTGCACGGCAGTGCCACGCACACCGACACCGGAACACCGGGGAGCGGGGGGAAGGCACAGCCACAGCTGCTCTTCTCAGGCAGAGCTGCATTCCACCCAGTGGTGTACAAAATAGCTTAAATAGCTATTTAACGTAATAGCTAATAGCTTAAAAATAGCTTGAATAGCTATTCAATAAATTAATCAAATAGCTATTTAGTAGCTATTTAGCTATTAATAACAGAAAATAGCTGTGTCTATATCTATAAATATATTCATTTTAATGGTATCACTGACAGTTTAAGGACAAAGGAAAAGAAACGTTTGTAACTAGAAACAACTAGTGTTTGTGAGCATTTCTCCAATAAATATGCATCTACGATAGTAATTTGTACATCATTACCAGCTGAAAAGTTCATTTAGCTTTGGCAACCTGGAGTTATTTAACAGTCTGGCACTCCAACAAGACCGCCTCATCTTTGTAAACAGGCTTTTATAGTTGAGATACTGAAGTAATTTACCATCCAATAACACTAAATGTTATTAACTGCAATGTTACATAAGGCTCAGACAAAAGAGCAGCTTTTGGCACGCGACAGTTATTTGCCAAATGACAATACTCATTTCTTAAAGAAATTTTTAAAGCTCTAACAGCACATAATGTTCATGGCTTTCATTAACCTATGGAGAACATATTTTTATCTCATTTTATAAAATCAAAGTTGTCTGGGGAAAAAAATAACCACCATCAAAGCTAAACTATAGCTGGTTGGAAAACAAAGGAAGCTTTTGTGAGAATCATCGCCACCAAAAATTAAGAATTTTCTTTCTGTTTATTTTACAGGTCTACCTAAGATATCAAATTATCTTATATTTTGATATTTTTGGCCTTATATTTATTAAAAAGCACTGATATTCAGTGATTCAGTTTCCCATGTGTGTTACATACTTGGTGGCTATTGCCCAGTGCCCCTTTCTGCCCTCTCCTCTTTGCCACCAGTAAGTCAGCATCACTCAGGTTCCCGCCCTGCACTTCTCACCGCTCCATTTTAACCTCATACTTTGTCACAATCAGCAGTCATCATCATCTTTAGAGGGATGATGTCCCCAACAGATTAACCCTTTGTCATGGAAAGGGGATCCAACACAAGATGACATTCTTCAACAGCCCCTGTTCTGGTGGGCCTCCAGTACACCCGGCGGGAAGGGAAAGCTCTCCCCACAGCTTGTCACTGCTCTGCTGCCTGATGCCTACCTGTTCCCACAGACAATCCTCTGTCCCCCATCAGGGCACCCGAGTACTCCAGACTGCAGCACGCTGTTTCTTTTTTAACCCTTTGTCTTGAATTCTCCCCCTTTTTCCAGGTACTAAAACACCTGCTAAGGGGTAACATGGCCTAAGTGTTTCCATTAGGATGAATTAGGGTATACAGAAATGTGTAACTACCATTTAATTATCACATACAATAAACATACAAATATATGTAAGCCAGCAGTTTTCCTTCCAACCTTCCTGCCAAAGCTTAATTATTGTTTTAATTTTATGTAGTACAGGCCAAATTCTTTTCCCCACATAATAAGGCACATAAATACACCCCCTGTGACATATTTATGGCTTCCCTGATGCAAGTGATGGAAAATTTGACTCATGTTCCTTAAATGGCACAATCTAGAGAAATGAAATTGCAAATAATATATTAAAGAACACAGGCTATGACCAGTCATAAAAAATGCTAATAAATCTCCTAACAGCAATGAAAATGTAGTCAAAGGATAACAGGATAAAAGAAATCAGTTATCTATTTTCCCATAGATGTCTTTAAGCTCTGCAGCCTAAACCAGAAAACCGTACAAATGAAGCACCTTAGTACATCACACTTCAATCACAGCTCAGGCAATCCAGAGCACCACTCTTTGCAATTCAGATGGGAACACTGTGGGTTATCAAAAGAGCATTGCCATTTTTCTCTAACTCCCACGTTTATCTACCCGAGAGCACTGGGCTTTGCCAAACCACCACCAAACTTACTCTGGCTTTGCAAAAGTTGCATGCTCCAACACCATTAGCAGCAGATGCTGTTACTACGGGCAGAGCACCCACACACCCTCCTTCACCCCCCACCCCCCAATATCACCCTCCCACCCATGCAGCTTGTTCCTACACAGCTGGAAGCTATCACACTCACTTCTTCAAAAGCAGAACGGTGGCAGATGGTGAGATTTTTTTGTTATCAGTCAAGCCTGATAAACAGCCACTGTCTCCAGCAGTTCTCTACTACGACAAAAAGAGCTTTATGTTGCACCACATCAGCACCTTGCTTTTAGCTGGGAGGGTGGGGAAGTAAAAATACAAAAATAACCCAAACACCCCTCTCTATCTGAGCTAACCCACATCCCACAAAAATTTGGTACTTGAAGTTGAATATGTTAAAGGGAGAAAGGAAGAAAGCTTGAATAGAGGGAAAGACTCGAGGGTAAACCTCCCTCCTCCTCTTCTGCATGTCTTGTACTGGGCAGGGGGGATTGGTTTACGGATAGCTTTGGCTTTTAAGTGTTAAAAGCAGTTAAGCACAGTTTAAAACTTCAATCAGGCATTATTTAGCAGAATTAAACTGAAAAAGCAGCAATGAACAAGCAGATATTCTGCAGCATCATTTGTTTTCAGTTAATGCTCTCCAGCTGTGCTTTCTTGAGAGGAAAAGAGTTGAAAAGCAGAACAGAATGAAAACAAACCAAAACCAATCCCAAAAGCTAGTGGCCTCTTGTTAGGGGTTCGATAAAGAATCTGTCATTTGAGCACAAGTAACTATCTCCTTGCAACTTTTTTTGCATTTCAGTGTTTCCAATCTCCTATGAAGAAGACACAAGATTTAGACAACTGCTCCTGACTCATAAGTACCAGAGCACATGCCTAAATCCAATTAATTCAACACAGGCTTCAAATTTATTCTTAAAGATTTCAAGTTAGTAGACTTAAGCATATGCCTAAACATATAGGAGTGTTCTTCCTAGAAAAGTAATTTGTCTGTGTCCATTTGTAGGAAGGCTGTTTATAGATACATATCTGTAGAAACCCTCTTCTGAGGGGCTCAGTGTGCTCTACAGCTACTACTCTCTACGTCGGTTTATGATCCACCTAAAAAGGGCTCCGGATCAAGCACATTTAGTATGTAGAACAGGAGCAATGCAAAGTCTGGCCCACAACAAATCTGCAAGCAAGCTTCACTGTGGAAACTCTCCTGAAAGCCTTCATTTTCTGATTTACAACAGCTAATTTAAGTGTACATATTCATTACAATAACTCAACCTCCAGTAACAAAACAAAAATAAAAATCACAGGTATGACTCATATTTTAAGACATTTTAGCACGCTATTTCTCCAGTCTACAGGTTACTAAATTGTACTGCTCTACATAATTCAGAAACTGCAAAATAAAGCCAAATAATGAATTTTACCAGCAAATGAGTGGCTTTCTTAAAAAGGAGCAAAACCCTGTAATAAGCTGGTTTTGTTACAGCTTGATAGATTTTCATGCTGCCAGAGAGGGCAAGCAATAACGGTGGCCATTTCCCTTCTAAAAGAGGAAGCACGCGTATGATTTCATTCCCTGTGCGCATCAGGAAAATGCAAATAGGAAGGATGAGCTGGAAGGATTTGCTTTCTGGCCTTGATTTGTTTGTTCTTCTCCTCCCCTCAAATACTTCCACAAAACAACTCTTCACTTTGTTATTGACCACAGTACGAAAATAAATTGAGAGAGCGACTTCAGTCATGATCTAAACGCTCTGTAGTAGAAAAGACACATAACATAAATACGTGCTCTTTAAGACCAACAAAGGGGGAAAAAAAAAGTGCTTGAGGTTAGAGATGAGCCTAAATTACAATCATTGGCTCCTTAGCTCCTCCCAGCTCAAACTTCCTCAAGTTTAACATGTTGGGAATAAGGATTTGGCTTAGTTTAATCTCTAATGTATACTTTATGGCTTTTACTCTTCGAAGCACATTTATCACCATTAAATTCAGCTTGTGTGCCAGGCCATAAAGAGGTGTGTTAAAATATATCAAGGTAAGAGAAGATTAAAGCTTGGATGAGAATTTCACTGAGTAGATGCATTGGAGTTCAAAGACAATGTTGTTCAAGGGTTATGGACAGATTTATAGGCAAAGTAACAATGGAGAAAGTTGAAAGAAAGTTCAGGTTTCAAGGACGAACTACCTCAGACAACTATTGCACCAGGAGCTCACAAACTGCAAACAATATGCAACACGATGACTGAAATATGCTGAAACAATTCCTTACATTTTATCTGTTCGTGAAATGTGCTTCAGAAATGGGCACATAAAGTACCCACACACAGGTACACACCTATAACAACCTTTATGACTGTGAACAAGTCTTTATTGTTCGGGGTGGGAGGGGTAGGGTATGTGGGAATCAGAATTAGATTTTAAGTGAATCTCTTCCTACCCCTTAATTCACTGGCACATTTCTGCCTTAATAGTATTACAGCAGATAATTAAATTTCTTTGTTGGAAACCTAATCATACTGATTAAAATATTCTAAAATTCAAAACTCTAAGTTTTGACTACTGTTCTTAAGACACACATTTTATTTTGGTTTAAGCTAACCAAACACGTGGGTGGGGAGGAAGAGGGAGGGAGAAGATGAGAAGTGCCTTCCAAAGAGACAAAATGTTAGAACTACGTGCTCAACCAGGGGGGTAGCTGATTGCCTGACTGCCCCATCTGCCCTTCTCCCACTGACCTATTTTTTCTACCTGTTGCATTTTGTATGACCCACTCGTTGTGTGGATGATGAAGCACACCCTGTCATCTTTTCTTGTACTGTGCTGAGCATGCCAGAGCCTCACAAGAATTTCTGAATACTACCATACTAAAATAACACATGCTCATTCAAGATTTCCATTGCTTACAACTCGTGTATTCTCAGCTGGAACCTACCACAGTAGTTTTCTGCATGGATGTTTAGTATTATACTAAATAATACAAGTTATTTAGTTAGCAATTAAATTGATTCAAAGCATCTTCTGCATCACATTGCACCACACTGCAGCTTTCTTCAAAGTTTCACCATATTAACAGGGCAACAGAACTGATGACTCTCCTACTCAAATTAATACAAATTGTGCTGAGCTGTTTAAGACAAGATTTGACTACATTCCTCGTATCCTTGTTACAGGACGTTTTTCTCAACTGCTTCCATTTAAATTACCCAGAGGCTCCAACATATGCAGATTTCCTCAAACCAAGTGAAAAAATGGCAGCAGCATGTCATTTAAATTTGAATACCATTGTATACAAGCTAATGAGCTCTAAGGGAGATCCGCAAACAACAGACTTGACTCATCACTTTGTTACTCTATTTTTGATATTAATAGAATTACATTGGAACAAATCTGGAGCAATGAAGTTGCAATTAGGCTCAATATAATGAACTCGATCCCATTAGTTTAGTACCATTTATACTTTCAATTTCTTGGAAGCGATTTTTTTCTTAAGGACCATAATTTTTATCAACAGAAAATGGGTACTGGAAACCATCTGAATTATTTTCATACTGAATTTAGGATTAGTCATCGTTCCTGGTATGCAAACACAGCTGATGCTCTCCGAAGACATTTCTAAAGCATACATTTGGAACTCAAACACATTCTTATATCACAGGTAGAGCATCCAGGGCTGCCTTTATTCACCATTGCTCAGCTCTTCTTGTCACAAGCTCCTGTTATCATCTTTCAACCTTGCCAAAGCTCTGCCTGAGATTTCACACTGCTGTGCCACAACCTACAACCAGCATTCCTGGCATGTTGTCTTACAGATCATCTGGTCATTTTGTGAGAAACAGTGGGAAAAAGATGATTTCTGCATTATGTATTCCTACAGCCACTGTTTGTAACGTGTTACCATACATCAAGCCTCTGAAGCACCAGCATAAAACCCACTGGTGGGAGGGGAGAGTTGAGGGAGTAGGTGGGCTAGGGAGAGCAGTTCGCCACTGAACCGACTTTTCCTGTTCCTGGGTGCATGGAGGGGATCCAGCATGATGACAAACATTAAAACTCACAATGCACACACCCCCACACCACCACTCTCCCACCCGAATTTCACATGGGATTACCAGAATCTGATAGCTAACTCTAATTTTGCTCACACTGAACTACTTCACCTCCAGGGCAGCATCACTGGGAAAAACTTTCCTGTACTTGGCCCTCCTGGATACATGGACAGCAGGAGCCCTCTCTGAGCTGTCTTCTCTGGCCTGAATGGCTGAAAGGGGAGGTGGCAGCCGCGGTGGAACCTGCTGCCATTCTCCATCCATCCATCTGTCATCCTCCTCCTCACATCACTGCCTAATACCTTTGGAGAACTAGGCCTGCAGCAGCATCCCACTCATGGCTTCTCCCCTGTCCTCCTCCAGCTCACCAGATCCAGCTAACACATTTTCTCTGGACCTCTCAAACTACACATGATGACTCTTCCCCCAGTGGAGCTCACTTGCTGTTCCAATTAACTCAGACACAAAGGGGAGGGCTGCAATAAGCAACCAGGGGGCCTTTTACGCCAACCCTCTCCTCCTCACACACCTCCCAGCTTCACGCTTGGTCTTTCTGTCCTCATGCCTTGTGTTATCCACTCATGGCTGTTTTATGACCACCATCTGCACAGGACTTCACTGATGTCAAACAAGATGAGAAGAAAACCAAGTGCAGCTGAACCACTGATCAGTGTGACTGTGCTCTGGAAGAAACTATAAAACGCCACAAACAGTCTGGGTTTATTGCTTCTTACTGATTCATTATCAACTGTGTTTTGTCTATAAACAGCCTTTTCCAGCTCTCTCCACCCCCAGCTGCCAGCTGGCTAATGCAGTTGCACAGGTGTAAATGAAAGCATCATTTGGCCTGCAGAAAAGCTATTATGAACAAAGATTTGTCTAGATTTTCAGATCCCAAAGTCAATCTGTAAAGCTGTCAATTAAAAAATTGCATCTGGGAACAACAGAGCAAAGCTGAGCAATTCACTCACCTCTTTAAGTACTTGCACACTTTATTACTGTAGGAAAGGGAATCCCATCAACCCATTAATACAGCTGATTTCAAATAAAAAAACAGAATGAAAGAAACTGAGTATGTACTTAAATCCTTGTAACAATTTTTATGTGTTTGTTTTTTCAGATTCCTGAAGAGATTCAGGTAGTAGCTTGAGGCACTTAGCTCACTGCTATGTGTGTGTATATATAATAAATATATATTTTATATATAGAAACCACACACATGCACAAGAACATAAAAAAGGTATGAATATGAGGGAAACAGTTAAATCACACTCTCCTCCTTCCTATACACATACTTTACTTACTTATTTTGGTGGCAGTAACACACCATGGAGTTTAGTGACACAAAGTAGCTATTACTAATTGATTTTAGATTTAAACAAAGGGAGATAGACAAAAGAGATGAAGCTATGAGATAGAATTAATATTCTTCTATTTATATTAAGAACAATGCTGTGATTAATAGCACAGAAAAAATACTTCTAGAATTCTACCATTTGGACAGAGGTACAATAATTTCTTAGTACAAAATATAAACTAATCTCAGCATGGGGTTAGCTACAAGAGGATACATTTTAATATCTGGGCTTCGGTAAGTATAGAGGTTAAGGTTTTTAAGAATAAGAGTGTTTATGCAAGCCCATACTTAAGATACTGCAATAAATGACTTGATTCATTACAGTGTCAAGCAGGCATCAGAGCTTAGTGAAGGCAATAAGGCCATTTCCAGTCAAAAAAAAAAGGGATGGCATTTTTTTGGTCTTTTTCTTTGATATTTTATTTATAGTTTGATATGACTATTTCAAAAATATATATTAAGTTCTCTAATGGGAAGAATTTGTTTTGTTTTGTTGTTTGTTTAGTTTTTTGGGTTTCTTTGGTTTTTTTTTGTTTTTTTTTTTTTTTTAAATTAGTGGAATATCAGTTTGATGCTAAATTTCCATTATGTTTTAGTAGATTCTGGACAGATTCCCTTACTATCAGCCTCATCTTTGAACACTGATTTTTTATCTTTTTCATAAAGTAATTACAAAAACAAAAAGAAAAGGTGTGAGAGACAAATCAGTCCCATTTTATGCTTGTATGGCATGTATAAACATATATTTATTCATACATATATATATATATCTAAACCCCTCCCCTATGACTATTTTCTTTTCAACCTAATCTTCTGACCTATTAAACCATGTAAGTATGTCTTATTTTCTCCTCTTATCAGCTGTCACCTTCCCTCTCCTCTGTGCTCCCACTCTCAAAACAATGTGTTGCTCAGTGAACTGGGGTTTAAAAATGAAAAGCCCTTCTACCCGTGGGTCTGTATGCATCAGGCACAGTATATTTTGCCTTTTTTTTAACCTAAAATCTAGGTGACATTGGTGCAAAAGATGAAATGCTAAGTTACCAAAACAAATTCCTTAACTCCGTACTTAATCGAAAGTACAACCCCCCAAAATATTAAAAGCACATTCAAAATTACACACAGCACAAAAGAATGTTTCCCACCAAATTCTTTCTGCTCCCTGTCGACCCAGCTTTTTTTCACTCCACCAGCATTGTCAGCAAAGCCAAAGGGAATTTTGCCAGGGTAAATACTGCTAAATGGGGTCCCCCATCCATAGATACTTTGCTTTTCCCCTGTTGCCAAGTCATTTCTGATGTCAATCTGCCTGCAAGATGAAACGGAATTTTTTTTTCCCAAGTACTCACAGTTTTGAGATGAACACTGACTCCTCAGGCATAACAATATGCCCATGTCATTTTGATGACTTGGATATTTCTTAACTATTTAAGTTAATAATATAAACAATGACTGATTAAAAAGCTACACACTGGTTTCCAAAATTGTTCTTCATAGGGGTGGGAACAGGCACCCAGACCAGACATCCTAGGGAGCAGTCAATTTAACCCATCTTCTAAACCCATCACATCAGTTAGTTGTTTATTTTGGTTATGCTTTTACTCCCCTGTCCAGGAGGAGAGATCAAGACCTCGTGCTTGTTTTAAACCTTATTCAACCATACACAGAATAAAAGTAAGAAAAATTAAGAATTTAGGATAACCTGACCTGTATGTCGGTGTCATGCATTTCATATTCTGAATGAAATCTCTTTATCATATGTACTTAAATTTTATTTACTGATGCAAACTTAGAATTCTGGGGTTTGTATATTGGGGATCCTGGTACCAACTGAAATATTAATTTCACTGAATGTTACTAAGGTAACTTTCCAGCTTTGTAAAAAAGGGCAGTGTTTTCATATACTTTGCTTTACTGGTATACCTTCCAAAGACAAAAGCAGGACTATGAATCATCACTGCCTTTCCCTTGTTAGGCAACATCAATTAAAGCTGATCTTCCAGGATATTCTTCCCTTTAAAACATCAAAGCCAGATAACAATTGTTCAAAACTTCTGGACCTCTCTCCCATGCAGCTCTGAACAAGAACTTCTATGCTTGAGCAAAAGCAAACTTCATAGAGAGCAACCTGTATCACTGCTGGAAGATCTCACAGACGAGCAGAAGTCGCCCTGCGGTGAAAGCAGACGGCAGCCCTTGTGTCCGGATTTCCAGTATGGACTAGGACGTGGCGCTCCGCATTTGTAACCTTCCAGTACTCTGGGAAAGCATTCCCAATAAAAATGTTTCATCTACTTGTTTCTTAGATGCATCACATTTTTCAGAAGCCAGTTGTGCATAATACTTCTCATTTCATCAATTCATGCTTGGAATGACCCATATTGAATTAGTAATTACTACTGACAGAAAAGGTCACAAAATTTTGCCTGTTCCAAAACCATCTGTTCCTCTTCTGTGCTCAGTAGTCACAGCAGGACTGAATCCTTGCTTTCAAATACGCAAAGCTCAATGAATTTTATGTGTATTTTTCCTTATGGGCTTCGGCCAATTTTGATGGAAGAAATAGTTTGGTCCATTCAAACGTGGATGTATCACAAAAAAAACAATTCCCTTTGAGTCTAATTAGAATATCCAAATGAAATCTCTCTTACTTTTGGGAAGCACTTTATGGAGACAAGATGGTTACAGAATTTTGTTAATGAAAAACCATTTACAAGGAATCCTGAAATGAGAACATGTTCCCAAATAACAGCGCATGGACTAAAAATACCCCACAAATCTAGGAAGTTCAAAAGGTTGAGTTGCCTGTTAATCACGAAACAAGAACATAGAACAGACCAAAGATGTCTTCATGTGCAACTGCCACCCTCTGGCGACTACCATATCTCTTTTAAGTCCTGCCTGGAAATTCTGTCTCGAAAAATTCTGTTCCTAAAAGCTCTTCACCTAACTTAAAAATATTCTTTTGCTTTGTAACAGAAAGGTATTTTCTTGCTAAGGATACTAATCTGCACAGACTTTTGCCTCATTCCAGGTAACGCTGTACTCTTGGCAGCAACGATGCTGCAGTTCTTCCCCGAGCTACTGGAGTTAAACCACACCACTTCCCACCAGCATTCAGACCAAGCCCAGGGCTTATGGTTCCTCTTAGGAAAAATGCACCAGAGGGGGAAGGGAGAAGGACAGTAGAGGATTTATCAGTAGTAACAAAACATTTAGAGAAAAAGGACTTCAGAGAAAGCCTACATGCATTTCTATCTTCTGTAAGTTCCCAACACTTAGTGACTCTCAGGTGTTGACAGCTCTCAAAAGACTTCTGTGTTTCAGTGCTGCTCTTCAAACACCTACTGCCTGCCTTTTTTCTGAAAACGCATTTCAGAGTCAGAGTTCTGAGTTTTGGCATTTCTTTTCCACTGTCTATCCAGGCCAAAGCTCAGCTTCAGAGAAAATGAAGGCAAACATCACCATGTAGAAAATCCTTAGAGGGCAATGCCAAATTCATTTTTGGTTGAAAGGTAGCCACATTGACATTTGCCATGGTTTGTCTTTCCTGTTTTTCCAAAACACACCTCCTGGGCAACAAAATACATTAGACATACAATAATTACAACGAGGGCTACAAATACACTGCTACTATACATTGCCATAAAGATGAAATACATCTGTAATAAATTTTCAATACATCACTAAAACTTTAGTATCACTGTCCAAACTAATTATATTTGTGCACATGAAGTAATCTATAGCCCACAAAGCAGGGACACAGAATACAAAAGGTAAGCAAACCAGCAGCTCTCTGAAGCCTCCAACTCTTTTCAGGATCCCTGAAACAGCCTCTCGCTCTGTGCAAGTTGCGCTCTACGAACATAATGCAATGTATGATCTTAATCCTGCAGAGCCTCAGTAAAGCTCTACCTACCATAGCATTAAACCAGGTCTTTGGGAAGCTCTGCTCAAAAGAAGAGAAAACAAAGAGCTGTTATCAGAAATTCAAGTAATAATGGTTCTCCCAGGAGCCATAAATAATTCATGATGCTGGAAATTCACTATTTTTTTAAAATGTAACAACCACGATACCCCTCTGCATCCACCATTTCTGAGAATTTAAAATATCATTTCAAAAACCTGAAGTTCATCTGATAAGAGCAAAATAGCACTTTTCATGCAGTGCTAGAATACTTCAAGTCTTATGCAAGCCTTTAACCTTGGCTTTCAGAAACAAGAATCTAAGTGTCTGGTTGCACCTATGTGACTCCATTCTCTCCAACAGAAACAGGCTATTTATTACCACTCAACGAGGAGCCTTCTGCAGTGCAGGGAGCCCCAGCCGGACAGTGGTGCCAGCCGCCTTTGTCAGGCAGCTGTGGCTCCATGCCCAAAAGCGCCAGCCAACCTCAGCAGGTTAGGAGCGCATGCTACATTTTTCCCAGAGATGTGGTCTGCAATGTAAATGAGGTTGCTCTCTAAGCTTGCCTTCAGAAAGCACTCTCGGGAACCCAGATCAGCCATTTCCTCCTTGAAATCTCTTATTCCCAGAAGGAAGGAGAAAAAAAACTCTGCTTCCCTAGCAGTAAGCATCTGCCAAGAAATTTTAAGTGTTCCCATCCAAACCCTCCTCCCTTTTCTTAAGCTTTCCATTTCTTGCTGTATTACAAATTACTCTGGGGAACTACCGTGGACTCTGAACACTTAAGTTATGTTCCTAAGTGGTAAACCATCAAGTCTTACTAGACTCTAAAATAAAACAGCGTGGTCTATCTGCAGAGACAAATTATATGTCGCTTTTTCTATATTAATTATATGTTACCTGGATTAACGGCCATAGTAACAGGAAGTTAAACTAGCCCTTATTATGGAAAACTGCTATATCTGAAACAGAGCAAACACCACAAGGGTTGAACAAAGCTTTGGGGAATTCATGAAAATGCTATGCAAAGATTAGTTCACTTAGCTCAAAAATAACTTGTCAAATAACAGCAAAATATTTTTTTAAATTCAAATATAAGAGCATCTGACCTGTGGTCAGACAACAAGCAGTACCTTTCAAAATGTTGGAGCTCTGGTACCAGACAGTAGATACACTTTCTCCCCTGCAAGAGCTTCTGCTACACATACATCCTCCAGTTCTGGCCTGTGACTCTGCATTCCTTTATTAACAATCTCCTAATCAAATCTTTTGCTCCAAGATGGTCACTGTATGTTAAGAATAATGCATTAAAATGCTTCCAAAGTATTTATAGAAAGATATTGCAGAAAGGAAGGAATAGCTTAAGTACAACTGAGACTGCACAACACTAATGGAAGTGTTTGCAGAAGCTGAGAATTTTGACAGGACATCAGCCTGGGAGCAGAGCTCCAAAACCAGCAGAAACTCAAATGCAAGCAAGTAAACGCTTTTACCTGGCATCAACAGATGGACTGGTTTTCTTCACCACTAAAGGATGATTTACATAACTGAGAAACATTTTAGTTTCCTGTAAGTGGTGACAGAAATTAGGAAAATAAAATGAAAGGCACAGGACAGAGCACACCATATACACTCGGGTCCAGTGTATTTCAGGTCCATTTGTGCTTCAGCAAATTTTCAGGTATCTAACTTGGGATATTAGATGTGTAATGAAATAGCACTGAGACGTTATTGCTCACGTCTGCAGGGAGAACAAAATACAGTGTCATCAACCTAAAACTATACCTCTAACTAATAGAAACCTACACTAGAGAAAGAAATTATTGTCTTCCAACACTTTAAGATTGTGGGCATCTGGTATAAATGCACATGTCAGGGTTGGTTAGCCAGGGTCTACAAAACACTACAAAAATCATTGTTTCAACACTGTAAAAAGAACCACAGTGTTTGAGGGGAATCTGGAGGCTTTGCGAATACCAAACCACCACGCACATGAAGACACGGCAATCAACAGAGGACTTAACTCCTAGCTCTGACACATTTCCTACACCACATTGGCCAGGCTGCGTAGGTTACTGTAACTGACTTCACTCTACTGCATGTACATACGGAGAGGAGCTGTGTTCATCCTACTGCACAGCAACATTGAGCCATTTCTGAATACCAGGTTGGAGGAACCACATGGATCATCTGGTTCAACCTTTCTGGCAAAAGCCACAGCATGTCCCTGGGGAGCACTCTGCTTTGGAATTTAGAGGAGTGCTACATCATGTTGCCATGTCTTAAAAGTGTTTTGTAAGAGAACATTTAGATGTAGCCCTCTGTTTCAGCTGCTGCAGCAGCAACGATCCCGCTCAAGCGGCTGAGCGAGGTGCAATGTTTGTCTTGCTCTGGCTTACGTTTGGAATGTGCTGGACATGAGATGTGGTAAAAACTGACAACCCTGACAAATATTACGTGTGCATAATACAGGCCTGAGCAGCTGAGACATCCCCCTGCGTGACTGAAAGGCCACAAGTACACATTACAATTAACCCAACTGACATGAAATAGGCCCAGAGTCTTGTCCAGAAGCCACAAGAGGAGTCTGCTGAATCTTTCGCCCAACACATGCCCCGGAGGAGCCACTCCAGTCCCAGTGGAAAGGGGAGTTTGCCTTTAGCGCTGGCAGCCTGCATGGCACAGGCAAGCCAAGGGCCACGAGTGGGAGGCGGGCCTGCCCCGCGGCTCCCTGCCCCTCCGGCCGGCCACCAAGGGGGAAGGGATGGTCACGTGACAACACCAGAGGTGCGCTAGGCTCGACACTCCTCATTTTGTTTCTAACACAATTTTTACCTCACAAAGCCACATTTTAATTAATGAAGTCTCGTACTTTCAATTTGAGAGTGCTGTGGGGTGGGGGTTTTGTTGTTTGTTTTGTTTTGTTTTTGTTTTTTTGTTTTTTTTTTTTTTTTTCAGAAAATTCACACTGCGGTACAGCAATGTAGTTTAACAGATTATGGTAGGAGACAAGCACAGCTCACAGTGGACCTCTGTCCTATTAGCAGCATTTGACAATGCATCGCCATTATCCGTCTTCCTCACTGGAATTAAAAAAACAAAACAAAAACAACAAAACAAAAATTTCCTTTCCAAAGCACATAGGTTAAAGACCAGTATCCAAAGACTTTTAGGTGCTGCTACTGCTACTACTGAGAAAGAAAAGTAAAAAGCAAGTCATTAAAAGGAAGTGACCTTTCTGCCAGACCAGCTTCCATTACAGCAATTTTCACAGTGAGGAAAATCTCTAAAGATATTAACAGAATGAGCACTTGTAGTGCCTCCTCCATGAAATGAAGTTTGCTCAGTTAAAAACAATACAAAGGAAAGAAGTTCTGAAAAGAAACCAGCTGTGCCACTTGGGAGAAACAGGGAGGGGGACACTTGATGTGTTACATCGCATGCTTGTTTCTTTCTTTTTACCAGTAAAAATAAGCAATTGAGACCCAAATGCTTCTTTATTTTTCGGGAATACGGAAGAGATGCTATGATATCTAAACTGGACGAATGAACTTTAACATCTGATTGCCTCCTGAAGAGCTACAGTGTTTCCTGTGTAGATCCCGTGGGCTGCTGACGTGGGTTACGCACAGCACACGTGGCCGGGGCAGAAGGGAGGTGCCCCGGCGAGCACGCCGTGGAACCACCGGGCTCCGCAGGGAACGGGGAGCGAGGGCGTGGGGAACGTCCCTGGGGGCATCCCGAGGACACCTCGCTCCCCTTCTCCGCTCCCTTCCTCCCGAAGCCACACACGCGCCCTGCCGGCCTGTCCTGCTGCGGAGCAGCAAAGGAAAGCCAGGAACAGCAACTGCAAACCACCACAGCTTGCTCACTGCAAGTCTCGCTAATCTAAAATGAAGCTTCACCTTCACTTACACTCAATCACTGCTCATAAAAGGTAAAATATGAAGACAGTATTCAACAAGCTGAGGGCAACCACGGTCTAAACTATTTACCAACAGCGCTCCGTTGCTCTGTCAGCATCCCTGCCTTTGAAGCACAACCACCAAATTTAAAATAAAAATTAAAAACTGCCTTTGGAGCATTCTTCTGAAGTAAATTAAAAGAACAGGGCTCACCTAAATCCCACCAGGATCTGCAAAGAAGCCCATAGATGAGGTTACTCACTTGCCAGCACCAAGAGGTAGCCTGAGTATTGCTGGTAAAATTTTTAGTGCTAACTTAGTAGAAAAAATGCCTGTCAAATTAATTTTCTGTATGATGAATTTGGTTTATCATGACAAGCTGGAAAGAATCAAAGTGTCTGTTCATGCAGGCAGGAACGACATTGGAGTGCCCAGCCTAATTCCATTATTAAATCATTCAATCTCGAGGAACGAAGCTAGACATCACTCATTCCACTAAGTCAGACTTAAGTGCTTGAAAAAAAAACTTTTCCTTCAGCAGCTTTAAGCATATTTGAATAAAAGTGACTGTGAAATATACTGAGAGCATAACAGATGGCTTGTTCTGAAAATGGGCAGCAAAACATGTCAAGGAGATGGACACAGAAAGTGTCTGTCAGCACTGAATTATGGAGCGTGAGCCAAAGGCAAAGCTGAACTATACCCCCAGCTCCTGCTAGTTCACAACAAGAAGAAAAAACAGCCTTTAATTCCTCAGATTTGGTGTAAAGTGAAATCCCTAATCCAGTTTCCTAGTGCAGAACCATTAAATTGTAGTATATGGTACATGAATGGATTACATTAGTGCACTTCTAATGTTCTAACATTTGTGTGCAACAATTCAGCATTGAAGTCTGATTTAAGATTGACTAAATTTAGCCTGGAAGGAGAGATTAAACTAACTCACACCACAGACCTTGTTAAAATGAAAACAGTAATGAGGTGATGATGGGACAGACAAAAATCAAATGTCACAGCTCTCAGCATGAAGAGCAACTGCTTAGGAAATCATACAACTTTGGAAACAAAAGTGGTCTAAAATGAGTATCAGAAATGAGCTGTGGAATAACCTCCCAAGCCAGAATATGGGAGCTTCATTGTTTGATACTTACAGAATAGGACTGGTGTATGGGGAAAGGATGCTAAAACCACTGAGGCCCAGAACAGCTAAGTCTTCTGGCAGAGGAACAGAAGCCATTCAAAAAAAGACTGGGTCATTGAGTTTACTGTCTTGCTACTGCAAAAATTCAATACAAACTATTTCATTAACTGACTGAACCATATCTTAGAGCAGTCTAAGTTTCTTTCCCTTGTAACAACTACTAGAAAGAGTAGCAAAGGGTCAGCCCTAACATCTAGAATTAGATTGGGTAAATTGAAAAAAAGGATAGGCAAAAATTTGTATTTTATATCATCTTTTATTACTCAAACAGGCACTGAAAAATGAAACACCAAATATACAGCTATAATCTAATATTGTCTGACCTATGGAGAATTTACTCTGTATTTCTACAGTAAAATTCTAGTTGGCTTCTGCTCGAAGGCCATTTAAATTAAAATGGTTTTGAAAAGATCACTGATGAACAGTCAAACCTAGCAAAACATGCATTTAATTTCTTTCTTTCTTTTAAATTTACTCCTGCTGTAAAATGGACCCACCATTCCCATGGCCCAATACAAAAACGTGTCTTTAAATGAGGTTTCACGTTGTGTTGTGCTGGTTCGCAGGACTGTGTGGACGCAGGGCTGTCCGGAGAGGCGGCTCCTCTTCCCAGCCAGATCCCACTCCCGCTCCTAGAAGTTGGCTTCACGACCCCTTCCCTTGGCTCTTAAGCTTATGGGTGTGTGGCTACTGCCAAATTAAAGCTTTGCTACTACGCTCTTCCAAAGAGAAAGGTTGTTCAAAGATGGCAGGTCTCAAGGTGTGAACCATTTTTCTTGGGAACCTTTAAAGCCCTTCAGAAATTGCCCGGTCAGTTAAGCAAAGCTGTGACCTTTGGTTTAAATTTTGTACTTATTCTCTGTCTTCAGATCAGTTTGCAAGCTGCCATTTCTTTTCCTCTGAAATGCTAGGCTGCAGAAGTGCTGTGCTGTGTGGGATAATGGTGTACCAGGCCAGGCACCCCCACACTCGGGGGCACGGAGCGATGGCACCATCAGTGAGGCAGGAGAGGCTGCAGCTGGCACACTGCAAAAATGGCACTGCACTGCCCGCATGCAGGAAGGCCACTATTAGGAGACTTTTTGTCCTCCAGGAAGTCTTTTATGCAGCAAAAATAGAAAGAGGAAAAAGCCCCTGTCCTCTCTACACACACAGCAGCACATGTGTGCACGCTCAGAGTCATCTCAGTGGCTGAAGTAACTGGTAATCACAGTGCTTCAGAAATGGCTTGCTTTAAAGTTGATAATATGCTTATAACTGTTAGCTTCTTCCATTACCAGATGGGTTGTATAATGTGAAAAATAAATTACAAAACACTTCCCAGTGTTGCTTAAATGACCGATTTGTAGCTGCAGGCATCTAGCAAGTTGTGAATGATCACTGATGTAAAAAAGCAACTCTACTGGGGATGACAGTAATTAGTCTTTACAAAATTCAGTGGAACATCATCAGGGAGAAGAAACGTAAGCAGTTCATTCACCACAATTAAACAATGGTTAGAACTTGCAAAAATTTAAACCAGACAAATATGGTGTATACCATGCAGCACCTGTGGATTTATAACCTTATCTAACAATACCCCTTTTTGTCTATAAGAAAGTATTGATGAAGTTAAACATAGCAAATAACACACAATTTTGTCAGTCTAAATTACAACTTCTACCACCACCAAATGTCTTTCTCCAGTGCTTCTCCTGTGCTATGAAGTAATGTAAGTGGCCTCCCTTTCTCATTTTGTCTATGACAGTGCTTAATAAAGTGAGTCAGATCTCCAAGGAATAAACCAGCTATGAACTATTAAATTAGCTGGTACCATAATTTCTTGCCATTTATATGCTTTTTGCATGACAGTGATGAATATTACAAAGTGACTGAATTATATGCCACATTTAGAAACTTAATTTGATAACTGTAACTGATAGATAGATAGACAGACAGACAGACATGCATGGGTGTATAGCAAAACATACACATGCCTGGATGATTCACAGCTTCAAAAGAAAAACATATAATAAGTATCTCTGAAGCTCAAGAGGAGTCTAGAAGAAGCATGACTGTTTCCAACTTGAAAACAAATGAGCTGAGGAATCCAAGAGAGCAGTCCCATTGCAGCTGGGTATGGTATCTGCTTTCTGCAGGGCCTTCTGCATGCCCAGACCCCTGGCACCACACCAGTACGGGCAGTTCTGGCAGCACCGCACTCTCAGTGCCAACCCATCCCGTTCAATGCTCTTAATAAAAACCTGCACGCACGCCTGATGTTACACGGCCTTTCTGCATGGAGCAATGTCTAGAAACACTTCTTGAGAGCTACCAGTCAAAATGAGCGATTTGGTTTTGGACGTGATGGAAACACAGCAGCAGAAGGGAAGGTAGCAGTGATGCAGGTAGAACAGTTTCTTAGCAAGGAAACTATTCTGACTGAGTGCAACAGAGAGGGTCTGACTACACGGTGGCAACTCCTTAGTTTTACTGCCTAAGCATTTGTTGTAGCAGTGTGATCAAGCCAAAGCGGGGCTGTTGCACACCAGCAGAGAATCCAGGCCCCCACATTTAGCCTCCCAACAACAGTAATAACAATAAATTGATGCAAAATAGTATATAGTGAAAAAAAAAAACTAAAATCCAGCACTGTGCTGCCACCATGTTACATCAATAAATCTCACCTACTCTCAACTGGTTTAGGACTGTATGTAATTGTCACTAAATACTACAAAATAATTTTAATGTTCCAGTTCAGATACAGCTTTTCATGAATCAAAAATCATTTTGTGAGGGTTCAGTTATTCTTTACGGGGGTCAGCAAATCAAGTTAACCAGCTGAAAAACTGTTGAATATAGCACCTTGAGAAAAAGCACAGTGTGTCACGACCTGGTTCTACCTCCTGCTATCCAGATAGGCTTAGGCTTACTCAGCTATCATCACACACTTCACAGCCTGCCAACCAAACTATTTCCTTTTAAAATAAACATTTGAATTACAGATTATAAAGAGCAGACTGTTTTAGCAGGTGCACTGTCAATCCCTGCCACTCTCAAGTTTTGCCTTACCTACTCAACGTCGAGAGAATATGGTGCTAAAATTAACAGAGCATGCCAAAAATCTCTCCACAGCTGTGCTGGGTAAAGCAGAGAAGAACAGATTTCAGCTTTAATTAAGACATTCAGAAGGATATTCCATCTGGGTAAACAAAGATAGAAAGGCAAATGTCTATTCCCTAGTCATCCTAGGAAGGGTGCATCAGTGAAGGTCTCCTGACCTTCAGAAATGGTATCAAACATATCAAAGGCAAATACAACCGGCAGCCCTTCCTGTACGTCTGCGCCAGGCTAACTGGCAAGGTCGGGCCGGAGCGGGAGCACACGTGGAACCAAGGTGTTTCCCAGCATGTCACCTGCCCCAAGGTCTGCACCTTCCAGGCTCTGCCCTGCCCACTGCACCCGCTGCTCCCCTCCCGCATACAGCAACACCCAGAGGGTTTCACCGCGGTCTAATAAAGCTCTGCAGACAAAATTATCTGAATATTGGCATGTCAATGATGTCCATAGCACGAGAAGCATTTAGTATGTGTAGAGACACATCTCTGCTGAAGAATATGAACACTGGAGCTGCTTTTTCCATATAATGTAATTGTCTCCTAAATTCACCAGCATTTGTAGACTTACAGTTAATTTGTTCCCTTCAAACAGGATGCCAGCTAAGTAATAATAGGGGGAGAAAAACCCCTTAAAGGCCTAGAGAATTAACTGTATCTTACTAAAGCTAGCAAGGTCATGCATTATTCACGCACGGAGGACTGAAGTACACTCATCAGTTTAGAGGGCTACAGAGAACTCCACATCTGAAGCTCTCAATATGTAGCCATTAATACGGCTAGCTGCATTATTCTGTCTAAAAGCAGATGATAGTTAACCACTGCATTTCTTACAGAGCCACATGTAGGCCAAGGGACTGCTTCCCGTTCTCACAGACCCCGCCGGAGCTCCTGCTGCAGAGCCAACACACGCACTTGACTGTTCTCCCCTAGCCACGGCAAGAGGACACAGAGGAATATTTAAGCCAACTGATATTCCTAAACACAAAAAAGAATTTTTGTGTTCCTAGAAGATGTCAGAGCATATGGTTATTATACAGCATGCTTTCATGGGCCTTAATGAGACCATCAGCATTTAATGCCAGCCAATACACAATCTTTTAAGTTAATAAAACCACAGAAAATAGCTACTTTGTACTAAAAGTAGCCCTTTTCACTTAAACTATTTACATCCACTATGAAGTGCCAGTCCAAACTAATACTGCATGTTTGCAACCTTCTTTCTAAAAATACACCTTTATAGTACAGTAGCTATTATTTCTCTACAGTATAATCATGGAAACTGCATGACTGCATTACTTCTAGCCCATATGTGTTAAATAAGTGAGCTCATTTTGTAGAAAATTTCACACCCATGTCTGAAATCTGTCTGTTATAATACAGTATTTACTTTTCACCTGGCCTGTAAACTATTAAAACCACAACTCCAAATCTTGCAGACAAAACTCACATTCACTGAAGTCCTAATTGAAAACTGCAGAATTTTGAGCAGTGGTGTTCACAGCAAAGACCGTGTTGGTGAAGCAGGGCTGAAGAAGCTCAAATAATTATTTGTCAACAAGATCTCTTTAACAGGGTGTCTTCTCCTAAACTAGGCTTTGCAAGCTGACTACCCTTAATTTCTACTTCTTTATTCTTTTACATATACTGATATGAGCTGCTACATGATGTGCACTAGTTAAAAGATGGAATATGAACAATGACTCCACTAAAATATTCTTGTGTTAACCAACCATATCTCACAATCCAAGTCTCCAGATGTGATGAACTATCGATCCTTTTTCTCTTTCTTGTACTCTACAAATCTAATGAACTATTGATTCTTTCCTCCTACCCCCATTTTTTGCTTTGGCTATGCATGCCCCTCCTCCACTGTCTAAATCTCCTTTTCTGTACAGCCTTAGGCAGGGCACGAGCTCACCGTTCTCCATCTCAGCCATGCCTTTCTCTATCTGAATACCTGCTGCTGTGTCCCGCGGTGGGTGTCTGACAGCAAAATTCTCATGTCAGAAGTAAAGGATCAGATGTTGGGTAATGAAAGAGCGTTGCAAAGGAGCCAGTTCTCCACCCCAGTATCTGCTGTCCCACTGAAGCTGCTGCAGTACGTACCTGCCACCTTCTGCCCTCCGCGGGGCCCGATCCTGCGGCCATGAAAACCACCATACCACCCTGGGGGTGACGCTGCCCGTGGAGCAGGGTGGGAGAGCTACCTCTGCCACTCCATCCTCCTCACCCCTTCCACACAGCTCAGCACAAGAGGACCCTCCCTGCCTTCTGAAGGAGTTGGCACAACCGAGGTGCCCCAGAAAAAGCCCAGCTGCAGTGGACAATTTCATCCCAGTTCTTACTCATTTTGTGCCCTGCAAATAATTCCAAGTGATTTCTCCAATTCCTTAAAAGAAAAATTATGAGCCCAGTCCCTTCCCATAAGGAAAATACTTAATGTTCACTAAGGCTGTCCAAGCCCCTTTGCTAGTTCATCCTTCTACCCATAACAGCTCCCTTCTCCTGCAACACAGGCTGCCAGGTCCTGCTCTGCACAGCCACTCCACGGCACGCCACAGCCAGCCACCAGCCAGCTCCAGCTGCCCGAGCTGGGGTACAGCTCAATCCTCTAGAACCGCATCATAAAGGCAGAGATTTGTGTTTACATGAGGCTTATTTGTACTTTCCCCCACTGAAGCCTTTCTTTTACTGAACTGATAGTCTCTTGTCATGGAAAAGCTGCACTTACTGTCAAACATCATTTCAGCCAAGAGTTTTCCTCCACACCCCCTCTCTCTTTGCTGGCCACCAGGCTAATAAATTACTACTTCATTACAGCACCACCACAGACCTTTTCACTGCTCTATGAAGCCTACTTTCCTTTCACAAATCCCTACCCGCCTCTCTGGAGGATACAGACATTAAATCCCATGACAAAGCTCTGCTTTGAACTCATTAGGAAGTGTGACCTCAGTAAAATGCCTTACTTGAAATATCTTCTGTAATATCCACCACAAACCAGCTGAAGCCTACTGCTTCATCTCACACACACACACACACACACACACAGTGGTTCTGCACATCTCAAATATTTGGAGTAAATCCTTTATCTTAGGCTCGTTATTCTGTTGATGAAAATAGTTTAAATACGAAACAAGAAGTTGCTATGGTTGGTGGCGCTTATAAAAAACATTATTTTTCCAACTGCATTCTAGTTTTTAAAAATTACTTGTTCCTTAATACTTGGAGACGTAGGATCATTAAGGAAAGAATATGCTCCACATAGACTCTGAATAATGCCTAATGCTTAAATATCAGCAACTAAGTTTGAAAAAAATCTCTATTTTTTGGAGGACTGAAAATAGTAACTGGTTCCTCATTGGAAGCTTTTCTCTCAAAAATAACTGCTGTCCTAAGAACAGAAATGTAGACCTCAGCCATTCCCATCCTATGTTTTGTTTGTTACTTATTAAGTAACAAATGTTAAGCCTTCCCCCTCCCACCCCCTCATCGATGTCTAAGAGTACATCACTAATTCTTCTTTACTTTAAAGGGGCCAATTTGGGAGTCCTCCCAATAACATCTCTGGTAAAAATCTTGTAAGCAAGCTGTACCTTCCTTGCCACAACAAGCTCTGCTTTTATCTTATGACAAATACCATGTGCTAGCATAGTCCCAAAGAAGAGATAATGGAGCCAAACAAGAACTGAAAATTAACCATAAGTACATTGCTGTCATCTTTAACTGGATAAAACTTACTGGCCACATGTTCTATAGCTTACCAGGCAGTATATTCTCATCCTTTCTGCAAGAACTACAGAAATACAAGCTTCTCATCTCTTTCTGCTTAAATATCAAGTTTTTCTCTTTGATGCCTCTCCTAGTCCCAATCAATGTAATATTTAAAAGAGCAGATTCTAAACCAAGTGGTATTATCCATAACTAGCTCACATGGAGAGTTTCTCTTCCACCACTATTTAGGGAAAAAAAAAAAAATGGAAAACAAAATTCTTCAACATATCTTAGGAAAAGGCACTTGAACTACTGAAGTACTAAGTTTTGTGAGAATGAAGCAAAATACTGACCAAGTGAAAGAGAAAGGAGTCTTATTTTTAAAAAAATAACAAAACAAAACAAAGGGACAAATTATAGCCCTAAGGTAACTCCCATATTGTTTAACAGTCTGGGGATTTCATCCAGGCACTTTGCAGACAGAACCCAGCAGTTCCCCCTGCACTAGGAACACTAACTTCAAAACTAAATGGACAAAACCCTTAGACAGCTGTACTAGAGTAAGTGTGGTCACCCACAGGAAAGGATGTGCAAGTCTGCAAATATTTTGGGGAAAAATGTTCCCAAACTTTTACCACTTTTACCTTAAAGTAAGCACCCCAAAAAAAAACACAGAAAAACATGTTCTCAAACTCTGAGATGATAATGTTAAATAAAGAAGTTTGGCTTCCACAGGTAAAATGGAATTCAAGGTAAAAGGTTTGTAAAGAAACCTCCTGCCATGGCCTGGCAATGGAGATGCTTTCTGTCTGGCTTGCCTTTCGCTAATCAACTTGGCAGTTTTCTGGGCTGGAACAAATTCCCCCTAGCACATCCACAGAGAAGCTATTTCTTCCATTACCTCGGAGACAGAGACCTTGGCCATGTGTCAGCTTCCCACTCCTCCCAGCAGCCGCCTGAGCCCTGCGGAGCTGGAGCTCACCTCTTGGCTTGTGTCTCCCGCCACCTTCCACCCCTTGGCTGAGTAGACACGGCTGCTTTCTAGGGAGGAACCATCACTCCTTTCCTCCCCGGGGTCGCCCACGACGGTGAGGAGCAACCCCAGGATCAAATAAAACAGTCCTCAAGCTGGCTGCCCAGTCACTCCCTTTTTAGAAAAACATTATATCTGTTAACATTCAGTAAATAGGGAATAAATGTGTTAAGCAGCTTTATCACCCATCATACCTTCTTAGCTTTTGGTAGAATGTACTCAGCCTTCACCGTAAAAAACAGTATTTGTTCTGACTTTGTTAAAAACATTTAAATGTAGAAATCTTACTGACTGCTTAAAAGCTGAATTAAAGTAGAGCAAGTTTCAACACGTGAAAAAGAAATTTCTAGGTAAGCACCGGACTCGGAGGAGGTCAGGTGGGCACAGACTGTGCCCGCTCCCGTATCACGTACGGGGACACTGAGGGAGGAGGCAGGGGACAGCAGCGTGACCAGCAGAAAGGCTCTCTGGCAATCCAGTGACCGGAGTCCCCGCTCTCAGTCATAAGACGCTCCCATTGTAAGATCTGGAAGAAAAAACACCACCACAAAAACCACCTAGCCTAACCACCTAGCCTGCCCCCCCAGAGAGGTGCCTTCCCAGCTCTGGGCATCTCTGTAATAAGGAACAGGTTGAGAGCAAACACAAACACAGACTTCTAATGGTTTGCCTTTGTGCCCTCCTTTTTGATACCTACAGATACTAAATCCTTCTGCTTAACTGGGAAAAAAAGAACTTGACTGCACAGCACAGTTATGGGATTTGTTACTATCAATAATATATAAATATTAACAAAACCAAGCAATAAACGTGACATTTTAGAGTTTGTGTTTCCAAACTATCTCCCCTCCCCCAATTCTGATAAAGCTTTAAGAGCTCATGTTATTATGAATCATCTCAACATATTATTTCCCACTTGGAATAGCCTTTGACTTCTTTATTATTCTTGTAAATTTATATGTGAGTGCTTCAGACCTATTACTACTAAATAATTTAATCAGCATGTCTCCCCAAACCTGGCTGCAGTAGGAGACCAAATGAGATAACTGAAAGCAAAAAGCAATAGTTGAATCATAAACTACCAGGGATGAGAGGGAGGAAGGGTTCCGTTTCATCAGCCCTATTTCTATAGTGTGCCCAAATCTCAACTCCCACTCATTAAGGAGACCGCAAACAGCTCCAGAGAATTATTTACTCTACTTGGTTTAATTTCCATTGTGAAAAAGTTGCTTACATTTTCCTTACCAGGCAAACATATCACTGCACCAGCAGCATCAACCGAAGTGTGACGGGAAACGTGAAAAGTGATAAGCTACTACCCAAAACTAACTTTCACACAGCCTCTTCCTCTCCCAAAATACTCGATGCAACAAAAGCCTCATTGTTGTGGCTCCAACCCAAAGCACACAGATGCTTACCAGATGCTGCCAGACCAGCAAGTGAGGTAGAAAACGGAGCTTCAGCTGTTCTGAACGCGATGGGGCTTGATCTGCCCCTACTGAAGTGAGCAGAACACCACTGCATTTCATGACAGCAGATGCCCACTGACAAAGGCTTCTCTTCTGCAGGCAAACATCCAGAATGCCCTAACAAAAAATCTCTCTGAAAAGCGGCCTGATCTTGCTATCACTTCTCAGGCTCAGGAGATACATGCACCAGCCTACCTTGCTCTGTCCAACACGAGATGTCCTCTCTGTCAAGGGCAGGTGTGCTCGCACTGGGCAGTACGAGACACACAGATCGCTCCCAGAAGACAGTGTAGTCTGTAATGGGTACCCCATTAGCTGAACTATGAATCTTATTTAATTTTTGCTGATACAATCTGAGCATCACTTACAGTTATCCATCTATGCACATTGCAAAGTGTATTGTTTCAATCACTGTGGCTAATGATACTGTGATAAACATTTTATCTTGAAAAACTAAAAATACGTTATATCCCAAGCTACAGAAACACTGCAGTTCACCAGAACCTCAGAAAGGAGAAATAATGGAAAACCTCCACAAGAGGATTTTCATCTGACTTCGACTGAAGAAAGAGAGTATTTATTTCTAACAGTACTTAGATACATTCTGTTTATGCTTCAGAGTAATAACAGACCTTGGATGAAAGAAAACCCCTTCAGAAAACACTTTACACCTCAAGACACGTCAGTAGTAGAGGCTATTGCAGCATCTATGGCACTGAGGTCTGCCAGGACACAACTCATCCTTTGGGACGGACCTGGGCAGGGAACAGCTTTCAGCTCACTTTTTAGAGAAACAGGAGCCTTCTGAGTTGATGTCACTGATGTGTTCCAGCATGGAAGGAAACAGCACTGTGAACATTGTGGGAAAGCTGCACGTTGTTCCTAGTTTTTTTGAATGCTAATCCTCATTCTTGTAGTAGTACAGTCAAACATTCATTGAATGTTGAGGATTGTAAATACAGGGTCTGCATGTCAGAAGCTCATCACATGGAACATAAGCAAAAGAAATCTAACTTTTGAAAATATAACTGAAGTGTATTTATTTCTGGAGCTGCTATGTATTCCTTAGCTATCTAAACAGCATTTACACAATTTTATTCACGGTGCCTGACGCTTGCAAAGCAAATCAATGAACAGACTGTTGATCACTCCATTTCCAAAGCAATATAGGGAACTCTGACACGCATCAATTTTAAATTGCACCCTGAAAGCCTAATTTACGCTGCTGTGCAACCTAGCACAATTTCTTCTAATGGTTTGCAAATAAAACCTAAATCAAGTAAATGCAGTGTAAGAAAATTAATACAACTGGCAGCACGCATTGCATGCTTAGAAACACTGTAACTACATTTTCTGCCATAAACGTATTTAATGCCTTGACAAATGCAGAAGGTTGACCCACTGGTCACTGCGTTACCAAGATCTGTCAATTTATCTGGGTTGGCCAAGCGCCTGGCTGGGCCAAGGGCTCAGCGTACCCCAGGCACTGCACAGCAGCGCAGCACAAGCCTCTGCCAGAGGATTTACCACACTTGCCTGATGTTGACAAATGATACCTAAACAACAACAAAACTCCTAGCAAGAAGGATTTTTAAAATTGTCTTTTGTATTTTAAACAGAAAGAAGCTGAAGTAAGGATAAATGTCCAGTCATTTCAAGAGCTAGTTGTGTGCTATAGGCTGTAACCATCTAACAGGCAACTCTTGCTCCTCTTGTCTTTTTCTCCTCCCAGCTTCCAAGAAACACTGCAATAAATGTAGATTTTAAAAGGTGATTTCTAATACATTAAAGGAGTATTCTGATTGATTTAAAAAAAAAAAAAAAAAAAAAAACAAAAAACAAAAAACAAACAAACTTCCCTGCCCCTGAGAAATTTTAAATAGATCTTGGTTACACAGACACGTACCAAAACAGAAAAGAGAAGTAGAGATAGTGAGAAGGAGGAAGAGAAAGGGATTTTTCATCTTGTCTTTCACATGACTGCGACAGGCTTTGTGATCTTTAGATGACTGAGAAAACCACAGCTCTCTTACTAATAAGAACTGCTTCCTTATGAGCTATACGAGGGCTGGGAAGACTTTTCTGAGAATAAAGTGTCTCTTCTGGGGGCACTGCAGGATATGTCTGCTTGTCCTGTGCCTCAACTAAAGTTTTATGATACCGATACTGAGAGGGTGTGCATATGCATACATGCACATCAATACTCTGTTCATATCTGCATATGTACATATGTATTTGGAATTATCCAAAGGCACCAAAAAAAAGGCCGCGGTCAGTTATGAAGGAGTATCCTCTGATTTTCTGCTTATAAACACACGTGTCTGCTTACATAAGCCACACGATTTTAGACTTCTGCAGGAGTATAGGAATGGAAGAGAGACACACCATGTTGCGGTGGTTGTAAGAACAGCATCCTGCAAGTACAGCTCCCCACCCGTGGCCGAGTATCAGCTCCCGGGAACCCCAGGAAAACTGTGGCAGCAGAGACGTTATGACCCGCTGCCTCTTTCCCCCACTTTGCTAAGGAGCACTGACCACGAGAAGCTCAGCTGGTGGATCCAACCTGCGATTTCACCAGTCCGATTCTTTTAAATAAAATAACTGAAAGATAGCAGCCATCTGAGTTTATACAAATGACATTAACAATTAGTTACATAACTACCTGTAAGGGTAATTGCATCTCTAGAAAATGATCTTCAGGGACTTTAAAGGGAATAAAAAAAGATAGGTGAAAAAAATGTGACTTGTTTCAGAATCATGCTCCCCATGATTACAGAAAAATAACTGTGCTTTTATTAGATTTTGTAAAAACTTAAAATGTTGTGGATTTTATTTTTTCCTCATTTTATGCAATCATTCTGCAAACAAAGCAGCCATTGGGCTGGCATGAAGAGAAAGATGGGAAAAAACTGACCCCAAAAAACTACACTGTCAGTCTTTCCTCACTATTTGTAGTCTAAAAATATGTTTTAAAGGGCTTATCGGTGCCATCAGGCTTTCAAGCCCACGTTAAATCGGGACCTCCTGAAGTCCTGTGTTCCTGCCAGTACCGGCACAGCCCATGAAAGAAGCAGCACAAACAGCAACATGAAGGCTCTCCCAATTTGACCATTTTCTGTGCTGTGACATTTTTAAAATCAGGTTAAAGAAACAGAAATATACACATATATTCAGTTTAAAACACCGTGGGACTTTTTATCCTCTAGATAGGCTAGAAGGGAAAGAGAGAAGTAGGCAGTGTCTAGGGCCATGTGGGAGAGCTGCTGCACGCTGCTGTGTCAAGGAAAAGCAAGCACAGACCCACAGCATCCACCACTTGCCTCCTGAAGTAGGTAAAGAAACTTATGCCGAGCTGCAACAAGGAGCTTTCTGTAACCTCCCATGTGTCAGTCCTTGCAGTCCAAGTACCGCCTCTGTTTATCATAAAGCTGATCAGTGAGTCCACACATGGGGTCTTAAGACCTTAGGACTGGTCCCAACCAGCACCTGCTCCAGGATTATCACTTCCATGAAAAGCAACAGGTGCTCATTCATAAAAAACAGATTTATTCTCTGAGACTGTCTTCCTGAGGACCATTATCCACAGACAGACATGTGGCCTGGACTGGATTCCTTCTCCTCATACTCTCATTCCCAGGATTTTAAGAAAAATATCTGATAGACTGCACCTGCTTCTTCAACTGTTGGATTTCACTCACTTTCCTTCCTTCCTTCCTCATACCTGTTGAAAAAGTATCCTGGATCATTATCAGACTATGTTGATACAATGTTAAGGGCTGCATTTTAATAGAGAAAAGTGGGACACAAATTTTAAAAAACCTCTATCTCTCTGTATCACAAAAACATTTTGTGGGGCATAGCTCTACAGTTGAAGCAAACACTATTTTGCAATACTAAAAATCTGAATTCAATACAGAATACATACCACCTATATTGCATGCACACAATTGCACACTGACATCAAACTGAATACTAGACATTTTAATGCAAGCTGTCTAATAATAAATTTCAAAACCTACAACACTTAAATACAGTTATCAATAAAAATCTTATGACAATAAATTGGTTTCTAATAAAGAAGAAATAAAGCAGAAAAACATGTTTCCAAAAAAATCCTATACATCCCAATCTGATAATTTCTCTTAAATTGCAGGGTGACACAACTTGACATTTCTGAACTTGGTTCCTTGGTTATCAGAAGGCTGAAAGTTACCCACAGTTATGGCAACACACCTGGAGAGCTACTCCAAACACATGGAGCTACAATACATAAATTGAAACTACAAGTCTGAGGGGTTGGAGACATCAAGAAAAAGGGCAATATGACCTCAATAAAGAGAAGCCAGGCCCAGAGCCTGTGAAATAACTAACGGAAGTAGCTTTCAAACAAGTCAGCAACACTTATTACAAATCCTACTGACACCAACGGGAGCAGGATTACCTCCCGCACTACACCACAAGGAATCAAAACCACAGAGATTTTGCTGTGCTTTTGAGTGCAACTCATACCCAGGTTTTAAAAACAGTAAGTAGACCACAATACAGTAAAACAGTCATCTCAGCCCAGAAAAAGGGTTAAGAATAAAAAAGAACTGAATGATTCAAATTGCACACAATTGTTTCCAATAACTTGTTGCATATTCTCCATTATGTCCAATGAATTTAATAGCATTCAAGTCAAAGTTTTTTCCAAAATAAAATGAGATGTTGATACCAGAATACCGATTCTATCAGCAGCCATAAGAAGCACACACCACGACACTTATGCTGACAGCTCAAGCTGAATTATTGGAAAACACACAGAAATACTAAGACCTTGATCTCCAGCCGGTTATGACCTTTCTTATCAGTAACACTCACCACACACCCCACTGAAATTTCCTAATTACAATTATATGAAATATATTTCTATTTTGTTTGTTTGATTTTACATGAGAAGAGAGACCATTGCTTTCCAAAAACATTGCATTAATTCATTCAGGCCAGTCACCAAAGACACAGATATCTCTGCAGCAGAGAGTGAGAACACTATCAGCTTGTTCTGAATCAGCAGAGAAGCTGGCAGCCTTTCAAGTAATCTGAAAAAAAAATAGGTAGCTGCACAAAGAATAAACTTCAAAGTGCTCATCCAGAATTCCCTCTGGGAAAGCGCATGCATTTTTTGCATGCTGATTAACCAGTAGGTGCTGTTTATTTATAAACTTCTAAATAAATTTTTAAGAGAAAATAACAAAATTCATGTTAAATACTAAGCCCTTAGAGAAAGATCCCGTTTTTATGTTCTACTGCACAGAAAAGGTGTGTTCACTTCTTTTCAGCTATGTTAAAGTTCAAAGGATCCCCAAGAGGATGATTCAGCAGTTAACACACATCTTTCAATATTCAACTGGTGAATCTCTGTCCTCAGACCACACACAGTCACCTCTTATTAATAAAATTTTAATGCATGAAAAATACTCAGTCACAATAGGCAACTTTTCAGTATTTGTACTTTATATATGAGAGAGGACTGATGATCTGGCCAGTTCAAGCCCTGTTCTTTATTAACAGCACTGTGTTGGCTGCAGTCACCTGCACTTCGGCCCCAGCAACAGCAGGCACAGCAGGGCTGCTTCAGACCTGCTCCTGCTTCAAGGAGGAACGCACACGCTAAAATACCTGAAAATTGCATTGTATAATGTTAGGTTCCAAAAACTTGGAGGACAACAAATAAGAAAAAAAAAAACATACTAGCACTTATTAACTCCTATATTCTCCCATAGAGATGCTAATTATTTCCAGGACATCAAGCATCTTAAAACCCCCGACTAGGACCTCAGTTCCCTGCTTGTCTGGAACCACAGGCAGTGCTCGGGGCCCAGGACTGTCACTGCTCATACGCTGGATTCGGGGGCTGTGAAGGCATGGCAGCCTTGGGAGCCACAAGCCAGGCAGGATTTTTAAACTCCCCACTTCCAGACCCACGTGTGTGGATCCTACTGCGTGTACCTTTGATGTGAACATTTTAAACATTTGCTTAACAGAATTATAGATTTTATGTTAATTTGAGAAGTTTTTGACAGAAGCTACAACTCTGAACATGGACTACATACAGCTAGGTTAAAAGGAAAAAAGAGGATTTGGTGGTTTTGTTATTTTAATATCTTATACTTCATTCCTGCCTCCTGTAGCAGCACTAGCAAGACCATCAGAGACCCATATAAAAGCAACATCTTTGTTTTGCAACCAATTTCCATTTCAAAGCATCGAATCTAGACATTACTGTTCGAATGATTTCTTAAATCTCATTTCCATATGCCAAGCAGAGAAGTAACCTGCTTCTGTTCTGTACTGTGAAACCTTCCAAACTACAGATCCATTTGAGAAAGGCATGAAAACAAAGTATGCATATGCTCCCTGGGGCTTTTTGCTAAAGAGTTGATTTGCGTGAGGCATTACAAATTAGCCTTTTTCAAATGAATGCAAAATCCCTAATTTACTCTGTGCACATATTTAACAGATTACGAAATTCATAATATTGCATAAAAGAAAATAAATCAATTGGAACTGCTGTTTTGGACAGGTTTATTATGGAGTGATCCTCACCACCCTAGCACAGTTTCAGAAGGAAAAAGGGGCTTTAGTAAACACTCTACTGCCAAAATGCTATTCCTAAAGGAAAGCTACAGCTGGCCATAGGCACACTGAGAGAGTGAAATCTCTTCCTCACTCAGTCTGTCCTGGATATTTGTTGTCTATATGACTGTTGTGCAGCCAGACAGAAAATAACATCAAACCTTCATGCTACTCCTTGCTTTTGGCCATGTTTCTAATCTGCCTTTGGAAGCAGCTACATTGCCTTAATGCCTTGATAGATTTAAGCAATCCAAATAAACAAACGCAAGGTAAACAGGGAAAACTGGTTCACTTCACAGACTTCCACTTATTTCAAAGTTCAAATGGAGACATGTAATTCATAAGCCTTTAACCACAGAAATACAAAAGCTGTGCTCATAAAAATTAAATACACATCCCATTTCGGCCACATCCTTCTCAAACATTTCTGAAAGCTAAATTCAAGATTTCAACCCAAGTTGTCTACAATTAAGAAATGTACTATGAGAAACCTGTTCCTCATGCCACAAATTTAGCCCCAGGCATAGAAACTGCCATAGTCTCATGCTTAATTTTTTTTTTTTAAAAAAAAAAGCCATATTAAAATACTAGCCTGGAGCAACAGTCTACAAGTTAATTGTTTCCATGTAGTTTGTGAAGGCAACACACTCCACGGGTACACACATGTGGTCTACACAAGAAGGAATATTACCCTTTGCTATTTCAGCACCATTAATCCCTCTCCTCCCCCCTGCCTCTGAGCGAGATGGGCTCACAGTTACCCTGTGTGATGTCAACCGTTATTTTGTGCTGATTACTGGAATCAAATCTCCAGACAGGATATATTTACAGCTGTCTACACTGTGTTACAATAAGCTGATGGATGACTCATCCTTTTTCCCCCCTTCAGCTGAAATCACTAGAAGTAAGAAGGAGGCAGAATGACAGCCAGCGGGAAGTGAGGATCCCTTCCCACCTGCCCCTGCTCCCTTTTCCTGCTGTGGGAGACTCCTGCACAAGGAGAGGTAAGCTGCAAAGGTCTTGCTCTGTGTTTAAAATACATTAGAACATAAGTCTTTACCCACATACTCAATGATAAAAAATAATCCTAGAAAAATTATTATTTTTAAGATTTCGGTATATGTAACCCCAACCATAAACAAGCATTTGTTTCAAAGTTCCATTACTCGTGTGCTTACAAAACCTAATATCTCAGTGCCATGAGTGCATATTCCCTTGTTGTGCACATTAAACAGAATACAAGGAATTAAAAATCAGTGATCTTAAGTGTACATGTATCACAGGAAGATGAAGCGTCAGTAGAAATAAAAACTGGACTTTCTCCATCACCTATCTTGATGGAGCAGATTTGCCAGCAGAATAAAAACATGACCAGATGATGGGCTGATAGCAGAGACTGAGTGACAGAGGCTGCCGACTCAGCGAGTCAGTAGGCAAAAAGCACGTCTGCTTTTTGTGTCAGTGGGGAAAGATGTGAGTTTTCATTATCACAGACAAATTTCAAAAGAGGGTAAGTATTCATAGCATGACTGCCTCCCATTTCTGTCAGCATCAGCAAAACAGTATTTCACGAAAGACTGAAAAGAGTTTGTGGTTTAGGGTTTTTTTTTAAACCAGATAAATCAGTTTATAATCACAGCTGATTATCTTGATGTATGGTGTACCAACAGAAGAGTAAGTGTCTCGCAAGCTCCGTCAGTACTAATGAACCAGCTGGCTCAGTAAGACAAGCATGGAACCAACTTCTGCCACGGGAAGGTTGGCCTCTTTCTACAGATTTGGGCCAGGGACCAGCAAGTCCTCGAGTACAGTTGGGAAGTCCTCGAGTACAGCTCAGCATGTGCCTACCTGCCACTGTCTTCAAATGAATTTAGGCACATGTTAGAATAATTTGCTAGAGACGATGCCCTGAACTGGGATTGGTGCTCAGTACATGACCATGGCATTAGCACTTTCAGGTTTTCTTCATCCAAACGTGCCTCTGCTGAATTAAACATGAGGACACTGAAGTCTGACTTCTGCACAATACTTGTGCCCATAAGCACCGGGCAAATAGCTTCTGGGTAAACATACAAACAGTTTCTGTATGAATTTCTTAAGCAATAAAAGGAAGCCCTGGAGTGGTTTGTAGCATAACATGGAACTAGTTTCTTTAATACTGAATACAATATTGTGTGCTATGTAAAAGGCATCCAACACATCCGTGCTGACTGCATGGTTCTTCAATTATAAAGTTTGGTTGTTTATGGTTTAAGCCCATGTCTGAAGACAAAATGGAACTGCTAAACTACTCTACATCAAGACACAAGAGGTAGCCTACCAAAAAAACTCCTCTTGAAATGAATGATATATGTGGGAGGATTTTCAACACCAAAATGGCTTTCCTCATTTCTTAGTACCCCATTTGCCAGTTCAAGGAATTACTCAGGAACCACTAGAAAACAACGCAGAAGTAAAATGTCATGTATATTTATCACCTTGCCATACAAAACAAAGAAAGAGGCAAAGTATGTAATCTGGAAATGCTACCTGAAGCACACCTTCCATCAACAAAATGGGAGTTTAAACACAGATTTACCCATCTACCATCCTTTCATACACTCCACAATGACCTGCTGGGTAGAACAACATACTTGAACTTTTTCCCAACTAATTATCCACTTGGCTCTGTGTTTTGCTGGACAAAGCTAAACTCATATTTCATCAGTTGTAGGATTCCTACTATGTGATGGGTGCAGATTTGACAAATGAACATTGTCTCAGTCAGTCTAGAAGCCCAGAATAAAAGAAGATTTCATAAATGTGCTACTTTCCTTCATAGTATAAGAAACCAAAGGGACAAGGAAAAACAGGGTTAATCTGGAGTCTAAGGAAAAAAAAAATAATAAAATGGAAACAACAAATGTCCAAAGGGCTTCTCTTTAGCAGATACAGGTGAAGACAACATCTGTACATCCTTATCTTTTCTGTACAAACCACTATCCAGTTTATGTTAGGAATATCAACATCCAGATTAATCTGTATTAGAATTATGGGTTAAGAGTAACTGCAAGAACACTTTTGAAGTGTTTGTTACATAGGAATGCTGCTTCTCAATCAGAAAGCTTCCAGTACCACAGAGATGAGCAAAAGCTTCATCTGAAATGTTTTTCTCTTTTTTTTTAAAAAAAAGTGATTTTATGTTATTTTTTTATGTTAAAAACTCCAGGTCTTTCACATCATCTCCCCAAATTCACGTTTGCTACAAACGTTTGAATATATATTTATATATGCAAAATAAAAAAAAAGGAAAAAAGTCAATCAAGCTACAAAAATAAACACATCAATACCATTTTTTCCATACTTAATACTCAGGGTGAACAAAACCAAGCAGGTGTATGTTAACTCATGTATAAAAAATCCAGACTTCTGAAATTTTGGTGACTGAATTAAAAGCTTACTGTCATCCTTCAGGTGAAGTTTTATCAACTTAAACTGCAGCTTATAAAGTCCATTCCTTCCTTATCTACAAGTGGCAAACATTCCCAATGCTTTCTACAGCACCATGGGATTGCCATCTCCTCCTGAACACGCTCCTGACTTGGATTATTTCTGCTAAGTAATGGCATTTCCTTGCCATCTGCAAAGGTGCAGACAAGATGAAGTTATTCCTCCTTTCTGAAGGCAGCTTAGAGGTCTCCACTGGTCCCCTCAAAGGACACAGCAGACTTAGCACCAACAGTCAAAAGTGCTGATTTTCTCTGGTTGAAGGAGAATAGTTGCGAAAATAGCACATAGAAGAATTAACAATTCTTCTCACATGCTATCCCATGGAGGAAAAAAAAAAAAAAAAATCAAAAAAGGCACACACACACCCCCCACGCATAAACAAACATAAAAAACCCAATCAAGCAACAAAAAAAAAAAAAAAAAAAAGAAACCAACAACCAACAAGCTAGTTTCTAGACACAATAAAATACTGGTATTACAACCTATTTAGCATAGTAATATCACCAGTATAGTCCTAAGCATTAACCTGTCTTTGCAGTACAACTTGCTTTGCTGCGGGGGGATATTGATTTTATTGCATGGCTATAATTTAGGGAGTCACCCAAAGTAATTATGAAATTTTACTAATTAGCCTTCTTGCTTGTAGATGTGACTTCAAGGTCACAACTAGAATCTACATCAAACTGGAATTACTAAAAGAAATCTCCTACTGCCAAGAGTTAAATTCTCTTTCTGCTTCCCTCCTCCCACCCCCCCCCAAAAAAAAAAAAAAAAAATCAATCCTTTATGTGGCCCATATTGCATTATTGATGTAGACATGACATAAAATATCCATAATTCCATTAGCTGCTGTCTAAAAGAAATGTTAGTAAGTACATGATGTTTAATGACAAAAAGACAAGAATCCTGTGGTGGCAGGGGGGGAGCGAGCCCGCTCGCAGCAGCAGGCCCCCGGCCCTGACCGGAGCCTGTGACACCAGCCGCGTGCTACTGAAAGGCCTCCTAGGCTTGGCAGAGCAAAAAACTGTCACATCTTCTGTGCCTTATTCAGCCAACCATGTAAATCAGCCAGTATTAAAGGTTACTTTGGAACATATGTTCCTGAAAACCTTTAACTTTCAGATCTCATATGCAGGGAGAGACCAGTGGCTGCCTTGCTGTGCCCAAGAGCCTGCGCTGATTTTCTGTCTCTAAAATGGAGAATGCAATGGTCACATTGTGTTACTTGTCACAGTTATAAACCTGCTCTGAGTAGCAACAGGCAAGTAACCTTGGCTGCCATAGCTACAAACTATGCAAGTGACTGTAGGTGACATTTTCAGAAGTACTCAATGGTACTCCCACTGAAAAATCAGCAGCAGAAGCTGCCCTGGCTGTGGCAGAACAAAGCCAAATCAGTATTTGCTTCTGCTGTGACTGAATAAATCTCAGCAGCGCCTGTTCAGACAGGAGAATCAAAATCACCCAACTTTAACCTTGCACAGCAACAGCCACAATCTCACTCTGCAACCTCCCCGACCCCATCAGATCCAATAAATGGAATAGTTTTATCAAGGTAGCTGAACTAAAACTAAAAAACAAACAAACAAAACCCACCAAAATAAACAAACAAAAATAAAACACCACCACCACCTTGCAACTAAGGGAATTTACTGCATATCCACTGATAAAGTGTTCCAAAAGATAATAAATAACCCTCACTTGCAACTTACATCCAGTTCATATTTTCCTTCTAACCAGCAGATCCTTCTGGGCCCTGTGCATGTTAACTGAAAGAGCTCTTTCTCATCATTTTTCTCCTTGAATACGAACTCCTAAACCATGATGCAGTTTCTGGCTGAAGGAGCATTCGGGGAGAAGTGACCCACACAGGGAAGGGCACAGGGCAGCTGACAGCTGCGCTACAGAGGTCAACCTCATCTGACAGATCAAGACAGAAGACAGTTCTTCCAAGCTTAAGAACATCGTCCTTTTTTTATTATTTCTTTCCATATAGATACGTAGATGTATATAAAGAGAAAAATCTAATGTAGGACTTGATGTGGAGTTTTCTCAAAAACAAATGTTTCTGAACTTTTCTAAACAAAAACAAACAAACAAGGCCCAAGTGTGATTTTAAGAAAAATAAGCATTTCCATCACTTCAGTAAGTTTTAATGAGGATTTATGGTTTGCCAGTTGGTTTACACATACTTTTAAAACCTAACATTTAAGGCACACATTTAAACTGTAATGGAAAAACGTGTGGATTCACCCATACATTTTTCAACATTTCCCCTCATGGAAAATGGTAATTACTCACCTACAGGAACTGTTTGTCAAGGGAGATGCAGTAAAATTTCTCTTAAAGTCAAAGAATAGAGATTTTATTTCTCCCCAGATGCACTCCATATATTTGTTCTATACAATAATGGGATCCATAGTGCCTGCAGGCAGACCCTGAGCACTGATACGAATCCCACTGAACCCCAACTGCTGAAGAGAGATGCAAATCATAAACCCAGAGAGGTACTGGTGTTTTGCTTGGCCTCCTCCCAACACAAGCTTTTTAGCAAAAGAAGTGCCAAGCTTTTTCCTTGCTTTATGAACTTACTAGGGGCACATGGCACCGTTAACTCTACAGGAATCATAGCTACCTGAAGCAAGACAGACAGAACCATTCCACAAAAAGTTTCTTTGTAATAAAGCAATGTCAAGTAGGATGTGAAATAATAGAGTCTGTGTTTCTAATACAGTAGTACTCTAGTCAAAAGATTTTCGTAATAAAAGTTTAATAGCAAATAAAAATTTGCACTAAGAACCTATGCAACAAATGCTTCAAAAATAGAAAAGTACATGAATGCACACCAACAAAAATAAGCATATGACAAAACCGATTAAAATACAAAAGCCTCTTATGTCCATTGTCCCTGTTCCTTACAGGACTTATTTTTTACGTATAATGATGTCTATTTGAACGGGAGTCAATCCCAATATGAAGCTCAAATAATTTTCTTGATGAAAACACATTTTATAAGCCTACCTGCAAAATCATCCTATGCCCAAAAGTGACCATGCGATCAAGTTACCCTCCTCTCTTTTCAGTCCAGGATTCATTACAGTTTCAATAAAATACTATACATTACCCAGATACTTCAGAACATAAGCTTTATAAACGAGGCAGAGAATTATGCTGTGTGGTTTTACATGCTATTCTCCTCCCCCGAAGCTCACTCAACACAGCATCAGGAACTAAACTTAGCTCCTATGCCCTGTCAGCAATCCAGTCAAGTATTAAATGTCATAGGACAATACTGACCCACTAAGTCTCTTATCTTGTGACTGCAGTCAGTTTGCTTTAAATATTTTCATTTTCCCAAGGGAAAGCAAATTCCATGCTTGTGAAGGATGAAAAACACAAACTATGGCTACAGCACCAAAACTGACCCAAAGTACATGTAGAACACATGGGATAAGGGGGTGAAGAAGGAAAAAAGAAGATTGGAGTTTCCTTCAAACGCACCACTCTTGGGCTTATCAACCAAGACTACTGAAGATTGATATTAAGACAACTGACGATAAACACGAGACATCAATATTAGAAGGAAAGCAACGCTCTCCATGGCCAAGTCCTTTATGTGATGTGCACGTCACCAGTTCCCTTCCTTGGTATTTTTGGCACTTTAATAGCACCTTAACAACAGGAAAGAACAGGAAGCATTTCAAAGCCCTAATATCATCACAGCACTGTGAAGTTATCAGTTTTTAAGACGTCGATTTATCTGAATAAAATAGCAGCAGGGAGCGTATAGGGAGGACTGAACAGAGCATACTGTCAAATTACATTCCATACTTAAAGTAACACTTGGAAGGAATGAGCATTTAAGAGACACAAAAATAATAAAATAAAAGATACAGGGTTCAGGTAACTCCTTTAGCAGAACACACACTTAGCTCCAAAATAGATGAAATGCTGAAATTATGAGATTAACTGAAGAGTGGAGAAGTCAGAAGGGTGGAGCAGATCCCAAGCAGAATTTGTCTTAACGTACTGGCAATACTCTGCAAACCTCAGCAGATACAGAAATTAGTTGGAGAGGACAGATGGCTGCCCAAATTCTCACCTAACACACAGGCTGCCCCAGCGCACTGGCACCGCACTGACTTACAGCAACTGAGGGGTTGGCCCACTGCATCTGTATTGCAGGAACAGAAAACCTCCTAAGCAAAAGTGACAGAGCACTGAATTTTAAAAAGAAAAAAAAAAAAATCCAAGGTTCTGGTATGGTTTTAAAACATTGAGCAGAAGCTATTACATTTTTTTATGCTCAATAACTTAAAAGCTGCAGTTCGGTGGAGTTTTTTTGATTGGTTGGTTGGTTGGTTTTGGTTTTTGTTTTTTTTTTTTTTTTGTTTTTTTTTTTTTTTTGTTTGTTTGTTTGTTTTTTTGTTTTGTTTTGTTTTTGGTTTTGGTTTTTTTAAGAATTTACCACTAGGTGCCAACAACGAAACAGCTCTGGTCCACTCACTTGCTCACTCGAAATTAACCATTAGAAACACACACCACTTTCACATGTCACTTCAGGCATTTAATTTTCCTCTGAAATCAATTACTTCTTTTTAAAAAAAAAAAAAAAAAAAAAAGTCAACTGCTGACCTCCCCTACACTCTCCAGTGCAACTGTCTGACAATAAGCAGGCCCAGGAGGTTTGCTGAAAACATAAGCTTGTTGGACATCTGGTGCTATTGAAGGATAAAACATGGAAGAAACAAGGCAGGGGGTGGTAGCAGCATCATTCTATGCTGGGAGAAGACTTGGCTACCTAATATAAGACCTTGCCAAAGTTGGGCAGTTTGTGATCTTAAGCTCCAATTCAGGGAATAATGAGAAAGTGACCTTCTTTAATGGACTGGATCAATGCATGTCAAATAGATTAAGCTTCCTGGCGGATAAGTCAATCTGCAAATGAACTACTCCAAGGCTGGTCAGTGATTCAAGGTATCCGTAACTAATTTTTCTTAAAACTCGATACCTTTTTTAATAAGCTTCTCAGGGTCAAAAAAACAGAGAACCTAAAAATTAATGCTTTTTTATTCCTATAATCCATCTTCTTTAGATAGCAAAGCGTTGCTAATAGCTTGACTGGGACACTATTTTGGTGAGGCATGTTAGTGAAGTTTTGGGGGAGGTGAAGATTCGCAACAGAGAGAGTCCTAACAAGCTTCACCAACTGCCCAAAAGGTATCCCGTTGCTTTACTCCCTGCTTTCAAAGTCAGTAGCAATTATGTTCCACAACAACATGAGGCAAGAGACAGATTTTGTCACATGCTAAATAATGCTTTAAGGATATATTATAAAGCATCAGTCTCCAAATGTAAGCAGAAACAATACAGAGCAGGCTAGTGTCAGTCACCAAGCATTTAGGATATACATACACTATCTTTAAAAGGAATTGATCCACATATATATAGCGGAAGCAAACCAGAAAGGGCAATTTTGCCAGGAATTCAGACAAAACTTACTTAAAGTGAACTATTTCAAGGGCACATGTCATCAATTTTACCAATATCAGTTTTCACCCATCTTCTGAATACAACTCCTATTTCAGATACAGTACTGCTCACTTGATCAGCGCCAACCTACTAACATAACTCTCAGAGTTGTGTCTAATCAAGCAGATACAAAATTAGGCAGGAGGCAGCATTTGCTTCCCTTGCTATCCTGAAGCACCGGTGATGGGTTTGTGTAAAAGCTGGATTTTTAGATCAGATCTAATAAGGTACTTAATTCTAAATAGAACATTATCCTTCTTCACAGGTTGCGCTGCACCTACTTTCTGTAGAGAGGAGGCAAAATAACTGCTACTTTTCCTCAGCAGGGAAGTTTTCACATTTACAATGAGTTTGTGATGACCAGTTCTGAATGAACGATGGGCGAGTGGCTATAAGGATACCTCCAAACAACACATACAGCTTCCTTTTAGATTTAAATGTTACCTAAATATGGACAGATGCCCATATTCAGCTCAAGAAAAAGGGTGGAATTAACTCCGCTATCAAGCAATAGCAAGAATTCTGCCATGGTCTAATCACTATTGAGGGCAGGTTTTCAGCTTACCTATAATCATCTGTTCTTAAATGTTTCCATTTAAAAGTGTTAGAACTATTTTATAAACTGTGTCTGACAAAAACTTGTTTTTAGTCTCCTGGAACTATTTTAAACAATTAGTTGGTAATGGAAAACACATGTGAGAAACAGAATATCAAATAATTTTAACAGTAGTATTTCCATATTTTATTTTAATCTTATTCATAGATGCGAAGTGGAAATGAAACTCACCTTATATGACCAGACAAACCAGTCCTGTAATCCCTGCTGGAACTCACGTAACAGCTTCAGTGCTCTTCAAAATTACTTGGCATTTTACTAAAAATCAAGTTACGAACTCTCTCCTATCATAGATCATTATATGTAGATCCACAGATTCACTTGTTACCTTTTGGCATTTTAGTTTTAATAAAGATATAACTAAATCTTGGATTTATTTTAATAAAAATAGAAGCACTATATAAAATTTCAGCTGCTTTTTATGAGCAGATAATTTTATTATAGTTTACCTAACACTATTTTCTTTTCCATTTTCTGACATTTCCTGTACTGAAAGATGTAACTGGACTGCCACATACAATCAATATTAGTAGATCCTTTACGTATATATTTAATCCCTTTTTTAACCCATTTATAGTTTTGATTTCCACATAATCTCACTGCAATGACTCACCGGACTGATTTTTTCAATTTATGAAAACTTTATTTTTTTGTTTTTAAAATAAGGCACCTGATATTTCAGTGGAACACCTCCATCATCAGATTCTGACCCAAGACCTTCCATAGTCAATTTTGTTCTGTGCCATTTATGGATGCATAGACCTTCTCATACTGTTCTCCATGGTTATTTCTTTTTTGGGCTGAAGAGTTAAGCCAAAACAAACCAAAGGAGGTGGTTTGTCAAATAACACATAAGTAAGCTGCCACAACATGCTCTTGATGCAAAAAGCTCGCACAGATCCACAAAAGACTAGAGAGTTTAGGAAACTAACTGTTAAGGGTTATGAAACATATATATCTGGCTAAATCAGTCACTGAAATCCAGATGATTAGAAGCTAAGGGATCACCCAGATGAAATAAACTTCACAGGATTCAGGGAAATAATAGGGATAACCCTCTAAGATTACTCAGTGCCCATACTCTCTCTTAGCCAGCTATTAATTGTCATTATTGAGGACTGGATACCAAGCTAGGTGGATCATCAGTCAAATACAGGTTTATTTATTTTTTCCTTGTGCAGAAGCCATCCTTTCCTTCTTATCCAGCCTATTAAGTTTAAGTATTTATTTCATTTAGTATTTATTTACTTATCTTTACAGCTGGGAGTTCGGGTAGAGGAGAGCAGGCATGGACAAGAGCAGCACACACTACTCAAGATACAAGCCGGCCACAATAACGTGATTAGATTTCCTGTTTTGTTCCAATTCACATCATCACAATCACCCTTTAGATCACTCATGATGGATATTTCCATAATATTATGCACAATCTCTCTAGGAACTCTTTCCAGGTGGCAACAGTTCATTGTGCACAGGAACTCTTCACACATTATGTACAGGTAGATTTCCTCCCCTCACCCCCGGCCTCCACTACGCATTACTGAGCACGTAACGCTGAACTTCACCTAACACTTTATTATCCAGTTGTTAAGTACTGCGGGACTCTTCTACAACTCTTTATGGAGTCCAATTTAGATTTATTCACCTTGAAAAATTTTGTGTAAATTAATACTTCACCTTGTTTTCCAGTTTATCATCAACATACCGAGCAGAGCAGATCCCAGCAGAGATACTACTAATAATCTCCTTCCAACTTAAAATCTGACCCTTTGCTTCTATCTTTTGTTGCCAGTCTTTTTTAAAAATTCCCAAAAAACCTGTCCAACTTTAACTATATACAAGTTTCTTTGAAGGGATGCTTTTGTCAGGTTCTCTGAAGTACTCAGAATTTCAAAACCTAGTGGATTGTCCTTGCTCACAAACATGTTCTCAGAGTTCACCTTCAGAGAACTCTAAAAAGCATTACACTAACTCCCTTCCATGAAGCGATGACAATTATCATCATATATATGCACCTACCTAATAATTCTATTTTTTATTGCAGTTTCTAATAGCAAAAGCCCAAATTCTTCTTAAATTTTTAATTTAATCTTTATCTGAACACTAGATCTCCAGCCTGGATCAATGAGAAGCAAAAACTATATGACTTTCCCTCTGTAATGGAATCTATTGTACATAATGTTGACTAGATAATTGAAAATATATGTGCTTTCTCAACTGGAACATCTAGATAAATTGAAAAGCACTGCAGAAGTAGGTCTGAGGCCTCAGTGGGAGCAAAATGAAAATTTCTGTAGTCTGAACACAAAAATGCCAACTGAAGTGCTTACAGTCACAACTGCAGAGGTAAAAGTTCTAGTTTCATACACTGATTATTAAGAAGGGACTGAACTCAAATTGCCATGGCTGAAGAGACACCTACATCCCTCTGTATGAAGAGTCTAAATAACCATTCATCAAGACCACCACTGCTGCCAGTTATTTTGTTAAAAACTACCATTTGAGTACAAATTATAGCAGTAAAGAGGTAATAAAAATCAATCCCTGGTGTCTCAGCAGCCCGAAGGAGGGCACCGAACACGGCTTTCAGCACCAACAGCACACTGCTGCTAACGAAGCCTCTCCCGGCAGCCCCTGCTAGAGCCGCGCGTTACACCCTCCTTCCCGTGGGCCCGAATTGCTCTGCTGTAGCTGCGGCGACTTCAGAGGCTCGGCGGGCTGCACCCGAGCAGCAAGGAGGAGAGGAGGCCAAAGACGGCCCGGGCGGTGCCGGGGGGCTCGGCCACCCGAGCGACAGCCAGCACCCGGTACCCCAGCCCACCGGGAACCGCGGCTCCGTGCAGGTGTGAGAAACCAGCAAAAAGAGCGGGAGGTGTACCCTCGCAGTCTGCTGAGCAGCAAACCCCTAGACACACGCCACTGTAAGGGACATCCAGGAAATGCCTCTAGGGACACTGCACTTAATGACTACACCTTCTAATGTAGTTCAGGGCACGCATCTTTGTCAGCCTAATTAAAACCAGAAATCATTTACTGTTCGGTGTTCTTCCTGTGAGGCAGGAAACAACTGGAAACTGATGGCAGCAGAAGTGTCCCAGAGGGGACTGAATCCCCTACTACAATTACCCAGCAAAAAAGGGTAGTAACATCTTCGGAGACTGCTGTCTGCACCGCACAATTATGTGTCTAATGAAGCAGTTGGTTTCACTTTTGCAAAAATAGCTGAACGTGTTTTATGAGAATTTCAAGATAGGCCCTAAAGCGGATAAGAATGAAATACAGGTATTAATTTATCTTGGATAGCCCATATGGGATACTTTGGCTCTACCTGCAGAAGCTTACATGCAAAATTATAATGCAGCCAAATGTGGAAATCGTTACATAAAAAACAAAGATCTGGAAAAATTACATGCCTAATCTCGCTTAATCCAAAGCATCTCAATTTTTTCAAAGTGTCATGTAATATCCAGCATCAGCCCTTGTGTGAAAAAGGCTCCATTTGCTTACCAACTTACTGCAAAAGTGCTGGGTTTGTGTGTCGGGGTTTTTGATAGCAGAGGAGGGGGCTACAGCAGTGGCCCCTGCGTGAAGCTTCTCAAAGCTCCCCTTGCTCTAAATCAGACCCACCTCTGGCCAGGGCTGAGCCAATTCATGACCGTGACTATGACTCTGTGAGAACATATTTAAGAAGGGACCTGGGAGGAGGAGTTATGAGAAGTACACCTATGTGAACACTGAGATCAGTGGAAGGAAGGAAGGAGGAGGAAGAGGGAGAGGTGACCAGTGCGGAGACCCCTGTATCCTGTGGTGAGACAGCAGGGCCATGCCCCTGCCACCCATGGAGGTCACCTGTGCAGAAGCCAACCTGAAGCCTGTGGAGGAGCCCACACGGCAGCAGGTGGCAGTGCCCAAAGAAGGCTGGGACTGAGGGGAGAAGCAGCTCTTGCTGTTGTTGTTTGGTGCTGGGAGGACTGTAACATGTGGGGGTGACCCACGCTCGAGCGGCCTCGGGAGTGCTGCAGCCTGTGGGAAGGACTCATGTCAGAGAAAGTTTTTGGAGGACTGTCTCCTGTGAGAGGGGAGCCACATGGAACAGGGCAAAAGTAGAGGGAGTCCTCCCCCTGAGGAGGAAGGAGCTGTGGTAGAAACAAGGTGTGAGAGACTGACCATAACCGCCCCTTCCCTGCCCTCTGTGCTGCTGGGGCGGGGAGGCGGTAGGTATACTGGGGGTAAAGCTGAGCCTGGGAAGAAGGGAGGGGTGGGGGGAAGTGTTTTTAAGTTGTGCTAATGCTTGTCCCTGTTCTACTCTGTTAAGTGGTGGTGGTGTTAGTGTTTCAGCTAAATTGATGTTCTTTTTCTTCTTCTAACAGAGTCTGGCTTTTGCCCATGACCATAATAGGCGAGTCACCCCTCCCTGTCCTCATCTCTATTCCAGAGCGTTTTGCTTTATTTTCTCCTTCCCATTCTTGAGGGCGAAGGGATGAGCTGAATGGTGCTCAGTTGCCCTCTGAGCTCAGAGGGCTTAAGAAACCTTGTGACTGTGACCAACTTTGACATAAAAACAGAAGCAAAACAGGCCCTTCCCAGCATTGGCAGTAAGAAGGTCAAGAAGGACCTTCTGTCAGTGCCTCCCCCCACCTACCAGCTAGAAATCACATCTCTATCAACTTCTTATTCTCCAAGGTTAAGGTTAAAGGAGTGCTCTACAACAGAATCAGTTTTATCATAATTTTTGACATTAAACAAAACTGATGACTTCTTGACAGTCAAAGAAAATTGTTCTTTTTAAAAAAAAAAAAAATCAGAGTTTATTCAGGGGATTAATTCAAATTTAGATGTATTTTGAGACACATCTAGACAGCTTTGCACAACTGCATTTTTATGACTCACTCACTTGGCTTACCCCAATTTCTTCAAAGGTCATTTCTCACTTTTTACCTCAGAGGACTATTTTTAAATGCTGTTTCTGCAAAACAGCAAAACAGCTGGCAAAATCAGCTGAACAGAACCCATTTTTCAAATCTGTAGGAATATAGACAGTATCATTTGCAGAGTAAAGAAAGGAAAAAAGAATGAGTAATAGATAGCTTATAACCATCCACTCAGAAAAGGACAGCATAGCACTCTTCCCTGCCTCCTGAAAAAAGTGTTTTATAATAGTCACTGCAGAGACACAGCATTACCCCTACCTGCTCACTAGCAGGAAGCACTCCTCCATCACCAGCTAAAACAGAGAACACTTTTTGCACAAGGAGATACTATTTACTAGCAGTCTGTGGATTTCAGACAAGAACACCGCATTACTGAGCTCCAGAGGATCAGAACATTATTGTCAGATCAGCATTGGGAAATGGATTTACCATCTGCCTTTTTGCCTCAAAATCGTAATCCTAAAAGCTTGAAATACAAGGTTTTTTTACACTGAATATGTGTTCTCATATTGGTCATATAAATGTGGTTTTCTTCTTATCTTAGTACTGAGCAACTTCCCAAGTAGAGAGAACATTTGATTATCATTTTCAACTGCTCTAAGAGCCGGTCAGTTCCTATCAAACGCCCACTTGCATGTATTACATCAAATACTAACCACGCAGAGTTAGCCAAAAACTCTAGTTTAAACATCTAACCTCTTTTTAAAAAATTAACACTGCAAAGGCAGTTGTGCACTGAGGAGAGAACATTGCCTAGAATGTGTTAAAATTAATGAATTTGGATCTACCACTTATTTTGTTTGTAAGGGTGATTAAACATACAGGGGAAAAATAGCAAATAATAACATTTGTTATTGCAAGTAATTGTCAACAATGGGAAAACAAACAATTGTATAAAATGTTAATCCATCTCCCTCCTGCTTAATGATTATTAGCATGCCTTTTCTATTTTCATATAGTAGTCTTCCTCCACCTGCAAAGGACTTCATCTTCATGACACTACCAAAGAGCCTTAAAATCAGAATGCTATCTGTGAGTCAGTTAGGATCTGTGGCTATACAATGCATATACGTAAATGCCACTTAATGGTACAACTCATACTGAGTTCTGAGTATTTATACTTGCAAGTTGTTCTCTTCAGAATATCTGAACAAAAACTGATATCGTTACCAGATACAGTATTTTGTTATTTTCTACCTAGGAAAACAAACCTTTTCCCTACTTAATGTAACATGCTTACTGTAACAGTTTATTAAAATGTCTTATAAATTACAGACATACACTTAATTTCTGCTAAACCAAAATGACAATAATTCAAAATAATGGCAAGTAAGAGATTTGGTATACTATGGTAAAAAGCAACATTTAGATTTTATGCTCACTTGTTCCATACACAAGATGTTTCTTGACACTTGTATTTTAAGGAAGTTTTTATCAACACAGAAACCTGGGGAACAGAAAGCAGATGGTGGTTCCATCTGACTAGTCTGATGAGAAGTTACTTGGAGCTCCGGGATTAGTTGACCAGCATGTTCAAGTGGGTTGCTGAGAAACCCATCCGCCACTGCAGCGTAATGGGTTTTTCTTGCCCTGAAAGTAGCACTGTATGTGAAATGATGGGCAATACAGTATTCCCCCAACAGAAAATCTCTAATTTCTCTAATCACTCATTTCTACTCAAATTGAAAAGTTCCGCTGTAAAGTCACGAGTGACAAAAGACCCTGAGAGATGCCAATAACACCACAGTGATTCCTGTAATGTTCATACTGAAAACAGAAAACATTTGTCAAGTTTTGATTTTTACAGACTCTTAGTTTGATTTACAAAAACAAGCAGTTACTAGCAGTCAGGAAAGTTCAGCATGGCTGTGCTTAACAGCAGGAGGAGCCAGGTGAAGTTTTGCTCCCTACCATACCGCTGGGGGTTGGAATCTGAGCTCCTGTGCTTCTGTCAGAAAAACTGCTGATGAAAGTAAAGAAAGTAAAGTAGGGATGCTTGGTCATTCAGGAGCTTAGATAACGCTGACCTTTCTTTTCCATGTGCTACTTGGCTTACTACATCAACGCTTATTTCCTTCTGTCAAAATCTCAGCACCTTTCCTTTTTTAACTCCCTCACCATGCTTCTCTCCCTTCTCTCTTCCTTTTAAGCACTAGCACCTTCTTCACATTTGCTCTTTCAAATGTATCTTCCTGGCACTTCTCACTTCATCTCTTACTTTTCCTCCTCCCTTGACACATTTCATTCTGTTGCCTGTGGGTCATCTGTCTCATGATATTGTTCATTCTTTGGACACTATAGCCTTTTTTCCAATGGCCTGTCTCCACAACTTTAACATTTAGATCTCAATCTGTATTACAAGTAAAGCATGTGTTAGCATTACTTCCCCTTCCTGAGTCAAGAAAACACCACTGAAGCTAGTTTAACATAAAACCAATGCAATTACGTTCCCTGAGTTCTCCATGCACCAGGTGAAGCTATCCTCCTTTCCCAAATGTGTCATGAACAAATTATTTAGAAGTACAAAAGGATTGGCTGTAACCAAATACTAACGTACACTTAATGGACTGCAGATTTTGCAGGATGTTTAAAGTTTCCCCTCTGATCTCTCTGAACTTTGGCCTTCATTTGTTTATACAGGCAGAGGCCAATAGGTCATACCACTAAAATCAGCAAATTGTTTACACATATGGCAAGCACGCATGGAGCAGTAATGTAGTCATGGCTACAACCATAGACTGCACATTAAAGCAACTGATTTAGTTAAAATAACAAAGATACAGTGAGTCCACATTCATGATGAGGAGACCTTCCAGCGCCATGAAACTCAGTATGAACTAAGAAATTAATTGGTATTTCTTCAGAAGCCAATGCACACATTCCAGCCCAGTCTATCCCAAAGACATTTACTGTAACAGTGCTCGTTTCATAAAAAGTGGCAGCCTTTGACATCATCAGTGTCAAAGTTTTACAAGTTCTTAAGCGCAAGTGCTAATTCAGCACTGTGTCAGTTAATACTGCAAAGAATATAAAAGTTTACAAAGTGAGTCTGGAGAAGAAGCAGTCACTGAAGGTACATGAACTCCACACAGGCTGCTGGGCTGCGTTTGTTTAAATGCCGGATTCCAGTGCGGTGCCCAGGCCTGGATGATGCATTTCACCAGAAGCAACTTACAGGGGAGAAGTCCTCTGTTCGGTGAAAATAGATTATTTTCATAATACTTGTGCTAGCATTAAAACTAAAATTGGCTATTTATAAAAATCATTAGGTTCTTAAAAAAACCTAATTCCTAAGCCTTTAAAAATTACTTTAACCCTAATAGAGAAAGATATTTTTAAAAGCCTCTCCAAACAGCATATTTTACATAATAAGAAATACTTGGAAATGAGATCTTTTCAGAAACATAAACTGTTTCAGCCTTGAAAGGGTGAACAGGGTACTAATAGAATCCCATACTCTTCTTTTGATGGATCGAGAAAGGTATTTTTGAGAGCAACTATGGGCTCTCTGTTTAAGAGAATGTCAAAAAATAAAAGGTAAACACTGTAAGAAATGAGGAAAAGAACCACGATCTAAAATAAACGAATCACTTTGTCTTGGTTAAACATACTATAGCTGTCAAGCTTGCTGAAACCACAGAGAAGAGGAAGCAATTTTTTTTACCTTCAAGATGCTGCATCCAGGCTTTGTGGCCTATTCAGTGGCATACTGAATAGGTATACAGAGGTGTGGCATACATAAGAAGAATACTGTTATACATACATAGTTACTTTTTATTGAAAATCAGAAGCACATCTGCTTTATATTTCAAGTCCAAACAATACATACAGACATGAATTCCCATTTGCAACGGAGATGCAGAAATAAAAATGTTGTGAGAAAAATGCAACTGCGAACCTCAAACAAAAATTATCCTTTCTAATGTTACCCACTTGCTTGCTCAAAATACATTTTGGTTTCATTAAAGTGATTTATATAAAATAATTTTTGTGGCCAACCAATGATAAGAAACTGGCAGAGACAGAGCTAATAAGTAATCTCTGTTTTTAAGAAAAAGCAGCCTATAGATATGCCAGGTCTGGAAGTTCATTACTTTCAGAAAGAAATGGTCGCATAAGGCAGGGAGATACTCTTATATTGTTACTCACCATACAAGTCTGACACAGCTATGAAACTTGTGTTTTCTTAGGCACGTACATGAAGACACAGGTAAAGCTTTGACTAACTGATCTGAGGTAACACTGGACACCTGCCTCACTCAATTCCTGCCTGCTAAATCCACTCTGAAGAAGCAAAATTTTACCCAGTGCTCCGACCTAGAGAACGATCTTCCTGTTGCAACAGACACTCTTGAGCACCAATGCTGAAGATGTGCAACTCCAAACAAGTCACGCAGAAATCAGGCCAATGTGCAGAAAGCAATACAAAAATGCTTAGTTTGTTACAAATTATGAACAGAAAATCTCTTAGGAGTGTGGTCGTTTTATCTTCTGTATTTCACCACCAACTAACATTTAAAAATAATGTTTAAACAACTGAAAAAATCCTCATAGTTCTTGTAACATGAAATTCCGTTGTGTCAACAACCTCTAAGGTCTCAACCCTGAGTTTCAGCACTGAAGATTGAAATGCCCCATCTCACCACATTGGAGGGTTTTCAGCAAAAATCGGGTTTGGTAACAAGCCTGAAGATAGATCTGATCATCACTCCCACCCCAAACAATATGAAGTTAAAGACTAAAAATTACTTGAATTCTCTGTATATACACAAATCAAGACAAGGGGGAGCTTTGATCCAGTCCTGTCCTTTCTGGCAGGACTTTGCATTTGTTATCTTCAAAGGGCAACACAAAACTGAACCTGAGAACATGGGGACTGTCAGGCTCCGTCAGGTTTCCCTGCTGGCTAACCTGGGGAAACTACAAAATACACCAGCTCACACACACAGAAGACTGGGGAGAAGATTCAAGGGAAAACTGCTTACAGAAAAGGAAGACGAAAGGATGACTTGCAGCAGAACTTACCACCTTTTACCAGAGTGAAACTATCCGGGAGAAAGTGGGACACAGCGTCATTGAAGGCTGACGAGATCAGAATTATAGCTGCAAAAAAGCAAATCCCGTTCTGACACTTGCCAACTTCTAAGTGTTTGACTTCACAGCCTCAGCATTATTTTAACATAGTGTTACTGCTGGGGCAGCTTTCCTCTCGTTTATGCAGGTAAGTAGACAGCACCATCACCACTTTCAGTGGAACCATCTGCAGAACAGAGAAGCATTTCTGGACATGCTCTGTTTCAGGCACATTGCCTGTCAATTTACTGTAGAAGTACAGATTTTGCCATAATATGAAGACTGGTATATAAATTGCCACTCACCACAATATATTCCAGGAAGATCAGGGTCTTCTCCTGTTTATCTTTTTAAAGTAGAATTGCTCTGAGACCAAACCAGAAATTAGGTTGCTACCTCCCTCTCCTAACAGAGAAGCTACACTGTCTTTAAGGGAACAAAATGAGGCCATCTGCAGAAAGAGACTGTGATCAGATAAGGGAAGAAACTCCCATGTCCAGAGAGACAAATGAAGTAGTATCTTAAGGAGAAATATAACTTATGAGGTAACTTGTATGAAATCATAATCAAAATGGACAAAGCACATGCATTTTTTGGCAATAAAGTAAATATATCACTGGATAGTGTAATGCAGAAGCATTACTATTTGCACTGAAGGTTGGATTTACACTGTACAATGCCCAACAGCAATACAGATAAAGCAAATCCAAAAATAAATACCCTTTACAAATTTTCACTTCTAATACAAACCTGCGAGAATTAGTTCACATCACTGAGAAATGCCAGCATCGTAGCTCAAGCAAATTCATAAAAGGATTAAGCAAGGCTATCAAAATTCTAATTGCTATTTTTGATTAATAAATACGATGTTCAAAGTGCCGCTTTAGATTGCAACATTCACTTCAATTTTGAGAATGGAGTGCTGTTGCTCTTCAAGGTTCTTATTTCTTAAAAACAGGATACATGGGCAATCAGTGGATACATGACCAGAGCACATTAACGTGCATTTTTTTCCTTAAAACTGTCCTATTTGGCAGTTGCCATGGCACCTTTATGAACCAGAGCAGGAAGCACAGGTGTATCAGGATGTAAATAAAGCATAACACAGCTGGGGACTCCTGATGCCTGTTCCTAGCCTTAGGAACTACGGAACTTAAAGTATGTCAACACCTTCTTATGTTTTAGGGCAATGGTAACTGGATTCCCTGCTAAATAAACAAACTAGACTGGGTTGTAAGGGAGAAAAAAAACCTGTTGTCTGGAAAGCTAATGAGTGCTGTCCATTGCCTGAGGAGTCTCTTATCACTGGAGGTCTTAATAGGTCAAAGATGTAAAGAACAAGACAAGGCTAGTCTTCGAATCAGAGGAGCTTGAGAAGGTCTACATACTTTCATAAGCAACTATTTGCTAACAGCCGGAAGTCATTAGATGATTCTTCGCAGGATTACAATTCATTTGTACAAATGAAAAAAATACGAATATTCAACATTTACCCAAGAAGACCATTACAAAGACCATTCACCATTAGAGCTAAAGACACACCCTTAAATCTGAAATGTCCTTACTCTGGAAAAGTGACACTGCACCTAATGTTCTACTGTTACAAAAACTGCCCTACCTGAATTGGGGGGGGGGGGGGGGGGGGGGGTGTGTAGGTAAGAATTTATTATCAGTAAGAGCGTGGTAACATAAAAGAAGAGAAACTCAGGTGGGGAAGGGAGTAAAGAAGCAGGAGGATTGAAAAAAGAGTATCTTGGAGAGAGATGTAACGCACAGACCACCAGAAAGGGGCAGGAGATAGCTAGGACAAAAAACCAATTAACCACGTGGCATATTCTAGTGACAATATAGTGGTTTAAATCTGCAGAGGAAAGCCTGGGAATCTAATTAGAAAGCGTCAACAAACTAGCATTAAAGGACAAGAAGTGCACTTAACCCAGGGAAGAGGGGTGCATGTGGAGAAAGACCAAAAAAACCCAACAATGAACTGATTCCTGAAGTAGGAACTGAAAATGCTGTTTCCTGTTGAATTATCTCGAAAGCTAAAGATTGCTTCTTTACAGCATTAGCTGCTTAATTACTACCGCTTCACCCTCTGATTGCATGTCTGTAGGGAAAACTCTTCCTAAGGTTTAGCAATGCTGGATTTTCAGAGTACATTAATTCCACTGCAATCTCCAGAGTAACATGTTATATAAATATCATAAACCAAACAGGTTTAGGTAAACAAAAAAAAACTGTATCAGTGACCAGTGGGTCAAGGGAGGGGATTCTCCCCCTCTGCTCCGCTCTGGGGAGACCCCCCTGCAGTGCTGGGGCCAGCTCGGGGGCCCCCAACAGCAGAAGGACACGGAGCTGCTCAAGCGGGGCCAGAGGAGGCCATGGAGATGCTGGGGGGGCTGGAGCAGCTCCCCTGGGGGGCCGGGCTGAGAGAGTTGGGGGGGTTCAGCCTGGAGAAGAGAAGGCTCCGGGGAGACCTTCGAGCAGCCTCCCAGGGCTTAAAGGGGGGGCAGGAAAGGTGGGGAGGGACTCTGGATCAGGGGGTGTGGGGATAGGACAAGGGGTAACAGTTTTAAACTGAAAGAGGGTCGATTTAGATTAGCTATGAGGCAGAAATTCTTCCCTGTGCAGGGCGTGAGGCGCTGGCCCAGGGTGCCCAGAGCAGCTGTGGCTGCCCCCTCCCTGGAAGGGTTCAAGGCCAGGTTGGACGGGGCTGGGAGCACCCTGGGCTGGGGGAAGGGGGCCCTGCCTGGGGCAGGGGTTTGGGGACTGGGTGATCTCTACGGTCCCTTCCAACGCAAACCATTCGGTGATAATCCGTTTAAAAACTTTAATTGAAAACCATTCAGGGGGAAAACCCAGGAAGGCTGATGAGAGATTATGTATTTCTCCTGGCAGTTAACAATTCTGCAATTTTGACTTCGATTTCCTTATAGTAAAAAGGCCTCCAGGGGGAAGAATCCATACGTTAGAGACAGACCAATGCAAATTAAAATAAACTAGGAACAGTAAGAAAGAACGAAGAAGTCGTGCTTAGCTCCAAAGGTTTTGTTTTAGCTTACCATCATCACCCTTATTTCACAATGTTAGACGCATGCAACCTAAGGTCTTATAGTTCAAGGGTTAAGTTGTGGTCTCCTGCAAGGCCAAGACTGAAAGATTTGAAGAGACACCCCCTATCCCAAACGTTCTGTAGGTGTATCAGCTAAGAGCGGGGACATGCCCTGAGCCCCCTCCTCACTCCTTCCCCACACCGATGCAGAACCACCCCAGGGCTTCGTCCCGGTGGGCTGTGGGTGTGCGGGCAGCCAAACCTCAGAGAGGCAGGAGCCAAAGGGATCACCCTTCCCCCAGGCAACCCAGGGCAGAGAGGGGGATCCCAAAACATGAACTGCTGTTCCTGGGCCTCCCTGCAGGAGCAGATACAGCCCCCTGAAATTAGCCAATCCTGTCCAAACATCCTCAGCTTTATGTTTGCACCAACTCTGCAGGCACAGCAAACATGCTGCCAGCACATAAAAACAGGACCCCACAAATTCTGTTTGGATTATGGCTTTAATCCCCCTGTTCAGTCACTGTAGGTAATTTTGAAGCACTTACTCTGAATGATACTTCTGTTTAATTTGGGGATGCAAACAGTAAGAGATGTTAAAAATTGGCTATATGCTGCAAGGCAGCAGTCAGTAACAGCTGACAGAGAGCCTGTGGACCCTTGTCCATAAGTAACAAATACTACAAGAAGGATCTGTAGGTTAAGATATGAACTGGTACACACAAGTGTTTTCCATAAATTACATTTCTAAATAAAATCCTCTTTAATACAAATGCTTCCAAGCTCACTTTTATTTTCAAAACTTTATAAGGGCTATACAAGGTTTAGCACAAAAATCACAATGGGCTATCGATATCAAGCACAAGAAGTGCTTTTGCATCTAAACGGCAAAAAGAACCATAAATACCACACAAAAGGAAATAAACAGCCATAGAATATTTTAAATTAGTTGTACTATTAATAAGGGAAATTGAAGGTTACTATTTTGAAATCAACATTCCTAATTTTAAGAGGAGGAGATGCAGGCATAAAGATCAGCCAATGTCCCAAATGTCTCATAAGTGTAATTTTTGGATCTAATAAAACATCGGATTAAGACAAGATAGTTAAATTCTGAATGGAAGAGAATATGGAAACTAATAAGAACTAGTGTTTTTCTCAAGAAGTCTTACAGTCTATTTTCAATCAATACAGGAGTTATTATTTCTAGAACTTAAATAAGCAAAATAAAGTCTAAGAGTAAAATATGGCTGTGCTGGACATCAGACATTATTGAAAAGTTGGTTGGGCAGCATTACTGCAAAATCTTGCCAAATTTAATCATCTCTTAAGAAATAGCTTTGTGGTTTATAACTAGAAACATACAAATTGGCAATAGTGGGGTGTGATTTTTTTAATCTTCAGCTTTTGTAGTCTGCTCAACATGTCGTAACACAGCATTCTTCCTTCCTTTACCATGCTATTTCAAGACTTTTAGAGCTTATTTATACAATGACTTATCCTTCCTTCATGCAGGTGCACAACAGTCAAGAGTTTTGGCAAGCATTTGCTAAGTTGTAGCTTGCTTTACAGTTGCCCTGATCACACAGAGAGAGCATCTCTAACTAGGACACATCCCAGAACGTACCCCAACCAGCTGCTTCCCTCCAAGGCAGCAGCTGTAGCAGCCAGCACCGCACTTTCATCAAGAGTGCATGTTACAGGATGAAGAAATTTGGATGCGCTACCAGCAGGCTCTGCGAGCGATGGCCGGCAGGCTGGTGCTGATGCACACCTTCACGACGCTGGCGAGAGCGTGCTGCGCTGCCGCAGGCACTTGGGACAGTTCCCAAGCCCTGCAGAGCCCCACAAACCCTCCTGCCAGCACTTGGTATTTAATTTCAACCAACTCTATGCTATCACACAAGGAAGGATGGAAAATCTTTCTGCAACCCTCTCCTGTGTTCTCCCCATCTAAGAAGATACTAAATTCTAAATTCTGTACCTGTGAGTTGCATTATCAAATTCTATGTCTATGGATCACCTATTATTATTATATAATACAGAATACAGACCATCTGCTTCATACCAATTCAGACCAGGGCAAAACTGGACCTGTAATGGACTCTTATAAAAAGTCAAAATTCCAACTATTCTATCAGGTATTTTTAAGGATCAAAATAAATCATTGTATTCAACTCACACAATGACCAAGTCTTCCACCACAGCACTGTTATATCGTCCTCCCACCTCTTTGTTTAATCACCTAAGTGCTATTGTGTCAGTCATGATCTTCAATGTACATTTATAAAAAAGTGTTTTGCTATTTCTCTGTTGCATTTTATAAATAGTCTTCAAGACACCTCATCAGACAACAGATATAAATAGCCTAGCTGCTTTTAAACATGCATGCACCCTGATGAAAAGAACATCTGAAAAATAACATATACTGCATTTATGTTATTTGGTTTTTTTAAATTCTTGAAATAAGCAATGAGTCAGAAGTCTGCTGTAAAATTCTGTAAAACTGAGGCATCAGACAGACATCAGTGTGGTAAATACTGACTGCATTTGGGCAAGCAAGTTTGTCCTGGGAAGATTTCAAAGTGCTGCTGATGAGCATTACCCTGTTTCCCTGCCTTCCCTCGCAAACCCTGACAAATATTTGCAACTCTGAGTCTCTCAAATGTGAGTGAAAAACTGTCTTGTGAAAGTCACAGCACATCATCATCTAATGCTCAGAGTAGCTTCTGAAGCAGAATACTCTGGGTATCAGATGCAGCTGGAAGAACTACAACTGATTCTAGCTACAGTATTATTCTAAGGGCAATATCTAGAGTCCAGAGGGTGCACAGGTTCCTGATCCTTGACCTGCAGCTTTATCCTTCTATGACTCTGCCATCTATGCAGTAATTAACATACTTCAAAGTCTGCATCGTCTCTATACCACTGCGACATATGTTTAAGTTCACTGCAGCTGCACAAGGCCATCATTTGATCCTTTCATTCTTCCATTCTGGCAAGCCTTTCACTCTTTGCCAGGCAACTGAAATACACGGGTCTTTGAAGTATTCAGAGATCTTCTATTTAAACAGAAAGTATTGAAAGCCCTAGAAATCCCTGCAGTCCAAGTCTCCATTTGCTCTGTAAGACACCACATAAACAACCATTGCAATGTGTGGTATGCATTCTGAGCAGTAACAATCAATCACTAAATAGCAAGTTACAAGTCACTGTTTGACAGCAGTTTCAAGAATAGCTAAGTTACTACTGCCAGATCTACTAAAAGCTGCAATCAGTGTGAGATACTTGGGGGGTGAAGGGGAAGCGGGGAGAAGAGAGACAGAATTTGAAAAGTTAAAAAGCAAGCAAACAACAACAAAAAAAAATCCCACACACATTTCTGCTCAAATGTATTTAAAGTTGTGAATGGAACATGAGCATCTCACTGTTCTTTAAGATCTATCCCAAATTTCACAAGAACTATAGAAACCTGTACTATGAAGTGCTATGAGAGTGAACATGTTGAGTGCCATGACCAAACTTGCACTGCTTCACAAGGGCTGGATGGATAGAAATACCTTTATCAGAGCAGAAGTGGTGTTTGCTTTAGAGCACCAGCTAAACAAGCTACTTTGGTTTCTTGAATGTTGTTTTTGTTGCAGGACAGTAACAGATCAGTGGACATGTGATAACAAATGATGTGATTCCAGGATGTCAAACTGCCCCACAGCAAAGGGGCTTTAAACTTCCTCTTCACATGATCAGATTAGCAATCAGGGCTACATAAAAGTTTAGTTTACAAGTTTACTTTTAACCATGGGTTCATGCTTTAAAAAAAAAAAAAAAAAAAAAAAAGAACCACAAAGGAGTACTATGACTTTCTCAGGGATAGTTTAGGAAGCTATCCTGCCTCTTCCAACAAAATTGTCCCACGAGAAACCGGATGGGAATTTTTCTATCTGCCACCTCACAGACCACAGCTATCCTTCTCTACTTAGACCCTTTTATTTTATAATTTCTACCAAACTCATTCACATCCTTCTCCTGTGTTTTCATCTTTGTAGAGCTCCCTTGAGCAGCCCTGCAAAGGCTACAACAGGAATGCAGAACGATTCCTTGTGTGGACATGGTGGATCAGGCTGAGCTGTACTTTGCTTAGTTTGGCAGATATTCCCAGTATTATAAAAACTGCTTTCACACACAAACACTCAGTTTGCAAAAGCAACTCTCCTCTATCACCCTCAAAAAAAAAAAAAAAAAAAAAAAAAAGGCTGTCAGCACACCACTCTTTGCAATGTCTGAATAATTGCAAAATACTTATGATCCTCCACTACTCCCCTGTATGAAAGCACTCAGGAAGCTGCCATTTAGCATCTGGCTGTAATAACCTACAGGGCTTCTGTGAATAAAGATTCTTTCCCCCAGTGCTTATTACAGATGTTTTTGAAAAGGTAATCTTAAATGAGGTCAAATTATTTAATTATGTTCCTAATTTGTATGTCAGATGTAAAGCTAATAAGCAGAAAATTAATTTTTGACAGAAAAAAAAATTAGACCCCCATCCTAATTGGAAAGAATAGTAAATTCCTTTAGAAATTATTAAATGATGAAAGGCAGGTGTTGTAAAAACAGAATAATAGCAAATCTACAAGACCAAGTTCCATTCATAAATCCCCAAAACCAAGTAAATTTCATTCAGTCTATTTTTGTTAAATCTACATATTTATATTCATGCTTCAGATAGTACAATCTTAAACAAGAACAAAGTTCCACTTACTACCTCGTTCAGCCTTCTATTCCCCAGTTCAGAGCAGCTGATGAGCTGACTGCAGATAACTGGGCGCGACGAAACGTACACTGTGCTGTGCATGGACCTGGCAGAGCACACATCTTCCCAAGCACTGAGAAGAACAGGGTAAGACCCAGTTCTGCAACTCATCTTCTGGTGGGCTACCACTTTGAGATCACAGCAGCAACATGCTGCTCCTTACTATGTAATGATTTAATCTGAGATTACTCCTCTAGGTCAAAAATAGTTAATGCTTATCCAAACCCCCGCATTTCTGGAGAAGAAAACACCCTGAGAGAGCACCTTCTTAAATAAACTAAGGAACGGAGCTCACTCTCATAAAAACTGCTGAAAGCAATTATTTGACCTGAGTTCCCAGATTCTTGGGGATCCACAGCTGCTTCTGAGGGTCCTGGGAAGGCAACTACACAAAGAAGGCCTACTGGCCTGACTTCAAGTATGTTTATGCACACCATATAAGAATTCCCACTATTACAGGAAATTTTTACAGGATCCACAAATCCTATTCGAAAACCACAGATTTAAAACATATCCTCCAGTCAACAAGAGTTTTACTCTTCAATATACCCAGGCAGTTTCTCAAGATCTTTTTTCTCAGCCTGTTCACTTCCTTTGGCCACAGATTTCTTGCTAGCCTGCTTGCCAAAAGGGAAGATATTTTGTACAATCCATACCATCATCATTACAAGACAAAACTGATAGATATTAATTGTGGGCAGTAACTATGGGATGCAGTCTACTCACCGTGGACATTCCACTCCCCTCCCAGCACACTCTAGTCACAGCAAAAGGAGGAAGAAAAAAAATTCTACATGAGCAAAGTTGAAAGTGTAATGAAGAAATAAGGTAACACTTACGGTCAAGTCCATTGATGTATCTCATTGTAATTTCACAGTGCCCCCAAACCGCACTGACTATGGGGTAAAGTTTTTTCCCTTTCAGTCCCCTGAAGGCCACTCCAAGATACTGTCCATCTACCATGAAGCTAAGCGTCCCTTCATCCATATCCAAAACCACCAGTAAGGAGTCTGGGAGTACAAAAGACTCATCTGGTTCCAAAAACACAGGATACGTGACCCCAGGCTGGTTTTTACAATTGTGGTAGAGTTTGTTGCGCCCCAGATCCCAGCCCCACGATTCACTGTTGCTACCAACCAACGACGTGTATCCCACCGAGTGCAGCGGAGCTTCGGCCGTGGAGACACCCACCACAGCATGAGTTCCTCGTTGCCGCGTGGGCCAGTGGATTTGCCAGACATGCAGGCCTCTCGTGTAGCCAACTTTGCCCCGGATGCAATCTGTGCTTTGGGCAACTGGGTGTCTATGAAAAGTGAGTTTATCATCTTCCTTTACAAATATATTTAAGGAGCGATCTTCATTGTTCCAAGCATGTTTATACTGGACCTCCAGCTTGGCGGGGGGCATATCCAACAGCATGTCCAGTCGCGCCGGCTTGCAAAAATCCGGGCCTCTCAGCTCTCGTTTAACAGGTCTATAAGGGGGCTCCCTCACATCCACAGACTTTATGCTCCCTGAGATTTTCTGGCCCATTGCTTGGCTGCAGATTTACAAAGGAGAAGGAAAAGTTGACTTTGGCCCAACGTTACCTCATGAAAGCACTTCTACACTGAGCCAGTGACCTGACAAGCTGACTGGATTTACTTGTCCTGTTTGGAGCTTTTTAGCAGCAATGTTTTCAGAGAAAAAATGCTCCTGAAAAAAAGCAGAAAGTTTCCAGTTAGTTTAAGAAAGCCAACAGAAAACCCACAGCATATTTTTAAAGAACAACTTCTCATCCCTAGTAGTTATTTGAAACACCAAAGCTGACAATTCACCACTTTTTGTTCAGTATCCTACAGTGCAAACCAGCCTGCCAGCAGGATACTGAGCCCACCAGCGTACAGAGTGCAGACAGTCATTTCCTCCAATTCATAATAGGATGCAGACATTCCCCACCTTCTTCTGCCCTTCCACCTATTTTGTCTGGCCAAGTTCACAGCGGTCCTCAAGAAGGCGTACGCTATTCCCCAGCAACAGTGATAAACTTTATGTTCAGCAGTAGCTTCACTTTCACTTACACTTTTGTTTCATAGTCTTAGGAATATGCACGATGTCAGAATCTCCTTTTATTTCTAGCTGTTCTCTTCCCTGGGCCCTAGCAACAGAGGGTTCAGCTTTTCTGTCATTATTCAAGCACACAAAAGCAAATGACTGCAAAATTTAAATGTTTCCTTTTAACATACCCCGTCCTTAAAAGAAAAAACAAAAATTCATCAAGCTTCAGTTTTTTATAAAGGAGCTTAAAAAAAAAAAAGATGGAATGAGCAAAGAACAGCCATGGAAGGACAAATGAAGAATGGCACTTTCAGTTCTTTGGCAGACTTTTCTAGTGGGCAGCTACTACAACTGCGTATGTTCTTCATAATACTGAACAGTAGGCTAACCCACATTTTCTGTATTTTGGTATTAGGCTGATGAGAAGGACTGGAACACAGTAAGATACACTAAGGGGAATACACGATTTTGAAATGTATTGTTTGTGTGCTTCCGTAGACAAACATGGTAATTTAACTGTAAGGGGTCAAAAGCACCCAGGAAAGAATCTTTGCAGTCTGGATAAGTTAGATTACCTGAGCTTTAAAATGTGAATCAGAGTGCAAAGGGAAGCCAAGAACCTCTAAAAGTACTAAAGGAATAAAAATGAGGACAAAGTGCTATAAAATCAAGTAGATGGTTGACATGGGATCAAATTAAAAAGTACCTGCACCAGCAGACATCTTCTGCCTTCTAGCAAAATAAGTGCCAAGCCAGGAATGCTCAAATATAGATGAGTAGACCTGCTCTTTTTTTACTGACAGAGTGATGAAGTGTTTCAAGAAGCAGCAAAAATCACCAGACTCTCAAAAGCCCAGGTGACAGCTGGTTTTCATAAAACACCCAACAGCAGACAGGGGCATAAATGTCTTGCAGGATTTTACTTGGTAAGCCACAAGTCTGTGTTCTTCCTTTTAAAGAACTTCTACCTCAAATATACTGTCTCATTTCAAAGATCTTTTCTGAAAGAAGATGAGTAAGAAACATGTACTCACGATGGAAGGAAATAAAAAGAGAAGTCTAGGAAAAGAACACCTGTAAAATTTACCATTCAACCATGTTTTAGAAGTGAATTAAGTCCTTATATTATTTACCATGGCAAATACCATGTAAATAGTTTTCTGCATGTATTAAATACAGAAATGAGACAACACCTGCATTATGCGAGTTTCCTTTCCAAAAAAAGAAAGTGAAAAGTCGATTTTCAAATCCATGACAGTTAAGTCACTGTATAAAAAAATAATATTTTCCAGTAGCTGGTCCCACATTGCTATGCGCACACCTGAGCATGGAACAAACACCTCTATGAACCTAATTTTAATCTTTAAAAATCAAAACTAAACATCAGCCCCTAAGCCCCCTTGTATTATGCTTGCACAAGGATTCAGAACAATTCACAGGAGTTCCCCACATGAGATCATCTTGAACATCCTCCTTCCTTCCTCCCAAACCATGTAAGAGGAATTTAAAAGTTTAAACAGTAATTAAATTTAAATTGACACTTGCCATTTCCACTACTGCAGAAGCACTCATGGGTTGTTTCAAAGGTACAATGGCAAATTTGGCCCACCAAAGCAAGCTCAGTACTTGACGCCACACTAATAATCCGGGGGGAAATGGCATAGTGACGCTAATATACACATATGGAAGCAGTAGAGAGTAAATGTCATCAGGTAAGCAAGCTTTTCTAAGAGGACACATGCTCAGGGATTGGGTAGTTCCTTTGAAAAAGGTGTGTGATTATTTGAGCTTGAAAGAAGGATATGAAAAGGGAAAATGTCAGATGTTCAAAGGGAAACTCAGTGATTTCTGCATGTGATTTAGCTCTACATGCCTTTGAAAATTTCCTCTTTAAAGCACAAGACAATTGCCACATTCCTGCCCGGGTGCTATGGGGAGACAGCCGGGGAAGTCCTCAGTGCATCTTCCTGTATCACTTCCTGATCACATGAGAAACTAAACTTGGCACCGATGTTTACCTGGCAAATCACCAAGAGATTATAAACACTAAAGTGACTCACTTGGCAAGCCACAGACATTCTTCCTAATGTGCCCTAAACTGTAACAGAAATAGGCTGCTAATAGATAGATAGGTAATCCAGAGGAATAAAATGCATCATTTTAAGTACCTTGATACACACACAGCTGTGCTTTTACTCTGGGATGCGCTCAGTACACACTTCAGTTTGAAACGCTATTTTACAATATTAAGTCTTTCTTCATACACAGACATTACCACTTCATTTATTACATAATGTCACATTTTGCCAAATTGCTTTGTATGGACATAGGACTGAACAACTTTAAAAATCTTGCAGTTACTAATGCATTCAATATGCAGCAGTTCCTAAACAGCAGTACAGCTCAAAACCTACTTTTCATCAAATAATTTCTCCCACCCTCCATATTATACTCTCTTTCATCCTAGTTCTATGTAGCTGGTAGTTGTTCTGAGCTTCTACTAGAAGGCCAACTACAACCATACTTATCTCATTCAAGTATCAGTGGACTTGAACAAGTAAAGGGGGCGGGGGGGATCAACATTTAATAATTTGTACTGGTAGAGCAATAAAAGTGTAACCCTGTGCTGTCACCTAAGAGCTCTGATTGCTACTACTTAGTAGTAGCTGACATGAAAAATTCACATGAGGAGGCAGTGAGGGGTTGCAACACACGCCTCGGGCTCGCAACCCATGCAGCATTAACGTGAGCTCCACAGGGAGCCACTCACGCACAAAGTCCTCCTGGCAGCTCCCAACCTCCAGTTGGCTGCTTGCAGGCGCAACCCGTCTCAAAGCCAAGCTCATCTATTCTCTTTTTTTTTTCTGCATGCTGTCCATGTACACCAAGCAGACGGCAGAGACCCACGCTGAGGTGAGCACCGGCAGCAGAGGCACCACCTCGTCCTTCACCCCGTCAGGAGCCGGTACTGGAGGAGCGCAGCTTACCAGGGCCCATCTCCACGGGCAGACAGCCCCTCCCGGCTTCCACCGGTAACATCACACTGCCAGCACAGAAGCCTCGGAACCGTCCCACTCACACCATCACTGTCAGGATCTCCAGGCAGCTCCTCCCCACCGAGGCGTGCGATGGCGGCAGCTGGGGCTGTGGGAAGGCACGGCGCGGTGCTCGGGCGGCCAGCGGGGCCACTACCAATTCAGCGGGCAACAGGCCCCGGCCTGGCTGCAGGACTGGACGGCTGCCCCACACAGCATCGGTAAAAGCTGTGGGTTGACCTGAAAGGACAGGAGATAATTCTTGTCAGATTATGTGCTATTCAAGCCATATACAGAAATATTTCTTTGTAAAACCTTCTTATCTTCTGAATTAATGGAAACTTGCCACAGCACTGTCATTCAACTGCTGTGACTTTTTGTAATCTTATACTACTTAGAGAAACTTAGATTTCCTTGCCTGTATCTTTTCACTAGACGTAAAATATTCTGAAATTAAGACAACGTGCATTTTCACTGTATAGTTTTGCTTTTAAGGTTTTCCCAAAGCTTTCCTCTTCCAGTAATTTCAAACCACTACAAGAGTTAGGAAATAAGAAAATATTTCCATCTGGCTTAATATATGACCTTGCTGTTAAACCTGTTTAGTGACCACAACTGAAACACTACATTTCATCTGTTATCCCTGTGATAAAAGATACTTTGTGGAAAATAAAGTACTATTTTTATGAGAAGAGAAGAACCACCACATTAGTACACTCCTTCAACAACGGAAAAATCTCTCTTAAGACAACTGTTAGTTTTTGCAACTTAAATTGTTTCTGTCTCAGTTGCACATTCATGCCACACTTTGTCAGGATATGATGATTAGATTAAACATACTGTACAAGAACAAGCCAACTCCAAACAGGAAAACTGTGTCAACGTCGCTTAGCAGTGTCCTCATGCAGACTGCCAAAATATTTCGGGAAATTATTCACAATAAAACCACAAATTATATTTACCAGAGAAAGGCTTGCTGGGACATCACTTTGCTGTAATTAAATAGGGTGTGTTTTTTAACAATGCAGTATGTTGGCATCAGTAGACCATAACTGCTGATAAAAGAAACATGCTTTCTGCAAAGTCAGCTTTCAGCCTTCATAGCTGTATTTCCCTCTGGATTATGAACTAGAGGTGCAGAAAACTTGAAAAACACGCACAAGAAATGACACCACATAAATGCAAATCAAAACTACAGTAAGAATGTCCTAAGGCTTAGGTGAATTCTGCTAAATTGACACATACCAAAAAAGTGAGAAACACCTAGGTGAGTCCCAACTAACAATACTAGTTGGTTAAACTGCCTGTCAGAAAAAACAAGGAAGGTAATCCCTCTATCAGCCTTTTAAACTTTTACACAGCAGTTCCCACTCTTTTTGCTACTGACCCTCATGGTTTCCTTCCTGCAGCCAGACCTCACTTCCACCTCCCCTGCCCACCTGGGCTTTGTCACCAGCAAGCAAGGACTCCTGAACACTAAGAGAGTTGCAACAGGAGACTCTGAACCAAGACCTCTTCTCTGTGGGCACCAAAATTGTTTGCTCCTCAGATGCCTGAACAGAACCGATACGCTAGGCGTTTGAGTAGTCTGAATCTAACCCTGGTACTAATGTCTTTACAGCAGGAATACAAATCATGGAACAGTTTGGGTTGGAAGGCACCTTAAAGTTCACCCAGTCCCAACACCCCTGGCATGGGCAGGGACACCTTCCCCCAGCCCAGGGTGCTCCCAGCCCCGTCCAACCTGGCCTTGAACCCTTCCAGGGAGGGGGCAGCCACAGCTTCTCTGGGAACCTTGTGCCAGCGCCTCACCACCCTCACAGGGAAGAATTTCTGCCTTAGATCTAATCTAGATCTGCCCTCTTTCAGTTTAAAACTGTTACCCCACATCCTATCCCCACACCCCCTGATCAAGAGTCCCTCCCCACCTTTCCTGTCCCCCCTTTAAGCCCTGGGAGGCCGCTCTAAGGTCTCCCCGGAGCCTTCTCTTCTCCAGGCTGAACCCCCCCAACTCTCTCAGCCCGGCCTCCCAGGGGAGCTGCTCCAGCCCCCCCAGCATCTTCTTGGCCTCCTCTGGCCCCGCTCGAGCAGCTCCGTGTCCTTCTGCTGTTGGGGCCCCAGAGCTGGCCCCAGCACTGCAGGGGGGTCTCCCCAGAGCGGAGCAGAGGGGGAGAATTCCCTCCCTGGCCCTGCTGCCCCCCCTGCTCTGGGTGCAACCCAGCACATGGGTGGTTTCTGGGCTGGGAGCGCACATTGCTGGCTCACAGTCAGTTTTCCATCCACTAACACCCCCAAGTCCTTCTCCTTGGGGCTGCTCTCCACCCACTCCTCACCCAGCCTGGGTTTGTGCTTGGGATTGCCCTGACACAAGGGCAGGACCTTGCCCTTGGCCTTGTTGAACTCCATGAGGTTTGCCAGGGCCCATCTCTCCAGCCTGTCCAAGTCCCTCTGGATGCCATCCCTGCCCTCCAGTATGTGAACCTGCTGAGGGTGCATCAATCCCACTGTCCATGTTGTTGACAAAGATGTTAAACAGTGCTGGGACCAACACCAACCCCTGAGGAATGTCACTCATCACTGCTCTTCACTGAGATACTGAGCCACTGACCACAACAGCTGACCACAAAAAAGAAGCAAAACACCAGCTCTGCTGTGCTGGGCAAGTTGATGAAGAAGGTTTTATAAATTCAAGAACAAGGACTTTTACCTCCACCCAGACATGTAAAGGCATGAGGCCCAGCATCTATCAACTGTGTTCCCAGTGCGCAAACAGCTACATAACCATGACAACACTGTTTTGAGGGTGACAATTAATTAAGCACACTTTTGGCACCCTAAAAAAATTGGCCAGCTTGGATTCAACTATAGATCCTGGTATCCAACATTGTTGATTTATTGCCCAGTTTGAACAGTGTTGGCTTCCCCTGTCAAACTGGGAATATACAGTAACAATCCGACTAGCCAAAAATGCTTGGCTACTCTTAACTATCTGGTGCTACAGATAAAATTTTATGCTGCATGCACACTTAGCAAATGACATTTAACATGTGGGATGAACAATGTAGCAGTAAATCATGACTTCTTCAGTTCCTGAAAGGAATGCAGATCCTGAAAATCCCAAGGACATTCCTCCGTAAAGAGTAACATGTTTTGTAATGTTACAAAAATGTAATTGTTTCAAAATTTAAGACAAGCTTGTTATTAACACAGACTGTGCATTTAGCTGCTTGGAATTAGAATAATGTGAAATACCACACCATCTGTACCACCAGAGTTAGAAGCAGTTTAGTCATATGATGAAGAATTCAGAAAGAATCTTGAGTAGCTATGAATACAGCGGAATGTATATTTTTAAATACTTCCATCTACTGTACTTTGAAACTAAGCTGATTTTATGTTTTGGGTTGGTTTTATGCCTCACGTCTCTCTGGTACTGAAAGTCAGTTTTAGAGGCAAATGTTTATATTCTGAAGATACATGAAAGATAACAAAAACTCACTTCAATTCTGTAAACAGGTTTTTTGCATAATGTCTTCTCAGTTAGAATACAGCAATGTAATTTGAAAAACAAACAGTAACATAATACAAGAAAAATTACTTTTTTTAACTATGCAAGTACTTTTAAGACAGCAACATTTCAATTCTAAAGTTACTGAAAGGAAACATTTACTTTTTTTTTTTTCAGGGTATTTAACAGGAATACCTATGTGATTCCACAATTACCATAAACTTACAGATGTTCAAACCACTACCTCCCTTCTACCACCTCTTCCTATTCATTCTTCCCTTTTGTCTTGCAGCCACCTCTGCATTCAAATGGTCTTGGTGATGGGCCTGTCTCAGAAAACTAAAGTAGGCAAAACCTAGTATTTTATTTTGCCACGTTATTTCCAGGTAGATAAGCCCTCTGATCTGGCACATCAGACAATCATGTAAATGCTTACTCTGGCATAAAGGAAGAGGCAGTGCGGGGGCAGCAATAGAGAGTGGAAAGGCAGAACTATTTAGGCAGCAGCCCAAACCATGGAGCAACTTTCCATAGTCACTTCAAGCTGCCCTAAGTGGCACAGCTGAACTTCATACCTAAATTCAGTGCAGCCACGAGCTGCTTACATCTTCCTCACCCTTCTAGCACAAAATCATGCATCTTTCATCCTTCTGCCACCCTTCTGTTACAGTGAATACCTTCCTGTCTTTCCTGAATGGCTGATGTAGCCATTTTGAATATTCAAGCGTCAGGGTTATATTAAAAGAGCAAATTAACACACAAAAGAGGCTTAACGCTAAATTTGAGAATTATGTTTTCAGTTCTGCTTTGCATTTTACAGTATTATTTGCCATTCTACATTTCTACTCAGCCATGCTTCACCAAGTACGTAATACCAATAGGTGTCAGACCACGTGAGATTTAAAGCCCAAGGAATAATTAAGTTTTAATGCTCCAATTTCTCTCCAGTCATTACTACTTTTCACCAGCATAATACTTTTTCAGACAATTATTTTACATTTTAACTCTACAGCTTTGTAGAGGATCAATACCCTTACAGCTTCAATTTCAAAAGCAGAACATCCATTAAACAATGACCTCGGATGTGGCTGAATGACTTCCCACTACCTCTCTTCTGCTGCAATTCCTTTTGCTGTAATGTACAATGGAACCAGGTGGCCTTTAAAATGAAAGAAAAGTTACAAAGCCATAGATGAGAAAAAGACTCCTGGAAAGCATCGTTCTTCAGCCTAGGCAGCAGGAAATCCCCGGAGATGTGCCAGAGATGATCCCCAAGGGGACTAAGGGAAGGTCCAAAGATTGTAGAAAGCAAGACAGAGGAGAGTTCCTCTAGCTTGACACAACTGTTCACCACACCTTTATTGCAACTGCAGAAACTGCAGTAACATGCTCTAGTGAACATCTGGCCCCTTAGCTCAAGCTTCAGTCCTGGTATATTATGCGTGCCAACATTTTCCAAGCCTGGTGAGTCTTTCTAAGTCATGACTGAACTTAGGTCTACAACTGGTTTTCTAGGGGCACTACCATGATGAGAATGGGGGTAAGTATGAACACGCATTAATAGCAGCTCTGTAGCCTTCTACAGCATCACAAGGCTGTTGTAGACTTAGACGCTACAAGAGATGGCTCTGCTCTCACAGTGCCTGTCTGTATGTTTTGCAGTGGATGACTCTAGTGCTTAGCCTCTGTACCATTTATAAAAAGACATTCACTAACAGCTTAAGATTTGCAATGCTCCTGGAATGGCCAGGATACTTTGAGGTCTTCTTTTGCTCCTAAGCCTTACTTTGTTTAACTCTCACTTGAATTGACACGGCAGCATACAGACAATACCTGTCAGATGCTCACAGTCAGTGGGCCAGAAGCAAACTCATCAGATGCTCCAGCTGAAGCAGCCCACTAGAGGAAGTTCCTGCTCTAACTGGGATGACTTTCATACTTCAAACAGTGCTGCCAGACTCCAGTGACAAAAACATACTGTGCCTCCAGCTTAACACAACAGACAAGAGTTGAAGATATTCTTCCCTCTAGAGTGAGTTGAACAGAGCGATGCAGAAGAGATGACCCAAAGGGCTGACTTGGACAGACCACAGGTGATCTGTTGTAGGGAAGCCACCACCGCACACAGGGCTCAGGCCCCTTTCCCCCACTCAGGATTGCCTTGGGAGAGGGGGAGGGCAGGGTTGGAGAGAACCCAGCCATTGTACTTGCACAAACATGTACGAGACGAATACATGAGAACAAGTTTGGTCCTGAACAAAAGCATATTCTTTTGTTTAATAGGAAAATAGGCTTACACAATCACACCATCTGCATCCCTCCTAACTCCTCCCCCTTAACTATTCCAGTCAATAGTTACCATCAGCCAAATGTGACAGAACAGCAGCAGTCTCAGAGATAACTATGTTCCTACAGGAGAGGTAGCCAGGGAGAGGAGAGACCGCTTGGAAGTGACCACACGGAAGAGCAAGCTGGGCTGTGAGTTCACATCTTGACAAAGAACCCAGAAGAGGACGAGCTCACTTCAAAGCTGTAACTGCAGGCAAAGTGTCCTAAAGATTTTACAAGTCAGCCACAAGACAGGAATCCAGGAAGCAGCACTTCGTCAGTCCTGCAGTTTCTGAAGTGACTTCTTTTAAAGAACAGAAATTAAGTAAACACACTTTACATATGTTAAGGAAGCATGATCACCAACTCAGATTGCGCAAAATGATTTTGTATTTCCCAGGTGAGGTGACAAGTGAAGTTACATACAGCTTTTGAGTGCTAACAAAGAGACAAACCAACCTCCAGATAAATAAATAAATGTTTTCTAAAAAAACCCTCACATTTTTTAAGTGACAGCAATTGATTTCCTCTATCTTAAGCACATGCCTCTGCTAAAGCCCATCTGTCAGTAGAGAACAATTGCACAGACAAATGGGGCTGACTGAGAAAGTTATATCATAGAAACAAACTGCCTGAGCTCTAAGCAACAAAATTGATTTTCCTTATGCACATAAAACTTCTTCCATTTCACAGAATAGTATTTTCATTTATGTTTGCTATTAATTTAAGAAATAGGGCACTTAACAATGCAGGAGAGGCTGGGAAAGGCCACAGGGCTTTAAGGAGTTAAAGATTTACAGCCAGTTATGTCCCCATGTGAAGAGCCTGCACTCCTCCTGAAGACACAAGGGCTTGGTGAGAACACATGATGGGTCTGGGTCTCACAATGGTGAAGGTTACATGGCATGTTATTTTCTTTCTGTATCTTTCACTGTTCTAGAGCCAGATGAAGTGGAAAAGCTGCCTTTTCAAACAAACACTGCTCTACAGAAAAAACCATCCCAGACTGTTTCCAAAGTTAAAATCAGAGAGGCCTCCAACTAGGAAAAGCCATAGTGAAAGGACTTGCTACTCTGAGTAGCATCTACATCTCTTTACTACTGACCTAACAGCGTACATCCTAGAAGAACTGCATGTTAAAAGTGACAACAACTCCAGGTATTTCTGGCCACAGGAAAGTACTTCAAAAACACACAGTAGACTTGCTAATAGAGGTATGGGTAAAGATAAATCAGCTTTGTTCCCACCTACAGGAGTCTCAGCACAGACTATGATCTATAAACTCAAATGCAAGGTCTGTACTTCCCAAAGTAACTTCCCACTTCAGTTCCTACTGCTAAGCAGCTCTCTACAGAGAATTTTCTTTCAAGTGACATTCTATTTGTAACAATTAATTACTAATTACATTTCATTCTTCAATGCATTGGTGGAAAAGAGAAAAAAAATTATTTGGAATAAATTGTACCAGGATGCAAGCTTTTATAGGAAAAAAAAGATATTAGTACTCAAGTTCTAGGTGTAGCATTACTGAAATAAAATAACTAGCATCACATTCTGGAAGTCTTGTGAAAGCTATACAAAAATGATCATGGTCCAATTAATCTTGCACAAAAAAAAAAAAAAAATCCCGTATTTTATATTATTGCAAAGAATCTTCAAGATGTCATCTAAATTTGCCAGACACTGATTCTCCAGTAAGTCAGGCAGGCCCCTGCTTTGCCCTGGAGAAAAATATGCTCAGTCTAAATTTGGATCAGCAGCACTATACACAGAGAAAGCACATCAGTAAATACAAACTGAGCAAAATCAACAAGTGTAATATTTAAAAAAAAAAAAAAAAAAAAAATGTTCAGAGCTTAAGAACAGGCTGTTAAGGCTCATGCAGCTGGCCTGGCACTGCTGGAAAGAAAAAGATCATGGAAGCACACTCAACCACCACCTTTCATTAGGCAGAAGATACTCTGTTCAATCCTAGTCTAGATTCACCAGTAATTATCAAAACATGTCATCACTTTTGATTAATACAGTATAATCAAGAAGAGGAGAAAAGGTAGAAGTACTGTCAGGGTCCTCTCTGAAATTCATGTGAGAAAGAAAAAAAAACACTTATAAACACAGCTCCCAACTTATGAAGCTACTGCATGGATTTAATGACAATCTGCGTGAGACACTGCGACTTCCAATACTGCAGAAATACTTGTATTTACCCAGAAATACTGTTCAAAATAACCTGTGGCCATGTACCAGTGGAACTGAGGGCATACTGCTGCTTGGAGGGCAAACCAGAACCAGACTAGAAGACCTATAATTTGTAAATCAACAATTTACTGGGCCAGCAGCTGAAAACATGAGAGATGAGCCACACAGAGCTCCGGGCTACCACAATACCCAGAAGTCGACCCTTTTTTGTGCTGTAGTAGTTACTACTGGGGGAGTTCCCTAGTACCATCGGGGTCTGCAAGATACACGGAAACTGTTTCTGAGGCCATTTTCTGTGCTTTGAAAAATATAGAATACTATAATATAACCACCATCCTTACTGGAGAGGGAGAAGACATCCTCAAGGAAAGCAAACAGAGAGATGGACAGGAACCCTGTGCTACCATCTAACTTCCCTATCTAACATCCCTGTCCCTATTCCCTATCTGATGACACACACTGTGGTGATAAAGCCTTTGAGTAGGAAAGAGGTTACTGGGTAAAGACATTGGTGGTTTCCAATTAGGAAATTTATTTATATTCTGAAGCGGTCCCTGAGAGCAATTCCCTTGCTTGGGAGCCACTGCCTTAAAATGGCAGTCAGAAGAACACAAGAGCAGCCACCTGCCTGGTGCATGTAGGAGGAAAAATACTTGGTGAACTGTGCCACAGCTGCAACCAACACAGACACCCAAGAGCAATGAGAAAACGCACCTTAAAGTGATATAATTGGAACACGGCACACAGCATGCTTGGACAAAGAATGTGTAAAATCCTCTCAGTCACTGCTTTAGCCAGGCTCTACCATAGATACACCAGCTACCCCGCTCAGGTAGCAGAGGATGGCACTTGGAGCTAACCTTGCACTACAAAACACAGCTCTGAAGCAGAGTAAAAGGTGAAGGGAGAAGTGGGCATGCTCTTCTCTGTTGATGAAGGATTCATAGTGAACTAAGCAGGAGGAAGCTTTCAATACTAATAAAAGATAAGGTAGTCAGACTCCGTGCAACTGTACTGTGAAGAAATCACCATGATTTATGACTTCTGCCTAGATCCAGTTGCAGAGAGGAAAAAAACCCAACCATGTGTGTGCCTCTCATACTAAGTATACACCATCTCATGTCTGTGCAAGACACAGGAGCAACCAAGGCTGCCTGCTTTACACACACAAAATATTAAAGGAACCGATTCCTAAGGCAATGGGAAAACACTACATAGGAGAACTTCCAAGTCACAAATTCTGCTCATTTAAACCAAGCTGCTTCATCAGGTTAACTGAAGGAATTAAGAAAGCAGCTGGAGAAGAACACATTCACCAACCAGTCTCTAGCTATTCCTGATCTTGGGTTACTTTTTCTGGGTGCAAGCTCCACTGCTGGCACAGTACAATCTGTCACCGGCCATTACACTGATTACCATCCATTAGTTTTGTGAAGTACAGGTGTGAAATTTAATCCTATTTTTGCTATTTATTTACAAGCTATTCATATACTGGATATGAACCAACTATATAAGGCTTCATGTTAACAGCAGTGTAGCTGAATATTAGTCACACGTTAAAAATGAGCAATGGAAGTAATAATTCATAAAAAATTGTTTACTGAATTTTTGTTTGGTAAGGCAAGCAGAACAGAAGCTTACACTATTTAAAAATACAACTAATTGCTATACAGTTGGGAAACAGGTAAGAATCCATGAGAATGACAAGATTTAAGTATCAGTCCCATAAATATAAAATTAAATTAAAAAGTCATTCTAGAAAACACTGAGATCAGAGTTGGGCCTCTTACAAACAACAATCTTTCTTCCCTGCTACTAAGGCAGAGTGATTAAAATGAAAGATAATCCCCTTTGCTTCAAACACTAATTATTACATGTATTAAAAATTTCTTCTTGCACCATAAGAGACCTAAACTCAAGAACTGAATTTTACCAAGACCATCAACCCACACATCTTTGCTGTAATACAGTAACTGTTTGAATTTTCCCTTACAATTATATTTATACAATAGACTAGCAGGCTCAGCTTTGATTTCAGCACAGCACATTTCTTACCACTTAGGAAACCAAACGCAGAACAGCTGTGGAAGCAAAGCCCACTATATGCAAATAATCAGATCAAAAAAAGTACAAGCGGAAAATCCCTTGTGAAGATCACTTCAGTGGGAACTCTGTGATGAAAGTTTTATTAAAATGCCAGTTATGCCTTGGTGTAAGGATATCGAGAGGAAGCATCCCCCACACATTTTTCACAATGGGTGTAAAGAGATGCCTGCTCCGCACAGTTTCGATGCCTGCATGAGTTCAGTGCCCAAGCTGTCTGCACTGCCAGCAGCTCTCCAGAGGAACTGAGCAGCTTGCTACCCTCGCCACTATGTTTCCTGCATTGCTAATTCAGATATCTAAACTCAAATATCAGAATTAGGCAGTCATTTTCCTACTCTTTCCAACAACCAAAATGAAAACACTTCTGCATTAATTCACTATCTTCATCCACTTGCAGAAGCAAACAGTATGTAAGGCCTCCGCACACTGGAATTATGTTACACCAACAATCAACCAATCTATCACAGCAAGCTCTAGCGAAAGGGAAAGAGAAGTAGTCTCCCCTCATCTGCCTGCACACCAGGCAGCATTCACTACTAAGTCACATTTCTGCCCAACCTGGCATAGCTCCCCCAAATTCCAAACTATTTGACCACAGGGAAAACATAAAATCTAAAAATACAGGGAGAGAGTTGGCTTCTGTATTCATTAAGACTTGCTGCTCCAACGTCCTCTATTCGCAGGATGTGGATGGAGTACAGCAGTAAAAGCTAGCTCATCAGTCTCTCTCACCTCCCTGGAGTGTTGATACATTTCAGCTTGAATTTCCCTTTGGAGTCTTCTTCCAGCAGTCAAACTGTAATGGCCTGGCATGTATGGATTTTTTTTTTTCTTTTGCACTACCATTCAACATTGCTACAAAGAGGTTTATATGAGTAAAAATAAATTGTTGATTAATCTTCTTATAGGGTTTAAGAGTAGGAAATGCAAGCCAATTATCAATGCTGTAGGTAGCTACTGAAAAAAAAAAAAAAAAAAAAAACAACCTGCAAACTGAAAGACCACTGAATCCCCAGACACGCATTCGAGGCAGCAGCCTCACGCACCTTCTCCCATCCCACTGCAGCGTATGGAGGTGAGGGCAGGTGTGTTAGCATGTCAGTGCTGGCTCTCCCAAGAATCTGAGCATCACAGAAGCATCTTGCAGCAACTCTGTTCCATTTGTGCACCCTGCCTACGAAGTCTACTTTTGCTCCCCGTTCCATTTTTAAATCCTGACAAATACTTGGGCTTAATCCCTTTCACAAATTAATCACCTTTTCTCCAGGTGCGCCTCCAAGAACTTGTGATGTTGAATATGTTCCTCTCCTTTCCTCCTCCCTCTATGTCCGTGCTTCAGTACACGGCCACCAGGAGAGTGACTGCACAGGCGAGCCTCTCTTCCGTCTGTCCACCCACACGTTTTGCTTCAAATACAATTAATACGAACGTTAAGAAACTTCAGAACAAGCAGTACATATAGCAGGTCTCATGCTCATGCTTGTTTAATATACCTTGTTATATTTAAACCTCAAAGGATAAAATATGATACAAGTTGTAACAAATACTTCCTGAGCACATTCTCACATCTTTGGTAGGTGATTATTGCACTGCATCTCAGTCTAAACAGACTATCAATGAAATATGTTTCTAGACTACTGGAAACAGTTACGTCAGTACTGACCAAAGTACAAAAGAACTTCTTTATTTTATGTTTTAATCATTTTAAATAATCAGCAGCCTTAATGCATTATTTGCCTTTGAATACTAAAGATGATAGAAAACACCTCCTTTTTATCTTGCAACATCAAAACCAAAGGACTATATAAATATTTAGTGAATGATCAGTACGCTCTGAATTAGAAGTGAGAATATCACAGTGAGTATTACCCAAATGTTAACAGCAGAGAACAACAACACTGAAATACAGGGACACACTCGATCACTGGCACAAACCAGGTGTAATACCAATATGCGGCAACGCAGTCAAAATGAGGTCAGGATGGCAATGTTCGCCAACTTTCATACACTTTGATGTGTCATCATCTTTAGTTCAAACCACTTAGCTCTGGGGAGACCCCCCTGCAGTGCTGGGGCCAGCTCTGGGGCCCCCAACAGCAGAAGGACACGGAGCTGCTCGAGCGGGGCCAGAGGAGGCCACGAAGATGCTGGGGGGGTTGGAGCAGCTCCCCTGGGAGGCCGGGCTGAGAGAGTTGGGGGGTTCAGCCTGGAGAAGAGAAGGCTCTGGGGAGACCTTAGAGCGGCCTCCCAGGGCTTAAAGGGGGGACAGGAAAGGTGGGGAGGGACTCCTGATCTAGGGATAGCATGAGAGGTAGGAAGAAATTCTTCCCTGTGCGGGTGGTGAGGCGCTGGCCCAGGGTGCCCAGAGCAGCTGTGGCTGCCCCCTCCCTGGAAGGGTTCAAGGCCAGGTTGGACGGGGCTGGGAGCCCCCTGGGCTGGGGGAAGGGGGCCCTGCCCGTGGGAGCGGCTTGAGACTAGGTAATGTTTAAGGCCCCTTCCAACTCAGACCATTCTATGATTCTGTCTTCTCTGACATGCTTGACAACAGTTTTCAACAACAGTGGAGAAAACAGAATTTTGGATTCTTTATGCTGCATCATAATTTATGAAAGGAAGACAATACAACACACCTAAAAACTTTTTCCAGGGTCACAGCCCCAAAATAACCACCTAGTTGCTGTGCTCCACAGACTGGGACTTCACTAAAGCATGGGAAGAAACCATCAAAGGTCAGAATTTAATTCATCAACAGTCTCAACACATGCCCAAATAATGACCCTGCCCAAGAGAACTAGTTGGAACTCGAAAATATTCCCAGAGCCTTGAAATAGTTCAGCATGTGCTAGTATCACACACTGAGATTCTCAATTTAAGTCCAAGTAGACTACTGATTAGCTGTGGGGAAAAGACACTCAATTCCCCATCCAAATATGTTCCACAAATCTGAAAAAAATATCTATAAGTACACCTTTTCACAAGTTAAATAAGGATAAACTTTTAAAGATAACCAACTGGAATAGTTAAACTTTAATGGTCTTTTTTTAACCTCAATTAAGTGTCTCAGTCAGAAAAGTAAACAATACAACACAAACAATGCCATAAAGACAGTGTTTCTTTTTTAACTCTTAAATCCCCAGATTAGCTACACTGAATTTTTGGATCATTTTTAACTTGAGCCAACAATTCACATAAATGAAGACATGTACGTATAATTTTGTAGCGTATCCTGTAATGACATCACTGAGCAAGAAATACTAGTATGAACAGATTAATATTTGAGCATGTTTTTAAAGCAACCATTAGCTTCAAAACACTACAATGATTCTGCTGCCAGAAGCACATGACAGCCTTTGGCGAGGAACATAACAGAGCTTATTCTGGAAATGGTGTCTAAAATATTTAACTTGGAAAACAAAGTTTCAAAAGTATCAGTACTGGCCCCTGTATTATTCTGTATGTCCAAGCTACCTTTAAAGTACTTCTCAAAACAAGAAACCTTTTATAATTTAGCTAGTTACAGAATACCTAATGATCCAAATTCAAAATTCCCTTTCCCCAACCCTTAATCCAGCTACTTCCTTGGCTATAAATAGGTTTGACTGCCACAGCGTTTTCTCACCTGTGAAATAATACAAGTTCTTGTTGACAACATTGTGTATTTACCGCTTTATTTTATGTAGCTTCCGTCATAAAGTAATTTCCTTAATTAGGAAATAAGTGGAAGGTTTTGGGGAGTCAGTTCAGCGTTCAAAGACAAAACCAGACAACTTTCTTTCAAGCCATTTTTGTCCTTCCCTAATAGAACTATTTTTCAGAATATTCTTAAAATAAAAAACACAGAGATCATGACTGTGCCTAAAATCACCACTTACATATTTCTGTGGACAGCACATGCTCAGTATGAAATGTACCGCTGACGTACATACTTTGTGCAACAAGGCTTTCCTTTAAAATCATGACCTCCAATATCTAATGAAAAAGACCCTTCTACTGAAGGCAATTTGGTTTTGCACTCATTGAAGAAGAGATGGAGGAGCAGCAATTAAAATTAAATGACAGTTGAGTACCTAAACCTTTCAACAGTTGAGAAAAATCCCACCTTTTTCCATGCCTAAAGTTATGGAAGTGCTCTGGCATAATGCCCCCTTGAAAGAACAATTCTAAATATCCTGATTTTTAACAAAGACTACTGTTTAAAAAAAAAAAAAAAATGGAACCAACATTGCTCAGAATACTAAACATCGCAATCTAATCACAAGAAAAATTGAAAGTCACATGAGGTATGTGCTGCTGCTAGGCATAGCAGGAGCTTGAACGGTCACTCGCTACCAGCCTCACTTTCCCCTCCTCGCCCAGAGCTTTGCTGCATTCAGGTACCAAGGAGAAAAACTACTGAAAAAATGCACTAGCAAAGTGCCCATCAGCAGTCCTTACGGCAGCCCTTCAGAGACAGAGGAGGTGCAGGCTGCCCAGCCCACCCCCGGGAGGCTTCGGCAGACAGAGCCACCGCAGTCCCCAGCCTGGTGAGGTCCCAGGGCACAGACCTGCTCCTGCAGGAGGGAAATCCTCCTTCTTCTGACAAGGCAGCGCAAACACGGTTAATCTTGTGTCTCTCAAAATCCCTTTGCGAGATCTTCTTTGAGAATTGTTAACACAGAAAGGGACAACCCATTCTCACAGAAGACAAGTGCACGCCAGACTCCGGCGATCGTGTCAAATGAGAAAGGCAGTATTAGAACAAACTTTTGGAAACGCACATACTTAAATCAAGAAAGCAAACTCAACTAAAGAGTCTGCTGCAACAGCTCTGAAAGTATTAGTCTGCCATCAGCTCAAAGATGGATTTCATACATTGCTGCACACCAAAGCGTACTTGTCACTTCAGCCTCTGACAAATCCTCAAAAAGTTGTCAAGTCACCTGCGCTCTGCAGTGCAAAACAATAAAACTTGTCAACCGACACCAGTCATTAGCAGGATTGCTGCATGATGTTCAACCCAACGATACACAAAGTAAGCAGAGAAAGGCCAAAAAAATATACAAAATACTGCTCAGCACTGGTCTAAGTTCAAGTGAATTCAGTAGGAACAGATTTAGGTCACAGCTGAGCACCCGTGTTAAGCCTAGGCAGCTCACCTCTTACTAAGGAAGAAAATAGATATAAACCCCCCCTCGTGTGTTTCTTTGCCATGGACAAAGCATAGCACAGTATGTTAAAGTTCTGCATTTCAATTGCTTCACAAATTAGAAGCTGTACTGCATTTACCTCTGAGGCAAAGGTGACATCCATTTAAAAAAGACACCCCCAGAAAAATATAAATATACACACATGTAGATTTAAATAGGCTAGTACCTGTCACTACTCCATTTTTGGTGGAAAAGGAGCCAAAGGAAGGAAAGTAGTGAGCTCTACTCAGCACTCCTGATTGGCAGGCCCAGGCTTTAATAGGGCAGAAGTAGCCAAAATAGAGCCATCAGATTTTAATCAGAGTGCCAGCCAAACAGAACTGCAGTTCTTAGCTCAAAGTCGTGGCACCCTGCGAGCACTGCTCTCTCTTATTCAGCACTGCTCCCAAAACAGAAGCCACGTTTTCTTTCTCCCTTCTTTAATGCATTTTTCCATGCTGCCACCAAGGCTACTGGGGCATACTGTTTGCTTTAAGCTTTGCTTTAAAAACAAGTGTCTTCAGGGCAGGGATTTTTCCCTGATAGGTTGTGAATGCTACCGATTATTCTGTAAGCTTTCCAGACACTAACACCAGAAAAAAAACAAAAACAAAAAAAAAAAAAAAAAACAAAAAACCAAAAAAACAAACCACCACACAAACAAAAAACACCAAAACCAACCCAATTTTATCACCATACAATCTGAAGGGATGCAGGCTATAAAGCAGCACAAGCAGCTGAGGCAACGCAAAGGCATTTCCTGACATCATACCAGACATCACCTTAAAGCAGGATTCAGACAGCACCAACCATCTCAAACACTTTTAACTCTGGAGAGAGCACAGGTCCAATACAGAGCTGTCTTCAAGCAACAGTAGCTTCGACAGTGTAACAAAATAACTTTCTCAAAGGACAACAGTTGATGGTTTGGTATCGGTAAACTCTGGATTCAGCCCTTTCCAAGTGGCACACACTAGTATATTTGAAGGATACGGTCTACCAAATGTGTTACTGACCCATAAGCACCTTTTCAAAGTAAAAAGCAAATAAGCAAAATGCCTCAACCAACCAACGCCCACAAATGACCTCAGCATCAGTTGAGTAAAGTTAAAGTAGTAAGACATAAACTACTCTTCCAGGAAGGGCGTGATGCATTAACATCTTATCCTACAGCAGCACAACCCTACATCAGTTAACAGTTCTCAGCTGCCTAAATTGCATGTTACAAAAATAGCTTAAAGCCATCCCTGAAGGATGTGTGTGCTGCACTGAGTGAGGCAGATTCACTAGCATATACACAATCCCACGAAAAACAGGCATGGGCGAGGCAGCTACCTGATATGGCAAGTCCCAATCCACAACACTAATTTCCAGAATTATTAGCAAATATTTAGCTATACATAGCGACCTTACCTTGAGTTTTAACTTCAAAACTTTGGTTAGCTGATCAATGGGCAGTCTTAAGCATCACCTTCATCACAGAAAACAGATTTATACTGGCTTAATAAACACCTTAAGTCCCCAGGATAACGTGCGCGGCCTCCATCTCTGCTCGCCTCAAGGTGCGTTACAGTATTAACACAGCTCAGCGAGACCACACCAAGTTAGCAGCCTCCATCTGAACAGCTTTGCCAGCACGGAGCCCTGCAGGGCTCGGGCCGGGAGCCCAGGCTGGCTTCCCGGCGGCGTCAGGAAGGTAGGCACCCCACGATACCAGCCTCCGCTCCGCTCCACCATCAGTCTTGCCTTGGCCTTAAGCCAGGATTTATGAAGTCCAGCAACATTTACGTCAAACCTCTACCCTGGGAAACCCGCTAAAAAGAAAACACGTCTAAATTTCCTTTACATGGATATGCTATTAAGAAGAAGAGTGCATTTATCCTCACTAACAAAGGGAGGAAATAGAAGTGAGTATCAAGGCTGCTCTGCATTACCATTATTCAAGCTGGGATTTACCATGCCCAGAAGCACTCTAAAAGCCTCAAACTTGCACTGAAGTGATGTTGCCCTGGCACAAAAAGAATCTAGTAAAGGATGTCAGTCCAGTTAGTAGTGAGTATCCAAGCAGTCTAAATAGAGAAGACAGCTAAAACACAGCGTGGCTTACAGAACCTGAATCTGGTAAAGGCATTCCTCCTTCTACCTTCCTCTTCTTGGCCAAGAAGAATTATGGAGATGAGACATCTGAGTATCTAACACAATGCTGCTAATCACTTTAACTGAGATTTTTTTTTTTTAACATCTCAGAAAACCATGCTTTGCTTTCCTCCTCGATTGCTGTCACTAAGCCTCAAATGTGTAAGCAAAACAGCTCCTCAAAGGAAAAAAAGTCTTCAGCTGTCTGAATTAAAAAAAATCCAACTCAAAGTAACCATCACATGGAGTTCTGAGATATGGCATCCAGTGCCACTGGGAAAATTATTTTCCTTCCTCACAAAAAGAGGACAGTGACCTATATATGGAAGAGGGGCAAACGGTGATTGTGAATGAAAATGAGCCAAAAATAGCTTGCTCAATTTTTCTTAGTACATGGAAAATCCATTACAGAAGTCTACACAGCAACAATGAAGCCTGACAAGTTAATGAGCTGCTGCTTGTGGAGTCACAGGAGAGATGGCCCATCATTCAGAAATTCCTATGCTGCACAAACACAAGTCACAAAGATGACTGTAATTTATGATTCGATGAAAAAACGAAACAAAACAAAAAAATCTCACAGCTCCTGAAAGCTCCTTGCGCAAAGGCAGCACTGCTTTATTACTCCCAAGCCCCACAGCCTGTTGGGCAGGAAGCCTGGTGTTTCAAAGCTGGCTGAAGTGACATTTGCAAAGACAAACAGAAGTCCAGAGAGCACTCTGGTAGGATGGTACCGGCGTGAAGAGAGGGCTCGCTGAGCCTAACAGCGCCAGTATGTGCTTCCAGAGCAACACCCACATGAGGGCCTCAGCAAGGCACCGAGCTGGGAAGTTTTATCATCCTTCTGACGCAGGGAAGTACCAGGCCTCCCTTCAGCCCCGGCAGGGACACTGAGGCACAGGATGGTCATCCAAGGACATCCAGAGTCAGCAGCAAGACACTGAGGCATATTAGCTACCAAGAAAACCAGACTTCCATTATCAAGGCCGGTTATAAAACTTCCGCTTGTCGTTAAGAGAACATACGGTATCTGGCATTACTCTGTCAGCAGCACCAAATAATCTAACGGCAATTTGATATTCACGTCCCCAACGGGCTGCTTTAGTTACAGAAACAACATTAAAAATGTAGCATCCTTTGAGATATGCTGCACACGCCAGGCCAGTTTCAGCCACAAGCATCAAGAGTAACTCTTTGGGGCTGTTTTTTTCCCAGGAGGATAAGCTGTTTTGCAACATGGAGATATCTTATCAGGGATTGCTTCTGTCACCGAAGGCAAACAGAGCACTGTGATGATATCAGGTATGACTTAAGCACCGAAGGGCTGCAGCCAGCGTCAAGCCAGCCAACTGAAGTAGTAGCTGCCCGTCTCTCTATATAGGACGCTGTCCCCCTACAGCAGTCTCCACTCCGAGCCCTAGACACAAAGAAATAAAACCCGATCTGCTGCCAGCATGGACGCTGCCACATCGACCTCCCCCGGCGTTGCTCTTCAGGAGCGGCGGGTACCGGCCCCGGGGCCGGGGGGGCCTGGCCGGGAGCTCCCCCAGCAGCGCCAGCGCAAATTCAGTCAAAGCCTTTCTTTGTTGAAACTCAGGTCTCGCATACAAATTCAGGCTTGACTTGACAAAGATTCAGCTTGCCTCTTGCCCTCGCTGGGAAGATAGTTTAGTATTTCAGATCTGTCTGAGCAGTTGAACTGAGGGCTGGCTTTTACTGCACGAAAAAGCACCGAGGAACCACTGTAAAATACTAGCTTGTGGCAATCATTAGGCAAAAGGTATTGCTTTCACCAGCGCGAAGTCAAATAAACTCAGTTTATAAGAAACGTAAATCTCTAGCTATCTAGCATCTAAAAATAATTATCTTTTAAAGCTCCGTAAACTAATTGCTATTGTAAAACATTTCATTATAAAACCGAAAACGCTTCAGAAGTGATTTTCTCCAAACATCAGCTTGAAAAACAGTTTAAAAAAGAACAACCCCGTCTCTAGGCGCGGTGCAACAGCCCACAGAATTCCCACGAGGGGAAGAGCCCACCCGCCGCAAACTTACCCCGAACCGCCGCCGAAGCCCCGCTCCGAGCCGTTACGGGAGCGGAGCGAGAATCCAGAGGAAGAGCCGCGAATCACAAGTAAACAAACTCAGAACCCCCTCCCCGTCGCCGCGACTGGCGGGAGCACCCCCTTCCCACGCTGCTCCCCCCGGGCGGGGGCCGGCTCCCAGCCGCCGCTGCCAGCGCCCGCCCTGGGGAGGCGGCGGCGGGGGGCGGGGGGGGGGGGGAGGGCTGTGGCCCGGCAGCGGGGCGGGGGGGCTGCGGGGCCCCGCTCGGCTGGGCCCCCCGGGAGCCCCGGCCGGTGCGCGGTGCCCGGCGAGGCGGGAGGCGGCGGCTACCGGGCTTTGTGCGCGCTGCCTGCCCCGGGGCCGCCCGCTGCCGCCGCCGCATGCGAGAGCCGGCGCAGCTGGGGAGCGCGGCCAGCGCCGTGCCCCCTCGCGAAAGCCGATCCCGCTGATCTCATCACCGCGGGTTACTAATCCAATGACCGGGGAATTAACAACAGATGGCGACGCCCCTTCCCCCCCGGCCCGGCCCGGCCCCCGCGGACGCGCAGCCGGGCAGCGCCCGCCCGCCCGCTCCCCGCACACCACCCCCCCCACCCCCCCCACACACCATCCCCGCCGCCGCCGCTCACGCGTGAAACTCGCCCTCGGGCACCTACAAACTTTTCCGAAAAGACAGCACGCCGCGCCGCCGCCCGCCCGGCTCCGCAGCCCTTCGGGCGAGGTGCGCGGCGCTGCGCGGACGCGGAGGCTGCTCCGCCCCGCCGGGAACCGGCCCGGCCGGGCTCAGGCTGCCGGCTTGCCGCTCGGGAGAGGAAGCGACAGGGAAATGCCCCAAAATCCCGCTCCGGGGGGGCTGTTGGCATCTCATGGGCTGCAGGGGGGGACCCGGGCCCGGGCAGGGGTGCCCAGCACTGCAGGGTGGGCGCTGCCCCAAAAACTCCGCGGGGAGAGTCTGGAGGGGCAGGGGGGGCTGCAGGGTTTGATGTCTCTGGGCCATATACACGCAGGTGAAGCTCTAATTACACTTTTGGATGCCAAACCCAAACCCACGCTCCTAGGTGAGCTTCGAGTCTTCTACAGGGCTACAGGCAAGGCAAGTCCTGTCAAACCAGGGCAGGTTACAAAACAGCCGAAAGGCGAGCGCTTCCAGCACTACTCATGAATATCCGTAAACACGAACCTGAAAATCAGTGTTTTCTAATCCTAATAATCTCTGGCTCAAAATCCTCCTCCTACCAGGAATACCAGCATAGGTTTACACGGATGTTGCGCTTTCCCTCTCACACACAGCGCTTGGGTCAGCGCCCAAGACAAGAAATGTCAGACGCTGCTTCTCACTCTCTCGATGCACTTCCCACCCCAAAACTAGATTAACCTCTTCAGAGACTTCAGAGCAATCCATAAAGGCAGCATAAAATAATCGTCTCTTGCAGGATGAGACAATAAAAACTTAGAAAGGTGATAAACTTCCAGTACTAAGTATTTTTCCTCAAATTCTGCTATTCTACCTATGCTTTATACTTCTGAGGATGGAGAGGGCAAGATTTCCGCTCCACAGTCATTCACGGTGATATTTATTTCTACATTATTTCTTTTAATAAAGTCTTCAGACAGACTTTTAGCAAAGAACTGAGCCAGACAAGAGGAATACCCACCCTTAGACCATAAAAAAAATGGAGAGGAAATTCTGCAAATTCTTTGAGAGTCTTCAGTCAAGAAATTCTCAGTACAAGCTGCACTAAAACTGGCCGTGTGTTTCACACATGCCATGTGGGGGGGGGGAAAAAAAAAAAAAAAAAAAAAAGCGTAAGATAATGGCAGCTGCCCTTCTGTGGGGACCCAGAGGTGCCTCCAGGGGTCAGAGGATCCAGAACACTACAAACTATTTCAGAAGGCAGCAGTAAACTCAAGTTCCCCCCCAGGCCTAGCACACAAACCCGCCCCCCAGCCTTCAGGATAACCTGTAGGAGTAAATAGAAAACAAAGGATGAATGGGTGTTTTCTATATGCTCCACGGTTCTTTCAGATTAGAAGAGGCTTTCTACTGCTTCCCATTCCCTCAGGCGGTCTTTGTCTGGTTTATGTATACACGTGGAAGTCCTGAAATGAGTAGTTGTCTGTGCTCTTTACTAGCAGACAAGTTACTGAATTTAAATCCTCCCACCGGCTAATGTCTGTTCCACAGCACTCACTTGGGAGAGGAGCTGTAGAACAGGCAATCTTTGAACAGAATAAGTTGGGCAAGCCTGTGCCTTGAAGGGTGTTTTGCTTTCTTTTCCACAGTTTTTAACAGAATTATTTCTCTTACACAATTTCCCCACGCAGCAGTGTCTCCTAACACTTTTTTGGCAGTAGGTGGTATGTTTTTCAGTGTAAGATGGGATGTGGTCCTTCGTGCCTGTGCCAAGCTTGATGCTAAAAGTGAACTTGGAAAGACTTTCTACATGGTTTGTAATACTAATTCTACAAAAGAAGATTAAAGAAATCACATTAGTCAACCTTTGTATCTTTTCAGCCAGCTTGAGATACCTAGGTCTGAAAATCGAGCAATGCAGAGATCAATCAGACAGCACAAAGTTTTGGGAACACACTTCATGTGGAAATGTGAAAACAGTTGAGGGTATAGAAGGTGTCATTTTGACTAATGAGGGCTAAAACATGCTATTTATATATAGATGAGAATGTATACACCTCTCCACAGGGCTCATTAAAAGAATAGGAACTGATCATGTTTTAAAATATTAACACAATTTTAAAACAGACTTTGGAGACAGAATAGATACCACTGGTTCTTTCGAGCTGATCTCATACAATACCTGGGAAGGTGAGAAAGAGGCGGATATTTGTATAACAACATTATGAACCTTCCAAGATAAACTCAGTGACACATGCAATCAGCAAAATCAACCATTTGGTACAGTTCCTGGAACTGCACGCCACGAAGGGCAGAGCCCAGACTTTATCGTAAGCATTGCACATCACTCAGGTTCCCCATCTTCCACTGGTTTGATTTACCTCGCAAAATATAAATCACAGTCAGAAAGGAAAGCTTAATAATAATATTTCTCTACACGACTAGGAAACACCACTGCTGGGTGGTGAGCAGCAGGTGAGAAATATTTTGCCTCTCCTATGTGCTTAGAATTGCTGGGCAGACCTATTAAGGGTAAAAGCTGCCCATGAAAGACTAAGTGCAGTAAAGAAAATAGAAATGAGGAAAAAGAAAGTTGATTTAGATGAGCAAAGGAAATAATCTGCTTTCTACTTGTTTCACACATGAGAATCATAGTGTGAAGTTGTATCTTAGCATCTGAGCTTGGCAAACAGACCAAAAAGAGTGAACTGCCCAACTTTGTTCTTCCTGTACAGACTCATCTTTAAGGTAAGTTCCACGCTTACCACATGCTGAACCTTCATCCACTCTCAACTTCACCCAAAACTAATATGGAAACATTTCCTACACACACAAAGTACTGAGCTCTGATCCATCTAAATAACAAATTAATTCGCTATTATTTTATCCACTTGGCTTCTGGGCACTGCTATACTCGGGGTGGCAATATCTACTCTGGTTTTTAGCAGGAGGTTGAGCTGCTTTGCTGACACCCAGGCTGCCTGCCCTGCAGCTCCCGGCATTCGGGTCTGAGCTGCCTCACAGCACAGGTAGGGGCAGCTCACAACAAAAGGCCATTTAGGCACTGCTTCTATATCCCATGTATCTACAGCCCTGGCATTCTTCCTGTTTAGATGCAGGCCAGAATTTTGGGCAAACCCCAGAGAAAGGCAGAGGGGAGAGTTGGGCGAGGCTGCAAACCTAAGGTCATCAGCAGAATGAACAGGATGGATCACACCCACCTTGAGGCTCACAAGACAGCACAAATACACAATTGAGATTTATGGATGGTAAGACCTATGTTTCATTGCACTGCATTTTCTATTTACAGTGCTTAAGCAACCCATGTTATTTATAAAAGCCCTCTTAGGTACAGCAATACTACAATCATCATTCTTATACAGGAACCAGTGTTGAGAAGTATGACAAAAATCTTGTTTTCAAAGATTTTAGATATCCACACGAAAAGGCAAGACTTTATCTGTAATTGTTTAAAGTTCATAAAATTCCTGTGTAAGAAGTTTAAATCTTAAAAGCACTCCAATCTCAAAGCCCTGCTTCCATGAGTGCTGAACATTTGTACCAAAGGACCCACAGAAACACTGAAGCATGCACCTTCCCCTAACCGTTCAAAGCACTATCTGGTGACAGAGCTTCTCTACACAAGTGTTTTCATTCTGATCTGGCCATGTACTTGTAACAGTGAATTCAAACCTTACCACTGCTACCCAGAGTCTACCAAAACTATTAACCGGGAAGCTAGGATACGTGCATCTCTTAATGAATCAAGAAACTGCTACTAAGACTGAGATCCACTCCCATAGGCCACTGGGCAGAAGTTAGAATTTACCTTCTTAGAGCACATCCCCCTACAACCACAATGAGGAAACCCCCCAGAGATTAGGAAATCTATCATTGTCCCATTGTCGTGGTTTGAGCCCAGAGGGCAACTGAGCACCACACAGCCATTCAGTCACCCCTTCCCCTTCAGGGATGGGAAGAAGAAAATAAAGCAAAAGGCTCAGAATCAAGATAAGGAGAGGGAGGGGCGGCTCACCCATTCCGGGCATGAGCAAAAGAAGGGGAAGAAAAGGAACATCACTTTCATTCAAACACTAACAACAACAATTAACAGACAGAGTAAGACACTGAGAAGCATTACCACACCTTAAAAACAACTCTTCCTCCCACCCCTCCCTTCTTCCAGACTCAGCTTTGCTCCCAGGTGCAGGCAGGAGATGGGGGGGGTGATCAGTCCCACTGCTCCTTCCCCCTCAAGGCTGGGAACACTCCTTGCCGTTCCCCGTGCCCCCCCCTTCCCCCCCCCCCCCCCCCCCGCTCCACATGGCTCCTCTCCCACTGCAGACAGTTCTCCATGAACCTTCTCTGTAGTGAGTCCTCCCCACAGGCTGCAGCTGTTCCCGATCTGCTCTGGTGTGGGTCACTCCCTCGTGTTGCAGTCCTCCCAGTGCCGAACTACAACAGTGGGGGCTGCTTCTCCCCTCAGAGTCCCGGCCCTCTTTGGGCACTGCCACCTGCTCCGGTGTGGGCTCCTCCACAGGCCGCAAGTTGACATCTGCTCTGCACTGGTCACCTCCCCCTCTTCCTCATTCTTCCTTCCACTGACCTCAGTGTTCACATAGGTGTCCTTCTCATAATTCCTCCTCACAACTCCAACTCCTCTTCCCAGGTCCCTTCTTAAATACGTTCTCACAGAGGTGCAGCCACTGTCATGAATTGGCTCAGCCCTGGCCAGAGGTGGGTCTGACTTGGAGCCAGGGGACCTTTGAGAAGCTTCACACAGGGGCCACTGCTGTAGCCCCCTCTATCAAAAACCCCGACACACAAACCCAGCACAACCATGTTAAACAAACAAATAACCAAACAAACCCCCCCCACAACTTTGTTTTCCAAGCCCTGAAATACTCAACACAAAGATACCACTTAAGCCTGATAAATATCCACCTGGACTCTTTCACCCAGACCATTACCATCATCTGAAACTCTCAGGATATGTCACATTTTTCTGTTCCCTGATTTGAAGGGCAGAGGGGAGGGGAGAGAGCCTCAAAGGTTTTCGGTTACTGCCATTGCAAATTTCTGGGAATACTCTAGCAACTGTAAAGTTGTCTTCTTGAAAGCATTTTGTTTCAGTAAAATTAAACTGCTAAATATTCCAGGTATCAAATATAGGCTGTGTGAATTCAGAACATACAGAAAAGTCTGTGTTAGTTGCTTAGCTGCAGTAATCCAGACAACAAGATTTCAGAGATATTCCACCAATTCTGACATATTTTCTGGGTTTTAATCTTCAACTTCTGCAGTGCTTGTTTCCTCAGCAAACCCAATAAGTAGTTGTCATTTATTCAGCTTGTCCCCGCTTCTGTTAAGATTTACAATGATACATATCTTCAGCAATTTTCCCCAGGAGATCTTTTGTTTCTTCAACTTGAAAACATCCTTTCACATCAAAAGCAAAGTCAGTACAGTTTATTATCCATTAGACAATTTGAATATGATTCTTGTACTAAAGGCTGTGGCTGCAGGCAACCATCTGGGGTCTGGACACACAAAAGGCTGTTCCTAAGGGCGTATGCACAAAAGCGCCATGGGGATATGGAAGTGCGTACCATACAAAGGCACCCAATTGTCTTTCGTTTTCTGTTGTTTGGTTGTTTTTTTTTTTTTTTTTTTTTTCTTTTGGAGGGTGCCATAAGCATCTAATCAGAGAATTAAGCATCAGGGAAGCAGCCCTCAGATGGCAGACGTCAGCTCCAGCAAGGACAGATGGTGAACAAAGGTGAAAAGCACACAGTACGCGTGGGCCAGCTTATACAAGAAAGCAGTTCCACTCCTCCATTAAAATGTGTTACAACTCTTGTGACATCCTACATTGTGAAGTGAAAATGCATCATTTTCTTTATGGTACTGTCACACCTACAGGGCCACTTTCCAGCAACTTGCAGTATATGCTAACTTAGTATTTTCTCTGAAGTATTGCCTACCCTACACCTGGGACAATGCACAGGGCTCACGAGAGAGATACAATCTCTGCAAAGGAAAAGTTGTCTGCAGTAGAGATACTGGTTTGGCATAATTGTTTGTCAAGGGGAACGCATCTCACCGACTGTCTTTTACAACAGAAACTCAAGGTCTGAGGAGACAAAGAAAAAACTCTCATCATTTTAACTCACCCCAAAAATACACCTGAAAATGATTATTCACTTATTTTTTCAATATGTTACAATTGATTTTAAAATAGGATTCATGAAGTAACAGGTTGACCTCCAACAGAGCTTTTTTCTTATGGTAACATACATGCAGTTTATGTGATGCCAGATATATTATGGCTTACATCCCAGTGCTAACTAAATTCTGAAAGGCTAAGTGTACTTCTAGCCCTTCTGTACTTCTCCAAAATTTCCAAAAACAGAGGATAAATAGTTTTACATCATATTTAAACAGCAAGGATATAGTGACTCTCCAGGCAACAAAGCCCAAATATTTAAATAAAAAGCAGGATAGGTCAATACAAATGAGCATAAGTCTTCCGATACAACACAATCCTTGCTGAATTTGTAAAATTCTGAAACTACTGCAGTTGCTGTTAACTAGGAGAGGAGAATAAGACTTTCATTTTGCCTTTTATAATATTTTTCTCTCTTAAAAATAGAATTAAATAAAAAAGTGTAGAGGCACTTGAATAAGGAGGTGACCACAACAATCTTCTACTTTAAAAAAATAGACCACGGTCTGTCTTTCTTCCTATTCCTATATATAGGGAGGAATATATAAAAGTCTTGAAAGACTTCTCTTGTTTTGGGGAACATTGTGCAGGCATGGACATGTTCAGCATCTTTGGGAAGGTTGTCAGTTGTTCACTTTAGACTCTCTGAAAATTGATCCCTGAACAAATAGTGGCTCTTTGTGGATTAGCCCATCTGCCTTCCAGATGGGGGTAAAGGTAGTATCATAGTAACAGCTGCTCCGACAAGTATGGCAAGTCACAGAAGAATAAGGATGAGGAGTAAAATGAGGAGAACTAATATTCAGGAAGTGTGTGAATTAAATCGAGATGAGTAAATATAGAAATGTGTCACTGCCACATCAGTACAGAGAGGACACAATATAAGTTTAAAGATGTAAAAAACAAATCAAACAAGACTATGTTCATTTATTTTTGGGAAAGAAGGACTAACAGAGAGTCCCCTTTGGTATCTGCAATTTTGGTGAAAACCTTAACCTTGAGACCCAGGATTTCTTTTGTACCTTTATCACAGCAGAGCTCCAACCCTCAAAAATTAAAATGAAGTGTGTTTGTGCAGTTGGAAACGTGCTTTGTTTTTCCACCTTTGGAGTTAGACATGAAGTCATAAATCAGATGAACATTCATACTGATGTAGCTAAGAGCTAGGCAGAATTTCCATTATAACAAACTACTTTTTCTTAGGAGTTAACGCCACTATGTATTTTGTCCCTAAGGCAAGTCTGCTTCCCAAATTTTAGCCTGCATTTAGCTTGAGACAAACTCCAACATGCTACAAACACCATCCTACCAGCTAGTTAACAGCTTGAGTTTCCTTGAATTCACTGGGAGGAAAGGACATTTAATGGAAACTGTGGAGAGGAGAGGGGGAAAATTAGCATTTTTCTGTGCTGGAAGTTAAACAAGGACTTCAGAAACTCTGATTTCCCTTTTTTTTTTTTTTTTTTTTTTTTTTCCCTTTTTCCCCAGTTAATTGGATCAACACATTGTCTGCAACACAGCATTCCTACCTAGAAGCTATTCATTCACCCCTAATTGATTTCTTCTTGGATGCCATAAGCCAAACATTTTAACAGGAGAACTGCTTGTTTGGAAGAAGTGCTGTCATGAACCTCGCTTGGTGACAACCAGGAAGCAGAGCTAGTACGTGAAATTGCACATGCCAAGAGCTCCTTTCCTTTGAAAGAGTAACTGGATTGTACCTAAAATAATAATTGCATGGTAATATGCATTTTATAATGCTGATTTGCAGGCATTTCAGCTGTTTTCACTTTTCTAGAGAAAGCTACGTTACTTTCTTTTAATCAGAAACTTATCAAAAGGCATCTTTGTTGGAAAGAAATTAGTCATTGTTTAGCTCTATTAATAAACTATATCCTCAGCGTATACTCCAAAATATAAAGTATTCTGTGCATTCTATGTATGTGTTATAAGATGGAACATTTAATATCTACATTTACAGATTATTCTGTCAAGAAAAAATGCATATGTTTGAACAGTAACTTCTTCTCAGTTCTGTCATATGACAGAAGAACAATTTGGCCAAGAAAGAAAAAGAAAATGTAACAGCAATCTTGTGTTGTTCAGTGTCTAAGTTCAAAAAATTAACGGATAATAATAGCATATTCAAGCAGCCAGACATGTCAGTAGTTTGCCAGAACAATAAAACCTGTCTTGAATACACACAGAATACCAAAACTCATCAGAATTGCCTCCCAAAAAAAGCAAACTCACTCACTCTGCAACATATTTGGGGATAACTGATACTACTTACAGGCCGCCTTTCTATTAGAAGCTTATGAAGTACCATTTTAAAAAAAGCTCAGCACCAAAAGCGGTAATACACTCCCAAACATTTTTTTGCTGAGTTTTGATCTAAACAGAGCAAGTTACAATTCAGTGCCAGAGAAGGTGCTGGCTCACCTGGCTCTGCTGTGTCCTGCCATCATCCGACAGAGCCCTCAGCCGGCGAGGCCATGGCTGGCTCTTACCTTGGCCACCCATCATATCGTGCCCTTCCAAAACAAGACATCAGACCTTTCAAAGCATACCTATACAGCACTGATGATACCTAAATAAGAGTAAGGAGGCATATAAACAAGAGGAAGATTTCACTGTTGCCTCTTAGTTTTAGAACTTCAGTGTTTCCTGTTAAAACCTGATACAACAGAGCAGGGGTGGGATATTCACTCCCTCCCTCCAGAAATAATTCAGGAACACAGGCCTCTCCCCTCCAGATATTTTGTGATGGGATGCTGAAGTGAACCATGACCACAGAGTGTCAGCCATCTCTGGGGCAGTCATCCATGGAAGTCTCTGACAACAGAGCTGAGGCTGAGAGTAAGCTGCTCGAGAAGCTTTGTAATTGCCCACTGCTTACATCGTAAGGCAGCTGCTCTATCATTAAATTGTAATAATATTACTATGACACAGAAAGCTCGATTCAGAGATGGAGTTAAATAGGATGTTGCCAAACTGTGTTCACATTGGCAAATAAATTAATTCTAGTTCAAATGAAACTTCCCTTAATCGTACCACAATATTACCACATGGTTAGTTAAAGGCTTTTTTTTAATTAAAAAAAAAAAGTTCTTTAATGGACAAGATAGCAGCAGGCTTTTAGAAGTTATATATATGCAGCTATTTATTATAATACTTCTGATCTCCCAGCCATATAAATTGCTGCTGCAGTTGCTACACACTTGAAAAAGCTTTTAACTTGAGTTCTTTAGATCAACACAAAGAAATCAACTTTGACAAGATCCTTTACAATTTTCTTAGGTGAAAAAAAAAAAAAGTCTCACGTACAAGATGCATAAAGCTTTTTGCCTTTTTTTTTTTTTTAATAAATCACACTTTGTCAAAAATGTATTAAAAATCTAGAAGATGAAAGGAGGAGGATGCTACAGAAAAACTAAAAACAACAAAAAGCATGTTCAGTAAAAAGGCACTCACCAAAGAATATTTATTTAAAGTGAATGCTATAAACATGACTCTATTGTTCACCTAGTAAGCTTGGAATCGTCTTTCACGTCAGCAGTCAGCAAACTCCTAAGGCAGTAACTCCTTTCAAAGAGTATTTGGGTTTTTGCAAGGTGGGTTGGATTTTCTTTGCTTTTGGCTTTTAAGGAGCAGGTGTTCGTTTTATTATTTAAATAATTGCTTGTTTGCTTTTGAAACATTTGAAATCTTGCTACTGAGACATGGTTCCATGTGAATATGTGTTTCTGGACTGGTAGATAGTTACACTTGACTCGAATAATTCACTTTTGAGAACGTTCTCAGTTTTTTTTCCTGAAAGTGGGACCCAGATCATTGAAAAAATTAAATACAATTCAATCAACATTTCAAAATGCTAGTTCAAGTATATATATTTACAGATTTTTATCCCTACAGAAAAAAAAGTATGTTCACTGCACAAAAAAGGTGTTGATATTTATCCTCATTAAAAAAAAAAAAAAATTATCCGAAGAACAGAGAACGACACCCTCAAAAATTCCAGCTAAGAAAAAGCCCAATTCAACTCTACAGACTTTTACGAACAAATAACAGAAGCGTTCATGATTCCTCAGTAAAAGGTAATCTCTTTATGAGATTACTAAAAGGAAAATGATAAACATCTATTAAAAATTGAATTAAATAATTTTAAGATCCCATTTATTATTATGACCTGATTTAATTATGTAACACTGAGACCATGAGACATGTAGCTTAAAATGTTGATGGGAAATACATTAAGTGTAGGACCCATTATAACCAATTGAAGCCACAAGAAAAATAGCCAAACCATATACATAACAAAATCTCAACCTTCATTTAGCCAAATAAGGCATCAACTTTATTTTCATTACAACATACCAAAATGGAAGCTCTAGAAAATTACTATCTAGAGGAAGGAGGATTGAGTGATAACACGAATTCATGCTATTTAAAACTGAATTTGTAATCTGAGGTAGTGTTGCTTTGAGAATATGGAAATTAAAAAAAAAAAAAAAGTTAAATTAGAAAATCGGTATTCGGTACAGGTACCTGAATTATGCTAAGACCTGACTATAACTCAAATGTATATTTAGGGCCCCTTAAGCCATTTCAAATTAAACAGTGGACTTTTTAAACCTAGTAGAACTGCAGAAAGCTACATTTAGTACTATCTTGCCATAAAGTTATAACTCAGAAAAGATGCTGGCGAAAAACGAGCTGATATAGAAATTCTATTACTGTTAATTTCTTAAAAAGTGTAGGGATTAATACCTGTTAATTGTATTAGTGAGCAGCACTAAAACAATGACAGGTTTAACTAATCTTCCAGACAACGTACCGAAGTCTTAAGTAATGTAAAACTCCAGTGGAATTATGGTTGGCAAATACTGGAGAGCAGCTTTACCACTTGTGCCGTTCAGGCTTCGACCTCCTGCCCTCCCCAACCCACGTGTTGGCCAGCACCAGCACCAGCACCAGCACCAGCACCTGCACCTGCACCAGCACCTGCACCAGCACCTGCATTGCACCAGCACCAGCACCAGCACCTGCACCTGCACCTGCACCAGCACCTGCACTGCACCAGCACCAGCACCTGCACTGCACCAGCACCAGCACCTGCACCTGCACCAGCACCAGCACCAGCACCTGCACCAGCACCTGCACCTGCACCTGCACTGCACCAGCACCTGCACCAGCACCAGCACCTGCACCAGCACCTGCACCAGCACCAGCACCTGCACCAGCCCCACTCTGGCTCCTGCCCAGTACCCCCACAGCCCGTGAGGGAGGGACTGAGGAGGAAGATATCTACAGGGAGTGTAAGTGACGGATGCAGTCTCCCATCCTACAAACTATGAACCTAATGAAAAGAAATTTAGCTAAGGCTGAATGTTGCTCCTCCACACTTTTAAGGACAAAGCCCTTTTTAAGGACTAGTTCCAAGGGCAACAGACAACAAAGACATTTCCAGAAGCATGTTCTCATTACTGCTGTGGTTCAAGCAAGCCAGGAAAGTCACTGCTGACCTTGAGCCAGGAGAGAGGAGAAAGTCTTGTAAGGGAAAAACCATCTTAACAAAACAACCAGGAGGAAGCTCTCCCTGTTTCCTTTGCAGTCTGTCCCTCCAGGCCTCTTCTGCAAAAGTAAAGTTCTGCTCTAAATAAGGAAATTGTCCTGAAATTGGTTAAATGCACAATTAGGTTCTCTCTAGAAGAAAGTAATTCTCAGTGTATGAGTTAACTACAATTCTTTAAGCAACTCACCACATATATTTTCTCATAGCAGATCAAAAAGGACCAATTTACTAAAACTATTCAGTGTTCTAGTGAACCAACTCTGAAATAGATTAATTTTAGTAGTAGGCAGGAAAACTGTCATCTTAGATTAGGATCTGTTACCTTAAGTTTTATTTCTTATTTTTAAAAAATTAGATTAACTTGCATTTTTTCACACCTATCTCAGAACCATACATGCAGATTAAATGCTTTACTGATGCCCTACTCAAGTCTTCCCTGTAAAATTTTCAAGTTTTGGTGAAAGTTTAGGAAACTATTACGAACTGTCAGGACAGGTATTTTTAAAACTATTTCCATAATAACACCTAGACTTGTTTTATAAGTAGGCTCACTCTGAAATGAGTGGCAAATTTGCCATGAATATGAGGAACATTTGCTTGCACAAGTATTGTTCTCTAAACATTATGTAATGAGAACTCTACTATGCAGAAAACAGAAGTTAATCATAACTCCCTACACATGGGGCAACTGACAGCCATTGAATAAACAAAATCTGCATTAAAGCACTTCACTGAGATTAAAATCTTGTATGGAGCAACCTTTCCACATCAATAGGTTCTTGGATTGTCCTGATTCAGAGGTGTTAACGAGTATGTTTATAAAATGAGATCATCAAAAGCTCTGGAATTCTGAAGAAGTTTAACTGCAGAGGTGTGGTTGAAAGTCCAGATCCCACAATGTTTGAGTGTGTCAAAACCAGGACAGTCAGGGCTCCTGTCCTTGTACCCAGTGATGGGCCTTGGAAGACAGCCCATAATAGGCAACGGTGCGAATCTACAGTGCGACTTTATTTGTATGGCCCTGCACAGTCATACCCCCTAGACACAAAGGGGGACAGTCACAGTGCTTACTTCAGATGTTTAACTAAAGTTTAACTTTGTTTAACTGAAGTTAAACTGTACCTTGGTTAGGAGTCTCCTCACAACCCCATACCAAGACATACGGGCACACTCCTCTAGCGAGCAATTAGAGTTATGGTATAATTATAGTTACGGTATAAATCACCTGCTTGGGGGTACCTGTGTCTCACTTTTAGCCATATAGGAATCCTCTAAGCCTCAATTAGGAGTTTAAAGATAGAAGCTCTGTATAACAGCATGAATACACTGCAATTTCACCCTCAACCTACAGAACACTCATTTCCCCAAGTAAATCAGAAAATGTCCCAAAATGCACCACCAGTTTTGCAGATACTAAGGAACAGAAATCCATAACCCAGAGAGCTTTTTGCTTTAGTAATCCTTAATGCTTTTCACAGAGACCGATTAAACTCAAATACTCAGAAATAGAACTATTTCCTGAGAGGCTGAAAAGACTGAAGTCACTACATGAAAGGTTTCAAGTACTTACATAGCCTCCCAAAATATGGTAAAATCATCCAGCTACTGTATTACATGACATTGCACAACGGAGAAAAACATGCCAAATGGCTGTAATCCACATTTAACAATTTGGGAAGTTCTTGTCCGAATTGCTGCCAGTTTCAGATTATTTACACACCATCAGGAATTTGGTTTGCTTTTTACTCCTTCCTGGTTAAAAAAAGGCTGCATTTCTTATTTTCAAACCATCACTACGGCAGCCACAAAGCTTCCACCTTATACTTTTTAATTAACCACTAATAAGAACAGAAACTTGTGAATCAAAAGGCCAGTATGATAACGGTTCATTAAATACCTTGAAGTTTCAAAAAAGAAAGCAAAAAGAAAGCAAGCTACATAAGTATAGTGCTCTTTAGCTAATGCTTTTTTATTTTATTATTGTAAAAATATCCAAACATAAAGATATAAACCAGCCAAAAAATATATATTGGTCTTTAGCATACTGAAAAGAGCATACTCTTTTAACATCTATGGTAAATACTCTTGTTTATAAATGTGCTTTCCCAGATATTCTGCAATTCTTTCACCTCATTTCAACTACCAGGGCAATGCTGAACAAATACCTTATTTGCATCAATGTAAATGATGAAACTCTATCTTGGTCCATAATCACACAGATTATGATCTTTATCACCTCTTATCACTTCACCATCAATTCTTAAAACTGCAAATTAGGCTGCAACACTCATAGTACTGTCAAGATAACAAATTGCAACACCTGCCCTTAGCTTCATGCACACAATCAGTGGAAGGACTGGCCATCTGCACAGGTCTTTAAACAATAAAGTACATGGAGACATATTATTCTTTACCACAACAAATTTAGCAATTTTTTAATCTTGTCTTTGAAAAATTCAGAACTGCATTTTACTAGATGTCACGGATTATTTCAATAGCAAAAAGTATTTCAATTATGCAGTAACGTGTAACCTGCAAATTCAGTTTGAGAACTGATCTGAACATTCTACTGATAAAAAGTTTCTACCGATCAAAGAAATGCTTTCTGACATTATGGTGATATCCTCCAGAGCCAACAGCCATGACTGTCTGCCCATATATACCCCAGTCTACAGATATTATTTCACTGGTATGAGGCAGTAACAGCACAAGAAGCAGCAGGCTCAGCTCTTGAAGCAAGTCAAATGTGTCCTGCTATCCAACCCTGAGCGTTGAGTGGCCAGCAGACACCAGACTCTGCATAGCCACGGACTCCAGCACATGTTTCTCAAGAGCAAGACAACAAAACTCTTTTGTTATGCTGGCAGCACACTGAATTCGAGCTGTGTGTGACCAGAACATGAGCCTTTTACCCGGAACTTCTCGTTAGACCAAATTCTACAGCTGACAGAAAGGAACACTCTTTCATCACAATGAAAAACACCAACCAAAACCCCAAAGTCTCTACTGATTGCTTGCCACCAATGCCTTCTCTCTCCATGACCACTGATGCCTTCTGCAACTGGAGAAAAGCCAAAACTTATAGAAAGTAGGTTTTAAAGGTTTTCCTCCCCTTCCCCCCCTCCCTCCATCCCCCGCCCCACTTTTTTTTAAAGTTATATTACTGCGAAAAATGTGACAAAAAGGGTTTGCTTATCCACTGCCACTCATGGGGGGTGGGGGGGCGGGACGCCTATCCTACAGTTCAACAGACTTTCCAAAAATTATGTCCTTGGAGGCTTCAAATTCCTCTAATATCTTTCAGAAAATCAGATTAATACAATCTTAGAACACATATTTGAATGCCTTGCTCATAACTGTATAGTTATGACATGTCATCTCTGCAGAAAAGCTGGAGATTTGTTGGACTTCTCATTCATGTGTTACCATGCCACTTATGACAGTGGGACATCCTTTTAAATTCCTTTAACTCTATGTTCATTACACTTAAAAGAGCAGATTGCTAATGTTAATGATAGAATTCTACTGCATAAGCTACTAAAACATATTCTCTACTACGGTTACGTTTGGGAGACAAGGGAGGGTAAAAATTCTGAAACAAGCTTAGGAATTGTCATCCAAAAATCTGCTTGATTTAACACAGCATCTCAAAATCTGCGTTTCTTTTTTATTACAAAAATAGTTTGCATATTTATTTATTTTAGGAGGAGCACTCAATTTACTTAGAACAAAGACATCTGTGTTGCTGTGCTTCTAAAAGAAAGCTTGACTTATAAAATGTGATTAAAATTTCTAAGTGCTAAGAACTACCCTTTGACTTTAAACTTTCTCATGCTTTTTTTTCAAGATAGTCTGACACAAAGACTAGATTGTTATAACATTTTCTTTTGAAACCCCCTTACGCACCATGGAGATTTTTTTTTTTTAGGGACATGACAAGAAGTGAAATTGTAAAAGAAATAGAAAGGACTTTAGGGAAAAAATCAAAATATATCAAAACAATTGAGTTTGGAGGTTTGGGAGTTTTCTGTGGGTTTGGTTTTGGTTTGGTTTTGTATCAACTAAGTGAAAACTGAAGTCTGTTTCAGCAAGTCTACAGCTTTATTTTCAATCCACTTCAACTGTACTAATCACACAAATCTCAACATCTCCGCCAATTTAAGACCATACACTATTATTTGGGATAAACCATTATCAAGCTTTATATGCATGGTGAAGGCCAAATCCCACTCGGAGCACCACCACGTACTAACATGAACACAAACTGGATTATCATCTCAGAAAAAAGGAAAAAAACCCATAACTCTGATGTAACCTCTGAATATTCCTAACTGTAGTTGCCTGGAAGTGATACTGTTCTGCCACAGCATTTGTAGTACAACATTTAAGAAATTCAGGTTTGGGTCTGGCTTTTTCCCCAGCCCCCACTCCTCTCCTTTCTGTCTTTGCATGTGAAAGACTTTCTATGCTTGAGAAAGCTTCAATGCCTGAATGTAGATAGTTCCAGTGGTACAGGTCAAAATAAGACCATGTTCATAGCTATCCTTCTTGACTAACGGGATCACAGAAGCAATTATTATTTCTCACTTTTAGGCTTTCACTTTCACTGGAAGTCAAGACTCAGGAAAATCAATATGGAAAATAAAAATGGAAAAATAAGTTTGCTATGTATTGCTCAGGCTAGTCCCGTCCTACACTGGTCATTTCTACTTTTCTACTTTAGTATATTCCATCTGTACAGATTTCCCACCTCATCTCCACACAGTGTCAGGTAATGTTTCCTACCTTCTCCACTCATTGGCGGAAATCAGTTTTTGTATCAGTAAATTGCTGTAGTCAAAGATCCCCCTATATGTCCAGGAATGGTATACAACTGGAAAAAAAAACAAACCCCGCCAAAACCCACTAAGCTTTTAGCACACTGTTGTCCCTTCTCCTTCATTCTTCTTCATTTACCCCAATCCTACTCTCGATGGCTTTGTAAATCCACCAGTTTCCAACACTGTCTTTGCAGAAAGCATCTCAGATGTGTGAAGCTGCTAAATTTTTGTCCATCATAGGCAGTAGTAAGTACAAATACAACATACAAATTACAGTATGAAATGCATCCACAAAAAAAGTATAGTAGTTCAAGTTTTAACTCATATGCTCTAGACAGAATTGACTTTGGAAAAATATCTAGTCAGCTCTTCCCATACTAAAACTAAAATAAAACATACCAATGTATTCCTACCAAAACCATCTTACACATTAGAGTAGCCCAATATTGAGTACCTTACTGCTGTTCTTTTAAAGCCTGGATTTTAATCTGAAAAAAATAATCTAAGAATTATTATTAATTTATCTCAAATTAACAAGACCCATTTCTCCCTTTCCCCTTCTTCTAAGAGAGGTGGTTCAATACAAGCCCCACCCTGGCAGCCAGACAATAAAGCTGCAAATAACTTATTCTGATCAAAGCCCCATCTGCTTGGCAGCAGCAATTCAACTACACTTGTGGTTTTTGTATGGCTGCAGCTTCTGAATTGAATGATCCTTTCATTTAGATGGAAGTTTAAACAAAATATGGTAATTAGCATCAACCACTGTGGCTTTCATGGCTACTGTGTACAAAGACATCTCTAATAAAAGGACTTTCCTGCTTTCCCATCTAATTACACAACATTGTTGAACAATACAATTTCAATTTAAATCAGGCAGCTCTTTTTCTTTAAGCCAGTTAACAGACTTCCTGCCTTACACTACCTATGGGATAGTAGAGACTATGATTAAACAGAAGAATTCCACCTCAAACCATCTCACTGAATTGTGTTCCATTTTGCCCTGAGGAATATGGCTGGGGTCGGTAACATTTGCCACTAATCTTGCTGGTGTAAAACTATCTATCTACCCTTTGAAAGGAGAGCAGGATTTAGCTTTATACCATGATAGGGTGAAAAATCAGCCAATATACAGCATTGCAGTTTTATGACATAATAAAAGATGCCAGCATGCAACACTGAATGTTTTTAAATGAGACATCCACAATGCTGTAGTCAATAAAAATCTTTATAGGCACAATCCTCAGCAATATAAACAAGATGAAAATTAGTTTATTTTAACCGCTACCAGTTTTTGTTTAGGTATTATAATCCCTCATTACAATAAAAATCAATAGTGGAAAATTCAATCTTACAAAAAGAGTATTTTTGGCAAATGATATTTTACAGACACACAATCGCATCCTGGGCTGGCCGTACCTGACCTTGCCGGGGAGCCGAGGGGGCCTGACTAGCACTGGCGTTGAAAGGGAAACCCCTGGGGTGAGCCAGCAGGTGCTGTAGAAAAAAGCCAGTAGCTCAGTGTCAAACACTCAGTAAACATTAGCCCACAAAAACTGATTGAATGGAAAGACTTAATCTGGCCCCATCCTTGCTGATGATCTGATAGGCAGGAATAAAATACTCTTGTAAAGCCTCTGGCTGGGGCAGGGATTTGGACACCTGAATTCCCTTAGGCTGCTCTGACAACTCCAATCTAAAGATTTATCCTAAAGACTGCTTTTACCACCTTCTAGCTGCCAAGTGAAACAAAAAGGACAGCCAGATGAAATATATCTGAGGGAGCTACATCTTTTAGTACTATGAGTTATAATTTAAGGGGACAGTTTTACTGTGTATATAATGAGTCTGTAATGTTTGTGAAACTCATTTTTAGAAATATAATTGAAAGAGAAAGCTCCAGACGGGTAAGCAGTGTCCTCCATTAGTTCCAAAACAACGAGAGTAACACAAGGCACCACAAGAGGAAAACTTTCTGTTTAAATAACATCGTCTACTGTACATTCTCCAAACAGCTAAATCCCGAACAGATTGGGAACTGGGATACAGGCAGACAGCATTCCTCACTTACATCCTGTTATAGAGCTGAACAGTAAAACAGAACAAGTTCAGATAGAAACTTTGTGTTAAATCCAACTCCACAGTCCCCGCGTTTAATAACTGTTCCAGGGAAGTGGTCTCCCACCCAAATACCTTGGGCAGACCAACTTGGAAGCCCCTCTTGTCCCACCCTGCAGTAGAGCTACTCTCACCAAGCAATTATTTCCTCCTCTTCTCAGGCTGAGCTATTATTGCCCCTCCATCCCGAGAGCAGGAGGCCCCTTCTCTGGGTTTGTTGCCCAGGAAAATGGTGTGTGGACTTTTCTCACCTGACACATAATAAGCAACTCATCTACCAATCCAGCTAACCTAGCAATGAAATACAAGCACTCTCCAACTCTCCACTGAGGGTGGGAAGGGAATAACATATTGGCAATTTTGAATAGAAGTGGCAAAAAGAATGGAAACTGAAAATGCTACTCATCAGCAAACTGCTGGAGAGACATTCAGCTGCCCCCTAAACAAGGAGAGCTTACAGCAATCTTAAAACCTGCAGCAGACAAAAATAGGAATTCTCACCATAAATTACTGCTGCCTTCAGAATTATTTTGCCTGTGTCTTCTTGATAAGATACTAAGGTACATTTAGAAATAGTCAATACAAGATTCATGAATGATTAATCAGCTTTCATATTCTGTGATACCAATGGTTATCTCCACGTTAAGGGAAAACATTTTACGCAAGATACAATATGACACCTGATCCCCGTAAGGCTCTGAAACAGCAGAGACTTTTCAACTCCACTTTAAACATCTGGGAGAATTTTCTAAGTTCTCTGTATCTTTCCCCCTCACCTAACAGCACCTCTTGCATGGCACCTTTGTGTTTCACAGGGAGAGGCTGGAAGTTTGTGTCTGGGTATAGTTTCCAAAGGTATGTTACAAAGTTATAATTTCGTTTAACTTGTGATCCAAATACATCTTTGAATTTCAAAAAAAAAAAAAAAATCATGAAAAAGCAATCTTTTAAGGTTGTATTTCTTAGCAAGAATGCTACTAAATGTTGTGCCTGTAATTGTTGCAAGTAGAAAACTGCATTAACTTCAGAACTGGGGGTCGCGCACATTACCGAAAAACGACCTTCTGCTCAGAGTCAGCCAGTTGTGCAGCTACTGTGATGCCAGGATAAACCACAGGGGATTTCATTCCGATACAGCAATTTGGTTTGGAATTTAACTTGGATCTTTCAGCAAAAAGTATTTGCTAAACTGAAGATATTACTTGTAAGCAAAACTGAAATATCCCCCAAAAAAGGAAAACCACCCAGTGTGCCACGGGCAGAGCCACACAGGCTCAGAGCTCCGGCCCACGCGGAAGCGCTCACCCTCGCCCGCGCAGGGACACCGAGGCCGCGCTGGGGCCGTCCCCAGGGCGGGCCTGGGGCCACTGGTCCTGCTCCAGCACCACCGGCTGAACCCGCGCCCGGCAGCGGGCACTGCTCGCACGTGTCAGCCAGCTCCCGCTCCGGGCTCGGACAGGGCTGGGCAGTCTGGGAAACCAAGAACGACCCTTTCCAAGGGAGCTCTAGTCTTATCAGACATACATATTAAATTTAATACGAATTTGCTAGTCGTGTTGCTGTGTAACCTCTATTTTTCCATTTCTATCAGAATAAAACATCAAGCAAGGAAAATGCTCAGCTTCTCAGAACCTAGTAGGCTGCTTCAACAAGCCCTGACAATGACTCCACAGGTATCTTTGTAGAAAATGGCAGCAATGCACCATGGAAGGGGGTAGCCAGTCTTCAACATACTAAAAGCGCCACAATTAGACACCTTCAGTTCCAGCAATGACAACCTTAATAAGTGTTGTTTGATATTGCTATCTTTTTCAATGCAGATGAATGATGTGTAGCTGTAATGGTAAAATTTTAAACACTAAAAAGGCAGCAGATGTGGATTGAACGGCACTGTACTGAAAAGAAATATTTTGCTTCCATTATAAAAAAAAAAAAAAAGACTTTTTGTACTTTAAAAGACATTTAAAAATTAAACAGGAAAACAGAGGTGTGGAATGCAGGGTTTTTTTATGGAAAGTGACCCACAAAAAAAAGAGACACATATTGCGCTCACATTAGCAGGCCTTGGAGTAAACAAGTCCTGAAGACCTACAGGTAATCATTTTGTAGTATTCATCCTCTTGAAAAAGGCTTCTGGAACCAAATGAGCATGCCAGCTGCTTAGCAACATCTCAGTTATCAGGTTTCGGTCTTCACATCATCAGGAAAAAGAGTTTTTGATTCTTAGGAAAGGAGATTCTCGGAAATGAAGTTTCAGCTGACAAGCAGCCAGGACAAATTCGTACCCGTCATAGGCATATGTATGTATGCAAGAATCTTTCAAATAGAGGAAGCTTTACTTACAATTACGATTTTTGAAACATGCTCCCCAGACCTCAGGATGTTATCCTTTATCTATTTAATGCCAGCCTTGTACTGACAGACCAATTACTACCTGCCATTAATACACTCCTGTCTACAACAGTCTGTGAGGTGACTCAATAGAAATTACAGGCAACAGCTCTCAAGGGAACGGAATACCCACACTCTAATAAGGCCGCACAGAAGACAGTTGTCTAGGGCACCATGTTTATATGAAATGTAGTTGCAATCACGCCAAGCCATTATTATGATTATTTTTTCCCCAATAAATGTCATTATTTGAAAGAACTGTAGATCTGACTCCAGTACATACAGGTAGTATCTTTCTTTTAAAACCAAGCACAGAAACCTTTCAGTAGAATGTAAATTTGATTTTATAAAATGGCAAATAGTTTTTTTACAGTGACAAGCAGAAACAGGGCTACCTTTCCCTCCCCTTCTCCATCAGTGCCATGCATTTATCAGTGCACCTACTGACCAAGCTGTCCCCCAAAGGACTTGTGAAAACTCACCACTACTTGTTAATACATGGACAACTGCATCCACCAGCTCACGGACAGTGACTGGACCTATTTGGACCTGGACGAGAATTGCACACATTTTATATTTATATTATTTCATCCCTGCCTCACATTTGTCTCTTGTTATATTTCATCTTAGGAAGATAGACCAGATGACCTGCAGAAGTTCCTTCAACATAAATTAAGTCTATGATAATTCCACAAAGTTTCATACCACTGGTTCTCTGGGGAAAAAACACTTTGTACAGACACCAAACCAAAAAATATTTTTTTATTTCACTCTATAAAAATAATAGTTCTGGGTATGGCTATGAATATGTAGAATTATTAATGGAAATGTAAGTTTTCTGAATATGTAGATACACACACGAAAAGCCAGCTGTCACTTTCTATGCAGAAAAGCACCCTCAGACTCAGTTTGCCTTCATTTGCATTAACATATACACGGCCACAGTCCACCAGGTCTCTTGTGCTTGTTCTAACAATTATATTAAGATTGGCAGGCCAAAATGGATTAGCATAGGTAGCAGGAATAGGCAGCGTTTCAATTTCATCAAGGGATAATAAATTCCTTTCTTGTAAAATGTCATTAAAACATCTTAAGGGAAGATCTATTACATATCCTATAACATAAACATCACATTCAAAGCCATACCCAACTCTAGCCAATGCCAGCATCACATTATCATCTACAACACTCATCTGAAAGTGCATTACTGTGTGGTCTTCTCACCTTTGAAATGTCTGCTTAACATTGGCAGAAAGATATTCCAGCAGTGAATTTAAAGGATTACTACAGTTTTGCCGCAACTGAAGTCACTTGCCTTTGGCCTGACGCCTTACAACACAGCATAGGGATACAATAATCCTTCGAGAAAAGCACTGCCTGTCATGTCTTATTATTTAAATATCGAAAGGCAGATAAGTATCCCACTTAAAAGAGACAGGGCTTAATCTGTAAACACTTCAAAGGGATCTCTAATGACTTGGCTTTAACTCATCTTTCTTCATTTTAACTGCAGCTTTGATGTTCTCCCTAATCTTCATCTAACCCTCTGCTCAAGAACACATAATCACACAAGAGTTTTTGAGAATGTAACATGTACAACTGCCATATCAAATAAAAGTCACAAGTAGGTTAGACCTGGCAGTCTAGTTTACTTGAGAAGTAAATGAGGCCTCTGTCTGCCACACTTACTGCTGACAGATACTCCTCACATATGGGACCCACACCATATCAACACAAAACCAATGAAGTTTCACGGTATTTGGCCACACCTGGTGATGGTAACATAACCTGCAGGGGAGGGAAGCATTTTCAGACACTATTGATAAATGTTTCACCTTCACTGTCATGACTTTGTGAACTTGTCACAGCCGGGTATTTGTGTTTCCTCAAGATTCTATTCATGTTATTCTACTGAGAGATTTTAAATCACTAGTATATGCAAATAATGGTCATTTCTAGCAGACTGAAAGGTTTTAGTTATTTTAATGCAAAGCAAGCCCTGAGTAAGCTAATTTCCATCATATCAAGATAGATGTGGAAAGAGGATTACTTTTACTCCAAAGAGATTTCTTATAATCTGGTGCTACTGCAATTCTATGCAGAATGGAAAATTAGTGACTGTTTGTTACTATTCAGAGAAGCTACTTGTCAGTGTAAATACATTTAATAAATGTTATTTCTGGATCATGTATTAAATATCCACACTATAAAAACCAGCAAACATACACTATGACTGTAAGACTAAATATTAGTAAGTAGTAGTACTATTAACTACTGATCACTAAGACTCTTAACAGATGATATTCTAAAACATTACCATGATGTTTCATCGTAAGGAAATAAGTTTCATCTTTGTAAGCAAGTGTGAGTATCAGAGATGAATGATTCAGTGGCTGCTCTACCCGAAGAGATGAGTCTAAAGGGCAGAGCACAAGACTAGCTGAACTGAGTTTCTGCTTTGCCTCTGATAGTGATCTTCCAGTGAAACACACATGTTATTTAATGTCTGTGCCAGTGCTGACAATCCTGATTTCCCAAATCTTTAGAAAGCGTGGGACTCCCTGCAGAGGCATTAACCAGTTTCTTTTTCTGCCACTTAGTCTTAAGCAGTTTTTTCAGTCCTCAGAAATGTACACATTTTCATAGTTTGCATGCAAACTCCCCTACCAGTTACAGCCCAGATAAGAGAGTGAAACCTAGAGTATCTACGTAAGAGAAGATACCAAGCAAAGGATATCTTGCCACTGGTTAGTTCAGGAAGGCAAACACGGGATTGAACTCTATGACAGCTCAGGCAGTAAAACAAATATCATGCCAGCTCTGCAGAACATAATCACAGTACAATTAAAAGTTTCACAGCCACCTATGCACTGAAAACGTACTGTCAGTAAAATGCTCTATATCGGCCAATCTCTGAGTATAGGATGGAGAAGTCTAAAAACAGTTTCAAAGCAGTGAGACATCCAAGTCAATGCAAGTCTCATGTAATCCTGTAATCCTTTTTTTTTCATTTGATGTTTCATGTATAACCACTGAGTCCTATGTCAAGTCCCAGTGCAGTGTAGCAGTTATGTTTTCCTACCATCTCCAGTAGGTGGATTATAATGGCTCCTCTAATTTAAAAGACTTTCTAAAGCGCTAAAGGGAGGTCACTTTCCTATTCCTCAGGAATTCAGATGGCTTTCGAAACTGATGGCAATAAGTTGGCAAAAAACTAAAACCAAAAAAAACAAGCTATGTCTTAATTGCACCTCCTGCCAAGAAGGAAAAAACACAACAGTATTTAAATCATATTTCTCTCTCTAAAAAGTGAACGAGAGAACTCGTCTGTTTCATGCAAGCAGAATGCAAATCCAAATGTAAAATACAAAGTCCTGAAAGCGGCAACAACTATTGATCATCTGCCCCATCTTCTATAAAGAAATCTATTGGCTATAAGTACGGTACAAGACAGATTGTAATGCTTATTGAGGCTCCATCAAGACATACAAACTCTTTCCTCTCCCCTCCAAATCCCCAAATATGCAGCAGTAACTGAAATAAGGAGTATTATTTCAGAACACCTGTAGTACCAACTGCCCCACTCTTTGCTGACATGCTGAGTAAAATCTGTGCCACAGCGATGCAGAAGTTTCCCTCACTATGTCTAAATAGAAAATTATCAGAAAAATGTTGTATGACAAGATTTCTGCATTTTCACTTGGATAAGTTATTTCTGCAGTTTAAAAATAACCTATGATTCCAAAGTAGTTCAGACTACAAGTGAATGAAAATACTACATAGAAAAATTGATTGCATCATTTCCTTTGCTCTAACAACTTCTGTCTCTGATTTTGTACAGGCTACAGGAACTACAGTTCTTTCAAGAACTATATATATAGATATATAAGTCCCATAATATACATTAAAATAGATCTCAATTCTGACAGTTTTGAGATGTTAATTTCTGTTTTTACTTTCACTTCACTATATGACTCTTCCTAAATTTTCATGTAAGAGCATCAACCTAAAGAAGATCTTATACATATGAGACATTGTGGAACAGAGTCCCAAACCATCAACCATCATAAAAATGAACATCAAATTTTCACAACAAAGGATACAAATGATTTGCCAAACGGCAATGATTTGCTGAAATAACCTGTGAATAACAAAAAACCCCAAAATAAACAGAAAGAGCTCCACAATCTGCTTGAAAACAATGGGTAAAAAGAAAGATAAAAAAGCCACAACTCACTCAGTAATTCACAACTACTAATTTATTCACTGAGTTACAATGGCATTTTAGTCTGAAAAGCAAATACTGGTGGCTCCCATTACATAGCTTTCAAATATAGTATTCCAAGCAGATGGCTGTAGGAGTTTGGATCGTTTTCTTGTTTACTTCTTCCACTTGCTTGTTTTTAAATTTTGACCGATTCCTACCCAAGCACGAAAGTACAACTAGGATAAGAGATTTTCAGTTATGTATTTGCTGTCTGTGCTTATAACAGTGCATATATTTATGTCATACAGTAACTGGCATAAGCCTCAAAATAAACATTAGAATTGGAGGTTTTTAAAGTTATGTGTACTCTATATTATGCCATACCTGGCATTTCTGTGAATTACAAGTTCCTGTTCTCAGACAGATAAAAAAATAGCAAGAAAAAAAAAAATCTTTAGAATGAGTTAGTGCCTTGAAGGGCAGTTACTAGGATGGTCTAAGCACACAGATGAACTGATGACATAACCTTCCTAGCTGGGCCCAAGTTCTCAAATGGGGCGGCAGGGCTGGGCAGGTACAGCAACAGCGATGGCAGCAGCTCGCCCTTCCCCGCGGGGCTGTGAGGGTGCCCGGGGCGGGGGGGGAGCAGCACCCTGGGCCAGCTCCCCAGGGCCAGGGCCAGCTCTGCCCCACGCCCCTCCAGGGCTGGAAGGGTCCAGGAGTGTGTCCTACCTCCCCATCCCTTCGGGGGGGCCACTCTAAGGTGGAGTCAGGAGACGCTGCAGGCAGCGAGCCGATGGCACAGAAGCAGCCTGGCAGACATAAGCCATTTTGATGGGAAAAGCACCTGCTCAAACAGTGTCTTTAACAGGGCAGGAATCATGGAAATAAAGAACATGCAGCTACATGGGAATGCTAAAAATAACTCTTCTCACTTTTGACATATTAAGAAATCCAAATGAGGACTTTTCAGGGAACAGTACCTCTAATTGCTCCCAGGCTAAGAGAAAGGTTGAACATTTGCTTACTTCCTTGCTTATTCTTTAAACACAGAAAATTCATGGGATTATTCAAATCAGGATGGTGGTGAGCAACGTGAATCGCAAGGTCCTGCTAGAAAATCAGAAACCAGTTTAAGACAGTTATTTTGCACAACAGAAGAAGAGCAAGCCGGGGTAAAATTGGGTTCAGCTGAGACTAAATAAAATGTGATTGGATTTTTTTATATTCATTTTGTATCTTAATAATAAAAGAAGAGGTTCTACTTTGTGGACTCTGAACCATGGCACAGACAGACCTTTGAATTGCAAACCTCAGAGAACTTAATTTCAACATGTTTGACTACTTTTAAATATCTACAAACTTGGGTGAAAAAGAATTTTATTTTTAATTATAACTTAAGACTCTGCTTGGAGACTTTTAATTCATCCATTTTACATATCACTGAAGGTGGCTGTGGATATCAGAATCACCTTGTGCAAGTTCTGAAGGTGAAAAAGCCACAAAGGGAAGAAAAACAGTTTTGTCAGCATCAGGGTACAATCAATAGCATCCCAGATTAGACAATCAGTGCCACAGTATATCATTCCCAATTTTTTAAAGAAACATTCTAAATTGAATTCTTAAATAATTTAAAGATATCTACTTCATAGAAAAAAAGAGTCCATTAAGGAAGTGCTTTACAAAAGACCCACAACTTTCATCACCTTCAGCTGAACTGAATTGAACCAAGCCTAAACTTTCAACATTTGTAGAAATAAAAAGTCCATAGCATAAAAAAAATTTACAAGATTCCTTTAAAAATATATTTAAATAACTAAATAATGTCATGTAGCTATATACCCACAATTTAAGTTCACCATGTGCTGTTAAAAAAAAAAAAAAGTACACCATTGGCACAAATGCTGACGGGAGTGAGCTTGTTTTCCCTTTCCACTGAACTTTTCATACACTAACATTACCTGAGTAATTCTACACAAATCAATTTCCAGTGGGACTCAAGTGCATAGATATTTACAGGAACCTTCCTTTCTGTTAATATTAGTTAAAATAAAGACTGAAGCAACATGCTCTTGTACTGCTACTTTCACTAAAAGCCAAGACAGACATTAGATACTAAACTGAACTCAAAAGACAAGTAGACCATCAATTACACACAGTTAATTTCAAATTTTCCTAGTTTTTCAGTAGAAAACCCCAGAGAGTTGTATGCTATCAAAACTTAATAAAAAATATTATAATACAAACAGAATAGTTTTTATGTATTACTTCAAAACTATCCTACAGAATGTAATAGGATTCTGTTGCATGAATTCATTTTTTTCAGAAAAGTTTTCTAGGAGATAACACCGCTTATTCTAAATTCACAAGACATTCCTACTAAATGTCAACCCCATTATAATGATTTCATTAAAAAACCAATTTCTGTAGGACTTCTCTGAAAGGAACCTGCATAAGAATTAGTTTCCCATGGCATAACTCATCATCTGACACACAATCAATCAACCCCTGAAGATAAAGGAGTTAAGAAGGAAACTGAGAACATGTGTACCACCTAAGTACAAACAGCAGGAGTATAAAAATTTGTATTGAAGGATGTACACAGTAGTTTTAATATTTCAAACATTATTTAATTTGGTATTTCCTGTTAACAATTACTGGAAAAAATTCATAGTAACATCATATATTTACTATAAAATTTGTTCTCAAGTCCTCTCAGAAAGCAACCCAGTGTTTGCACTAACTGTTCATAATTACACATTTCTTTTATATGCATAAAGAAGTGCATGTGGCCATTACCATTTTTAGAGTCCCTTTAAATGCACTGTCAATCAGTTGCAGATTGCACAGCCAACTGCAATTACGCATTTACAGCAATTAAATTTCCCAAATAATTTAACATGAAGATTTACAACTCCTTCAGAGAGAATTTGTATTTATTCTTGATGTCTGCAAAAGTATTATGGAAAACAATCTTAAACTTAGATTTGTTCCTAGCATTAATTTCCGACTAACATGCGGTTCCTAAGCACAAAAGGCTATTAAGACAGGTGTTAGAAAAGGAAAAAAAAAAACATTGCTTCCTTTGAGTCCCTTCTGTACAGAAAATTCTGCAAGCAGCCTGACACTGAGTAAACTAGAGGGTGCAGCTGGAACCACTCCATGCTCTGCTTTAGTAACAGAAAATTTACTGAAGCGTTGGCCCTTTTTTCAGATAAACACCTGGACAAACTGTCCAGTAAGATTAATATGGAAGTTATTATTCACCACTACAGGCACTACTTTGTTTGATGGAGAAAAACACTACAAACAAACAACAAGCTATGTGGCTTGTCCCTTCTGATAGCTCAGCTGCTGTTAATAAGCTCCAAACCATCTACCTGGCCAGTCTGGGAAAAGCATCTCAACATAGACAGCTACTTACAGCTCAGGTTTTTACCCCACCAGTAAGATTTCAGCTACAGGGCTGCACTGTGTTTCATTACTTACTAACATCTTCAGCATCTCAATTCCTGCATCACATGTCACTGATGAGCTTCTTATAAAAGTGCTTGTCGTAAAGATGACTAGCAATGAAACAAAATTAAGAGTTTGTATACAAGAGAAGACAATCTCCTGACTTTAAGAATTCCTACCTTCCTCTCACCTATTTCTTTTCTTTCCTTGGTTTATATATAACATGACTTGGACTGCAACTAAAACTTTCTGGGAAGAAACAGTTGCAAACTCTGAGAGGGATTCAAAATCTCCTTCTGTATTATTAAGACAAAATTCTGTAACCCTGAAAACTTTCCATTAAAGATATATATTTTCCTGTGACATGTGAGCAGTCCCTGGTAGCATACCTTCAGTGACCAGCATGCAGCCAAATATAGCAGCATATGGACACCCAATTTGCTAACTAATCATACTGCAGCCACCACTAGCAGCGATCTGCAGGTGCATCACACTGAAAAAGGGATGAGTAATTAAGATGATTTGCTTTAACACAGATGGTTACATTTTTGCTACTTTATTATATTCTTTCAATGCTTCTAATACTGCAAGATGATAAAGAAACGTCAGCTAGCAAACTCTGCCTCCGTATACCCCAAACACCTTATTCTGCTCCACAAGTCTTAATCTATATAAACCAAGCCTTAGCTGCTGCCTACATTTCCCCCAGTTTGCCCAGCCTAGGTCTGCAGGTTGTCTCTCCTCTGTGTTTCCTTCGCTTGGGCACCTCAGCACCTTTGAAGCCCGTCAACAAGAGCATGGGAGGATTCTGTGGTTTACCTGGCAGGAGGCTGACACCTCTCCCTGTCCCTCCACTGTTCCAAGGGGACTACCAGGGAGGTGTGAATGGCTACTGCTTGTGTGTGGCCTGGTTAAAGCTCACTTCTTAACCCCTTCCTCCCTTGCTTCCTTTGCCAGCTCAGAGAGCAGAACCTACACTCCGCTAAATATACAGATAAAAAATATATATAGATAAAATGAAGCCACAGGGGCCTCTGCCGCAGCTGGTGAGGAGCATCACCGTTGTTTCCAGCCACAGAACAAAATGACTTCTCACAGAAGGTGAAGATAAACATAGATACAACTGTCTGTAGGATAAGGCTATAAATCCTTAGGGGCTGTCAAACTAGAGCAATCAATGAGAATTAATCTGTAATTTACAGGAATTTATTTGCTTTTCCTGATTGTATCTGAGTCCAGTGAAAGTTCACAAAGGGTAGCTAGTGTGGTTTAACCTACAGTAAACTGCACATCAGAATATTTGGGTTAGAAATCCAGGGTGAAAAAAAACAACCAACCAACCAAACAAAAAAACCCCAAATGCTATTTGCTCTCCTTTTAAAAAAAGTGAAAGAATGTCAGACCTTGTACAGGAAAAACTATACCTGAAAAAGAACAGCACTTGAAAAAACATTAATAACATTTTTTTATCTGCTCCATATGTTTGCATGAATTTAAATTTTCAAAATATTTGCTGTCAGTAAAATTTCTACTGCTAACATCTTGCCTTCTAGGAGGGAGAGCTCATTCTTTTTAAAATTCTTTACTAATCTTAATATTTCTGAAGGATTTCCAGTATGCATTCTGATAATAAATGTTGTAAAGGGAGAAAGGACACTGCTCATAACCTAAAACTGCTCACATTGGGTTTAGCCTCTTTTGGGATCAATGTCTATTAGAAAGAGAGCGCAGTACTGTTTTTGCCAAGACCCACTATGCTCTCAAAAGTTTCCTGACCACTTACTTTACCACTACAAAAGTAAATTTTAAAATTTAAACATGAAGCGCAAATTAAATGAACAGTTTATGGGATTTTGTTTGTTTGATTTTCTTAACTGTCATCTTTTGATTCGCCAACAAGTTCTCAGTACTGCCAAATCCAAGTGTTCAAAGACGATGGGTCAGGCCACAGATTTCAGGAGATCTTATAGAGAAACAGCCAAGTTGAACTTCTTATTTTACTTCTATTTTATATAATCTGTTTTTTAATTAATGTTAAAGTTCACAAACTCTTACCAGTCTGGAGCTTTTTTTTGTTTTCCAGAAGAGTATGTGAGTTCTTGAGGATTGCAAGCAAACAAATGAGATAAGAATTGCCAATCCTGAGGTCAGGGGAAATAACGGAAGTGAAGAAGATGTTAAGATTGTGCCAATATAAGAAATAAAGATATTATGAGCATAGAAAAAAGTAAATCTTCATCTATTTTAATCTAGTCTTGAAGTCTCACTCAACAATAAAAGAAAAAAAATCAGGTTTAATATTTTACATCTCAGATGCATTGAGACCTAGGATTTTCATAGTCCTCTCTATAGGTTTCCCTACCTTACTCTGGTTAGCTTGACTCCCAGAATGCAATGACAACTAGCAAAATCAAAGAGAATTCTGTCTTTGATTTCAAGTTTCAAGATTTCCTTTTGGTAATAGTTAAAAAATTAAAGTGCTACTATCATCTCAATTTTTAGACAGATTAAAAACAAAGAAACAAACAAAACCAATAAACAAAACCTAACAAATAATCCATTCACAGTACACCCTTCCTACCTTTTGCAGGCTTCCAAAATATCTTGAAACTCTATATTAGTTAGTTTGTTGGTTTTGGCAGTGTTTTGTTGTTATGGCTTGGTTTGAGGTTTTTTGGTTTTGTTCTTTTTTTTTTGTTGTTTTTTTTTTTGGGGGGGGGGCAGGAATGGGGGTGGGGAAGGGGATACTGTAGGCATACTAAAGAATATCCAAATGTGTTGCTTATAAGTAATGACTTCTGTTAAAAAAAAAAAAAAAAACAACAAAACAACAACAAATATACAAAACAATACCCATCATCCACGGTTATTTTCTTAAAACCCAGGGGACCACATTAATTACTGCTGCAACACATAATCCTTGTCTGTCCATTACAAAATCTTGTTTTCTCACAGGGAGTTGTATATAGGATCAGAATCTAAGTTACTTCAAATGAGCCTACTAATATAACTGCCACTACCTCTCCATACCAAGCTGAGAACGTGTCTCCTGCACGAACTGCACTATGCTTACGTGAGTTTGTCAGGAGATGTCTCACTTAGCATAGTTACAAAATAGTGTCTTTCAAAGGGGACTGAAACTGAAATCAATCAATTCACCACTGAGCTATTAGGGGACCCACAGATCTGCTCTGTACTCATTAACAATGGAAGTGGTAAAGCAAACCATCTACTAATGTACCTTATGATGCCTGTTTAAAAAGGATGCAAGGAGAGAAGACACAAGAACCTAGCTAAATTCAGCTTGAGAAAACAGATTCAGCACTAGTGAGCAACAGGAAGAGTTTCTGTAAGGTATTGACTAGGCTGGCAAGCTCTGATATAATTAGAATGAGGAATAACTGCAGCAAACTGCTGGCATATGCTGAATTTACTCATGTCCATATTGCTTAATGGGGCATCATCGACACTGGTGGGGTTTTTCTGTTTGTTTTTAAGACAGACAAAAGTGCTGGAAAATGAAAGGCCTCTAAAGGATGACCATTACATAAATGTAAAATAGAAGAGGAGCTCTTCCATTAGGGTACCCTGATATAAGAAGAGAGGATAAAGAACGACATCAGCAGATTTCTAGACAAATGATGACACTAAGCTGACAGTCTAGCAGAACCCATAACAGCTGATAAAGAAGAAAAGGGGTAAAAATGTGATTAAGCCATAGTGTAAGTAACAGCTTCATACTGTACTGTCATCTCTGAAACTCTCTAAATGGAGCTTTCTATAGGGTCTGACATAGCACATATATAAACACACTTTAACAGCAAGAAGCTAAAACAAGTGAATACAAGAGAAATAAAATATATTAATTAAAAGTAACTTGAATTAGCGCAGAAGAACCTCAGATTCAGGTCAAACTGAGCAGACTTCAATAAGGGGAGTCAAAGGGATTTAGGAGTTTAAGTACCCTGGTTGATAGATCGGTATTGTTTTAGTTTCTTTGCTGGAAAAGCACCATTAAGAAGCTAAACCAGGATCGTATGTGCAGAGAATTCAAAACAAAGCAAACCACCCAAAACTCAAACACAGCTCTTCACATTTATCCTTAGAAATGGAGATGAGCATTGTCCTTGTTAACAGGTGCTGAGGAGCAAGGCACCGTGCTGCACTCAGATGTGTCACTGATGAGCAGATGACTTCATGTATTTCTGGTGAGAGCCTTAGGAAAAGTGTCACACCTTGAAAAAACCAAGATCCAATGCTCCTCTAAACTGACTGTGAGATTTCAAAATGTAAAACCAGTGATGGGGTTGAGAAGTAAGCCATCAGTGAAAGCAGACACTGCCATTGTGCCTAATTTGTATTGCTGTGCCTGTGATTTAACTGTGTGAGTTTGTGTACATACACAACTTTAATTTTCAAGACTCTCTTTTTGGCCCTGCTAAATTCACCTGTTATTTTCAGTTGAGACTTGATTATTCTATCATGTTGATGTAAACTGGGAATAACTTCACAGAAGCAAAGGGACAAAGGACCCAAGAGACTTCTTACACTGGTATAGCTTTTCTGAACTTTCATCTGTTGTGGTTATTTTACACTCCCTGTCACCATGTACCCCACAATCATCACAGTGAGACAGGAGAAAGCTATTTTTATTTCACAGACGGGACACCTATTGGAAGAAACCACAAAAATCAAGCAGGACAAGGACAAATGCTCTGGTAAATGTATACGTCAGGTAGGCAGAAACTTATATAACACCTGTAGGTATCTGTGATCTGCAAGTACCTACAGATGAACTAGTAGTTGTGCATGTAGGTGCCTATATGTATGAGTTGACCTAAGGTTCTTTATAAATCTTGTCCTACCGAGTTTCCTAACACTGCACAGAGCATACCTGCAGCATGTAGTAAAGAACAGTAAAAAGACACTTGAGCTACAAGTAACATGTAAAACAAAGCAGCACAGTCACTTCAGCAGAACTTAGTAAATAACATACATTGCCACTGAGGCAACATTGCCTTTCAAAGAATGAAAACTAGTATGTTTGTACGGCCCCATTGATCTGTGTGAACCTAAGAGGTGCTCAGGGCTAGCTCAGTCCTTTTTATAATGCTGCGCACAGTACAATGAAGAATGACCAAAGGTATCAGATGAATCACAGGATTAGGTTTGCAGGTATCAAATCCCAGACTAGTACTCTGAGCAGACGTTCCTCCATTCCTTCAGGCTACATTCACCAGCTAGCTCAGTAATCCGGGCAAACTGAAATTCTGCCTAGCACTGTAAATGAATATATTATATACCATTTTGTCTGAAACTCCACAAGATTAAATTAATCCTGCCCTCGGGCAGGGAAGTAGATTAGATGACCTCACAAATCCTGTACAGCCCTGTTTCTCATGATTCTACTATTGCTCAGGATTGCTGCCTCCTCTGTTCCCAACCTGCCCCAGTGGCATTCAGATGAAATCTTTGTGCATTAACCACCTTAAAATATTTTAAGCTGTTGGTTTTGGTTTTGTTTTTTTTTTTTTTTCCCGAAACAGTCAGTTATGAATATGGAGTATACCAATCATTGACATGGTGACAAAATAATCACGTGTATGTAAAAAAAGTTTTAACTTGATTTCATCACACAATCTCTTACATATATTTCCTTCTTGGAAGATTTTGCAAGTGGAACCCCTGTCCCAGTTTAGTCTGCAACCTTTCCCCATCTTGGCTTAGTTAGGAGGGCCCAGCTCACAAAATCTGCTTGCATTACTGTAAACAACCTCAACTGGATGGTGCTCGGCAGAGGAACAGATGCTTTAAAAGTATACTGAAATAGAAGCTGAAGCCAGACATACCTGACTCAGATTTGAGAGACTGAGCCTTACAGCAAATCTTTCTCATTTGTTTTGCTCATTCCTGTATCAGCCATTGGAAAGTATTGAGTCATTCTCTGCTCTGGAAATTCATTATCCGCAACCTGGTTCCTACAGAACTCATAGCTAATTAATCTCTTGACAGTGAAATAGGCATTACAAGGGAAGGAAAGATATCCCAAGGTCAAATATTGCTAAGTACTCAGTATTCATGATTCACACAGCTCTGTGCAATACTGCTGCTTTCTGCTCCCCTTGTTTAGATGCAAGAGAGATAACTAAGTCAAAAATTTTCTAACTAATGGGACAATATAGCTTCTAAATAATCTGAGAGCTGTGCACTTGGGGAATTGACATTTTAAAAGGTTATTGATTGTATAATTAACATAGATAATCAATAAAATTTAGTTAACATTTATGTAGACATTAAATGGAATATGAAATCTGACTGTGGATATCTGACAAATATTTCCACTAGGAATCTAATGACACATTTGAAGAGAGATGCTTTCCTACAATCCTAAAACATGTAATAAATTTGAAGAAAAACCTCTGCTAGACCCATTTAGTAAACTGATCTTTCTGCAAACTGTTTTTAGCCACTAATAAATTCCTTAGGCACCACCCAAAGCAAGTACCAAGTCAGCATCACAGCATGGATCTGTCATTAATCACATTCAGAAGCAACTACCTTTTCTCTAGAAAGGCCAGTTCCCATATTGCTCAGAGGACACTATTTCAATCCTCAGCAGCATAGCAAAACCAACAAAAAAAGTACTCAGCAGGAGTTAGTTATAGGTGTTAGGGTTATTCCAAAAAATGTCTTTTAGTCAGAATATGCTCATTTGAGGGGTGGGGGGAGAAAAAAGGCGAAAAAGAACTTATTTTTTTGGAACATTCCCATCTCAAGGAGGTTTTGTGGGAGAGATTTGACATGACTGGATTCTATTTTCCCATCAGAGTAGCCAACAGGCAAGTGGCTGGAGGTTGCAGATGAGATTCAAGCAGAAAATCTAACCAGTGGTTACTGGCTATTTTGGACTATGTAATTTCTTTGCTGGTGAGTTTGTTTTCAAGTGCTTGAAAGGTCTGTTTCACTTCTGCGGCAGAAAAGGAAACTTCACATTTTGCAGAAGAGAATCTGGATTTCTAATTAGGCTGTAATTGCATTCTTTCCTTTCCTACCTCACCCAGGCTCTAGGTGGGCTGTTTCACAGACCACCCAACTGTGGCACGTCGCAGACTCAGGAGTCCTTCCAACACCTCTGCAGAGGCTTTCTCCGAAATAGCTGAGTTAATGCTCAAAGTATCAAAGTGCTCATACCCTCAGCTTCCTCTCCTTTTAAAGAAAGGTAAATGTATTCAGCTCTTCCCTGTAATGAATGAGCTGAAGCACAAGCTGAAAGGCAGAAAATTAGTTTTGGTAAAACAGCAACGGGTAACCCAAACATCCTGAGAACCAATAAGAAAAAGATTAATTTTTGGATATGGTATCTGTAGAGATAATTAAACTAAGCAATAGTGGAAACTATGTGCCACAAGAGTGGTACCACGGAATTTACTTTGTAACTTTGTCTTTCAGTATAACCCCCAAATTTCCCCCAAACAAGTTAAACCCTGCAAACTTGCTCTATGCTATTTATAAATCATTCATGCGAATAAGGCAATCTCAGCAGGACCAAAATAGCCACACTGAAGAGCAAGAACAATTCTCAGTGAATAGATGGATAGAGAGCGCAAACTGCCAAGATATCAAAAGAAGGGAGCATATCTATATTTTTTTCAGAGGGACATATTATTTCTTTAATAAAACCAAAACTTTAAAGACACAAAATCTATTTCAGCTATAACAAGCACATAAGTAAATGTATACCTACACAGAAGTAAAACACAAAGAAAGCACTAACCTTCAGGTAATTACTTTGCCACAACATGCCTAGACTGCCCAAAATTACTTTAAAACGTCATAAAAACTACAGATTTTTTTTTTAGATACCAATTTTCCATATGAATTCTCCATATAAATGTCACCTTTTTCCTTTGGGCAAAGCAGTTTATGAAGGGTTTACTGCTATCATGGTAACAAACTATCCAAGCACAATGATTCTGAAGAACCAAATTCAATCTCCTGTTTAAAAAGCTCTCATCTACACTGTAAAAAATGAAATATGACGCTGAGATAAATTAAAGTGGGAAGCTGAAAAAGAACTTGTCATCAGTGAAGTGATTCTTCACAGTTACTAATGCTCCTTCACTCTTCTACTATTTCTACCATTGGCATCTTACTGCTAAAGGGGCAAATAGACCCCTGAGGCTACAAGGCAGCAGTTGCTCAAATCGTTACAACAGAGTTTGAAAAAGGTTTCTGCAAAGCTGTCGCTACTAATAACAAATAAAATTTTGCTAACAGGTACTAACAACACAGAACATGCCCGAAGAGGAAAATGCCTTCTTAAGCTAACACTCCAACTAAATTACTCTTAATCAATAATTTGCCTGCTTCCCGTGACTGCATCTGAGAGGAAAATGGTAATTTTATCACGGAAAGCAGAACACAGCATCAATGAAAAACAAACATTAACGGAAAGATCTACAACAGAGACACCAAGATTGGTCTGAATAAAGCATGAATGGAAACATCTGTGTGTAAAATCACCAGAGGAAACAACGGGAGTCAGAACAGTGAAATGTGCTGATGACCTGACTGACAGCAGTCAAACTGGTAAGCACCAGAGCATGTTGTTTCTGCCAAGATCAGGCAGACTATGTAATTCCTCTTTCTCTTACCGCAACAGAAGGTCATACTGCAGCCATAAAGTTACCACAAACCAGAGAAAGAAAGAAAATGGGCAGCTTAAGATGCGTGCAGGATAAAGTATGCAAGATTGAGGCAAGTCTTATGCCATCACTGCTGACACCTAAAGGACATAAAAGTCCTGTCCAAAACTCAGCTCATCACCACAGTCCAAGTGAAACCCAGAAGACATAGTGAGGATTCAACACCCAGCACCCTTGTCCTGTGGGCTGCATACCAGGGTCCTGGCCAGCCCCCTTGGGCACACATGGTTTGGTGCTGGTGTTCTCTCAGTATCCTAAGAGGCTGAAAACACAACAGTTTTCCCAGGCATCGTGAGAAATACTGTGTGGTTATTTCCAGAGCTCACGAACTAGGTTTTCTCTGGGTATTTGTCATCACAGGAGTTGAACTTCCTTTGCCTCCACTCTCCTCAGAAAGTCCCTCTAGAAGTACCAGCAGATCATCACAAAAAAGTATTTGGTTTCCTGAAGTGTGGTTCAAGCCCTTCTGGTTGATTCCCAGCATGCAACAGTCAGTTACATGAAGGAAGTGAATGCTGCTTAGTTTTTCTTTTTCTGTAGCTATACTTCTGCATGATTTCCAACAGATAGGAACAGAGATCTTTATCTCCTAGCAATTCAGATCACAAATACATACTCATGTCAGCCATACATATCATTTTGATATTTCATTGTCAGCAGTTAAAACACAAATAAAACAAAACCCACTTCCCTATAGAGGTAGAAAAAGAAGGAAAATATGAGAATTAACTGTCACGCCATAAAATAAAAATGCAGCTTGACACTCAGGTACTTTTCTGACTCATTCAGTCATAGTTACTGGGTCAACACTCTGACTGAAGAGAACCAGTAAATTATGATCCAGTGCAAGTAAAAGACGACACACTGTTCACTTATCTGGAGCCAAAGCAAAAATATTTCTCTCATCTCTGTTAACACCGTTTTTTATTCTATACTAATTAAAGATAGTTTTGGGACATTTTCTCTAATTATTCACCAAAAGTGGTCCTTTATATTTCAGCCAGGATTATCCAGAGAATAATACACTTTTATCCTTTTCCTCAAAACACACTTGTGCCCCAGGAAATTTAACTGCCTCTATCTAATCCCATGAAAGTCCTTTCTGAATCACTTGAGGATTGACCTCATGAATTTTTCACTGTTAGTTCTTGGTGGGACTGTCAATCAGAGATGAAAAAGAGGAAAACAAAACACAGAGTGAAGTGGATTGCTAGAAACATCACCTCAGTCAGCGCCAAAATTACATCAGATGGCATAAAGAGGAATCACTTTGAAGAAGTGGCATGGAAAAAAAGTGTCTATTCTGGGTCCTTTTTTCCTTTCTAGGATTAATACCTTATTTTCTTCTTCTGTTTTTTTTCAGGCACACTCAATATTGCATTCTGTTTCCAAAATAACACGGTGGACACTTCACAGAAGTTTACAATAAAAACCCAAGATCAGTTGTGTTTTAATGAGTTTTCATCAAGTCGTCCTCAAATCAAACACCACAAGATTTTTTTTTCCATCACACTTCTACATAGTTACATTCGCAGTAGTGGCAGAAATATGGAAGGTGTGGCTCAGATCCCACAAGATGTCTCATCATTATTGACAAGTTAAATGTGAGCACAAAGAATGTTCTCCCACAAGCAAAGCACAAACACTACATTAGTCCCCTCACTAGGCACAGAAGCTTGGTATAAGCAGCCTAGATCTTGTATTATTTAGGAGTCCCAGACACACATTAAGACCCCATGGGTGCTTTGCAAATGCAGATTAGAAGGCCTGGTCTTTCCCTTGAGGCCAAACAGTAATCATGTATAAAGAAAGGCAAGAGGCCTTGCAGTAGTCATATGACTTTTGTAGACATTTTTAGCTGGCCATAAAATAACTTATTCTCTATGAAGTAAGTTGTTTTAAGTTAAAGGATTTTAAAAAATAAATCTTTTAGCATAAGGCAAAAAAAGAAAGGTCCTGAAAGAAAAGAATCAAGAGAAGCGCTCGCAACTGAGAAACAGAAGGCACAGTGTGATTCCCACCTCTGAAAGCTACAACTAAGCACAAGGCACAGGATCTGAGGTGCTCAGGTAAACACAGGCAACAACATTACTTTGAAGAACTGCATCTATTCCTCCTAGACATAGAAAGACAGTTTAGATTCAGCTGCTTTCTGTATTTCTATTAATACAATTCTATACTAGCGATGCCTTCACATCTTTGCAATGTAAGCTCAAAGACGCAAAGATGTCAAATATGGCTATATATGAGTAATAACTTGTGCATTTTTAGAAATACAGGGATCTGAACTCTGTTTCATCCAGTGTATACACTCCCTTTCCATACATTTGATATTGCATTATTTTAAATTCATTTATGGTGTGTTATGGTTAATGTTTTCAATAAAGCTCCAAGACCTCTAAATACCTGGTTTCTTCAAAGCTGGTTCCCTAAACTCACAGGTTGGATCTCTTTCTGTACAGCATTAGTAATCTGCTGTAGCTGCATGGACTCAGGGACTGCTACAGAATCAGCATATAGAAAGGACCTATACATGCTGTAGATTGCTTATTTCAATACTGTTCAGCAGTCAGGGGACAGCCATCCTCCCCCAACCATTCACGTGAGCACTTTGTCCTGGGGAGAGACACTTTATTCTGGGAAAACAGAAGTAAATTTTCATTTGGGAATAATTACTCTGCTGTGAGAGCAGATCAATTAGTCCAGAATAAAGGGTCAACACTGGAACAGGCCAAAATAATTCATGTCACAATTGTGCCGGTCCGTCTCTCTGAGAAGAAAACAAACCAAACCAAAAAACTGTCGTGCAACTGCATGTACAGGTTTCAGATTCGCTTTTGCTGGCTAACAAGATTTTTTCTATACTGGATTAGAGCAACATGACTGACCCTGAGCCATGTGGGTCTGAGTCTGCTCAGCCATTACAGAGAACTTAGAACATCCTTACACATGAGCATGAGGAGTGGTGGGATTTTCTGAAATCAATATAACTCAAAGGTTTACTTTGTATAAGAATAAATAACTCAAAGCATATATAGCTTACACAAGGGGCTCTACCTAGGAATCCCAACACTGTTTGAGGGTATTCTGGAGCAACATGAAAGTAAATTTCATTGTTTTGGGGATGAACTTTGAGTTTGAGATGACATATATCTAAATAAGTAACTCTAGCTTGAAGTTAAATAAGAGATTTCTGAGATGGAAAGGACAGGTTTCCTCCAACATTACTCCGTGCGCAGCACGACATTATTCATGCAAGTCAGAGGCCAAGCCTCCATGGAGCCTTCCCTTTACCACTACAGCTGCTCTGGGTCAAAGGAGCACTAAAAAACGTGGTTTTATTTTCAACCAGTAATTTTTTGTTTGGATACTTGGTTTTGTGTTGGCTGATGGAGAACTGATTGTGTTCAGGCTTTTTTATTTGTTTTTAGTGGACTAATAAGTTGTTAAGTGTGCACTACAAACAACTGAACTTGGGAGCTGTAAACACCACTCTCTGTTTTGTCACCCCCACTCCTTTTCTACTACCAAAAGGACTGGTTTTCCCTATAGGAAAGTTTAAAATAGGATTTCTCAACTCTCCTTAGCTTAACTCTGCCAGTAGCAGCAGAATCAGGACAACTAAACAAAGGGTTAGTAGAAGCTTGATGTTAAGTAATGAGCAGAGACATGTAATGCCTAAAATAACATCAGCCACCTGAAGCCCTTTAAACAAACCTCACCGGTAAGTAAACTGCAACTGATTAAATATATTGATAAATATATTGAGTAAATAAATTGGTAAATAAAAGCAGTAACAGCGAACTAGATAAAGAAAAATCTGTTCACAACATGAATTTCATTTTGATGCTGTCCTTTCAGAAAATTAAATTTAAAAAAATTACTGTGTGTGTATATATAGATATGTATGTATGTTTTAATTAACTAAAAACTCTGTATTCCTGTACCCAAGAGTGAGAGCTGAGAAAGCTGCAGATTAAGCTTAGTCTGTTTTAACACCATTATCACATGTTTCCAAAAGGTCCTAAAGCAAAATGGGGAGTATGTGGGTTTGTTTTTTTTTTTTAATGAAATTTAAAAAAGAAGGTAAGAATCAATTTTTTTAAAACTCTATGCCACTTGTTTACATCATGACTACACTTCTTTTATTGACAGTTGAAGCTTAAAGCTCAGTGAAATCTCTGAATTTTCTTCGTGCAACTTAAATCACAAGCCAAACTTCAAAAACAACTAATACAGCAATTACATTAAAAAGCAAAATAATTTGGGAAAGAGAAAGTCATCAGACTGACAGACAAAGGACTGAACAGGGCTCTAGTTAAGAGGGGGAAAACAAAGTCTGTATGAATAGAGAAGGATTCTTTTCCAAGCAAGCCAAGAAGTGCTAAGCTTTGAAAGTTAGAAATAAACCTTTCTACACTAGTAAGACCACATCCTTCCTAGTAAAGAGATGCTCTTTCTTCAGTTTCACTTTGCTTCCTTTCCTGTTCTGTAATCATCCTATCAGGCAATTATATCTTTCATCTTTCTCTTTGAGTTTGGTAATTGTTTCCTTACTGGTTGCACAGTTCACTAATGGAGGCAAACAGGGTACTGGTTTGTTATCAGCGGGCCTGTGTAGAAAGTAAAATGTGTCTCAAGTATAAAAACTTGGAATACTGTCTCCGTCTGCACTTACAATGCCAAGAGATTATGTGCAGCTATGAAAGTAATACATTTTACCAGGAAGTTTCCATTTCTTCCCCTTTTAACATTTTGGTGTCTTCTCAGAGCCCCAATTAACACATGCAATTTGTTAGCTTTCACACACTGGGACTCACTTTTTTTGTCCTCACTTCACACACTCCCACGTGGTAGTGTCCACACCATATGTATCTTTAGCATGACACTGTTGCCTCTTTCTTCTTCTAGACCCCCTTACACCAGAAGCAGCAGGTTAGCAGATCTGCAGGAGAGACCTGGTAAAAGAGAGAAGAAATAAGAAAGCAAGGGAGAAAAACACTGCTCAAAGCCAGCAGCGGTCCTGCCCTGCAGGATACCACTCAACACATCAAATTATTCTTGGTTGAACTTTTGCTTTTGCCTTCCACCAACTCACACTAACAGAAGCCCCAGAGCATTTAGTGGTTATATGTATGATATAGCCATTATCTGGCAGGATAAGTGGTCTGTACACACTGAAATCCATCCTCACTCAGCATGTTTAACCCTAAATGAGACTAAAGGGCATTCTTTAAGGGTGCATATAAATGCATGCTTCAGCAGGTCCTATAGCAATAAATGTTGCAGTGCATTCGGCAAACAACTGTCAAATCTCCCCTCTATTAAAATTCTGCATTCTTTTACCTTGAACAGGCCTTTACAGACAGTCACAGAAATAAACATAATGAACTTCAATGCATAAATGTAATTTCTCAGACATATCCCAGAATTTATATTTTAATATATTCATATAATGAAAAAGGAGCCTCAAGCTGTAATGTTCTGTCAAATAGCAACCAATTCTGAGACGGGTACTTCCACATAAAATTAAGCAAGCAAGAAAGGATGAGGACAAGTGGTCTTTAAGGCAGGAAAAAGCAGAAAAGCTCCCAAGAATGGACAGCAGTAGAGGGAAGAAAGTACCTGCTAGATGTATTTTAAAATAGGTACAATTTTAACTGCTCATTCTACTGAATTGTCGCAGGCTCAGCCTTGTTTTCAGATTTTGATTTTTCAGCCTAAGTGTTTCTTACCTAACATACGTACATAGTCCTTGTATATATAAAAGGCTGGTTTTGCATGTTTATCAGAGCAATTGGGTGACTTGTCACAACAATCACCCTGGAAGAGACCTGAGGGACCTCAGGAAGTCTCTAATCCAAACTCCTACTGAAAGCAGGGTCAGCTGCGAGGTCAGATGAAGTCACTCAAGGTTTATACAGTCAGGTCTTGAAACCCTCAAAGGACGGTGACTGCATAATCTCCCTAAGCAACCTGTTCACTGCCTCACTGTGCTCATATATTAAAAAAAAAAAAAAAAGAAAAAAAAAGAAAAAAAAAAGAAAAGGATTTTATCCAATCCGAACCTGGTTTGTTTCAATTTATGTGTGTCTCATCTTTTCACAGTGAAAAGTGCGGCGCCTCATAAAATATGGCATACTGCTTTTCCTAGAAGTTTTGACTGCTTGGTAAAACACATGAGAGATTTTCAGGGATGTTCTTCAATTGAGAAGTGGAATCATGAATAAAATCTACAGCATTTGTAAAAATATCTCAGAGTTCACTGTAAACTATATTTGCATTACAGAATTCCTCATTACTTCATGATAAGTATAAACATTTGGGAAGAGTGGAAAATATTAATTAGCTAAAAGATAGGCAGAGTAAAGAGTTTTCAATTTCAAGGACAAAACAAAGCAAAATATGTTGATCTTGGAAATTTCAAGATCAAAACTGGGCAGCTAAACTGGTTGGTTGCGACATAAACCACAATTTTCCAATCACTGCCTAAGGCAAAAATGTCAGAGCTGAACTAAATCACCTAGATTAGGATGTTTAACTTTACATGTTTATTCTAGCTGAAAGCCAAACAAATCTTATCAACTTTCTAGAGTTTTCTTCATCCATTTTTTTAAAAAAGCTAATCAACTATTTTTCTAGCAATTGTACAATAAGAAAGAAGCAAAATTATAAATGTATAAATGCAAATAATTTGTATAAATGCCTATAAAATTATTACATATTACTTTTTATATATATAAAACCTATATTTCTCACTATTTGCAATGGTGGCCTGAGTTGACAAGAGATTTCATATTTATCTGAAGATATGGTCATTTTTAATAGTCATAGGTAAATGTACTTTGGATACTTAGATATGATCCTGAATACCTCATACAACTTAGCAAAAGCCAACCCACCATGGTAAATATCAATAAACTCAGTTTCTGGGGATCAGCAACCCTCTGTGCTGCTATCACACCTAGGGAAGGATCAGACTACAGGGTGAAAAGACCAGAGAGAAATGGGCTTTCAGAAAGCTGAAGCTGGCATCATTTCAACGTAAGGGTATGCAGCCACAGTACAGTGTACAAACACCCTGTTAGAGTGGGAAGAGCAAATAAAATGCCTGTGAAAATGCAATTAGGCTCCATCTAGTACCTGTGTAGCCAGTTTAGGGCTACTGTGATCATCCTTGATTTACAGTGCAACACTGATAGATCTTAAAAACAGTCAATATCCTACCTCGTACTCAGAGCAGAAGAAACTGCTTTTTGCCTTCAAAATCTGCCTAATTTCAGCATTAGAAAAGAGTCAGCAGGTACCTAGAAGGAAACTGAAAAAAAAAAAGAGCCATTATAAAATACCCTATATACATTACAAATTGTGCTCACATAAGAACATGATGCGTTCTAATACATATACATTAGTGAAATGAAAGTGAGGTGACTTCTGAGAGAAAAGATATCAAAGCCTTCTCAGGCACAGCAACTTGGGTCCACTACTGGGGCTCAACTTTTGTGGCTGCCTAGCCGTAAAACGCCCCATCCAGGCCACAAGAATGCACCACTGTGAGGAGGACAGAAGAGGGATTGAATGAGAAGAGCTGTCCTCATGTGTGAACGAGCAGAGTAGTCTCCATCTCTTCTCACGTGTTTGATTGATAGAGAGTAACTGGATCCAGGCACTATGTTCTCTGCTGTCTCCTCTACAAAGAGATCCCTTAAGTACAGACAGGCAGCCACTGCTGAGAAAACAGCTAAGAATGGAGCAGAGCAGTCAGAGCTGCTAGCAAGTAGAGCTTCACATTATTTAGCCTTTATATCAAACTGTATCGGTTATATTAATCAATTAATTCTGTTACTAAACTCCTCTTTCTAGTAATATTTAAAATACTAACCACTAAAAGTCCATTGTTCAATGTCCTAGACCTGCTAGAGTAAGAAAGACTAAGCACATCATATTGGTCTGTAAATTACATGAGTTCTATTTTGAGCTTGACATCATTCATCCTGTTGTTTCAATTTAACTATATTTAGCCTTCAATCCACCCCCAGAAGCCCTAATATTTCACATTTTGTTAGTTTGTCTGATTTAGTCTGACTAGTGACTTACAAAAATAACTACAATTTCAAAACATCACTTTAGAAAATTAACCCTAAAGCAGTGTTCACAACCCATCAACACTTCCATGAGAAAGGAAAAATACCACGAGTGCCCAGCTGACAACAGTCTTTGCTGAAAGCAGTAACAGAAAAAAAACGTGAAAATTCAGAAAAACAAACATATAGATTTCAATTCTGAACTTTTTAATAGCCTAGAATGTGAATTTGACAGCAAATACTGTAGTTACTTTCTTATAACCTAGATGCATACGTGTAAACCTTTCTGTAAAAACCCCCTCTTTTCAGATACCATTTCTTCTGACAGATCTTAGGTAAAAGACAATACTTTGCTTTTAGTATTTTCACCAAAATCAGTTGGAAGTAGTCTTTTATCTGTAAATGTACTTTAGAGATATTTTTAAGAAAATGTTTTAAAGACATGTAAATTATCCTCACTAACAATGATATTTTTGCTATTTTAGACTTTTAGAATTAAAATATAAAAGCTCCAAAAATTACTCTTCAATTTGTAGAGGAAATCTTAAATTCTAAGGCTTAAATTCTAAAATTACATCGGTCTTCCTTGGTTCACGGAATAATGCACCAAGTTTATGTATTTTATGCAGGTAGCTTACATATGATTGTATCTCTGTGATATAAACAATTTACTTGATACTTGTACTTCTGTAAAATCTATTTTCTACAAGCATTCACTAACTTAACTTGTTTTCTATGTAAAAAAACTTTTCAATGGATACATCTAGTTCTTGTAAATAGTATTGCCTAGAAAGTTTAATACTAATGATTTATATACAAGCAATTGTCCCAGGACCAGACATCAATATCATCACAAGGCTCCAGCAAGTATAAACATCTCCAAAATACTATTTTGCACTGACCAGCCTTGGTGGTTGCTCTAGCTTTACTCCAGGAGCCTCAGCAGCACTTCCCTTCTGTAAAGCCAGGCTTTAGCCTGAGCCCCAGCTGCACCACACCTCTTTGGACAGGAGGTGTAACACCTGTTGGGTACAAATGACACTTCAACATTCCCTACTGTAATGCAGTATTTATTTAGCAAATAGGGATCCTACAGCTTAAGAGAAAGTCTAAATATGCATTCTTTCCTGAATTCAAATGATTAGCCCAAACAGAAAATACAAAATTCAACAGCCCAACTAGCAAAAATTAGTGCTGCTTTTTTGTTGTTTTTAAACAAGCCGGAAGTTTCTTATTCTTTCCCAAACCTATCAACAAATACAAAGGGATGCCACCATAAATTGTAAAGGACTCGACATTACAGTAGTGGAAGTAACATTTCTGTTTTGTTTTTCCAGACTAACATGAAAATCCTTTTCATCCACTCGTGCTAAAATGGTGCTTAGCAGCATTAGGATCATATGACAGTAAGTCTCACTTCAAGTCCTAATGTCTTCTGGTACAAATTTTTCTATTGTTAATTATTTCTTAAAAACATTTATTTGAAAGGGACAAAGTTGTCTGATGTAGGGTAAGAAGATGACTTATCAGAATCATCTTTCACAAAAGTTAGTCCAGCTCAAAGCACCAATAGAAATAACTGTGTGAATAAATATATTTCAAAGATAATCAGTAGGAAGTAGCATCTGATGATTATGCTTTGGACATGTAAAAAGCAGAAGTTACAAATTCAGAGTGCAACCAAGACCTAACCCGATATATTTCCCTAAAATCCAGATTTATCATTGCCTCCCATTGCTGAGATTGGCTCAGCATCTTGCCCCAGGGTGTTGAATGACACCCTCAGAGTCCTGCTGGAAAAGAACAAAAGTTTTTTCTCTCAGCCAACCAATAAGAGCAAGTCAAGAGCACTCCAGGAACACCTATTAAAGCCTACCAGAGTCTAATAAAACCAGTTACTTAAATATTAAAGCCATTTCATTGCAAGTGACTGGAACATGAGAAAGCAGGCATTTCAACCAGTTCAAGCCTTTATCAAAGATTTAAATAGAAAATTTGTGCTATTTATAGGCAGAAGCATAGAAGCACTGTGCTTGCCAGCTCATTTTATTGCTAACTTCAAAGAAAAATTAATCTTTAAACCAATTATTTCTTAAATCCTGCAACTGAAATTGGTGTGTCAGCCCCCTACATCAGCACTACTGCAACCAGCCACTCAAAGGACAGCCAGCCCAAAACAAACCCTGGGCAGTCAGAAACAGGAGTATCAACTCTGGGGTCAGTTTGTAAATCCTTTCAGGGTGTTAAAAACATCAGAAACACCATTTGTGTTTAGACAGATGTAAAGGCACAACAGACTGAATTTACAAGGCTTAACAGAAACAAAGGTTGCAATGGGAAACAAAAGGTAATGGGTACAAATAAGAGACCTTAAACTTCTCACCACTGAATTCAAGATAAAAGTAAAAACATTCCTAAAATAAACTTGTCCTAAGTCCATAATTACGCAAAAACTTTAAGAAGTTTACTTTCCTTTAAACTGAATTCTAACACGATCACTAAAGTCAAGGTTTATTTCTTTCCTCCCCTTCTGCTGCACACTATTTCCATCCTGGAAGCAAGCAGCATATATTGTTTCAGTTCAGAGATAGTTTTTGTTGTGAAAGGCTCAGCTCCACTATAACAGCTATGGGTTGGAGAGGAAAAAATGTTCATTGTGCTGGGAATTTTGGCAGCCCCCAGGTAGAAAGCTGCCATGAAGAAATTCATTTTGGACTGCCCATGGATGTCCTCACAGCCTGCTCTCTCCCCTTTATCTTCTTACCTGCCTCCAAAATATTCCACACTCAATCAAGGTTTGCAAGCTGATCTTCTTCACGTTTTGATTATTCATATGAGTGGTTAGTCAAATGCACTCAAGTGTAGGTTCAACTTTATTTCATTCCAATCTGGGAAATTTTTGCTTTTTATTTCAAAGATTATTACACCTCTTACATTTACAGTTGTTCATCTAGTTATTTAAACTATTTCTGGATGTGCTCAAGCATACTCTTGATCAGCAAGTCACTTAAATGTGGTTTGTCTTTTGCTGACTGGGGAAGCAGTGATAATTAACAGCCTTATATCTCCTTTGATGAAATGCTTTTTATGACATCACATTAAGGAAGTTATTAATAACTATTAATATACATCAGGGTTATTTTTTAGAAGTAACTTAACAGGTCTAAGACGTGTATGTATGATCAAAGTATCATAAACCAATTGTGCAGTAATCCCTGTCCTTCATCAGCTAACTTTCTCCTACAGCCACATCAGCAATTTTTATCACATGTAATATTTAGCTTCAACACACTTCCACAGCAGATTTATCTTTTTCTGTTCAATATACAGTGGATATTCATCTATTGGCTACAAACAAGAAGCTTTGTATGTAAAAAAAGTTACAGACAGAGAGACAATTGCAAGTTTTGATATTGTGCAGTATGGCCTCAAGCTGTCAGAATTCCTCAGAGCAGCCCCAGAGAGCTCACACCATCAACAGTGTTAACACTGTGAGAGCCCACGGGACAAGTACATTGATAGCACTGGAGTTGCACACAGTCTCAACAGGTAGATGCCAGTCTTGACACTACTCAGAGAAATTCATGCCATCCAGCATGAGTATGGACCAGGAATTTTTTCACACTGATGGCATCCTCTTTCCAACCCAGCTGAGAAGCAAAGATTACTGGAACGTGATGCCTGTTAAAAGAGAAGGTCTGAGTACAATCCCCGTATGCACTGCAATGGCTGACCTCATTTGAAAAAACAACTAAAATTTTTACCATTTGGTCAACACTTAAGTATATCTTTAAAATGGTTTGCTATGTAACAAATAATTGAAACTTTCATGTATTCTAAGAATCCTCCTCTGCAAATACAGAGATGTAAGAAACAAGCAAATGAGAGCCCAAGAGTATGACAGCAATGCCCATCTGCTGAAGGCACAGCACTCATCATGGATCATCCAGTTCCCTTCTACAGGCAAACCATAATTACGTGACCAAAGAGATAGAACAGAACAAAATGAGCTATGACACAGCACCAAGAAACAGCAGCTTTGCCCTTTCAGCATCCTGAGCAGCAACTTGCTATAGCTCAACTAAGGAATCATAAAATAGAGCCATACATCTCATCTACGCTCTTATACCAAACTCAGATCAACTACATCATGCAATTCTTCTTACATTTTCCTCTTAGTGAATTTTAGAGACTACTGGAATACTGCTGTAAGCTAATGTACTGTAGGGTTTTACTATTAAACAAAAGATGGTCAATTATTTTTTCTAAAAAGCCAAAGGTCACCTTGGTAGCATAACCGGATCCCACTCAGAGTTTAAGTTCTCATCATTATTTTCTCTTTCTCATTAAAGACTTCTCCCTGCTAAGTTTCTTTTGAAGAATTGATTTTAAAGCATATGTCAATCCAAAACTCTCAGTAAACGTAGCCTTACCGTTACTTACAAACTGGTTTAGACTCTCTGGTTTCCTAATTGGTACCAGATAGAAGTAATTGTAACTAAAATAAACACTTCTGTTTGACTGCCATCCGTGCAGTGGTCCCTGAAGCTTAAAGAACCCTGTAAGACAAAGTAGCATACTTCACTGAGGAATCAAAAGGAAAGCAACCATTGAAATTTGGCCCATTGTTTCTTGATATTACACAAGTAGAGTGATTTTGAGAATAAAACTACCAAGCTCATCATCTTGAACTATTCCTTCTGCTGGAGGAAGGAGGTATCTTACCTCCACAGCTGTATGAAATTTTTCTAAGACTGTTTCACATTGCATCCTCACGGATTCAGAGCACATCCCCTGTCAGCACTGTGTGCTAACAAATACACAGCACAGTGCCTTGACCACACTACCAATTTCCCTGTTCACCACGCCTGGTTTTGGTTATACAGAAGACACAGGTGCTTCTTTCCCCACCACCAAAGAGTTAGATCCCAGCATTGTACAGGTAAGGAAATTATTCTTTAGCTTGTGGGGTACAGTCTTTAAAACTAGAAGTTCAAAGTAGCCATTAGTTTCTTTACCTGTTTCTAAGGAGGTGCCAAAAAAGCAGGTGTCAAACTGCTGGCACAGACAGAAAGTTTAGCCTAGCATAAGCACACTTTTCCTCCCCACCTGGTTAGGAGCCAAAGTGTTGCCAACTCCCAAGAGCTGCAGGGGTCTCACAAGATTAAGTGCTGTTCTTGAAGAGTGTGCTGCACAGCAAAGCATTTACATGACAGTCCCAGCCTTTAAAGGAGGGCCTCTGGCTCTCATGACTGCCAGGATATGCTTTAGAAGTCATAAGGGCTCACAAAATAGAGGCCAACTAAAAATAACAGTTTCTCACCTCATGATTTTTAAGTGAGCCTCGTGTTCTTTGGGTACGTGGTGATTTCAGTAGTGATAGTGTCAAATTCAACAGGTTGTAAGTGTGCAAATCACCTTTCTCCGCACACCCTATCTATAAATGCTTTAAGATACTTCTAATTCTAACAGTAGGATACATATAGCATACAGAATTACTTCAGTACTACTTCAAAATCAGTACTTAAAACTTATTCTTCACAGCAGAGCTGGAATAAAAATAAAGCTGAGTGTGCTGTCCACTCAAAATATGCATTTCACAGCTCAACCTGCCAGCTTCTTTCTCCTGAGTCAGCGGGGAACTGAAGGAGACAAAACAGCTTCCCCCTAAAAGCTTCAAGAGGTTAACTTTCCTAATTTGATATCCTACCAGTTTCACAGGAATTGAGTAGGGAAAGTAGAGGGTTGGCAGGAGATCAACACTTTCTAATTTAAATGCTAAGATTTCAAGGCTTTTTAACCCTCATTTTAGAAAGCTGATAGATTTGTTTGTTCCTTTTCACTCTGTCAGTGCATCATTTTAGAACAATCCTATTTGACACTGGGATCAGGGTGAGCATGTGCATCAGGCAGTTTGAATGTGTTCCTTAAGGAACAGAAAGACAAATGCAAAACAACTCAAGAAAGACCTAGAGTAGAAACTTTGGAAAAAAGCAGGGGGTATATCTTAATATCAGTGCTTTGCTGTAAAGGGGAATGCACACTTGAACTGCAAAAAAACCCAAACCTGGTCTGTTTAGTACAGTACTTATTTTCTTACAGAGAAAAAAAAATTATGAACTGTCATGCTGTTCTGATCATGGAAAAAAGTTACATGGAAACAGGGATACACATTAACATAATCATAGAAATGATTTTAATGTGATAAACCATTAGATTTGTTTACTAATTATAAGGGGACATCACGTAGTGATTGCACACAAGGTATTCTTAGGAACATTTAATTAATTTCTTAAGATACCTATGGCAAAAATTTTAAAAGTAAGTGTTCCATTTGCAGTGGAAGGACAATCCAAACCCAAAGCAAAGTAGCCTTACATTTTCAAAATTAAAAAAAAGGAAAAAAAAAAAATCCCTGTTGGAATAGTGTTGTTGACCTAGAAACAGAGAGCACCAGAAAGCAGTTAACCACCCAGTTTAGACTACATTTCATATACTTTTCATTACATTAACTATTATTCTGCCATTTATTTCCTAACAGTGTTTCCTTAAATCCACCCAAAGTGACTGGAAGTTTCAATGAGCAAGGAAACAGAAAAGGAGACTCAGGCGTTTGGATCACAGCCAGAAAAAGAAAAGCTGCTGCCATATGTTAAACGCATAAGAACATGTCACTTCAGAACTGAATTCAAACTTCCCTGGTGTCTGCAATTTCACTTTAAGAAGTGTGGGATCATATGAAGACATTTTAATATCAGTTTCAGTAATTTTATAATATTATCTAAACAATGATTTTACATCAAACAAAGGACTCCACTCGTGATGTACATAAATTTATGTATGCTTATATAAAAAAGCAAGATCAATAGAAGCTCATCAATATAAGCTCAAAAATAAAAACAACACTCTCTGCTACAGGATGAAAAAGGAGGGGAGGCAAGCAAGGAGAACAAACAAGGGGAAAGAAAAACAAAAGGATGTTAACTTAAAAACCACTGCACAAGTCAGCAAAATATACTAAGTCTCCAGAAGTAGGGGAAAAAAAATCAGAAGCGCCAGAAGCTTCATATAATATTCTAAATACTTTTGATACTAATTTACATAAGGAACTTCCAAGGTAGTGATGAAATAGTGGGTCACTGATGGCAAAGAGAGGAGTGGGAGTGTACTGGGCTGAAAATTGATAAAAGATCTCTGGCTATTCCTGGGCTGTTGGACAGCATATAATCAAGGAACTTGCCATCAACCTGGAAAGGGGAAAAAGCTGTGTCAGGGAAAACAGGAAAAAAACCCCAAACGTATGCTTGCTAGCTACTATGCTGAACTCCAAATGCCACTGTGTAATCCGTTCACTAAAAGCAAATGAAGAAGTACAGTAGGCACTTGGTTACTTAAGGGCAATTCTGATTCCAGTAACTGTTGAATAAGGGCTTAGTTCTTCGCACTCAAAGAAAACTCCAAAGGAAAAGAAATACTGAAGGTTTAATGAGGACATACATTATTGTTCATCTCCTGTTCTGCTGCCATACAAATCCTCTATGAAATCTCAAATCATTAACAAATAGGAAAAGCAAATTACAAGAAGTTCACCCAAAGGTCAGCTGTCTGCACCCAGCCAAAGATGCAGAGCCAGGAAAGTCTTCAATGGAACCATATTCTGTGAAAGGATGCTGGCTTAGTGTAGTCAGAGTGCTTTTGGAAAAACACCAATTTTGCCAAAAAGAATTGTCAGATACAAAAAGCAAATGATGAAACTTCTAAGAGCATCAAAATATTGCAGCATTCTGCAAAGGAAATGTGGCAATGTTTCATGCAGTATTAATTTTGTATTACATTATGACAGCATGGTTATCAAAAGAAAAACATTTTGATGAAGGGCATTTTTGTCCTTTCATTCACATAAAATTTGAAAATTAATCAATAGGGATCTCAGTCAGAAAGGAGAGAAATACTGAAGGCTTAAACCCTTCACAAAATACATCAGAACATGTGGAGCGCTGCAAATAATATAGCCGATCTTCTCATAAACTTAAAACTGCTCTAGAAACACACTATACTTCCACTATTACTGTTTATTTGTAGATTGTGGTTTTTATTAAGAGGGAGTGGACTTCACAAATATTCTCAGTCAGCAGTGTATTTCCAACTACTGAGGATAAGATCGACTCACACTAACCCACATTACTCCCCCCTTGCTCCATGAAGACATGATATTCATCAGATAGGCCCTTGCTATGGCCACGTAGATTTCACTACAGTGTATCAAATACACTCTGGATGCTAAGTGATTCTTATTGGTCTAACACAGTTAATTCAAAATAACAATAACCGAAGTTTCTTATTCCAAACCAGTATTACCTGAAGCACATACGCAATGAACAGGGAGTAAGAAATTCAGGTGTTATTTCAGTATATCATCCACATTCACTCAGCTGTAATGGCATGAGATTATGAGATAACAGGAAGAAATGTAAAAACTAGTTCACTTAAGATAAACGTTTTTACCTAAGATTTTAAAATAATTAGTGAAAATTTTCTATAAAATTAGGATCATTCGTATTATGTAACATGGCTCTCATAATATAGAATTAATAGTCTTATACAGACATACCACAATAACTTGATGGATGTCATTCATAATTTTGAGGACCAGCGGATGGAGTTGTGGTGATTCTTCTGAGAATAGATTAACTGTTCAAATTTGGTTGCAGTAAAAGGGTGAATACACCTTGGCTGGTTTTTAGGTTGCGACAAGCAGCAATCTAACCTTGGCAGAAGAGAGTTCAGCATGGATTTACTTTGTCAGGCCTACAAGGACTCTCAGGCCTTGAGGATGACCATGTTTTGGAATACAGATGTGCTTTATTACAGAATAACTCTTTTACAAGATCTCTCTTCTCCCCAGCAAGCCACTCAGACCTGAGTGAAAGAATATAGAATGCCATATTTTGTAATATATACTGAATGAGATTTTACTTTATTTGTTTTTAAGACTACATTCTACTGTCTGAGCTATTTTCTGCAGTCTAACTCCCTCACCATTAGTTATAACAAATTCAATAGCTAAGCTTACTAAGAGAGAAGCTGCATAACAGACAGTATGCTAGCCCTTGCAGCCATCACTTTAATTTTTCATTTTGTTACCTAACAGACCATACTTGGCATGTATGAACAAGAGCAATGTATTGCCATTGCAAATGTTTCTTTACCAGCTCCTACTAATGACAAAACACTGTGGCTTTCTATGTAGTTTGCAAATGGAAAGAAGAACATTTATGTTCTCTGAGATTTTCTGATAGCTGAAAGTATAAAGTTAACCTGCAAGAAAAAATAAGACAAAGTAAACTGTAAATGATGCATTAAATACTCAACCACAAGTTCTGTCCCTGGTGACCAGCAGTTAGAATCACAAAAAAAATAATTCCATGTAGCATTGGAGCACCTTACATCAAGAAAAACAGTATGAAACTCAAGAAGTTACAGAAACTCCACTAACTGAGACATGTTTTTTTTATTCCATATGAAATCCAGAAGGGTGCCAGGCCATTTCTATCAGTCTCTGAACCATCTTTTTTAGGCGTCAAGACCAGAATTGAAAGTTATATTCAGTTAATTTTGTACAGCTGTTTGTAGACAAGTGCAGGAATTCTGGAATTGCTGCGGGAAAACCTGACTGGCTGCTTTGTGCCTCTGGTGAGAGAGCTACAACGTGACTCAAGACTGAAAACAGGAGGAAATGGTGTTTTGTTTCCCTAGAATCAATCACTATGGATTGCCTGACAAAATTCTCTGGCACTGGAACAGAAGACAATAAAACGGATCTATTAAGAAGCCTGGGAAGCACAGTTGGGGTATACCATTTTCCTCATGGAGGGAAAAGTTCTCCAAATCCTTTTCCGATAAGGCATGAGGCTCACAGCACATCACAGAGCTTTAAAAAAAAAAAAAATGAGTAAGAAAGATAGCAAAAATAGTTAACAGAATAGAGAAAGAGAGAAGAGTTTGTATTCATTCCTGTCAGTTGGTAGAAAGGGGAAAATAAAGACCTCGCCATAGATGCTAAACTGCCACCAGAAATAGACAAAAACAGTACATCTAAAATGGTGATATTAAAGCTTTTGTGGGGACTTAAAAAGATTTTGTTACATCTAGGTAGCATGCCAGTAAAACTGGGAGTTTAAATTGTAATGGTAAGAGCAGATGAAAAGATGCACCTGGACCTGCCAGGCGACAGAGGACAGAAGCACGTCCAGTTCTGCTGGCGAGGGCTGGTGGAGCTTTCTTGTTCTGCTCCAGAAGCAGCAACACGAGAGCCCAGCAGGCATTCTCAGCCTGCTCTCCCCTTCCCTCTGTCGCAGGCAACGCACCCTGAGCTCCACGCGACAGAAATGCTGTCTGGCCTGATACTCCCCACCTTCTGGGAATGAGCATGCTTTGCAAGGCCGTCTAAATGAGACAGAAAGAGCTGGAAATTAAAGCTACCTTTCCCAGAGAAGACTTACATGGAAAGTAAAGTGAAGTGGCATTTTCTGAGCTTAATGTTAGGCTAGTAACAAAATTCAGCTACATAAAGCTCCCACTGAAGCAGCTGCCTTATGATTACGTACTGTAGGACTGGCACTGAAGAAAGAATAAAGTGTACTGTGCATAATTAAGACCATCTTCTTTTCAGAAGATGGGAGGGTGAAACACCTTCAAGAAACTGTCAAATCTGGACATCAAAGCATCTGTGCTGTTACTTCTATGCCAAGAGTACTGGAAAAGTCTCAGAAAGCGATTTGCTAGGTCAACAGTAGAGATACATATAAGAAAACATTATAAACCAGCTGAAATGGTAAGCAGGTGACCCATTTACTATTCCTTAACAAGTTATCAAACACCACCAGATCAGAGGAATTGACTGCACAAACATTCTTACCTCATGGGAAACATAAAATGAAAATACATTTACTTTAATATCATGAGAAAAGTGTTGCCTCATATTTTCCTCTGTCAGGTCTGGTTCTTCCCAAATGACTATGTCCTTTCATCATCAAAGTCTTAACCAAAAGGCCCTATGCACTGTTTGTCTTTGCAGACCATTTACCCCGGCCTTGTAGGTAACAGCAGTCTGCAGACCAGAGTTTCATAACTCTGGGTGTAGAAGTGGCATGGAATTGCTAATGAAATTAGCTAAAGTAATTTCAAAAAGCCACATGGTGAAAAACAGCATCAAAACATTAAATCCCTTCTAGCTAAAACCTGAGAGCAGTATCTTAAAAAAGTGAAAAATAGAAACACAGCATCATCTAGTAACAGTTATTATCTCTTAGGATCTACTGCTTTGGAAAACTTAATTGAAAAACACAAAATTAAACCAAGACGAGACACATAATGAAAAAAAAAAAAAAAAAAAAAAGAGTTACTGACAAAAGAATCTTTACTAACACACATTGACAACATCCAGAGATAGCAGCAGACCTGGGATGTTAAGCCAGTTTCTTTTCCTAGGATGCTTTGAAGACTTAGGAATTAGAGGCATGCACAATGGTATAGGCATGTAAAATATTATATAAAGGCACAAAATTATTATTAACCAGCTAAGAATGTGTGCATTACATTAATCTCTCATCATCCCGTATACATCCACTATGTTTCCATTACCCTGTATGCACTGAAACGTACGATTACATTAATCTTTGATGGTGTAATTACTCCTAGTTGTAATTAGTAACAGCTGCGACATTCAGACTGGAGTTCTATAAGCAATAAACTTCTCTCAGAGTTTAATAAGCAGAGTCTTTTTGTAGTTTTATGTTGTGTTTGTGAAACTCTTAAGGAAACTTCATGTGTTGGAATACAATCTCTTCTCCACCTTCTTTCCACAAAATTAAGGCTCCAGTACCTCTATTTACAGGATGTTTTACGATTACTATTTTCTGTACTGTCCCAGTTTTCTCTCACTGACTTTCCTAAGTCTCTCTGTAGGCGCAGCAGGAAGCCTACAAGTTAGAAACCTCAGAATCCAAGCCTACTTTCACAGCCTTTTTGACTATGAGGAACAGCTAAAAATGCAAGCTTCCCACTGAACATGCAAGACAACCCGAAACTATATAAATAGTTATAGAAAATATGACTATAAATATTCATAAAGAAACAATTTATTTAAATTAAACTGTTGATTTTGAAGCTCAGATGACAACTGCTTGAATGTAACATGGGTAATTTTGTAACTGCATAGTATAAGCAAACCCATTCCAATGACTAGAATATTCCAGAGTTCCAGCTATCTTTCATGTGACAATAGTTCCAGTGACCTCTATTCTACTGCCAAAACACCTTTTTTTATCTCTGATAATGTCTAGAAAGAAGCTTGTATACTTTCAGTATACTTAAAAAAAAAAAAAAATTAGTAAAGCAGATACTTGTTTACTTGAGGTGGGGGGAGGGAGAATGCAGTGAAATTCAGACATCAGTGTCTTTGTTGACTTTTTTTTTTTTAACTAGGAAGCCTTGAGATTAAAACAAAAAAATTAGAAAGTTTAAATTTCCTTTGTTTAGAAAGCAGGAAGGCTTAATCCGCTAAACCCCTCATCTGGAAAAAGAAAAATACTACTAAACTGTATACTAGCAAAATCAGAGATTACTAGGAAGCTCTCTTTCTTAAAGAATTCTTTTTAAGAGATCAGAAAACAGCAAAAAAAACCCTCAAAAATAATTTATCAGACATTCCTGATCAGGAGCTGACGCATAAGACCAGAAGTCTGGAGCTCACCCATTTCATCCCCTCAGGCATCCATACAATAAGGAAGGCTAGCAGCACTGCATACATATTCATAAAAGTCTTGCATTGCACTAGGCAACTTCATTCAAATTCATTACACTGAAATCAAAGCCAAATTCGCAGATTTTATGCTCATTTAGAGAATAAAGAAAAGTCTTTAGGAGACATTATAAGCAGTTCGTAGTTGAGGATTATGAAATAATTCAGATTTGTTATCGTAGATGATATCACATACAAACACAGATGAAGATATAAAAGGCCAAAACCTCTCCACCAATCTTGCCAGGATTTTCTGAGATCACCCTGCCTCCCCTCACAACCCGTCATATCCTGGGATGGTGCCTCAGCGCAGACACAAAAACTGAGGCCATCACTATGCAGCCATCACCTGGGAAAAACTATTCATTCATTAAATCAACTGTCTGGTTAGTGTACTTCTATACCTGACAGCCTAAACAACCTTTGTAAATACTGTGACACCAGTACCAAAATCTTGACAGTCGCATTTGAACATCTGTTCAAATACAGCTGTACCTGTGCATCTGAACAACCTGGTGCCCACAGTCGCAGCTGAGCCACCCCCCCAGTGCTCCAACTAGAAGAGACAAAGCTCATGCTGCGCCCCTGGCTCTGGCTACTTCTTATTGCCAAACATCCCTTCAAACTGGAAGGGAAGGCAGCTGGGGAGCCGACAGTGAGCTCAGCTCTGAAACCCAGCAGTCGGGGTGTGTGACAAGGCCTTGAAGCTGCACAGCAGTGGGGCGAGGGGAGCCCCGGATGGGAGGCAGAGGGGAGCAGAGGGATGGGCATACCAGGGAACGGGCTCGGCAGGGCACTGATGATGACAACAGGGGGTTGGGATACCCGAGTTCACACCAACACGCTACAGGTCACTCCTGCAGAGTCCAGGGAAAGCATCTCCCTTCCAGTTCCTCTTCAGTGTCTTTTCAGATGCAGCCAATTTGTGAACTGAAGTGCCAGTAATAAGGCGATAATGCTACTGCTGCTTCATGGTATGTTCACCTACCAACCAGTACATGTTATAAAAAAGACATGTACTGAGCTCTCATGGTGGTTAAGGAAGCAAGGAGGAAAAAAAAAAAATCATAAGCTTAGTGAATGTAGGTTTTTTTTTTTTAAAGAACACCAAAACTCATTATTTAAGATCTTGTGATTTTCAGGCTAATATTGCAATGGTTAAAACACTTGGTTTTGAAGATACTGACGCTGAAAAATCATTGACTTTACATGCAATAAGTGGCAAACCAGAAATTATACACTGTATTAGTGATGAGATAGCTTAACATCACATATCAGAACATTAGGTTCCCTGGGTTCAGGGGTTTTTTTATTTAATATTCTTTCCATGCTTGCACAGCCAAAGAGCTTGTTGAAAACTGTTTTAATAAAATTACCCCAGATACAGACTCAGCCTGTATTATAAATCCCTGAAAACAGAAATTAATAATGGAAACACTGGCAGAAACTGAACCATCTATCATAAACAGTAGTGTAATTACTCTGTGTAGGTAGTAGAAGTGCATTTACTGACTTGCATGCTGCAGATCCACATAATAGCTATTAACACTTTAGGATACACATTTTGCATGATCATACCACTTCCTTAGCTGTTTGCCCTCCACTGCTTTCCCCATCTTTCCTTCTTACTCCCACAAAAGACAAAACTCACAACCAAAACATCCAACACGACCAAGCAAATAAACTCAGCACAGCACTCAAACCACGGATCTGTAGTCCATTTGCAAGGATGTATTTATCCATCAGAAAGCAGATCCAAAGCAGAGCCCCTCAATTTACATGACCAACTCAGAGCTCAGATAAATATCCAGATGTCAGACAAAGGAGCCATGTTCTTTGAAAAACAGCCCAAATTGGATTTTAAAGACTAAACAGATTTAATTATTGAAATGTGGACATGGATCTAATCGGCTGCAGATAAAGACAACAGCCAATGCTACAAAGAATTGTTCACAAAAATTAAGCTCTCTGCACAAACTTGCATTTCTCCAGTGCTGAATCCTGCAGTTGGGAGATACCTTAGCTTTTGTTCACCATGTGCTAGTTGTGTCTTTCAAAGCAAACATTAACTTCCCAGAAAAAGAAGCCACTAGAAACACATACCGTGGGCTTGAACTAAAACCTGAATACTATTTCAACTTGGCCACATGCTGATATTCAGCAAGAAAGAAGCTGGAGTCCAGAGTTTATTCTAATCAGGTAAACTAAGTACCTATGCTAAGCATCTCTTCTGATAGTCCATGGAAACCCTTTTTTCATTATCTACTTTTTTTCTTCCAAACATTTCAGAGATGACACTGAGAACTTTATATCATATCTTATTGAGGTAAATAAACTGCCAGTGCATCAAGCTTAATTGAAAAATAAAACAACACACAAGTTTTAGGTTGAATTTCTCTTCCATGTTAAACTGTCTCCTCTTCTCTATGGAGGACTGATGAATAATCATTCTCAATTTGCAAATCCCATAAAATATGCAACAAAACTAGAACTAATCCATCAACTACCTGAAGTTCATTTTAAACTCTGTTTTTATAAAATGCACCTTCCAGATTTACAGAAATTGGGCAGAAAAAAAAAAATCCTATCTCCTGTAAATTTACAGGACAGACAAGACAGCAAGATTATAATTTTATCCTACATGACAACTTACAATTACAGGTCTGTAGTCATGGAACACTGTAAATAGTTCCACCATTGCTAATCTCTCTGCAAGCCTAGGGTTTTCAATGATCTTCTTCTCTCCTGACATTACCAGTTCAAAACTGTACTATATGATGTACATTTATGACTTGCACTTGATTGGAAATGGAGAGATGCAGAGGCAAAACAACTTCCTGAACTGCCAGACAGCAGTATACCAGTGGTCCTTCTTCTAGTAATAAGCCAAATGAATAAGCTTTGCAGTAATTATGCTGTCTGATCTTCCATTTATTTCTTGAAGGAAACATGTTCATTCAACTTGGAGTCTTTGAACTCTAATCCTCCTGAAGTCACGGGATCTACATCAACTCTAACAGGGCAAGGATTTTGCCATTGATCCTCTGGAATACAGTATTCGATAGACTTTAGTGCATAAAACCCTCTAAACTGGAGTATAATTAGTAGACAGATAAAATACAACAGCAGACATCTGTTTTCAGTAAAGCTATAACCAATACAAGCTCTGTTGGCTGCATATATTTTTTTAATGCTATTCAGTTGAGTTAAAGCAGACCCTAATGCTCTGATCACCCTTGGTTTTCCCCAAGCCAACTGATGCAGGCACAGAATTCAGAGTGGGACCAGAGGTGCAGGGAGAATTAAAACATCAATCATATACACACAGAAAAGTCAAAATCAGCTTGAAATTCCTTGAGCCAATGGTAAAGAAAAGGTAAAGATGCTCCCTAATAATTTATCTGTCCTTGCTTTAAATCTCATCATTCCATATTAGAATCTTGTTTGTTCATTTTTAAACTGATATTTTGCCTGAAAAAGTGCTAGAGAATTTGACATAGCACAATTAGTATAATATTTTGTCCTAAGACAACTTTGCCTTAGTTTATTAGGACAAATATTTTGTCCTAATACTAAAAACTAATACTAGCAGCTTTTGGCTAACTTTGTGGTATTCCAATAGGTGAGGCACATGGAAAAGAAAGGTTAATTACAAACAAGATTTTGAGAATTCATCAAAATCTATACGGATCAAGAATCTAAATGACAAGTCACTGGTTATAGTCAAGATTAAGATTTTTATGACAGATTACAATAGGAAAAACCATAAGGCTAATAGCTCATCTTTCAAATCAACTCTTTTTACCCTAAACCTAACTTTTCTTCTTCAGTATCACTTACATCTATTTTGTACTTTTGCTGTTTTCTCCAAAACTAGGCTATTACATTGCCAATTGGCCAACAGCTCATTCACAGACACTGATAATGATCTCTTTTTAAGCAGCTACCTTCTAAGAATGAAAATAATTGATTTTTTTCCTTGTCTCTGACTTGGTAAGAAAATGTTCACTTAGAATAACTAAATAAAACTTTCAGTCAGGATAAAAAGTACTTGGTAATGGTGCTGCAAAGGGTGAAGAGAATGAAGAAAAGCTTCAGCAACCAGTACAGTGAACAGAACCTTTTCTCCATCAAAGAACTGTATTAACTGTTCCTAGTTGGGTGCTTTTTGTTGTTGTTGTTGGTCACTATATCAGAAAAAACAAATACAACCGAAAGGAATTGGTGCACAATAGGCCCAAGCTTTATTCACTACCTTTGCTTTAATTTGCTCTCCCATCTGTTGGTGTCAATTAGCTCTCCATCACAGAAGAAAGTGGACTTGTCCCAGTCCTCAAGAGAATGAAAATTTCTTCCTCCCGGCAAAGACCTGCCATATTCCATAGCAACATGCTGTAATACAAACAAGGAACACAAATTACTATTTGTGAACACTAGTTACTAAATCTTCCAGTGTTTTTTCTACCAAAAAACAAAAAAAAAACTTTGTTACTTCTTTGGCTTTACAAAACATCATCAAGCTGCCTCACCTAACACAAAGGCTTCATCTAATAGCTTTTAACACAGCCAGAGACACAATGCAGAATACATCTGGAGACTGAAAAATTAGATGTAGTTTACTCTAGGGTTTCTAAGACTCAGGGTAAGAGATCCCACCAGTACCAGCACTAAACACAACAGCTTTCAGTCCTGCTGCAGCTACAATGCGTAACAAGCGCATTACAGTGTAGGTGGACAAGGGAAGAGATTATCTACCTGGCGTTATCTACCTAGACTTGTGCAAGCTTTTGACTCTGTCCCATGTGACATCCTTGGCTCAGAGAGACATGGGTTTGAGGGATGGACCACTCGGTGGATAAGGAATTGGCTGGATGGTCACACACAATGAGTTGTGGTCAACAGCTCAGTGTCCCAGTGGAGAGCAGTGATGAGTGACGTTCCTCAGGGGTCTGTGTTGGGCCCGGTGCTGTTTAACATCTTTGTTGGTGACATGGACAGTGGGATCGAGGGCACCCTCAGCAAGTGCACCAATGGCACCCAGCTGTGTGGTGGGTGACACGCTGGAGGGCAGGGATGGCATCCAGAGGGACCTGGACAGGCTGGAGAGATGGGCCCTGGCAAACCTCATGGAGTTCAACAAGGCCAAGGGCAAGGTCCTGCCCTTGTGTCAGGGCAATCCCAAGCACAAACTCAGGCTGGGTGAGGAGTGGGTGGAGAGCAGCCCCAAGGAGAAGGACTTGGGGGTGTTAGTGGATGGAAAACTGCCTGTGAGCCAGCAACGTGTGCTTACAGCCCAGAAACCACCCGTGTGCTGGGCTGCAGCCAGAGCAGGGGGGGCAGCAGGGCCAGGGAGGGGATTCTCCCCCTCTGTTCCACTCTCATGAGACCCCCCTGCAGTGCTGGGTCCAGCTCTGGGGCCCCAACAGCAGAAGGACACGGAGCTGCTCGAGCGGGGCCAGAGGAGGCCAAGAAGATGCTGGGGGGGCTGGAGCAGCTCCCCTGGGAGGCCAGGCTGAGAGAGTTGGGGGGGTTCAGCCTGGAGAAGAGAAGGCTCAGGGGAGACCTTCGAGCGGCCTCCCAGTGCTTAAAGGGGGGACAGGAAAGGTGGGGAGGGACTCTTTTTTGGGGGGTGTGGGGATAGGATGGGGGGTAACAGCTTTAGACTGAAAGAGGGCAGATTTAGATTAGATCTAGGGAAGAAATTCTTCCCTGTGAGGGTGGTGAGGCGCTGGCCCAGGGTGCCCAGAGCAGCTGTGGCTGCCCCCTCCCTGGAAGGGTTCAAGGCCAGGTTGGACGGGGCTGGGAGCCCCCTGGGCTGGGGGAAGGGGGCCCTGCCTGGGGCAGGGGGTTGGGACTGGGTGATATTTAAGGTCCCTTCCAATCCAAACCATTCTATGGTTCTATGAAGAGTGCTTGGTACCTGCAGTATTGGCCTTTTTCCTGATAGCAATATCTAGTTTGACACTGACATCACACCTCTGACAAGCAATACCAAGTCAGCTCTTGCCTGTTGTTTCTTTGGTTGAGAAGCTGTCAGTGATGGAGTCTGGACATATTTTAAGTCTACCTTATGTATCTATCCCATAGCATGTTTACTAGAGTCTGACAAGATGCAGGCAAGCACTTCTGTTAGGAATTTCATCTCAACACTATATGGAACTACCTCAGCTCAAAAACTAAGTTCAGTGAGAAACTGAAGCCATTTCCCAGTTCACACATTGCTCTCATACCTACCCTGTATAAACAAAAATCATCATAAGCAGGTCTTCCTAAAATAGAAGTTAAAACTTAAAAGTTAAGCTTTGATCCCAAAGAAAGAGGCATATGCCTCAATTTATATACTGTAATTTGCTCCACTAACAGTGATTAATCCAATTCATAGCAAGAAAAATAAGCATCCACATGTATCCTTTGCAACATTACAGCATGAACGTTTCAAAACTCTATGAAAATAACTAAAAAGAGTCTGTAGTAGGTAGGCAAAATCCAGCTGGTCATAGCAGACACTTTTTAGATCTAATGCCTAACAACAGTGAACAAAAAGTTACAGAAACAAAAATGAAGAAACAGAAAACATGAAAATATTAACATGCTCATTTGAAGTACTAACTAAATGAGAAATTTTTAAGATAAAATAGTCAAAATCATTAGCAACATTTATAGTTATGCTATTCTTTTGGAAAGATTTACTCTAATAACAATGAAGAAGTGTGGTTCCATCATTGAGTTACTGTGAAATTAAGTTCCTTTGAAGAAAGGCTGATAAGTAAAACTATTTTTTTCTAAAGTTGGTTTTCTTATTGAAAAAATAATTAATTATTAGACACAACCATATCTAGGCATCAAAGCAATGTAGTTATTTATATAGTTGCAATTTTGCTGTTCATGGTGGGAAAGCTTTTAAGGCATTAGTTGTTATCACTAATAAACTCAAAACTGATTGTTCTATAAGGAACAGCTGAATCAAAGCAGACAAAAAAGCAAAACTATATATATGCATGGTTTTAAATTGTCTTGCTACTAAAGCACAGCTTTTAAATGAGCTACTAATAATAAGCAAGTCTGTCACTGATTGAGAATCTTGTCCTGGCACATGATGATTGTGACACATTAGCAAGCAAGTTTCTTAACAGCCCAGTCTTTCAACACTGGCACGATCAAATCATTGAATTTTGACATTAATGTGTCATGCCTTGAACTCTGCTTTGGAGGCACCACGGAGGAGAACAGCACTGACCTCTAATCCCTGTGTTTCCCAAGGCTGCTGAAATTATATTGAAATTGGTATATATGGAAAAATTACACCAAGTTGTACACTATTTTATATACACCACTAAAAAGTTAAGATTCACCTCAGTCAGGGAGTTATGCTGTTTAATTTAACACCTGACAGTTTACTAGTTTCGCACATTAAGCTTATTGCCTCATTTTATGTTGCCATTGAAACTGAACAGTTTAACTTCTTACCTAATTATTACCAAATTATACTTGGTGTAGGGAGTCACACAGGACCATTAATTATCTGATAATGCGGAATGTAAGATTTTAATGGAAAACACTACATCTGAACTGCTTTAGCCTCTTCCTCTGTCTCTTGCCCAGGAATAAATGCAGCATTTTCTGGACTAGACATCCATATAATCCTCCTTCTCTTTCAAGCAAATGTCAACTCAAAGTTATTACTTTTCTGAAATGTTTTTTATATAACACTTGGCACCTATCAGTGAGACAAACCCCTTTAACTTTCCATGAAAGCAGCTGCTGAGGTATAGCCCAGAATCTACTAACAAAGAGAGCAGCAAAAATTTACAGAGCACCAGGATCCATTGTGTGGCTGCTGCTACAGGCTGAGTTGCTTGAGGGTGCTGCTAATGCTAATAGCTGGATGCTTTTAGTTTTAAAAATAATGTGTCAGGCTTCATGAGAAGAGAGCCGTATGCACATTGTGAGCATGACAGACCAGATACTGCCAAGAGATCAGACTCTTTATAGTTATATTTGTGCCTCAGAGAGGCAAACAACAAGATGTTGGACTCTTCACAACATAACTGTGCCTTGAGATCCTTCATATTTTTCATCTTTATAAAAAATGGAAGTTCAAACAAAGAAATGCTTTGGAAGATTCAGTATTTCCATCTTAAATACCTTAAAAGTTTTTGAAGAAATTAAGGTACTGATTAAGCAGCTATTTATTCTGTTTTTTTGGAATCAGCTATAGAGATCTTAAGTGTCCTTTAAAATGGATACATATGGCCATGAAAATAACCACTAAGGCAATTGTGGCTTTCAGAGAATTTTCTATAAGCAGTACTTACAATTTATTTTAATCAGCAGTGGCATCTGCACCATTGCAATCTGAATCAGAAAATGGAACACTTAGTTCTGTCAGTATTCAGAATTATCTGTCCTAAAAACACTTCAATGTTTAGGTATCTTGGTACTGTAATTTAGTGTTCAACTGGCTGTAATTAATCAAGTAATGACATAATAAAAACACATGGATGTTTCCATTCAAAATGTCCAAACAGTGAGTATATACTTAGCCAAGGAATCAAAATCTGCCTAGAAATGTTTACAGACCCCACTTAACTTACTGACATTTTAAAATGCTACATGTCCTGTGAATTTACATTGGTGCAGGCAATGAATTTTCTTGCACATAAAAGACCACCAAGCCATACTGCTCTGGCAACTGAGTACCTGTAGTAACAAAAGCAACCTCACAGATTTGTACTTTCTCATTTAGGAAACATATTTGCTAGGATTCCAGATGGTTAAAAGTTTTAGAAATATGGGCAGTCGGTTTGTTGATAAGAATAAACTCAACAGGGTGTTAGTTTATCATCCCACAGTTGTACGGTTTCGCTCAGTCCTCCGTTACTAGCCCAAGCAAGCAGCTTCCATCCTCCCTTCGCTGACAGGCACACACACTAACTGACATAGCAGGAGCAGCTTAGCTGCTAAGAGAGCACATCTGCCAACTTAAATGAACCATAGTCACATCTTTGGCTTAAAATACAGATATGTACTTTCATGCTACCTAACTTTAAGCTCCTAACCAAAGTGGCTGAGCATTGATTAGAAACAGAGATGCCTACAGATTGATCTAGAACCACCAAAATGCTGAACCAGCTTCCGAAAGCATCTCTCTTCAGAGCCCAGCACTACCAAGATTTTAATTTAGGAACCATAGTTCATTATCTAAAATTAGTTACAAATAGTAGTGATTCAAACCACCTAAAATTCACTTCCTAAACCAACCAAGTCCAGCTCTTTGCAGAATCATTTTGATGGTATGGCAATACTAGCTTTTGTTCCTTTGTTTAATTCTGCCTATGTAATCACAGCTATAAAATATTTTTACCTGCAACACTGTAGCCAGCACAGTGTATACACTTCCTCTCTCCAGCAAAATAAAATGTATTGGCAAAAGGCAGAGTTTGTCTAACACAATTACCACTATACCCAGTGCTTCTGCATGCACAGACAAGATAGTCAGGGTTGAAAACCCTCTTTCTCTTGATCACCACAGCTCTGCAAGAAGTCCTGTAGCAAAGAATTCACATTCAGTATGTAAAAATTTAAATCCTTCTTTCTGTTACTGGCAGTTTGTTTCTGCCAGCAAAGTTGACAGATCTTGGTCTATTAAGTTTAATTTTTACAATTACCTTAGGTGTGGCAAAGGAAGAGACAAACGGAGGATTTCTAGCCCCCAAAGGCAACGTTTTCATGTTTTACGTGTTTTGTAGGCCTTTATCATTTGCCCATATTCTGATGTCTGTAAGGCTTGGCACTGCTGCATAGTTATTCCCAGTTTAATGTCTTCTAAGTTTTACAAACATGCCAGCTTCTCCTTCCAGGTAAGTCACAAGACAGTTTATGAGTCCAGACCTAAGAATGATCCCTGAAGTAACATTCCTGCCTCCCTACAGTTCACTACTTTTCTTGCTATCATTACTGGGTTTTGTTTTTTTTTTTTTTGTGTTTTGTTTTGTTTTTTTGGTTTTTTTTGTTTGTTTGTTTGTTTTTTGGGGGGTTGGGTTTTGTTGTTTTTTTTTTTTTCTGGTCTAACCTATGGTACAGTCAATGAGCAGAAACACAGCCAAGTTACCCCGAAGGGTATGAGCGAATGGCTGTTAGAGGAATGCAGACTTCCAAAGAGTGTAATTGCGCATGTCTCAAAGTATTTCTTCAAGATCTGTAGCCCTGATGTCTCACCTTCCTCGCCCAGTTCTGACCTGAGCTTTACACTGACTTCAGAGTAAAACCAAGGTAGAGAAATTATGAATTGAGCCCTTGGTGGAGTAAACAGAAAATCATATTAATACAACAAAAAAGCATTTTCATTAGGATATACAACACAAATCTTTCTCTATGACCAAAACCCACTAGTTCCAGTTATGCCAAACACATTCATACAACTAAGTAAATGCTACTGCAAAGCTAGAGCAACCAGTGATCATTTTCTGATGGAAGTATGAGCATATACATCATCATACTCTTGCTAAAAGAGGGGAAGTCTGATGTAAGGTGACACTACACACAGCTAGAAGGAAAAAATAAAAAATAAAAAAGGTAATTAAATTTTTGGCTATCAGCCCAGTTAGTATTTACTCCAGGGAAGAAGGGGAAAAAAAAAGGTGCATGGGATTACACCTGGCCTGAAAAGCAGAAACATCTGCTGAACTCATAAATTATTGGATTAGTTCTGCCCCAGGAAGCCAGCCTGGTATACATACCCTCTATAGACCAGTTTAACTGTGTGCAGTAAGAAATAGAAAAAAGTTATGCTGAATTACTACCTTCCCAGTAGAAACAAGCGGGGGGAAAGAAAAAAAACAAACCAAAAGACAAAAACCCATGCTTAAATGCTGAGTGCAGGATCCTTCTGCAAAGTACAGCGTAGCTAGCATTTGACAGCACATTTCTCTGAAACAATTAAAAGGACAAGCTGCAAGGACAGCTTGCAGAGGTAGTTCAGTTCGACGGTTCAGATGGTTCATCCATTTTGTGTCTGTTTTAACCAGATTGGCTGATATACTACTACTACTAATTCTTCCAAAATTTCCTTATGCTGGTGTGGAAAAAAACCCAACCAACCACAAAAAAAAAAAAAAAAAAAACCAACAAAAAACAAACCCCCAAACAACCAAGTCACTGAATTCTGCTCTGAACTACACTGCTCTTGCTCTGAAGTGAACTGCTTGATCAGGCCTTTTACATTTTTGCAGCCAAATTTAAAAAAAATAGACTTGGGATCCAAAGAGTCAAAAGGGCCTGGAGTAATCACCCGATTTTACATTTATAGTCTCTTGTATCTGGAAAAGCTTACACTAGAACTTGGTAATACAGCTCCTTACTGTGCCCTTTCCTACCCTGCACAGTCTGAACATTTGCAAAGCTGTGAGGAGGGAAAAAACCCAAACCATACAAACAAAAAGGGGGCTATGCAGTCTATGCAGTCTGTGCCCTGGCCCCCCCGAGTTATGTGACGTGAGGGATCTTGCCTCTAGGTCTGCACAGCACTGCAAATTCCCTTCGCTTCCCTCCACTGGGCTCATGAGATTTGGGAGTCAGAACCTGGAACACAGAATCTGGAAACTGCAAACGCCTGGTGTCACAAAGGAGAAGGCAGAGCTAACAGATAACTTGCTACTGCAGTATTGTGCTGCCACGGTTCCTGATCCATCACAGCATGGGAATTTGGTCCCGTACCAAGGCACTGAGCACACTGGGGCTTGTCCCCAAGTACCTCAGGATAAGCACAGAGCCGAGAGTGCGCATCTATGCAGGCAGTCAAAGCAAGTACCTTCACTTGCACAGATTTTGACTCCTCCTTACCATCACCACAGTGAGCTTCCTGACTGTCATACTCTGTCGTAAGTCATGTCAAGACAAAATTGGCACAGCTTTTTTATTTAAAATGTTGCTTCTTAATCACATTTAGCTCTAAAAAGTGCAAGATGTACATATTTTTTTGTCTGGCAAACTCAGTTAAGTTCCCTGACAGAGTTAGAGCTAGATGTCACGGACCAGCCTTTTCAATGAAACAGGGCTGTCCTGGTTTCCTTCTTTTGCATGTTAGTTAGGAAAAAAGTAATCTTTAATTGATGTCTCACTTATTAATAACATTTAAATAGACTGGAATTGCTACCTGGTTTATTTTGAAGAGTGACATTTCCAGATAAATGGTAATCATTAAAAATTATATATTCATCACCCTAATTACCACAACTAAAGGTAGCTCAAATTTTAATTGATCTTTGAAAACTGAGACAGGAGAAGCCATAGACCAAATGCTCTATAGGTATTAACATCTCCACCTACATGTTCCAGGTGAAAACCACATTGTGTCATTATGTAAACAATCACTGGACTACTTCCAAGGTTATATCCTTCACAGCTGTGAACAGACAAAGAGCAATATGAAAACACACAAAAACCCCTCATGTGGCAAAGCAGAATATGATTTGCATCAACCAAGGTACAAAGGGACCGTATCTTGAGGCTTGCCAGTAATAATTACAAATCAGCTTACAGACACAAAGTATGATGAGAGTCATTCCAGTTAAATGCTCATGAACACTGAGTATTTGCAAAGAAAAGAAATCTTCAGGAAGTCGTAACACTGACAGAGTTATTTATTCTCCGTATAGGAAGGCAGTACTGCTTTTCTTACGTGACTGGAATTAATGCAGGCAAACAACAGTACAAAGAAAATTTCAGATGTTTATGCTTTTTAGAACATTTTAACTGCCTTCCCCTAACTTGCAATATGAATTTTTAGTATTTTTTTAAAAATAAGCCAATCATAGGCCATCCTAGAGGATAAACATTTCACTATGAATTCCTCCTGAACTATAAAGGTCATAAAGGAGAATTCAATACACTGAAAAGCATCAGTTCTAATGCTACAGTCATAATGCTGCATTCCAGCTTCAGGCCAACTGGTACTGTACAGAGAAGGCATATCTTGTCTAACCATAATTCCTTCTATTCCAGCACAAAGGAGAAATCAAATAATTTGTCTCTTGCACTGATACTGTATTCTTTCTTTAAAGGTCATCTATAAAGTTTGAAGTTTCTAAACCCATAAGTATTTCTAAATAAAGTATTTCTAAATGAAGTTCTACTTGAGAATAAAGAAGCACTTGAAATATTTTCCACGTATGATTCAGGTTGTCAGTCAGTTTCCAGTTCAGCTGAGTTAAACAATCTACTGGAAATACACTGGATTTTTGTTTTGCAAACATTTAAATCGGCACATTAAGAATTTGCTATTGTTTTTGGAAATGTTTGGTGTCTGCCTGTTAAACCCACCACCAACATTGTTACAGTTTCATGACTGTATTTGTGGGGAGAGGGCTGAAAGAACAAAACCTGCCTTATTTCTGTTACAAGCAGGAGCCACTTCTGCCTTACATGTTTGATCACACCTGAGCTAATTCTATTCCTACGTGCTACAGAGAATCAAATGCTTCGTGAACTAATAGGTATGCAAACAGAAAACCCAAGCAATACCTGGACAATGCTCTTGCCTACCCTTAACCAGCAGTTTCTCTCTGGTGAAGGTCCTTGTGACTCACCACAGCAGCAGCAACAACAGAGCAGAACTCCTCTTGAGTCTAGAGAAAGCTTTGCTTCCAAGGAAGCTTTCAAGCCATCATGTCACTGTGATCTGACAATGTCTAAAAATTACTGTGTTTCTGATAGCCCCTGAGGAGAAGGGAAAAAACACAGCCAATTACTGAATTCCCGTCCAAAAAACCCTCACAAGCACAACTTAGCCTGGTTTTGAGGAATTGCCTCTACTTCTGCAGACGTAATTTTGAGCCCACAGTTATTTGCAATTGCAAATTATGGGCCCAATTCAACTTACTGAAGTCATCAGAAAAAGGTCCTATTGATTTCAGCAAGGTTGAAATAAAGTCTACATATCAAAGTGCAGCTGTGAAGAAAAAAATACAGTTTCCAAGTCCTCAACATAAGAGGTAAAACTGAGTTACACCTAAAAGTCAGGATCAATAGCTGTCAACCCACTGGGCTGACAGCACTTTATTACTGTTGTGGAAGAAAGTGATTTTGAATTACTTACATAATTATTTATAATCATTTTGCAACCTATGCTGTGTCTTTATGACCACATATAAGTAACCGAGAAAAGCAGAAAAGAGAAGATGGGCATTTCATGCCTTAATGATGTGTGTAGTGGGCCCCTTGGATGCCTTTACTTTACTGGACATAAAGTAAATTTTTATGGCACACTCCCAACTAGTTTCACACAAATACAGTTGAGAACTTCATCTAGTACCTATGCGCAGCTCACTATCTCTACCTGCTTGCTGTGAAACAAAGATATTTTGATTCCCTTCATAAATGGAATTAACAGTTTCAAAGCGGTAAATATTTATGTTTTAGTCTGGCTTACTTGAATTTTGAAGAAACTAGATTAGCTTAATGATTTTTCTGAATAACAACTTAATATTAAATAAAGCCACAAAGGAGAAGTTTAAGTCGACTAATAGCCTATATTTATGCTGAACATGAGTATTAAAATACTTAATTTTAAAGTGAAATAACAGCACTTTTCATCATGGAAATTCTTGAAGTTTATCAGACAGGCACTTGAATACTATGGCCAAGGACATAACTTGATGACTGATTCAACCACATCTATTTCATGCCACCACCTACTTACAACAGAGTATTTTTCTTGCTTCAGTATAATAAATGTATATGCACTAAGCAAAGCAGAAAAAGATACTGATGTAGTAACTGAAAAATTCTGGCAAGTTTTCACAGGATTTAGAAAGAAAAACAGGAGATCTGATGGATAAGTATACAAGTAAAAAATACATATTTGTTAACAGACATTATAAAAATGATTTTATAAAGCCTGTAATATTTGAGGCCAGATTGTCCCATTGGATATATAGTCTTCCCGCACCCAAATGAGTATATACATCCTCAAGTTCTCCCCCAAGTGCTTGGGATAACCTCAAATTCCCAATGAAGTTTTAAAAACTGACAAAAAAGAGGCCTAGAAGAAAGAAACAAGCCAGGCTCCATAGAAGGTATGATATGTGCCCTGAAAAAGAAACGACCAAAATCATCAGTTACTTTCTAAAACTCTGAGCGAGGTCCCCTCACCTCCTTTTCTTCCAAATCAGTAGTTAACGGATTAACAGGAATGATACAACACAAAGAAGCAAGGAGCATACAGAACATAATTTGGGGAAAAAGTGGTTGAACAAAGAAACATTCAAAAATTAATCTGAGGCAGATAACCAAGGAAAAGTAACTGATACAACATACTTTGAACAGATTTTCTGCCCCAACACCCACACATAACAACTCACCATGACTATTGCTGACTTACTATCTGCACATTCACAGCAAAGCATTAGCAGCACATATGTTTCATTAAAAAGAAATGATCAAATATAGGGATTATAAAACTTTATACTTCCATGAAAATAACTTATTTCTAAAATGCACCTCAAGGTAACAAGAGCTCACCATATGCACTGCTTTCCTTTCTACCACAGGGAGCATATGCAGTAACTAAAAATTTGCTAGATTAACAATCCTAAACAGAGCTAGCTTTAGTTCTACATGCATACTAATTTCCAATAAACACCCACTCGTTTTGCTAAGAATGTTATTGTTTACCTGATAAAATAATACAAGTTTTATATTTATATTAAAACCAAATAATGCATTCTTTTTACAGCACCGGGCCACAGACAGCTCAAAATTGTTACATATTTGATTCCCTAACTTCTGGTGAATGAACTTAACTGAATGAACTGCATGAACTTAGCATGAACTTACACAGCAGTTTTACCAGAGTCAGCAGACTGGATTACTTATCTCTTTCAGACTACTTAAGGGATCCAGGCTCACCAGCAACCATAGGAACGTTGTTAGTTAAGTTGCTTATCCGAAGACATGAAGAAAAGGAAGCTTAGTGAAGAAGAAAAGAACATGACCGAAAAAAACACAGACTCCCATCTCTTTCCCTTCCAATGCAAAACCCCCACAGTCCACTGAACTCTAGTTTCTAAGAATGCATCCATGATCAGACCTAAGATAGCTCTGTAACAAGTAAAGGCATAAAGATGACAGAGTTTACATTTTATACATTTTTCCAGGTATGTACAAATGATTTTAGAGTCCACAGTTGGGAAAACTAATTCTGATTTTACAACTCTGTGCCAAAACCCTTCTGAGGGTAATACATTCAGAAGTCTGCATCCCAGATGTTGCAGGTTCCTAAGTGCCATTTTCACAAGTAATTTTGGTACTTTGTTCCGAGGTCCCCTTGATTTTCAGAAGCCCCTTAAGGTGTTTTTTGGAAGCTTTTCAAATTAACCACAAATAATCACTGTTGCAATTACCACCTCTTCACTCTTCCTCCTTGTTCAAAAGAATACCTTGAACAACAACTTGGCTCTTAGCCTGGCTTGTGAGATCAATACTACAAGATCTGAACAGATAAATTTTTAAATATATTCCTTTGCAAATTAGCTATACTGCAATTTCCTTTGGAGTAGCAAAATAAATGCATTCTTAAAACATTTCTGTTTCGGTATCATTTGTTGCCAATCTAGATTATATGAGGAAAAAAATGACATCACTAAGCAACCACGCAAGGTACAGGAAAGTACTTCCCCACCTGAAGTGACACAATATCCTATTCTAACACACATTGAACTGAATTTCAGAGAAGTGGGGACAAGAATCCTTTGATATAGAACAACTTCTCTAAAACCAAGTGGGTTTGTGCAGCAGCAAGAAGTCAGGAACTCTGCTGAGAGCAAGTGCTAACACATCCCTCTATTCCAGCCCGCTAACAAGAGCATATTCTTTAGCACTGACAACCTGTAACGGAGCTGACAAGCAGAGAAAAGAAGTCAGGTAAGACTAATGGCTCTATTTAAGAGCAGTCTAAAGCAGCAGTTGCATCTGAAGTCGGGCACTCTTTCCAGGAAAAATTAAAGACATTTACTTATATTTAAACATGAGAATTAATCTTACTAAAACTCATTTTAATGAGTGGTAGTAAGAAACAGAGCCAAAGCCAGGGCAGGATGCTGAGTACATTCAGGGTTTTTAAAGTAACAAACGTTTCTTATGATGAAAATATCTGTAAAAGAAGTTCAACAGTAATGTACTTTTCCAACTCTCATTCTAGGCCACCAGCAGAGACCCCACAGGATGCTGGCAGGACATCCTCATCGTTATGAAATAACCTTTTGAGTCAAAACCATACATATCTGCTATCCCAAAGTATTACGCCATCTGATTACATCAAATAATTATGTTCCAATGTTAATCAGCAGGCATCAAGCTGCAACGTCTGCAACAAAATGTTTTATTCCTCTCCACAAACTATATTCTATCTGTGGAAGAACTATGAATATTTCATGATGTACAAATTTCAGAAGTGAATGTTTTATTTTCATTAACTTTTTCTATATTGTGGATCCAAGTCTTTTAAATCTGAAGGCTCAGATATTTCTGGAGTAAATAAATGCATTGTAATAATCTAAGTGCACCCGGAGGTAATTTGCATGCACCCCAAAACCTTCACATATTTTGATCTGTGAATATTAACTCATAATTCTTACATCTCTTGTACTTAACAGACAAGATTTTAGTAGCTTTATTCACATAGACTAATAACTTGGTGCCCAAATAACTTATTGTGCAGGAAGTCCCCCTGACATAAATGGATACGTGATATTACTACTGTCTTCATTACTATTAAATTTATACATGCTTAACTCCACACCCACATGCTCTGAGCAATCACTTGTGGATGAAGACATCAGAGCCAGTACAAGCACATACAGTTTTGAAGAATTTAACTTTTAAGAGGAATAAAGGTATTGGAATGGCACAAGAAATGGCACTATTTCACAAAGGCACATGCTTTGCAGATATATCCTAGAAGAACAATAAAAAGTTTTGAAAGCTTCTATAATAAACATGACATAGACGCTCTGTGTGTGTACACACCAAACACATCTGTATCTAAATAAAGGATACAGAGATGGGTATTTTCATGTCTAATTAAAACATCTATTCAAATAACACTTCAGTAACAAAGTGCAGCAGAAAAGAATTTAAGAAATCACACGTTGAAAGTTGCACATGCAGTCCACTGACAGCACAATAAGCTGTGGGGGGAAATTACACTCGCTCACATAGTCACAAACAGCTAGCACTGTGTTGAAGAAGAGCACCTGGAACTTGACAATTCCCAGGCAGTTTGTTTTCTCCCAGTTATAATCTAAACAGAGAAATTTGCAAGGGACTTCTTAGTCAAAAAAAAAAAAAACAACCAAACCACCCACTTGCATAAAAAGTCAGAGGAATGAGAAAACGAACTATGGTATTTCTGTGACAAGAGTGCACACAGCTAATCATCTTCTGCAAGTATCACCTCTGCTTTCAATGGAACAAATAAGCAGATCAAGTGTCAAAGCTGTTCCAGCTGTCCAGGTGAGATATGGGGAAGGAAGAAGAAACCATGAAATTACCCAGGAAGAGCAAATAACATGTTATTTGACTTCACAGGCAAAAGTAAACATCATTCAAGCTGTAATTGAATTAATGCAGCCTTTTGGATAAACCCAACTTGCATAGGATTTGCTGTGTCAGGAACCTCTATCCTGCAAATGTTAAACCCAGTCTCCTCTGGCTGTATTTTTGAACAGCTGATGAGGCTTCCTGCATGAACAGACAACAGTCCCATTCCTCCTCCCATCAACTTGCACTCACACTGTCTGGGCACCAAACAAACACACAAGTATGCATATACTAAAAAGTTATAACAGGTCTTAAAGGAAAGGCAAACTTATTTATGCTATTTATGAAAAAGGGAGAAGGAATAAGCACTGACTAAACTAGGTTAATTAAATAGCAGAAAGACTTGTTAGCAGGATTGACATGGGATTGCCTGACTCATCAATAAAAAATAAAATAAAAAAGTAACAAAGGTCTGAGGGACAAAGAATGCTAACACTCTCAAGCACACCTAACAAACAGGGAAATGAATCAGAAATTGATGAAAATACATTAAAAATCATAGTTACTTCATACCTGTAGCATCTAACTTCTGACACTAGTCATTACTTATGTAAGAATGTAACTCAACAAAAAGGACAGCTTTTCACTTGTAGTACATTTGTCCACTGAACGCCCGGTGACAGACCTGAGACAGAGTCCTCATGGAGACACACCCATTGCTTCTTTCCCTCTGCTGCTCTGCCAGAGCCCACACAGGAGATGAGCTGACATCTCAAACCGCACTAACAGCCTCCTGCGAGCGGCCAGGCCCCCACCAGCTCACCCTTCTCAAGACTCCTCAGAGGTAGGCTCACTGCCAGCTGGAGCTGTGTACGAGGAGGCCAACTCTAGAACAAAGGATTTACACAGTGAAGAACTGACTGCCAGCACACCATGCAGAATCCTACCTTGAACAAGGAGAATAAACAGCACTTCATTCCAACCTCATCCCACATTAAGTTTTACTCTGCTGTCATGTATCTATCCACTTTATGATAATTTCATAAAATTAGTATCAATTGGTCCCTTCCTGAATAACTGACGTAGACTTAGTATCATCTACTATGAAATCTGGTAACAGTGCAACGGAATTACTGATACGGTTTAAAAAAAAAAAAAAAAAAGTAACTTCTACCATGTTTGCAACTCAAGGTTAACAACAAAGACAGTCATGGTAAGTTGCAAATGTAAAAAATTCACATTAATTCCATCAGAGTACTGCTTTTTAATCAGCAGGGAGTTTGCTTTACAAGAGGAATTTATACATATTTTAGCTAATCTTTGTTTTGGTCAGGACTTAAGAAGTCTCTGGAAATCTCCCATCTTTTCCCAGCCTTCATTCTTCCAGGAGAAGCAATTATGTAGAAAGAAACAACTTATAATGAATCAATTATCTTTTAAATATGCACTCTCTACTCATCAAGAAGTGTTCAGCTATTTCTAAAGTGGGTACCATTCTCAGCCAACAAAATAAAAGCGAAGGGTATCAGTTATGCACTGCTCTACCTCACCTTCAGATTGCAAGTTATCATCTTCCCTACTGCAGGGCCTTGATCACTTGAGAATGCTTTACAGCCTCTTGGCTATCCAAGGATCATTCTTTAACATCTAATTATCAAATTATCGTAGTGAGCAGACACCATAAACATCAGCAAACTTCAATGGAGCTTCCAAAGGGCAATATGCAACACAGCACAGCCAGTTCATACTAAGGTTAATTGGGCTTTCAGGAACTTGTAGTATTTGCTAAAATAAAACACAACTGTAGTCCAATAAAGTGATTTTGTTCCCTTGTCTCAAAGCTGAAAGACCAAAAAAAGCTAGTTTCCTTCAAGGGCAAAATGGAAGCATCCAGAGCATATTTGGCCATAACTGACAAGTTCCACACTTACTTTGTTCAACATATGTTTAAAATGCATTTGCAGACTATAAAGGTGATTATTCACTAGTACTCTGTGACCAGATCATTTCTCAGCACAGTTTTAAAGGGTGCTTTTATAAATAGACAATAGAAGATTCTTACTAAGAAATTGCATTTTGGGGTTTAAGAGGAATACAATAGAGCATGCCAAAAAAGTCAAACGACATTCAACTAACACTACGAGACTACTGGAATGCACCAGAACAGGTGTCTAGAATAACGCTGGAAATATCTGCTGTAATCTCTGTTTTGTGCTGTAGCTTAACACAGTGACTACACCAAAGCTTTGAAAATGAAAGGTCAAAAAATGAGATGAAGACTTACCAACTTACTGGTTTTAATGCTGTTCTGGGAAGAAGGAATGTTTAAATTAAGTTGCAACAGGTCTAATTCCTCCTGTAAGCCCATGTAACGAAGGGGTCCATTCACATACATCACTGGAGTGGCTCTGAAGTAATCTCTCCTTTACTGCAGTGATGAAAATGGCAAGGCCAAGGATGAACGTGTTTGCCGTTCACACGGTTGGATATTAATCCAGCTGTTGCTCAGGCTCATTATACCCACGGTATGCTTAGGAAGAGCAGAATGAATACTTGCTACTACTGGATTGGTCAGATCATGTGTATAAGAAACTTTGTTCAAAAAGAAAGTGAGATGGGACCAAATTGCAAGCACACACCATACTTAACTGGTATCGCAGACACAGTTAGAGCTGTGTATGTTTTATCAGAGCCTGCCTCACAGATAAGGGATCTGAGATAGAAATTCTCACCAGAATTTACTTAAGAGAAGATCAAGAATAACTTCATCGAAAGCATATAATTCACATGACTATTACAAGACAAATATAAGAGAAATGAGAACTATGCTCAGGAAAATATTCAAAATCAGGGCCTTGAACACAAGCAATATTTATCTCAGGAAACAAAGCCACTATAAATCATTGGAATACTTGCACTGAAAACTGAGCTACATTGCCACTGTTCCAAGTAAAATCAACTGTCCTTTACACTTTCTATTGCCTCTGTAACTCTGCCTCACGGCTGCGTAACACACAGCCAATGAGCAAGCACTGAGATGGAGACTGTGGGGAAGTTGCCAGAAGCTTTATCAGTGCTTTTAACAGGGGTCAGCCTTTTCACCATCAGAACTGGAAGATTTGTCTAGATTGACAAATTCACAACATCTCTGACTAGGTAAAAACACTTAATGGTGAGTTTGGTAAACCCCAATGTGGATGCTCTCATTTAGAATTAAAGCGCCTAACACTTTTAAAATTAATATAAACCAATGGGACATCACTTTAATTTAGACTAATTAGGAGTGAATTTAAACTAATTCAGTTAAATCATCTAAAACCCTCAGATGGATGCATCCCATTCAGAACTGGCCCTCTGAGAAGCAAGTTCTGAACTGCTGGAAAGATATCCCACCTACTTTGCCATCTGGATCAGGCATTCAGAACCGCATGTAAAGTTTGTCCGTGGAGACTAAGAAATCTTACCAGTCTAAGATCAGGGATTGTGTATCTCTAATGATGAAAAGGTTGCAGCACTGGTATTTTAAAAGTTGGTAACTCATGAATGTTCAAAGTTAGAATCAAAGGCTTTATTCCAATGGAAAGCTCAAATAATGGTTTAATATGTGAGTTTAATTTAATTTATCAGCAGTTGGTAAACTTGTACAAAAAAACAAGCCTACATAATAAACCAAAGCAAAAAAATCACAAGGAAAAGCAAGATGGTAATGGAAATAAAGAGAGTTTTATGGCCTGATGTCATCTAACCTGCCACTTTGATCAGTCAGTTCAGATTCTTGTAGGACCAGTTAACATTTAGAAAACATCAGTCCTGGACTTATATCTGGAAAATAAACTAGTCATTGGTTCAGGAAACTCACTACCTATCTTTATGAATTTAAGGCAGAAACAAAGTAGAATTTGCAGCCTCATGTGCTAAAAAGAGCTAGAAACTAGCAGTGCAAACCAGTACTGTTTGGGGTTTTTTTCACGTATTACACAACTACAAAATTGCTCACATGAAAATGCTGTAAAATAACAGCACAGGAGCAGAATTCCTGCCTGCTTCTCTACTGCTTTTTTCCCTTTCAGTAAATAATCATTGCATCATAATGAATATGGGTCGTAATTGATAAGAACATCCTTGTGAAGCGCACAGTAAGGCCAGCTCTCGCCTCCTTAGCTTTGATCCTGCTGCCATGATGAAGACTGAGGAAACTCACTTTTCATTTGAAAAGCTCAGAATCAAAACACAAGCACGACCCAAAAATTCAGCTTCTCTACCAGTTCTCCTGTGGCAGCATTTAACTTCTAAAGCCTTCCATAATGAAACAAGGGTTAAGTACCACTAATGTCACATGCAGATATAAGCGTAAGTCTGAATAAGCATTCAGTGACACCAGCCTCTTTGTCCTCACAGTCTGAAGACATCTAAACTATTATAAGGCATCATTTAAGGAAGACTCACTAATTTTACTAAAAGAGGTGCTTATTGAAATACATGATTTTTACATTTAGTTCCACAGAATAGTAAGTCGTACGTAGGTTTTAATACACTTGTGTTAAAATACATATTAGAGTCTCTCCACACAGAACCATATTTTGACACAGCTCGTGTCACTATTAACCATTCATTGGAACAGGCACGTGGATCCTTACCCATAGGGATGCAGAAAGGCAAAAATCCAAAGGATTTATTTATTTGCACCATAAAATCCTTTCCAGAGGGGTGAGGCTTCGACAGTTCGAGTCATCCAGGCTTTATAGGCAGTTAACACAAGATCAGACAACTCCACGTGGAGACCTCTGCTTCTTCCAGATCCTCCGAGATCTCACAAGTACCATATCTGTGACAAAATGAAAATGAAACCCAGGATTATTCACTAAGATGCATCTTCAACACACCGGGAAAAAAATGTTTGCTTTTATCCTGTGTATTCTCTTTAAAGACCTTTGTGTTCTGTGTCTTAAAAAACAACATAAGAGTAGAAGTTTAAGATGTTTTAACTTTCTTGTCCAGCGCACAAAAAAATCCAAGGAGATGACAGATTGAAGGAAGTTATGAATCAGACTGTACATCTCTTCAGTAGGCTGAAGGAAGCACCAAGCTGTGCTGTGTGACAACAGTGGTACGTACAACGCTATGTGAAAAATGGGGTGGCAAAAATACCATTTTGCCACAAGCATGAATGAAGACTAAAACAGCATCGTGGAGAGATGCTATCACTGACAGCCATCTAAAAAAGAGGTCACCCCTGATACTATGAGGCAATGCTACACAACCTCCTCATTAGTGTTATTTCAATAATTCACTTCTGCACATATTACTTCCTTGGGCAATCCCATGCTCGCTAAAGGACGCCTCACATTGCTCCAGCTGCAGCCTTAACTGCCTCCAGACTCGATTGCCGTCAGCACATAAAACTAGTGACTCTCCTCGGCTGCTTTGGATATTGTATATTGTTATTTAGTATGTGAAAGATAACAAATGTCAGCAATAAAAGCAAAACGCGAAGAAAACGCATCAGATACTGCTGATAAAGTACAGTTTAAAAAAAGGTAGTTGAATAGGCAGTATCAAGCGTCTTCGTCCCCGATTTTGAAGGCACTTAGCACACTACTGTCAAGACTTCGCAACAAAAAAATTTCAATTTTTTCCCCCCTAGTGACAGAAACGGGAACACCGCAACCCCAGCGCGAGGAACGAGTAAGGCCGGGGCACACCCGCGGCACTCGGGCAACGGCAGCAAAGCACCCACCGACGCTCGGGCCGCGGCCCGACCCCACAGCTCGGCCCGGTGCCCTCCGCAGCCCCCGGCCACGCCGCCCCCGCCGCGGGGAGGCGGAGCCGCCCGGGGCGCAGCGCGGCTCCCGCCTCTTCCCTCGAGGCGCTGTGAGGCGACCGGCGGAGGAAGCGGCAGCAAGAGCCGGCTGGGGCCTCCCGTCAGGGGCGGCAACCGCCCTCCGCGGCGGCCGGGGCCCTTCCCCTTCAGCCCGGCGCCGCCGGGCGGGCGGGTCGCGCTGCCTCCTTTTCCTCGCCCCCGGCGCGTCGCCGGCCGGCCGCCGCGAAACCGCCTGAGGCGAGGGAGGCGCGGAGCCCCGGCAGCCCCCGCCCCGGGCAGGACCCCCCCCCCCGCGCCATCTCGGCGGCTTCCCGCCCTTTCCAGGCAGGGAGGAGAGACTCACCCGCCGCGCTCCTCCGGGTCCTAGCGCCTCCCGCGGGCGAGGGGAGCCCGGCGCGGGGCGGGGGATGCGGCTCCCCCCGGCCGGAGGGGCCGAAATTCCCCTCGCTGGTGAGGCCGGGAAGCGGGGTCACGGCCCGAGGGTGAATCAACCTTAGTGCTGCTGCGAACCAGCTCGTCTTCAGAGCTGTCGCGGCTCAACAGGTCGAGACAGGCACCATCTAATCCCGATTAGGCATTCTCCTCTCGGATAATGCTCAGGTTTTTTTACAGCTTCTCTGAATTTCACGGTCTTGGTAAAGTTTCCCTTCTTGGGAAACGGAGAATAGCGTAAGGTGACACCTAAAACTTTTACAAAGTTTTAAAAATTTGTAAAGTTTTTAATTGTGGACCCCAGAGAGTTTCACTGAATATTTTGTTGTAGATCAACAGGAAAAATCATTCCTCTCGTATACAGAAGCAGAAGTGGCCCTGGTACTAGAACAGCTATCCAGGAGCATGGAATGGCGGGCTTGGCATTGCATAGGAAGTTTTTAAGCTTGTAAATCTGAGTTACGAACATCTGACCACCTCATAACTTATCCTCTCAGGTGTAAGAAAAAAAAAAGTAATATACAAATCCAAAAATTACCCAGATGGCACCAAGGAAAGGTGATGAACACTGAAACCCACCCCCCAAAAACCCCAAAACTCCAAATCTCATTTATTTTTATTAACATGTAATGATGGCTTGAAATTTACCACTTGTTTGAAATGCTAATGATACTGTACTAGAAATGGCCCAGAGGGCAGTGAGCAGTGTAAGTGGTAAAACATTGACCAAAAAGGCAAGTAATATTGATCTTTTGCCCTCCCCCCCCCCCCTTTTTTTTTTTTTTAATCTCTTCTAAGCATTTAAAAGAACCAAATATTCTGATTCGTGATGAATTTCACACAGTCCAAGTTAGTATACATTTCTTAATAAGCCACTTTCTAGGGGAGGGAGTTAAGACAGAAAATCTGCTCAGAAATTAATGTTAAGAAATATCAGGGGGATGCCATAAATTTAAATGCCGAGCACTGATTCAGATTAGTACACAATACATGTACAATTACAGAATTCAAAAGTTTCCAGTCCTGTATTAAAGTCAATCAATTTTAAGATGTATTTTAGTTGTCACTCATGACATGATAATGTACTTTAAACAGAACTCAACTTTGTTAGTGGAGCCTTGTGGAGCCTAGAGATTCATTTAAAAAGCTAACTCATAGCTAACAGCTGGTGTAGGCTGCTTTCATTACCAGCCTTTTAGAAGTATCCTCTCCAAAATTACAGTTTCACGAGGTTACGAAATCCACACCAAATAACCATTCCTCCAAGCTGATCTAGTACATGGCTCGTAGCGGCAGAAGCCGGCAGGACTCCTGTGACCCCTTGTCCCAAAATCTGGCAGCGGGGAATCCCGCGCTACTGCAGGTAGAGGGGTGCCAGCGGGCAAGTCACCCACAGAGAACGACTCTGAAAGTGCTGCGTGTACGTCGGCGTGTACGCGTGGGTACGCGCGGGTACGCGTGGGTACGCGTGGGTACGCGCACACACACGCTGCAGGGCCCGTCGGAGCAGGCGGGAGCGCGGCTGCAGGCCGCGGTGTGAGGCTGGCGGGACGGGGCGGGATGGAGACACGCAGGGCGGTAGCACAGAGCCACGCGGGGCACCCGTGGGCAGCTCCGGGAAACACGGGCGGAGGGCAGCGGGCAAGGTCCGCCTGGCTCGGGCAGTCCCAGCCGCCGCGCTCGGGACTGGGGGGTGTCAAAACTGGTTTTGAGGGTGCGCGCTGTGCGCCCTCACGGCCCACGCACCATCAAACAGCTAAATGCTTCAGAAGAAATACTACTTAAAAGGCAGTCCAAAAATGACGGAAAGCTTCCACATGACGCAACCAAGAGCAAGAATCGAGAGCCTCTCACTGGTTAAAGGAAAATACCCAGGTGGCCTTAGAAAGGACAATAAAGAACAGAAATAAACCCAGCAATAATTCCCTTGTGATCAAGAAAGCATGCCAGTTTATTTTCATACTTGCTCTAACTTTTACAGTGGCTCCAGGCATTTATCGGAGCAAATCAACATTCTTTTTTCTTAAACAGAAGATTTGCAGAACAGTGGTCGGCAGATGAGCAGGTAAATCTTGTTACTGACGGGGCTTTTTGCCTGGTATTTAATAATAATTATGACACTGTTCATTGACAAAAATGGAATAAAACTTTATAAAAAGCAACCATGTATACCTGCATTAGGAAACAGAAGCCTTCAAACATCACGGGTGAATAATGTATACACAATTTTGCCTGTTATTCAAAGAATAATTAGGCATATTAGCATAAGAGCAATTATCAACAATAATGTTAGCACGTCAAACAAGTTACAAAGGCTCTGTGTGATTAATAGCATAATAGGTACGCTTTTGAGAAAATTTATTTTTGAAAATGAAAAAGATCTGTGTATTTTCTACATAGGCAAAATGTACTTGGCCCCTCATTAACCTAAGCTTAGCAGGAGACAAGACAGATTTGGGGGTGGTGAGGAAAAATAACAAAATCTTGCAAACCCGATTTATTGCACTGAATATAAATAATAGCTTTGCAATCACAATAATAATTTTCTTCAACAAGAGAGTAATAACCTTTAATTTCCCAATTCTAGAAAATGCTCATGTTTCTGTAGTTTCTGCACGTAATAAATAAAAAAATAAATACTTTTTCTAGAACCTGAGCAAAGTTTTGTTAGTAGCAAACTTTACTGATAAGCATTGCAAGACATACCACTGTTTGTTACTCATTTTGCATAAATAAATCTATTACAACTTCTCCATTACTGACTTAGTAAATAAAAAAGGTGTTAGGAGACCAGATCATCCCCAGCAGCACATGCTTTTTGTCCAAGTTACTAAAAGCGGTAGAGAGCCTTCTGAAGTCAGAATCAAGTTTATGCATATGACTTATGTTAGAGATTAAAATCTGAAATCTATTTCCAATCAAGGTAACATTATTGCAGATGGCTTTGCAATGTTTTAATATATGATTCTTAGAAAAGCTAAATATTTGTTTTCTAACATTAGAAACTACTCCTTTAACAAAACCAGAGATGTGGCAAAAAAGGAAAAAAGCCTCCTTGAAAATACTGGGCTTTTACAAATCTCTGACAGCTTAAGTTTTTGCGCATTTTAACTAAGGAAGGAAATAATTCACATTCCTACAGTTTTCATCTGTGCTTTCCAGCATGGCCATATATGTATGTATATATTCAGAGTCAGTAAATCCCACCGAAAAAAGCTATGTGCCATTTATCACAATAACCTTGTCTTATGCATATGACTTATAAACCTACTTTAACACATTTCTTCTAATGCTATCTATTTTATTACTACTAGCAAGAGAGGAGCAGGTAAAGCTGCCTTTTGTTAAGGCTTTCAAATAATTTGATTATAATGTACTATTTTTTCACTTAAGTATATCTTAAGAGGTGGGCCAGAGTTGCAAATCCTTAGGGTACTTAGAAACCTAGATAAAAATCAAATCCTTGGTGAATTTAAAGGAACAGCTTTTTAATTTTCAATTGCATAGCTCCAACCTCATCTCTGTGTCATATCTAAACTTGACGAGTACGTTCTGTTTGTGCCAAGTTTTCTGTTTGATGCCAAATAAATTTTAATTTACTGCCAACTCATATGCATTATCTTATCACAAGCAGTTAGCTTTCTCACAAAATGTGTATCAAGCTGAAATGAGAAAATAAACATTAGTCAATGAGCATTTGAGTGAACAAATGAAGCTTTATCACTATGTTTTTTTTTGATTTAGCAACTACCTTGCGATTACACAAGTCTCACCTTGCAATTCTTGACTTCCACACAATGTGTATTTCTACATAACATCCAAGAAACTGCAATCTTGCCCATAGTTTGCCAAAACCAACACATTACTAGTGTTAGTTCCGTAGTGGGGAGAATTCATGCTTTGTCATTTGAATGGATTAATCTTCCAGCTATCACAGATGTCCTTAACAACCCAGGATATATAATATAATCCCGTGTATTCAATAGGGACATTTTCTAAAAAATGTTGACTTCAACAGAGGGGTTCAAATCAGATTAAAAAAAAAAACCAAACCAAAACAGTTAATCCACCAGTTTATATTCTTCCTATTATTTGTCTTGCTTTTGTGCTAATTTCCTATTCATGCTGTCTTTGAATACAAATACAAAATAAACTTTAATGTCAAGACCATGAATGCAAATCAGAATATGAAATGTGTAGGACCTATAAGCATTCCTATTATGCCTGTATGGTAGTGGAGATAATTTTGGTGCTGCTGAACATGCAAATATTTTCAAGGAATTTGGAAATGAAGGGGAGACAGCTTGCAATAGTAAATTGCCTAGTAAAAGTTCAGCCTCTCTCTGACACTGCTGCGTTTTACCACTGGGTAAGAATGATCATGCCCTTTCAAGTCAGCCACAGTACAGCTCTGCCAATTTAGATTGCCATTAGATAGGTACATCCTGAGTTGTCAGTGAGCAATCATTAAAAACGTTGTGAAATAATTTAATGAAATGTTTAATGAATATGCAAATGTCAGCCAGGAAGAGAACTCATATTTTCATTTGCTAGTTTAAGTAAAAGAATAAATTACTGAAAATAGAGACAGGAGTCAGCCACCTGCAAATTCACTTAGAAAGGACAGAGTACGAGATAAAAATGTTCTGTTCACTACCTCATTAGAGGACATAATGCCCAGGGCACCTTACCTGCAGCCAGATCTGTTCCTTTATCTATAAGACAACCACTGCCTGTGTACAGGGAATGGTTCAGCTCCTTCAGTGTTCTTCGTGCGAGTAAATTTTGTGGGCTCAGAGGTCCCCCAGGAGTGAAGCTGCAAGACAGGTAGGCTAGGGAGTGGGGAGGCTGAGGGCTCAGCAAAGGCATACCTCACTCCAGTCCTGTCAGGCTTGGCTGCATTTGTATCAGGGGAGGTTTCCAAGGAGAGCTGAATGTCCTTCAGCCACAGCACAGATAAAAGGGACCCAACAGAGAGTACCAGTAAAGCCATGCTGGAGTTAATCATGCTAGTCTAGCACAAACTACAAACATATGCACACCCATGAATGCCATCTACAGATGCCAGTACACTGAAGCCTGGACAGCTGTTGGCTAACTTAATTAAACCCTTAATTGGCTGTTTTGCTGTATGGATTTTCCCTTTATCTGTCTGAGGCCTGGGACTACTTTGGGGCTGTCGATGGAGGCAGGAGCAATGAGTTCAGCCACTCCAACTCTGTGAGAAATTAAGAGAATGCAAGATATGTAATTTTCTTCTGATACTACATTCAGCCAAAATGACCCTTTTTCTCTTTTGGTGAGGAAACACTGAAGGCAGTTAGACTCCACCTGCATGGAGTAACACAACAGGCAGAGGGCTCATGTTGAGATGTTTCACTAGGAAATTTGAAACCGATCCTGTCATGGGGAGTGATTTAATTATATCATTATGGAACATAATCATAAATGAAGCCAAATCTGAAAATAGCAAAGTAATATTTTTCAGATATTAAACAATCTGGTATAAACTGAAGATGAGTTTTCAAACATTTTGTAAACTATATTATCTGAAAGAAAAGTCAAGTCTGTGTGGTAACCATCACTGGATTATAGTAAAATAGCCTAAACCCTGATAATTTGGGGTATATAATTTCACTCGTTAATTGCTTTTCCCACAAGGTGGTTCACTTTTATTTGGAGTAAAATGGACATTAATATTGATGGATAGCAATTAGGTGACTACGTAACACTTTGCAGTTTTTCAATTCACATCAGAAATGACTGAGCCCTCTAATTCAACAGGCATACTTTCTTCTTTCTCTCCTTTCTTGACCTATACTTTTTTTTTTTTTTTCCAAATCCCAGTGCTTGCCATATAAATAGTTGACTAAACACGACAACATGAATTTTAGAGCAGTCTGAATCAGGGTCATAGCTGTAATTGGCATTAGATATGCTTCAGTTGCTGAAGAAAAGATGGATTATTTCCATGAATAAACAACAACCAAACTCCAACACCACATCCCAGTGTTAATGTAATACGCAGAAATTTAGCTTGTCACACTCGTATTTGTCATACTCTTGATTTCTATATACCATAATAGGGAGGCCAGCTTTTAAATGAAAAGCAAGCCCAGATGAAATATATCAGCTGTGTTTTGTACAACTAGGAAAAGCAGAACTACTCAAAGTTGAAACATGTAACTTTGAACCAACTTTGTGTCATGAAATAATACTGGCAATCAGAATTTACAAAAGCTATTGAAATAATGTTCCTTCAAATGATGCAAATATTTTGTTTGTATAAGTTGGAAGTTATGGGAAGAGGAATATATAGAATAATTAGAAAAAACAGTGAAGCAGAACAGAATAGTCTACTGACAAATCTGTAGGCTGGTAAGTACGCACCAGAGAAACATTTGGGTTATGGAGCAGTAACACCAATAGGATCTCTGCAGCACAGTTGCCTATTCTCAAGAAATGAGATTAAGAAAATTAATTTGCTCAAATGCATAGTTAATAAAATACCTGATGTCTCTAGTGAAATCTTCCCGGTAGATTCTTCACAGAGTAACAGAATCAGCTAACTTCCATGTACCTCTGGTAAGGAGAGTCATTCAAGTAATAAACATTAACTTAAAATTAAGCTAAAATAAGTAAGATAACAGTACGTAATTTAAATATTTGAAATGACTTAATATTTAACATTAACATTAAAAATAGAATGCTTAGCTGTTAATTATGCTTTCTCTACCACCCTACAATATTTTAGCCATGGGGTTTCAACAGCTTGGACCAGTAGAGGTAGCTATGTGCAACAGAAGGCATCCATGTTCAGTGCCTCACCATGAGATGTCATGCCTAAATTATATTTATTTTTAGAAAGTTAGATTCCAATTATAAAATTTCACCTGAAGCTTGGCTTGTGAAGCCTTGTAACAGAGGTGCAACTTTTTAATAGTTCTAAAAAATACCTCCTGTGAAAAGTGCTGAATTTTAAACACAATGAATTTACTGGACCCCAATGCCTTTCTAAAACTTTTCACTTCAGATATTTCAAAATACAGTTTAAATATCCACATTTACTTTTCCAGTGAAATCCACTCTGGGATCATTCCCAATTCCCAAGCTAAATCCACAAAAAAAGATGAAGATGTGAGGAGTATTTTAACTCTTAACTAAACTTACGTTACAACTTTACCAGTTTGGGTTAAACTTTTGAAAAACACAATAGATGTTCATGGTGGAAGGACAGGCAGTTTAAGTATACTGATGAATAAGTACACATCTCATCCTATTTTCAGATCTGAAAGGAATGGTTCCATTATTTTTTTCCTCTTGCAAGTCAATGGAGAGAACTGAAGAGCTCAAAATTAGTTATTTCTTTCCTACTGTGTAAGTGCTAAGTTAGGAAGCACACATGATCCTGAGAAGCAGAGAAACATAATGATGGCTATTTGAAGAGAAGTTTCTTAATGAGGAAGTGAGCACAGAAACTGAGCTCCTGCTCAAATTGTGAATGAAATACTACATTTCACTTTTATTGTCTATCATCTTTATTGATAGCTATCCACAAGCAGGTGCTGACTTCAATTTTTTCTAATCCCATCACAGCAGGAGAAAATAATCATAACCTAGCCATAACTTCCTATTTTTTTTTTTTTTTTTACTCAGCAGTCAGTCATGGAAAAAACCCTGTCACTCATTTTTTTCCATGAAGCTAATAAAATAGAGATTTTTTTTTTTTTTTTCCTTTCTCAGGCAGTACAGACGATAAGAAAGAGACAAACAATAGAGAAAATGACCTCAGCAAAATGGGCTGGAGAAATTCTATTCCCAGTTGCTGACAAAATACACATTAAATCTGTTATTTCATTGCAAAACCCTCCAGTCAAAGCATTTTTCAGTATTTTATTTGAAAGCTGTTATTAAAAAATAGTTTAAATGGGCAACGCATATGGAATAATATAAAATTCATGCTGATTTTTAAATGAGGTTCCATTAATACAATAGTTTTCTGTGAATTACTGGATTTTATGCTGTTCTGGGTTTTGTTTAGTTTTTTTCCCCCCAAGCTGATCTTTTCTTTTGCAAGCAACCAAATGCGAGAAGATGCTATGAATGGGACTTAGTTGCTGTGACAGCTTTCAGCACAGCGCTAGCTTAATGCAGAAACGGGCTTCCATGTTGCTAGATACTCTAACAGTTCTCCTCTTGCAAATTTTACCTTTCAGGTTCTGAGGGCAATCCAGGCTGAACTGCCCAACAGGCACAGGCCACACAGCAACTGACTCAACTCGTGAAATTCCACGAAATCTTCATATTAGATGATGCCTGTCAGGAAAAGAAGCAGCTACTTGTGAAAGCAGGTAGATGCATTTACATAACATTTTTATGATTCTGAGGCCTACTAAGCACCTGTTGGGACCAGATCCTTCACGAGCAGTTTTAAAATGTATTAGACTGGATATTAAGAAGCACTCAATACAGATAATTATGTCTGTTCTGCTTTCAGAAGGTAACTATAGGTTCTGTAGCTGTGCCTTCCCAGATTATTAATATGATCAAGATAAAGATGATTACAGAGACATCCTTCCTTGCATGCTGAACTCCCCATTTCACCTCTGTTTTGTTAAATACAGCCTTTGATTACAGAAAAAAGTAATTATCAAAAGTGTCACAGGCATGCTAAAAATAATTTCTTAGCACACAATAGATGGGTAGGTATGTTAATTTGCCTAGTCAAGATCTCGCCTGCTTTTCATCTTGAGTGCAGAGCTACTTAATTTGAAATGCATGTTTCCTTCCCTTCCATTGTAGATTTTACCTGAAAAATTGTGTCACAGTTGCATTTATAATAAAGATAGGCATGAAGCTTTGTACATCTTTAATGAGCTCTCCTTCCAAATTCAGCTGGTTAAAAAGCATGAGGAAAATCTGAATGTGTCCTGGTCTGACTTTGGCTGAACACTACCAGTGCTTTTAGAGCAACAGAAGTTTCACTCCTCAGAGTGGCAGCTCAGCTGAGCTTCACACATCCGTAATGATTCTCAGTGATACTCTGCAAGCAGTCAGATCAAACACAGAATTTGTTATACTTTTTTCCAATACACTCACTGCTAACTTCATGGTACATGCCAGACGTACACCAGCCAGGGAAATGATATAAGCCCGTTAAATTCCTACATTAACATGGCTGTGTGATGTGTTTGCTCAAACTCCCAATAAACCAAAGCAACTTAAAACATGTCCAACTACAATCCCTGGCAAAAGTATCTGGTATGCAGGGATATAATGCTGATATTTCAGTTGAGAGACAAGGACAAAACATGATTGTGCTGGGCTGGAAAATTGTAATCAAAGACCTTTCTGGTTTTGTTTGAGAAAGAGAGGTTAAAAGGATGTATTTATTCTACTAGATTGCCTAGGTAATTACCCTTGCCCAATCCCATGTTAAAAATTTATGCAGAAATTTAAGAGATACTAATTGTAAATCCCTGAATAATTAGATTCAAAAAAATGAAACAACTGAGGCTTAAGTAGGTTTAACAAGTAGAGTGGACATTCCAAATCATTTGGCTGATTAAGAATGCATCCAAAGAAGGATAAATCTCAGTTCAAAATATTCAAACACCTTCAAACTGTTGCCTGGCAGGGACTCAGTGACACTATGCACTGGATGGCTAACCAGTCCATTTTTTTATGTGTGTGTGCATGAACATCTAATTTTCAGTTGATGAAATATTTATTCTTCCTTTAAAACTGGATATAGCAACAGCAGTTGTGATGCAGGTACTGTCAAATTCAGAAGTGTTTAAATGGCAACCGCCATACATACGACTTGAAAAATAGCTCATGAACTTTCATCTTACCCCAATGAAACCAGTACTAATATCACTTTTCTCAGTACCAGCAGTGGAAGAGAGTGTTGTAACCAACCAATTAACCATGTTTGGAGGAAAGTGAAGAGAAGCCAGAAGAGGTAGAGAGAGTATTGGTTGGTTCCTAGCATCTGTTGGGAAAGCACTGGGCAATACAACCAGAACAGCGAATGCTACAAGTTCCAGTTGTTCCTTTTGGATGGGAAGCCTGATTCATGTGTGTCTGTCACCTCCAGATGCAAAGGGCACGAGTCCACCTGAGCCTGGAAGGGCAGGCCCTTGGAAAAATACCCTTCACCTGCAGGGGCAAGAATATCCACAGGAAGGAGGTGGCTTACACCTCCTCTGGCAGTCAAAATGGGCACGTTCCTCTCCTCAGCAGGGGCTTGGGGTGGGCTTTCAAGTCTACTCTCAGACTGAATTTGCTTTCAGATTAGATTACTGCAATGTACTTTACAGAAGGTGTTGATACCTTCTTGTCAAAAGTTACAATTGGTGTCAATAGGTCATTTCTTAGGTTGAGTATTTTTCTGGGAGGAAATTAAATTGATATTCTTTTGTCTATTTTGGCTAACTGTTAAGGATGAAAAAAAGAAGGGCGTTAATTTCAACCTAAGAACACTGAATGGCCTGAAAGCTACCTACTTTTACTTTTACAACTGGAGATGTCTGTGCTTCAGCCCACAAACAGAAAATGAGGATGAAAACTGATTTTTCTTAATCAATCATTAGCTTTGTCACTTCCTCTTCCATTGATCTAAAATAATGATTATTTATAAACTTCCATGCTCCTGAATCTATTTCCTTACTCTGGTCCTCTAGTGAGAAAGCAGAATGATTTAGCATATTTTCTTCATCTGAATTACTGATTTATACATATGCTGGGCAAAATGTGGCTACAGGAATAGCATACTTTCAGCAGCAATTTTGAAAGATGTCAAAGAAGAATTTGAACTGATCCTTAAAAAAAAGCTTTTGTTAAAGAACAGGTGGGCAAACAAGCTCCAAAGAAATACATACACATAAAAGAAATTGGTTACTCATTTACATGAGCATATTAAAGAAGGAAAGATTCCGATCCCTACATAAGGGTCCATAAATTCTTATACAGAAACTAAGCTGGAGAAAATGAACAATTTTCATTGGACCATAACCCTGGTTCTGCCTGATTTGTGTTCATTGCTGTGTTAGCCAAGACTTTGTCTTACGCAGATATCTATAATAATTAGATATATTCCAGGATAAGGCTTTTTCCATATAAGTGATTTATAGTATTTATATGCTAATTGAGAAAGCTGAACCTCAATTAGAATAAGAATAAAATTAAATAGCATTTCCACTATTAAACTATTGACTGTGGGCAGAAATTCACTTTTTACTTAGGACTACCCAAATTTTACTTTGGAAATATTAATATGGTAATCGAAGGACTTTTTTTTATTACTACAATAAAATACATTAAGCAATATCTATTAAATCGATAATTTAAAAAAATAATTTAAACTCTAGATCTAGATATATGAAAATTATCTCAAGAAGTAGATTTAGTGTTTTGTTTTGCATTGGGTTTGTATACGTAGTGTCACAAAGTACTCTTAGAGAGTCAAGTACAGTCAGATTTCCAGTCCTCTATGGAAATTCACTGATCTAAGCCCTGGTACACTTCAGGAATCACCAAACCTTACAGGGAAATTGAGGTTTGACTATATACATCAGGATATACTTGCATAGAAGTGATACAAACTGTGCGAGCTCCAGCACCATGGCTGAGTGATGCACATTAGGAACTCACACGCTTCTGAGTTCACCACTGTTCCTTCCGTGGTTCTCCCAGCAAAGCCTCCCAGGCCTTAGAGCAACCTGAGAAACGAAGGGAATATCAGTTGAATGCAACCCACCCCCATGCACCCACTCTCATTTTATGAGGCGAACCAGTGCTAAGAATGCCAGTGGAAACACTCCCAAAAAATGTAATAAGGTCAGCATCTCAGCCCAACATATACTTACTTTAAGAGCTGTCTAGTAGCAAATTGTTTTTTGGTATTTCTGGCATTTTTCCTGCTGTTTCCCTCCCAGAACTACTATGCAGCATTCTATACTGTTCACTTTACCTGCCTTGTTCCTGCCTTTTGTCAGAGAAATGCTCTGTTTTTGCACTACAGGAGGAGTCTGGAGCTTCCACGTCTCCGAATTATCAGTAAGCAATTAATTCTGGACACCTTTCTCCTTTAAATGACTGAACGGCTTTAGGATTCAAACATGTATATATTAAGATGTCAGTTTACAAGAGTACTCCCTAATATTTTACAAATATTTCTGTCAGTAACACTACTCTTGTTCAGTGAGGTAGTTAAACACACATTTATCTTAAACAGAGCATACCCAGGTAACGTTGAGTCTGTGTCTCAAACCTTTATAAGAGGTAAATGCAAAAACAGCAACAGAAAAAAATCACTGAACAGCTCACATATAAGTGTCTGCTGAGATGCTTGTCCAGCTCTACCAGGTTTCTGCTTTGATGAAGGTCAGAGACACAGGAGCTTGTGCTACAGCCTTTGAGCAGGTGGTCGCAGTCAGCAGCCCGGCACAGTCGCTGCTGCACAGCGTTCCTCGCACGCTCCTGGTGGGCACCTCACCCTTCATACCCCCTTGGCACCTGGCTACAGCGTCTACCCAGAGACAGGACAGAACTATAACATGAAAGGAGAAAATATATTAGAGCATGATGTGGGCAAGGAACCATAATGCAAATTCTTAAAGGTCAGAAAACATGGCAAACCTAGAGAAGTGCACAACTCGAATTAAATTTATAATGCAGATAACAGTGTAGCACAGAAAAATCTTAGCTAAATTTAAACAATCTATATAGACGACTTTAGATCCCTTTAAGCATTCTAAGATGAAAGGATGTCTTGGAATTAAAGGTCTAAGCATCCACTGCAAGTTCTCCAACTTGCTGTTTCCAGCACAGCAGAACAGCACGATGAAAAAATGTTAATACATGCCAGATGAAAAATGCTAGTTAAATCAATCAAAAGATAGGTCTAAATGGACAAATCCATGGTGTCAATTCTCAATTTTCAACTAAGGTGGCCGATATAGTCCAGGTCTCCAAAAGGCCTGACATTCTGTTTTCCCAAAACATCAGGTCTTGAAGTGAGGTCAACAGATGCCACAGTTGAACCAGAACTCTTTTTGTTATGGCTTCTCCCAAAATCTTTAGTTAGCAGACTCTGAGACAATACCTGAGATAGATGAGAAATCCCTCATTTATTAAAAAAAAAGGGGCAAGGAGCAAAGCTTTTTGCAGTGTTCCTATCTCTCTAATGCTTGTTGGAGGTGCTGCTTCATCACGAGACCTGAAGCACTACTGGACCATTGCATTGCTTGCTTACTGGTCATCGTAACTTCTGGGAGTCTTGGAGCACTTAATGGGCTGCCATTCAGGGTCTGCTGCTGGCTCGGACCATTTCCATACTCTGGCTGTACAAAATTGTTACATATTGTCATGCCAGCACTTGGATTTGATTTCTACTTCAGGAAAATATTTTTTTATGATGTAACATGTGACCCAGAAGTGTTCAGTGTTTCCATTTTCTGGAACAGGTATCGCTGAAGTTATGCTCCCTACATGGACACTGCTGAGGTGCCTCCTATAACTCCATCACCCTACTTTTTTGGCATTACCACCATGCTGTATTCTCACTGATTGCCCAGTTTATGCTGGCAAAGACAAGCTAAACAGCAACATGGTTACCCAAATACAGTTGTTTTTTTATTTCTTTCCGCTCTACAGTTTCTTTAATCTGGTGTTAGCCATCTCAAACACTGTAGAACTTTGACAAAAAAAAAAACAGCATTGAGGTATATATAGTAAGGACCTGAAAGCCTTGTGCAGGGGGGTAAATTCATAGTCTGAAGAGAAGACAGCAAAAGCTGCAAAGACGTAGTACCTGTATAAGCAAGCAGAAAACCATTTAGGTAGGCTTACTACAAATATCTCAGAGAGTAACTATGGTTTCAGAATAGCTCCAAATTTACTATCATATTCACAAATAAAATAAATCAAAGCTTATGGCTGACTTCAGGCACTTACATTTTAATAAATGCATGGCACAGTGCCATGCTCAAATCTGTCTCTCTAAATGTGGTTTCTACATGTCAAGCACACAAAGGTGTATGAGGTAGCTCACTAAGTATTTTGAAAGTGTCATCCTTGGTGAATTCTGTAGTGAATATTAACAGTTAAGTGTCTTTAGTGTTGTTATACTAGTTACAAATTTTCTATATGTCATTAAACAAAGCTCTTTATAGAAGCCAAAGATACATGTTTGTCTGAAGAAATCAGTAAAGGAGAAACTAAGTCTGTATCTCTGTAGTATCCACCTGACAACAAGACCAGAGATGAAGCAATAGTCTGCAGTATTTCCTGACTGCAAGTTTTAAGCAATCAGTTCACTAGAAATTTCTAGTTTAGCTAACTACATATCCTAGCACTACCTATAACCAAGCCTGTCCCAGAAGAGGCTCAGTGCCATCTTAGCAGACCTCAGCAGCAATGTGATGCCACTAGAAGACATCACAGGTTATATGATGGACTTCCATGGGCAGGCACGGCTGTGATTTACCCAAGCCACTCTCACAGGAGATGAATAGAAAGGATAACACACACTTCTAATATCTAGTTCACAAGTGCCAGACCTAAGCCATAATATATATTTGTGCATCAGCATCTGTCTAAATCATATGGATGTGATGCAAGTCCGGGTATAAGAATGCTCTCTCGGATTTATCATCAAAAGGCTGTTCAGTTGCGAGCAGTATATCAAGCAGCTGCCCAACTGTCCTAGTTGGAGTGTATATAAAACCTGTAGTTTTCATTAATACCAAAACTCTTGACACAATTATTTCCCTTTTCCTTTCTTCCCTTCACTATTTAATCCCAAAACATTTAGGAAATAAATTAAGGTATTAAGCATTGTAGATTATATCTTTACTGAACAAGCATAATTTAAACAGAAAGTGTAATCATGAAAACAGCTGACTTCAACTAGATTTATGCACACTTCCTCTGAGGCAACTTGTAGGGGTTACTCAGCTACTTATGTGACCTAGTTTGGCTCTGTTCATAGATCTTCCTTTTCTAGAGATAGGGAACACAGTAAATGCATTTGATCATCAAGTTTTAAGGACCATTTAAAAAAACTGGACAGTGCTCTGAGGGTATCATAAAAGAAAGCTCCTAAAGCAAAGTAACTGTTGCTGAACAGCTTTCAGCAAGAACTTGCTGCTTGTGTTTCTTGGATTCTGAGAGCACAGTACGCTGCTTTAGTTCTTGAATGTCAACAAGAGGAAAACCAAAATTATTATATAAAAGCCTGCAGAGAGGATACACATGACCATTAAAGTGTTTAGTTTGTCAAAGTGGAGCTCTTTAAAGATGCCAATTTAAGAAACTGAATCCTGCAACCTGTTATTGAACAGAGCACTGAAACGGAACCGGGAGAAACTGAAGCGTGAACAGGGAGGCAGCTGAAGGTGACCTTAAGGAAAACTGGAAAGAACTGAATCACTAGTCAGGGAACCTCGTTATCACTGCATTTCTCTATGCTGTACTTGGCACATTTTCAACAGACTACTGAACAAGACCACCACAGGAGAATTACAGTAGAGAAACACACAATTACCTGGTAAATAACCACAGTTCCTAAGTCATCTCATGCCAATGGCAATACCATGAACATCGCTGGCTCTCTCAAGCCTGTTGCAGGCAATTGACCCATTTATTTCTTAAAGAAGAATAGGAGATGCAACCACCTCAGTTTGATGCAGAAGAAAAGTCACTTTCTAAGACAGGGAAATAACAACAGGGACATCATGTAACAAGTTTGTTTCCTATGTTTGTTCTACTTTTCTGTAGTGTCATCTGGCAGCACAAGTTGTTTGAGAGCATTTGATCAAAGCAGAGTGCCAGAAAATGAAACACAAAAATTCCAAAGCACATCCGACTAGCCAGTCTATGGATGTTACAATGAGTGACAAAGCATCTCTCATATCTGCAGCAGTGCCCAGATTTCATCTCCTAATTTATTCCATCACTGACATTGGAATTTTCAAAGGAGCAAGCACTTCTCTTGTCGTATACTTTCAGTTTTTCTCCACTTAGGATTCTCATGTGCAATAGATATTTTACAGGGTTGTAAAGGTATAAAGTTGTCTTCAAGTTGAAAAATATTACATGTTACACCATTTTAAATTCCCCTTTATATCATAAAAAAAGGAATAATGTTAGTCAGCATTAATATTTCCTCCACTAAAACCATGTTTCATCTATGAGACAAATTCTCTCATTATCATTTGACAAATTTTTAAAACCGTAAATGGAGTAGAGTGGGAAGACAGTTACAAAAACTGCAAAACTGAGCTCTTCAGGAATGAGGTTTGTTTATTCCTTCAGCAGCCAGCTAAATGGGAACTCAATCATTGCCACAGATCAAATTATAATACCACTTGCAGAAAAATAAAACAGGACTTATTCCCTGGTTTGAGTCCTATCTAACTATATATCGTTAGAAATGCCTCTTTCACCAGGGAAGTTTTGATGTTTACTTTTTTCTCCTAGTATGTCTATAAAGTTGAGACCTGAGCCCACATCTAGTATGACTGATATATATAAACTTACTGACCATGATTTGTAGATGGATGGAATACATTCTCATTATTTTAGCATAAATCCAGTGAGGTTATGAGAATTTACACATAAGTTGCATGGGGAATCAGAAAAGAGAAATCAGGATCCCTCTTATGACAACAATAGCCACAATGAACTTGTTCTCAAGACTGATCTCTATTCATATGTACCTTTTTTGGTGTGAAAGGACTAACAGGAGATGTATATTGAAAGCTTGCCTAGTGCTTTGATGAATCTAGCTGGAAACCTTGATAGCTATCAAGCTATCCATAATGTGCTATCATTGAGGAAATCAGAAGGCAAATTTGTCTCTCCCTCACACAACTGAGAAGAGATCCTTGGAGATAAACTAAACTAGAAAGCAAACCCAAAAGAACTACAAATACGTATTTCTAGAAGAAAGATTGCTGTGTTACTGTTTCTATACAGTGTGATTACGTAATAGCAAGCCTGATTCTAGAATATTCTTCAAATGTATAAAAACATGCAAACAAGTGTGTTTGAACTCCTCTCAAATGACAGCATAGCTGCCTTTCAGACAGTAAAGCAGACTGTTCTGGATGGAACATTAGCTCATCTGTGAGTCTTAGGGAAAGAGGTGCAAGAGTGCCAAACTTCCAGTCCAAGACTGATACATGACAGACTCAGCCATTCAGAGGCATCAGATTTCTTCTTTTCTCCTCTTTCCTCCTTGAAAACACATGCAGGGCTGCTGTTTTCAGATTAGCACAGCTATTTTGTTTCCATGACTTTGCAAAACCTTTCTCATTTTCAACTGTGGGAACTGAAGCAAAGAGCTGTACTTGCCATTTGTTTGCAGATTTTTGCATAACAAGTGCTTTTTGCATTATTTCAGCAGTTACTCAAGATTAATCATTGTTAAACCAAATGAACGTTTAGGGAGATTTCTCCTAGTCTAATGCAGTGAAGATGGGCAGAAATTCAGGACACACACACACACACACAAAACCTAACTTCTTGATAGTCTCAAGACACTGCTTTTCTCATTAAGTGCTCAAAAAGCAGTTAAGGAATCAAGTTACCATTAAACTACAAACGTGGAAAAAAAAAAAACCCACAGTTCTGGTGAAAGATATTTGTTGTTATCACGCCAACAGCACCATCTTACTTATACATTTAATTACTGTAACATTCAGCTCCATGGGATAGCCATTGGTGTAGTAAGTATCATGGCCCTAAGCAACCTATAGAGACATCTAAACATTCAATGTTATCCAGTTGCAATTCACAGTGATGCAAGTTTTCTTTGTGAGCAGCAGAGCTAATGAAGTTTGCTGTGCTATACATTCATCTCCCATGACTGATTGAGAGCTTTAACAGAGATCTGACTCCCTGGTGCCTAGTGATGCGCAAACTCAAGACGTGGTGTTTCCCTCTTTAAGGGCACTTCATTGAGATTCTTTGTCCAAACACTATCTATTTTGAAGGAACTTCTTTGACCATAATTTTTACTGTTGCCTCAGACAAATTTGGCTGAAATTAGCCAACAGGGAGAGAAACAGATTGGGAGAGGTAATTTGAGACACACAGGACTGACACTGTCAAGGATAATGGGAATTCATTAATCTTTCTTTCCTTCAGAAGCCAGGCTAAAACCAGCTGAAAGCAGAACAATTCCTCTAGCATAATGGACAATATCCTAGATCCACTATTTCATTTTCTCTTGATTTGCTCTCAGCAAAAGACTGTCAGCTTGCTTGCATCACTCAGTTCTACAACAAAATGAGCACCAACATCCAGAGATTAGTCACTGGCTCCTTGAAAGCATGGGACTTTGTTGTAAAGATACTACTTGTAATGTTAATTACTAACACACTCTTTTCCAAGCATCTGTCAGATTAAAAGATTGTCTGCCTCTGTTCAGACAAGAATATTAGTGGCTTTATCATCACTTCCCTGACATTCAGGCCCATGAAATGTACATTTATGCAGTTTACTATCTCTGTTGCTGAAACCAGTGTCTCCATACATACCTAAATATAAGGATACTGCTTGACGATAAACGTTCTTTTTTTAACCCAACTGCTCAAGTGAGCCTTATGCTTTGACTGCATAGACACTTCCCTCTCTACCAGTGAGTGAGGAAGACTTACAGAGGGGCACCTGGAACAAGAGTGTCCCAGGAGGGAAGTCTCTGGCTGTCTAACATATCAGGTGGCAAGTTTTGAAGGCAAAAAAATGAAACCCTTTAAGGGTTTGATTTTTGTCCTTTCTGAGGTCACGATGTGTTTGACATTTATCAGCTGCAATGGAAAAGAAGAAGAAGTAAAAATGTGCTATGGAGGGAGCATACAGTTCATGTGCTACAGAGAAGTATGGCTATACCACTTCCCAACTACCTTGTAAGCTGGACCTAGTAACAAAGTGGAGAGTTTTCAGTGTTCTTTAATATGCAGTTTAATGGTTAAACTCAGTTAGTCATCAAACAACGGAGACCAGAGATCCCATCCTAGTCTGCAAAGATCAAGTGAAATAAAGCAAATTCTTAATCCTTACAGACACTTCTGCCTTAAATTCCTAACTCTTACTCAAAACTAATGCCAGCCACTGATAAAGCCATGTCACCAGTACTGAGGGAAAAGAAGGACAGTGACCCTGCTGTCTCTATCTGTTGCTCTTAATCCCTAAACCAAATAGAACTGAAGAAGAAGTAGCAAGAGTTTTCAGTCCTTTTCTGAAACTAACTTTCAGTAAGCCTTAGTTGGAAATAAAAGCATGTAGCCACCTCTCTCATCGAAGCTGAACTGTGCTGACAGCCCTCACTCACTGTCTCCAAGCCCATCTAAGACTCGGTTAATTGTTCCTCCATTTTTAAAAGCCAAACCCTAACCCAAACTCCATTCCCAGGTATATTTGGTCTGGCTGAGATGGAGTTAATTTTCCCCATAGCAGCCATCATAGTGCTGTGCTGTGTATCGGTAGCTAGAAAGGTGCTGATAACACACCAGTGTTTCGGCTGCTGCTGAGCAGTGCTGGCACAGCATCAGGGCTCTCTCTCCAATATTCCCCCTCACCAGAGGGCTGGGGATGGGCAAGATGTTGGGAGGGGACACAGCCAGGACAGCTGATCCACACTGACCAAAGGGATATTCCAAATCGTATGACATCTGCTCAGCAGTAAAAACTAAAAGAAAGGAGGAGGAAGGGGTGCATTTGTTGTGTGTGTTTGTCTTCAAGAGCAACTGCTACATGTACTGGAGCTCTGCTTCCCAGGAAGTGGCTGGACATTGCCTGCTGATGGGAAGGAGAGAATAAATCTTTTGTTTTCTTTTGCTTTTACTAAACTGCATTTATCTTGACCCACAAAGTTTTTTTTTCCATCTTATTTTCTCCCCCCTTGTCCTGCTGAGAACATGACAGAGCACCTCGGTGGGCACCTGGTGTCCAGGCAGGGCCAACCCACCACACCTAGTGACCAATATCTACACTGAAACTATGACACAAGGCATAGGTTTAATACCATGGCTTATTCTACAGTAGAGGAACACAGAAGATCCAACAGTAACCTAGGAGATTCTACCCTTCTTTTACTAACTCCTAGCCCTTACTGTAGATTTAACAATTGCTCAGACAAGAAATAGCTCCTTGAAGTTCTATGTAGACCTGGCACCATCCCCTAAATTTAGGGGAAAGCATAATCCAATAAAACTGAAGTTATTAAAAATGCTTTTGCAGAGAAAAAACCCCTAGACCTGACCAAATTCCAGACCTAAATCTAAATGTAAGGTAGGACCTCTCATGACACCATCTACTCATCCTAGCACAAAACGCTGTACACAATCTAGCCAGAATCCTGTGCAATAAAAAGCCAGCTAATATCAGAGGTAAAGTTAAGCGTAATTTATGGGTGCATGGTGGTAAAGACAAGTTAAAAGTCTTTGAGATGCAGAGAATGCAACACAGCCTGCAGATTTTCAGTCCTTTTCTGAAAGACCATTCTAAGCTCCAGCTTTAAACCTAAGCTAAGTCATTATCCAGCATATGTTTTCACGGAGGAACACACACAGAAATAAAACATTGATATCTTCCCTGTAAAAATGGTCTCTGTGTGATGTACTGTCATTCCAAAGACATCACTCCCATTCAGTTCGGGGGTTTTCAACCTCTACATATGCATTTTTCTCATTCAGGACAACACACAAGCTTTGTAAGTGAAAATAAATGTGGATAATTCTAAAGAGTAAGATTTAACATCAATTTAACATAAAAAGAACTTGAAAATGGTGCCAAACTGCTCAATCACCAGAATTCCAAATAATATATAATTTCTTATTATGTTAATTAGATAACATATGCCCTTAGTTTTAGCATAGCCCTCTTTCATCATCATCCACTGCAATATTGTAAAATGGAATAGTTTTGAAGTAGCACCATCTGTGTTATCAGCAGGGCAAAAGCCATTTGCAAGTTTTCACAGCTCCTTAATGGACCCACTCTGCTCTTGACCTTGACACTTTAGTCTATGCCACCAACCAAAACTTGGCTCATGTCAGTTTTGGATTATGCTTCAAATTGCATGCAGTTAAATAAAACCTCAGTTGTATTAACTTTCAGTTTTAAAGGATTGTGCTCTGTTCTCACTTGGAAGGAAACAAAATATTTCCAAGTGTCACAAGTGTCTGAGCCTGACCTGGAATATTGCTTTGTACTGTGCACGTCTGAATTTTATGTTAGCTGTCTTTAACCATGTGAATTTTTGCCCTTAAGAATGAGCATGCATAGAAACAATCTAGGGTTTGTGCTGGCCTTGGAGGCAGGCAGACAGGTGGGACACAGTTATGTACTAAAATGAATGGAAGATAGTCATTCTTCATTACAAATTTAGGTGCTTCAGTCAGTTTAAATCACAACCCAGAGTGGGCATTATGTTCACAGCAGCTTATCAGGGATACAGTTACATGAGTACTACTCACACTGACAGGAAATGCTGTGTTATATTCATAACTACTTCTGAACAGTTACTGACCCCGATGATGGGTTCTAGGACAAAGACAACATCACTGAGCCATATGGTGGTACTGCTCAGAATATTATTTCGTTAGTCATCATCCAGGAAGGAGCACCAGCTCAGGGAAACAGATGCTACAAGCTGGAATAGTGGTGAAAAAACAACGCCTGTGTAGGTCGCTAGAAATGACACCATCTCAGACACATTTCTGCATCTTTATAGTGACTTCTTGACTCTCCTTGCTCTTATTTTTGCCTGGAGCAAGTAGAGTATCCGAGCTGCAGCAGGAGAACCTTGGGACAGCAAATACAATACGACAGCTCTGATTTGAGAATGATTTTACCACAACTCCTCAAAAAATTATTTTTAGACTTACTTAAGCTTTCTGAAGAGTTAAATGGGCACTTACTGCCTGGTGCAGAGGCTGTATATCTACTGCACAGGGACCTTTTGATTCATTCATCAGCCTGTTAGTTATTAATATGACCAAGGCAATTGAAAGGTTGTCATGGAGATGCAGAGGAAGAAGATGGCAGTTAAACTCTGACGAGTGACCTGGAAGGACCTAAAGAGAATTTGTCTCCTATTTTGCATATACTAGATCGCTGTCCTCTCTTCTTAGGTTAAAATTTCAGTGTTTTTAGTGAGTACATCTACACACTCATGCTGATATAAGTGTAGGTGAGGATGCAATTGTTTTACTGAGCCAAATCATAGAATGGTTTGGGTTGGAAGGCACCTTAAATATCACTCAGTCTCAACCCCCTGCCATGGGCAGGGACCCCTTCCCCCAGCCCAGGGTGCTCCCAGCCCCGTCCAACCTGGCCTTGAACCCTTCCAGGGAGGGGGCAGCCACAGCTGCTCTGGGCACCCTGGACCAGCGCCTCACCCCCCGCACAGGGAAGAATTTCTTCCTCATAGCTAATCTAAATCTGCCCTCTTTCAGTTTAAAACTGTTGCCCCTTGTCCTATCCCCACACCCCCTGATCAAGAGTCCCTCCCCACCTTTCCTGTCCCCCCTTTAAGCACTGGGAGGCTGCTCGAAGGTCTCCCCAGAGCCTTCTCTTCTCCAGGCTGAACCCCCCCAACTCTCTCAGCCTGGCCTCCCAGGGGAGCTGCTCCAACCCCCCAAGCATCTTCTTGGCCTCCTCTGGCCCTGCTCGAGCAGCTCCGTGTCCTTCTGCTGTTGGGGGCCCCAGAGCTGGCCCCAGCACTGCAGGGGGGTCTCCCCAGAGCGGAGCAGAGGGGGAGAATCCCCTCCCTGGCCCTGCTGCCCCCCCTGCTCTGGCTGCAGCCCAGCACACGGGTGGTTTCTGGGCTGTGAGCGCATGTTGCTGGCTCACAGGCAGTTTTCCATCCACTAACACCCCCAAGTCCCTCTCCGCAGGGCTGCTCTCCATCTACTCCTCGCCCACCCTGGGTTTGTGCTTGGAGTTGCCCCAACCCACGGGCAGGACCTTGCACTTGGCCTTGTTGAACTCCATGAGGTTTGCCCAGGCCCACCTCTCCAGCCTGTCCAGGTCCCTCTGGATGGCATCCCTGCCCTCCAGCATGTCACCCACCACACAGCTGGGTGCCATCGGTGAACTTGCTGAGGGTGCCCTCGATCCCACTGTCCATGTCACCAACCAAGATGTTAAACAGCACTGGGCCCAACACAGACCCCTGAGGAACGTCACTCATCACTGCTCTCCACTGGGACACTGAGCTGTTGACCACAACTCTTTGAGCGCGATCATCCAGCCAATTCCTTATCCACTGAGTGGTCCATCCCTCAAACCCCTGTGTCTCTGATTCAGAGACATGGATGTCGTGTGGGACAAATTTCCCAATTGCTTAGCCCTACAAGTCACCTCAACTTCTACAAGCTTCATTAAGATCAGAATTTGCTCAGAACCTCATAATGATAGGAACTCAAGTGGAAGCAAGTCTATATGCAGGCACTGATCAATCCCTCCCCACCAGACAGCCGTACTTAGATGTCTGCAGGATGATGGCTAAAGATGGCAACTATGCACATGAAAGCTGAGCAATTTCCAAAAGCAGCTAAACATTTTTACCACTTTGAGTATTTTCTATTGTTTTTGTATATTAAAAAGCCTCTGTTGTTCCAGCTGAGAATATTGCTCAGGATGTTGGATATGGACACTTGAGAACAGGAGATCAAGACCTCAAGTCTCTGCCATAGTGCCAGGAGGCTTTTATAATGATTTAGGATTGTATTCAAGCTATGCAACGTAAGTTCTCCTGGGTGCTGTGACTGCTTCTGTAAAGCCTCTGAGGAGCCAGAATTCAACAGGCTTGGGTAAAGTCCATCTGAATCACCACCATGACACCACAGTTTTGAGGCATGAATAAGGCACAAAAAGCAGGTTGTGTGTATATAGCTTTTAAGGTTGCCCAAGATATACAGTGAAACTTTCACATAAAAGTTAACTTACCATCTAAATATCTGTAATTGTGGTGGTTTTTTTTCCCTTTCATACTCCAACAAAACCCAACAAACTATCTGCATTGGAGACCAAGGACTCCTGAGAACATGATTTACAAAGCTACACAGTGTGAGGTCAAACATGCTGTGTAAACTCTTCAGAAGCCATAAACCAGGGGTAAATCTAAAGCCCAGTGAAAATAACTCAAAATCCCTACCCTTGCCTTCATTTTGACTGGGATTTAGCTCATAATCTGCTATTCCCTGCCATGCTTTAGACTGCCACTGGATCACTACAATGTGTGAAGTCAGATGAGATAAGGCATCCCTTTGTCTACAGAAATTCAGCTGTAAGTAGTCTCTTTTCTCCCCTCTCCTTAATGAAACTCTAGCATTTAGAAGAGGACTGCCTTACACATCCATTTGCTGAAATGTATCTGCTAAATCCAAGCTTCTAACGCAGCTTTGCCAGCTTCTGCTTTCAAATTCTAACCACCACCAAATCCCACAACTCTCCTTTTCTTAGTTCCATTTGCAAGGATGGCTTTCAAACACATTTATTTCCATAGCCTGTTTTCTCCTAAATTTAACCAGTAAGAATGCAGCTATGAAAGATTTGAGATAACTTGGGGTACAGCAGTGTAATGCCTCAATTACTTCTCTGACTGACCAGTTCCATGCATTAAGACTGTCAGGGTCACTATGGAGACACAAGCAAAAGCTCTGCCAAACATCTGTCAGATTGTTTAAGCATTTTTAGAAATGCGTTGTCATGAGGTCTCAGTTTGAAGATCTCAAACCTTGACTCTAAGCCCAAAGGGACATCCTGCTGGCTTTACTTCTCCACAAAACAAATATAAATGCTTCATATTTGTGGAAACAGCTCTATTTCAATAAATTCATGTTTGCTGTAGCTGAACTGTGGTATTACTTTCAAATGGTATTTGCAAGCTGTCTGTGCACTAAGCGTATGTAAGAGATCACTGCCTGTGTTTTGATGAAAACTGAATTTTCTCATATCTTCCCAAGTGATCTGCCCTTGTTTACAACCATTGCACTTGTTGCGGCCTGTTGCCACTTAAATACTGCATGAGAAGCCTGTAAACACATACATCTTACAGATGTATTCTTCTCACCTGTGATATCCAGAGAGCCTATGAGCTTAACACAGGCTAGCCAATAACTGGAGGCAAGGCTCCGAGGACAAATCCAGTGTGCAGTGATAATTAAAGCTGGAAAGCTGGTGAGCAAGGGTTTCTTGAATTCTTGCACAGGACAGCTGGGCTGGAAAGCTTCACCAGTGCCTCATGGGGTACCTATCAGTCGTGGATCCCCATCAAGATCTCAATGCAACAAGCGATTGTGTGGGAGTACATACTATCTGGAAACCAAGTCTCTAATGGTATTCAATCCAACAAATATTCTGTTGAGGGAAGCACAATTAAGCACTGAAACAGAAGGATAGCACTACTACCTAAGTCAAAACACTAACATCCTGAGTTTTCCTTCTCAGTCTCTGAACCAGACTGAAATATGCTTTGTTTGTAAGATCTGATGAAATCATATATCCAGACAGGATAACCATGAGCTGCTGTATCTGAAAAATAAACTTGAACTAAAAAAATGGGTATTTCTGGATATTGCAACAAGGAGATGTAAATATTTTGTGTGAATTTACATGATGATCAAACTCAGAATTTACATTATGATCAAACTCAAAAATTACCCAGAGGATCCCAGCTGCACTCACATCAACAGCAAGTTTCCCGCTGACTTAAATGGAGAGAATGCCGATCTTTTTTTAGTAACGGTATACAGAAATTCGCAGCGAGTTTTTGGGGGGTCGTATTGTGGGGTGCTCTGTGTTAGGTTTTTAAACTACCTGCTTTACCGAGTCAAGAAAAGCCTTTTCACCAATGATGGTCAAAGATAAGACTACCTGCCAGCAATCTTACAGGATCTGTAATGGTTTACAACAGCAGTGAACTCAAGGCAAATCTCTCAAATCTTTGGCAAGCAAAGTAAGAGCCATCTTATTTTTGCATTGCTATATTCAAAGCCTTGCAGAGACAAGTCACACATTCATTTTGGTTTCTGGGTTCTCATATATTAAAAATACTTTAATATCTTTTGTTTGAGAAGTATGGTAAAACCTGATTAAAAATGTATTTACTTCTAGATTCAGCAGCAAAGGGATGACATGCCATTTTTTCCAAATTTGCTGATGAAGAGAGGGAACAGGCATTTAGTTTCACAAAAGAAAATGTAGTGAAAAATCAAACAATTGAAGCAGAAAAATAATCTATCAGCTTATCCTCCTAATGAGAAAAGAAAGAGAAATGGGAACGCATATTTTTGGCAGTGTAACAACATTAGCTAGGGAACATTAAATAATTAGTTGGCAGTGGTGAGCCTTTGATTCAACTTCTTTGCTATGAATGAGTTCTGCATTGCAAAGCAGGTTTGTAGAATGTAACAGTGCTTTCACACCATAATTTTTTTTTGTCATTATCTTAAAATTAGCTGGGCCCGCGGGAGCTTAATGCTGTTGGACACCGACAAAATAAAAGGGGAGATTTTCAAAGACACAGATGGAAATCAATCATCCAACTCCTGACTTTCAGGATGACTTTCAATGGGAACCAAGTATTTAACTACTATTTATGTAGGAGAAAGCGTAACCTGCACAGTAAAGCACAGTCAAAAGATACTCTCTGCATGTGTGGCAGCTCTTACCTTACACCTCAGCAGGTGGTCAGACAGTTCTGTCTGGACCACTGAAGCACATTAATTACTCCAAATGCCTTCTTAGTTGCTTTCCCCATCCCTTGCTTTTGCTGTAGCATGACACCACATATAATCACACTCTAATGTCTTCTTGTCAAAATTAAAAAAAAAAATCATTCTATCAAAAACATAGGTCAGGCTATTCTGAATGACTTGTGTTAGAAAGCAGTTCATCTAGATCAACATGCTAGCACACCTAAGAGGAAAGTTGCCTCCAATGAGAATGGTAACAAGCAGATAGACCATGCCAGAAAACAATCTCTTCAAGCTGGCCCAGGAAGAAGCACACCCAAATACAGCTTTATTTTTGCACAGCTGCTTCCAGGCCAGGGGAACAGTCAGCTCCAGGAACATCTCTTCCAGAGCAGACAGAGCTGTGAGCAGAACAGTCAAAGACAGCCTCTGAGTCTGAAAACTAGAGAGCTGGAGAACTTGACACTTGTGAAAGACAAAGAACTCTCTCTTCCCTTCAACCTACAGTTTATCCCCCTTCTTTACTATGAAGGACACAACCACCTGTATGACAAGACAATATTCAAAGCTGAAATCACAACTCCCCTACAGAACAGCATACTCAATGCAACAAAATATATGCTTTTTTGCACCTGTTATCTGGGTCTACTTATATTTTCATTTCAGACCCGTTTGATTTGTGTGGTGATTTTAAAGCCTGCTTTTCTTTTTCCATTGTGGTGACAGTCCTTTATATTTTGACACAAGAAACCAGAAATCTTTTCAGAAGTTCTACTAATAAAAATCCTTACAAGTAATACAGCTGATCAGATAGCTTTGCTAAGATTTAGGAAGAAAGCCAGTCTTCCATCTAAGATTTGGAAGCAAGCCTATAAATGGTCTGAATACTAATAAATTCAGCTCTTCCCCCTATCCCTGAAAGTCCATCCCATGAAGCTGCTAAGTTGTCCTATCTCAAGACCTGGCACGATGTCTTTCAAATATTTCTGATTGCTCCTCACTCTCAAATACTTCAACTACATATCAATTCTTCTTCCTGCACAAAAAAGTGTCTGACCTAGGGAAACATAACAGGAAAGTGTGCTGAGAACTGATGACATGTATTGCTTTAGACAAAAACCAGCCCTACTCTGAAATGTACTACTTTGAGAAAACAAAGATTGTGGTAGGTTTCACTTATCGCGAGACCCTGAAGCAATTCTTGGTTATATCAAAATATCCCTGTGTCTTTGTCTCAGAACAGAGGCAAAAATACAAAACAGTATCTGCCAAATCTCAACTGAATTATAAAAACAAAGAAAAATCCTTACCAAAATCAGTCCAGTACTAAAATCACAGAACCTGTCATTTATTTTTTGTACTCTTCCAATGATAAACTAACATCATGAGCACAAAAATAAACCCAAAGCATGAGTATGGCAATTAGATTTCACAGTGAAAGTATTCATAAACGGTTAAACATCAAATGATTCACCTCAGTTTCATAGGATTCCCCAAACACCAAAGATAATCCAAACAAAACTCTAATAATCAAAAGGAAAATTAACTATGTTTTGGCTCTTTTAAGTCTATAATTTGACTGTTATGCATCTGTAATATTTTTCCCACTGGGCCACGTTAGTTTAATCATTTCACTTATGCAAGATAGAAGAGATGCAAGTTATTTTGAGCCCACCACTTGGAGATTTCAGAGATCATAACTGGATTTCTGCATCCTGTATGCCTATCGTATTACTACTTTGTCAAAGGTAGCACGTCCTCCCTAATGAGATGTTCAAAACTAGCATGGTATGAAAAGTAAGGGAGTAAGCAGCTTATATTAACCTTGAAGAGTGTCTAAAAGAGTTGTAGAAAATCAGCTGTGTGATGGGAGGAGAGAAAGAGAGAGGTTCTAGCCTAACTCAAACCTCCCAACTCAAGTCACTTCCTCAGTGTTCATGATAGAGCCCCGAGTGGCCCCCACTGAGCACCACAGCAAACCCCTCCAGCACAGCCCATCAGTGCAGTCCCCACCTGACACAGAGAGCAGCACCAACAGCCACTGCATTTTCTTTTTCCCTAAAAGGTGCAGCACATCAGCTTTCCTCTTGGCCACACTAAAGCACACCCATTGCTCAGCTCTCCATCTCACTCATAACATACACAAGCAGGTGTGACACAGAGTGGTCCCAACAATTTTCTGTGGTGCAGTGAGGACAAACCTCAGTACAACATGGAGCCATCAGGAGTGTCGGTGGGAAGGACAGAGTCTCAATAAAGAACTCAGGAAGAGCGAACGGCAGTGCCTTCAAAATAGCTTGCTTTCTTTTACCAGTATTACAACTTATGGTTGGGCAAAAATGTCTTATGTCTGAGGGACAGAGGAAGCTGGCATAAATTAAGTTATACTTAGGTGGCTCTAATTGAAAGGCTTTTTGAGCCCAGGATGTATAATCCTTTTTGAATGTAACTCATCTGTGTGAGTTCAGGAAACCAGACTAAGTTTAGAAACAGAAGCACAGTGTCTACAGAAGGCCCTTCTGAAATTAGTAGAAAGCTAGTCCTGTCAAAGTGAAAAGTAAGAGACAGCTTTTTATGCAGTTTACTAAAATATCTGTAAATCTATTTCTCTTCAGCATCGAGTAGTGCAAATAAAGACAGTAATTTAACTCTCTACAGGAAATGCTGTTCTCCCCCCTCAAAGAGAGTCTTTTTCTACTGGCATTAACCTCAATCAATACAGTGCAGTCACCCATTTCATGAATTATATAGTTCCCAGCAACAAATAATGGGAAAGGGAAAATTTTCTCAGAAAAAAAGGAGCATAAAAGCTAGCTTTTTCAGCAACAGCGATGAAATTTGTACTGAAGAGTGGCTGCTACTAAGTTCTTTTATCATCAGACAGACGAGTTTAATCCACCTTACATTACACATATTGTTCTTTATATCTGCTGCCTGTCAGCATATGACTAATTTCTACAGAGACAGCAACATGATTTACTAGGCCCACTGATGTATGTGGCACAGCTGCACAGTCAGGAATGGAAGTGCTGACTCTCTTGTGTCTTTTAAGCAACCAAACCACTGAAGTACTTTGTAGTCTTGAAGGTCAAGCAGCTACTATGCAATAACATCAGGACAGTTTTCCCCAACATTACAGGAACAGTTGTAAGCATACAGCAGTGAGGAAGGAGAGTTAAAAACCACAGGGGTTTGGCACTCACTTCAGGATAACCTTAGACTGTATTACTGAAAAAGCTGAAGATGATACTGTACAACTGTAGGCTAGCACGAGCACCTCACCCAGCAGTGCTTCTCAGTAAAATGAGATCATATGCGAAAGACTTAGGCAAGTCAGGACAGCAGAATCAGGCCTACAGAAGGATGCAAGTAAAATTATTACAAGATTGTATTTCAATGGTATTGTAATTTCATGTATAACCAAAAGGAAATTTAACATCCATACAGTAATAGAAAAAGCTTCTACAAAATGTATGCATCACTGCTGCAAACCAGCAATTTACACAGAAGACACAGCAAACACAATCCAAGAGAGTCAGTCTGAACTAATTGCTGGGGATGCATAAAAGCTGAGCCAGCTGTGCTATTCCTTAACTACAAGATGCAATAGCTGACTGATTATTCAAGATTGTTTGTAGAAATATGATGAACTATTTTAAAGTAATAAAAAAGACATCATTATTACTATGCAAATCGAAGAACAAAGCAACCTAAGTTACTTTTCCATATGTAAGATACTTCCCCATGTTACTCAAAAGCAAAAGAAACTGAGTAAAAAAAAAAAAAGGAAATCAAAGAAACTGCTTGCCTCTAATATAAACAGTGCATGACAACAGTGACTCTTTAGGGGGCTGTCTGCACTTGCTGTTACCAGTTATATCAATTTATATGGACTCTTGCTAGGACAGTGAATTAGAGCACAATTTCAACACAAGAAAGTCAGGTTTTGAGGCAACCTCCCAGAAGAACAAGTAACCTAATTAGTTTAAAGGTGATGCTTGGTAGATTTATGAATGGTATTACAGGCCATGAGTTTCCATAACAAAGACCTGGATTTAATCCCACAAGAATCCCCTTTTGTTCCTGCCTTGCTTAGCAAGTGGGGACTGATTTCTTGTTATGTGCCTGTAGAGTGCCATGGCTGTGCTAGTCATCCCTTCCACAGAAGCCACAGAAAACAGTAGTAATGCAGGCTTACACCAAGCTAGCAGAGCAGCAAGCCCCTTCTGGAGAGCTGGGTAAGGATATTTCCTGACCACACAAATCATTTACCTTTCCAGTGTTCTTTCGTAAGCTTTTCCTAGGGAGTCTACTGTCACCATTCCCAGGCCACTTTTAAGCCATAAAATGCCTGCAAATCACACTGTTTCTTGGTAGTAATACTACACCTATACATCAAGGTCCCATTTCTGAAAGTTTTATAAATCCTTGGGAGATGTATTATGATCTACATGAACAGCGGTGTCATAGGACAGTATGACAAGGTGTTAGATGGTTTCATCTCATAAGCAACTTACTGACTTAGTAGAATCTACTAGATTTACCAACTACAAAAATTCTTACCAACTACAAAAATTCTCTTAATATCAACCCATGGCAAAGTAAGAACAATGAAGCTCTACTGAAATGTAAGGAAAAAAAAAAAAAAAAGAAAAAGAAATCTCTTCTGCACCTATATCAAGGTTCCTACTAGGGATTTTCTCTTTCACCACATAGATCCACTTCTAAATGTTTATCACTCACGTAAAGAAAGTGCTAACATCTTTATATACTTATGCATTCAAGCTCTATTGAGGCTATTCAAGGCAATATATAATATCATACTATGTTGATACCTCGGCTCCACTGAAACCTGGGACTCAACTTTGTCGCCTTTTGTTACAGTTCCCAGTCTGAATCATTCTTGCATATTGAATAGTTACATTAAACAACTTCATGTCTTTCTAGAGTCTTATGCTGTCAGCTCTGGAGAGGAGGGACATTTCAGACAGATTGCTCTGCAGATTGGTTCAGCAGGAAGTAGAGTAGAAAGTTTACTTGATTTGTTTATTCTAAAACTTGCTGTTTAGTGCCAAATACCTACAATACTATTTTTTTCTGAAGTGGTATGGGTCAAGATTTATTGATTGTGTCAACCTAATTAGCAATCAAACCATGAATACAGATTGAACCCTCCATCATAAAAAGCTCAATACAAAGTTAAAATGCAACCCCAAGAACTTGAATTTACTGATTTATGTGTACATCATCTTATACTCGGTCATCCTAAATAATTCCCATAATGTTTCACATACTGAGGGAAAAGATGAGAAAGCTCAAACATACTACTTTCAGTTCGGTGGGACAGAGATGATGTTCTTTATGAATGTCAATGTGTGTGGTACTTCCGTAAGTGTTCCGATGCATTCATGATTTACTGCTTGGTGACCCTACCTGTGCTGCATATAATTTTGACTGTAAGATGATACTACCATCATTGCCTTTCACTTTCAAAGTACTGTCTTAGACAGTCTTGGGCTTTTAATCCTGTTATATACCTCATACTCATATTAGGAGATATTTGATTGCCCATAAACAAGGAAATAATCAGAGTAAAATTTTCTGGGCATTCATGTAATTCTGCCTCCATTAATTTTATCTTACTCACCTTCTACTAACCTGGAAAAGTTTAAGCGGGGTGAGTGAAGGCTTGGAAATACTGCTTAGAGAACAATGACTGGAATTGCTTTAGCTGGTATGCAATTCCCACAAGACCATACCACTGTTTCTGCACAGAAATTCTTATGACTAGAAAAACAGTGGGAAAACCATGTTTCTGTATAAAAAGCTGCTTTTGATAGAAGGGGGGATAAAATTTCATCATGAAAAGATGTATTTGCGCCTGAACAAATTCACCATTTTGCCCAGAGGGAAAAGTTCAGTCATTTACACCACGAATAGGAGTGTTGGCTGGCAGAAAGAGCAAACCGTACACTGGATCAAATTTTCACATACATGCAAAACTATCAGTTTTCATACTAAGCGAAAATTGGCAGTTTTCTATAGCTCACTTTTCAATATTCTCAATCATGATCAGTTCAGGGACCAGAAATCCCAAGGTCAAGAACAAGTCCCCACTTTCAGTCAAAAGTTCAGAGTGACTTTTTACAAAAATAGGCGTCTTCTCACTAATCCCTCTAAGTCTCCTGGAGTTGCACTGCCTTTTCACAGTGAACCACTTTAACACTTCAAATTAACAGGCTAAGTAACATCTCTGTTAAATAAAGTCAGATATTTCAGGTGGAAATGCTTTTCTTCCCATTAAGACTCTTCAAATCTTAGAAAACTATACCAAGAGAAAGCCAAATCAAAAATTAGATCAATTACACCATTTACCTGACTTAGTTTACATAAAATTAATTTGCATCTATTAGTAGTACTTTAAAATAGTCTGCATTAATTGGGGCCTACTTGTAAGTCAACTGACATTTCTCTCTAAAGGTATGTGTCTGTGGCCTACACAGAGGTCCCGATCCATGACTAACACTCCCCTATATTAGGATAATAATGTTCATCATAACACAAATTCCAACACAATTCAGTAAGAGACTGTAGCTGACTTAGTGAGTTTTTAAAATCATCTCATACTATAGTTACCTCATCAGTCCTTTTTGTAAAAACTTAACAGGAAAAAAAATTAAAATGTGACTGAGTCACCAACATTCATTCCAGCAGGCCTCCCAAATGAGGCTCTCAGGTTGCAAAGTACCCCAGTAGGTTGGATATTTTTTTTAAATTTCATTTGTGCTCATCTGAAATTGTTATTTATTAGATTGACAGTTGTGTTCTTGAACTACAGCAGAATTTTAGTATTTTTTGACCAGTGGCAGTCTGAGGCTTTTCAATTTCAGGGTAGCAAATAATTATTTCTTTATAGAGGCTGACAGAGATGCAGCTGCACCCCCGCATGCTGCAGCAATTTCTACATACAAAACCAATCAGTAATGCCAGGATGAGAGTAAATGAAGGTTTGCATAAGGTAAAAACACATGTAAGCATTCTTACCATATCATCCCTGCCCCTACTTGTTTGTTTCTGTTGTGGATCAGATTTAAGCACTTGTGCACAACCTTAATCATGCTGGCAGAATACTGTGGCAGAACAGAGTTGAACTAGGTGCTGGTGTTTTCCCACTGCAATATAGTGTTGTCTTCACGTGGATTCCCCTTCAGTTGCTGTTTTCACATACACTAATTGAAGTTTATCACATCCTAGACCTGCAAAAGTAGTTAAGACCACAGTATAAGGAACTAGGCAGAATGTAACTGTATCATGATCTTAAACTCTGCTTGACAGAATGTTACTATTGACCAAACCTAACAGAAGGACAAACCACCTGTATCTGGCATAGGAAAGGACTTAAGTGCCACTAAGTGAGTTCACTGCTTTCCTGCCCTGAGAAAGGGCAGTGAAATCCAAGTGAAGTTCCTGAGGGCCTGTATAGTCAGCGTACAGGTATGGACAGTACAAGATCTCACAATCCGAATGTGGACTAAAACTGTCAAAATTCTTAATATTCAGATGTATCTGTACAGAGTGAAGGAAGAGCAAACACTGAGCCGAGGCCTTAGCTTTCAAACCTTAGGAGACCATTGACACACGCTATGTGCTTTGTTTCAGCTTGCACACTCAAACAGAAGACAAATAGCCTCTGCAATTTAATTTTAAGATATCTTAAGCCATTTAAAGCTCCTAGGAGAAGTTGTACTGACAGGCCCTGAGCATGCAACATCCCTCAACTGAGGCACAGCAGTCAGGGAGAATGCCAGCTTCTGCTAGCTGCCTACCTGAATACCATTTTTCCACTCCTAAGGAGCACAGGGTTTTATTTCTGTTACAGGAAATAATCCTTGCAAGATTTACTCAAGAGACACTGTCTGTCCAGTCAAGACAACAGCCAAAACCTCACCTGCTAGATGGGATACATTTTCTTTCAAAGACCCCAAGGCTGACTGCTTTCTGCCACAAAAAGTGGCACAGCAAACTGAAATCTCTCCTTCACTAGAGGAAATTCAAATACATATAAACTCATCTATCTTCAGAAAGACAGTCTGACCTACCAGTGCTAAAGTAGAGTTGCTGTGCAGAGAACAAAGAAAATCTTTGGAAAAGGGAAGTAAAAAAATGTATGTAGGAAACAAACTTCAGGGCAAAACCCAAATCACTCTTTGGGAACAAAGCCACAGTTTTGTTCTTTGTTTTCCATTTTTGCCAGTGACTTAAGAGGCCAGAACCAGCCAGCATAATACCTGTGTCTCCTTCCCTTCCTTTCTCCAAGTTTTCTGAATTCTTTACAGCTGTGATACATGCTGGGAAGAGAAGCAGGAAAGGTTCCTCTAAACCAGGAACAGCCTGTCACACACTTCTGAAAGGCAACCATCTTGCAGACAGAGAAGGAATTTGAATCTGAGTCTCCTGTCTTTCCTGAGCACTCTTACCTTTATTTTATTTTTGTAAAGCAAAATAAACCCCACTCAAGTAGAATGGCACCAGCCATATCAATAGGGAAAGCAGCAGTCATTCCTTGCATTTTATTTCATACTCATTTCCAGGCCAAGCTCCTTAAGGAACCTGAAAAGGAAGAATGTTACATTTCAGGATCTCAGCTGAGCTTAGGGCTGAGCTGCATGTTCCTGTCCCACTGAGGCATTTGTGGATATGAGCAGAGAATAATTTCCAGATGTTTGGCAAAATAAAATGCTTGGGGATTTCTGCAGTTCATCTACCTTCAGGACAAAGCAGCAAGGAGTCTTTGGCAAAACAGAAGTGCCTAAATCTCATTTTATACACCAAAGTCCTTTTCAGTCTATAGCATCACATGTCTAGATATGTCCTCCTCAATCTCTTAAGTAGAGAAGGGGTTAAACTGTAGATTTTTCCTGTGCTGCATGGTATGGAGGTATCTCTGGTTTTGCACAACCAACCTGTTTTGGTGCTTTCTACTCATAATGAATGATGTGCTGATAGCAACAACGTGTAGAGCACATAAGACTTTTCACAAAGGAGTTGGTCAGTACAGTTTCAGCTTTGGTTACAGCACTGGGCATTTAGCCATCTGAAATCCATCAACTACAAAGGCTTATGCTTTTGCATAACTATCTTTTCCTCTGGTTTGTAATGCCTGGAAATCTCAGCTTCAACACTTATGCTAAAAAGGAAGCTCTCCAGCTTTCAAGTTACTTAGGGCTGACACAGGCCTTTGAGAAACAAGCTCTTTCCAAGCGTATCAGAATAGCAAGGCGAGACTTCTCCATCTTCGGCATCTTGTTCCATCAAGTACAAGGGAACCGGGGCATGCAAATTATATAAAGCTAAGTTAACCAAACTCCTCATTTTGATATAAAATGAAAAAATAAGGTATTCTTCATTCAACCATTAGAAGCTGCACTCTATCAGTTTGATGTAGTACAGGCAACTTTAGACATGGAGAGGAGTGCGAGTAGTTTCTCATTTGCAGTCTTCCAGGAAAAAGATGCTGTATCATGGGGGCTTAGTGCTGTATCATCATGTTATGCTGCAGTATCACCAAGTCAGTAACAAAATGCTGCAAGTTTGGTACATACTGAAGCCTGAATACAATCATCCATCACAGCTCAAGAAAAACTGTAACATTCATCAGTCTATTCAGTGCTTCCTTCATCCACACACTCAAGTAGACAGCTAATGCTGACATACTGCATGTGAAAAAGTTCTGGTCTACATGACAGGGTCTACTGCATACACCAATATTCTCACTTCAGTGCAGATTTGCTTTTTGACTTGCAAATAAACACTACACAACTTCATCTCCAAACCTCCTTAGGCTTAATAAGCCATTTTGAGACTACTACTATTAGACTATTCCCTGCTCTGGAGTGAGCTGAAAGATATTTCATCTTCCCTTATGCAAAGCTTCAGTGACTAGTACCTAATTTTCTTTTGCCCTTTTGTATTGGCCTTAATTTCATGTAAGAGTGAATTAGCCTGGTTCAGTATAAAAATAATTCAACCTTCTCTTACATATAACCCACCTCATTTTTTTCAGGGTAACTCTGCTGACATTCTGCTCTTACTCTGCCTTTAGCAACCAGGCTTCTTGCTCAGTCACAAGAATGCTGTTTAGTCTGTCAGCTCACGATGTTTGTAGAAGTTACTGTTAGAAGCTTTTTTTGCAGCGCTGACTTTAGTTTTCTTGTAGAAAAAACGATGCACTTAAATAACCTTGCTTTCTCCATCCATTACCCCTTTTAACACTAGAAGTCTGCAACTCAAACACTGTACAACCACGCACAAGGAAATAAGCATCTAGTAAATAGATGCCAAGTCAAATCGGGAGGAGAGCTAAGCAGTTTCTTTGTTCCTTGTTAACAGTTTAAACCCACTCCCTTCTCCAGCTTACTTCTTTATCTGGCTTGAGCAAATAGGGGCAACACTGAATGAACAAACAAGCCTAGGAATTGCTGCAGCTTTATTCCATCTTCCTTCAAAGTTGCATTTGGACACAAGGCTGAGAAGAAACCAGATAGTAGGAAAATTCCTCTGCTCATTCCCCAGAACATACAAACTAAGAAGACTAGATATAATTAAGACATACATAGTGTGTAACACTGAATCCAGATTTCAGTTCAGTCTCATTATCCCAGGGACTCAAATAAGCCGTTCAAAACCATAGCAACTCCCTGTTTTCTCCAGATACTGTCTCTTCGCCTGTATCCTTCTTTAGGAAGATATTTACAGCACTGAATCCCAATGTTACTTCATCTTTAGTAAGGAACAGAAAGCTTGGCAGATACTGCCACCACATGTTGCTAACTCTCCATTTGAATAATGAGAAGTGTCTTTTCATAGCTAGGGAAGAAGAAAGTTTTAAATTTCTCAAAGATTTGTCTTTGGGATATTTGGGAAGGGGTGTTAGTTATGCCTTTTGGTCTTTTCCATTAAGCCAAAACCCTCATACTTTTACTTATCTTTCAGTGCCTTTTCATGTCTGTCATCTCTAAAAAATCCCATCCCTCCTAAATTAATTCTGCACACCTTCTCAGGGAGAGGGGGAAGGGCGAGTTATGTGACAGCCCGTATAAAAAGTCCAGATCCTGAGATTTACCAGAATACTGTCCCACAGAAATATCCCATCATGTCTGAGGACCACTCCTGTGCTCCTGCCCTGCCATAAGGAAACAACTTTTTACCCTGGGAAAGGTGATGGGAAGGAAGTATAGTTCTGGCTGAACTGAGCTATGGGGAACTGCAAGCTCAACCTGGTTCACCCCTGTGTGGTTAAGGCACTTCAGTGTGTGTGGTTTTAACGGCTCTAAGCTGCTGCTGCTCCAGAGGTAATATTCCATTTACTTCCACGCTATAAAGTTCTGGCAATAGTCCCCTCTGTTTGTAACATAGGGACTAGGGTAGATATTCTCTTTTCCAACGGAGAAAGGTCAATATTTTTTATACTGGTTTTGTGATTTTAGTATTGGAAAGAGAAAGGCACTTTAAATCTTTGTCTATTGCATGAATGAATTAGAGAATAATATTGGACCACCCTACAAGCATAGCTGAACAGTTGTAATTTTTCAGTGTTTTCCCTCAACTAGCCTCTTAGGAAAATGTGTGAATGATAACAGATCATTCTTGTTTCAAGTAATTCGAACCACATTCCAAAGTCTTTAAACATATCCAGCACGAATCCAGCTGGAGCTCCCCAAAGCATCTTGCAAGTCATTCAATCCCTGTGAAGGCAGGAAACATTTGTAGTGGCAGAAAAAGATAATATAAACTCTGTAAACTTTTACTGATAGCTACTTCTCGGAAGAGACAGATAGGAAACAAATACCTCAAGGAATGACAGAATTAAAGCACCTGAGGACTATCATGAAAATTGACCATCTTAGAAAAGAAATTCTGCTTGCCTCCCTTTATCAGCCACAGAAAAAAGTTATTTGCACATCAGTAAGAATTTTTTGTAAGAAACTGTATTTGTGGACAGTGAAAGGAGTAACAACAGGATACATGCCTCTAGCTATTTCCAGAGGATGAAGAAGCAAACTCCAATTTCTTCACTGGAAGACCTTGCTCATGAATAGGGCTGAAAACAAGGAATATCTCAGAAAATCCACTGTTACTTCCCACAGAATTACTTGCTCAATGTCTCACCTCTAGGAAGAGGTTCACACTTACTGTGCTTTATTACTAAGAACAGAGTTGTTACTTTCTCATCATTCACTTCCTTTTTCTATCCAAAGGATAAACTAGAGAGGCTGGGGAGAGCTTTCTCTCAAGAGGCATGCTCTCCCTACAGTATCTGTATCCATAAGGCTCTCACTGATACTCATTTTAGCCTGTCTACCCTGAGTGAATATTGAACAGTCCTTGCTTAATGCAGAAACTTACCCTCACTGCATAAATAGATTGCATACAGGCCGAGTTAGATGTCACCCTGGAAGTGCTGAGTTTTCTTTCTGTATCTGTTGCTGCAACGCTCCCTCACTTTACCTTTAGCCAAAGCCTAACCTAAATGAGCACAGAATGATTTCACAAGAGTCTTGCTGAACCTCATGGATGTGGGATGGCTGTTTCTAAAGATAATGTGGCATGTTCATTGTCACAATCCATTTTAAATCTACAAAATCCTTTCCCTGAGAAACTAGAGAAAAACAACTGCATGCAGGAAAAATGCACTAAGTTGAACCAGCCCATAAGCATGTTCCCTGTAACGTTTATCATAAGTCACAACAGTAATCAATAATATGAAGAGAAATGTCAAAGCAGACAGATAGTTAGGTGATTTCTATTTAACTTATTAGCTTGGAAGATACTGTATGAACTCATTAAACTGAAGTAGGGACCAGGAAACAGTATAACTAGATGTAGCCAGAACAAAGTAACAAACAAGGATGTAATTTCACATTAGTACAAGAACTGGCAAATTTTAGTCCCAGTTTAGATCAACTGAGGTAGACTTATATCAGGAATCGCCTTGACTTCTTGCATGCTCCCTGAGAAAGCAATGTATTCTTTTCTAGCATATTAGCATACAACAGTGTCATTCCTCAGACACTGACAAGAATGTAACACTTGCAGAAAATCACCGTGTGACATAAGAGAGGAAAAATTCACATCAGCAACAAAATACATTATTTTGTTCAGTTAAAGTGATAAACTGCTTAAACATAAATGTATCAAAGGGAACGCTGGAAAGACAAGTTCCTGGGATTGGTTGATTCTAAGGGAGAAGGGGGGGAATGTAAGATGAGACCACATTCATCTTTTCTGTAAATCTTCCTGAAACAAGCCACATGCACTCCACAAGCACAGGGTGATTAAGACACTCATAAACAGAGAGCCTAGTCACTACTAAACACACGGAATAGATCATTTAGGTCTGTGCTGCTATTGCTGGTCACCAGATCATGACATTCCTTTCACATGCTGCTCAGGCACTGAGGTACCATCTTCCTTCCTGCTCTCACTACTATTTAAGACTGTTTTGCATTGATCCTTAAAAGCTTTCTTACATTCAGACTAGATGTAACAATAACCAGCAAGTAGTTCTTCAATTTGTAGCAGCAGATCTTGTAACAATACTTTCAACCATAGCACATACCCTTCTGAATTTTTTCCTATGTAAAATTACCACACCCCTTTTCAGATTTTATCAGGTTCAGCTACAGTTTTATGCTCTGACAAGAAACACTTCTTTCTGTGATCATTTTTTATACCCTTTTCTTTTACTTATCTGATGAACCAGAGCTGTGCACGCATCCCAGGTTAACTCAGCCCAAGATTTGTATGTGAAGTGCTGTTTATGCTTCCTTTTAGCATACTGGAGCTCTAGGGTTTTTTTTTTTTAATTTTTTTTTTTTTTTTTTTTTCTTTAATAGGTAAGTAACAGTGCTTGTTGTTGAACAGACTACCTGGAGTAATTTTCTTCTCTCCTTTTCAACTGAAGAAGTAGTGACACTCTTGGCCTATAGCAAAAGTTCTCATTAGTAACTGATTGAATATGCATTTTGCACTGTTATTTGATCTTACTTTGCTGGTCAAAGCAATCTTTTTTTAAAAAAATCATATTCAAAACTCCATGTACTGCCAATTGTTTCAGATTAATCATCCCCAAATCACTCTAATGTAGCCCAAGTCTTTATATCAAAACCATTAACAGACATACCAAGTACAACACTGAGACCAGTTCTTGCAAAAGTCTTCTTCAGAGGTTATCAAGAACTTGTAGTATCCACCATCAATACAATGGTTCCCATTACAAAACACTTTCTCTTTAGCTAAAATCTTACTCATGTTGGAATTATCTAGAGACTTCCTTTGTTGCTCCACATCACATCGTTCCACAGAAAAAAAAAAAAACCAGGACCAATTGGGTCTCCTGCATTTACTTCATCTAAAATACAGATGATCACAAGTAATCATCAGCTTATTTTAACATTATCAATTCTTGCTTCATATACAGTTACCTTTATGTCTGCAAAGTAAACAAACACACTTTGCAGAAGCAGAATGAACTTAGAGCTCTGCTTGCTACAGACACATGAATGTGTACTTTCCTCATTTAATTGTTTTCCCTTTTAAATACTGGTTCTACATTATTTAGTCTCTAATTATATAGTGACTATCCTAAATTAACAGAATCTTTAAAATATTTTCTGCCACACTTGCACAATGAACACCTGCTTTCAAAATTTCAGATGGATGATTTAAGTCTCAGAATAGACTGCTTTGAATTTTGTTCACACTCCAGACAATTTCAGCATTTACACCCTCAGTCCCATCCCAATTGTCTGCTGCAGGATCAGGATTAGGAAAAGCTACTGACTTCTAAACAGCCTCAGTTAAGGGAGGAAACACTCCTTGGGTAGTAATCTACCCAGAATTAGCAGTAAGTTTCACCATCTGTCTTTGAAAGCTTCTCATTAACTTCACACAATTCTATCATTAACAAGTATCTCTGTAGTTGTGAAACCAGTCTTAAGAGCAACCCTTGAAATATTCCATCTACAAAAAAAGCCCCTCCTCTCCTCTCCATCTTCCACAGTTCAATACACCATATTGTTTGCATCAATTTGCTCATGAGAATGAGAGTCCCATCCCTGGCATTTCCTGCCTTTGACAGAAACTGTGCAAGATGAAAACAATGTTGGAAGTCAGCACAAAGTACATTGGCTGGCAACAGTGCATAGAAGATAAGGATTTGTCTTTCGAGGTACCTTCTTATTTTAGTGTTAAGTGCATTATCAATTTCAAGGGCTTTCTTCTGTGAAAGACATCATTGTTAAACCTCACATGTTTATAGGTTGCATCTATGTCAGACTACACTCCTGTATCAATGACCAACTGTAACTTCAATAGAACTTTAAATATACCTTCATTTTATATACCTACTTTTTGCCCAGGGAAAGCTTAATACAATTCCTCCAGCAGTAGGGGTTTTTTCAGCAGCACAAATGTCAAAACATCCCCAAACACTTGATTTCTGCCCTGCCAGTATGCCACTTTTGGAGAGTCAGACTGAAAGATCAACTACAGACAATTATAATTCTGACAGTTAGAGGCATAACTTCAGAAGTGTCAGGGATAAGCACACTGGTTGCCTGTGCTGATTCCAGAAGACCCATCACCTCTAAGCCTGGTTGACCTGGAAGGTAGAAAGTCTCAGAGGCAGAGCAAGGTAGGTCAATTCACATTAACAACTACTGAAAGAAAAAGTGATCACAGATGTGCTGTTTTCATGCAAGTTTCAAAATAGTACTGAATTGCTGAAAGAATCACATCAGAGACATCAAGCCTAGCTCCATATTAAAAGCTGCAAAGAATTCAGTTCCAGAACACACACCTAGGGGAAAAAACATAGCACACAGTCACCAAAACCTAGATATACATTTGCATGAATGATTTCTGAAGAAGTTCTGAGGACAGATTTCAGATCAAATGCCTGCTGTTAAGAAAAAAAAAATGTAATATTGTTTCAGATACAAGGACTTGGTTATAACTGCACATGCAATTAAGTCTGAAAATTGTAAGGAATTACTGCCCTTCATTTTCATCAGCAGTGGTTTGTGCTAGCTGGCACTTTCAGTGAGCTTTCTGATCACTAGGTTACTGTATCTCAGTTGACAGACAGTAACACTTAGTTCTGCAGAGGTAATAGTATTCAAATCCAACTGCAAGAACACATCCAACTAGTTTAAGTCACCCATGAACTCCTCCAAAAATAGTATATTATAGGTACAATACAGATATATTATTTTCAGCTACTATAAAATGGCACAAGATAAAATGATTCACTGGAATCTCCTAATGAATTGCTCATTTTTAATCACAACTCTCTAGGCACTGGTATATAACAATAATAGAAAAAGTAAAAGGTTAAAAATGATGTACAGTTTAGCACAGAAGGCAACATTTGAATAAAGCACACCATTTTAATTTGAAGCTTAACGCAATCCAAACAAAAAAGTTAACTATATAAATACAGAGTAAATGCACACAGTTTACAGCCAACTACATGTACGCAAGAGTAATAGCAAACCTCACATGAGAATTTAAGTATTCTCAGACTGTCATTTGTGAGTGTTTAGCTACCACTCCGAGGGTGTAAATATGTTCACATATGCAGGGTAGGCAGATTCTCTTAAATAGAGCTGAAAACTTACAGAATAGTCTTAACAGACAGGAAGTTGAAAACAGTAGTACATTTACCTAGGCACACTTCAGTATTCAGTTTGTTTTCTGAATTTAAACAGTTTAAACAGGAAGTGACATTCATAAAGGCTCTCCAATCATTTGTCTCTGGAAGCATTCTTTTAAATGATACAGTCTGAGGAATGTTACAAGTGTCATTATAAGAACAAAAACAGAATAGGAGAAACTGTCATGAGCAAACATCTCAATCAGAAAGGAAATACATGGAGTGCATTATGTAAACAGAATACTAGATAGGTGCAATGTCAATATACAAGTGGACAGGTTGTTTCAGTTACAATAACCAAAAACCTCCATAAAGCCCTAGTGAAAACCTACTTAAGACAACATAGGCTAGCAGATCAGCAATTCTGACAGAAACTGCAGATCTACCAGTCAATTTAAAGGCTGGGCTGAACCCTCTACAAGACACCACAACTCACCTGTTCCTTTTCACACAGCTCTACAGGAACCAAACAGATACTAGAAGGGCTGAGAACTGTGACTGCATTGACGGAAATTTGTGTTTTTATGGCTTTCCAAACTCGGGCCCCCTTGCCACGCCCCCCCCCGATATGCCCCAGACAGTCGGTGACCACCCGCGCACCGCCGCAGGCCGGGCGGGCCGGCCGGGCCCGGGCAGCCCCTTTCCCGCCCGAGAATCCATGCTCCAGTGCCATCTTCTGACTGGCGCAGGACACCGCAGGCGCACAGCCTTTCCCGAATTTAACTGGTCGCCAAGTCACAGCTTGCAGTAACATTTCCGTTTCACCTAGGCAAGGGAACTAATTGGTTACTGAGAGTTCTTCAGACACCCAAGACCTCTGCCTCTAGCACAGACAAGTGTGACAATTACACTACATTCAAATAGAAGTCAAGATGACCATTTCAAGTTACAAGAAATTTAAATGCACTCCTTTCAGTTCTGGAGTTGAAGATATTACTGAATGTAGCATCTTCTTATTTCCTTTGAGGTTTTATAATAAATATAAAGAAAACTATATAAATAATTTAAAGATCTTTGGGAAATATTTCAGAGGTAACTTTGTACTGATAGTTTAAGAAAAACAAAAATCCCAAGAAACTTCGGGTTTATGTTTTATTATGTAAAGCAACCCAAAAAGATGATCACCCCTGAAGTTTAAAACATTGCTTAAACCCCCACTAAAAAGGTAGAATAATAAGCTGATTGTCTATTTTTAGCTGTTGTCTCCCATACTCAATTACCATTGCTAACATTTTCTACTTAACTCCAGGGGGTCTGTTATCACCCAGACAAGGCACACACAAGGTACCCAGTGAATTAATGGGAGATGAACATGTAACCAAGGGAGAACGTATCCAATAAACAGAGGAGAGTAACTCTCATGAAGCCTGAACTAATCCAAGTGTTAATTGTATTCATGAATTCCAAAGCTGAATACTGTTTTTGCCAATTTAAATTTTGGCTATGACTAAATAATCTGGATAACCTGGAGAGTAATCCACTTTTTAAGGAACAAAAACTACAGTTAAGTAGCTATCCCTGCACTTAGTTATCTGAACAATGTCATCACAAGACGACTTGGGTCAGTCATGAATACTCCAGACTTTTCCCAGAGAGACCACTAGAAAAAGCCCACTCTAAAACACACATTTAAGCACTCCCCTCACTTCTTTAAAACAAGTTCACCTTTGGTCACATCACAGGCCATGCTATCTGTCTGTCTTTAAAAAGGTAAGGTAACATTTTCCAAGGAAAAGGAAGTCAGTACAGCCAAGCCTCCACTGCAACTTTGCTGTACATACTATAGGTGGCTTTTACATGGATGAGCAATTAATACAGAAAGCTACATGAAATACTCAAATACTTTGACACTGTGTGGAGAACATGACAAGCGTCAAAATAAAGGAAAGCTAATGAGAAAAATCCAGAGTGATTATTCTGTAAGCTTCCAGCTTTTATGTACAGCCTACAGAACTACTGCATCAGAGATGCTATGGATCTACAGCATAAAATGTTTTAACCAGCACAGTTTACACAGAAATCAAACCACATGCTTTGTTTAAAGTAAAACTGCATGTTTTGAACACAGTTTGACTACAGAAAAACAGCAAGAGGAAGAAAAGTCTTAAGCCCTAAGAAGGCCACAAAGTGCATGAGTCGTCATTCATAAAATAAAGCCATTGCACACAACGCACAGTTTAAGTGTACTGAAGTACCACACCAGAAGAATTGATAGCACAGTTCTGCCCACACGAGTGTAGCAGCGTTTTTATGTAGAAAGTTACTGCCCCCAATTTATACTGATCATCTTCCTCATAAGGATCATGGATGCAGACAGAGAAGTACTCAAGGTGCAGATGAAATATACCTGTTTGGAAAGTTGTACACTTTCTTGTAAGATTAAGCTTCTGATTTTGACACTCCAGCTGTATGGTTTTGGAAAACCCTGTAAATTATGACAGAATAAACTAGCTAAGCCTCACTAGTGAATGCAACACCTTGTTTTCCAATGGGCTTGTAGAACAACAAAAACAATGCCTAAGTATTCACACAATTTAGAGGACAAGGTTATACTGTCAGCTGCAGTTCAGTACACAGGCTCAAGTTGGAACAAGTGATACAGCAGTTAAGGGGAATGCTTACAAGAAAATCTCAATTAGTTTTCTCCATTGTTCTGCACAGAGGCTCTCTGCAGTGAAAAGATCTATCACAACTTCACCTGTTTGCTGCTTTCTGGTCACCTTAGCTGTGGTGATATGTTTTCCTCCTGCACGCCCTCCCCCCCATAGATACTGGTAATTCAAGTAAGGATTTGCCAGACATTTAAGGGTAATACAGCTTGTTCTTAGTAAGCATAAAGCTATTGGAGTGAATCTTGTCTTCAGAAATTGTGGGCTGGACTAGTTGAGATTTCTCATCACATAAAGAATCCTTAAAAGGGCTATGTGTGAGTGACCTGACAGTTTGGCAAGGAAAACTGATGATATAGCAGAACACTTCATAGGTCTCTTACTTACGGAAAGTTCCAGAAAAGAAAACCGATGATGCAGCATAACTAGAAATCCACATACACCAATATTAACAGATTGATAACCTGAAGAGCTCAAAATACAGATCCTGTCTCACTAACCTACAACACTGCTCAAACTTAAAAAAAAAAAACAAAACAAAACCAAAATCAAGCAAACAAAAAAACCTAAACAAAAACCGAAACAAAAAAACAAAGTATCACTCTTTGTAGTGAAGAAATAACTCTGTTCTGGGTCCCTGTGTCATATTTTGTTTTGAGGTAGCAATATAGAAAACTTTTACACACTAATTACTACCTCAGTCTCTATGAATCTTCAGAGTGACTGAATGGAAGTTTTGGGTATGGAAAGGTATGGAAGTACTGTCCTCCCCATTCTTCCAACAGGTTACTGTGCAGTAAAACAGAACAAGAAGTATGTAGTTGAGAGCAATCACTACGATAAGTGAATAAGGCTGCCCAAGAATGTATTTTATGCCTGCTCCCTCACCCATCACATCTCTGAAGCTGACTGAAAAGCCTCATCTAGATTAACAGATGAAAAAGAAAGCAACAACTTTAAGAGATGTATAAAGGCATTCCCTAAGGGGCACTTCCCATTTGTCACATTGCCAAGAGACCATACAATAAGGCAGCAAAATTATTCATTAGTTGCCCACAATCAACCTTCTGTTTTGTCCACAGCTGCATGATCCTGATAGAACTTTACTTTTTTTTTTGCCCACCACATTGGCATAGACATTCAGTGGTCCACTCCAGTCTTTTCATCTTCCACCTTCTCCTAGGAAGCCCTGTCACGCTGCTATCCATCAAGCAAGTAGACTACCACTTCATAGGTTGACATCATGATAGCCGTGTTTGGAATTTGTCTGATCAGATGTGTAGTTAAACCTCGGTAGAGGGATCCATACCCTTCTTCTCGCACAAGCAAAGATAATGTCTGGAAGAAAGATCTGTATTTTGTTCCCTCTTCTCTTAGTCTTGTTCGTACAACCTCTGTAGAAAGAAAACCACATGTAGTTACATTCACTACTTTTCATTATCTTTCCTAGAAACCAATTAGTGATTTTACATTAAAATTCAACCTTTTCCCCTCCCCAAGTTCTCAATCTCTAAACAACTCCTTAAAAACAGAGGAAGATGACAAAGTATGTTTAGGAAGAAAACAATTTAAATTTTTGGCAATATTAGATATCTAAGCAAGAAAGTTAATTTGCTTAATTAAAATTCAAAAGAGGACTGTTGTTTGGGCTTACATTTTAGCTCAGAAGTTGCCACTTATGAAGTACTCAATCCATTAACAATCAGTGTATACACAACTACTTTGCATGAAAATTAAGCGCAACTGAAAACAAAACTAGACAGCCTGTTCTTCTAGAAGGGGGACAAGAATTTGCTGGCAAATCATGTGAAACTGCTGAAATAGTCTCTATAGAGAAATTCCAAGTGAAAAAGGACTTAAAAGTATTTTGGGCCATACACTAGCAAATCCTTTGGCAAAATAAACATTACTTAAGAAGCAGCCATGCTACACGGGCATTTAAAAATAGTTCCATTTCCAAATACTGTATTCCTGTTGACTTGCAGAATCTGACATGAAAATCTTTAGACAGAGTTCCTGCACAAGCAAGCTCAAGTCTCCTACAAATATCACTGAAAAGACTCCCTTTGATCAATCTGATCGAGGCTCTCAGCTGCGCGTGCCCCACTTACCATGGGGATATGCTATTGATGTTGCACAAGTTTTGGAAGTGGCAGCAGCCATCATCATTCCAACAAAGTCCGAAGCTTCTTTTGCCGATTCATCCTCATTGTCCATGGCAGAAGCAGTCTTATACTCCAGCAGTTTCCTCTTAATACTCTCATAAATAACAAAATGAATAACAGTTTCAGATATGCCTGCGTAGGATGCTGACATTCCTCTGTAAAATCCTTTGATACCATCTGATCGGTAAACTTTTTGGACACATTCAAAAGCACTCATTCGCTTTTCTCCACGATTCCTAAAAAGGAGAAAACAAGACAGATATCAAGCTGGTGCAACTTGAAACTGGAAAATAATTAACCAGTTTTGCTTGAGTGACAAGAAGACTTAGGAAGCATCTCGCACTGATGCTGAGGGGTTCCAACTCAGTTACATTTAAGAACGCACAGAACTTGGGGTGCACGTCTCAAAGGCTTCTGGCACTAAACACTGGTAAAGCTTTACACTGAGCCCAAGCCAAACTTCATACGGTGACTAAAGAAAAAGTATCATGTAGGCAAGCTGAACAGCTCTACGTCTCCCCACACGTTATGGAGTAAAGGACTAAATTGCTTGAAAACACTCCCAAATGAACTGTGCCAGTGAGTCATGAAAAAAAAAATATCCATTTTCCAGCTGCTAAGAGTTCAAACAGCAGGCCTCACAGCATCATAGCTATCAGCAAACAACTAACACACCGATCATTGCAGCCCAAGTAAGCCACTGCTGATGTCAAAGAACATGCCCACTAGACATCACTGTATCAAGCAATATTTGCTAAATAAAATCTTAGTCCCATTTTTAGCTTGCTTACTGAATTCAGTTGTGAATATTGAAGTACTTAGCACAGTATACACAGCTATGCAAAACCACTACAACACTGCATAAAATATGCTTCATTGCAGCAGCAAGTGCAGACCGTTGAAGCATATGGATTCTGCCAGCAGAGGTCTCCTGAGTGAGCAAATCACAGAATAAAACAGCAAATATCCTTGTAAGAAGTTGTGGTAACTCATATGGATGCCATCAAAGCAAGACAGGCAGCGGCAGCAGCTATTATGCAAGTAGTATGAGGCGTCACTCGATGGCAGAATTTAAGTTGTGATGGTTTCAACCTGCAGTGTCAGACAACAATGAAACAAGGCACCAACCACGAGAGAGAGAGAGTGGGCACACAGTTGCATATCAGATCTTAAGCTAGGTGGCAGATACTGCAGAGAACTGGGGGGCTGGCACTGATTTCCTGACAGGTAAGAGAAGAGAGTCAAAGAACTGGTGAGAAAAGCAGCTGGACCTTCAACTGCAGCCCCAGGGGCACCTCAGACCCTGTCTACCCCTGGCACATCTGGGCAGGTGCACTGACACACACTGCTGCAAGAGTTGGCTCTTTGGATGTGCAAGATGCACACCACTGTCCTGAAGGCCAAGCAATTTCACTTTGAAAACAGAACACATGCCTCCTCCAGCTCTTAATAGGATCAGAAAGATTTTCGAGAAAAACTTCAACAGGATAATCCCACAGGCCAAGCGTTTTTATGCCTCTAATAACTGAATTGGAAGAGATGAGAATGTGTATGTGCTAGACTATCCCACGTAATCGCAGTGTCTTATGCAAAGTTAGAAGATCCTTCTTCAGGTCTCCCACATGAACAATGTGCTTGTTATATTACACAGAAATAACATGCACAAAAAATCCATAATTTCCCCTAATGTCCTTACAGCCCTACAGTTTAAGTGAAAAACAAGCAGAGGCACCAGATGCAATCAGGTTATACACAGCACCAAAACCCCCTTGAAATTAGTCATGGAATTATCACCCCAATCATACAATGGCATCACAAAAAAAAAAAATCTCACAGTAAAACTGGCTTTGGGATATATTTACTATGGTCACCTTGCAGCTGACAACATGCCTGCTAAGAGGAAAAATGTTAATATACACTTAACTTAAAAGTCCAACAGATATCCAAAATAGGAATACGTGGCTCACCAATGTATTAGGATGGCTGAAGACAGATTTTTCTATTGCATGCTAAGTTACCAGTAAGAAAGTCTATAAAATGATCAAGACACTGATCACACAAATGCTGAGACATTTGCAACATATCAGTCTCTCCCTGCAGTTTTAAATACATGAGAATAAAGGGTCGCCTTCCTCCCTATTTGCGTAAAATTATACTTCATTACAGGTTTTGTAATAATGAACAGTTTCTGTAATCATTTCTGTACTAAGTCCAAACAACTACTTACTATCCCACATAAGGACAATTCCTGTGTTTTGATTCATGAAAGCAGTCTTCCTCTTTGTATAGGCTAGAGCTCATTGTATGTAAAAAATTAAAGCCAAAATGTTTCAGGCATTTTTTTAAACTTTTGCTAAAATGTTTAAAAACTTACTTCAGGAATGTTTAGCTCGACAGCTAAAAACAAAGAGAATGTATTACTGAAGGAAACTGTAAGCATGTGGTTGGTAAAATATTATTTTAATGAGACCGTTAACCTTGTAACTCATTCCACATTTGCTGGAGAGTCTACTATAGTGCCTCAGGCATGCCTCAGAACACACAGATTAAAGTAGATAAAAATTATAGTGTAACTTGTAGATAGATCAGCATCAGCTTTCTAATTCGAAATCTTGAATACTTAAAGACTCATTCCATTTTAGGATGCAGAACAGATTCACAACATGTAAGCAAAATCTTATCACAGCAGTGAGATTTCCCATTGTCACTATACCTTGCATCAAGCTGTAATCGTGTCTTTACTAGCCAAATGGGATTAGTTGTTGTGATCGCAGTAAAACCTAAAATATTTAAAAAAAAAGTTAGATGTGATAGTATCACAAGAGCAACTGCATCTAAGTTTGAAATGCACACAGTAAGGTACAGTGGATGCGAAAACTCGGACTATACTGATTTTTAGAAAGTACCCATTGTAGCCCTTTACTGATACTTTATGAATCCATACAGCCAATAAACATTTAGCTTATTTTTAAATTTTACATTAGCATTGAGTAGGTTTGATTCTTAGCAAGAAACGCCCCATATAAAGTAAGCCCAATTGTATAAATTTCTCTGCCTATCTAATCATATCAACCCTGTTTTGACACCATAGAACAGCGAAGCTAGCTAGACTAATATTAGCCAATTTGGCAAACATGTCAATAAGAATGCATTGCAGATACAGCTATAGCAATTTGAGAAGGTATAAAACATTGTGTCAATTTAATTTGCTACTGAAATACAATCCGAGTTTGAAAGCATGCAGACTGAGTAAATACTATTTTCGGTGCAGTTAAAAGGCATGTATTACTGGAAGTTAAGAGACCTTTTAATACTGAACTATAAAGAGCAGTTAAATTTGAGTGCTAATGTTTTATTTAGTATCCAGAGCAGAGATTGTTGGTTGGCCTAGGAATACTTTTACAAGCATATGGGTGTTTAAATTGTTAAAGTAAATAGTATGACTTCTAACTATCCAGACAGACAGCAGCTATTCAGACTTGCATAATGGTTGAGGGTTAGAGTTTTGATTTTCAGTCCGCTAAAGAGAAAGAAAAGGAAGAAAAAGAGAAAAGGAAACAAATTTAAAAAGAAAAAAAAAAAAAAAGAAAAAAAAAAAGAAGTAAGAATCACTCTTACTTCTGCACAACTGTGGAGAGAAAAAGAGCAGAGTGAAAGGCAACTCTGAAAAAAAAAGTAAAATAAAAAACCATCTAGAGTTGTAATACCACACATGCACCATTAATGAGGTGTCATGTCTGCAGGAGAGAAGAGGAAAAGGGAAGAGCTGGAACATGGCCAGGCAAGAGATGATGAATTTAGACACTTGCTTTCTAAGTGACACACATCACTTGTATATCACTACATAGACATGCTGCCCTCCTGCAAGGGAATGGACTGGGGTTGTGGGAAAGCAACAAAGAGTTACCTTGCTCAGTGCATATCTGGTGCACAGTACTTGTACAACAAACAGGCTATTGATAAGCTTGTTTATGGAGATCATTAACAGCTTACATATATTTAGCAGAACTGCTTGCATACATGTTACTTCTGTTCAATCATAATCTAGGTTTACATTGCACACAGATGACTGCAATACTCAGAGAAATGCCAGGGGATCTTAACTGTTTTAAGGCTTGTTCTACCCCCACCCTCCAATCTTAAATAGTTGATTATGATTTTCAGTTAGTTCTAAAGACAAAGTAGCAGCTAGTAAGATTTAGCTACATTCCTGTACCAAAGTAGCAAAACCACACCAGACACTTCAGTTTAATCTTTTGATTAAATAGATTTTTAAACCAACTCAAACCTGTTAACTAGATTTCATGTTGTAGATCAAGGTTTGGGGTTGGCTTTTTTTTGATACACTACTCATTTTTTTTTTTTCTATGTCTAGGTACATACATAGCCCTTCATATGATGGAGTGAAATTCTAGCAAGCCAGAAGTAGTTTACATGTACATTTCAGGTAGGTAAATTATATCAAAACTCAAAGCATGAAGGAACTACTCTGCTATAACCAGACATGGGATGCTTTTAAAACATACTGCACCTGCAAAAAAGGTTCTGTAGTTCAACTGGCCAGAGCCCTCTGACCTGTCACTTAATGCCATAGAAACATCACTGATTCCAACAGCACTTGACCCTGGGTTGAACTAAACTGAAACACTGCTCTTGCATTTTTTTTTTTTCTTTATACAAGCCCTAAGAAAGCTTTAACTTCTCTTTTGCTTCAAATCAGAACCTTTCCATATCTACAGTGCACTGAAGGGCACTAGGAACGCACAGGACTGCAACACAGGCTTTGAAATTAAGTGGGAAAAAATTACTAACTTCCCCTACCAATGTATTTTCCAGGAAAGGCTTCTCTTAAAAAAAAAATGCAGTTCTTATGACTCTCATGGTTCTTAATTACAAGTGAACAAGACCAAAAAATCTTTTGCACTCCTACTTAAGTTGCATGTTTCAGAATTTTATAACTGCTAGACTGTATGTTACAGCATTCTCTGCTCAGCCCTTTCACCTTCCTACTCAACCCTTTCTTCTTCCTACTCAACCCCAGAAAACAATCTCTGTAGATCCTAAATCTGGAAGAGGGAACACATAAGTGAGATCAGAGGCAATGTCTGAGTGGCAGTAGTGACTGTATTGACCCACAGCAGCAGCCTGGTACTTCTGCAGGCTGGGAAGCGTGTACTGGAAATTGCCAGTAAAGAGCAGTTGGCGTGGGACACAGCCTATTCTGTCTGAACTTGCACTCTAAACATTATTTAAGTATAGCACCCCTAACAGTAGGATCAGACACTTAGCAACACAGCCAGGTTTTTTTCCCTGAGGCTGTCTAAGCCTAAATTGCACAACATTTCAAGCCAAAGCTTTCAAATAAAGCCTTCAATAAATCAGGTTTCAAGATGAAATGACTACAGCTCAATTCTTACAGGTAATGGGGTAAATAAAGTTACTGGAAGAAAAAAATATAAATTAAGAGTTAAGTGATGCTGACACCAAGGAAAGCACTCCAAAGCATGAAATATACCATTTGGGATCTTTGATAAGATAAGCTTTTCTTTTTAAATACAGAAAATCTGTAGCAAAAGTACTTGTTAAAAATGAAGTGGGGGCACTCTCAACTATTATGAAGCTCTATCCATTGTTTCCTTTTCTTTTTAGAAGCCTCGGGGAATTTTATTATGCCTTACAATGCTTATCAAATGTGTTGGATCCTCAAAAAAGATTCCAGATTGTTTAAAAGTGTAGATCAATTTGGCAATACCAGAAACTCCTGTACTTTTCTGTTTTATTTTCTTCTATGAAATTGTATCCCAGTTTCAGACAAAGAATTATCTCAATCTACTTTTTCAGCTCTACCAGCTACTGACAGGTAAGATCCCAGGTATTCCTATTATGCATCATATTTGAAAGGTTAGGGTTTTTTTTTTTTAATCTATAAGCCAATGCAATTGATACAGACGCATGTGAATATGGAATGCTGAATTAAAAATCCAAAGTAGTAAAATAAAAACAAACCAAAAGAGAAAACAAAGAGACAGAAAGGAGATTATATACATATTAAAAAAGATAAAGAAAAGAGGTCTTTGAAATAATGTGACAACACAGAGTATCAGCTGCAGCATTTTAAAGGCAGCTCTGGGACACTGAAAAAACCCAAAAAGCCTTGTTTAACCCAGTAGGGACTTCCAATTAGCTAGAGCTAAATAAAGTAGCAGCTGTCAGTGAAAGGTATGTTCCACCTTTCCCTGACCTGCACATAAAAAAATAACTCTTAACAGAGTTAAGAAGTGACGTCTTTGCACAATGCACATCATCTGAGTTCAAGATAATGAAAGTTAATTTCCCCTTATTTTGTTTATTGAATAGATATTACAAACCCAATGTGTGGTTCTTACACTAGAGGCTGCAAGAGACGCTCAGTTCAGTACTCACGAGGTTTAAGTTAGTCCATATTTCTGCAGGAAGTGACCTGCGGATGGGGAGCATGAGATGACACGATCTCACTCTTTTCACGGGAGAAATGTACAGTAAATGCCTAAAATAGACACAGGCTTTTCTGTATCATAACAACAAGCAGTGACCTCATCAGACACATGTGTACAAATCGAATCCCATTGGAAGGATTTGTGAATTAGTTATTGTGAGATCTAACTGTTTTCAGGTAAAAGTTTAGGGAAAAGAAGAAAGAAAAATAATCAGAACAGGCCACAGATATTAAAATAGTTGTGTAAAATGCACTGAGTACTGAAATTTCTGCTCATTTGCAGCAGTTCAATTTTGTATCTCCAAATACTTACCTATATACCTCCTCCTTCCCAAGAAACATAAAAAAAAAAAATCTAGCCTTGTCTTAGGACCAAAAAAGCAAGATAGATGCCTTATGAAATCAAACTTTCTAATATCAGTAATCAATGATCTAAATATGCATTTTAATTGGTATTAAGTAACTGCGTACATACTACTAAAATATTAGAAAAGTATGGTCTAAGTAATAAAGTAGTCCCAATTTTTTTACAATAAAAAAAAAATCTACATTTGGGTTGGTTTGCCAATAGAGTTCTAGAAAAAATAGCAATAACATCAGGCAAAGTAGTTTTGCAGCAGATTTGCAACCATGTTGTCTGAATGAGGCTATGAATTATTAAAAAGGCAAATCAGAAAGCCATACAGGATTCAAGTATCTCATTCAGTTCTCTACAGTCTTTAGTCTCTGTGGCAAAAGAGGCTGAGTAAGTATAATGAGAAGGCAGAGTTGATAGTGAATCTGAGAATTTAGCCTAACTGTGAAATGTACAGAGATTAACTATCTTCACACAAGCAAACACTCTCATTCTCATAGTATGCTTCAGATATATTCACTGTTCAAGTCTGCAAAAAGAAAACTGTGTGATATGCCAAGTAGCAAGCAAAAAAGATTGCCGAGTACTTCTTCATGTCAATATACTAGTATTTTAGGTATGAAGGTGATGTGAATTATATGCTGGAAGCTAGCACACAGTGAGAGCAAAACATTAATTTCTAATTGCATAAGGCATCAGTTACTAATATGTAGCATAATTCATCCTCCTTGGGATAAAACAAACTTAAAAGAACCTTAATAAAACCAAAAATGTGTTTTATCTTGCGAAGGAAGAATCAGGCCTAAAACCAAAAATGCTTAAAACACCATACCTCAGCTTCTTATTTATATAAAATAAACCTTTTACAACAATGACATCAGTCTAGCCTGAGATATTTATGTATTAATATATGATACAAGTAAACATTATTTAAATTTGACCAAAGTTCACTACATAAAGTACTTTCATAAAACAGTAAGTTGCAGATTTCTTTTAAATGGTATTTTTGCATCATTACTGTATTTTGCAACCTACAGGAAAAGCTTTGGAAGTGCAAACACCACCTCATGCTTATTAGGTATTAGAAGCCTTTATGTAACAGAGAGGTCATATCCAAACAAAAAACCCCCCTCGTTTAAGACTGAGTTACTCAATTCCTTACTGAAACCAATGGCAGCTGCAAAAGAAAAAACCAATACTGATTATTTTTTGCTAATTGTTAGAAGTGTTTATCTACCTTGCCAATTTTGAAATCTTAAGTTCCAAAGCAAATGTTACTTTGATCTTCTGTGTTAACCTGCTTAAGACAACCAATTAAGAGCTCACATTCAACCTTGTCCCTGTTTTCCCAGTTCCTTAAATTGATTTGCATCATATAGCAATACAAACCTTGCAGGTAAAACTGTTAATAGCTGGGTTAAGTGCATTTTCTGAAATATATTAGAATTACAAAAACAAGGTTAGCATGTTCCCAAGAAAGCACTGTTAATTTTAACTACAGTCCTTTTCATAATCAGAATACTGCCAGTATGGAGTATTGAGAAACTTTGTCAAAGGACCTTCTTCTGAAGGTCTTCCAGAGAACATCTGCAGTATACAGTGCCAAGACATTTCAAGAGAGAAAGTTGTGACCTGTAGGGTGAACCCCCACTGGGCAATCAGTTTCATTGGCTACACAGTTTAGAAATACAATCCCAGCACTAGGTAAGTGTGAGAAAGGTAACAACTACAAAAGTTGCTCAATATTAAAACTTGTATATAAATGTAAAAAAGGTGACCAGCAAGTAAGGCTCAAACACATTTACCCCAGTCTCCTGCAGTCTTAGGCACAAAGACGTAATACCAACCTTCTGGAAGGGAAGCAAGTTAACAAGCAGACACAGAACTCCTTGACAAACTACCGCCTGTGTCTGCAAGCACTTGGGAGAAGTCACTACAGCAAATCTCCACGAACGTTCTTTTCATTACAGCATGAGGGCAGTAACTTCCAAAGATAAGGAACACACTGAACACTCATTTGTCTGCAGTACTGCATGAGTTACACAAGCCATCTTCAACTGAGCACAGACTTGTTTCTATTACCCATACTTCTTCCTGCCCTGAATTTAAAAACATGTTTTATCCCCTTGACAAAGAGCTGAACACAATTCATTTTTCTTGAAGCAATTAACTGATCAGGATGAACCTTTCATGAAATCCCCTTCCATCCCATTTCCCCCTGCTGTTCACCTACAAACAAAAAGACACATTTCCAGATGATAAAAAATACTGCATCATGTAAGCACCTTATTTTGGCCACAATATAAAACAGCTCTCCTTACATCTCTAAGATTAAAACTGCCGGTGCATTTCTCACAGGTTACAAATGAATTATTTAAGTATAAAGCCAAAGTCACTTAAACTTTCTATGATATCAAACAATTTCTTTGTATCACATTATTAGCAAGTTTTAAACAGAAAAACTAATCCTATTCATTATTCTGACATCACCTTGGGCAGTCCATTCCAGATTGATAGTACTCACTTTACATACATTGGTTGTACAGTTTGACAGGAATTAGAAACTTCCAGGCTACCATAAAATTGTCACAATTCATCTGTGAAGAGTCTATAGCCCACATATGAAAAAAAAACAAAAACAAAAAACCAGCTTTTGAAACTTTGTGTAGGACACAGGCAACAACAGATAAAGTGTTGCCAGCCCAAGTTTTGATTTCCCCAGCACAAGTCCATGACCATAACTCAGCTCAGTTGCCTTTAATTCCCCTCATTAATGATCTGAAAGCACAATATACACATCAAGCAACAAATACTGGTAGTTGCTAAAATTTACCAAAGTTACACCGCAGGTAAAAAATAGGAATTTCCAGAGATGGAAAACTACAGAAATCTGCTCTTCTATGTTGCTTTAGTGGTAGAGCAAACTTCACAGAGACTGGTATTCAAACAAAGGAGGAGGGAATGTTGCATATAATTTATACAAGTATCTGCAGGCATATTTCAGAAAGACAAAAATAAATCAGATATATAAAGCTGTAACAAAGTGATGGCAAAAAAAAAACAGATTAAGAAACTTTAAACCAGAATTCAGTGCAGACCATGTTGTTTGTATCTTGCAGAGCAAAAAGTTACTGCTTTGAAAGTTTTCATCTTACATGTCACAGATTTGTAATTGAAAAAGCAGGCATGCATGTTTTCCTAGAAAAAACTATTCACACAGAGAATTACAGATCTCCATTAACTCTGAGTACAAAGCTTCATGCACATATTCTCCAAATAGCTTGTTGAATGACAGGCCAAAGAAGGTAACCACTATAAAATGAGAATTCAATCACTAAACATTTTCTGGTTTGGTTTTTTTCCACATTTATTGCCACCTCTCATTTGTAGATATGACTCTAGAATGAAGCTAAAAAGTTACAGATCCTTACCTGCCACACCGGCTGAAATCATGTGTACCTGGGTAGAATCTGGATTGAAAATATTGTTCAACTTCTCCTTGCAGTTCGAGTAAGCAGCAAAATATATCGCTCTAAAATTAGAAGAAAATCCAAGTTACATTATGTTTTATGTGTTGATACGCTTACAAGCAGTGACATTGACTCCACTAACTCAAGACAATCTTGGTTCAAGTCTTACTTCCTCAGTAAAAAAAAACAATTACTCGAGGACTAACTATTGCAAAGTAGTGGGACCATTCTAGGAATGGAAAATAATAATAATAAAAAAAAAAATCATACTTTACAACTTTCTCTTTCACAGCAGCTCCATTTAACAATTAGTGAGGGGAAAGATAGATAATTAGAAATACGACCTTGGTTTCTGTGACACTGGGAAGTTTAGCCAGGGAGGCAAAACACTGCTGAACTGCGAACTGAGGTTCTAGTATTCTGTATTTCTTTAATACCAGATCAAATTTCTTCTAACAGAACTAAATTCATTTCAAAAGCATTGCAATTTCAGGAGAATTAGCAAGTATGTAGCTTTTCTTTTTTTTAACCAAACAGCACACTCAATATTATTATGGCATTTAAGATATAAATATTGATAGCTTCTGGTTATGCCTTGTAACTTGTAGTTATACATATTTATACTTTAAATGCTGGAACAGCTGTGAAGCTGGGATCCACATGTTGTTTCCTTAGTTGTATGTTTAGAATAGACACAGATTTTTTTTTCCTACCAAAAAATTCATAAGCTTGTACTACATTGAAGTCTGTGAGCTGGTGTCAAAACAAAGCTGGACATGGAAGTCAGCATATTAATGCAATACACTACGAAAAATGCTTGTTTTCACTCAAAGCTAAAAAGCATATTTTAAGCTCATCTAAAACTCACATTTAAGGTTATAACTCAGTTTTTTTTAAGCTCAGCTACCCCTATACAAGACAAAAAATGACCATGTAAGTTTTGATGAACAGAACATTAACCTCATTAGCTGTGCAAACATGTTTTTCTTTATTATAAAAAAGATAAATTGCTTGCTTCATGGGTGTAGTGTCTAAAATGGAACCTGAACTCGGTTAAGTATACTAGATGTGTTATGAAACACGCTTCTCTACAGCTTATTTAAACAAAAACCTGCTGTTAAATCCACTTAGCTAATGCTTAATTGAAATGAAGTACTGGATGAAAACTATCAGCCAGAGGGAAATGAGGATGTGCTTATTTGTTAGACTTCTCACATTCTATCAATTTGACATTTTTTGTGGAGGGGAAGGGGCAGAGAACAAGCTAAGTACTTCACCTGGGAGAGGAAGGAAAGAGAATTGGAAGATATAACAAACTTTACTGAAAAGAATTACAATATTTGCAATTTTGGATATTTTTCATTGAGGATAGTCACTTATGAAATGGAATCCGCTACTATATAAAAATTTCTGTTAAAAACGTAATATCTATGTTGAACATTCAGACAAGACTGAACTACCACAAATACAGGCTCTTCAGATGAAGAAGTGCTGATTCCCCACAGATGCCAGGAACAAAGAAAGCTACTGGAAATACTTCAGCTTCTTCAAAGAGCAATGCTAAATTAGTGACCAGAAAATACCTCAGGTATTCCTAATGCCTTAAAATCTGCTAAAAGAAAAGTACTACAATTTCCGAATTATGTTTCTCTTATTCATGCAGAGGATCTCTAGAACACCATCTCATCTGCCAGATCTAAGCAGAACACAGATCAATGCAGAATGGAAAATCCAGTTGAATAAAATTTTCCAGAAGCATCTAAATACCTTAAACTAGGAAAGTTAAGAAAAGTTAAGATGAGAATAGGAGACAGGAATGTCTTCTCTTCAGACCAAATAAAAAAAAAAAAAAAAGCAACCAAGCAAGAAGCATCCACCCTGAAAGCAGGGCACTAAGTTAAGGGAAGATTAAAACCTCTGTGGAACATATTTCCTCTGCATAAACACTCTTCTGTTAAACAGAATACAAGGGAATAAAAACGGGCCAGAAAACAACTACAGCCTCATCCAGGATTAAGTAGTTATTTTAGTTTTACACAGCTTGTTTCCATACTCTTCCTAAGGTATTCTATTTTTGGACTGAACTTAGGCTAAGACTTGCATGTAAGGACCAGTTCAAACTCTGGCATTATCTGCTCCTTGCTCTGACTGCCAGCACCAGCCAAGGAACAGGAGTATTTGTGCTGATGCAGAGCAACTGACAGCAGCAATACCACTGCCGATTACATCAGATTTACATCCTCCTCTGCTGCACTGACACTGCCCCAGTACCCTCTGGAGTCTGGCCCACTGCTGGATCTGCTTTCCTGGAACAGCTGTAAGTGTGTCATCCTACCCAGTCTTGCCTTTCCTGAAGTTTCAGAACTGGCTTCCTAATGCAGGGGGACAGCAGTCTGTGTCACCAGAATTCGGGAAGAAAGACCCAGCACTTTGAGGCTACAGCCACACAACTGCTTCCTGAAGACTATGGATTAACTGAAAGGTAAATCTACCTTTGTACTTTCAAAGGTACAACTTCCTGTTTATATGTGCAGCTCCTTAAGCATTTTCTTTCTTAACTGGACAAAACTCTGCATAAGGGATAGTACACAACAGTAAATACTATTACAGTAGCATATAGGATAGTAAATGCTGAGACAGTTGGTGCTGGGATGTACTCCACAGCTCCAGTCCCACAAGTGGCTCAATTTCTCAGACAACAAAATTACCCCAGGAACCAAAGGTTATTTACTATTAAGTGTTTACAAATGCAGACGCAAAACTCACTTCAAATAAACCTTAAATCCCTTTAATTATGTACAGCAACCAAAGTTTCCTCAAAATTATTTCATTTACTGTAAACATTTATATTTACCTGGAAGGAGCAACGCCTACTAAATTAGGACCCAGCCCTCTAAACAGAGAACGAGGACCTTCCTTTTGCAAGATCATCCTAGAAAACAAAAAAGTAACATTACTTTAACATTCATATCAAAATTAAGGAATGAATTGATGACTATAACTACATAATTTCCGCTTTACCCCGTGTAAACCTTTCATAATAACTGCCAATGCAGTGCTGATTGCATAAAAATCAATCCCTTCCTAGGAACTGCATAAAATAACATTCATTATTGCTTGACATGCCATAGAAATCTAGTAACTAAATGCAGAAGTGAAACTTTATGATGTCAGTGCAGATTTACCTCAAAGGTAGGAACACATACATACATGGATTTATCTGTCATTAGGCAGTAAAAAAAAGTGTCCTTTTATCAGGGAGAAAAATACTAAGCATGGAAATATTCACATTCCTGTGGGTTGTAGATTGTTCAGAAGAGAAAAATATTTCCTTTTATTCTACATTGCTTTCATCACCCTTTAGCTCCCAATGTCTGGGAACTTTCTTGGGTGGGAGGGACAGGGGCTGAAGGGCAAGAGAGGAGGAGAGAAGAGAGAGCTTATGAAGGTTCATTTACAGCAAGTCATATACGTTCTGAGAGCACCTCAGTAATATGTTAGCTCTATTGATTATCACGCTGAGCCAGGGACATCTTTTGCAATTGATGATATATCCTCCTCAAAAAGACCAAAACCTTAACATGGCTTTGCATGTGCTACCTTGCTTTGATTCTACAAGACTCCTAACAGTACCCTAAGTTACATATCAGAAGTTAGAGGAAAGCAGCCTTTCAGATAAAGTCCTGCCAGCCCCATACCCATAAAAGGTTTAAATCCACTAAGCATTCAACTAGGTACCCATTCTTAGCTTTATTCTTTCTGTAAGTTATGGTGATTATTTTGACTACAGTAAAAAAAATGGAAATGTCCAACATGAGAAGTGGCCCTTTCTTGAGGCTGGCAGGGATTCCCTCCTATCAGTTCTGAACTGCTGCCTATGTCCTCCTACCCAAGCACTGCTACTGGGATACAGAGCCAGTGTTTTTTTCCTTTTCAACTCATTCCAGAAAAATCAAACCTTACATCTTCATGAAATGTAACTCACATTTCAGATTAATGTGAAAAGGACTGTAATCCATGCAAACAGACATAGCCACAGTACAGCCCTATCATCTTGTGGTACCAGGTCCACAATAAATACAGCTCTGGAAAGACTGCTTCGGTGGCAGGGGGGTGTCACCTTCCATCTTTGTCAGATTTACAGAGAAACATAGGGATAGAAACAGTGAATTGAGACCTCAAATGAGGCATTACCAGTACTTAAGTGTTTGGAATATCTACCCGATGTAACTGTGGTTTTTAGAAAGAGTTGAAAACCATTACGCAGCAATGTACACTGATGTAGTAAGAGGATATGCTTTTATGATATTCACTTTTAATGAAATCTATCTGTCCAACAATCTAGATGCTAATCATATATGGTATTTTTAAAAAGTATGGTAGGACATGCAAGGAGAAACAAGGTCTATCTGCATCCCATTACTGCAAATTTCTCTAGCAATTGCTTTAGAACCAGATTTAAAGTTAATTCTTAACTACTTCACTAGATGTTACAAAACAGAACTCTGTGCTTATTGATTTACAAACACTGGCCAACACACACAAATAGTTCTCCTGTGTATTTCTTCTTCAAAGAGACACACAGGTTAATGACAAGTCAATTACTCTATAAAGCAAACTACCATTGTATAAATGGCTATTTTGTTTGAAATTTACTATCAGAACAAACAGGTGAAAGCCATCTATAGCACTGAAGGAGATTCCAAACCTATTCTGATTCCCAGCAGCTGGTTTACCACAGTTCTGCTCCTAAATCAAGCTGAAAGTTTACATGTGCTTTCAGTAAGCAAGAAGAAAATGGTGGTTCTGCAGTTGTCATCACTATTTAGAAATGCTGGCATTTAATGCATCTTGCAACATCTTAGATTCATGTCCATAACAATTAGATACGGTTTCACTATGTGGGTAGCATTGCTTCACAGCAATACTTGGGACCACTGAACACATATGCAAAAGCACTATGGAAATGAAAATTAGACACATCTGTCATTCTGAAAGCATTTCTAACACTTACAGGAAGAATGATCTCTGTCCACTTAAAACACTAAGAAAATCACTACCATCACCACATCATAGGTTATACATATGTATATATGCACATATACAAAGCAGCAGGAACCTCAGGGTCTTAAGAGAAACTTAAGAGTGAAGTGTACCAGTCTACTTGTTTCTTCTGGATCTACAGTGTCCCAACACTTGACAGAGCAACAGAGAGTTACAGAGGTTGCAGTAGACAGGGTTATAGTGACCGTGGTTATTGGTGCTCTTCTGCATTCACAGACACTAGCTGGAGGGGTTCCAGACCCTACCCTGAAAATAAGACACAAGCTTTTTGCATTAAAGAGCAGATCCTAAAGCTTGCACTGTTTATTGAAAGCAGTAAATGGTAAATCCATGGTTGGAAGAGTACCATAAATGCTCCATATGGCCTCAGCGGACCTGCTTACATCACATGGGGAAGCCTGCATTGGGAGGCTGGTCAGTTTTCCACTATCAAGACTTCAGGTTTAAACACAGCAAGGTTAGTTATGAGAGGCATTGGCAATATGATATACAGCACAGATATTTAAGAATAAGGAAATTCACTTCTGTTGCCAGAGAATGCAGTCACCTGTACCAGTTCTTCTGAGTTTGTTTCCTGATAGAGATGCCTTTGAAGTCACCTCTGTTGACACTTAAGATGCAGAAGTGATTCCACAGCTGATGTCATCTGCCTGATTCACCCTGCTTTTAGACTGAGTATCATGACCCTTGGAGCACTTAACTGATTTTCCTATGAGAAGAGACAATCAAACCCTGACACCAAGTCAGAAAATTATCAAGTGACACTAAAGGCATGAGAGTAACAGAAGGATCCAGTGTGATTTTCACACTAAACAGCCCTAGTCTCTTAACCAAGAATAATTATGTCCTGCACCTATGTATTTTTCTCATCACAGTCCATTGCCATGACATTTGGGATTTTTTCCATATTTACTGTATTTAATTTGAAACCCAGAAAAGTTACTTGTTCTTCAACACCGACCTGGAAGAAAACACAACTAAGCAAAGAACAGCAGCAGCAGAAAATACACATTCCTGTATCACAGATAAACAAACCATATGTCAAAGAAGCCTATTTAAAAAAAATAAACAAAACAAACAAGCCTTACCAATGAAGTTCATCATGAACTACCTCTACCTCAGTCTGAATTTGTTTCCTGGGAAGACCAAGTTATTTTAGGTTTTAGTGATCAGTTTAAAGCATAGCAGGCTTCTAGCAGAGGGGCACATGAAACAAACATCTCTTCATCCTGCTATTCAGACACGTTTCTAAACAGAAGATGAATTCATAACCAAGCATTCAGGGAAGAAGCTGAAGGGCTCAACTTTTATCAAGACAAGCCAATAAGGCGAGTGTTTTGGATGGGGCTCTTCTTCCTTGTCACAACCTGAGCCCTTCCCACATGCCTGTTCCCAGCATGTTCACTCAGACTTGTACACATAATCAGGTTCTGAATCAAAACTTCCCTGATGACAACTACCTTCCATTCAAGGACCTATTTGGGTACAATCCCCATTTAAGCAAATCCTGTCCTCTGACTAGATTAAGCCTGAATCCTATGCTGCAATTGCCAAAAGGGGCTCTCTACAAACTACTTCTCTCTGATTAATTGGGGATAGAAGGCAACTGGTCTGATTCTTATCAAATTCTTTCTAATGCAAGAAGCAGTAGCAGGTCCTTTCTGGAGGAAGGCTCTCCTCATTGCCAAATACTGAAGGTACCTCCTCATAACTGGCTAGCTTGACTCTCCCACAGTGAAGTGAACTCTGCCTGTGGTCTATTCTAGCAGTTTAACTGGGGCCATACAACTTTCCTGCTGGCTACGGAACATCATTAGCACTGGTGATAAGGCGAGGAAACACAGTGTCCATTCAGAGAGGTGCTATGCAAGCAAAATGTCCCAGAGCATGGCAAAATTTGGCCTTACCTACCTCTTACTAATTCTAAAAGTTTTATTAACTACACATCCACCAGAAGATACTAAAAGGCAGGAAGGGTACAGAGTAATGAAAGTCCAGAGAGACTAGAAAATTAAGCTAATTTCCATAGAGTCCCTATTCAACAACATCTATGTTTCGGACCCAAAACAGTTTAAAAACTCTTATACTAACACTTTTTTAGGATGAAAATAGAGTCTGGCACTCAAGTGTTACCGTGTTCCCAGTGACTTTTGGTGACATAGTTTGGAGCTGTGAATTATACAAGGTACATATGCTCTGACTAATTCAAGGTACAAACTCAAGCATGAAGGGCATTCAGGAAAGTGGAATGTGAAACAATTACAGTTAAAAGGCAAAATATGGAAAGTCATCTCATGGTAGCATCATGACAGACATGAGTGATTCTTTCATATGGATTTGTTCAACACAACTCTCCTCCCCGCTCCCCAAAACAATGCCAAAACTAGTAACATGTACACTCACTTCAAACAATGGAGAGGTCCAGGAGAAACTCTAGTTACTCGATTGACGCTAGCACCATTCACAGTGTTGAGATGGACTTCAGAGATGTAGAGAGTTACAGAGGAGGATTGCAATCGTGTTTTCACAACTTCCAGTGGACATGTCAGAATTGCACCAACAGTACCTCCACATCTGCACAAAGAAATAGGATCATCACATTCTTAACTGCAAAAAAACCTAAAGAACACATTCACACATAATTAACATTATACTCTATACAGTCATATTGTAAAAGGTGAAGAAGTGACTAGAACACACATAACAATGCTGCAGTTATTTGCCCTTGAAGGCAAGCAAACTGTTAAGTCAGTTTGTTAACCCCACACCTTGGAGTCAAAAGTTAAACAGACAAAAATAAAGTTTCCCGAAGTAGTGAAGATGCAGTCTTCAGTACATGCTGTTCATATCAGTTCTGGAAAGTGGCTCAGTATCTGAAATGTTTAACTTCTTATGGTAAATTTTAACTTTTTTTTGAATGTTTAGTGCGCTCCTGACAACGAACAAGGTACCAAAAATCCTTAAAGGTAGAAAAGATTCATGCACTATGCACACGGGGCTACAGATAAAACCTGTGGTGCAGCAATTAAAAATACTTATGAAGACATCTTCAAAACTCCATTCTTATTTTGGGCATTGTACCGTGAAAGCAACAATTCTCTCAGTGTCTCCCGAGTTCTGTCCATTACAGCAAAACAGACTAGATATTGTAGGGCAGGACCTGCCAAGACAGAAGGGCTCTAAGTGGCTAACCAGGTATAGACTTGCAGGTTTTCCTTCAGTCTGCCACTCGTTTCTGTGAGCATGCCAAGGAAGCCGTGCATGACTTGTGCTGACAACGGAGTTACTCCCATTCTGCTAGAGCAGAAAGAACACAGCCAAGAACATACTGCCTTTTAGCAGCTCTGCTCAGAGGATTCTTCTGGTGCTTTTCATAACAGATTTATTAATATCTACATTTGTATCTGTTTGACTGTGATAACATACAGCCTCTGAGGGAAGAATATCAAATCCACAAATTCTGATTCTGAAGACAACCCCAAATCCCTTGGCATTACCATTTAAAAAAGAAAAAGTTCTTATCTTGAATCTTTGAGATCAGTATTTTTAACTTCACAAAATACCCTTCTGAAAACAATGACCAGTACACTATCTGCACCCCTTTTTTAAAAAAACAAAGCAACCCAACAAAACAAAAAAAGAAAAAAAAACAAACCCAGATTTAAATCAAGGTAGTAATTAATGCTACTAACAACTCAGTCTGAAACCCACTAACATACAAATACAATTTGTGCTAAACTCAAAGGGCCCAGCATTCACTCCTCTGATAGAGTAACTGGAGTGGGTGTTTCGATTCTGACAAAATAGTTATCAGCTATTTTGTTGTAACAGGAGAGGCTCAAACACCCCTAAAACCTTTAAAAAGCTGCAAGACTTGTTCAACAGTATTTTTAAAATAGTGCCTTTCAAAATGCAAAGGAGAGTTCAGTACAAATAAGGAGTAATAGCTTTTAGGTAGCTTTTAGTCTGTTGACTCTTCTACGGCAGAGAATACCAGAAATAATGGTAACTGTTACCACAGCATCGCACCCTAAACTCACCTGTTTGTATGAACTGCACTGACAATACCCAACAGCTGCAAAGTAGGATAATGTTTGATGATGTTCACTTAATGCTCCATTTAAATCTATTGCCCTAGAGGCATCCCATTACTAAGCCTAAAGGCATCTTGTCCCACCCCTAACTCCAACATTAGACTCGAGTCCACTCTAGTCCAAGTTATAATTGAGGAAAGAAATCGGGTTTCTTTGTCAGTTTGGAAAAAAGTGTTCTCACATTAAGATGGAAGACCATCTTCCACTGTGTGCTGTACACACATGGTAACCGATTTAAACATATTACTGTAAAATCCGAGTCAAACATCTCTGAACAAGCAATTCCCTTGCTTAATCTTCTAATGGTAAACTACAAATAGGCTTTTTAAAATAAGAGTTGTAGGAAGAGACAGACTAAATATGGTAATATTTATTTTAACCAGCCTTGGAAGCAGTAGGAGCCTGTAACATGTTAAGGTTCATGACATGAATACCACATGGGAACCATAGGTAGGCCACACCTGAAAACAACTTGACATGGAGCTTTAGAGTTTGAGCCTCTTCAAAACAGACAGCAAGTTACTGCATTGCCAGCAGATCAACAGCTGACACTGAAACATGGGCAGGCAATGTAGGAAGTTGGCTTTTGAGTTTATTTCCTGTCTTGCAACCCCTCTGTTTCTGATACCCTCGAGCCTACTCTCTTCAGGATCTTTCTGCATTTGATTTTGGACAGGTTATGTAAGAACTTGTTATCAAGCAACAGTAATAGCAAAAGAAAGCACGTGGTATGGTTTATATTAATGAGATAAATACTATGGAAGGGGGAAGAAAGGAGGAGGAAAAAGCTTGGCCTGCATTCTTCAACGGGGCTTGGAATGTGGAGCCTTTAATGCTACTGGCTCCACAGCTACATCCCACTGGAAAAGTTTTCCAAAGTTGAAGATTAACACTGACCTGGTGCTTTTATCATGCATGCTCCCCTGCACCACACCTAAATCACCACAAGGGATGCCTGGCTGCAACAGCAATTCTGTCAGATATTCACTGTGGATGTGTTAGAAATACTTCATTCAGCTGTGGATTATGAGGGAAGAGAGCAGACACAGCTACTCAATGCTTTTTCTTTTTAAGTCTGCCTACAACAAGTGTTGTTCAGTGATAATTAGCTGATATAACAGCAGCCAGCACTGTTTTTGCATACATCATAAGAAGGCAGAGAAGTTTTATAGTGCAACATGGTTCTGTATTTCTCACAAACAAGTCTGCAAAATCACCAATTTCTACTTCTGTCAAAATGCAACACCTCACTCTCCCAGCCCTCAAAAAATTCCATATAATAGAGAAAGCATTTGGAATTCAAGGAGTGAAATAAAGAGTCCCCAAATGTTGAGGAACCAGACCTTGCTCTGTTGTCACAAGATTCACTGAGTTTGAACAGAACCACTAAATGAAAGCATAATCCAGGAACTACACGGATTTATCTAGTTCACTTGAACTTTAGGATAAGCGCTGCAAGGCTTGACAATAATCTGTTTATGAAAAACTGTCTGTAAACAGTGCTCGTAGGTAAACAAAGAGAATCAATTCAATAACTGTGCACCCTGTACAAATAAGCAACTTATAAGAAGCATGCCAGCTGTTCTGTCACCAGCAATGACAGTGTATTTTATTCAGAAATCTATTTCCACCCTTGTTTATTTAACTCACTACTAGAAATATTGTGAAAGTGACAGCCACTTCTTTGTGCTCCAAGTCCCAGCAGGCCATAAACAGCCCATCACCAGCTCCTGTGCAGCAAAAGTGTTCTATAAATTGGTGGCCAACTGATACCACCATTCCTGCTACCCTCCTCACTAGCTCAGAATAAGGGGCGTTTTTTTAGTTTGTGGCTTAACACAATTTAGGGTGTATGCCAGTTTGGAAAAATATTTTTTAAGAGTTAGACAATTATTAGATTTCTTCTTCTCAATAATACATGTGGGATTTTGTAAACTACTTAGGAAATTTCTACTACCTGAAACCACTGTGCACTTCAGTATCTTCAGTCATACACTAGGCCTCAACCATCTTGACTTGTGAGAACACAAGGTTTAACTTTTTCTCCAGGACTCCATGAGTTTCACCTGGTAGAGTGAGTAGGTAAGCAAATAAACTCCTACTGACAGTATAAACTCGAAGTGAAGAAGAGCAAAACTTGCAACACTCCTGTGTCTGAATGTTTACAGTGGTTTATAGGGAATGCTGTTCAGAAGACCACTTGCTCATCTTACCTATCCAACTTTTGACATTTGCCTCTAATCAATGTTTACTGCAAGCCTATTTCAGCTTTGCCAAGTGAGTAGAAGCAAAACTTGCAAAGCTGACTTTCAGATGCACCTAATCCCACAGGGGCATAAGATTCCACCTGTAGGTCTCAAGTAATTTGAATGGCAGAAGAGCAAAGATCAGTGGTTAAATCCACAAAAACAAACACAGAGGTAAAGAAGATGAAAATCCCACTACTATTAACACAGTCAAGTTAGAGAATTAAATCTGCAGCTTAAACTGTGCAAGAAGAGCTGTTAACTTGACATCTCTTGAATAGAAGGATCTAAGAAGTCAATGCTTTCCTAGACTGAGGCTTATTCCAGAGAGCACGGATAAAAAGAAAAAATAATTTGATCCCTAATGTGCTCTTAGAAGTCCACCACCTCACCAGATTATCAGAAGCAAACCTGGAACTATCTGGGCTTTAAACTCTGCTGGGAATTCAACACTTACACAGTATTGACAACTACCTTCCCCCAGATAAACCTGTATTATTTGTGAGACTGCAAGAAAAAAATATGCACATGCTTCAAAAACCTAATCCTGTTTGGCATTCAAATCCCAGGTTCCATTTCCAGAGATAGCTGCACAAGAAAACCTTCTTTTATAATTTCAAATTGCAGGGATGTGCTAAGGAATCAATGTCTTTGTCCAGATGAGTTGAGTATCTTCTACTGTTACCTTATGCCTCTGCAAGTAAAAGCAAAGACAGCTCCAGCATGGATGAGGGTCTCAGCTTCAGCTATTGGATTGTCTATGAATGCTCCAAAGCAGATTAATATTCCCAATGCCAGTGTCAGCTGACCTAGAATTGAAGCTGACAGTGCAAACATTTTTTTATTCCTTCAGACAATTATCTACTTTATAAAAATAAAACACAAGGCTGCATAGTGCTAGTCTCAGATTCACCTTTCACAGTAGTTGTAACCACAGCCTCAAAGACTCAAAGATAACGCTTGACCCTGTTATCTTAGGTCTACATTCATTCATGTATTTTACCAGCTGTTTCTCTTTCCTGTATAAAAATGAAAGCTCCACGCAAATACCAGGTGCCAAAAGAAACAGCAAGAAAATTGAGATCTAAACTCAAAAGAAAAAAAACCCAAGCCACTTGCAAACAGAACTCCTTCTAATCTCTTCACCACTTACCGCAAATTCAGGTCCTAAATCTATCAGCGATTTCATAGAGCTATCTTTCAACACAATTAACTTTACATCAACAGATCAAGTTGCAGGTTTGGCTATTAAGTTAACAGTATCCCTGTTTTGAGGGTATTTACAGGCTTTTAGTTGTAGGAAGTACAACTTTCAGAAACAGCAAGAATTTATCTTATTAATCCTGAACTTTCAAGGTTTTCTTGTTATTATACTCCTAAACTTGTATATTACACACCTTTCCATCTTTAGCATTAATATGACAACTAGGGAGTACTGGTAGACAGAAGCTCTTAAATCTCTTATTCACCTATAATGTTTCTTTGCTGTCACTTCGAAAGTGTAAATTAAGCTAACATCCTTACAGTAAAAATACTAATCAAACTTGCTACTTCTAATTACCAGCATAAAAATAACATTCCCCTGATATAATGACATATAGAAGCCTACAAGTGAAAGCAGGGTAAACACCACAAGGGGAACAAGCATCACTGGGTTCCATTACCCAAAACAAACATCAACATGTACAGTGTAGCTTCTAGTAGGAACCAGCATAAATAAATATTTACAATAACATTCGTATTCAGTAAAAACAGCTAAAAATGAGTCACCTAGAAGGCAATATGAGAAACACACCAGCTTCACAGTTTCTCAAGTACTGACAGCAATTTTCATGCCATGTGGTAACCTCACAGAACAAACCCCAAGCTACTCAGTGCTTTAAAAAACGCACTCTCTTAAACCCCACAGAGGAGTATCTGAACCCCAGAATAACCTGAGGTTTGGACAGGAAGGTACTAACCTTTTCCTATGCCTTGCAACAGGAAGAACTCATTCTGAAAGACATCAAGGGTTATGCCAGGAATGTATTTTAGTGTAGAGGGGAGCCCAAGTGCCTGGCAGCTCATTTATGGCTCAAGTGGCTATTTTCTGAAAGGGAGTAGAAAAGCCCCTACCCTCACACTACCTGCTACACTAACTAACATCATCTTATATCAAAAACCACCAAGGGTCTTTCAGCTTCATTTCATACATTTCAACAGTGTCTCACCTTCCTGAAGATTTCAAACATTCCTCTTAAATATATTTTCAGAGTCTGCACTATTTCAGCCACTGCAGGGTTTTACTAAGAACCTCTGTCAGACAATAAGCGTTTTAAATTACAGATCAATTTGAGTCAGTTCTCTAATCAGGACAAATAAACAGACTCCTCCCTATTGTCCCTCACATATTGAATTATAAACCAGACAACTTTCCACAAGAAACCCAAGGAGTAAAGAAAGAATTAACAAGTCGACCTGAGATGGTCCAACCCTGAACTCAGAAAAACAGTTGTCCACCTCTGAACCCAAGCCAGTCCCTCCTTTTGCTGAGGATACAAAGCCCAGGCAAGTTCCCATGCCCTGACAGAAGTTTGTAGGATACTGAATTACTGTCATATTCTTCATTTCCAGAAAGCTTAAATCATTAAAACCTGGGATTTATTTTTGTAGCCAATCCCTGAATTTTCATTCTATGTACCAATTACGATTGCAAGCAGGTACATCCAAAACATACTAATCTTCCCTATAAAGCAAAAGATTAAGGTCTTTCTACTACTTTTATTGTTGTTTAAGTACCCTAATAACTAGAAAAAGCATGTAGCTATGTAGCTTACATACTTGAATGTTCATCTAAAGACTACATTCCATCACAAGACACTGTAATTTAAAGATGCAGAATGTTCAATTGATTTTTGTCTTGGTTTGGAATAAAAACACCTGAGTTTATGCTGTCAACATGCTGTCTCCAGTAACAACAATTGCTGCTTGACTAAGATATGGAAAAAATAGAAGGTATGCAAAAAAAAAAAATCTACAGTTTGATTCCTGAAACTTAAGAGTTCTGAGCAATGCAACTGAGTAGATCAGAAGAAAAAAAAAAAACAAACAAAAACACTAAGTTTCTTCTGAAGTACAATTTTCTATCTCCATCCAACACTACAGGTGTCCAGCTAGTTCCTGCTCCCACAAGGGCAAGAAATGGAGCTGTGGAAACTACATGGTTCGCAGAAACAGAACCTGACAAATTGGGGCATCATGACAAAACATGAGCTAAGCGATTTCAAATGTGTCACAGCATGAAACTGAACTCTAGGTATACTATTGATCCATTCAGGCGTGTTCCCTGCAATTACTCTTCAGTATAGAGTAGACAATGGCAGTTTGAAATATAGCCTAGAAAATCACGCGTAAGTGTCTTTAGGTGACAGCAGAGTTAGTGCATGCAACCAATTGCTTACAAATTCTATCAGTTAAAACTGCGTTTAAGGAATGTGTTCTTAAAATTGAATAACTTTTTTATTAAAAAAAGAATTCTTTTTTTTTTCCTACCTTATATTATTTCCTGTGAGTGTGATACTCTTATGCTATGTATTTTCTACTTCTAATTGTGACTGCTGCTATTTTTATGTAACAGAGAATATCCTATTTTAAAAAAAGTCAAGAAGGTCTAAGTAATACATATGGGAGGATTGTATGTAAATCAAGTAATACTTTATTGACGTATCAGCTAATGCATGAACTAGTTCAGCAACATCATTTAGATTTTCCTTTTCTAGGAAAAAAAAATGTACCACTTCAATGATGGTGCTAGAAAAATACATTAAAGCCATTCTGAAATTATTTATTTTTAGACTTAATATTTCTATCACAAAACATTGGTTGTATTTACAATTAACATGCAGTTATGAAACAGAGATGGGATTCTTAAAAATGAAACTACGTGAGTACGAACTACTTTAGAAAAACAAAGCAAGTAGTAATTGCTGAGTAATTCCCTCACCATCCCTGTCTCAGTGGCCTGCACTGCTGAAAGAGCCTAGCAAATCTGCTGGGAAGGGTAAGGACACAGAGATAGGAAAAAAGGCATGACGGGAATAGAATTATTATAAATATGAAACTAACTCCCAACATAAACATTCTGTAATGGCCCATAAATACTGCGGCTTTGATAGTTATTTGAATTGGTCATGAAACAGTCAGTTACAGAAAAATCCCAGGATGGCCCCACCTACAGTACTAAAACAGCAATGTCATCAGTTACAGTTTCATTACCAAAAGCAGGAATTGAAGACTGAACTTAAACATTATAAAAAAAAAAAAAAAAGAAAAACAAAAAACAGGCCAGGTGATTTAGATAATTCTCAGGTGATCTGTAGTCCACTAAGCTCACAAAGAAATCATGAGGTGGCCCTGAATAACTTTTCCACTGCTAAATGTGACCAAATATACAGTTAGCTTTGCTGAACTAAGGTTATAGGAAACATGTGGTTGGCACATGAGGAACGGGCATTTAGCCTTTTCCTCACAGTATAACCCTTGACCCAACTGGCCAGAAGCTACCCACAGACCAGACTTCTCAGCAAAAAAACAGGAACGAACAAGTTGACCTGAGCAATCTTCATCCAGTCTTCAGTTCCAGGTTTATAAACCTGTTTCTATCATTATGCACGATTCTGCCTAGTAATCACCCTTGTGCAGACCTATGAAGGTAAAATGCTACAATTAGGCTGTAGTCCTACTGCTTTTCTCAATATTTACAAGGATGTTAAGTCCTAAAAAAACCCACCTAAGTACGTGCTACTACATCTTGGGTCTCCTGCTGCATAAGCTTTCTCCTCTTAAACAGAGTTCCAGAAACTAGGGGGGTGAAAAACAACCCACATAAGCACTGAATCAAGTGCATAACACTGGGAACCTGCAAAGCATACCAGAAGCGAAGAGAGTGCTCTTGTGCACTCAACTCACCCAGACTTGCTCAGAGTAAACACTACATTGCTCTTCCACCCCAAACACCCCAGTCCAGAGGCACTGAGTTCATTTTGTCAAGGAGAAGCACAAACAGAAGTCCAAGCCTGAAGATCCCTCACGGGAGGGCAAGTATGTTATCAGCCTGTCACTTCCCCTTCTGCACTGCCATTTTCACTACCCAAATACACATTTATAGTTAAGGCAAACAGGATTCCCAGTTTCCTCTTTTAAGCTAGGTGCTCTTCCCATTCTATCCCTTGAGACACCACAAGCTGTGTAACCACATATATCCCAAGCATTACAAAGTTTAAAAAGATGAAGAGATATTAACTGCAAAAGTACAGGAGTTACCTCAAACCTAACCAAGACTACAAGGGCCACATCGGTACTTCTAGCTACGTTCTTCCCTCCAATTTCTTCTATGTTCATAGGTGAAAAACTGCACGACCATGATCAAGCCCTACACCTAAAAGCAGTACACACCAGAGTGTTGAAATGCGTTCAAGTGATACAGTGGCCCTTTGACACTGGCGTTACCAGTTACTCATTTCTAGACTGCCGAGCTGACAGGCATGCTTGGGCAGCCTCTCCGGAGCGGTGGGGGAGCCCATGAACAGAGGGCTGCCTGTGTTTCTCCACGGAAACGCCAGATAAGGGACAAACTCCTGGAATGACGATGAGAGCGATTTTCACGGGAAACTTTCACCCCGCTTCCCCAAGGCCTCACGTACCACCCGGGTTGCCCGTAACAAAACGCAACACCCGGGGCCGGGCCTGGCCGCCACCACCCGCCCGCGGCGTGCCCGGGCTCCCACGGCGGGAGCCTCCGCCCCGGGCCGGGCCCAAGCGCGCACAACCCGCCCGGGCCAGGCCCGGAAGGGCCCTCAGGGCAGTGGGTGGGAAGTGGCGCGCCGGGAGCGCCCCAGCACCGTCCCCCGCTCCGCTGTGGGGACCCCCTCGGGCACAGGGAAGCGGGGTTGGGCGGCTCGCAGCGGTGCGGGAGCGGCCGTGGGGCCCGCCCGCCCCGGGCGGCCCCTCCAGGCCGCGGCCACCGCCTCCCGCGGCGGGCCAGGCCGCGGCGGGCGCGCTCAGTGACGGGGCAGCACCCCCACAGCCGCCATGGAGGGGGAGTGTGTGGGGGGTGTGTGTGTGGGGGGGGGGGCGGTGGAAATAAAGGGACGACAGAACACGGGAAAACCTCGCAGGAGCCATTTCCGGGGTTACAACGACAGGGCGACTCCCCCCGCGCGTGCCACTCCGCCGGGGCGGCGGAACGTGGGGGGAAGGAAGGAAGGAAGGAAAGAAGGAGGGCGGGCGGCCCCGCCTGACAGCCCGCAGGGAAGGGCCGGAATCGGAACCCGGGCGGCGGCTTCACCTACCCGCCGGCGAAGAGATGCACCAGGGTGTCTCTCTGGCTCATTCTCGCCGCCTGACGCCCGGGCGGGAGGGAGCGGTGCCGGGCGCCGCCGCCCCGCGCTCAGCCGGGCCGCTGCTGCCGGCGCTCCGCATAAATACGCACCGCGGCCGTGCGGCTTCCTGCGGCGGGAGGGGCGGTGGCGAGAAAGCTCCGCCCCCCCCGCCGCCGCTGCAGTCAGCGCGGAGCCTCTCTCATGAATATACAACGAGCCCCCTCGGGGTTAAATAGAGGCTGCTATTGGTTGGGGTGGTGCGACGTCATCGCCACGCTCCGCCTCCTAGGGTAGGCGGGGAGGCCTGTACCAGCCGTTTTACGGGGTGGGACGCGGCGCTGTGTTAAAGGCTCCCTGTGGGCTCCCCCACCCGTCCCGGTCCCCGCGAGCTCCCATCCCCGCGGGCCCCCCCCCCCATCCCCGCGGGCTGCCGGCCCTCCGTGCCGCTTTTAAGAGTCTCTTTTCCCTCTCTCCTTGCGGGCTTGACGCGCAGGTCGCTGAGGGCTGTGGCTGCCCTTCTGAGGCGCGTGCTGGCCCTGAGGGAAGGTCACCCGCAGCAGCCACAGAAAACATGGGGAAGAGCGACATGAGAAATGGGCCCTGTGCTCTCAGCATCCCCGAGCAGGGGTGTTGGCAGGGCATGTGGTGGCCTTGGTTTTGCATTATAGGAGATATCCTCTGCTCCTGAGGCAACGCACCACCCCAAAGGTGCCCCTACGCTGGTTCTTTAGGAGCATTTCTGAAGTGATTATCGCGGCTCATGGGATGACTTTTGTCATGGTTTTCTTCAAAAATATATGGGTAAGGAACTATAAATAATGCTACACAGGAGAACTCATAAAGTTATGTGTAAAATTGTTGTCAAAGTCCACATTTTGAAAATCCAAGCACCTCAAAGCAAGTAAATAACTAACTAAACTCTTCATGAATGTCCTCATCATAGTTATAAAATTCTTCCAAAACATGAGGAGCTATTTAATAATAGCACAGCAAATTTTAATCTCAGTATGACTAAAACAAGCATATATTCTGAAGTAGCCATTTCTTAAAAATATCCTCCGCTGAGAACGTGAGCTGATGAGGAAGACACAAGCTGGAAATGTGAAATTTTGCAAGAGTGGTGGGAGTTGAGGAGGAGTTTAGGTGGGAGAAGGATTGGGGGAAAAAGTAGTTACATTGAACTGAGACAAGTGAAAGTAGGGCAAGGATTTTGCAGTTGGTATTCTGCATTGCTGTTCCCCGCAGCACATAGTTGAAACCAGTGAACAAATGAGCGAGCAGTGTTCCAAAAGAGAAAGGCAGGCAAGACTTTCAGAAGCCTGTAGTATATATACATGAGACATGTTAACATTCAGAAGGTGAGAAAGAATCGTGCAGCTTGGCACAAGATGTCACACAGGAAAAAGTAAATATATTCAGGTTAATTAAAATAGACAAATTATTTTGGGAGTAGTGGAAAACTCTACCAGTGATTTTATTAAATGCTGCATGAAAGATGAAGGATCATATGCCAGATACTTAGTTTGAAGTCATGAGTCCAAATTTTTTCAAATTCCCTCAGTAGCTTACGAGAGAACAGAAGATGGGTTTTCTGCAGGCCATGTGATGCCATCCAGTGAGCACATGTCCCAGTAAACTCAAAAGAAGATTAAATACCAGACAAAGACTCTGCTTTATTCTGTCTCTGTATAGGTGAACTCCTAATCTGGGATCTATTAACTGGCATTTATGGGTTGCAGTGGGACAAATGAAAAACTGTAATGTGATGATTTTTATGAGCATTTATTGAATAGTAAGAATGAGTAGAACTATTGAAACATTTTATTTACATTGTTAAATGCTTTGTAATTTAAAATAAAAAAAAATCTTTTTATACAAAGTCTAGATGTTCCGTTCAAACATTTTAAAGGCCTGATCTGAAATATTTTCAATTTTTAATAGGAGTCTGATTCACTCTGGTTCAAAATGATTTTACAGCATTTCTTGAGAGCTGTCTCTAATGCTACTTTTTCTTCTATTCTTCTTACTAGGCTGGACTTTCTGGCTGGACTCCTTACCCTGTAATGTCTGATGGATATGGATTCTTACAGTGCATTTCCCCTTTCATCCATCAGTGAGAGGTAAGCGTGAGAGAAAATGTCACGTGGGATCACACTTGACAGCCCAGAACATAAAAGTATCCAAATTTTATGAGGTCCCATTTTCAAAAGATCTTATCCAAGTCTTTGTAAGATTATTTTTTTTCCAAAGTTTTATTGCAAAACCTGAGTAACTCTTCTACTGAATACTCTGACATTTTTACCTGTTGATTCTTTAGAAATTAAAATTTAAAAAAATGTTTTGTTGGGTTTTGAACTTACTTTTCCTGTCTGCTCAGTGTAACTAAGGTGTGTAACAGGACTCAACAAGGTTGCAGTAAGGAGAAAAATGTGTGACAAAAAACTAAGCCCTTGTTTCTGTGTTTTCTAGCTCTGAATTTCTGCTGCTGTTTTTCAATTAGGTTTCTAAAAATTGCATTTGTCTTTCTATTCAGAACTATTGTGTTGGATTTTTGTTCTTATTATGGCTATTATGACCCTCTATTTTTCTAATATTTATATGACCACATTTCACAAATGTAAAGTGTACAGGCAATGAGATCATAACTCCACATGTGGAACACAGATTTAGTGTAGCCATGGCTTTGTTTACACTTTAGTGTTCTTTAAAGAAGTATTTGCTATCTTTTGTCAGTGCCAAGGTTAACCCTCATAAAACAATAGAAAACAATTGCCATGTGAAAGCATATTTGTCCTAAGGAACCTATTTTAAAATATTTAACATTCTTAGATGCTCTGCCTATTTAAGTGATACATTACTCCATTTTCTGACCAAGCTCACAGAAATATATTTTCTCCCTTCAAGAAATGTGAAAACAAGGTTTACTCAGTTCAGAATTTTGATTCTGAACCATTTTAATCCACTTCTTTCTATGAAATTCTCCTGATGTGGGAAAAGATTATTTATTGATATTATGCTTTAATGGATGTATATATGACATGCTGATGTGGAGAGAGGGAAACTTGTATCCCCAGGGGATTCAAAAGTAGGTAGGATCCTTCAGTCTCTGACAAATTCCTCAAGTTGGTGTGAATGAAAAAAAAAAAAAAAGGCAAAACCAGCTTTCATGTTGGTGAATGGAGAACTAAAGTTGAGGAACAGAAGACAGGGACATAGAGCTCAACTAGGACCCTGGCTCAGGGAGTACCATGTGAATAAAGCATGCTGTGTATGGGCTGGGGTGCTACCACGGGCCAGAGCAGAGGCCAGCCATACTTTCAAGGTCTCACAAAGCACAATGTATGTTATCAACTTGCTGACCTTGAGGTGCTGAGTAGTGAGATGGAAGAAACCAACTTCCCGTTAGGGAATCCTCGCATTTGAACTTCTGTAATTTTCCCTTCTCATGTATGTCGTTACAGAAGAAGGCTGTGACTGAGATTTCCACTGCTTTCAGCAGTAATATTAGGAATATTATTTCGGATGTATTCGTTATTCCTCTGAATTCAACATTTTCATTTCAGTCAGTCATGTATGGCATTTCTGGGCCCAGAGTTGCTACTCTTCCTTTCACTATAACATATGTAGCACAGAGCAGGCATGTCCAGAAGGTATTCCGCAGCACCTTTCTTACCTACTTGCCTTCTCAAATTACTCTTTAAATCAGCTGGGCAAAGCTGATTGTAGGATCTTGTAGGATGAGAGTATGTATCTGTGAGAACTAAGGTGGACTTGAAGGTTTATTATACATTCAAATCTATTTTCACTGCCCTGTTGGTGAAAATAACAGAGAACTTGTCATCTTGCACAACCTTTGTGAAAGTTAAGAACAGATTTTTCTATCCAGACAGTTTCCAGTGGTCCCTTGAGCAGACGGGGTTCCTTCATGTTTAGCAGCTACCTTTCTGCTTTAGTGTGAACTCATTTACAGTGAATAGTAGTCAGCTGTGAAGTGAAGAATTGCAAACCACAGGGTAAGGATTGCAAGCTAGATTAATTACAAGATGAAAGACAAAATTGTGTTCAAGAGTTTTCTGCTGAGGTTTTTTTTTGAGCAGTAGGCATGTTTTCATCAACTTCTACAAAGGATTATCAGTTTTATATCAGAACTTAAATACTGAGTAGTTCCTTTGTGGAGGAAGGGTTCACCCTAAGCTAAGTGTAAACTTGGAGGCTTAGAGTGCAAGACTCCTAGTTCTAAGAGAAGAGGGAGATGCAGGAGACAGTTTAGCAAGTAAGGTATCAGAGACTGTAAATGGTTCTGTGTGGTAAAATGCAAAACATCAGAAGTTATCTAAGAGGCTAATGAGGAAACTGGTGATATGGGCTAATGAGGAAACAAGAGTGGGAATGGCTAAAGGTAGCTGCTACTGGAGGGTTAGCTGCACCTTAGATGAGACTTTGCTACAAGTACACTAAGTGAGATAAAGCCCAGGGGCTTGGCAGCAGCAAAGTGTGAGTGGGGTGTTACTCCAAGGGGGAGAACAGTGAGCTGCTCTCACGAAATGAGACTTTAGATTACAACTTTTGTGCTTTGGAAAAGGAGTAGTGGGCAACTAAGGCTTCCTGTTTTCATATCCTTTACTGTGTTCTATGATGAAGCGTGTTTTTAAAAGTCATTTGATTCAACATTTGTGAATGAAGTACAGCTCATTAAACAGCCAGCATTAATTTCCCTATATGTCTGGCTGAGAAATGAGTCTTGACCTAGTGTTTATTAATGACACTAAGAAATTGAACTGCTTCATTACTGCTAATGAAGATCTGGCAAAAGTGTTAAATTTAGATGTAAAGTAAGCCTCTGGGAAGAAACTGGATGGGTTTCTTTATCATGTGGTATATAAGATCCAGAGTTTGCTTTTTTTCTTTTAAATACATTTTTCCTCATGTTTTATACAGTTTGCTTACATAAACTGTTGAAAATGGGGGGGAGATGATGGTTGTGCTTTCACATACAGTGTTCTTTTTCTCTCTACTAATGTGTTTAGAGTTTTCAATGAAGGGAAAAGAACTAGACATATAAAATCCAACATAAATAAATAAATAAACCCATTGCCCAAAAATAATTATTTAAAAACCCCTACAAATAACTCGTTTTCTGATTTGTGCAACTCAGACCGGAGTGATAGATACCATCAGCATAAATGTCAAGATTAGTTGCTTTGCTGTCAGGAGTTGGGCATATTTTAAGTTGTGAATTTGGAATTATTTCAAGACATTAGAAGGAGTGGTTTTTAGCTCATGGAGTGTACTGATTCCGAAAGTGAATAAAATGAGTGTTTGTATTTCTCTTTTGAAATGGTAGATGTGAATTTGTGTAATGGTGTAAAGTGCTATAGTTGGAGGACATCTAATCCATCCTAGCAAAAGCTGACCACTGTGATTTCATTAATAATATTCTATCAATCTGTGTATTAATCTATTTTTAACTCTATTTTGCAAATAATGAAGCAGAATGAGACAAGTCAGATGTTTAACTAAAACCATTGGACAGATCACCAGTGGATTTAGAAATAACCTTTTGAGCAAGAAGGCCAGCAGGGAGACTGTGGTGAACAACTTGCTCTATCCTTTGTCTAGACCTTCTTTTTCTTGTGACTGGAGCAGCCTTTGTGCCTTCAAGACACATACATTTGTATGTCTATTGCTCTGTGGCTTGTTTATCTGAAGTTTGTAGCTTACAGAATCTCTTTGGAAATATCCAGAAGATAAAGCAGAAGAAAACAGAGAAAAAGGATAACAAGTAGGGAAAGAAGAAGAGAGGAGCAGCTGATCTTTTAAAAAAGGGGTGGGGATAGCGTGAAAATGAGGACTGCGAGAGTAGTATATGTAAGACTGAGAAAAAACAAAAGGCAGGATGATTTGCAAACAAAGAGTGAAGACAGGATAGGTCATATCAATACCTGGAGGTACTTGTTAGGGAGGGTATAAGCCCCATGTGTTGAAAATTGGATTTTAGAGTTGGGACTATACAGATACTTACTGGAGAGACAAAGAAGTAGTTAATTCTATTATACTTGGCCCTTGTGAGAGCTGTGGGGAACACTTTGCATGACTTAAGCTGTCAGTTTTCAAGACAGGTGTATTCAGGCTGAATCAGGTGTGTGTACAGAAGAGCCATTCAGGTTATCTGGAAAATGGATGGCTTATCATATCAGAGAACACTTAAAAGAGTTGGTTTGTTTAGACTGGGTAAATAAAGGCTAAGACAAGATATGATTGCTGCCTATAAATACGTCAAAGGTATAAACTACAGGGACCAGAAAAGTAAAATACTACATAAGTAGAAGACAATATTAGCAAGGTTACCAGAGGTCATGAATAAATTCAGACTGAGAAAAACAAGTGAGAGTCTGTGGTGTGGTTTTCTACAGCACCTGGAGTCTAAAATGGAAGATTTAAAGTATTGTATTCACCCTGTGCTCAGATGAGTCTCAAACTGGGAGAAGATGGATAGGGTTGCCTGTTAAGGCATCCCTCTTTTGAAAGATGTGAATCCATCATGCAATTCTGTTTCAGCCCATCTCTAAAGCATGGACTTCTGTCCTTAGCTTAATCCGAGAGTGGTGAGTAAACAATGTCCCGTAGATTGGAAATGAGCCTCCTGATGTGAAAATTTACAAAGATTTTAGAAATTTACTCACTCCTAAATAGAATGAAGCAGAACCTCTGCAGTTTTTAATCGAAAGGTAGGAGGAAGAGTAACTCATTTAGAAAAGGTGAATGTGTGACTGCACAGGTTTTGCACAGCTAGATTAAACAGAACCAGGTAGCTTAGTATTAATGTAGTCAGTAACTGCACCTCACTGTTGTGTTTATTGGAAGAGTCTTGGTGTGAGCGGAGAGGAGGATCACAGCAGCACAGGTTGGTCTCTGTGGTGTGATGGCCTTTAGCGTTTAATGTAAGCAGCCTGATTTGAACAACTGAGCAAATCCAACAACCTTAGATGTGCGGAAAGGCTATACAAGTGTTTTCAGGCCACTAGCAGTTGTCTAGGGAGTCAGCCACCTTGCTGCTCTCACTTGATAGATGTGGCTTAATAATTAATTTCCATCTGGAGGAGATGTTACTTCTCTAGCTTGTCTAAGCCTGGACAAGGAATTTGCTGACTCAGGTGTACATTAGGGAGCTAAGCTTCATTATTGCTAATGAACCAATTAGAGAACTATTGTAAGGAGGCTCTGCTTTTTTCAAGAGATAATGCATTTGAAGTTTTGGTACGTAGCTGTGCAGTATAGTTTGTGTTTTCTGGGTTGTACCCTGGATGTTATGCATATGACATGAAGCTCAGAGCCTCAATTTTGAAGTGTAGCAAGCATAACTAAAATGAAAACTGTTAGTTTAGCTGATTCTACAAATGGAGGATGTGTTGAGCATTGTTAATAGGTTGTTTATCCTAATGAGGCAAATATTGTTTCAAATTTTATTTTCAATATGTGAAGTCTTCATTATTTTCAGTAGGCTATGCAAATGGCTTGTCATGTTCTAGATTATTCTGACAGTCTGTTCATTTACTTCCAGAAATGGGAGGGGAGCAAAGTTTGTTTGTTTGTTTGTTTTTAAAAATGTTGATAGGTTGTTAGATTGTAGTTGCTTTTCTGTCCCTGAACAACCCGTGGGAGTGATTCCTTTACCTAGAAGAGGCACTTACAAGAAATGGAGAGAACCTACGTACAATGTAAGCAATGCCAGTTTAAAAGATGTTTAACAGTGCAAAAAAAAAGAATCTTAAAACTCGATCTATTTTATTGAAAGCTTTATGGAATACTGATTTAATTGACCTGTGAGAACATCTTAATAAGATTATGATGATCAATTAATGGTAACTCTGTGACAGGGCATCAGGTCAAACAGCTGAAATATTCACTTGTTCTGGAGATTATATAGCACACACAAGATCATGTAAGTTCTGAGGATACATCACAGCTACAAAGCCCAGATACAAAGCCCCAATAACTCTTCCTTTCACAGAGCAGTGATTTCCTCTCCTGTGGAGCACAGACTAATTTTTTTTTAACCTGCTCTCTAATCAAACACAATCCAATCAAATGTGTTATCTTCTCCTAGTTCTTTGAAAATACTCTGGAAAATCTTTTGCACATTTTTTGTAAGCTTAGACACAATGAACCTCAAGTAGTTGCATTCATATTATGCGGTATGTCCCTTAGCCTTGGTGAAATTTCAGCTTGGAAGAATTTGGTCTTATCAGCCTTGTGGAAACATCAGTGGTTTTTGTGATATGATACCAGTGAGATCTGATGGAGATAGTATTGACAAATTAATCTTTCAAATCTTGACTGGATTTGGAGTTAGGTTGTTGGTAATTGTGGTGGGAAGAACTATATTTAATTTTATCTATGACATAAAGTGATGAGAAAACATCATTGATTATCTTGATTTCGTGATAAAACTTATGTATAACAAGATGTATTTCTCCCCATAAATTAAATAGAAATTCTGTATAACACAGCACGACTGGTGACCTGCATTTCAAACCCCTTGTTTTTAACCACACTATGAAATTTTCTATCTCTCTTTTTAAAAAGAATCTTTTCAATTTCCATCTCTCAAAAGACAAGAATTTCTGGCTAATAGTATACTCTTCTTCTAGTTGTATTTGAATCTTATCTAATCTTAGTTTTCCATTTGAGCAAAGCAGCAGTCTATTATGTGTTCACAAAGCCAAGTCTGTGAATCATTATGTAATACACATGTGTTTCGAGTATCTCCAAACAGAATTCAAAAGTTCCTAAATTCAGCTGTGTAGTACATTACTGACTTTGTTTCTTCTTGCCCTTCAAGTTTGAGTACAGATCAGAAGAAGTTTTATTCCTTGTCTGTTACTGTGTTTTATCCAGACTAGAGCACAAGGTTGAAGTTCTGAGAGATTTTGCCACGTTTTTACATGAAGTGGAGTCTGATGGGAAGTTTGCTGTGTAACTTGAGCCTTATGTCTTCCTTCCATTAGAGTAGATGTTTTAAAATATTTTTTTTATAAGTTACTAACAGTTACTATAAAGCTCTAGCAACTAACCACCACCTGTCATGACAAAGAAAGGAAGAGGCAGCCCCACGGTAATATTGGCACAGGCTTAATGAAGAGAGTGGGTGAGAGGACCCTCCTTTAGAGGTGGGAAAAAAATGTCAGAAAGAAAAGGCTGAAGTGTGGATAAGCCAGTACAAGTTGGAGTTTCCAGTAGCAGGTCCTAGGAAAGATTGCATGGATCCAGCTATAGAGTATACCCACCACCTACCCATAGGTCCAAAAGACTTATCTAAGCTTAGACTTGGGCCTTCAACCCTGGCCTGAGCTATATCACAGATGTTGTACCTGTTCCCAGTCACATTCATGAATTATTGTTTGTATTTCCCAGTTTAACCTTGGACCTGACTTGTTACCTTGCTTTTGCCTGACGATCACTGGACCACTGACAGGACCTGTTGTCATCACCCACCTTGGGTGCTGTGGGACTGTGCCCTGTGGGTGAGCTTGCTGCCCAGCCAGTGTTGTGACCATCCTCAGCTCCCCCTAGCCTTCCCTTAGGAAGCAGCCCAGCTCTTACTGCTCCATCCTGTTGTCCTTCACAGTCTTTTACGTTTTTTTAAGGTGCGAATAATAATACTGAAATAATGAAAGTCATCATTCTAGATGTTAGGATCATCCTCAGAACTGATTATGGTCTATTCTGATGTGTAGAGAATGGAGGGGGGAAGCATACAACTTTGTTCGAGTAACTGTCAGGTTTATATGTAGACCCTGATTCTTTTGGATCTTGGAGATATTAACAGTGGATTCTCATTTTGACTTTGTTTTGAGATAAATGTTAATAAAATGACAGGATGTATTTTAGCAGTGTGTAAAGGTCTCTTTTGAATGGCTTTATGTTCTAGTTATTTTTTTTTTAAGGAACAAGCACTGAATGACAGTACCTAAGTAGTTGGCTTTCTTCTTACAAAACTGTGTTCATAGTGTTTAGGGGAAAAGTTATTGTCTGTTCTGCAACCATTATTTCCAGAACAGTAAGCTAATGGTGAGTTTGATCTAAGATTATGATATCTGCTGCTTCCCTAAGGTAAACATACACTTAATTTAGGAATGTGTTATTCTCAGAGCTTGGCAAGTAACAAGGATTTATCCCTGTAAGAACACTAATTGCCTGTTGTTTAAAAAAAGCCAACAAAACAAACCCTCTAGGTTATAATCCAGCTCCTCTATGATTATCAGACTGAGACCCTATAGAAGAGCTATTGATGTAACCCTCATAAAGAGCATGTCCAAACAACCTTTGAAATACGTGTGAAAAGCAGAACAAAATATATTAGTAAGCATTAGATGAAAAAAGGTATGTATCATTTATAGAAAACAGTCATTCCATATTATGCAAGACAGTTACTGAAACTAATTACAGTGATATATTTAAATTGTTTGGGGGTGTGGAGGGTGGGAATCCTGACATCTGAACATATGTTAAATGTTAAAATGAGACTTTCAATTTCATCTAACTTATATTTAGTGTGAACAGATGGGATTTTTGTTTTCAAATTCTGTGAGTTGCCTTTAAGAATTCCATCCTAGAGTGAGTCCAAGACACTTTTTTTTTTTTTTCTTCTTCCTGGGAGTCACATATTAGAAAGGCCTGGAGATTCAAGGATATGCTGATACTTTTCCTGTAAGAATTTCATAGAACAGCAAATAAATTGTGCTATGCATGTGTAACTTTATTCTATAAACATAATGAAAAACTATAGAAAATAAATAAAGAAAACTGTTGGATTGCCAGTAAAGGAAGATAATAGATGTGACTTATTCTGTTTCTTTTAGAAGGCAGCATATAGAAGAAATAACAAAGGGTTGCTGATACATCATCACCAATATTAACATATACTTATTGAAAACTGTTCTTTTCTGCACTTTTTTACTTCTCTTGCTTGTACTTATTGGTGAGATTTTCTAAAAGGAGGAAATGTGTTTGCAAAATCAGATGACAAATATATCCTGAAACCTTTATATACAGAGACTTTTCCAGCATTGCCAGCTGCTGGTGTCATTTCAGGAACATACTCAGTTTTGCTTGTGATTTCAGAAGAGATTGTCATGGAAATCAGTTTTCAATCTCAGCCTAGTTCTGGAAAGAAATAGATAGAAGAATTACTTAGAAATATAGATCAAATTTTTTCCTCATTTTTATCACTGCTTAGAAGAAACAAAAATGTTGCTTAAGCAATAATTGCTCATGTCTTTAAACAACATTGGTGTATAATGCTGCAAAGACCATGTACCATGATGTCAACAATATGAAGTTAGACAGCAGTCTGTAAAAAAAGCTGTTAGGTGATCAGAAGACAGGCTTATGTTTCACCGATTCAGATAAGCATATCCGCTGTTTTGACTACAGTTTCTGAGAACTTCAATAGTTGGCATTTGGCTTGCAATCTCAATAGAGACTTGACTTCACTGACTTCAATGATCTTTGGGCAGGTATTAAACACCACAGATTTTGGCTATGCCAAATGACTTCTCACACTGCATTGGAGGTGATGCGCGTGTATGAAGGAAATCCTTCAGTTTGAATAAAATTGAGCAATCCTCAAATGACGTGACCCTTCCAGTTCCTCAGACTCTATATGAAACCTAATTCACACTGCATGTAATCAGTTACAGTTCAGTGTTGGCTAATCTTCAACAAAAATCAATAAATCAGCCTGGACAGGGAGAGATTAGGCAAGTCAGAAACATGTACTGTGATGTTTGCTTTTGTAGTCTTTTTGAGAGTTCAAATAATGGAGACATCAATTAAAAGCAGGATAAACATCAGGCTTCTTCCAGTGCAATAACCTCTTCCTTTCTTAAAAAGGAGTGTGAATTTAGCTTTAGAGCAAGCTGCCAAATCATTAGTTATGTTTATATCCAATATACCACAGTCATGGCCAGTGAAAACTTCGTTGTTCAAACTTGTTTTATAGAAAGCAGAGTATAGATTTTGAGTGAAAATAATCAATGTTTAAACCTGCTTTACAGAAAGCAGTGTTTTTTCAACCTCATTCACTTTCCAGTGTTTGTTCCAATGATATCAGCATGACTTCAACGTTCAGAATGAAATTGGTTGTGTGAAGGAAATACTTCAATTTGGAAAAAACTGAGCAAATCTCAAACCACGTGCCACTTCTTCAGGCTCTAAATGGAACCTAAGCCTGCTGTCTCCTAAGTGTCTTTATCAACAATGATAATTTCTTCTGTGGGGTGAAAAGACAATATTTATCCACTGACCTTTACTATTCAGGCTGTTTCATGTAAATATCCTTTTTTCCTCTACTGCCTTGTAATCCAATAGACTCGGTAAATACCATGCTTTCATCTTCCTCAGATGTGGTTTTGTTGTGTGTATCTTTTTTTCAGGGCAAGGTGGATATTTGATTCAGACTTTTTTTATAGGCCTCAAACAATGATGCCTCCAGTAATCAGAGGTGCCATCACTGTTGCTGTTGTTTAACAGGTAAAATACATGCTGAATCAGAACGTCCACTGAGAAGTGGTTTGGCAGTGAGTTTGTCCTCAGATCTAGAAAGTAGGTTGGCTGTTCTAATTCTAAGGGCCTGTAGTCTTGGGCTTGCCGAGAACAGAGAAGTACATGAGGGGCTTTATGGGGTTGTGTTCTGCTCTACAACAGATGCGGTCACTTGGCTGTAGCTCAGAAAATTGACAGAAATCTCAGAAAAGTGAGCCAAAATGCAACACTCTGTGGTAGTTAATGGTGATTCTTACATTGTTTTTGATACTGCACAATTATTATGCAGGAAGGCATGGCCAGCTGTGAAACAGATGGAGCCACATATGTCTCTACACCCAAGAGGGAGGTTTGTGTACAGAGCTACAGTCAGGAATAAGGCAGAGTGAATGATACCAAAGGTTGTTCATACAGAGATGTCTGGATTTGTAGATAAATTCACTTGGATTATATGGGTGATTGGTTGTTTTGTGTTAACTTTCTGACTATAAAAGATATTTTTTTCTTGCACTGAAGTCTATAAAGTAGTAAATAATGAAGAAGTACTTGGAGTTTTTTCCAGTCAGCAGTCTGAATTCAAGAATATTGTATGACTTGTTCATGTGGTCTCTTTCCCAAACTGGGGTTGCTGTGCCACCTTCCTCCTTCTCCCCAAAACCAATGGCACCTTGCCACCACCACCACCACCTAGAAAAGTCTATTGTGAAAAGAGATGCCACACTCTTTTCCTCTCTCATTTGCTGCAGCACTGAAAATCTCTGCAAAATTAGATTAGAGATGCTGCTGTGCAGAGTTTTCAGGATCATCTGAATGTGGGGATGAATTCATTGTTAATTTGTGGGGCCTCCTTTTCTCTCTTAGATCAGTCAGAGCACAGAAGATTCGCAGAGGTAGGAAAACAGAGAACAGTCACCAGCCAGGCTCCTGCTTGCTTGCTGTAGCCTCAGGTAGAGGGAAGAAATTTTATTCAGCTGTGCTCTGATTCCAGTCAGCAGTGCCCTTGGGTGCTGGTCAGGGCTGTAAGCAGGGAGATGAGAGAGTGCCAGTATTCCCCAGGGCAGCTAGCGTACATGCCGTCTCATTGCCAATGTGTGTAAAAGGATTGCTGTCTTCAGTGAGAGTTAAAGTAGACTAAATGTTCAGATTCTTATTCTCTAACTTCCTCATTTAATCTTTTGCCTTTTTGGAGACAGTGGGACTAAAAATATTTGTCCATGTTTCAGCCTTATTAAAAGTCTCTTAAGCCGACATAAAATTAGAACAGTGCTGTGGAGAACTGAGCTCCCAGAGTGCATACAGCTAGGGACTGTTGAGGGCTGAGTGAATGCACTAAAGATAATTTGCAGATAAATATCTGGATCTTCCTAACAAAACTCCCGCCCCTGTTACAGTCAGTCTAAGGTACCGGACTACTATTTCTTTCTTTAGTAAGTAAGAAAAATCACTGCTGGGATTAAAGCAAGCACAGAGAATTTCAGATGGGGGAGAAGACAGTGAAGTTTACAAAGCCAAATGTTGTCAGTAGTCATAATTGTGAATCTTCCATTCCTAGGCTATTCAGTCATTTCCAAAGTGACTTTTAAAAGTAATATAACATTTGAGGACAGATGTTTTATATCTTTTCTAATTCATCCTAGAACAAGTCACATGCATTATGATCTATAGTTTATTTTTATTTCTCTATTATGTATTACATGCATTTCCTTGAAGAGATGTTAGTCTTTAGAAATACGAAACATATCTTCAATTTAAGCTGAAATAGAGGAGCTGCGGATAACTGGCACTGCTAAAAAGCAGGCCATAATATCTTGGCTAAGACTACTCTGCAAGGGGTAGATATTAATGCTATCAACAAAAGTAATTCTTGAAAGTAGGGATCCTGCAGGCTGAGGGTTTCTGCTTGTATTGTAGAACATCTTTGGAAAACTTACTGGCCAGATAAGAGGTCAAAAATTATTTAAGGTGTGCTGTAAATATTAATATACCTAGCTTATTAGTGAGCTGCTGTTGAAAGTGGAGGGACAACTCAGGAAGACCAACTAGGTACTGGTGTCCCAGTTTAGCTGTGTAATTCCTTCCAGCCACAACCCTACTAGAAAAAACAACCAATGAACAAATACGAGAATACAGATTCTTCTATGCAACACACTGGGTGCGTTAGATGATTTGGGAAGTCTAGGGGTCTTTCCTTCTTTTCCAGTGTTGTCCTAGAGAAAAAGCCAGCCAGATTGTGTTTTTTTCACTGAATCGTGTAACATGATTTATTACATACTTCTGAGAATAAGATAACAGATACAATGCTGCAGTACCCCTGTGGTAGTTTCACTCACTTGATTGCTAATCTGGATGTGTCAAGCACTGTTTAAATTACCTAATATTAGATAGATACTCTACTACAGGTTCTCTAGATACGTGAAGTTCTGCCTACGCTTCAGGAAGAGCTGGGCAGAAAGGTACTTACCCGAAAGATACAATTTCCTTTACTCCAGCCTGTAACAGAAAAATAGGGGGCTAAACACCTGATATTTTGGCACCTATCTCTATTCTTGCTTTCTACACTTTTGGCTGCCTTTTCGTTACTGCTGTGGTCCTGTGGTAACAGTAGGAGCTAGAAGAGCTGTCACATTTGTTCCCAATTGGCCTTCCCGGTAGCCGAGGTGAGTAGCTGCTGCACCAGCAGCAAGTCCCCCTGCTTGGAGCCTGCCCAGAAGGATGGGAAAGGCAGAGCAACTAGAGCTACTAGATGCAGAGTAAGAAAAGTACCGAGCAATATATTTCATCCTAAATGTATTGCAATAGATTAGCCACAATGTCATGGGCGTTTTTAATTGTGCTTAAGGATGTAGTTGAATTCAAGCAAGTTGGAGATTTGCAGTCAGCAGTTATGGCATCTGCGGTACTCTTGGAATGCTTCAACAGAAACATGTTTGACAGAACTATACTCTGAAGGCCAAGTAAGGGGCAGCGGGAGAAACTATATCTTTACTCTGGATATTACTCTGTCCTTTTGTGAGTGTGCAGATGCTGACAGCAGACCACACCAGTGTAGCATGCTCCTGCATAACACCTCTCCATAGACTGGCGGCTTAGTTTGTTGCCACCCCCAGCTTCTAATATATACACTATCATCCCACATAAAGTGTGAGGTAGCTCTTCATTTTTTAATCACAGATAACTAGTGCAAGGCCTAGAACAGAAACAGACCTTTGCAGCCCTCATGTTATATATGGAGGGAAAGAGGCACTGTGGATAGTTAGTAAACTCTAGTAGCTGAGGGAACACCCTTTTGATGCTTGCTAGAGCTTTCATTATACCAAATAATGTGCCTCCATCTCAACTGAGCTGAACCTTAGCTACTTTTCTGCCTGTCCTAACGTGCTGGTGAGATGCTAACCCATCTATATTCAGTTAGAGGGACCTACATGAAACTTTTGGCATTGCCACAAAAGTCTTGCTCAGCAGCTTAACCCTGTGGTCTTTAAAAGCAGGAGTGTCATCAGTCAAGTGCAATGACATTCACCACAGTCAAGTTAGTTACAGCATTAGTGTAACAGGAAACGCAGTGTAGGAAATTAAAAAGCTATAGCTGGTACAAGACAGAATACAGTGGCAGCCATAACCATTTCATATAATTTTGGTTTTTGTAACGTAAAAAAAATGAGAACATGGTACTGAGAATTAGACTTTATGCAGGGATTTAACCAGTTAACTTCCAGTTTTGCCATACAGAAGAGCAAAGAAGTTACTAAATCTTATATAGGAGGAGAGGGACAGCTTTTAGGAGGTTCTAAATTTACAGAATATTCAGGGAGAGGTGGGACAGCTAAGCTGAGGCCTGACACACTGTCTGTCCTCCTTCCTTGGCATTTACTCTCAGATAAAACCAGCTAGAATCAAGAAAGTGGTTCAGTGCTGAGTTCTTTCATGACCTGGAGGTGGAGCAGTTATAATTGACAACAGTTCCCTTTCTTGTATTTGTATTGATAAGCAAAATCCTTTTCCTTTCATTGATGTTTTCAACTTACCAAGGTATGTTGCTATCATAAATATCTTTGTCTGCTGGAGCCCTTTGGACTCTGTACCACTCCTATTCACATAATGCTCTCACATTCTTCCTGGAGGAAAAAATGCACATTCATGCTGCTAGAGAGTGGAAACGTACTGATTGTTCAGAGATTGGCAGAAGCTCTTCTTCCAGCTTCCTGACAGGAGCAGAGACAGGCTGCATTTTTGTAAGTGCTAGGCCAATAAAAGCCTTCCTGTCTCTGCACTGATGTTTCTTCTCTTCCTGCCTGTCTGTTCCACCAAACTCACAAGTATGCAAAGCAAGAAGGCTTCTTGTTCCTGTGTCTGGTCAGTGATGGAGGCAAGGTTTGGAGCAAATGGAGTCCCATTGTAATAGCATTTCTGTTAGAGCCCTGCGAGTGGAACTGCCTATGGCAAGTGCGCAGATTATGTTTAACGTCTGATACATCCATTTATATTAACATATTATAGCAGAAGATGGAACTCTTTCCTGCGGAGTACCCAAATGAATTAGCAGTGCAAACTGGATTTCTAGTGCTTGGAGCTCTGTCCACGCTCCTTGTTTTAACTCTATGCTAACCACAATCCAGACCATGGAGAAAACTGCAGTGAAACTGGGAAGTGGCTGCTATCTGCAGTTATAGTTCAATAACTTTTGCTTTTATTGTAATATTAATTTACTTAAGTTATTGCTTGTAGTGGAAGTAGATACCTGTGTATTGCACAAGCAGTATCAATGTGTGGCTATATTGGAAGACAAGAGCTCAGTGCATAGGATATTTTTCCCATTTTCCTTTTTTAAAAAAATTCCTACCAGTAAGCTTTAAGAAAGTGGTTCAAACACACCTGCTGATGCCAAACCCATAACTATGCAAATGCTTTTGAGGAGAGCTTGGTGAGTTATTTATGAAGGTTCAGAGCAAAGGCAGCCAGTTTCTACCTTTCCTTTTATCACTTGATGACCTTTTTATGAAGTTCTGTAAAACATGCATTTTGAATGAGACATACTGTGTGCACTTACATAGTCAGACACGCTCACTGATCAGCATTAAAGGTATGTCTCCAAACTTTTATCAAAATATCCAAGATTAGCTGTTCAGCTAGGTTGTAATAAACTTTTATTTTTGCAGGAATGCATCTGCATCCAGCATGCCTGAATTTGATATACATGAACCTAGCAGAACAAAGCCTTAGCGATCTGTATTTGTGCTATTAAAACTGCCATTCTGATATTTGGAAATATAAATCTAAAAACAGATGTTCTTATTATATTTTTTCTAGAATAGTAAGAAATAGTAAAATGCCAAGTCCAAGTTTGGCTAAGTTGTGTAGTACTGAATGTAAATACACTGCCATTAAATCTCTGATGGATATGAATGCCAAGGGAGACGAGGATTAGTGCTGTAGTATTAGTTATGTTGAGATGTACTTTGAAGAATTAAGAATGTGAAAAACTGGTTTTGTTATCAGGAAAATCCATAAGGCTTGGGTTCAGTTAAAAGGTTCTGCTTTCCCAAGGAATGTTTAAAATGCTATTAAACACAGGGACCCAGGCTGTGCTTCCAAGAAGATAAGACAGATGAGTTAAGATTTTTCCCCTCTCTGTCTTTTTGTTCTCCTATCTGGCTGCTGAGTGTGGCCCTGCTGTGCCTCACCAGCCATTCTGCACGGGGAGCATCTGAGCTGGACGTCAGCAGAGGGCCAGTAGGTGGGTGGCTGGAAACTGTCCCCACGCTTGCCAGTCAGTTACTTCCTCACTTTGGGGGAATAATGCACAGCAACACAGGAACAGTTGCTGCACACTCCTGTGGGACAGGTGGAGCAGTTACAGTTCAGCCCTGCATTAATTCAGAGAAAGAAGGTACAAAACCTGGTGGGTTTTTCAGCAGGACGTTGCTAAATGATTGATTTCTTCTTACAGATCTTTTCCCACCCTTTTTCCTTATCACGCACAGTCATTGACATGTCACAGAGCATTTGTTATGTACTATCTGTGCTGCAACACTTTACTAAAAGGTGTTTTTTTTTCTTTAAGTACCACCTCTGCTGAGAACCCTGAGCCTTTATAGTCTGTAGTCATTTCTAAGTGACAGAATTGCCACAACACATAAAAATCAAGAGGCTAGTTTGGCTAAAGTTTGGTAGCCTCTGGTTGTAACCTTTATAACACAAGCAAGGAGAGAGAAAATGTCAAGTAGTGGATGGACAGAAAGTCAGATGGCTTGAATTCCAAGATGCTGTGTAATTGCTTCATTCCTTTGTTCATAAGCTTTGAGTACTTTTACTTTCTTTCAGTGGTTTATTTTTTGTTGGCAAATGATTCTGGCATTGTTTGCTTTTTATATGAGATAATTTTTTTTTTTTTTTATGGAAAGCAGTGGGAGAACATAAAAATTTGAAAATAAAGGGAACTTGTTTGATGGAGGCATGTACAGTATGAGAGATTATATATAAAAGTGTTTTCCTTAGCTGAAAATCCTGAGAACAAGTAAAACTCAGAGAAAATGGAGAACTCTTCAAAGCAATGAGTGGCTAGAGGCCTTGTTTTGGTTAGCTTGTTTGACTTCAAGAACAAAAAGGAATTTATGGAGAACTATGATGCTATGGAAACACTTGTTTGAATTTTGCATTTGCTAATAACAACAGCCTGCTGATATCCTTGAGAGGAAAATCCTTGGTAGCGGTGCAAAACAAGCCTAATGCTTTCCTCTGCATTGGCAAAAGCTTTGTTGAAAATATTACTGCTGTGAATAAAAGAGGGGAGAGAAAGAGTTGTTGTATGGTCTGCCCAGGAAAATAATTAAAATGAAGGAAGAAGTGTTCTGAGTCTGATATGGATGAAGTTAAGATTAAGATTGAGCACTTGGATTTGATTGTCCTGTTGTATGGTGAGTTTCCTCAAGAGTCTGATTGCATCTTTATGTAAGCTTATATTTCATTCTGAAGTTAGATTGTACATTTCTCATCAGGAGATATATTTTTGAGCTTATATAGGAAAAACACATAAAGGTTATGGGGAGTAATCGGTTCTTCAAAAAATTGCAGAATGGAAATCCAGAAGTCCTAGTTTAGGCCAGAAGTAATATTAAAGCCACGATGTAGGCTTCCTCTCCTTTTAACACACAGCAGGATTTGGATTTGGCCTTGATGTTCTGCCTCCTATCTGACATGCAACAGCTCTGTGTCCACAACTCATGATAAGGCAATGTAGAACTTGTACTGGAAGTGTTCTCTTTTTCATCCAGTTAATAAAGTCCTTGCAGCTTCCCGTCAAAACAAGCAATTCCTCAACATGTATTGAACGTGGTAGTTGATCCTGAATGCTTAAAAATCAACCAGGGTAAAGATACCCACATAATTGCTTTGGCTGATGCTATCTATTATTTAATTGTAATTAAATAACACCCTTAACCTGTTTCACTTTCTTGTCTTCCATCTTGCTTTCAAGTTAACTATCTGCCAGTCTTTGAACTGTGCTTACCAATTCTCTTTGAACCCAGCTTCAGCTGGAAGCAGGCCCGGCCTGTGGTAGAAAGGGCCTAAAACTAATTTGTTGTAGCAGAGATGTATTTGACTAGAACCAAAGACGTGCTTTATTAAGTGTTAGGTTTTCATGCTGCCTTCCAGCAAAGCAAAGCTGAAAACTGTAGCCCTTTTAAAAACAGTAATGCAATTATGTGCTTTACAAATGCTTTAAAAACCATTTAGTGAAACACAGCCAGTTCTGTTATTAGCAGCAGTGTTGGGGAAGGCAGTATAAAAGCACAAGCTGATACGTTTCAAGGCTCCTCAACACTGGGGTGACTAAAACAACCAGAAACACCACCACGCCTTGAGATTGGTGTGTAAGGCACATATAGGGCAGATATCTACAAAAGGATTGTAACACTACCTTCTAGCTACTAAATATGCATTGGATAAGTAAAAATTGACTACTACTGTACTATTGCTACTGCTACCACCACTAAGCAAATCTTGAGGGCCTAACAACAGTGTAGATTTTGAAAAGTTGCTACTTGTTTCTGCTAATGACTAAATATATGGATAGGCAGGAGCATTTTGACAGCATATTTTATGAAATCTGATATATAATGCACATTATAATCTGGAAAAACAGTAGTTTCATCTATATTTCTTCTTTGGTCCAGCAAAAGTCCCTTTAAAAGGGCTTGAAAGCTGTGGTCTCTGGAGTCCATCTGAAGACAATACAGTCAACAGGATTGTTTCTGCTGACTTCATGGGGCTTTGATATAACAGTATATATGAAATGGAATTAGAATATTTCATAACTATTAGACACAGAATTAGCTCTACAAGAAATCTGAAAAAATTCACACCCTCTATTAGTCTAACAGATTATTGTTTATCTAAAGATGGAAACAGGCATTTTTTAAAAATAAGTTTGATTCTAATATTAGTAACAAATTATATAACACCTGTTGTGTGAGTCATAAAGCAATCTGGATCAGAGATGTCATTTTCTGAATAATGGCTGCTTAGAAAGCTGCCATTCATATGCTACTCATGTTTTTCTGCAGATTTTGGTTCAAACAATATAAACTTAATATCAGAATAAGATGTCACACAGAGGTTCAAACATCAAATAGATTTAGTAGTAGCTGGGATGAGATGAAACTTATCTTTTAGCGAGAAAAAAAAGAAAAAGGACAAAGGAATTATATGCAGCTTTATGAATGCTTTTCTGAAGCCTAGGCCTGGTTTGTATTCCCAGGGGTTGAAGTCCTTCACCTACTCTAGTCCCGACTTGCTCTCCCACTGTTTGTCATGTCTTTGCCCCAGCACAGCAGTGAGCAGGACAACAGCAGCAGGATTAGTGCATTCTAATAATGAGGTGTGTTGGCACAGATGTCTGGGGTAGATGTCTGTAATACTGTCTGCCAGGGTGCCAAATCCACACACACCCAAGCAGTTGTAGTCACTCACATTCTGTTTAATTAAACCACAGAGCTCAGTTTCTCAAATGCTTCTCAAATGGAAGAGTTAAAAATGCGCATGGCAGCACAGGAAAAAAGGACCATATCACTTCTGCTGATCAAGCTTATTTGAGTCATTAGGAAGGAAAACACAAAGGTGGTTCATAAGATAGCAATGCTTCAGACAAATACGGATTTTATGCTAGGTGTGTACAAGGCTTCTTGCTTGCCTGATTCTTTTACCTGTGCAGGTGAAATGTTGTCGCAGATATCCCCTGATTACATGGGGCATGCAGGTAGCAGCTCATCGATAATGCTGGGTGTAAATTCAGTGGCTATTCTGATCTATTCCTTTATCACCTCATCCCATTTGAAAAGTCCGTAGGATAACTCCGTGGACAGGGAAGGATTCTGCTTCCTCAGAGAGACAGAACAAATGAACAAACCTGTTTGAATGTGAAACATAGCTGAAATGGGATAGGTCTTGCATTCAGATCCCAATACAATAGTGCACAGTTGGTCATGTGAGCTCTCCAGCTAGCCGCAGTAGTTAAAAGTGCATCTAAAAGTGCTGTCCAAGGGTTGTCAACATCAAACATGAAGTATTTGCATCAGAGTTGGAAGTTCATAAACTGTTTTAAAACAGGATTGTACTGGTCATGTAAAACATAGTCACTTTACAATAAAATTTGGGATGTGGAAGAGTCCTTAGTATCTGGAAAGTGTGGACTGAGCGAAAATCACCCTGCCAGCATTTAGAAGAATGCTGACATTAATGTTTGCTGTACCTCAGCAGGAGATAGGATTGAAGCTTATGAGGCTCCATCACCAGAGAGGGCTGCATACACTGGGTAGGAGTAGGTGGAATAAAAAAATACATGTGACCACATCCTGGGCGATTTCATGGTGCAGCTTGATGCTACTTTGTGTGTTACTATATCTAAAGCAGATCATCCATCATCACAGTTAAATGGACCAAGAATACTTAAGGGCAAATGTAATTGGTAAGACTAAGTAGGCTCAACCTACTTATTCATCCTGTCATAGAGGATGAATAAATATTTGCAAGTGTATAAATGGAAATGCTTTCATCTGCTCGCAACTTAGCTTTGACCCTTCCCTTTCTGCAAAGCAGAATAGTCTAGAAGAAACATTTGAAATCGAGCATTCATATTCACAGAGCTTACGTTGACCAACTTCTGACTCAAAACATGCCTCACAGCATGAGTTTCAAAATGTCTAAAAACATAAAGCAAAACTACATAAATTGTTTGCCTTTGCTGGATTAACACCAGCATTTACAAGATGTTGTTGCAATTGTTTAACTAGAGGCATATGAAGGAAGACAGACACAACTGCTCATTGAAAACTTCCCTTGACTCAGCCTGCAATCTGCTTGACGTGTTCAGCTCTTGGAATGAATTAATAGCAAGGCAAGCAAAAAGATTAATTTTGGTTATTCAAGGATTAGCAACTTGTGCTATTTCCCTTCAGTTCTATGGTGAATAGGCAGAGAGGAATAGGTTGGTAATGTTGATGTTTGTAGGTGCTGTATATGGTGGCGGTGTTTGCTGACCAAAAAGGGAGGCAAATGTATTAATGTAGCTGGTTCTCAAAGTGTTAACAAAATAAGATCCACGCTTCACTGATCTCAAGGGCACTGCTGAATTTGCTCTGACAGCAGTTCTGCTTTCTGGTATCATCTGCTCTCACTGATACTTGGTTTTATTTACATCACAAAGGTACTTTTTGCAGAAAATGTGCTGCTGTGATGACATTACCTGGCCCCCAGATTGGGAAAGAAAGCAGCCCTTGATAGAAAGTAAGTATAGGAAGAATCATATTATTTCAGTTGCATTTTAATGAGATTTTTTTTTTTCACTCTAGTTCTCTGCTCTGTTCTGCTAGAAATCAGAAGGTATGTATAGGTTTGGGACAGGTTCTCTTTTCACTTGCTCTGATCAACAGGTGTCATTCCAGAATATATACTGTGGCATAAACAGTACAAATGGAAACAAATACCAAACTTTGGCCTTTGAAATAAACAAGGTGTGTGTGCAGCCCCGAACCTTCTTAACTTCCTTTGGGATAGTTTCCAGCGTGGGGGTTGCTGAAGTTGGGATACTCAGCTACTGTGTTACTGAAGTTGGCCTCACAGTTGCAATACCACACCAGAGCAGGCAGTGTGCATTCAGCAGCGATGCTCACTTTAGCGACTTGCTTAATTCAGGTGTGATGCCCAGTTCTTTGCATCAAAACACTTTCATCTCAGAGTAGGACCAGTGTTTATCCTCTTCCCATGAGGTAGAGAAAACCAGTACATTAGAAAAAAAAAAAAAAAAAACACAACAACAAACCAAAACAAAAAAACAAGCCAAACACAAACCAAGCAAACCCCCAAAATGGAGTTCTTTTTTCAATAGTGTCATTTCTGTTTTATAACACTACTTTAATGTAATGGAGGGCAGTTAGTGAGCCACATTTTCAGCTGCTGCAGATCTCTACTAACTTTGGTATGTTATGCCCAGTTCACAGTGGTGATTTTGGCCTACCTGTATAACACAGAGTCGTGCATATGAATTTGGGTACTGTTCAAGGGAAGCTTAAAAATAAAGTCACTGGAATTAATCAATCCAGTTAGGAGGGTGAATATTCAAAAAGGCATGATAATTTTATGACTAATGCTATAGGTCCTGCAAGCTCGGGGTAATTAGATTTCATGCTTCACTTCTTGCACCTGAGCTGTTGCCTAAGGGAGAGCAGAATTTCCTCTGGTGTTCATAAATCCAGTCCTGGCTAGACAGTCTCTGGACAATTCACTTGACAACTTTCCAGCATTTTGTTTTCCTGCTTCACTGATACAGACCCTAAAACCTTACAGATACTTTAATTTTTTGCAGCCACCACATTTGGCTCAAGAAAATCAGTTATGTGATCTTCAGAAGTACTCAGGCCTATCTTGGATCTCAGAAACTTTAATGTATTTTTTTTTTCTTAAAGTAAAATAGATGTGTGTTTAAGACAGGTTATAACTTGGGCAGAAAAGTCCCTTTCTGTGAAAAACATTCATCAGTGAAGGGCTCATGCCAGCTCAGGGGAAAGCCATGCACTTGGGTTCAGTATGGAAGAATGGAAGCAGCAGCTGGTAGCTGAAAAAGTCTTGGAACTGGATCTTACACTTATCTAGACACTATCCACTTCTGTGCAAGTGAATCTTTGACTTCTTATGACAGGGGTCTTGAAAGCAGAGTCGAATTTCTTCAAACATGTAGAAACATGCAGAATGCATGTTCTAGAGGAAGTGAGAGCAAGTCTATTCAAAATCAAATCAGTGACACTCCGTGTCACTTGCATGGGAGTCTCTCTCAGTCCAACTAGTTGTATTCTTTTGTCCTTTTTTTGATCCGAGTCATTAATATTAAATACTGTAATTTGTTTGGAAACAGAAACAAAAGGGACACTGTTGGTTTAGGGGAAAAAAATGACTTTACTCCAATGTTTTTGTTACCCCCCTATGAAAGTAGAGTAGATTATATGGATTAGAACAAACAATCTAAGATCTCTGTTTATCTTGGATTTTTGGAAGAATTGTGTGTAGACAACTTCCATTAACTTCGTTTGGATTTCTCCACAAAGAAAGATGGAGGAAGCAAACTTTGAGGCATGTACTCCTCAACTCCCCCAGAGAGAAAAGGAGACTGAATGGGAAGAGTTTTAGAACCCCCTGCTCCTTTAAATTGATTTTAGCTAATAAGAATATCTAATTTTCATGAAGCAACCACACTAGTTTGAATTGCTCACAGGCAGACATTTGTTAATCACCATTCTTGGAGATACACTACATTAGGAAAAACACATAAAACTGAATAAGACAAAGAAAGGAATTAGCAAAGTTGAAGTATAAAGTCAATCTTATGCTCATGGGAAAACGTTTGTTTTATCAAATAAAGTAGTAAACAATCCTTCCTGCCTTGTTAAAGAACAGAGGGCTATGGTACTGACTGTAAAAACTGTACATGAACAATGTAGCTCTAGGAAATTATGCACATCTAGGAAGCAGTACTGCACATCCTTCTGATCTGTTTAGTTTCTCTTTTATTTACCTTCTCTTAATTCATCTGTGTCTTTGGGATGCAGAGACCATAACAGCATGCTGTACTTAAGATATGGGCAAAGCAAGGATTTATACAGCGGCAAAATGATACTTTCAAAATGTTGTGGGTTTTTTTTTTTTTTAGAAGAAAATATTTTGCACCTTATTTCTCTATATTCCAGTCAGAAATCACAGTCCTAGAAAAGCAGTTGTTCACACAGCTTTATTTCTTCTGATTCAGATATAGGAAGGAAAAACCCTCTAAATATTTACTCAGATTGAACTAGGCAGCAGTTACGCCATATGTACTGTAGGCCCTTACATCAGTGATTGGCAGGAGATGAAATAGCAGCTGTATTGTTGCATCCAGGTTTATGGCTGTTTTGTGTTGTTGAAGTAGCACCCAGCACTCTTAGTGTAAAGAACCGGACCTGGACACCTAAAGCTGCAAGTCATCTCTGCACAATCTGTCTTGATGGAGCTGTGGGTCTATTATCTCTCTGATCTAGGTATAAGTAATACACAAGAAAGCAGCTTAGTACCAGCAATTCCTGAGAAATATGTCAGTGAATTATAAAAACAAGTGTTTAATTAAGGTTCACTCAATCTCATGGCCAGAGAAGCTCAGAGTAGGCCATCTGTACAAGTGAGAACCAGTTAAGATCACTTTGTTCAGAGCACCGCTCACAAAAGCATTTGTAGGGGAATTATTCTAGCAACACTGCTTTGTAAAGAGAAAGAAATGCCATTTGTTCTTATCAGTGCAGGGCCTGTTGTTTAGCAACTTCTGAAAGTTGTTTGACCCTTTCATGGGAGTAACATACATCTATCTTATTGTCACAGGTGAGTTTTATTTTTCCTTTACCATTACTACAGGAAAACAATTTAAATGGAAAACTTTACTAAGTTGAACTAAACAGGACTTCATCTCAATCCAGTCCTCCTACCTGTATTTCCCACACTTAAAACTTCATTCTAACTCATCATTCTAACTCACTCTTTTACACAAGTTGGCTGCCCAGTGAAGACACAAGGGAGCATCCCTGTCAGTTCCAGGCCACTTTCCACTGAGCAGAGATAAATGCATATCTCTGTTAAACAAAGTTTTGCTTCATGTCCTAATTCTTGATGCAAATCCGGAAGATCAATCATTGCTTCTTCCTTCTTCCCAAAGATACCTGTTCTATATGATGACATAAATCACAGCTAACAATCTTTCAAGGTTTGAGCTATGTCTCCACTCTGGCTACACAGATTTCAGTAAGGATTCCACGCTTACAGACTAGTGATTTACTGAGAGAGAATTTTCTGCAGCAAAGTTTCCTCTGAAAGGATACTAGAAGTTTTACTTGAAAAACTGCTGGTACAGTTTGAGTGAGTAAAAACTGTCACATGTTTCCTTATCTTTGGCCCTAAGATAGTCCTTCCAATGACTACTATACACAGGTTTTTTTTTATTGTTATGTATTTACAATTCTTCTATCATTTTTTCAAATGCTATACACTTATTTATGTTACAAATTTTGCTGTTGTCTTTTTTCCAGTTTTTAGGGTGGAGAAAGGAGAAAGATTGCACTTAATCTGCATCTCTGGATTTGCTTTTATATGTTCAAAGTCTGTGTAGAGCTTCATGTGTGGACACAGAAAAACTAAAAGTTTAAGAAAGGAAATTCAGACTAATAACTAAAATCCCTCTATTGTTTTTATATTGATTATAGAAAAGGAATGAAGAAACTATTCAGTGATGACTCAAGCCTTAAGATCATGAAAAACATTTTTAGGTAGCACTGGAGGAAATATTTCTGGGATAGGTGACATGTATTGAGTTACCAATTATGTCACTGATTTCTCACTACTTCACTTATATCCATAAGTATTTCTTCACCTATCTTAATCTGGGGAAAACTCTTTCTGAGATGAAAATATAGGTGAATTGACATTTTCACTCAAGTATTTGTCCACCTTTTGGTACTGCCAAAATGCCACACATTGATGCTATTTGCAGTGGAGGCAATTTGTCTCCTGAAAATTGGATTTGGAACATGAACAAGTTTATCTGCGTTTCAACATCAGCACCAAATTTCATAATTCTGATTTTAAATATTATTTGAAACTGTTATTTTAGTAGTTTCTATTCCCTCCTTCCTCTTACATTGGTAGAAACTCCGTGAAAGAATGGACCCTTTAAATATCCAAGTAAAATGTGCACAAGAATACTACTTTTAATTAACACAGCAGCCTTTTCTCAAAGTAGCTGAGTGCTTACCAAACCCCGAAAAGGCCCAGTACCTTGCTGCAATACATTTTAAAAAGCTGCTTTACGGACTGGTGAACTCAAGCGTGACAAGTTAAACCAAGGCCAGAGTAAACCACAGCCAGAAATAAACCAAGACTAGAAAGCAAGTTATGTTTAGATTGCATAAACAAATTTTAGAAAACGGGACTCTTAATCTGCCTGTATGCTAATTTCTGTAATGCGCTTCCTTTTACTCCATTGGGCTCCTTCAATGACAATATTTGCAGCAGTGATTTGGAGTGCTCTGAATTCACTCCAGGCCAGCAGAATTAAGGTCAAGAAGCAAGCTCCTTGGAGGTCCATAGTGACTTCAGTCCACTTCTCACATGGTTTGTGTGCCTTCAGAAAACCTGGGCTTAGAAAGGTCTGTGGCGTTTTGGGATATGCTGTGAGAAGAGCTCCTGCTATTCTCTGTATTTTGAGTTAACTGTAAAAGGATTGAGAACATTATGGCCTTCAGCATGAGATGATGTCTGAACATTATCCACTGCATGTGCTTGTTACAATTTAAAGCTTGCTTTTGGATAGGTTGATTTTTGCATCTATCTCTTATGAAGTATGCAGTATATCTTCTGATACGTGCATAGCTGGTGGGTGGATATAGATCATAGCAACAAGATGTTGCTTACTTCCTTCCTCTTGCCATAGGTACCAAACTTTCACTGAAGTCTCCTCGTTGCCAGTGGTGTGTGTAAGGGAAGAAGAGAGCTCTAAAAAAGGGCAATTTGATTTTGTAGCGATACATTTGCAGAGGGAACATTTGAAATCACTCCACTATGTGCTCCCAGTTCCACATAGAATCCCAACAGCTAATTATTTAGTTCCTTTACTGTATCAATTAATTTTAATTAGCATAGCCAGATTTTTGGTTATATAAGGTTTGCAAGATTTTGCCATATCTTTGTCTATAAACATGGGTGTATATTTAAAGCTTCTGTTACATGAAATAAAAAAAAAAAACCTGTTTGAAAAATAGATGGTAAATTTTCAAGAATTTCATCTTCTGCTTTCAGGGGTTGTTGCTGAACAAATAAAATAGCCTTTTTTACTGTACAACATGATAACCTCTGTTAAAAGTACTCAGGATCCTGGATGACTTTTGGATGAGTTATAAATAATGAATGCTTTTATCACATTGGTAGAAGAGAGATAACCGAGCTGACAAGTGTTTTGGCTGCAGTGTTCTTACGCCCTGTTCCTCATCCAGTTATCACTTACCTTCAGACCACAGTGCCAAGCTCTCAGCCCCATTCCTCATTTCAACAAAATGCCGTCACAGGTCACTGAATGCCAAGGCAGGAAAGAAAATTCTTTCCACTACTTGTTTCTATTTCTGTCTTTCCCTGCCATTGTGCCAGTGTCTGCTCCCAATTGCACCATCTATACTAATGGTACAGCTGGTCCTACACAAAAAATCTATTTGTTTTATTTTTCTATTAGCTACGTAAGTGGGGTAAGGAGCATATATAGATATTTTAATGTCTTTACTGGGTCCTTATACAAAACACTGAAGCAGTCCATTTATAGTACTTGGTTACTATGGCACATGGAAAATAAGGAGGTGATGGGTGACAGCCAATATGTCTTCACTGAAGGAAAATCGTGCCTGACAAATTTGGTGGCATACAACAGGTTAACAGTGTTGGTGGGCAAGGGAAGAGAAACTGATGTCATCTACCTGGACTTGTGCAAAGTTTTTGACACTGGTCTGCATGACATCCTTGTCTCTAAATTGGAGAGACATGGGTTTGAGGGATGGACCACTCAGTGGATAAGGAATTGGCTGGATGATCGCGCTCAAAGAGTTGTGGTCAACAGCTCAGTGTCCCAGTGGAGAGCAGTGATGAGTGACGTTCCTCAGGGGTCTGTGTTGGGCCCGGTGCTGTTTAACATCTTGGTTGGTGACATGGACAGTGGGATCGAGGGCACCCTCAGCAAGTGCACCAATGGCACCCAGCTGTGTGGTGTGGGGACACGTTGGGGGGAAGGGATGCCATCCAGGGGGACCTGGACAGGCTGGAGAGGTGGGCCTGGGCAAACCTCATGGAGTTCAACAAGGCCAAGCGGAAGGTCCTGCACATGGGTCAGGGCAACCCCATGCACAAACCCAGGGTGGGCGAGGAGTGGATGGAGAGCAGCCCCAAGGAGAAGGACTTGGGGGTGTTAGTGGGTGGAAAACTGCCTGTGAGCCAGCAATGTGCACTCCCAGCCCAGAAACCACCCGTGTGCTGGGCTGCAGCCAGAGCAGGGGGGGCAGCAGGTTGAGGGAGGAGATTCTCCCCCTCTGCTCCTTTCTGGGGAGACCCCCCTGCAGTGCTGGGTCCAGCCCAACATCAGAAGGACATGGACCTGCTTGAATGGGTCTAGAGGAGGCCAAGAAGATGCTGGGGGGGCTGGAGCAGCTCCCCTGGGAGGCCAGGCTGAGAGAGGTGGGGGGGTTCAGCCTGGAGAAGAGAAGGCTCCGGGGAGACCTTCGAGCGGCCTCCCAGGGCTTAAAGGGGGGACAGGAAAGGTGGGGAGGGACTCTTGATCAGGGGGTGTAGGGGTAGGACAAGGGGTAACAGCTTTAAACTGAAAGAGGGTAGATTTAGATTAGCTATGAGGAAGAAATCCTTCCCTGTGAGGGTGGTGTGGCACTGGCCCAGAGTGCCCAGAGCAGCTGTGGCTGCCCCCTCCCTGGAAGGGTTCAAGGCCAGGTTGGATGGGGCTGGGAGCACCCTGGGCTGGGGGAATGGGTCCCTGCCCGGGGCCTTTAAGTTCCCTTCCAACCCAAACCATTCTTTGATTCTATAAGGATTGAAAAATGTGGATACAGGATTTCAGGCTAAAGAAAAGATTACGTGGTTTCTCAGGATACATAACTATTTTTCCTTTTTTAAATTTGTTTGTTTGTTTGTTTTGTTTTCTGTACCACTATTAACTATTTAGTATTGTCTAAATTTGGGGGAATATATTTATTCTTTCCATTTCTTATTTGTGTAATCCTCTTGTTTTCAGGAAAGTTTATGTACTTTTAAAATTAATGTCTCACGCACACTTTTTTAGTCTTTTGTTAAGCAGTTATATGGGAATATCTTGCCCTCTAGTGGTGGAGAGAAGTAAGAATAGGCTCAGACCTTGCAAGAGCTGTTAAAAATATTAAAAGCAATCTGCATTATTTAAACACTGAAAAATGAGCTCCATAGATCATCACCCTTTGTGAGCTACACTTCAAGGGTCAGTGGGCCAACAGAATTAATGATTTTTGAAAATGTTCTAAATAAAAGTGACTATTGTATGCAAATATTGAAAATTGTTCTAAGGTGTCCAGGTGTTTCAGTATTCATAGTAATTTTGTTAAAGTTTTCTTTGTTGTAAAACAAAGGGAAAGGCTAATAATAACAAGTGTTTTTTAACCTGTTCCAGAAAGGAAACAAGCATACTACACCAGTGTTATTATCAGGCTTTAGACTGGAAAGAGTTTAACCAAATTCTAGCCAAGAGATTTATAAAAGCTTCCTCACTCTGTGAGATTAATATGTCAATTTAGAATTATTTAACTCAGTTGAGCTCAGAGTTCAGCTAATTTATGCTAGCATGTGTCTTATTTGGTATTTTTTATATCTCTTCATAATCAGAGAGTCATTAGAGAAACTCCAGGATTACTGACATGCTAGTATAACGCTGATGATGCTTTTGGCTTCCACAGCACATAGATTTCCCTTTTGCTTATTCCAAAATATTTTCGGGCTTAAACAAGTCAGAGAAACGATTTGGTGAGCTGCTGGCAAGCTGTCTGCTGCTCAACCCCTCTGTAGGGCTGTGCCAGCGCAGAGGCAGGAGCTACGTCCAGAGAGCTCTTTACAAATTGAGGGGGTTGTTTCTTTTATGCCCAGCTGAGCACCAGCTAGCATGTAAAGGAAAGGGCGCAGGTGGAGCACTGACGATGCATGAAGTGGTTGCAGGAGACCACACATGTGGTCACGTAAGTAATTTCCATTTACAGGTCTGGCAGCTTGTTTGCAGTGCTCGGTGTCTGCTTTCCAAGAGGTATACAGGCTGTTCAGTGCCAGTTCTCTCTATCCAGCACCGGATCCTGCTAAACCAGCCTGCCCTAAAGAGAATCCACAAAGCTATCACTGTCCATCTGCACAGAGCAGAGCAGATAAAACTGCAGCACTTTAAAAAAAGCTGGTCAGGCAACCCTTGCCGGAGGGGTTGTGCTTTGAACCACAGGCCACCTTGTGCTCTTTAGCCGAGATGTGCTATGGAGGGCACTACCCACAGGGAGGCAGGGCAGGCAGTCTTTAGTTACCAGGGAAATTTTTCAAAATGCCAAGTGTTTCTGCACTTATCACATCCTAAAAATGCAAAAGGTTGCCCCTGTTCCTATCAAAGGCATATTTCGCTTGTGCATTTAAGGAAGACACAGGGAAAGGATTTAAACAAGTGATCAGATGTCCACTGAAAAAGTGAGAGATGGGGTGGGGTTGCTTGCTTGGTTTATGCATAGCTGAACAGTAGCTGAGGTCCAAGGGAAACGACACAGATGAAACAATGGTGATGTACACTGTGGTTTTTAGGAGACCACATAAGCAGCCCCATTTAGTAATTTCCATGCCACGGCCTTCAAAAAGCATTTAAAATTTACGTGCAAGGATAGGCAGTTACAAAGGGAGGCAGAGGCAGGGCGGAGTTCTTCCCTGTGCACTTCTTTAATTTTTGAAACTCTGTTCAGTAGGGCTGAATCAAACAGCAAGGTTTCCCCTCACACATCATACAAACGACTACTTTCATAAGTTACTGTATACTATAGCTTTCCCTTAGCTAAATTAATTATAGTCTTTGTGTTTCCAATTTTAAATTGAACAGAGGCCAAGATCTGTACCACATTCCTCTCATAACACTAAATTAGATGCCATAAAACCAACAGCTTCTTCCAGATCAGCCTTCCTCAATCTATTATGAAATGACACCCCCATCTAACATTTCTGAGGACAGTTCTCTGCCATATTGTGACAAGGGTTTTCACTTGCAATCAAGTAAGAATTGGACAGAATTTGGAGTGGTCTTCAGCTGCTTCGGATTTCCCCTTTAATTTGTTTGTTGGTCTGAGAATATCTAAGTGTTTGGCAGAGGAAAGCTGCTTTTGAGAATCAGTGTTGGTGGTTGTGACAGGTCCTTCTGCCTATGTTAATGCCATTGAAATTCATTGTTCGTTTTTTTTTTTTTTTTTTTTCCCAGGCTTGAAAAACAACAGGCTCAAGTTGTAGCAATTGAAAGAACTGAGATTTTTGTCTCACAAGCCAGTTAATGTTATATTTCTCATTTAATTTTACTCACACTGAGTAGTGGGAGAGAAATAATGAACTGTTCACATGAGAGCATCCAACGCGACTTGAAGCAACAGGGTAGGATGTGTTGCACAACTAGAAAGGCAGTTTTATTGTACCAGAGGACTAAAGGAATCGCTCAGTTAAGTTTTTCTTATGTATTCCTTAGTGTTCAGTGTTTTTATGTAGGAGCACTAAAATCTTAACTTGTCTCAGGAACGGTGGACAAGGGAGATGTTACATAAGGATTGCTGTTCTGCATCCTTCAAGTCTGGTGTTGTGTTAAACTGCAGTATTAGGGGAGCTCTTCACAACATCTGGATCCTAATTAAAATACAGTTGTTTAAACTTAAAGTGTTTGGACCCATGACCTCAGTTCTTTCCAATCTGGCAAGAAGTTTCATGGCAGAGGTCCAAGTTGAATGATTTAGGTGCTAGGATTGGTGTTAGATCAAAGTAATTTCACTTTTTCTAGATCCTTTTCCTCAAGCTGACCACTGACCTTCATTCACAAACTTCAGCTACCTTGGAAGAAGCATGAATCCTCCTAATTGCATTAGAAAGCAAAACACAAATAAAAAAAAACCTAACCAAGAATAAATAAAAACTCTACTGCTTCAAACCTACTGTCTTTGAAAATTACTGTTTATCACTGTGAAAAAAATTCACCTGTCAGAAGCTGAAAAACATCTTACAAACACTGGCGGGTAGATTTTACAATATATGTTTGCAGTAAATAGCAATTTTAAGCCTTTCTATTCTGCATTTTTTAATTCTAGAAATGCTGCTTCACAGCTACTTTTGCTTATGGCATTGAACATAAGAGTTGTTTTGTGAATAACATTTATTTTACAATTAAATCACAGTGTATTATTATAGAGGACCTCAGAAAACACTTTTCCTCACCTTTCTTTGTCTCATGACTATAAATTCTGTTAGGTGTCCTTAGATTTGACAACTCCTGAAAACAGTTTTTGTTCTACTTCAGAGAAGAGAAATAGTAAGAACAGAAATAGTAAGGACAAAAAAGACAGAATTTCAGTTCTCACTTCCTTTTCTGGGTTCCTATCTATGCAAACTGGTCTCATTAAGAAAGAGATTGGCTTTCTACAATTCCCCTTTCATCCAGCCCTTTGTGGAGTATTGCAAGGACAGACAACAATTAAGTGTAACAACTAGTGAGAGAGATCTCAGTTTATTCCATTCACATTCATTGCAAAGGTGCCAGAGAGATTTCAGAAACCTAGTTAGTATTAGAACTGTAAGGACCCCCAGATGATCTTCTGAAAGAATCATGTCAAGTCTTATTAGGGTCCAAGGAACCACAAGAAACACCAATTAATTGAAGCCTGCTACAATCCTGTTACAGTGCAGCCTCCACTAGGTGCCACAACCCAAAACCTGTGAATTCTTTGTAAATGACCACTTTTATGGGGAAGTGTTAAGGAAAATTTTATTCAAACTTTAGGTAGTGATTGAAATGCTAGAGCCAACTGATTGAAATGGCTTCCTGAATAACTCTTTAAGACAATTGTTCGAGGTGGCAAACTACCGCTTCATCATTATAAAGGTGACATTTACCCTGCCAAGAGATCTGGCAGTCTGGGAGCTTTGAAATGTTTTTAGTCATATTCGTGCACTTTAAATATCAGCAGTATCCTTAAACATATCCATAGCTATTCTTAAATTTTGTAACATCCTGTAACTTTATTACCTTTTTCTAAGCTTTTGGGAACAGGAAAAAGCACCGTGTACATAATCTTTTAAACAGACTTCACCTTGTCATGGTGAGACATTCATTACCTGCCTCAAATAAGTGCAAGTTATTGCTTCATCTGCTCTTTATCCTCGAAGGAAAAGGACAATTGTGCCTTTGTTTTCTTTTAAAAAGTACCAGTATACCCCATCTAATTTATTCTGACATCTCTTTTATACACATATGATACAGCTCATTAAAATACCCATGGTGCAATAGGACATTTCTATATCTGTCTTCCAGAGCCAGCTTCCTCACAAAGACCCTGCTCCCTCCTGCATCTAGTCTTGAGAAGAATAACTGTTACTTACATTCTTTTTCCTGAGAAATGTTTTTCTTGGTTGAAACACAGAGGAGTGGCTTCTACTTTTGGGGAGAGGTTATCAGACTGAGTAATTTACCACTTCAATAGTTGAAAGTACTAGCAAAGAAGCTGGCAGTGTAGGGCGGTTGTCTCCTATATCTGTACTGAAGGAGACTGGGATTAGCACAAACCAGACAGACAGTCCTTGCCCCTGCTGAGGGAGACAGTCCTTTGGGAAAGGGGCAGATATCTTCCTCCTGGCCCCATTTTCTTTCTCAGCCTACAGAGCAAGCCTCAGCTCCTCTCAGGGCATTACTGGTGGAGAAGTAGCTGTTCCTTGCAGAACTGACTATGAAGAGCAAGGAGCTGGATCTCCAAGAGAAGCTGTTGTCTTACACAAGTCATTCTGAGCCTTCTACAAAGCCCCCAAAGCCTGCTGATGTGAGAGCTCGTCTGAAATCTTACTGACTGCCTCTGCAGTTCACAGCTGTCCTTAGGCTTAGCCTGAGATCCCAGATGACTCCTTGTAATTTTCCGTTTCCTCTGAAACCCTGCTGACCATTTCTGTTCCACAAGATTCCGTTGGCCTTGTCTTGCTGCCAACCCAAACCTGCTTTACCACAGCACTGAGGTTTTGCTGCTGAAAGGGGCTTGGGGCCAGTGAAATTGAGTCTAGTCTGTTCTTCTGGGCAGCTTTGAATCCTCTCTGACCTGTCAGAACCAGAGTGGGCACCACATTGTCTCTCGGAGTAACCCAGCTCTGCCTAGCTAGATATTTAGGCTGTTAAACAAAATAAGGGTCGTTGGCTGATGAGATACAATTTGCAGTTACATACAGAAGCATGTTTCATGCAGACTTCCTATGTGTGTCTCCCATACTCTACTCCTTGCTTAGCCTTGCATTCCTGTGAAGGAAGCTGTGGTTCATGTTTTTCACTATCAGGGGTGTAGTAGGGAAGTAGGCATCTATGCGATCCATCCATCCCTGCACATTACTAGAAATGTTCACAGGGCCTCTACTCTCTCAAAGAAAGAAAGACATGGTAAACAAGGAAAGGAACTTCACAGTGTTTTTTTTTCTTCTTTACTTTCCATCCCCCTACTCTCAGAACAGCTCTGCTTTAGAAGAACAATTTGCTTAAATTCTGAGTTCCTGTTTTCTGCTCTGTTGGCCCTCTGAGGGGCCACGACATAACACAACTGTCATTTATGCTCATTTCCTTCTTATGGTAGTAGGACATTTCAGGTTCAATATTCACATCTGCGTAAAGTCATTACTGCATCTGCTAAGTAGTGAATAATGAGGTTGCCAATAGAGCAGCACTTTACTCATTTCATGAGGAAAATCTGCAGTGACACTTAGCCAGGAGTCTATTTTGAATTTTTCTGACTATTGATCTACATTCTGAAGTGCACCTCAGATCTTCTGTCTCTTGACCTGATAATAATTTTTAGTCCTTCATTTAACATGAATTAAAGGATCATTTCCAGTAAACCCAAGTATACCCCTGGAATGTTGCCTAATTTGCTGGAAAGTACTGTAACTGCTGTTTTCAGAAAGACATTTAGACTTACATCCTTAAACCAGAGGCTTAGGGCCAAATACTGACTTCATTTGCACCACAGTAAGTCTAATGTAATTATTCTTCATGGAGTGGAACCCTTCTCTCTTGTCATCCTCTTCCTGTTTGGGATTTGCAGAATTTTTATCAGGAGTAGTAATAATTTCCCATGAAAACATCTCCAGGAAGTGGTCAGTGAGTGGCAAATCTTACATGATTTCCCTAGTTTGGTCAGTGAAAAGACAGATCCATCAAGGAAGTTATTGCTTGGCCTCTGTTATCCAACATCTCAAGATGCTGTGTAGCGTTTCTCAGAAACTAGAGGTATAATATCTGGCACCTACCTAACTCAATTTTTAGCAAAGCAGCTCTTTCCTCATCCTCGTTAGATTCTTATTTCCAAGCAAGAAACTCTCTTAGAGAATGGGAGAAAAGGGAGAATTGCAAATACATGGTCAGGTTATTACAAAGCACAGCACCTCAAGCCGAACTGGGATGACTTACATAGATCCTTAGCTGTATTTGCGAATACGAGGTAAATGACATTGAGTGCAAAGGGAAATAGGGTGCCAGTGCAGAGGGCACCGACAAGTCAATGTACACATTAGAATTCAAAGCACTCCTGTGTGTTTTCTGTCCCCCTGAGACCAGGCCACAGATGGCTTGCAAGATGAACCTCAGCCTTTTGAATATGAAGTTAGAGCTGCCAGCTGATGCCCTGTTTCCCGCTGATGCCCTGTTTCCCACTGCTGGTTGCAGAATCTGGCTGGTGGAGATCAGACAATATTACAACACTGAATGGCCTGATATGCCTCCACTGCGTGCTTGCTCTTTAAAAGATACCCTCAAAAGCTCTGATATAAAAGCATCACCACATATTCCTTGGGCTAAATCACTGCAGTTAGTGAGCGTGGGTAAGGGAGACCAACTTCTAGGGTTTTGTTTTCCTTGTCACAAACACCATTTTAATTACATCTCCTGTGGCCAAGCAGTACCTAGAATACTGACTTTAAACAAATGTGTCAACCGAAGGTTTAAAACTAATGCTTGTAGGTCCATTTTGGCTTGCTTTCTGGCTTTTAAGTGTAGGATTTGCTCCAATAATGTTTCCAAGTTTTGCTCTAAATCCATGAAAGCTTGAAAAGTTTAGAAATGCATCACCTAGCTCTAGAAATCTGGAGGCCCCTGGAACCAGGAAATCAGCAGCTTTAAATTCATGTCACTGCCCATGGATGAAAGTCACCATCTTTTAGAAAAATACAGCTTGCAGGATTGGACACAGGAATTTAGTTTTCCTCATAACAGGAAGAAAAAAATGGGTTGAAAGAGAAAGAAATGGGGTGGCAAGAATAAAATGAAGGAACAAGCTATTTACATATGATATGGTAGTGGGCTACGGGAAGGGGCTTGCTTTAAGAAGTGAGATATGATGGAGGGGAAGGAAGCACCCAGAGGGGCCAAGAGCTTTCATTGTGCCCATCCGTCATAGGAATCAATCTAGGCAAAACCCAGTCTGTCTCTGTAGTCCTGGCAACAGCACAGAGGTGGAAGCATAAAGCTGCCTTAAATCTAGCTCTGTTGTAGCTTATCCCAACTTTGAATAGGAGCGAAACTAGTTAGTTGCAATCTCTGCATGTATGCAGGCAGAGCAGGCAGCCAGGCGAGCAGATTTATGAGTTAAAAAGCATTTTGAACAACACTGACAAAAAGTGGCAGAAAAATCCTTGTTCTTATTCTATGGGCAATAAAATGGTCCACACAAAGCCTCTTATTTCCTCTGTGTGCCTTGCACCAGCTCTGAACTGTGTCAGTCTGCACCAGCGGCCTGGCTGTGCCTGGTTACCTCCCAGATGCTAATGTCAGTCTGAAAACCCCAGAGTGCCTTGCCGGGAGTCCTAGCTACTGTCTGCTCACTTGGTAGGGATGGGCAGTTGTAATGTGTCCAAAAAAAATATCAGTCTCTAGGTTTGGTTTGAGCTTTAAGAGGAATTTTTGAAAACTTGGAAAAAAACGTTCAGCTGGAGTTGCATAAGGGAGGAGGCTCTGCCAAGAGCAAAGACAGCAACTGAACTTCAGCATTTGCTTTTAGCAGACAAAGTGACTGAGAGACAGACATCTAAAAATCCCAAACCAACAAATTAATGTTATTTGTGCTTTATTTGTTAGAAATTTCTGATATATTTCAGATCTCCTGTTTTAAAGGCAGCACTGTGTGTGGATCCATGTACAAATGCCTGTCTTTTCAATCCTGCTTATCTAAAGCCTCTGTTCTGTGCAATCACAGCTCTTCCACTTGCTTGCTTTGTTATTTTCTCTCCCCACAATCCACATCTCACCCCTTGCCCCCAAAATGAATCCAGAATGCCAGTTGAAATTAACAGTAATAAAGAAGTAGGAGTCATTTCTAGTTGGGCTGTTACAGCATTGTGGTGTGGAATCCAAGAGGATTAAGACGATGCTGCTACAGCCTACACTTGATGTAGACAGCAAAGTTTTAACCAAATTAGGAAAGCAGTCTGAATGGACTGAGCCACATAAACACATTGTGTCCTTCTTTGTTATTTTTCTAGAAAAAGTAAAATCAAGGCAATTTTGGGATACAAAACTAAATAGCTGCATCTGTCAATTAGCAGAATTAGAGGAATGGCAGAGGGTCTGAAAGAAAGGCAGTTTGATGGTCATATTCTTTACTGCTTTCATTATGTAGCTGTTTTGGAGATGGGAGCACAGTTGTGCTTAGCACTTGTTTACCAACTCAGATCCAGCTGGGAAAATGCAATCAGTGCTGCCACGAATGAGAGGTAAAGTTTCTGCTTTTGATACACGTCCTGTTTACAAAGCGCTGAAGCTCTAAAATTCCACTTCTCAGAGGTATTTTCTGCTTTTCAAGTGAATTACACTGAAGAGTTCTGACATCCTTTTGAAAGCTTCCTGCAAGAAAGATGTTGTTTCAAACCTATATGTTACCTGAACCTTGATCACATCTTGTCTGCTATTGAAATATATGACCCAAAAGTGCCTCCTTATGAATTAGGCACTCATCATGCATTTTAACCTCCTTGGAGAAAATTATGCAGGCCTCCGAGTTGCCTGCATGAGCAATCTTTTATTCATTAGAATCCTAAATGTTATTGAAATGTATTCTTAATTATTCCCTGCTGAAAACAGTAGTGTTCTTGAACAAGTATTTTGCATTTGTTATGTCCTGCTGCTAGAATAGTTAATAATGTATATAATAATAAAATAAGAATCTATCAGAGCAGAATAAAAGAGTTTACTAATATGATTCAGCTTAAGAAAATTGTTACTTCAGGCTTTCACAGCCTATGAACAACATTGTCTGAATACTTGAAGCATGCAGAATCTTTGTTGCAAGTCTAGCATAGAAATAACAACATTGCCAAAAGAGAAGCTGGTAAAACATCACCTGCTTTGATTTTATTCATACCCTCTGAAATCACTTTCTGTAGTAGTACTTTACTTAGAGGAACTGATGTTGCCAAAAGCTTTCAGAAGCAGTCTTTGGACATATATCTGGTATTAATGGTTGTTTGTTCAAACAGAAAATCACACCTCCTAAAAATTATGGTTTTGCTTCGGTGTTTCCCCCTGTCTTTCATCTTTTCCCATCTCTCTTTGTGCACACACACATACTTTACATTTGCTGTTTTGCTGCACAGAAACCAAAAGGTTTCTAAAAATTCAAAAGCTGATTCTGAAAAACTGTACAATATTCAGGGTCACTCTCTGGTAGGAAATCTAGAAGCATCAAAAGAATCAGTAAAAATTACTGCCTTTTGTTGAGTTGTTTTTCTTGTGCAGCTGCATCATACACCTTTGACTCACCACACAGAGTGAGGGTGATTTGCCAGCATGTCCAGATCTTTTTCTTTAGTCATTTCCAGCTGGCTGCAATTCCTTAAATGCATGGCTTTGCATGCTCTGCAATTAAGTATCATCCAGTTCCTATGCTGTCATCCCCAAGATCTTTCATTCATTCTGTAGGTTATTTCAGTCCTCTCTGATATTGATAACATGGTCCATCTTTGACATTGACAAATATTACCTCCCACTTCTTTTAAATGGCAATGGCAAAATTAAGTGTTAAAGGGAGAAGTAGTCCCAATTTCAGACCTTGAAAAGACCAGCTAGGAACCAATTTTCAGCCTTCTTTTTTTGGAACAAAGTAGCAGTTCCTTAGTTTAATCATATCCCTCTCTCTGATTTACACTCCACTAAATGTTTTCCTCAGATTGAAAAATTTAAATATAAAGTGCTATTTAAGCACAGCAGGTCTAAACTACCTGGAATTTCTTATCAAAGAAGATACTAGGATGATCTGAAGGATCTGCTGTTGGTAATCTGATACTGTTTGTTATCTCTGTCAGTTCATCACATGGTCTTCAGTATTTCTTACCTTTAAAATGTATTCTAAAGCCTTAAAACCTGTTGAAGATAGACCAACCGGCTCATAGTTGCTTAGATTGCTTTTCTTCCTGTTATTTTACAGCCATTCTTGCTGTATCTGGGAATCATAGCTTCACAGAATAATTTGGGTTGGATGGAACCTCCAGAGGTCATCTAGTCCAACTCCCTGCTCAAGCAGGCCTAATGAGATCAGGTTGTGCTGGCACATGTTCAGTTGACTCTGAAACACCTCCAAGGAGGGAGGGATATTCCACAAGCTCCTGGGCAATCTGTACCAGCATTTGACCACTTTCATGGGGAAAATATCTTTTTTTTTATCTAATCACTTTCCCATGTTCCAACTTGTGTCTGTTGCCTATCGTCCTACCACTGTGCACCTCCAAGAATAATCTGGCTCCATCTTTGTACTCTCTGTTCAGGTAGCTGTAGACAGCAGTAAGGACTCCCTGCAAGTGTTTTCTTTTCAAGGCTGAACAGACCCACTTCTCTCTGCCTCTCCTCTTGCATCATGTTCTTTGGCTCCCTAACCATCTTGGTGGCCACCCACTGGACTCACTCCAGGTTGTCAATGTCTTTCTTGTACTGGAAAGCCCAATACTGGACATTATATCCCAGAGAGGCCTCACAAGTGCCAAAGAGGTAGAATGATCACCTCCCTCGACCTTCTGGCTACACTAATACAGCCCAGGTTGGAGCTAGTCTTCTTTGGTCTAAGGGCACACTGCTGATTTATGCGAACTATTCATGGTCTACCTGGACCTTCAGATCTCATTCTGCAGAGCTGCTTCCCAAACAGTTGGCCCCAGCCTGTCTGGGTTACAAGGAGTCATTCCATCCCAGATGCAGGAATTTGCATTTGCTTTTGTTTCTGTTGGCCCATTTCTCTAGCCTGTTCAGGTCCCCCTGATGAGCAGCCCTGACATTCAGAATGCTGGCAGTTCATCCTAATTTTGTGTTGTCCGCAAACTTGCTGAGGGAGCACTCTGTCCCATCATCCAAATCATTTATGAAGACATTAGACAGGGCTAATCCCGTCACTGATCCCTGAGGAACACCAGGAGCTGCTGACTGCCAGGTAGACTTTGCATAAATAGGTATTATCGAAGCCCTGTATGTGCTTTGAGCAATTTAAGTTTTGATGCTGCCACCAATGTGTAAACTGGCAGTTACCAGAGAGGACTTCTAATCGATCCTACCTTTTCCTCTGTATCCTTTATTATAGACATTAGTGAAAGCTGAGACAATATTAATGTGGTTTTTCAGATAATATTCAAAGCACTTTGGTTTTTGCCAAATCAAGTCTAGGGCAGTGTTCTGTGCATAGGGAATGTTTGTACTGGGTTATTTCTCACTGCACATACTCTCAGAGTGTAATAAAACATATTGCAGTGGTCACAACATGAATGCTGTATCCGTGATAACTTTAATTTAGCTAGCAGCAGTGAGAGTGCCGCAAGTATTTGGTGGCGTGCTCTCCAGCACAGAATGGCAGCCATACTAGAGCTTACAATTGTCAGAGCTGGCTGCCACATCTTTATGGCAAGCATTAGCAGAGCCAGCAAGGTTAATTGCCACTGTAATGATATCCCTATTTTGCTATATAGACATATCTTGGCTGCTTCTGTCTGTTGCTATTAAACTGTACAGCTGCAGCCAGCCTACACATACTTGATACTAAGGAGTTCTACCTTGTCTCTTGCTGCTTTTGGGAAGTAGGACAGAGCAGTTCCTCTTCTTTTCCCAGAAGTAAAGCAGTAAACACAATGGCTGCTAAAACCTAACGGCTGCTGATCAAGTTACCAATTTCTTGTAATACCTATTATATCCATACTGGATAAAGACTGATAGTTCAAGATGTTTAAAGTAGTCATCGGCAAACAAACACAATCAACTGCTGAAAGCAGTGGAAAAGATCTTTGGCGTGGTTGTGTTTTTGATCTGCTTGCTTCAAGTTGCAAGCAGAGCTTCTGTCATATACCTCACTTACAGCACAGAACAGGCCATTTCACTACCTCAGGTAATACTCAGCTCTTAAGATTTTTCTCTCAACATATTGTCAGCCAGCAGATCTGAGAGAGATTCGTGTATCTTATTCAGGCTTGTAATGCAATCACCAGCGGAGAAGACAGATACAGTCTACAAAAAGTACTGGTTACTTTACTAGGAGTTTCCCAGTGGAGCTTAGTTTGAGTACAAAGTTCTGGGAACACCATTCAGGTCATACAGTTTAAGTATGCTTGAAATACAAAACACTGCCTAAAACTGAAGAACTTAACTTGAGACTGAAGAACTCTTTCCAGTAATGATTTATCATATTCCACATATTAATTTTTTTTTACCAACAAAATATGTACAATTAAAAAAATGTTAACTGCCCATCTGGAGATAACTGAATACGCTATCAAAATAAAATACAGCAGTGAACTGAAAACAAAATATTTTTGTAACTGGCAATACTAAATGATCCTTTTCACCACTGTCTTATGAAGGAAAACCAAAAGCTAAAAAGCAAGAAGAAAAACTGAAAGCAGAGAATGTTGTACCATTGTGGACACTGAGAGAACTTTTGAGAGTTATTCTCACAGCCAGAATAAGTGGCTGATGCTGAAATACTTGCTTGCCAGAGTAACAAGAATCACTAGCCTAAAAAAAATTTTTTGCAGCCCATTTTAATATCAGCATTATTGAATATGGGACTTGTGTTCTCTCACTAATTTTGACAAAGAAGCAAAAGCAATTATAAAGCTGAAACATGTTTACCACCACTTGTATTTGAAAAGCTTTCAAGTTAAAAGTCTGTATGGCACCAGGCTGGCTAATGTGTTAAAAGATGTTTAAAACATACAGGAATAAAGACTGAGTTCAATTATTTTTTAATAATACTCTTTACCTTCAAAAAGGAGTCAAACTAATCCATATGTGATGTTAAGTAATACTTCTCCAATTCACAAATTACCTGAAGATAAAATTCTGCAGCTTGACAGAGGTATGGGGAGTTTGCTAACCCTGTAGGATTCTGAGTTAACAAAATACTTTCTCAGCTATATCTGTAACCTGTTTCAGAAGAGAGAAATATATAAAGAGAAACTGAAATAATTAGGGTCAAGGCTGAGATACTAAGTGCAGTCTTTCATTACACTGCCTTTCTGGAGAGAACATTTGTAGAACAGCTGTTTCAGAGGCACTACCTGGGATCATATAAGATAAAACAATAACCTTGTGGGCAGATCAGTCTGACCTGACCATTTTCAGAGTTTTAGAGCAGACAGACAATGAAGTTGTCTCTTCCTCTCAGGCAAGAAATTCCTCAATACACAACTACTGTTTCAGCTCATTCGAGTCTGAAGTTTCATCTGTTTTACCAGGGTGCTCACTAATGAATGCCTTTGTGCCTACGTTCTGTTGACTTTGAGGATGAGAACAGTGCATAACCATATGTGACACACAGGCTGAAACTTCAGCAGGGGTTTGTTCTATAATAACAATGATACGCTGAGGAAAGTTAGAGGGATCATAATTCAAACTCTTTATATTTGGTGGACTGAAGTCTGACCCTTCTTCCATTTCTCTTAGGATTTTTTTTTTTGAGGGGGGGCTGGTTTACACTAAATTGTGTAACTTTAAACCCCCTTTGCCAGACTGCTATTCTGATCTTTATGCGTTGCTGCCAACTGACACATAGCAAATTCTTTCAGGGGATGAGATTAAACACACCATGGGTTTCCATTTCTAATGAAAGCTCCATGGGAACACCACTGTGCTCCCTGCTACTTTGCTGCAGTCAAAGTTGTGTGAGCCCATGTGCCATCCCTTTGTGCATTAGGGAGACAGCAGTGTCATAGATACAATGAAGAGTATTCTGCTTTCACGCTTTAGGGCATTCATTGCAAAGAATAGCAGTGTTTTCCTCCTGTCCTCAAAGCCACTTGTTTACCCACCTCCTTTGTTCAGAACTGAAATGTTTAGCTTTAAAACCGTAGAGGTAAACTGTCATTTTTTATTTATCAGCGGTAGGAAAGCCACATGAAATCACTCTAATAAGCTTATTTGTTTAAGCACACAGGGTGTTAAATTAGCTTTCTCATCTATATGTGGTTTAATACCCCACCCATCTATTGGCTGAGAACAAAAAGGCCTTAACACAGTATTGCCTGCTGTGACAAGTGCTGTGATGAATTCGATCTTAGAAGATCGTATTATGAGAGACAGTATCACAGGGGCCTAAAGTCTATTGAACCCTATACTGACTGGACTATGAACTGCACAGTTGTTATAAGAGTAAGTAATTATGTACATGAGAGAGGGGGAAAAATACTCCCAAGACTGCTGGTGATAGAATTTTGGGGAAAAAATATCTTTTGCCAATTCTGCTGCTCACTTACCATTTTCAGTGAGAAAGCTATTAAGAGGTTGAAGGCTACTACATTTAATCAACAACTTATTCAGTGTAAGAGTTTGAAGGCTTACTAAAAGACTACAGTTAAATATTTTCCCCTATGCAGGGGATTTCTAATTTTCTGGAGTAGAAAAATCCAAAAGAAAACATACTTTCAATGCATTATAAATAGGGGCCTCTAAATGTTAGACAGTAGCCTTAGAGAAAACACAGGTTGTTGTATAATCTATTAAGAAACAAGTATTTGCTCCTCATGTTCAAGATATCAAACAAACAAACACATACAGAAGGTTTAACCCATAAACCTGACTGAGACTTATACAGTGTTTTTGCTTTTTTAAGTACAGGCAGCCAGAAAAAGAGACATTTAAGTTTCATAGCTCAGCCTGTGTAGGTCTAGTTTTAGTTGTCCTTTTTCCCATTTGCACATGATCCCCCCTTAAAAGGCCGTAAAGCCTTAAAAGGATTTACCTGAGTTACCTGGCATAGTTGGCCTGTCTGGTTTTGATTGTTCCTTTGAGACACCTCAGCTCATCTTTGTAATTCCCATCTGGCTTAGTTTTACCTCTCATGCAGGGAGGTGAAGTAAATCTGACACCAGCATAGCTGAGAGTGGAATGTAAGAGGCAGCTTGCTTTGTATCTGTGCCAATTTAAAGGAAATTTTTTTTTTGTTTTGTTTTGTTTTGTTTTTTTAAATAGTCTTTAAGCATGTACCTAATATTTGCAGCAGTTCAGTGGAATTCAAATACGTATTAAATGTGAGAATGCTTTCCTCATTCAGAACTTGCACTTGACTGTGGGCAAGAGGCATTCATTGCTATCTGACTTTTAAAAAGGACTAATGCTCCTCCTCTTAGTCATGCTGATGTAAACCTGAAATAACCCCACTGAGGTCACTGGGGAGATGGCAGAGTCCTCTTTGTGTATCTGAAATCAGTCTACAAAATAAGCACAACCAATATAGGCTACTTTAAGAGCTCTAAGAATCTACTAAGAATGCAGAAAAAAAATATTACTTAAATGCTGTTTTAAATTCAGTTTTAGAACATCAGTTTTTGAGAAAAAAAAAAAAAGGACAAATTTCAGTGGCTTATTTTTAAGTTTCTGCAAAGGAATATCAAACTATTGGAAGTGGGGAGAGGTAATGAAAATCTCAAAATAAAAAACTCTTTCACTTGAAGGCTGTCAGGAAAATAGCCCCCTGGTTTCCTGCAGCTGTGAAAGCAGTGAGAGCTCACTTTAATGACTGTCAGTGAGAGAGAGGCAAGCTGCTCTATTTTCTCCACACTTGGGCTACAGCTCACAATGTGTATAGATCCTTGTGCTATGGGAGAACTGGGGTTCGGAACTGTATCCCAGCACCAGATGTGGACAGGAGGTTCCAAACTGGGAGATGTTTGTAGACCTTTGAACAAGTGACAAACTGAGATTATTTATGCTCTGCCTGTCTGTCTGGTTGGTGAGGTCCGTGGCATATATTCTTTACCATGCTATACTTCAATAAGTAATTTGATAGATCCCTCAGGCTTTGATCCCTAGGTAGGACCTGTGATCGCTCAGATATGATCCCTAATTCATATTTAAGGGAGCCTGCATTTTTTTCTGGGTAGCAGTAGTAAAATTCTTCCTGTCTCTCCTATATCTGAAAATGAAGTTCTTAAAACCGTTGCAGCTGGATCAGTCTTCATTTGGTATCGTGGGATTAATCCATTTCTTACCGACAGCTCCATTCATATGAATTTGTTTTCAGACACGTACTTGAGCTAATAAGCATTTGGGCCATTGCTTGGTTGATTCTTTTCATTATGGGCAATATGATGCTCATGAATACAATTTGTGTTATTTAGCTATTCTCTGCAGTGACTACTATCAAATGATCTTTTTTTATCATCACACAGTGCACAACTCATTTGTCTCTCTCACATTCCCGATTCAATACCCTCCCATCTTTTCTTGATCTTGTCATGCCCTTGAAACATGCTACTTAGCTATATGCAAAAACTAACAAGACAAAGAAGTTGCAGTTTTTCTAAAAAAAAAACCAAAACAAAAAAAAACAAAAACCAAAAAACTCCACCATGAATTCTCAGAGTGACAGTGACAGATGATTTATACTGGCAGGCACTCTTCATGAACACTGAATGCTGACAGTCTGTATTCATGCTAGGTAGGGGTGACCTCTAGGGCCATAATTTGGCCTGTTATTTGTTCGTTTAACCTAAAAAATTATGCTCTCTCGAACATACTAAAAATAAAAGTATTACATTTCCTCTTACAGCATATGCAGTAAAAGGTAATCTCCAAGTAGCCTTTTTAGCATCTATCACTTAGTAGAGTACTTCAAAAGTTGCATTTTTTTCAAGCAGTCATCAAACCCACTGATGTAGCTTTTGCTGCCGTCCTACTGCATGTACTGCATCTTCAGTTGTGGGAAGGCATTATTCCCCTGACCTGCTATCACATTTCAGCTTAGTATCCTGGCCCTTTGCCTCTTGTTTATGTTTGCCACACTTCACACGTATCTGAACTGATAGTGGATATCCTGCAAGATCCGACTGTTGAGAGCCTGTGATGCTATTTGTAAAATATTAAAGAACTGATTAATACACAACACAATTCACTGAGGAAGGTGTCCCTGGGCATAGCTTTCAACAAGAAACGTTTCCAGAGGCTCCTATGGGAAGGAAATATGTGTTATGGCCCTGAGGGTACTAATGGGCCTTAATTGTCCTGACCAGCCTCACTGCATGGCCCCATCCAAATCCCTGCCTGTGGGCACGGGAGCTCATTTAAGCTCAGTCTGGGTCCTTCAGTCCTGGTGTGAAGTATGCTGTTGGGGTGCTGGTCTTGCTCACCTATAGCTCTGCATTACCATGGATCACATAGATCTGGACCCTGGCTTGACTTTGGGCTTGTCGTCACTGTGGACCTGCCTGTCAATCACTTGGTCTGATTCTGACCTGTGAGTTTACTTCCTGGCTTGTCCCGGGACCTGCTTCCTCTCCATGAACTCATCTGGGCTCTTGCTTGAACCTGGCCCCCACCTCCAGGTCTGCCCTACTGAAGGCAGTAGAACTATCCCCCGATGCAAAAAGTGCAATTAAATTGCATTTTCAGAGGAAAGGAGAGCCTTAGAAAAGGAGTATGGAGACAACTTTAAGAAATAGCCCTAGAGTTTTGGAAAGTAACGACACTGAATGACCTGCGAGGCGGTAGTAATGTATTACTAATTCATTAACAAAACTTGAATGACAAGAAACTGTAAACACCTTTCCAAATCATGATTCTTGGACCTGCTAATTCTGCTTCATGTTCTAGCAAAAATAAAGATCTGTCTAGGTCTTTACTAGCCCGTATTGGACCTAATACGCTTTTTCTGCTAGGAAAAATTATGTTAGAAATGGGCTTAGGAATTCACATGTGGGAGAGCGACAGTTTTGATAGCTTCTCAGCTGTGCTGACCTGCCTAAGCAGTGCAGAACACTCTGGCCCATCACCTCAGTATTTAAGTAAGCTTATTGTGATCTAGAAATTCTCTCCTGAAAGTCCATGCATCTGACTGTGTCCATGTTTATTTTCAGCTGCTATTTATTTCCCAGTTTCTGTTCTGTTTCAGTTGTATTGTCAAAACCTAATTCTGATGAAACTCTGGATTTGATCCCTGAAGCTTCACCTGTGCAGTATCTGAAAACTGTACTAGTTTAAGAGACTGTATTCTAGTCTCTTAAAAAAGGCAAGGGAAGGATTAGGAATTAACTGGCTAAAGAGTCCATAGGTATAGAGTAGAATTGGGATTTTCCCATAACCCCCACACACCAGAATGTACAAGGCAAAGATCTGTAATAATAGGAGAAGCTGAAATGACCTGAAAGGAATCAAGCAGTGCTACAATTGCAGTTTCCTTATCTAGATCTCAGAATACTGTCTCTTTCATGCTCATTGCTAGTGTTCACAGGGGGCTCATCCAGGCTGAATCAAATATTAAAATATGGCTTTTTCTCTTCCTTGTCTGGAAGCAAGTTTTCCTAGGGTTGGAGCCTCTCTTGAGGTTACTGGATTTGCTCATTTGACAAACCTTAAAGTAGTGAGCAGGAAATAATTACTTGAAATACTCGCCCTATGTGGGCGTAGAAACAGAGAAGCCTGGCTTAACCACACTGACTGCAATTCCTCTGTCACACTGAGAAAACACTACAGAACTCATTCACACTCTTCGTCCTACCCACTTTCTTATTTACTCCTACAACACTGGGGAAGTGCCTTCTGTATGGTAATGCAGAAGAATTGAGCCCTAAAAATGAGGTGTACTCCTGACATGAATATTAAATACAGTTAGAAATAAATTACACTGAAGTGTCTGGCTTTATATCTGTCTAGTACATTACTATTCCTGTGTTGGAGGAATTGTATGTGTTCATACTGGAAGTTCAGCTGGTCCAGCAATATGTGCATGCATGAGTGTAGAAGAAGCCTTCTCCTGATTCATAATGTTATCAGTCGGTGTTAATTATAAGAAGTAAGGATTAAAAGTTTGGGAGGGTTGGTCTTGCAGTACTATTTATCTTTACTTAAACTAGGACATGGTTCCAGATTATACATGTCTTACATCCACAACCAATGGATTTGTTCACAGAAATTGGAAGCTAAGATACTCAGATACTTAAATTATTAGTGTTATTAATATTTCAAGTAACAATGACTTAATGTTCTTATTTGAATGTTGCTTCTGCTACACCCACCCATGTTATCTGTATTCATGTATACATTCTTTTCCTGAGGGAACATCAGGTCAGTATGCCATATGCAACTGTACCTGCTGGATTTAATGCAGACAAGTGCTACTGACTGTAGTCTAAGGAGACTGGGATGTCTTGTTGCATGAATTTTTTGCCTCTCTGTTGACAAAGGGTACAGTATGAATAATACTTGTATGTCAGCATGAGCTTCTGTGTGTGTCTGCATTAGGCATTCCAGGGCTTTTCCCATCTTCAGAGTTTGGACAGCAGTATGGGACATACATTTGTTATACGGGCACCCTTGGTATGGATTTTAATAGAAGGACAATGACTAAGGAGGAACAGACATCCCTTTTAATGTCTGGCTGGAGTCCATCATGAGCAGGTTTGAAGCATATCAGAGAATGGCGTAGTAAGCAAGCTGGCAGAGATAACATCAGTGCCATGGGCTTTTTTTTCTATGTAGGTTTCCCTAATTAGACTTTTAAAGTTGGCAGTTTCCCTGAGAACTAAATACAACAGGGAAATAACATACTGTGCTTAAAATTCACCTAGCTTCATAGACAACTCTTTAATTCCGCCCACCAGAAGGGTCAGAAATCTTCCCCAGCAAGGTACCTGGGCATTCCCCAGGCACCAGGAAGCACTCAGATACTCTAAAGCCAGTTTTGCTGGCATCTAACCATCTGGTCCCAACTCACCCAGCAACAGAAGGGCTAAAAGCTGTCACTGAATAACTTTACTGCCTACCACTTTGGTAAGTCGAGTCTGAATTTAACTAAAATTGCAGCTTGCAGCAAGAATATTTATGAACTAGGAAACCCTCCTGTGAGCGTATAAGGGCAATTATATATATATATATTTCCACATCCCCTCCCCTTCCTCTTATCTCCATGTAAGCAGCGCAGCAATGCAGCCACCCTGGTTGCCTAGGAAGCCGATTGCTGCTCCTAAGGGATCTGTTTAAAATTCTGATCCAGATTCTAGTCAGGTTTGTGAGACCCTGGGAATGGAGCTCTTGAAGTGGTGGGTACTTTCCATTTTTTTCCCTCTCCTCAGCTCCTCTGGACAGAGAAGGCAGCTGTGCTGCTTTGCTAGACAGAGCAGCTGGACTTGGTTACCCCTAGAACCAATTAAGTACTGTAAGAATGGCTTGCCTTATTCCAGGGAGACAGAAGGAGCTATTTGGGATCATAAATGACACTGGAGAGTAGTTGTGTATGTATGCAGTTATTTTAAGGGTTGTTTTTGAGGCTTTTTCTAAGCACCTGCTGCCTTTTTGGGCATTTGTACTTTCATCTGAGTTGTTTGAAATGCAAATAAAAGCAATGATACATATTCAGATAATCTGAGACCTGTGTTTCAGAGGACTATGCTAAACCCTTCGTGGAGTTTCTTTTCAGAAACTAATCCTAGTGGAAAATTACCAAATGGAGCTTTAAAGAGGTGAAATAATAAGCAAGCCAAACAGTCCACCTGCTAGAGAGGCAAAGGTGGGTACTCTCTCCAAGCTGCTTTCCATCTCACAGCCCTACACTGCTGACTACCATTTGGAGAGGCAAAGCAGGGTGATTTAAGAGCAAAGTTCCTTAACGTTTAATTTTGGTTTAAGCCTGTTTGAGAATTTGTCTGTCACGTCTCATTATATGTGCTATTCAAACTTAAACAGGTGTTCAGAATAACACTTGGATCAAAATCTATGAATAAAATAGCTGATTGTCAATGTAACCGATACTCATTAAAAGACATCTTCGATAGTAACAAAAGCCAGAGTTTGAGTCACTTGTTTATGCTCTCAAGTGAGTGTAGGATCTTATTTAAAGGTGCTTTGAAGTCTGAATTAGGAAGAGGAGCTCTTTGATCAGAACTGATGTATGATGTGTCATAAGGCATTATGCCAAAAAAAAGAAGTCACTTAAGCTTCCTTTCCAGAGGCACTGAGCAAAATGGTTCCCATGCTGTGTCTTATGCTAGCATGTCCATGCTGAAAAAATTTGGCTACAAAGACTACTGCTGAACCTCTGCAAAGTGGAAACAGGTGTTTGGTTTTCTGTTGGGGAAAATCAGCAATGCATGATATGGGTATTTTCTTAGCACAGACTTATAAAGTCTATTTATATTGCACACATGCCTCCATGAGTGTGGTCCCACACAGACTTCCTCTTTCGAAAACTTCAGCCCGAAATTTAGTTTGTGGTTTCTGCTGCTTGCAGTAATTTCTCCATAAAGAAGTGACAACAAGGTCTTTTCTTCAAAATATGACACCCTGTTTGCACATTTAGAAAAATCACAGTTGGAATGTGATGTGCAATATTGCCATTTGGGGACACCTATCCCATGAATACTAAAACTACCTTTGTAGGTAGATGACTGCATTGTTGTTGAATGACTGGGTTAACTGGTCTTTGTTATTCTGACATGCACTGGCAGTCCTCTTGTGACCATGTTGGGTCCTGCTGGGATGAAACATCGACCTGCTGGGTTGAGATGCCTGTATTTTAATCCCAGGGTTGGTATGCATCCAGCTGCACGACAGTGGGGCTTGGAAAAGGAAGGAGGAGGAAGTAGTGGGCCAAACTAATTATTGAAGTTATATTTGTTCAGAGGTTTTTGAAAACCCTGAAACTAAATCAGATGATTTTTCAAATGAAGGAATATTATATACCTGTTTATACTCCGGGACACAGAGTTTTGCAAGTAGCAGTCTTCTGTTCACTCTCAGAAATAAACAGGGTTTTCTATGATGCTGTTGAGAAGAAAAGGGAATATTGGCAAGTACAGCCTGATAAGGCATCTTCTACTGTGTCTGTTTAATACCACCTAGAAACAATGTAGAATTTATAATTATTATTGGGAGTTTAATCAAACCGTTAAAAGATAGAGGAAAATAATGAAATATGTGGTAATATTCCTAGTATGTACTTTAATCGCTGATTGCTTCATTACTACTGAAACTGATGAGGCTGAGTATGATGATATTATCAGGAAGTTAAGCCTCAGAACAAGAGATGAAAACATAACATTTAATGTGAACATGATACACTGCAAAATAACATGTTTGAGGGTTGAATTGAGTGACTCTCTGCAGAGATAATTTAAAATCTGTAAAGCCATATATGTAGAAATGCTGCCGAATAAAATAATGGGCAGCCCCTGAAGAAAACAGATTTTACAGTGACTGAAATGCAATAGAAGAGTTACAGAAATCTGGGCAAGTGACTGTGGCACCATACCCAGACCAATGGTTATGACATTATTAAAAGATTCTGAAAGATCCAATGACACTCAGAGTGAGGTAATTTAATGGGTAACAATATTGGCATCTCAGGAGGTTATAGGAATATAATGTTGAAATATACACAAGTCATGATGGCACTTGAACCTATAAAACCAGGGCTGACTTTGTCAGGCACTTGGAATGACGCAGGAACATGCGCAAAGCAAGTGAAAGAGATGACATCAGACTTCAGGTATGTGTTGGCAAAAAGCAGACATAAATAACTGTTTTCAAAGGGGTTTCTTTCCAGAACTGTCAGCAGTTTCTTTAAATACTTAAAAGCAGTAGGACGGAGACACAAAGCATCTCAGTCAGTAATTAACAAACTGAAAACAGTGCTTGCTAAGAATGGGGTATTGTCAGAAGTGACCTTTTGCTAGATAAAGAGTAAGGACTTTCTAAATCATTCAGGCATGTAGCTGAGAAATCCAGCTGAAGTCAAGCAATGGAACTGAAAGAATGATTCAGACCACAGAAACTCATGTATTCTTAGAAGAAAAAAAAAAAAACCTACAAATGTCTAGGGCCTGAAACCGTTCAAGTGAAGAAGTAACCCTGGAACAGAAATACCTTATTCAAATATTACCTTATATAAACGACTCACCTAGTTCTAATGTACAATAGCTTAGAATTGCCTGAACCCTCCTTTATGAGCAAAACTGACTGCAAACTTGTCTGTGGAGCAGTGACTTGCTTCTCTCTCTTCACACTCACTTATGCTTATGTACTGAACTGCACTGCTGCCATAGCTTTTAGGAGCAGTAGCTGGGATCTAGCTGGTAAAGTCCTTGGCTTACTTCCTGATTCTCATGTCCTGAAAAAGTATTAGCTGTTGGATTAATCAGAAAATTGAATTAATTTATACTGTAAAAGGCAATTGATTTTGTACTATATGTGTTAGAATTTGTCTGCAGGAGAGCCCTGATCCAACCATTAGCTTCTCCCAAGAATCTCCTATTCAAAAACTCTGGCAAACAGAAGGGTGTATAGTTGCTCTGACTCTGTGACTAGAAATGAAGGAGAGGGAGTCAAAAACACACCCCATCCCACCACCCCCAGTTGGAAGTGTTTGTTTTTTTTTTTCCTTGGAAAGAAAAAAAGTCAAGAGGGAGAAAATAATAACAATAACAATAATAACAACAACAATAATAATAATAACAACAACAATAATAATTAATAATAATAACAACAACCACAATCCAGGGTTAAGATCAGGAGCTTGGAAATGTAAGTAAACTATAAAAGTGGAACTGCTCTCCCTGTGTGACAGGGCTGTGTTTCACCATGACCTATCCTCTATCATTCAGGTTGTCAGTTTAGCTCTTGGGATTGAGGTCAGACAGAGGAAACTACAGTGTTTTGACCACATATAATTGTGGATTGTCTCAGTAGCAGCAGGTTGATGTTAGTGAGCAAGCTCACAGTTTTAGCATCCATACACACTCCTGGCTGCTGTTTGGTTAATGCAACAGAATTTTTGAGTTCATAGCTAATTCACTCTGCTGTAAGGACATCCCTACAATACTTGCCAGAAGAGTAAATTCTGATGTTACAAAGTAGTATTTGCACTATGAGAAGTTCATTGGATGCATAATGGTACACAGAGAAGAAAGAAGATCCAACTGACAAGAATATCAAATGAGGTGGTATGGTGGGACTGTGTGTAACTCCTAGTCTCCTCCAAAGGCAGTAGTTGCAGTTGCTCTGTCCTGCAAGTATTCAGTTTGTTTCCTCTAATTTCATCTTTAAAATCCAAGTTCATGGGGTTTCTGCAGAAACATTTTCAAGCTATTAACAACTTTTGAATACATAGTCTTTTGTATTATAAATATTGTAATGACTTTATCTCTAATGAAGTTGATTTCTTTTGTGTCTATAGACAAGCGTATTTTATTCTCCAAAGCAAAAATATTCTGTGAAGAAAATTAAGTCCTTTTACTACTTAGAGAACAGATTGACAGCTCCTGAATCCCAAATCCTTTCTGAGTTGCACTTTGTTCTGGATGGTGGTGCAAATGTAACTGCCCTGGCAAGCATTTGCTATCACGGTAAATAAATGTTTCCACATGGAAATGATTTTTCTGTAAAGTGTGTATTCTGTTTTCTGGGTAGGGAAAGGCCAGATTTCTTTGTGCTGATGTTGGACATTTTGCAATCCTAAAATGCCCTAAAGTGATTCAGTGAAGGGCAGTCAAAAGTCTCATTGTTCCACATCTAGGGTCCCATAATTTGTCTCCAACTCTTCTGCAACCTGTTCTTTTTCAGATGGTCAGCACTGGTTTTGTAAAAAATAAGAAAATCATTAAGATTGATTAGCTCTAATCTGTGATGCTGGTAGCTGGGAAGAACAGCAGCCTCTGTGTATTTGATGTGAAGCTGTCAGTTGGCAGGCCAACCACCGTGCTGCTGAGCATCTCTGGGTATGGTTTTTAAAGAGCAGCCGTTGGTAAAGGCTCCAGTCTTCTGATCTGCAGCTGGATGACCACTTCCCACACCACTGTGCAGTCTGTCAGTTAAAACTAGATTAATTCCTACTTCTTATCCCAAAAGGAAAAAAGATGGAGAACCTCAGCACATTTCCAGGTGAAGTCATAGCAGTCAGGCAAAAGTACTAGTCTAGCTAGAAAAACATGCCCAGTCTTTTTTGCTGAGTATGTTGACACTGTGGATGTGCAGTATCAAAGCAAGCAAATTTGGCTCCAGGCTGCTATTTATGGGGCAGTGACCACCGGTCACCATGACCCAGGAGTAGGTGCCATGCAGATACGTAGCTTGGCTGGCAGAGCAGCGTGACAAGGCAGTTGGGAGCTGGCAGAGGTATCCAGGGAGCCGCGGGGGTGTATGAACCACACATGCTCTTTGAGGTGACTCCAGACTGCAGCAAAACCCCTTCAGGCATTTGCCATAAACACTGGTGCCAAATGTTTAGTGTCAGAGCATCCACTTTGATCACCCAGTTTTGCACAGGCTCTGCACAGACATGTTGAAGTAGGTGTGTAAAGGGAATTAAGGCCTTCCTTAAATCTGAAGAATTGATTTTAGAGTCTATTTTAGGGGTACATGTAAAATTGGTGTCTTTGAAAGACGATCAGTTTGTAGGATTAAACAAGCGCTGCTGCTGGTAGAGCAGCGTGAGCCCCTCTGAGGGGAAAGGCTGATGAGCTGGGACCTTCTTTGTTGGCAACAAATCCTGGCAAATACTTTGCAAGTTATGAAATTACTTCGCTTGCATCAGCTATACAAGCAGATATGTTTGGTTTATCTTTGTTATTGAAATTCGTGGAATTCTCCTTGGAGAAGGACTTGAAATTGGCATTTCTTACAAAGGGCCGTGACAACTTGCAGCTGTACTTCCCGGTAAAGTGAAGTATGAGGAGAGTTTGCGAGCAGGGTGAGTAGCAGTACCCATTGTGCTTAGCTGCGCTCGATGTCTGTGCTCTGCCTCCCGGGAATTCACAGCCATCTACTCAACCGCCGGAGCCAGCCGGGAGTTCAAGAACGGGGCTCTGATGCGGGGGGGAACGCGGACTAGAAGATGCCCGCTGTGGGTCCCGCGGCCTCTCCCTGGTTTCCCGCAACCGTATCACGAAAGAAGTCACCGGGGGCGGCGGGGAGCAGCGGGCGACGCTTCCCCCCCGCTCCCCGAACCGCCCCGGGCTGTGGGAACCGCGGCCGCCCGGCCCCGCCGCTCCGGGGCAGCCGGGGGCGGGGCGTCGGGGCGGGGCGGGGCGTCGGGGCGGGGCGGGGCGTCGGGGCGGGGCGGGGCGTCGGGGCGGGGCGGGGCGTCGGGGCGGGGCGGGCGGCAGGGGGCGCTGGGGGGCGGTGCTGGCAGCACTCGGGGCGCGGGGCGGGCGGTTGAGTCGTGGCCGTGGCGTGGCGTGGCGTGGGGCAGCGGCTCCAGCTCCGGCCCCCACCGCGGCAGGGCAGGTAAGGGCAGGGCGGGCGCTGCGGAAGGGGGTGGCCCCTCCGCCGGCCGGGCAGGTGGGACGGTGCCCTGCGAGCGCTGGAGGGGAAGCGCTCGGTGCCCCGGTACGAGCCGGCTGTGCCCGCGGTGCCGCCGTCGTCCCCCCCCCACCCCCCTCCGCTAAACACTCGGCGGCCCCGGAGGGGCGGGCGCTGCCGGCGGCCGGCGGGGAGAGGGGGCGCGGCGGGAGCGGCTGCCCCGCGCCCGGCTCCGAGGGCCGGGCAGCATCGGCGGCGGTCCCGCCGGCCCCGGGGAGTCCGGGGGCAGCGGGGGGCTTGGGGCGGGGGGAGGCGGCCGGCGGCCCCCTCACCCAGCCCGGCCGCCCCCCCCTCACCCAGCCCGGCCGCCCCCCCCTCACCCAGCCCGGCCGCCCCCCCCTCACCCAGCCCGGCCGCCTCGGCGGGACCAACTTCGCCGCCGGCTGGTACCCGCGGGCTGACACCCGGGGTTCGATGCTCACGGGCTTCATTCCGCGTGTGTGAGCGGTCCGCGCAGCTCCGCGGCTTCCGCGCACCCCCGTGCGGGGCAGGAACCCGAAATGGGCCGCCGAGTGCAACCCCCCCCAGCCCCCGGGGTGCCAGAGCCCCAACGTGCTGCCTGGGCTGGGCAACGCAGCGGGGCTTCTGCGGGCGGGGACTTGGCCGTCTGTTCTCGGGCGATACACCCTGGCTGGACTGGACTGGAGTAACTTACTGGGGTTCCTTTTTTTTTTTTTTTTTTTTGTTTTTAATGCCTGTTGCCTTTAGTGCATATGATAGCAGTCGCTTTCTTTGTATATACGTTCACCTAAATGTTTTTGGAGCCTTGAACAGACTTCTCTAGTGTCTTTCTGAATTGCAGGTTCCTGATGAATAATACCAAACCTTTTGTCGAGCACGGACTTTGCATCAGAAGTCTGTTCTGACATGGAGATTGCCTTGGCCTTCATTCAGAATGTTGCCCTTAAAAAAAAAAAAAAAAAAAATCTGTGAAAGGACTCTTTAAAATGCTAGGAAGTAAAGGGTTAAACAATGTATTTGTAAATGCCATAACCTGAATTTCTGGACTTTACATAAAGGCTGGGACAATGGAAATGACAGGGTGTGGAGAGAGTGTGTGATGTCCTTACAAGCCCTTTATTTTGTCTGCTGTTATAGTCTGAGATGAGCATCTAGTTCCAACCTTAAATGTTCTCCTTTACAAATTTCACAAATATAGTTCCATGTGGATGAAAAAACTACAAAGTAAGTGGCTCCATCCTTGACTAACTGCAAAAGCTGTCACATAATAAGTTTTTGTGCCAGTATTACAATAGTAATGGGATATTAAACCAACACATTTTGGCAGCAAGTAGCTGTAATACTTATGCCCTGTTTTGACGTCTGTAGAATGAGGATTAGCTCAGACAGAATTTGTAGTGGGAGGGTGTGAGTGGGATGAAAGCTAAAGCTGCTTAATTTTAATCTTCTCAAAAAGGTAACTAAAAGTAGTGCACATGGTTAAAACACATATGCTCTTCTCTCTAATGGCTTTTAATTGTAGTCTCTTAAATATTTTATGTAAACTCAGTAGTGCTGAAACATTAATTTTTATAAGATTCAATACATGCTAAATGAGCTGCCTGATCTGCAAAAAGGGAGTGCTGAGGAACAGCAGGGGTTCCTGTGGAGGCCTGGCCACACCAGCGCTGTAAAACTGCCCTGGTGACAGCACCTGTGTTCCCGAGCCCCGGGCACCTCTTGGTAGTCTCCAGGCATGGACTGATATTGTTTCAGTTCTGTAATTGTGAACTTGCTTTTCTCTAACAGCCTTCATTTGTCTTTTGGGCTTTGTTTGTGTTTAAAAAGCAGTCATCTTGGAATGAACTCACACAAAAAGCAATGCTTCAGGGTGTGCAAAACTACGGCCCTCCATGAAGTTTTCTTCCTCCAGTGGCTTTATAATGGGGTATATATATTTTTATATCATCTTCCCTCATGACCTCCTTAGATGAACCCTTAAGTGTCCTGTGAGGTTTCTAATGTAGGTCTTTGTTAGTTTTCATCTCATAGGAGACCTTTGAAACTAGACTTGGGTTGATTTTTTTCTGGATGCTTTTTCTGCTGAAATTGCAATTTTTTATTTTTTTTTAGTTAGAAAAGGCTTGTATCTTAAGTGTATCTGCATATTATTGCCCGAAAGATGAATGATGAAATCATGTGATCCTAAGTGTTATTTTTACCTGGATTTTTGGTCAGTTCTAGTTGTATATTCTCATCCTCTCATCAAGGTTTTAATTCTCTTTTAACTAATAAAAAAATATTGGGAAATAATATGCAAAAAAGCCACCATAAGAGCCATGTTGCTCACAAACATGTATCAAATGAGTGTAGGAATTAAATGTTAAGCCACCTACTAACATATGCTTTATGATTTATATACAATTAGATTTATGGTTTTTGATGGATGCCACAAAGGAGGTGCTGGTACTTTAATTGTCTAAGCGGGTGGAGACTTCAAGTCTACCTCTACAAAAATGATGAAAGTGCTTTCTCCAGGAGTATTGGGAAGCACGCGCACAAAACATGCAGCTATTGCTTTAGGTGGTAGAGGAATCATTTGGTGAAGGAAGTATGAGCGGATTAAAGAAGATGGAATTTGTTGTAGGTAATACAGGAAGGTTTTGGGAGTTCCTGCTAGATGCACAAGGAAGTTACTGATAAGGTGCCCGAAAAAGCAGCATGGCAGCTCAGCTGCGCTGGCGAGCTCTTGACTAGCGCACACAAATACAGCCTCGAGGCTGAGGGAAGATTTGCTTAAAAAGAACCTCAGTGGTCCAAATGTCGGGCAAACAGCGTGGTTTGGGGCAAAGCTGTTCAAGCAGTGCGTCACACTCGGGAAGTGTTTGAACATGGCCTTTAATCTTGACTTGCTGGGAGAGGGAGTCAGTACGCGAGCTATGCATTGATTCACATTGAGAAGGTTGCATTTAAAAATAGCTTGGGTGGTAAATTATATATAAAAATAAAAACCTAAATTGTGTATCAAAAAGGGAAGAAATACTAAATATCTGGGAGGAGACTTTAAATGTAGATTTCATGCAAGTGTTCTACTTGCATGGCTTTCAGTGTTGTGGTAATTTTAATGGAATTGTAGTAAAATATTGCAGTACTGATAAAAAGATCATGCTTTAAATTACATTTTTTTTTTTTTGAACTGTTTTCCAGAATGCTTTCTGTAACAAATGCAGGCCAATGTATGGTATAAATTACACAGAAATAGAAATGGAAACAGTTGATTGTAAACCTACATATAGGATGATGAGTGAAGGTTTATGCAGCAGCTTTCCAGACAGATACTAGAAATGTCGCACAGACCATGACATGCTTCATGTTCTGTTAAAATCAGGCTGAACTTTGGTGAAACCTGAATGGAGTCCCCCTTAAGTAAGCATTTGGTTTTGCAGAACATTTAGGGCAGAAACTTTTGGAGATATTACTGTATAAAAATTGTAGCAGAGGATACATAAGTCTTGATGCAACTCTACGCAGGAGCACGTGAGCTTTGCATGTGTGGGTCCCTTTGTTGCATCAGATTTAGGTTAGAATTCAAAATTAATGTTCATGTTTGTCTTGAAAGTCTTAGGTGGTCTTTGATTACAGCTGGGTAAGACATTTTCTTGCTCCGTGAAGGAATAGAGTGGCAAGGTATACTGCAACATTCAGTATTTATGATTCTTTTAAAAAAATGTCAGATAATGCTATTTTAATGTGTTCAGATAATGCCTGATTCATAAATGTAACAGTTCATCCTAAGCAGCAAAAAAGAAAATTTTTTTCATTGTGCAAGATGATAATAGAAATGTTTGTGATTATGCACAAAGTGCTTGTGATGACAGGCCAAGGATTTGGAGCAAGATTGGCAAGCTATTTCGTATTGATTAGAGGTACTCTGGGCATTGAAAACCTACATAGCTGGCATATTTCTTAAAAATAACTGATTTTTATAGGCTGAAATAATTAGGCTTGTTTGTGCCACATGGTAAAGAAGTTGCTCAGAAATGCTTTTTGGAAATAGTAGTCAGGCACAGTTTTCCAGCTGTTTCATCCATCGTTTCTACTGACATCTGAGACTTCTTCATGTACCAAGGATGAAGTCATCTCCCCTGGAAAGCTGTCACGTGATTCATGCCTTCCCTTGTGAAAATAAAAAAACAAACATCATAACTTTGTCTCAATGTCTGCTATGATAAATTCCACAATTACGCAGTGGAAGATACCATACTATGTTTTCCTAAAGTTTATAGTCTCTGGTGATAAACAGGGAGGCCCTGTGAATCCCTGGCACATTCTGTTGTTAATGATGATTTTGAAAGGACAAAGCAATGCTGACATTGGATCTCGCTCTTTGCCATGTTTTTTCATGTTTTGTTCATCTTCCTCACATCTATGGTTATGATGTTGGTTTCCTGACTGCCCCTGAAGTAGAAGTCTGAACACAGGCATGAGTTTTTGCCTATGAAGACTTTTGAGTATCGTTATGAGGAGCTTCTGTTGGGCCAATAAGTTGTGAAAGCAACTTTGTGGGACTAAGCAACAAAAATGTGAGCAATGGGCCTTTCAAATGAAATGCTAGGACATAGTGTTTCGTGCCAGTGCTGTTTATCTAAACCTATTTTTATTTATCCTCTTGAAGAAATAGCTCTCCTGGTTGCACCTTTGTGCTCAGGTTGTTTCTAAGATGGTGTGTTTTTAGAGGTTACGTTGTGCTGCTGCCATGAGGGTCAAGGAACAAACCAGGCATGCCCTTTTGCCAGCAGCACAGCCGTTCTCCCAGTACGTTGCCTGTGTTATTCCCCATTCAGCTATCCAGCAGCCAGGCAAGTTGGCAGTTGTACGAAGTGTTGTGGGGAAGAAAGAGCAGCAGAAAATGCTGACTGTCTGCTAATGCATCTATGTAATCACCATTCCGGGGTTAGATTGCAGGAAGATGACAAAATTGCTGATAAAGTCTGTTTAGCCTTTTTTTTTTTTTCCAATATGAGCTGTCAGCTGTTGGTTCTACAACAGATAATAGCGTAACCTGTGAAAAGAAACAAAAGTTTTTCATTTGGAAGACAGGCAACAAAAGTGTACCTCTACCCCATAATTTCGAGACCTTGTGATTGTAAAAAGGTGGTTGGATATCGGAGTGTTGGGTGACCTGGCATATGGTGATAGGATGGAACAAATCTCATAGCAGGGCTGTAGTCAGGAGGAAAAATATTTTGGGATGAGGGTCAAAATATAGCTTGAGCACAAGGATAGACCAGAAATGTGATCAGTAATGAAATAAATGCCAGCCCTTTCATCCCTCTTGCACAAACTCTGCTAACACCAGGTTATTGCACTACCATATTTCACATGTATAATTTAGATATATTAGTAAAATTGTGTTTTACTTTATGGGACATTGTCAGTAATGGTCAAATCAACAGATGTAAAACGCTACGTTTTAGAGTAAGCTGAAGGCATGGCTAGCTCAGGGTTACAGGGGGAGTCGTGGGTGAGTTCCCAGGTGAATTTAGTAGATTGAGATTCTATCAATTCTCTAGAGAGTGAGGCATAAAGGACTGTCTGAAGAGGGGGGTGCAAGGTGGAATGGTGAGTAGACTGATGATCTTGGAGTAATTAAGTCAGCAAGCTGTTACAACTGAACTAGAATCTCCCCAAATCCATTCTATTTGAATACTGTGAGCAAATCAACCTCACTATGTGAACTGTGGGCATGTGACTTTTCAGCATTAAGACATATATGTATGCAGTCAGGTTATAAACAGACCCAGTATAAGATCATCTGGAACTAATAGCGTAAGGAGAGATTTGGGATCTCGGATCATATTCTCAAATCCATCTAACCTGAGTGGAAGGGCAAATGTGCAGAGGAAAATACTGTCCTTCATACTAACATTATCTCAGATATTGGATAGGGTAAATTTGGCCTGGTGTGGGAAATAAACATTTTCCTACATTTATCAGCTTTCTTCACTGATCTGTTTATTCAATTTGACTTCACTGGTTAATCGCAACTAGCGTTGAGTGCATCCCTACAATATTTGCTTTCAAAGTTAGTGCCTGAAGAAGGTATTTGCAGCAGAATACAACCCCTGGCAGTGGAACAGAGGGAGGCAGGTCTATATTTGCAATGCATGCAGCAGGGAATGTTATAGTAGGAGAGAGAGTTGTTCAAATAATTAAAACAGTAAAAAGTAAAAGCTTAACTAAAAAAAATGTAACAATTCAAGCACATCAACTGCTTTGCCTTTGTGTGCTTTTTGGAGCTGTGATGTTATCTGATCAGCCACTGGCTGTGATCTGTGTGTGATTAGAATCTATGCTCTTACAATTGTGAGCATATGGTATACCATTTTAAAATTATAAGTTTAAAATAATTACATTCTGGTGCTGTTTTTTAAGTATTTAATTGTCTGTATGTTCTGGAATGGTTTTGCTGACAAGTAAGATTCAGTTCTGGCCTGGAGCCATCAAAATCATAAGGTCTCTTTCAAGTTTCATAATAATGTTAAAAAAGAGTTACTCAGTTTCCTTTAAGGAAGTAAAAGCACTTCCTTTGTTTATGTTTTTACTTTCCCTGCAGTTCAGAGCTGTGTGTAACCTATCATTGCATAGGAAAAGGAGTAGGAATATGGGGACATTCCTGCAGTGGACAACGAAGAATTGAGCTTGTGACAGATTTTCCTAGATATTAAAATTTTGTTTCCACAGGGCCACCGAATGTGCTGGACTGGTGGGTTGTTACTGACTTTGACTTTTTTCAGGTTTCCATAGAGTAACCATATTTACAACCAAAAAGAGATAGTCAAGGCCAGATCAAAGCACTTACTGAGAATTCTGAATGGAAGGAACTCTTCAACTGAGGGTTTAAACAGACCAGAAGAAATGGAAGTTAAGGGCACCTACTCCTTGAAATGTGTCATGCTCTCATACATTTGCTGTTCAAACAAGTAAACCAAATGAGACCTATAAAATCATCCTCATTGGAAAACCAAACTCCAAAGCATAGAAAATTTTAACAGTTCCTAGAAGGAATATGAAAATGAGAGAAGACGTATTGAGCTAGCAAATGAATTGCAGTAGTCTTTTCAGTACTATTGATTTGGCTATGGCATGAAGTCTGACTTTTTTAAAAAGGGCAATGGATTGTGATCCAAAGTTATTTAAAGACTGTTTAAAGCTTTGTAATTTGACAGATTTTATTATAAACTGGATTTTATTGATAGACTTAACACAACAGTGAAGCTTCTCTGTGGTTTGAAAGGAAGTAGCCTGTGCTATATCATGTTCTGTTCAACATGCAGATTCAAATTCAAAGCTGCATCCATCTTCAGAGTATCTGCTGCACTCTGAGAGACCTTTCAGCAGTGGTAGATCTGCGGGTTTCTTCATGTTGAATTAAGTGGTCTTTCTCCATCTTCATTTTGGTAATCTAAAATGTGCAGGTTCCTTAGAGCTGGGGACATGTTGGTTTTGGTTTTTTTTCTTCTTAAAATTTTTAAGCTTTTTGATTCATTTGGGCAAGTTTGTAGCAGGCATAGTATGATAGAAAAGTGGTTTGGGAAGGGAACAGCAAGACAAACTTCAATTTTTTTGGAAATGTTACAAAAAAGCACATGGCAGCAGCATGTGCTTGTTTTTAACGCTATTGGTAGTAGAACTTTAATGGGGCTTTTTTTCTTATCTTAGTGAGGTGCAAGGACATGTTCTAAAATCTGTAGCAGAGGATCAGTCTGCAGGAAGTATGTTGCTGTATAGGCCCTATCCTCAAAGCAGCGGTCAAAGGCAGAGTAGCATGTGACCTAAACGCAATGTTTTATATTTTATGTGCAGTTTCTCAGTATTGTCAGAAACCAAAAATATTTGTTCGAAAAACTCCAATTTGTTTCCAGATTTTTTTGTTTGCTACAGAAGGGGATGCCAGTAATCAGTTTTCAGTGATTTTTTTTTTTTTTCCTATTGTTTGGTAGGCTTTATGTTCTTTTTTGCCTAACAGGAGTCCAAAAAATCTTTATTATGTATTCATAATTAGAAAAACTGAAGGATACTGTATATGGAGTTTAGAATTTTGTTTCTCTTGAAGTGCACAAGTGTGAAACTCAAGGGTGTAGGAAGGCCCATGTTTTGCACCCTTGTTTGCAGAAATTGATTATACATCCATTACAACTTAAAAAAATAACAGCAGTGGTATAAATTGATTGTAACGAGAGCTGTAGTGAGGGTGTATTTGGGGTTTACACCTGATCTCTGTACACCGTGAATCAAGAAAACCCAGTGGAAATTTCCTCTAGTGTGTTTTCATTCCTACGTTTTGGTGGCTTGCTTGGCATCATGCTGGTTTAGAAACAAGCCCAGCAAGATAACCCAGATACGTTGTGGGGTGTTGAGGCATCCATTGCCATTCCTTCCCTGGATGTGTCCTATGAATGCAATTCTATGGATCCTATGCTTGATGCAATCAGCAATAGCAAAATTGAAACTTGGGTCATATTTAGTGCTTGCAAGCAGTGACATAAACACAGACTTAAATACAAATATTTTGCTGATCAAAAGAGATTGAATTGTTTCCAACTTAGGCACCTACAGCAATTTTGGTGAATAACCAAGAAAAGAGAAAGGCTGTGTGTGCTACATATACCTTTGGTATAGGGACATGTTTTATATGTAAATTATGTAGGTTTTAGGGTTTTTGTGTGTGTATTCTTTGTTTGTTTGTTTTTGTTTTTTGTTTGTTTGTTTTTTCTTGTTTTGTTTCAATATATGAGTCCTGACAGTATTAATATCATCCGAAACCTACTAGGAATGATGAGAAAAAGTAGTCAGTTGGGTAGGTGGGACTTGAAAATATGTAAAGACTCTGTAAAAGGGCCCAGACGAAAGGATGGAGATGGTTCACAGTGGCAGATGACAGAATAAGTCATCCTGTTTTCCACTGGAAAACAGCAGCCAGGGGAGGAATTGTGTGGCACCTACTAAAAGTGAAGGAGTACTGCTCTACAGCCAGTGGCAAGCAGGATCAGCATGCGACCTGTCATTTGGAACCCAGAAGCCTTGTGGAAGGGCAAATGTTCGTAACTGGGGAAGTCAGCACTCGGGCAGTCTGTGCCAACATACCTCTGTGCGGAGGGGCTGGGGTGCACAGGTCCCTGCGGGTGCAGGGGGGAGCTTCAGCTGTGCGTCTGCCTTCATCCGGAGCAGAATTCAGCAGCAGAAGTTCCTGTCTTGGCTCTGAGCCCCCCCAGAGTGAAGTGATATGGCAGAGCATCAGTGACTAACAAGTATGACTAAAAGTGCTAATGAAGAGAGAGAGAATGGATGAGCTGGCAAATATGAATTTTGATGCTGACGGTCACTTTGTCCTCTGGTCTAAACAGATGTCTAAATCTGGCACAGAGTGGGACAAAGGAGACCACAGACGGGTTGCCATAAACATTCCATAATTGTTTCTATGTGCAATCCTTCTTTTCCTCGTTGTTTACAGTCAGAGCTAATTTAGACTCTATTAGGGGCAGGGGCATGGGCATGTCATCTCAGTGTCCTGGCTGATGCAAACACTCAGTGTTCTTTAGAAATAGACTATTGAAGCTGGTAGGAGGAGAAATGCCTCTGCTGTCGGGATGCTGCCAGAGCCTGGTCACAAAGGCAGCAATTTGTCTCCGGGTTGAATCTCTAAAGGGGTAAGTGTTCTGGGAAGAGGAGGAAAGGGGACTAAATTTAAAATGTCTGTCTTCATTTGTTTATTTTTAAGGGAAGGATGTGCAGGACATAGAAATCATGTTTGAATTGCAGCTGTTCAGAACTTCTCTCACATGATGATTATTTTAGGAATAGCAGACAGACCAGAGAAGTAGTAGTCTAGGGCAATGGCATCATCCCAAAGGAATTAGATGTTTGCAGTACCTTATGTTTTGGCACTATAGTTTCCTTCATCTCTAAGTTAGTTCATGCATTTACTTGTGTGATTCTTAATAGTCCTAGGAATGATTGATTGTGTAGAATAACTGCAGTACTGCTAACCTTCAGTGACTACATGTAAAAATTATTGGGCTTGGTCTTAAAATACATTGTTTTGCTGTTCTTAGGTGTGATTTTGAAATGTTACTGAATGAAAGGGATACTTTCAGGTATTATGGTATTTCTTCCAAAAATTGTTTGAATTGTCAGAAACATTTTGTTTTAGAAGTGGTTGCCGGCAAGGTGATTAGTGGTCAGATTATGGAGAGGAGGATAAACTGATAGGCTTAAATGGTATTCTGTGGAAGTGTGAAAAAGATAGAATCAAACCCTTAAAGATCTTTTCATGCATTTTAACAGTTCCCACACTTTTTTTCTTTTTCTTCTCCCAGTTATCTTTGTTCAAGAAAACATGGGCATAATTTAATCAGAAAACTGATGTAAGTCTAAGGAAACTCCAGAAACCAGGAGATCTCTGGCTGCAAAATAAGTCAACTTACAATGTTGGGAAACCCCTAAAGGGTAGTTGAAATGTCATAAACTTACATTACATGAGCTATAACATTAATGCACTAAACATAACTTTAATATAGATGTCTCTACATGATTGTGTTTATTGCCCAATTTTAAGAGATTCATAGACTTGCAGGTTCTAATTTAAATAAAAGAAATATATGTTAAATGACTTGGACTGACAAAAGTCAAATGCAAACCAAAACTATATAAAAACTTGTTCTGCTTGCATCTCTTAGCTGCTGATCTCTGAAAGAAGGCAACTCGTAATGGTGATTTGAGTAGGACAGCATGGAGAAGCTGGAAACTGTCGTTTGAGGGATGTAACCTGAAGTTGTAAGATGAAGACTGCTTTCCCAGGATTTCCAGCATAAAACTATGACAGTCCTGCTCAAACCTGAAGGCTGGTTAGGAGGAAGAGGTGTGTAAAATGTTCTCCGCGTTATCTGCTTGTGAACCTTGAGATTTAAAAGCTAGGATCTCAGAGTCAAACGGACCTTTTATTTTGAGAACAGCAGATGATCTTCAGGGTGTGGTCAAATTTCAGTGTGGTTTGTGGTCCCTTCATCCATTCTGAATGCTAAGTGACTCTTCACCTTTACTTATTAAATCCACTAGTAAATTTGCTGCACACTGAAAATTGTCAGTGCTGTAGAGAGGGACAAAATAGTTTTGTAAGAGCTCTGTTTGATCTCTTATCTTTAATGAAGTGGGAGCTTGTGTTGGTTGCTTTGACAGACTGGCCAGCACTGCTGTGGCATTTTCAGTAGCTTTTGCACATCTCAAGACCAGCTGTGCCAGTAGAAGAATTTTAGAACTGAGTAGATAATGAAGAAAGTTGGAATAGGAGAAAAGAGAAACCTAGATCTAGATATTTAAATGTTAAATACTAAAATGTATTAAACTTTAGCAACTTAGCTGCTAGGCTTTTGCTGGTCTTTTAAAAATTAGATGCTTGCTGCTAAAATGTTAAGTGATTGGAAAATAAAATCATCTTGCAAGTAGCTATTAGTCTTTAGATATCAACATGTAGCTATGTTCTGTTGGATAGGCACTGCTTCCTGCTGTTTCTGTGCATGATTACTATGGACTGGTACATGTTGCTTGTTTTTACCATGACTTTCCTTACCTTCACTTTTTTTTCTTTTTTTTTAATGAGGCTGCTGACCTTTTTATACTTTAAGACAAGTTCTGTGTTTCCTGTGGTTACGAACTTCAAGCTTAAGTCATGGGGTGAGCTAAAATGAGTAACATTACTGAACAGGTTTTATTTAATTTTTTCAATGATAAGCTGGCTTTACTTTTTTAGAAATGCAATTTTTTACACCAAGTCATGTGACCTATGTCTCATAAATGCCTTTAAAAAAAAAAAAAAGGAATTCTTGAAGAATTATAATTAACAATACTGCAGATGCTAGCTTTGTTAATTTGTAATGCCATGCAACATGCAAGTTCAGTGTTGCAGGAATCATACATCCAGTTTAAATTGCTGACATTACAGTCAGCTGCAGGGGTTTCATCAGGGTTTCCTCTATGTGATGATTACAGGCATGAGTAACTAAGCAGGTCATGCTGACGGGCAAATTGGTTCTGCTGAGTGTTCCTGTTTCCCCTCTGTTCTGGTGCTTGCTGTAGATCTTTGTAGCACTGGTTGGTTTGGTCAAAACCACAAGATCCCAGCCTCTATTTTTCATCTGTGGAGGAAAAAAAGCAAATCGGTTGAAGCACCAAAGAAAAGGTTTGTCATGCACCACTTACTGAAACAACTATTTTCTGTGATTTCCAATTCAAGAATATGAAGTTTTTCAGTTGTGTGAGAATGTCTGGATTGCTGGACTTGTGGGTTTTAGTACTTGAAAAATGTACTGTGTGGTAGTCTGCTGCCAAGTGGCTGGGGAATAATTGATGGAGCATGACGAGTTAAAATGAAAGTCAAGACAGAAGTCTTCATTATAATTGTATCAGGAGCTGACACCTTAATTTCAGATGTCTTCAAAACAGGTTTTATGAGAAAATAAGACCACAGATGTAGATCAGAGATAAAAGATGTATCAAAAAGCAATTACAATTAAAAACTCTCTTCTGCAGTGTAGAGACATCAGACTAGGAAGTGTGTCCCTGTGTTCTTCCATGACTTTCTCTAAAACTATGAATGTTACTCTAAATCAACCTTATGTTGTCTGTAGGCAGACTCTGTAAGTTTGCTACAAAATGCACCCGTATTGGTCTTTGGCATATAGTTATATACAGACTCAATGCTACCTTCCTTTTTCAGCAAAGACACCATTTCTCTTTGCTGTTTCACTGCGACCACTTTTGCTCGCTTGTATTTCAGTAGACAATGTCATTCTGATGTACCACGTCAGATAAATACAGTAATTTTATTGAGACAGACTTTGAAAAGTACTATTGATTATTTATGGAGACATGCTATTTTAATCAAGTAAATTCTTTTAAGCTGTCATGGTGAGTCAGTGTAATAATGTGCTTACGCTTCATGCTAGATAGTAAGTTAGTGTTCTAGATGGATACGGGTGATCTAGAGGATGTAGCAGCATCAGTCAATTGGCACAGAAGTTTGTCAGTGGTGGTTTATTGTCATGTTTAACCTCACAAACGCTTTGAAAACATTGATGTCAAGTTATTTTCAGGGCCTGACTTAAAATAATGAAAAGAAATAGCTTAGCTAATCAACCCTGCCAAAAATCTTTGTTGTGTTTTGCACAGGAGGAGGGGTTGCTGGGGGGCAGGTTCCATGTGGAGCACTAGCTAGCAATACCCAGCCAGCGTGGAACAAAAAGGAGGTTAGTCATGCCAGCTGGTCTGCCAGGAGCTCCTTCCTGCTGAGCCTGGGCTCCTAGCAGGCACGCCGCGCTCCCAGCACTTCCAGGTAGTTACTAACTTTTCCCGTGAATTGGTCTAAAGCAGAGAATCTGACTTGACCAAATTTTTCCAAGAGCCTAGCAGAGGCTTGGCTTGTCTCCTGACTCCCTGGCCTGGCCTTCAATTGTAAGGCTGTTTTTACCCTTGTATGAGCTTGCAATAGCCTGGCACCTTACACTAGCATGTGCTGATGCTGTCTCATGAGGTGAGATAAGAGCTGAGGGTGCTCTGAATGCTCTGAGTCATTCTGACATGTTTTGATGAGTTGAGACTTTTGGATCATGTTTAAAAGAAAAAGGTATATTCTGTGGGTAGGTAGGTATGCTGCAAAAGGTGGTTCAGAATTAGCCTTTTAATTATCTGCATTACTATATAGGATGCTTTATTAATGAATATCCTTCAGAATATCTAGACTGCTTATGTGTGTCACACTACAGTGTTGCTGAAATATGTTTAGTGTTCTCTAGGTCATCTTTTACAAGTTCTGCATATATAGAAACACAGAATCATAGAATCGTTGAGGTAGGAGAAGATATTTAAGGTCATCTAGTCCAACTGTTAACCTAGCAATGCCAAGTCCACCACTAAACCACATCCCTAAGTGCCACATCTACATGTCTTTTAAATACTTCCAGGGATGATGACTCCACCACTTCTCTGGGCAGCCTGTTCCAATGCTTGACAACCCTTTCAGAGAAGAAATTTTCCCTAATCCAATCTAAACCTTCCCTGGTGCAACTTGAGGCTGTTTTGGTCTTGAGCAAAAGCCCTGCTCTCAGGGATGAGGATAAATCACTGCTTTTCTGGCACATGTCAGTGCATGCTGCTGGAACGCTGATGCTCCCAGGGCCGAGTTCTGCCTCTTCTGCAGCGGTGTGGTGCTTACCTTTCAAAGCAATAACTACTTATTTGTTTCTCAAGCAAAGGACTAAGGCCCATACCTGGAGACTAGTGGGGTGGTGTTGGCAGTCGCTGATAGGATTTGACCTTTGAGTACTGAGAGCTTACAGCGTGGAAATGGTGAGGCTGGGGCGTGACCTGCACTCTGGCCTGTGTGCAGAGTAAATAGATAAAGATCAATATTCTCTAAATGTCACGTTAGCAGCAGATGTTCTGCAACCCTGCAGCCTCTTGCTGTGTGGTAGTATATTCTGAAGATCCCAAATGTGTTTTGCTGTATGATTTGGTTTTTTGATAAGTCTGTATATAAAAACAGTTTTCTGGGGGGATAAGGTTGGTTAGCTTTCCGTTCCCCTCCTCAGGCTCAGTTTTATCTTTTTTAGCCTACCTATGCTCACTTTAGTGAGTGCTCACAATGCTTATTGTCCTGTCTTCACTTAATATGTGCTGGCTAAGTGCTGTTTTTCCCTCGGCATACAATGTGTGCTAGCACGGAGGAGCAGAGGCTCCAGTACTCTGTCTTACCTTCACCTGATTCCTGGCAGCTTGGTCTCAAGTAGGAGCTGATGACAAGTTGAATTGACAGGCTCTTCTTTAGCAGCTGCTCAACAGGAGCTATTCCTATTCCTCATAAATTGTAACACAGCAACTTTCAATCTGTTAACAGGCCAAAGGATATTTAAAAGAAAAATCCACCTTGTTTATAATTTATTGAATACTGCATTTAACACTAAATGTTTTAAAATTTATGATGTTGCAGTTAAGTTTTAAAGCTAATTAAGCTTGTTCTCTAAAACATTTGGCTAATATGTGGTGTGTATGATCTCCTTTTTTTTCAGTCTTGTATTTTTTCCCTTTTTGTGGCAACTTTCCTTTTACGCAGCAACAGTATTAATGAGTGTAGACTGTGCACAAGACCACTTGTTCCTGAGAGCTTTTTAATAGATTTTTACCTTCTCCGTGATAAGTCTAATTTTGCTTTTTCCTGTGGTTCCCCTTCTGTTCTTCCATCTGTTTGGTTAACTGCTTTATTCTCTCCTGGTGTTTTGTATACACTAATGCTTATACCTTCTACCCTTTGCAGCTTTGTTTAGTTTCAGTGGTTTAGTTCAATTTAGTTTCAGCATACCTTTCACTATGATGTTCCAGGATGAGCTATGATTTTGTAAAACTAAGACTGTTAAAATAATTTCTTCTGTCTCTTTTTTAACCTTATTACTGCTTGCACATGCCATTTATGGTGCGATTGGCATTTTGGAAAAATACTGTAATAGCTCTGGCTTCTTGCTTCTCAGAATCTCCAGTTCTTTCAATTTTTTTCCACAGTTTCCAAAAGCTGTAAAGGTAATTCTGTAAGTAAAATGAGATGGAAAGGCCTGCAAAATGTATGTGCGTAATACATTTGACTTACTGCAAGCCCCACTGCCTTCATTTCTGGAAGATCAGCACTTACACTCTGAGTCCCATTGCTTTGCCCTGTGGAAGTCACCTTGGACCAGTTGGTAGATCCCACAACTCTTCTTAAGACTAACCACAATAGATAAAATGAGCAATTCAGTGATTCATGAGACATATTCAAATCCTAATGAGAAAATTAATTGGGGAAGAAAAATCTGAATTTTGAGGTTGTGATTTACTTGGTTTATCAACGCTCAGAGATGGAGATTAAAATCTTGCTAAGGTAATTAGTCTTTGGAGTGCAGAAGATTTTTGATAAACGGGTATGTATTAATTACATGTAACTGTAAGCCTTTTAATTCTCAAAAGCAGGAGAGAAGCAAGAGAGATCTCTTCCAGGAGTGAAAATAACAAATAAGCACTGGGGCAAATAGAAAGGGGGGAAATAAGTTACTTTCTGTCAACATGTTTGGATGTGCTGTCATCAACAGAGCTCAGTACAAAGGATCTGGGAATCTCAGAAGATTTTTTTCAAGACTAACCAATTTTCTGCAACACACTGTCAGTGCTAGGAAACGGCATCACTTGCACATAAGAGCAGCTGGTAGTTTTAAAAAAAAAAAAAAAAAAGTATGTAGGGGGAGAACAACCTTCCCTGTCCCTTATATAGAGTCATTTTCTAATGGAAAATGGACATCTGTGAAAATGGGGCACTTCGGCAAATTCTGTGCACATTGGGATGTCATTTTGCAAGGAAAAGTGTGTTTTTTACTAACTGTGGATGCTTCTTGTTTGGGTATTTTCAGGAGAGGGCTGGGGGTATTTGTCCATTTTTTTTGTTTGTTTAAACTTTTGCAATGAGTTATCTGATTCCTGAAGTTTTATTAAATGCCACTGATTTGAAATATATTGTTCTGATCCTTGTCAAAAGAGTTGTTTAAAAATATTCTCACAAAGAATTATTCCATGTTTTTAATTCTCTGCAGGGGTATTGGTAACTTTTCTTACTCTGTATCCTCTTAAATAAGAATTGTGAACTTTATTTCAGTAAAAGGACTACCAGTTCTTTAGTTTTACCAATTAGAGAAACTAATTTTTAACTTGTGTTTAAAAGTGCATGTGTGTACCTTTTTAACATGTTATGGGATTATTTCGTTTCTAGGGTTGCTTTACCAAATTGCTCTTGAGAGCTCTTAAGTAATAATATTCTTATTGTGATTTGCTTTGCACAGGGGCAAGAGGTGTTTGTGAAAGAACTATTGACTATGTTATGATATGATCATTAACCCAGTGTTAGCAGGAGAAAACTTAATTTTATGGGAAATGGCAATTTTTTTTTTATTTACTTGAAACTTCTGTCTTGTGAAAATATAGTTAATGTCATAACTAGGGTGAGGACATCTTATTGATAGTGTTGTTGCCAATTTGAATTGCCTCATGTGTGTGCCTTTAAGAAATAACTTGATACTGTCAAAAGAGTATTTGAATTTTCTTTGCTAAAGCTTCCCCATCTGAAATATATTTGCCAATGTTTTGTTGTTTGCAGGAACCACTGATATATGAAGATGAAACCATGAAGAGAAAGCAGAACGAATAATAATGCTTTTCCGAAACCGTTTTCTGTTCTTGCTGGCTTTGGCAGCCTTATTAGCCTTTTTGAGCCTCAGTCTACAATTCTGTAAGTGTCTTGCAGCTTTGTTTTCTATACATAGTGGTCTATAGATATGTTTAAAAACGGCCATGCTTACATGTTGTTTAAGCATTCTTTCAGTAGTTAAATATTTGTTGGGTTTCTTTTGGTGTGGGTTTGTTGTTTTGTGTTGTTTTCAAAAACAGGAGAATAAATGTAAGAACAAAAATAGTTTTGTGTGCCATGTAGGAATTTATACAATCTAGAGATTTTTCAAATCAGACTATCTCAGGAAAAAAAAAAATCTTGATTTTGTAGTGTAATTAAGTAATTGAATGTGATGAAAGTAGACAAAACACATTTGAGTAAAAACTGCTGCAACCCCTGTTTTTTACATTGCATCAGACCAGACCAGATGGGATTGAGAAAACTGCTGTGAGAGGGCTGAGTGTTGGAACTTTTCCTTATTTGTACCCTCCCATGAGGAAACTTTAAACAGTTGAGTTGGCTCATCACAAGTGGCTGGTTTGTTTAAGAAAAGATAAATTATGTTGTGCTTCATGGGTCAGTCCAGTGGGCTGCCATGTACTTACTGATGGCTAAGCAGGAAGGTGGGGCTGAGTGCGGGTTAGTGTATGTTGACAAATGAGCATTCTGCCATCTGACTGCTTATCACGTGGTTCATCAATGGTAGCATCTGCTAGGTAAAGTGATGTTTTGTGTATATCTAATATGTACTAATACCTGCCGATGTAATTGCTGTTAGAAGACAAGGAAAAATGCATATTCGTAGTGTAGGCTAACATTCTTCGTCGTTGTTGTTGTCTTGCATCGTGCTTTAATTGTAAGAGTGTGGTCCTTCTGGTCTATGCTATTTTGCATAGTGTAAAAAAACCCCAAACCCTAAAACCAGAGGATTTTTTTAGATTTAGAATGTCTTTTGCATATGATGGACAACTTAAAAGAAAGGGGGGAGGGGGAAGGGAAAAAAACCTGTGGTTTTATCTTGTTATTTTTCGTGTATTTAAACACATCTGCATGTAGTACATCTTCATGTAATACCTGTGGCTCTGAATTGCTTTTGCAGTCTCCTGTGGGTACATGCTGGTGGGTCTGATGGCAGCTTGTTTTGCCCATTAGGTTCTTGATGCCTCTGCTCTTGGCATTATATGGTTGGTTATGAATTGTGTATAGGGTGAAAGTCCTAGAGGAACTTCAGTGGAAGTAGGAAACTGAATTGTTTAATAAAAATGAGCTTTATTTATAGATAAAGTAGGCATATAAGAGAGTGAATCATATTTCATCAAAAGGGGAAGTTATTTTCCACTTAATTAGAAGATAAGATTTGTTCAAGAAGAGTTCCTGGAGATGGTTGTTTGAGGGGTGCTTTAAAAAGCACTTAAGCTACAGCAAACAGCAATCAGGAAGCTTCGTGTCAATACCAAAATACATATAGAAATTTTTACGTCATGAGAACTGCAATACAGGCTAGCTGGAACCAAGTAGCTTATGACATACAGGTAGCTTGATATTTTAACTTCTACCAGCTTCCGCCTGTAGAGAGACTAGTTCAAAGTTGGACCAAATATCATCTCCAAAGCAAAGACAAAACTCTCTTCTATCACCATAGAAAACTACTATGGAACCCAGCTGGAGTTTGAAGAATTTAAAAACCAAACCAAAGTCTTAAAGCCAAACCAAGTTTTCCCTTCCAGCTGCAAAACAATCCACTAGCTGCAGAAGTACATTAGAGTCTACAAGTGCTTGATGAGCTGCTTTCAAATTTAACTTAGCTGTAAATTTTTAGCCCTCTCCAGATTATAGTTCCTGACTAGTTTAACATGAAATAAAGGAAACACTTGACTCTGAACTTGACTATTTAATGAAACTGTCATGCAAATATTTAAGGAAATACTTGCCTTGTGATGTTAATGGAAGCATAGTTTGAATACTGTCTTAAAGCAGAATCTTTGGTCAGTGTCCATGAGTAATAAAAATACATAAAATCGTTGTTTTGGTAAAAGTGGACCGAGTACTAGCACATAGTGACCCACAAGCTGACTCAAGGCAGTAACCCCCACCTGAGAATCTCCAGAACATCCTTCAGAAAACATCTGTCAGCCCCTCTGATACTGCATGATGTGGAGCACTGTACTGGTATAGAGCATTGAAGGACAGAAAATTTAAGTGTCCAGCTCCATGGGACATAGACATTATGTACTTGATAGATCCCTATTTACTATTTGTTTCCTATTGCTATGTTGAAGGTCCTTCCTTGCACTCATTCTGTTCCTCTTAACACAGGGCATAGTTCAGAGGCACTCATCCCTCGTGATTTGATTCTCACTGTTACACAAAGCGGTACAGATGTAGTCGTTTCATGTATAAAGCTTTTTTCTGAAAGTGATGTGCTGCTTTCCTTTTTCTTCAGACTGTAAAATTTGGTTTCCAAATTTTGATACCTTCTGAGCTGCCTGGAGAAAAATTTTGTTTATACTGCTTTGTAATTTGTGTCAGATCATGGAACGAAAATGAGAGTTTATACATTTAGACTTGGGAAAATGCCCAAGCCACTGATTTTTTTTTTTTCTTTTCATTTTTTGATTTTGTTTTTGTTTTGTTTGAAGGGAGTTATCTCTTGAAGCATTTGGAGTGAAAATGGATGTTTTATGCTGTTATGGGATTGATTCTCTGTTAGCAAGCAGTGCACAGCTTTGTGGAGGAGGGCTGGTCATTTTAAAACACGCTACTGCTTTTCTAAGCAGTGGATGTTGAAAATGTCTCTTCCTTTCTGTGCTAAATTTGTTTAGGAAAGTGAAACAGTAACATTAAATACATAATTATATAAAAGGTACATATCTTCCTTTTTTCAAATTCTGCCTTAGAGCAGAACATCACTCCATAAAAGCTTGGTATTTTATACCCTCTTGTCCACACATGGAACTGCAGCACTTTGAAGCCAGACTGGTCAGTTGTGGCTGATTGAAGAGAAGGCAGTAGCGAAGGCCAAGTTCAGCTGGTTTTCCATAGGTTCTAACTCCATATTACAAACAGCCCACGCTGGGATGGCTGACAAGATTACAGTGTGTCCTGTGCTTGAGCTGTGAGTGTTCAGGAATTGCTTGCAGCAGTCAAGCAAAAAATCAATGCTGGTTTACTGTAATAGACTGTGCTGTGAAGGGTCTGGAACTACTTACGGGCAGTGATTTCTGCAGCCACAATGTACTGGAGATGATGGGTGTCCTACATGTCAGCAGTCCTAATGTAAGTCCGTCCTTCCTCATAAGGCAAGGTCCCAAGGCAATTGTTTTAGAGCTAATAGTTGTCACATCTTGGGTTTAGACACAAGCAGAGAAATTCTGGGGAAGACAACCAGTATTGGACCTCAGAGTCTGTGGTATTGGTAGGCTTGGGATGGACCCAGGATTGATAGAAAACCTTCTGTCCTGTTTTGATGTTGGTTCTTGGTCCCTTTCTCTTCTGTTATGGTTTCTGAGTTCTGATCTAAACTAGTCTGCTTTCCTGTGTTGTTTTTTCCCCCCATGGCTGGTGCTTTACATGGATACTAACACTGTATAACTTACAGGGTAAATCACTGAGAGTTTCCCCCAAAATCTGTCTTGACAGCAACCAACAGGTCTGAGTACTAAAGGTATTCTGTCCCACCAACAGCTGCAGTGGATGGACGTGGACTGATGGCAAGGATCACTTTTACCAGAGCAGAAGCTACCATCTGCCGTGCGTCTGCAGTGCCACGGTACCAGAGATACAGAAGGCGGCTCTGCGGAGCGGTTGGTTCACGTTTGTCAAACTTTGTGTGCTGGATGGGCTTGCTGGATCAAATACCAGCTGAATGTTCTTCATTTCCTTATCCTGAGAAGAGGGAAACGTGTAAGCAGTTTGCACTTTACCAAATAGCTGGAGAAAGGACTTCTTTTTACCTGTCATAGTCATTCTTCAAGGTGATGTAGTTGCTGTGGATCCCTTAAGATACCTTCCTTTCTGCTGCCAGAGTCCTCTGTCACATAAGTTTTGGGCAATGGGGTACTGGGCCAGTTCTGCTCTTTATGCCCTCGTACAAAAAGGCACGGTGGCCGAGTGTGGTTTTTTCCTATGCTGCTTCCCACTGCTCCCAGTGCTGTACTTGTCTGCTGGGGTGCCAGCCAGCTGCCTTGGTGTTCCACTCAGAGCAGCAGGGTAAGGGAACTTCTTGAAGAAGTCCTACTCTTTTCAAGCTGTGGGTATTTAATTACCTAAATAGTGCCTCAGGTTTTGTTTCTGAACATACCTGGTGGGTGACAGGAGAATGAGGTTGGAGACATGTTTGAAAGCTTACTACAGTATTCCAAAATGTATTCATAGTTTTGCCAGGGTTGTTTACTATTTCTAATAGGCACATAGAAGAATTTTAAGAAATTTATAGTTGATGAAATAGTTCAAGTCTTAATGGTTGTAGGCATCTTTTCATATAATTGTGTGGCCTGGACTTTGAAGCAAGAGACTGGGAGACAGATGTGCTCTCAAATTCAGTTTGGCTATTAATAAATTGTACAGTGTAAAACCTGGACCATATCAGCAATAGAGGGAAATTCTCTTCAATGGCAAATGCCTCCAAATTATTTATATGTTTTAGTTTTTAAGTAGTATAGAAAACAGTGTTAAAAGTTAAAACTCCAAATGTTCTACTGCTGACTGAAAGCATACTATGAGGTCTCCGGTGGATAATTATAGTGATGAGAGTTTTCATCTGAGAAACCCATTGGTTAGAGGGACTGGTTGACTTCCAAACCAAATATGACTGGCAGCTTCAAGTTTTATTGGGAATTGTCATTGTTTCCCTCTTGTTTTATGTTTGGGTCCGGATCTGTGGAAAAGAGTGAAGTATTTTCCTTATGGCATTTATCACTCCATACATATTCTTATTTCCCTCATCTTTGTTCACGTAAATAGCCAGGGTTCTAAAACAATTTAAAGCTTCAGTACTAGAGACAAAAGGCAAACTGGTTTTCATAGACTTCTCACAGTGTTCTAAAATGGAATTATGTTGGTTTTCTATTAAAAGACTTAAGTGTTTTGCTTTGTCAGAAAAACTGTAGCATGGAAAAATGACCTGTCCTACATTGTGGACTGTATTTTTGTCTCTGTAAATATTATCTGTAATGCTGCTGGCTAAAACTGGTCAGTTTACTTCTGTACAAATACAGTGCATGCAAGTTGTTACACTTTATTCTTTTTGGCCAGAGGAAAATATTGCAGTGGTTGGGATCTTCCTTCCTACTCTGTGCTATGTAAAATGCCCAGAGTGGAGCAAAGGGATTGCAGACGCACTGGTTGGGGGAGTTCCTGTAGTACAGACATGGGGGGTGGCAGTGCAGCTAGGTTCAAGTGTGTTGTAAGGGATGTGTCAGAATCCGGCTGTGGTCCTGCAGCCTCACGCTGAGGGGAAAAGGCATAATTTAGGACCTTGTCAGCGTTAATTATCTTGGTTAGCCCTTAGGTCAGCTCAGGAACAGGAGATTGCAAGTATGCCTGAAGAGCTGCTTTCTTTTTTCCCCTTAAGATTGGTGTAATACGTGAGAACCCAATTACTGGGCAAGCACAGACCTTCCAGTGTATTAGAACCTCTGTGACAGACTGCAGAAGCCTGAAGGTGGGTCTCCTCAGGGTGTCTCAACAATTTATCTTTGAAACTACCTTGCATAAACCAAACTGAAAGGGAATTTACAAGTTAGCTGTTAAGAAGCCATGTGTAATCTCTGTGAAGTTTACTTGGTAATGGCTGTGGATTTTTTTTTTTCTTTAATCAAATGCATGTAAATAATTTTTTTTTCCAACAAAGTAAATGCCTTTGTTTACTTTTTTTTTTTTTTTTTTTCCTGTTTACTGAAAGCTTAAGGAAAGAACCAGTCAACAGAAGAGGACTAAAGTTACAGTGGGAAAGCAGCTCATTCCACTAGGTATTTAACCTTGTGGCGAGCATAAATTATAGACTTTGCTTTTGAGCCTGCCTGTTTCAGGCGCTTGCAGAATTGCAAAGTCCCTGGCCCTCAGGCAGACCCTGCATATGGAGCTTCCCTTCTGGGTTGAAGTTTCCCTCCCTAAATGCTTTGATACTTTGGTCAGTGCCTCAGGCTTGCCCTTCAATAAAAACAAATTTGTTATCTGCTTCTGCTTTTTAGGATTTCAGCTGCTATCCTGGCAGGGTGCTGGTTCCTGTGTGAAGTGTGGGGAGTTTTTTTCTTTTTCTTTAAATACTTTCTCTGCCTTGATGGTTCAGGTTTGGGTGTTGGTATTTCAGCATGTCTGGAGATGACATTTTCCTCTTCCAGTAATAATTTCCCTCTGCTTTCTGTCATCTTGTTTTGCACTGGAGGTTTTGCTTTTACAGATGAGTCATAGGAAACAGAAATCGAGTTTCTTCATGAGGAAAGGCTGTAGAGTTTTAGTTTATTGTCTTGAGGGCCCCGGGCAGCTCTGATTTTATGAGGATGGTGAGAGCACCACATGCAGCCCCCCCAGCGTTGCTGCAGAGCCCCGCTTGGAAGCCTGTTGGCTTTAACAGTCCCAGCCCCTCGGGTGTGATTGCTGCTGTTCCCATCCCGGCTTGGTGGCCTGATACAGCTGCACTTGAAGGCTCTGGGGCTTCACTCTGTGGGAGGGGGCTCCGGGGAGCAGGTGCCGGTGCCCGGCGCTCAGCAGGGACTGCGGGGGGGAACAGAGGTGGGAGCCGAGGGGGGTGTAGCATTCCTGTTCAGCCTTTCCGTTTGCAAAGCAGGATGTGCTTCCTTAACTTGGGATGCTGTAGCTGTGGCCCTGCAGAGCTGCCACTGTCCCATGTCTCCACCCCAAACTGGAATGGGAGGGTGAGCTGCACCCCCAGCCCCTTGCCCAGAGACTGCTGGTGGAGTGCCAAGAGGAGCTGGGAAATGTGAGGTCTGTGGAAAAAGTGGGAGAGCTGGGTTTTTCCAGAGCTTTAATTTCTGAAGGAGAAAGACGGGGGCAAAACCCCCCAAATAACTCAGTAAAAAGATCATATAAGCTTTTGGCTATTTATGGACAGAATACGTATCCTTACCATCTGTCTAAGGTGAATTCTTTACTGTTTGTTGGTAAGGAACAGTAAGAGATGGTAACTGCTTATGTTTCGTATTTTAAGAATATAATTTCTTCAGTGGAAGAAAAGCAAAATAACATATTGCATTTTGCTGATTTATACAACTAACTATATTTAAAAAGCCTCAGCTTTAGAGTTCTTGATGCAGAGAGCTTGTTTTTGCCATGTGTTACCAGCATACGAAATTAAAAGGAGACCGGATATCTTCCTTCCCGAATTTTGCCTTCAAACTCATAAGTATGGCAGATTTTCCACTAATGAGAAGTCTCTCTGGGTTTTTTGAAAGTACTAATTCAATCTGAATTTAAGATGAAAGGGAAAAACAACCCAGAAGGAATATATCCAAGGCTATGTACAATTTAGTAGCGAATGAAGAAAATGAACTGTAAATACACAGTTTATTTTTGTTAAAGGTGCTTTTTATGTTGTTACTGGAGATTTAAATAACTTCTTGGTGTGATTCTTGAAAGTGGTGGTATAATGTACCAGTCCAGAAGTTAAGCCTTAAAAGGGGAGGAGATGTGATGAATTTTTAAGAATGATACTATGGGACAGTCTTATTTTCTCCCACAAAAACAGTGCAGTAATTTTTAAAATGTTTGCTTTAAATATAGGTCAGGTTAAGTTGCTTCGGGCAGAATTTGACCGGTAGAAGTTACTTGGCAGGCTACAGAACTTTATAAATCTCCTTTAAATATTTATTTTGTTTTCCTCCATGATGGTTAGTGGAACTGTATTTAGGCAGAGATTAATATAAGCTGTTAAAACATATGGTTAAAGGCTACTGTAAATAAAGCCTGATACTTCGCAAAAACTAACAGCAAGTTATTAGTTAGGCTTCTGCAAATCCTTATGGCAGTGTGAGGTTAAATTGTAGAGGGAAGGAAACAAGGCTAGAAAATAATAAATGTTTAACATAATTTCTCTCAAAATCCTACTCAAATCTTGGTCCTGGTACCTGCAAGAAAGCTTGAAAGTGTTGAAACTTGTGCTTCAGTCATTTAATAATTATAGTGATACATAGTGTAATTACTTTAAACATGGGCAAGGGTGAGTGAGTTTTTGTAGGGAGAGTCTCATAGGTACGTACCTGCCCTTAATTGTTTGAGTTTTGAATGGATGGTAAACAACAAAGGAAAATTAATATTCTCAGTAGGAGAAAAAAGTTATGTTTACAATAATTCATATTTCTGTCAGTTTTTACCTAGGCTAATGCAGTGATCTTAATTCCCTTTCTGTATATATAAACCTGGGAGTGAACTCTGTTTTGTTGATAATAGTTAAGCTATCTTTGTTGGAATACCTGTGCTGTAGGTAAATCCTTCCTCATCTTCCTTCCGGCCAAACTGGGCTCTTGCACTAATTGCAAATAATGCTGCAAATAGGTTCCTCCAGAAGATGTCTACATGTTATATGTAGTTGTAGGTTATTTAAACAAATTCAAGACCTTGGGTAATACATCAGTCTTTCTACATACCTTGGAGTCCTGCTATCTTGAGATACTTGGGCTTATCACCAGAATGGGGCTGTAAAAGTAAACGAGGGTAAAATATGGAATGAGGAAGGATATAAAATTAATTAATTGCGACTGTGTGTGAGACCTATAGGTTTGTTCTGTGAAAATGTGTCAGGCCTTTGCTTCTCCTAAAGCAGCCTTTAGACAACAGCCCTCCCCATGTATCTTGTTCTTGTGGGGGCCAAGAGGTGGAATTATCTCTAGACGCAGAGGCTTGCCAAGGAGTGGGTGTGTTCCTTACTGACCTGTACTACTCAGGTTTTGCAAATCAGTGGTGTGCAGATGTAACAGCTAGAAGCACTATTTGAGTTCAACTCTTAAAACCATGGGCATAGCTAGTTTCCCTGCATGAAAGTCTGTGCAAGTGTAGTAGACTGTTGGGGGAGCTAATTGAAGATGATTGCACAGTGTTTTCTTCTCATGACTGACAATTTTTTGTAGGTTTTTTCCTACCTCTTCAGATATTGCAGTCATTTTACAGTTCTGTGAGCTTGTTTACATTGTATTAGTCTATTATGAATTTGTAGTGTTGTTTTTGGAACCACTGCTTGGGACTGTCTGGCATTGCAGTTGCAGACAGTTTGAGATACAGTACATAGAATAAATAGCTCAAATTTTCTGTAGAACTTTAAGAAATGCCTTTCTTTTTTTCTTCCTTAATATGGTGTATACCTCTTGTTCCTATGCCAATTTTTCTTCCTTCTTATTTTCCTTTCCTTCTAGGAGACAGTAGTTACTTGCCTTTTTATGCCAATTGAATCTCATCTCAGAAAAGGTCAGTTTTTACTTTAATGTGTATCAATGTGCTGATGGCCGATTTCAGTCGAGACATGGGACAGTGAAGAAATTTGGACTTTTCTTTTAAGAGTTGCTTAATCATAACAAAGCTTTAGGCTGTCTACTATTATTCTAAGTTGTAGGTGGTTTTAGCCAGTGTGTGTAACTTCTAAACTGTTTATAGCTGACTGGTCAATGCCTTGAGTAACCTCATTTGAGCTAACTCTGTTTTGAGTGCTGGGTTGGAGCTGATGACCTGCAGAGATCCCTTCCAACCTAAATGATTAGTTTATTCTTTTCCTGGGTTTAGGCCCATCTGACAACGAAGCACCACGCAACTGCTTGCTTACTCCTCACTTCAGTGGGATGGGGAGGAGAATTAGGGGGGGGAAAAAAATAACAACTCATGGATTGAGATAGGAACAGTTTAATAATCATCATAGATCATGGAATGGTTTGGGTTGGAAGAGACCTTAAAGATCCTCTAGTTCCAACCCCCCAGCCATGTGCAGGGACACCATCCACCAGCCCAGGTTGCTCCCAGCCCCATCCAACCTGGCCTTGAACCCTTCCAGGGAGGGGGCAGCGACAGCTGCTCTGGGCACCCTGGGCCAGTGCCACACCACCCACACAGGGAAGGATTTCTTCCTCATAGCTAATCTAATTTTTCCCTCTTTCAGTTTAAAGCTGTTACCCTTTGTCCTACCCCTACATCATCCTGATAGAGTCCCTCCCCACCTTTCCTGTCCCCCCTTTAAGCCCTGGGAGGCCACTCGAAGGTCTCCCCAGAGCCTTCTCTTCTCCAGGCTGAACCCCCCCAAACTCTCAGCCTGGCCTCCCAGGGGAGCTGCTCCAGCCCCCCGAGCATTTCATGGATTCCTCTGCACCTGCTTGAGCAGGTCCGTGTCCTTCTGCTGTTGGGGGCCCAGAGCTGGACCCAGCACTGCAGGGGGGTCTCACGAGAGCAGAGCAGAGGGGGAGAATCCCCTCCCTCAACCTGCTGCCCCCCCTGCTCTGGCTGCAGCCCAGCACACGGGTGGTTTCTGGGCTGTGAGCGCACATTGCTGGCTCACAGGCAGTTTTCCATCCACTAACACCCCCAAGTCCTTCTCCTTGGGGCTGCTTTCCACCCACTCCTCACCCAGCCTGGGTTTGTGCTTGGGATTGCTCCGACCCACGGGCAGGACCTTGCACTGAAATAAAATATAATAACAATAGTAATAATAAAATATAATAATTGTAATGGAAAGGGATATAATAAAAAGAGAGAAAAGTAAAACCAGAGGAAGAAAACCCCACGTGATGCACAGCACAGTTGCTCACCACCCGCTGTCCGATGCCCACCCAGTCCCCTAGCAGCACTCCGCCCTCCCAGACCACTGGCCCAGTTTAAGCCGAGCATGACACCCTCTGGTATGGACCATCAGCTGGCTCTCCTGGCCGTGCTCCCTTCCAGATTCTTGTGCACCTGCTCGGTGGCAGAGCAGGGGAACTGAAAAATCCTTAACTTAGGATAAGTGCTACTTAGCAACAAGTAAAACATCCGTGTGTTATCACCATTATTCCCACACTAAATCCAAAACACACTGTACCAGCTACTAAAAGAAAATTAACTCTATCCCTGCTGAAACCAGGACAATTCTTTAGCAGTAGCTCTGGCGAAATATTTATTTTTAGCAAATTCTATTTTGTTTAAAGTTTCAGGATGTTACCCTTATCAACAAAAGCTCATTATTACAGTTCTCTGCTGTTCCTTTTTCATAGCTCTGTAATGGTGAGTCAGGCTGCCTTACAGATCACTTCAGATGTGTTTGGATTGGCATGTCGGTCTTTTGAAAGCCAAAAAAAATTTTTCCTGAGATTTTTTCATACGTTAGTGGTGTACTGACCTGAACTATGTTTTAACACCTGTAACATTGTTCTTAAATTCTGCAATTCACTGTATTTTGTTTGTAGAAATAGTGAGGATAGTTCTGTTTGTACTTTGCAGCTGTTGGGTTCTTTATAAATGTTAAATTCGTTTTGGTGATTCGGAGTTAGTTCAAGCAGATAAAATCTGCACAATACCAGCTCTCCATTCTCCCAAGAATACGGCCACTCTGTGTGAGGTTTGCATTCTAGCTCTTGCTTGGGCTTTTCAGGACAGCAGATTCGGGTGTTGCAGTGGCAGCTGTGTGGATCCAGTCCCCGGGGGCGGCTGGCAGCGGGGGCTGGTGGGGAGATGTGCTTTGGGCTGGGCTCACCTGCAGGCCAGGCGGCGAAGGAAGAGATGGCCCGTGTGTGGTCCTGCCATGCTTTCCTGTTCTGGCTGCCTGGGCATTGGAAAGGGATTCTCATCCCTGAAGGTTTTTTTTGTTTGTTTGTTTGTTTGTTTTGTTTTGTTTTTTTTTTTTTCCATGTGCAATTTCTCATCTGCGCATTCCCTTGCTATAGGCTGCCTTCCTTTGCACGTTTGTTGTTTTTTTTTTTTTTTTTTTTTTTTTTCATGTTTCATTACAAAGGTGGTGGCATCAAAACAAATCCTGGGTTGTCTTTAGCTAAGAGACTAAGGACAGCCTTGTTACCCTGCTTTGTTTTAGCACAAGCCCTTTGTTAATTTTTTGCTGACTGCTCTGATGTTAGAGCAGTTCTATGAGAATTCACAATCAGTTCACACTGTATGAGCTTTATCCTTCTTTACTTTTATCAGAGATTTTAGGGCAATGCTATCTATTAATTGCAAATGGATTCCTCATACATTAATTGTTGGCTGTCCTTTGTTTGAGATTTGTGTTCTGCCTCTTCATCAGAGGAATGTTCTCACCCAAATCTCCCTTCCTGCCTTGTTCAGAGTGCAGACACAGTGTCTCAACTGGAGAGTACCAGGAAAACTATCTGAATATCAGTGGGTATAATGCAGATGTGTTCCCCCTGTTTATAGGCTATGTGCAGTCTTCAGGAAGAATGAATAACTACTTAAACTTTAGATTTGATGATAGCTTTGTTTTTCTGAGCTGTGCTTTGTGTCTGCAATTTGTGCCCCCTGTGCTACTGCAAACTGAGTTGAAAGCCATCGTTTTTATGGATGCGCTAGTTCTCCTGTATGTATCGTTTCAGGCATACTTAATATTCTTCAGAGAATTGTTGTTCATGTTTCTTCTTAGTCCTCTTAATTTTCCTCTTGCAATTTATCTTCCAGGCAGTTCTGTTCTTTTATCTGTGCTTTTGCTTGGCTTTCATTGCTGAAACGATATAGCGACTTACTTGATCCAAAGTGTCTCATCATTTGACTGTAAATATTTGTGAAAAATTTATTGTGTGCTATTGAGCTTGTGTATCTTCTGTGATAAATAAGGTTTCTTAAAGTTTCTTATACTGATTTTGAAGATTTTAATGCCTCCAGGCAGTTATTCATAACTGCTTTTTAAAAATAAGAGTAATCTCTGTTCCTGAATTTATTTCCCTTTTACATTTTCAGAGCTCACTCGCTGAGACAAAAGCAATGCTTGCATATACTAAACGGCATTGTGGTTTATCTGTTAATGAGGTAGGGTCTAAGTAGTTTGTATTTAAAAGACTGAGGCTTTTGTGGACTTGGCTGCAGTGAAATATGAAGTCTTGGAAAGTGGAAGTGATTTCTCTTTATGATTTTTGTGAGGTGTTTAGATTAAAAGAGCTGGAAACCCCAGGTACGTGGTGTAATTTTCGGTTTACCATCTGTGCACATAAATACTGGAGGAAGACAAGAAATAAGATTCACTGTCTTTCTCTAAGCTAGTTTACAGCAAGCGTCCTAAAGACACCAATAGTTCTTTGATCCAGAAAACACTGTTATGAATTTCTGAGATGAATGACTATGTCTGTTATTACAGGCTTCCCCAGCACAAAAATCTGTCAGGCTCTACTGTATTAAATATGTTGGTTTTGGGTTTTCTTCTAGCAAATCCGTGGCAGCTTTTTGTGCCCTGGTGTTGACAAGGACAAACAATTGAGCTGGCTTGGCTTGGGTAAGCAGTGGCATATGGTGTTGAGATCACTTCCCTGAGCAGGTCAGTTTGTGGATGGAAGACAGTTGGGATTAGATGTGAAACAGAAAGGTGCTAATTTAATGCAGTAGTTAAAATATTGATTTGAATGTGTAAGGCTTTTTATCTTGGAAGGACACTGATGTAAGGAAGTGCCAGATGTCTTCAGATTGTGTTTGATTGATGACATTAACATATTAAACAGTTTGTGTCCCGTTCCTTTGCAGAGGCTATTCCTGCCTTTTGGGTGGTAGTCCTTTGAGAGAAAGAGAGATTACTGTATCTGACCCAGCTGTGCAGAGACAGACTGCTGAGAAGTTGAGAGCAGCTCTGTTGAGAGGTGACAGAAAGATGCTTTTACAAGTGAGCAGATACACAGAATTTGTTGCAGCCCAAAAAGCCACTGAGTTGGTGTTCTGAAACCAGGGGATCAATGCTTGTAAAGATGTAATGGGCAGAGCAAAAGGCATGCTTTTAAGTCCTTTTATTTCTTTGTTTTTACCTATGTATTTTGCAATTTCATTTTCAATAGCTGGATGTTCTAATGCATGCCCTAATAAAAGTTGACTTGGATTTCAAAGGCCATTTTGAGTATTTTGGTGTGGTGTCTAAGGAGAGCCCTAAGGAAAAGAGACAATGACATGCACTTGAAGCTCTTGATAAATAGATGCTCCTATCATTTGGTCTTTTGGAGGGGGGGGAAAAAACATTTTATCTAGGATGACAGAGAACAATTGTGCAGACTTCCTCTTCATATCCATTTGATGAGCAAGAGCTTAGTAGCAAGAGTTAGTGAATTCCTTCAGGAATAAGTGTGGGAGAGCATACGTGTGTCAGCAGCAGAGAGCCTCTGTCAAAGATGTAAAGTGTTAGTGCCAGATTGCTAGAGAACAGAACAGGAGCAACTGTTGAACCATCTTGAACTCTACTGCATGGGACATATTTTTGTAGCATTCTCAGCTGCTGTAGATGAAAAGCTCACTGAAGCCAGAGGATTTGCAGTCCATGTTCCTGAGAAAATACTTTTTGCCATGTTTTCTTCTGCTATGTTGAACACTTAGGGTAGCTGACCTCTATGTTTCTGTTCAGTTCACATGTGAAATCTGCCAAGCCTCTTTTTTTTTCAGTCATGATGTAATCTCTGCTGCACAGCTTCCCACTCCGGTATTTGTGAGATCCAAAAAATATACAGGACAAAAACTAAAACGTCATGATCCACAGGTAAATTATGGCAGTACCATTCAGCATATTGTGTTCTGCAGCTACCTTTTCATGTTGACCTTTTATTTTGAGACAATACTATGGAAATGGAAAGAGTTGCCAACAGTTTCTGAACACAGCTGATAAAAGCTGTTTTGAAAATCTGTTCCAGGACAATTCCACAGGATTAGTTCCTTTACCAGTCGCTGAGGTTGGTAGACAGAAGCAGGACAGAGCTTTAAAATCTTATTGTAGTGCTCATGAATCTTGTTAGATAAATAACAGTGGCTGGATCTACTGTATTTATAAAAATCATGGTTTCAGGCTATAATAAAACCCCTTAGTCTTTGTATACTGAAGCTTTGTTTGGTGGCCCTCAGGACACTGATTTGATATAGTCAGTCATCTAACATGGTGAGGTGTGGCATCTATGCAGATACATTGATAGGAGTGACTTCATTTATAGTATCCTGGTACAGTTTATGTAACACGTCTCATTTGTGAAATCTAATGAGCCTGTGGTAGGCAAGGGACCAACATAACTGTTTCATCCTAAGCAGTGGTGGTTTTTTTTTTTTCATCTTGTCACGAAATAACCTGGAGCATGAGCAATATCCAACTCGAGTAATGTGTTTATAGAGCAGGAAATCTGTCTGCTTGTCTAGATGTCTAGAAGGAACCTCCCCCACCCCTTTCAAATTGACTGGAGAGCCAAGCAGTGAGGTATTTAGTGAGAAGATGGTAAGGAAGAGCTTCATTATGCATATATATTTATTTTAAAGGAGTACTTTAAATGGATGGGAAAAAATATTTTCCATGTTAAACAATGTAGTGTTATAGTGTAGTAGGAAAACAGAATCAAATTTAGAGAGTAATTTTTCACTTTAAGAGAAGTGAAAAACGTCTTCTCTAGAACTTGAAAAGGCTTGGATTTGCAGTCAGAATTGCTGTGTTATTGCTGTCAAGCTGAAAATCCTGGAAGCTCTTTAAGCAGTGCCATATGCCCTTCTGAATTGCCAATTAAAAAACAACTTGGGGGGGGGCACTGAGAACCCTAAAACTGTAAAGCCCTTTTCAGAGCCACATCTGGACTCAATAAATGCAAGCACCCATTGTATAGTTTAATGAGTCTGGTTAAATTTGGTCTCAAAAACATAACGCTAGAAGGCCTGCCATGTTGTGCTTTGGTGCAAAAAAGATTTTCTTAATGTACGTATTTTCCTTGTGTAAGTCAGATTGGGACCCTGTAAAAAATCAGCAAAGCATGCAGCTAATGCAGCTGGAGATAAGAAACTTGTTCTCAGAAATCCTGGTGCAAGTTGTTTAAAGCTGGTAGAGCTACTGTGCATTGTGGTCGTGTGTTGTTTTTGTATTTATTTTTGAGCATGAATATGCAGACAAGGCCATCTGGCCTTTCCCCCTGAGTCTGATAAGGAATGAGGCGCTGGGTCAATACCTGTGAGCTATGGCTCTGTGGGCAGAAGGCTGCTTTTGGCAGTTGCCCCAAGATGAATAAAATCTTTAAAGTTCCCAACTTGTGACTCAGAAAATAGGCAGACAAATGTGCCTTGACACACTTCTGGAAAAAGGGGTAGTGAATTTGGCTATTTCTGTCCAAGTCTGTGAAAAACAGCTAAGAAAAGCAGCCAATTTATAGTAGTTCTCAATTGCCCATAGGAAGATTTGCATCTCCAGTGGAAAACTTCAGGGAATGGAAAACCAGTAAGGATGAAAACTCAACTAGTGTTAGACTGAAGAATAAGCTTTTGGTTGCATTTCATGCAGTAAAATTATGTCAGTATTGATTAGTAAAGTCAAGATGCACTTCCAAGTTCCAGCTGCAGTCATATTACTATTGTTCTGGGGACAAAGAAGGGATGCATTGTGAAAGCTCATAGTGGGGCGTATGTATAGACTTCCATTTTGTTAACTAAAATTTAATTTGCCTTTTATTTGAGCTTGTGCGTGGCGGGAGACCATTGTGAAGTCTTTAGTTTTTTCCCCAATAGCTTAGTACAAATGAGGTTTTCTTAAAAACATGCACATTAAAACTACTAATCACTTCAGTGCTTGCACTCGCTCCCCCTCAATCAGATCTAACTTCCACTGGATTAGCTGAGGTACATCTGCAACCCCTTAGCCTTCCTCAGTTGCCATTTTCTGTCAATGAACATGTGATATACAGGATGCTTCTGAAAACTTAGTTTTCCTACACTTTAAACAGAGAAAGAGCTATTTTATTTACTTAATTAAAAATGGCTCAGACTTCTAGGGGGAAAATTGCCCTGTAGTATAGAGAAGTTATAGTGAAAAAAAGTAATCAAAGCTTAAGGAAATGGAACAAAATAATGGAAAATAGACCACTTCAGCTAGCATTTCTTTAAATTTTTTATTTCCTGAAGATATGTGCATCTCAGCCTTGGACAGGTGATTTTTCCTTACATTACAAAAGAAAATGTATCAGGCAAACCAAAACAAAAAGAGTATTTGTTTTATTTTCACTGTGAGCTGAATAATAGAGAGTTGCTATAGCTGTTGGTCATGTTAGTTGTATTGTCTGCTGCAGTTTTTCTTCATAGACAGTCTTAAAAAGATGGCTGAAATACCTTTGCTGTCAATAAATACGTAAAAGTAAATGTGGCTTGGGCTGATGTTTCCTAGTGGTCAACCTGATGATGGTAAGTTAGTGCCAAAGCTGAGAACTGTCAGCACAGTAATAATGTGCTCACTCCAGCGTGTGATGCAGAATCAGGCAAGCTGCTGTCTAGGTTTTCCCATTCCTGGGGTGTGTACTGTGCTTCCCCAGTGAGACCCTGCCCAAGCAGGGACTGAAACTGCTGCTTGTGTCAGTAAAAAAAAAAAAGGAAGCAAGGCTTCAGGTGAAGATTTGGAGAACAGTCTTTGCCTTAACTTGAATAACACCACTCTGTTCCTAGACCAAGTGTTATACCTATATATGATAGTTATAAAAACTGTATCATGCAGCATGTGTGACAGTGGGCTGAGCTTCCCTGCCAGGGGCTGCAGAATGCTTTTTTGCTGAAGAACTGTTGAGGCAATGCTGAAGTTCTCCCTTTGGGCATGAAAAAACAATATTTATCCTAAGTCTTATTCTAAATTTCGAGTGTTTTTTTTCCAGTTGAGGGAGGTTGGCTTCTCACATTGCCTCCTCTGCTCCGAACCCCAATTGTTTTGGGGTTGAAGACTGAATGTGTCTGAGTCCTCCAGGGGGAGGGAGGGCTGCGGGGGAACTGATGCTTCAGGGTCTGTGATGACTGGGTTTGCAAGAGTAAAAGGAATGGGAGAGATCAACTTCTTTATTAATCACAAGAAGTAATTTGGGAAGGCAATGGGACTGTAACTCCGGTGTTGACACTTGGAAACAGAAGATGTAGTTTAAGAAATATGAGGAAATACAAACATAGCACTAAAGAACAGAATTTTAAAAGCATCACTTGTCTAATACTGACCCAGGTAATGTAGAAATTCACCTTACAGGGATCAGTGCATCACAATGGAGGGGGAAAAAAAAAAGGCAATTTTGAATTTAATCAATTTCTCTTGGCAGGTTAATGTTTATATCTAAGAATTAAAAATATGATGTTCTGTTCCACAAGTGTGCTGCAGCATTCCTCATTGTCTTCAAAAGTAATTAATATTTTTGCTATAGGGAGATGTCTGTGTTTACCTGATGGGATCAATAGAACTGTTCTAGTGGGCTTTAACTTCTGGTGTCAGAATAGGTTGTAACGAAGGCTATTGCAGAAATCTGTGGCTCTGCAGTATGAAGTGCATGTATTCAAGGCTGCCTTAGCAAACAATTTCAGAGCTTTTGAACAGAAGCACTGTCTTGAAAAGAACATTTATTCAATGATATCTGCTGTTTCGTTACTACATTTAAAAATACTTTTCATGAAAATTATTTGAAGTCTGTCTTAGAACTTTAAACATAGGGTGCTGGCAATAGGATTGTGCTGTAAGTCAGCAGACCCCTGGAATATTCTCCAAACTACTGTGGTCTCTCTTAAAGAAGGAAGCACAGCAGCAGCAATCCAGAAACTGAATGTAGGTCAAATAGGTGTGTGTGTGTGTGTCTGGGCACGTCTCAGTCTTTAACTCACCACTAGTGCTGAATGTTTGCAAATTCTTGGAAACTCAGAGGAAGGAATCTGTAGTCACTGTTTGCTGTTTGCTCCAATTTGACTGTTCAGTGAATACCATGAGGTTGGAAATTCCTGCCCGCTTCTGTAATGAGGTTGATGAATTTGTGCTTTGGGTCATCCATATTCAGACCTTTGGTTTGATAACAATTGTAAGTGTATAAAAAGGGGGGTGCTTGCTTCTGCTGCTCAGCTAAAGTTGCAATCTGAAAGCTGTATCTGTGTGACCTTAGAACACATACTGTTGCTAGATTGAGGTATTGTGAAAAAATTAGCATCCAAGGAAACTTTAGTTTGTCAGGGATTTGCCAAGGCACAGCATTTTGTTGTTGGTATTCTAGGTTAAATTTAGGTGTGTCCTCCCCAGCCCCCACCCCACTGTTCTTCTTTCTGTTATCCACCTCTCCCATAGCTCCCTTCACTCTCTTTTTTTTTTTTTTTTTTTTTTTTTTTAAATTTGGAGTGGTGCTTAGAGAAGTTAGCAGCACTGTGAGAAGAAAACCTTGAAGTTTGAAGCTTGCTCTGCAGTAGGAAGGGCAGCAGTGGCATGGGGAGCCAACTGTGGGAAAGACGCCCATGCTTCAGGGGCTGCCTGTGCCACTTGCTCCTGGACAGGCAGAAGGCACATCAGGAGAGTGGGGAAAATTGGAGGGCAAAGGCTAGGGGAAACAGCAATGTGGTGAAAGAAATGGGTTCAGATGTGGCTGGTTACAGGACTGGGACCGCAGAGATCCTGAGGATGGTCACTTCTTTGTAAGTTCAGTGTGGACAGATTTTATATGATATAAAATTACTCATCAGGTTCTGTAGGGCAAGTGGTTTGATTTAAAATAAAAATTACTGAAGGTTTTTTGTTTAATTAAACTGTACATCCTTAATAAAAGACAGTGAAAATTTAAGACAAACATAAAAGTTTAGTAGCTCCATTTATACGTGATAGAAATACAGAATCTAAAGCTTAGAAGCTTATGTTCACAGGCTTAGAAAGCCTTTTAAAAGATTTTCATGGTTGCTTTTCTTAATAATACTTGATAGTTGGACCAGTGCGAGGCTAATAAGCCTTCTTTGTTTGTGTGATTTACTCAGTGTTCACATTAGTGACTGTGGCATTGTGGATTATGGATGGATGCCCTCCCTATTAATATAGTTCTTACCTTTGAGGTGTGCAAAGCTCACACCTCAAAGCTTTATTTAGCTGTACCAAAGAATAAAATGAGAAAGGTGGATTGTGTGTGTCACACAGGCATATTTGAACTTGATTGATGTCCAAATACGCATTTGTAATCCAAAGCAGAGCTCTAAAAGTGACGCCAGGGACGTGCTCCTCGGGGGTGAGCGCAGGGTGCCGGGCCTTGGGCCCATCAGGCCTGTGGCGGTGGGGCTCAGGCCCACGGCTGGGCCCTGGGGCAGTGGGCTGTGGGAGCTCCCGCAGTGCTGGGCCCAGGCTGCCTCGCTTCCAAACTGCCAGCCTGCGCCTTCAGTGTTGCTCTGTAGCCCATCTGTGCCTTATCTACTTCTTCCAGGTTGTTGTTCTTGCTGCACACATCCTCATCTTTTTCCCCCCATGCCATTTGTTTTGAGCCATTCCTGCCTCTTCCCAATTGTTCTTCCCTACATGTCTCCTTTTCTAGCTTCCATTTTCTTCAGAGAGAGTGAGTGAGCAACTAGGAGGGCAGTCTATGTTCATCACCCGAATCTCAGAAGCCTGAGTGTTCTCAGTGCTAGGCAACCTTGTTAGTGCCCTTCTAGGAGCAGAAGGGGGGAGGGGGGAAAAAAAGGTGGAAGAGGGATAAATAACTTTCTGTGCTCTCTGACATGTGCATTTACTTTTCTTTATCCGTTAGCATAAGGTTACCTACAGTGGGCTGTTTTTTTATTTGCATTTCTGCTGTGTGGCTTCATTTCCATGTGACTTTTAAATAGGATGTTTGCATGGGGCTAAAAGGACCTTCTGTTTTATAAAAGATGAAAACTTCAGGTCTCTAGTCAGAAAATTGAGACTAACATGGCAACTTGTGCTGCTGCTTTTCAGGCTGGTTGGAGCTACAAGGGAAATCAGAAATGGAAAATGGTTTTATTTTCTATCTTTCTAGTTTCAGGTAAATTTTTTTCATGGATAAATTTTCTTGGTAAACAGAAAACCCTTTTGGTTTGCCAGATGAAACTAGGACTGCAGGAGGGAGAGAAACTGGTAATAGAGTGATTTAGCATTTAATTTGGTGTTTCTTCTACATGAACTGCACTTTGCTTTGTGTTTGTTTTTCTGCTGTACTGAATTCTGTCAAATTCATGTCAGTTCTGTAGCCCTAATTTGTATCAAACTGGCTCCCTGCTTGGGCTTCATAGTTGATTTGATAAACTTGACATTCTTTCAGAGGGTATTAGTTGCTATATAGTAATTGTTGCAATTGTCATACTAAAATCACGTCTGAATGATTGTCTCTTTTGCTTAGAAACTACTTGTCGAATATTTGTCTTTTTTTGGTATATTTTTTGACAGCCAGGAATTGAGGGGGGGGGTATGGAAGTCAGATGAATTAGTTTCTTGCTCTTTAGGCCGTATTTAAAGTACATGGAAAATAAACCCATATGTCCTAATATTTCACATGCTGTTTGTTTTGTTCATAAAGACATTTTTTAGTCAAATTGTTAACTTCATTTTAAAATTTGGTTTTCAGGTTCTGTGTTTTGATTTAAAATACAAATTGCTGGATGTTTTTTGTGTAATAGAACTTAGTATCTAAGTTTGGATTTTATTTCCTCTGTATTGTGTCAACTTAAAAAAAAAAAAAAAATCAGAGTTTGGTTTGGAGCTGGAGCTGCAAAAATTCTTGGGAGTGATTCTACAGCAATACTTAGCTAGTCTACTGTGTGACCAGTGCCCCTCTGTCTCTCACAGGACATCATTTGCTGTTTGACTCTTCAATCAGGTCTTACTTTTCTCTGATACCATCCTATGTGTTTAGTTTTACTTTGTGTTTCTAACAATTTTAACTCAGTGGGACACTGAGCAGAGTTGCACTGAGGTCTCTTTCATTTTATGGTTTCTGTAAGCCTTCTAGTTTTTTCTTAGATAGAACTTCTTCAAAATGAATGTTTCAAAGTAGTCTCTATGTAGTTTCTTTAGTTTAAAAAACAAGTTTATGAATGTTGGGAAATGAAATATGTTTTTGTCAAATTACCTCTACAGTCAAATGTACTTATTCTTTATAGTTCTAGTGTTGGCAAACTTTCAGTTAGAACATCGAATATGTTTTAGATATATTGTTTTAACTGCCCTGTGTGGGGGATAGACACATCAAAATCATCTGTTTAGTTTCTGTTTTCAGTTGTTGTATTACTGTTATAGTAAAACATTAACTTTGAAAGGCACAGCAGTGAGAAAAATCCTGTTTAAAAACTCCCTTAATCAATGATTTAAGTATGACTGTATACACATTGTCAGACTTATGTTTTGGGCAAGTGCATATTACTGTGAACTAATAGAGCAAGTCATATAAAATAGTGCTAAGCTATAAAAAGTTGTGTGAAAGGTATGTAATAATAGAATTCTGATCTTACAATGATTTATAGAGGAAAGAGCAGAACAGAGTTTGGATAAGAAGAGTAATTTCAACTCCATGAGGGACTTTGTAATTTTTTTTTTTTTTTTCATTCTTGGAGCTGTGTCAGTTCAGTTCTGTTTATAGGTCTGCTAGTTATATATGCACCAGAAACCCCACCTGAGAGACAAAGGTAGGATTGACACTGCTGAGGAAGACTTCCAGTAAATAAAGACTTGGATACAGAGAGACATTCAGCTCTTCAACCAGCTTTCAAACTGCTTCATGTGTCATAAGGGGTACTAAAATAGAGGAACAGATTGAGCCCGCAATGTAATAGGGAGCGGCAGACAATGAGGCATGAAGAGAAGGGCATGGCATCAAGGAAACAAGATAATTAAGTCAGCAAGGGAGCATGAAGCCCAAGTACTCGAAAAGACAGGGAGAAAGGAGAAAACATAAATATGAGGCACTAACAATGTCCAGGAAATGGCAGAAAATGAGGAAAAGTTGAGACAACTGAGACTTTAGCTGTTGGTATGGAAAATACTTCTGTCATTATTTGGACCAGCCAGAAGCACCAAGAGGGGCTGTGTTACTTGGGGTCCTCCTATCAAAGCTGTGAAACTAGAGGATTATTACAGTTTCTGAGGAGTCTTAGCAAGAGAAGACAGCAACCAGCCTTGCTGGATTGGCTCCTCGTGTTCCCCATGCTGATAAGGCTGAGCAAACAGAAGGCAGCTTTGCAGCTGAAAATCATCTGTCCTTGGTCTTGTTTCCCCCCCTCTTCTGAAATCCTTGCTATTTTTAAATACATAAATTTGGTGGAAACTTCCAGTGTACTGCCTAGACTGGTGGCCAGATCATATGATTTTTTTTCCTTAGGTAATGTTTGGGGTGTGTTTGGTGTGTGGTTTCCCCAATATGTGTCATTTCACATGTGTTAAAAGGAAATACTACTTGTGACAAAGCTTGTTTAGGTGCCTAGCAATTTTTGATCTTCTTGGTAATTTTGTTTGGCAAACCTACAAACATTTTGAATCATTTAAGTTGAATCATAGAATGGTTTTGGTTAGAAGAGACTTCTTAAAAATCATATAGTTCAATTCCCCTGCCATGGACAGGGATATTTTTCACTAGATCCAGTTGCTCAGATGTGTTCAGAAATCCAGACAATGTGGTTATGTCTTAGATGGGTTGAGTAAGAAGTTCCTTTAGCCCAGTCCCTATCTGAGATACTTGGAAGTGGGCAGGGTGGTAGCAGTTTAGTTGAAAAATGCTGTGTCCCTTCTTCCCTGGTATAAGCCAAGTTTATTCACTGTACAATAAGGTCAATATTTACCAGCTATTGCTAAGTAATTAATAAATATAGTTAGCAGCATTTAGAAATTTAGGATAGCTTTTTGATAAACTTTTTGAAAACTAATGACATAAACTATTGTTATTCCTAGTCTCTGAGTCCATTTCCAGTCCACATGATAGTCTTATGTTGTACCCAACTGCTGTGTTGATTTAAGAATCTTCTTTAAGGGTGTTTTGCCAGTGGCTTTTGTAAACAACAGACATGTCATCTGATAATCCTTGAGGTGCTGTTTTTAATATTAAATTTTATGTTTAATATTTAAAATAAAGTAGATACTTATTTTTAAGATTTTGTGCTTTTCCTTGTTCTTAAATTTGTCTGGCACTGTTAAAGTACTACTTCAGTTAGTTTGATTAGAATGAGATTGCTATCTGTAAACAAAATATTTGGCTCTGTGAATCACAGGCAGTTGGTCTTAATAAAAATGTATGCATCTGTTCGCTGCTGTAGTTAATAGTCTCAATACAAAAACATGATCTGTTCAGGTTTTTTTGCAATTAAAACTGCCTTAGGTCAAAAATTGGGTTCCTTATTTTGCTAATTTTGCATATTTCCTTTAATTTCCTAACCAAATTTTGGCACCAGACTTCATAGCTGTTGCTATTGGGGTATAGTTTCCCCTGTCTTCTGAAACACTCATGGGTCAAAGCTGAATTGAGTTACATTACCAACCTGAGTACTTAAGACAACTCTCTATGTTTTTTGTGACATTATATGAGCAGCAGCAATGTTATGGGTTGCTCTAGAGAAAATTGTTAACAAAAAGCTGAAACCTGTTACTCCTAACCTTTTCTGACTAGGAAACTTGACCAATATAACTGCTGCAATTTCCCATTTATACTCTTCAGACTGCTGTCTTATAACACTGCTTATTTGTGAAGGCCAGTGACTGTTCTAACACATTCGTAGGTTTGGGATTTATATACTAAATACAAATTTGCTGCAAGCCCCCTTTAAGCCAGAGTTATCAACCTCTAATACATATTGCCAAGGCTTTGTATTACTACTAGAGTTCCTTGGTCAGTAGTTTGCAATGGCTCACAGTATTGTGAGTCTTAGCATGGAAGGAGCTAAAAATTGAATCCGATAAATAAATGCTGGAATGTCAGCTGAGCTCTGCAGTTTAAGTGGCCAGAGTCAAAATTACAGTTTAATATTCTCGCCAAGAACAGTGCTGTGGGCAGTCATATGCAAAATCTGAAACAGTTTAAGGAAAAGTTTAAAGTTCCTGCTCTTTGTGGGTATTTGCCATGTCAACAGCACTAGCGAGGGTATGGAAAATGCTTGAATCTTGGTTTTGGCAGGCAAAGAGAAACCACAGAAAAATATTAAAAGTGTAGTGTATTCTAGTATAAGAATGAAGAATCTGTGTTATATTAATGGCTACATGCTCTTAATATCTTTGTGTTTCACTTCAGTTTGCTGTCTTCATTGGTTTTCTTTGTCTGCATAACTCTCTATTGCAAAACAAATTCACCTCTAAAATTAAGACTGGGAGTGAAGATGCAACTGAGAAACTGACCCAGAAGAATTAGTAAAATACTGCTTTGAAATTTGTTCTCTTGTCTTTTTTTTCTTCCTTTCTTTCTTCTTTCTTTTTTTCCCTCTCACCACAGAAGACTAATAGGAGTAAAAATATAAACACTTTTCTTCCTCTTTTTCACCTCTAAGTCTTCTTGTTCAAATACCGGAAAATACTAATAGGAAAAAAAATGTACTTTTGTTATTACAAGTGTAGTGTTGTAAGGCTCATAAATTAACTAGTGCTTTCACATCAAGACAAGCTAAACAGACTTGTCAGTACAACTCTGGCCTTAAATTCAGATATGCTTCAGCATGCTTTTGCATGTCAGAAGACTTAGTTGTGGTATTTCTGTTAATTTCCCTGCTATGTGTAATCGTTAACTGCATTTCTTTGTATTTGACATTTGTTTGTGGTAGTCTGCCTCGGTTACATATCAACAAATATATTTTGTGTGTGTTTTCTTTAGATAAGTCAGACTATTTAAGGCTGGTAAAATAGCCATGTAAGGGTGGGGATTAGTAGGGAAAATGATGGATGATCCACCCCCTTTAAATCTTGACTACTTTGTTTTCCCCATGGTTTGTATTACCGTCGTCATAACTATGCTGTGTCTTTTGCTGATGTCCTTCAACATCAGTTTTTTCAGTTAAAATGATGAGACACAGCTGAGCCTCTTATAGCCCTTTTCTTCCTATTCATGCTCTTAGGGCTTCATGAGAGACTGACAGGAAAAGCAGCTTCAAGAGGAGTGCAAAAGGCAAAGTTGTTCTACGTTCACATGTATTTCTGTACTCTTAGCCAAGCACTGGCTTTGCTAAAGAGCATCCTGGCCTTGCCTTCTTGACTGTGTAAATCATGAAAAATTCACAACAAAGATCTGTACTGTAGAGTGATGTCCTTTTGTGGAAATCATAGTCTTTGTGCCTAATTACTTTAGAGAAAAAAAGTAAAAAAAGCCATAGTCCTCTATGTCCTTAAATACTCCTAAATTTATACGGTGTATGTTTTATATATTTCAGTGCATTTAATCCCAGTAAACCCTGTGAGGGAAGATGGGTTGAATCCTAAGAGCAGAAAGAGAATAATGCCTGATTTGCTGACTGAGCCTCCTGTAATAGATCCTGTTTATGAAGCTCACGTTTACTGCAATATTCCCACCATTTCTGAACGCAGCATGGAAGGTAAGCTTTGTGAGTGCAAACAACAGTTTAGTTGCTTGTTTCTCAATGCTGTCACTGGAAATCATAACTGTGCATTGTCAGTTCTTTGGCGCTTGGAGAAGGTGCAGCAAATTCCAGCGGGTTGATGAATTATGTTAAATCATTCAAAATATACTGTTCTTCTTTCCTTCACTTTGTATCTTCTCTGTTGTCTTGATTTTTGGAAGTGGTTCTGTTTCTAGTCAAGGATCAACTGGAAGTCTAAAATTGAAAGGAATGGGAGTGATATAGATGTTTAATATTTGAATCGTAATTCTTACTACAAGTGAGCTGCATTGCAAACTATTATTAACGTGAAAAACAGCTAACTTGGAATTCTGGGAAAAAAACAAAACAAAAAACCTCACCAAAATGGAGGTAATTAATTTTGGAACTCCAAACCATTAGATGTAGTCAGATAGAAGGCACAATTGCATTCTTCACCCTATAGTGGGCTGCAGCAGCCATCTACCCTGAATGAATCATTCATTAGTATATCCCACTAATGCCTATAAAATACACCACTGTGGTGGGTCAACCCTGGCTGGAGGCCAGGTGCCCACTGAAGCAGCTGTATCACTCCTCTCCTCTGAGGGGCAGGGCAGAGAAAACATGACAAAACGCTCATGGGTCGAGATAAGGACAGGGAGTGATCACTCACCAATTACCATTTCAGGCAAATCAGACTCGACTTGGGGAAATTAGTTTACTTTCTTACCAATCAATTCAGAGTAGGATAATGAGAAATAATCTTAAAATCACCTTCCCCCCACCCCTCCCTTCTTCCCGGGCTTAACTTCAATCCCGATTCTCTCTGCCTCCTCCCCCCCAGCAGTGCGGGGGGACGGGGAATGGGGGTTGTGTTCAGCTCATCACACCTTGTCTCTGCTGCTCCTTCCCCCTCCGGGGAGGACTCCTCACACTCCCCTGCTCCAGCGTGGGTCCCTCCCACGGCAGACAGTCCTCCACGAACTTCTCCCACGTGAGTCCTTCCCGCGGGCTGCAGTTCTTCACGACCTGCTCCAGCGTGGGTCCCTCCCAGGGGGTGCAGTCCCTCCGGCACAGACCGCTCCCGCGTGGGTCCCCCACGGGGTCACCAGTCCTGCCAGCAAACCTGCTCCAGCGCGGGCTCCTCTCCCCACGGGCCCACGGGCCCTGCCAGGAGCCCGCTCCAGCGCGGGCTTCCCGCGGGGTCACAGCCTCCTTCGGGCATCCCCCTGCTCCGGCGCGGGGTCCTCCCCGGGCTGCAGGTGGAGATCTGCTCCTCCGTGGGCCTCCCCGGGCTGCAGGGCCCAGCCTGCCTCCCCACGGGCTGCACCTCGGGCCGCAGGGGAATCTCTGCTCCGGCGCCTGGAGCACCTCCCGCCCCTCCTGCTTCGCTGCCCTGCTGCCTGCAGAGTTGTTGCTCTCGCGTGTTCTCGCTCCTCTCTCCAGCTGCAGGCGCTCGGGTGTTTTTCCCCCCTTCCTAAATCCGTTACCCCAGAGGCGCTACCGCCATCGCTGCTGGGCTCGGCCTTGGCCAGCGGCGGGTCCGTCTCGGAGCCGGCTGGCGTTGGCTCGGGCGGACACGGGGGAACCTTCTGGCAGCTTCTCGCAGAAAACTCCCCTGTAGCCCCTTGCTACCAAGACCTTGCCACGCAAACCCAGTACAACCACAAACTATCAAAAAGCTCTGAATTAGGCATGCTGCAAAATCTGTTACTGTGGTAGGCATCTGGAAGAGAGTCATCATGAAAGTGGGGTGGCAGAGTTCAGTGATTGAATAACATCTTGTATGGTTGTTGGACTTTAAATGAACTATGTAGAATGTGCTAAGCACCCAAGTCCTGTAGAAATTGTTTTTCTTGGGATGGTAAGTTACCGTTTCTTATGGGTGTTTTCTTTCATTGCAATACCAAAGCTATCAAACTAATTGTACCTGCTTTTTTACTTAAAGAAAAAATGTTCGGGGGAAAGATTTAGGTAACATTTACTTAACTTTTTACATTTTTCCCCTGTTTTTCTTTTTTTTTACTCTCTTTTTTTTTTTCTTCACTTTAGGACATGCACCTCATTATTTTAAGCTGGTGTCAGTCCAAGTGTTGATTCGACACGGCGATAGGTATCCACTGTATGCCATTCCCAAGACAAAGAGACCTGATATTGACTGTATGTTGCTGCCTAGCAGGTAAAATCCTTGGCTTTTGTCATTATTAAGTGCATGTTGTTTTCTGAAGAGGAACATAATTATCAAGCACAATTTATGCAGTTTGAAGTACATTGTGACTTCTGATCTTTGTGTATTGTTATGGATCTTAAAAAACCCAACCCTGTATCAGTGGTATACAGTATTTCCTTTGAAACAGAAACTATTACCTGTTACCAGTTCAGACCAGAAGAAATTCTTGATATCTCTTTAAAAAGCAAAAGCTATTTAATGGAATATTTAGGTTACCATACCTTGTAGATAAGCTTCCACACATTTTCAGAACGTAAGTGCAGTGTGTGAGAATGTCTCTTCCATTTCAGCTAAGCATGCTTCCTTTTGTGTGGATACAAAAAGGTCTCAGTTGTCACTACCATAGGAAAATTGACATTAATATTTTAAATTGTTATTTTTCACTTTTCAGAAATATAGGTCATCAGAGTTCCCTTAGATTAATTATTTCTGCCAAAGTTCAGGAAAAAAAAAAGGGGGTTGTATATTTAACTATTAAAATACCAGTTAAACAAAGTGCACTGCTTGTTGCTTGAAACTACCCTTTTCCTGTAGCTAACACTTGCTGTTTAAAACTGTCACACGCAAGTAATTTATGCCATTAAGGTGTCATTTATGTTTCTGTTTCGTATAGCGTGCTTCTATTTAACATCTTGTCTTTGTAGGGTGCTGATGCTTGCCTTCACGCCTGAGCCAGCTTGAGCTGTAGATATGGTCTGAAATGCTTCTCTTCCTTGTGGAGGAAGCTTTCTTTCTTGTTTACAGTTTGCTCATTGATAAAGATGAAGTATAGCGTAAAGCATTAGAAATAAACCATGACGATGTAAATCACCAACGTCTGTAGCTTGCTTGATTACAAGCGTTTTTGCTCTTTTTAAGTAGGATCTGTGGTATTATTTTATTCTTTTTTCCAACTTAGGACTTCCCAGTACATCTACTGAATTCTTACAGTTAAAAGAAAAATACCAAGACAAACAACCAGATGTGTTAGCAAAACTTCTGGGCAACTCTGCACCTTGATGATGCTGCTGTGCACTCAGCAGTGTCTGGTGTGGAGGTTTCAGTGACTGGGAGCTGCACCTCCTTTGTGTACCTGCATAGGTGACTCAGGAAAAAAGGCACAATAGGTTTCCTGATTCTACTGGTATGCAAAGCATTATAGATATACCATAAATACCTTTTTCCAGGATAGCAAGGAATCTCCTGTCTTGAAAGAAATAATGTTCTTGCTTTTCTGGTGTAGAATTATTCAGAATTGGTTTTACTCTGTCATGCTAGAAGTGTTAGCGGCACTCTGAAAGTGCATTTCTGATTTAAATATATGAAATGCATGTTTCTTGTTTTGATAGATTCACGGGCCCTGTTCCTTGAAATTTTAGTAGCTTCCTGTCATCATCAGCATTTATGATTTTATCTTTTATATTGCAAATACTCTGTCTTTTCAGCTTTTCTTCAGTGGGCTTTTAACAAAAGAATCTGTCTGAAGGAGAATGTGGATTATGGTACACTTTGAGGTTTGTGACTAGCTAGTCTGTGACAGTTCCATTTCAGAAAACGAACCAATTTTCATATCTGGTCCTCTGTCAGTTTCTGGCTCAAGTATATTAAGAAACAAACACAGTAGTAATATTGCATAGCAGGAGCATTGCTAAAATATGCTGATGTGACATGAAAGAATACCTGAAACTAATTATTAAGTATAGCTTCACCTCATTCTTGCAAAGGTGATTGGAAACTTGATTGAAGAGGCCTGCTAACTAGATACGTACAGTAGTGAACACAAAGGCTGGCAGAACATGATCAGTGAATTGGATCTTTCACAGAAGAAAGCTGAAATATGTTGCTTTTCTTTTCAGATATCTGGCTCCATGGAAGAAATTGCCCTTGTTATTAGTAGATGTCTTGAAATTTGCAAGGTTTGCAATGCTGTCTGCAGTTGTAGTCAGTATTGTAATGCTATTCTGGCATGAGTAATTGAAAAGTAACGGTTATTGCTGAATCAAGCTACTGCTATGGGGTAACCCTAGGAGAGTTTGAAACCATCATCAGTTTTAGCCCATCTGTGTGTCTGCCTGTTTGTAGGAAACAGATTTAGGGGCTTCTAAGTTATATTCAGGCTACGCTATCTGTCTGCCTATGTTTTGTATGAAAATCTAAACAGAGGAAAATTTACATTTTTTTTTTTGCCTCTAAACAGAGGAAAAATATGATATTCCACGTATATATGCTTTTGTCTACAATATATACAAGTATACATAAAAAAATATATATACATTTTTTAAAGAGTAAAATGGGAAGAAAAATAGACACGATGAATCTGCTTTTTATAACTAACGTGGCATTGGAATTTACAAGATTAGAATAACTTCTCCTTTCACTGTTTTTAGAGTATATATGTATTTACATCTTTTTTAGCTGCTTGCTAAAGGTATCAAAACCAGAAATCGACCAAAATCATATCCTCCTTTTTTGAAAGGAAACTATTCTTCTGGAATGCCTGTCTATGAATACAAGCTAAACCACGTGATTTTCTGACTATACTGAACAAGTTTTATCAGCGATAGTGATCTGGGACCTTTTACCTAGTGCAATTTTTTAAAAAAACCCACTTTCCTCTGCTACCATGTTGGCTGCTTCTTTTCTTTATTCATACTTGAACTTCCACCAAAATGCTTCTTTGGTCAAGCAGTAGCATTCAGTGGTCTTATGTAACATCCTCCAGAAGTTTGAATTTTTTGAGAGGTGCCCAACCCTAACAGTCTTCTGACACCGCTGCAAGCTGTCTGGCTTTCTGAAGTTAGATATGCAGCCCTGAGATTGCAGGCAGGAGACCAAACTCCAGATATCTCTGTCATAGAGTTGAGTGGGCAGTTAATTTCTTTAACAAGATGAAAAATGAATCATTTACTAATAGATATGATAACATTTTTAATGACCTGCCTTTAAGGGGTGAGAATATTTTCAGCATGAAATGCTAAGACACATGATCCAGACTTCTTTTGGAGTTCTTAAAGGCTCTGATCTTGCTCAATATCTGTCACGTTAGAATGTATGTGAGAGAACTTTATTGAAAAAATGTTAACTGCAAATGACAATTTTTGACAAGTACTGTCTTTCTCAGTATTACAATGCCACACGAGACCTTAGTTATGTATGTGTCAGAAGTTTTATAGCTGTTTCCACTTCAGTTTCAGGCAAGGAATACAACATGAAGGCCCTGGAGTCAGGAAAACTATCCATGAAATGCAAGGCAGTAGTGCAGCTTTTGACACTGTGAACAGAATGACCAAGTCAAGCAGTTTAAGAGAGGACAGTGTCAGGGTATGAGGAGGCCAGGAGTTTAGATTCCCTTGGCTGTCACTGATTTATGAAGCATTAGAACAGCAATGCACAGATGGTACATCCATTACCATTCACAGCCACTAAATATGAGTGGAGGCCCAAAAAGACCATGTCTCCTTGAAAACAAAGTTCATATAAAGTAGAACCTCCTGGCCAGCTTTGAAAGGGTAGCGGAAAGATTAAAGGAGTTGGCTCTGTACCATTCTGTCCAGATGTGTTAAAGCTGACCCTTCTGAATAAAGCTAGAGTTGTTACTGTTTCTGTCATTGTTTTGAATGGAACATTTATTACTTGAACATCAGGAAGCTATTTGCTGCATTTGACTGTCAGGCTTATATTCCTTTGTGATACAAGTTCGGTGATCAATTGTAAACATATTGATACTGAGAGTATTACAAGGTATATAATTACTACCTTTGAACTGAAGGTTTCTTGATGCTATATCATTAAGTTGAGATGTCTGATTGAAAATCTGGCTTGTTTAAGCTTTCTGGACTTCAGTTTCAGATAAGTATGCTGCTCATATTCAGTCTGTTCTTTATTTGACTTGGCATTCAGCTGATGGAATTCATTAATTAAGCAGGATATGCTACAGCCCCATGGACTTCTAATGGGTATGCAAAATAGCCTTGAGGTCACGCTTCAGTTTTGTGGATTATGGATTGTGACATGTAAGTGTGGAATGAATATAAGCAAATGGATTAAATGCTTTGGAGATTTTTTTCCATCTAAAACTTCAGTTATTACTATTATTATTTTCGTTGTTCTGGATGCAAATTTCCAAAGGGAACTGAATAATACATGCTTTTTTTCTCAAGAAAAATAATTGGATTATGTTATAAAAATGCTTTCATTGTAGTGTTTGCTTGTGGGGGAATAAATTAATCTCCCACTTCTTTTTCCTTTTGTATCTTACATTTGTACTGTCATAAGTAAATAAATATGCCATGTTTCTTCATTGAGTTTGTATGCGAGGTAGAGAAGAAATGTGTTTTGAAAGATGCTAAAATGATTTCAGTAGACTGCTATAATCTGATAGTATGCTGGGTTAATTAGCATATGCTTTAAGGCATTTGAGAGGTGTTGATGTTAATCATAAGAAGCTTAGTAACAAATACTTGAATTTTAGGTTCAATATGCACATGTCTTGAAACTGCCAGAAAAATGAGAGAGAAAAGTGTGGGAGAAGCAAGTATCATACTGTGAGCTAAAGGAGGTGTGGATTTGACTTGGAGCAAGGTCAAAGCATGATCCAGACCAAAATAGGTGAAGAAAGGTCTCCTGAGGCCTATTCTGACTTCTCTAAAGACTCAGAAGAGCAGTGGAGTAGACAGGATCACTAAAGTTTGTTATAAAAATGTAAAAACTAAGACCTTTATGAATAAATAAGCCCCATGCTGTCTTCAGGATCTCTTTTGTAGACTACAATAATCTATTGTTTTTAGTGGCTCTTTCCATTCATTTGCCTTCTAAAACGGAAACAGTATTGTCCTTTGATCTAACACTCTTTGTCATCTTGAACTTAACAGAAAACACAAGCTATTTTTGCTTGAAGCTATAAAATAATTTTTTGCATTTTAAGAGAAAAGGGACTTGCTTTTGGTGCAGTTAGCAGACAGAATCTGGTATTAGATGTTTACAAAAAGGTAGTGTTCAGTTGTCAGAAGCTTGGTGCGTGCCTGGCATGGTCATGTTTACTCGCTGAGTGACACGCTGAGGGTTCTGCAGCTCCTTGTAAGAAGTTTGGTCCTCTTGGTTTTGCAAATTCTACATTTACTAGCAAAAGTGTCATTGCATAGATAAATGCTGTTTGGGAAGAGAGAAAAAAAAATCAATTATATCAATGTTCACTTGCGCAAGTTCTCTCCGGAGGCATGTAGATCTGCAGAACTCTATAGTGCTGTGCGGGGACAGCAATGTGCAGTAACAGAGGTAAGATGAATAAAATGTTTACCCCTCCTTAATTCTGCAAAGCATCTGTAATCTGCTGTTAGTTTTCTACTTGATTAACTAATCAGTTTTAGCTTTTAAGTAAATGACTCTCAGTAATTGATTTCAATAATTAAAGTATTTCTTCTATCACAGTTTCTTTTTTAATCATAACCTTGACCAACATATTATTTGTCTGCAGCATCTTATATGGTGGTGAAGGTATGTTTTTTATGCCACTCTGTAATTTTTCCGAACATGTAAATTATGAAATAAACTGTAGTTGCATGTAGTCTTGTCAAGATAATGTCTTTCCACAGCTGTTTCTTAAATTCTGTACTCCATCTTAATTTAACTTTGCACTTCTTATACATATATAATCTCAAATCTGTAGGTGATTCAAAAGTGTTCAGTTTAATTAGTTGGAGGACAGATTGAATGCTGTGGTTTGCTGACCACCAGGTTTCTTGAAGAAACCAGGCTTACGCTGTACTTCATTTTACAGCATATGTAGCAGAAAGAAAGCATTAGTTCAATGGTCCAGTAGCTTTGATAGGAAATAAAGTTCAAGGAACCTCAGCCTGTTCCTATCAGGGAATTAATTTTGATCAAAAGTGGTCCTAAAATTAATAAATGTAAGGATGGAAGGGTGGGGAATCTTTACCAAATTGACCTCTTTGGGTCTCATTTACAGCTTAGGTTTAAAGGAGGAACAAAACTCTGCTCTAGATCTGATTCCTATTTGTTGTAATTCTTCAATAAAACCAGTTTCTGCTCGCAAGGATCGCTAGGGGAGAAAATGTTTCACAAGTAGACAATATAAATCATAGCAATATTTTACTGAGTGGTCTTGAGGCAAGTAGCTCTGAGAAGCAAGGATGATTTTCTTCCTGCTCTATAAATTAATTATCAAGCCTAGCAATGGTCTTCATGCTGTGATTCTTTATTATTATTGTTGTTGTTATTTTATTTATTTATTTTTTAAAACAAAGGCAATTAGCTCAAAGAGATAACCTCTTCCCAAAAGAGGCTTCCATGCACTCAGTCTGAGCATCGCTTTATCCAAGGGTAGAAAGCCCTGCTGTCTCCCATAGCATTTCTTAAATGACCTTGAAGTCTTGAATTCGGTTGGTCTTGTGGGAGTGGGGTGCAAAGATGTCCTATAACAAAGTGTCTGTGCTGCTATGCAAGATTTGAGGCTTTGTTGTATCATATGTTTGAACCTAATGTTAGGCTAGATGAGATATATTTTATACTTTTGCACATATATAATAGATGCATATTATTTCATGCATGTTTCTGACACAGTATTTTGTGCCATTATAGCTAAGCCATTCAAAAATCTGTCAGCAGATTTTCTGAGGTGTCATGCATATGCTTACTCAGGTAGTGTATTTCTCACTTTGTGCTAATTAAGAACAACCAGCAAGTTACTGTTTACTTAAAAAACCAAACCAAACAAAAAAAAACAACAAAAAAACAAACCAAAAAAGCCCACCACCAAACAAACCTCTAAGTTTTTGTATCTAAATTCCTCAAGGAAAAAGAAAATTTTTATTGATGGATATCAGCTCAGTTGCTGACAGAAATACACATGTAGTTGAAGTAAGTGCACAGATTTCTTTCCGTGTACACTGGTTATGGTGTAGCAATAAAGAGATGACATTTTGGTATTAAAGCTTTTTAAAACCTTTACCAATAAGATATTTAAATATTGAATAAGGATTTAAATGTTGGTCCATTTTAATGCTAGTGCATGAAAAGTACACTATTAAATCTGGGATGTATTATCCCAGTGTTTAATTTGTAAATAATAAAAAGATAAGCCGAATTCATTATTTGAGGGAAAAGAAGCATCTTCACTTTTGTTACAGATAAAATGTATTTTATTTTACAAAAATAAAATAATTAAAAGGCAAATTAGCAGTTATTAAAAATGTGAAATAAATGTTCAAAATTGGGGGAAAGTATGGCTATTACTAGTGGTATGTGAAAAGTCAGTCCATGTTCTGACAGAGTTTGAAATATTTATTGTATTAATACATTTCACAAAATTTCACAAATGTGGTAACCTACGATCATAATGTCCAGCAAATCACAGAAGGATATCTCTTTACTCGATTTTTATTTTCTGGTTACTTTTATGGAAAGATTAAGGATATTTCAGTCCTTTCAACTATACAGCTGAGTAATTTTCTTTGCTTCCTGCTCAAACAGTCCCAGCAGTCTTAGCTGTGTTGCCTAGATACACCATCTCCTGCGGCATCTGTAAATTGGCCAATTCAACAGGAGGATTCATATTCTAAATAAAAGAGAAATCTTGGGGCAGGGAGGGAGAATCCTTTGTTAGCTAGTAGCCTGAGCGGTGCTGTAAATTTTGCTGTTGAGAAAAATAAGTTTTTTATTTGCTCAGTTGTGCAGGATTAATTGGGAAAATTGCTGGTATGTTCAGAACTTGGTTACATACATGAGGATTATAGTCAGGATAAAAGTATATTGTAGCCTGAGCTGTCTGTCCCCTTCAAGCAGAATGGCTCTTATTTCTACTGTTTGATTTCTATTTTTTTTTCTTCTCTTGGAATGTATTTAACAAGTAGTAAGCTTTGAATTTATATTCAGAAATATGTTTAACAGTCATATTTCATAATTCACATCAGCAAGCATGTGCTTAACTTGTGCTCAATTTTGGATTACATGATTTAAAGCAGGTAACTTGCATCTATATATGTATATGAAAAGCTTTATTAATACATTGGAATATAATTTTATCAGTTATCATACAATTTAGTATTTTATCTTGGATGTTAGTTTACCTTGCCTGACGTATTTTAGGTAAATCTTTTTGCAAATCACAGATAAACCCTTTTCTTTCTTCTTTCATTTCTTCCTTTCCACAAGTGATTGCTGACAGTTTTATCTGTACAAGTTTGATTCTGTTAGAATTTGGGGTTTTGTAAGCAAAGTGGCAAAAGTGGTTTTTTTTAGCAAGGTGGATAATGCAGTTCTGCTAGTTTTCTTGTATGTGTATTTGCAGAACTTGCTAATTAAATAAACAGGGTTTAAAGAAAATTATGACTGATGGTTTATTCGTTTTTAGAGCTTTTTAAAGTGCAAAGTTTAGAAAATTGGTAGTTCAGCATGCTATGTCTGTAATTAAAAAGCTATTTGCTAATGGGTTTAATTTTAATTTTCTCAATGTAATTCTACCATTTTTAGATTGCACTGCTGGGCTGTGAAAATAATGGAATGTACAAAAAGTTCTGTTCAAAATTCCCATCTGGAGCTGGATTAAGCTTTCTACTGTATGTGTAGTACAACAGGAAGCCTCCATCACTTTAGAAAGCAACAGAGCCTTTTTTATGTACCTCAGTTGCTCAAATATTAATCTTTATTTGCATTGTTAAAATTATAATATACAGAAGAAGCTGTGGATGTAGAATGTCATAACTTGGCTGGCTTCCCTTTCAATTTGAAGTAAAAATGAAAAAATCCTTTTGCTATTTTTCTCTCATTTTGCTTTTTGTCTCATTTTGCATTTTTTCTCACTGGCAGTTGTACCATAATTCATCATAACATTTTCCTCCCAAGATTTTTTTTTTTGTTTGTTTGTTTTTTTTTTTTTGTTTTGTTTGGTTTTTTTTTGTTGTTGTTGTTGTTGTTGTTGTTTTGTTTTTTGTTTTGTTTTTTGTTTTTTTTTCTGAAGGTAAATGAAATGCTGGAAAACTCAAGTTATATAAAATGATATGACAATGAGCTACCTTTCTATTGACAGAGGCACTGATTCTTGAGAGACCTCCTGTATATGCATGCTGTGAGCATAGCTCTGCAAGAGGTGCCTTCTCGTTTAAGAGAAATGCTCAGTTGGCTCTTCTATGTAAGCATGAATGGCTTTGTGCTAGTAACCTTTGATTCCAGACACTTACTCATACTTCAGTAGTGTTATTGCTCCCTCTTGTGGTTCCTGCAACTCTGGAAGGTGTTTTTAGACCTGAGGATTTTGTATCAAAACAGTTTAGCATTCTAGCAAAATGCAGGCACGAACAATGAACACAAAACTCAGACTTCTGCAAGAATTCTCTGATCAAATTTATCTTCTTTTTTTATATATATATATATATATATATATATATATATATATATATATAACACTTTTATTTTTTTTCTGAGCAACATAAGAAAAAAAATTACTGTATTGAGGTGGAAGGCCCTATTAAAATGAGGACCATCTGGGGCAGAGTAGAGTTGCTAAACAGCGTCTGAGTTAGTTCTGTACAAAAGTAGAGAGGTGATTGTGACATTTGTTGAATGTTGACATTTAAGAAAGAAATCTCTACTTATGTAATGTATTTCTGTTGTAGAATTGTGATCATAGTTTTGTTGTTTGATAAGGATTTTTCTTTTTTTTTTTCTTGATTCACAACAGGATTAGTGACTGTAGTCAAATAAACAAAAAGATTCTCTTTACTTACTGAAAGGTATCATGATTTTAGCATGACAACACATCAGTTTCCCTACAGCTCTTTGGTAGTTAGTGTTTAGATTTCTTTTGCATACTTGCAAAAGTCTGGAGTTAGAGCAGATGTTGTCTCAGTGGGAAATAACCTCACACTATGAAGTTTCAGAGCTGACATACTTAGAATACTTGACTCTCTTGAGCTGTTTTCTCATATGCTTCTGCAAGTTTTCACATTTTGGTTTACCTCCTTAGGAAACCTTCTCATCCTCAGCTTGAAGCTTTCATTAAACATATGTCCAAAGGGTCTGCTGCCCAAATGGATGGCTCCCTAAGCAGCCTGCCTCGTTACCCTAGTCATTCGTTGTGTGAAATGGGAGAGCTTACACAGACAGGTGAGTTTCCATAGCAGCTTTATCTTTTCTTCTGCTCTCTTAAATACAGTCTGCATGAAAAAGAAATGTCTATTTTTCTTTATATTGAAACAAATGCTTTTTTTATGGGAAGGTGATAAAGTTGATCATAGCCAAGGTCATGCTGGGATATGAAAAAAGTATTAGGGCTCTCTACCGTAGAAGTGGTAGCAATTCTAGAAACCATGCCTGCCAATTCTGTCACAGATTGATCATGCTTGGCATCTCTTTAACTTTCTTCATAACAAGGCAGGCCACCTTTCCTTGATGTTGCTTCACACCACAAAATTGGTTTGTCACTCTTGTGAAAAATGGCATTGCTGAATCTCTCTTGAGGAAGGTCTGGTTCTCTATTACTGATTGGTTTGTAATTCAGAACAGCCCTGGAACTGAAGTGCACTTCGTTGCCAGTTTTTAACTGTGATGTAACTACTGTGTCCCCTGCAAGAGAGTCAGATGCAACAGACATGTGATGCTTGTACTGTGGAAACAGAAAAAAATGTATACATTTGGTGCTTTCCCCCCAGCTTTGTAATGAAGTTGCAAGAGTGTGCTTTCTGCCATATTTATTTATATATATTGCCACCACAGGAAAAAGCTTATTTTCTTATTCCTACAGTTCTGATGCACTAGTTATTGGGAGAAAAGATGGAGATATCAACAATTAAATTCCAAACAACTTTTTTAAAAATGAAGTTTTGAGTCTTCATCAATACTACCATGGAGACAAAGGCTGCTGAACTCTGCTAGTGAATTTATTGTTTAGTTTATCTGTACCAGAAGGGTAGGGGGGATGGGGGGGTAACTGGAAGTGTTACAGTCAGGGATTTGACTAGGTAGAAGAAAATATGTGGAGAGCTGAGAGTATTAGAAAGAGACAAAGGGTTTGGACTGGAGAGGGAAACTGGAGGTAGTGCTGGATGAGAGCAGTGATAAAAGGGCCATTTGGACAAAATCTGGGACTGCTGTCAGCAGACAATAGAAAATATGAGGGAAACAAAAAGTAATAAGACAGAAGTATAGAAACAAGTTGCCAATTTGTAAGAAACAGATTTTTAGATTCCACAGCTCTTGGAATTGTGTTCTCCACCCAGAATAGCCAGCTGATCTGGTACGAACTGAAGTCAGTGTATGTGTTTGCACTTATTTTTCTACATGCATCCATATCAGTACATCAAAAACAAAAATACAGAAGTGCTTTCTCACAAACGGGTGGAAACATACTGTTCTACAACTGGGTAGAAATCTGATTGTGAAAAGGTTTAGTCAGGTGGATTTTTCTCTTCAATGTTAATTTGAAAATTAACATTAATAATACTTTGCTGTTCTCCTGTTTCTTTTCAAATGTTAACATTGATCCATTCCATTTTATTCCCACACTTTGCTTTTAACTGTGGTGCTCTTTTCATTAAATACCAATGACTGAAAGATCATATCACACTGGATCTGTGTAGTCAATGGATTTGGAGGCTGACTAGAGAGAGTGAAGAGTCTTGAAGATTTGGGGAGTTAACGCCTTTTTCCTCTTGCCAACTATCTTTCAAGGCATTTCCTGTATTTTTCAGTCCAAAACTTGCTTGTCAAATCCTCATATGTTTTGGGATCCCATCAGAAGAAATATTTGTGTTAGGCCAGCGTCAAGTTTTGCAAAGTGACATCAGGAGAAATCTAGTCAGGTTCCCAGGGAACTTTTCTTAACATAGCATGTTGTGTGTGTGTGAAACTGGATTCATCATTGCACACAGCTTGTAACTGAGCTAGTGTCTGGGACTCCTATGCCTGTAGCAAGTTATACATATGCTCTAGTGCATAAAGGGTTCATGCCTGTTGCTTTGCTGCTGTGGGCGGATAATACGAGTAAGGTGGATTCTGGAGTAAAGGTTTTGGTGTGTGAGAAGGATACACACCCTCTTTACAGCTGGATAAAGGCAGAGCACTAGTGTAAGAATTACCAAGCAGTTTGAGTACTTCCTGAAGGAAGATGGAGAAGGAAGTTTGATGTGATTGCCACACTTCACCACTGTTCTGTGAATTTACACAATAGTTTACATACTGTGTATTCATTTCCTGACTGCTGGCAGTTTTTGCTGGCTGCCATACATTTGCAGGGAGCTCAGCATTCACTGCCTGTCTGAAACCCTGACTCAGGTTCAGTCTGGATCTGTCTTCATAACCATCTTTTATAGTCATGTTAGACTCACTCTGTCAGTGTCTCTAGTCCAAAGAACAAATTTTAAACCACTAAGGTTTTTAAACAAATTTTATGGAACCAGCTTTTTCTATTTGTATCTCAGTTTAGCTCCTAGAATCTGAGAGATACTGAAGAATACCGGCTATGTCGTATTTCACACAATTTTCCTAATAGTCAGCATAGGTGAAATTCAATTCTGAAGTTCATAACTTAACTAATTGTTCATTTATCAGGAAGACTGCTAGCTGTTTGTTTTTTTTTTTTTTCTCCAAAACTAAGACTCTAATCATATGCTGTAATTTCTTAAATTCTTTTTCAGGGGTTGTACAACACTTGCGAAATGGACAACTATTACGAGAAGTTTATATAAACAAACACAAGCTGCTCCTGAGTGACTGGACAGCAAAACAGCTCTACTTGGAGACAACAGGAAAAAGTCGAACCCTGCAGAGTGCGTTGGCGCTGCTCTACACCTTTTTGCCAGATTTTGACTGGAAGAAAATTAACATGAGGCATCAGTGGAGCACCATTTTTTGCTCTGGAAGCTGTGACTGTCCTATGCGAAACCACTACCTAGAAGAGGAACAGCGCAGACAGTACAGTTTACGGGTGAAAAACAATGATTTGGAGAAAATTTATGTGGATATGGCAAAGATTGTAGGCATTCCCACTAGGCAGTTGAGAGCTTCTAACCCAATAGACTCTCTCTTGTGCTATTTTTGCCACAATGTCAGTTTTCCATGTACCAAAACTGGCTGCATTGGTATGGAACACTTCAAAGTAATCAAAAGACATCAATTGGAGGATGAGAGAGAAAGACAAGAAAAGAAACTTTATTTCTTGTATGCATTGTTGGCTACTCATCCTCTCCTCAACCAGACTGTTAATCGACTGCAACGTATTGCAGAAGGCAAGAAAGAAGAAGTGTTTGTTCTTTACTCTGCACATGATGTCACATTGTCACCTGTTCTTAGTGCCTTGGGCATTACAGAGGCCAGATTTCCTAGATTTGCTGCTAGATTAGTTTTTGAGCTGTGGCAGGATGGGAAGAAACCCAAAGAACATTTTATCCGCATCCTGTATAATGGTGCTGATGTCACCTTCCAGACTTCGTTTTGTAAGGATTATTATAAACGTTCCAGCAAGCCAATGTGCCCACTAGAAAAATTTGTCAACTTTGTCAAGAGGGATATGTTCTTAATTTTTAACAGCACTAGTTATTATGATGCATGTCGTAGAAGACCACTGTAGGGAAGGAAGGTGGAAAGGAAGCAATGTTGACTTGCGTATCAGCAAAAGTCTGTATTCTAGTTGAGGTGCAGTTCAGTTTTGTTATTTCTTGTACTTGTATGTGTAAGTACAAAAGGATATTGCTTGAAACATTCTTCAAATAGTTTTATTTTCATTCACTCTGAAGATGGTCTCCAAGAGAAGAACAAATACTGAGGGAGTGTTATGTGTATGTGTATGCTCACGTATGCTGTTACCTGTAACGATAAATCACATGGGCTACTGTAACCTGGACGTTGCTTGATAGAGTGAGAGAGCATAGATGTTGTTTCTCTGTATTGCAGAGCAATACTTGGATACCATAAGTTTAAAACCAAATCCTCTATTTTTTCCACCACCATCTGACAAGTCATTTTAAGCAGTTTGTATCAAGGTCTGTATGAATTCCGGGCATCTGCATTAAACCATTGCTAAGGAATTCGTGACACTTCCTACTCAAAAAGAAGCCTCTTAATGTTTAGGAGCTGGTCTTTAAAGCAAAGTGCACATGTGTACCTGTGCATACTTACCTGAGCATGTACAAATGAGCATGTGCCTTTTTGACCTCACAGACCTATAAATACTTGGATCTTGTTGCCAGTGCCAGAGAAGGGTGTACTGGAAAATGGATACAAAACTCTATTATTTGACCGCACTTTCAGCACTTTGAGTAGTTCAGACACAGTCTAGAGATATGTAAAGGTCTGTTGACATCAAAATAGATAGCAAACACTAACATTACCACTAAACCTGAGTGGGAAATTAGGGTTAGAAATGTTTTATGGCGAAGTGTTGGGCTTTTTCCCATTGTGAATGTGTTCAAGCTGCTGTGCTGTGGAACAAATCAGTGTTTTAGGAATTTGATATAGTGACTGCTTGAGACAGCTTGACTAAACACTTAGAAAATTTTGTAGTTGAGTTAGTATTTTTATGGACTAGGAAGCTCTTATTTTGTAAGATGGGACTTGTACATATTGTACTGTGTATATTTATAACACAGTAGATCTTTCTTACTTGTTTAGTTTGTAAAGACGTGAAACTCACTTTTAGACATTTTTCTCCTTGATCAGGATGTTTAGACTTAAGAATAAACTGTCTTTTATGGTTAACTTGAACAATGAGTAGATGTGAAAACTTGTACTTCAAACTGCTTTCATCTCTTTAGGAGCAGTAAATTGAGAACAAATTTTTAATAGAATTCATAGGAATTTTATAATGGTGGAGGTTTTACCTCTATAAATAATTTAGTCTGTGACTTGTGATTCAATGGTGCTAGTTTATCAAAGAAAACATAACTCAGCATAAGTTCTCTGACTATTGGCATTCCACTCTCTCTGCTTTCAATGCTGCATTTGAACACATTTCTTTAAATAAAACTTTGGGGACTCTTTGTACACTTGTGTGTTACGTTTATTCTGACTTCCTTAGCTGTTGGCAGTAATAAGGTGTGTATTGTTAAACTGCTTGTTGCATTAGTAACTCCTGCAGTTAATATGTTCTGGTTCCAAGCCTGACAAGGAGCAGGTCAGCATTTTATGAATACTGAAATAGAAATCATGATAGAAAATTTGGGGCTTTTGTCCAACATCAGAATGTGTAATTTCTGGAAATGTTTTCTTTCTAAGAAACAAACTAGGTTAGTCATCTTACATGTGTGTGTGCTGGAGGGCAAACAGGAGGAGAGAAGCTGAAAACTGAGCTCACTTCGTATAAATGATGTGAACTGGGCCGTTTGTCTGATACAAGTACCAAATACTTCAAAGAGCTGTTGAGCTATCAGTGAAAGGAAGCTATAGCTCTTGGGAGTGTTAGCTGTTGGAGCTTTGCTGTTTGGTGACCATTTGCAGGAATGATGCTGAAGTGCAGAAAACATTACCGTGGGCATATCGTTGGTGTTTCAGGTATGTTATTTAGAAACTTTGAACCCTTAACAGCTTCTGCAAATGCCAGTCGGTGTCTTCAAAAACCTGTGGAGGAATAGCATCTAATCTTCCATCTTCTTCTGAAGACAGACCATAGAAGTGCTTTGTTTTGATTTCCTTGTGCAGAAAGGTACCCTTTGTATGGGTTTTGAGATGCAGCCATGAATTGGAGGAAATGTGAATTTAGATAGATTTCTCATTTGTTGGCATCAAAGAAGCATTGAGATCCCAGATATTAATGGATATTGCAGCTGATTTCCACACTTCTATGTCAACTTCTTTTGTAGAGCAGCAAAAATGCACTGATTTTATGGAACTTTGGTGGTTGGTCAACTAATAAGTATTCTGCTTTGAAGTCTTAAGTAGACTTCAAGTAACCTTGGGGTTAATCCCCCTAGGTAAACTATTTAAATTGGGTGCCAGGAAATATATTCATCTATATAGTCATACATCAAGAAGAAAGTGAGAGAGATGCAGAAAGATCAGATTCTGTTAGTGTCTGCAGTTCCTCAGATTGCCCCAGATGTCAAATGTTTGTCCCTTCTACATGTCTAATCCCAAACAATGCTGCTATGTTGGTGTCCCTAATAATGGTGGTAATGGTGAACATGCAGTATTGCTGTCCTCTAGCCAGAGTTCTCTTGATGCTTAGAGAGGTATGGGAACTGGTATTTCATTCCTCATTTCTGTTCTCCCCTCCTCAGCCTTTGGTTCACCATTACCTGTAAACTTTTGTTGTGTTTAAGGAGGGTGGAAGAGTAGGTGTAGGAATACTTCATGCTCTTTCCAGCATTGTTGATGCCAAGCACTCCCCTGCTGCCACTCCTTACTGCACAGTCTCTGAATAAAGGAATGATCCATAATACAATGTTTTTAAGAAAGTCAGTGTGGTGCTGAGTTAGAAAAAAGGAACAAGTATATGAAGCACAGGCTGAATGTAACCCTTTTGCATAGAAAAATGTATAAGAAAAGATGTGTGTGACCATAACAATGTAACAAGGTGAAAGGAACAGTGCACTTAATAGTTGTTGATGTTGTGTCTGTCGTTTTTTCCTGTGGCATCCAGTCTGTAGCAGTGTGTATAATCAGGACTGTGTGTGTACAGTATAGTGACAAGGTGTACCTATGGTATTTTGATTGTTTGCCGTTGCTTGCCTTCCTGCATGCTTTTGTCCTTCCTTTAAAGAAGAAACAAGGTTACATGAAAATTAACAGGTAAGTTATTTTTCCTATTTCTAAAGGAAATGCAGATCACTGCAGTGTGTTCTTACAGTTTGCTTAAACGTGCATACACTTTACTGTTAATGAAACTTCTCTAGAACTCCAACAAGAATTAATACATTTATAATATCGCAGTATCTCTACTGTCCAGACAGCTTTTGAATATCTTGAAGGGTAGAGACCCAACAACCTCCCTTAGTCAACATATGCCACTACTCAGTCACCCTCACTGTAAACAAAACAAAACAAACAACCCACCCCAAAACAAACAAACAAATTTCCTTTACATTCAGGTGGATCCTCCAGTGTTTCTGTTCTTGCCCACTGCCTCTTGTCCTGTCACTGAGCACCACTGAAAAGATGCCTCTTATTTACATCCTCCTTTCAGATATTTATATACATTGATGAGATTCTACCTGAGCCTTCTCATCTCTGGGCTGAACAGTCCCATCTCTCAGCCTACCCTCACATAAGAGGTGCTTCAGTCCCTCAATCATTGTGGCCCTTTAGTGGGGATTCTCCAGTAGTTCCATCTCTCTTGCACTGGGTGCAATAAAGAACATGATGACCATTTTGGCTGAAACAGCTTTCTGCTATGGTCAGGGCAGTGGTAAGAAACCTGGATTGGGGAATTAAAGAAAAACCTAGAGCAAAATTTTCAAAGGTGCAGAAGTGTCAGATTCTTCATATGGTTTAGATAGCTGAAGACAAAGATCAGCTACAGGAAAAGTTATCTCTTTCTGTCTTTTTATATTTTTGTGCTAATGTCATAAGTAACTTTCATTTTTTCCCATAGCAGTGAAGGTGAACAAGAACTAACTTATCATCTTGCTGGCACTTTTATATTTGAGGGTCAGCACATGTACATTAGCAAATCACTAATGACTAATGTTTTGTTTTATTTTTTTAAAAAAATATTCTTCTGTATGTGCATAGTTCATTGAGATACACTGAGTTCTTCTAAGCCACATACTCAGAGAATCTACATCAGCAAAAGACCTGATAAATCTCCAGTGCTACTGGAAGAGTTAAAAGAGAGCTGCAGAGCTGAGATCCTTCTTGCAAACCGCTGACTTGGCTATGGAGACAATTATATGCAAACTGCATTATCAAATTTGATTAATTATTAGGTTTTAAAGTGTTACCTAATTTATTATTCAATTTGGAGTTGTGAGTGGATTTATATTTGGACTGTGGTAATAAATTTAATACCTGAGCAATGGAAAGAAGCAATAGTTGGAATTTATTTATCATGGAATTTATGAATACTCTTGCAATAAGAATGCACTGATGAATTAAACCTACCAGTTGAGAAACATTGACTTGTGCAGTTGTACAATTTAAGCAAATGATAGAGCAGAAATAAAAGCTGTTGCTTTAAGAAATGCTGTTTTGAGATCTTGTTGCCTTGAAATTGATGTAGGAGTGGGATATTTTGTTTGTGTGCTAAACACAGTATTTAGAAACTGATGTTTAAACATGTTGGGCACCTGTAGTGTGAGTGAAATGTTTCCTCATAAAATTCAGCTTATTTTTCAGTGCAGTGCTGATGTGCAGTCTTTCTCCCTCCTCTCCCCTCAATTTGTTGCAGTTCTGATAGATATAATAGCTTTAGTTTTAAATGCTTCTTGATCATTATGAATGCCAAATGGCTTGGTTTGAGCTGTCATATTCTATTTTTATATTTGGGAGTGGCTGAGAAGGCATCTAAACACAAAGTATTGAGGTGCAAAGTATACAGAAAGAAGGTTCTCTGAAAATGACAGGAGAAAGATACTTGAAGAAAGAAGAAAATAAGATTTCCTCTTGTGGCAATTTTCTGTTGTACAAAAATGGGTCTGTGTGAATTAAACTGGAAAAAAATATGCCTTTGCTCTGAAATTGCAACACTGTGGAAGAGTTAAAACCAGATAAGTTGTAGATGGATTTCATCCTGCAGTCTCAAAAGGAGGTCTCCGTCTCTACGGTTTAAATGAATGGTTGTTTATTCTTTGATGATGCTCAAAACGTTGTGGGCTGAATTAGGAATAATAATGACTACTGTGATGGTTATTTTGAAGCAAGTCATTCATATTACTGAACAGGGGTGTATTTTCCAGGTCACTACAGCTTTGCGATCCTCTGTGCCAAAATCAGTCCTAGTCTTTTCAGCAGAGCAATTTTTGAAATTAGTAAAGCCTATAGTATATGGAATTATATTTATTTATCTGTGTCAGCTTGCTGGTTTATTCTCGGGTAGTTTTGCTTGCCTTGTGGTTTGCTTTCTTCCCCTTTTCCACATGAAAGAAGCTATGCCACATGTGTGTACTGCCGTTACTCAAGTAGTTGAGATAGGACAGGTTCTGAACTTTGAAAAGTTCCTTCCATCTGAAAACAAGTACCATTAAGCTCTTTGTTTCCAGAAGTCCTGGACAGCCATTTTCGGAAGTGATTTAGAACTACTCTTAAGCTATTCCTTTAGGATCCCCTGAAAAAAATCATCATTAAGTATTTCTTCTATTGAAAGTAAAAAAGAAGGGTGAGAAAAGAGTGATGGAATTTGACATGTAAAGCAGTCCAGATCTCATTCTAAGAATAATCGTTATGGTAGAGGAAAAAGGCAGAGCATCTGTTTGTTGGTCTTTAACATGCATTGAAAAATGGCCATTGGAGAATGTGGGGAGGAAAACTATGTGAGCTGAAGTTGTTGCTGTTGAAGGCCTTGGCAGAATAGGACACACACAATAAAAGGAGAATAGATAAGAGAAATAGAAAATCTTGCAAATTCTTGCATGCACCTTCCCTGGAGCAGGTACAAACAGACAGCTGTTTAAGCATACTAACCAGGAGACTGAGGATCCAGGACCAGCTATGGGACAGAATGAATGTCTAAGGTCAGTTACAGGGGTACCCCTAGTGCATACGTGTGGGTGCTCACAGGTACATGTGAGCATGTGAAGTAACTGGAATATTAAAGGGGCCAGGGCCAGCTACTGGATAGATTGAGTGCTGTCTTGCTACTGGCTGTAACAGGCAGAGCTGCATCAGGCTGAATTCTGTGGAGCTACTGGATTTGGTAGCTCCAAATGATTTGTCACGAAGAGCAGAGTGATCTAACAAGGGGTTCTGTAGATTTAGATAATGGGAAGGATGACTGTAATACTGATAAAACTATTTATTCTTTTAAAAGAGTCTGTCCGACCCAAAAGTAGTGAGCAACAGAGAGGGAACCAAGCCTAGTTTCTGATGAACTGATATTGGCCCACTGGTTGCTAATTTCATTCTCTTTTTTGAACTGGTCACATACTTAATGTTCTTCTTTGACAGTGGTAGTTACAGCAGGCTTTTGACCAATTCAGTGCCTCTTTCATTAAAAAAAAAAAAAAAAAAACAACCAACCAAAACAAAGCAAACAAAAAACCAAGAAAAACCCAAAACCTTTTTAAGTAACAAGCTATAGTGATTTTCTGCTACATCCATACATATGGATATGCATAGTTCAGGCATCAGAAGGATAATTAGTGACTACTGACTTTACTAGTTGTCAAGAGGACAACATTCTTGTTCTTATTCATATTTCAAGTGTGTTCTTATTCCTGTCTCAAGTGCCAGAGAAGTATCTTTCTGCTTTAAACCTCTTCCATAGGGGTTTAAATGATGTCCATTATTATGTAATAGAGCTGGTGTCAGATGACATTTGTCAGCAATTACTGTGCTCTCAGCTATGTTCCTAACTCTTTAGATGTGAACCCACACTTAAGTCAGTTTATGGAAAGTTCTACCTGTTAATAATTTTTTCAGTCTGAAATGTACTAATTGGGTTTTTGGTAAGAAAGAACACTGAAATGCATCAGCTCGCAGAAGAGTGATAAAAATATTTTTGCTTTTAATAGAGGACTGGAATCAGCCAGTCATGCTCTGAAGTGGTGGTTATAAGGAGGAAGGCAGCCAGCTCAAACATCCAGAGATAGACAGGGTCTCATTAACTGTAAGGGCTTGTTGTGCATCTGTGCTACTTCTGATAGTGCTTATTCTGACTGGCATAGGATAGGAGTTAATTGTCACAGCAGTATCCATGTGAAACTGCAGGATATGTTTGGATCTTGCCTTTTTGCAAAGAACTGCTTGCCATCCTTAATTTTTGTAGAGCACTCTGTCAGGATGCAGGCCTTGACTTCTGTCCGTTGGGCCAGTGGCCCTCTAGGAGGAAAAATTGCTGCAATTGCTGGAAACATGTGGCATGAAGGAAAACAGCATTTATCTATCCTTGCTGGCTCCTTGGCAGGGCGGTTTTCCATGCCACAGATCTGACCCGCTGCTGTAGCCACTGGGGCTGTGATTTGCAGCATCTGCTGGGGATCTAGCCTTGCATCTTCCCCTGCTGTGTCCCTATGCTCCTGCTGGTGACACAGTTAAAATCCAGCTCATTTGCTCCTACTTATTTTTGTAGCTGTTCTCCTTTCCATTTCTGTCACTCTCTGGTGTTTGTGTGGGCGCTTGAAGAATGCTACCTGTGGACCTTGTAATTGCAGCAGACACTGGCTGCTTCTGTCCTTGAAAACTGCAATTTTCTGCTCAAGCGAAGGCAGCCCCGGAGCTGTTTGGTGGGGAGGCTTTACCCTCTGCCCCTCAGCTGGCAGGGGAGAGGGATTTCTGCCTGCCAGGACACCTTGCCGACAGAGCTGTGAGGGAACACGGTGGGTGATCCAGGGCAGAGGCCTTTTGATTGCAGGGCCCTGGCAGCGCCCACCCGGCCCCGCTGCTGGCTGTCACCACCTCAGCTGTCACCACCTCTCCTGACCAGTGCCTTGTGCCCTGCAGGTGCTGGCTTGAAAGTCCTGAGGAAACTGGAGAGGAGGGAGGTGGAAGGCAACAAGCCCTTGGTGACGAATGGCTGCCAGCGCCTGCCTGCTGCCACGGCGCCATGTTGGACGGGCAGGGAGCTCCCTCTGGGAGGAGACAGCGGTTACTTGGTGTGGAGAACCTGTGGAGAAAGTAAGTAGGGGAGCAAAATGGAGTCCTTCCTCCTGCTACGATTTTGGTGAGGATGTATAATAATGTGATGATGGCCACCCAAAAGGCGAAGCCACAGAGATCATGGCACGTTGTTGCTAAAATGTGAGAGTGCGCAGTGGAGCTGGGCCTGGGCAAACATGCAAGTCCTCGCAGTGCCTGACAGTGCCAGCCCCCAGCGCTGCTGCCATGGGCCGAGCTGGGCTGTCCGGGCCCTGGTCTGCTCCCGCCTCTCCTCCGGGCTTTGAGCATCACTCAGAGATCAGCATGGGACTTTGAGTACCACATAATCAGCAAAACAGCTAAGGTTAACCAGGGTTTAAGTTTCAGGTATGAAAATGGTAGCAAAATAATGTCTTACTAGAGCACTTTAAAATGTTGCCAGCATTTAAATTGTGACAGTAAAGAAATCATGGAATATTATTGAGTGGATGATGGAGTAAGATATGTGTTCCTTCCAGTTGTATTTGCAGTCTTGTGTATTTGTGTTTGCTCACTTACTGTGTGAACAAAATCTTAGCAGCAACAATTTGTGATTAAATGTACAAGCCAGGGATTTCTCTGGTGAGAGAGGATCTCCTCTCCCTATGAGCAAATTTCCAGAAGGCATTTCCTTTAAGTAACTTGAATGCCACCCCAATCAACCTTTTGTTTCATGCAGAAAATCTAGACACAGTTTGATTTTTGTCCTGTGTTGGATTATGCCTCAACTTCAAATTACTATTTTTTTTTTTTTTTTTAATTGCCTGTGAGTGTTTGTGCTGCATCCATAGGAGTGAAGCAGCACTGGCACACTTTGACAGAAAGACATCAAGTTTTGTACAAATGTGTATTTCCCTGTAAATAAGGGTATAGATTTCATCCAACTTTGTCCATCATTAAGGTTGTATGGAAGGCTTGGAACTTGTCTAATCAAGGAAAAGAAATACCAGTAGCACATGAATGAAATGAGAAAGCTACAGAATGTAAAATATTAAGAACTGGAAACAGCAGGTGCAGGGAACAGTTTGCATAAAAGCTCAAGACTGAAATATGTCATGGAATCCCTTAGAATATTTCTGGATGTTTCACTTTAAAGTATGAAGTTGAATTGTGGTTAATTGATGGATGGAAAGATGATGGATTAATATGGTTCATTGTGAATACTTCCAACTCTAAATATACTATGAGCAAGTTACTTCTCTGGAATAGGAGATGTAATGTTGCTTTACTTTCTTTTTAAAATTACATTCTGTTTCATCAGTACAGAATCCAGCTCATGTTTCCCTAGTCATATGTGCTTTTAAATAATGAGTATAGACAGCATGAAACAGCTGTTGTTTAAACCTCATTCTCATAAGCTTTCAATTTATTATGGGAAGGGCCAAAATTTCTCTTCCCTCTTGAAGCTCTTGAGCATTTAATGTATTATCAGTGTGAAATGATGTTAAAATAACTGGTTCATTCTTTGAAGATTTCTCATCTATATTTATTAAAAATAACTCTTAGGATAACTTAAAGACTAAGTGCTCTGCATATGATACTAATTAACACAAAATACAAATTTTTAGAAATAAAATTGACAAGCAAGAACAGTTTGGGAGAAAGAGGGTCTTTATCAGAGCAGGATGGAGATGCATTCTTGAGGACACAGAGTTGTGTGAGAGAAAGAGAACCAGTGGCAGGTGATGTTACTGTCTCTGGACTGCATGAGGGAGGGTTAAAGGGAGAAAAGAATGGTATGCTAAAGTAGTAGTACGGCCTACAAAATATATGGAGTAACCCTTCCACTATCTCAATATTGGTGAAGCACTTACCTCAAGTGACATGTTCACTTTTGGGCACTTCAAGAACAATGAGAAAAGTATAGTTGAACAATCTAGTGTGAGATACACTCCAGAAGACAAAAACTGAAAGGGGAGAAGGACTTAATCAAATGCAAATATGGTTACTATGGAAAGGAAGGAAATAATCTCGTCTTCCTTATGGTTAGGACAAGAAGTAATTGCAGTAAAAAAGTCTGAAGTTGGACATTTAAGAAAAAAATTGCAGGAATGGTGGTATGAACAGGTGAGAGGGGAATGAAGTCACATGCCATCAGTGTCTTGAGGAACAGGAGATACAAACATCTCCCTGGGAGCATTTGCTGATTTTTATTTTGCAACTAGGAGATGAACAGGGGATTTCCAAGTCTCTTTTATCCTTTATTTTTCTTTGATTCTATGGAAATGTGTTCCTTAAGTCTACCACGAAATCCTGTTGAGATGCATTCATAGTAGTAGTCTGGTAAACTACTCGCAAATTCAGGTATTTGGAAGTTGAACACTTCTTCAAAGTATCCAAGTATGTACAGCTAGCTATATGATGACTTCTCATCCATCACAGTGAAGCCACAGAATTTGACAGGGCTGGGGTTTCTATTGATTCCCAACAGAGTGTGCATATGTAGATTTTGTTCTTGGGTTCCTGCCAAAAACCTCCTCAGGGTAAAAATCTATATTGTCTTAACCTGTTACCTTTCATTACTTTCTTTTTTTTTTTTTTTTTTTTTACCCCATTTTCTCTCTTTCTCAAGAAGTTGAAATATTTTTCTGTTACATCAGTGACAACTCAGGCAACTTCAAAATATTGGTGTGTCTATGGGGGCTTCTTTTCCAGACACAGAATTTAAAAGGGTTTATTGCATCTCTGATCCGCTATTTTAAGAAACACATAAACTTCTTATTTTAAACTTTTAATTTAAACTAGTTGCAAAGTTTGGCTTTTCCAGAATCCAAATGCTGCCTGTGAGTTCATGTGCATTTGTTTGTGTGTCTGCATATAAATACAGATTTTTTTATACAGGATTCTTACAAAAGTATATGGAGGAAAAACCTTTGTCTCTGTCTCTCAAATCTGTCAAGTCAGAATTGGCCTTGAGTGGTACACCTTGCTCTGTATGTACTGTTCTCTTTCCTCAGGCCCTCCGAAATGTGAGTTTTCAAAATTTCTTGATGTGATTTTTCCAGCAATTTTCCCTGTAGAGAAAGTAGTTTTTGTAATGAAAACACTTCCCTGCAAGATAAGATTTCAGTCTATTCTGTTAAATATTGACCTAAATTTTCAAGCTGTTAAAACATTTATCAATTCAGTTGCTACTAAAACGAGGTATATAGTTTATCTGCACAAAGTTAGGAAAAGATACTGGTCATTACCTTCTTGAGAAGCTAGGAACAGAAAATTAATTTTGCAAGTAGAGGGAAGCTAGGTGCCTCTTACCAAAGACTTTTAGCAGCTGTCTTCTTTGTTGAAGAGTTTTCCTCGATCTCATGGAATGTCAATATGCTGCCATTACCTTGGAGGGTCAGCTCCATAAATCACCTATTTGATGGATGTGTGGAAGAAAAGAGCATAAAGCTTTGCTACTTGACTGAAACTGGTCTATTGGTAGCATTATAACACAGAAGTGAGGGTTTTTTGTAATCACACCTGGCACTGGTTTAGGGAGAGGTCTCCCCTTGGTAACTTTTGAACCTGAGTTGATTTCAACAACACTTCACAGGAATATAGAAGTCACCAAGTTCTACAGATTTTGTGACAATATATGACTAGGCAGAGGAAAGAAGTCCTCCAGTTGCTCCACCTGTAGGGAAAGTTAAAGCATATTCTGAAGAGGCTGAAGTTGATCAGAGATTAGATAAAAATGCACAGGCACCAGGCTTAAATCCCAAACCTACATTTTTCTTCATTATTCTCCATCAGTAGACCTTTGTCCGTAAAGGTAGTACAACTAAGCATTTCCAGATTCGTTTCTGTAGTCTCAGATATCTGATCTGTTCTGAAGAGTGTCTGTAGGGAAAACAGGTGGGTAAGTTCCAAATTATTTTTTTGACATGGCAGTCTGATTTCTTGGTGTCAAGACAAGAAGCAGTTTCAAATGAATCTTGCTGGAAGTGTTAGCATGGTATTTGCATTAAAAAATGATACATGCCATCCACCTGATAGATGCTAACAGGATAGGCAAATGAGCATGGCCCTTTCACAGCTGTGAACAAAACTTTGAAAAGGCTCACCTGCACCCCAATTGAAAATCCTGAACTCGTTTCAACATGCAATGTCTGTTGGGAAGCTCTAACTGAGATTTCTCTGTGATTTTACTGACCACTGAAGTTACCAGTTGAGTGAAGAAAAGTCAATTCAAAATAAAAGTAGCAAGGGGGAAACCTTTTTATTAATTCAAGTTCTACAGACTTTTACAAGAAGCAGCGAAAGGAGTTTTAACCTTAGTGTTCTGATGAAATTCCAGACTCTGTAATTACATTGGCTCTGAACTCCACCTGCAGGTTTAATATAAAAAGCTGTTCTGCTTCAAGCTGTAGCCTGCTGTGCAGCTATGCTGCTCAGTGTCAAACAGGTGCTAGAGTTCATCTGAGAGGTAAATGATAATACAATGTATATAATTTATACAGTGCTTCATTGCGTTTTTCAAAGCTCCTGCAGGATTCCTCAGGATAAGATACACAGCAGGAATGAGATACTACTTGGAGAGACCTTTTATCAACCTGGCTGAGCCATTAACTTTTTTTGGATGCTAAATTTTTATGCCTAATCGTGTTTTGCTAAAACTTAAAACATAAATACACTATATATATAATCAACATATACATACAACAATCCAGTGTCCTCAAATATAGGCTGACTTGCCTTGTAAAAGTAGATCAGCAAAAAGGTCTGATTGATTGAATAGAGAACTGGTGCCACTCATTTAGGAGTGATTGCTGAGTTCTGTTTGCTGGTCAGGTGTGTATGAGCTCTGAGAGAATGTGCTCCCATTGCATGACTATCTGGAATAGAAAGGCTTTAATCTCGTATATTGAGAAAAGACAATGAAAAAAGAGGTAATCTGCAGTTGGATGATGTCAAGTGTGTGCTATCCCTAATTAGTATTTTTGTAAATGCAGGCATTGTTCAGCATCTATCGTTCTGTAGGTTGTGGTGTAAGAGGGCTGGTCTACACGGTGCCTTGCTGAAAGGCTCTTTGGCTTTACCAGCTCTTTGCAGGTTTCTTCGGAGGATTTTTCTTCTGAGAGCCAGTTTCTAATTTATGGTGCAGCAGAGTTAAGAGATTTGCGTTACTTGCTTTTTAAGTAAGTGTTCACTGTTCCGTGGATAGGGATTTGCAAATTGAACACTACTGCTAACACAGCAATGCATAGGACTTTGAACATCTGTGGCCTGAGTTTTGGCTTTATACCTGATGTGAAACAGTACAGACTGCATTAAGGTCTTGCACATAACTGAAAAAATTTCCTGTTGCTCTAGACTGATAGTGATTTACTTTGTTGGTTCTTCTCCATTAATCCAACTTGTATGGTGATAGGACTGGTAATTTGAGTTCCCTGCTTATGACTGCCTTTTTTTAATATAAGTATTTTTATTTTTAGCCATGAGACTACCAGATGAGATTAGATCCCACTGCCATAATGCCAGTGTGTATACTCTGAGAGATGACCCTTTTACAGAAATGGAGAAAGTGCTTTGACTAGACAGTGAAAGAGAAAAGTCTTGTTTGTCTGATCCTCACCAGAACCTCAGCCATTTAAACTAGTGCCTGTTTGATGCTATAAAGTCTACAGTGCAACAGCATCTTTGAAGTGGTTGTATTTAATTTACATCTTGCTTCTCTGATTCTTGCACCAGTGCTATCCTATCATTAAGCTCCATTCTTACTGTTTATAGACCAAACCACTTACTTTTGGTCTAGCACTTACATAAGGAAATGCTGAGAAGTTTATTATTTTTTTTTATAAACCCCAAACTATAATCAAATGTAGAACTGTTTGAAGTGATTGGAAAGCAGCTGCTGAATTTAATCAGGACTTCAATGTATGTTGTATATTAATGTAAAACTCACCTCCTTAAAATAATTCAGTATTCTGTTAGTGCTTGTGTAAGAAACCATTGTGTGTGTTGGGGTGGGGTGGGGGAGACTAAATGGCTTGAGAAGAAGTCCTGACACTGTAAGATGCTACCCAGTGTGAAATGACAGTGTCAGCCTACGATTTTGTGTTGAAGTATCTTGGGGGAGGGAATATTTTTCCAGTTTGCCATGGGCACTGAGAACCTTTGTGCTTAATGCATCTTAGAAAGTCTGCAGAGAAAATTTCTGAGGGCTTCAAGGAATTCCTAGATGCTGCAATGCCTTACTTCTGCTATTCATTCCTGCCTTGAGGTAAACCGTGACTGAATGCTGCTTAAGCTGTGAGGAATAATTCCCCTTTGATCAGACACAGCCTGAGCTGTGTGCTACTGCTCTGTTCTTCTGATGACTGTTTCTAAATTGGGCTGCAAACTGAAAGATGTACCTGGAGCTTAGTAGTTTGTATTTTATTAAAAACCTATCACAGCACAGAAGGCTGTGGTTAGAAGCTCTCCAAATGAGAGAAATCTGTTACCAATGTCAAATGAAATTCAAAAGTCACATCAGTGGCCACACTGAGCTGTCACTTATTGTCTTCCTCCTCCCATTATTATTTTTTTGCATTTAATTAAGATACAAACTGGCAACGTTCAGGTCAAACTTCACTGAGAGCGTTGTCCCACTTTTTGTACACAGCATAGCAGCCAGCTACCTTGGGGTGTGAAAATGAATCCCCTAGGTTTTTGTTCCCACAGTATCATATAAGATATTGCTGCCAATGGAAATGTGCCATGGTGGAGGCCAGACTGCTCATCTGGGAGCCCTGTACTTGTGCAGTTCTTCCATTTTCAAAGGCTACAATCAGTCAGGAACTTACATTCTGTCACACTTAGTCCTGGTTACTGGCACTGCAAATCCCTGCTCTATTGGCCTTCTTTTTAAAAGATGATTTATCCACAGGCTGTAGGATATTGATTATTATTTTCAGGTTGCTCTCAGAGGAATCCCTTTAAGAAGTTTCACAGCCTTAACTTTCAGAAGTTTTGCAGATGACTTTCTAAACAAATATGAATGGATCTGTGAGAATTACCACAATGCATTAAAATGTGAAACCATGTCATTTTGCAGAAGTGGGAATAGGAATTGTCTAGGACTCAGACTTTTGGCCAAATAGAATGGCCCTATGTTTCAGTCTGAGCTATTTTAATTTTTAATTTTAGAAGTTAGCTACCTGAAGGGTGATATGCTGCCAGGTTCCAAGTGACATACTTTGAAATGCAGGGAGTCGGTCAACCAATGGGATCCCTCTTATGGATCTGGATTTCAGTCAATTGATTTCATGACTGATTTAATCTAGAGATTCTTCTCTTCTACTGTGATTCTAATATAACCTAACACTGTTAATTGTCTGAATGTGAATGGGTGATTTTTCTGAAGATGACTGTATCTAACAGTGTCTTTGACAGTCCTGGGAAGAATCGTGTGTTTATCAAGGGGAAACACTCCTAGTTATTGTCATTATATCAAAATTTGTTGTGGCTGTTTGGCTCCAGACACCAGGAATACCACTAGTTTCTTATTAAATTGATGGAACAGGGAAAGTGTTTCTGTTTCTCCAGGAGAGGGTGTCCCATCACTGCGGGCCAGGAAGATCTTACGTGCTAAGGGTTTACACATACTTTAGTCTACTTTTTCCCATGCTATCTCTCAGCCAAAAACAGCCTGGAGAAGTGCAAAGACAGTAAATCTTAGTGAAAGAGCAATGTGTTTGAAAAGGCTGATGGAAAGACTATACCTATGACTCTCACTTAACTTTCAGGAATTTCCATACTGACAAGACCTGCTAATGAGCATAGAATGTAGCTTGAATGCACTGGGGGCAATTGTACCTATCACAATTATTTTTCCTTTTCTGTTTATGTAACAATCTATTCTATATGGTCTATTTCATTAATTCCTCACTGAAATCTAACACCTGGCCTGTGGGCCGTATTTCTGTCCTTGTCTGATTTTGTTTTCAGAAACAAGGTGTGTTCTGTATAACAACTACTATATTATATACACCTACGCTGTGAAGTAGCCTTATTTGATTTTAAATTCCTCTTCAACATGAAAGCAAGGTACCTTTTTTACTCTTTTCTTTTTAAACAGTGACTCATTATTCAAATGCATGACAGCTTGAATGAAAATTTGCATGAGGTTGCAGAAGTCAGTCTAGCTGATGGTTATAAAATGATTGTGTGCAAAATTTATTTAGGACTTCAAGTTCTTTGTTATAGTTTTGGTTGTTATTGCTCTTCCAAAATCCTGGCAGCAGAAAAATGAGAAAAAGTATAAGTAGAGAGAGAGGATCGATAGCAGAAAATTAACTTCTAATATAAATTGACAGCTTGACAGTGAACGTATTTGGCATGAGTTGCAAATGCAGCAGACTGGGAATGGTAACTTGATTTTTTTTTTTTCCTGATTCTATATCATTCTTTTATAGAATGTTTTATATGTACTAACACCATTTGTGTCATAGGAGCCTTGATATAGTCAATATGATGTTACAAAAGCATTCTCAGGATAGTCGGAAGTGCCCCATGTCTGCTCAGTGACATTTGCAATTAATTTTTGCAGTAGTAAATGTTAATCTGGGAGGAATGCACATAAGTTCTAAATGAAGAATGTCTTCTGTAATTGATTGAGTCACCTCATAAGAATAGATAATCTTAAGACTTCTGTTCTTTTCTCAGATGTCACGAAAGTAACTTAAATTGGTATTATTAGAACTGAATCAAAGCACTAGCCCTCACTTGGCTCAGGAATTGTAGCTAAAATCAAATCCAGATTCAGATCTTCAACTCTTCTGACTTTAAGAAACAGCCAATACACCCTACATCATGTGTGACCATTGATGTAACTCCTCATGGAGTTTTCTGTTGTGGTGGGTTGTTTTTTGTTGTTGTTTGTTTTCCTCCCCCCCCCCCCCCCCAGCCTTTTCTGTGTGACAGTCTCCAAGGACAACATGCAGAATGTTTCTACTGAGATTCCTACAAAACAACCACTAATTATTTCAGATATTTCCCACAACTGCAGAACATTCATTTGAAACAAATGAACTTGATTGAAAACTAGGGAGATCTTTTAGCTTAGAATCAATAACAAGGCAATTGTTTAACCTAAAATAAGGATTAGAACTAGGTGTGGTTTTGTACCATGAGCCTGTTTTACATCTGAAGCTTAACATTTAATGGAATGCATGGCTGAGACACTCACCTTGCTGTGGTATCACACACATTCCTGTGCTTACATGTGTCCAATGGAAAAGATGACATTTGAGGAAAACCAATACTTGGCTGTATTCACTGAAATTTCCTAAGGGGGCTTAGTACAAATTTTCTGAGTGACTTGCAAATGCTATGTGTTACACTGATTCAGATCTTCATTCCCAGATAAAACAGACCCATCAATTATAATGCTACATCTTAACTGGTCATTCCCTCTGCCCCCAGCCTGGCTCTTTGGATGTGGATCACAGCTCCTGTACTTGGACTCATTTTAATTTCTTTGGTTGGTGGAACTGAAAGATGATCAGCCAAGTCATTATGAGAACTGTGATGATGCCTCTTCCAGAAGTTCATTAGCACTCACTCAGCAAGGTTCCCCAGCATGCCTGTACTCTTTGGAATCAGCAACCAGATTGCTTGTAGCTGTGCAGTATGTAGCTGTCAGCAACATGAATCAGTCTTCAACAATTGTGATTTTTCTCTGTGAAAAATGAGTATGAGATTCCTTTACTGCTTTATGTCACACACACTTTATAGTACTCACAACACTTGCTGCACGTAATGGGTGTGCATAGGCTCTTCTACTTGCTTCAATAGCCTGAAATGAGACAGTGTTTGTGTGCTCGCTCATGTCCAAAATTATGCTGGTTATTGTGCCAAGTTGGAGACATGAATGTCAAGCCATTCCACAAGCCTAGAAAGGATAATAAAAGTATTTATGAATGTTACAGTTTTAACTGTTAGATTTTTTTAAAGACCTCCATTGCCTGTCTGATTTATGTCTGTTCAGCTCTTTAAAAAAAGAAAAAATAAAAAAATCAAAACATATTACATACAAAAGAAATTAAGGAAGCCAGAAGCTATTCATTCAAAGAACTATCTAAAAAATAAGAAGTACAGCTATAAACTTTAATATCCCACTGAGCAAAGGAGGAGGTTTTTCTTGTCTGGCTACAGGAGTGTGTGCAGTTTTGCTGAAATGTAGTTCTCATTTTGCCTCATACAGTCTCTATGGTGGTGACTGCTATTTTTATTTTAGACAAGGACTTTATAATTTCCTTATTTATGTTTTCATTCTCATCACAAGGGATGTATTATAACTGCTCTCTACATTCTGCATGTTTAATTCTAAACTCTGACATACAACAGCCCTGGGTTGAGCTGTGGCATCTAGAAATTCAATACAACTGACATGCAGTCCCCAGGTTTGTAAAGGAAGTTGAGTGACAAAAATACAAATTTCACAACAGAAAAAATGAAAAAAAAAAGTTCACAGAGACCAGCCGTTGTTGTGTTATACCCACATCATGACTGTTCTCTGTCATTGTCTGCATGCTTAGTATTTTTGTATAATTTTGACTGTGTATTCTCAGCTGATGTGGCAAGGATTCAGTGTTACAGCACATGTGTCAAGATGGGAAAGATTCGTGTCTAATTGTGGCAGTACAGGGTGCACATACAGTGCTCTCGTTCAGAAATTAAAGAAGTGTGTGACAGAGGTGAAATGCATATTTTGGTAGCCTAAAACGGTCACAATGAGACGGTTTTTGGATGTCAAATAGAAGAGTAAAACAATAGAATAAGAAACTGCTTATTCCCCTCAAACAGTTTGTTTTGGCTGATTCTCCTGAAGGAGTTTCCATCTTAGAGAGAAAATTCTAGCTATTCTGTTAACTCTTTACTAGCAGTGTGAAGAAAAACTGATGAAAGTTTTGTTTCTTTTCAGTACTCCTTGTTTTATTTGTCATGCTGATAGTCAGGTAGGCAGTGGCCTGGGTGAAGAGAAATGTGAAATTTAGTATTAATGTTCTTCAGTGTAGAGTGTAGGAAGCAACGGAGGATTTTGTCTGGCCACGGTGTCCTGGTCAGCCAAAATATCTTTTGAGAGGTCTGATTTTCATAGAGAACAAAGGATGAGTTTGTTAACCACTGAATATGAGGTGTCAGAAATACAGTGAACAGTATGTGTACCACTTCAAGTTTAACTTTAGGATCCCAGTACAACAGTTTTAGCCTCATATGTGAATTCAATCACATAAATATTTATTTTAAAACGCTGTATTGACAACCTGTAAGAGACCAAATTCTTTTGATCATCCACAGAAGATGTAGCTCTCAGAAAATAACCAAGCTTGCTATTGTTTTGTTTTGTTTTGTTTTTTAAACATGCCTTCTTCCCAAGTGAGTAGCTTCAGGCAGGTTGTTTGATAAACAGAGCCTGAGATCTGAATAGCTTTATGTTGCTGATATGCCTGTTTATCCATGTAAAGAGATAGCAGTCTGATAGTTTAATTGTCCCCTAGAACCAGTTTCAACCTCTGTCAGTGCCTAATTTCAGCCTTTGATCAGGGAAGATTATAGGAAAAAGGAGAATTAAAACATCAACCTCTAGTGAAATCTGTTGGAGTTTTATTTCTAGCATTGCTTTGTACTTGCTGTGTGTCCCAAAGCAGGTATGTGGGTCTCTTGGACAGAGGTGTTGTAAGCAATGCTCTGCAGCACCCTGATGGTGTCCCAGCAGGAACCAATGGGACAGTTTTGGACTTCTCTTCAGAAACACTGGCCAAACTCTGTTCCTAGAACAGTCCCATGTCCAAGGTGTGTGTGGACAAATAATGAGATGTGCCCCAGAAAAACGCTGTGGAAATGATGTATTTGAAATGCTAGGTGATGCAGTGGTAAATCCTATATAAAAATGATATGTGTAACTAGGAAAGAACACAGGGTAATACAGACTTACTGCTTTAAGGTATTTCCAAAGACTAACTACATTCCATGTGTTCTCCTCATTAGTCAAAATTTCCATGGTCTCCTTTCAACTCCATTACTCCATCTGTCACATGCAGCAGTAGAAATCTGAGACTGGTTTTCAAACATAATTCTAGGAAAGTGTCCCCCCCTTTAGCGTGTGCCATGAAATACAGCACAAAATAACATTTGTAATGAGACATCAATTATAGAATAGGTGTAAAAAATGAAATGCCATAGACCTTATGGAGTAGGCTTGCAGACATCTGTTAATGTTGTAAAGGGAAGAGACAAGACCCCAAGATGGCAAAAGCTTTGAGAGAAACATGCCGGGACCTCCTCTCATAATATCTTCTTCACAAAGAAAAACAAAGTCTTTCAGCTAACAACAAAAACCCATGTTTTATTACAACATAAGCTAGGATACTTAACTTTTTCAATAGACAAAATTCATAATGTCAAAGTCAGCCAGGATGTAAATAAAGGAGTTTATTTAAACAGTCATGTTCCCCACTCCCTTTCTCTTCCTGCTTCTGCCATGGTGGTGGAAGGTGGATCCTTGCTTCTCTGCTTAGATTAACTCATTTCAGTTTCTTTGTGGACTGCAAAAAATGTCTACCAATCTCCTTTGGTCTCTCAGGTTTATTAATTATTTCTCTATTTCTTTCAGCGTGACTTTGCTCCCTGTCTGAGTTTAAGCTTGCCAGCTCAGTGTTGTGACTCTCCCACAGCAGTCCCCTGGGCTGTGGCTAAGAGGCTGTTGTGTTGCGTATGTGGTCACTGAGCTGGTAGCATGCTCGCGGAGAAGTGATTCCCACCCTGTGGGCCCTCATACAGCCTTTGCCTGGCATTGTGGTATGGTACAGCTGCACTGCAGGGATGGATGTGCGTAGTTCCAGTTGTTTTGATATTTAGAAACCTGTTCATGTCTGTGGTTATGGCCATCACTGTCTTTGCAATACTTTTATTTCTGTATATTCCATGGTGTAATCAGAACATAACGGTATTTTGCAGTACAAGTTAATGGTAAGTGATGCAGTTTGCAATATTTTTATTATTCATATCCCTACCATCTCTTAGACAGCTTCAAGTTTGCTTTCTTAAACACCCATGCACATTGAACAGAGAGGTATTCATTGATACATGATTGGTTTTTTTGTTTGTTTATTTTTTTCTTCCTGAGGGGTTAAATTTACTTTAAAACCCCTTCATTTCTGTTGTTCAGATGTTGAACTGCATTAGGTAAGTGCAGGCTTCTAAAACATTCAGTCCAGAAAACTACCGAGAAATGTAAATGACAGTTAAGCCACTATTGGTAGTCTCCTCTGGAGAAGACAAGATTAAAACCATATGCATGCTCTAGAGAGGGGAAAGGCAGTCAGCCACTGGGAACTGAACCTAAAGCATTATTATGGGCTCATTCGAACTGCTGATTATCAGTGAAAGCTGAGCCTTGTACCAACTTGCTAAAGGTACTTTTAAGCCATTAACACATCATCATAGTTCTGTAGAAGTCTGAAAGGGTGAAAATAAACCACAAAAGTAGTTTTCCTTGACTGTAACTTTATCTGGTGAATGACAGTATGTTCTGAATGCTGTTTGTGTAGCTCTCTTTATGATTGTGGCCTTAGATAATTACTTAATTAACAAGGCTATGGCAAACCCTGTGTCACTGCTTTCATCCTAAATTGCAAGTATTTCAGAGGTCATGAGAATGAATGGCAGAGTCAATGAGGTCTCTTTGAACTCATTTGCCCCTTACTTCTATGATCTTTAAATCTGCATTCCATTACCTCCAAAACATTTGCTCAACATGACTATATCTCAGTTAAAATGCATATTCCTGGGTTCAAATAACCTCCTCTGCCCTCTCTTCCTCTTGGTGGCCTCCATTGGGTTCCACTTCAATGCATTTCAAGCTCTCCAAGATGTGGTAGCTATTTGTGGAAGCAAAATCACGCTGTTTCTTCTTTTGCCATAATGACTGGCTTCTTGAGTGTTTTCTGTCAGTCTTTTAGTCTGTCTGTGGTCTTGATTTTTGTCATTCAGTTTTCCTGGTATTGATGATTTTATTTTTTCGATTCTTTATATGAAAGAGCCACTTTAATTTTATTCTTCTGTCTCACCAAGTTCTGTTCAATTCAGTAAAACAAGAAGGACAGGACTTCTGCATGATGTTATAGTCAGTGTTTGGAGTTTAATTTGCAGTGTCCATTCATTGTTACCTCTAGCTTTAACTCTTTTTTGCCATGACTACATGGTATTTTCTATGGTGTTTTAACAGTGAATTTTTGCTTACTGGTAGTTTGAGGGATTTTCTCCTTTTCTACACTTCGGTATTGGAACTGAATGGGTTCTTAAGGTCTTTCTCTTGCATTGTTCCTTGGTCATTCTTAAACTAAGACTGTGTTGTGTTTTTCATCTCTCAGTCCTACTCCTGTTTGTTGTTAGTCTCTGGGTATAGGCACTGCATTCTCTTCTTCCTTGGATTTTCATTTGCCATCAGTCTCATTTGTGGCATATTTTCTGATGACTGTCCTTTTGTTGCACTCCAGCTACATCTCTAGCTGCCCCTTGAAAAGATCTTTCTTCCTTCTTTCTGTCTGAAGGTGGCCTCTTTTTTCTTTGCACTTTTTCAGTGAATAATCTCATTCCTGGTTAATTTTATTGGTACAGATGGAATTCAGGGACTATATGCTGATGATTTAGATTGGCCCATTTCAGATCTGATTCCTTAGGTCCAAATTAAATCTTCATCTGGTCTCTTAGATCTTGTGGATGCCTCGTCTACCAACTCGGTTTCAAGAGCTCTTATATGTGTGTGTATGTGGGGAGAATCTACCTCATCTTTCCGTGCCTTGCCCAACTGTTAACAAAGCAAGGCCTGTGCAGATAACCGAAGTTGTCCATGTTGTTTCTGTTTTTTCCTGGTTTCCATGGATTCTCATGTTTGTTATAAGCTCTACTTTTGTCTGTTAGTTCCATTAGTTAGGGTGCTCATGTGTGAACCTTGAGAGGGATCTCTGTGGAGTCAATTGCATTTGTGTTGGACTTTGTACAAATTTTTAATGTGTTTTTCTCATGTCTTTTGTACTCAACAAGACATATTCCATTGTATTACAGTCTCTGGGACTAAATAACATGAGCTCAGGGAGTGTTTCTTTATGACACTTCTGCTAAGAAAACAATGGTCCTCCAATTTTCCGGAGTCTTTCATTCTCCTCAAAAGACCAGTTGCTGGATTTTGACTTATCCAACTTCCTTTTTAGCCCTTTAATACTGATGTTTTTTGTAGAAAATGAGTTCTTTTTCATCTTACTCTAAACTAATTTTACACCTGTATATTCCCACTAGCATTACTTTAATTTACTGTGAAGTGAATGAAATCAGAATCAGGACCACTGAATGTATAAAACATACCTGGATTTGCAGGTATGATTAGCTGTGAAATGTTTCATGGCAATTTTGAGTGCAAGATGGTATACAATGACACACTGTTTGATACTCCGGGAGAGCCAGGGCTGCAGAGCCCACAGGAGACAGGCAGTAGAGCTCTGTAAAAATGAGAGAAGTGACAGAACAGCAAGTGAGAAGAAGAGAGAGAGAATGTGAAGACGGATAGAAGAATGTGTAAATGGACTGATGAATGATGAGAGAATGTGCAGCTGAATTAAAGAATGTGTGAACTGATAGATGGGGAGATTGAGCAAGCAAGCAGCAGAACCATGTACATTTAGGGTATTAATAAACATTCCAAAATGCTATACAGAGGGAAAGAGTGAAGGGTTAAAAAGAATAAAGAGCTCAAAAGACAAAGACATTCACAGCTAAACTGGGAAACATTGAGTGAGATGACCCTTTCCAGGAGAATGTTACGGAGCAATTAAGGAAAGGATAAAGACAGCAATGCCTTATATGAAAAGTCTTAAAGGAAACTTCTAAGTGACACTGGTGTGGCAGGGCAGATCTGACTGAGTTTTGAATCATCCTCTAGAGAAGCTGGCTTTTCTTTTGGGATTGTCCAGGGTGGTTTTTCTGGCTATATATATTGTCTCTAGTCTGTGCATGTTAAGTTGAATGGATGTACATGCCTATACCTTATAACTTGCACTTTGGGGCCTGAGTTGGTAGCCTACTCTTTCTATATAGGTGCAGAATCTCAAGAGCTCATTGTATACTCATGTATTCATATTCCCTGAAATAACTTTGGAGGCCTATGAATATCTTGCGGGGTTTAAGTTCTTAATTTTGGCACTGAAATCAGTTACCTTAGATTAGACAGTGCAAACTCCCCAGGTCATGAGATGCAGCATCTTCAGATGCATGGAGCTGGAAGTGATTTCTTCTGTACAGCTTTAGGGAGATTACTTAGATTCAGTTCAGAGGAAATGAGCAGTATGAATCAGCATAGTTTTTTCTCTATTCCCTGTCTACTTTCTTCCCTTAGAAAAACCTTAACTAGTGAGAAATGCTTTTAAGAACTGTCTATATCTTATTTCTATGTTTTAGCTAGGAGAAGACTAAGGCTGTCAATTCATCTACACTCTTAGCTGGAATTTACTAGTGGAAACTAGTCTAGGTTAAAATTAAGTGCTGTTTTTGATTGGTCAGTTCTTATTCTGCATATGTTACCCAGTCTATTTTGCAATGGTGCTGTACAAATAATTTTTCTAGGATGAGGAATAGGGTGGTGAAGTACAGCAAGAAGCAGGTGTCGGCTAAGACTGCTTTTGACGAGGGCAGTTTTGTCTTTAAAGTGTGTGTGAATCTACAGCCAAAGACTCTCCTTACTTATAGTGACTTTTATTTTTAAATTATTTATATTTCTAAACTGTTGTAACAGAATTCGCCACTGGAGGAAGGAGGATGGCAGACTCTTGTAGTGTTGTCATGCAGCATGTCCTATGTGACAGTATAAAACAGCAAGGAGAAGGGATATTTGCTGGTGAGTGACTATTGTCTGGCTTCATCTTTTACTGCATGGTATGTGCAGGATGTAACTCATTTTTACTATTTGATCCCCAAAGAAAGAATATCACTGTATTAACTCAACATGGAGCAAATATCTTGTAAAGCAATGCATCTACAGTATGTTAAGATTTGCAATCAATGCACATTTATTTCTCTTTATAATTCATAAGCTTTGTTTTACCAGAGTAAATGATCTTTTTTTGAGTACTGAAGCCATCCTATCTGCTGAAACTAATCAATATCACTAAAACCATGAATATATGACAGTGATCATTCATAAATGCCTATTTTCTTCAGGTATTGTCCTGGTAGGCAGCAGAGCTGTAAATGTTGATGCATTTTTAAAGCAAGTTTTAGGACATGAATATTAAAACAGCAATAAAATCAAACCCTACTATAAGAATTATCTTTTAAGAAAATGGTATTCAGAATATATTCCTAAAAGTTCTTTTCATCCCTATTACATGTGCTTACTATCTATATGGTCTGCTAAGAGCTTTGTGAAACATAACTGCTTCCTTTTCACCTGTGCATGAGTACAGACATCCTCATATGCACTACTAGGAAGCAGACTAGGCTGTTGAATGTCTCTGTTGAGGACTCTGTGAAGCTTTCTGAACTTGATTTTCTATGGAGTGAGATGATGTTTTAGTCTGTTTTAATTTTCCTGGATTAGTAGTTTTCAAAAGAATCCATGTAAAAAAGAAGCACAAATGAAACTCCCTGACAATAAGCAAAGTTTAAGAAAATCACAATATGTTAAATTGGCTTTGATCATTTCACCTAGAAACTGAAGCTGGCAATCAACGATTGTATGATCTTGATTCACATAAAGCATGGTGAACAAATTGTGCTCCAGGAAGATGCGTGACTTGAATTATGGAAGTGCTGTAGAGGTCACATGTAAGATATGTTAACGAAGGTGATTTGTTTTGATACAGTTCTTACTTTCTACAAGTAAACTTGATACTATAGAAATACTGTTTTAATAAACCGTAGGACTCATTTCCAACTTGAAAAAAGGCTGGTACTGTCATACCTTTGGTGACTTCTGAAAAGTATTTGTAGGACAGCTGAAATAGCATTGATTTTTTTTTTTTTTTTTTTTCCCTAATCTGAGTAGTTGTCCTTGCTGATCTGATGCTGGGGGGGGAGACATCAGAGGCACTTTGATTAATAATCTGTACAACTTCAGTAGTCATGCAAACCTCTATGGTTATGAAAGATTAAAGGTTCTGACAAGGTTAATAATGGTACCAGGTCTTAATTCATTTTTTTTATCCAATCTGCTGACTGAGAAGGATTTGTAAGGGGTACACTGACATATTAACAAGTCAATACAGTGCTGAACTTTAGAGTTAAGTGATGAGGAAAAAGCAGCATGAACTCAAACACTTCAAATCCTTATTATCTATCTCTTTTCTCAAAGAGAGGAAGCTATCTGCTGGACCTAGTTTAGGACTTTATACAAAATAAAATGGCAGAGATAAATGAATGTCTTACTGTTTATTCCTGTTAATTCTTTTCTGGATATTTCTCTGTCGTGCTTTTGCTGGGGCTGGCCTTTTATGCTTAGCAGTATCAGTTACTGTGAATTTTAGAGTGACCTGGTGAGACTTTGACCCCTTTTCTGATCACTTTAAAACTGGTTAAGCTGCTTCTTAATCCGTAGCTACAAGTTTTAAAGGTTGATGGGGTATTTAGTGAAATGTTTTAGAGAAGACCACAGTACAATTGTTGTCTGAGAAGCTCTTTACAGATTCTGAGCACAAAAAATGCACTGATGCTACTATTTCAGGGCAAAGCTCTGCAGAAATCATGAGAAACTTTGCATGTCTTAGAATAACCTAAGGAAACCAGTGATTCAAGGTGGATAATGCCACGTATTATAACTTTCATGGTATGTCTGTACTGTGTGCTGCAAAACAAAGCAGGAAACAAATGTTAGAAACCAGAGAGTCAGACTAGTTACTGAGAAGCAAATAGGCTTAAGGTAAGTTAGGACATCACTTAGTACTCTGCTGAGAACAGCAAACTCTGCAAACATCCCTCCTTTAAGAAGCTGTGGTAGGCTCATCAATAAACTTCATTTCGATGTCTCCCAACTGCAGTGGTGTCTGGCTTTGCTCACCAGGACTCTATGTTGAGGACTATACTGCAGTACAGTTCTGTAACTGTACAGTACCTCTGTCCTATTTCTCTCCCTCCCTTCCCCCTGTAGCTATAATAACAACCTAGCCTTGTACCCTGGAGGCAGATACCATTTTCCTGTATCTGATGAGAATCCTTGAGTCAGGTCTAGAGGCAGGTTAATTAGTCAGAGCACAGCACCATGTTGACACAGATAGACGGCTGCTGGGAGCAAAAATGAAACCTGTGCATTGCACTACAGGCATACGAGCTGTCGTAGAGTGTGTATCTGAAGTGGAGCAGCACTATGCTGTGTTGTTATCTCCTATCAGACACAGTGTTTGAGCCTTGGGTTAGCATAGTTCCAGCCAGGCAACAGTCAAATAAATTCAGTTATCATGAAAACAACCTATTTGTCTGTTAGGAAATAGGTATTTTTATTCTAGACTCTGTTCAACACTATGTTCATATTTATGTTAGATTTTATCAATAAGTTTCTTTAAGCTAACACTAAAGACTAGCTATACTGCTCCCCACCAAGATAGATGTAAAACTAGCTCATTTGGTAGGCCTGTGTTTCTTCTGCACACCTGCAAAGCAGGGCAGTAGTCAGTAGCTAAAAAAATTATGATGGATAGCAGCAATTATAAACCAATAATATACGGGAAACAGAAAAGATTGCAAAGAATTTCCTGCCATATGCATTTAGGAGGCATCTGGACTACATCTGGGAAAGCACACGCTCAGGGAACTGCAGTTTGCTGGAGGTGCATATCTGTTCTATCAGAAATAATGATAAAATAGTGCTATTCATGTTTAGTTCTTTGTGTGCTGAGGAGAGGTAAGGAATACTCAATACGAAGCATTTCTCCAAACAGATGGAGTACAATACAACATTAATTGACTAGAGATGTAGGGGAGATCACCTTGTGAGCTGTTTGCTCACTTCATTGCTTAATCATATTCAAGATGATTGATAACATTCCTTAAAAAGTAAGGTACTGGGATTGCTATTACCATAAGTGGTGACATGTAAATATGACCGACCTTAACATTTACATTTTGGCTTATTGGCCATAGGGACAAGGTGATGTGTAGAAATGCATCCTGCTAATGAATCATTAAAAAAGAGGATGAATGGAACCCATGTGAAAGGTGTGCCTGCTGATACACCAGAGCAGAGTCATTTCTAAAGAAGATTTGGATGTCTGCTGGGAAAATTGGGGAAGGAAGGAAAAAATTATTTCTTACAGATTGTTTTCTAATGTGTGGAAAGTTTTTAGATGGTTGGTTGGGATTTTTTGTCTTTGTTTCCCCTCTCCCCCTGATGAAATTAAAACTGTTCCTTAAGGTTACTGAGCTGATTTTTCTTAAGGGCTACTGAAAGGTTTGGGTCAACTAGTCTCTTTAGTTTATATGCACATTCCCATAAAGATTGAAACAACCAATAGTAGTTTGTGTGGATAATTAAAAAGAAGAAAAAAAAGAAGCCAGGGTTCCTAATCCTACTGAAATAAAGTCAAACAAGTTGTTTTCCACTAGTAGACAGTGATGTTTTATCCTGACCCACTTGTACCGTCTGTCAAAAGAGAGAGCTTGAAAAATCTCTTGATGCTAAACTAACAGTAAGCTTTTTACAAAAGCTTCGGTGCATCTGACTTGGTTGCCTTAAGGGTCATGGTAAGGTGCTTCTCTTACAGCCTTTAAAGTTCTAACCTTCATCTAATAAATTTGACTCCATGAGTATAGTGGGGAGACAATCATGACTTGGCTTGTATCCTTTACACAGGCCCTAGGCTTATTCTTTGTTCCATCAAAAGCTTATCTGTTCTGGAGGTTAGTGCAAAATCTATTACTGTTTGATCTTTCAAGTCTTGCTATTACTCTCATATTTTCTTTTGTGTGTATAACTGCACAAAGGCTGATGTGTGTAAAAAAGAAAATGCTTGTTTGAAAGCAGATTTATTTTATTGGAGATGAGCAAGAATATGTATCTGATAGATGTGTTGCATGATGGATTATTCCAGAGCTTCAGACACATACCTTGTGGGAGTCTAAAATGCATGTATGAGATTGGTGGCAAAATGCTGTGTGCTGCAGTTAATCCATACCTGTCAAGAAATAACAGTGACTACACAACACAGGTCCGGTGTTGGATCCTTTAATAACCGAGGTGTTGCATCAACAGTAATTATATCCAATCCTTTTTACTCTGTAAGTGTCCATCCCTGGAAGGGATTTAGAATAATTATGTACCCAAGAGCTATTTTGAAGCTGAAATTCAAATATTTTTTACTATAAGAGCAATTTTTTTTACTAGGATTCCCTTAGGTAAAACTATCTTTTACATCTGAAATCTTTCCTTCCTGGTTTAGAAGACTAAGTTACCATTTTATTCCTTGCCAAACTAGACCCTAAACACAACTGGTTTTTAGTCAAGCTGTCAGGCTTGATAGTGCTTTTCAATTGTAGCCTGCCTGTGGGGCAGCATGGTTGAAGTGGACTGGTAGATGTGCCTTGTTACAAACCTCTCTGGTTCTTGGGAAAAGGTAATATGTTTGAAAGCTTTTTTCCTTTGCTTTGTGTGACATTCCCATTTGTTTAGAGTGTTTGCAGGATTCTGTAGCCAGTTTCTACTGAGTGCTCAACTGCATCTGAATATAGGCCAGGGAAGTTGGGCTGTATTCACTACTTCTGCCTCTGCCAATGAGTAGGTAGCTGGACAAAAGTATTTTACTTCTTTCTACTCTTCTGTTAAGGGAAAGAGCTTGAGAAGCCAGACATAGTACCAGAGATTAGAGATGCCTGGGGATTTATGTGAGGAGCATGGGCTAGTTATTCTAGTTCTGCTCCCTACTGACTTGACAGTGTCTGGTTCTGGAGATTAAACTGGAATTTGATGACTGGAGGTATTGCAAGTCTGTCTGATACATCCCAGTTCCCAGAGGACTTTCTGCAGAGGAACATGCAGATTCTAAGGGAAAACAGGATTCTCCCACAGATGTCATCAGCTCCCCTTGGCCATAAAAAAGAAGGTGGCTGGTCATATCTAAATGCAGACCTCAAGGGTACATCATACCTGGTAACACTTTCCATAGGGCCCAGAAAATTACACAAAAGAAGAGTAATCATTGCTATAAAAAATTCAAGTATTACTAAAAAATAAGTTTTCAAATTAAAATTATCAGCCCAAGGGGATATGGATTTTTACCTGGATAGCAGATGACTTGCTGTTATTGTAAGTGGAAACACTCCCTCAGTGTGTACAGTAGGATTCATTTTTTTTTCCTTTCTCATCTTTAGACCTGTTAATTCTTGTGTACTAAGAAGATGAACTCCATACAGACTTGCTTTTAAGTGAAATAAAACAATTAAAGAAATGATGGATGTTGTTGTTTCATTATTTTCTTTCAAGGCTTTTCCAACTTTTTTTATTCTGGTTTTGTGTTTTATGTTGTTTTTTTTTTTTTTTTGTTTGTTTGTTTGTTTTGTTTTTGTTTTTGTTTTTTTTTTTTGTTTAATTTATGGCTACATTCTAGTGTCTTTCAGCTGTTGACCAGATATAAGAGCAGGTGTCATTGATTAGTGAAGTCTTCTCCCAGTGTCTCAAGTTTGTTATGTGTAAGTCCCATACACTGCTATAGGCAAGACCTGACACAAACATAGTTGGGGGCAGTGGCATCAAATGGGCTGAAAAACTGGAAATTACTCATAGACAGCTTGGCTCATCTAGTTGTTTATTCATTGTATTTTTCAGCAGCTTAACAAATACCAGTCACACTGAACTTGGAAAACAATAGAATTGTTTATTAATGTCTAATGATTTTCAGTGGAAGAGTTATAGTGAAACAGTTTTAAACATGAGACACAGCAAGAAGCTGTAGCTTTTCCTCTCATGCATACTAGTGCACTGATGACAGTTTTTCCCATGCAATTTTTTTTTCAAGGGAGAGCAAATATTAACTGTTAATATCTAAAATGAAGCAATAAGCAGGGAAAAGTTTTATTTGCCTGCTTTTAACAACAACAAAAAAAAAGACACTGTTATAAACTAATTGGTCTCACAGGCATGGCATTTAAAAAAACACAAAGTAAAAAGTAGAAGAGTCTTTGATTACCACGTACCTTAAATAAAACCACAGAAATAGACTGATTTACTAACTAGCCTTTCATTTAAAATTACAGCCACTAATGTAAAGCACATCCACCTCTTCTCTGTGTTGAGTGATTTAATTCCTATCACAGCTGACCGTTATATTTTGTGATTACATTTGTTGAAAAAGGACAAATTTCTGTGAAGGTGGTAAATGGAATTAATTCATATTGTTTTCTCAGATATTCAAAATAACTATTACAATCTGTATTGGTGAAATGGAGACCACTGCTTGAAACAGTAACCTGCAGAATCAAAGTATATGGTAAGTGCCCTGTACTCTACATCACTGCGATGGCCTCAGTTAGGCTCTCGTGCTAGAGCGCTGCTCACCATCTCCTAAGAGCAGAGGTGCGTCTAAGACAAATACTCATCCTCTGGCACTCTATCCTTATCCAAAGAAGGCACTGACTACAATAAAAGAGTCTTCATATTTTTTGTTACCTTTTAACAGTCTAACTAACAGTAAGTCTGAGCAATGTTAGTTGTTTCAGTATAAAATACAACACGAGTTTTTGTGTAAATCATGGTCTTCCAAACTTCCTTAATTTTAATATTTTTTTTTTTTCTGTATGACAAATATTTTTCTATGACAAATTCACTATCAAGTTCTTTTGTTGTGTAATTGTTATCCTTATTCTAACTTTGTTAACAAAATAATTTTTGAGACACTGTGTTATCTTATTGTCTCCCATTCCTGTAACTAATAAGATTTTATGTCTTGGTCCTAAATCTATCTTAGTAGTTTGTAAGGTCAAATGTATTCTACATCTGAGATACATAGTAAGGGGTGATGTCTTGGTGTTGCTGAGATTCTGAGATAAAATAATAATAACAGAAAGAAACCAAACAATGAAATAGTAATATTTTTGTATGACTATTTGTATGCTTCTTTGTGAAAGGTTTTCTTCATCTAGTTATCTCTCTTCATGGGAATTCCATAAATAACTGATTTAAGGAGGGATTCACAAACAGGTAAGAATATATATGGGTTTCTGTAGTGTTGGGAGACTAATTGTTAAAAGTTAAAATTGGACCTTTTGGGAGAATTCCATCTCTGACTCATGCAGTTGATGAATTACTGCTTTGGGGGGTTTCTGATACACCTGTAGACAATATTTAATGAAGCTGTTTTGTAAGACTTGTGTGAAAAAGTAGACATTTGGCAGAAGTATCCAGAAAATCAATGTTCCTGAAGAATGTTTATGAAGGCAATTTCTGTGTGCCTGTTGGATCTCACAAGTAGAAGTAACTTCATCATATATTAATATGCATATCTTTCAGGATAGAAAGGAACTGAAAAATATAGTTTGGTCCTAGAGTGAAACTTGATGGTGATGCATGTAATTATTGTGCCTTAAATAAGCTGTAAAAAACCAAGTGAGACTTTTCCATAAGTGAGTTTCTGTTCTTTTGATATTTTTCAAGCTTGGGGCTAAGTTACTGAATGACAACATTCATTAGACCCTAAATATGAAGCACTGGCTGAGAGGAGTGCAGGTCCGTGTCCTCTGTTGGCCTACAAGGATGAGTCTCTAAATGATGCAGCAAGCACTGAACTCATTCTGGTTACTTTGAACAAACAAACAAAGGAAATGTGTCAGAACAAGAGCAGACAGTTTTTAGCCCAAGATCAGATTTAGAAACTGATGTGCAAATGAAACGGAAGTATGAGAAGTGGTAGGAGCACCTAACTGTATCTATTGATACCATTTCTGTTAACAAAGACCAAAAAAAAGAAGAAATCTCAAAGTCAAAACCTGTTTACTTCTTATAAGTCAAATTACCTGATCTGCAGGTGACAATATTATTTCAGGAGACATAATGGCTGAGAAAACCTTTCTCTGTGTTTTAACCTTTTATTCTATTTTGAAGGAAAAGCTGTTTGTGTTCTGGCTTTTTGTTGTTGTTTGTTGTTGTTTTGTTTTTTATCATGAGCTCTGTGTGGCCTGTGAGCATCTTTTGATATTGTGCAGAGAATTTCTGATAGCTCCACTGTTTGAGCATGTTGTAATCTTCTGGTGATTCTTCCTTTGCACATTTGAGTTTCTAGTCACTTTCCTCTGTCAACCAGAAATGGCTCAGCCTTCGAATTCTGAGCTGTAAGGCACCAAAAAAAAAAAAAAAAAAAAAAAAAGTGTCAAAAGGTAAGAACAGAAATCAGCTCCAAGTATGTAGAAAAACCAAAAAACCCCTGGTCAAATAGAGGAGACGTCCAGTACTGGGTAGCTGTTGCTTTGTAACCACTTTGATGAAGCCAAAAGGCAAAAGGTGAATGCAATAAGCAGTCATGCTTACTGCATAAAGAAAGGTGTTTAGTGAAGCAAAGTCTGTGAATGGTCATGTCCTCCAGAAATGTTTGTGGTGCTCTTTCTTCTTTTAGTTTTATTTGTTTTCTTTCTTGCCTTTTTTTTTTTTTTTTTTTTACATTTTTAAATCATATTCTAGTTTGTAGCGATTGTAAAAGTTAACATCTACTTTTGCAAAAGTTTAGAGTTACAGCTTTGAACACACAAAGCTGATGAGTTTCTGACTTCAGATGATCCCCTGAAATGAGCGATGCAAAGAGCATAAAGCGGGAAAGGAACATATGAAAATTGGCAAGACACGCCCACCCAATTAATTCTCAGAACATAAAGAAAGGCAGTAAGAAGTAAATCTTCCATATTCTTCAGTCATTAATTTAATGTGGCCTCCCACAGAAGCCTGTTAGAATTTGAACAACCTATGTGGCATAAAAACTGTGAAATGCTTTAGTATGTTGTTTCAAAGGGTAAGGAGGTGGTGTAACAGTATCTTAGAATATTTAACAGGTTGCCTTTTTTGTATCTCTTTGAAGGCTCAAAGGTAAAATAAACAACAACTACATTTTTTGTTGTTATTAAAGTTATCTCCATGCATTTTCAGCCATCTTTCTGCAAGCATATCTGTGCAACACGGAGAATAGGGGATAGGAATAGATAAGCAACGTTATTTTAATTTAGCTTAGTTCCACAACTTCAAGCAAGTCCCATTTCCTTGTCTCTATAATAGGCTTTAATTTTTGTTTTCTCTCCCCCCATAAGTTGCGGAGGGACTCTTGGTGAACCACTTGGTGGTTGTATTTGTTAGTACACTGAGCCAACAGAATGGGTTCTCCATTACTCTGCAGATCTCTGGATGCACTTTCATTCCAGTAATAACCTCCCAGTTGCATTGATTAGTCCTGTGTCCCTGTCCCCGTTCCCCTTGCTCCCCCAACAATATTAGGAAGTCCCTAAAGCATGCTCTTCCATTGAAGATGACTGTCAGCCTAGTCATGGTTGAGTTCTGTTCTCTCTCAGATTTCACCCTTGCTATTGCTTGCTATGCCCCTGTTTTTTGATTTTTTTGTTTGTTGGTTTGTTTTTTGTTTTTGTTGTTTTTTTTCCCAAATCAAACAGCCAAGGTTCATTATTTAAATGGGTATTTTGTTACAATTGAATTTCACAAAACTATATAGCATCAAAACATGTCACAACAATGTGGTTGGTTTTTCTGCTTTTGTTTGGTTTGGTTTGGTTGTGTTTATGGTTTTTTTATCTTTTGGTTAGCTCTGTCTTTAATAACTGTAGTGGTGTTAGAAATGCAAACCTATATAATAATAACTGAGCTGCAATGTCTATCTATGAATTATCAAATAAATCTCTCATAGCAAGTGGAAGATTGTTTTGTGTTACAATAGAAGTAGCTTGTTTCTCGGTGGTTACCAGTGCAGTGTTGAGTTAGAGGCTGTCCAAGTACAGAGTCCTTTCTGGTCTTCAGGTGCTTTTAAAGCAATGTGTGCCTTTGATGTAGTTTTGTCTTGCTGCAGCGTTCTCTTCCAGCAGCTAATTTCTAATCACGTTTTCCTCCTTTTTACCTGTTGAGGATGTGATTTATTCTCCTCATTCTGCTCCCTATTGGACAAGATGAACACAAGCTGCTACTAGAAGTGGCCTAGTAGAAAGTCTTGATGGCTGAGCAGGATGGGGGACAAGGGAAACCCACCATCCTTTCAGAAATGACCACTCATCAATAGAATAAGAGAGCGTAAAGGAAGCTTGTTCCATTCCAGTTCTTCATAGCAGTTACTATAGCAGCATACCCTCATGAGCATTTTCAGAAATTACTCATTTCTCATTCCTGTTGCTTTTCTGAATGACATTTACTACTGCTTACATTCCACGCTGCAGTGGTATTTTTCTGTCACAGTGTTTCTGTGACATTTTGTTGTTTCCTTTTCATTAAGGGCGAGGAGGCCATTTCTGTTGTCATTAGCCATTCTGAGTTGTGTGACATGTTGTGAGGAGCCCGGTCCTAACTTAAAAAGTATGGTCACTTGATTAAGCAAACCTAGCAAGGTGTTTTCAGACCAGGAAGGACATGATACATTGTTATAGTATGTTTTCTAGATCTCTCCTCCTGTCTTAAATCTTCCATGGTATTGATTTCCTATAGTATATCTTTTTACACTGGTGAACTAAAGTAATGCTGTCCATGAAAGCTTGGCCTTCTTGAATTCTGTGCAAAACCCTGTACTGATCTCAGTGGATACAGGCTATCACCCTGTTTTTATTTGCGATTACATAATATCACAACAAGCATTCACAGAAATGCATATTCTGCAATCCTGTATTGTACTGCTGGTGTTCCAGCCCCGATAGTCCTTTCTGCTAGCATGAGAAAGCATGTCAGAGATCTCAGCTGGGTTTCGTGGCCTCTGCGGGATGATACCAGCCACACCTTCAGCAGCACAGCCAGCAGAGCAGGCTGGAGCTGTTATGCATTTTTAAAAGAATGTGTAAACAGAACCAGCGGGTAGCTATGCAGTGGTTTTTTTGTGGTCTGTCATGAAATCCTAAAGAGCTCTACTGCTTTTCCCTGACCCTGCAGAAGTCTCAGAGCCTGGGCCAAGAAACTGTCTAAAGCTATAGCTAATGTGGTAACATAAGGGTTTAAAACAAAACAAAGCTAAAGATACAATCAGTGGAGAATGTACAGTGTGGATAGTGGCTTGCAATTGATGAGATCAGAAGGGCCTAATGTCCCTGTATTTTTAAAGACTTTTTAGCAAAAACTATTCTTCAAGCAGGTGTTGCCATGCAACAAACATGAGAAACATCATGGATTTTATAACTTTCAGACTCCTCCTTCTCTTTTTTTCTTCAAAAGCACTAAAATTATTTATGTTTCCTTCTGAAAAAATACACTAAACCAGAACATAGACCGTTCTGTTTTCTTTTGAGGCTCTGGTTTTGATTGCTTTCCCTGAAATCATAATTTTTATTGGAGAAGTTGCCAGCTGTCTAGGTTAGCCTAAACCCCGCCTCAGTTTCCCTGCATGGAGCGACATGGCTGTGCAGGCTTCTCTCTCTGTTTATTGTCCTTGCAAGTTCCTGACCAAATTGCAACCTGAGTTTTGAACTATCTTGAACTATTTTTGAACTATTGCTTCAGGAGACATTGTCCTGAAGTAGTATTTGCAAGCTCGCAACATCTTTCAAAATGCGTTTGAACATGAACATGGTTCAGGAAGTCACCTAATTGCTTTATGGACCAGCAGAGACTTTATAGGTTGTATCTTAGGGGAAGCCTCTGCTATTTGTTTCAACTGTAGTGTACACTTTGTGTTCTGCTGCATTTTTCTTCATTTTATTGTGAAGTCAAGGGGGCTTTGTTTTGTTGTTAAGCTTTACTTTTGACCAAAAAAACCCCAAACCAACCCCAAGACAAACCCAAACTAAAACGGGGGGGGGGGGGAGGGAGGGGCGGGAAGGGATATCTGTGTGGAGATCACATGTGAGGCCACTCAGACAGAGGTGTTTTGTTTAAGAAACGTGCAGCTTCACCATAATCATCTGTTATTCCATGCTCTTAGTAAGTAGATATTGTCTGAAGACTCCTGCTCTTTGCTTCTGCTCACTTTTAGACTGGCTCAACTTCAACCAAAGGAGAATTTTTGTGTCTATTTGCTAACATTCAGATTAGTTTTGTAGATTATAAATTAGAGAATTATCAACCACACATGGAGCATGATAAGCCTCTTAGAATGATAGAATAGAATCATGGAATGGTTTGAGTTGGAAGGGACCGTTTAAAGGTCAGCTAGTCCAGCCCTCCTGCAATGAGCAGGGAACACCTTCCACTGGACCACGTTGCTCAGAGCCCTGTCCAACCTGGCCTTGAATGTTTCCAGAGAGGGGGCATCTACCACCTCTCTGGGCAACCTGTGCTAGTGTTTCATCGTTGTCATTATGAAAAGCCTCTTCCCTATGTCTAGTCTGAATCTATTCTCTTTTACTTTAAAACCATTACCCCTCATCCTATTGCAACAAGCCCTACTGAAAAGTCTGTTTCCCTCTTTTTTAAACCCCCCCTTTAAACCCTGGGAGGCCGCTCTAAGGTCTCCCTGGAGCCTTCTCTTCTCCAGGCTGAACCCCCCAACTCTCTCAGCCCGGCCTCCCAGGGGAGCTGCTCCAGCCCCCCCAGCATCTTCGTGGCCTCCTCTGGCCCCGCTCGAGCAGCTCCGTGTCCTTCTGCTGTTGGGGGCCCCAGAGCTGGACCCAGCACTGCAGGGGGGTCTCATGAGAGCAGAGCAGAGGGGGAGAATCCTGTCCTTCGACCTCCTGGGCACACTTTCTGGCAGTGAAGTTAGGAATCTATTACTGTTATAGGAGACCTTGGGAAGCAATGGTGCTGGGATAGCTCATGATTTAGACTGTGTTTTACAGTAAGGGCTCCCAGAAGCTATAATGCGTTGATGGCATAGAAGGGATGACTGCTCAATGTTTAGGTTTCCTGAAATGTGCAGCTAGTTGGGTTTTGTTGCTCTGGGGTGCAATCTGCTACTTCAATGAAGCCCTTGATTTGAAGTATCAATATTTTGATCTGTAAAAAATTATTTTGCAGTTCACTCCTTTCCCACCTAATTCTCTTGTCTTCTTGCATTATTATGGTAGTACATTTAAACAGCTTCAAACACACTGAACTAATACAATTCTAGTGGAACTACATGCTCAGTTCCATCATGTTTTTTTTTCACTGGATTTGCAGTAATGTTGCTCCTCATTTAAATTCCTAGATAAAGTTCACACTGTGTTGCAGAATTGGCTGCCTGGGAGGAAGTGTAGCCAGGAGACATGTTGAGAGCACAATATTGTGAAGTGTTTCACAGTACTGGGAGAGGACAAGAGAGCAAGTGTTGAGTGCCATCTCCTACATTGGTCTGATATGCAGGTGACTTAATTCACCTTTCTTGAACCATCCTGATTTACATTTCAGCTACAAGAAGTCAGAATGAAACTGGAGCCCCCTCTGCTTCTCAGTGGGAGTTGCATCAGGATCTCCTCAGATGACAGTGACTTCATGTGCTGTGTCAGCAGCTCTTACTGCTTCAACGCATTCCAGACTGTGTCTTGTGTGTTTGTCAGGTGATGTAGGATTTTTCAGCCACTTAATGGTTTACAATATACAGGATCTTTTGTCTGTTGTGTTCCTTTTTTAAATATTGATTTTGTTTTGTTTTGAACCTTTTGGTACTAAAAAGCTTTGAGAATTTGCTGGAGGCAAGGTACACAGTAGCCCATATCTAAAGTGTAGGACTGGAACTGCCTGGATGGTAAAGGCTTGATTCTGAAATCACTGAAGTGGGTTGTCTGCAGAGACATGGTAATCAGCAGTGTCTTGGTCTCTATAAGGCAGAAGTTCCGGGTCCCAGCAAGTAAGAATAATTACAACAATGTTTCCAGAAACCTGTAATATCTGCAGCAGATCCAACAATGCACAAACGAGTTCTTTTATCTGAACAGTCTTGTAGCAAAACATTCAAATAGCCTTTAGAAGTGTTCCCTCATCCTTGGGGCAGATTATGAAACCACAATGGAATCCACAGGGTAAAATATTATTCAGCGCAAGTCTGGATGTTATCTGAAGGTTACAACCACATTCAGTGATTGGGATCCATGGCCTTTGTCTGGGTCAGTGCAGGGTTTCTGGCACATCTTTTAGCAGTATACCTGGGCCTAATGGGTTGTAAAGAGTTAAATTCCTTCTTTATGCAGTAGTATCCACTCTGACTAGTCTTGTGTTCTGAATATGTAGGAAGAAATAGATCCCAGCATTTGTGCCCAGTTAAAATTTAAATGTTTTTATTCTCCCTGTTACCCCCATCCTAAATATATTATGATTAGCACTGATTTTCCTTTAATCACCAGGTGTCAGACATATTAATTTCTGTTATCACTGTACCTGCCTTTATTTATGTCATGTCTTGAAATCAACCTGGGATGCTTCTCACAGGACATTATCTTGCCAAGAATATTTAAGTTTTATATCCTCTGTGCTACTTGTCAGTAGGCAGGTGTGAAGAAGTGAGTGTGGACCAGGGAATTCTGGAAGGTATTTTGCTGTTGCTGATAGTGATGACAATGGTAGAAAACAAACTCAGAAGTTGCAGTTGAATTTGTAAGCCTATGTAATCATAGTATTCTGGGCCCAACTACAGAATTACTGACTATATTCTAACTTCTCCGAAAGAATCACAATATAAGTAAAAAAAGCAAAAAAAAAAAAAAAAAAAAAAAAAAAAAGTATGCAATGGAACTTATGTAATGTGTGACAGAGCCCTTAAGCATAACCTCCATATATTTTGACTTTTGGTATGAATACTGAAATAGAGAAAATGTATTGTGATTATTTATGCCAAATTTCAGCTTGGCATGGTGCTGACATGACAAGATGTTAAACTTTGAAGAACACAGCAGACAAACATTTCTCTCTTGCCCTCTGTCCATGTTTCCTTCTGTCCCTCTTTTTTCCATCCTCCCTCTCCCCTCCTCCCCGCCAAGTTCCAGACTGATTGTTTGGTAGATTGGATTCTGGCCAGAATTTGGGAATGATTTGTAATACTGAAGCTTAAATTCCAGTTTCTGCTCTAGTATTATCAGAAAATTTATATTCTTAAAAGCTGAGAACATGTTTTTTGGCACTGCCACATCTGCTAAAAGTGAAGGGAGAGTGGTAAAATGAATACATCTTTATGTCTAACTGGTGGGAGAATTCTAGAAGAAAATAGAATTTTCCAAATTTATTGATTTCCTTTATATAAAATGTGTTTGGAAATTTGCATATAGAATTTTTTTTTTCAGCTAGGTTTATTTCTCCTATTGTCCTGTTTTCAACAGGATAGAGTTATCAAGATGCTTTTCTTCTTTATTTTCTTTATTTTTTTTTTTTATTTAATAGTTTGAAGTATGAGGGAGTTTTCTCAGTGAATTTAATAAACCTAACATGTTCTTAAACTTGAAGAAATAAATGACTAAATTTTAGATATCTAACACCCTGAAAATATACATATCTCTGACTAGATGTAAGACTTCTTAGCAAATTTTATGGAAACAAAGCAAATCCCCAGTGTATTAATAAATACCTGAATAATAAAACTAGTAATTAAAGTTACCCAACTCAGTGTTTCAAATGACTATTGATAGACAAAGCATTATCCAGCCTATTTTGTCAAATTGGCTGTTAACTTTGTGGTTTGTGTGAAACAAGGCACATGGTTTCTGTCTCTTCCTCCCTGCAGAATCACTGTGTCCCTCCTGCTCCTGTCCGTACTGCCTCCGCAAACCAGCCATCCCCTCACTGACGAGTGCAGGGGTTTCATTCCTGGTATGCCTTGGAATTAAATCTCATCATTCTGCTGATGTAAAACACGAAGCTCTTGGTTTCAGTGAGAGTAGGATCAGGCAAGAACTTCTCTGAGTAGGACATCCAATAACTATGTCTTCCTTCAGATACTGAAAACTAGTATATTCTATGCTATAACACTAGTTGGTTTATCCCATGCTGGCAGATGTCTGCATCTGTTTGAGGTGGTTTCTTTGATATGAATGTCCAACCTGTCTAACAGTTAAAACTTGGAGGAAAATCCTTGTGATATGGAGTTCAGGAGAGTCTTATTTTAATTTTGTTGCAGTTTTGTGTTTAACATTTTGCATTTGAAGCAAGCAGACATTAATTTCTGTGCATCAGATACCACTGTGCTCCACTTACCAGGCTCCTAGCATCAACTGGAGAGACTTAAGTCACAGCTCTCAGTTACTGGCTATCTGTTCTCAGAGATTTTTTTTGTTGACAAATGTGCAATTTCCTGAAAGTAACTGCTGCTGAAGTAGTACTAGTTACTGCTTGATTCCTCTACTTGGCTGTTACTTGCATGCAGCATTCTGGTTCACATGTCTGAGCCTGCAGGGGTGCCTCAGGGTGCTGCTGTGCCTGCCTGTGCATGGCTTGGACAGCTGGATCCCAAGTGTCGCCATGGAATAAACTGGCATGCCCAAAGCGTGGAGGAGTTGTGAACACGAGCAAGAGTGCATACGAGACAGTTCCTGTGAACTGCAGAGCTGATGAAACTCTATTTTCTCAGGATTTGTCCTGTGTGGGACAACTGTGGTAGAGTACCTGATACCTTATAGTGGGCTACAATCCCTTTTGCATTCTTCTCCCCAGAACACTGTATCTATCTCTCCTCATTGCAGCTGCTTTTTTGGATGTAATTTTAAGAATTTAAAGTGGTTTGGATTCCTACCTTTTTGTCAAATTGCAAACTGACCCGTAAGTTCAATACTTATTAGTGGAGAGATAAGTAGACAAGTATATCTAGAATATGATCATAGAAACCTTACTTGTTTTAGGAAATCAGGCTAAGAATCATGTGTGCTTTGAATAAACCAAAACTGTGTGATGCAGGAAAATTTGCGATGGGATATAATTTGGATGTCAGTATGAATGAACGTGTCAGGATGAGGTAGCAATACATAAACTCAAATGGAAAAGGAAAAGAGTCCCATATATTACCAACTGCGGTTGTCAGTTCCACAAAGGCACTAATTTTTACTTGTGTCCTACATATTACATTATTACGAAGAGCACAGTTATGTGGAAGGTGACTTGAGATTAAACTTGCTTTCCTGAATTGGCTACAAGTAAGGCATAATGTAGGGAACATTTCTGCAGCGTAAATGGTTGCTTGTTTCTGGGTTTGGTTTATGTTTTTGTGGGGTACTGAACTGTATCAGTCAGTTTAAGAATATTATATTTCTTGAAGCAGCGTAGAAGTACATTTTCAAACACACTTTTTACCCCTGTGTTCGTCCTGTCTCTTTAGAATTAAGGAGATATATATTTATGTATATATATGTAGATTAAAAACTTTTTTATACTGTTCATAGCAAATAAAAATCTATTTTTGCTTATGAAACCTCTTTCATGATGGAAAACACCTTCAAGTGAACTAATTTTATCAGCGAACAAAAGCTCATGGTACACCCCGAAGGCATTATGTTAAAACTGTGATGCAGCTCTAAAATGAACAAATCATTTGATTTGAGTATATTGTTTATTTTTATAGATTAGAAGATATTTTCCTACATTAACCAAACAGATAGTAATAATGAAAGGCTGAAGTGATCAGTCTGTCTATTTTAATTTGTGTGTGTGTGCATTCAAATGTTGCCTGGTGTGTTTCTGAAATTCCTACACAAACAGCAAAATGAAATTGCTAATATTGGCCAGGACCATGTACCTTCTATGCAAGTTAATCTAGTTCTAGGAGATAGAAAACGTGAGGACCTTCTGGTATGATTTTCCTTTTTTTGTGTAGTGATTTCTTATATGCTTTGTGTTGTTTTCAAGGTTTGTTTAAAGAAGGTTTCTGCAATAGTAACAGAAACTGTGTATTTCACTGTGTTAGTATTTGCTTTAAGCTGCAGTGCTGACTGTGCTTTCTGTGAGTGATGATCTTATTCATAGGGTTTTAATTCCAATCTAATTCTAACATGTGCCTGAGTAGCACTTCTTTGGATAAAATCTGTTCTCTCCTTCTACCATCTGATTTTTTTTTTTTTTTACTTGTGTCTTTTAATTTTCAATTAAGAATTCTTTAGAGAATAAAGACCTGGACTAAAGCCAATTAAAGGCCATTGAAAGTATTTTCATTGACTGCAGTGGGCTTTGGATCAGACTGTAAGTGTATTAAGAAATATTTATTAGTAGGTTGTATGTATAGCACAGTCATCTAACACAATAAAAACAGTGGCCATGTAGTCCAAATGAGACTAAAACCTTCATTACTAAACAAAAGGAAGCTCACCTGGTTGCAGGAAATATTTTTGCTTTGATGGTACATCCTCAAACAGAGAATGCCTTTCTTGTTAACATCAGTGTAGCCTGGTAAATATCGAAACATCAAATTGGCAGTTTAATTACCTTGGCAGAACAAAACCTTTGTCCACAAGTACCCATCACAGGAATATACCCATGGAAAGGAGACCTTTGTGCCTATATCAAACCATTTGCCATAACACATCGGTGGGTAACAAATTACTACCTGTCACAAGATGAAACCTGTTAAACCTCTTGTAAATCAAATGGCAAATTACAATAATAGGTTTAGCTGTTTCAGGAAAAGGTACATTCATCTACAACATGATGGAACCTTTTATTTGTGGGCTTTATAAAAGAACAAATGTATGAGAGCGGAAGATTTTTAAAGAAATCACACTGGTTACTGGCTCTTCAGATAGTTCTAGTTGTTTAGCAAGAAGCATGTTATTCTGTGCATGGTTCACTAGATGGCAGAACAAGATAACCTTGCTCATATAGACAATAAGGGAATAGGGTAATTTCTAGGGATTGAAACAAAAAAGTTACAGTAAATTTGAACAATGTGGGATAAAAGGAATAAGAAACTGAAAAAGAGACAGAAAGTTTGTTTCCCCTTGATAAAAAAAAAATAAAAAAAAATTACAAATTTAGATTCTTAAACTGCCATTCCAACAAGTACAATACAGTAATGGCTAAATTGCAGATGCCAGAGTGTAGAAAAGTGTAGTCTTTATTTCTGAGAGACAATGAAGCACATTATAAATCAAATAGCTTGACAGTAATTTCTCCTTGTCTGTTTTCAGTGAAGACCCATATGTTTGAATAAGAACTTTCTTCATTGTCTCTAGCAGCCTCTCTTTCAGATAATTCACTGTATTCATAGCCTTAAAGCTCTGTTGCAAGAAAATGGATCTTGAGAGAGAGAGATGGAAATGGCCCTTGGGGTCATATTTTTATCTCAGCAACACTAGTGTTAATCCAAAGTAAGTGTGAGCAGAACCTACCCCATTATAAAATGCAGATCATTCCCTTGTCAATAGAGGATCACTTCCTGTAGTGAATTTTCTCGCCATTTGTCTAGCACAGTTTTAAATGTCACTAAAGAACTTGTTTTCTGGCATTTCCTCTGGAAGACTAGTGTACAGACAAAGAAAATGTCTGTGACATCTGTGACTTCAGTCCAGGATCAAGTACCAGTAAAATGTGCTTTCTGCAAAACATGATTTTTCGCCTCAGTCCATGAACATATCATTGCACCTGTAGCCCACTCTTCACCCTGTTATCAGAACTGCTGAGAGGAATGCAACTGTCTAAACAGCAGATAGATTCACTGTGTCAGTACTGCAAAACATACCAGAGCACACAACCCCGGACTCAGATGATGATATTAGAATGTGAGTGTCTTTGGCTTTTTGAAATTGAAAAATTATCTACTTCTGAAGATTTCCATAGAAATTCTGGATAAGTTTTATTCTGCAGTCTGACAAAACTGTGATCTGCTGCAGTCCAGTCTGGTTCCAGATAAGAAAAGTGGGTAGAAAATTAGAGAGGGTTTTCTCTAATAAAAAGTCTTAAAGCAGTAAAATTGAAATAGAAAAGACATCAATTAAACAGCAACATATCAAGCTATACCTGTCAAACTGCTTTTATGTACTGTGAAGCTCTTGGGCCAATAACCTGCATTCAGTAGTTCTTGTGTTCCTGGAACATATGTGTAAAAGGTAGAATTTATGAAGTTGTATAGAAGATTTGAATTCTTGATTCCCACAAAAATGAAAGGCAAGTCAGATATCACCATTCTTTATCAAATAGTTTTAAAATTTGCCCATAATGTTGAGTTTCACCCTATTTCCGAATGCTTCTATTCCAGCTGGAAGTGTGACATTTATAGTTCGTATTTATTTATTTTTTAAAGGTAAAAAATATAGGAAGAAAGGGGTAAAAGATCACAATTTCCAAGTAGGCTTTATCTACGTATATCTATAGAATATTGTTCTGTTTGTGAAAATCTCCTTTGTCTTAATACACTAATACTACCACATAATTTACATGGAAAAAGCAGGAGATTTGCATATAAATTACTACTTTCTGTAATGCACTCAATTGTTCTGGGCCATACAGAGACTGAGATTTAGACCAGAGGTATGAAAACAAGCAGTTCAAAGAAAAAGATTCTACGTTCTGGAAGAACAAGGTGATTTTAAAGTAACAATCAAAGTAGATATAGTTGGAGACATTTTCCTTTAAACTGGCTTGAAACTGTTCTTGTAGTTCAACCTGTCTGGTTTGAATCCCCTAAGGACCAAGCTACCAGCAGGATCGGACCGAGGGTTGACAAATGTAGCTTCATTTTTCAACTGGCTAAAATAGCCTTTTCCATTCTAGTAATTGATTGGCATCCTTGGTTTTGCAATGGCAAATAATTACATTCAGTAATTCAGCTCCTGGTTAAATATTCTTAATATCTTGCAAACCTCTTAGTCTGCTAGAGGAAGTCTAGCCATTGGTGCAATCTGTTTTATAGGTTGTAATCTCTGAAAAGATACTTCTATTCATTAAACTTCCATGTTGGGAAACAGGTTTTTTCTCACCATAGAAGAATGTGAATGAGTGGAACTGAATGACATCCTGGAGTAAAGAGAAGCCACGTGTGACACACCACACACACACCCCCCCCCAAGGGTGGCCAAGAGGATTGTTATGGCAGGAAAGTCCTCAACACTTGTGGGTAGCCATAGTTGTAATTTTTATTTGGCTACCAAATGCATGTAGAAAACACTGTAAAAGTCATAAATGCCCCAGAATAATTTAGGTCTGTGACCAAAAAAAAAATTTTGTTAGTCATTTGAGAGAATTTGATGAGGCAATGGAAATCCAGCCCTGAACCAGGTAGTTTGCTATGAGATAGCAAGAGGTTTGTAATCTTCCTAGTAGTCTGCTGCATTGGGTGTACTAATGGAGTGGTGGCATTTTAGCATATCTGCTCTCCTGCAAAGCAAACAAGTGTAAAATTTGTTGCCAATGCAAGGAGTAGGCTTGTAGATGAGTTGAAGCAGAAAAGAAAAATGAGATCACTTCTGAAGTGAAAACTTTGTATGTCCCAGTTGAATTTCAAATACCAAGATTGTACTTAACCCACAGGCTTTATGGCCTAAGGTAAGCGTGTCACAGATTGAAAGGAGACTTTCTCATCTACATGTACTTCATGTTTATTTGTAGTCAAATGGTTAAGTGGAAGTCAGAATTTGAGTTCAGAATATTAACCTTATGTAAGTAGTTATTTCTACACAAAATCATCAGTTGCTTCTATTTCTCTTTTGCATGTGCATCTGAAAACTGTTCTGATAACTTCATCTTTGGCAGGAGACTGTGCTGTACCATTTCTGATAGAAAATAATGCTTAACACACCCTTGCTTTAATTTGAGAATAATTATATAACAACTGTACTGTCATCCTTTTTTTGCTGTGTTTTCATGGATGTTTGTGGTATTACTGTTCATGGATAAATGCAATTGTCAGAATGACATATATTAATGTTTAGGACTAGGCATGTTTCAGCAAGTTATTCCATTTATTTAGATATGTAGCTTCAAGGGTAACAGGCAATTTTTAACGAAGTTAATAAAAAACAGTCAGAAGTACTAGAAGTAGCTCCAGTGCTGTGGTGGGAATGATTTTCTGTATGATAATTGACAGGAGCTCTAGGAGAAACTATCTGGAGTATTTGTTACAAAATGCACCATTATATGAGACTGTGTGCTAGATTATATTGACATTCAGAAGCAGTTTATTTTTGTCCATGGGCCTACAAATGTTTCAACTTCAACAGGGGCTATTTTTTAACATACAGGGGAGCTTAGATTTTTTTTCCACAAAAAAGTAGACTTTTTTGCTGAATCTGGCTTATGGACATGAAAATACATCTCTGTCATATTAATATCTGTCATTTTCAAAAGCAAATATAATTTGGGAAACTCTTGGTCAAATTGAGACCAAATTTCTATAATATACTGAAGGCCTAATCCCTGATATGGCACAGCATTTCTGAAGGGAATGGAATAATATTTGTGAAAAGTTGGTAGTAAGTTGTCCTGTGATTATGAAAAAGTAAAAAATTTAAAACTTTATTTCTTTGAAAATTTTGAATCTGATGAATTAATTATTTTAATTTGATGAATTAGTTATTTTATGACAATAATCAACAAGAAACCCAGCTAATAGCCACTATTTTTACTACTAGGCAGCTACGCAGATTTCGGCATGTTTTGAAACATCAGTTCTGAACTGAGAATCTGCTGCACTTCTAGATAGGCTGACACTATTCTAATTGCCCGGTATTCTGAAATATAAACTCATGCATATAGTCAACAGCAGGAAATTGAAGATTAACGAACACTCAAAAATAGATTTTTTTTTTTTTTTTTATTTTTTTGTGGTTTTGTTACCTTTCTTCTGGAAGTTTTGTCTGCTGCCTTATCTGGCAAGGTCTTTATTTGAGTGAAAAGAATCATCTGATTCCAACTCTGCCCTATCTGGGACCTGTCTTAAGATCTATGAGAATGTAATTACCTTTCAAACTTCTGCAACTTTTCTGTATTAAGTTTAAATTAGCTAGCAGATTCAAAGACTATTAGCAGGAATAGACAGCACAATCACACAAGTGTTATTTCATTAAGAAGTCAGGCTCAAAAAAGCTAGCAAATTGACTTAAACCAGTTTAAGAATGTAACCAAAACCACAGTTTATAGGTCTAAAAGTTAGAGGATTTAAAAGCTTAATCCTTTCCACTTGCTCTATTTATCCATCTTTTTTCTTAATAGAGCTTCATTGTAGCTTGCTTTAGAGATTAACAAAAAGTTATCCCTGCTAGGCAACATGATCTAGTAGGAACACAGAATATCTAGCCCCAGTTCCCCTGTGCTATGAGAAAGTCACTTTACCTCATTTTCTCCATTTGTAAAATGGTGATAATAAGGTTGTGATGTCCTTTGTAAATATCTTACTTATGACAAGTCTTTTATAAACATCAAATATTATTGTGGTGTTTGCAGAGAAGTCTATGGAGATTCATCCAACAGTATCTATAGTTTTTGGGAGGTTAAGAGACATCTTGTATAAATGTGGGCACTGAGAAAATACTGAAGTTCCTTCTAAACTTTCTGTGCACGACTTTGTGATTTGATGGAAAAAAAAAAAAAACAAACCCTGAGAGAGCAAATCTGGTAAATGTAGACAGCTGGCCACCTGGGGTTTACAGGCTCAGATTCTCTTGTTCTGGCTGGGTCAGGAATCCACTGCCTTACTTCTGTTTTAAAGTTCCAAAAGGCCACAATCCATCACAGATGTCCAAGACCTCTTCTACTTGAAGTCATATAAAAGAAAGAATACAAGCCACTGAAATGGCTTTCTTCATCGTGTTATACATTGCAGTTGTTCACAGCTTGGTGATAGATTTGCTATTTACACACCAGGGAAACTTCACAGTCTAAGACTCTCTTAGACACATTGGCCTCCAGGTGGGGGAAGAAGTGGGACACTGACTATTTCCATCTTTCCAACTCTTCAGTAGTTTCCGATTTCCTTTTTGTTCGCTCTCCAGGAGGTCACACGGTTGGACAGAGAGAAAGAGAGTTTGCCACACAGCTCTATTTAGACCTAAGCCTGGTTAGTAGAAATAGCATTCCTCACAGTTGCAGGATAATGTAAGATCATAAATAGAGCTATCAAGATTGTCAGGCAGCCTTTGTGGTTGTCAGAGCAGTGATGTTAAAAGAAAAGGTTTTTTTTTTATTGTTGTGTGTGTATTTTTTTTTTCTTTTTTTTTCCTAAATAGCTTTCCTCAAACTGACAGGAGAGTACCTGGTGAAACGAAGCCTTACTTTTGCTGTGTAGCTTTTGTTCTCAGAGATGGTTTAAGTAATAAATATGATGAAATAATTACATAGAAAAATAACAACTTCATTTCCATCAGAACACTAAGGGGTGGTTGTGATTCTTCAAAATGTCTTGAATACTTGAGGAAATAATTACAGCTGGTCTACAGCTGAAATACTCTATGCCGTATCCCAGTATCCATGGGTAGTAGGGACTGTGTAGTACCTGAAAAAGCAGGGGGAGTGAAGGTTAAATGCTCATGCTAATTACTCTGGAAATGGTTGATTGGGAATGAATCACCTCTCATCTTATTAGCATTCAGCAGCACAACTGCTGGATGAAAAGGAAACAAACACTTGGAAGTTCAAGGAGAGGCAAAAAGGGCTGGTTTTTCTGATGGTGTAAATCAGGGTGGTTTTACAAGGAATTCACTGGGGCTTGGAATGCTTTATACCTGCTGAGGACCTGGCCTTAAGGAAGCAAGCAGCTGGAACAGAAGTTAATTCTGAAGGGGGCTGTGAGGTGTCCCTGCAGTCTGCAAAATCAAGCAGTGGGTTTCTGGCTGCCAGGGGCTTGCTGACATCTGTGTTTGATTTATCAGTAAATAGATCTTTTGATTATTTTTTTCTTTAAATATGGGGGAAGAGGACCATGAGACTCTTACATCACTTGCCTTACTGGCTTTACTGTTAAATCCCCACTCCTAGCCCCAGAGCTATTGTTCTTAATTCTCCCCACAGGAGGTGATTGTGGCTAAAGAAATAGCAAGGGTAGAAACATAGTCCTTAATATATAATCGCTAACTACAGCTATTTTGTGATTTTTTTTTTTTTTTTTTTATTTCTACTGCAGGCTTTACATTTTATGAGGATGATTCTCACTATATCCACCCTTCTATGTTACCTCCCTTCTGCTGGCCACAGGATGTCATGGGAATGCAAAGCTAGTGTGAATTTCAAGACCAGACTAGGTATCTCTTTGCCCTCTCCTCCTTGTATGTGTACAGAGGCCAGAAAAAAGGGCCTTGGTTTGTGGCTGGAACTTGTGCCTGCCAGTGTGAGTAACAGTGAATGAACCTCTTACTGTGACCGGTTGCTCTTAGGCACAGTTTGGTGTGAACCAAAGAATTTGTAGTATGCCAGAAGCAAGAGAAATCTCAACTGTTTATTTTTAGTATCATTCAGTGGTATTTCTCTGTTTTCTTAAACTGTCTCAGCAGTGAAGCCCTCTGGAAGTGTTTTAGGTGACTTGGAATAGTATTCTAGTTCTGTAACAGCTATTCTCAATAGGCTGAAGACTAAGACAGAATGTTTGTGGATATTGTATACTGTAGAGTGTTGCTTTTGGCATAAGGTACAGCAGTGGCATAAGTCTGGTTTACAGCATAAAAGGTTGTAGTGAAAGACACAGAAGTATGACAAGCCTCATTACTGTTACAGAAGAAGTCTGTCTGCAAAATTTATGGTGGTCAAGGTTTTGTTAGCAAAATATGGGATGCTAATTATACTGGGATAAGGCAATGAATTTTTATGAAAGTTTTGATGAGGAGAGAGTTATGATATATGTGTATGCTGCTGGAGGAATGGTCTTCTCATTTCATGAGTTCCAGATAGTTTGTGTGTGATTAACAAAAGAGAGACAGTTCTGCTCTCTTATGTCAGCTACGGAAAGGTCAAGAATAATTCACGCTCTCAGTGCTCAAAAATGCCTTGTAGACCAAACACTAACCTCTAAAGAGGGCAGTAGCCCACACACTTGAGTTACAAGATAGGTGAAGACAGTTTAGTGCCTTACATATTAGACAGATAATGTGGAGCCCAAATGCTTTTTATTGGGCTTTCTTATTTTCTCTACAGTTAAAAATAGACTTTTGTTTGCTATATTGATTCCACACAGTCAATCCTTCCTTTCTTTAAAAGTTGCACATGGTACAGCAAAACATTAGAAGTTTGTAGGGTTGGTAGCATTGTTGAAGACTAACACAAAAAGGCCAGGAACTTAATAGCAGGCATGTAAGTGATATGACAGTTGGAATGCGCAGTAATATCCTAAATAGAAATTACTTAATTGGTAGAAAGATAAATTAAATTAATTCAGGTGTCATCTGGTATTCCTGGTTTCTGCTGTTAATTTTTTATTAATAGTAGCTAGCTGTAATTTACTATAAAGTACCGGAGTGAAAGTAATAAAATATGAAGGATTCTTTCCATTCTTTCTACATCCTTTGTGCTAAGGTCAGTAAAAGTCTAGTGGGTTTGTAATTATGGCAGGGAGGTATAGGAGTGAAAATACTGTGGTCATACTGATATTTTGTTACTAATTAGATGAATCAAAGAGCTCTTTCGTAAAAAGCAGGAAATCCTTTCTTGAGGATATGCATTCTTAATACAGGAGAGCTATTTGGGTATCTTCCTTGTTCCTCTCCTTTTCCTCCATTCCTCTTGTTGTTCCCATCGCCAAGTTCCCTCGTGCATCCATTTAGTCTGAAAGCAACTTCCTCTTAATTCAAAATACCTCTTTTCTGAATGAATCCTTGATGCCAGTATAACCTTGACTTTTACCATTTGGTTTAGTAAACTTTTTAGAAGGGAATTGGTATTCAAGGGTGAAGGAAGGATTTTAACTGGGCAGAGAAAGAAGAATCCATTCTAAGGGATTTCAGAAGGAAATTGAGCTAGTTTGCTGTTCAAAACATGTCCCACTTGATGCCTCAATGACATAAAAAAGACCTGTTTCTGAGGAACATTACCTGACTACTGTAGGTTTTGCTTGTTGTTTGTAGAAATTACGTATTTGGGTGCTGCCCAGACATAGTCTTATTTTCAATTAGTGTCACTGCATCTGTAGAGCATTTTTGTTTTTCATCTGTTTTTTTTCAGCAACTGTATCATTCAGCAGGATGCAGTTTAAGGCATATCAGTTCTGGCCAGTTAGCTCTGCCCACTTCTCATCAGAAAATAAAATTCTTCTCATTCCTTTATTTAATAATCTGTGCATTACATGCTAGTACAATACTGTCACTCATTCAGCAGTAGGAAACAAAGAAAAAAAGTTGACTGCAAATGGTGGTATTTTATTGACAGGGAAGTAGTAACTTTGATTTCAAACCCCAGCTATAATTTTTTTTTTTCCCTTGTGACTGTACACAACATCTACTTCTCCTTTAAGCTCCACAGGGGAAATGATGAATGGTGGATATGGAATTCACACTGGATACATGCTGAGTCACGAAATAATAGAATGGTGGTAGTATGATGAATAGGACATCAGGGTGAAAATAGTGAGATTGAAAGGGATTGGTCTTCTTTTGAGCTTGCACAGAAGGTGTGTGCTATAATTGGTAACGTTTAATACCTCAGTTTTTTAGGCATTATTGCATTACAGAGTCCACAGCTAATGTGGTATGTAAAGTAGGGGTTCCTGTGCTGATGCCAGGAATTAGCAAACTGGTGCCTGGTCAGTAGTCTTGGTGTGATCTAGTCAGTAGACTCTTCAGTTAGTAAAGCAAATATACACATATTCTTTCCCTGTTATGCTTAAATAATAAGTAGCAGAGGGAATCTCACTCCCTGTCACCTAGGTGAAGTTGCATTACAAGTAAGTTCTGAAGCACATAACCTATTTTTTTTTTTGTTAGAACAGTTTAATGTTGTAATTAAAACTGCAAAGATAGAAAGAAAAATATTGTAATTTTGCAAATATGTGGAAAACTAGAAACACTAGAACATTTCACAATTTAAGTCACTGTGAACTGACTCATTATTCGTTGCTGGTGGATTTTGCTGAGCTTGTCAAACAGAAATAAATGACGTTTAAAATGTTAATGGTGAAGCAGCTGGAAATTGCTAGGCAACGTAGTAATTTCATACATACATTGCCACATCATTTTAATGGCTTTTTTTTATCAGAAATATCGTTTGGGAGTTCACCAAACTGATTTTGGAGTTCCAAATGCAAAATTCAATCTGACAAGGTCATCTTTTATTGCTGTGGTTGCATAAAATGTTTCTTTCTGTTTTAAACTAGTAGTGCATATAATTAATGAATATGTTATGGGGAAGAAGGTATCCTTTGCTTTTTTCCACTAAAGTGAGGAAATAAGTGACTTGCCTTTTAGGAATTTTTTTTTCCCCTGTTTTGTTTTGTTTTTTCTTGGGGGGGGGAGGTGCTAATAAAACATCAGACTCAAATTTGGTATGAGAATAAAAACTAGGCACTAGATGCAGCAAATTTTATGCTGCACTTGAAGAAACATATAATGACTCTTGAGAAGGATGTGAAATGAAGCATGGTTGGGTGGTTAGCTCAAAGGACTGAGTCAGGACTCTTTAGCCTCTATTTCAGAGTGACAGTGACTTTCTCTCTGACCTTGGGCTACTTGCTTGTGTTCATGAAATTAAGTACTTGGACACTCCTTCAAGTTCACGCATATTGACTGACTCTTGCAGTCACACAGGGCCCCACAGACATCAGGCCTCACAGCATAAATGTGCAGAAAGGTTTGTATTTTGTAGTGTTTCTTACTGTGTGAGAAACTGCTGTGTCAGTGCTACTCATGTCTATATTACATTTTCAGCAGTCCAATAAGCAGGCAGCATCACAGAGAATGGTGAGAAAGTATTAACACTGGGTTATATTAAGCTCAATGTCCTAAAATTTGCATAATTAAAAATCTGTTTTATATACACACACACATACATCTTGTATGTCTTACAGTTTTTGGGTTGGTCTTAAAACCATTGGACTCAGTTTGGAAGGAAAAAAATCAGCAAAATTCCTTTGATTAGCTTTGGAAGGCTTCACGTAGACTGCTTCACAGAGAAGACACTCTTTATAGTATCCGATCTGGGATTTTTGAAAACAGTTCAATCTTCCCATTACTTTCAGGGAGAAGGCCTGAAGCCTGATGTGCAATCTGGGATAGCTCTTGATGCAGGTGAAACAATATCAACCTCCTAGATCCTAGTCCTGCTGTTTCACCATTAACTTAAAACTTGCAGACCTCTCTGTGTGGGAGGAAATGCTATAACAAAACTAAACTGACACCTCTGACTTGATGAGCTCCACATTTTACAGCAGTGGATCCCAATGTAAAAGTTACACCAGTTATTTCAGAGAGTGAGGTATGAGAATTAGGCCAGAGATAGGTGCTAAGAGGACAAGTTCTGATGCAGAATGACTACAGGCTACCATCTGTAAAGGTAACAATTTGTAGGGCTGAGAGCACCACACTGCCTAATTCCTAATCTGTGTGCTGTGTAGGTAAAATGAAGAAAGTGAGAGAATAGAGACTGCTGAGAATTGCTATTTTAGAGGAGGTACTGAATTTTCATCCTCTTGGTAAGGCATTTGGAAATTATGTCAGAGGCCAGCAAAGATTGACAGGTATTGTCAGTAACTTGCAATAGCACCACCACCAAGCTTTCAGTTCTGACTCAAATGTTTTCATAACTGCAGCTCTTCCCAAGTCATAAGAAATGTGTAAAATACATGCATGGAAGGCCAGCATTTGAAAACACATACAGAGAACACCATAATTATCTGACGATAAACTGCCAGCTATTGTGATGGAGTGTTTTAAGTAAACTGAATTCCTGAACTGACAAGCTGAGGTTGCTGATCCCATTTACATGCACATAAAATCTGAATGACTGTCTCCCATCCAAATTTATACATCCAAGATTTTATTGTTTCAGAAGTGTGCTATAAGGTCTCCTGGGAAGGAATATGATTAAACTTTGTCCTGGGCTAAAACACAAAGCATTATCATGTCCTCTTTGAAAGGTTTCACTAATCGCAGGACTTTAGCATGGAGCTAAATTTAGAAAGTCTGGATGCCAGTGAAGGCAGTTCACGTTTTCTATAGACAGTGACAAACAGTCTATTCTCAACCACTCACTCAGGTCAGAGTTCAGCTTTCATCCTCGCCTCTGGTCAGAGGCTGGATGACATTGAACAACTGGCTCCTTGTAGTTTATGATGCCAGCTGACAGTGGAGTAGTTTATTATATGATCTACAGATTTTAATTGTCTGGAGAGACATGGAGTTGACAACGTTTGATAAGCCATTCATGATAAAAGAGTAACTGCTACAGAGAAATGGAGCTGAAGAGGTGGCAACACAGGACACAAATATATGTGTTTATTCTGTGTGCTCTAACTGTTTTTTAAGTCTGACCTGGAGGTACATGGTGAAAAGAAAGAGAGAATAGAAACATCGCTGCCACTGTATAGGTCTCTATCAAAAGGAAACCCAGTTTTCTGGACTTTTAGGGAAAAGCACTGATCTGACATGGAATACTTAGAGTCTTATCTTAGGAATTAGCTTTCACAGTGTGAGCAAGCGTATATACTTATATATATAAATCAGTAAAGAGTATCATCATTTGCATAGTATATTATAAACATGAACTAAATGCAATAGCTTCATAAAGTGAAAACTAAGACAAAGATGTTAAATATCTACTCCTCCTTTACACTAAGGCCAGCTTCCTGTCCCAGGAGTACTGATGTCAAAATTAGTGCCAAACAACTTGTTTTCAGTCTCCTTTATGGTGTCCTTGACGTTCTCGTTTTTCAGTTTGTCCCCTTTATAGCAAGAGGCTATGCAGACTGCTCAGGAGACAAACTAGACATTCACAAACCAGCAAAGAGGTTGCAGTATTTGTAACAACAGCCACAGCAGTCCCTGAGACACTTTTGTTGAATTTGACACAAACTGGACTTCAGCTGTATGAAACCTCAGGCTTTCATCAGTTGCTTGATAAGTTCAGAGGGCAGGTGTTTAACCAGAAGAACTTCTACTATCAAAGAAATACTGTGAGAGGATTTTGAACTTTATGGTGTTCTGGGCTAATATTCAGTTGTGTAGGGGAATCCCTAAAAATATTTAAAAATTTAATATTACCTGTAAAATGAAAATATCCATGAAAGTTGACAAATGTTTATGAGGGTAGAAATTCAGGTCTGTGTCCTTCTGTTGTTTAACAGAAGAGTTAGATTTTCGCTGGTAAAATATTAGTTCTTGATTGTAAATCCTCCAAAGGTGGTTCAGAGATGCCTTTTCCCACTACTAGGTATTACCCAAGGGCTCTGACCCCTCATTGGGAAATCTGGATCCAAAGCAGAGACACGTGGAATGAGAACTGACTGGTAGTGCTTTCTGATTTACAGCCTGTCCACACTAAGAGTGCTTTGAGCAGGCAGGGTCATAACAGAGGAGAAAGAATGCTGCCATTCAGTGTAAGTATTGCTGAAGAATATCTCTGAGAGAAAAGAAAGATTTTTAGCAATGAATTTATGTGTCAGAGTAGCAAGATTTAAAGCCACGTCATTACCAAAAGTGACCCTGAATGTGGTTTCTTTGAAATTAGGTTTTATCATTGCCTTGAGCTGAATGAAAATTATTATACAGAAGAGCTGTTAAGGAAGAAAAAGCATTTGCAATTGTAGCTGTTTAGTAGGAGTTAAGATTTCTGCCCCATTAGCCTCCTCTTTATCAGAACATGGATTTCATTGCATTGTTTGTGCAATATCTGTGAAGTAGGGTGAAATCCCGCTTTCTTCCACTAACACTCATAAGACATTCAGAATGAACTATATCCTTTTATCTAGAGTAGAACTACCATTGAGGTCTGGGAACCAAAAATACAGAATATATGGACCAAAATAAATAAATGATGAAGAATGAGTTCTTAAATTCTATGCTCAAGTATTTAATGTTTCCACTAGATCTGAAGGTACATGTGTTTGAACATGGATCAGGCATCAAAGATTCTTGTGAGTAGGAAATGGTGTGGAACAAGGAGAATCATCACCGAAATTCTGGCTCCTTTTGTGATAGCTGGTGGGAAAGAAGGACCCTGTAAACCTCAGACCTGTTTAAGCTCTCATGCAGATGCTGCATAACGTAACATGGCTGTGTTCCAAGAGCTGCCTTGGATTGCCCAGCGTGCACGCGTGGGGAGAGAAAAACTGTGCTTCAGAAGGTGTAACTTTCACAGTAGTAAGTAATGATGAGATTCTGGGAAATCCTTCTTTCCTGGACACCCAAAAGAGGCTGCTGTAACTCAAGGCTGCAAGAGTCTTTCCAGTTTCTGGATCAACGAACAACCAATGCTAAAGCATCTGTCTGCACAATCTTCTCCAGACATATGCAAGCTTACTGTGCGAGGAAGCCATTTAACTGAATCAACCTGGGCCTGATACTAAGCTAATAAGAGACACCGCTGAGAGGTAGCTTTATTAGTGAGAGATTTAGTGCAATAGCACTGTGTAACTTCTGTCAGGCTCAGAGATGGGTGAAACAACTTCACCTTTGTCTTCTAAATCTACCTTTCCCCACTTATATTTTGGGCAGTAAATTGACCTGTATCTCTTACCTTATATAATTGAAAAGTGATTCAGCTGGTGTGTGTGCTTTGAGCTCCTCTAGGAATTCCTGTTGACCTTTCCTCTCTATTTGAATAAGTAGTTTTCCTCAGTTTTTTCTTCTGCACTCCTCCCCGCCTTGTTTGTAATCTGAAAACTTTGTTTCAAATCATAGCCAAGATCTTCAGATTCTGAATTGTTGTTATGATCAAACCTCAAGGCCAAAGGATACTCTGTGCTTGGAAGGACTGCTTTTTACATGCTTGTATTTTTGGAAAAACAAGAGGAAAAAGCAGAACAAACCCAGTGGGATTCAGGGAAATTCTAAAAACATATTCCCTCTCTGAGAATATGAACAATAAAATTAAATCAGTGTGATGTTCAGGTCAAGATCATGGCAAACTTTTAGCCTCCTAGCAAACATTTTTAGCCAATTTTTTAGCCTAGCATTTACAATGTTAGCTGCACTACTTCCCCCAGTGAATTTAAAAATATTTTACAAAGGCAGGGAAGTGTTATTCCTATTTTCTACCTGAGTAAGTTGATGCAGAAAGGTGAAGGCTGAGGTTTTACAAACTTGGGTGTCCAATGGGAAATCTCCTGTGGGAGCTGTAGATACTTAAGAATTCTGATTGCTTCAGATGATGTTCAAGCCAAAAATTGCTAACTTGCTTGAGCATTAGAGCAGGTCTTTACCTGGGTGCTTCATAAATATGCAGTGGAATAATTTGATTGAAGTTTCGCCATTCCAGTTCAACCACCTTCTCAAGTGAGCTTCCTTCCCTTCCTAGCAATGGCAAAGTATTGTCATTATTGAACTACAAAAGGCTTTATATGCCATCAGACTTAAAAAGTCAGTAAAGTAGAAGATGCTTACATTAATGAAAATCACCTGGTAGCAATTAAAACAATACTTTCTAAGCAGGATAGCTGAACATGCCATTGATTTAATGATCCTTGGCAGTGACTGTTTAGCTGGATTTACAGGAAGCTTCACATGACATTTCATTAGTATCACAGTGAATTAACTTTATAGTGGTGCAGTGCTTAATCCAATTTAGGTTTTGTATTATTAATGATACTACTAGGGAAATAGTTTTTAAGGCAATTAAACAGCAGTATGTAATGTTGCCAAGCATCACTACTGATATCCGATGGCATCACAAAATAACACATTTTAAAAGGGAATTGAAAATGGAAAGATAGCACTTCCTGGTGATTTAATCCTTTGCACTTGGAAGTCTACCAAGCCACATAAAAATCCGTTATAGAAGACCAACTTTTGAGGTACTGTAAGTAAATACATTTATCCTTCTGCTTGCTAGCAGCTTGAGCCACATGCAGTGCATGTGTTAACTCCAGCAAATGTTGCTTTGTTTAAAAAGCAGGGCAGGGGGAAGTACTCTTGAGTCCAGAGTCAAATATAATGACAGGTTAGGACAAATCGAAACTGTATGAACCGAATATTTTTAAATATTAGAATTCTGGCACACTGGTGGAGTGTATGGAGTGTATAAGGCTCTGATTCTTGACTTCTAGAGTTACCTTCAGGAATATACGAGGTTAATATTGATGGCTGTATGTCCTTCCCCTTTCATGAACTTTGCTTTCTCTACAAAAAAGGCAGTAGTAAGGATATGGTCACTGTTCAGCAAGTACAGTTCACTGCCTGTATTAAGATGAGATGAATTGGTGCTGATTTCAGTTGATATGGTAAACAGTGAACTTTAGTACGTGAGGACACTGACATATTTTGCAGCCTGTCGTTCTTTCAGTAATGGCAGTACCTGAAAGTGGATTGGTTGGGCAATAGTTAGGACCAAGAGCTTCTTTAAGCGCCCCATCTCAACTAAGAACTGAAGGCCACAGTTTGATCTCCCCCCCTCCCCCCCCCTTCCTTGTTTTCAACTCTCGCATTCTTTTTCTTTCAACTGATTCAACAATTTGACCATCTAAAATCAGCCCATTGGACAGCCAAAGCACTGAAGTGTCACTGATTTCCCACATAAAATGAGTGTGTAATCTTTATTTTCCATTTCCCTCCCCTCCTATTTATCCCCATTTTCTCCATGTAGATAACTTTGTAAAGTTCTTTCAAACTTGGAAATAAGTAGTGACCTTAGATTTCAAGAAACCATCTTTGGAATAAAAAATTGACTTCTTTATTTGTATCTATTACTGTGGCTCAACAGAAGGTGCATGTATAAGGGATCAGCCCAAAACTCACTAGAACTGATTGAAAACATTGGTGCTGATGAGTATCAGCAATGGGAATCAGGAATGAGAACAGGTGTTTGTTTTTTTGATTCATATGAACTAAAACAGGACATGAAACTACAAGCTCCCTTTAATCAAAATACCTGCTCACATCAATTGTAATTTTGCTTAATATAGGACAGCACCCATAATTACCCATAACAGCAAGGAACAGTGAATTGGACCAAGTGAAGTGACAAGTGCATTTTAAGAGATCGTAAAATTCCCATTTCCAGGCATCGTTGTGTTAATACCCCATGACCAATAACCTGTATCATCATATAAAAAAGTATTATTAAACTGTAATTTACAAGGTGGGATGCATTGTATGGTGGGCTAGCTAAGAGCTCCTGCATCAGTATGTTGTTCTGGTTGCAGTCTTTAATTTTGCTCACTGCCTCAGACTCTTATTTAAGATCCAGGAAAAACACTCTAAGATATAATGGGTAAATGTTTAAGACCCTTTAATGTCACAGTTTTAAGCAACAGGCTGTGGGTTTTCTTGAGACAGTTTCTTTTATCATCTTTCTGAGTTTAGGTTTGATTCAAATTCTGTTCCCTGTTACTGTCTGACATATAGCATACTACAGATGTGTTTAAGTGATACATTAGTTCCAAAGGTGATTCTTATGCTAATCATATTGCTTGTTTCTTTCCTTGGTATTTATAGTAATGACAAAGTAAAGTACTTTTCATTTCATTTTATGGCATTAAAATTTAGTAGGGAAAGGAAATAACATGTCTGCACCCTTTACACTGTAGTGTTTTACTGCCTACACCGATGTGCCAAGGACATGTATTGTACTGTGTCATATAATTTAATTTTATTTCCATACAGTGATTTTCCATATCACAAGTGGGTGTGCCCTTCTGCCTGCTGGATTTTTTATAGGCACACTAATTTATGTGGGGTTTTTTCTTTTGTTTGTTTGTTTGTCTTTTTTTTTTTTTTTTTTAAATTAAGGAACAGAAGTTGCTTTTATTATTTAGCGTCAATATGCCCAAATAGATCACTTCCTGTGCTGTGACTTAAATCTAGTAGTTGTTATTAACAGGAACTTGTTTAACTGAAGTGACAAGCTCAAAACAAACTGTGTGAGTTATTCCCATAATGTGATATTAAACTGTGTCACTCCCTGATGAAAGATTCAGTGGCTATGAAAAACTTACATGGCTTGAAAAGGGGAGACTGACTACATTAATGGAAGAAAAAACTCTCAAGAACAACCAAATGGAAAGAAAGTGCCTCAGACTGGAGGATCCTTGCTGCACAAATCACTGTGAGTGTTAGAGGATGTTTCAATGCATGTATTTCGTTTTTCTGCACTGTTTTGTAGGCTTCTATTGTGTTTTGGACTGATTGGATCTGTCAGCTCATATGGTCTTACAGTTTTTGTAATGTAGCTAGACTGAAGAGGGAGAATGTGTGAAATGTATTTAAGCCAAAATGAACCAAACTTACTGCTGGAGACTAAAGAAACTGATAGTTTCTCCCCTTCTCAGTTCAAAGGCCCTCTAAAATCTGGTGCAGGCTTTGCTTACCCTTGTTGTGTACACTATTGTGTAAGCAAGTATGAAGCACAGTTATCTGAAGATTGTTATAGTCTGTGCTCACTTGCACCCATATAATTGATGACATAAACTCTAGACCTTAATAATGAAGTCCTGAGGAGATTCAGCAAAGTACTTGGGGGTGGAGTTTCTGCTCATGAAATAATATTAGAGAACAGTTATGTACAAACTCCCAAACAAGGGATTCTGGGAGGCCCTACTTCAACTCTGGACCCTGTAGATGCCCTCTTCTGCCCCCAACATACAGCATGTGTTAATGTGGAATTTGCTGTGGAGGGGTTATTTTGGAGAGAGGAAAGGGCAAATAAGGAACCTAACAAATCCCTGTAACCAAAGATCCCATAAACTATGTTAAACTACCTTGTCTTATGCATTAGGGCTGGGGGTAGCCTTCTGCATAAAAGGGGCAGAATTTTACTTTCTAATGCCTCTTTCCTCAAATGAGCAAATGTCTACACAACAGAGAGTTAACCGTAAGGGTGATCACAATTCCATAATGAGCTCTGTTAAATGCTTTGCTTTGCTTTGTACCTCTGAAAACACAGATTTTATTGGCATAAATGTTGTCGTAATACAAGTTGAATCCTTGAGTGAAGTTAGATAAATATTTCATTAATAATGGTCAATTAATGTATCAGTGGAGCACAATAACTGCATCTGATTTTATATTGGAGAAACACCATTTCCCTTCTTTGTAAAATGCTTCTTTTCTTTGAAAGTCAGAACTTTCATGTTGAAGCATTGACTGACATGCTGAATCTAAACCGTACTGTTACACCCCGCATGTGTGTGTTGATGTCACTGGAAGTATATGAGATGTATCTGAGGGTTTGGACACAGCAAATTATCCTCCTGTAAGTTTAGTTCTCAGGTACACTGTTTCCCTGTATTTTTCCCAGGGAGGTCTGTGGTCTGTAGTTGATTTAAGGGTGGGAAATTGTTGCAGCCAGTTGCCAATTTGGCCAAGGAATTTATGAAAATGGAATCCCTGAACAGTTACAAAATCCTAGAAATTACAGATGAAAAGGGACTATGAAGTATCATTTGAATATACATGCCAAAGTAGGATTATTTTGTGTAGTTAATTCTCCAGTGTTTTGTCCAGATATGTTTTGAAAAGCTGTTATACAGTGTTCAGTCAGTGCTAGGGAGTATTGTATTCCTTGACACTTAAGTGTATGCTTCTTGAAACTTGTGAAAAAACATGTATTCACATAACACATATTTATCATATGGATGAACCATTTTTCATGGCTCTTCAGAAAAAATAAGCACTTTTTGATACTAACAAACTTCTTCCAGGCACCAGCTGTAGGTTGTGGAAGTTAAATGATATCTGAAACTGAGAGCCTTCAAACCTATTAACACTCAAATGATCATTTTCCTAGAATATTTCAAAGTCTGTATTTCAGAATCTGAGATAGTGAGCAGCTAAACCTTTCTCCATCACCACTTAGAGCAGACTTAAGAACTAGGAACTCAAAGAAAATGCATGTCAGGGGAGAGAGAGGTCTGGGCTACATCTTATTCTACAGCCTTTGCCTGGGTGGTAAAAGTAGATGTAGTATAGAGAAGTGGATATTTATGAAGGATACTTTTTGGGAGTAGGAATAAAATTTCAGGGGAATACTCTTGCAGCTGTAATTCTGTTTGAATCCCATCTATCTGCAAGTTTTGTATGCCTAAATGGTAATTAGGACATCTCTGTCATTGATGGTTCTGAAGTTGATAGTGTCAAATTCACTAATCTTGTTCTTGGTACAAAGATCAAGAACTTCCTTCACCTAGAAAATACTGTTCCTCTACCATAAAAAGAGGAGATGTAACTTTTTTTTTTTTTTTTTTTCCGGAATATATGTGTTCCTGTTCTTATTAGCAAAAGTCTGATTTTTCTTTGTGACTGAGCTTCAGACTTCAACCTGTCTTGTTACAGTAAAACTCATCTTAGCAAGTAAAATATTTTGCAAAGTACCAGTAAACCCATTTTCATTCTCTCCTTTTCTAAAACCAAATGTCAGTGCTCAAATATTGATCTTCTTCATACGCTAGATTGTTATGAGCTTCTGCTTTACATGAGTTGTCTAGTTTCTCGAGCTGTTCAGTTAGCACAGAAAATGCTAAAAGATGCAAGTGCAGTACTTGGAATGAGTAATTGAATATGAAATTCAGTCTTAACTCATTGAGGTCCATTGTCTTCAACTAGATTTTAGTTGGCTAATAACTAAATGAATACCCATAGCTGAACCCACATATTTAATCAGGTAATGTCTGTAAGGTCACAGTCACATAAAATAAGTATCATATTTCTGCATTGGTCCATGAAATACCTGAATTGGTGACTTCTGTGGTTTCATTTTGACTTGCCAGACATATTTTTAGTGAAACAGTAGGTATTTCAATGGAAGTATGACCTTTCTAAGGAAGCTTCAGTTTGTGAATATCTCAGTGGATGAATTTGGTAGAAAAAGTGTCATGTATTAAATAGCTGGAATAATACATGTACAACTTTGTGCTATATAGGACTGCAAAGACATAAATTCAAGACAATGAGACTTGGCAGACTATTTGAGGTGTTTCTTGCAGTGACAGCATGATTTCCTCATGCTACTTTTGACTCTTTCTGTTGACTGCTGTAGATTCAAAAGCAGAACCAAAAATAATTATGCAGGAGCCTGTTCCTTTAAGATTCATAAGATTGGTTACGTTGTTCCATATTTGAGAAAAGACAAGTTATCTCAAATATTTCAAAAATTATTTAGAAGAGGAAAGGATGGCTCTACAGAACAGTTAGTGACTAAGTAAGGAAAGTAATTTTTTTGAGGACTTTGGGACAGGAATTGTTACAAAATAGTTACTGTATTCTTGATTGACTCAGGCTCTTTTTTGATTTAGGTTGACTTAAGAAGTATTAAGGTATTGATTAGGTTGTTGCCTATTGTTCCTAGGAAAAGGTTCTTTGGGAAAATTCAAGAAGAACAAACAAACTTAACTCCTGAGGAGAGTGAACACTTGAGAACAGTGAGCCTGAAGAGAGGAGAATTGGTAAGAGTTTTTATAGTTTAGGGAAGTCCTGAACTGAAGAGGCCAGGAGCAGAAGGAAAACATGAAAACCTGGATAAACACACTAAGTTCCTGACCTAAATGGAGAACACCTACTTCAGCAGTTCCACTGATGTCTAGAAATCCCAGGACATGGAAAAGAGAAAAGATATAATGAAAAAGGTTTGCAGTATTTTCCAGAAGAGGTAGAATTTGCTTTGCAATCACTAGTGTGTCTGTTATGGCCCAGAAGCCAAGGCACGAGTAGATTGTGCGCACATAGGATTGTCCCTGGACATAATATGGCCTGAAGCAACATTTCTTCCTGTAAAGGCATCCAAATATATTTTTCTTGAGTAGCAAAGGAATTATATAAATATATAGTGAGCTGCATCATGTAAAAAAAAAATTGTTGTGTCAACCCTTAGTTACTTGCCAACATGTTTACACTATAGGATGTTCCGAAAGCAAATCTCTGGGGTAAAATTCCCACCAATGTCTCCATAGTATAGGATAATTTTACTCAAGACTCAAACCCTTTGCATGGAGTTAGAAGTAAAACACGAGTTGTATTTTGTAGACTTGCTAATCTCCTTGGATTCAGTAAGCTCCAGTTTGGAGAAGAGAAGTTCTCAAAAGTGGTAACAGCATCCTCTTATGTCTCATGTATCTACTCTAATTTCAAGAATCAGGAACTAAACTGAGTCAGACTGTGAACATATACTGTCCATGCAGCTTCTGAGATGACTCCAAACTGTAAATTTTATGACTTAGACATTAGTCCTGACAAACAGTGTGGGGAGAGACGAATTTCAGAATCATACTGTTTTATTTCTATGTCTTTATTAAATGATGAATTTTTACTCATTAAATGCACTGAACTCTGTGAAAATGCTATTGAATAAGCTAATTGTAAAGATAAGGGCTTGTGTATTTGTCTTTTCATTAGGGAGAGATCACTTCTTAAAAAATATTTGAATTTGAAAGTGTGAATAGGTGGTCACTGTGGCTGAGAACTAAGCAAATTAAATTGGGAGATCAGGTTTTATGCCGTTTTTGGGGCAATGGGGTTGAAGGATGACTTCTGATAAAAATGTTTTTGGATGATGATGCAGTGAGAAACCAGAGCTCTACAACAGTCATTGAAAGCTTCTTTTTACTACCTGAATAAATACTATTTTATCTGAGAGAAAGCAGAGATTAGTTCCCTCTCAGACCCGTGGGACAAGGAATCTCTCAGGTATCACGCTCTGACTGATATTTGCTGTGAGATGTGGCACATCTATCCTGATGCTTTGGATACTTAGGTAGAGCAAGGATTTTCTGCTGTGAGTTACCTTTGTGGTAGATTGTAACAGTGTAAACTTTGTGCCTGGTTAGCTGTGCTGAACAAGTCATGTTTATACTTAATCCATTTCAATTTAATGATTTTCTGTTTTGTCGGTTCTACAAGTAAAGTAGGCTTTTAGTGAAGGTAATCTGAAGTGGAGGTTGGTTAAAGTGAGGTTGTGTATATTGAGCTCCCCTGAAAATGTCATAGGGCAGAGAAGGTGTCACAGTAAGAGAACAAGTTTATTTCATGGTTTGGGACAGCCTTGAGGTTAGAGCTAACCTTTCCTCAGCTTGCTGGAGGGCACTGGAGAGTATTTTGTGGTACATGAGGAATCCATGGATTCTATAAGCTACACTTGGCTAAACGTGGTCAGTGTGGCTGCATGCGCTCAGTGGTCTCAGAGCCTCTGACCCAGGTGCTCCCTTTAAAACATTTGCCCTGAGGAAAGAGAAAGAGTAGCTAGTCATGGGTGGAAAGATGTTGCCTTTATTTTTCTGGCAGTGTTGAAAAAAGGCTGTTTCCAAGTTAGTGTGGCTCTTGGAAGAACCCAATGGTTTGGGTAATGTTAATTTAAGGCATATCTTTCCCGTGGAAGTTCATAAGAGTTGCCTGCATGCTGTATCAGATAGTTATTTATTAAGGTCTTCATACAGCTTAAAGAGAAAGAAACAAAGCAGAAACATTTCTAGTTTCTGTACTCCTGGGAAGTCACAATGATTTACAGAAAGAGAGAAGTACAGTTAATTACTGTTTACAGGCTAACTTGCACGTACCCCACAGAAGCTTCCAAGATACTGGAGCGGAAGTACTGGCTTTTCTGGAATAAATGGCAGTGCTTCCATTGAGTTCAGCAGGGCTAGTGTTTTACCCAAAGAAAGCATAAAATAAACAAGTATATTGCCTGGAACCTGAAAGAGAGGCAGGAAAATCAGAGTTCAAACACTTCCTATTCAGGTTCCCAGAATCTAATTCTTAATTTATCAAAAGCAAAGGAACAATACAAATGCTGATTCTAGTTATTCAAAGAACCTTTCTATTCAGGGGATTTGCTAGTTTCACAATATTTACTCTGAAAGATATTTCTCCTAGGCTTACAAAGACAAATGTCTGACTAAAACCAAAAAGAAAAGAAGTGGCAGTAGAGATTTGATCTTGCTAAAGACAGAAGAATACCCCATATGCAGCTATGCAAATCTGAGAATCACTCAACATACTTCTGTAACATTCATGAGAAATTTTCAGAGTTCCTGAAGAGATGTTAATTAACTACTTCCTAGGACCCTGTCTTGTTCTCAAAAAATTCAATGTCAAAACTTCCCCTGACTTGAACAATACAGTTCTAAGTCCTTTGAGATTGCTGTTATTTGAGAGAACTGAAAATTTCTTACCTTGCAAGACCTAAGTTCAGGGCCTCACACTCCTCTGATTTCCCTAGGAAATCTGGTGACATAAATAACACCTGAAACAGCCTTGAGCTGCATTCCTCTGAGTGTTTTAGGTGTTAGGGAAGTCATCAAATACAATAGGCAACACAAAGCCCCTATAGTTCAGGTCTGGCAGGTAAGCAAAGGAGGTAGAGGATTTTTCAGACTAAGTATGTCAGTCTTTTCCCCCACCCTTTTCCTCTAAATAATACACATTTTCTGTTGAAGATGTGAGATTTTAACAGCCAGTTTAGCATTAATTATTCTTTCTTACATTGCCGGAAACCAAGAAGAGTGCATGGTGGTATAAAGGCAAACAAAAATGAGGAAACTCCACTGGAGTTTTAATTCTCAAAGCAGGATATAGGTATCTAATGTAATTTTTGGAATTAAATCCTTTTCATTTTTTAAACCCAAATTTGTGACAGAAAGAGGTGCAGAGTGTAAGTACTTGGGAGTGTTTTGGCAGAAGTGCTCCTGGGAGCAAACTGAGGGTGTGGACGTAAAGGGTGAAAGACTGGCAAGGGCTAGTGTCTGGAATGAACATAGTAATGCTTTTTTCTCATGGGAGCGTTGTTGGGTCCCTTCTGCCTCAGATCCTGTGGCTGCCTGAGTGTGGCAGATGCCATAGACCATCTCTGGTTTTGCTGAGTGTGATGTTGGTGGCTGCACTGTACTAATTTTGTTTTTTTTTCAGTATTTATGTCACTATTATAACAGTATTCAGTTATGGCTGGTTTGCTGTAAAGATGCAAGCTCACTCTTTTTCATAACTTTTCATGCCAACACAAGGACAGACAGGGTGGGGGAAAAAAAAGTGGGGGGAGAAAACAAAAAGAAAGAAAATAAGAGAAGTGAAAAAAAGACAGGTATAGACAGGATCACAGAACCTGCAGGTTCCTAGAAAACAAAATAATGCTTTTATTTTTTTTAAAGAAAACTCATTTTGGTTCACAGCTAATCTTTCTACCTGATATGGACAAGCACAGGGAACATGTATAACACATACTTTGGTTCCTTCACATGAAAAGTTTAAATCAGAAAGGTATTGGAAAGAGATGACAGCTCACTAGGTATCACCTCCCTCTGCAAATAAAATACCAAATATATAGAAACTAAATCCTTCTTTCAGCATGTAAATTCTAGGAACAGCTTGTGCATTCCACTGGTCTAGCCACAAAGACTGGGGAGACCACATCCAATCACTGACTTACACTCCGTTGGCAGAGTCTCCAGTTTCATTGCAGATGGGAATAGGAAATGGAAAACATTTTGTCTCTAACAGAGGCTTTTTTTAATATGCAACTAGTGGCAAAACTAAGTTCTAGTAATAGTAAGTTCCTTTTGGAAGACAAATCTACAATGGATTCTGGTAGAAAAAAAATGTTAGTTTATGGTATTTTGCTAAGATTTTAGAAAAAGTCCTGCAGGAAGGTCAATCATCTGGATTATCTAATCTGTTTCTATGTGTGGTTGAATATTTTTAATTATCAAGAAATGGCTGATTTTGCAAAATACCTTCTGGCCAAGAAGTGAAATCACAAAAACAGCTGCATCGTGTGTTTCATTTGGATTGTTCTACTGCAAAGCCCTAATATTTTCTTGCACTGTTTTTAGACTAATATACAGTAGCCATGAAGGGAAATAAAAGATACCTCTTGTCTTCTTTTCCTAAAAGACTAATATCTCACCCTGGTAATTTCTCTGGCTGCTGTCCAATGTGAGTTCTGCTGTGTCTTCATTGCTCTAGGTAGTATTTCTGTTCTGATCAGTGCTTTCTGTAGTTGGAATTTCCAAGAATATGGTACATCCCAGGCCCTTTGCTTTGGCTTGCACAGTTAAAGCATGAACGCTGTCAGGATTTAAATGATAACCAGACTGATGAAAACTGATTCTGTGTGGCAAACTTACCTTTTGGGGTGCTTTTTAGGCAGAATCTTCTCTGACAGCTGGCAGCCAGGAGAGGATGTTGGCTGTAGACCTTAGTGCAAATATGACCGATTCCTTGTCTTCCAGTGTTCAAACCCAGGACACCACTTCACAAAGACCCTGAAAGTATAGATCTGTAATCAATAGAGAGTAAAAGAAGCGAGGAAAAGTGTCAGTATTCAAAACTGTTCTGCCTGACCAACATGACCAGACAGATTGAGAGCAGTGTGATGAGTTTAAAGTAAATTATAGATGGATGGCCAGCAATCTTAATTATTGGGAGTGTTTTTTGAAGCATGTGAGTCCCTTTCAGCCAACCTCTGCTTCACCATCAAAGTTGAAATACTGTGTCTGTAAATTTTTGTACCTTTAACCTTACAAATAAGTGCAGTTTCATTTTATGTTTCTGTTCTTTCATTGTGCACTGCCAAAGTGCTGAGGGAGTATGCCTGTCTATTGTGTCTAAGGTGAAAGAGTATGTTCACACTTTCTTTTTCCCATCTGTTGTAGATTTTGACTTGTGGGCTGTTGTCCCTCCCTGGATCCTGGTATTTTTCATGAATTAAACTCTTAAGTTGAACTGCAATTCTATGCTAGTCTAGAAAATACATGTAATACTTGTATGTTAGAAACTCTTCCCAAATGATTGCCTATAATAAGTAAGCAAAAATTAGTGATAACTTTGTATTTTACCTATACTGATTTCAAAGCATGTCTGCAAAAGATAGGCAAATATTACACCAGATGAGGCTCGACAAAAACTTCAGTAAGTATAGGTAAATATGGGTATTTTTCAAGCCTTTCTTATTTTCAGAGTTATTTTTCAACATCCCATTATTTGCAGCCGCTGTGAGGCTCGTTAGGGTACTTGAAAGAGGCACAGTGATTGGTGCTGTCCAGTCAGTTGTTTTTATATCTTTAGGAGTCTCATAACGAGTAGCAGAGGACAGATGCTATTTACTCCTTACAAATGTAAGTTGTAAGAAGGGGCTGTCAGTATGCTGAACAAAGCAAAGGAAGAGGCTCCAGAATGCACTTCAGAGACAGGAAGACAATTTAGTTGTTCTGGCTTGACCTCCAGAAAAACCTGCCTTTTTCCCTTGAGTGCACAGTGATGCAGACTGCCTAATCTGGATTCCTAAATCATATGCCTGAAAGCACATAGGCAAATACCACAATCCCACATAGTGATAGGGATGGGATAAAGTTCAGCCTACATCTCATCTCCCAGCTTCTACTCATAACAATTTTTTTTTTTTGAAGGGAGAGTTCAATCTTTTTCACTGTTTAAAGGAAAAAGAAAAAACCAAACAGTCTCCTTCAGGTTTAGCCCCTCAAAATGCCAACTTTTCTGCTTTTTACTACCTTCTTATTGAAAGATAGTGCTGACAGTCATCTACGAACAACGTAATGGTCTGCGGTGATGTATTATTTGGTGAAAGTTTTTAGAGTTATAGAATTCCTAGAGGGTAAAATACCCAGTTAATTGAATTACATCAGTTCATACCAGCTGAGGATGCAAATCTGTTGCGTCTTCTCATTTTTTTCAGAATATAAATAATCTTTTCCACATGTGGATTGTTCCACAATTTACTTCACCTCTAGTAATACGGGGAAGGTATGATGGTCTGATCAGAGTTGCTGGTCATAAACCCTGTGAGATTGAAGATGCTAGCTGGAAAGTCTAAGCCATGGTTTGCTCCTGAGTAGAAGAGTTCAGAGCAAGTGAAAGGAGTCAGAGGCTAAATAGGTCATCACTGCATGTTCTGATAGTCCAAACAAGTGATTCCAACTCTGCTACTTGAAAGCCATGGGGAATTTTGTGGAAAAGAAACAGTGAAGTCTGAGCACAGATTTGACTATGTGATTGTATGGTAAAGAGAGTTGCCTTGAGGTCTACTTCACTGCAATTCAGCTGTACCAAAGTTTCAGCAAATATATTTTCTGGTTCCTTGGACGTCCCCTTTCCTGTTATATCTGTGAGTGGAATAGGCTGGATGGGTAGATTTGTGACTACCTAAGATTTGTTTTGCTTGCTGCAAATCCTCTAAATTTTTTTTTCTTGGCAAATTTCTTATGCCGTGTAATGGTTCACTAACCACAAACGCGCACACTTGTACACACACACAGAGGAAGTTGCTATGTATGACTCTATAGTAAAAATTTTTTTTCAAAATAAGGCGGAAAACACATCTATAGTTTTCATCAAGTTAGTTCTTTTAAAAACAGCAGCTGTTTTGGAACATCTGCAGCCTTATCATGTCAACTGATTGAGTCACTGGAGAGAATAGCTTTGGCTTGACTGGCAGCAGCAGGCTTCCAGACAACATTAATAACATCTGGAGTAGAATACAATCAATGTTTCCACTGTGATGAGGTTTGGTGACTTTCTGCTAATCATGGTCTGATGCTTTTTTAAGCCTAAATAGAGTGCTTGGAGAGCTTTCATGCTTGTGGCATTGCCATTTCATAAATTGCACTAATTTAGTCAACCTAAGCACATTCATTAGAAGAATCCTGATAATTCTGAGGAGAAACATGGATGCTTTGTTCCTAAATAACCTACTGATCTTTTTTCCTAATGCTTATATGCATGCATGCCACCTACTGTTTGCAAACCCTTTGAACAATTCAGTAGCAGGAGAGTCTTCAGCTATGCTTTTGTCCAACCTTGTCAACTGGAAAAGTGTGTCTTCAGACAGCAATGCCATACAAAAAGAATGCTCTTCTGAGCCTTGCGTTTGGGCTCTCTACACATAGTACATTTGCCATAATCCAACTGAAGAAATTAGAGGAATTGAACAGGTGGAAATTCAAGGAAGACTGTTGCAGGCCTCCCTAAAGCAAAAAATTTTATTTCTTATTAAGGTGGGAAATGGGGAATTGTCAGATTTCTCTGGTTTGTGTGACATAAGTGGAGCAGTTGACATGGGTTAGAGCTATTGGTTTTGGCTGTGTGTAAATTTGGACAAGCTTTGCTGTGCTGTTTTACCCTAACTGCAATTCTCCCTTCTGCATCTTGGAAGTTTCCTTGAAACCTACTCCTGTGTAATTATATCTGTTTGTGTTAGGATGTCTTGTGGCAAATGGACTGAAATCATAATTAAAGGAAGGATTTTGGTTCAAAGCTCACTATTTGCATAAAGTGAAAATAAGCATCTTGAGCAAAAAAAGACAGTAATGATACCTTAATTATATTTATTTCTCAAGTGACTCTGAATATATTCACTGAGCGTTTGTATGTTACTGTCCTCTGGACTCAGTGAATCTGGCTTCAGGACCTTCCCTGTGTTCCTCAAATGTACTTGGCTTCGTGCAGAAACATTTAAGGGGGATGAAGACGTTATTAGAGATGTGTCTTCACTGGGCTCTGTTGTCATTATGGGTTTAGTCTCTCCTTCACTTCTCATAGATGCTATGAGGTGTTACTTTTGAAAACTAAGCTGTTATGGGCCTAGATAATACCTTTTGCATATGGACAGAGGATCCCTGATAGCAAATTCACTAATACAGATTGGGAACCTTGCCCTCAACAGACATATTTAATACGCATAAAGGTGTCCCTTTGCCATGTGCGTGCCTGGCCCATCTACTTGAATCGTGCATGGTGCCTGTTCCTTAGGGCACAGGTTCTGAGTGATGATGGGTTTAATCTGGCATGGTCTGTGACATGTAAATACCATGACCTCTTCAGGAGATACTTCCCATGAGCTATGCCATTTCATCAGGTCACTGAAGCTATTTAGAAGTTATACCTGTTGATACCTCATTCAGACTCTCTTGTAATAGAACTGGGAAATGGAAAGATGGAATTCAAAGCCCTTTATTTAGATTCATAGTAATATAGTTTATTTAACTGACATTTACAGAAATAAAGTCCTCAGAATATGAAAATGCCAGGCAGTCAATGTAACAAGAATATCCATATGTAATAATGGCCTCGGGATAGAACTGTCCTGGAGAAATCCAACAATCTTCACCAGCAAAAAATGTTAGCTGCTTCTCTGTTACAGCCATTACTTACTGAATGATTTTGTTTCTTTCAAGTTGTCAGCACCAGGGCACACATTATACCTATCTGTATTTTGAAAGTATATAGAATATGCTTTATTTCACCAAGTATCATCTCTGAAGGCTGGATTGAGGAACAGTAGTGAACTGCATATATTTACTCAATTCAAAATTCTAATCAGAACTTTGCCAATGAAGAAGTCACTGTTTTAGTAGATATGTCCTTTCCTGATAATTTCATGAGAGGAACGAGATTTCAGGATGTTGGGAGAAGTATAAGTAATGTCCCACACAGTTGGTAACAATATTTAGGAGATGTAAGATTCAGAATTTGATCTGGAACTCCTGTGCAAGTATCGGCACTGATTCTGTTTCAGACTGTTTCTTGTATAACTACAGATGTCACTGGTGAGCTTTAGGCACATGGAATGTGTAGACTCTGTGATTTAGCTCTTCTGTTTTGGATTGTCCTCAACAATAAAGGGACAATACCGCTTCCTTTTTTACGGCAGTAAGATATTCTGTCCTGCACTCATGACCACTAAGTATCATAAGAGTGTGCCCAGTGTCCTAAGTAAAACAAGCAGGGTCACACAGTTCCCTATACCCAAGTAACAAGCAGAGCTTCTATGAACTAGGTGTCCAAATTCGCATGACAACTTTGCGCATTTCACCTGTACATATGTGGTTAAAAGTGACAAGGGTTACCTGTGTTTTGGTTGCTCACAGCTTATTTTCTGGGGATATTGTGTGTCTGTTACTCTGTCTGGTCCAGGAGGAGAAAGACTGCCTGTCTGGTGTTGTGCTTTGGGTTTTTGTGGAGCTTTTGAGGGAGAGAGGAGGAAATACTGTGCCATCCTAGCGAGCAGCTGGGTATGCTTGGCAAAGGAACCTGCTGGAGCACAGACTGGGGATCTGGGCCTGTTAATGAGTGGAACAGGCAGGGTCAAGAGAAGAACAGGGGACAGATAAAGAGACTCAGAGAAGAGTGAGGCTAAGGGGATAGCGTGGGATTTGTGTACCTTGGGAATTGCTGGCCTACTTTGAGGGGCAACAGTTGGAGATTTATTTGCAAACCTTTTATCTGACTGTCATGCAGCAGAACAGTATTTTCTATTTTAAAAATGTCTTTACCTTAATTTGAACCTGGGTAAAATAGAACTTTTGATACTGAAAAAGCTGTATGGCATTTCTGATGTACCTGCTTTAATGTAAAAGCGCAAGTAAATCTTCAAATCTCTAGTCAATGCAAACTCCCCTTATACTTCTGGTAATTTCATGAAGTCAGATGCACACTCTCCCTTTTGACTCATTTAATAATCCTGGTTACATTAGTTGAGGCATTAGTTGCTTTTCTCCCACACAGAAATGTTTTTGATGTTAATAGTTTTACTAGTTTTCTCGATCCTGAGTATACAAAATATTTAAAAATCTGTGGACTCTTTTAAAGAAGTGACAAAATGTAAGTTACAGAACTTAAATTTATTTTGCCCATGCATTCTCATGTCACATTGAAATTGTGAAGTCACTGTTTCTTTGGGTTATTTGTCTTTCTCTTTTTTTTTTTTTTTTTTTTTTTTGAAAACGTTAACAAAAATCTTCAGAGAGAAAACCAGATCTGAAGGTAAGGAAATCATGGGTGAGATATAAAACCTTAGACAATAAATTGGTTGTCAGTGATTTAGCAATAGGTTAGTGTTTCTGCCTTCTCAGTGCTCCTTAATTAGTCTTTGAAAATTGATAACATTTTAACGTAATTTTGATTGCCTTATTCTGGAGGTCAGTCTAATATTGTGTTGCATGATGCCAAATTACTCTTCTCACAGTTAGGGGATATAATTAAAAGCACAAGCACGCTGCTTTTGATTAAGGGAGCTGAAAAGAGTTTATTTTCTTACTAACAAAGAAAAATTGAGTTTCATGGAAATAATTTTGGGTTTTTAGTTATGCTGTCTCTTAACCTCTTGTTTGCCATTAAACTACTTATGTGTGACTGCTTGGAACAAAAGGTATCAGCAGACAAGATACACATGCTGTTTCTGGGGATCTTTTTAACTTCATTCCCAGGAAATATATTGTGATCCAAGGTAGAGTGCATTTTATAGGACTCAGCTGCTAACACCAATCATGTGGGGACTCTACAAAATCTCTGCTTCTATCTCTGGCAGAGTTAGGTGATAAGCTCATCATTTCTATTCATAGTAATGCAGTAATTTTACACAATTAAAACTTGTGCTGAAATACACTGATGGGCAGAAAAACAAGGATATTGATTATTCCTGTAAGGTTTTACTCCCCCAACACTCATGTCTTGTTCCATTGTTTAGTTTTTTCAAGCAGAAGAGATGAGTGCTGGGTCAAAGTCTAAGCAGAGCTCTCCTCTTCTAAGCCTCCACTTTTTGAATGCTGACAATTAGCATCTGTGCCATGGTGCCAGCCCTTGGATAGTGTGATTGAAGGAGAACCTCAACTTTCAGTGAAGAAGTAAAATAAAGGAAAAATCTTTTTAGCTGATATTGCTGCAGGGGAAATATAGCCTGAAATGTGATCCAAGTGGCTTAAGTACATGTAGGGAAATAACAGGAAATCCATACTATTTTAATTTTATAAAATTCATGGTTCTTAAGCCATGTTTAGAATTCCTAGGGATCTGGCTCATGATTTGTGAATGTGTCAAGCTGGCAGTACTATGCTGTTTTAAGTAACCCAGATCTCATTTATTCACACAATGTAGTTGCGTGTTTCAGATGTCTGTTTTTCTTTTCTCTCTTTTTTTGAGTTCTGATCTGGAGCTGGATTAACCTCATATTTTCCAGCAAAGTAAGCACTCCACATTTTGGGGTGGAAAGCTTACTAGTAAGGCACATTTTAAATGTAAAAAAATGAGCTATATTTTGTGTCTATATATATTTATATAAGCACTGTAGTAAAAATTACTACAATGCCATGACATATAACGTCCTATAAGTCACAAGTAGATATACAATAAATTTTCTAGTTAGAATAACATTCGTAATTACAGGAGATATTCAAACTGTTTCACATCAACTCCTTTGTAGCAGTGGAAAAGATCTAATTTGATTCAGGAACCATTGGATGAGGCTGTCAGGCTCACTATTTTTTTTCCTCTCACTGGTAATCGTTTACCCATGCAGTTGAGATATTCCTCGCTGTAAGGCAGCAATTGGTGAGATCACTGTGGAGGTGGTCAGGTTTCTTCCTCTGCCCATACAAGGGGGTGCTGCCTCTGCCAGGAAGGAGGGGGGATGGATGTTTGCCATAGACACAGCAGCTCTGAGTGTTGGTTGGTCTCAGCACATGGGGTGTTTCAGACTTGCCAAGCTGTAGGAAATGAGCTAGGTCAGCCAGCATCTCAGAACTGTGGTTTGAAGGTTAAAAAGGACTTTAAAATGCTTTCCTGGGTGCAGAAATAGTGTAGTCTCTTTTGCTGCTGAAGTAGGTTTGGAGGGGAGCCAAAAAACATCCCTGTGGCTATAGACCGCATATGAATTAAGTTCAAAAGAGAGATCACTTGTTCTTGTGGACTGACAGGTATTTTCATTTTTTTTTGCAGCATGATTTCATTACTCATAGTTACCCAGATTTATTTTGTCCTGCTGGAGGCACTTATTGGGCACAGGGGTAGATTTAATTTTAATAGAGGTTTGGACCTGGCTGTAGTTATAGTACTATTAGTCTGGGGTGGAGAAGGGAAATCAAACTTGGATTGTTGATTTGCCTCTTGGCTGAGAGCTTATCAAGAGGGAAATAAATTTGCAGTAATAAAAGCTGTTCTTGACATTCTGTTATGCAGAGGAGGCAAAGGTGATGATTAAATGGAGGTTACACATTAAAACTTCATAGCCAGAGGAGAGGAGGAAGGACAGAGCAGGATGCCTATCTGTCCCATTGGATGCTGCAAGCATCTGATATTTAGCTTTATTATTGTCTCCAAAGAGTTTGAAGATCATCCTTCTGTTTCTAATGGGTAGGATATGTGGTGCCAATTTAAATTATTTATGTTTTTTTGATGATTAGTTCAGTTGTAAGATTATGGAGACATCCATGAGTAGCCTTTATTCTCTGATTTGGATTTCTTTCCAGTCACTTAGGCTGAACAAGACAGTAAGGTCAAATAAACATGTGGGCTGGAACTGACTAGATTTTCCACTTGTTCTTGTGCTAAACAGAAGAGAGATTTCTTAGAAAACTTTTAATCCAGGCTCTTACTTTCTTTCTTTTTTTTTTTTTTTTCCTCTCTTCCCCCTTTCTTCTCAAATAAAGGTTTTTAGGTTAATGAAAGCAAACCTAACCTAGACTGGCTTAAAAGGGAAATAAGGACTGTTATTATGCATAATTCACTTTTAGTTTCATTTTCATACAGACTACAACAAATACTTTAAAGAAAAATGAGCCTTACTGTCACTGTATTGTGCAGTGTCATGTTTTAGATATCAATAGAGCAACACTAAAGGCCCTTTGACTGCATTGTGATTGCCTGAATCAGGGCATGATAAGCTGGTGTAAAAGCTGGAGATAAGTGTGTGATACACATAAGTAATATGACTGGCCTGGAAAACAAGTGACTAGAATTCCTGTTTTAGTAATGGCCCAGAAGGGGGGAACAAGGTTACAGTCTTTCACGCTGAAGAGTGTACAGAAATTCAGCTCCTGCACTTTTTGCTTGCACAGAGGAGTTCTGTATCTTCTGTTTTACAAGGCTGCATTTCTGTGCTTCTTGCATTTTCAAGTTCTTTGTGTTATGTAATCCATTCAACAGAATTTGATTAGAGCTACTTCTTGCTGTATCTGACCAAGTTGTATGAATTTTACAGGAATATTGATGAAAAGATGGGGCCTTAGGAAATAATACATTTCAAGGAAGTGCCCAATGAACCATGTACTGCTTTCAGCTGTTTGTCTAACCCATCTTTAAAGATTGTCCATGATGAAGACTCCATAAACTTCTGAAACAATGTGCCGTTCTGTCCCTGTGTTTAGAAATCTTTGCCTTATGTCTAATCCTTTTACTTACTGTTTTATACACAAGACACATGGAAAGTAACATGCTATCTTCTGTTTAACAGCACTTTTTCTGTACTTGGAGGAGATCATCACAGACCCTCTTCACCATCTCCTCTAGAATAAACAACTTTTGTCTTTCAGTCATTCCTTGCGAGTCATGTTTTCTAGAAGTGAAAAGATAATGTAATATCTTGATGGGCCACATGGGAGGAGGAGGCTGCTGAGTGAGATTCTGTGAGAAATTATTCATACTTCAAGATGTGCTGATGAAATTTTTCATAACTTCATTAATATGAACACCAGCATGGTATCTTTTAGATTCATGAAAGTTTGCATTCCTTCGGTGTGGTTGCAAATGAAGTTAAGTTTGTTTTACCAAGAGTGAGTGTTGTAACATAAATTAAAAGAAACAGACCGAAAGTGTATGTAATAGTTGTAGCCATAACTGTGCCAGCAAACAGCAGTACATGTGGCATTGGCTCACCAGGGCACCTGGGTCTGCAAGCTGTGGAATATTCAGGTTCTACTGATTAGAAATGCCAGTCTCTCCTTTTACCTTAATCTCCACCCAAAGCCTGACTTTCTCATTGCAACCTTGCTGATGCCATTGGTGACGCTGGGTTTTAAGTGTTAACTGTCCCTTTAGAAGGCAAATGAAACCACTTAAAATACTCTGTTAGAGGCAACTGGTCGCTTCTAATATTTTTGCGTTAGCAGCAGCCTGACTCAGACATATTAGTCTGCAGGCTTCTCCCTCCTCACAAGCTTTTTTCCAGTGCTATCAGTGATGTTAATGATGCAACATATGTATAAGTCCTTTTTTTTTTTTGTTTTTACCCTGGGAGAGTAGAGTAAGATTGACGTTTTTCAGCATGGCATGAAAATAAGGAGTATTATCTTTGTTCCCATCAGCTCCTTTGCCTCCTTAGTGCTTACTTTCTATCATCTTCCTTCCCTTCTTTCTTTTTCCTGTTTCTTTTCTGAACCACTTGTAATTCCTACTGTACAGTCTTCTGGGAAGGACCTGAATTTGAGAGTGATTTGACAGAGCCTTTTCAACATGAGGTTTGCCAGAGATGTACCAAGGCTTCTTTTTCGCCCCTTAAGACAGATAGAAGGACCAACAGGAATAAAATTTGGTCTCTTTAAAGAAATAGAAGTGGATGAGCTGTTGCTGTATGAAATGTTTTTCCTCTACTTTTTCTTTTCCCCATCCCACACGCCATATGTAGCTGGTAGGTAGAGCAGGACCTTGGTATTTTCTCAGCCAAGAGGCAGCTGTCTGTAGTTCATTTCATAACTCCTTTGATGTTTCTAGAGGAGGAGTGGAGAGTCTGGGAGAGGCATGGAGACATTTCCTTCTGATAAAAGAAAGAGGAAGTGCTCACTGTTGTGCTCTTCAAGGGCTGGGCCAAGGGACTGGTCTGTTAACAGATGCTCATCACATACACTTGGATTTCTTCATGTCTCTGAGTACAGGATTTTGTATTAACATGCTATGTCCCTGTGTCTAGTAAGTCTGGCAGCAACCTATGAAGCTGGCTTTAGAGGCAGAAGTACCCTAATGTCTGAGTTGCTGTCTCTTACCCCTCTCTATCATATGGTCTGCACCTATTCTGCTTTAAAAAAGACTTTATTGTTTTTGTTGACAGGGTTGAACAGTCTGCTTTCCTTTTGGAAAGGGCTTTGCTGTCCTTTGTGAAGGTTCTTTGTGGAGTGGCTGTCAAATTTAGGGCTGGCCACAAAGCTCTGATACTGCACTTAGTGCAAGTTTTCCCCGCGTAGCAATGGCGTACATGGCCAATCCAGCTGTCCCACACAGAGAAGCCCAAAGCTGTGTTTCAAGCTTGTTACTGTCTTCTGTTGTTTGTACCAAGTGATGGGTTTGACTTGTCCCTCACACATCTCTCACAAAGAGAATTTAACGTAAGAATAATGGTCCAAACTATTTGAATCTTGTTCCCAGTGGGATATATTTTTATATGTTAATTCCTATTAAACTATTCAGAGGCAATAGGCAAAAGAATTAGGAACACATAAGAAGATTGATATAGAGCTATGTAGCTGTTCCTGTTATAATTGATTCAGAATAATTGAATCATTTTCCTGTAGAAATCTCTTCTTCCACAGAACACTATTATATTCTGCAATACCTTTTGTTCCTTTAGTTAATAGAGCTATATAACAAATGCATATATGCACTGGCAAATGCAGACCATTTGAACTCTAAAATATTAATTTTAAATGTATCTATGTCTATTTTTAATAGTAATTTAAAATGATCCTAAAAAGCACATGTTGAGATAATGAGATCCATAAATATTGGTTGGCATTATTGATTCACATGTACTGCTTCCGTAGATTACTTCCCTTTTCCACATTTCTTTTCATGTCTATACTAATCATGGGGTTGTATATTAAAGGTATTTATTTATGCTGAGCCTTGTGTAAATACAATGAAACAAAATTCTCCATTGGGATCAGAATTAAGCCAGGGTTTACCACTGTGGAAAAATTCAGTCCTTAGTTTTTGTTAAACATCGAGAGGAAGTGTTTAACTTATTATATAAGCAGGAGGAAGTAAATTCCTCTTTTCCAAAAAACTTGGGGGAACATTCTTTATTTTTGCAGTCTCTGCAGAAGAATCTTTCTCTAGGGAATGGACAGGCAGGAATGTGCTGTAGGAATGAAAACCGATTTTCAGTAGAAACAAAGCAAACTGGTGGAGGCTTGTCCAAGATAATGTGTGTGTCTCAGCTTCTGTGAGGTCCCCTAGCAGCTACAGGCTATGGTCAGAACATTGGAGTTACTTTTCTTGTCCTTCTGTGTGATATTTTTTCTTCTCTCCCTATGTAATTTAGCCGAGCAAAATGGGGGCCTTATGAAGACAACAAAAAAAGAAAGATGGACCTCATCTACCCTGTGAACCTGAAGGGATTCAATTATGTCCATTCATGTTTCTGCAGGGATGCTCATTTTCATGTTGGGATCTTTTTGGCTACATATGAACCTTTCCCAGAGTGATTTTGAGATAATCAAAATAAGCCACACTGAAAGATTGCTCAGACAAGTGTCAAATTTAAAGCTTTTTTAAAGTTTCTTGTGGCAGATGTCCTGTATTAACAAAGTGCATCCTCATTAGAAAAAGGGAGTATGTTCTTACCACATGGTTGTTAAAAGCTAGTCATCTACTATTAGATAAATACTTGTAAAGAAAAACTAGGTTGTACAGGGGTTCTGGATGATGGACTTCACTGGATTTACGTGCTGTCATGTAAAGTGTCACCATACTTGCTGTCAATCCCACCTTTCTGCAGAAGAGCACTGCAGACAGAACAGGCATGGGAGAAAGTGACATTTTTCCACACTTCTTATCATTGCTTTTCAAAAGCAAACCTGTTTCAGACTTTTGGGCTGGCTGGTTAGCTGGTTAGGTTAAATTCTGCAGGCAGCTTTACATTCCAAAAGTATTTTCACATCATACAAGTCTTACATTCTCTCAATTCAGTTCTGTAAAAATTGTTTTATAATGTGTGATTACATAGACAGAACATTCTAATTTTTTTACAAAATAAATATATCTTGTACTGTTTTGACCTTCTTAAAATTAGTATTTAAAATATACTATCTTTCTATTTCTGTACTATGGTGCAAATGCAGAAATGAGAGAGAATTTTAAGTCAATGCAGTTTATGTCTTTTTTTGTATTATTTAGGATTTTTTTTTTATGTCTCATACTTGTATATTCTTGACAATATGGCCCATGATCTTCACCCAGTCAGAGCTGACTTGCATTGATGGTGGGGCTAATATGATGGACAGTGGGACGTATCATTTGCATTGTACCCCTGCCTGTCAGTGTCTTAAGCTCTTAATATAAGGGGTATAAGTTTCATGCAGAATTAGTCTCCTTTGTGTTCATTATCTGCTTCGAGATTGACAGGTTGAATTACTTACAATGCTTGTTTTCCATTCATAAAGTTTTTTCTCAACATGGCAAAAGGAAAACATAGTGACAAATCTTATGTGGAAGACATGACACATCAGCATTTTGTTTTACTGGACATTGATGATACAGTATATCAGTAAAAGCAGTTTTAGAGCCTAGGAAACAGCACTATTGATCTCCTGGAGTCCTGTTGCCAGAAACTGTATTAAAAAGCTTAACACTATCATGTGTAGCCTCGTGGTAGCAATGTAGCCAAGAACAACCTTTCCCAGAGATCAGCAAGCTGACAGTCCCAGAGATATGGTGAATTTACTGAGGGAGGTGTGTTGCCTATTTGCTGTCCTGTAAACCAAGTTGTTGAGTATTGTGAGTAAGGCTAACACATTCAGGATTTCAGTGTTTTCAAAGTAATTATCCAGAGGTAGAACAATTTACATGCTATTGCCTGCCTCTCTTTCCCTCCCCTCCCCCATTTTGAGTGATGTGAAACACAAGTTATATTTTTCTGTTTATTATCTGGCTTTAAAAAACTAAGTTATGGAAGGTGAATGTAAATGTGTGCTTAGATTTCAAGTAAATAATGGTTGGGATTGTCAGCATCAGAAAGAAAAGGTTTGTTGTGCTTTATTAGTATTACAAGTTAGTTGGCAAGATAGGCTGTTACACAGCTTTAAGTGTCTATACCAGTGAAGCGAATTGTTCTAGATTTATACTTGAACCACTAGAAAAAGGGGCTGAAGAGCACTTACTGAAAGATTTTTGTTTTTTTTAATTTAGTTTAAAAAGAAGTACTGCACTTAAAACCTGCATTTAAATATTATACTAATATATTATATATTTAATACTGTATGAGATTTTAAATGTTTTTACATATGAAAGACTGCTCATACTTCAAGATGTTTGTACTGTAGAAGCACATCCATGAAGAAATAATGCATAAACATGTACAGGTTTGGAAGAGTATAAATAACTTTATAGTTCAGGTTTTGGTTCAAAAAATTAATGAGAAGCCTACTTAGCTTTCTAAGAATCATGCTCCATTTGTGTCTAAATGGACTTTGAGTTTCTTAGTAATTTGGGGACAGATTTTCAAAATATGTAGTCATCTGAAAAAAAATACAAACAGGCTTTCAGAAGTTCTCTGTTTCACACTCCTGACCATGGGTATCTAACTTGAATGTTTTTTAACTCCTTCGAGACATCTGTTGGTATCACCAAGCATTAGGGTCTAGCCATACTGTCTCTGAAACCTGATTTTTAGCTACTTTTAAAAAAGTCACCTAGTGTGCTTTAGAGACTCTACCTGTTGCAAATGCAAGACACGAGATTTATTTCTAAGCAACCTTTTTACAGTCTAAGCCACATAAAACAGAGTAGGAAGTGTGCTTATTTTTAAAAAAATGTGCTGTGACTATAGCTATGCTCTGGTTCTATACTGCTTCACTGAAAGTGAATTATTGCTGTTTCTCATGTCCTCACCCCTGCAGGAATGTGTTTTGGTAACAATTAGAGATGGACAGTTCCCTTAGGCACCAAGCTCATAGGTGTTTAGCATTAGACACCCTTTCTGTTAGCTTTACAAATCACTTAATTTTCTAAAAGTGGCTGGGAATGCTTCTAAATAGGCTGATAATATTCTTCCATCTTAGGTCCTTTGTTTCCATTTAGAGTTTAGAAAGGGAACAGGTACAAGAAGCAAAAGATTATGGCAAAAAAAGTTAATAACATCTCCAGTTTCTCAGTTAAAGCCTTAGAACAATGCAAAAAGTTTTAGTGGAGTGATTTCCCCCCCCCCCCGCCCTGTGATACTGTTTTTTTTTTTCCTTTCTGTGCGTTTCCTCTCTAATAAGAATGTGCTACCGTTTTCATACAAATATAATTTTTATATGCTCTCATACAGCACTGCAAAAGCCATTCATATTTATAAGACAACTGTCTTAAGAATTGTGAGTCTTCTTTCCATGTGCTTGCACATCTCTTTCTACAGGGGACAACATAGCAACAATATAATTGGAAAATATTTGAATCAAAAAATATGGCTTTTTCCAAATAACTGCTGTGATTCTTATTCATAAGTCAATGACTAAAGCTAGAATTACTGCTCTATAGATTTCAACACTTCATCTCTTCAGTTTTCATTTCATTCTATGTTGGTAAGAAAAAAGCCCTGTATTTCTCTTCAGTGAACAAAAACTTCCACACCCACAATTCAGATCTACCTTTAATCATTGGAGAAATGGGAACTCTGATGTATGTTGCTGCCATTAATAATACTTGCATGTGCACCAGGACTTTTTCAGCAATGATCTGTATCTGCAGATGGCTGAGTGCAGTGTTTTAACTGAGTATTCAGCATGTTCTTATTAGATTATTACCAAGAAAACACAATATGAAACAACCATGAGAAAACTGTTTTTCTAAAAAAGACCAAACAAAGCCAAATGAAAAAAAAAAAAAAAAAACAAACAAAAACAAACAACCCAGAACCAAAAACAAAAAAAGGAGAAACATTCATGAAGTACTGTGGTTGGTATTCCAGCTTTTCATACAGAAAAGAGCAGCAGCATGTTTCCATTTACACCATTCCATCTATTCTCCTCCCCATCTCTTCCTGTGTGATACAAGCTTTGGAATGCACATATTCAGATTACAGGACTGAGGTGTTTCTGCTACAACAGTAGTGTTTCTCCTTGGTTGAAATGCGATAGTAGATTGTGCTATAACTAGTCTAAATCCTTGGATATGGAGACTTTATCCATATGGAATGCAGACTTGGCCTTTCAGTTCTGTGGGTATAAGTGAGGTTTTAGCATGGGAAGAGAACACAGCTATGGGATAGACACAGCCACGGCTGTACTCTGTATTCATGCTGTGTCCTATATCCTCCTCTGTCTCTCCTACAAAATAGAAACATGTGGTAATCATGTCTGTGGATTTTGTTATTGCTGTATCCTCTAATTCTGTTTTATTTGTAATTTTAGATGGACTCAAAGCTCTAGTCCCGGTTTTACAACAACATGGTATGCCATTGATTTCTTACAAAGAAATTGTCAAAAGCCAGCTCTGAGAAGCTTCTGCTGTGAAAGAAGTGACGTGTTTGCAACTCAGAAGCTAAGGAAGCTGCCAAAAACCGTAAGGTAACATTTTAAATGAAAACACACCATTTTTTTTCCTGAAGAAGAGTTGTATGTTGGACAGACTCTCAATGAGATCTTAGGAAAGGGTGTGTTTCCCCTGCAGGGAAAAGACCACTATTAACTCTGAGCACCTTTACCACATCAAGTCAACAGTTTTCTTTCATATAAATCCATTTATAACTTGGATAGTGGAGAGTGTTTTTTCTTCTGTTCTGATGAAGGAGTGGAAAAGCAGTGGGAAAAGTTCAAAGACTTGCTAAATTCCTTGAAATTTAATGGAAACAAAAGTATTCCTGAGAGATGGCACATATACACAAGCAACTGGTAAGGAGATCTGTAGTCCCTTCTGCTGTCATCAGAGGAATGACGAAGGATGACAGTGAGGTGTAAAGTACCACCTAACAAATGTATCACCTCTTGTCTGTACTGGAAGTGGAACTGTGAAATAGCCAGTTTCACTGTTGTGAAGGGTTGTGTCTGTGGTCCAAAGGCAATAACTGCTGTAACTTTGCCTAGAAAATGTCAGTGTAGATCTTTTGTTAGAAAAGGTGAGAAGTAGTAGTGCAAGCCTAGGCATTATTCCGTCAGCCATAATTGTGTGTGTGGAGAGAGTGTGTGCCTGTGCAAAACTGTCATGGAGACTCTTCTTCCTAAGGAGGTGAGATGTCTTTTATGCATTTTGTGCAGGAGAATGATGCAGGAAAATTATCTCGGTGTGCTGGGCCTGCTTCATGGGTTGGTGTGGCAGGAAGGTGAGGCCTCAGCCATCTCTCCAGTCCAAGCTGTTCCGGGGACTGTGCAGTCTTAGCAGCACATGAAAGAATCACCCACCAAGAAAGCCCCTCGTGTGGAGTATGGAAGTTGATATGGAATCTCTTCACTTTTATATTACACTGACATGGATTACTTGGCCTTGGCCAGAATCACATTTATTGTGACCTGATTTTGAAAGGTTTGGGGTGGCTTTTGAAGAAAGTTGGGGATGGTTGAGGGTGCAACAGCCATGGGTAGTCACAGGGAATTTATTTGACAGTTTCCCCTAAAAAATGTCTATATGATTACCTATTTTACAGATGCAGTTTCTGGTCCAATGTTTTTGCTGTCACAATCAATTGACTACAATTCATAAGGTAGCTAGAGAATTATTTAGACCATACAAATAAGGCAGTTAGACTGCTAGCTGCTAAGGTTAATCCCTGAAAAATGGCATGAGTACAAAAATGCAGGTACAAATATTTTGTTGCTTGACTCTTATCTCTATGCTTTCATATTCCTTTTCTTGTCCTCCCTCCTCCTTCCAAGACAGAAACATACATGTAAGGCTTGGCTGAGGCACAACTGAAGACTTCTCTTTAAGTAAAAAATAAACTGCTGCTTAATTCACTGCGGCCTTTGTGCATAAGCAAGATATTATGTTTCATGTTACATGGTATAATCACTGATCCCTGAGGACATCACACCTTGTGTGTTCTTCCCTTTCAAACTGTTAATGTTTTACCAATCCCAAGTGAATACATAAACCACTGGAACATTTTGAGTGTGGTGCCATTTTAACATGTTGTTTTTTTTTTTTTTTTCTACTTGAAAAAATATAAATGTTTCTTTGTCTCTGTGCAAAGTACTAAGATCTGGTCTAGGTATTTACAGCAGAGGAAATCTTGTGGAGATGTTTCCATTTCAGCTTAGTTCCCTTTGAAATGTATTTCGTAAGAAGGAGAGACTGACTCATACTTTACAACTTGTTAGTTAGGGTACTGTTCTGGGATGTGGGACAACCAGAGTAATATCACTGTAATTCATATGCATAGAGACTTTGCCAAGAACTGGGCAGAGCAGACTTGCAGCTTTCCATATTCACTAGGCCACACACGTTCTTATTTTGACAAGGTTTCAATGTGTAATGGAAGCCTTGAGATTTGAATCAAAATGGAATAGACATTTTGTTGTCTCCAGGCAGTATCTCCATGCCCCTTACGTCACTTCATAGTTCTGTCATTTGTTATATGTGGCCTTGTTTTGTGAGGGCAGCATTAATTGCTGTTTCATTAAATGCCCCAATTTTTTATTCCTTCTAATAACTACTGAACTGTGATGAGAAAGCACTCTGCAGGAAAAAAAAAAAGCTAAGGAGGGAGGCATTTAAATAAAAATTCTGCAGGAACATAGTCTCTTCATTTAGCAAGGAAATATTTGTGAAAATGAGTGAAATATCTTTTAGAATCTCATTTGGAATTATGATTATTTTCCTGATGAGATGTTTAAATTAGAATGTTCAGGTTTGTAGCTCTGTATCCTTGTGTGATTTTAAGAAGATCTAGTATTAGTGGCTATGCATTTTGATATATTTTAAGTAATCATAATTTAAAGAATTAGGAGGTTTTGCAGACATGAGCATCATCTATAAGACATGAACGTTATGAGAATCATCTATGAAGAATTCAGACGCTTTTTTCACTTTGTGAAACAGAGAAGATATACTAGGAAGATTTCAACATCTTCAGTTTCCTATGAATCAATAGTTCAGGAAGAGAAATTAATGAGTTAGTTGAAATTCATATGTTGCTACTATAGAATCATGTTTTGTTTTGGGGATCAAGTAACATTGAACTTATCATTGAACAATAGATTTGTTGTATAAACAATCCAGCTATGCTGACTTCTCTGGACATTTCACATAGTATTATGGGATAGAGCTGTTTTTTTTTTCACCCCAGATTTTAGATTCTGTTCAGTCCTTATATCTTATTTCCTGAAGTCAGGAATCATAATAGTCTTTGATTCTTTTTTATTTCCTTCCACAATTTCTCTGTATTTTCATGCTGGAACTGTGTCCATCTCTTCCCCTTTGATCTTATAGAAATGGACAAAATATTTGGGTTCTCATCTAACAGTCATTTTAAATCTGTATAGCACTTTTGACTTCATTAAAATTGTTTCAAATTTACTCTAATGCAAAGGTGATGGGAACTAGGCTCTTAAACCAAATTCTTTTAAATTTCAGCTGTGGTATATCAGTGAGGGTAAAGAAGCTGGCTGGTTGCATGTATTTGAAAATGTCCTTTTTCTTGCCAAAACCTTCAGTGATAGTCAAGATGTATAAAGAAGTGCCGTCAAATAAACAGACTTTGTTTTGGATGTTTTGAACACATTTGAAAACCAGGCCCTTCCCATCTTGATTTAGGCACCCAGCTTCAGTGGTTGGTTTTGGCAGCTCTCTAAGAGAGGCAGATGGTTCTATAATGGAGTTCTTGTGTAAGATGGTGCTGATAATTGGTCCAAGAAGGTTAATCCTTCCTTTAAAAACCACTCACTGCTTAACACATACAAGTATATTGCTGTCAGTCTCTTTGGGTGCCCATTGTGAAGACATGTCAGCACTCCAGTGGAGCGTTGATGTTTCAGGGAGCGTGTTCTGCTGCAGTAGGACTTCAGCTGAAAGAGTGCTGTGAAGCTGACTTCCAGCAACCAAAGTAAAGAAGTCTGATTTCTGACCAACAGCTTCTGTTTTTTAAGTAGTTCCTTCTTGTGCCAAGTCTCCTATGTCTTCTGATTCTAGAAGGTCAGAAGTTTAGGTCTGTATAAATCAGGTACTACACCGTGTCTGTCAGTTATTGTGGAAAAGGTCTCATTTTAAATCCTCTTATATCTATTCTTCCTTAATAAACAAGACAAAAAGCAGGTGTCATAGATTTGGCAGCAGACAGCAGGAATTTAAAATTCCTTAACGCAGAACAAATATATCTTAAGGGACCATATTTACTTTCAAATAATAATAATAATAAACATTTTGGTTTTATATTGTCTTTTTCATCAGTAGTTCTCAAAGCACTTTTTATAAAGACGCTTGGCATTACTGTAATGTCTTGACAGTGGGAAAACATATGGACACCATAAGATCTGGCATGAAGATCATTTAATAGCTGGGTGGCAATTAGAGCCTAGCACCCTCTTCAAGATTGAGATGTTTTTCTACTTTTCTTTCTCTTGGTAGCTTTGGGTTGCCAATATATTTATTTAAGAGATGGTAACCTAACTTCATTGACATGAGTGTCCAAATGCTCAGAGAAGGATGTTATTTTTGGAGTAAAGTCCACTTGTATCTTGAGATGCCAAAAGTTCATCTAACCATTTAAACACAAATGTGAATTTAAACACAAATTCTACCTTCTCCTAAAGAGTGATCTTACTTTTAAGAATGTGAGATGTTCTGCAAGGAACTGTGATTTTGAAAGTTTGGTCTGGCATCATAAATATTTGGGTGTTAAGGGTGAGAGTGAGGAAACTGATAGAGGTGGAGCTATCATAACTGCTTTCATAAAATATGGAGACGAGAATTCCTTTTAATCCAGTAGATGGATTAAAAACTCAGTATATGGTATCTAATCTAGGCAATTTTAAAAGTCTGTAAACTAGTTCCAAACTATTTTTTGAATCATATCAAACTCTCTTTTGTCTGGGCAAAATATGAGCAACTTTGAGTCTTTTATGGGTAAAATATCTTCCTGCTGTCAGTGAGAGCTCATTTAATTTAGCCACTTAGAATTTGGGTGGTGAAGGGGGTGCGGTGGGGTGGGGGCAAATATGGTACTCTTTACAATGATCATTTTACTGGTTCATTCCATGCTGTTTCTATTGACTTGTGGAAGATATATGGTGAAACCAAAGGTTCAGAGGCCTATAGGGCAGCTTTGTGTCTAGTCTAACATGTCTTCTTTCAGTTAAAAAACTGTTTACACAGGCCGCAAATGATCGTACTCGATTACTGCTAATAAAATGCATTATTGGAATAGTGACTTGGGCACAAATAATTAACTCTTTACTTGCCTTGAGATTCTTTGTGCATATAAAAGTAGGCTGTGATAAAAGCAGGCTGTGAGCTGGCTTTTCAAATATGTCAGAGAAACTCAATGTACTTTTGAGCAAGAACAGTCTTGTAGCCCTTGATGCTGCTGAGATTAGTCTCAGGACTGCCTTAAATTGCTCCAGCTAGTAGCTTAATTGTTTCCATATAGAACAATTCCTAGTATCAAAGGAATTCTGAATTAGGGTGAATTTGTTGTGTGATAGAATAACAGATTTAATGATAAGGGTGTTCTGCTGCATGTCTATATAAAGACAAACATTTATCCTAGCAATGAGCTTACATCTGTGTTTTTCCCACATTTTCAGACATTTGGATTCTTTCTTCCAGATTTGACCTGTTAAAGTTGTGGCAGTCTGGAAGGTTTTGGCTACAAGATTTGAGCCATAAAGCCACACACATCTGCACGTCAGGGGTGTTAGAACCCAGAATTCTATTTCAGACCTGTTGCTGTTTAATGTTTGCTAGTTTATTAAGTGCAGAAGATGCATCTGTGCACTTAGAGAACTGCAAAACATTAGAGTTTTGTCATGACTCAGATAATTGCAACTACCTGAAAATGCTTTTCAGGACTCTACAGTAAGAAAATATTTTGACCAGTTAATTCTACCCCATAACCACTTTTTTTTTTTTTTTTTTTTTTTTAACATGGAGCATGCATGTGAGCTGGGAAGTTTTCTTTCAGTTCTAACCCCATGTGACTGAAAAAGAGTTGAGATATAAACCCTTAGCAATTGCTTGTACAGTGGAAACTTTGATAAAACTTTAGGTGTGGTATAGTTGCACTAGGAGAATGCTACTATAGCTGGTTTTATTATATGGTAAAGAATAATCAAATTCTGATTACAAAAGCTTTTATGAAAGGGTCACTACTACTGTTGATGTAAAAAATCAGGAGCATCATTTTCACCTGGATTTTTTTGTGTTCTGAAGTAATTTTATGTGGATCAGGAACAAGGGTTGAAATAACAGGAGCAACTGAAGAGCCTGACCTATTGTACGGTGAGAAATTTGAGTTTGTAACAGTACCTAGCTGCAGTCTTAGTCTGGATGTCAAATTGTATATCTCTCAGTATTTTAGAGTCATCTGTAAATCTTGGGTCTTGAGGCCTCATCTTGAACCTGATAGAGAATAGTATTGCATAAAGTCATTGCTAGACATCCCTTACATTTAACGGATAAGCAGAAGTAGGCGGTAGAGTTGTGATGACTGAGCATAACAGAGGGAGGTACTGCCAGGCTTCTCTTCTTCCCTTGTATGGACTTGAAATGGTAAAGATTCTTCCTAATCATTAGGAAAATGGTTCCAATGCTTAGTTTTCCCAACTGATGATTTAAAATAAATGTGTTATTTGTATGGGAATGTGTCTCACTTCAGCTCTCAGCTTTATTTTTATGTTTGTTTTTGTAACTGAAGAACCACCTGGTATTGGATTTCTTCCTGTTATTAGATGCTCTCAAGTATCTCCTGACTAGTGAGATGCATGGAATTTGTCAAATTTCTCACTGTGAGATAAGGTCTTCTTATTTTTTGATGTCATGTTTATTAAATGAATACTGGAATGGACATATTATTTTCTTGAAAGGTTTTTCTTTGTAGCAAGTTCACAGGACTTGTGGACCTGTACTTTGTAGTGGGTCTAGGATGAGCAAGTTGTAAATGTCATACAGAAGTTCGTCCTGAACAGCAGTTATCTTGAATTTAGACATTGAAGAAAACTTCTGCCTTCTAATCAACTTCTTTGAATAATCTCTGAATGATCAAAAATGAAAAAAAAAAAAATATGAAAAGAGTAAAGCAAATTTAGAAAAAAAAATCTCCAAATGGAAGAACCGAACAGTCAGAAGTCTCATCAAAGCTGTACAGAACTGATAAATACAGCTTCAATTTTAATTTATAAGCAGTATTGGTCAACAAAAAAGAGGTAGTCAGACGTTAGCCTAATTTAAGCAGCTTGAAATCTGCAGTATATTTTGATAATTCTGGTAGAGTAGGCTAATTATGAAACCGTATGGGATATATTGGAATGATGTGTTACAGACATATTTGATGCAAAGTGATATATTTGAAACAGAATAAAAAAACCCAATGAAATTTCAGAAGACAGTTTCACCATCATAGATTAATCTCAGTGTGGTAAAATGGAAGAGATGTTCCTAATCTAAAAAAAAGAAAATGGACTCCACCTGCATTTTCAAAAACATTACTGAAAGACCTCCCAGTAACTAGACAAGGTTGACAGATTTTGAAAGGGAAAGGAAAGAATTTAGTCAAGACTGAAGTGTGTGACAGTGGGAGAGTTGCTCAGCTAGGTTAGTGAATGATTCAAATTCAAATAAATAAATAAATGTTTATACTGGATGATATATTGCTCTTTAGTCAGTTGGGTTTTTTTGTTAGGTTCACCCCCCTCAAATCTGCTTTCAAGAATAAGTTAATTAGTTTTTGTAAGTTTAGTAGAAATTACAATGACATATCCCACTCATTTTATCTGAAATTTGTGAGACACTTCAGAAGAGCTATAATTTCCCAACACGTAGTTAATTTTCTTGTCCGTATTGTCTTCGCATCAAGCAACAGGGCTGACCAAGATATAAAGCTATCAAGTTATACCAGCTGACATTATTAATCTTTAATTATTTTTCACTTGCATCTATTATCAGCTTTTCCATGATTTTGCTGAGGGATCTTGTCAACCTGTATCAAATTATTGTTTGTTCACTCTCCATTTGTTTACTGTTCCAAAACATTTTTGGTTACTTCCTTCCTCTTCCTCCCTTCTCTTTTCTCTGGAGTTTCTCATGTTCCAAAAATTGCCACACTTAACAATAATGCCTTAGACTTTCACAGAGCATTCTTTTATTTTTTCTTATGAGGGAAAATTGTCTGATTCTGTAGAGTTAAGAACACTGAGTTACTATTAAGCATCCTTCATACTCACCAGCAAAATGGAAAATAGCATTTAGCTATAAAGTGGGAGCATACTGCCTTGGGTTTGCCCTTATACTAATAGAAAGCTTTGCCTTTTCTTAATCTGTTAGGTTTTCCTGTACCAATATCAGATCAGTACCTTTGAGGGCTAGCAGTGATAATGAGGAAAATTACCAATACAGAAAACCAGTGACTGATTTCCAAACTTGAAGACCAGAGCTAACACCATTGACAATAATATTGTTCCAGGGTAAAACAGCATAAGTGAACTCAAAATTGAGTCCAGTTCAAGTGACTGTCACATGACAATGAATGGTTTGAAACATTCTAAATTAAGTGAATTCCTAATCACTTTATGTGTATTTTTAACAGAGTCTAAAACTATAAACTGGGAGAGCGAAAGTTTCAGATTTCACTGTGTCTAACAGCTGGCTGAAGTTCTTAGATTGACACACAAAATCATCCTTGATAACATATAAACTGAAGCAAAGTATAATTTTTTTTTCTGTTACTTATGACTCATTTAAGGCTCCTTATAAGTACTATATGGCATATTTTACTATACTGAGTGATGGATATATAGGTGTAGCAGCTTTTAGGAACCTTTAGGGTGTTTTTTAGGATAAAGAAGTTTCTCAAGGCCCTTCAAACAACTATCATTCACATAATCCTTCTTGTCTTTAAGTTATGATAACATTCCTTCTTGTCACATCACACAGATTGTAATGAAAGAGAAAGATTAACCACCTGGTTACCAAGGTCCATTTACCACTTAATGATAATAACTGCAAATCAAAGTGAAAGGCATTGCGCACTTTTGCATGGTACATTACAGCAGTGACTTCACTTAACAGATATGCCCATTATCACCTTAATCCTCAGTAGACTGTGAGCATGAGAAAACTTGTTCAATCCATAGTTAAGCAGTAATGGTTGTTGGCGTATTTTCTCACTGCAGCAGATATGTTTTCATTAACATTCTAGATTGATTCTTTTTTTTTTTTTTTTTAATTTTGTCTACTTTTGTTTGATTGACACTAGTGTTGTAGCTTCTCAGAAGATGGGTTGTATCTAAGCAGTCAATTTAGCCCTTCAAATGGGTTCATTCTTTCTTTTTTCTTTTCTTTTTTTTATTAAATACATCTTTTTGAAAGTTGATGTTTCTTTTCTACAGTATTTTCTGAGACGTAAAGCTTTAAGACCAACGGTATTATTGCATCAGTCAAGTGACAGGAGGAAAGTCTCTTAGAAAAGAAGGGAAAAAGGTAATCTATAATCCACCTTGACTAATGTTTGTCAGACCAAAGAAAAGGAAAATTTAGCATATAGAATTTTTAAGGACTGGGGAGGGAGAGGAGGGAGGAAGGGGGATATTTAATAAAGATCAGGAAATTCAGAAGAACTTGGAAAAGAGGTTTTTTCCAGATGTTGTAATGTGAGGAGGCCACATGGTAAGTTTATTTACAGAAATTCTTCTTGTGCTGATTTCTGTGTTTTGGAAAAAGCTTGTTTTGGTATTTGTTTCCATAAACGTCTTGATTTAAATATTTCACATGTATCAACTGCAAATATGTTGAAACAAGGATAACATAGAAGCAGTTATGAAAAGTAAGTTTGAATGTTATATTAAACATGGCATTTTTCCTTCTGTCTTGTCCTTTCATAGGAGTGGGCAGATGCCCTTGAAGGTTCTGGTCTTTTTCATGGTCATGTGGATAAAACAAGAGATGGGGCTGAGTCTTAAGATGAATCTTTTCAGGAGCTGCGTGGAGAAAGGGGACCGTTAGCTCTTCTGGCGAGGAATGTAGGAGTGATAATATCTGCTCTGGCCTGTTGGGGACTTCTGTGGCATTAGAAGCGTTAAGGGGATGGAGAGGGATAGAAAGACCAGGCCTTGCACAGGCCCAAGAATGCTGACGTGAAATGGCTTGGGCTGGTATTAAAGCTGTTTAACTCTGCAGTTGACAGTGTTCCTGGAATGGGAAATGTAGAGAATCAGTTACTATCTGCCCTAAGTATCCCTTCAGAAACTCTGTTTAATAAACAGACTGCAGGTGAAACGTGCATGCTGTGGGTCTGACTGCAGAATATAATGACAAAAGAATGATGAGCAGCCCTGCCAGATATCCCTGGCTTGTAAAGCCTGTATGTTCTGTCTAAATTATCCCTAGGGTGTGCTCAGCAGTGCAACTCTGTACTGTTGCCTGATCCCGATGAACCTTCTAATACAGACATATCAGGCCTTGCCTCAAATCAAGAAATGAAATATTCCATGAATTTCACTTGCTGTGAAAATATTGTGTATTACGTTGTCAAACATTATGACATGGCACAATTAAACAAAAGATAATTAATATAATACAATAACTATTTTGTAGATATTGAGATACCACATATTGCATTTTTTTCTCCAAATCCTGTATTTTTATATAATTTACATTATCATAGTAGTCTTGGATATTTTTATTAAGTTAAACATTTTATTTGATAAGATCTCTTTTCTCCAAGGTATTTATTTTAATAATTTAATCAGCAGTCACATGGTGAAATTGTTTTCAACTAGCAGCAGAGCCAACTTCAGTTAAAATTCAGAGCCAACATCTTCAGAATTAGGTAGCTGACAAAATGCTGCAAACTTTCACTATTTTTTTGTTTTGTTTTGTTTAAGCTGTAGGTAAAATCAGATCTCTGTGTTCTTGTTTAAACAACTCTAATTAGTTCTGTTTGTCTGGAATAATTTGCATAGTACCCAGCAGTAGACACTATGCTTTTATCTAAGAATATATAAAGGCATAGGCCATGTTGTTTTATTTGAAAAATGTTGTGTAATTATGTTAGATGAGGCAGTGTCACATGTACATGCTCAGTCTTTGTTTTCTGAGGAATTGTTTGGGTATCTCAGAGCATTTGCTTAAGAAATTGTGAGGTTTCTTCAAAATTTTCTATTTTCTTTTTCAAATAAAAGAAAAATGGAGAAAACTTCCCTATAAGCTGGGCTTCCCATCATGTTCAATACTGCATACTTTACAAATTTTCTAAAAAACCCCCAACCCTAAAACCCCAAACCAAACCAAAAATAAACCCCACAACGGCTTGTAGTGCAGTTTCCTGCTTCCAGGACATTTATTTCTGAAAAAGTATTGTCTGATGACACATTTTTATGAAACAGGACAATCGTTTCCATTTTTGTCTTTCACTAGGCTTAGCCTTGAAGGCATATTGTGGCAGAAGATATATTTGATTAGTATTATATGTTGCTTATTCACTGCTTTAATAAATGTGCTTGGTGTTGGGCAGGTACTGATTGAAAAACTTGTCGCTTAGTAACCTGCGTATTACCTCAGGAAGCACTGTGCTTTTAAAACAAATGTCCCTACCATGTGTGACTGGTTTATCTTATGATAAGGTGGTGGCAGACTTTTCTTTCTGAAGAGGTCTAAATAGCTGTAGGAAGCATGATTTGGTCACATTCTGTCTATTCATGGATAGAAAAATCCTAGGTATTTGGAGAGGTATGGAGACTTAAGAGGACTTTAATCCGTATTTTTCAATGAATTAGACAAAATAAACTGTGAGTTTAATTTTTCATTTCTTATTGAGAGCTTTAATTCTGAGAGATTAGATGTCATTGTGGGAAATAATCTTGCAAAATATGGGGACAGGACCCAAAACTTTAAAACCCAGTCCTGAAACCAGTTTTTGAATCCAAAGAGATTGTTATTGTTGAATAAACAGTTGTGAAAGAACTCGATGAGAGGTCTTATGTTTTTGAGGAGTCTTAGATGCTGACGCTTAAAAACCATGTAGCAGTCTTCTCATATCATGTTCTGTACCCTCTGATAATTAATGTCATCCATCATAGATCTCATTAAATTGTATATAATTTGTGATATTCAAGCTTGCTTAGTTTGAAAATCCTACATAGGCTCATCTCAATTACAGCTACTGTGTCCACATTTTCAGTGTTTCTCAGAATTAATTTTTAAAATTGCTACCAAGAAGTTGGGCACCTTTTTCTATCTGTACTCTGGTAGCATCTGAAGGCCCTTGGAAAGACACTGGGCAAACACATAACAACAGAGTTGTTTAAGAAATGATCATCTTAGTGTTTTCACATTGAATAGTCCTGTTTTGCTGAAACAAAACTGTTTCTCAGTATCAAGATGGGATGATGGTACTGGGAAAGGGAGAGTCAGAGGAACCCAGAATCCAGTTAAGATATTCAGTAGAGGTGTGGTATGAGCTGGGCTCGAGTTTCAAGGCTCAGATCAGATGTTACTTAAACTTCCATCTTCCATATGCTGCCTGAGTGCTGTAACCACTAGACTATTATGGGGCACATGAGCGTGTCTTTGTGACCTTTATACAAGTTTGCGATGATCTCAGTTTTATCTTGATAGAGCAAAGGAAGTGCAAAACTGTCATTATTTCCCCTGCCTCCCCTGCCAATGGAATTGTTGTTTTCTAGCCAGCCAATTCCCCAATTCCTCTCCTACTGAGAGAATCAGTAACTTGTCAAAGTTTGTTGCAGAGGCAGGAACTGAGCCAGGTTCTGTGTGCCAGTGCAGAGTATTAAGCCCACAGCAATTCCTTGTTCATTCCTGTTTGGTTTTCACTGTACAATGTGGTGTGTTTGATTATCTGAAGTGTACAATATTGTTCATATTTTCTGAATTAGTAGGTAAAACCTTCAAATTAAGAATGATTGTTTTACAGTTTTTACATCCTGTCCCCCCCACCCCCCCACCTTGTAAGTATATCAGTATAAAATTCAAGCATTCTTGTAGAACAGATAATTCCATGCACATCAGTGAAATTAATGTGTTCCTGAAAACTCACAATACATTTTTGTGTTGGTAGACACTTGCATTACCTGGATATAGTACTGAACCTGTTATTCAGAACAAAACCAGACTCCAGACTTCAGTCACAAAACAGTCATATTTAAATGGGAGACAGGGCTTAATATGTCCCCATCTTATCAATACTTCTCATACAATTTGTACTTTCATTGTTTGCTCTTTTTAATAAGAAACCTTCCTAAATCCTAGGACTGGAATAAATGAATATTTAATTTAAGTAGAATGGTAAATTATCGAAGAGTGTGTGTACGCCTGGGGTTATTCTTTAGTTACTACATCTTTGAAAGTTCACTGTGAAGCACAGATTAAACTACCACACATTTATTTAAATGTTATGGCCTGCCAGATAGATATCCCATTAGGCAGCTGGAGAGATAGATTTAGATGTCTTTAGCTTCTGTTTAGAAACACAGCACAAATCTGCATAGCAATTCCTTATCCATGTGATAGAAGTGGAACTTCAGAATTTGTTTTTAAAATAAATAAATAATAATGGATCATATGCAGATCATTTCCAGTTCTCCTTCTAGGGACGACTCTCTGATATGATTACCGTTAGCAGTGTAATATCTCAGCTTGCTCTGTTACTGTGAAAGCAGCATGTATAATCAAGGAGGACTTTTATCTGTCTCAGTCAAAATGATTGCTGGGATGAGAGTTTTTTTGGGAGAGATGTAGAATGAGACCATATTGCACTTCAGTTCCTCCATGACAGTAATTGCAGGCCTCTCTTGTTCTGATCGCACCCTTTCCAAAAGGGTGGCAAAAATCCTTCATCAATTCCTTCACCAGGCCTGCTGAACAGAAGATCTGGAAAGAGGAGACAGAACCCTGCATAGAGCTGGGGAATATTATTCTTCATAGGAAGAGACAGACTGACAAAATCTTGACTAGGTTACAGCTTCCTTCTGGGAAGGTAAAACAGCAGGCTGCCTCTGGGACGGGTGTCATGTTAGCACCTCAATTGCTTTGCAGTTGAAAAGCAGCCACCTCTTGTTTCTTCTAAACACTTAGGCAACTGCAGTTAGTAAGTACAGACTACAGGGTGGAAAACCCATTTTGAAATTCCTAGAGGACTTAGCTCGTGAAAAAAAATTATTATTATTTTTTTAAGTGACACAAAAAATATATGAAGACTAGAGTGATGTTATACTTTTTACTTGTTCATCTGTTCACATGACTTTTAAAGAATATTTTTCACAGTTAAAATACTACTTTATTTTCAGACAACATACTTGAAGGGATTTTGACAATGCCTCTTAAAAATATTTATAAAAACAATCATTTAAGAATAGTTTTCTGATGACTGGGATCATGAAAATTCATTCAGTGCATCAGTATTCGTTGAAAAATGCTTAGAAGAAAATGCACAATATCTACTTTTTTGGTGATAATACACTTTTGCTTTGTTACTGGGAGAAATCTCAGAGGTAGAGGGACTGTTGCTTTTTAATAATGCATATTTCAAATGCTTATATTTAAGATTGCAGAAGGACTTACCTTTTCCTTAAATTGTTTTCCATGTGGTATCATTTGTCTAACTGAAGATAGAGATGATGTACAGTTTAGGCACCAATTTGATTGTAGCTTTTAATCTTGACCTGAAGATCAATTTTTTGGTGTGCTTGGTTAGCCCATATAATTTAAGACATTGTATTTCAGACAGAATTATCCCTCTTTCTACTAATTTGTTTTAGGAATTGTGAAAGTAGAGCAAATCCCTTTTGTGGACATTAAATAATTCTTTTCTTGTTCATGTGAGAAATATAGTATGTATCCACTACAGAAGAGTTACAAAAACCGTATTTAATTGCTTAGTGGATTCATCCTTTATGATTTCTATTCACCAAGTAAAATAGCAGAAGTGCAATCCCCCTGATTAAACTAGAATAATTCCCTTGATTTAAAATGCAATATTTCTCTTTCACTTTATCTTCATTTTAAATTTAGATTAGTCTGTAAATGAAACAGCATTTTGAAATACAAGCTCCAAGGTTTGTTGTGAAATCATTCTTGTTGAATTGTCAGATCTAAAAAAAAGGTTTTGTTTGAAATTATTTGAATTTGCACTAATTTGCTCATTGTTTAGGGATCTCAAAGTCCTTTTGAGTAAAGGTATTATTAGTAAAAAATGAAAGCATGCCCACTTTTCCCCAGATGAATTGGGAGAGATTCTGGATTCTGTGCACAAAATACATAATCTTAAATGGTACAATATTACCCTAATTTTGAATTGTAAGGCACTTTATCCTGTGAAGGATGAACAGCTCCTGTACACTTCTGCAAATGGGGAAACTGAAGTAAAGCTCAGGACTTTGACAGTACAAAAACTTGATCCCTGATGTTTTTGGTTTGTTTTTTTTTTTTTTTTTTTTTTGTTTGTGGTGTTTGGTTTGGGTTTTTTTTTTTTTTTTTTTTCCTTTTTTTTTTTTCCTTAAACTTAATAATGTCATTTACTTCAGAAATCTTTCTACTCCACTCCTCAACCCCTGCCAATGGGATGGTGTGATTAAAGTTTCTATTCTGATTTTGTTTTCTTGTATGTGAAACAAAGGTGGCACAGAAACCCTGTAATCGGGAGAACCTGGCTGGGAGGTAAATCCCCTTCAAGGACTGGCATCTTTGCACTGTCACTGCGTCTCAGTGAGATTACAGGAGAATGATGTTTTGGATGGTTAGTCAACCTTGACAGGTCTGTGGTAGAGCTGGTTACAGAATCTACTGCAGAATTTGAGCATTTCTGTTTAATTCTAAACACGGAGATGAACCAGAGATACTCTATCTGAAACTTGATTTTAACTTGTTATGGTTTCATGCACATGTCAATATTCCCTACTCTGTAATGGTAATCGATAGCTAAAGAAAAAGTTAAATTTATATAAAAAATGCTTTATCAAAATGTTTGTTGTACAAACTGTTCTTTCCTAGGCTCGCATCAACAAATTATATTTATTGGCTTTAATCAGATATGATTACATACTGTATTCTGGGCAGAACTTTTTTTTGCTACTACCTGCCTCTGTATTTGCTTTTCAAATTAAATTTTCTATACTGAAGAGAGTGAGGAGGCTATTTAACACAATCATATTTAATCAGAATACAGACTATATAGCATTCACTGCCCTCCTCCCCTCTGAAGAGACACTTAATTCCCGGATGAACTGTACCAGTAATAAAAATCATAAACTGTGTCCGTAATAGACAGCTGAAAGACTTCATATATAGAAAAATGCCTTCTTTCAAGTTCTTTCATCATGAGAGACACAGAAATTGGGAATGAAATAAAAAAACCTCAGGGATATTTTCTTTTTAAAAAATGCTTCCTTACATGACTTTGTATAGTTATCTTGGTATTATAAATTGTGTTGTTTGTTATAAATAGCATATTAATAAATGGAAAGTAATTGTATTGCAAATACTTTGCACTATGATACTAAGTTAACATCTACAATCTAGAAACAAAATCTATTGGTGTTCTGGGCCAGTGATATACACTCAAATATTAGTTATTTCAACTACAGACACTGAAAATCCAGATGAAAAAGTGCGCAGGTTTTTTCATTTCCTACTTCACCAAGCAAAATTATTCTGTAAGTATATTTAATGCTACCAGGAAATGCTGTTAAAATGTAGGACTGTTGTAGAAAGTATATTTTCCCATTTATGCTGACATTGTGCTCTACAATGGGCAGTGTCATAAGAAGGTAAGATTAGTTCAACAATATCTAACAGCTGGCTTCAGTGCAGGCTACAAATTCTGCCAATATGCTAGAGCCTTTCTCCTGCAGAAAAAACTCATCCAGTCCTCTTCTGAAGAATGTTGTCATGAATGTTTGGTTTCTTCTGGTTTCTTCATGGGTATGGAAAGAGAGAAAGTGTGTAAAGATCTCATCATCGTGTAGCCAATTTATTGCTCTGACAGAAGTGGAAGTCTTAAGATGCACATAGATTCTTTCCTCCATATTTTCTGGAAGGAATATATTATCCATTGCAATGATTTTGGAGAGAGCAGCACTGTAATTTCGCTTTCTCCTGAGCAGGGATGACAAGCTTGAGACTGAATAGAAGTCTGAAGTTGACTTTTGGTCAAAAAGGTTCTCTTACACTCTCAAGAGTGATCCTACTATATCCACAATTCCCCTAGTTCCAAACAGCTATATGCTTCACAGTTTTTTGGGTTGCTCAGTCCAGATCCAAGGAATTTATTACTTGATGTGCAGCAGCTGTTTGCATGCTTCATGGAGAATCTGAAACACAGGAGAATTCCAGGATGTTCTCTACAAGCAAATAATGGCCTGCTCAAGCAAGCATTTGCCCATTGAAGGCAGTGCTAAGTGCTTACTGAGATAAGTCATCTTGGTGAAGGAAAGGTAACCATTTCCAGAACTCACCACTGTGTCTTTCTGGATTCACAGCAGGCATTTCCTGAGGCAAACTTCTATATTTGGGAAGTTTTACCCACTTAGATGTGCTGTGCCATAATATGGAAAGCACAAATATCAATCCTATTAAGAGAACACTGTCAGTGTACAATTTAGTGGTACAGTTGTATGTTTACAGAGTAGTTTATAGCTGAATATTCAATACTTTTGTTGTCCACTTAGGTCAGATTCATTATTTGGAAATAGATCATCATTTATATTATCAAAGACACTGTTTTAATATATTTCATTTATCTAGAACTTAGTGTTGCTTTATGTCATTGTGTATTTCCAAGTGCTGGTGTAATACATGGATTTAGTATGGTTCCAACAAGGAAAATGACATAACTTATTTTACAAACTCGTTTAGAATTATTATATATTTATTTTCTATGATTTTCAGGCTAGTCTAGCCCCATTTTTTTTCTTGTGTACTTGCAGTATGATAAAAACAAAGTAGCAGGATTGCAAATTTTGACCTTTATGCCTTAATTATTGTGCATAGTATTTTATGTCTTTGAGCTCTTCTAGTTAGGGAGAAAGTTAACTGTGGTGGGGAAAGCTTGTGCCAAATGCACTTGACAGCTTAATAATTTTCAGTTGATGTCCTCAGACTCTGATGTGCATTTTTCTTCTGCTGTCTAATTATAGCACTGGAAGAACAGTGTGCAATATGTTGCATGCTATCTTCTTGCAGTATGGTAGAGTGTATTTTGTCATAGTAACTTGATGATGAAGGAAGAGGATACTACAGAGCATCAGGAGCTCTGTCTTACTTTTTGAGCAAAACAGAAAATATCTCCATTATATGTTGTCATAGAAAAGAAGATGAGTCTCGGTTTTAATACTTGACAAGGAACTTCTCTAAAATGAGGAAACAATTTAATCTTTGCTATAGTTTCTCACTATAGAGTTGCTGCATAATCTTCTACAGTGGTTTTCCTAGCTGTGGTTTTATAGAATTAATGTACACATCCTCATGTACTACCATCTTAGCTTACAGACAAGTACTATTTTTCATTCAGTTGGATTTTGCACACTAAAATGTATGTACCGTAGACACGTTTCACAGCTGCTCCACTTTTGCCTTTATGCTTAATAGGTAAAACCCGAGGAGAAAATGCAAGTAAATGATTCCATCTCTGTGCAGAAGCTAAGACAGGAAGGATGTTTGAAGGATGAATCTCAAATACCCTTTTTAACTGTTTAGTTTAATCTTCAGCTACTGGTGAGTGGAAGACAGGAAATTAGCTAGAACTAAAGGATAATTTGAACAAAAGACTCACCTGCTGAAGGTCGTAGAAGAAAAAGTTTAGACAGAAGCATCTTGTTTAATAGAAAATGTATCTATCCAAACTAATCCATGTGGATAACACATTTAGGATTCTCACTAACAGGAGGTCATACGCCATCTGTATTTGATTGAATAACATTGTATCAAAGTCAACATGCACAGGGCCTACCAGAAGTTATCAGAATTATCATTTCAATTAAACAGATGGCTAAGGAATCAAATGAGGAGCCTTTGAGTGATGGCTACAGAATCAATAATGTCTTTCTGAGCTTTATTGATTTATCTTTGTCCAGGCGGTAGAATTGATTTATGTCTCCAGCTTTATTTTGATAAGTCAATGATAGCTCAACTATTCCTAAATTAATGTCTTCTTTTTGTGGGGCTTACATTTTTTTTTTTCCTCCTGGTGAAGAGAGAGAATTTTACATCAAACCAAACTGATTTTGCTAAGTAATTCTGTGGCTAACAGGGTATCATAAATCAAGCAGAAGGATGGTCTCTGTAGTTTCACATGGGATGGATGACTTAGAATTGTGGAAAAGGCATTTATTTATTTAACTAGTCAGATGGTATTGCATTTTTCCTCTTTGTGCTAACAGACCAGTTGACGTTCGTAAGCAGACAGGATTCTTGCTGTGAAGAATGCAGTAATGTGAGGATTGTAATGTCTTTCCACAAATAACAGTCAAAAAAGAGGATAAAAATGTGCCTGTGTGTAAGAGAAGAAGAAAAGGGCAATCCAACTCCACAAATAAGCTGCTTCTACCATATGTTGCGTTCCAAATGTATGTGAAATGGCCTAACATGTGGAACTCATAGTCTTGTGTATTGTGGTTAACAGAGCCTGGTGTGGTACCAACTTGCTTTTTACAAGCCTAGATCCTAGTCTTGGTTTTGGTGTTGTTAGAAATGTCCATATTAGTAAAAGTTTTGTTTTCTGGGTCACTGAAATATTGATAATAATTTTACAAGCAATGTAAAGAATGTTTGCAGCTGCTTGCTTGCTTTTTCCACTGGAGCAGGTGCCCTTTTAAAATTCCTAGGAACAGTTATGGTTTTTCTTTTAGAAAATGTAAACACGAAAAACAACAGCAATAACTTACCCCTCCCGTTTATGATCTTCTGTGACATTTTTCAGTACCAAGCCCAGGGAGACTGCTCAGCAAAGTCTGAGTAAGTGAAACCTGTGACCAGGTCTGAAGGTAAAGGAACCTGGGAGCTGCTGAGGCAACAAAGAGTTATGGTCGAGACTTAGATTTTTATTGGTATAACAGTTAGATTATAGTAGCTCTTACAGGACCTAGCCAAGCTGTACCTGTCTGTTAACACATGCTTTAAAAAACTTGGTGCAGTCTGGTACAATTTCATATATTATGTAGACCCTCTCATAATTTATCCTTTTGGGGATCTTGATATATCGATCAGAACATGGCTGCAAGTTTCTTCAAGTATTTTAACCTGTATATATGTTTTAGAAATGGAGAGTAAAAATTAGTATTGAAATGCACTGTGTTTGGAAGGAGTATCAGGAGACCTGGGGATATAATTCTAGCACTGGCTGACTTGAATACAGAGGTAAATTACTTCTTTTCTCTTGTCTTCATCAGTGATCAAAAGGATAAGTAGGTCCAGAATTGCAAACTCCGACCTGTATTTTTAAACCCCTTTAGTTTTGGTGATAGTTTAAGGTCTGAATTCCTTTAAGCATATTGGTCCATATCTGTAATTACCCTTATCAGGGAGAGCTTTGTGGTTTAATTTGTACCAGGTTTTTTGAAGGTAGTAAATTCAAAGAACTGTTGTTACTACCTAGGTAAAATAGAACTTTTACATTTAAAAAAAATAAACTTTTGAATAGGGGGAAAAGCTAATTATGTGAAATTGAAAAGCATAATGAAGGAGAAAACAATACATGAACAAACTACAAAAAGATTTATTGAAATCAGGAGATTAGCAGAAAAAACACTTTTTCAGGCAGAGTGCATGGCTCTATGGAAGTCAAACCACTGTATCTTTTTATTGATTATTCATCATAATTATCATTATTAAGCGGCATTTGAGACTTGTGTAACTCAATATTCCAGATTAGTTTTTCTATGAAATCATAAACAGATAACTGTAATCAGAAACATCCAAACGCAACATAAACATTGTAGATCAGCCTACATTTTTCTTTAGCATTTAGTGCTCTGTTTCTGTTGTATGTTGATATACTGGATGTATAATTTCTTTGCTATTTGGGGCAATAAATATATATACGCATACAAGCACATGTCTTCAAATACTTGATTTTAAGAGATTAAATTAATGATATTACAGAGATTTTTTTTTTTTTTTTTAAAGGAGGACATCACCTAAAGGTGGAACAGATCTTGTTAATTTTTTGGTTTTATCTGTTTTTGTCTATCTACTGCCTAGCCATGTCCACGATCCGAAAATAATGCCTTCTTTTGGTGTCTCAGAATGATAAGTAATAAAAGGCATTTAAACATCAATTTGAAAAAAGACATCCACTTCGGGGGTTTGAAAAGATTCATTAAAGAGATTTACAATGCAAGTAAAACAATTGTGTAAAAACACTTTTTTATTACAGCACTATAGGATGGTCAGTCATTTTTAACTTTGGTAATATAGTAAAGTTATGTAGAAACACAACAAGAAAAGGAGATAAAAGCATTCCAACTGTCATTTCAATATTATCATTTCAATCAGATTTCAAGCACAATGTAACTATGCTGAACTATGGTTCAGCATGTCAAGCCATTGTCTGGCATTAGCATCTGCATAGCTGCTATTGTTTTACTGAAGCAGCTGCCATTCAAACCTGTGATGGAGTAGGTGGCAGGCATTCCATAGTTACAGTTGCATTGTGCTACACAAAAGAGACCTACTGGGATAACTCCCCCGACGTTTTTTTAGCTTTGCATGACTTTAATACAAGAAATCTTTTACTTGAAATTTTGGACAGGCTCATAAGCAGGATCCTGGAGATGAATATTACAATACAGAACTGTCTATAGATAAGAAGATCTGTGTGACAGAGTATAGATGTACAAGCTGTACTTCTCATCATTTCTGCTAGTGGGTGGACATAAGCCATCTAAAACGGAAATATCCTCTGGTTCTTTATAGAGATATTTCATTCATATGTGAGTGTTGGGTTATGCATGAAGGAAATTAAATTTGTTCACTTTGAGAGAGAAGGAATATATTTTTATAATCTTCTGTATTCAGACTCTTGGAGAGAAAGACAGTACAAATAGTTCAGAGGATGGCAGATATAGGTCTGAATCAAGCTGAATGGTCAGTGTTTAGCAGTCAGCGTGAGGTAGCTGTTAGGCTAATGAGAAATAAGTTGCTGATCTCAACTGAATCCTTAAAATGTTGCAGCTTTAATTATAGTATTCATTAGAAATAAAAGGAAACTTCAGAGACAAAAGGGGTGAACAGAAGGGGTCAACTTCCCCACTCTGAATCTCTTTCTCCCAGAAAGGATGGTGTTTCTGTATCAGGACTAAGGTTACTGGACCATGCATGAAGATCTTAAGGCCTCCCACCGTTTATACTTTTTGATGGCAGCGTGTATGATGAAGACTGAGTGGCAATGTGGACACCCTGTGCTAGAACCTTCCTTGAGAATGTCAGAGAATAGTTGAGACAAGTTTTCCATCAAAGTTTTAGCATGAAGTTAGAGGAGGTTCAGTGTCTTGAGGAAAGCATCTACATCTCTAGGATATGTATCCATGCCTTTATGGAGCCTTCGTAAACTACCTGACAGCTCAGTTTGTCCTAGGACAAGTCTCAGGAAAAACTACCCTACTTGTGATGGCTCAGCAACTTTTCCTTTGTCTTTGGTGACAGTCTGTGCAAATCTAGTTAAGCCTGTGTTGCTCATGTAGCCTTAAATATAGTCCTTAATACCTATTTGCTCTAGGAAGGATAAGTACTGAAAGGATATAAATTCTCTTGTATGCCTACTGTAATTTTAAAACAGCACTTAAGATGAAAAATCTACTGTGAGGGAAGGTTGCTGTATTTAAGTTGGGCCAGGACAATGCTGGAAGTAATACAGTCCAGGTTAGCAAGGAAGAGGAGGAAAAAAAAAAAAAAAAAGAGTAAAGATGATGGTTGTTTGCCAAACTGTCTATCAAGCTTCCTTGCATTCTACTGCTATTGTCTTGTCTGGAATTTCTGGTATCACTCTTGGTTTCACATATTCTTCATTTTTCCTCGTTGCTTTTTATCTTTGCTTAGATACAGAGGTAGAAAACTCCAGCTTGTCTCCAAAAACTATGCCTTCATATATTTTTTTCACTTTCTCATTTGCAGCACTGTTGTTTTTGCTGTACTGGGTAACTCAAACACACATAACAACCCAAACTGCACACCTCTGACCAAAGGAAAACAACAGTTTTACTACTGTAATCCTAAAGCCTGTGACTTTGTAACAGGAGTAATTGTACTTGGTCCTGTATGAGGAAGAATTCCATGTCATGCATATGATCCAAGATACAGTGTGGTTTCAAAATTTCTCAGCTACACTTGACAGATCCAGAATGGTATGGGCCTCCTCCTTCCTGTAAATAGACATGCATAAGCAAGGATTGTGGGACCAAGGCCATGTTTTGTAGTAACCTGAAGGTAGAAGGCTCCATGTTTTTTCAGTTCATTTGTAACAAATAACTGTTTTTAATGTGTGAACTATTCCTTCTTATGTGTAAAAAGGTTACTCAACTGAAATAAAAGGCATTGGGTACAAATTTAAATACAGGAAATTCAACTTAAGTGTAAGAAAAAAAATTTCACCCTGAAAGGTGGTCAAACCCTGGAACAGGACACCCAGAATTGTGAAGTTTCCATATCTGGAGCTACTCAAAACTTGCCTTGACATTGTGATGAGCAACCTACTGTAGTGGACCATATTTCTGAGCACAGGAGTTGGTTGGAATGAATGATATCCACAGGTCCTTTCAACTTCTGGGATTCTGTGACTTGTTGAATGAGGAAAGATTTTTCATTTTCACTACTGCATGGTCCATTTATGTCAATTTTAGCTTTCCAGTGACTTAAGTGCATTTAGGAAGCTAAGCTTCCACTTCAGCTTAGTTCCTAGCTGACTACAGTGGACTATTAGGTAATGTCTGTTTCCCTTAATGTTGTCCAGAAGTGGAAGGGACAGATAAAATCCACAAATAGTCTCTGATAACATATTATAGGAATTAAATCACTTGATTTTTTTTTCTGAAAAATCAAAGAACTTGCAAGGCAGTCTATTTTTTTTTTTTTTTTTTTTTTTTTAAATTAATGACACAAGAAACCACAGTGCTCTTCTGTGTCTCCTGAAATTTTTTGTAGGAATTTAGCTGGAAGAGAATAGTTCATCAGCAATGACTGTGAGTCAGCAAAGCATGCACTGAAGTGTTTCTTTAGACCAACTTCTGTAAAAGACAGAACTTTGAGGATTTTTACATTGGAAAGTAAATGCTGCAATGCATTTCAAGTTGAAATCTAGGCTTTGCAAGTGAATTATCAGAACAGTTCTTGATAAAATGCTAATAACTTGAAAGAAAGGGAAATATGTCTCAAAAAAAAATGTTGCTTGTCATTACAGAATTTCTGGATTGATATTTTCAGATAGTTCAAATATTGGATAAATTCTTATTTAAAAATATAGCTGCAACTATGTGCTGGTTTAGTAGGTAACAAGGGGCCCATTGAATTGGCAAGAGATTTTTTTAAGTGAGTTCTGTTTGGTTTGGATCATATGAAGCCAATCAAGGGTAGACAGGAGAGATTACATTATGCCTAAGCCTTGTTATTAAGGTTAAAATGAGATAAATGAAATATTGAGATTTTAATTTCCAGCCCTCTCCATCCTCTTCCTGAAGATAAAAGGTGCATGTGGCTTAAATTTTATATTTTTAATGGAAAGAAAAGTGATCTGTGCAGAAATTCTAGCATCAAGGGTTTGTTGACTTTACCATAAGCCAAAGGAAAAGAATAAGACAAAAACCACTAAACAAGTTGTCGCCAAAGCACTTTAATTCTGTGGGAATAGAATCATATTCTCAAATCCAAGCAGCTCAGTGTTATCTGCAGTGCTAACAAGGTGACAAACGATGGGAGCAACAGCTGACAACCTGCTATATTGAGGTGGTACTAATGAAGTATATTGCTGCTATAGGACCACTTGCATAATTTAATAATTTTTACATATTATGCTGTTATGTTTCAGAGCATTTTCATGTTTATTATCAGCTCAAGTAGAAAGACTGGGGGTTAGCTTTTCCCCCCTCTCCTAGTGGTAGCTTTGTTCTTTGGTTTCTATCATTTTGGGCATTTGGAGCATTTTGGCACTTCTAACATGTTGGCTAACCTGTTTTGGGGAGGTATCATGGCAATGAAGATATCTTTATAAAAGGCTACAAGCTGGTGTGTGCCAGTTTTTAGATTACTGACATTTTTATAATATTGGCTCACTAAAGAAGAAAATTAGAATGGTCAATTATGTCTTCTGTAATTACTAATGTAATTTCAGTCCGAAGAGAGTGTACAGAGACGTGAGGCGTTGAAAACAATATTAAAGTTCACTACAAGGAATTGTATTGCTTCATTTATAGTAAAGTCTTAATTTTCAAGGTTCTATGTTTTGTCAGCCTCTTGAAATACTCATATACACATACACATGCACACACAGAGAAGTTATAAACATGTATCATTATGACTGCTTCAGAGTTTGCATCAATATTTATAATGTGGGCGTTTCTTTATTTATATAAGGTGTCGCCAAGCTGAAGCTGAGGAGTACTGCCCCAGTCCAGTGCACATGATTGTTTGGCATGCCAGATGATCTGCATGCAGGAATACAGCCTACATTATAGTCTGACAGGTCATGTCCTGTGCATGTTTCGTACCTTTAATTAGGCTGAAAGGCAGGCATCAGCACATGAGCTGTTGTTCTGTAAAGTCATTATTAATATGGAAACTGATAAAATATAATGCTGCTGTCTGTACTTTTAAAATACTAGAAGAAAAAGAAGGAAATTCAGAAGGCCCTAATAAAATATAAATTCTAAGGTGCTACCTCTACCTTGGTTTCACTGGGAAAGTTAAAAATAAGAAAACACAATGGAACCTTTAGCAGTCAGATGTAATCTGGACTAATGCAGAAGAATGCATATAAGAATGTACCATTTGTGCAAATACGGTATTGAATCTATTTTAATTTCATGTGCAAAATACATGAACATTTCTATAGGCAACTCATTGTTCCATAGGGACCATAAAAACCAGTAAGAGTCTAGGCTTGTATAAAAACATAAACCAGCCATAAGAGCATAAAATATGATGGCAGTATTTATATGGCAGTGTACTAGATCTTGCTTTGAATAATGTGCTCAGTGATGCAACCTTTGCCAAGACACTGAGGTGGAAGATGGAAAGAAGAATGGATCTGAATGGAAATTAGAGTGTCTCTGTTCTTGCTGGTTTCTCAGTTACCTGTTCCTGTACAGAAGAGGAACATGCTGAGCCCCAGAGGTGGCCCACCACTGCATGTTTGCAGAGCCGTTGCATGGCTGTATTACCCTGGTGGGGGCATGGAGTTGCTTCTTCCAATTTTACAGAATCTTGAAATAGTAATAGAACTGGGTAGGGGGAAGAGCGCAGCAGAGAGCAGGTCCTCTGAGAAGTAGTGATGGTGGTAGAACAAAGATAGGGAAGGAAAATGAGGGAAAGCATGACATAGAATTATATGAACAGTGAAGGCCACCTGGCAGTTCTCTTTGCCATACTCTGTAACAGAATATTGGATAAAAGCCAGATGCAGTAGAAGGGATGAAGGAACCAGCAGTACTTGCTTACTCTTTGAATCATACTTGGTGTGCTTTTGAGACAGGTCCAGGAAGGAGTTGTATATCTATAGGAATCATCAGAGTTTTGTGGTTTAGCTGACATTAGGAGGAACAGTTGTGCACCTTTCCTGCATTGGAATGGTGAGCTTGCTGATTTCAGAAGCATTTGTAAAACCACCCAGGCCTGCAGTGCTTGAATGATTCATTTTCTGCTATAGCCAGTATGGTAGTTCTGTGCATTACAATTGAACTGATATGCTTTTCCCACTCTGTGCCTGCACCTGGACATACAACCCCGTGATACTGCTGCTATTCTTTCTAATCAAGTAGAAAACAGAAAAAAACAAGGCAGAAATATCATTTGTTAAAAGGATATTATCAAAGCAAGCCAGGAGAAGAAGTTTCATAGGCTGAGAGCTATTTTCCCATTGCCCACTTACTGTTTTAATGCAAGTGATTTTGAAGCTAAATATAGAGTGAATCCAGGTACAGTTTTGTAACTGGTAGACTTGGAGTCAGTAGCTTGCCACCAGGTGGCAAACACAATACTTTTTATAAATGGAATTGGGTTTTCAGACTGTGGCTGCCTGGATCTTGGTAAGCCCAGGCTCAAGCCATTTATTTCAGTGCCTGAATTGGATATGCAGGGGGTGTGTGCATAAATATATATATATATATATTTGATTTTAAAGAGTTCTTTACTGCATTTTTTTACTGAACAGCTTTACTGAATGCAATCTGGGCAGCCATTTGGTGCAGTACTTTGAGGCCGACTTCCCTTTCTGATCTTTAGTCTTTGTTCTTACAAAGTCATTCAGATAGACTTGAAGACATCAGCTTTTTCTTTTAACAGTGCATCCATATTTTGAAAGGGTTAATACGATCTGCTGTACCAAGGCCTTCCATAGCAAGATAGATTTGTTGCTGTAAGTGTATTTTTGGTGACTTGCAGGCAGGTAACTGACCAGGGATTATGCTTCTGATTATCCCCTTGATTTAGTTAGAATAAAAGCACCAGTGACATTGCCAATGACCCAGATGTTTGAAAAATCCATAGATTAAGCTATTGAGGCCCGTACCTCCAAATCCCACAACATTACATTAACACACGTTCAGAAGCTACAGAATTGGATTTAAATCCAGCTCTTGAACCCCCTCCATAATCTCATTTTGTATTTGGAGTGGTGAAAGTAACAGTAATGCAGCTGCCATATGAGTGACTGTGTGAGCATTTTTCACATTAGAAAGGCTTTTAATAAAGTAAAAGTGCTTTAAGTATAGAAGCATCTTTCCTCACTTTCTTGCAACCTTGATAACAATGAAAAAATTTCCAAGTACTGTAACTCACTGTGGGCTGGAGATTGGTGTAAAGAGGGGTATGGTTTCTGTCTCACAGGGAAGTACAAGATTCACATATTAAGGCCTCATTAAAGATTGATGATGTTTACATCGTTCACGGTTACTTTCAATTTTTGTTGCACATATGACTGTCAGATGGCATTACAGATGAAGATCAAGAGTGAGAGCAGCGATTTTATCAATCTCAATTTTGATCCTAGATGCTTCCTTAAAAGAAAAAAAAGAAGAAAAAAAAAAAACATGGAGGGAATAATAACTACATGTATTTATGAAGATATCCTGAAGTGAGTTAGTATATCATGTCTTGAAGTTCCTCAGCAAGGGTCTTTAATAAATGTAAATACAATGGCTTACATCCAAGTCCATTTTGCCAAGACATAGGCTTGGCACACTTCTTGTAAGTTTGATGAATGGGCACCAGTGTAAGAGAATGGGCACTTAGCAGTGTGCACTACAGGCGTGCTCCTGGAGAAAAAAGAAGTGCTAAATCAGATAACACTTCATTGTGACTTACATTGCAGATTTACCTCCTGATGGTAGAATTAGAAAATGGGGTTTCCAGTACAGGTGATCCTTTTCAATGCTAATTTACCATCTGCTAAGAACAGGTGGTGCTTCTCTTTGAACATGTTTCTATTGTACATAAATAAACTGATGAATTTCCATTCCAGGACATTTTGTTCAAAGAAAAGTTAATAATCTGCATGTTTTTCAATGGGTGCAGGAACCTGACAGAGAATTACAGCCTAAGTGGAGAAATAGCTCATTTACAGTAGCTGATTCACTTGGAACATAGGAGATTAGTTTTGAGAATCTGGAAGGGGAATTTCCCAGTATTACCATTGGTTTCCTCCCCTGCCCGTGGTCCAGATGTGGTAATTATAAAAGTTTTTTGTGTTTTTTTGTTTTTTTGGTTTTTTTATTCAGTTCTATATCCTGAAATAAAATGCTGAGAACAAAACCGTGATTTAGTCCATTTTTCATCTGAAAAAAGATGCAGCTCTTTTACAGGCTGCTGTTGTACTCTTAGATGATATATGGAAGGCAGAAGTGAGGATTAAGGATCAGTTGTGTAGTTATGTGTTACAAAGCCTGTAAGTGCAGGAAGAATTATCCATGAACTCTGGACAGCTAAACCAAATTGCCCAGACAGGTCTTGCTAAATCTAATAGTTTTTTGAACAGATTGACTTTGCAGCAGATGATGGCTACTATAGGTCTTTTCGAATACCTACCAAAAGGACTAGTTCTTCCCCTCTTTGGAAGACATTGGAAAGAACAAAACAAAACAAGCAATATACATTGCTGTGCTAACTTGTGCTTGATTTATGAGCACTTTACTCTGTTTGAAATAGAAGGCTAATCTACTATGTTCAACAGAGAGATAAATTAGAAAGAATCTGTATATATGCAGGAGATTAAGACTTTTTACTTCCTCTGTATGGACATTTGGACAGTTTGGGCAGAGGGCTGGGGTATGTGATCAATTTGGTGAGTACCTCAGAAACATATGTATGGATTAGAAGTTTTGTTTGGCTTTGCCTTATCCTGATACTATTTTTTTAATTCCACACATCTCAAGTATTGAGATGCAGCTACTGGGAATATGCTGTAGTTGACAGCTGATCGGGGGAGCCACAAAGACACCTCAGTAGCACACCGTTTCTTTTGGTTGTGCCTTTTTCCTTCCAGAGGATTGAAGGGGATGTTACCTTTGTGTTCTATCTGTGTCTTGGCAGTTCATTCTTTAATTCACTTCCTTCTAACATGTATTCAGTGATCAGAGGTCAGAAATGAAGATATGGATGATAAAAAAGCAAAGATGGTAGTGCAGCTCCTTGATTCTTTCTGCGTACCATTTTGGATTAAGTCTAATGTTTTGCTTGTGACTGTAGCATAGTATTTGTGCTAAACAAAAGCTGTGAACTACTGGAAGTTTTCTTACCAAATCAGGCTATGATACAGGTAGTTGCCTCTAAAGAACAATATACAAGAAATCTCTCAATAGGTAGAAGTGGAAAAATTTACTCCCTTAATGCTTATGTCTACTCAGAGGCCTGAAAAAAGATGCTTTACCTTGAGATTCTTTTCCTTAGTGTTGTCTGTCATAACTCTTGATATCCCTGTTGAGGACTAAATTAAGCAGTAAGAAGACCAGGTAATTATTTTAACAAGCATTGATAGATATGCATTAAGCTTGAAAGTGGTCTACCATTAGTTTGATAAATGCAGTTTTCTTAAGAGATGTCCTCCTTGCTCAGGAATGTTAAAATACAAAGATTTTAAACCACTAGCAAAGAAATCTATTAAGAAAACTTCCAGAAGTTAAGATATAAATTATTTGAAGGACTAATTTTTCATTTAATTTTATTTTGTGTCACCCTTAATATTACAGGAACAGTATTTGTGTAAAATCAAGTTTTTGATTAATACCTACAGATAGTATTAGGGAACGGTGTTTATAGAGCACCAGAAACCCCATCCTTTTAAAGACCCTTCTTGCCCATTATATCAACAATCAGTTTGATCTAGGTCTTCTTTCAGCCTTCAATTCCACTTCTCTGGGCTGATGCGAAGGGACAATGGATTTGGTACATATTATAGCCGGCCTTCTCATTTTGGAAAAAATGAGCTTCAGAGACCGTGTTGCCATGAAGGTAGGAACTGCACTCTCCTGCTGGAACATTTAGTGAGCCAGACTTGTGCCAGCTGCTCAAGGGCAAACAATCCAGTTCTAATACAGCTATATCCAAAATGAGACGTCTATTAATGACTTTGCATAGGCATTTAAAGTAAAATTCTTATCCGAATGAAATCTACAGCACGTGAGGTTTTTTCTTCATGTAGGGAGTCAGATGAGATTCAGCACTTGCATCAGAACCACTGGCACAGATGGAAATGCTGTCTTGTGTGGTTTAGTTGTAAATGTTTAATCCTGTGTATATGGAAAGGATTTGTTTTTAATAAAAATGTTACTGACTTTTACACTTTCCCTTCCCTTATTTTTTTTCAGTATTACAGATGGTTTTAGTATTGTATACTTTTTGAGCTGACAATTAATTAAATCTTTAATAGCCTACCAAAATGTATTGCTTGCTTTTAATTCTTTCAGTCTGGATATTTGTCCTGCACTACTTACCCAACTTCCCTTCATCCAAGTGTTTTCATTTGTTTCAATTTAATTAACTGGCAGAGAATTTAATTTGGTGTTTACATCAATTTATTATATAAAATATCACATGATGACTAAAAATAATTTAACTGTTTCTTATCTGAGTTGGAAGTAAATATAAAAACCCCCACTATGTGTGGAAAGTTCCAGACCACTTCAGATATATTTTTCCAGAGTTGTTGCTAATTCCTCAGAATGTATCGCTGTATGTGCATAGATGTGTTATATCTATTGAATACATCTCAGACAGTGCTTTCAGGGTGAAGATGACAGTCTCCCATCGTGATAGGGATATGGTAACTGTGCAGTTTTCTGTCTTAATGGAATCTGTATTCTAAAATGCTGTAAACACATAAGACCCTACTGTGCCTTTCTCTAAACAGTAAGGCAAAATTTGTTTTTTAATTTATTACATACTTCCAAGGTGAAATGTTTCCTATTGTGGAAAAAGCTTATCTAAAATTAAAGAATATATTTTAGAGTTGCGGTTACCAGGACACTAAGGGAAATACATTCACTCAGTCAAGTAGCATCAGTAAGCCTGATGAGACCTCATAATGAAGTGCAGTTACCCTTCTAACTATTTATGACTACTGTTCTACAACTTCAGTATCTGAATGCCCAATATTGATTGATTAAATACATGTAAAACAAACCCCTTTACTGTCAGATTGTTTTAAAAGAGAAATCGGCAGTGCAACTGAAATGCTTAACAGCTGCTCTTGCCTGAGGTGATGTATGCTAACGTCTTTGCCTGGGCACTTTGAATCACTTTCTTGTAAAATATAGTGGCATCAGCTGAAAAACATGGTTTGAAAGAGTCAGAAATTCTGTGAAGGCTTTTTCAGACTTTTCTAGATGTGGCTTATGTTATGTAGGAACTCACAGAAGTAGATGATTTGTGAAACCCAGAACATGAATTCCTATTGTCTTAGAACTGCACTTTTTATTTAACTTGTGTAGTTTGTGGGTCTTGGAGAGATCTTCTCAAACTTAGTGTTTAGGAGCCTGTAAACTTAGGGCTTGGAAGCTGTGCAAACCTTGGGAGACCAGAAGTGAACAAAGGTAGCCAAGGTAGATGTTTAAATTCCTTTCTCGTATATCTTTATAAGAAGCTCATTGGGTGTTAAAATCTTAGGTTAGTAAGAAAAATATTGGAATCACAACCCTGGGCCTCAGGAGAGCAGACTTCGGCTTTTCCAAAGATCTGCTTCTCAGGATCTCAGAGGATCTCAGATGTGACTGCCTAGAGAGCAGAAAGGCCCAGAAGAGCTGACCAGTCTTCATGGACTACCTGCTGAAGACATAAGAATAGTCCATTGCAGTTGCAAAAAATGAAGCAAGTGTAGCAGAAGTTCAGCATGGATGGACAGCAAACTCCTGCTGGAGCTTGGACACAGAAAGTAAGTGTTTACAAGGTAGAAGTGGGGATGGTTTACCTAGGAGGAATATAGACCATTGCCTGCAGATGCAGAAGTAGAGATAGGAAATCCAGAGCTTGGCTGGAGTTGGACTGAGTAAGGAACATGAAGCGTGCTAAGAAGGGCTTCGGCAAGTATACTGACACCAAAAAGAAGGCTGAGGAAAACATGGTCAAACTGATCACTGGGGAAGACCTAGTGACCAAGGACATGGAAAAGGCTGAGATATTCAATGCTTTCTCTGCCCTGGCTTTCACGGAGAACATCTGCTGCCTAGTCTTTGAGGTCCCAGACTCTCCTAGCAGAGTCTGTGGAAGCAAAAAACTACCTATTGAAGAGTCAAATTGAGTTGGGGAGGACTTAAGTTAGCTGCATGTACTGAAATTCATGGGACTGGGTAGGATGTCTCTGAGGATGCTGAAGGAGCTACCCAATGTCACTGTGAGACCACTATAATTAATTTTAAAAGTCACAGTGCTTGACAGATTCCTGATTTCCATTTTTTTTTCTTGATTGATCATTTTTCTCTAAACTTTACAAAGGCTGTACTGCCTTTGGGTATAAAGCCAAGCCAATGATTAATTTACTCCATTGGATGCAAGGGGAAACAGTGGCAAAGGACAAGGAAAAGGCTGAGGAAGAGATTGTCACCCTGTACTTGGCACTGGTGAGGTTGCACCTTGAATACTGGGTTCAGTCTTGGGCCCCTCACTACAGGAAAGACACTGAGGTGCTGGAGTGTGTCCAGAGAAAGGCAATGAAGCTGGTGAGAGTCTAGAGCACGAGTCTTAGGAGGAGCAGCTTGTGGTGCTTAGGGACATGGTTTAGTGGTGGACTTGGCAGTGCTCGATTTACGGCTGGACTTAATGATCTTAATGGTCCTTTACAATCTAAATTACTCTATGGCTGTGTTTTCAGATTATTCCCCTTATTTTTCATTCACATCTGCTCAACTGTATATATTGCTGTTTCTTATTAATTTATTCATTTTACAGAAAAAAATGTTAGTTTCTTTAAGAAGAAGAGAAATTAAGAAAAATAGAAACAAATTTATTTAAAAAAAATCTGGAGTTGGGATAAAAATGTTGCGTGTATAGCTACTGCTTGCAAAATATATACTTATAGTAATAAGGATAGGTAAAAATCTGTGAAGAGCTTAACATCTACAGAAAATCCAGCGCAAGCCTAAATCAGAGAGTGTTGACTCCAATGGGATTTGAATCAAGTCGTTGGTGTTTCTGGGATTCCATTGCAGGGTTTTCTGATGTCATGTGCTCATAAACTCATTATTTGTTTTTCTTTTTATTCTTTGTTTGTTTCTATTTCATCTCTGAGTTATTCCTTCTGTCGGGAGGTCTCCTAAACTTGTAGTGATGGTGTATGGTTTCAGCAGTTGTGGTGTTAATCTCATTTTAGGGGAGGTGTAGAGCAGTTGCATGAGTCCGGTCACAGATGATCACTTCATTTGCTGTGCCTGACAGTTACTGCAGTTTATTTTTCATGGGGATCTATATGTGGCCTTTGTTAATTGCAGAGATTATTCTTTTAAAGATGCTCATTTAAACACTGTATTGTACTTTTGGTATTTGAAGTGGATCTGTACCAGTTGAATTCATAAAATGATTCAATGAAAAGGGTGTTTGTTGTTGTTTTTGTTTTGTTTTGTTTTTTTTTGTTTTGTTTTTTTTCTGTATAGAAAATATTACTGATGAAGGACTTAATTTCCTGGCTTGTTTCTGACAACATTTTATTAAATCAGCTACCTGAAGAAAATACCATTTCTCCAGTACTGTAATACTGACATGTGAGCAGAAAGCTTCACAGCAAATATTTAATACAAGCCCATTTTACTTTGCTGGCTATTGAGCTTTTCCACTCAGCTTTAAAGGACAGGTCTGTTTCTTGCAGTTCCAGAAGAGTTTGTTGATATTGGTATGAAAGCTCTAGATCTAAAAACATTATGTTATAAACAGTGTATTAAATTGTTAATAACCAGGAGTGTAGTAAACAAGAAATATAGTCATTTCCTGTCTCATAGGAATGCTTGGTTCACTCTGAAATCCATGATAGAGAACATTAAAATATATGGCTAATTTCTAACATTTGCCTAACTCTTTTCTGTAGTTACACTCCCTAGCATAGTTCAGAAAACTACTAACGAATGAATCAGTAATTATTTTACCTATGTAAGTAGGAAAAATTGAGGTTAAGTGACTTTCTCACATGCATACAATTTGGCTAGACTAGAAGCTTTAATCTGTCATTGCAACATCTATTGAAGGAATGTGTGTTGTCTACTTTCAACTGGTATGTTTCAACTTGCTTTAGTTTTGATGAATTGGCACTGTCTGAGGGGAAACACTGGCTTTTGAAGTGTTTGTATTGCCTTGCAAAATTTCAAACTGGATTTACATTACAAAGCAGTCATGATAAGAATAAGAAACTCATCCCAAAATTCATGTGGATACCCTGTAAAAAAATTATACTTATTCTCCAAAAATACATCTGAAATATATTGTTGTTGGGTGTAACTTGTCTTTAAAAAAAAAATAGTTATCAATTGAGCTGCAATAACTGTATGCTCTGTACATTATAAGAGAAGATGTACGAGCCCAGGCCATTGCTGAAATAGTGTATGTGTAGTGTGTTATTGCAACGTAGCTGACAAACTGTGGCAACTTGATGGTGCCTGTTTTTACTTTAGGTAGATTACTTAATTCTTTCAGTCTCTGCTATATTATGTAATTTTATTTTTTTTCCCCCATTGGTTTCCCATTGTCTGGTTTAATTAATAGTAAAAGAAATTTCTTTTTTTACCCTGTGCTTTTATGAAGCATGTGGGTTTGTATGCAGTAGGTGGAGAGAAAGGAAGGAGGTAGGTATATACAGAACATGCAGTACTAATGGCTATTGTGACACACTGTTGTTATTTTCAGAATGTGAACTTGAATATATGACTTTGAGTTAAAAGCTCAATTATCCAAGACACCAGGATTAGCTCAAAGAATTTAAATGGAACACATGGAAAAGTCAGTCAGTCCATCTTAGATAAACAAGCAGGTTAAAAGAAAGGCAGAAATTCCAGTCAGTTTTGAGTTGTAACTTGAAAGTATTGCAACTGGTAATTGCTACAGTCAGTGGTAGTGGTTCAATATAGCAGTGTGTTAATGACTTAATTCTTCCACACCAAGACTTGACAGTTGTGAAACCTAGAGCTGTTTTCTGAGGTGTAATTTCCAATTACAGCACTGTCTCTGAATTTTTAGGTTGTAAGGATATGCTTCTGCTACTTGCATTTATGTTCCTTGAAGCGAGCAATAAAAAAATAATGAAAGGAAGGATGGGCTTATTCCCCTGTAATTGATTTAAGACACCACCAAAGCAGAGGCTGCAGAAAGTTGTGCAGGGTCTTATGAGGTTTGTGGTTTAAATAATGGGGGGAAAAAAATCCTGCTGAACAGAAGAGATCTTGGGGGAGCCTGGGTTTAATGTATGGGGTAAGTAGTCTAATGTCCTGTGCCTGAATGCTGCAGAGCAGAGTGAAAAGCATGGTCTCCCACAGTGGTCGTGTGCGTTGCCTTTGATGTCTTGTGGGAGAAAGTATCTTCCAGATATATTATAAATGAGGCAGTGATAGAAGGGAGAATACTCAGTTGCTGTTATATCCCTGTTTTCTGTTAATAGGTCTGGGTATCAAGAATTTGAGTCCAATGGGAGACAGGGGGAACCTCAGTGGTTCTCTCACCCTCTCTGGTGCTATAATCCACTATGGCCAGCCTTTCTGGGACTCACCACCCCAGTTTGCAAGCCGTACACACAGTTCTCTGTAGCAAAGCAGAAGCTAGAGCAGACCAAAATCTGGACTTTCAGATTTTCAGGAAGAGGACAGATTTGCAGGAAACGTTAAGGCCTGAAAACTGGGTTTGGTCCAAATTGCTTTGGCAGCATTTTATACTAGCTCTTAATATCCCTTCACACTGAGTTGCACAGCACTGGTGGAGCAGGTGGTGATGCTGGTATAGGATATAGCAAAGCTGCCACATCTTGTGCTGTAAGAGCCAGTGATTCTCCTCCATAAAACACTTTGCACAGAGGAAAGTGAAATTAGCAGACTGGCTAATTGCTCAGAGGGTATAACAGTGGGGGGCACCAATCAAGGGGCAGCAATGCTGAACAGACAGGCACTGGAGTAAAATTAACAGGGCTCTTGTTACTGCAGAGCACAGAAATTGCTACTGACAGGAGAAAAAATGGGGGAGAAATGGTGAGAATATCTAGAAAAGGGAAACTTGGTGTGAAGTCCAGGAAAATTTTTGCATTTCTAAGTTCCCTGAAATCTGACCTTCACTGGTGGCTTTAAGCTTTGTTTTTATTTGTTAGGTCACTGTTTCAAGGAGTGAACAACACTTGTTCTTCTGTTAAGGTTGTCTACAGAGTCCTTTCCTCCTCTTGTCCTTCTCCATCCCATCACAGAAGTATATATTCTTTAATAAGATAAAATCATGTCTCCTGTCTCAACTACACTTTTCTAGATTTGAGTATCTAAGAGTATCTTTCCTTAGAAATCTGATAAATGCAATGTAATACTTGTATAGTTCCTTTAAGTCAAATTAAAAAAAAACTTCAGTCAGACTTAGGAAATACATTCATAGTGAATGAAATTCTAAATCAATGATGAAATGGATGAAATAAAAATAATTGAGCTTCTCTTTATCTGTAGAATGTAGGTTACAAGAAAAATAGGCAAATGTGACCACCATCTCAAACTAGGAAGATTAGGAAAAAAGCAGCACTGCTAGGTTAAGCTTTTGTCTTGCTTCTCTGCACACCTTTACAGGCCAATAATTTTCACTAAATTAGCTATCCTATCAATTAATGTCCATTACCAGGATAATGGCTTTTTTTCTTCATAATAATTTGGCTGTGGAAGTCAGCTGCCAGATTTTTAATGGCTTAGTCTGACAGTAAGAAAGGAATACACTGAATATGTTTGACTCATTCATGCTGTCTAATTTGCTTGCTCTACTGTTTTTGTTTTCTTTCCTTATTAATCTTATATGTCTCTGTGGAAATGGCAATCTTGTCAAAAAAAAGAAACAAAAAAGGAAAAGGGAAGGGCAGCATAGCAGCTCTAGCTGTCATACACTGAATAAGCTTGAATACTTAGTATACCATTCTCATGACAGGAAATAAGGAGACTGAGAAATGGGTATTACCAGATCACTGCTGACACAAAGCATCAATTTGCTTTAAGTTACGTAAAACTTGTTTGGTTGATTTATAGGTAGTTCCTTATTATTACCTACAGCCTTGGAGAAAGAACTGACCTGCTTGGATAATGTCTAGTAAAGCTGCACTGAGGAATATATGCACTGTTTGTAAGGATGGATAAAAAAAATCCAGTGATGGAAACCTGTCCTCCTATTGGATTTGGATCTGTGACCTTCAGAACATGTAGTCAGTGTCATTTTTGATAAACCAGCATTTCTGAGAGACTGAGAGTTCAAAGCTCATAAAAGTTTTGGAGTCTACATGTCCATTTATCTAACAAAGCAAGCAGCTGGGGTTAACTCCTTGCTTTCTGTTTGAATAAGCAAATATCTAGTATAAAGATCTACTGATTTTCATTTTGACAAAGAAACCGTCTTTTTGGACAAGAAGTGCTTCAGAGGCTTTGATGCACTGAAGGTGTTTCTGAAAAACCCTAATGTATGAAAAGGATAGCTTTCTCTACTGAATAACTCTCCACATGTAAAATATATTAATCTAGTTGCATTAGTCAGTGACAGCCGGAACTTTCTTGTGAACCATCTAAAAGATAAATCTGTGAATACAGTGATATCATAGATAAATCCTTTATATACATGTGTGTTTATACATACATACGTACTGTATATATGTACTTTCTAATACATCCCGTCAACATAATCTTTCTCCTCTTGCCCCAGTATTAAAATTTCAGTGATTGCTGAAAATGTTTCCATGGGACTTTCTTATCCACACCTTGTTGGATTTTGCCTTTTTTTTTTTTTTTTTAAGTTTATTTTTTAAAATTTTATTTTATTTGAAAACTGCTAAACTGCTAACAACACTTATAATGCATTTAATTAATGTGTTTGCTTTCTTAAATAAGAGTTTGGACTCTATGTGCTTCCATTTGAGGAAGCAAGAGAAAAAGCTATGAATAACCAAATATATACATTTGTAGGAATTTTGCAAATCTGTGTTATGTACTGATGGCAATACAGAGTTGTAGTTGTAGTGAAGAGGGATCTGGGAAATATGCAACCCAGCCTTAAATTCAAAAGGGCAATGACTTTAACTCCCAAGTAATACTGTGATGGCAATAGAAACTTTGCCTTCTTGTGGGTGGGTTTGATTTGTTGTTGTTGGTTTTGTTGTTGTGGTTTTTTTTGTTTTGTTTTGTCTTGGTTTGTTTTGTTTTTTTTTTTTTTTTCCTGGATGAGACACACAAATTCAGTCCACCTGTGTCAAGTAATAAATCTACTTGTGCCTGTAACACAGTCCTGGAGGTATTAGCATCAAACCAGGAGCTCAGAGAGGTGGAAGGCTCTTGCAGCTGTGTGTTGCTTGTGCTTAGGTCCCAGAACCTCAGAACCAGTTCACTATTCAGTTGTTATACACATGCACAGAGCCAGAGACAACTTGGGATTGCCCACAGGAAAACCCTCTCCAGTTTGCCTTTGTGAAGTAGTTTCCTTTCTACCTCATTTATTTATCCACATTGCAGAGCCCTATGTTGATGTACAGGTAGTGACTCTGTGTGTGGGTGTAAAATAAAGTATAATTTTTAATAATTTTTATTTCCACATTAACAATTTAATAATGTTTGTATATCCTAAAAAAGCGATATATAATTGCTGGAAAAATGGAAATGAGATAGGAAAAAGAGGAAGAGAGAGAGAGAGAGAGAAAGAAAAAAAAAAACACGGTTAGGCTGTGGGAGACAGTTTAAAGTGGTCTGAGGCTTTTTCTTGCAGCTGGTGCATCCTGACAGAAAATGAAGCTGAATTCAGTTAATAATGCTCCTAGGAAGAATCTAACCTATTAGTTAGAGTGAAACTTGAGACTACCTAATTAACGAATATCAATTAATTAAGTAGTATACAACAGTGTCATATGTTTGAAATTTACTCTGCATGCCTGCATTATAGGGCAAAATTTTACTTAGACTATTCCTCATGGATGCTGAGGAGCTGAGCCAGTACATCATCTGAGAGGAGAGAACTGGAGAACTTGCAGCAGGGCTGAGTCAGTACTGTATGCGATTTGCTGCATAGAGCCTGCCTGAGAGAAGACCGAGGAAAAAGCAGAGATGCTTATGTAGAGCACAGATGTCATTTTACAGAGATGTAGCACAGAGATACAGTTCTTGAATAGCAGCACTCTATTAGCCTTCATTGTTGTAGAGAAAGGAAAAAGTGTGTTGACATGAGTAGGCAAGGAACATTCTGTATCTGTATGATACCCCATGAAGCTGCCTGTTTTCTTTGGCTATTGTTTCAGGGAAGATTAAACTGCTATCTCCTATGATCAGAAAAAACCCATTTGCTGGGAAAGCAAGACCTGGGGGAATTTGCTAAATGATCGAAGTCATATTTCTTATGTGATTCTGGTGTCTTCAAGTAGAACTGCAGTCAGTCATTTGGCATGTCTGAAAATATAACATTTTTCTCCAAATGCATATGACTTGTCTTTGAAATATGGAAGAGAATTAGCGCATGTCAATCAGTGTTCCATTGCAACTCCCATGTAGCTTCCCTTAGTTTTTCAGTGGGAAAGGTAGGAGAAACACTTGTTAAATTGCAGTGGAAAGCCAAGGTATTTTGTTACCCTTTGACTAGGGTAATAAATTGTAGTGGAAAAGAGCAAATAGAGATAAGGCATTAAGCTAGCAACGTGTGCCAAAAAGAATAAAGTGATACCAGTAAAAATTTTGTATAAGCATTGCCCCTGGATGTAATTTCAGTGACTTTAAGTGTGTATTACACCATTTCCTAGATAATTCCTGTTATCAATTGCAGAGTAGAAGCTCCTTTCACCTGGTACCAATCAGATAGCATCTGACCTCATCATCAGGCTCCTAACTGCATTTATAATAGTATTGGTTTTGTTTGTTTGTTTGTTTTTTTTTTGTTTTTTTTTGTGGCTGATCTGTAAACATGGCTGGGAGCACTGTTTTGTGGATGCTAGAGAGTTACTGATGGCACTAGGATGTTACCAGGTACAGATGTCAAAGTGAGAGGTTATTGGTGTAAAGGAAATTAATGCATGTAAATGAAAGCGATTAAGTAATTTAATCATGGATATAACATTTCCTTTCCTTACTCCACTGATGAAAGACTTGTGCTTATTTACAGCTCTTGTAACTCATCATATGTTTGTCCTTTAGTCTCAGGACTAAAAGCAATTGTAGTCCAAGTATGAAGCTTGTTGCTCTGATTTAACACTTTTTACTTTAGTCCTTCCTCTGCTTGTAATAAACTTGTACATCAATCCCATATTCCTTGACCTGGTCAATTAAGGTATTTAAATCAAAAAGTTTGCAATGGTGTAGTCTTGAATAATTATTCAACCAATAATGCTGAGGATAGGTAATAAGAATATACTGTCACTGTATATGACAAGACAACAAATCATTTCAAAAAGTAAAGCTGAAATATTCAATAAAAGCACAGAAACATAAATGAGTTGCTAGGAAACATCTTTTTATTTTCTTTCCTCTTATTCACCTTGGTGCTAGGTTTTATCAAGTATTCTACCAAGGATGAGAAGAAGAAGAAGGAAAAAAAAAAATCTAAGTTGTCTCTTGTCTTCAGTTAAAATGAGCTGACACTGTTTCTTATCAGTATTCTGCCGAGGCACCCAAGCCTGTTCATTTCTTTCTTTAACAAATGATTGATCTGGACCTGAGAATTGAGGGAACCTTGTAAAGTGCTAAAGCAAACAAATGGAGTTAGAGGGATTGATTGTGCTCTGCTGCAGTGATTTTATGCAAGTGTTTTTTATCCTTAGGAGACTTACAGCTTTTGAATTGAAAAAAGGTTTATATAGGCTTGAATCATTAAAACCTTTATTTACTTTCAATTAGTGATGTGCTGAACTGTTCAAGGAAAACTTCTGGGATTGAAAAACTTGGTGTATTTGCATATTGGGATGGTAGTAGCTAGCAGCTTGTTTGCCAAGTTTTCAGTGGATTTTTATGAGGACTGTAACTGTAACAGCTAGGAAGGAAAATTCTTAGGTTTTCTTCATCTGTAATAGAATGTTGTGTAGTATCTATGAGACACTTCAAAACCACATAACATACACGTGGTTGACCTGTGCAAGGGTGAAATTAAGCAGTGGGTAGGTAAACTTATCCTTATCTCTTCAACTTAAATTTGTCCTTCATTGTAGACTGTGAAAATGCCTGACATGTTTTGAAAATTAATTTTCTTTCTTGGTAATTCCTTAAAGAGATTTGTCTGTATTTGCTGACCTTGCATAGTAATTGTTGCTGAGTTCAGTTGTGGATTTAGACTTTACAGAAGTAAAGCAATAGAGGAAAATGTGAATTGGGGAAGTCAAGGGACAGGTTGGGTTTGAACACAAATGACTGAGAGAAAGAGCAGTTATATTTAGCATATATAAGGAAGGATTGAATCATATTAGTAGAAAAGCTGTAGAGGAAAAGAAGGCAGGATAAACATTAGCGAATTAAACAATGTTGTGAACAAAGATACAAACTGATCCTTGAGGTTCAAAGTTGCTTTTTTTTTTCTCTCCTGTGTTTTTATAGTGATTTCACTTGCATACATAAAGTGCATCCTTTCAATATGCTTAATACAAATGCCAAAACAGTGAAATATACATTGTCAGTTGACAGTAAAGCATCTGGTCTTACTTATGTGCAGCACAAGAGAAGTCCTTCCTGTGCACTTGAACCGCAGTTTAGGTAGACTGTGAAGTTGGGTGCAAAAGCATTTTAGAGTTTTCATTCTTAAAAAGGAACAAAAAGTCTGCAATACAGCAATCAACTGATTTGCTTATACAGTTCATATGACATCTTGATGTAATGTAAATAAACATTTAAATAATTAATACTTGTGGATTTCATCCTGAAATGTGAAGTTTCCAATTAAATCTTGAGTCTGCTTCCTTCTGCTTCAACAAGGGCTCCAAGTAGGTATTTTTCAAGTGATCTTACGATCCTCTAATTACTAATCATTAAAACTAAAGGGGCTAAATTAGTGTTCTCATCAGGATTTTAATATCTACATACTCTGCAGCAATGTTACTCAGTGTTTTGTCTGTCTGTGGTGAATTCCAACACTTAACTAAAAGGTAAAAATATTTTACCCTAAACCTTCTCTTCAGTGTTTAGCATATAAAAAAACAGCATGACAAGTAATTGATATCAAAACTTATTCTTGAATTTAAAAGTAATTTTTCTTCACTGCTAAATATCAGTCTTGTTAGACAACTTGAATGAGAGGGGTATTTTAAGACAAAGTTTAGTTAACTACTGTTAACATAAAAATCAACAGCTGGTCAAGTCAGTGAATTCAGGAGATTCCCTCAGTCTGAAGAGATCACTGCAGATGTTTTTCTAATAATTGCAGTCACGTTTTATAAAGCAGAGGATATTCTGACAGAGAGAAACTGGAACTTCAAAAATTGGCAGTGTTTTCTAGTGAGGACAAGCAGAATTTATCATGTGTCCACTAAACTAACTAGCCAAATAAACATATTTATTTTTTCTCTTCAGGCTGTCATTCATCGTCTTAATGATGGGGGAGTTGAATTCTATACATACACATGTTTCCATAAGAATTTTAATTCAAGGAGCATTTTCATTCAACTGATGTTCTTTCATTGAGGACCACACCTAGCAGTAATATCAACTGCAACAAGAATTTAAACTGACAGCAGTTATTTTTTCTACCTCTATTTTTTTTTTATATTTTTTGAAATATCATTAAAACTGGATGAAATTAAAGCTTTACTTTATAAAGCCAGTCACTGTTTTCCTGACTATTATAATTAAAGCAGGAAATACAAGCTCTCTAAATTTCTTTGCCAGAAAAAACAGAGGTAGTCCTGAGACCTGCTTCTCAAAACAGTGTGCTACAAATATATGTCAGTATAAGCTGGTGGCAAGAAGTAACAATAAATGCTGGCAATGTATTTTAATTTTTTTTTTTTTAAAAAAAAAAGCTCTGTGTATTAGATTGGCTGGATCCTTCCCCTCAAAATATTTGTGTTGTTTCTTTCCATTTAAATTCTTTTATCTCCTTCTCTTGAGAAGTCTGAAGGCTTTCACAAGTTTTAATATCACAAATCTCAGCACAGTTCTGCCACTGTAATATTGTTCCCAGAGAGAATTAAAGTATAGGATAAGTTAAGCCATGATGAAAATACAAATTATTTTACTCTTCCTGCAAAGTTTTAATCTCTGGACTTTCTTGAGTTTACAGTTTTACTAATTACTTCCTACCTATTAAAAAAGAAAAAATGGTTGATACTATCAGAGCTTTCTTTTCCTTTCTTTTCTTTTATGATTATGAATGTCATTTTCCTTTCATTTGTCACGCCCTGACATCTTGTCATTCAATTTTCTTCTTCCAAAATCTACCCTAATAACTAAACAGACAAAAATTCTGCTGAGTTTTTCTCCATAGCAAATTGAAACATCATTCCTGTCGAGTCTTCTTCATAACCAGTGGTTTTTGTGCTATAGTTTTCTCTGTGCTTTTGTAGCCTAGAATGTTGGCCTTGCTCAGACTTTGCTCACTCATCGTGTCCAAAGCCCCTCAAAATACCGGATCAAACTCCATTTTATCTTATTTATCTGTCTCTTTCATTTGTCTCTTCTGTTTGGGCTCTGTTTTTGTTCTATGTAGCTCTGTCTTGTCTGAATCTCTTTCTTAAATTTTTGTGCACTCTCTGTTTGGCATCATGCCTCACGCTGGACACCATGTTGTAATTCACGTTGCTACATTTATTTGGAAGACACTACTTTACTGTTACCATCCTCCTGCAAAATCACTCCTTTAGGGAAATTTTTTTGTCGAGCCTTCACTGGTAACAACTTTTCCCCATCTGTCCCTTAAATTATTTTCAGTTTGATAATGAATGCTGGATTTAGCTGTTTTCCCCTCATGCAATCGTATATAAGGAAATCCACTCAACTGTTGTCCTTGATGTTCCTCAGCAGGAGTCAGGTCAGGCCTGCAGATCTCAAGTACCTCATGCAATATACTGTAAAGACCATTTTGCAAAGTACTATGCACAGAGGCTGTGACGAAAGTACAGTATAATTCCATGCTGTTTTCTGTACAGGTTCAAAGAAAAATAAAAAGATAACAAGGAAGGTATGGGTACACTGTTGAATTTTCAGGGGTTTAATGAAACTGGTGTTTGAAGTTTCCAGGATGAGAATGCCATGAAAATAAATACGGTCTGCAGAGTGCTCGTCATAGTAGTACCATTTGAGCTACTATTTCTATGACTCCAAATCTGAAAATGTATATGTTTCCCAAGAAATGATATGCACTATAGGTAGATGGGCTCTTCTTAAGACTTTCAGTCAAATCCCAGAATGAATTCACTTAATTAGTAATAATACAGTTCTGGTCATGAATGATGGATGAAACAAAGAGTAAATTAATACTGACTTGCTGCTGGAAATAATAGTAGAAGTCAGATTCATCATACAATTATGAACTTTTGAGGACTGCATATGTTGGAGGGTCAGTTAAAGTATTTTAATATCATTTAATGTTTGGAGGAGTTCCATATATTGTTTTATACGTACATGTACAGCGTATGATAAATTTTAGGATGCTCACATGCCTTTGTGATAAGCAAAAAAATATTACTGCTACAAGTAGATTTTTGAACCTTCACTAAGGAAAACTTTGTTAAATTGTAAGCAAAGGAAGGATACCAATTTATTAGTGCCAGCCGTCCTGGAGATTTTATTTTACTGTTTCTGGTATAAGACAGACCTAAGAAAACAAGCCTAATGATCACAGAGTCATAAATATACATTCTAAAGCTACTTGAAAGGCAATTCTAATCAGTTATTAGAAGGATTCTTGGGAATAAGAAGCTTAGATGTAGCCAATTAAAGAAAATATACAAATAAATTTCTAAACAGAAAGGGGAGAAATAAATAAAAGGAAAAGCTTGAATTTAACTGGAGATCACACCATAAAGGATGATAAAACGAGGGGATGAGAAGTTTCAAGCAATCTTGCTAATGTAGGATGGTATCTCTTACTGTTGCACAACTAAAGTTGTATTTATAAATTAGTAGGGGTTCTACGTGTTGTCAAAAAGAAAGTGTTTAAATAAGCCTCCTGGGACTGACTGCTACCTGACTTCCCTGTGCTGTAGCATGGGAAGAATACTCTTTACGTAAGTTTTTTTCCTCTTTTTTTAACGTTAAATACTGTATTTTGTGCAAAATTACATTTAATGTTTTATATATTTTTTACATTCATGCTTTATGTAAATAAATGCATCTTAGTAATTTTATAGTTTCGCATCTGGTTCAGCAATGAAAATGGATTGTGTTATTCATGATTTATCTAGTATGTATCAGAAGTTATGGAGCAGGGGAATCCTTAGCTGGCTGAAACTTAGTCCTGAGAAAGTGGGGAGATACCTTGAAGTTGCAGAGAGGAGGACAGTATTTTTATTTCCAAGTAGTGTTTTTGTGATGAGCATCAGCCAGCTGCAGTGTGTCAGGCTCAGGATGGTGTGCTATGTGCTGCTTCCTGAAAAGTAGCAAAGTGTTCCTTTAGCTGAGGTGGTTTGGTTTGTCCAGTACTTAATTACCTGCTCTTTGTCTGTACACGGTATCCAGCTTGTCTGGTCAGTTACCAAGCTATCTCTGCACAACATTGTGTTTTTCTACACAGGCACTTTCTTAACTACTTTAGAAATGTTCTTGCCCTGTAAATTAGTTCATGTTGCTACAGGAGTGGAGGTATGCCAAAGGCTATCAGCAAAGATTAATTTTGTAGCACTTTTGTTTTCTATATAGCATCGTCATGTATTCATAAGGCAAAATTTAAACAAACAAACAAAACTCACTCCCCCCTCCGAACCCCCACTAAAAATAACACCTAGTTACCTCATAATCTGGGACTAGATCCACAGAAGTGTGCATAAGCAATATTTGAATCCTTTCCAGCATGTCAAAATATGACAGAATTGTTTATGGATGCACTACTGTTGTTTCAGCTAGAGTCCTCTTCTGAAGTTTTGAAACCAACTATTCTTTACACATTTTGGTGCAGTGTCTGCTTTAAGTCTCTGTGAGATTAAAGTTACATTTCAGTAAGTTCTTACTGACAGTGCAGAGCTGTTAAAGCAGCCAGGATGCAAAATTGCAGGACTACCTTAGTAACTTTATATGTTACAGAGAACAAGTACTGGCCAGAAATTCAGTCTGATCACTGTTCTTTTGCCAAAAATAACAACTCTGCTGTCGTAAGTGATTTCTAGTTACTTTAAGAACTGATTTCAAGGAGAAACAATAATGAAGTGATGCTTTACAAACAAATTACCAGAAATGTCTTGAAAACGCATTTACATTTCACACATTTTTAATAGATTAACTCAATAAAATTAGCAGAATAGCTTTCTGACTATAAGACTCACTTCTTCAAGTCAACACTGTGGTAGATACAGGAGCTCTCCTGGTAAAAAGAGGCAGGTGCTCTCCTGAAGTTGTCTCAGACAGATACTGTTCTTCAGGCATGTGCTAGCTATACTGGATGATTCTGTTTCAGTTTTTCATTATAGTTGTTCTTTGGGGTGAGTGGGTCAGGAATTTCTATCCTTTCATTTGGATCAGGTTCAGGTCAGTGAAAACTATAAGTGACCTGACCCAGCCATGAACCAAAGATAGTCCCAGAAGTTTCCCTTGGGTTGGAAACTGGACTCCTGATGATGTTTATCTACTGGTGACACTGTATGGCTTTCTAGATAACATATGACATTGTGGGGTGCTCATGATCACAAACCCTCTTTTGGATAAAAAAGAAATGGACCTTTTACTGAATTTGATAAAGCTGCTAGACACACTGTCATTTGCTTTTAGTTCACCTTAATGGGTCTGGGAATCTGTAATTTTTACAGTGTGTTCCAAAGCTTTTATCTCTGCTTGATCTATTTTTAAATGTTTTTTATTTTCACAGCTAATTTGCAGATTCTCAGAGTATAAACTTACCATCCAGGACCACAATACCATATGACTATGATTTCATTGATTAGTTTCACCTTATTACCTTTAATTTATTAGGAAAAAAAGGAAAGTTCCTATATGCCATAGGTCATATAACTGAGATCAAAACAGCAAGGGTAAGAGCTGCTGCAGCCTTATGAGAAAAAGTGAGCCAAGGATTATGTGTGCATATACTGTGTGCACTATTGTATGGTCCAGTTTAGCCTGAACAAAACTACCTTCCTCTCTTCTTGCCCTCTATTATTTTTTTCTGCCTATGTTGATCCACACCTGGGAACAAAGATTATCTTCCAAGAATCTCCTGAAATATTCCACATGCACAATGACATAGAAGAATGAATGAGGAGCTATTAAAAATATAAGTAATATTATTCAAGATTGTAGACGTCAAGGGATTTGATACCTGTAAACTTCTCCTTGGCAAAGAGAACTTTGTATCTGAAAGGCTGAGCGATCTCCATCCTCCTAACTTTGACTATTGCTACCGAAATGATTATGATAAAGTGAAAATGCACCAAAGTGCTTAACCATTTTTTTTTCCCCAGTTAATCCCTGGTCTCTATTTCTTAATTTCCTACTAATAATAAATAGAGTGTGTCTGGCAGTATCTGTTGGTGTGGATTCTTTTTTTCAGTTGTGTGGTTGGTTGGTTGGTTGGTTTGTTTGTTTGTTTGTTTGTTTGTTTGTTTGTTTGTTGTTTGTTTGTTTTTTTTTTTTGTGTGTGTGTGTGTGGTTTTTTTGTTCGTTTGTTTGTTTGTTTGTTTTTAGGACAACTATTTGCAGTTGTCTAGGGTTAAATTGGTTTATTAACAGAATATGTCTTGTTGTCCAGGTAGCTCTGAGCTGCAGATCTGTGCACTCTATAGAGTGCTGAGTATCACTGGCAAAATTCACTGGAATTCTCGATTTATCTCCATTTATCTGATGTGGGACATGCCTCCATCTCTTTTAATTCAAAACAGTGAAGAAGTAGAGGTTGTTATTATATAATTCACACTTCGTCTTCATTCGTGGCTTTAGAAAGTGGTAAATGCAGCCTTCCTCATCCCCCACTCCACAAAGAATCTCCTCCAGCAAGAGCTATAACAGCCTGTGGGGGAGAAAAGTTGAGGTAAAACATGACATCAAGGCTCCCCTGTGTTTAAAGAAATGAAGGGAAGCACGAGGGCACAAAGGGGTATGTTTTATTTCTTAACGAGATTATTTTTTGCAAACCTTGCGTTACCATGAAGTCCAAAGATTGATAGGCCTTATCATGTTTAACCTAGTTTGTAACCTCTTTCCCTTTTGATTCATCCGGATCAGACATTAATAATAAGACCTCTGAGATAAACAGCGGTGGATGTTTTATTAAGATAAATAAGATGGATGTTTCAGGGTGTAGCACTACAGAACAAGTTTCATTTTGGAATGCAACACAGTTTGAATGTGTTCTTTCAAATGGATGCTCTCTTCCGGTTATTGTCAGAGTGGTTTAGTAAGCATTAAATTAAGAAATGAAGGCACTTTGGGTGATAAATAGGAAAAGCTGATGGTTCTGATGGGAGGTAGGTGAAACTGAATGTTCTTATAATTTATATTATTTAATAGACCTAAGACAACCCAGTAAAACTCACATGCAGTGAAACAAGAGAGGTGTTTTGAGAAATGCCCCTTCCTGCCCCGAGTGCCTAGCAGTACACCTGCTAGTAGGTTCTTCTGCTGGTGCTTATAACTAATAAACTAGGCTCAGAATTATTGGATTTCTAACCTGATTTCAGGCCATTAATTTTGTGAAAAATACCTCTGGGTAATGTGTAAGTAAAGAACTAGTTATATAAATGTTTCTTGAGATTGTGTGGACTTTCTTTATGATATTTCTTAGTTCTGAGCAACTACAAGTATGAAACATACCTCTGTCCAGAGGCCAGTATTTCCTTCTCTAGTCTAAAGCCTGCTTCAATTCACTGTTCAAAGACTGTGTTTGTATGTACTCTGAGTCCTTTACTGTCTTCTTGGCCAGTACAATTAATAGATTTTTAGGGATTTTTTTAAGGCTCTACAAGAACTTTGATCATCAGGTGTGCTCTCTTATGTGCTGCACACTGGCTGATTTTAGCCGCTTAAGACCTACAGCATACATTTTGTCTGACATAACCTCTCAAACAGACATTCAGTCATATCTGGAAGACCTCAAACGGTGGAGGATCTATTGGTAGTAATATCTACTAATTTCCCACTCAAACAGTTAACAATTTGTGTCTTCAATACTGAATCCATCTGGCCTCAGCTTCCAGCCATTTGTTTCCCTGTTATACCTTTCTACTAGATTAAAGAACCCTTAAGGTCAGGACTTTCTCCACTATGATTGCCATCTCTCAGTCTTTTAGATAAACAAAATAAGTGGTAGAGCTCTTAGTGCTTTTTTACTGTGAGGTGTTCTTTTTTTTTCCAGTCTCTCATCTGTGTTTTTTTTTGATATTTCTTTCTTTGCAAAGCTCATTTATTTTATTATTGCAGTTACTGCACAGAGTATCTTGATATGTATTTTACTTTTTGAAAACACACTGGTCTGCCAAAATGACATAATCAAATTCATACATCATATACCCAAACCAGAGAAGTGACAATGTTCCAGATCTATAGAATTACTGGAACTGTGCATCCAGGAATTTCCCAGTTAATGTGTTTGAAGCTGGAGGCTGATATGTTCTTGGAAGTGATATAGCCTTTCTATGTTCCAGAGCAGGAACAACGAATCTCGTTCTCAAATTCTTCAGAACCTTTTTCACACATCACTTTGTGAGCCAGATTTTCAACTGGGGTAAGTCAGTATAGGTCTGAGGTCAGTAACTGTCTTCAGCACTCAGTTGAAGAGCTGAATGTAGGAGCTGAAGACCTAAGATATGTAGGAAATCTGTATTTTTTGCATTGACTTTTTAAAGATAATTATCATGATACTTTTTTTTTTTTTAATTAAATTAAAATTTAATACTCACCGATTCCTGTTCCAGAAGCAAACTGACATTATATGAGTAAAATATCTAGCAGCCAGACTTGAACAGATCTACCAAGTAGATTGTTGCTCATTGTAACTCTAAACTACTGTGACCTGTGATTCTGCGGTGGAGTGGTGCCCTAGTAACAGGCTTGGTGTTTATCTGATGGGGCCACCCAGCCAACTAACACAAACTGATGGTCACCTCACTTGTGAGTTTATTGAATTGTGAAGATGTTAAAAGTTGAAAAAGCTGGACCATACGTGTATTTTTGTATGTCAACTTAACCTGTGTAGATTCTAGTCTTCCACTAAAAGAAAAGCTTCTGTGATCTTCAAGAGATTGTCCTTCATTATTATTTCACATACTGTTTGATGCAAAGCAACAATATCTAAAAGGAAATATGCCCCTATTGTATCTGTTATCTGGTATTATTTCCATGAGTGCTGAATTCACTGTATGACATAGTTGCTGGGGAACTTTCCATAGAGGCAGCTAGGTAGAAAATTTATTGTAATAGGAAATTACAAAGGGAATTTTTGGTGTTTTGTTTTGCTGAAGTCAGACTGAAGGGACTTTTGTGTGTGTTCTATATGTATTTTTTAGTATTGTTGGAAGCCGTGAGTTCTTTTAGATTTAAGCCATTAAAAGTGTATTTTCTTCAGTTAATTGCACTGACCTAAAACCTCTGTATATAGAGTGACTGACTTCAGCAGGTGGCTTTTTCCCTGAAATGTGCTTAAACTGACTTGAACCCACACAATTTAGGAGCCTTGTGTTTAAATTTTATAAGAGTAAGATTGAAATTTACTGTCTTTTTGGTTATTCTCCATGATCAATAAATAACAGACTTCATGAACCACTGGGGTATGATCTGGGCTGGGTGAGAGTTAAATAAAATGACTCTATGTTTGTGTAGCTTGTTTGACTTAGCTTCATCAGCATCCTGAATGTTTAAATTGAATCTTTCTACACTAAATTAATTATCATTAAGTGATCCAACAAAACAGAAAAAGTCAGTCAAATTTGATACTTCTTCCCAGGGGACCTGCAACAAAAGTCTCAGGGCACTAGGCTGTATTACATCATATCTTGCTGTGCTGAAAGTGAACTTCTCTCAGGAGCTACAGTCCTAAATTCAAGCACAGGAATTGATATTTCAGGGTGTTTTCTTTTGACGTTATCTTATGTATTCAGTTTCCTCATCAATTCTTATTGGGAAAGCAAGGGTCAAGGTATGTGGTATGTATTAATAGATTAAGGTTTGAGTTAAAGCCCTCAGGAATCAATGAAAAAAATCACCTCAGTTTGGATATGTTCTGGATGAGGCCTTGGTGTCCACAGATATGGAGCAGTAGACAGTTAAGAATATCCTGTTCTAATGTAAATATAAAGAAAATTGTTCCTTGCCTGGCATAATAGCAATTCATGTAGCATAGCTCTATCCAGGCATGTGGCCAGTCAGTTATAGGATCAGTTAAACTGAGCATAATTTGAAATCTAAAACTTCCACAGTTAGGAAGAAGATCTGGATGTTCTTTCTGAATGATTTTTCTGGGACTGGCCTCCCATGTTCTGCAGACAGCTCTGTCAGTCTGCATAGTCTGTTGATGTTACCCATCATCTTATGTCCAGTTGAGATTATATTGAGGATTTCTGGTATTAAAAAAATATAAATTAAAAGCTTATAACTTCAGGATGTAGGAGGACTGAATTCTCTGAAAACTGGACACAATAGGAGAACATATAATAATATATATCCTAAAAGAATGTATAAATTTATTGTTTTAAATACTATATGTTACACGTATGTAAAGAACCTTCAAAACTTCTGTCTTAGCTTCTACATAAGAAAATGGAAAGAAAAATCTCTTTAGAAGGCCTGATCTTGGTGATCCCCAGGTGCTGGGAAGAATTAGTCCAGATTTGAGCTGGATAACATTTGCACCAGTAAAACTCACTTTTGTAGTTCTGTATTATAAATTTGGCAACTTTAACTGCTTGTAAAAAATTACATTATTTATGCACTTTTAATGTAGGTCAGGTGGCTCATTTTTTTAACTACTCTGAACAAAAGATTTTTAGAGTTTAGTAATACAATTTGAGATGAGCGATGCAGTTTCTCAAAAGAGGAAAATGTTTCTTTTTTATTTTTTTTAATTTTTTTTTTTTTGTAAAGAAAAAAAACCCAAACCATGTGTGATATATGTAAAGATGTTAGAATATGTGGAGCCTGTTTGTTTCATTATTTATAATGTGGTCAAGCAGCTGAGTCATAGTTCTGCTCTCCTGTTGAACCATTTAAAACAGGAGTAAAAAGGGGTACACGATAAATGATATAAAGTGATATGTGAAAGCTTAATACAGTTTCAAAAGCTTATTTCCTCCTATTGGTGTGCAAATAGTTGTATTTTTAAGCAGTGCATTTGTGTGAGTATTTGTGAAGAGAGAGTTCATAAAAGAACTCTTGGATTTTGTAAAAAGAAATGGCCAGGAGGGAAGGCAGGAAAAGATCTTTGAACCTGGTCAAGATAAGCAGTTGTTTGAATGCAAAAGTGTTTTTGTACTGTAGGGAAATGTTTTTGTCTGCCTATTCATTCTGAGTTAGAGGAAGTAATGTTGTAATCCAGCAGCCTTTGTCCCAACTACAATGCTGCTGCTATCTCTTTTACTTGACATATCTCTTTCTCCACCAGACATTTTAATTAAGAGACTTTTACTAAGTATTAATCACCATAACATGCTGGTTGCTCTCAAATTAAAGAAACTGACCTCTGACCTTCTGGATAACAAAGGTAATACATAAGTTAATGCCTGGAACATCCAGTTTCTGGAGATGTGCTTTTGAACTGCTGGCTGCAGGTCAGGGTCAGCGTCAGGAGTACTTGGAAGAAAACCACCCGGTATAGTTATCTAAACAGCGCAATCTCTGTCCATAAGGCAGAAAACCCATCCCCACGGAGGGACATATATCAATAACCACTCCCCTTGTCATGCAATTCTTTTAAATTCTCTGGATTATTTTCCTGGAAGACTGATGTCCCTCTCCATTTTACTGTAGAACGTTATCCTCTGTAGCCTTCACCAAAGACAGAATGTTTGTGAAGTGATGATGAGTAAAAAATGTCATATTTTTGATGAACTTTTTTACAACTTTTTCACTGCTGAATATGAAAGAATAATAAAATACATACATGTTTCCAGAATCTGGAATGCCATATGTCTAAATTGTGTGAAAAATATTGTTGTTTTGAAATTGTTTCAGAAGTACTGCTTAATTTGCAATACTCTTTTTGATATTTATTGAGAACATAGGTATATAGAAACAGTACTGGAACTCCTGAAATTCAGTGAGTATTCACTTGTTCTTAGTATCTCCACTAAAACATTTCACAAAAGTGCCACTCTGTTAGAGTCAGTTCAACAGCACATTGTGATAGACAATACCACCAATAGAGACTAGTTTTATATTACACTATCGAGCCTGAAGTCAATAGAGCAGTATTAGAACGAGTCAATGAATTCATTCTGTTGCTCTGCCAGAATCACTATAATGACAACTGTAGTTCAAGGACAGAAGATTTCATGTTCCCTTAGCTATTTCCACAGCTACATATAACTGATGCCAGCGTAAAATTCTGTAGGCTTTAGTTTGGTCTTCTGTTCTTAACCACGTTCATGCCTTCTTTGCTAAATTAAGAAAAATAGGTCAGTGATAACCTGGAGCTGTTGCTATCATCAAAAGAGCAATAATTGTACAAGGAGGGTAAGGTAGTGCTAAATATATGCTATTTAACTATGATATATATCCAATGTATTTAAGCATAGATTATGATTTTTCTAGAAAAATATTTGTCTGTTTATACTAGCAAAAAATATTTCCTGAAGCTCATTTCCCTGTTTGAATTATGTATAAAATATTTTTTTTGCAAATCAGTTACTACAAAATACTATAAGTATTGGCAATACTTAATTTATCTCTGCATTTAAGGCATAAGTACCAATAGCAAAGTTTTCTGGTTTTCTAAATGGAGAAAGGTAGGATAGTGAGTAAGGCTAGAGCGAGACTAGAACTTGGACCTTTTGCATTCAAAGCCCTGAGTGTGCCATATAATCATGTTTAAATTCAGACCTTTTGGCTCTTAAGTACTTAAGCTTTCTGGAGAAAGGGCTGTTTCTACTCTGCTGGGTACAGTGAGGTGTGTTGTAATTTCCAGATGCTAGTGCAATATTACTGAGTGGGAATTGTCTAGAGCTCAAAACTCAAAGGAAAATATTAAATGAAATTAGTGATTGGTACAAAGACAGTAGATGTCAAGTGAATGTCAGGACTTTTGATTTTTACCTTTTTTTTTTTTTTTTCCTCACAGCATCCTGTTCACAGTCTCAACTGTGGGCTTCAGAAGGCACACCAATGAAACTCTCAGTGACTTCTGAGTATGGAAGATATTCACACATCTGGAACATTTCTCAAAACAGCTGCTCTAGTTATTATAGAAGTAGGCTGATCACAACAATGTAGGTGAATTTTAATGTATAACTGTGTGTTCCTGTGTTGTGCCTTTTTTTTTCTTTTTTTCATTAGAAAAGTTATATACTTTTTTCTACGCTCTACAATAGACATAAATTTGCATTTCTGACACACAGAAATATTGAAATGGCTGACATCAGTGCAAGAAAGCCATAGAGACATCATGTGGTATAGGAAGTGGCTTTCATCTCTGAGGCAAGAGGATGCATTTAGTTACCTAAATTCCTCCAGGTCCTCAACATGAACTAGTGGTGTGAAGGTTGTAAAGTACTCCCATTACATGCAGATCAAACATACCCTTGTTCAGAACAATCTAGACTTTTCTGCCTTTTCATTTCCCTCTAGACATAGATTAAGCATATTTGATAAACTTTTTTTTTTTTTTTCCCCCCTAAGGATATTACCAGATCAGCATATGTATTTTTGCCTACTACAAAGAAAATGGGTTTTTCCTTCAAAAAAGAATGCTTTTTGTTTTATAATTTTACAAGCTCAACAAGAAATATATATGCTTGTAGATATATACTGTAAATGTATCTAGAAAATGTGTGGAGAGTATTTACTGCTCATGTAGAAATGCATCATGTACCTCCTAGTAAAACAAAAGCATTTTTCAATTTTCTGTGCTGCATGATGTAAAAGTATGAGTTCATAATAATGCAGAATAAAAAAAAAAAAATTAGCTGATGTAGCAGAGAACATGCTAGGCTGTATATACTGTGGTAGAAACAATTCAGAGGAAGTAAAGGATTTGAAGCCTGATCAAAAATATTGCACCCATGGAGTGCATTACAGTCTTTTTGCAGTGCAATATGCACCTATTATAATGTATGAATTATGCATAATTTACATTCTGGGACTTCCTCCTGGAGTAGCTGGAGTAACTACCTAACTTCTGCTTGTAGTTGTGGGAGTTTGCAATGCTCACATAATGCAGGTGTGAGGCCTCGCTGGCTACAGGATTTGCTCTGTCTTACTGTTCACTCTCACTTAGGACACCCAAGGTCTTTTCCCTGGGTCTTGTAATGGCACTATTATCAACATGCAGTGAAAAATTCTCTCCAGGATTAATAGAAATTTAATCTATTTGCAGTAAATTGAAAAGGTATTAATTTTTTTAAATTATTCACCATAAATATTGTTAATTGATTTTGTAGTTGGTTATTTTTGTGGTGTTTTGATTTTGGGGGATTGAGAAAGCCTGACATTAAGTAACTGAGAGATTTCTTTACAGAAGAATTATTTTCCTTTTAATGGACATTTGCAATGCAGGAGGCTGAGAAACTGCTCCCTTTAAAAGGATAATTACTTTTCCCCAAATTTATTTTAAGAAAGGAGTTTTGTGCTATTGATGAGGTTTATGCATAGTCTGTACACAGACCGCCTTGTGTCTATGAAAAAATCTAAATGAGGCCAGAATCTGCGGTGCAATAGTATTTCTGAGATTGTAAACTGCGCTTCTGTAACAAATGCAAGGTTACTGCTAGGTCATGAAAGCTCTCAGAAGTCTCACAGCTGAGTCATGTAAGTTAATAGAATAAAGCCTTTAACCTATTGAAAAGCATTAGGCAGGTACCATATTAAGTAACCTTGTCTAAACAGTGGTGAAGTACACTTAGGAGAAATGCTGTCAGAAATACACATGCCAGAAATGGTTACATGATCTCATAAATGCTCTGAAAACCTTCAAGTACTACATTTAATTTACATTTTCTTTCATTGTCCTGTGATAAAAACTCTTTTGTTAAGACTTTAACAGGAAGCAGGGAAGAGAGCTGTTATATTGTGAAGGAGAAGAGTTAATTCATTTTGTTTCTTACATCTCCTGCTATGAAATGTTAATTCTAGTGTTGAAGTCCTTTAAGAACCATGCACTATAAGAAAAAATGACTGTAAATATATGTATAAAAAAAACTTAACTGGAACAGACCAAAATTCAATCAGTTATATTCAGTCATTTCAATTAAATTTGATATCTGTAAGGATTGGGGGGTAGACTGACTTAGATCTAGCAATGATTCATACATGATAGCTAATAGAATGACTATTAGGAGAGCTTTAGAAAAACAAATGAAACTATTTTTAACAGAAAGGTAAGGAAAATGACTAGCTTTTGGCTGACACCATCAGGTCACATATTGAACAAAGAAATAAAACAACTATTTCAGAAGAGAAGTTGAAAGTTACATATTTGGAAGTATCCAAGGGACACTGCACAGAGATGTGTGCAGTCTGCGATACAAAACTCTTCCTTATTTCATCTTCTCTGATACCATTGCATGACCACTGTTGGTAGAGGCCCTCCATAAGAGTCAGGCATGAGCTGTTTGTGCATATGTTGCCACAATTCTAATCACTAATCATTGTAATCTATTGCGTTGAAAAGAGTAATTATGAAAACAATATGTCCTCTTTTTTTTTTGAATGAATTTTGCATTCTTCATACAACAGAGATCAAAGAGTTGAAGTCAACTGCCTGGTAGAAAACACTTCTCCCTGGTACCCAGTGATAGGACATGTGGGAACGGTTCAAAGATGTGGCAGGGGAGGCTTAGACTGGACATTAGAAAGAATTTCTTTACCAAGATGTTGGTCAGACACTGGGAACAGGCTTCCTAGAGAGGTGGCTGATGCCCCAAACCTGTCGGTGTTTAAGAAGCATTTAGACAATGACCTTAACAACATGCTTTAACTTGGTTTGCCCTGAATTGGTCGGGCATTTGGACTAGATCATTGTAGGTCCCTTCCAACTGAAATAGTCTAGTCTATTCAAAACTAAATGTTGCTAAAACAGAAAAATGTAACCTTCTCTGTGTGTAGCTTCTTCACCCATTGAAAAGCCTATTGCTATAATTGGGCCTGAGGCTTTATGGACTTCATAGAGCAACCTCTCAAAATTATGAGAATCTTCTATATTAATGAACAGTTTCCCAGCATTAATGCTACCTGTGAATGTGCTATTGGTGAAATATTACTCTATCACCCCTACCATAATCTTCTGCTCCATGAACAGTTTTCTGAATTTCAACACAGCAAGTGTTTATTTCCTGCTATTTTGTCAGAATGTCTCAGGATAGTGTTCTTGTGATGTGAGTATTATTACTCCTCTCCCTGAAGAGCTCCTTAGAGCTGTTCCTCTCATTTCTGCCCTTTGTTAGGGAAGGCTTTCTCTGTCCAAGCAGAACACCCAGACTATGTTCTGAAATCCAGAAGAATGGAGGGTGCAGAAGTTGAAAAATCTTATTAAGTCTTTTTGATCGGTATTACTGTTTTTGTAGTTAGATGCACCTATGCTTTTATTATCTGCTTGTCTGTATACTGATGTTGCTAGTGGCCAGGTTGCTGGTCCTGATTAGGAAACATCGCTTTGTGCTGAATTTGTTAAATTTGCAAATGATTAGAGGGAATGTCTTTGGGAAATGCATATAGTCTTGTGTTTCACAAAATATAGACTACATATGGTGGTAAATGGCAATAAATTCAGAACTTTAATAAATCCAAGCCATACAAAACTTGCAATTAATAAGAACTGCCCTCATGAGATACTATTACACTACTTCCTTCAAAATACAGCACTTCCTTCAAAACACAGTGTTTCCTCCAAAATGATAAGTCATGCATTTATTGTACTTTCATTGAAACAGTTCCCAAGGGGTTTTAACAGAGTCTTTCGGCTAATTGTAAAGATGGTAAACCTGATTCTCCACTGACTATGTCAGAATAAAACCCAGGAGTAACTCCACCTAAAGTCAAGGGTTTACACATGTGAAAATTGTTGTGAAGAAAGAAGACAGGCAAGTAAAATATAGACATAAGTATACATTATTTGGGATAGCACTCAGAGTGTTACCAAATAAGAAACCACCGCCTTGGGATATACGACCACATCAGGAATTATGATTGACTAGCTTTGGCTGGATCACATGCAGCTGAGAACAGAGAAATGCTAAAGCCCCTTACACTGAAAAATTAAAAGCAAACAACAATGATTAGTCATGTGTGTCATATATAAATATAGTAAAAATAATTTTTCAATTAAGTTTTCAACAAGTTTTTTCAATTAAGCCAAAGCTAAACTGTTTGTGTGACACTACTTTCAGATAGGAAAAATACCGTTTCTGCTGGGCACAATAAAATTTAGATGAATGAAAGAGTTGACTTAAGTAATCCTTTGTCTTACATGTGTGCATAAATTAAGGCATGATGAAATCTTTTGGTAATTCATTCTAGTCATGAAAATGTTTCTTTGGGTTTCTTTCTGGAGAGAGATCAGAAAACAGTTATTTCACAGGAATAAGGTTTTCATATTGGACCACACACTAAACCAAGAGTTATATAAAAACAAATCCAACATGTAGACCATTTTGTATTTCCATATAAAGACATCAGATTTTTGTTTGTCCTGCACATATTAAAGATGCCCATTGGACATTTTGCTGCAGTTGAAATGCAGAGCTTTGTCTGCTGCACACTGAATGGAGTTCTTGTGCTAAGAATTTGGCACATACCTTTTCAGTGATCTGGTCAAGTTTTTGAAGTAAAAAGGGTGATGAGCAGAGCCATTTTTGTCCCACAGTTTTGTGTTTTTGTGTAGATGGTCTTGCTATGGATACTATGTTCTGGCTTCCTGAGTGCTCTGAAAATCTCAGATCCAAAGAGGGCTAGATTAAGCTACTATTCAAATTCATTTGCTGCTAGAGGGGAAGATGAGGGGTTTTATCTGTGCAGTGGCTAAAATGACTTCATTTCTCTAGCAGACTTTTTTCTAACCTTTTTTTTTCTCTCATTTTTTCTTCTTTTTTTTTTTTTTTTTTTTTTTTTATTTATTTCTCTTTCAAAAAGACAACAAGGAAGTTCTCAGTGGTCTCTTAACTGCTAAAGCAAAAACTTTGTATCATAATTACTGTCGATTTGGAGGTAAGAGCCAAACTTAAAAAGAGAAGAGTGATTTTGGACCCATGACTAGAGGAGAAGAGCAAAGAATGTATTATAAAAGAACAAAAATGAATACTGTTGGTAAATACAATTTCATACCTGCTTTCTCATGTCACTAAAAATATTTTTGTGCAATATGTTAAAATGTGGGATTGGGTGTCATTGTCTTCCAGGTTCAATGGTCTTAGATTGACAGTAAAAAAATCAAAGCAAACCAAACAAAAAACTTGATCGTTTTAATATTTGACATTTCTCTAAATACCATTTGTGGTGTGAAAATCCAGGCTAGTTCTATTTTTTCTTAATTCTAGAAGGGACAATTAAAGCTCAATTATTCTGCAGCCTTCATGGTTTGTAAAGATTACTAAAATAAAGATGATGCTTTCAGTTGTGGATGAGAGGCACTCAAGAAGAACAGAGAGTTTGAGGAGTAGATATGTAAGGTCACAGGAGATAAAAATGTTACCTGCACTAAAACCAGTTTCTCTACCAAGTCTGCAATTTTTAATATCGACATCAAGTGTTGATGGCTGTTTGGGATGTTTTGTCAGTCCCCTCCTATGTCAGATAGTCACATTCACTATTATGATGCCTTTTGACAGTGTTCTCAATCAGACCATGGAATGTTCCACTGCAAAGAACAATTCTTTAAATTAAGATAACTGTAATTTTTGCTTATTTTTCAAGGAAGAGCTATGAATTTAAGTGGCAAAGTAAACCATATAATGATAAGTGTTTGAAATGGAGGGCTTGAAAAAGTGAAATTGGTGCAAATGTTATTCAGTGACATTGTAGAAATGATGCAGAAACAGTGTACCACAACAGCACTCACACTACAGTCATAATTCAGCAATGTCTTTGACACAGCTTTCTTTTCCATGAATCGCTTAAAAGACTTGCAGTTTTGTCTGGTTTAGTCATTATTTGATAAACAGTTCTTGCTAAATAGTTCTGTTCACAGAATCAGGAGCTCAGTTGTGAACAGCATGTATTTGCCATTTCCGAGGTTCAAGCTCTTTTGATTGCACACCCCACACAGACAGTACAAATCTACTTCTGGACAGCACCAAGGTAATGCTTCAAGAGCCAAGTCTGGGTCAGAATTCTTATTTTTACAAATAGCAAGCGTTAAGATACTTGCAGGTATTGTCCAGTATTGATTAACCTTTATAATTCCATTGCTGCTGGGAAACTTTATTTGCTGCAATGGCCATGGAAAGTGAATAAAAATCATATATTCAGAATGGGAATAAATACATTGGAAAACTTGTTTCAGCATTTGACCAGAGTTCACTGGTGACAAGTCTTATATAAAAAGGTGGCATGTTTTCCATGACTTACTTTGGTTACTCAAAAAACCCCCTAAGGATTAAAGCAGCTGGAGCTCTTTATCAGATTCTTAAATGACTTAGAAAAACAGCAATGGAGTTTCTGTTTTTCAGGCTATGTTTCACAGGGGCCTATAGATACCATCCCCAAATCAAGGAGTGTCAGATGATATTCCACTATTTTCTTACCTGAGTCTTTGGGGAATTTACCTGTATCTGGTAAATTTATGGAGAAAAGACAAAGACTTTGGTCTCTTTTATCTTGTTTGTTGAGGTCAGAGTCATGTTATTATTTTAATCCCACATTTCCAAAGTTCCTTTCCTTAAAAAAAGTCTAAGCAGCAGTATTTTTTGACCTTAAATGATTTTTGTTTTTATTTATTGATTTATTCCAAGTTAGTTTAAAACATTTTAAATTATTTTTAGTTTTAACAAGAGCAAAATAAAATTAAATATATTTTTATGTAGTTCTGATGTTGTACTTTTTCCATATTCTACTGTCTCTGACTTGTGCTGACCAACTTGTTCTTTGCTTTGAGCAAGACTTTTTCTGATCACCAATATCCACTCTTCCTGCCTCTGTCTCTAGCTAGTCTGCAGTTTGAGTGTGTGTCTGAATTGCCAAACACACATAAATCATGTCTTAAGGTCATCTTTATTACTTGCTTCTGCTTTCTTAGGAAGTGCATCATCAATCAGTGTTTGTGAGCCCGCATCCCTGTCATCCCTGTGGCTGGCTTATATGACTAGTGTGAATGCTATAGGCAGAGAACAAGGGAGTCTGGATTTAGAAAGGCAAAGGGTAAATCCATGAAGGAGAACTGGTACAGATTCTGCTGATGGAGTGGAAAGAAGCTTAAGCAAGTAGCAGGAGTGTTGTCAGATCAATGATGTCCTTGCAGTTTTTCCACTCTCACTTTGCTAAAGATACTGTACTTGAAATAAGCCTGAGGCAAAGTGATAGTGGTGCTGAGGAAGCATGCTGTGCTAATGGGCATTTTACATTGCTTTCCTTTGTCCCTTTTTTTTTTTTTTTTTTTTTGTATGCTATGAGATGACCCTTTATATAAGTATTTGTTAAATTCTGTACATTTCTTGATACAGCATTGGTTTATTCCTGGGTAGACTGTGTTTTAATGTCGGACAGGTGATAACCAGCGTGTGAACAATAGGAGCACAGTTACATGTTAAGTTGCCCAAAAGCCAATGAGAAATTTGATTCCTTTTTACTTTTGGACCTAGACAATTTGGGGAAGCATCCTTACTGTGAAGATACCTAACAGCACAAGTCTCGCTCCTAGAGTGCAGAACTGGTAGATATAAGAGAAGTAACTGGCTGTATCTCATTCTATCAGTGATCATTCTCCATCTCACCAAAATGAATAGGTTCATTGAGTCATGAAAAATATTATTTGCCTTTTAAAAATGTGCCTGTGTGGATAGAGTCTCAGTACACACCTTCCTCTCAGTCTGCTCTTGTATCACCTCAGGCTATGTTCTGTCAGATATTATTAAGTCTACAGAAATTTGGGCTCAGTCAGAGTTATAATAAGAGATGGTAAAAGAAAACTCATGTGGGAAGAAGTATAGGTGATTTTGAGGCTTTTTCTCTGAATCAGTTCTCATTCACTCTTCCTTACACTGATGGTAACTAACACTTTGCTGTTAATTTTTTAGTAAGACATAACAGCCATCTGGAATATCACATCAGTTTTCAAATAATATTATCTTTATTTTCCAATTAATTTGTTTTATTGGCTCACATCCCTGTTTTTTGTTCATTTACCATTAATTGTCTGTTGAACTATGATTACATTTGTTTTTGCAAAGCATGGAATATTACTATTATATTTCTACTGCATGAATACTTGAGGAAACTCAGAACAATTAACTTTGGTTAGGAGAAGCACCATAAGATTTGGAAAATATTCTAAATCTTATCTAACTTGGCTAAGATTCTTGTGCCTGTCTGAATTCCTACACTATGGAAAAATCTTGTTATAGAATTACAGAGCTAGGTAATAAAATCTCAGGAGAGGAAGCTTGTCTGAGATCTTCCTTTTAGGTCTTGTTCCTAATCAAGAAGTATATACAATATTTTCAAGGTATTTTGGCACTTGATTTGGTGATCCTTGCCAGAGCCCAGAAGTGCATGAAAACAAATAACTAAAATAAACTGTGTTAATTGGACAAATCACTGTTTCCAAATCTGTCTAATTCAAGGCTTTGGAAAATAGTTCATTTTTATTTCCAGTGTTTCTCCTTTCTGTTTTATGGCATCTCCTACTTTTTAAAGATTTATTAACAGAGATGGTTTTATTTTTTTCTATCATAGATAACAGTGATGTTGGTTTGGTTACCATGTATGTTGATAGATGAGTTCCATAACATTCATCAAAATGATTTGGACCATTTTTATAAAAAGGAGTACTTATAGAGGTAGCACTTATGGATGCATTGAGAGTGACTGACTATGGTCATATCATTGTTTGAATAATGACTTCTTGCTTCCCAGCCCACCAGCATCTACATTTTAGGCACGAACAGAGGTGTCTGAAGTCTCAATAAAGAGAGACTTTTGGCTGACATTTCCCTCAAAGCTTATTTTACTTAGAGTGTGTTTTTTTGTGTCTGTATTCAACATGGAAAGAGAAACTGTGTCAGGCTTGATGTCACATCTTATTTAACATCAGTTCAGGAGCACAGAGAAGGAATTCTATACATGTAGAAGTCTTGGTGTGTAGTTCCTATCAATAATAAAACAATTAAGGTAAAAGAAAACTGATACTGAGCAAGAATGTAAAACTGAAACAGAAAAAGTAAAAGTCCACATTTCTGCAAAACTATTCTGGGAAATTAGTAGTATCTTACTTGTTTCTGAAATAGCTGTGAAATATTTCTTACTAATTTGGATGGGTTAATTCTGGGGTGCATTAATTTAATCCAGGTAAAATTTGGCTCTGGAGAAGATGAAGAAAAGAGCTTGGAAAAAATATAAATGGTAAGCAAGCTATCACTTGTTCTTACATATTAGTTGTGCATATTCTGATCCTACGTGGGGAAGCTGAAACTAAGGAGCATTTTGTTTTAATAGGGTGTAAATCTTAAAATTTAGATTAATTATTCTTTGTAAAGTAACGCAACATGTGTTTTAACATGGTTAAGTGAAACAGTTTCAAGTTATTAATGTGATACAATAACCCAGAATTGAGCATTACTGAAACTATGTCAAGGATTCTGGTTTTTTTTTCGTTGTTTTTCATTACATGGAGAAAGGCTTGTGCCAAACCAAAGGGAGTTTGTTTTCCTTCCAGACTCTATCACATTGGACATTTGAACTCAGATACAGCAGCTGAAAACACTACTAAAAGCTCAATTTTAACATCAGAATTAAAGAATGTTTAGGTGGACAGTTTTTCTGCAAGAACCCATTTCATGCTGACTGTGCCATGTAAAATGGAGATCACAGTTTATCTTAAAATGGTTTCAAAATTTTCTGATCTGTTCCAACCTTACAATATAATTCTTCAAATAATTTTAATTCAAGCATGTGCATAATCCACAATCTTAGTGAAGGAAATTTCAAATATGGTTTGAAAGACTCCATTTCTTAACAAAATCCTGTGAAAAAGTACCTGTCCTTTTTAGAAATGAAAACTCATCCTTGAAATAGACTTGATCATGATCTTTTGACCAGATATACTTACTTTAAGAGGTATAAAGACAAGATACCGACCTGCTGCATGTCATGGAACTGTCACTAAAGTTGACTACTCTCATTTCCAGCAGCTGAGCATCTTGATCTCACCTTAAGATTTAACTTTAGATTCAAGGGTACATATTTTGTTCATTCCAATGAGGTAGACTTAAATATAGCCTTCAGCAACCTTTGGAAATTTTATGTCTTTTGGCTTTTATTGTTCTTTCTGGTTTTGAGCATGTTGTCATTTTCATCCCTTCTTCAGTTGCTTTGACTTTCAGCAATATGATCTTCCACAAAGTTGTGTACCAGACTGCTAGTATGTCTGTTGTTAACTTACCTGTTGCCCAAGTAATTGACATGCCTTGCCTCCAACACCCGGCAAGGCAGTGTTGGAAGAAGGAAGGTGTTCAGCTCACAGCTGTGTCCTGATTGCAATTTCTGTTTTAAACCTCCCCCTTTTTAAAATCCCTTACCAAAGTTGTTTAGTCTCTTTCCCAATTTGTTCCTGAGCCTGTAAGAACTTAACACCTGAGTATCATTATCATACAACTAGCACTGCTGACTCAGATCAACATGACTACGATGGGAGTGCTCAGAGAGGAAGAACATGTGTTCAACTGCTGGCAGACTCATAATTTATAGAGTCAGTGTTTATACTCCATTTTGTAGAAGGCACAAATGGTAAGAATGTGGAGTCCTTTAGGTACCTACGGGTAGTACTGGATGTGCAGTCAGAGACGGCTTACTCCCATATGGGTCTCACAAAATCACTGCTTCCATCTTCAGGCACTTTTCAAAATCTGACAAAGTCTCCTTTCTTTAAAGAACTCAAAATGACAAAAAGAGCAGCAAAGTGTCAAGCTGAATAAAGTGATGGGACAGAGTGCACATGTGTAACTTTGTATACAAAGGTGATGAACTGCAGATGTTTAGACCTGACATCAGGGCAGTATTACAGTCACCTTCATTCCTCTGAACCAACCAGATGTTATATCCTTCTCTCTCTTTTTCTCTCATCCCATAACTTAGTTTTTCACCAATGTGTAGTTCTAGGCTTGGATTGGAGGACTATATTTTTGTGTAGTATTTAACAGTGATATTGTTTTCTCATAATTGGGAATATTATGATAGAGATGATGGTGGTGTTTTGTAGTTGTTTTTTTTTTTTTTTTTTTTTACCTTGATTTCTATACATTGTGCAAAGGAAATCTCACCTTTCCTCCTCCTTAAGAACTCCTTAAACCAGCAGAAAGTGATAGAATCCATTACACACAGGATAGTAGGAGAACTTACATGTACAAATACAGGAGAAACTACTTTGAAAGATATTTGCATATGTGAAATGGATGATAACATCAATAATCTAACCTGATCAATTATAAATGAGATCAGCTGATTATTAAGAAAACTAAGCAAGATTCACATTGACTCAGCTTTTGGTCACAAGGTGGAAAGTGCTTAAGTTACTGTGTTTTAATAAGGTACTACCAAGAGGTCAGTCCAAATAGTACCTCTGCACATATGCTTTTAGCCAGCTCTTAGTTGTGAAACAGGCTATGTTAGATTAAATGATCATAAAATGTACTCCTAAACGTTGTTTTTCTTTGCAAAGCCTGTGGATTAAGAACACACTTGACTCATTGCTATGACTCAACTACAGATGGTGACTTGTTAAACTAGAGTAATTCAACCAATTTCAGTTGTGTCTGTATGCCCAAGTCTTCTGTGATGACATGGAAATAATAACACATGAAAATACAGGAAGATCAGAATGAAATCTCTAGGTTTACTTTGGAACTTTGATATACTTTGCAAGAAACTTAGGTGAAAGTCATAATCAGCACTGGAAATTTTAGTCATATTGATTATATGATTTGTGATCACACAGTTACCACATTCATCTTTCTTTATTCCGTCAGCACACTGCTAGGCTGTCTTGTCTTTAATATTTGTTAGGAATACATTTTATTGATTACATTGTAGAAGTACTTATATTCTGTGTATGTCCCAAATTGTCTTGGATCTATTCTGACTACCATATCTTATTTACTTTTTGTGACTTTCTCAGTGTATCATGAAACCACCTATTCAGGACACTCTGTATTTCACCTGTGTATCCTAATGACATCTATAATTAAAATTCTCTAATGCTGTTGGGACGTGTTCACTTTGTACTGGACTTGTCTCACAAGGCCTAATAGAGAGCTCCTTGTTGCTTTTGCAGAGGAAGTTTTCCCACTGACTACTGCTTCTCCCAGTGGGCTCATAATCAGATATAGCAAAATGAGTGAAACTAGATGAACAGGAAAATACTTCTGCATGTCTATGAGAGTAATGGAAACTGGCCCCAAGAGGCATTAAGAATGTTAATCTCCAGTTGTCTGTAAAGTTATGTTTGTTGGGAGTTTTTAAATCCCAAATTTCTGAATTTTAGGCCAGTCACATCAATCGGCAAAGGGATGTCAGCAGTTCTGCACCGGTAGTAAAAACAGTTCTCAGCCACTCACATTTTCAGTCGGCACATCTTCATCCTTAAACTAGGACACAATTTTGACTATGGCTGTACAAACTCCTCACCATACTGGACAGTGCTAGTCCAGTGGAAACATTTTTAGGGTTGAATTTTTAATATATTTTCTTAGAATTATTTAAGATGCCATTAGGATGCAATCATCTAATAGTTTTCCTGTGTGACAGTAGCAGTTCTGAAGATGTATAAGTGCTTTTTCTCAGAATACTTTTCAGACTTAAAACATGTTTGATGTTCTTTTTCAGATGTGTGAGTTTTGCAAAAGTCAACTTATTGTCTACATTGCACCTTCTTTCCTGAAATCCATTTCAAAGCATACAATGATACAAGAGCATATTTTAAATCAGTGATCAAATTCTAAAATATTTTTATCCTTAGATTTTGAAATATAACTGATTGTTTGAAGAGATTCAAACCATACATAAAGTATGCTCTAGACTTGTGAGTAAAGGCAATTTAAATTTGTAAAGCTTCTTACTTACTCCATACATAACTCTCACTAAATTTCAGTTGATGCTTTTTTTGTCTTTTGTTTTCTTCTGGAAGGAAAAACTAAGATTTGTGATAAGACAAGAGATATTTTTTTTCTATTGCAAGGGAGACTTCCCACTGTGCACAGCACTGGTATTACTGTCTTACTGATTCCTAAAGTTCACTGAAGTGTAGAAGGTTATGAGAAGCAGAGAAATGAGGAGCGGAAGATACAGTGCTTAGAGTGCTGACAGTTCCATTAAGGACATGCTTGCATCACCAGCCGAAGACAGTTGTACACTTCTTACATTCATGTTCGAAGCCGTCTAGTTTAAACTAGCTGGTATGGAAACTGGGATAGCTACTTTACCACAGAACTGTTAAATTAGCATAGCGCTGAGCCTGAGCTAGTAAAACTCACAAAAATTCCAGATAATGTTAGTTCAGGCCTAGTGACATTCCAGTGTTGTTTCATTCCTTTGGATTAGGTGTGGTTTATGCCAGTTGTGGCAGAGCTGGCATGTGCTGTGTGTGACTACGTACAGCTGACCACACATGCGTGCTCTCAGGTGAGAAAATGCCGGTTTCTGTATGTAACTGCCCTGGCAAACCAGTCCACCTTACATCTATGTGAGAACCCAGCAAGAGTTAGCTTAAAAATTCAATTTAGTTTCCCATTTCTGTTATCTTGATAGATGATGGGATATGTATGTACTTGTGGTTGAATGGGAAATGTAACAGAATAGAAAAGTAATATTTTCAAGCTCTGGTTTTGGTAATAAATATGTTACTTTAAAGAAAACAGCATCAGTTAGGAACCACTGCTGCCACTCTGAAGCTGCATTGAAGACAGGTCCGGATGAAAGCTCATATTGACTTAAATTTGTAGCTAAGGTTTACATTTTCTTTAAAGTGATATCCCCATTCCCCATGTCAAGGTTATCTTAGTGATAGCCTTTAAAACAGTCAGACCACTTACCAATGGATGGATGTTCAGAAGTTTGACAGTCTCTGCATTGATCCTACTCTTGCATGAAAATGACTTTATCAAGCTTATAATTAGAAATGAAACAGTCTTAAATGGTTTCCACACTGCTTGACTTTCAAAGAGGTTCCAGTTTCACATAACTTCATATAAACAGAGAATCAGAAGATATAACCAGATACTACAGTTCCTGCTTACTAATTGCCATAAAGCAGAGCCATCTGCTTTATACAAAGTCTAGGTCAGGTAATCCTTCTAAACTGTGACCTTTGGGGCTCCATGGAACTTGTTCTTGATTAAATAAAACCTTCTTAGGAAGTTAGTGGGAAACTTGGTGCAGGTTCAGTCTGAGCAGAGAATGTAATGGATTGGTTTTCTGTATAATCTTAAGCAGACAGTTCTGAACTAGTCTATCTTTTGAACTTTTTTTTTTCTTAACAGTGTTAATCTTCCATAGCAATTCAAGGTACAAATGAATTATTTCAGTTTTTAAAGTGATTCCTCATAAAAGATAAATTAGGTGACAAATTAATATTTTAAACATAAATTCATGACTGTGAAAGACGAAGAGAAGTAACTGAATGTTTTATCAGCCTAAACTAAGCTCAGAACGTGGGCTGGGGAAACCAGTGTGCATCCTCCATTTTGTGCAGTTGCCTGACATTTTTTTAGAGACTATCTGGCACAGTGCAGTGGGGCTGGTAAACATGAATGGAGCAAAATAAATATAATTGCAACTCAGCAATTAGTGTAGAAATCTTGTAATTCCTCACAACTATTTCATTAGTAGCAAAGCTCATATCATGAATACTTTCAAGTTTTTATCTTTTTCATCATATACTTTATTTAAATATTTGATCCATTATATGAAAATAGTTACTGTGATTAAATAATAAGTTCTTCTGCTCTAGTTTTCTTTTGGCACTGATGACTATTATTTTTGGCTGTCTATCTTTGGCAAGCAATTATCAATTATTCACTGCCAGATTAAAAATAGAAGTATTATTGCCAAGGCAAATAATACATTATTTTTCAGTTACACAGAAGTTTCCAGCTGAAGATCACAATATATTTGGTAACCACTAATGAGTTTAGCCACTTACCACTCACCGAACATTTGTATTCTTGCCTTAGGGATGAGAAAGATAAGGTATGTACTGCATTAGGACATAATCTACCTTTTCCAGGGGCTGGTGTAAGTTAACATTGATGAAAGACATCAGAATGCACCACTCGTTAGAAGTGGGCCTTATATGAATTGAGAGAGCCTGGTCTACCAATGCAGACAACTGCTCAATGGCTGGAGGTGCTCTGACTGGTCCATGATATCCTGCTCTTATAGGAGACAGTGAAAAGCTGAACTGAAACTGTTTGTCTTCTCAAACAAAATGTGTCCATTTGCAGGGTGTTGCATTAATGAAATAGATTAATAATTTGAGACTAAATGTATTTTGAACTTTGATAGCTCCCTTCTGATTTTGTGAAAGATCAAGAGAGGAAGTCAGTCATGGAAGATGACTCAATTATCTTGATTATTTAAAATTCATTAAGGTATTGCTGTTCCTCTCAACAGTTGATGCAGTCAGATGTCTTCATATTGATTGTGGTCTGCATAGCTACTTTACATTCTTAGCAAAATTTTGTGAAGTACTGCAGCGGAGAAGGGTTTCTTACTGAATCAGGTGATCCCCACATGTCTGAGGAGTACAGTCTTCTATTTTTAACACATCTCTTTGCAAATGTCCCTCTAGCATCATGATCATATGTCTGAACATTACCCCCCCATTCTGTGGCATTTTCATACCTTGGAATATGCTCCTTAAAACTGTGCTGGCAGAAAAGTCTAGCTCTGCACTCCACATTTCTGTTCAGGTGACTTTTTCTTTTCCCACTTGCAGTGTATGATAGGGTGCCTTCAAATCCTAAATGGGTATTGATATTTGTGGAAGTGTGACTCTGGTTATAGGTTTTGTTCCTCATTTGTAGCTCAATATAAAGATATGATGAGAGTCTACATTGATTTGTTCTCAGTTGCTGCAGGGACTGATATGACTGGTCTTCTCTTGGCTGTGAAGTGAAAATTTCTTAAACTCTATACATTTTTCAAATTGTAAAGTTGTTTTTGTTGTGGGAATCACCTGATCACTTAGTGTAAAACACTAGATACCTTAAGTGGCCATTAAGCGCAGAACTTTGCTGAATTGGACTGATGGTGTCATTTTGTTAAATAAAGAGTCATCTGAAATCTGATCTCTAAGATACTCTGTGAACAGAGCAGCAGTTGGGGGAAAACAGGCAGTTTTCCTTGAAATCCAAAGTGCAGTAGCTCTGAGACAACCATCTGCATGTATTTAGGGAATTTGAAATTACCTGAAAGCCTGGCAATTTTTTCATAATTATCTCAGAAATTAATTATGATATTTCACAGGTAATTCTCTAGCCCTTTTATTTCTACTTTAATAAAACCTACTAGAAATCTGTTGCTTATTTCATTCCTTTCTGGGATTAAAAAAATCCCACAAACAAACAAAGCTAGCTTTGAAAGATCCTATTGGAAAGCGTGTGTGTGTTTTAAAGATTCCACATTTTAAAGACAAAGAAGAGAGTGCTGAAATTTACTACAACAGCTTCACTGAAAAATATTCCATCATTCAGATCAAAAGTAGGCAAAAATCACATAAACATTTGGAAGAAACAGCAGTGCCAGAGCATGATTTTTGCTATTTTTGGAAAGCAGCTGTTTCTCTCTGACATGGATTCAAAATGTAGGATATTCTGCAAGGTGGATCCACTCATTCAGGTCATCCCCTTCAACAGCTTTTCATGGGAACATTGACTGGCATAGTTATTTGGGAGAAGTATTTATTTTGAGCTAATGACAAATCTCTCTCCTAGGCAGTCACACAATTGCTAAGTAACAGTTGATTTTAACTCCTGAATGCTTATTTGCAAATATTCAGTATAGAATGGCAAGAATAACATGGGAACATGAATTTAATTTTATATTGATATGTTGATTTTGTGTAACTAAAGAGGTGCAGAACGTTAAATTGCCAGCGAAAACCAACGCTGAACAGTCCCTTCTATTTTGAAAACCTCTGTTTAGTTACAAAGAGACAAAGCTGAATAGCATGTCACCAGAATACTATCTTCAAGTTTCAGAAATGGGAATATTGGATAAGCCCCAGTATTCAGACATCCCTGACTCCTCCTGGCTTAACTTTTGTTCTGGCAGCTGCAAATGACAGGGATGATTTACCCCCATCCTTCCTGGATCTCAGTGTTGTAGGAATCACAGCTGGTTTCAGCATGGACCCTTGCATTAGAACTTTCTGTGCTTGACGGACTGTATTTGGCAGCATGAGAGTTATATAGTTTCTTTATTTGATTTTGCATTTGATTGATTGCTTTTAATGAAATTTATTTTCTTTCTTGTGGTTTAGCTATAGTTCTTGCTGATGGCAGCAATATCAATCTGTACCTCTTGTCAGCTATGACTGGTTTATATAATTTTTAGAATAATTTCTAAATGAATGCTGATTGTTGCGTCCATATTTTTAGGTTGGGTGGTATATTCATTTTTAAATTCTAACAGCTCTGAAGAATATGGTAAAATATTGTATCTGGCTCAGGGTACAGTTGCAGACAGAAGACTTCACAGTCTCAGGGGTATACCATGCAGTTACGTGACTGGAGACACACACTTATACCTCTGTGCCACTCAGCATAATGGCATATAATGCAATAATTGTCTTGACTGGAGCTTTTCCCCATGTTCTGTTTCTTGCTCTAGGCCCTGCCTGAGTTTCCATAACCCACAAGTCAGGGTAGGTTTTGCTGTGCACACAGAGACTGAGTAATTCTCAGTGAATGCCCATACCTCAACCAGCTAGGATCTGCAGGTTTTTGCTACTTGAACATGTTGTGTTGTTTTGAATGCCGGCTTTCTTAGCTCCAGGGAGAGGAACACCTAAAAAAATTGAGTTAAGGGAGTTTTTCCAATTGGAACTTTGTAGTTCTGTGAAGCCAGTTTGTGACCTAAACTAAAAGTTTTATAATGTGACAGGATAATGTTGGAAAGATTTCTGGCAACATTATACATTTTTTTTCACATTTTTTTTCCAGTAGGAAGTGTTTATATTTTTCATCTAATGGAAAATTTGTATCTTCATACCCCTTTTTCTTGTGTCTTCTTGAACTCCTTCCCCATTTCTGTTAAGAATCAGGGCCACAGACCCCAGAGATAATTTTGACAGCAATATTTAGTTGGGAAAACATGACAGGAATCTGAGTGCATCTGTTTGTGTTTTAAAGAGTCTGATTTTCTTTGTTTATTCTTTCAGGAAAATTCTGTGTCTTCCTGTCTACCCAGAATAGTAACATTTTTCTGGTGGTGTTTTTGAAGAGTCTAAAGATATTGTCCTGAATAGTTTTTTGATTATATTAGTAGTTCCACTGCAGGATCCCAGGCATTAGTTGAATTTCTGAACTGCAGACATTTTGCAGGTCAGTGCAAGGTCTGGGCTCCAGTGTAGTCATCAGCAGTCCAACAGGAGATGCCAGAAAACAGATTTCTGATTATGCTGAAGATGGTAAGAGAATTTTTCCCTGAATACTGAGGGATCATTGTAGAAATACCCAAAACTCAGTGGAGTAAGTGTGAAAGGCATTTCCTGTAGAATAAAACAAGATTTATAAGAGGTTGATTGGAATTGTAGAGGTTGAAGTACAATCATGGCTTCTTCAAAAGTTACATTACCACGTCTTTCTAATCATAGGTGTGCATGTATGTTTGCCTACCCTTAGAAGAAGAAAGAAAAAGGAGTTTCTTGAACTGAATCAAACAGCTTTTTCTATTTATATCACTGTGATTTGTGATGGAAAATCTTCAAATCCAAGATCCACAGCTTCTTCCTTTGTTAAGTTCCAATTGTTATGCTGTTGTCTAGATGTCAGAGCCAGGACAGGAAACTTCTGTGGTTGAACCTCATGTGTCTTATTTTCTTATGTAGATCCATCACTTTTTGTCCTCATAAGAGCTAGGTAAAAAATGCTTTCCTGAGTTGGGCTAGTTTGAAAGTATCTTGGATATTTTGTTCAGTCTGAATTCCCAGATGTTCCCATTGCATGTTAAAAACATAGTTACATGAGGGCAATGTTTATTTCTTTAAACTGGCTTTTCTGTGCAATCCCAAACAAATACTGGTTGCATGCTAGGAATATAAGCTTAGTAATGTGTTGGTCAAAAGTAATGCCTGTTAGGTGGTGGTGCAAATGAACAAATAATTTCTGCTTAAATGGAAAGGGATGCTGCCTTGAACATTATTGAAGAGAGCAATTAGGTGGAGTAAACAGAGTCATTGAGGCAACCTGTGAATCTTGGAGTAGTAACACAACAGCAATGCAGAACACACTGAGCAAGCCTGAATGACTGAAACAGTGAGTTCAATATCCTATATTGCACATATATATTCTATACCTTTAATTGACTACAATATTGATTCAGTAAATCATTATTTAACTTAGCAGAGATGCCATATATGTTACTCTATGGAAGTTGATAAGAGAAATATGAAAATCTTATTGTATATGGCCCTGTTTTATCACTGAATCCCAGAGAAATTAAGGCACTTTGATAAGATCCCTAAATGAGTAACGTTAACAAAGCACAGAGCATTATTACTTCTCTGTAATCTCTGAAGCACTTTGCTTTGACTTCAAATGCTTTGTCTATAACGACTGTGCCAACTCTTCTACCTGTAAAATGTCTGCCCCTGCTGCTTTGTAAATGGCTCCTAGGAAGAGAATTCTTTCTAATGGCTATGGGAGGCTTTTTGGATGTTCATGATACAGCTTTATTTGTTCTAATTATATCTGACATTTCACAAGCTGCACGTTCATTATTTGATGGGCAAAACAACAAAAATAATTAGGCCAAATGATCACACAAACCCCAACAGAAAGCTTTTTCAGGGCATGATAGCTCCTTTTTATTAATAATTGTCCTCATTAAACTTTACCAAACAATATTATAATCTCATTGCCTGCTCATCGTTACTGAACTCCTAAAATCAGGTGAGGATTTGAATTTTCTTATGAGATGAACAATGTTTACATTTGAGAAAACTTTAACTTGTTCAAGTACAACTCACTCCTTCCTTCCAACCTGTTTTGTTTGATAAAAAATAGCTACAGATTTTCAATTTTGCCAGGAGAGGTCACTCTTTCTCCTTTGTCTTTCCTGGTTATAGTACCATAAGAAATCTTTCTGTACTAGAGTATATTGGCATATTCCTTGAAGTACTGTTTGGATGCTGTCTGATATACATGAAGGGGCCTGTACTGGAAGGATTAGTAACATTTGTTTGATATCAATATGGAAAAGTCTTAAAGAATTTTGTGGCAAATTATAACATGTCTCCAGGATTCCATCAACCATCTGGTACAATTCTAACAAAACTCCTTAATTCTCCCAAATTCTATTATGGAATTATAAAGGGAGGTTTTAAAAATCAGCAACCAGAGAAGATACCACTTAATTAAATTGTACAACTTTTAAAGAAATTTTGAAAGACCCCAATGTTTTAAATTCATGTATTAATGACAGAGTCATCTATGGTGTCCAGTGTTGGAATAATAGTACATCTCAGTAGAAACTGGTAAGAATTGTTCGACCAGCTGTTATTTGAGCAAGCCCAAGCCAAAACGGAGTCCTCTAGAAAGTCTTATCAATAAATGTATGATGAAAATATCCTCATGACACAGTTCTCACTAGAGCAAGAGCTAGAAAATCCTCAAGATATGGTTTCTGATTAACAATCTGAGCAGGTATGAAAAAGAAAACTCATTGATAACTCCTGTTTCAAACATTTCTTTCATTCCTATGTAAAATAAAATTCAGTGTCTTGGATAAAATAAGATCACATTTAGGTCCTTATGCTCCAGTTCAAACCTAATGTGTACCAATGTCCGAAGTTCAAAAAAAGTGTTTGATTTCCTTGCCTTTTAAATTTTATTTCCATTTTTGCACTCCTACATCCCTAGTGATGTAGAAGCAGGAGAAAATAAACTGAACAACCCCAAACCAGAACATTGTAAAACTGGTTAGTCACACAGTATTGCATGATTTCTGCTGGATTGGCAATATCCCCAAACCAGGCTGTCTCATGAGGTTACTGATTCAGTTTTGCAGATTTAGGAAATTTTAGAACTGCATCAAAATGATGGAGTTCTTATTTACACTCAGCTGCATGTATAAGTTATATGTGACTCTCCTGTTCCTGTTTGTATATTTTTTATACGGTAAAAGGTGGGAAAAAAGAGCAACCGAACTCAGTGCAAGCATCTCTATTAGCACTCAAATGTTTCTTTAGCTTCTTCTCACCTAAAAATTTAGGATTCTAAAATAAATAGAAAAATTAGATTTCATTAATAAATTAGTTCTTTTAAAGAACTTGCTACTTCTCTTTTTTTAGTTGTTGTTCCTCAGTATTGCCAGCTTTCATGCCACGATGTGTTCTGAGACCAGCTGGATCTGATGGTTGTGATGCTAGTAACACATGTTATGTTAACCACAGAATACCACTAAGGCATGCATTTCTATATATCTGCCTCAAAGGTTCCTGCTCGATGGAAGAAAATGAAGTATGTATTAAAGTGCTGGAAAAGGAAAAGATATTTTAAGGTATACAGGAAATGTGCAAGAACTGTACTTGAATCTGCATCCTTTGTGGAAAAGCTCCTTTTTGTTTTATTGTTTGCACCTCTGAATGAGCTATGTTCTTAAGTGCCTCCAAATACGATGACAACAGAAACAGTAGATAGCAGTAAGGGCACTCGCCTCTCTCCATGCCGCCATTTTGTTGTTGAGGGAGCAGATTATCAAAAGAAAACTGAAAGTACTCCTTCAAATCGAGCTCCTAGCAAACTGGAGCTGTAGCAAGCTGTCTCTCTGCCAGAGGTGTGAACAACGGGAACATGTCCCTTTGAACACATAAACCATCTGCTCTGTACTCAACAGGCAGGCTCCTCATCATAAAAGTCAAAGTGCCTATATTGTTATATCCCTCACTATCTACAGGGATATACAAATATTCAGCTTGAGAGTCAGAATAGTTCTGCACAGAGGATGCACGTTTGAACAGTGCACTGGCTTCTCTATTACCCCTTTGTTGACCTTTAACTTTTGCTTTCCTGATACCTATCTGTGGGAAACAGAGAAGTACTTTGTAGCCAGATCTATATACTATCATCCATATCTGTTTCATGAGACACAGAGAAACATATTCAGGTTTAAGTTAGAGTGGGAAACTGTGCAATGAAGAATATTACCACTGAGATGTCTATTTTTCAATACATTGCATCGTATTCTCAAAAAACCCACCATGTAACTGCTAGATAGAGTTAATGAGACTATCCTACCTTTCCTAATGTAGGAGCTGTTAGAATTGTAGCCTATCTTTACTAAATTTATTGCTAAAGCCTAAACAAGCTTCTTCTTTACTATATTTATTTCCACATTGCTTGAGGAAATCTTCTTAAAAGGAGTCCTTTCAGCACTGGCTGAACTGGTACTCTTTTTTTGCAGTACTGAGAACAGGTTTTGGGGACTGGGGCAATTAAAAGAGAAGGAAGATGAGGTGTTAACTGAGTCCATTTCTGCATGTTATTTCAACATATTAACTCACTGCAAGTTGGCTTCTTTGTTCACATACTTTACTTTTCAATATTAGAACATGTTTCTAATCCTTATGCACATGTGACATCTTTCAATTAAAAAGAATGTATGTTAACTTCATTTTTGTAATGGTCCAATATATCTGTATTGATGTAGGCCCTCCACACAGTAAGTTGTCTTAAAGGAGAAATCTTACAATTTAATTAGCATATTATGTTGAAGACTTTATTTTCTTTCAGGGAACATCTTATCCTTCTATGGTTGCAATTCAGGAAATGGCTCTCTTTGCTGCAAGGCCTGGAGTCAGAAGTGTTGCTTCCTATTACCTCCTCTTTTTTGTTGACACTACTAAATGCATTGCTGCTGCAATAAAAATCTCCAGGCCTTCTACCAAACAGCTCCTATCTATGTGCAAATGCTCTGAGCTGTTTTGCAAAATCCTTACCTTGTGCATATGCAGGTTTTTATTGAAACATTTGTACTGCATTGCCATTGCGGTGAAAAGTCAGACTGACATATAAAGCATATACAATATTACATCAGCCCATGTCCATCTGATTGTCTCTGGCTACTTTCTTCCTCTAGCAGTTTGGAATATTTGGAAAATATTTAAATAAACTAGCAAGAAGGTTGTAATTTTATCTGTTTATCTAAACTAACAGTGACTCCAACCTTGTAAAAATATTAATGTGAGTGCTTTATTTAGATGCATGAATAAAATTTAAACTAAAATTCATTTGAAGTGAAGAATTAACTTTTTCATCTGATAATAGATCAAATGCGTGTAGTCCTATAATATGTATATCAATGTAACTGGAGTAATGCCACAGAGCTAGGATCTTGTGCTAGCTGTTTTGGGATGTCCACAAGTTTTGTCTGGATTCTCAGATGAGGATATGATGTAATAGACAGGATTTGAAGTCATTTACAGCTTGAAAAAAACTGATATAAAACTGTTCAAAGCCAATGTTTTCTAGGCAAATGTGTTCGTCTGGATTTTTTTCCCGGTGATGTTTTTTTTTGTCCATGCCCTACCCCTCACCTCCCAAGCAAAACAAAACAACTTAAACCCCTCCAGGTTTATTGCTAATTGGAATAAAACCTACTAATTTTTGAGAAGGAAAATCTTGAGGAAAAAATCTGCAAAGCATGCTTATAAGCTGACTGAACTCCTCTTCCAGATCTAAATGTTTCATTTTTTGTTCTGTATCTGTTTTCACTTTATATTATAATATAATAAAAAGTTTTGCTAGTTTTGGATAATTTGATAATAAAATAAGAAGTTATGGTCTATCTAGATACCATTCCTAAAGCAATATGATCTTTGTTAACTGTAAGAGAAAACTAGCCTTCATTTATGCTTTGCGTTTATATAAGGCACTGATATATTTATAAAGACAGTCTATATGAAATGCTGTATTTTCAAAACTGTGATCCTTCACACTATTTTTCTCTGCTAACTTTTGAGTTACAAATCAATGAAGAAATTATGCCTACCTTGTGTGATACTGATTTTATCATAACTCGTAAAAACATATTTATACATCAGCATCTTTACGAACAGAACTAATAATGTACTGTTTTAAAGTTATCTGAAGAGGGAAACTATTTACATGGCAATAGAATGAATATTATATATGTTTAAAAGCTTGAAGTACTTTTGTGACTGTAGTCCAGAATGCACAGCTTCTTAAATAAAACCTCTCGGGATATAAATAATGCTACAACAGGGTGGTCTTTCAAAATTTGATTTCCCTCTTCTTTTGCTTCCCAGAGAATTCCATTTAAAGAGTATTTAATTGAGGACATTTTCTTTACTGCATTTTCCCTTTTCTTTTTTAAAGGTTTAGTGCTTTGTTCTAAGTGTTTTAACTTGTAATCAAGAAATGTGTCAAGTCTGTTGCCAATTAGTGTAGCTGGTGTGAAAATTGATTGGGTCTTGGGAAAGATTGCTAAGTCTTATAAAGCAACAAAACAGTCTGTAAAAGAGGGCTTGGGAACAGAGGCAAGAAGAAGGACAACACGAAAAATTATTGAGAGAAAACAGAACAGAGGAATAGCAATCTGTATAGAGATCAGAACTACATTTGTAATATTTACTAAAGGTTTAATCAACTATACCAGTTTATTATAAGGACTTAACAATAACTATTTAGAGCTAGATTGAGAAAATCTTCTTCACTACAAACAGCATCCCAACTTTGAAGCCTGGCTTATGTTGTAGAGTACCTCTCTGTTGACTGAGAAGTGGAAGTGGTCAGAACCCTCAGAACAGTGTTGCAGACTCCCTCATGGGGGTACAGCTATGCCAGGTGAAGAAAAATTTTATTCTGTTTTCATTGTCTTGTTAGATCACTTTTTTTTTGGTCAGGAGAGAGATGCAACTATGCTGGCATACAGTACCTTTACAGGAGGGCGGTCTCCTGAAGGAGCAACAGAGGCAGTTCCACAGTGACTTTAAATCAAGAGGAAGGTTCCCTGGTGTAAGATGATGATGATAATAATAATATCATCTAGGGAAAACTCAGACAGGAAGGGGAATAATTTTTGAGACTCTTATATGCTGTAGATACACAACACATTATATAGAGGGTTATTCCTTTGCACAGAAGAAATATTGTGTTTGCAGTAAACTGGGACGGAAGTTTGATCTGATTGTGGTGCAGAACATCAACAGTAGACTTTGAGCTGTCAGATGTATCATCAGTTAGATAAATGCTTGAGAAATTTTGACCATGGATGATGCAGAAAACCTTACAGAGACCTTTGAATGAACAGGGTGTGCAAACCCAATGTGTTCAGGACTAGATTCCTATCCCTGTGTTACCATGTGTCTTCAGTAAATCTGATTTACTGCATCTCGCTGGTCTCTTGCTCCCAGGTTTCCCCAGCTGCCATCTTAGCCATCCCAGAGCATTTATTTTTCCTGTCGGGAGCCCCCGGCTCGCACAGCCCACCGGGCTGTTTCTGCAAGGACTGTGACTGTGATGCGCCGCAGGGCTCTGGCACACTGATGTTTAGGGGCTTTTCACACCCGAGGTTGTCCCTGGACAGTGTGTTTTATACTCCGCCACGGACTTCTTTATGCAACTGTCCAGTCATTTTGCAACTGCTTCATATGTTGACCTCCTGGGGACAGGCACAATTTAATTAGGTACTCTGTGATTATTATTAGCAGTGGGAAACTATTATACCACTGAACTGAGAATGTTTTACTGATGTTTTCCTCTATATTAGATCAGTTCTGTTAGACCCATCCATGTAGGAGACAGATGTAAACTCAGCATATCCTGTAGCACACAGTGACCTTCCTGTCCACACAGGGATCTCTGTTTGTGAAAAGTTTTCTTGAAGCTGGTCAAAGGGGGTGTAGTCTCTGCCTAAAGCCTTGTGGGAATTTCACCTCAGAGAAAGTCAAAAGAGCTGGGCACCAGCAGCGGATGGAAGGCAGGAGCAGGCTGGGGGCTGTAGGAGGGAGGCTGTTGGAGGCTGTGGTGATGGAGGAGAGCTGTGGGTGTGCCACGGGGGGGGTGGGTGGGTGCAGCCCAGCAGGGAGCAAGGGACCGGCAGCTGCATGGCCACGTGGAGTTTTTCGCCTCTCTTCACTACAGTTCTTCATGTGTTTAAAAAATCAACTAAAATGTCTTTGGGAAAATATTTTTTCCCTTAACATTAGTGAATTATAGCTTTTAAGAGAAAACTGGAAATCAGGACTCTCAGTTCCCCAAAAGCCAGGGAAAAAATTAATATAAGAACTTTCTTCATACATGTGTCTTAAAACTCTGTAAGAGGGAATGTAATTCTAATTATTCCCATTTCATAGATTTGTGCATGAACTTTGTCATTATCATACAGTGGAGATAAATGTTAAACTCATTTACCTGCATCATAAAAAAAAATAATAATAATAAAAAAGACAGCTTTTCTTTATTAGAAAATTAATATGCAGCTTTGTAACTTTGTTTGAATTGCATTTAACCATTACATTAATTGAATGACTGTCACTGGAAGACAGGGAAGAAAAATTAGAAAGGTTCAACAAGCCAGAAAAGTTCTGGTTTAGGCTAAAGTTATTCAAAAATTAAAAGTATTGTAGCATCCACAAAACCAGGATGAAACAGTAACATCCTTGCTAATATTTATTCTGGTTTTCCTTCTGTAATGTTACTGTTGCAATCTTAAAAAAAACAACAAAACTAGAGAAGCATAGCTATCTTAAGGTATTATGATTAAATAATAAAAAATAAATACATTAAAATACATGTGATATATTCATCTGAAGGATTTTAATATAGCTTCATTTACATCAGTGCAACTGCACCGATCTACCCCAGCTGACAGTTGGATCTGCACAATTTGATAACTGGTGCCTAATATTGAAAATCTATTCAGTTTTATCTTTAAAAATAGAGCATTATTTTCCAGTTACAAAGAGCTATGAGATATGTGTAAGTCTCTCAAGTCAGTAAATTGCATGTTGAAAATTTACCTTAAACCAAATTCCAATTGTGAGTGAGTATTCTCTCATAAACTGAATTTACCCTGAAATAAGGTAAATATTCAGTAGTGTTTATGGCATAAAATAATAAAATAGCATCCAGTATTGAAGTTGTGAAATACATGAATCATACTACCAAGTAAAACTGTTATTTACTGTTAGCTTTGTATATATTTAAAGTAATTGCCAATGTATCATGGGTCTGTTCCAAATGCTTGCTTAAATCAGTGAGACAGTGGATAGACAGTAAGGGTCCTCAGGAGATGTTCTGAAGTTGTGAATTACTGATGAAGGGGTAGTTTATTTTTTATCTGCTTTCCGGAATTGAATATTTCAGGCAAATATAGATTATTTACTGTAGCATTTCTTAAAGCTATACAGGATCAACTTTGAGCTTGTATAGAGAAGGTTGAAAGTTAAGGTAGCATCTCACTGCAGGGTTGTTTTATTTTGGGGCAACCAGAGGAGGAACTCATATAGCCAAGGCTAAACAAGACTTCAGCTGCTTGTCAGCTTACTTTAGGTATGAGCATGAGACACTGTCTGATAGTTCAGTAGCAGAAGAAATGAGATTTTGTTACTGAAATCTGTTTTATCACATTCAAGTTGTTTTAAATATATTTTATGAAGGAGGTTGAGTGAGAAATCCAGGAAGCATTCCACCATAGTCCAGCCACGTGGATTCTCTTTAGACATTGTGTAGCAGTTTTCATACAAACAAAAAACTCAGAAGCATACATATTTCTGTTTGTTTTAGTACATTTGACTCCTGTCAGATTGTTTATTGTTTACTTTTCCATTACTCTCTAATAGCAGCAGCTTATCTTTTTCACATTGGCATAGATAATTTTAAAAAATTAAGGCAGAAAAATAGGCCATGTAAGAAGCTTTTTCATAGCAGTACTTTCAAAGACTGTGAAAGATTTGATTGTGTAACAATTTCTTACAAAGTAAACACTCCTGTAAATGAGCATTTTGAGTGAGATATTCTAATCAATAGAAGGTCAAATAATCAACAATTTGAAGTTTTTTTAAACATGAACATCACTAGGAATATATTGGAGAGAGAAAATATGTATTTAAAATCTGAATTGAAATTTTAATGACTTGCAGTCATTCTCAGGAATGTATGGCCCCAGATTTAGAAGTAACTTATCATTGCTTTTGAAAATGGTAATACAAATGATCTAACGTCAGAAGGAATGGTATCTTTTCTAAAACTTCACTTTTTTCTCTTTTCATTTGCCTTTGATGAAGCATTTCAAATGAAACTTACTTTGTAAGGAGAGGTGACAGCATGGGACAGTGGGCTCGTTATGGTACAGTCTGAAAAGTAAAGTAGCATAAATCTGTGGACGAACTGTGAATGAAGAAATACAAGAAACACAAAAGGCAGAAATATGTGCTGCTGTTGTAAACATAGGCAGAAAATAGGGATACATGCAATTAAGAGAAAGAAATGTTAAAACCAGAAAGCAATGCAGTGGGTGGTGAGACATATTTGTTGCTTGGTTGGTTTCAGCTGTCTTCCTAGTGTTCTGATGAGATGGACTGTGAAAATTCATTGTGTTCAAAAGCAGTCAGAAATTCTCATTTTTTTTCCAGATCTGTACTGTATATGACAATATGACAATAGGGAGTGAAAAAATTACAAAACTACTTTTTTTTTTTTTTTTTTTTTTTTTTTTTTAACACAGCTGGATTAAATGGTTTATTGTACAAGATAAACCCCCAAGTTTCATTCTGCTGTGCTTCAGGAAAATAAAATTATTTTTCCATTGCATTTCTGCATTGTTTTTTTTTCCACCTGTTTAGTACATGTTGTCTGTTGCAGAATTTCAAATGAATAGAACAGACCAGACTCAACTTATATTTGAATGTTTTCCTCATTATGTTACAGTTGATTCATACGGTTGTGTCTTGTTTATGTTTCTTTGAAATGTTTTCCCCTGTTTTCTTTAGCTGCAATTTTGTACTATTGAATGTGAATGTTAGATGTATTATATATATTCTAGCTCAGAAAACTCAGATTTTTGGGTTTAATGTTATCCCAGGTGTCAAAAAAGACAGTTAATGGTCAGTCACAATGTATTATCATATAAAAATACATAAAGATGTATAATATATATGTATAGAATTAATTATAATTAATAATAATAGCATTGATTATCATTATAGTACACAATAATGGTATTGTATATAAACATATCTACATAATCTAATTATGATATTATAATACATAATAATGATACTACACCTTTGGATATGTCCCACTTACCAGGTCTTAAGTCCTGTGCCTCGTTACTCTTCAGACTGCACAGTCAGTCCCACAAAAATATTGTTTATATTTGACAATGTTTGAAGAAACCTGTGTTAGAACTTGGGAGTTGCTCTGTACATGATAAAGTTAGAATCATACGTGATTATGAAGTCATGTGGGATGCAACATCAAGGTATGTGATATTCACTGCAAGGGTCAGGTGAAAATCAGACATTCTCTGTCTTAAGTTTTCTGCAAAACGTAAGCAGGAAACACTATATAGTATATGTTGTGGTGTCTAAATCTCTCTATTTAGAGTGCTATAATTAGACTGCCTTTCAAACTAGTAGTTTGAATAGGAATGATGTTTTGGGATCAACGGAAGCTGCCTTTTTGAAAGGTGTTCTGTAGTCAATTTTTGAGGCTTAGTACAGAATTAGGATATAAAAATGTCTGTTATTTGTTACAAGTGGTCAGGCATGATAAATTTAGTGGTTCTTTCTGTCCTCATAATCTATGGGAGCATGTGATCAGCTTTCCGAGGATACGTAATTTTCCCAGGTTCTATTTATGAAACAATGATGGCTGGTCAATATTTCTTGGTTTTTTTTTGTTGCTAAGAGTAACAAAATGGATTTGCCAACTAGTGCAATTTTTGATTAAAAATCATACCCTAGAATCTAGAGGGGCTGTTTAGTAGAATGAATGCAGATTTTGTGAAAAAGACAATCTAAAACCATGTGATAAATTTGTAATGCATCCCAAGATCATTTTACTTTCCAAATGGATATGTAACTGTGACCTTCTGGATGATTTTGCTGCATGTGAGCCTTCAACAACAAGGAGATCTGAGAGTTCCTTTCCTCACTCCCATGTCCACTCTCAAGAACTGTGGCACCGTCTTTTTTTGCATCCTTCCATAAGTTATTTGAAGGTGGGTCTGATAATAACTACAACCTGAATGAAGCAGACAATATGTCTCCTCTTAAAAGTTAGTTTTGGTGAAACCAATCCCTTTTAGGTTAGGAGTGATATGAATATAAAAGATCTTGTGACTTAATTACACTGGATCGTTCTTAACACAGTCGAAAACATTGTTGAAGTCAATGGGATGAAATAATAGGCCTACCCAGGGTCAGAAAAAGTGACAGAAACTGACCCTGATGGGGATATTTCCTAACAGAGCATCGTACAAGACAGGAAGAGACGTTTGTTGAAGAGAAAAAGGAAAATATTTCTGTAAACCATTTTTGTGCTGTATTAGTGATGACTGTTAGGATTGCAAAAGTGCTGCTTGTTTATGGAAACAAATATGACTCACTGCAAAGGGAAAACAGAAGGTCAGGGGCAGGTTCTGCTTATCATTACATCTGCCAGCAGCCTGAACGTTATCAGCACTCAGGGTGCAGGGGATGCCCATGCTGCGGGAAGATGGGCAGGGCTGATGCTTGCCAGGTAGTTTGAGAAAACTGTGGCAAAACACTGTTGAACAAAACAACAGCTGAGAATTAGCACAACTAAAAACCTTTGTCTGGATTTGTTCTACATCATCTGAGTGTGAATCCCAATTCCCTCCCTAAGGTGCAGTGATGACAGAAGTTAACTTAGATTTACTGTAGTGAGGTCAACACCAGAATCAGGCCTGTTTCCTAACCTAAGTTCAGAGCTAGAAGGGGAAAAGGGTAGGGAAATATTTGTTGCTGGGTTTTTACTTTTCTAGACAGTGATGCTGGCACAGGATCAAGGAGAGAGGATGAATCAGAATAAGAAATATGAGACAGGATTAGGAATTCAGGCAAGCTTAATTCTGGAGCTGTCCAAGGATTCATGGCGGAACAGCAGCCTGACTATCCTTGAAAATGATGCAATTTAACTTTCCTTTTGGAAATCAGCTCGGAGTTCTCAAACTTCATTCGGGAAGCTGGCAGAGTGCAAGCCTGCACTACGAGTTGCCCCTTCGTGCTTTACCTTCCAGGTGACTAGCAGTGTCTGCAAAACTTGCAGTGACCTGCTCAGCACCGTTGCTTCTGACTGCTCTTTGTGCATCCCAAGGAAGTTCCCTGTTTTTCAGAGGGAGCTTTCCTGTTCTCCTTTCTAATTCCATGTGCGTTTTTCCTTTTAAAGTAAACTACTGTGCTTAACTAATTGTGGATATGACAAGGTGAGAGTAAACAGCACAGGAAAAATGAAATGCTGTCTACCACAAATTCACTTCAAGACAAAGATAAGTCACTCATTCTGAGAGTGGAAGAGTTAATGAACCCTGATTCATTTTATATTTGTGCCTCACATTTGATGCTTCTAATGATGGTTGAAATGAGATAGTGTGCTCAAAACTTGTAAAGGAGATAGAAGGATTGAACAGACCTGCAGAAAGACAGGTACAGAGACACACTTAGGAACATACTGTGATCACGAGCCTTTCAGGAAACTGGAACAAGAAATGAAATTAAACTCCAGAGGAAAGTGGAGAGGAACAAAGAAATAACTTTGATCTTTGTAGCAATATAAAAACAATCTCTCTTCTAGCAGATCTGTCTAAACACTTGAGACACACTCTCCCAATCACATCCCCCCACATGAAATAGAGGTGGTGAGAAGTGCAACTGCCAGGATAGCTGCCGCGATTGAGAGACGGAGACCCAGCTCGATGCAAGTCAGGATCTACTTTATTGAACACAACAACTGATTTTATATTCCAAACAGACAAAGAGAGACACGTGTTTTAAGCTGATTGGCACAATGGTTAATCACCTAATACATATTACAAAAATTGAGCTCATGATTGGCTAACGTCTAAGGTCAGCTTGACTTTTTCTGCAGTTAATTTTCTGCTAGCTCACAGCATTCTTCTCCTTAACGACTTCTACTCCTGTTTCTATAGCACGTGCTTATCTCTAGTTACGAAACCAGCCCTCCTGGAAGAAATCGTCCTTAGCCCCAGGGGTGTAACAGTTTGCTTACAGAGTATGCAAATTACGAGACGCCAAGTTGAGCACGTCCTTGCTGCTAGAAGGAGAGACCAGGCTGCCCCCGACAGATAGCAGAAAGCACATCTCCCTTTCCCCCACGCTCTCACCAAAGACAGCAGTTAATCCTCCTGGCTTCCAAACAGGTATTTCTCAGTTTGATAGTCCTCCACCAACACTGGCTGAGAAATCCTGTGTCTTTCCTAGCCCGTGGTATTTTCAGCTGTGTTGCAAGGAGTGTGTAGATCCTCCACTCAAGAGGAGTGATGTAGATAGCAATGACAAGCATGACTTCCACTTTATATCCTGGGAAACCATCTTCTGCATGCTACTTCCTTCCCACTCCTGGTGTTTGAGAGAAGTTTTGTGGGCCAAATGAATTTTGATGCTGGTTTCTCTGCTGACAGCACTTCAGTTCAGGAGTCATGTTGAAGTCCAAACAGTGAAGTGTGAGCATGTGAGTCTAGTTGTCAGTGGAGTTGATGACAACCATCAGATCTTGGCTGGGAAGAGTGCCCTGGCATTGCCACGGGTGGAGAATGTGGTACTGGTATTTTACTGACTTTTACAGGGTTGGCCTTGAGCTTAAAAGGAACAGAAAATTCAGGACTGTGCAGTTGGATAAATAAACTTATGCCTTCAGTTCTATTGTCATGGTTAAAGAAATGTAAATTCTGATTTGTTATAAAACTTGACAAAAGACTGCTTGATTTCATTTGAAGCTAATGATAAAAATGACATCAAATTCAGCAACACAGACTTAGCTGTAAGTAATAATTTAGCCTGGCATGGTAGAGAGATCTTCAGTTCCCTTGAGGGCAAGGAAGTGAGAAACACAGGAGGATTACAGGTTGAAACCAAGCGAGGCAAGGCTACTAGTAAAGAACCACCAGGAGTGATCAGTCCTTCTTGTATGGGGCAGTAGAAAAGGAGCTGAGTGTGAGCACAGCATAGAGGCAGTGGTGGGCATAGGTAACAGAGCTTCAGGTAACAGAGACGCTGAAAGCAGAGTGGGCTGAAAGCAGATTTGAATGAAGAACTAGATGTGGCTGCTATTGAGAGTTGAAATGGGCTGGATAGAGTTAATCACAGTTGACTTGTTCTGAGCTTATTCCAGTGTAGCTTTTCTAGGAGCAGGAAAGGCAGTTGCTAGGGTCATCTCTGATACTGCTTGCAGCTGGAGATTAGCTCCTTCGAAGATGGCCTGGCTCAGCACCCTGTGTAAGTACTTCCAAATCATCTTAATCAATATGTCAGGTTAGTTCATCCACTTATATTTTCTCTGCTGCCTGGTGGTACTGCCCTAGGAGACAGATAAGGATATTGCTGGTTGGGATGGAAAGAAGGCCTCTGGAATTCTTTTGTAAAACAGAATTTCGTTGAAATAGTTTATTTTGGATTGGAAATTTGAGCTATTCATTTCTGTCTCTTCCTATTCTACGGTGAAAGAGAGACCCAGATCTCAAAATATTTCCAGAAGAAATTAAATTGAAATCAATATGACTGCGAAATATTTTGCATAGATAAAACTATGCACTTTAACAAAAATACAATTAAAAGCTCTACAGGCTGGAGTGCTTTTTCATAAAGAATTGGTTTCTAACTGTTGAAATTACTATTGATTTTGTGATATGATTCAATTTGATACTTTATAGGAACATATCCAGGATCATTTTAACATTTTTCATTTTTGTTTCTGTTTATAAATTGTTTACATGTATATATTAAATATTCATGATTAATATTTGCTGGAAAGTATTGGTAGACAAATTATTGAAGTCTTCAAAGAAAATAATATTTTTTTCCATTTTAATGATTAAATTTTCTCAAAATGTAATTTATTTTTTATTTTTTTTTTTATACAGCTGATTTAATTCTTTATTCAACTTGGACTGTAACATAAGACTTGTCAGGAAATACTGGATGAGATTCAGATCTCCCAAAAGGATTTACAATCATTCAGCTTCATTATCTTCAGTGAAATTTTGTTGCTATGGTTGGGGTGAATCTTACCTACTGACTCTAGTCTTTTCTTTAAGGATGGTTTGTGTTATTTATATGTGAGACGTGTATATTTTAGTAAAAGAGTGAGTTAATGGTGGAATGCTATTGACCTTATCCAAGTAACCATATTTTAAGTCCTGACAATACCTATATCCATTTTAGATGTTGGTACTTAAAAAGTTATAATTTTTAAGCATAAATATAGCTAAGACCCTTTTGGGGTAGTGGACGTATTCTGTGCAACGTTTCCACAGCAAGTTTGAAAGCATCAGCCTGAAAAGAGCTTAGGATCAGCCTCTGCAACCCTCTAGTCATAGAAAGAAGTGTTTCACCTTTGATTTCTTTTGTTTTATTTAAATACTGGTGACAAAATTGCCACCACATTACTCTAAAAAAAAAAAAAAGTTTGAAATTGAAACAAGAAGTGCAAAATACTTCAGGTATTTGAGTGTTTTAAACATTCAAAATAAAATTTCACAAAACACAAAAAATTACTGTGTAAAGTAAGTCCTGTTCTTACTAAAAATGACAACATAAAAAAGACGTAAAATCCAGAGTAAATCTATCTCAAAAAACTAGCACTACTGGCATGCATTTTCAGCTCTTCTCAGTAGACCTGCTTGACTAATCTGGTAGCATCGTTTGTGACACTACTCCACAGGGCATAAAATAGTGGTTTGCCACCCACCTTGAGCAGGTTGTTTTTGAAGTGTTTGAAGGCAAAACAAAAAAGTACCTTGCCATTAGTGGCAAGCTGGAATTTTATATCCACTAGTTTTTGACAGTTATAGTTGAAGCTGTCACTTACTATTTTTTTTCAGAGCCTTTAAAATGGGTCTTTTTACATGTTAACATGAATACATTAAAATGGAAAAAATCCTTGCAGCTTTACTGGGTGCTAGTTGACACACGAAGACCTCTGTATTCAATGCACACACAAAACACATGTGATTAAAATTGCAATTACAGCTCTGTTAAGCATTTGAAAGCATAAATTAAAGGGGATTGGTAATCTTTTATATCCCTAACATTTCCCATTTTCACACATTCCAGCCTAGGATCTATGCAATCTTTAATTGGAGCACTGAAGAAAGTGAGGCAGCAAATATTGTACAGCTGTTCTTGTGATGAAAAGCGTAAAATCTTTTAACTTGCACCACAGTGAAATGAATAAGTCTCCAAAACAAGTTCTTTTTTTTCCCCCTGTTTTTCTAAATGTCTTTTTGTAAATCTAAGGGACTAGAAAACCTCTCATATAGGAAGAAGCTGAGATAGCTGGCATGGTTTAGCCCGGAAAAAGAGAAGGATTGGGGGGATTCTCACATTTTTTTTTACAGATATTTGTTGGAAGGGTATGTGGAAAATGGAACTAAACTATTCTCGATGCTACCTAGTGACAATGCAAGAGGCAATGAGCTCAAACTGAAACACAGAAAATTGCATCTGAACACAAAAAAGCCACATTTTTACTGTGATGGTGGTTGAGCATGGGACAAATTAGCAAGAGAGATTGTGCAATCTCCATCCTTGGAGATATTCAGAACACAACTGGACAAGGTGCTGAGAAACTTGCTGTAGCTGACTCTGCTTGAGCAGTAGGGTTGTACTAGATGATTTCTGGAAGTCCCTTCTAAATTCAACTATTAAGTTATTCTGGGAAATGTGGACAGGGTACTCAGGTTTTGTAGGTAGCTTTGAAAATTGTCATCATGGTTTCTTATATATGGGACTGGAGAGTATTTCCTGAGTTGTCAGATTTATTAAGCTTGCCACTAACACAGACTCTGTATCAGGAAATTCTATTTCTAAAACTGAGTCATGACCTCGATTTCATAAAAAGGAGGCCTTTTGTCTATGGTGTACTACATGTTCATTCCAGTGAACTCTATCTGTGTTTGTAATGTCTTGAAGTTCCACACATGGGTGAGAGTCAGTTGTGTTAGGTTTCCTTTGCTGGGCTGTAGATGAGCAGTAAAAGGCAAACTGGCTATTTGTCTTGTGCTAGTTACTGCAAACTGGATCAAGTGAACTCTGGAGGGAAAGGGAGATTGTTTTTCCCAGGAGCTATTGAGGAGTGAGGAGAATGACCAAGAGGAAGGCCAGGGCTTTGCTAAGAACAGTGAGATAGTCCCACAGTTCTGATAGTCTTGAATTTAGAGGGTTTTAGTGTTGGTTGTGCAGAGTCTGTTGTCATCCAGAAAATTGCTAAAAGTTACTGGACCAGAAAATAACTCAAGACAACAGGGACATATTAGTCCAGGAATAGATCCTTTTCAAACATTTTGTTTGTTTGTTTGTTTGTTTGTTTTTTCCTCTAGAAAGTTTGTTCTAACTTCTGTTCAAATAAGTTTCATTTCCAAAACTCAGAAGCCTTTCTGGTTCTGTGACTTTAATAAAAAGCTGGAGGGCTTCTACCATAGCCAACATAATAGTCCTAAAGTTCTTTTGAACCATACAGAGTCTTGCCTAAACTCACATCTTAGCCATCATCAATGTATAGCTTAAGTAGCTCTTGATTCTTACTGTTCTCTTTTCCTCTTCTTTTATCTACTTTCATTCATAGCCTCATGGAACCAAACAAGCCAGACTTAGTTTCCTTTTGGTGTGCCTACTTTCTCTACAGAATATGGAATACAGTGTACATTGTACACAGGGGGATCTTGGTATATAACTGCAATAAAGTATGAAGCAGAACACACAGCAATCGGTTTATGATTTTTTAAAACCTGGCTAATATGAGGCAAGTTAATACCCCAAAGAGCAATTTCAGCAATCAAAATAGACTCAAACCTTCATCTTACACTTAGATAAAGGACATCCTTTAGCCCTTTTTTTTTACTGGTTGGTTTCAATCAAATCATATAAATAGTCCTTTGTTGGAACTCTACTTTAGCAAGGCTAAGAAAAGCTGCTTTACTTGATTCTGTCATTGTGAACGGATGCTGATGGTTCTGTTGCTTTTTGGGTAGGACTGTCAAGTGTACACAGCACTGGTCTTCTCTTCTAAGAACAGTGAATCTTCCACTTTACAAGCACTGTCTGTCACAATGGCTTTCAGCTGTGCCCTTCATTCCATGTATTTCTACTTATTCAGCAACTGTTATGTGGAACTTTACAACTTTCTACTTCCAATTAAATTCTAGTACTGTGTTCATTTTACTTAGTCTAAGTAATAACTTTGCAATACTGTGAACACACCTGTAATATTACTTGGCTACAAAGCTGATTGAAGTGTTTTTAATGAAAATAACAGGTTTTCTAATTTTCTTTGTCTATCTTATATGAAATCTCTTAAATACAGTGGAGAAGGGACTCTTCACTCTTACTGGTCATTATAATCTAGGGTCTGAAAACTGGTCCAAGAAGACTGCAGTGCTGTCTAATAATTACTTGCAACATTACAGCTCTCTATGAAATATAATTTCGTTTTCTTACATACAATAGATTATTGTATTTTTATGAAAACATTTAGGAGATTTCCTAATTAACTTTGCAACACCTGCTCAGTTAGTGCATTTATGTTTCTTCATTTTTCACAGTCAACTTTATCATTCATCCTTACAGAAAGAATTTCTGAACACACATACAATTACTGCTGCTTACTCTGTTTTTTAATTATTTTCCTATTTTCTTTATTCTCAGTCTCAACATTTATCTCCTTACATTTATATGCAGTTAAATCTGCTTAAATACAAGCATAGTCCAAAAATAGACCCGTTTAAGAATAATTTCCTGCATACCAGTCTCATGGTTTAGCTATAAAGTTGAATGACTATGCTTTCTTCAATTTCTGTCAGGACTATATATTGAGAAATCCATTTTAAACTAGGATATAAATGTGTAAAGGAAATAAATTTATTCACATGAAAGAGGTATGCTAAGAGGTCTTCACTATTAATTTACCAGGTAAAAGATTTTAATGGAAAGGAGGCACAAGAGCTTGTGCTGACTCTACTTTGCATTCTGGAAGACAAAAAAAAAAAAAAAAAAAAGTATTTTTATGCATTTGTGGGAGTAATTTTTGCAATAAATACTTGAGAAACTTCTCGTTTCTTTTAGTAGGCTTTTCCAGGAGCAGATACAACAATACAATCCTGAGGAGGAAACTGCATCAGGCAGAGGGAGAGAGTGGTGAGAGAATAACAAGATGCTGTGTGTGGGGGAAGAGAAGGCGGCTATTCTTTGAAAGAAAGGTTCTGTGACTCACTTCCCTGCTGTCACTTTCATATGATTATTTAACATATAGGAAAGGGCTAAATTTTGTTGCAACTGTTTCATACAGTTTTAATTGCTATCCATAAATTTCCTACTTTAAAACATCAGATCTGCTCAAAAAGGCATCCCTGAGATCTGTGTAATTAAAGACAACTGCTTTTTGAATTGTACAGAAATAACTGAGGGTTTATTTCTTTCCAGAGCATGATCAGTAATGACACTGCTGGATGTGGTGACCTATGTTTGTGTGTGAGGTGTTTGTAATAAATCAGCATGAAGAACTGGAAAGCACTGTGCAATGCTACAGATTATTGCTGACTGGATCAGGGCGGTATACATGAGAATGGTGTGGCTGGGCCTTGAAACAAAAACAAAGACCAAACAGATGGTAATGAGCTTGTGTTGCCTGGTGTTAGTTAAAATTTTCCATGCTGTCTGGAGAGGGAACTTGTTGGTTATATGGGTGGAAGTGGGTTTTGCTTTACCGTTCTATATTATTGACTTTAAACACTGTATTTAATTTCTTTGGGGCATGCTGTTTTGTGGCACTTTAAATATTTGAACACTGAGAGCTCGCACAGGGGGATTTTCTAAATTAATTTTGATGTATTGGAAGAATTGCAGAAGAAACAGCATTGCTGAAGTTGGACTTGGTCTGATAGTGCCAAAACCTTTGAGTTGCCCCTTTGGAAACTGATCCGAGAAGGGGTTCTCAGAAGGAGAATCTCCCAACTGCATCTTAGAGGCTTAGAGCATGTGGGGATCTGTGACATTTACAGTCCCATCAAGAATCTTCTTGCATGGTAAGAGCAGAAACGACTAGAAATTGATTCCATTTATTCCTCCAAGAGTCTGTATCTAAGTTAATAGTCTTGTTTCAAAAATGTACTGAAACTTTATCACAACATGCAACAAATTAGATCAGGTATTCTCTTTGTCACACTTGAGCTTACTTCTGGAGGACTAAGATGGGATGCAATAAATGTTACTTGAATGATAGACACTTCAGTGCTTCTTTGTCTCAGTGTTCTCAGTATAAGTAAAGTAAAATAGTCTGTTTTAGGAACCACAAATTCTTGTGATACCCAACAGGTATAGTTTGCCAGGGTAAGACATTTTGTCTTTCCATGGGTATTCATATCAACTTAATGAAACAGTCACCTGACTGCCAGCTGAAATGATTAAGAATATATGTGACCAATCATTGCAGGAAAGTCCAGACTGCGTCTTCATATGGTTAATTAAGGAAAATGTATAGCTAACTCTGGTTACTACTTTATGCCCTCTTGATAAGAGTTTTGGCTCTGCCATATTGAAACTGGTTTTGGGAAATTGTTTTAGGACTTCAGATGTGGGTTTTAGACATGGTTTGAGAATCCATGTGTATCTATTGAGGCTGTCAAAACCAGTTTTTTAAAATCAAATTTAAATGCTCTTCAAATGCCAGTTTAAAAGTCAGTGTAAACAAAGATCTTTTTTCCTTCTGCAATAACATTGATGTTAATGAAGGAACTGCTAGGAAAAGGCCCCAGAAGTATGATGATCAAAGCTCTGCATGACATGACTGTTAACAAAGTGTATTTTATTAATGTTTCTCCAGTTCAGCTCCTTGTGATTTTCTACACTTTTTTTTTTTTTTTTTTTTTTTTTTTTTTTTTTATTATTATTCTGTGTACTATGATTTTGACTACTTTTCAGAATAGGTCTTGTACCCCAAGAAGCAAGATGTACAGCATCATGGTTTAAGAGGACAATTTCTTATAACAGGTTTTCATGTAATAGCTACAATTTGGGTAGTGTTTATTTCCTCACTATTTCAGTAGTTCAAGGACATCAGAACTTCGTGCCAATGGTTTCTTTCTTCGATGATCTGAGATGGCAGTTTGATTTTTGTACTGTAGGCAGAACCATAGTTTGGTAGAAAAGGTGAGAACTAGATGATGCTGGAAGGGGGTGTCAAAGAAGAGGGAAAGCGCTTTGTGCACTTACAAAGGAGATAAAATGCACTGCTTTGACTTAATGGATTGCTGAAATTCCTAAGGATATTACATTTGCAAATTAAAAGTAGCCTCTATTTTCAAAATGATATGGATGCCTGCTTGCCTTTCCCACTAATATTTTACATTTAGATTCCTGAGCTTGTTTATTGTCCCCCACTAGGGCGGTATTCTATTTTCAACAAATGACTTTAAATGTTTAAATGTCTAAAGAAACGAAAGTATGAAAAAACTGGCACAGACATAGGTGTCTAGTTTGTGACATAGGTCACAAGAATTGTCTACATATAGCCTTCCCCTCAGCAAAAGTGCATGAAGATGCATCTCTTTATCTTCATTATCAATTTGAGTGAACTCAAAATACAGGTAGCTTAATCCAAACTCATCTGACCTGAGGCGTATAACAAGTACAGCCAATAGCTTACTGAAGCCCATGGACAGATCATTTCTATTTGCAAACAGTTCTATACAGAAATGCAGAAACTTTGCAGAGATAATGGGGAAAACATTCTCAATTTTGACAAAATCTTAATTCATGTAATAAATGATGTGCAAAATGTTGTGTTTTGGAGGAAGTGGAAAATGTTGAGTAGATTTAATTTTGCTGCAACTATTTCATACATTAATTGCTATCCGTAAATTTCCTACCTTAAAATGTCAGAATTACTCAAGAAAGCATTAATGGGACCAATATAATTTAAGGTGATTACCTTTTTGAACTGTGCAAAGATAATTAACCCCAGGAAGAAATAATATTTTTTGTTGCTTATGTGTACGTATCCTGCTTATCCGGGTTATAACTTTTTATAATCCGTACTTGTACTGCTGTGTTTATAGAAATATATTGATTTGTAGGATTTGTTTTACTGGCTTGGATGAAAGTGTAATGAAAGAGCAATTTTAGGCATGATTCAAAGCCTCCTAAAATCAATGTTAATCTTTCTATTGACATTAGTGAGCTTTGAATCATCTTAAAAAATATGATAATATAAAGTTTTGTTTCAGACTGTCTTCATATACAGACTTTCAGCATGCTCTCTGATAATCCATTATTTTAAAAATTGCCAAGGTTAGTTTTCTGCTGGAAGTGACCAGTTGCAAAAGCTCCTTTGTTCATTTCTGAGGTTACATTAATCCCACCATCCCACCCCAAAGTGTTTGAAAATTAGGCCAGTGTGAACACACTACTTGAAAGTATTTCTCATTTTGAATCCAGAAAGCTAAACTCAGAATTTATAGAACTAACTGTAAAGGGAAATGAGAGCTGCCTTTTCAACTCTGAAATAGTACATAAAACGCAAAATTATTTTTGACCCATTTCTAAAAGAAAATAAAACTGTTTCATTTCATTAAACCAATGATCTATCTGGATTATCTTCTGATGCCTAAAAGAAAGCATAAACTTGTATAATGAGTAAGCATTCAAAAATATGATTTCCTAACCCTAGGCATATAGCATCAAGCATTCCTCTTCTAAGTATGAAGGCTGATGTAGTAGTCTTATAAATTATTCTTCTAGATAGTTTAATCACAGTTTAATCTTGCCGACTTTACTGTTTCTGTGACAGCTTGTGATATTGAGGAATACAATCAATTTACATACAACCTGAATGCACAGCTAGGAAGGAGTAGAGGAGGTTAACAGAAGAAAATCTCTCTTTGCTGCAATAAGATTTTTCTTGTGTGAAGACTGAATGATCATGGCCTAATTAAGTGAAAAGAAGGTGACTGATCCTTTTATTTTCCTTTATTTCTTTATTTCTTTATTTTCCCCTGTGTATTAATTGGTATTTGTCTGAACCCTGATTTAAAAAGACTGAATAAAATTGTGGGAGCCTCTGTGTGCCTTTGATCAGGCTATAGTTGTCTTCTTGAAATGGGAGTGCCAACATGATATATGAAAAATGAGAACACCTCTCTAATCCTGCCCATCTCAAGGATGAATTAATTTTCTCCTAAATCTCCTTTACTCTAACTCCTCATCTTCGATAAGAGTTACTTTTGACAGAAGTCATATATTGTTGAAAATGTGTTTACGGCATGAAATTAATGGTATAGTTTGACCTAACACATACCTCTCAGTCTGAGTCACTAAATACATGAGAGTATTTCCATTGTCAGTCACAGGCCTAGTCTTCTGCTTGACATTAATGGATACTGCATGGATTGAAGTCTAAATATGTGAGACCTTTATGCCTAAAGTTTCATTAAGTTGATTTATTGTATCTGTTAATCATAAGTAATGATTTAATGCCTATATTTTTAAAGACTTAATTTCCTCACAGAAAAGTACTGAGGAATTCATTATTTCTGTGAAGTGTCTTTAAATAACATAAAACAGTCATTTGGAAAAACTAACATAAATGTCGCTAAATATTTTTTTTATTTCACCTGATTACTGACATTTCTTAATGGATTTATCATTAATTTAATATTTCCCTTGTCACCTCTAAAGAATCAGAAAGTGTGGATGCAAAAAAAGTAAAAGTCAATTGTGCAGTCAAAATAGTGACAGTGGGCATTTTTGAATAACAATTTGCTATTTAAAAAAATAGAACATATAATAGTTTGCCTCATCTCCAGTCTTTCTGTAAGCAAGCAACTTTTGTGTGATTTCCTATTGGAGCAGAATCTGTACTCCTTCCATCACTAAGTTATCCTTCTTTTACACTGTTTTTTCTTTTATTAATCTAAAGGAATTTGGGTTCAGTTCATTGCAAAAGTGACCACCATATGTTCATATGAGTCAAACTCAATAAAATCTTGAATGAATCTTTATTATGTATAATCATTCATTTTAATTAATGCATAACAATGACATCTGTTCTTGATCCTTGTACCTTTACATCTAATGAGTATCATCATCACCAATTCCTAACACATCATTCTTATTTACAGGTAATATACATTTCTAAAATTTGTTTTAGCACTCTTTCAGTTTTTGAAGGTAGAGGGCTAAAATTCTGCCTTAGCATGTGTGGTTTGCTTCCACTTTGCATTATGTTTGTATGAGGGGAAGTTGGGATAAAATTAACTCCAAAATTATTCTTCAGTAGATACACATTCCTGTCCATTGCTGCTACATAAAGCTGGATGAGTATTTTACATCTGAAATGGCTGGATTATAGAACATGAAAAGATGCATATGGTAATATAATGGGATGAAGATCCAAATTCATAAACTTATAAATTCAATTCTTCCAAATTTATAAAAATTAATTACTGTGGCTTGGGAAGAACAGAAAGTAGGTGTGCAGAATTTGCTTTCTTAGATGTTCATGAATGGTTGAAAATTTCCTATTGGAAGTGGCTTTTGTCAGGAATATGGGCTTTCTCTTAAGGTAAAAGTCTTTGAAAGAGAAAATGAAATCAAGGATCTGGGAGAAAAAACTAAAATACTTTCACTGCTGGAGTTAGGTTTCCTCATTCTTTACAGTTGTGTGTCACATCTCACTTGAGGTAGCAGCATTATTGCATCCTAGAATATTTAGTCTGAATTTAGGCTGAATCTAGAGGCTTGAGCATCCACAACCATGAAGAGTTTTTTTCAGCTCCCAGGACAAAGTGTTTCAGCTCCCATTATTTCTTCTGTTGGTGCTGGTGTGGCTGTGTCCAGGCAATGATTGCACTGGCAGCTGTAAAAACAGTTGAAGGAGACTGGGGGGGCTTGAGACTGGGATTGTGGCTTTTTAATTTCTCCAGGCCTTCTAGGCTCTTTACTGTTGCTTTATGTGAATGTGATTGCCGAACACCTTCCATGAGACAGCTTGTCATAACTTTCATTTACTGGAGAGAAATATTCTCTTCTCTGGTGAAAATATTGATGAAGTATTTCTTTCATCTTTTCTTTGACATCACATACAGAAATAAAGCTCATTTTCCTTTCTAGGTATGATCTATTTCTTGTTTCACCCCTTTTCTCACAAGTCAGTAAGGATTGTACTATTGCTCTGTCTTCCATCCTCAGAAGCCTTAATCCACAGGTTCAGGTCAAATATACCAATGTTCAATCCCTGAAAGAGAGGTCCTTGGTTCTCTTTCTAGTGAGGGGAGTATTTGAAGTGGTCACATTATAACCTTTTCTATACGTATGTGAAAGACAATTCTAAAACACTTCAATTAATATCTAAAATTTTTCACTGCAGCCAATATTAAGGCTGATACTGTTCTACGTTAAACTGGCTTTAAAATTAAAGTAATTTTTGTTGAATGAAAAGTCTTGTTCCTTTATAGAATACCTCAGATTCCATCATTTTTTTGAATGGACCAAAGCAGTGTTTTACTGTGAGGTTTTTATATGACAGAGCCCATCAACAACATGTCACACTGAACTGTTTGGTACTTCTCTCTTACAACTTTAATTTTGTCAGATTTACCTAAGCATTCAGTGAATCCCGAATCAGAAGGTTGTATACAGGTCCAAAAGCAGAGCCTCAGGATGCATCTGTCCTAATCGTTTGTCCTTCATGCTAGAGATCCTCAAATTTAAATAATCCACGTGAAAAGAATTCATACCAGCAAGCATCTAGCATTTATGTAAATAAAAGCCTGAGTTCATAAAGCAGGCTCTGGGTGTTTAAGTGGTTTATTTTTTACTAATCTACTTATGAATAAGGAAGACAGCGTTTGCTTTTTGTTTGTCGGTTATAGCTGTGTTCCCTCTTACCCTTCATGTTGCTGCCATTACATGAGAGTAGTGATTGCTTGTATGATTAAAATTTGAGTATTAATTCAATTCTTAATCTTCTTTGCATGGTTGGTTACATACAGCTAACAGCTCACTGGCAGATTATCTTGTGGAATGTTACAAAATCATAGTGTCCTGAATATAGGGTTGAGATGTTCTAAGGGAAATTCTGGGCCTGTTTAAGTCCACATGATTCCTATTAATTTGAAGGAGACCAGAAAGTCCCGCTGATTTTTTTGTTCCAGATTCTCTTGAGACCTTGTGTGCTATTTGGTAAATCATATTTCCTCCTGTTTCTTCATCTGTAAAAATTAAGAAATTTGTATTTACCTTCTTCTTTAACTACTATGAGTAATATAAATACAGAAAATTTTATAGGCAAACTTGATTGAATTTGTTCCTTTAAAAATATGTTTTATCTCTTTCCAATCAAAGGATGAAGTGTGTGTGCTTGTTTTCCCTATATAATCTTTCTGTATAGATTATATTCACCTCTTTATTCCAGACTGTTTATCTGTGGTCCTTCATGTGAACGTTTTTTTCCAGTGTTTTGTGACTTTCTTAATTCTCTTTAGGTAAAGCATTGTGAATTCCTATTCCTTGAAATAATCTGATTGCAGTAACACAGCAGCCTTTCACATCAACAAGCAGGGTGGTTTTTACCTGTATCCGCTCTGGTAATTAACAGGTAAATCTCTTTTGTATCTGGTCAACAGCAGGAATTACCATGTCAAATATGTAAGCAAACAGTAGGAACAGTTATTGGCATGACAGAGTCTACAGGTGTTGCCAGAAAAGCAGACTTTCAATTCTTTCCTCAAAAGCAGCAGCACTGAGTGATGGGCAGAAACAATTTCTTAAAAACTGCCACCTGTTCACTGATTAATGTCATCATAGAAGAAAAGGGTATTAAACATTCATTCCTGCAATTTGTTTCTAACTATATGTATAAATATTGATCCTGAGTATTTTAACTCCTATTTCCATTTTCTATGTTGTATCAAATTTACATCAGTGATACAGTGTATCTGTTATGAGAAATGGTTCTTCTGAGTGCTTGGGAATGTAAAGATAGATAACTATTTGGGGACCGGAAGGAAGTAGTCGATGACTCAGAGCTATCTCCATGGCCTGCTAGCTGAAGACCTTACCATATCATGTTATTGGAGTTTTTGGTACTTCAGATAGTATTCAAGTTGCTGACTGATGCACTGAGTGATAATGATGGTTTGCAGAGAAATTTCTTACTCCATTATAATGATTTTCTGATAGGCACTTCTTTGATAAATTGCCTGGTCTTAACCTGTAGTGCAAGTTTTGTCAAAGCTGACAACAGGAATGAGTGATCTTGACATTGCTGAATGACTTATATGATAACTATAGTTCTTTTTTCAATGTGTCCAAGATTCCCAGCTTTGACTTTTATGTGTGGGCATATATATATATATATACATAGATAAAAATCATTGGAAACTTTTTGTAAGTATTATTTTACTTTTATACTATGTGATAAATGCAACAAATTACCTGTGCAGTTCACCTCTTTGTTAAGACTGCCCTGAAAAAATGCCATGAACTGACTCATCTGCAACAAATAATTGCTAGTGCTATTGAATATGGAGTCATAGAATCTGAGAAAATTATTTTTGAGTGCTATCTGTGGGCACTTGTTAGCTGACTTCTCTTTCATTCAACTGGTATCTTCCTTGTTGGTTTTGATTATTCATCTTCCATCTTGGTACTGTTTCCAAGTGAACACTGATTTTCATTTGTTGAATTATCCTTATTTACTGAAGCTACTTTTCCATGGTGTCTCTTATGTTTTCTCCTTCCTGCGAAGATGCTCTGAAGAAAGAGTGAAATAGTCCTTTAAATTAGAGAGTTTTTCCTAGGATGTGTTAGAAAAAGAATCATCTTCCACAAGAAAGGGGAAAAGAAGAAACTAAACTTAAGTTCTATCATTAAAAAGGAATGTCTTACCCGAGCCATGTAGTGTGAAAACAGAAGTCAGCTCATTGTGTCTCCTGCTTCCTCTGCACTTTACTAGTGCAGGGCTGGAGGCTTACAGTGAAGAAGTTAGTTTGATTACAAGCATCAGAGTCCCAGACAGACCAAATGCCAGAGACTGGTATTCAATTTGGTCTCAGAGGAGATGGGCTATAATCCTATTTTTTCCTGTTGATCTGAGCCAGCCATGATTCACCTTGTCTTCCAGGGATTGTGTGAAAAGCATCTGACAACTTCAGCTTCTTCATCCAGCTTGATTCTTGAGTACTTCATATTTACTGAGTATCTCATACAGTGAGTGGATTTTGGCAGAGAAAACTAAAGTTGAACTCCTTTGCTTAGTTGTATTTTTGAGGTTGAAATGTTCAGTGGTCTTCAGTGGAATTTGTGAGTATTGCTCTCTGCTCGTTTGTAACTCTTGCAGCATAAAAAGATCTCTGCTGGCTTTGTTTTCAATAACTTTCATCTGTTGTATATTTTTACTTTCTAGGTAACTCATTCTGAAAACACCTAGACAATTCTAACTAATAAATTGTAATGGAAAATTGAGAAATTTTTAGAAGCTTTAAATCCAAAGACCTGAGAACTTTAAGATAAACTCTGATTTCTATCACTTATAAATTTCTGTATTATGGAGTTTTTTCTTTAGTTTTGAACATATCTATCATGTTTATCTCCTAATGCAATTATAAAGACTTGAAATTTTACAAAGAAAGCAGGGACAAAGTAGTCATTAGGCAAAAAACCCCTCTCCTGTATTATTACATATTAGTACTTCTTAAATCAAAAGGAGACCAATTTTTAATCTGCTAATTGGTCTGTTTGTTAGTCTAGTTGTAATTATAGTTGAAGGTAAAGGTAGAGCTTGTTACACCTGTAATTGTGAAAGAAGATAATGTTCATCATGGTGTGAAGTTTTTAAATTTCAAGAAATGGTTGATGTAGGGCCAGAAGAAGGATAATTATTTCTGTGGAAGAGGGAGCCTCAGGAAGCTTTTGGTTCATTCCTCTGAGGTTTGAATAAACTGCAGGTGAAGGATGAAGGCTAGGTGGATCTTATGTTCTTATTAGGAAGGTTCATCCTGAAGAAGGCAGAAGCAAAACTGAACTGCAGAAGAGAGACCAAGATAGAATTTATGTAAAAGACTGAAGTTTGTGACATTTTGCATTTTTTATTTGACAGAGGTTAAACCAGATCAGCTGTCTACCTGCTGATGGAGTCCAGTACTTGAAAGAAACTTATAAAAGATTATGAAGAATGTTGGTCAGGTAAGCAAGAATTTAACTGGTTTCCAATGGCCTGTTCCTGTTGGCATCTTTGCTGGAAATTAGACTGAAAGATTCATCACATGAGTCAAGCTGAATGTCTGAGTTGTCAGACATTCTGCCCTGTAGTGTTATCCTTCAGATTTTGAAAGTGAGTTCAGCTGCAGCTTTGGGGAGTGAGCTTACCAAAAATATTAGCATTACCTAACAAGGGTGAGGCTTATGCAGGCTGTCTTCACCATAATGGCACACAAAGTTGGTGTCCCCTTACAATATTCTATAAAATACTCTTGATATAAAAATTAACACACTGGATACTCAGTAAGCAGCAGCGAAGGTCTGAATTAGTTCTAGTCAAACTGATTAAAGGCATTAAGACTTTCTGTGACAATGGACGAAGCAAAAGAAAAAGAAATGCAGTAATTATGTCTGCCAGGATAGGAAAAACTGAGACACTTGATGAGGGATAATCAAAATGCTTCAATTATAAAAGGAATGTATTTTTTAAAAATTACTATAGCATCTCTGATTTTATTTTCTGAACTAACAGTTCGCTGTTATGTTGAAGTGTGTGCACTACTCAATAGCTTTGTAATTGCCCTTAAAATGATTTAGGTAAACACGACTTTCCTCAATATTTATATAATTCTCATGATGATATATGAGTGTCTCCCACTCTCTAATGCTTACCCTTTACAAAGCACTTGTGAGGTCTGTGTTACTGTCCTACTTCTACAGGGAAATTGAGGTATAGAGAGACATAGACATCTGTTCTGAGATTTAAGTTCTTAAGCAAGAACTCTAGGTAAATCTCAACCAAGGTGTTTCAACTGTATGTAGTTCTAATAAGTCTAAAGTCTTTATCAAGTTGTGAAAACAAAAACAGAACTTCCAAGATCTCTTGTTGGAGGTTAGTGCTCTGGTTAGGTTATACATCTCAGCGTGATGTAGATAATTAAGCAATCATGATGGTATTACCACTGTGGAAAGAAATATTTAGGAAAGTATGCATCCAACTTTGTGAAGAAGATTCCACAATTGTTCCTCTGACAACTGTGACTGCAAAGCTGTGAATTAAGGATATTTTGGGAAACTAAGAGGAAATTCTACATTTTAAGTTATATAAACTTTGTAAGAATGTAAAATAGAGATCCTGACAGTTATTTTCTTTCTGTTTATTTTTAAACCCTCCTTACCACAAGAACAGTACAAATATCCTATGAACATGTGATCATTTGGCCAACAGATTCTGAGGGCATTCAACAACTTTTGGCTCATTACCAATAGATAGAAAGGTCTTTGCATCAGCAGAATCTTGAGAGATTTTTTTCCTCCTTTTTACTTTACTGCTTTTTTTTTTTTTTTTTTCTGGACAACTGTATGCAGCCATTTAAAATTTTGTTAGACAAAATGTTAGAGGGAGATCTAACATGCAGTTCTTCCACTAATAAGATGTAAATAAGTGAATAAGGATGTTAACCTTGGGGTTTAGTTCTGGTAAACCCTGTGTAATTAAAAATTCTGCCTCTACTCTTACTCAAATAATATTTATATTTTTTGCATTTGTTGATCTAGAAGAGCACAAAAAAACTGTGTTTGGTTTCTTAAGTAAATATTTTTTGGTAGCTGGGTACTTTCATAAATCTTAGTCTGCGGGAATTGGACTAACATATGCCATTAACTTTTAGTAAGATGGTTGGCCCCTTCAGTCCCAAGTGAAATCTTGAAAAATCTGAAGTCAGAATTTTTTAGTAGAGTACAAATACAGAAAATAGCATTGTCTGTGCTGTTCTCAATGTTATTGGTGGAAATAAAACTTCAGGAGATGAACAGTAGAAATAAGCAACATGTAGACTAGTTCATGAGAAGGGACTTTTTATCACAATGATCTGGTATAGCCACCTGCCTGCTGAAAGGAAAGCCTGTAGAAAGTGCTTCCGTACTGCTGTGAAATGCATCCAGGAATTCTTGATTACTGCTAAAGGACACAGACAAACAAAATAATTAGAAACTCAGTTCCTAGGAGATCTGCACAAATCTGAATTTTAATATTATAGATGTAAATACTTATAGGAAACTTTCACATGCACTTATTGTATTATGTTTCCAACTGATACCTCAGAGGCAACACAGATAAACTGCTAAATTGCCTCAGCTGCTGAAAATACCATTAGCAAAACAGTTTAAGAGCATTTTTACTATTTTACCATTGGTATAAATATAAAAAAAATTCAGTGAGTTTTTGTGTATTCTCATATCATGCTGGCTTCAATACATCGTAATCAAGTCTTTAAAAACTGCATCTGTGTCTGTAATAGATGGTACACCTATGTATTTGGATGTGTATCTCACTCAAGCACTGAATCTGAGAAAACAGACAGGAAGCTCAACACCTTCTCATGTTTTCTGAAGGATTTCATGAAGATACACAAAACCTTACATCAGTTTTGTTGCTTGTCTATATATTTTAATTCCCACCACTATTTCTCCTTGCCTGTGTATTCTCATATGGTACAAATTAGTAGTGCACAATTGTTTTCAAAAGTTATACCAAGTAGCTTCTCTTTATGATCTGTCCCTTGATGTTTCCTTTGTTTAGATGTTTTTAGTTCTGTTGGCCAAGTTCTGATGAAATTTGAGTGCTGTGCAGTTATTGTATGCCATTTATTATCACATAATCTGACAAGCTGAATGTTTGACACACGTATTTAAAAAGTGAATAGAGGAAAATTATGGAGGGAAAACATGTTCTATTAATCATTAAAATACAATGGTATTCCTTAATGTTACAAAATCTCATCTTTTACAGTTAAAACTGGGATGTCTTTCAGAGTTTGTTGAAGTTTGATACTTTTGATATGAGATAATTTGAGCCCTCCTTGTTGTACAGTAGGATTCTTTAATTTAACTTATGTTCAATATATAAAATAATGTATCAACATGAGTGAAGATTTTAAGAAAACCTTGCTGTTCATAATTTCTCTTTTACTGGATTCTCTGTGCAGCACAATTGTTTCCAGTTTCATAAAGATTTTGTTTGGGTTTTATTTACCGTTTCCTATATTAGCATCTGGGAAGGTAAAGAAACCTCTTGCGTTTGACAAGACTGAATATTCCCATATACATATACGATGTATAATTAAGGGGACAGAAGAAAGAAACACCACCAGCTGGCTTTCCATAGAATAACTTAGGTTAATGCAATGTCAAGTCTATGAGGCAAACCCATATTTTTAAGAAAGGAAATAAAAACAAACTACAAAGGTTTCTCAGTGGTCTTTTTCCCAGTTGTGGCAGAGCTGGGACCCAGTTTTCTTCACATCTTGTCTATGTGTTTACACATCTTCTACGAGTGACAACTAGAGGAACTAGGAACTGGTCTATACTAATGGACTAGATTTTTTCTACTAGGATAAAGAAAATTGTTCATAGTTGCAGGACTAATTGGCTGGTTCACTGCAGCTCTGAACACACGTTTGGTATCATGGGCCAGAGACTGGACACTAGAGTTCAACACAGGAAATAATTTAGGTACTGGAGAAACTGTCATCTTCCCAGTAACAAATAAAAATTATACATAATTTCAGATAAGTGGTCTTCAACCTTTGTTATATGGACCACAGTGGTCCATAGGCTACTTCTAAGGGATATGATAATGATAACTGAGACAAGCAAATCTATTACTATTTGAAGTGAATTTTGTACACAGCTCAAAGAAGTTGTAGGATGTCTAGGTAGTTATAGGATCCTGTGGTAGCTTTGTTTGCTCTCACTGGCCTGAGAATGGGAGGGTGTATGGAGGTTCTAAAAGGACCTATTAATTTTTGGCCTCTTGTTATGAATGATACTGTGTACCATACCAGAAAAAATAACAGTAATTAGCTGAATTTCTATTACTAGAAGTCAACTCCTGTTCCACTTTCTTTTATCAGGATATCAGAGTTTTAGGTTCTTCTCAGGATTTGAGAGTTTTAGGGGTTTAGTGTCTAAAACTAGAGCTGTAGTTTTGGAGGAAATGAAGCCTGTCAGTAGTACGAAGTTAGCCCTTGGGCACCAAATATTTGGCAGTTAAATATCTGAGAAATTAATCTCTTAGCAATTTCTTTTCTCTGTTTACTGTCAATCCCGTGCCAAAGATAAAATGCTGGGGGGCTTAAAGTGTTTGATGTTGAAGTTCATTCTACATCTTTTCTCAACAAAGGGTCTTGTAAAATAGGGAAAGAGAGTTATCCTGTTGTGTATAAAAATAATGCTGAATATGAAAATGATGGTTAATATGCGAATCATAATAAACTGGTGGGTTTAAGTGGGTCTTAATTCATGGATCAAGTTGGGAATCTAGTATAGTATGGAATATTTCTCAGGAATGACCCCGTCCATCTCAATCATACAGCACTTGGGTGATAGATTGTACTTTTCCAGCATAAGTGTATTTTCTTTTAATAAGGCAGTTCTGGTTTAATTCTAGAGGAATGCAGCCATGCTGACTACAGCATGAATTTGGACTGACTACAGTAAATACATTTCACCTATTCCAGGTTTACAGTAACATGAGAAGAATCTGTTCTATGCCATCTAGTCATGAGTGTGGCATATCTCAGTGTGCAGAACATTAGTCAAATGTGAACATGAGAATATTAGAATTGTGATTTATGATCTTTCAGGACTGTTGGGAATCACATTTCATAACTGTAGGTAGGCTGATGGGATGCATAGTTTAGAAAAAGCAGGATATGTTTCATTGATGGTATGAAATCCTTGTTGGGTTGGCTGAAAAAAACTGAAAGAAACAAAAACTATTTTCCAGGAAGTTGGTAATTCTTCTCTGTCTGCCTCTAGTGCTGTTCTTGAGGCAGATTACCCTCATTGCCCTTCATCTGCCCACCACATAGTACTTTGGCTCAGAAAACTGTTGTGACAAGATCCATTTGTAGAGAAGACATTATCTTTTCTGGAACTTCATAGGTCAGAACTGAGGGGAAAGACAAAATGTGTCAACTCTATGCACATCCATTAGTTTCACAAGTGAACTCACTCTCTCCACTTGCTACTTTACCCAGAACCTATCAGAAAAATTGGTAATAATGATTTATTTTGTTACCTTCTCCTCCTTCCTCTTCCCAGTTTAAGATGAAATGATTTTTTTTTTTTTCTTGCAGTGACCAAAATTCCACAATTTTTTGCAGCTGTTCAAGGTGTCAAGTGATTCCTGTCAAGAAACTATTTCACAAGGTGGTGAGGGTTTGACAGGGTAGGCTTCCCAATAGGGTATTCTAATGTCTTTTCTGTATATGTAGTGTGTCTTTGAGAAAAAGGAGGAAAGAAAAAAAGCCTCCTTGAAACCCTAAAATTTTCTGAAAGTTCGTGTTTCACAAAGAGTCCTAATTACTTCCAGGATTTTCATAAGGCTTTCTGGGGAGTGTTTCATAGCTTTTTCATTAGAAAATGCAGCTATCGTTCTTAAGCTTTCTAGCCAACTCTTAGTTTCTGACTTAAAGTTTTGGCACAACACTACGTACATGCCTCTGAAGAAAAAATATGTATTCCTAAATATATTGGCGCAACTTGCTTTGTACATACTTTGTATCATGTTTTAGGGTAAATTCTGTTGGTTATAAATCAGTACCCTTAATCTCTGTAAATATTCATTATAAAGTCCATTGCCCTGAAGAGATACAGTCCTGTACCCAAGAGTATTTACAGTGGGATGATAAAATGGTGAATTTTACTTATAGGCAGATGCTGCACACCTTTACATTTTATCAATCATTCACAAAAAGAAGAATCAGAATGAGAGAAAGTAAAGGCTGAGATAGATCATATGCAAGCAGAATAAATCCTGAGAACTGGTATTGTCAGCCCCATACAATCAGGAAAAATTATGAAGCTGGTTTGAAAAGTATCAGATGTTTCTTAAAAAAAGGGAGTTATCTTCTTGGTTTTCCTTTCTTTTGGGAGAGCAGATGGTGGAAAACAAGTTTCTTCAGAAGGAGGTTCTTGAACAGCATTCCTATTTATCTCCAAACAATCCACAATGGCTAATTTCACAACAGGAGTCAGAACAGAAGCTACAGTTACTATTCTGAGTCTGTTTCTGGAGGTGTTTTTTCCTTTCTATTGACTACAGAGGGAGATAACTGAGACTGGCTTTGTTAAACTAAAGCTAGGCTGTGTGAATATGTCAGATAATTAGTCTGATGAAAGCTTAGATTCTCAGGTTATCTCTTGAATCCTGGTCAAAATTCATAGAAAAACTTCAATTATAATGATGATGTTAACACTAAACCCATAATACATAACTATAGAATAAATTAATCCTTAGGTCTTTAAAGATATAATATAAAGGTGGTATGCATCTTAAAAAGTCCCTCAACTGTCTGCTGCTGAAACTGAGAATATGCTCTATATTATCCATTATGGGAAACTTGAAGACAGTGTGGGGTAGATGGACCTAAGTGTGAAAAAGTGGGAATGTTTTTTGATTCTTATGGTACAGCAATACTGTTAATAGACTGAAGGGACTCATCAGAATATGTGGTCAAGAAAAAGAATTGTACAGCAGAAATCAGGAGATGATAATCACAGTTACCTGGACAGACTGAAAGCTATATGTCAACCTATGGATAGGGACATTGTATTGTGTAAAGACACTTTCTGAAATGCCTATTAAGCTTCTTTCTCACAATAGAAAGTAAAGAAAGGTGAAGTGTTACCATTTTCAAAAGTTTTGATGACATCTGAAATTTTAGATAATTGGTGCCATTAAAACTGTTAGTGCCCTGAACTAGATCTTATTATTTCAGTCATCTTGAAAGTGATGGATAGACTTAGGTTAGAAAAGCACCTATGGTAAATGCACAGGAATTATTCCCCTCTGCAGGAGCTTTTTGTGTTCAGTATTATGACTTGATAATTCATATGTCCATTCTATAAATCCATGCTGCTGTTCATGAATATATGCTCGAGGTAATATTCATTCATGGTTTGATGTGTGTAATTGTTAGAATTTTTGCATGCATGTATATTCAGAATAATACCCAAATGCAAGTAAAGCAGCTTCATGTTACAAAAACATGATATGAAAGAGGTATCACCTTTAAAGGACACATTTATAATATTTTTGATCTTTTACAGTGAATGCTGTGGATTTAGATGCAGAATTATGCATACACAGGATGCAACTATTTTTATAAGTCTACCACAGTTAAGTCTCATCTTGATACAAGTGTGTATTAGTGATAATCCTACACAAGTCAATGACGTAACTCTGGAGTCATACTGACAGAAAGTTAAAACAATCCTATCTGTTGAAGCAAACTGTAGCCTAGCTATTATGGCTGGTATAAATGAGACCAGAATAAGGCCCATGCTCTTTTAAAACCATAGGAACATGTAGTAGTGATGGATTGAGTTATTCTCTTACAGCATTTTTACTGTACTTTAATTCTGAAATGAAACCAACCATCACTTTCCTCATCATGAGGAAAATCAGACCCAGAGATACCCACCACCACAGTGTTCCTTGGAATGTAAGCTCAAGGGGTCACTTTTGCTTTATACTGGTTTTATAAAATTATTTCACTTGTGCAGATAACACAGCAAATGTTAGGACCGAATCTGCTAAGTTAAATACCTCTATATTTGTTAGAACAGTGAAAACTTTTGTCACAAAATGCTGTCATGGTTTTCTAATTTTGGGACAATACAGATACTTGGGTAAGTATTGTATGGACAGTTCAAGAGTCCTCAAGTTTAGGCATTTACTAAAAAGTTTTCATTACCAGGCCTGAATCTCATCTATCCTCCTATGCTTTGTGTACTGTATTTATATCATCAAAACAGTGTATATGCCTTGGTTCTGATTTTCCAATGTGTTTGTACTCTTTTCACATCTATTTAAATGTCTGCAGAAGATCAGAGACAAATTACGGGTTGCATTTTAACCCTGCTTGAAAACTGTGAGAAGTCCTTAAGCTATTAGAAAATAGTTATGCATGTGTTCAGCACAGAAATTTATCCAACAGAAGTAAAGGCACTAACAGTCACTCTGGGTGGTAGAAACATTGTTGCTGTAGAGGGAAAAGCAGAAAAGAGATGTCCCAGTCAAAAAGTCCACACTGACACAACTAGAGCTAAAGTCATTGGAGTAGTACAAGCAACAGTATAGTGCCTTAGTTAAATGGAGATGAAGATTCTGACTTATGGATCACTGTACGTCCAGCTTTGTTATCACTGTAATGGTGCCCTATTGTTCTCTTCGAAGATTCATTGCATATGTAGATCCCTTTAGCGGCATTTCCTGCTTGTAGTATACTACACATGGTTTTCTTTGCCTTTTAGCTCATAGGTAAGAATAATGGAAGGTGTTTGACAAAGACTTATGTTGACTATTTGGTGACCCTCCTGCTGACAATCTTTGCAGATGGGACAGTTTCCACATATAGATCATGTTTCTGGGATTCGCCGCTCTAGCTATGTGACAGAATAGAAGATTGTAACTCTCAAGGTCATTCCAGAGTCTCCTGTTTCATTTCAGATTTTTATGTTATTTAGTGGGCTTGGATGTTTGTGAAAGCTATTTTTATATGCTGAAGATTTTTCTGAGTTTCGTTACCTGATGGGGTCTCAGTTTAATTTCTTTGAACACTGTGGTATTATAGTCTAAATCCTTATTCTAGTCCTGATGGCAACAGGGACACTCAAGGCTCTCCATCTTATGTCATATTATTTTATGAGGACATGAATCTCTGTGCTGAAACCAAATAGGGTAACATGTCTACATTGTACTGTGGAACAGGCATAGCACTAAATGGCCCAGGCTCTGTACAAGGCCACATGTTGGTCCTTTTGGAAATGCTACGGAGAGTGATGATTGAGTGCCATGGCAATGCTCTTAAATCTGTACTTAGATTCGGTGGTTTTGTTAGAGCTCAGTCAGTTCCAGTAACCCCTTCAAGGATTGTATTAACACACCTGGCCCTTCACACACACATGACTTCAGGGCTGCTGCAAACTGGAATTGTGCATGTAGAAACTTTGGGGTTCCATTTTGAATATAGCACAATGTGCAGTGAAATCCAGACTTTGCTGCTATTATGGGAAACAGTATGGTACGTGGAACTTTCCTGTAGTATATGGGCAATATTATTGAACTGCACTGGGAGTAACATGCAAGGATATGATAGATATATGGTGTATTTTATTTCCTAGTTCTGTGTTAAGTACACTCACAAGGGGTGTGGGAATCCAAAGTTCAGTCTTTTTTCTTTCTGAAAAGTAGGAGTCCTGCTTTCAGGTCTTCTCTATTGAGGCAAAAATTAAAGTTAATTTTGGGCGAACACCAGCTTATTGAGCAAAATGCAGGACTGCTGTATCTTCTGTCAGTGATGGAAATCTAATTCTTTTTTTTCAATCAGAATCTTTAATCAAATGCAAATCCCAGGTGAATCTGTGGATAATTCTTAAATTGACCAAAGTGACATTTTTCAGCAGTCTTGGGGAGAGAAAATGATTGTGATCTGTTTTGCATTTTGGCTGCTCTATTTTTCAGGGAAAAATCACTTACCAAAACAATTATATATTTGTGTATTTTGTTACATGTTTTCTTCATTTTTTCATATGGCAAACTCTGGCAACATTCTGCCTTTAAGATGTGGATTTCAGTCAACTATAAAGGTTGAAATAGGTTAGAGAGTGCAAATAGCACTAAGATTTTGGTTCAGAATTAGATATAATTGGACAGACTGGAAGATTCTGTTCTACACATATAAACAACTAGTTGTGGTTTCCAACAGGTGAATCTTTTTCACAATAGAAATCTTTATGAATAAACAATGATTAGAGAAAGTAATTCAAGTTTATTAGAACTGATTCAGCAATTCAGTCCTTACTCCTGTTTCAACTGCATGCTCAGCTGTATTTGCACAAGAAACACAGTTTGAAGGCAGCATGAAGACACCAATTTCTAACTCATCCTTACAGGTACTAGCAGGGAGCCCCACAAAGAACCATCTGGGTTTGTTTTGTTTTGTTTTGTTTTGTTTTTTCTTTCAATTTTATGTCATTCTTTCTCCCTGTAGCTTATGTCTAAAGGCAGATTTAAGTATATTGAACTTACTGTTTGGTAGGTAAAGCTACTGTGTTCCTTAGCTTTTCCATCCCTGGAAATTAAGTCTGTTCAGGCAACAACTCCTTTTCTGGGTAGTAATAATAAAAAGAAATTCCCCTCATACTCATGACAGAGTGAATGAGCAGACGTCTGTGAATGGACTTGTAACATGCTGTGCAATTAAAGTGATTCATTGTCTTTCTCTCTACTGGTTCAAAACCAGTCTAAAACCCTCCAGGTTGATTTGGAGCTGATCTCAATACTTGGAACAAGCACACAGTATTTTCAGTTTTGAGGGCTAATTTTGGGCCATCTGGAAAAAAACTGATACCCTCTTTCCTTTAAAGATGTCAAGATATGGTCCCTGAAATGCCCTACTGTGTAGAACTGCAACAGTACCAACAGGGTTGGTGATCTTCTGGAGCTGGTAGCAACATTAAGAATGTCTCCTAAATAAAAAGACCAGACTAATATATGTACCGAGGCTGCCTGGGGCAGGAAATTAGGGGCTTTAATTTTCAGAATGAAATACAGTCTTATATGATCTAGTGTGGATAAAAAGATATAAATCATTTTCTTCCTGGCAGTTCTCTAATTATTCTAATTGGAAAAGGAAGAGGCTGTTGTGAAGGATAACATAAACACCTGAGAGTGCACTTAAACACAAGTAGCACTGAAAAGATGTCAACTCATTCTCAAGTGTACACTTGTTGTTCTCTGAATAGAAGTTAGCCTTGAAATTTGCATAGCAAAAGGTTCAGAGTGAGTGCCAGAACCAGAGTGGAATACATTTAATTAAAGACAACAGCAAAGGTAAATGATACTCTTTTTTCTTTTCTTTCTTTTTTTTTTTTTTTTTTCTTGATTAGGAGTTACTTCTTTTGGGATCAGGTGAACAGAGCAGAGTTTATTGTTTAGCTCACAAGGGCACAAAGGGAGGTAGGGATGAGAGCTTTTGGATGTTCTAAATAACAGCTGAATTTCACAGAGCTGCCATCTGGATTGTAACTCATATCTTGGAGATAGGTACATCCTCGTGATAACACTTGAAGAATGAAAAAAGCGTTTGCCAGAATGGCTCGTGTTCACTCTAAAAATAGGGCTATTTAAGAAGTCTCAAGGAAATTCTTCTGTAATTAAAAAGGATTCCAGTTTAAATTAAGTGATGCTAGTAAAAACTTGCTTGAAGATTAAGCCTGGATTTACCAGTGGGTGGTTTTTGGTTTGCTGCCACTCTCCACCTTCTTTTCCCCACCTGAAAGGTACATGTCTGATGTCCTTTTTCTCATTTCTATTGTACTCAATATCATTTCATATGAGGAAGTGTTCAAAATCTGACATTTATAAGAGAGTTGGAAGGAAAAGATTTATCAATATCCACTAATAAAAATGCCTTAAATTTGCATTGATTCTTACTGATGGTCATTATTTGACCAGAATTTTAAAAATATCTGTATGAAATAGAGTAAATTTGTCTTTAAGTATTAAGACTTCAGGATCTCGTATTTTTACATAACCATTATCAAGCTTTAGAGCTGTGTGAAGCTTTTCAAATTCAGTCTTACAGAATTTGTTTAGGAAAGTTATCATATTCAATTTTTGAGGATATTTAATTGATTATTTCCTCCACAATAGCCACAGCAACATGTGCTTCTAAGCTCCATGCTGTTTCCTCAAATATACAGTACAATTGAAGTCTCACAGAAAGTCAGTGTCTTTTACCTCAAATACTGTAATCAGCACAGTCAGTAACCTAGAGTTAAAATATCTTTAAAGGATGTAGAAGTCAGCATAGATGTTTTTTCAGGTCTTTATAGGTAAAGAAATATGTTTGTGCACATATCTTATAAAATATAGTGTTGCTTTTGTTCTTCAAGAAGAGGAGTTTGATGGAGTTTATGAGAACTTTTGACACCGATTTCAGAGTTTCACAAAGTTACAGAGAAGGCTGCAGAGCTCATTGGGGTTAAACAGGGACATCCTGGGGTGCTGTTTTCAATCAGGACTCTGTTAAATGCCCAAGGAAATTCAGGATTGTTGATCCTTTTCTTGTCAACATTAAAATGGAGAAATGAAGACTAGAACTATACCAATAGAGAAAAGGATTAGTTAAGGCTTCTGTCAGTTCTTGATGGGTGGCTAAATGTCACAAAAACATTGCAACAACTAACATGAATCTAGGAGAGCGATCTCTGCCAGGCTTAATGTCCCTTATACCTGGCCTGACAGTGTCTCCCATTGGTACTTCCACAGAAGGTCAACTGTCAAGTGTCCTTGTCTCTGTTGAATGTACTTGAATGTGGCTTCATTTTTGTTTTCTGTTTAACAAATAGGTAAAACAAGGCCAGCGCACCATGTGATATAATCCACCATAGCTCTGTTTGGCAGAGCCTGTAGGTACAAAGTAAATGAACTGCATTTTGTTTTTCTCCTACAGAAAAATATTAAAGAAAATCCATCTTATTTAAGAAATAAGTAAACGAGAGACAGAAGAAATTAATGATTCTTTACAAATCTATAAAGAGCTTGTTCCTGACGATTACTTCACTGTTTAGGGTTTGAGTGCTGATTCTCAGCTGTAGATGAACTTCTGATTGTGCATTCGTTAAGGACATGTGAACTACATTATTATTTGCACTTGTTCCAGTCTCTGTAGGCTCACAAGAGAGCTTGCCAAGTTCATCATAAACTTCACATTTTGCTCTTGTGATCTTGCAGTTCTTTCTGGAAAAACCCTGGAGGGTTAACATATCATTTGGAGATGTAAGCTCATAATGTTTTGTTTCAGAATCCATGAAGAAAAATAGATAAAGAGCAAGATCTGCTTGGGAGGGAATGAATATTCTGATGTGATTTATAAATCTACATGGATTAATCTTTTTTTTTTTTTTTATAAAATATATTGTGTTCATCAACTATATTACTTTACTGATTCAAAAGTCTTGAAATTGGTATGAAAAACAGCAACCCATCATAACATTGAATTATGTGCCAGTGATGCATAGTGATATCTCTCAAAATATTTGATTTCTGTTCACCATTCTTGTAAGTAAAATTCATGTTAGCTAATATCCTTCTTAGAAAAATATGTTAATACAGATATAGGTGGTGGACAGAATACATAGCTAACTTTCTGGGCTTTTTGTTAGGGCACATAAAGTTTAACAAGCTTTTGAATTTCAGTCTGAAGCAACTGTCTATCTGCTTATGAAATTTCTGTGTTTAAAAATGTAGATCTCTGATCACATATTTTTAAAACCAAGAACCTATTTCTAACATTGTATCTTGCAAGTGATCATTGCTGCTAGCAATTATTAGAATAAAGGACCAAAAGTTCAAGCAGAGGTTGAAGTTTTTGGACATCAGCCACTGTGTGTGTCCCCTAGTAATGCTTCAGAGGTATCAAAAATGGAGTTTTGGCATGAACTTATTGTGTTGTGGTCTTCTTCAAATAGAAACAGATCTTGTTGGTATAACAGCACTATGAATGCTTCTGGAAAAAGACTTTCCTTGTACCACTAAGAATATCCCTTCTCTGAAAATCAGTTATAACTGCAACTGTTTTCAATATTGGGTGTGTCTGTTCATAGAGCATCTCTTGTATAATACTGTATCTTCATCATATTTGAAGGGATTAGATGGAAAGAGATGCTTCTGGTAAGCCCTATCCTATATAAACTGCAAGAATATTTTGCTTAAAGCCAACTGATGGGTTTCTATGAGACCTCACCGTTCCAGTGTGGTAGTTATGTAGGGTGAAGTAGTTTCTGTGCCCAAAGAAAATACTGGCTAAAGGAGGAGTAGAAGAAAGATGTAGAAACGATTGAAGATTGATAGGTTTTATATTGCTTTACTGTTTGCCTCAAGTACTGTTGCATAATGAAGGCCACATACAAGGAAATCCAATATGTTTTTCTTACTGTTAGAAGAATCAAAATACTCTCAGTGCATTTTGTGGATGAAATACACGTGTATGGATGAAGTAGTTTGGAAAAGAGAAAGAGCATACCAAATAGGAAATTATGTTTCTGCATGATAGTTATGTTACACAAAAATACTGTTTCAGTGAAAGTCTAGGTATGTCCAGATAAATCGAGAAGTAAATACAGTTGATAACAGTTCTCACAATTTTCTGATGTCCCTGCACAAGCACATGGAGAACAGTTAAAGAGTGATACCATATATAGGGAGTATGTGACTAAGTGCTTCTCTGTGAGGGCCTTAGCATAGAAGTCAATTTGCTTGACCAAAGACCTGAAAAGTGAGGAAGATATTTAGGTCTATCAACAGAAGTGGCATAGGAAATTACATTTTTAGATCCTTACATCTATAGCAACACAATATAAGGCTTAGATTTCCTTTTAATAGCAAAGTAATGGCAATTCCATCAGTTGGTTCCTCATTATCTAGAAATGGAGAGGATAAAGCAGACCGAATCAGCAAGAAAACAGAATTACTTGATTAAGTTCTATATTTTAATAACTTGTGGTCTTAAGCCTCATTGCAAAGGTCACTGAAATCAGAGGAACTCTGAGGAATTTGCATCAGGCTCTTGAGCATTATATTACTGCTGTCTATTCTTTTACCCACGCACTTAACATTGCCATTTAGTTCTGCCTCTTAACTGGTTCCTTCACATAGACATTCTATATATCATCTATAAATTGAAATCTGGCAGCTGAATTTGTACAGTACTTTTAAGGATCAGGCCCTAAATCATTATGCATTTAGCACACTGCTGGCTGACTCAAGGCAGCAATGTATGGCAGCTGTACTCTGCAGCTGTATGCAGTTTGCTGACACTAGGTTCGCAGCACAGTTTTCTGTGATGGGATTTTTTCTCTTTCTCCTTTTGTAGATGACTCAATTCTTCCTTTAAAAAGGCTAAGACTGATTACAATAGGTTTCAGGCCAAATCGTCTTGAGACAGCTCCTGTTTTTTTAGTGACAGCAGGAATAAGTTAAGATGTGCAATGCTATTTTCCCCTTACATATCTATATAATCCTTCACATGGTGCCTAATCCACTGGTTTGACTGAAGAAACCCTCACCTCCTTTTATCAGTGGTGAATTAATTTAATTTCTGTCTGCTTGAATACACAATGGCATAGGCGTGGATATATGTTTTCTGTAGATGATACTGTTCCATTTGTACACTCCTTACATATAGAACTTCTGATATGGTACCGGGCATCTGTCTATAGCTGTTAAGTGTGACCCCAAGTAACCTGTTCATTATGATAACAATCAGAAATAATGTCAAATTGATTGTGCTGGCACAGAGGTTCTGTGAATGTTTGGGATGGTCATGAAATACCTCTTGTGTGTGTCACATTTTCATAAAACCTGAATGTGATATATATGTTTTGCAGGAAAAAGAAGTGTGAATCATTTTGGCCACATCTCAATGTTAGTGCCAACAAAGAAAGATCGCTCCCATTGTATCATCAAGGTATCTTACTGACAACTGTTTTAAAATTGTAAAGGTATTAGGGAAGAAAAGAGTATACCTAATGACAAGGATGTGAGTTAAGTGGGCAGCTGATGGGACAGCCAATTCATGTGTGAACTAACCCTCAGGCAAGGAAAGTGGCATACATGCGGCAAGCATCAGGGTGAGGAAGGCTGGATGGTGGTCGAAGGAGATGGAATAGCATTCAGAAGTGCATTAGATTCTCATCCAGCAAAGCAATCCCCTCCTGGTGATTGCATTGGACCATTTTTATTCCAAGGGGTTAATGAGTTCTAGTATAACTAACAGGCTAACAGTTCTTTCATAGAACTCCTCCTCAGTTCTTACCTGAATAGAAAGAATGCCTATTTAACTTTCTTTGCATACGTTAGAAACATAAAGAAACCAAAATCCAGACATCATTACCTTAGCTCCATTGTAATTAGTATTCTTAGGTGCCTGTGTACACATGTTGATACAAGGTCAGGGTAACAGACTAAGGAGTAAAAACATAGACCTGTTACTTGCAGGCTTTTCTCTTTTAGAATGAAATTAAAACATGCATTCTTATGGGTAATGGCTATAGGAATGCAACTGTTCTTTAACAATGTCAACATAAATATGTTTCAGTATACAGAATCTGACTGTCAGAGTAGCATCAAGCTTACCATTACACTGATATTTCTGAAATCACACGCTCAGCTTGGGTATTAATTCAGTTTGGTTGGCAAACATTGGGGATTTCCTTTTTTTAGGTGATTTGTTCATTTTAACTTCACATGTGCCTTCCCAAACGTATATTCTTAACTGTGGCTTGAATAACTAGAAGATGTTAGTAATACTACAAGTTGTACAAAAGTACCCTTCATTATATGTATCAGTGATACACTGGAAGCTTTAATACGCCAGTGTTTTACCTAGGCACACTTTTATATATGTACAATTCCAGCATACACATCTAAATCAGAGATTCTGCTTGTGTAACCCAGCTAATGAATATCTGGGGGCACTTTTAAAGGGAAATCAGGATCTCCAAGCCAGTTATGGAAAATCCCTAAATAACACATGTTCTGAGGGATTCTGTCTTCCAAAATAAATAACTCAGAGATTCTGTTTTTGCTCCTGTTTTTCACTGATGTGTCATGTTTTGAAAATCACAACTGTTAAGCAGGGAGTAAAACAACTGTGTTGAGTAACTGCCTGACAGTGCCATCCCTCTCTGCTCTGTTCTTGAGTGTCAGCAAAAGTTTGTATTTGTACCTTTTGGAGATAATTTCAGTTCCCTGTTGGTGTTTGAGAACTAAGCACAAACATTAGTGAAAATGGAGGGACAGTAGGACATTCATGGGACCAGCTCTCTAATGCACTCACCTGTTTCCAAGGTCTAAAAGAAGCTAAAATGGCAGTGTGAGTCTCTTCTAATTTCTTTCCTTGTTTTTGTGGGTTGTTTTTTTTTTTTTTTGTTTTGTTTTTTTTTTTTTAAAAAAAGCTCGCTTTAAAGCAATCCATAAAGCCTAATGGGCAGTGCTTGAAACTCATCTATTGTATGGTTACTACACTGATCATAGCCTTGCTCCTCCCAGCTGGGCATTGATCTGTTAAAATAAGTTTAAAGATGACTTTCCTGAAATTAACAAATCAACTGAATTACATTTCAAAGGGATTCAAGGAAATACAATTTTTAAACATCTTTGTGTTTAGGAGGAGGGGAAGTATTAGGGCTTTGTTGGCTTCTTTCTTGAACTAATATAATTTATGTGTTATTCCACTGCAGTCAGTGATGTAAAATTGAGTGAAGAAGGAAGCTAGCCCTTCACCTGTGTTTTCAGAGCAAGAGGGAACAAAGAGAGAGTGATTTCATGAAGGAGTAAATTCCACGTTGTGGGCAAGAAGTCACAGTCTTCCTACTATCTTTAAACAAGTTGGCCTCGTTCTTCACCAGGAGGCGCTGTGTGAGGTTGTGTTCTCACAATTGGAAAATTCAAGAAGCAGGGAGAGGGTCTGGTTGTCCCGCTTTGAAAAACTGCAACCCTATAATCTCAGGCTGAATTGAAACAATGCTGTGGAAAGAATATAACACTCAGATGAACAAATGCTGACTGGATTGTGCCACCATATTCTGAGCAATTTTCAGGGATGAATAATCATCCCAAGGGAACAGGAAATTCCTAGAAGTGAATGTCATGATCATGTGGGAATAGCCTGAGGTTGTAAGATCACATTGAAATTTTAAGTGCACAGGTAATATTGTTCTCTGGGATTTCAGGCTGTACCTGTTAAAATAGTTGTCTGTGGAAAAAATATTTTTAGGAATATTGGCATCATTGTTAATTTGCATTCTTTAAGCAAGGTTCCCACCCCTGAAACAAAGTGGAGATATGAAAGATAAGTGAATCTTTTCCTAAAGTTATCAACCAACAAACAGTCACATTTCATACAGTGATTCATAGCTGAGCCTGAATAAAAATAGGAGGATATTCTACATTGTATGTTTGAGTGATCCTGCAAAAATACTCCTTTGTAAATGACCATTTATTGTTGGTTACTAGAAATGATGATTTGTGGCACCTCTAAAAGATTGAGTCTGTTGTTTTCTCTGTACCCACCCACACACACACAAAAGTGATGTGCATTTATGTTTATATATGAAGCTACACAATTCATCTTTAAGAGATGCTACATTTTAAGCTTTTGATCACTCTACCTGTCACACCAACTCCTTCATTACTGATATTTTTTAGTATCTCAATAGTGTCCTTCAAACTGAAACAGCAAGTGTCACAGCAAGTAACAAAGTGCTGTAAATCTCCCAGAATGCCCAGAAAAAGACCTTTTCAAGTTAGTTTCTGTAAAGGATAGTAGGAAACTAGGCGTGGGGAAAATAACTCATGTGTTTACAAGACAAATAACTTCTGAGGGTGATATATATGTGATGTTGTATACTCAAAGATGAGCTTTTCTTCATGTCTACAACAATTTCACTGACTTGCTGAGAGGTGCTGTTGAAGCAGGATAATAGACCTTCATTGCTGGATAAAAGACTACTTGTCATAATATGGTAAACTGTTCAACTTCTCTTTTTACCAGACAGGGGGACTCTTCTCATTTGTGTAATGGCTGTTTAAACTGAGCATAAGGCATGTCTGTATTCCATTTACTCATATTTTATTCTGCCAGAGTACAATAAGGACCTTAGTGAAAATGAAAATCAAAGCGACATAAGCCTTGAGCGTCCCTTTTATTAAAGTCATTTCAAGTCATCAAATACACTTTGTTGTATACAAATGATCTTGTGCTAAATAACTGGGATATTTAACATGTCAATTCTTTTGGAGGAATCATGAACTTAGAGATATCAGGATAATGCAGATGTGTATATATAACTATTAAACTGTCATGAAAAAAATATTGAATATCTCCAGTAACTGCTGTAGAAACAAATTCTCCTCTCCAAATGTCTCCAGATATGTAGGTCAGGCACTAGAAGCTAAACTCAGAAGGTTTTCTTGTCAGGTAAAATGAGAAGGCTGCAATGTTGAGTGGCTGGGTGTAAGAGGATTTGTCAGCTGCTCAGGGCAAGAAGGAAGTTAACACGGGTAGTTACCAAGAACTGCAAATGGGATAAGAGCTCAGGATAGAAGGTTAGGCACTTTGGACATGTGTGAATTAACTGTCTGAACTTTACAGAAGAGGAAATACAGTATTAGAACTTGGAAGAAGATAGTGGTTAGAAGTAGATTAAATAGCCTAAAAAAATCAAGTGTCTTTCTATGCCTGGAGGAAGAGCAGAAGAGACTCCAGTAGATACATTTCCATATTGAAAAAGGAGTTGTCTGTGCCGACTCTACAACTGGATACCAAATTTGCCTGGGATAGAGGATTTAGGAGAGGTGGTTTGGAAACCTAATTCTTATGTGCCTTGGAGAATCTGATAAAAACACTTTGAAGTTCTCTGGCTCTGCTATGGTGATGGCAATGAAAATTGATCCCATGCATTCCAGCAACCCTTGTGTGTGAGTTGTGTTTTAATTAGTTTCCATTTAGCTTTTTAACATTGTCCTCTTTCTAGTCTGCCTTACCCATGGAGCAGGGGTTCTTGGAGCAGTCCATGCTGGAGGGTTAGCTCGTGTCTTTCCTAATTTGTAGAGTATGATGGCCTTTAAAAAAAAAAAATTTATTTTTCTGGAAAACTCTGTGTATTTGTGAGGTCTTGAAGACATTAAGCTACAGTGTACCATGTTCTTCAGCAGATAATCTCCTCTCTGTCAGATCTGTAGTGCATATGGCAGGTATTTAGTTTGCTGTATCTACTCTTTATTATGATATACTACTCTGTTCCCTCTTTTTTGTTGTTGTTGTTGTTGTTGTTTGGTTGGTTGGTTTGTTTTTTCAGGAATGGGAAGATGCCCTCACCATTTCTGCAGCCTATTACCTAGGCTGGGTCAGATATGAGGTGCTACACAGTGACTGGAGCTCCTGATGCAAGGGAGGGAGGAAAGGAGTCCTTTCCCAGCTGAGAAGGACTTTACCTGAATGTATTAATATTGTCCTAGCATCTAGAGACTGCTGTCTTGGAGAGCTGTCATGTGATTCATATTAAGTGTAAAGTGATAAGCTATCTTCCAAACTACTTGCAAATGGTAAAGGCAAAGAAAGTGGTGGCTCTGTGAGCTGCTCTGAGAAACACCAAAGAAGCAAGCAGGGTAGTTTCAGTTAAGAATAATATGAAGTGGTCACATACAGCAGATGCCTGACTCACTGGCTGCTGTTCTGTATTGATCACAGAGCGATGGGGGCTGGAGGTGTGCAAGTGAGAGAAAGAGAGCTAGGGGTTACACTTTCCTCCTGCTTCCTACAGTGGCTCTCAGGAGCTGTTGCAATATAGCTGGTAAGGTATAATTATCGCTAATAATAACTGGGAAACACTATTTCTTCACTTTTATCCCACTTCCTATTTCCTACACTTAAGGGCATCTCTGCTCCACCTCAGCGAGCAACTTCAGTTCTTTCTAGTGGGGAGTGCCTTACATTGCCATAAATAAAATCAGGTTATTGTAGTGCTCTCCTATCTGAGGATCTCCAGACATCTTACAAATAACGATTAGTGTTCCTGACAGCCTTGCAAAATAGAATAACTAATCTTATTTTACAGGTGGAAAAAAAGAGGCCCAAGCAGATTGGTGGTCTGATTTTTTCAGTGGTACTAGGATGGGTGCCTGGCATTGCTGAAAATCCAATGATAAGTGATTGGTCCAAGTCCACACAGCAAGTTAGTGTCAGTGGGGAGAAGAAATTCAGTTGTGGCTCTTGGTCTTTCAAGCAAACTGCCAGATTACACTTAAAAAGCACTTCTGGGGATGAAAAGTACTACATAATTGTTGCTTCCAATATAAATATTTTCCTCTTAAAGTAAGGCTTTTCTTTTTTATTACCACTGAATTTATTAAGCCCATATGATTGTCTTTGTTTCAACTGTTACGGTGCAGATCTTTGAAACCATAAAAAACATTCAGGATCTGCATGCAAAATATATGTAGTTAAAATACATTTATCTGCTATATTGAAGCATTTTTGTGTAAACATACCCATGCATGAGCATGCTTCAGAAATGAATATCCTTGTTACTTACATTAGTGCAGATGAATCCTGGACTGTGTCATGCTCAATTTTAATCTCAATATCTTCTTGTATAGCTTTTCTAATTGCAAAAATTGAAACACAGCCTGAGGTGAAACACTTTTGGCTTCCTCATGCAGGTCAACATCTATAACTGGTGCCAATTCATGACAGTAAAGTGTTTGGTGCCATGTTTGTACCTGCAGACTTTAGTTACTGGACAAGGCATATAGCAGGATCAGGAAAGGAGGGAGGGCAAACTGATAGCAAGTGCATGAAAGTCAGTACATCAGGGAAAATCCCTTAATAATCCAACTGTGAAACAGAAAACAAGAACAGAGGTAACGGTTAAACACATAACAGCTAAAAGCAGATGGTCAAGAAATCTTTGGTTTCTTGTCATAAACCACTACCTTCAGTATGTTATTTATAACTACCAAGGGTCTGGTAAGGTGATCCTGCAAATGCCAGGAAGTACAAAGAGGATGAAGTGCAATTGCTGTAATAATTTTAAGTCTTCATTTGACACGTGTATACTCTTTGTTACTAGAAAACCAATGATTTCTACAAATACTGTTTAGACAATGATAAAATGTTAGCAGATGAAGATCACTGTACCAGTAGAGTAGGGTGTTGCCTGAAGTGTTGCATGATATTGAATCAACGCCCTTCATGTTCTTCCCCACCTCAAAAAAACCTTTATAATTATTATTGAAGTAAATGAATCCACTGGTTTGATTGATAACAGATCTTGGCTTGGTTCCAGGCAACTGAATCCTGAAAAGAAAAAAGATATAGTAATGAAAGAAGAAAACAGATGTCTCAGAGTTGTATACAGAAGCCAATAATTTGCTTGGTTTTTATAAACAGGGGGAAGTGTCAGGATGAACAGATTCTGTATGGAAACAGTGAGGGTAAACAAGGGTAACAAACGGTTTTGGGGCAGTCTATGCTGAATTGCATTCACACCTGCTGGTGCCTTGTTGCCAGGAATAGATTGCACTTATAACAATGTTATTTTCCTTTGATTAAAATTCTTGTGAAATAGCCATAAAATATGTTTCATTGTGTTACCTTCAGCCTGTATTTTTAGCTGTATAATATCCCTTTGGAGCAGAGGTTAAGCAAAGTATATAATTTTTAAATGACAACATTTTGTTTCCATTTTCCAGTGGTGTGACTGGCCAAAAGAGACGTTCTGAGACTGTCAAAGCTCTGTTTTCTTTGCTTTCAAACTAATAAGTTTTCTGATGAACTTCTTCACTGGCTTCAGGTTAATCACTTGCTAGTTTATTTTATTTGACTCCTTACATTACATTCAGTCTGCTTGGTAATCTGCAATCAGAAAACATTACTTGTTTTTAAATATGATACGAGAAGAAATACCATAACATGAAAAAAGAGACCATATAAAAGATTTTTCCAGTCAGAGTTTTGTGAAAACTATCCATTTGACCTCTGTAAAGCATAATTTATTGCAAAATATAATTTTGAGTATTGCTTTCCAGATTGTCTGTCATGTAGTATTCAAGAAATTATAACCATTCACGAAAGAAAACAACAATCCTTTTTAAAATTAAAATAGAAATTTCAAATAGAAATTTATTGAAATGCAGTATGTATTAACAGTGAATCTTTTTCAAAAAAAGACAACATTCTCAATGTAAACCAAAACATCTACATCACTATACTGTTAATGCCGGCAAATTTTTAAAGTTATAAAGTACACAATAGAAGTTATAGCAGTGCTTCATATATGCTGTACTTTGAAATATTTTTACCTTATTCTAAAAAGGGAGCAAAAAAATCTAATGTTTTTTTCTATTTTCACTCATTCTAAGCTTTCACTCAGGTAGGTTTGTGACCTGAATATATTTTTTTTCTCAGTTTTTGTGTGATTTTTAAAAGTTTTATTGTGTTTGCTTTTGAGGATGTTATGGTTTAGGACTTGTCAACTATGTGCCACTTCATGGATGTGGCTTGCTTATCTAAAATATGCATTATTACTTGTTTACTAGGCCATAATGTATACATATTTTGAGAACATTGGAGGTCTTTGACTTCAAGTAACAATCCTGCTTCAAGCAGAAAGACCTATGTTTTCATAGTTACTTGTGGGAATTAGAAAATAGACAGAGTTATAACACTCTATTAGAGAAAATTCACTCTGATCTCATATCAGTTTTTACCCACTTGAAATCAACTTTTCTGTTGATTATCATACCCATCTGGTTGTATTTTTATAAACTATGGGTCCTGGCTTGCAGCATCCCTTTAATCCTGTCTTTCTTTAAAAGTAGCAGAATTGCTAATACCCTCTGCAGCAGAAGCATAAGGGCTTCTTCTTCTATTGTGGGCAGTGCTGTTTCTAGCTCAGTCCATTTCACCACAGAATACTCGAACTTTCTCAGTTTGCTAATATGTGTATTGAGTACTATTGATTTTTTTTTTTTTTTTCCTCTTCCTTTCTTAAGGTCTGTATAGCCAAGTTTCCATCACCTGGAATAATGAGGGCTGGGAAACAGTAGATAGTGAGAAAGCTTGAGTAAAAAACATTAAAGGACGCTCATGGGAACGCACTTCAGGATTGCCTCCACACCACTGCATAGAATCGGGGATTCTTAAATTCAGCTCTGTCCCTGCTACCTCCACTTTGTCTTCTAGTGGGCCAGTGGAGTTTCTTGTTCTCATTCTTTCAGTATTCTAGTTCATGTGACTGCTCATAAATACAAGTGCCACTGCAGCTGGATCAGGCATTATACCCTCTGGAGGACTCCAGCTATTTTGGTGTGATCATGTGTTTCTATACTATGTTTATCAATACTCTGAATTCCAGGAAGGCACTATAAATCGACTCTACACAGATCTACAGCATCAGTGCTAGCACCTTTTGATTTCAGTGGACCTACATTGGAAGTAGACTACATTCATGTGACACTGATTACCTTGAAAACCTTATTTAGAACTGAGCCAGCTCTCTGTGGACATAGTTTGTCTCTCTAATATGGCTAACTTTCAACCAAGTGGAATGTCCATTGATTCCTTAGTTAACTATATGTGTTCGGGAAAAGTGTCTAGACAGAAAATAGTAAACTATCTCTTAATGTTCCATGTTGAAATGTGGTGAGCTATAATTCCCAGTGCATTAATAAAGAAGGCTTTGAATGAAATCTACCTCTGAGATCTTTAACCTTGGGCAAGTTGATTATGGTGAGACCAACTAGTTTGGGTGGTGTCAGAGTTCCCAAATATGTTTCCCTTAAGATTTTATTACCCAATCAAGTTATTGGAGGGTAGCACTTTTTTGAGCACTAATTTGTTTTGTTCTGGTTGTAATTCTTTTGTTTCCCTGTCTTGACAGAGTTGTTTTTTCAAAGACTTTTGAAGAAAGAGAACATAGCAGAGTTTACTGGAGAACCAGAAAATAGAAGGATATTTTTTAGGTAAGTAATGACCTGAACAGATCCAGAGGTACCTTGATTTTAATTCTGGACACCTTCATCACTCATATGTTTGTACCCAATGTCCACTGTTTGTTCTTTTTAGTGAGGTAGGGACTGCATTCACATACTGCTGGGCTCATGTTGTTGTCCACTGGTAGGCTGTACCAGCTTCCCATTTAGATTTGAAATTGGTGTGGAACTTGAGTTTTTCAAATGTATTAAAAGGACTAATAAGCAAGTAGAGAAGTTATCCAGCTCTAATTCCACCACTGTAGTTGTGTCAGTACACCTGTACTTTTCACTCTGGCAGCCATAGTAAGAAGATACATCTAAGTATGTATTCTCATACGGAAAAAGACTGACAATTCTAAGTGAAAAAGAGGCTTTAGATAGACTAGAGAGTCAATGGGATCTACCTGAGCATCATTTTGAGAGAGAGTACCTTGATCATAATGTTACTACTTAAAGTGAGTCACATCCCCATGTTGCTTATACTCAGGAATGTCACTTGCATTCCAGATCTTAATGATACACTTTAAAGATATTCAGACTCTACATGAAGAGTATTAGAATTGTGGAGATGGAAAGATAATATAAATTCTGTTGTGTTTTTTAGTTTGCCTATTGCTCTCAGAGGAATGAAATGAAAAACAATTCTTCTTGTGGATAGCCTTTAAATCAGTTCATGTTCTTCCCTAAGTGGGATGAATGCATTATTTTCTATTTCCAAGGAATTCTTTTGATCCTAACTGTTGAATTGAAGTTTATACAATGCAACTTCTATGTAAGCAATATTTTCTATTGATCTTTTAATGATCCTATTAGTTTCTTTCATTCCCTTAATAGAAATTTTAGCAGTAATAAAAGATAGAATCGGACAGTAATTAGAACTGTGATTAGTTATAACATATGTTTCTTTACCAAAGGAAAAACTCAATAAAATGTAAATTAAAATAATGGAACTGTGTCTAGCTATCTTGAGTTATATTAGAACATTCACTTTCTCTCCCTTCTAACGATTAATATACGCTTTAAAAAGTAAATGCTTTTATTATGCAAATTCCAATCACAGTGCAATAAGTGTATTACTTTGTAAATTGCTCTTTCTCCCTCACAAATGAAACAAAAAATGAAATCATTGTGTGAGAGGATGTGAATGTTTGTGCTTTCAGATCTTGACCCCACAAACATTCATGTCAATAACCCTTGCTAATTAAGTGACTACATGGGTTTCTGTGACTCCAGTCATGTGTAAAACTGAATATGGTGCAGAATAGGCATAGGCAAGCTTGAGTTTTTCAGTTAAGAAATGGCATCAGGTTTTTGGTCCCTATCCAAAGCAATCTGAAAAGCTCTCTTCTCTAAGATGAGAATTAAGGACATTATGGTAGATGGTAGCTGCCACCACTTTATCTCAGTTCTGAGGAATTTCACAGCATCTTCTGAGATCTTATTCATGATCATCAGGTCATGCACAAAGGTATTTTTGGTGCCTGTATAATATGACCAAATATTGTGACTCTTCTTCATTTAAAATGAATATCTAGAGAAAACTTTGAAACTGAAAACAATTGTCAGGGTATAGACTGTCTATAGGTCTCTTAGCAGCTGTTCTTAGTCATCATTTCCTGGCTCTTTTGATAAGAGTAACTGCCTCCACAAATTAGCCAGCTGGGGCAAAGCTTGACTGTGCTAGATAGTGGTCACATTCAACCATAACCTCTTAGTTTATTCTTGCTGATGTAGAAAAGTTCTCTGTGATGAGTTGGGAAGATCCCGTACCAAGGTAGAACTTGTACACAGACATGCTGGGCTATGTGTTCCAGCCAGTTTTGTTTGGGCAGGAGTGACAAACCCAGTTATGGCACAGTACTTGGTCTCCTGCTCTTGGATCCTCCAAGGCACACGTGTAATTAGGTGTCTGTAGGGGATCTCACCATAGGGGAAATCTCATGGCACAGTGCTGGAAAATGAGTGAAGCTGTCAAGAAGTGATACTGGAGTTAAATTGTATGAGTGTCACAGTTTGTAAAAATGGTTTTGAGGGTACAGAAAATGACCATGTGAGCTCATTCACACAATGTAAAATAAGAGAGGAAGGGGCTTGAGAAAACAGAACTTAGAGGAAAAAAGATGTGAATGATGGTTGGTCAATGCTCTCCTCTTCCTCCCCACACCCCGTCCCATCCCCCCCCCAAATAGTATATATTGAAATTCCATGTATACCTCAACCATAGTTACTGAAACAGCCTACTCTACTGCATATGTGGGCCACAGTGTCTGCACTGACAGCCAGAGTATTGTGGTTTGTGCTTACAGAGAACAGAATTTAAGTTTTCAGGCTGTAGAGTGACATACTTGGGCATACTCAGGTGAGGGTATACAGTCAATCTCTTTAACTTTGTGCTTCTTAGTCAGTGGAAATGTCAACATTACCATAACTTAATAGCACTGTTTGGGCAGGCAGGTAGTTGGATTAGTGCCTGCCTTCTTCAGTTCCATAGCCTCCTCAGCAAAACACTTCACAGCATAGTGTTGCTGTAACATCTCTTGTTGGAATCATTTTTTTTCCAATACCTGACCATGGTATCTTTCACATACTCATGTAAAAGTCTCAATTGCTGTGAGCAGGTTTCCTGGTTTGCCCTTGGCTAGGCTGCATGCTGCTGCTACTCTGACCTTTTTTGTTTTCTAGTTAAGTGCATGTAAGGTTACTGAGTACCCTGGAAAGCAGCACTGAAATGTTGCGCTTGCTGTAATAGTACATACAGCTATGTATAAAATACCATGTTACTGACACCTGAGTAAAACTGGAATCTGTTCCTTTTTTTCCCCTTATACCACTGGTGAATTCCTGTACATTAGAAAGATGGGCAGTCTGGCTAGGCCTTATTTTCTTGTTCTTTTAACATCTTTTTTAAAAAACAAACAAGCAAAAAAAAAATCTGCATAAAGAGAAACGGGTGTCCTGTGGTCTGGCTGTAATTTTATTAAATCTTTTTAACTTCTGTTGGGTTTGCTACTGTTTGGATGGGAGGTAAGAGGGGAAACAGGGGATGGTTTGAACTAATTAGTTCCCTTGCACTCTCAGGCCCTCAGCCAGATTCTTGTAAGTTTGAGCATAAAGTTTTATGGCATATGTTTGGCTCTTTATGGGAAGAAACACCATGGGGAGCTGTACTTCAAAGAATCAAGGTCCCTTTTATGCCCTTTGAACTGTACTGGTAAACCTTCAGACAGGTTACACAGTGTGACCGCTGCTCAAGAGCTCCCCTTGGATCACTCTTTTGCTCTGGCTCTTTAAAGGAACTGTAGATATTTGGGATGAAATTGAGAAGAGAGAAAATAAGACCGTATTAGAAATTGTGAATTCCTCTTGATGTGTATGAGCAAGATGCAGTTCCCCGCCCGAAGCAGTGTGCTGCTCGTTACTCACAAGTCCTTCTCATGTACCCGCTCTTCTGTGGGACTTTTGAAGAGCGCTACTTCTTCATTCTTTCTTCAGCCCAAATTCTGACTGATACTGGTAGGGATATGGATGTAGGGTGGGGTGTGCCAGCAGGGCAGGACTCCTGGGTTTGGCTTGAAATATTCACGTAAGTCAAAATGTGTCTTTAGGAAGATGGCATTGTGTTGCTGTATTTGTACATATACTTTCTGATAAATGGGTACATATGGTAACATAATTGTGCATATACCTTAGCTCATGAACAGATTAAAATAGAATTATTGAATTGTCCCATTATTTTCATGCTACAATTCACAAACCTAATGTCTACTCATTCACTAATGGGAAAAAAAGCCTTTGATTTTCTTCACAGATGTGCTCTGGAGAGAAAGTTGGAAGGAGCAACAGTGTGTAATGCCCAACTGATATATGGTATCCCCTGCATTAAGAAACTTAAGATAATATTTGTTCCCCAAAGGAAAATGTTAGGTTTAGAAACTGTATAGCGAGGCCAAGACACTGTGAACAAATGCTGCGCAGTTATCAGCAGGCCTCTGCAAGAACGTGGTTTCCCTAGAGAAGCATTACCTGCACTGTGGCTCGTGTTTTCTGACTGGGTTGCTCCTCAACCCCTATGCTCATTCATGCCAGACCCTTTCTGACCCCTCCTTTGCATGCTCAACCAGGTAAACGCAACATCTGAAGTGATGTTTTTCAGCAGCTGCTACATAGAAGGTACATCCTACTAAATCCCGTCCTGCTATGAGATTTATAAGCCTAATTCGTTTATTTGCTTCTAAAGGTACCTCTTTAGCTGGCTACTTAGTTGAAGATAATTAAAGGAGAGCAGTTAATTTTGCCAGTTTTAAACATCCTAGTGATATCTGATGTGTTTAATAAATTGAAAGTAATTAAGGTTAGTTGGTTTCAAAAGTCCCTTTCCTGTCTGTGCAGCAGAGGTCATGCCATTGTTAACACAGTAATGAATTAAACACCACCTATTACAATGTGGTATTTATCATCAAATGTGCTGCTTTCTGAGATGTGTGACATGAGACATTCTGGAGAAATGCTGGTGAGAAATTCTTAGTGACATATTTTAAATGTCATGAATTCACTGGACATTTGAGTGTGTGTATGTATTTTGTTTTCATATGATGTAGCAGAAGAATATTGTCTTTATCCAAGGCTACAGGTGCTTCTTTGACTACTTCTTTTATTCAAGAGCTGCCTCTTTGATGTGGGTAGTTTGCCCAGGATTAGATGTGCAGGCTTGTAAAATACATGAAAAATGACCAAAGCCATGCATTCATGGCTGAAGAAATAAAAGAATTAAAGAAGTTATAAAATATTTTGTAATATGTCTTTTCCTGAACCTTGGTTGCAGAATCTAGCTCTCTTGGTATTCATAAATCATTTCAATGTAGAGCACTAACAGCCACTGTGTGTGTGATAGACAGGTACTTCTGCCAACTCAGACTGTTTCTGAACTAAAGCTGTCAAGCCTATGCCAAACAGAAATGCTGGTTTTGAGATATTGGGTCACAAAACATCATTTATCTGGTGACTATTGATACCCTTCAGAATAGGTTTGTATTTTTTCAGATAAACAGCAATTTTTCTTTATTTTCACTTTTTTTTTTCTTTTTTCTTTTTGTTTTTTTTTTTTTGCAAAGGGTGTTTCAGTTACTTTAATATACTGTATCACTCTTCATTTGTTTACATGCACACAGACGAATCTGGGAAAGTAGTCCGGCCTAGCACAGAGGGAGAGGGGGAAAGGGGTGGGAAGTGACTGAGTGATCTTAAGAGATTCCCTAATCCCCTCTATTACTGGCTTTCATAGCATTTCATAGCATTTCTTTTCATATAATGAATGCAAGCCCAGGGCCAAACGGTCTGAGTAACATGATCAGATTCTGAACAGAGAATTTCTCTGTGTTTTATGACTTTCCAGGACCACAATGTAAATGGCAGGAAATCCAGGCACTGAGCAGAGGAAGGGCCTTAAATTTGAGACCTAAATACGACACAATTAGGAATCTTTATGAAGAGAAAAAGGGAAAGAGAAATAATTTAGCTTCTTTGAACAGTTTGTTCCTTAAATGGCAACTTCTTCACTCCCCCTGCTTCGCTTCTGTTCATGCAGAAATGTCAGTTATTCAATTTCCTTTGATCCCAAAGGATTTTTCTGATTGATTATCTCATATGCTGGAATGACACTTAATAATGCATTGCACTGCAGTGTGATGTATGCCAAATTTCTTAAAACATAAAATAGCACCAGGTGATGAGTCAAAGGTTTTGATGTGACTTTTCTTGGCCTAGTGTGACAAGATTATCCATTAAGCAGTTAAATAAACAACTTATTGAAAAAGCTGTGTCTTTATGAGCAGTTTGCTGAAATTAATGAGCATTACTTTCCTGGAAGTAATGAGCAGGTATCTGAACTCTGCCAGCAATATGAATTGTTTCCCTGCCTGCTGATTTGCTGATATGCTTTTACCCATCATGTTGTTTACCCTAATAAATGCAATGTGGCACTGGGAAATGTGATGATCTTGTAAAGTAAAAAATCTGGAAACAACATCTGAAAATTCCAGAGAGAATTTATTTTCCCAGTTTTTCAGTAGCTTCTCTTAGACAATTGGATTTCCTTCTCTTTTTTGACAATGATCTGGTAGAATAAGTCTAGAAAAGGAGGTGAAATTGTCCTCTTACCATCAGACTGTAATTTCACTGGCCTCCTAATTGCAAAAATTTGTTTGTGAGCTCTTAATTTGTAATTGATATTAGAGACTGCTTAACGTTTAATATGGATGATAGATTGTGCCACACACTTTGCTTTAATAGCGTAAGCACCAATAAGCAGATATCTCCTGTCAGCGGTATAACAGACACTGCAGAAGGATCTCTTCCAAAGTACTGCACAATATTTTGCTTTCACCACTGAATATATTGACAAAAGAAGGTGCTGGAGATAGTAATCAATATTGTATGGATTAGTGCTTAATATCTTGAGTCTTGCACCTGCCAAACTTCAAGAAGTTGACAGAAACAGAATTCATAGTGGTTGTGTATTGCTTCTCCCTATCATCTCAGAAATAGACCTGAAGAGTCAAATGGCAATAGCACTCTGAAATTTGCTGGCCAAAGTATATAACAGCTTGTCTATTCTCAGATTTCAGGCTCTTACCTTTCTGGTAATAGAGAAAACAGGTAAATGAACTCGGTTCAAGTCAGTTACATACTAAAAGACCTATAGCAAATCAAAACCAGTGAAATGAAATACGTCTTGCTCCTGCCATGGTTGAGAAGTCTGAAGCTATGATCTTTTCTCGTGAGACTATAGCTTCCTTTTCCTATTAGGAAATCCAGGCACACATTGGAGCTATTAGTGAAGAAACTCAGTGTAAATTGCACATTTTTTAACTTCACAATTAGTAGTTGGCTGGAAGTCTATTTCTACCTCAGGTACCATCACACTGTAAACAAAAGCACTGTCTTTCCTGTGTAATGTGCTGGTTGATAATCACTCAGAGCCAGAATCCCTGATCAGTGATGTACAGTGCGAAATAAAAAACTCCAACTGGCTCTTCAGTTTCAATCTGAAAAGCAGTTATAATCTGAAAGTCAAGCTTCTTCATTCGTAGTTGGATATCTAAACAATCTTTCTTTCAAGAGGATCTGAACATGTACTGCTCTCATTAAAATCAGTGGGAACTCGGCATGTCTGAAAATCGTGCAGCTTTATTATTTATGTACCTGGCTTGGGATTTAAATACCTAACTTCAGGTTGTGAAACTTGTAATAACTGTTTTCTTCAAATAGTGAGGTATGCTACAGAAAATTGTTCTCTCTTACAGGAGTCCTGCTGTCTGCAGGTGAGAATTAAGGTTATCTGAACTCAAAGCCTTTAGCTTCTCTAGTGATTGACAGCTTAAAAAAATCTATCTAGTCTTCAGTGGAATTTAAGCATAAGCTTATCTTTAAGTCTCTGCTGAGGTGTTTTGTCAAACATGGTTGTAATGATGAATCCAGGTCTTAATATAGGCAAATAGAATCCTGAAGCTTTGTTTCTCTGGCCTGCTGAGCATATTCTGCAACATCATAGATGCAATTTCCTCTCCAGTGAATCTGATTTAGTGCTTTTATTTTCTTCTAACCCTTAATACATTAGCATTCTAACGAAATTAAAACCCAAGCCAACAAATCCAGAGACATTATTATTTTCCCAGGTTTGTGCTCATTACTTTGTTCTCCTTTGTGTGTGAAGTTGCCTTGAAAACCATTTAAGTTAGGATTCCTTCAATATTGCACATTCTTTGGATAAAGCCATCCAGAAGCATAGCACCTTGGAGGTCAGTGTGGCTGATAGGCAGATGTTAAAAATTGTGGTTTCTTGGATGTTTTTAGAAAGTTGTGTGGGGTGCAGTGCTCTTAGAGACTGAGAGATGCTTTGGAGTAAAAAAACCTCAAACTCCCACTGAGGATGGTCTGTCAATAGAATTTGGTTTTTTGTCAGTTTATTTATAATCTCATTGTTTTGATACAAACAAAATTGAGTTACTTTCACGCAGGAAATTCTGAACCAGTAGATTGAATAATTTGCTTCAGCTGCCCTTTGGATGATGCATTATTTTAGTGTGATTGGTCACAGTGCACTTTAGGTCTGCTTTCATCTTTGTAAAAGTAAGGCAACCACTTCCCAGTTATATGACATTAAGGGTTTACACTTGAGAGTGAATGTATGTGAAAATGGTAGTTTGAATGACCATTGTTTAAGGAACTACATTTTTAAATCCTTAATGTTAAAGTATAGTAATGCTATTTCTGTCAGAACAGGTTTGCTGGATGGATATATGAAATTTCCAAATCTCAGTGAACCAAGGAACATAGGGAATGACTGGCTTTAAGATTTGTTTTATAAGAGTTTAATTTGTACAGCTCTGACTCCTGCATACACAGAGGAAGGCCAGGCTGCTGCAGTGTATGATTCAGTACAGATAAAATTCTGTGGAGCCTCCTGTGGAATTGCTTCCATTGGTCATATCATTTGAGGCTACAGGAAGGAGCTTTTTTTTTCCCTGCTTCAAATGGGGTATTGACTCTGACAAAGAAAACCAGTTTATTTCAGGATATGTTTCTCTTATATCCCATTTGCTTCAGGCTTATGTGAGTACTGTAGCAGTTTGGCATGATAAAGTAAATTTTCCCATAGATCTTCAGACATTTTTATCTGAAGCATTCTGACTTGAAGAGCTTTGCAAAAGATCATAGACTATTTGAACTACCTCTGGCTTAAATGTTACATGTTATTTGGAATCCATTATGCTGAAGTGTAGGATCATGCCAAACATATGGCAGGTTGTCCTAAGCCAGCCATACACAAGGAACTGTAAGACCAGTACCAAAATATGTACCTGGCTGCTGTAGAGCGGCATGGTGGAGAAACCATTCAGAGAGAACTAGACTGCAAAATGTTTTCTCAGTGTAGTCACCTTGTAATGATTACTGAGCTCTCCAGAATCTCATGTTTCTATGGCATTGGTGCAGTGGCAATGTTTACCAGGGCCTGACAGCTCTCAGAAGTGTCATGAATAGCCAGGAGGATGACTGTCCTGTTGCAAATCAGAGTGATTTAGCAAGAGATAGTCTGTCAAGCAGTATTGGGGCAAGCCTGGTGAGAAAACTGTGAGCCTGAAGGCATCCATCAGAGCTGATCTTTGTTAATGATCAGAGACTCTTCCAGTCCTGCTGCTTCATGCTTAGAGGGCTCAGAGTAGAAAGCCCTCCGGAACAACGTCTGGTTGCCAAAACAGGTTTTGTAAATGAACAGAAACTGGCAAAGGAATTTGTGTGAGCTACACTCAGAAGTGCCCTGGAAGACAGAGATTCTTGTCCTAATACTCCTGTGTTTGGATATCATGAAAGAGATCCCAGGATATTCCTTGAGAAGCACTATCACAAACATCTTGGAAAATGAGCATTAGTCTTTCAGAAAAGCCTTAGAAAAGCCTTTACAAGTTTACAAAATAAAACTCAACAAAAAAAGTGTGATAAAAATTTAATGTGTAGAAATAATTAAATTATAAACATACCTGCGTGTGCACATGTCTGGTCAGTTTTCCCATGTAGGTTCTGCGGCATGTAGCACCATGGGATCTGAGCACTTCCCAAACTTACAAAATGTTCCTGTAAAGCTATTCTCTGTTAATGATATGAAGTGCCTCCCCTTCCTTCTTCAGGGCCTGTAGTTTCACTGCCTGGCTCTGAACTAGAGAGCATTTCCTTTTGGAAATTTGTTTCAGATTCATGGACTGGAAATACAGTATTGATGGGATGTGCTATAGTGGCCTTTGGTAGCACAGAAGTCTAAGGTTGAGCTTCAAACTAAAATTAGGTTTTAATATCTGGAAATTAACTTAAGTGAGGAGAAATCTCTTCAGAATGCAAGAGTTGTCAGAACACTGATTAATTTGGCTGTTTTAAACTACAATGTCCTAAGCCTCTCATATGATAAATGACACAGTACCACCCCTCACTACTGAGAAAATAAATGTATGTATCAGCTGTTCTCAGTGTCTGACTTGGTTTCTCTGTGTCTTGTCTCTTGATGCACCTTTCTAATTAAGCCTCAATTCATCTTCTTGCTTAAGTGGTGAATCAAGGAGAATGGAATCTGGGTTTATAGTTGTTGTATATCATATATATATGTATGTTTTTCCATTAGAGTACACAGTATAGAATTTTTCCTATAATGTTAGAAACTAGCATATAAATGAGGAGTAGGGGTTTGCAGAGCAATCTTCATGTTTCTTTCTGTCAGACTGTTAATACCCATTGACTACACTAATTTAAAATATGAAATTTCTGTTGTTTGAAAGATGAAGGCAATTAGGAATGTTTTCCACTTTTTAAAGTAATTAATGCTGATATTTTTATTTCTGTACAGTAGATATTGAGTATGATGTGGTAATTATACTGAAGTGATGCTTTAATACATTAAGCACACAAACAAGAATTGCTGTCAAGACACGATGGGGAACCAGATGTTTAAGTTGTTATTTTGAAGACTGCAGCTCTAAGGAATTACCCATTTAGATCCCAAATACTATACTTTGCTTAGATTTTTTTTAAAACAATATACATTAGTGTATTCCGTATGCTATTGCATATTCTAAAACAATTCTACAGCAACATTATTATCTTTGGTACATTATTGTTAAAGCATATTCTCTTGCAGTATCAAAATGGCCAGTATCAAAACAGCACTGCATCCTAGACTGCACACATCTGAATTTCAAAAGTAACCTTACTCTGATCCCCAGCAAATGACTTCAGAGCCTTCTGTTAATGTGGGAGTTGATTTCAAATTTGTGACTTGTTAGATTTCAAGGGTTTTCTACTTCTATTGAGATTAATGGATCAGCTTTTTGTGATGTTGCTTTTTCCTTTTCTTTCCAATTTTAGTCATCTAACATTGTGCTTGCACCTCTTAATAGAATAATCTTATTCTTTTTCAAATTCAAGTTGTGTGTTTTTCAAATTGCTTAGGAGATCATATTTTTCCTTTCAAAGCTATTAACTGTGGAATGAGGAAGTAAACTGATTTTCTAACTGCTTTTATCATCATTAAGATGCACAATCCCTCCCAGTCAGAAACATAAATATATTCAGTGCATATCAACATTCAGTCTAGGTTCATAGCACAATCACCAGTGCTCAAAGTTGTCCAAAAGATGTGAGCTAAGAATAATCTCCATTTAAATTTTGTAATTTTATTGCTGAAAGGGTATGCATGATGATGTAGAATCAATCTCAGAATATTTTTTATTTCAGTTGGCTTCTCATCCAGTTGTTATAGAGGTAATAGTTGCTATTGAGAGAGACTTAGAACTGAGAGATCTTAATAAAAAGAAAGCTCCTGGTGCAAATTCTCTCTGACAAAGAGATCAGAATGTCAGTGGTGTTCTTATGATTGGTGTGAAGGCTAAGGATTTAGGGTAGAAGGTTGATTTTTCACTCTGACACACACTTCCTGATTTTTGGTAAGTCTCTGAGCTGCAAGTCCCATCTGTAAGAAGGAAATAGTAACACCTCTGAATGGAAGGTGTGTGTTCTGAACACATACGTATGAAGCAACTGCCTGAAGATAAAGAACAGCAAACCCACTTTTCTTAAATGACGGAGACACCCTCTTTATGTAATGAGGATGTCTTAAAATATCTCAGTATTAGAAGGATATGATTATATTATAAATGATTGATTTATTATGCTTGGTATTGTGTTATATATTCAGTCTCATTCAAGAAAGTGACCGAATCCATTTATTGTTAATTGTATTTGTATTTGTCTGAGGTTAAAAAGTTTCACCCTCCCCAGCTTAGAATAACGTATCTATGTTAGCTTTTATGCCAGGTTCCTGCCTTGGGCAAATTTTTATGGACACGTTACAGATCTAGTACAACAGGGTTCACTATGAAACTGCTGACACAAAGTAAAGTGTTGTAGCAGTGGTGCAATAACCATGAATTCATATGAAGCACATATTTCCCTTAGATGCATCATAAAAACCAAAATGTGTGAAAGCTGGTATTTTAAATAGTCTTTAAAATAACAAAAACTGCTGATTCGCTTTTTGTCATGATTATAGCTACGCTATTGACAGCCCTATTTCACCTTTATTTTGTGTCTGAAAGATTTGTCACCACTTATTTGGGTAGTTCTTTCCACAGATGCCTTACATACAAGATATTTTTCTTTGTGAGTAGAAACAAAATATCTAAGATCAAGACACAGTTCTTGGCCTGCACTCCTGCGGGCTCTTGATGTACATCAGACTTGAGCTTCCAACATGTGTCACAGTCAGTTTCATAAAATATCCAGTGAATGTGCTTTGAGTTTCTTCATTAAATTAAGCAGAACTTAAATCTGGGCCTGCATAATTAAAGGACATTGATTCTTTATGAATGTCTCATCCTTTGCTGCATAGTTGTATAAGGTCACATGTAAGCTCCCCCCAAAAACAGAACATGGACAGAAAGACATAAAAGCCTGTAGAGAAAATAAAACAAGACTGGAAATTTTATTTTCCATTTAAGCATCTACATGAGGTATCTTAATGTCTCATTTAAGAAAAGAAAGCCTTGATAAGGAGATAATTATAATACTGTCTCACTTTCTCAATATCATCAGTGATACTGTGGCCATTGTCTGCTTTCTTGCTTTCCCTGGTGAGCTATAACCTTCTTCACATTCAAATAATTCTTCCCTTATAGCACCATTTTGTCCAGTATAGCTTGTCATGTAGATTAGGAGAACTATTTACAGTTGTTTAATATGGTGGATTGTTCCCCAAGGCCACATTTGCACAGAGACCTTGTGAAAAAACACTGGAGACTTGTACGGATGGTTCATCCTGTGGGAAAAGAATTTAAAGAGCAAGTGACCAGATTATCAGGGTCAAGTGATAGTGGACATGCAGGCAATGATGTTATGAGTGGGCTAAGGTTGGCATATTAGGGTAAATTTAGAACTCTCAGATAGACACAAGACTTTTTTCACAGCAGCAGCTTTGCTATGAAGATTTATTTAGCATTTTCCTCATGAACAGCTTGTGCCTATTTTTGCATGCAACCATCTGAGACTTTGTGTAGCTGTGACCAAACTTCCTAAAGGTATTGAGCAAAGTAGCAATATGGGGACTATAGTTCTTCTATGAACTAGTACTAAAAAGAACAACCAGGCCATCAGTTTTGACTCTTCATGGCATGTAATGTTATAACTGGCTACATGTGTTCCTTTCTGGTAGGAAGAAATTTGGGTGTCGGGACACTTGAATTTACTCTGCTGTAATAGAGGGATCTGTTATGTTTACAGGCAGTGTTCTGAGTTATCTAGAAAAATAGATAAAGCCCTTTGAGTCTAATTCTGGCTGGATTTATGTCTGCACAAATGGCAAAGTCATCAATGGAAGCAAACTTATGTGTGCAATCTTGTAAAATGCCAAACTTCAGAAAAGATGGGCTAAATGACTGCATAATATGGAAAAATATAAAAATTTATGGTTTTACATGTAAGGGAATGCAGATCATCTTCAATAGCCCTTTCCCTGAGACAAACCAAATAATTCCCCTCTATCTGTAGGAAATGTGTAGACTTTCAGATAGATTTCAATTGAGAAACCAAATTATATCAAAATAAAGTGGTCACAATGAAAACATCTGGAAATAAAATCTTACAGACTTTAATTTGAATTCATCCCCATACTATCATAAAATTCAGCTGCGCCAAGTTTTTTCTTGCATGGTTTGTATGTCTTTATTTATGTCCTGAAACCTGCAACCTTGTATGTTCAACCCGTAAGCCATGAATCACAAATACTTATTTGCTTGCAAGACCTGACCTCATAGACTTGCACAGGTTCTAATTCCCTGTGTTTAACACCGATGAGACTAGTAGTCACCCTTTTATCCTATTTGGGCATTCTTTAGCAAAGAGAAAACCTAGGCACTAATGACTAGGTCTCCCCAGTGACTGTTGGAGACTATGCCCATATGGCAGGATGCTTATGGCAAATAAGTAAACCAAAGGTCTGGAACAAGGAGTGCTGGAGCACACTGAGATTCCAGGGGCTCTCCTGCTCCGCGTGCCCGTGCGGGTGTGTGGGAGGTGGGGGAAACGCCGCTGGAGGGCTGGGCCCGGATTGGCCGATATGCCATGTCATGTGACATTATGCTCACTATATACAGGCAGGCGTGGGCCGGGCGGGGCTCTTCTCACTTCCTGGGAGCGTTGGTGCGGGGCCTTTGTGTTCGGGAAGGCCAGCCGGGAGCGGGCGGGTGTCGGTCAGCAGGCGGTGAGCAGCTGTATTGTACATTACCCGTTGGTACTGCTGTCAGCGTATTATTCTGTTACTGTTATTAAACTGTTTTCATCTTAACCCGTGAGTCTCCCGTTGCCCCTCTGATTCCCTCCCCATTCCCAAATGAGGGGAGGGTGGGTGAGTGGCTGCATGGCGTTTAGCTGCTGACCAGGCTCAAACAACGACACAGTCTCATATGTATCTCTTCTGTAATTGATAAGTGTAATGCTGTTCTTTGTATAAATCACTGGCAGGCCAGGCTTTCCTTTTGGATCATCTAGACCATTTAGACACTACAGAACATAAATCTTGTTGCAGTTTTTTTTCTCTATTGCCTCTGTTCTACAACTTGATTCAAATACAGGAACAAAACCTGGGCACAGTACTACAGCTGAAGCCTCATCAGGGCTGAAGGTGAGAAAAGGCCAGATAACATAGTATTTTCAGGATATATTCCTGTTTATACATCCCAGTGTGACTGTGTCCATAATAAAGGTGATTCATATTCCACTTTGTACCAACCATGGCCCCTTTATTGTACTTGTAATACGGTTCTTCATTCCTTGTCCAGCTGACTACTCCTGCATAAGTGCTACATCCTTACATCCATTCTTATAGAATTTTCTTAGTTCCCTGTGTACCTGTACAGGATAAGGATACAATTTATCCCTAATGAGCACTTGTAAATATTCTCGTATACATTTTCCTTAAGTGCAAACCACTAAATCTTCAAAGTCCAACAGACTGGCACATCATGACCAGGAATTCTCTGGGAACTAATGCAACTGCTGTTGTGCCTGCTGTTCAGCCTTAGCAATTTATTCAAGAAGAGAATGGCAGAAAAAAAATGAAGGGGTACCTTCCTACATATTCTCTTCCTATAGCAAATAGGCTGAAGTTGTACTTTAAAAAGCACCGTATTTAGACACAGTAATAGTCTCCAAAGTCTCATAGTCCAAATCTCACTATAATAACCTGATCCCAGTGAAGAACTGGTGTACTGAAATACAGAGAAAACCTCCTGGTATTTCAGAAGTAGAAGCTTTGTAAGACCCGCATACCCAGAAAAGATCTAAAGATCTTTTACTTATTAAGTTGTACTTATTAAGCGATACAAAGAACACCTGTTGGCAGGTTGTTCTCTACTGATGGTACTATTTTTTGTGTAAATGGTGCAGGATAGTTCATAAAAGCTATATAAACATAGAATTTTCCTATCCTTCTGTGGAATTCACAGTTCAAAAATAAAGGTAGGTGTTTCCACAGGTGATAACTGTGCATTTTAAACTCAGGCTCCCTCATTATGTCCTGTCTACAGAAATATACTTAGAAGATTATACAATACTAGCTTAATATGATAATTTATTTGGTTTTGTGTTACTTATTTTATATACTTCCATCTTTGTGGTTTGAATATGGACCTAATTGAACAGTTACTTTTATTTTATCTAGATGGCAAGTATGTTGGTAAGCAATGGAAATGACATAGTAACTCACATTAACAGGACTACATAATTTCCTGATAACTCCCATTATCTTCTGTCATCCCTGTAATGTAATTAAAATGTTTAATTGTTTTCCTTAGATAAGAAAAAGTTATAAAAGCTATAACAATTTGTGTGGACTTAATGACCAGATGGTGTTAATAGCTTAAAGCCTCTAGTTATCAAGCCTTTCAAGCAATCATTGATTTCAAAGAAGTGCCCTATGACTGGAGCATTCACATATTCTCTTGGATTTTAGCCATATTAGACCTTGCAATCAATTGATCCCACAAATAAAACTGATATAATTTATTTTACCCTGACCTCAGTCTACCAGTGAAGATCTACAGCATGAATCAGGTTATGTCATATCATTGAGTGTGTGGCATGCCTCCATGGGATGGCTGTAAGAATTATATGGCCATGGTGTACTAATGTTGACAGAGGTGTACTTAATGTGAAATAGTCAAATAGTCCAAAGATCAACCAAAAGGAGAGAACTGGGAAGCCTGTGATTTTTCTGTCCACCTTAGTGTTGTCATTATATTGGCAGGAGACATTTGTATTGCTGCACCTCTAACACGTGGAAAGAGAAAAAAAAAATGAAGAAAAATGGGTTTGTTTGTATTAAGAATAAGAGTACATCCATAAGAGAGAGTTAATAGTCCATCCTGCCTTTTTTTAAATGTTCTTAATAAATATAACCTGTACTTCTGATAGGCCCCGCACTGAACTAGAATAAACATCTCTTTTAGCACTTCATGACAGATGTACAAATTATATTAATTTTGCCTGCTCTGTTTAACAACATAAATTTTTGACAACACTTGTCTATAATGCACTCTAAAGAAATGCTAAATTCTGCAATATTATGATAAAACCTAAAACCTACAACTTGGTTAACAGCTATATTGTTCTAAGTACCAATAAACAGTGAAAGATCCCATCCTAAGAACATACAATCTCAATAGACCAGACAGACAACGAGTCTAGTAAATGACAGGCTGTTTTATGGGGCAGGGTAGCAGTGTTTTATGTCATTATTAAAACTTAACGTGCATATGAGCAGTCTAATGGCATTTAGTAGGAATCTCTGGGTTACATGTGCAAGTGAAAATAATTTACTGGAAACTTTTATCCCTGCTCTGGAATTCTATAGTAAGGTTAGAAAATATGTGGAAAGAATACAATTACCTAGCAAACATTGTGGGATTTTATTGAAATTTCTTTAGGAATCTATTGGTTCCATTCCTGTAAAGTCCTGTGAGATTCTTATGAAGTGAAAATTAGGTTCTCATGATTTACTGTGCTATTCAAGCCTTCTGATGTATCTACATTCTGGTAGTTAAATTGTCATTGTATAAATGTGGGCCTCAGTCCTGTAATTAGATTCACACTGGTGAACCCTTCTGCCTACTTGGAGCTAGGGTTAATTCATGGAGCAGTTAACAGTTCTGGCAGATCTCAGATTCCACTAAAGCAGTTGTATCAATAAGGTGCTTAGTATAAATGCTGACTTCTGATGACAGTGATTGAAGTAAGCCATGAAAAATAACATTTGTTCTGGGGCCTCATGCTGATGTTTCTCTACTAGCTTCTCATTGCCTCACTGTAATTCATAATTTTAGGGATGTCACCTACAATATTAAATTCTATTTGTATGTGTCATGCTTACAGAAGGCCTACAGATGGAGAATCTGTGAAATCTTCTCTCTTATTTTTGAGTTCTCTACAATTGCACCAGCTTGTCTGGTTAATTGAGATCCAAAGAGCAGCAGCTTATTAAAGTGGATGAAATTCCTGAACTGACAGGTGCTGGCAGAGGTCCAGGTCTGTGCACTCTATTGTATTAAGCTGTCTCTGCAGAGAAATAACTTGCTTTTCAAAACTGGGAAGTGTTGTTACACATGTGTATATTCATCTAACCTGGGTATTTTGTTTGCTCTGTCCATTAATAGATATAGATTTTCCTTTGAACATTGTTAAGTTGTTAGCTCAGCTTCTACATGACGTTGAAGAAGTCTAGGTGCCAGCTGATTTGTTCTGATGATTAATTAGTGATACAAGGAAACTTAGTCAATTTGAACTACATCATTTAAAAAAAAAATGTTCTGACTAGAAGGAACAAATTGTAGAGCTACAACAAGTGTTGCAGTTTAAGATAAACACAGGCTATATATTCCTCCCAACATGTCTAATTGATGGCCTTGCGCTACAGAGGGTAAGAAAGAAAGGAGGGGAACAAATTCCTCCTTCTAGGCTGCCTGTCTCCTTGTGGCATTGCTAGCAGTCTCTGTCAGAGGAAAGCAGCTTGAAGATTTTCAACTTTAAGGATTGCTGGTTAATGTCTCTGCTGGCTTCTGATGGCTGATGTCCCCATCCTGACTTCCCTGCCATTACCTGCCAGACAGAAATAATGATGGCTGATATCCAAAATATGAACTCTTATGGAGTTTGGAGCTCCAAAACTGTCATCTACAGTGTAGAAAAGATTAGACAGTTAGTCTGTAATGAAGTTTAGATTTCTTCTCTTTCTTAACCACTAAGTGATGAATCTACCCGAGAATCAGAATTTATTTCCAGAGAACATTTTGGCCATTCTGGCTTTGTGTAGTTCAGGAAGGAAAGCAGTGGTTCAGCCTTACCTGCAGACTCAGACGCTGTCTTGGCACTTTAGTGTCCAGTCTGATGGGCCAGTTGTAGTACTGGTCCCACAGGCACAGCAGATACATTGCTGCATCTCTTTCATTATTAGATTATTTTATTAAGCCCTCCTGCTTCCCTCTAATGATGTTACAGCCAGCTGAGATAACCCCAGTGGCTGTGGTACTTGAGAGAGCAACTCCTCAGTGACAGCACTGAAATCCCTCATAATTCCACCGTTCAGAAAAATCCCTTCAGGAATACACAGTAATAGGGTGCAGAAAAGCTCTGGGGAAGTGGAAGAGAACAAATAATTTCTAAAACAGACATAGGAAATTACACAGGGCAAAACCAGCATGTTTCAGTGATCTAATAAGAATAAAATGGTTTAGATAAAATAGTGCTGAAAATTAAATAGGCAGACAGTGGTTTAGGAACTTGTGATTCACAGACTAGCAATGAAGTTGAATCTGTGAGTATCAGTAGTGGGAAATGTCCCCTCTGTCGCTAATATCTTCGTAAATACATACAGTTGTTCCATCCTCATCCTGTCCCCCAGCAAAACCACGTATATAGATTTAATTTCATGTCAGACTTTCAGAGATTAGAAATGAAGACTTGTGGGACATTTTACAAATCAAAACCATTCAGAGCTCTCTGGGTATCTTCTGAGCTCTGTGTGTATGTAGAAGAATAGATTCTTGAGTATGAACTTTACCCCGTTGAGTACACTTTTTATCTTATTAGCTAATGAAACTTCTGTCTCTTCTGCCTTGTGTTCATATTTCAAAGTTTAGGATTCATCAATTTGCTTACAACACAAAACAATTCCTTTCATAGAATTTCCAAGCAAGCACAATTCTAAGATACTTGACTTGTTTAGGTAATGAAAGAAAATTAGCCTGTGAAACTATCATTCATAATACATGCAAGGTATGCATATGTGCACTGCTACTATGTGCCTTTTACATCGCTATATGCAAATCATTTCCATGATCATTAACAGCAGCATTAATAGTAGTGCAGTTGTATGCAAAGACCTCATTTAGGATTGAGCCCTGTTGTGCTGTTAAAAGATACTATATGAACATAGAGGAGAAATCAGTTTGCACTGCAAGGCTTATGAAGCTGAACAGCTAATTGGACAAAAATGGGAGTAAGGTCTGAAAAAAAAACAAATTAAATGCAGTGTGTGTACATGATTTGCTATTAGATACTTGAAATGTTACATATTTTATCCATTTGTGAAGCTAAACTTTCGAAAGTGACAGTCACTCAAAACATTTCTTATGTTTTGCTGGTGCATTTTAGGAGTATATATTTACATATATATATTTTATATCTCATAATTAAGGTTATATTGCCACTGGTTTTGTGGGAATATTTATGTACTTGTGTTACATTGTTCTATCACAGCATAATATTATCAGATTAATATTGCTTGTTGAATTATAAGATACTTGTAAATATTTTCTTTCCTTTTCAAGGGTGGTATATACTAGATTCCCTTTGAAGTTAGATATTTTGAAATGTCTTGTGAGTCATGAATGATGGACATTATAATATCTATATGTACCAAGTAATATGCCTAATAAGTTTAGAAAAACCTCTATAGCAGACTAAGGCTGACAAATCTCAAATTAATCTCCTTTAGGTTTATACCCTACCTTTAATTTATTTAGTTTAAGTTACTGAGACCCAAAATCAAATCCAGCACTGAAATATTCAGGAGTCTATTTAAACTTAGATCTGTGTAATTCATGTGATAATATGGTACCCTTCTATGCAGGCAACACAACGAGACAGAAAAGATAGCATTTAAAGGAAAAGTCTCAGAAATGGAAAACTGACACTTTCTGGCTTTCAGCAGGGAGGGCAGTTATTATGAGAACATGAGCATTATTTATTGAGTGATATGTTGTCAAAAAAAGTCAACTGAACAGGAAACATTTTTAAACAACTGGAAAATAAAGCTAGGAAAGTACTTCAAAAGTCAATTTGTGGATCTTCAAAAGACATTTAAAGACTGGAGTACAGAACAATTTATTTTAGGTTGGAGAAGATGGGGTAAGCCATCTTGCAGCAAAGTGTCTTCTTTTCTTCAGCACTGTAATAAGTTGGTACACAGCTTTTCCTTTTGGCTAGTGTCATTATTCTGAAGGCCCATTCTATCCCAAGTCATTCTTTGCTCAAAAGATGGAGAAAACTATTGCAGACTGTCGTGATTCTAGTTCTAGTCTTTTCTTGGCAGGTAAAGGCTTGCAAAGACTTGCTTGGAATGTTGTATGACTGATGTTTCATCCACCTTTTGCATATATGTAGTAGTATGCAAAAAGTCTCTTCCCTAGCAATGAAAGTAAATATTATGATGCTAATATGTTCTTGGGTTTCAACTGAGATCATGGATAAACACTTCTTGGGTTTCAACTGAGATCGTGGATAAACACTTCTTAACCATATAGAAAAGTTATTCTTTAGTGGTTCCAGGTGAATTCTTGCTCTTGTAAACACTGGCTTTCTCTTATCAAATCCCTTTGGAATAAAAAAGTGTAGGGAGCACTAGAAGGTAATGTCCTGAGGACATGAAGGATTGCTGTCAAGCATTGTTTGTCTCTGGAGGGTAGGGGTCCAGAGGGGAGAGTAAGAGAGTAGCAGGAGGAAGATAGGGAAGTGGATTGTTGATATTATGGAATATGGTGATGGAAGAGAGTGCATGGCTTGAATTATAAAATAAAACATTTCCTGGGATGCCAGGTTGCTAAAGTGTGTGCTCTTTCCACAGTGCACATAATATTCACCTATAAATCATTTAAAAATATGTCTAACTGTCTAAACAAACCTGCTATCTGATAAAAAGGTCCTGACTTTGCTTCAATAACAATGTCAACGTCATCCTCATTTTCCATAGAGCTCTCTCTTTTATGTAGTTTTCTTATATGAATGGGAAAAGCTCCCAGTTCCTGTCAATAATGTCACTGCTCTGCTCTTAAATTGCCTCTTGACAATACACATTTTCTAGAACATATGTGAAAAAAAGCAGCGTGACACTGTCTGGGCAGGTGAGCTGCTGTGATTATTGCTCCTGCTATTTCTTCAACTTAACCTGTCTGTCTGTATCATCCACCTTCATCTGTGGTGGCTTCCAGGTGGTTTATCTTTGGGGAAAAGTGTATCTATATGCAGCTGTCAGCCCAAGATCACTCTAAATGTCACTTGTTTGCTTTTATGTCTTTGGTCTTGATGGATGTGTTTGAATTATTCTGAAGGTATGTTATTACATACTGTTCTTTATCTCATTTTGTAGTAGCATTATCTTCTTTAGATGCATCACAAGTGGTGTGTCCTGGGGCAAGAGGGAGGGAGCCAAGGCATGAGGACAGGATGAGGAAAGGAGGACTCTTCTATATATTTGGTTGAGGAATGACTGTGTGTTGTACAGCACTGATGCTTTGGAGCTGTTGCAGTCTGTCACAGAGACCTCTATCACAACTGCAGCTGCTGCAGGTTTCTGCTCTGTGGTGTAATTCAGTCCTAATTGCAGACAACAGAACTGAGCCTCAGTACTGAACTTGCAAAACCTTTGTGAAATTTAACTATGTCTAGTTTTTCCAACATTCAAAATAATGTCTTTTTTTCTTTCTTCTTACCTGGCCATTGCTTCAAAAACAATTCTGTTGCTACTGTCTTCATTAATATGCATACAGTGCAATGTAAATGGCTCTTGAGGCCTCCCCTTGGTAGATGATTTAATGTGGCAGTTATGAAAGCTGCTCAGACTGTGCTCGATTAGCATAATAATGAAGCTTCTGCAGCAGTGTTATCATCCTCAAAGGAAATAGCCTGAGTGGTCACAGCTCCTTTAACAAGTACCACTTTAGGATAAAAAGCAAAGGACTCTGTTTGAAATGGTGAATTGGAATATGCAAAATGGGAGGGAGTTGTTTGTTGTCTTTTCTGTGCAGGGAGACAGAGGAGAAAGTGGCATCATCCGCAGGCATCGAGGCAGGGCAACCGTTCCAGGCACCACGCACCTCCTGGCACTGGGTGCCCTGGGTACAGGAGGCTTTCTCTTTGTTTTAAAAGTCAGGCTAATAATGAAACTCGGCTTTCTTTTAATCCTTCGTTTGCTGTACTTTGCTTCTGACATAGTAACAAGGACTGGCTTATTTCCTAACCTCTGAGAATTTGGACAGTCCGAAATGATGTGATTCAAGACTGTATGTTTAGGTTTTTATTTTTGTGGCTTGTTAATAGATTAGGGATGTATGACAAGACTGAATAGAAAGCTTTCAGGTGGTTGGGAGAACTCTTTATGACTGAAGTGAAAAGATGACTTTTCAGGTAAGAACAATAGAAAACATAAACAGCACTGACTGCAATATTACTATTTTAAAAGTATATTTTGAATAATAAACATGAAAGTGCAGACATGAAATTTTAGGGGTTTGGAGACTTGAAAGAATGAGGACAGCTTTCTCTGCCCTTCCTATAGAGCAAAGTGGGCAGAGGAAAACGGCGTCTTATTCCCCTTGGAGGGAATATCTCCCATGTTTGCTGGGTGCAGAGGATTCAGTGGAGAGGGCTGAAACACTACTCGGCTGGCTCTCCCTGAGGCTCCTGTCCCCTTGGCAGGAATGGCTTAACAACTACAATTTACAATTGAGTTCATTGAGCTGCTAATTTAATGTATTTTTAATATGGCAAACCAAACCAACAGCGTTCAGAGGTTGTTTTCCATCCTCCTCAGCCATCCTTCGGCAGAGATCACAACTTCCAGGGAACAGACAGTGGTTCAGGCTTTTCAGCCTGATTCATCTTTGCCTTGTCATAGCTTAGCACTTGATGAATCCATATTTAATAGATATGTGCACAGATATAAGTACAGTGTAGTTCAAGCAGGAACTGGGACCCAGCCTTGTGCTTAATGGGGCTCATGGACCAACATGCAGAGAGTGTGCAGGTGGAGTCAGTCCCACAGCTGAAGTTCAAGGAAACCAAAGCAAACTGCTCAATTGATTCTCCCCTGTTGGATGTAAAATTGTTCCTATTGCCAGCCTCTGGAAAACATGAAGTTGCCTGACCCTTCCCTTTCTCAGTGATCCTTGATCTTCATGAGTTCTGTGAAGGCATCTGATTACTTTTCACCCATACACATTAGTATTTTGTTTTCCTCTTGCACAAAGGTTTTTGATTTGCTGCCCAAGGAAGGATGAGGGAGAATATCACCAGAGATAAGGGTGTTTCACATATCACTCTTAGAATTTTTCTTTGCAATAGATTTCTGTAGAGGTTAATGCTTTCTGAAGAATTCCTTTTTGATAATTTTCGAGGATTCTTTTCAAAAAAAGGAAATGTTTTCAAGTATAATGTAATGAGTGGATATAATAGGAGTTAATAAAACTTTAAAACTTTCCCATCACTCTAGTTTACAAAGTAGATGTTATTAAGTCTTTGAACAAAAAAACAAACCAAGCCAAAACAATATATTAGAGTGTTTCTCAGCACAATGGTAGCTAGGTAGAAGCAGGTGAGGAAGGAAGATGGTCATCCTGCTTGATCCCAAATATTTTGAATATTAAAATTACTTCACATGATATATCTATGTTCCCCTGTATGCTGGTAAATTGTTTTCAAGCCTGGGATTGTTCTTCATCCCAGAGCTTTATTTCATGAAACGCCTGGAGGATTGAGAGAATCCAACCCTGCTCCCCTTGAAGTAGTGGGAATTTAGTCCCTGTCTTTCAAGAGTTCCCTGAAAGAATTTTCCCCATGGAAGAGCTCTGTTGTCCCTGAAAAGGGGAGTGTGCATGGAAGGTGATGAGAGAGGGAGGGAGCTTTGAATGTCTTTAGAAATTATCTTTGCTTACCATAAATGTATGCAAAATGCTGAGGTTGAAATCCAGTTGAAGGATTTTCTCATACACTGTATGTGTACATTCTTCAGTGACTAGAAATTCTACCACCTCATCTTCATTCCAAAGTGCACACATATCTTGTTACTTTTCATGGCATTGCCCTAGGCACACTTTCTGGGTGTTATGGACTCTCTATTTTTAATTTGCTGACACTACTCTTACGCTGATTCGCTGATTATGTTAATTACATGTATTTTTGTGACCTCTCCCTCTTTTTACCTTTCTTCTTTTGCTTGCAAAGGTCCATTGGGAAGGCTTAGTCACATTACTTCTTTCTTTTCCTCCTTTGTTCTCTGCCATTTTTTTTTTTTTTTTTTTTTTCTCCCAGTTAAAACAGCAATAAAGTAGATTTTGACTAGGGAATGACATGTCCTATTTTTGTTTTCTAGGGAGATGGGTTTCATAGTTTGGTGGTACTGGCTGGCAACTCTGACCTTGGGACTCTGCTGGCTTAATCCTTATATAATTCCACTGTGCACAACAGAGTTAGTTTTAGTATGCATAAATATGCATCAACTGAGAATCAGACATGCTGTTTTCTTGGGCTTTAAGGTTGACTGACTTTTGTTATTACACACCTTTACAGGAAGAGAGAAGGGGAAGATGCAATGAGCCTAACCTAATCCATTCTTCCACATGGAGAGTAGGGACAGAGAGAAAAATGTTTTCCTTAAATTCTTTCCCTCTGCCCGTTAAGGAGTCAGGTAGTCATCAGCTGCGACCTTTTTGCCATTTCTGTTGTCCATTCACTTTATTGATTACAATACATTCAAAAATTATTAAGCAAATTAATGAAATCCAACCCTAACAAGTCATTCAAAGGAAGTTGGCAGCTTTATTAGGAAATTGCCAAGCTGCAACTCCAAGAGCTTATGGAGTGTCCTGGGGAAGCACTGCCTGGTTCTGCTGCACTTCCAGTGCTGTCCATGCCTGGAGGCTTGTGCAGATGGGCAGCCATTGAGACTGTAGCAGCCACTCCTGTGTGTGGTATGAGAAGGGCATGGGTGAAAATGAATGAGGAATCCCATCCAAACAAACACCCTGGACTTCTGTTCCCTTTTAAAAAGAGGATAGACTACAAGAAAAACACTCTGAAGCAAAGAATAAAGAAAAAAAGGAAAGAAAAGGGAAGACATAAAACCCTATAGCTGAAATAAACTTTTTTACTGTTTTCTGCTTTCATTGCAACAAAAACACCTGGGGAATCAGGAGTACTGTACCTTCTGCCTATGCCTGATGCTTCTCAGAGTGACTTTGGACTTTATGGAGGACTCAGTCTGCATTGCAAGAGGCTTTTTGGAATCACTACTTTGCCAGACTTCTCTAGCAAGGGCACAGCATACACCCACAAACAGGGCTTTGCTGGTATGTCTTATACCGGTTCTTTGAGAAAGTAAGGGTGAAGAATCAAACCCCATGAAATTAGGCATCACTCCCTACTCAGTATGGTTGTAGTAGAAAAGTCTCAAAGTGAGGCCCTCCTTCTGCTCTCATAATCTGCTTGCTGTTGTTATCAGTCTGTACAACACTTAGTTTAAAGCTGCTTCTCTCTTTACTTAATATTTGCAAAGCACTCATGTAAGATGGCTGGCTATCTATAGCTGTTAGGTTAGAAGAGCTCTAGTAATAATGGGTGCCCGTGTTATATTTACCATAGGATAATGTGCACTGAAACACGTTTTTGTTAATTGCCTGAGCTAAGCCCTGCTCTGTGGAATGTGTTTGACATCGGTGCTGTGGGCTGGTGTCACTACCTTCTGCTGGCTTTGTAATGTTGGAAAGTGCTTTCTTATCTTCCTACTCTACACTCCTCTCATCTGCATACCATCTAGGCATTTATGTTTACTGTGTATTGTTGTTAATGTTAGGGAAAAGGGGTTTTGCAGCTCTCTTGAAATGAAAGACTCTTATGCACTAGGTGTAATGGGAATGTAGAGCTCACTGAAAAGTGAACCTCTTGGGTGATAAGGCCTGTCATTTCAAATTGAAGAGAAAATTGCTAGAATCATGAAAGGCATTTGATGGTTTCTGTTACTATTTTTGCAAGTAAATAGAGAGTAAGAGGGCTTCCTGATAAGCAGATGAAATTATTACAGTCTTAGAGCTGAAGAAACTGGAATCAATAATCCTGATTCAGGGACTCTTGCCACTGGTTTTGGTGGAGAAAGGGTTCTCCTGAGAGCTTGATCAACACTGCCATAGTAAACTTAACAATTAGCATGTTCAAGAAGGTAAGATTTTTCCTCTGATCTCATTAATTTACTCAATGTGCTGGCCAAATCAGAGTGTGTAATGCATTGCCACACACATAAACCCATGTCCTCGCTGTAAGTTGTTACATTTCAATCCATAGGATGCTAGCATGACTTGTAGTGAAGTCATCTGTAGAGAAGACTCCCCTGGCCTGAAGTGTGTATTGCCAGGAGAAAAATGGTAGCATTGATGTCTATATCTGTGACAGTCACTCATGTGGGAGAGACATATGTATAAGTATAGCCTTGCTTCTGTAAGATTATTACAGATCCTTAACCTAATTCTAGGTTCAAGGGGGAAAAGAAGAAGGGCCTTCCACACTTATATTTCCCAACTAAGGGACTCTCTGACATATGTGGGGGTATTGTTTTTTAGGCATGGTCCAGCTCCTACTAAATAGTTGTGATTCTTTTTCTTCTGGCCCATCTAGGAAGAGAGAGTAGAAAAAGATGAATTTTATGTTAATTTTTTTTTCTTTTTAATAATAGACTTAAGCTGAAAAATATGCAGTGCTACTTACTTTTGGTAATGTTTCATTTTTATTGAAAGGAAATATTACTGTGTGGACAGATCAGTGTTTGTTTACGCTGTTTAACAGTGCTATGCAACTGTTTTATGTGCTGACAGGATATCAAACATGAACTACTCTTCATGTTATGTGCAATAAAAAAAGTGATTTTGGACACTCCAGAAATGAAGTGCTACCAGCCTCATTGTATTCTTCTGTGCTTTTCAGGGGGAGAATGTCTTGTTTCTAATGTGAAGCTAAAGAGGACTGTGAATATTAAAAAGCAACATGGCCAGCTAGAGTTAAACATTGGGGATGAGACATTAACTTAAACCACATGTGAAATGCAGCTGTTTCTGCTGAAGCTTTCATCAGTCTGGACTGGGAAGATTGGTGCGTTTTAATATGTGGTCTCAAGCAGAGCCAATAGAAATGTGTGGAAAATGTGTGTGAAATCAGTGTGTATCTCTGGGGGGTCTGTGGTGTTTTGTGTAGTATTTTATTTGTGTTAATATAAATAACACTGATAATACCTATCTCATCAAAAAATACCTTTATTTCCTAGGCATACATAAAAAGGAGTGATCAGATAAATAGTCTGGAGAATCACAGTAACCTGTGCCTACATGTTAAGTCATGTTCTGTTTCCTTTTTTTTTTTTTTTTCAGTTGATCAGAAAAATATGAGACATCTGAGACTGGCTGGTCACAAAACCATTGAAGATGGATGTTTCTAACTGAAACTCTTAATGTCACTTAACATTTTGGTGCTAAGGATGACTATGGATCAAAGAGCTGCTGAATCACAACTGCTAAAAGATAAATTGCTTGTGACCAAGGATGAGCATAGACTTGAAACTGATCTGTTAACAGAGTATGTTGTATAAATTCATCCAAAGGAAAGGTTAAGGGATAGAGAAAGTCTGCTACTAGCTATGAGGAGAGCCAGACTTTTCTTGGCATGGGAGCTGAAGGCACTGTTGAAGTTTAGTGGGTTGTGCTCAAACGTGTTTCTGACAGAATGGTGGCTGGACACTGCACAGATGTCATATTGCCCTAATTAACTACATGTGCAGCCATTACAAATGTGAAGCTGGGATCCTTGGGGCCTTGCAGGCAAAGCCTACATAAAGGTGTGCTAAAGAAAAGCCTTCCGCTGACTATGCCAGGAGGGGAAGTGATAAGCCTTTCCCAGCTGGAAATCACTCCTGTACATGTGTGTACAATGATAACGTACCAAATTCGGTAACAACAGTAGAGCAGACCTTGAACAGGAAGGGAAGAGATCCAGATTCACTGAAGTTCTGCCCTTGTGCGTAGACATAATAGGATCTGGTAGACATAAAGGACAGCTTTAGAGTATTTTTTCACTTAATACAAAGACAGCTTGAGTAAAGGGAGAGAAATAGGAAACCAAAGGAGGTGGTAGAGGCTTATTAAGTGTGAATTTCTTTTAACCCCTGATAAAGATAAAAGTGACTCAGAATTTATCAGCTTTCTATAATTTTCAGAAATGTGAAAGGAAGTAAGACTAGCAGAGGCAAAGGTTCATTTTGTAATGACAGTCTTCGAGAGACTCATTTTATTTGAACAGACTTATAACCATAGAGCAAATGGAGAAGAGTTCAGGGAACAAAACTTGGTTGACTCCATAGACGAAAAGTTGGAGGGAAGAACTGAAAGGTAAACACAGTTACAACTCATGTAGGAGAAAGTGGTTTACTGAAAAAGACAGGGGAATGGCAGTGTGGATACTTGGTTTCTGCATATGCCTCAGGAAATTGTAGGGGAGCAAAACACTGACACACTGTTAAATAAAATAGAAGAAAATAATGTCTTGTAAAGTGCATGTTAATCCTCAGTGAAACACTGTATTACAGCAGCAAGTTATTAATCTGTGTAACAGGAGTACCCACACCCCTTTCCTTGTAGACACTGGAAATAAAAGAAAAAAAAAATCCACAAAACTATTCTGCTTATATTGGAGGGCAAGGATTCCCCTTTGAGAGCAGATACTGTAGTAGCTGTAACAGGAGGACCAAAAGGGGAAAAGATTTCATTGATGATTTTCAAATAGAATCTAGGAATGCAATTAAATCAATGTTAGCACAAGCACATGCAATCAGTTGGAGAAAGAGCAGTTTCACCTACTGAAGATCCTCAAATCAGCATTTGATATGTGAAACTTGTTCAGGCCTGGCACGAAGGCTTGCCTAAGGGGATGTGCTGTAACACAGCAGCCAGAAGCTTGGAACCCATGTGAGATCTTCACTTTGGCAGCCCTCAAAAGCAGTGCAAACAGACTGATGTTTCTTAACCTCAGAAAATCAGCAGCAACAGTGATGAACGGCATCAAACACAAGCTCTCCTTTCTGCCAAACATGCTGTGAAAAGACTTAACAAGAACTAAAGAGCTTCCTGCAGGGGGCTGTCTAATTCCCATCAAAGTAATCTCCTGAAGGGTAAAGGAAAATGAGGGAAGGTTTATTGCTAGTTCTGATTTCTTTTTTTTCCCTCCCTCTGCTTCTGGCAGAAAAAATAAGCTCAGTTCTAGCAGCTTTCTCTCTGAACCTCACTGCTAGTGCTAGGCCTCTTCCCTGACACCTATAGCACTAGAACATATAGGCTGTCTCATTTTGCCTTCAGTATACAGCTCTTGTTTTTCTGTTCTGTGTGGAGTAGTGCCAATTGTTTGTATGAGCCACAGGAGAGTTTAAAAAAAAAAAAGCCACAATGTGATTACATGCAACCTTCTTTTTGGACAAACTTTCATTAGTTCAAAACTCTCTACAGAGCTAATTAAATGGAACTAGAATCATAAATGAGCCTGGATAAATAACTTGACAGGATTAATATATTGGATTATTTTTTTGCTTTTTACTTCTCTTACAAATTGGTTTGGGAATAGACTGGTTGTTTATCTCTCATGTTTAAATGTGCCTGCTCAGAATCTTCAAAGAAATTTAATACATTCATCATAAATTCAGTGCACAAATTTTCAGGTTTTCATTGTATACCTGGAAACATTGTATATATATATTTTTCAACTGAATGAACTTGGCTGCTTCAAATCATGTTTCTACTGCAGATACTAGCAATGTACTTTTCAAATCTGTTCTGCAATATTCAGAAGTATTGTTTCAGAATTATTTGTACAAGATAAACTGTTTGCTAGAATATTTGTGGAAAGCAAATATGGGGTGGGGAGCAGGATTGGCCAGAAACAATCAAAGTTAGTTTAGTCAGAAGCTCAGACAAATGTTGACAGAGTATTATTTATTTGTTTGTTTGTTTGTTTGTTTTTAAAAGTAATTAATAATGGCAGACATCAGCTATTTTGTTTATTGGTAGAAATACTATGTAGAGTCCCTTCCTGTCAGATTTCAAATTAAAAAATAGCAGGAACATAATCTGGAATAACACAAGTTTTCAGTAAAATTCTTGAAGCTTTTACAGAGAGCAAGTGTCATGTATGGTATGGTGGTATCAAGATACTTGGCTTTGTTTATTCACTTCCTTGCTTTCACCACCTCTTTCCAATGCTTCAAAATTATGGTAGAAATGTTCTTTTCTGCTGAAAAGAATAGAGATGGTGGTGATGCATCTTTTGATCTGGGTACCACACAACTGGGATAATAGTCTTAATTTCCTAAGATTGGTTACAGCATCCACTCTAAACTATTGTACCGGAAACAGTGTGGCCAGCAGGACTAGGGAAGTGATTGTCCCCCTGTACTGGGCCCTGGTGAGGCCGCACCTTGAGTACTGGGTTCAGTTTTGGGCCCCTCACTACAGGAAAGACACTGAGGTGCTGGAGTCTGTCTAGAGAACGGCAACGAAGCTGGTGAGGGTCCAGAGCACGAGTCTTAGGAGGAGCAGCTGAGGGAACTGGGGTTGTTTATCCTGGAGAAAAGGAGGCTGAGGGGAGACCTTATTGCTCTCTACAACGACCTGAAAGGAGGTTGGAGCGAGGTGGGGGTCAGTCTCTTCTCCCAAGTAACAAGAGATCGGAAAAGAGGAAACGGCCTCAGTCTGCACCAGTGGAGGTTTGATTGGATATTAGGAAAAATTTATTTACCAAAAGGATTGTCAAGAATTGTAGCAGACTTCTCAGGGAAGTGGTGGATTCATCATCCCTGAAGGTATTTAAAAGACGTGTAGATGTGGTGCTTAGGGACATGGTTTAGTGATGGACTTGGCAGTGTTAAGTTTATGGTTGGACTCCATGATCTTAATGGTCCTTTACAACCTAAATGATTCTGTAGTTCTATGAAAACATTTCTTATGTTCTGTATCCTTCGGACCATGAGCCTGGTGGTATGTGTAGTAAAATCCCTCAGCTCTAATTACAAAGAAAGAGAAGTGGTAAGGAATGCATCTCAGACAACAGTAGCATAGGACATGGAAGTATTCATGGGACAGTAGGAAGAAAGAACAGTTCTATGGTTGTTTTGGAGACACTTACTAAATCTCCCTAATTTGCCATCCTAATAGTGGTCAGATGGGTATTTTTATATATGTAAATATATAGATGTAAATATATATGGCTGTTTGAAAATTAAACTTATTCTTCAATTTTGTATCCCAGTGCTGGCAGCAGACCTGCTGGGGTCCTCCTAAAATGATAAATTGATAAAAGTCCTAATAGGAGGAACTCAACAGGAAAAAAACAAAATGAATTAGCTTGCCAAGACATGGCTAACATCATTGAGTTTATATATGTTTCATTAAACTGAGACTTGACAGCTTTATGAGGAAACAGTGGGGTTTGCAGTGTATGAAGAACCTGTAATACTGCCAAGGCTGATCAGGTCCTGTGCCATACAGCCTATTTAATAGACAAATATTTGCACAGTGAAAATGTCACTTTAAACGACTGGTTTGATAATCCCTTAAGCTTTTAAATGATCTGCAAAGTCTGGAAATTCTACCCTGGTGTTTAAAACCTTGTGGTATGTTAGATAATCAAAGCAAATAAAAAAAGATGGGTTATGTTTTGTTCCTAAATTAGGGATCTGCTGCTTCTTTTCTCCATCAGTTTTCTGCCATATTTGTTGAGGAACATAGCTGGAATTGGACTGATGTCTGTTCTTTCTGTTGCATGTCCAATTTGTGTTCTACATGCACATTCAGTTTGCAGGACACTTACTTGCATCCATATCTGTGCTTAAGTTGTCGGTCTGAATATTTTAATGTTCAAACTTGCTTTGCCTGCCTGAAAAATGAGCAATAACAATGAATAAAATTAAGGTTATTTTCATAGGTCTTTTTTTTTTTTTTTTTCCATTACCTCCTGCAATATGAAGATCACTATTAGCTCATATTTGTTCAATGACAAGTTAGTGAGTCCATCAGAATTTTTCAGTAAATTAATCAGCTGATTGTGATTATCAGAATGATGCACCACATTCTTGCAATCTTGGTAATTTACTATGGAGGACCCGGTCTATGTATACCATATGCATCTGACTGTAACTAACATAACAGTCAAAGGAGGTTAATGAGTAAATCTAGTTTCATTTGACTGTATTTTTAAAAGATGAAATCAGTTTCATATTCCCTCTAATCCAGCTGCTGCACAAAGCAAAACTTGAATTTTCCTTAACAGAACTGGGACTGAGACCTTTGATTTCATCCTTCACATTTTAGTCTTTACTTCTGTGATCCATGACCTTATCTTGTTTTTTTCCCCTCTTCTCCACAAGTCAGTGGCCTGTTTGATCTTGGAAAGAGAGCTCACAACTTAAGAGGTCTATATGATACCACTTATTTGAGAATGCAGATCTGAAAAAACTTGTAGTGAACTAGAGAAAAAGAGGAGCAAAGGCAAAATATTCCAAGAAATAAAAGGTTAAAGATGTGACAAGACAGCAATAATACATAAAAGGATAAATACAGCACCAGTTTTCCTCTCCCATACATGTATTTAATGGAGAAGTTGGGACATAGCAGGTGATTTAGTAAATATTACAAAGATAATCAGAATAAAATGGTTACGAAGAGATTTAAATAATGTCAGAGCTACCCAGGTTCTGCTTAAAAATGATATCATGTGTCACTAGGTACACATTTCCCTTAGACTGTATATTAAAAGAAATTTCATAAATTCTCAAAACTAAATTTGCATATGACAAAGCAATATTTGGCAATGTGAATGATCAGCTTCAGGGACAGATGCCCTCCACAGCATTTTAACACTGATTGCAGCACAGCAGTGTGTCAAGACAGGGCAAAGAATTTACTAGGGTGAGAAGCAGGAAGGGAAAAAAAAAATATTGAAAATTGCACTAATGGAAACAGCAGGCACGTGGCAATAGCCAAATAGCTTTAATTGTCCAAAGAGCTCATGGGAATCAATTTGCTGTGATTATTACCCACATGTTGTAAGGAAGAAATAGCAAATTAAATAGAATGACACAAATGGTAGTAAACTATACCATAGGATTCCCATAGAGAGCTCACAGCAGTTCTGTCCTCAAGGACGCACCACTTTAGGTAATTTTGTCCTGGAGAAAACAGAGTGAAGATGCCAGTCAGGCAATGAAACACAGTTATTATGAGTGCATACATGCAGCCTAACCTAGTAAATCAGATGTGTTTTGGGTTTGGATAGACTGGAACTCTTACAGATCCACAGATTGATTTATCCTTTAGAAGCCTTGACATTATTTAAGAGCTTACCCTGAAACAGAGTGTTGCTATTTAACTTCCCTTCTTGTATATACAAAGCCATAGCAGGAGACCACTCCAGACCACCTATCTTCAGATTTACTTGACCTAACAGATCGATAGTTTTCCCATCCAGAAAGTTTTCAGCATTTAAAAATATATATATGTTTCTAACTGAAATTTAACTGAGACCTGCTGAGATTTTGAGAGAAGGCTCATTCATAGCAGCTAATATTCAGTGAACTCACTTTATTCACAGAGGGCATTAGCAATGCACCTTCAAGCTTTTGCCTTGCCTAATTCAGAGTTGCATGAGGAACTCAGAGCGGGATTTAGCTGATTAAACATAGGCAGTTAATGCCATTGGAAATGCCTTAAACTCTCTCATTTGACTTTCACTGTCATTCCAGCTGGGTACAGGTCATCTTCGAGGTCTGCAATTCTCTCTGTTATATCTGCAGAAAAGATGTCTCATACCAAGGTATTTGAAATGACACTAGAGTCCCATATGTAGTCAGCTGAATGCTGTCTCAGCCTTCTATATGCTGTGTGGATGTCCCAAACCATATATTGTGGGCTCTTCAATAGGCTACAGTTGCCTACAACAGGCTAGGGATGAATGTCTCACAAGTATTTGTTGTTCGTATTGCTCTATTCTCTATAAATAAATATCCCTTGATAAAGGAAGGGCTGGCTTCCCAAACCAAAAGGTGAAGTATTTGCTGGGGACAGGAGAGACTGTGGGTTTTAAATTACTGGTCTGAATCAGGCAGACCAGGTTTGAACCCGGATCTTCCACATCCTCAGGAAGTGCCTTAATCATTAAGCCTTCAGCTAATCACAGGCCATGAGTTAATTTGTGCCAGACCTTAATTATTTGGAAGTAGTATATTTCTGCAGAGAAGCTTTGATTTTTAAAGAAATGCCATTTCTAAAATGAAAAATCATTTTCAATGAAAGAATCCTAACTAATTAGGACATTGATTGCTATGGGTATCTCAAACAGGATATTCCCTGTTCTTTCAAATGAGAACATTTGGGAAACAAGGACAGAGTTTGTCTTTGAAATGAAAGGATATTAATGACTGGATCTCTTCTTCGCAAGAGAGAAGCTTTTCATATAGCTTAGAATGGTTGGGATGCCCAACTAGAAACTCCTACACTGTATAACCAGACTAATTTCAGAGTTCAGCTTTTGGTACTTAGATATCTCAGATGCCAGGCTTGCTGACTCTGCATTATTGCTTAGTTGCTGATTTCTCTCCCTGGCACTTCCCCACATTTTCCACAGGGTAATAGCTAAATGTATTCCAGTGAAGCATCTGTACAACAAACTTCAACAAGAGGACTCAAACGATGATGTAAAATCTGCACAGTCGATTTAAAACTAATCCTAGTTTATATCTGTGAAGTGTTAGTTGAAATCTGTACAGTATACATTTTATTTAGTTTGCCTGACAAGATACTAGGTCTAGAAGGCAAGCTAAAAAGCACACATTAACACTAAAGTCTAATCTTTAGAGTAATGGGATAAATTTATACATTCTTCTCAGTATATAGATTTAGGAAAACTTATTTTAGCGTCTGCGCTGGGAGCGTATTTAGACACTTTAAATGTATTATACAGTTTTGATTTATGGCACCATTAACTTAAAAAAAATCCACAGTACTTTGGAAAATAAAGTTTGTATATCACATATCTCAACTAACTCATGTAACTCTCTTTCCTCCCCCTTTTTTTTTATCTAAAAACAAACTAAAATAAAACAAACTAAAATAAAGCAAACACCTTTTTCTCTCTGTTTCATTATCCTCTAAAATTAGTCTTCTAAGCTCAACATGTCTGGTGTCCGTATTCTCATAAAAGCTTCACACGATTATTCTACACTAAATAAACAATTCTTAATTATAGCTACCACCTCTGGCAACTATCCATTGTAATAAGCAATAACATGTGATTTAGAGAATATTCAGTAAAGAATTTAGAAATGAAGTATTTGAATCGTATATAAATTGCCTAGTTTTGTATACCTTAGTAATTGTACATAGTATGACAGGTTACGCAACATTTACAAGTAGGTAATATGCTAGCATATGCTAATAATAACAGCGTTAGGCACAAATATCCTTCTCTGTGTCTGTGTCTAGAAATACTTCATGTTGTGATAGCAAAATTACAATTTAGAATTAAATTAACTTCTTTGTGTTTTTACAATTGCTTATTCTGAAAAGAGAAGAGAATTTAGGAGATAAAAACATGAAAGGAGATATTTGCTTTAGTTCTGTAAGATAGCTGCATGAATAAGGGCAGATTTTCATTATTGTCATGTGTGTTGGCTTTTCTGACACATAGGCCATATCCCAATATGAGCACAAGGATAGTTGACGGTTGTCATTAGATTTTCATGAGCACTCAGTTCACAAAAAGAAGGACCATAATGTCTTCTTAAGTATATGTAGCATTTCTTCAAAATTGTCTGTTTCACAGCTGTTGTGGTGCAGGAATGAACAGTTGTAGTCATATTCAGAATAACGTCAGCTGTATTGGAGACTGCCCAAAATAAAAGGCTGGGATTCAACATCACTTCTGTTAAGTATCAATAACTTAGAAGAGACCATTATGGAGAAATCTCATTTTTGTCTTTAGACTTCACATAGTCTCTCCAGACTCTCAATTAATTTTATTTTCCTGGGGGCCTTATTGAATCTGTTAATTGTCAGGCCAGGTTATTGAACTAGAACTTTTTTGACCCAAAGGACAGCAAATAAAAATACATCTAGATATTGCCTGGTAAAACAATGCCTAGGCCAGGATAACACAACTTCTGTAGCACCAGACAAGTGAAGATTTGTTTTGCTGAATTTTATGGATTATTAAAATGTTTAGTTTTAGTTGTGCTTTGAGAGAGTGGTCATGGATGGCTGCTAAATCACCAGCAGTTTACATTTATAAGAATATGTTTGTGACAGACCTGTACCATTCTAGAACTGGAATGTATTGGTGTGTGTTAGTAGAAGACCAGCCTGTGTTGCATGGCTAAAGTTGATAGTGCTGTTTCAATATAAATAAGAAGGGAGGGATTATTGACTGCTTAGTTGTCTAACATTTTCCATTACCCTCTTCCAGCCTCATGAAAGGCTGAAATAATGATCCATATCCAAAATACTCACCTACTCCTGGTGTTTTTATTGTAGAAGTCAACATCAAAATTTCAGGTTTCAAAAGCAGTGTTGGTGCAAGACCTAGGGAGTTGAGGTGCAATGTTAAATCCTAATTTATTTTTTTTTCCTTTAGGAAACAGCAGCAGCAGAAGAACATTAAGGCACTATGTTTAAGATAAAAAAGAAAAACTTTCATGTTCTGGCTGTGGTAACATAGAAACTTTGCTATAGGCCGTGCATTTCAAGGGTGTACTTGAGCGTGTTTCCGCACCCTGTAATAAATGGTGAGACTGAATTTTCTATACCTCAGCTTACTGAAGTAGGAGGAGAACAGGTATTTTTATCTTGGGTGTCTACGGTCTCTTTGCTGACCTTCAGGTATCAGAAGGAAGAAGCTGCTTGTCTCCAATCTAGAAATGATCAGCATCCCATTATATTTAGATCCATATGAGAGGTTGCAAATAACTATTGGGGCAGCTAGGCCTGGGACTGGCTGAACAAGGAAATGGGATTGGAAGGAACTGTGGTGCTCAGAACAAGGTGCCTGAGTAGATGAGCTTGGACATAGGTAAGCATGAAAAATGAGACTGTGGTGAGGTATGAGAGGCAGAAAAGTGTTCTGCCTGAAGGAGAGGCCTGCACTGTCTCTGTGATAAAAGACTGTATGAAGATCTGTGTGCCTAAAACAGGAGTAGGTGAGACCTACACTGGTCTCCCTATTGCTTCCAAACTGTGAGTGCTGTGATTGTGAAAATTTGTGTATGAACACTGTGGATGGATGTGTTTATGTATATGTCTGACATACAGATCATCACAGTAACAGCCAAGAGTTACTCTTCAGTAATACAGGTTCTTATTATATCCTTATACAATGTTTCAAGCTTAACATTCTCATGGCTGGCAGAGTACTATTTCACTGGAGTGACCTTTGGGAGATTAATTAATTCTTTTAAAACTGGTTACATTTTTAAAACCAAGCTTTAATGGTCTTAAACACAAGTAAGATGCATGTGATGCCAGCAACAGCTATTTTGTGCTATACAGTATTTATTTAAAATCATTAGCAGTACTGAAATTTTACATATGTATTTGAACTTTCTGATTCTATTCAGGGAAAGGAAAACTTAACTCCATAGCAGTTAGCAGTCACAATTATGAAGTATTTCATGTAACAAATATAGCATGTAATGGTGCTGTTTATGCTGTAAAAGCATTTATGCTTTATATATGTGTATATAAAATCATAACAGTAAACATGTGAATGTAAATTAAAAGTGAAGCGATGCCGTGTATGATAGGTAGATATAATTCAGATGAATACCTTTATCTAAAGCAATGTGGGAAAATATCATCCAAGATAATCAGAAATGTGTATTCTTAGGAAATAATCAAAAATGCATCTTATATTAACTGAGACTCTCATTGCTTTATACAAAGGTAGTGCAAATGGATTTGTTTGATAGTGTTGAAATGGAATTGGCTTACACAGTTGGAATGCATAGAAAGCATAGCTCGTTGACAGTTGAGCAGAATGCCATGTAAGTTAAGTTCTATGTGTGTGACATTGAGATGAATGCCCAACCTTGGTTCTCTAATCCTGATCCAACTAGGTATGGGGATATTTAGTGCCTAATTAAAGGTACCAGTTGGCTGCTCTGTCCCATTATATACAATGTTAGTCTTTCGAGGGCTGTCAGCGTAATGTAGTGGTGTTGAGCAAAGCAGTGTAGGGTGCCTGAGAGAATTCAGTCTAGAGAATTTGAAAGTTGAATGTAAGATTAATTCATTATTTTTCACAGATGTAATTCTGTTCATAAATGGTAAAGACAAAATTAGAAATGCTAAGTCCTGACATGATTTCAGAAGACATTTTCATCTTTATATCTTTATTTACTTATTTCAGTAAAACTTAGCTGGAAATGCTTGGAAGAAAAGTAGATGTAGTAAACACCTAATCATTGTGTTTATATACTAACAAAAACCGTTCTCCTGTGATCGGTTCATCAGATTTGTATGTCATATGGCTCTTGAAGAATCAAACATTCTCATAAAAAAAAAAAAAAAAAAGCTGCTAATAGTCTGAACTTCTATGTGGACCACCTTTGATTTGGATAAAGTCACATTTAGGAATTTTTGCCTCATGACTGGAACGTGAATATTTATCTTAAAAAAAAGCATGACAGAAGGAAGACGTGGTTGAAATCAGTAATATAGTCCTCTAATGAGATGAGATGTTGTACTTTAAGTGCATGTTTGCCTGAGGTATATGTTTCTTCAAACCCACAAACTTAAAATGTGTCATCTAAAAAATATGCTCTGGTTGCAGGAAGTGTGACAAGCAATGCCTGAAGTGAATTGAGCCTCTTAATTCTTCCCAGTACATACAGATAACAATAAGTTTCATTCTGTAAAATGCATAATAGCGTACTGCTCTAGGGCCCAAGCCCAATGTCACTGATGTCTGGTGTAACTTTGAAAAAAAAATATACTAGGAAATACATTGTGAGAGGAAGAATATAAATGTTAAACACCTTGTTTCACATCCCTGCTTAACATCTTTTGGGGTTTGTTACTAATAAAAAATCTTGCAATATTTTTATGTCATAGGAAATAACCTGCTCCTTTTTATAATTTAAAGAAAATAATAACTACCTTCATTGTGTAATGATTTCCATTACATTGTGCTGATATATCACAAATAAGGAGATTTGACAGTGTTGTGGTTTAATCCCAACTGGAAACTAAGCACAATGCAGCCACTTGCTCACTGCTTTCACCCTACCCTGGTGGGATGGGGAGGAGAGCTGGAAAGGAATAAAAAATAAAACTTGTGGGTTGAGATAAGAACAGTTTAATAATTGAAATAAAATAAAATGATAATAAGTATATTAGTAATAATTATAGTAATAGTAATGAAAAGGAAGAGAACAAGAAGAGAGTGAAATGAAACCCAAGAAAGTCAAGTGATGCACAATGTGATTGCTCACCACCCACTGAGTGATGCTCAACTAGTCCCTGAACAGCAATCAGCCACTCTCATCCAACTCCCCCCCAGTTTATATATTGGGCATGACACCATAAAGTATGAAATACCCCTTTGGGTCGTCTGGGCCAGCTGTCCTGGCTGTGTCCCCCTCCCAGCTTCTTGTGCACCCTCAGCCTTCTTGCTGGCAGGGCATGAGAAGCTGAGAAGTCCTTGACTTAGTATAAACAATACTTAGCAACAACTAAAATCATCAGTGTGTTATCAACATTATTCTCATCCTAAATCCAAAATACAACACTAACAACACTATACCAGCTACTAGGAAGAAAATTAACTCTATCCCTGGCAAAACCAGGACAGACAGTGAGTAACTAGAGTTAGTCTAGTTTTTACTAGGGTTTGAGAGTCTTTTATAAAAATAAAAGTTCTATAAGTAATTATTAATTAGTACTTACAATTCACGCTAAAATGGAAAAAGGATATAAATACAGAAATTATGATGATCTTTTTTTCAGGACATCTCAACAGGATGTTGAAATAATACTGGTGCAGACATTCAGAAATCCACATCTGTATGTGACAAATACATACAAAGCCTATGTTTGTTCTCCTTTTTGAAAGGGCTGAAGATTTATCTTGAGGAAATCCTTAACTAACTGTGAAAACTTCCAAAATATTTTGTAAAGTATGTTTGAATTCATTGCCTACATCCAGTTCAGAGAGCTTTGGGAATTATGAATAAAAAATGAGCTCTTTGTAACAATCTGAGTTGGTTAAGAAATACAGAAAAATCCATCATTAATATCCAGATGAGGCAAATATTCAGCAATAATAATAAGAATAGGGAGAAACAGAAAAATTAGCTTAAATTCAAGAATTGTGAAATGTTGTAATATCTTACTTCCATGTTTGAATTTTCTCATATTTGCTTGATGCAGCAGTGAGCAGTGTGTAACAGAAATGGATAGATTATACTTATTGCCTAGGCTGATGATTGTTATATAATCGCTAATGCATTTCCACAGAGCAACATGACATTTAGTATAATTTTAGTATAAAAGCATTATGGGAAGTGAAGGGCAGTTACGTATCCCAATTCCTTCTGGGAACCGAGGGTAAAAGCAGTCAAACTGCAAGTCCTTTGAAGGTGAAGGCAGATGAAAGAGATTTAAAGCAAAACATTTTGATTTTATTTGGACTAATGCACATTTGAATTTCATTTGACTGTAATAGTAGTTTAGAATTTGAAAACTGGTAGCTAAGTGGTGGTAATGTCCAGGGAGAAGATGGCAGACAGAATTCAGCTATTTTATATTTTGTTTGGAGCAGTAAGGGACACAAAACTATAAGAAATTAAGTTTTTTAGTTTTGCTGCACATAGAAAAACACTGTGCTGAGCTGAGAGCTGTTTTCTTGTGCTACCAATGTTCTGCTATTTACTGAGCATAAAAGGTAATAAAAATTGGTTTTTTTTCCTAATATTTTTTCTATCTTTAACATAACATTGTAGTATTTGTAAATGTTCTTTTATACTTTTTTCTACTCTTATTTTTAAATTTCAGTTCTACTCTTGAATAAAAATTAGACCAAGATATTTCACCTAAGGTGTAAAAACTTTCCAAAGTTACTAATGAACAAATGACAACTGAAGATGAAGGAATAAAGAGAAAATGTAGGTTACAATTTTACCAATTCTCTTTTCAGTGTTATTACTGGCTAAAGAATTTACATTCCATTCATACTATATCTAATAGATGATCTGGAAAATAAACTATTTCAAAAATACCTTCACATTTTATCAGAACATTTATCCTTTATAGCTATTTCTGTAAAGCACCGTACACTAAAGCACTCCCGATCTTTTACAGCACAAGTACCTATGCCAAATGAAGTAAAGAGGTGACCTATTTGACTGTGTACAACTAATAGTACAATTAACAGTAACCAATTTGTTGTGTTGTAAAAGCTATGTATATTATTTCAGGATCTGCTCCCTGAGGTTTTAAAACCTGTTCATATGATAAATACACATTTCCTGTAAGGATAGTTAAAATGTCACTGGTTTAAAATCTTAGGACCTTCAGGGCTGGAAACAAATACTCTGAAATCCATTGGGAAGCTGGCAACATTTAATCACTAGAGGAAAAAGCTCCCATTTCTAGATCTGCAGAGTGGTATAATATTGATTTTTAAACCCAGCTCTCAATCTTTTTGGCTCAGCATTTGGGGCCAACATAACTTGGGGAGGGAAATGCCGTGACAGAGCTGTTGTCGAGGAGGAGGTAACCTGATAAGATGACAAAATAAATCTAAGCATCCTCCAGCTCTTGGCTGTTTGACATGTTCAAAATACTTCTGGCAGAAATGGAATAATAGGTAGAATACAAAATCAAAAGTGTCTTGTAAGTACAATTCCTTAACTGCCTCTGATTTTTATTGCAGAGGTAGCATTTCCATGTACATCTTTTAAGAGAACTGGGATCATGCAGAGAGCTGTCTGCACTATCATCTTTAAGGATTTCTGCTGTGAATCCCTCATGGGCCCTAGGGAATGGCCAGTGCTACATCCTGGACTTCAGGCTGGGTATCCTGCGAGCATCCCTGTGCAAGATCCTGCAAGGTGATATGGCTGGCTTGTACAGGTTAGGATGGTGTTGCCCAAAAGGAATCAAGGTAGGAAGAGTAGTATCCAACTCAAGTGTGCAACCTGTTCTATATTTCTCCCTTCCTGCATTTTTCTCACTTTCTGCTTCTACTGTTATGCTTATTTCTCTTTCCATGATTGTGCCAGTTTTCATATATCCTTTGATATTCACATTGCTGTTCTTTCAAAGCTTTGTTTCATTTCTCATTATCTCCCTTGAAGACTACATTGGATTGGTGACTTTTTAAACAGTAATTGAAATAAAATACTGGGTTGAAATGTAACTTAAAAAAAAATACATATACCACCAAATTAATATATTTCATGTCTGGTCAAAAAAATATTTCCTTAAATGTTACTTTAGTTATGAATTTTGGTGAGAATATGCCCAAAAGAAAAACTCTAATAGTTTTTGTAACACAATTTTTAAAAAATCTTCTTTTACTGTTTTTAACTTATCCAACCCGAAAGTACTAATTATCTTGATCTATCACCAACCTTCTGTTTGCTGTCTAATGCCAGGATTCAGTCCCTTTTTAAAAAGCCTAATTAAGAAAATATACAGCCAAAGAAGAATAAATAGACTGTCTCATCCATGAAGGGTGATTACGATTCTTTGACTTACTTGGTGAAAAAAAGACAAATCTTTGCCACTTACTCTGGCCTGCAACCCTTTTGAGTTATGGATCTTTCATAACTGGGGAAGGAACTTAGCACTCACCCTTCACGGGTGAAATAGTCTAATCATATTCAGGAACAGATAACAAACAATTTTAAATGGATTTAAAGAGATGCCAAGATTATAGTCTGGAAATATCAATTATTATAAACTGGTTTTAGTTTCTTCCTCCCCACTTCTTGTAATTCATATACAGGATCTAGCAGTGGCACCTAGATACTTAATACCGAATAGAATGCTAGAATCATTACCAAGGTTACAGAAATAACATTACCTTTAAAATATTTTTTTTTAAAAATTTACTATAGTACATTTCAGCTGTACCTGACCATGATCACATGTTGCAGCACTACAGTCAGTGCAAGGTATCTTAGAGTAGGTTGCCTGTGACTGAGAAACAAAGCACTTTATGGCATCTGGATTGCCATGAGCTACTGTGCACTATAGTTTGTGCTTCCCTGTCCGCCATACCCTGTTACCATATCTACGGTAACTTGAGGATGATGAGACAAAGATGTGCTCTTACTCTACAACTGATCATAAAAACGTAACTTCACGTCTATCATGTCCCATCATGCCACTGACAGCAACAGTGTCCTCTTCAAGTTCCACTTTCCCTGAGAACTTCTGCTGAGAGGACAACTTTTATTGGGCAGGATTCTTTCTCTGCAAGTGAGAACTAGAAAATACAGTATAGATTCCCCTGAGCTGACTTCAGGCCCTTAACTAAGCCCTGCTCACAGTCACTGGGGAGAGACAAATAGTCTGCTTTCTGCTGATTAGGATCCTCACCTGGATGTCTCTATTAGCTGTCTACAGTCACCAGGAATGAATCTCATCATATGAAATTTGTCATGTTAAGTTCAAATTTAAAGAAGCATGGCCTGAAAGTAGAATTTTTAGCTAGGGATAATTAACATTCAAATGGCACCTGCATGGAGTAGATTAGAGTCTACTTGTCATCTTTCTCAGCTGCTCACATAAGAGAACATCATTACTAGGGCACAAAGTAAAATAGCCTGAGGTTTCTTTAGGATACATTTTGCAGTAGTGCTGTGTAAGAATGAGAACAGATGGAAATGAGTGCATGGTAGCTGTGTGAGGCACCCAGTGGCAGTGTAGTTACTACCTCAAGAAAACAGAAAGCAAAGAACTTTTAAGTCTGGGGGTGAAACGTGAAGTTGCCAGGAGATAAAATTGTAGCAAAGGTGTTTCTTTCAGGATGTGAAAAGAAAAACCTGGAATAGCACTATGCCTATTTTTGCTAATTTACAGGTAATATATTCTGAAAATGACATTCTGCTCTACATTAATAGTGAGAAAATACCATTTTGCCTGCTCTGTTTCCTCCTCCTCACTATGGGATTCAAAATGCTAAGAGGACAATCAGAAGAAAGATGAGGGGCTGTTGCTTGGCTCCTTAACCCTGTCTGAAAACCCCACAGTGCAGTATGACCATTCTTGAAAAATACACAAATTGGTTTCTGACAATACAGAGTGGATAATAACCTTGCAAAAGCAAGTTTTGTCTTTAAACCTAGTTGTACTAGCTGTGAAATAAATTCATTTGTTTCAGTGGTACAATACTACCACTACTTGACTACTGAAGCTCTCTAGAAGTGAAGTTTGCCTGATTCTCAGCAGGCAGGAAGCCTGAAGGGCCTCTTTCAGCAACTGTTAGCTTGTAGCTTTAAAAGAGCAGCTGGCAGGTCCATGAGCTTCTTAATGACTGTTTTGCTTGATATTTCAAAGATTGGCTTTTATGTACTAAAAAGCTTTTGACCTGCTTTATAAGTTAACTCTTTATATCCTTTTGAAACAATTCTATATACCTGTTGTGCATCTCATGTTTGCAAATACACCTACATTTGTGCTTATATAGATTCATATGTATATATTTGCAAATAGGCACAAATATATATACACATATCTCTGTATTTTTATGTATATAGGTGCATCTATATCAATTTATATAATTTTTCTTTCCAGTTCATTTTCTTCCCTGTTTTCTATATCACGAAGCAGACCACCTACATATGTGTTTGAAAAGGCTTTCTGTCAGTCACCACTGTAATATTGAGGTGGTAAAAGTGAACTACTTATTAATAGGTTTAAGCAACTGTCTTTGTTATGCTCCTGGGCCTAATTCTTGGCAACAGCAAATTGCTGAAAATCTGCTAAAATAGTTATATTGACTTTCCTGGAGCTTTTTATGTGGTCTGAGGGTTTGGCCTAAAGGGTTTGCGGCTGTAACCATGGACTAGAATACACAAAAATCCACAGGGCATGCCTAGTAGCTGAAACAACAGAAGGGTTTTGTTTGGTCCTTTCTCCTCCTTTTTCAGGCATTACTATGTGAACTTCTCCAAGTGGGTTCCTTGAATGTACCTCTTTCCCATGGTTCATGAGGATGTTAAGTTACGACAACCAAGTGGGCCTCTTCCAGCCGACGCTTGAGGGGGGCACAGACACGGCATAACAATAGGAGATACAGTTCAGTCACTATAGTAGAATTCAGTGTTTGACTTTATCTTGAAAAAAGATAGGGAATTCAGGAGGACTCTCTTACTGCAAATGAGGTGATATCAAGCAAATAAAATTCATTCTCTCCTGGGAATGATTGTGAGATTTCTCACACTTGGTGAGCTTCAACCAAAGGTGGCACTAGGGGATCACAAGTAACAGTCTCTCAATACACTACTGTGCTCTACATTCTCTCCCTGTAGTTGTCTTCTCTCCTTGAGTCCTTTCCCTCCACACTTTTTCAGGTCATATTTTCTAAATATGGATGAGTCTTGTCAATTTGATGCAGGCTGGAGATACAGAGGTAGGAATGGGCATGGGGATGGAAAGCTGATGTTAATCTCTTTTCTTCTTAATACTGAAGAGAGGTCTACTTACTGTGTGTCTATCTGTGCAGGATGGTGTTAATTCTGGTAAGATATGTATCTGGATTAAATTATGGTTCCAAAAATCCTTCAGGAATGAGATATGTTAAGATAGCAGTAATTTCTCCTTCTCTACATCATATTTGCCAGACTCAAAATCCCTTCAGTCCTCTTGTGCTCCAACTCCATGTATATTGAGGAGACCAGAAAACACTTCATTTTCACTGGTGGTCTTTGACAGCTGACCGCTGCCTGTGTCTTTGGAAAGTTCTCTCAGCTCCTTTATGCCTATCTGTCTTTAAACTAGGATTGAATTCTGGAGAACAAGCTATACGCCATTGCTGAAAACACTTGTGGGAGCTGCTAAACTGCTAATCTTTGTATAAAATCAGTCTGGAAACCATAGGTGATGCAGTAGTCTACTTAAATAGAGTGTGCTTCCTACGAGACTGTTAAGAAAGTCACTCATTCTCTCTCTGCTTCAGTTCCCTGTCTGAGAAGTAATTCTTCCTTCTTCATGAGTAGTTAGAGTAACAAATCAATTCTCTTACATGCTGCAGATCTGAGTGACATATAAATATTTAGATATTCTACTGAGTCTGTCCCACATCCTTCTGGAGTTCCTATCTTCTCCTGCTATTCAGGGCCCATTGCTTCTTGCTCAGCAGAGGCTGTAAAGTAGAATGGTTGTGAGCGAAAGGCCCAAATTGTTTCAGATCAGCATTGTCCTGTGTATCTCTGGGCACATGTGGCCTTCTTATGTTCCTAGGTTTTAGTTCTGTTTTTGACACAGATCTGAATGAAGCCATCACCTCTAATGTTTAGAATTGCTTAATAGCTTAAGATATCAAGTTTGTTATTTTAAAAGGACAACTAAAAACAGTGCAAGTACTGAATTACAGTATTTATTTCTGTCAAGAATTCATAAGCACAAATGGTTAATATACTGCATGTGAAATAGTGACTGCATCTATTAAAAAATATATGAGATTATGTTCTCTGGCCGCAGTGCGTGTTCTAGAGCTGTTTGCGCATTGCCAAGATCTTCCTGAAATGCAGGCAACGTGCCACCTCTGTGGGTGCAGTGTGAGAGCAAATTCTGATGAAAAGGGTAAGAGGAGAGACTGCATCGTATTGTGGGAATAAAAGCCAGCCTCACAAACAAGATTGGGAGACCGTGGAAAGTTTAGGCTTTGTATAGGTCTCTTCCCCTTCCCTCCTTCCCTCCCTCCCTCCCTCCCTCCACAACTTTTTATTTGTTTAAAGAATTTGTATGGTATGTGTGAACTATACAAGTATAGCCCTCCCCCCTGTCATGTGCTAATGACACAGTTTAAATCACTACCATGTGCTATGTTCTCTGTTCTGTTTACCAGACTACAGTAAATACATGCTAGTAATGTTAAGGGCCTGATATAAACTCAGAAAAGCAAAGAAGATATTCAAACCTGATCTTGAATCTTAGTCCTGGTGTAGTACAGAAATTTTGTCTTTCCTGTCTCAGAGAGTGGAGAGACTGAATGTTAAAAATGCTTGTCAGTAGGCAAAGCAGCAATGCTTTCAGATGATCATGGACTTTCCTGAGGGAAATACCATTTTTAAAGAGAGCTGAAGAGATCATTTTCTGATGTAAATGGGAGTGCAGGTTCCTTAGCTGACTTTGGTTTCCTAAGTCTCTACAACTAAAGGGCCTGTTGCTGTCATGGTCAGGACAAAAACACTGCAGATCTGCTACTTGCTGTTCCTACCATTCTCCAACCTTTCTGTGGGGTGAACTCGGGCCGAAGGGAGAGCCTTCCCTCTTTGCCTGCCCAGGCTGAGCAGCTGAGCAACAGAGCTGTGGCTTCCCCAGTGTGAGAAGGCTCTTGGCTTCTTGCAGACAAAGAAAACTGTTTGATAAGGTCTCCAAGAGCAAAGTAATGAGGACAATTGTCACATGTCTGTTTAGTGATGATCATTAGTGCAGCTTTTATACTGTATAGAAAAGGGTGCAGTGTTGGTCTTTGAGAACACAGCTGTTTGAAGAGTTTTGGAGGGAAAGTGTGCGGGGAGCCTGGCATATGTGGTGGGATTAGGCCATACAAAATTCATATACTGAATGCAAGTGTGTTTTCTGTCTCCCTTTATAATCTATTTGGGTGGATATTGGAGACAGCAATCCCATTTCTTCTCATTTTCTTCAAAAAATGGGCAAAACAAGATACAGTTTTCTGAGGGTGCATGCGGCTCTGCAGTTGTCAGGGAGATAAAATGAAAGCCAAACTGTGTTGTGGTTTTCCCTGTAAGCTTGTTTTTTTGAAAGTATACGTTATTCATGCCTTACATTTTTTTAGGCCATCAGATATTTAAAGAGCATATATGTACCTCTGGAGTACCTCTTGCTCCTTTTTGTGCCATTCTAATTTTTTTTTTTTTTTTTTTTTATATAGTGGGATACGACAGACATTTTCAGTTCCCTTTCATGACCAGTTGTAGAGTTAGAGTTGCCAAGATCTTCTGATCTAAAACTTCCTGAATTCAATTACTTGTATGAATATCTCTTAGAAAAGTGAAGAAAAAAGATTACAGGAACTATTTGTATTACAGATATGTCTTAAGAACATTAATGAGTTTAGGCTGGCTTCTTTTCCATAAGTTTTTCTGTGAAAAAAAAAAAAACAAAACCAGACCCTCCAAAAAACCCAACAACAGCAAAAAACCCCCTGAGTTAAAACTTGCAAGTTTTCATGGTAACATGCTTGGTTGGTTGAAATATTCAAAAGAAAAAGTTTTCAACATCCAAAAGTAGAGAGAATTGTATAGTACAAATCAATAAACACACTCTAGAATATCTGGTAAATCAAGACTTTCTTCCAGATGGTGTTGTAACCAACCATCTTCCAAATCTTCCTTTTTAGAGTGGCAAGTTTGGCCTTTGACCTTTTACAGGTCAGATGAATCATCTGACCATCACAGTACAGGGGAGGGAAGCTCTTTCTTGTGGAGATTCTTGAGTTAATATAAATAATCTAAATGTAAAGAGAACCGAGAGAGGCTAATTCTATAGTCAGTTGTGAATCTTCTTAGATATGTAGGTATTCAAATGAGGATTCATTCCTTGCTCTCATGAATCACTCGCTATTCAGGAAGACGTTCCTGGGAATATCTTGGAATCATTTTGTTTTTATACCAAAATAGGATAAAAATATTTTTGAAAAATCAGTGTTCTTGCTAATGTAATACCTTTGCCTGATCAGCTCTACCTTCTAAAAAGTTCCGCTTTTCACAGTTTGACTCAAAACCAGATAAGAATTTAATAAAAATTATCCATACAAAACTGTACTAAGCCAGAATAAAACACAGGTAGAATTTATTAAGAGACAATTGCTATAGAAAGAAGAAATTTTTCTTTCCTTTAAATTTAGGATTGAGTTTTTAAATACTTAATTATACTGAGCTGTAATTGTTTTATATAAATAAAAAGTACTTTCTCCTCTTCCCTCTTATCCCAGAACTCACATTCTTTCTTTTGTCTCCAAGGGGAGAAGAGAGGAAGGAGGAGAGGAAAACTTCTCAAGGTTAAGATTTTCTTACAAGAAAATCTTACAAGAAACTTTCTTGGTTTATATGCCATTATTTTACCCTATATACTGTAATCTTTGCATAGTTTGGCCTAGCCTGTGTGTAGAGTAAGTAATATTAAGTCACCTGTGGTTCCTTTGCATAGTTATATCATGTCTTATGTCTAGTCAAGATGACCTTGTTATTTATTATCCAAAGCTTGTGACCAATAAATACACGTTAGACATCCCATAAGGTCTTTGAGAACAGGGCTTCTGAGGCATGTGGGACTGGGAGAAGAATTGTCTCATCTCTTGTTGCAATTTGATGGACTTTTGCACATGCACACATACGCACACACAGAGTGGTAAATGCAGACTATTCTCAGTCCCTGACTTAGAATCATAGAATGGTTTGGGTTGGAAGGGACCATAAAGATCATCTAGTTCCACCCCCCCTGCCACAGGCAGGGACCCCTTCCCCCAGCCCAGGGTGCTCCCAGCCCCGTCCAACCTGGCCTTGAACCCTTCCAGGGAGGGGGCAGCCACAGCTGCTCTGGGCACCCTGGGACAGTGCCTCACCACCCTTGGCTTCTCACACTTTAAAAAACTCCCAGTCTTTCCGAACCTCATGTCAACATCAAATTCTAGTTGCTAAAGAGAAGCTCTGGTTAATTACTGCCTGGAATTTGTATGATGATGATATAGCTAAATCATTACTCAATTTCATAGGTTATGTGGTAAAACTTAGGCTTCACATGATGTCAGGCAATGGCTAGCTGTCTCATCAGTGTCCTTTTCTGCAGTAAGATCCCAGCTGATTTTTCTGAGATCAGGACTACAGGTAAGAGTTTTACTTTTTTTTTTTTTTCCCAATCCACCTTTTTGACTACAAATAATTCTCATGTGCTTATATTTTGTTAGGGCTGAAGAAGAAATAGGACAGATACTAGCATTACTTAAGCTATGATTAGAAGGAAAGCATACCCTTAGATTTCTTAGTTGGTTATAAGAGTTATTTTTTTGTTTGTTTGTTTGCCTTCCAATTATGGTTTTAAGGAGCATGCATTCCTAAAGAGACTGAGGTGAATGTAAATGTAAATTGTTATTTATACTTCAAGGCAATTTTATGTCCTTAAAGTTCAGCTATTTGTGCTTTCTTCCCTATAGAAATTATGTCTGAATGGCCATCGTAAATTATTCCAATATGTATTTGTCTTAGTCTATTTTAGTGCTTTCAAAAGCAAGAAAGAATAAGGTTGGTTTTCTTCTGGTGTCTGTAAAGTATACAACTTATTGTCTCTTTCAGGCAACTGAAAATCATATTCAAGTTTAAACAATTATTTAAAATGCCTTACAGTGCAGTCTGGTAAGATGCTGATTGTCCTCAGGATCAGTTAAATCAAATGACCAAGTCCCCAGAAATCATACTGTATAATCAGAACCAAAAATTTGTTTTGTTTCCCAGCTGGATACATGTTAACATGTCATCTTAATAAAAAGGGCAGAGGGAACACCCACCCCACACCCATTCCTGGAAGATTCAGTCTGCATGATGAATAGACATTGTAAATCCAGACTAAACTTTAGCATTTTGTTTTAAAGAGAGAAACAGGTGGAATCTCTGCCAAGGTGTTTGGGAAAGGTGCTTTGTTCAGACTGAAACATGAAGAATCTGCAGGTCTCTCAATTAGGCAATAATTGTCTGGACATTCAGAATCTAAGGGAAAATATGAATCCCATTAATCTGGTTGAAACACTGATGTTGCCTTTGAACACAGATTCAGATATTGTCACATTTCTTTTAGAATCAACACAGTCTGATATCTTGAGGAACTGCTGATTGTACAAGATAAGGGGTAAAGCACATTAGCTCATTTGGAAGCAAGGGCAAGCTTTGAAACTGCAGTGTAAAAACATGCAAAGTTTAGATATGGTAAAGGTATTTTCATTTGAAAGCCAGCCATAGCTTAGTAAAAGACTCATGTTGAACCTGAAATTTTGTCTGCTGTATGTATCACTCCATTAAAGTTTATGTGAGCATGAAGGCTAAGCCTGTCAAAAATGATTTATTAGATGGAAGTCAAGAGCATTGAAGAAGATTAGAAAGACCAGAATTCATGCAAATAGTCAAAACTAGTACTATTGAGTCTGGTTGTTTCTTCTAGGAACAATACAGTGCTAATCTCAGGAAACCCTAAAATGCATGCAGGAGCAGAAATACTATGCTAGCTCCTAGTTGATGTTGCTCACACCTGGATGCTAATATTAAGTATGTTATTGAAATTTGAAACAAGGCTTAAGACAGGACCTGGGCTGGCAAGATATATGGAAGAGTGATGTATGAATCTGTCATAGTTATTATGTAAGGAAGAGAACATGCTTCCAAGGCCAAAGGGCACTTTCTCCTTTCTTTTCACTGCTTTCTTAAAGGCAGAGCTCTGGAGTGGGGGTTACTGGATGTTTAATACAGACGCTGTCTTGTGCTAAATGCTATATTTTGTTAAATGGAAGTTTTCTGTCTTTTTGTTCTGTCTTATTTGAAAGCTAATACAAGAATCCAGAGTAAACAGCTCCATGTGAATTCAGAGTTCTGATTTGTGGTTACCCAAACTGGTAAGCCAGTGAGAGTTTGTTAGGACTCCAATATGATTTGTGTTTCCTTTCTAACTGGTTAGTTGTGCAGTTTGCCCAGCCTCCTGGTGTAGACATAGCTTCTATTATTTCTGCACTGTAAGTGCTGTAACAACAACGCTACTAGAATCAGGCCATTCTAAATGTGCTATGGCCTTAATGTGGTTAAATGAAGTGAGGTGGAGATGAAGAAACCGGAGAAAATAGGAAATGTATGTATCCTTTCCCAAAGGACATTCATGTCTTTTTGTATTCTAGGTTAAGTAAGACAGTAAACATAGAATATCTGGAAAAGTCTTGGGGAGAGAGTATAAAGCATGCATCTTCTCTATAATGAGATACAAAGTCCCTAAGGATAAAATGCCATCTTCCTCTTCACGGATGGAACAGCTGTTAGACTTTTGCAGCATCCAAAAATCAGTGATAGTCTTGATATCCAAGGCATAAACTCCACACTTTGATTGGACCATCCCATCTTGCTTCTGGTTCAAATAAATTCATAAGGAAAAGGATACTGAAGATAATAGTTGAATAACCCTGTTCACTTTTATAAAAGCAGCCAACATGTCCACTGTACAAGGACATTGAAGTACAATAGATACTTCCTGTAGGAGACCTGAGGCTTCTGGGGCATGCAGCATGCGTGGGTCTAGTGATCAAAATTCTCAAATAGAAGTGATTTTATTGTGAGCATGATCAATTACTGTTTTTCGTATGCCATTTTAGTTTGGATAGTAATCTGTACTGCAAACAGTAAAACTAAAAATGTAGCTATATAAATGCTTCTCGTTTGTCTAGAATTATACGCTACTCCTCACCATCCTTTTGAAACAGGTGGCTGCTGTACCCCCAGGACAGTGCGGGCAGACTTAGAACTGACGAGGAAATGGCAGCTCACAATTACTTATAAAGGCCATTTTGGCTCCTGTCAGTATTGCTTCAGCTGGGACTTTCTGGAGCCTGTTTCTATAAATATATAACAATTCAATTGTGTAATTGCCATTACCAATGTGAATTCAATTTGTCTATATTTTTATACCATAGCATTAGGTCTTAGAATCTTGAACTGGTATAGATTCTTTTAATGAATACCGATCTCTTCAGATTTTGAGAGGCAGAAATTAAGTCATCAGAAGCAGATGGGTTATGCAATAAAGTGAAAAATGGAAGTCATTTTCAAGAAACTTGTTTTGCTTTTAATCCAATGTTGTTTGTGCTCAATAATTTCCTTTGATCACCTGGTCCACTAAAATTAAATTAGAGGTCTGATTCCAAGAACTTCTGAGTCAGACTATTTGTGCTTGTTACACGTATCAGGGTGTTGTAATTGAAAAGAGACTGTTATTAGGGGTGGAATGGGATGGGATGGGTGGGATGGGATGAGAAAATCATTGCATACTACTAGGCCATGTATTTCCTCCTCTGAAATGCAGGAATTACTTCAAAAATTGGAAAGGGAGCCTAATCTTTCTCAACTCTTCTCCTTTCAACAAGATCCTCAGATTAGAAAGGTATGGTCTAGAAAAATTATATGGTGGCCACTTTGAGCTAGACAGACATTACTGCCTTATTTTTGGTGAGCAGTGACTGGAATCCCAATATCAAAGCATTTAAAGCATAGGTTGGCTTCCAGCTCACCCGATGCAAAATGTTCTGTATATTACCTTGGGCCACCGGTCCATCTTAGGTATTTATCATTATTAATAGTTGTTAATAGCTTATATAAGGCGTCTCTTCTATTTCCTTTATTTTATATAGAATTGTTGTGTGCTCTGTTGACAGCTTTGCATATATGTGCTTCACTGGAAGGGACAGGACAGGAAATACTATTCTTGCACTTAACTGTGCATACTGGAATAGCTAGATGGCATGTCTTCAAATGTGTGCACAAAGGGAGGATCTGTGAGAAGGTAGTGCACATCCACACAATGTTGTATTGCATGGATTCTGCTACAAGCAAATTCCCTGTGAAAGACATTCATGGGTACAAACCAACCTGAGGAAGGGGAACATAAAGGAGCAGGAGGGAAATGTAGGGGGCAAACCCATTATCATGTGTTAGATGATTAGAGTAAGTAATGAGGGATATTCTAGACTCCAGGGATGGCAGTGCATTAGCTCTGCATATGTCTTGTGGGCTGGATAAGGAAAGAAATCTTCTGGACTGTATTTCTTATCACTACCTTGCCAGGCTGCTTGGATGCTTCAGCATTTGCCTGTGAGAGCTCTTCTGCTGACAAAAATTACTTAAAACAATAGAGAATTCTGTGCAAGAGTTCCATACAAAGCTTACTTCTGTTCTGACTGATCTGTGTGGCAGTCTGACCTAGTTTTGCAAGTGCAAATCCAGACTTGTATTCAGTACAGTTAATCTCCATTTCTTCTTTTCAGATGGGTTCAGCAGAGTTTATAACTGTCTTCAGATCTGTGCAGGATCATGTCCTTAGTCACTTCTCCGTGTTGATACTGGCATTGTTTCAAATATAATGAATACCTGAGTAAACAAGCCTGAAAAATATATATGTGTGTATATATATATGTGTGTTCAAGATTATATTTATTAGTTTGGCCATTGGCCAAATGCCTAAGTACAACTGCTGTCTTAAATAAAGATCAATCTCTGACAGTCACTAGCTTTAGGCAAACTTTTTTCTTTAAAAGCTTAGACCAGCCATGGTTCTTTGGATCGTCATAATCAGTTGATTGAATAACTACTGATTTTAATAGGACCGATAGTAAAAGGAAGACCTCTTAGAATCAGGGTATTAAATAGACTGTCTTACTTAAGTGGTATACTCTGTACACTTAAAAAGAAAAATTGTGCTTCAGACTGAGAGGTTGGAGGGGTAATTGACCCCAAATTCAGCCCTCTGTTGGATTTAGAACAAGTTAAAAGTAATGTTTTCTATTGGCTAGCAATTAATTTCTTTTCTCTCTCCCACAGCCTTGTCCATAATAATGAGCAGGATCTCCTGGGTTTGGCTTTGATTCTTTAGTGTCCTCAATGGTTTGTTCCAGGTTTAGGCTTAGTTTAATGCTGCATTAGCACTCAGTAGACAGTGAGACCCCATGTGAAACTGTGTTAGTTTGACTACACTGTGTGAGGCGTTGCAGGGACCCTAGAATGCATTTTCTTTCCTATCATACTTAGACAGGGGAAGAAAATAATGAAATGCTGTCTTCTCTCTCCTTTTCAGAACCTGAGAAAGCTGCTTACATGTGCTGTTATCCTGTGGCCCCCAGTGCTGCTTTTAGTACCTCTCAGATGTACTGCATTATGCTTTTTTGGAGCTGATGTTGATCACTGTGATCTGTGAAGCTCAGCCTCATTGGAACTGTAATTAAGCCCTTCTGTTACAAACCAAATACTCTGAAAATAATTTTCTTCATTTACTGCACCTGCCAAGGGAAAATTCCTGCAACCTTTAATGATGCAGGTAATTCTATTACTGCCAACACAAATGCTTCATTACAGAAAGGCTGCAGAACCACAGCTAGAACTTGCTGAAAATTTTTCCAGGAAGGTTTTGTCTCCTTCATGTCAACATTTGAGTATTTTGTAGAAACATGCTGGCCTTTTGGGCCAGGGTTAGATATTCTCTGGAGCAGGAGAGAGATCAGTGCTCAGAATTGACAATAGCAGTCTCACAGGGACATGGAGATGCAGCTTCAGATGTTTAACTCAGGAAAAAACTGTATCCATGGCAAATGCTATAAGCATTGGTCTACTGCCAGTTCTGAGAAAGTCTGTTCACCTTTCCACTCCCCAAACTGAACGGTTTTGTTTTCATTCTACCACAGAGTAAAACATCAAGGTCTTTTTATAGACAAAATTCTGGTTTCCACTGAGATCAAATGATACCTTTGTCCTGATCTCTATATACTCTTTTCCCAGGTGACAAGATGTCAGCAGGTGCTTAAAATACTGCAGCGGTAGGAACTTCTCTCTAAAAGCCCTGAGAAAATGCCATCAGCTTTGTTTTACATTCACAAAGTCTGAATGCTGGTCATGATTGGAAGCTAGATGGAGGCTCTGATTTTCATTTCTACATTTTAATACTATGTTCATTCGTATCTGATAGGTCTGCTCCTGCTATAGCTGATTTGAATTCTAAACGGTTAGATATTTATTTTTGTAAAGCTGTGCCATTCATCTTTAATATAATCATATAATTTAATCTATTAATGCCAGCTGCTACATTTGGCACAGGTCACCTGGAGTGTTTGGAGCACTACATTAATTTTTCCTTGAACCTATTAGCTAATTCTAAAAAATCCATAGAAGTCAGAGTGCCCCAACTCTACAGTTAGGGAAGGTTTATTTTTATTCATGTTCCTGAATGCTTTCTTAGTTTGATAGAAGAAAAAATCCAGTGGGAAATTGACTTTCATTTTTCTGGAACTTATTTATTTAGTTGTTTATTTTCTCCAGAGTTGTCCTTATCATTCCCAGGGTGGCCCCAGGTAATAGTTTTCAGAGTGAGTTATGAACAGTGGGGGGAGGGTTTATCTCACTCAACGTCTGCCTGAGAACACTAGATCTAATTGGCTCATGGAAGTTAAACTTATATCTTACATGTATGTAATAAGTGTCAATCATCACTGATCTTAACAGCACTGTCTTTTTAATCCTCCCCTCTACGAGGCTTTCTGATACATGGTTGGTATCCAGCCCTTGATCTCAGAGCCTTCATCTGTTCTCTGTCATACAGAATTGCGTGGTTATGGGAACATCTCTGCATCACAATTTTCTGGGAGTGGCCACTTAGATTTTGCAAAGAAAAACAGATGCTGCCTTGAAGAGGATGGTTTTCAGTTGGTTGGTGCCTGCCACTTCTGCTCTCTCTTGAATGTGAAATCTTCTAGGAGGGGTTTTTACTGCTGAGGTAAGAGTTTGAAGTGCTTTGTGCTTCCATTCTCTGGCCAACTTGGCTTAACACTCCCTACCCCACCCCTGGTCTCACAGAAAGCAGGGGCAAGATTTAGTACTGCATAGAGGTTTGTACAAGTTAGGGCTAGTTCTCCCTGAGACAGCAGAAATGGAAGAAAACTTGAACAGGAGTGATGGCCGCAGGAAAAAAAAAACAGCTGAAACACTGTGTAGAACAACTGTGATTTTTCTTGAACCATGATTTTATATTTTTTTCAAGTCACAGACAATGACATAGGTCCTGTCAACTTCTAGCCAGCTCTCCAATTATTTTTTCTTAATCCACAGGAGAATCCATTTTTTTATATGCTGCCCAAACCAAATTCAACTAGAAACAAGATAAAATGTTACATTTAAAAATGCAGATCTTAATAGGACTCTGTACTTCAAATACTGGAAGAGCTTTTCCTTAGCTAAGGAATTTCCAGGAGGTACATTAACTGCAGGCCCCTGGCAAGCATGTTCAGGCTTTGCTCTAAAAGCAAAGTTCCTGATCTCAGAAAAAAACATATTCCCCTTGTAAAACTGTTATGTATTTATTAAGACTAGAAAATAATGTAAGATAATTTTGACTAGCTAAGCACATTACTGAAGGTGATAACAAAATTAGGACATGGGTTGTCAGTGGCTGATACAGTAGCTAAAGGGAAAATAGTTTCATTTCTTCATCCAGATTATAGAGCGAATTTGAAATCCTGCTGCTGCTTCTGATGAATCAAATTCACGATAGGTGCTCACCTAATGCACAACTAGATAGCAGGGTGCTTCAACAGGGTCATCTGAGGTGTCCCGTGAGAGCTTTCACAAAGAACAAAGTTCTAGCTCACAGCATATCTTACTGAACACTTCCTAAATGATCAGACTTCCAAAAAAGATTGAACAGAGTGTTCATGGTCCATAACAATCCTGTCTGACCAGCAGCAGTTCACTAGTTCAGGTCCAATTCCCCATGGAGTTCAACTTGAATTTGGTTTGTAGTTCTAGGAAAACAGCACAACTCTGTGTACTCTAAAACAGTAATCAATTAATGTCGCTACTCCAAATGTACAAATCCTTCTTACTAGAGTAAACCCCCTCCTATCGAGTTTTGGACATTAACAGCTGTCTTATCTCTAATGCACTACAGTGAGCAGATCCATAGCCAGAGGTTCATGCTAATTAGAAAAAGATATTGTGTGTGTATGTGTATTCGTTTCAACTTTGTGTTTAACCTCCCCAGATTTCTTAATGTTGATGTCAAAAAGGCGCTTTCTTTTAGCCTAACCTCTTGAAACTACTTATCCTAATATTTATCCTTGCATTATATTGCATACAATCCCATTCCTTTAGCAAGTAATTAATATGAGTCTGTGTCACCAAACCCTGAGGCCTGTCACTGTTGCAACCGATTGTTAATTTAAAGCATGTTTTATTCCTTGAACAAACTCTTTTGAAGAGAATCTCTCTGCCAGAGTTGTGTACTGCTTTATTTTCAAAGTAATCATCTACAGTCCAGATTTCCTTTGGGAGGGGAAAAACAAACAAACAAAAATGAAAAGCCAAAATAAAGAGCTGGAGCCAAACCCTTTCAAATTAATGAGTTAAAGACTTCAGACTTTTGTATTGTTAACTGATGTTGAGGCATTAAGCTGACTTCCATACTTTCCTGTCCCCCTTGTTAGTTAAAGCCTCTTTTTTCTTTTTAGGATCAGTTTTTACAAGTCTGATTTTTTCATCTTCATAAAAAATAATATGTTAAAGTTATTAAGCCAGCAAGGACTGAATAGGTTTTTAGGCCTTTTTTGCCTCCCAGTCCTGTATCAAAAAAAGGCAGGGAGCATGAGATCATGCCCTTTTAAGGAAAGAGTAATCTTTTTTCCAGTTCTAACAAATTTCAAACACATTTGAACAGAAAAGATCACATTTCTGTGCTGTAGGTAGATGGCTCCAGCATTATTCATATGATTCTTTGTATATGTCTGTAGCAGCCCTTTAACAAGAGCAGTGAGCCAGCTCTGAAATACAATAGCACTCAGGACCAGCCTTTTATGTTTGTTTATTCATTTTTATGAGCCTTCTCAGTTATTTGTTTCACAGGACTGAAGCATACCAGAATACAGCTCAAGAAATTAATCAAACTTTTAAAAAGAGAGGCCTGCTCTGTTGATTTCTCAGTACCAGGATACTAGATCTTTTTTACGGAACTTAAAATCTGTGTTTTTTCACCACATGACTAGTTAAAGACAGATGATCTCAGCTGCTGTGTATACCAACCTGTCTCCATCGATTTTAGTAGGTCTCCACTAGCACAGATCTGTTGAAGATCTGTTCCAGGGACCACAGTTATCCGTTTTCGTACACTGTTCAGGATAAGAAAAATGAGGCAAAATGAGCAAATGAAAGGGGCAGCTAGTTATGGCATGTTAGGCAGAAGCAGCAGCACACATCACTGTAGCAGAAGTGTCCTTAGGGACTGTGTAAGAAGTCACAGACAGAAACGGACGACGTGAGGAGGCATTTTTTGTGGTCTTTGCCTTGATCAGTGTTATATGGTGTGGCAGACTACACTAGAGATTGTTTCAAGTTTCCCAGTTCCATATTCCTTGTGGGATATGAGCTTTGCAAAGATCTCATCGGATGTTGAATATTCCACAGGTGAGCAAGAATAGCTAGACGAAAGAACTTTAATTCATGACTTAAAGATTTTGCAAGCTCATGTGGGAGCCAGTGGGTATAAAGACTAATTCTACAGATCATAGAAAAAAGATTTAATGGGGAGATAAATTAACCATTGGAACATATTCTCCATTGCATCGTTTCTTCTATCATGATAGTTTTTCTTAAAAGATAAACATAAATAAAAGTGATAAACCTTACTAATGACTGTAGTCTTATTGCAGTAATTGTTTATCTGTAATTTTCTCACTTTCATTATAGAGATTAGACAGATGCAACCTGATCTAGCTGAAATAACCTTAGATTTGAGCCCACGTGTATAGATGTTTAGTTAGATATATATATAAATGTATATCTATATAAATCATTCTTCTCTGTGAACATGTACCAAGTAAAGTGGTTGTTGACCTTTCAAACAGTCTTTTGAGTAGTTAAAAGCTAAGCAAAAAGGATGCAGTTAATGTATTTATCCTTTGGGTCTAGAACCTTCTTTTTATATTTGTATAGTTCTATAAACAAAGGAGTTGAACCATCCAGGTGCCACTGTACTAGAAGTAATTAATACTTAGAGGGTAAGCATCGCTTGGCCTCCCATAAATTGATTTCATTTTCATATCCTGATTGCCTAGAATGACTCACTTTTGCAACTTTGCAGAACTTGCTATGGTTTTGATTTGTTCTACATCCTTATACACTTCTAATCTTTACTTTCACACATATGGAATTAGTTACAGATTTAATGCCTCATTGATATCAGTGAAAATAATTAATTTTCTGACATCTGTAAAAGAGAGGAGATCAGAGTTTCAGGTATTTTCCTACTGCTAATTCCCATTTAAATAATATTTCTACAGCAAAGGTAAATCTTTTGAGCTTAAAATGTGACTGATATCTGAACAGTAACAGATGATAAATATGCATATTGTTGGCATAGTGAAAGTAGTGTAAGGGAATGGTTTTAAACCAGTTTACAAGGACATATTAACATGAGGCCCTAAAATGTGCAAATTAGAATGCACATTGAATGATACACATTTCTACTAACTTATTTTTGTTCTTATTTTAAGGACCTGTAAATCCAGTTGTGAAGTAATGGCCTAATAGTGTATCTGCCAATGATGCTGGGGTCTACTAGGATATATGTCTAGAAGATATAATTTTTTAAGATGAGATATATAGCTAAAGATATATGTATATATTAGAAATGTTTTCAAAGAAGAAAGACCACGGGTTTGGAAAGCAAGTCCTTGTGGAGTTTTACATAGCCTAATTTTTGAGGGACTGCATGAGAGGAGACGGGGTTCCTTCTTAGGAAGGAGCTCTGTAGAAAATTACAATTTTTATTCATCCTGTTGAACAAGTCAAAGATTTAGATTTTTATTCCATTTCTGTATGGTTTTTCTTTAAAAAGAACTTACTGGTAGTTTCTGTCAAATCTTTCATTGGAAAATCTTTTTTTTTGTTGTTAAAGAGACCAGATTGTGTGTATAACCACATGAAAGAAAATTCCTGAAAAAAATTTTTCAAACATTTTTGGTAGATCTTTTTGTTTACTCTTCTATTATTTTTTTGAATATCATAGATCTGTAATAGCATATGACTGAATAAGCATAATGAATTTGATTTTTGCAGGGTATTTTTTTAAAAATTGCTCTCTTCTAGAATGAAAATAAATTTTTAACCAGATATTTATTGTCCAGGGAAAATGGTCATGGCTCCTCCACCTTTAGAGTAGTACAGACAGGATGGCATTTTCTAATAAACTATGGATAGCTCCTGTAGAGTTAGCTGATACAATATAAATGACTTCTTGAGGGCTTGTGCTGTCTTCCTGGAGGTGGGCTCACAGGTTTAGGTGAATATGGTATTGACATGTTTGAAATAAGTTGTTATGGATTCCAATGGCATATAATAAAAAGGAGATAAATATTAATGTAAACATTTTGCCTTCATGTTAGTAGACTATTTACTGGAGTGGACAATTAAGGCTGACAACTACTTCTTCATCAATGAGATTCAGAGAAATTTTATTTAAGCAGACAGGTCTAGGTAGGCTTCAACAGAACAGTCACACTAAGCTTCCATCCTTGTCAAATTTAGTCTGATACTGAAGTTGTATGAAAATATAGGTATGAAAAAGTTATTCTGTCTACATTCACTTAAATATTTCAGAAAACATGATTACTTCTGTATTGATTTCTCCCTAAAAATTGTTTTAAGCAAAAAGATACCAGTTTTATTCCTTTCTCTATTAAAACATTTTCTACAAAGCAATGCATTTGCACAGTCAAGCTGAACATGCCAGCAGGTTTCTAGCTCTCCTGCACAGTGGTACCTCCTAGACAAGTTAAACACAGCACCATTCACAGTGTTATTTACAATGCCTTCACCTTTGGCTTGTGTCTCAGCATTTCAAGGAGCAAAGAAGTCTGTCCTAACAGTTCTGACTTAGTTCCTGGGTCAGATTTGTAAAAGATAACTAAATATATGGTGGCATTTTGAAGGATACCAAAATGAATAGTTCCTCTTAGAATACCAGGCCATTTATTCCCATAGATTTGAAGTGATCCTTGAGTACATGGATATTTAGATGAAAAAGCTTCAGAGCTGCTCGTGGTTATTGTTCAAACTCTGTATTGGAATATAGATAAATTAATCAAAAAAATTGAAAAAAGCAAATTTGACACCTATCTTTGAAATGGGAAAAGGGAGAAAATTCAGGGGAATTTTAGAGTGGACAGCTTAATGGCAACTTCTTGAGAGACACAATATTTCTGAATTGTGTTAAAGCCAGCTTGGATTTAAGATTGTCAAATCCTTTCTACAGGTATCATGCCTTGCATGTAAAAAAAGAAAAAGCAGGTGTCATATATCTTGTAATTGGTGAGTTCTTTGTCTCTTGTGATGTCCTCCTAAGAAGCCAGAGAACCAGAGTCCTGAAAGACTGCTACAGAATTAACTCAAAATTGACTAGATAGCTGTTTCCTATCAGCAATCATTGGTAATTAACTGTCACAGTACTAATGGGGTTTCATTATGTTCTATCTTATTTTCTCTGCCCTTTTTTTTTTTTTTTTTTTTTTTTTTAATTGATGATTGAACAAGAGTATTGACTTATGAAATTGGTAGATGACTTGATACTTCAAAACAAGTTGTCCAGTATTCCAAAGTGTATTTTGGACATCTTGATAGTCTTTGGAGTGACCTTAATAAAGGTTAGACAAGTATGGGAAGGTAGTGACAGCAATATAGCATGTCCTGCTTTTTAAAGTATGGCAATGACTGAAATGGCCTATAGAAATCCCTGTGCTTACATGCCCCTGCATACTTATATTCAGTCTGACTGACAAACTGAGAGATGAGATCTTCGGAGTCATCTGGAAACAGCTAAAATGGAGAAATCTGTTCCTGTTTGTTACAAAATCCCAATGTAATCAGAAGCAGTGAGCAATGAGCAGGACATGTTTTCCTAGAACACTTCTGTGCACTGTTACTGTCCTGGGTTGAGTGAGTGGTGGAGTTTTTTGGTGGCAGGGGAGGGGGCTATCGGGGCGGCCCCTGTGAGAAGCTTCTCGAAGTTCCCTCAGCTCCAAGTCAGCTCCACTTCTGTTTGGAAAATTGAGCCAATCAGCTGCGCCTCTGCGATAATGTATTTAAGAAGGGATGTGGTGACGGGCAGTGGGACTGGTGAGGAGGAGTTGCTGCAGCTGCATGAACACCAAGGTCAGTGGAGGAACGGAGGAAGAAAGGAGGGGGGGAGATGTGCTGGAGCAGAGACCCCCCTGTATCCTGTGGTGAGATGGCAGGGGGGCCCCCCCCTGCCACCCATGAAGATCTACAGTGGAGCAGACATTGATTTACGGCCTGTGGCTTCTGCTTGCAAGATCAAGGTTCTGTGCCCGAAGAAGGCCAGGGTCTCATGGGAAAAGGTAGCCCCACTGCTGTAATTCAGCGCTGGGAGGATTGCAGCATGCAGGGGTGTCCCACGCCGGAGCAGCTCGGGAAGGGCTGCAGCCGTGGGAGGGAATCCAGTCGGAGGAAGTTAGTGACCCATGATGGAGCAGTGTGGGGAACGCTGCGGCCCGTGGGAGGAACTCACGTCGGAGAAAGTTTGTGGAGGATAGTCTCCTGTGAGAGGGGGACCACGATGGAGCAGGAGGAACAAGTTCCGGACACTCCCCTCACCGAACATGAAGGAAGTGGCAGCACTGACTGCACCCCCCATTCCCTGCCCCTGCGCCACTGGGGGAGGAGGTAGAGATATCGGGAGCAGAGCTGAGCCCGGGAAGAAGGGAGGGGTGGGGGGAAGGTGTTCTCAAGATGTGGCAATGCTTCTCACTGTCCTACTCTGTTATGTGTTGTTAGTGTCTGTAATAAATGTATGTTCTTTTTTTCTTCCCCTAACGAGTCTGCCTTTTGCTCATGGTCATAAAGGGGAATTTTTCCCCATCCCAGTCCTATCTCGAACCCCGAACCTGGCTCTCTGTCCCTTCTCATTGCCGGAGGGGAAGGGAGAGAGAGCTGCTGCATTGTGGTTGGCTGCCAACCAGGCCTAAACCATGACAGTTACAGAGAAGTACATATGCTTTTAAATAAAGATGGAAGACACTCTGGTTATTTGCTGAAATTTGGTACACTGTTTGTCTTGTATAATGCAGTTTTGCACTGAGCTCTAGTTTTTTTGGTTTTGATTTGGAATGTAGGATATTCTCTCCTGCTAGTTTCCAGATAGCCCACAGGCAGTAAAATTAGAAGTGGCCAACATGCAAGAAGATACTGTAATTAAAAGCTGTTCCCTCTTGATTTCCTCTAAGAAAAAGGTTAAGAATAAACTCCTGAGCAAAGCTGATTTTTTACAGGTTTTTCTATCTCTAAAGGTACAAAAGTCTTAATTTTTCATTGACAGGGGTAGGAGAAACAGCTGTTCTTAATTGAAGAAAAACTCTCCTGATATTTTCTTCTAGAAGTCAGACAAAACCAAGCCCTGAATTTGCACACCTCTGAAACTTCATAGGTTTAGAGCTGGATCAGGCTGTGAACTTTGCATCTGGTCCATATCAATATAAGAAACCAATCTAAGAGAAAAAAAAAAAAAATTAAAACCAAAGCTGGTTTAGAAGTGATGTGTACATTAAAACTCATTTAATTCATACTCTTTGAAGATTTTGCATTCCTCCCTATTCCAAGAGCCCAGAATTGTGCAACTTGCTCTTTGAGAAGTGAAGTTACTGTGAGCAGTCTTAAGTTGCAGGTTTTTTAGAGGCAGGTAGTTTAGTCATAGAGTACAGTCAAATGTCTATGGATCTTATCCTTCAGAGGGCTGTCCTCATGAAATGATCTGAAAAACCTCAGTATGATTTTAATGATTTGCATCCTCTTGGCAACAGTTGGTACCTGACACTCTGGAAGCGTTTGTATGTACTGCAGCCCAGGTCCCTTGCAGTAGAGAGTAATGAGGCAGTGAAGATTGGCCAGTGTTTGTTGGCCTTGATGGGGTAGTGTTCTTCATAAGAAAATGATGAAAGACTGGAAAGAACTACGAACGCCAAATCCTACACACTATATACATATATATGTGTGTGTATATATATATATATATCTGTGTGTGTATTTTTTTTTCCCTCCTGGAATAATAAGAAGCTGTTCTTTCAAATACATATCTGCTCATCAGAGCACTGGGTAGTCATATACAATCATTTGGGACTTACTGCTGTTAGATCTGTGCTATTATTCATATCTACTTATTTATTAATGACTTTTTTTTTTTTTTTTTTCAAAAAGGCACAGCTGAAGAAGCTGTAGAGGTGATAAGGGGGAGGTTACCAACTTACCTTTTCTAAATCCATGCTTTATTAAGGTGAGCTGGATTTCAGTAGGCTAAGCATTAGCCTACTTTATTCTGCCAATGCTTAGTGCATACCAAGTACAGCAGAACCCAGCTAGAGGGAAATACAGGCTGTAAGAAAGATGGAGGCAGGGAAGACAGGCTGTAAGAAAACCCTTGCAACCATTTCTAGATGTGTTTGCATGCAGATGGAGTAAAATTGAAGAACTTATCCATATATGAGAAACTACAAGCAAAACCATCATAAACATTCTTGCATAACTAATCAATAAACTAATATGTCTTCATTAACAAGGTAGCATTTTGTGTTATTGATATTAAAGATCTACTTTTTGTATTGGGTCATACTGCAATTGTTACTGATGAATAAAACTCCTTGGGCTGAAATTACTGTCTTTTAAAAAAACATAATCTTTATTGGATGGTTTTCTTTTTCTTCTGTTGCTTCTAGCCACATCTCCTATTAAGCCATGAAGTACTGAGTATGTATCATTTCACAAGTCTCAATTATGACTCATACTGGACACTGCATGTATGTGACAGTAGCAAAATGATAAAGCTATATTGGGGTATGTGTACCACTTAGGGTTATTTTAAGAACGGATTTTGACTTGTGTCATTCATAGTTTAAATATGACTTGTTCAATAACATGTTCAGTTGTAATTAGATAATTTAATGTCTACTGACAAGTCTTTTGTGACTGAGACCCAATTTTAGCTCTGCATACCAAGGAGCTTGCCAAGGAAAAGTAACCCCTTTTACTTAGTAAGGAAGGATAATGGATAACTTCTGGAATTAAGTGAAAAATTGAATCCAGCTTCCTGTGTGCACTTTAGGTCCCACACTGGGATTACAGACCTAGCTCTGAACTGCCTGGCTGCTGACAATAAAGATTTTATGTGTGTCATTGAATTTTCAGAAAAGTTCTTGAATCAAAAAAGGTATTTTTTACATTGAGTCCAAACTGTTTGTTTAGGAATTTAAGTGCTTTACACTGACTTGCCATCTCTCTAGGACTCAAGTTTATGCAGCCATTTTGGAGAAAAAAGGTAATATACCATTTTAAGGAAAGGGAAGAAAGAAAATAAGGTCATATGCAAACAGAATTTCAGTGTGTTAGCCTACTTTCCATCATTAAGAATTTATCAACTGCAGAGCTCTTATTGGCCAAATGCTTGCTTGCCAATGAGTTCTCTATAAGAGGAATTTTATAAACACAAGAATCATGTAATTTCATCCTATTAGTATATATCTATCCATATATCAATATATATATAAGCAATGCATAATTGTCATCTTTACCAACAAAGGTGCTTCTGCCCATGGCATGAGACAGCAAATAAAAGTAAAGATGCTTTTTCATGTATTCTACATTTTAAAATATTTATATGCTGTCTTCTGGGGCACATAACCTATTGCATTATAGGTCATCTTTTCTGTAGAGTGTTTCATTCTGAGAACTGCTTGACTGTGCCATCACTGTGTAATCACTGGGAGCAGACATATGAGACCCCTACAAAAAGGAAATGCCATCATTTCTAATCTGTGCATATAAATGGATCATGCAAGACTTAAGACCTGTATGAATATCCACTTTGAAAAATTTTAAAAGTCTGTATTAAAAGCTTCTTCATTTAACATAGCATGCTCCCACAGAGACTTTCTGTAATGCGCCATTAATCAAGAAAAGCTTCATTATTCAAGATATGGTCTGAATTTTTAAAAACATATTTAAATTAAATACTCTGTCCTACCAGACTATATTTTCTAATGTATTTAGCTAGAACTGTGTGAAACTCTGTCAAGAGAAGATCAGTTGGTCTTAATACAGACTTCAAAATAAGATGTCTTTAACTTTGAATTTTAGGCTCCTTTTCATATTAGACAGATTTGCAATCTTTCTATTTGTAAAGGTTTTATATATTTTATATACAATTCTTGTGCGTACTGATGAGAGATTATTTTCTTTGAAATTTCACTGTGTGAATTACACAAGAAAATAACCAGAATGCCTTGTGATGTGATATTGTAACCAGACTGTCATTTAACTACTCATTTGTCTTTTAACTTGGTCATAGGAGCAGTAATTTACTAATTTAATTCAATACATTTGTTGCCTTTAGAGATCAACCCTGCTCCAAGCCAAGTCAATCACAAAACTTTATTGATTTTACCAGGACCAGATCAGCCCCTTTACACGTAAGTGAGACCTTATATCTTCCTATTTTTTTGTGTAATTGCAGAAATATTAACTAATGTTTTTGTCCAACACAGATCCTGACGTACTTTGTAAGATGAAATTCAGAAGGCTGCTGGCTTCTCCAAAGAGCTGTAATCGGTCAAACATACAGCCAGGATTTCCAGTTCACTGAACCACAGTGCATAGGAGGGCTCTACTGGGAACATGTGGCATAAAGAGGTAGATTATCAAATATGTTATTGATATACTTGATAATTATTGCTTTCAACTACTTAAATGATTAGTTTTTATTTCCTAGGCATAGATAGGGCCTGAAGTTTTCATAAGAAATCAAATGTATTGTAAAATAAGTATTTTTGGGAGGAATAATAATTTAGTACAAGAATGATCACCCTTATTGCCAAGAAGTAGGAGCTATTGTACAGTCTGTGCTACTGAATGTACTGTACATCCAGATTCTTGTTTGACTAAATATGATAAAAAAATGAGCAACTGAGACTTTGTTCATGGTGTTGATGCCATGGCTTTCTCTTATTCTGGCTTTAGACCAGTAGGATTTGTCAACTAGCACAGAATTGTTCTAAACCCTTTCAGTTTTGTCTGTAAAAGCATTCAAAGTAATACATACAATAATTCAGGAGCTCTTGATCTTTAATATTTAGACTGAAGGTCATAGGCAGAGATACAGGAGAATCAATAAGGAAACTGCTGGAGGATGTTAAGTGAAATTCAAATAGACCAAGGTATATGGTGGATAGCCTGAGTTAATAGGAGATACCCAAACTGTTATCTCAACTTACAGAGCTAAAGAGGAAAAGGACTATCAGTGAAACATTTTTTAAGATAGACTCTCCCTGTTGGGATTGCTGTGAGAGGAAAACCTGGATATGGTAATTAAAAACTTTAAACAAAGAATATGCAAAATATAGAGAAAAGCATGTAGTCTGGGAATTGAGTCAGTGAGAATGCATACAGAATGAGGTTTATCTACAGTCTAGCAGTTTTTATTTGAACTTCCTCAGCTCTTTGTAAATGACTATGAAATGGTTCATAAGCCATTCTGAAGTTTCTGATCAGGGCCTTATAGAATGGACAACAATGTATAACCTCTGCACCTTCAAACAGCCCTAGGTTTAGTAAACTATAAGGATTGTACACCTTGCAGGTCTCATATGCTGTTTCAGTTTAATTAGGCTATTAAAAATAAACCCCAACTATTCTTGACATTTATGAATATACAGTGTTCTGTGTTTATTTTGTGAAGCAAATTCATAGCTTCGCACTGTCTCTATTTTTTTTGTGTGTGCGCAGGTAAACTGTTTGAAATTACCCTTTGTTTTATAGAAAATAGTTTAACCCAGTAAAATATCTTTTCTAAATAACATTTTAAATAAAAAGGCCTTGCTGATGTGTGGCTAATACTGTGTGAACTAATCTATTAAGAACAGAACCAATAATTTCTTTACTAGAGAATCCTACAGCTTTATCACATTGTGCTATGTTAAAGTAATGATGCATCAAGCTCCCCATTAGTGAGTGAGCAAGAAACCCTTAGGGCAATTGAAATGAAACAACTTAATGTACAGAGTACCTGGCAAAAAATTGTAAGGCTAGACAAGAAGAATGTTGCTATGCTGGAGGTCTGTAACCACAGTCTCCAGGAGCTGTGAGTCCTTGCCATACAAAAGCAGTTGTTATGGACAACTGTAGCAAAAAGATCTTCTGTCTATTTAAGAATATGGGCGGTGCAACCTAAGCAGCATAATGTATTTGTAAATTTATATTTGAAAGTTTCTGCAGAAGACAGCTTTATGAATGTATTTCAGCATGGGATATTGAAAAAATTCCTAAAACTCTTAATTAACCTTTGATGTGTAAAATCCTTGTTTCATAATCAGAAAATAAAGTTGTTTAATAAACAAGTTTAATAAAAAATAAATAAATACATTTTAAAATGTCAGAAGGTTGTATTCTGGAAAGATTTCTGTACATTTAAACTGTTAGATTTAACAAAACTAACAAACAACTTCAATATCAGTTTGTTGAAAAATAACTTTTGTAAAGAACTTTAATAGGTTCTTTTGCCAGTTTATATTTGATTCCACAGCTGGAACTGCCAGGTTTCCCAAAGAAATGGAGAAAGAAATGGTCTTCACAAGCCAAATTATGACTGTAAATTTATTTTGTTTGCTGTAAAAAAAAAATAAATAGCTTTATCTGTGAATCAGAGAACAAGTTATAATGAAATCAGATAATTTGTTTCTCTCTCAGGTTTTATTTCTAAATCATAATTAGCAAATGTGTCTGCCATGGAATTTCCTTGTGAAATTTCAAATATGCCAGATATTTAAAGAACAAAATTTGTGGTGCTAGTTGATTACATGAGTCATGTTACATGTGTCAGTGGGCAAGAGACAGAAATAGAACATTTTATGAAGAAACATAACAAGAATGCAGACATTTTCTGCACTCAAATCGTGGAGCAAGATATAGAAATTAAATAAACAGTATGAAAGAAAAAGTAAGTGTGAGGACTGTGCTACTATGCACCCTAAACAGGTCAAAACTGTGCTCAGGTCTCTTTTGTGGGTTTCCTAAATGTTTTAATACTTTGCATTAGATGACATTGCTGGTAATTTATCTTTTCATTTAAACATTATTTGTCTCCCGCTTACCCTGCTAGGCATCTGTATGTTATCCTTCATTGCAATTAAAGTTCTATTTGTAGAGCTAGCATTTAGCTAGTAGAACTATACATGCTCTCTACACTAGTTCTATATGTATTTGTAGAACTATATATGTTCTATACATTAGTTCTACATATATAATATAGAACAACTACACTATAGTAGGCATACTATACAACTTGTAAGCATGTGCAAGAAAAACTACATGTTCAGTTATTTTTTGCTTGCCTTATTGCTTCAACTTCTGAAGACAGAGAAGCTGACTGACTCTTGAAAAATAGTCAAGATGATATATTGAAGTGGCAATTACTCTTACACCCTTGACTGGAGTTCTCTCTCATGGTCCTTTATAGCAACTAGTATGTTTCTTTCATTGTTAATTTACAGCATGAAAATTCATGCCAAGAGATGTTGTATTGTAATTTTGGAGGCGCAGCATTTCTGTGCTGACACATCAGTTATTTTAATGTTACATATGGAATTAAATCATTATTATAAATATTTTTTTCTTACACTTATATCAGAGACAACATTAAGTCCCATATTGATGTACATATTAATATGTATGCCTGAAATATTCTGTCAGATGTTGCCTAAGGTTATCTACCTCTTAAATCCTAGGGCTTGAAATTCATAGAATTTATCTTTCTTAGCAGCAGGTTACAGTTTTCAATAGAAGTAGGATCTACCTGGTATGATATTCTCCTTCATGGGATCATGAGTTTAAATTAAAAATACGACTAAAATCAGGAGCAAGCATATCAGTAACAATGCATAGGAACAATATGTTTCGATCCTGCTGTTATAGGCAGTAATGAATGGTAGGGAGAAAAGTAGGGATCAGAAAGTCTCTAAAGTCAGGTGTTTGTATGTTTACTGTTATTTTCACCAGGATCTGTGGTTTAAATACCGGAACAGATTTGTTACCATCTTTAAATTTTACAGCTTTGTTTATAATTTTACTTTGTTAAAATTTTAATACTTTGAAGTGCATCGTACAAGTGCATGTGGCATAACTGTTGCTAGAATTACATAAAGGGGATTTAAAGAAATCTTTTCTGAGCCATTTTCTACAGGGAGCCTTTCAAATTCACTTTACTGACTCCAAACCATTTCAATTTCTACTTGTATAATTTTACAAGAAATATGACAAATGTAACTGTTTTCCCAATGTTTTATGTCCCTAATAAGGAGCAAGAGGTCAAGAACTTTGGGATGGAGGGGGAAGCCAATTACTCTTGCTACTCTGTTTTGGAATACTGTTTTCAACTTGCACTTATTTTCTACCAGCAGGATTACAGGACAGTTAATTTCCTTAGGAAGTTTATGAGGCTCAAAGGATTGTTTTTTGTATTTTTTTTTTATGTTTGTGGTTCTCTTGAAAAAGGCTCCACAATATTCCCTCTGTATATGTGCATACCATATATCTAAAAAAAAAAAAAAGCTTTTTAGAATGCTTAGAATTTAAGGGTTAGATTATTTTTAAGGTCATTAGGTGCTTTAAGCTGCACATGTCTGACAGATTTTCAAAAGTGCTTATATGCCTACCTCATCAGTAAAACTGATACGCCTAGCCTGTGAGGTATTCGTTAAAATCCTAATTGCCTATCTGCTTGTTAGGCACCTTAATTAAAAATCTAGTTCTAAATGTCATTAAGGCCTATGAAGGAAGGCAGGCACTGGAAAAGAAAGAAAAGGTCAGAAAGTAAAACAGGTCAGTGCCATTAGCAAACTCAATAAATTCTTCTCATGTTTGGTTTTGCACAGTTGACTTGAAGGCTGGATACTGAGATAAACATAGAATGGATTGGGTCGGAAGGGACCTTTAAAGATCATCTAGTCCAACACCGTCTGCCAGGGGAAGGGACATGTTTCACTAGATGAGGTTGCTCAAAGCCCCATGATATAAGAAAAAAGGTGGGTAAGAGCTTTCTTACATAATAATTGATTGAATTTTCCCAGTGTAAGGAGGAAGGTGAGAAGGCATTGACCTGCTTTTGAAAATATTAGCCCTGGCTTCTGTTTAAGTAAGGCTTGTCAGCTCTCACTGAGACATCGGGCAAGTCTGTGCAGTAAGTGAAGATCACTTAAGCTAGTTCATTTTGTGATGACCCCAGAACTGGGAATACTGAGACATGTGAGACCAGGTAATTTATCTTTCCAGCCAAACAGCCATGCTGATAAATCTCCTGATGGTTGCAAGTCGTCAGACACACCCCATGCTGCTTCGTAGCGCCAAGGGGGGAGATGGGGAGAAGGACTGATTCTCAGGCCAAGGGCAGCACTGCTGCCCCGTGGGTCCCACCACTGCAGTGCAGGCCAGGCCTCGGCTGGGATGTTGCTCCTCACAGCAGGGATTCAGGATACCTCTGCTCTTCACGTACCATATCATCCAGATGGAAGTCATGCTTCAGTTGCCAGCAAACTGTGTTCATGGGCTTCTGTAATATGCTCCATTGCATGCTTTAAACATGCCCTAGTAGCCTAGGAGTCTGAGACTAACTCAGAGAGTTTTGAAGGTCATTTAGGATCAAATGTAGGAAAGAGTTTTAGCCACATAGTGAGCAGCCCTGTAAGAGAGCCCACTGGGGTCCCTCTCCATCGGCCATGGTGGAGATGGGGAAGAGAAGGGAGAGATGTAAGGCATTAATCTTCCCAAAATGTCTAAGGACTGCAGAGATATGCCTGATATCTGCATCCCTGTACCCTGTATAGCCTGCAAAGGGATTTCCATTTGCCTTTGGACTGAAACTGAAGGTAGTGACACCCATTTAGCTTTAATTTCCTTTAAAGGTAAAATACAGGCATGGTTGAAGAAGAGAGACAGGAATGCACTCATATGTTAACCATGAGAGTGCAGATATGTTCTTTCGGTTCCATGTATCTTGTGCTTTTTTGTGGCATGCTGTGGTACAGATTCCTGCAGAAATTAGAGTGTATGCCCATCTTAAGGGTACTTTAAGGTTGTCACCTGAGCACTCCAGTAAGGGGGAGAGTTGGAAGTCGAACCCACAGCTCTACTCAGACAAGGTTTTCCTTTTCTGGACTGAGTGATCTTGCCTACTCACTTGCAATATAAAATCTGGAGTCCAAATCTTGCTGTACTAGGAGTGGAAACACTTGATAGATTGGGACTCTCTGTGAATATATGCAGAAGATCAAAGTACTTGGATTCTGGTTGGTTTCAGGATACTGAGGAATTCAGCATGACTGTAAAAGGCAATCTACTGTGCCAGGAAAAGTGATGAGGCCTGGAAGGATGAATGATCTTTGAATTAAATCCTTCTGCCAATGGAAGCACTTAGAGTAGTAGAGACTTGCAATACATAAACCCTATGAAACTGTTTATCAAAGTAATTTTTTTCCAGTATTTTTTTCCAGTAGTTATTTAATAGTGATGCCGGACATCATTTTTTGCTCTACTTTTTCACTAAATGCATGCTCATTTTTGTGCATGTTCATAGATATTAGCTTTTCATTTTCCTTGTTTGATACCCTCTCATATTAACCTGATATGCCAGGTTGCTGGTAAAAACACATGGTTCCATCAGACTAGAGCAGATATGATTAATGCACTACCAATTCTTTTCCATTGCTGAGTTATCTTCCTTCTCCTGTCACATATCATGGACAAAGTCTGTGGCTTTTCTGAAAATAAATACACTTACATGTCAAATCCACCTGAGGTTTTACACAATCCTTCTGTCCTTTGGGACACTTTCTCACAGTTACATGCCTCTATGTCTAATTAAAATAGTACTAGTAGTCCTAGAAATAGAAACTGGTGGTCCAGCTTTTAGTATGCCTGTTGCTTTACATGCTCACAATTTGAGTACATGATTGATACGAATCTGTTCTCAACCTTATGTGTTCCATACTTCCTAACCTTTTTCTAACTTTTAACAAAACCAGAAATAATTTAAAGCATTTGAAAACAAGCATTTAGAGAAATCACTAGGTGAATGTGGCTATTTAAGGACCATACCAACCAATTCAGTCAAATAAGAGTGGTTTCTTTCTGAAATAGCCTAGTATTTTGGGTAGAAATTTTGTCTGCAGGAGAGACCATTACATGAGATGCATGCTGTGGTAGAATTAAGCAAACTTCAGGCTATGATTCACTGGCAGAACAATAAATTGTATCATCTAAGATCTAGAGTTTATATATAAAGAAAGAACTAAGCTCTCTCTGATTAAATACCATGCAGGTATCCATCTGTGATGTGACTAAGCTCAGTCATTGATGAACTTAATTCCTATGATCCAAAACCTCTGCTGATTTACTCTGGTGTAAATTAAAAGAAATTCCAGAGCAACTCTAGTTATATTTTAGTGTAATGGAGAGCATAAACCTCTGTAATCGCAGCACAATATGGCAGGTTTTTGACTGCTACTTGACTCCAAATGCTGTTTTACTTGGCCTTCAAATAACACAGTCCCTTCCTAACAGTGTTTGCATTGCACTTATTGAGTTACAGTATATTTTTTTTTTATTTGTATTTGATTGTAGAGATAGTACACTAAAGAGGCTAGGAGATAAATGGACCAATAAATGGTAACTGATTACTTGATTGGAGTTTAACTATCAGAGTCTAAGTAAAGCAGTGGAGTGATAGGAGTGGTTTTGGTTGGGTGTTTTTTTGGTTTTACTGCCAGTGTGACAGATCAAAGTTTTCCTGTGAATGGGGGTGGGAAGAGAGATGGATGGATTTTGGTTCTTTGTTTGGTTTCAATTTAATTGAATGGCTTAGGAGGATGCATTTTTTATTAGGCACAGACCACCATCAAACAAACAAATAAATACAAAACTCCTGGCAATTGTCTCTGAACATTTTGGGTTTCTGGTTTTCTGAGGGCTTTTTTCTGTTGTTGTTTTGGTTTGGTTTCTGTGGGGTTTTTTTTTGTTGTTTTTTGTTTTTTTTTTAATATCTGTTAGAACATAAGAGTATAGTTCTGGTAATGGTTTCTGCAGCCAAAGATTTAGAGTAGAGTCGCAGTGGCTTTTTTGTATATAGGATAAATTCCAGCTTTTCTTTGCAAAATATGCTTAATGAGACCCTGAGTAGGAATGCTGTGAGATGAGAGCAATGCTGTTCCCCTTTCAACCACAACTACCATCTCCAGACTAGATACTGTCCACAGCAGCGATTATGCACCTTAGACCCAAGTAAGAAAGTCATATTTTGCCCTCACTTTCTCTCTCTGTCCATTGGCAGAGAAATCTCCTGTTTTAACCCTGCATATTGTCTGTTTTCAACTTTCCTCACCTAAGGTAGTGAGGAATTTTTGCTTTCTTGATACAGAAATATGTATTTATATATATGCATGTATGGATATGTATATAATATATGCACACCCATGAATATTGCATTTTCAAAAGGTCTCACAAATGTAGTATTAAAGTGATAGCATAATGTGTTATATTTGCACCATTTCTTGCTATGTGGTTTGTACAGTCTGTGTCACAAAGGTATGGCTGGTAATGACATCTGTTCTGTGGAAGTTCTGTCGTGCAGCAGCTTACCCTGTGATAAGAATGGCCAACTACTTTTGTTCTCTTTAACAGCTGTGGCAGCCTGTAAGAACACACTGGAGTACCTGGCAAATTGACTTATAAAATATGAAGGAGTTCAGTGTATTACTATCTTTCACAGACTGCACTTGGCATTACGCTTTGGGTGTCTCATTCTAGTGACAAAGACAGTAAAAAGAACAGACAATGGAGTGCAACAGTTTCTAAATCTGTTGTGAGACATAATGAAAATGGGAAATGATGCAGTATAAACCTAAGTTATTCTCAGTACAGTGTTTGGATTGAGATTCTTCAACAGGATGATCCAGTGTTCTCCTGCTGTCGTAATTTGGACTAGCCACAGACTTGTAGTTTATGAGAGTTTTATGGGTAGTGCTGGTGACTGATGAATTCCCAGGGCTCCTGGCACGTGTTGTTGAGAGATTGAGTTTAATGATGAATGCCTTTGTTCTTATCCAAAATCTAGCCTTGTTTCATGAAAAGAAAAAGAGAAAAGACTACTTCTGAAAATGGTGGTTCTGCTGCAGTATTTAGAAATAATGCATCTTGTCAGAGTGATATGCTCAGAAAAGGAATCAAACCTCTTTTTATTTTGTTTTAACCCCCATTTGCAGATAAGAATATAACTAATTTTTCAATCAAGTGAAAGTGGAGAATCAAGAAAATAATAGAGTTGCATTGGCTTGATCTGATTTCCATTGGAGACTTTATTTGCATGCTCAGTTTAAGTTTTCTGAGTAACCATCTGCCCTCACCCTCTGTTCTCCTAGCCCTTTGCCAGCTCTTTCCTAGCGGAGAAATATCAGTACGGTTCAAATATTGTCTCATTTGAGTCTGTAAGGTAGGCACGCATATACTGCCTCCTATAATTCTAAGCCTACTGCTTGCATTTGTGTCTGTTAGAAAATGAATTAGTGAAGCTTACTAATCAGGTAAGTCCCCAAATGGCTTCTCTTTATGTTACTCCTGTTAAATAGCTTTCCTCCATTTCTTAAATTAAGTTTTTCATATTTGGACAGTAGATCAAGCTGGCCATGCTGCTATAATTGTCATCTTAAAAGAACAGGGTTTTTTTATGAGAGCTCATATAGCTAATAGCAAACTGAATATGCTCGGGGAACTGCCTAGCATGTTTCATCAGTATATTCACTTACCTTTCCTAGAAGTGTTATGCCAAATTTGTCTTGTCTTTGTTTTGACTTCTAAATATCTTGTCAGCTCTGATGCTGTAAATTGCAAGTTTAGCATGTTCGTTGGAGAGGAAGTAGAAATAGTTGAGTAGAAAAGGTGGTCATGGGAATGAAGAAAACCAATTCAAGTGGACACAGTGGGTGGCAAAACTTCAGCAGGTTCAGGATGTGTTACCCTAGGAAACAGCTTTATGATACAAGCTGTGCAATATAATGCACTTCTTTCTGCTTTGACAACCTGTGCCTTCAGCCTCATGCTTAATAATGCACCTAGACCTATGTTCTACTCCCTGTTGTGTCTTGCTGCTTAATTATACAGTATCTGTTTGATATTTGATCATATTTTTCTGCAGGAATAGTTTTGAAAATAATTACTCGACATGAGCATAGAATTGTTTTAGGGTGGTTTACGGTAACAATTTCCTGACTGACATTTCTGCAGAGGGAAAGGCACAGTGAACTGTCAATTCATTAAGAAAGTTGTATTTCTAGAGATTAGGTAGGTTGGATGGAAGAGTGTTTTCCAAGTGCAAATTTAAGCTTCCCTCTTTAAAAAGAAGAGAAAAATGCCAGGAAAAAAAGAGATACAGGCTCAGGATCCTTTTCTGACCTATTATTATTAGACATGAAGAATGCTAACTGACAAAGCCCAGATATCTGAGAAAGAGGAGGTGTGACATATATTTCACTTCCTTCTTCTTGGTGCTGTTGTAGCTGTCACAAGGTCCAACAAAGGCAGAGACCATTGTCTTCTGTGGTAGAAGTGGCTGCTTCCTGCAGATGGAGGAGCCAGCTGAAAGCCCCACTTTCAGGGCAGGGATACTGAGGGACACGCTGTCTCCTTATGTCTGCTGTAGCTCTATTGTTTTCATTTCCCTTGGTATCTATTTGCCAGTGTTGAAGTCCAGTTTTAAACACTACCACTAGACTGTAGTGACTCTGCTTTTCTTTCAGGTTTTTGTTTTTTTAAAGGTAGGCAAGGGTGCAAAGAGAGTGATAGTGTCAACAGTAAGGACTGTGAGAGTGATTCCGAATTCAGTGCTTATTTCTCCTGAAAAAGCCATTGGACACCTGTAGTAGAAAATAACTCAGAAAAAAAGACACTTATTTTCTCTAAAAGCATCCTTGACTAATATGGATGTTTTAATTTTTTTGTCCCCATCAAAATGACAAACACCAAAAGTGTTTTTTCCTCCAATTTTTGAGGGCTTTTTGCTTTTGCAACAGAAGATTAGGATTTCTTGGGATTTTGTAAATGTAACTTTTTAAGCATGTCTTACCTTAGTGCAGCATTCAGTAATGAAAATATTGATCTTACTAACTGTGCTAATTAGAGCTGAACAAAATACCCCCAGCAAAAACTAGTGAATATGCAAAGGAATAACAATTCTGAAATTGCTTTGCCAGTGTTTACAAGAGATGAGTGTTGTCAGGGATGAGTTTGCTATCAGGAATATTGTGAGAAGAGAGCATGGTAAATATTTGCACACTCTAAATTTTAAATTAATATTTTAGTATTAAAAGTTTCCATTGTAAAATCACATAACATATTTTTGGTTTTTAGCTATTCTGCTTATTAGGAGAAATAGAACAAAGCAGGTTTTGCTAAAAAAGTTCAAATCAGAGTAATCCCCAGTTGCCAGATCCTGAGTAGTGTATTTACAAACTGTCTAGAGAAAGAGATAAGCCTTAGATAGCTTGGAACTACAAAGTGGTGATATTTGTGAAGAAATTATTTGCTCTCTTCTGGCAATGACTCTGTGTACAGCATATGATGTTAAATGTTGAACATGCACTGCTTTTACAGGAGATATGCTTTAATATATAATAATATAGTGGTTTTAGTACAGAGGGAAAGATGATTATGTAATATACTTTGTGGAAAGGCTGAAGAAGATTCAATTTATAAATAGTGTGAGATTCCACTGAACTTTGAATAATGTTTGCTTTTGAGTAGCAATTGTGCAATATACTTGTCTTTCATCAGGTGGCAGAAATGTCAATGAAGAGGGTTTCTGAGGCCATTGCTTTTAGACATGTCCAGCAGTGTAAGTACTGAAATTTCACTCTGAGCTATTAAATCTTCTTGTACCATCTTCTTTTCACTACAGGTCTGATTCTGACATGTGTTCCTGCAATAGAGCTAACATTTACTACTGTGGTAATGAAGTTTCATTACTAAAATATTGCAGCCATTTTAAGCAGCATACACACTACTCATATGATTAATTCATTAGTGTATTAATTAGTTATATTTAGCTCTAATTATTTAGCTAATGTTTGTAAAGTGTTTTTCAAATGTAAAATAATAAGTAAGTGTTAGGGATTGTCATTCATGTTATGAATTCCTGGAGATTTTTTTGGTTTACATATGCAGAAAAGAGTTGAGTTTAGACTTGATTCTAACATATGGGTCCAGAATGAAAGATGTACCAAATTTACGATGCTGCAGTGGCCAAAAGCAGGCAGAGTTAAATTCAAAGTCTGGCATGTGCTCTTCACAATGAGGCACTTTGCCATGTTTTTGTTGGAGAAGCACTGACTGTTGGGTAACAAGAATGAAACTTCTTAATTAATAACATCAACTCTTCTGTGATTTTTATTTAGAATATGGGATTAGTTAATCTTTTTCTTTAATTTATTTTAAATGCTTACTTTCTTGGCCTATGTTATACTGTAGATTTATGTTACAGTATCTCAGTTCTTCATGTACTTTCCAACCTCAGTTCTGCAAATCAGAAATGGAGTTCATTCATAATGGTTTCCTTTTTAGGCACCAATCCCACAAAGTCTCTGGCATATGGGAATGTTGATCAGATGACTCACATGCATAAAATTAATCTTGTGTTTAACTAATTGTAGGATCAGAGCTTTTGTCACTATTAGAAATGGATATTTGATTTCCTCCTGGAATTAACATTACAAATAGGGAAAAATATAGTCCTCATTGGAGAGATGGAGAGAGGGTGGTGATCAGGCAACAGGGACTAGTCCCTATCCCAGGTGTTTTTTTGAATGGACAATTTTTCTTGCAAAATGTGAGATGTGAACTTTAGGATTTTTTTTTCTTAGTATTTATGATTATTCTAAAAAGAAAAACACACACAAATCACAATAAGGTAGGATGATTGGCTAAGATAGATCAAAAGCTTATGTTCCCTAGTTAGTAGTCTCTCCATCACATGATTCCTTCTACCATGTTTAGAGCTAATAACAACAACAAAAGCCGCTGTGAGACTCAACTCTACTGTGCTTCTGCTTTTGACATTGAAAACAATAAGAGTTGTTATCTCAACTCTGACCTCTGGATGCTCCACATCCTGTTTTCCTGGAATTTTATGTTCATACATGTTGTTTTTATTATCTTAATGCTCATAAGAGTACTCCTGCTGTATATGTTTATTATGTGTGTGAAGCCCTGATCTATATCTGAATGTGTATCTTAGTACCGTGCCATGCTTATACTAGTTTTTAGCTGCTCCATAGCTTCCCCATATTTCTTCCTTGTTCTTATGCAACGATTGGGTGTGGCCTTGGATAAAGCAGAGTTAATTGTTGCAGTGTTCTTATGCATGTTCCTTAGAGGAATTTTTTGTCTGCTTTATATCCCATGTCTTCTGTAGTGGTTCTTAGGTGAGTGCTGGGTCTGGATATTTACCAGTATGACTCAGAAACTTCCAAGACTCTGTATTGGTCCCCTCTGATTATATTTTGTTAGTAAACTCAGAATAAGCTTGTTCCAACTACTCTACAATTGCATATTTTTTTATGATCCTTCCCAAAGAGTACACTGACCTTTTTTTATTTTAAAGAACAAGCAAATCATTTATCCATGAGGGTTTGGGGCTTGAAAGAGCAAGCAGAGGTGGGTAGCAGAAAAGCAGCAGTTTTTGCAGCAGTTTCCAGCCTTCTTCTGGAGAGACCTTAGGGGAATATCTGAGCTGCATCAGCTGGGAACTTCTGGCTCACTGCTGCCAATGACATTTAGCTTCCAGAGGCTTTTGCTTCTATCAACTCAAACAGAGAGCTTCTGTTGACGGTTTCTTGATTAGGAAGTGCTACAGCTATTGTCTCCAACTGACAGCTGCTCAGGGAAAGTCAAGCATCATTCAGCTGGCTATGTAAGAGCACGTCTCCCAGCCTATATCTAACAGAGAAGTAACAGTTGTAGAGGCAGTTAGCAGGGTTGCAGAATGGCCCAGAAATTCTGTTCAAGACAGCACGGGACTGCTTAAAACTGTCTGGTGATAGTGTCAGCATGCCATGGGGCGTGATCTCCAGCATCAGCTGGAGTGACTTGGCACATCAGAGGCCTCAACCCAGGTAGGACTCCAGTGAGAGAGTGCTGCTATCCAGATCTTGAGCTACAGAGGGTGTCTGATGCCTTTCTCTGAATGAGCAACAAAAGTTGCAATGAGATTCCTGTTTGATATAAGGAAAAAGAATTTTCACTGTGAAGGTGATCAAACACTAGAACATATATCCAGAGGGTGGGACCCCCATCCTTGGAGATATTCAGTGCTTAGCTAGACAAAGCCATGAATAAACTGGTCTGGGTAACCCTACTTTGAATGGTAGATTGGACTATAAAGATTCTTCCTAACCTGAATTACTCTGTGTTTCTGTGTTTTTATTAGAAAAATGCTAGTTGCACAGAGACTGTGAACACTGGCTTTGTGATTGTTTATATTTGACTACTTCAAATGAAAACCTAAAGAATAATGCCTATGTGGGATGGCAAGGAGGTTCATGTACTGATTTCATTACTCAAAGTGATGCTTTATCCTTTCTCTTCCCACCACTCAAAAGGCTTTTGATTTCCTCAGTTTAGTACAGAAATTAAAGGTGACTCTCTGATCACTTTTCATGAAATGACCCTGTCAGGTTTGAAGTGATATTGATTTAAGTTTGTAGAGGGAGGGAGAATATTGCAATTCATCTGATGTGGCAGCCTCAGTAGACTCACAGGGATATAATTATAATTATCATTGCCATTAAACACTAATTAGTACTGTTAATTAGTTAAGCACTAGAATAAGCTTATCTTGTTCTGCTGTTGGGTTGTTTATTTATTTATTTAGGGGAAATAGGGAAGGCAAATTAATCTTAGGAAAATTTAATTTTGTCCCTCTCACATGAAGAGTAGCTATTGATGCCATTACTGCTTGTCTGTCTCTATTTTATGAAACCCTCCGACTTACATTGTAGAACATCTAGAGAAGAGCAGCAGCTCAGCTATGTATATCTAGCCTCCTGAGGAAGATCCTTGCTCTTTTACAATAGCTCTTCTCTATAACATAATAGTGGGTCTGTGCCTGTTCAAGCCATTGGAGGCTTTGTCTTCAACTTCAGTGGCAGCAGGAACAGGCCCCAAATGTCAAAAATGTATTTGCCTGTCTCAGAAATAGAAGAAGTGACAAGTCTGGAATATGATTACTTTTTCTGATTGCTCTGAAGTGATTATGGTGAGTTTTTTTCTGTGTGCCATGTCAAGAAGCACTCTCAGTGAGACATTTCTCTTGGCTCTTGAAGGTCGAGTTTGTAGAAATATTTAATTTCCCCTTATGGAGATCTGTTCTTTGAAACAGTAGTTGGCAAGAGAGGATAATGACTCATGGTGCCCTGAATTGCCAGAATTGGGGAAAACTGAAGAGAGTAACTGCTCTGTAGTTGTCAGAAAGAAACTGCAGCTGAATCTCTTGTTTTCAGTTTTACTGTTTGGAGTACACAATTTTCAAAAACTCAGGCAAAATTCAGAGGTTTTTGATTTTGTATGGAAATCACTCCTAGTAATTTCAGAATGGTACAAGGATGGAGACATGAAAACCTTCTCCTGTTGAAACACAGATGCTAATCCAAAAACAGGGTTACCTGGGGAAGGGTTTTACTGGCATGCATATATAGTCCTTGTTTGAAAGAGTTATTCAAAACAGTCTGGGGAAGGTCTATAATGCCTCTACAGAATAAAGTCATGTAGCTTCAGTTGTGAGTAGCCATTCTCAGTTACCTGTCATTTTCTTCAGAAAACAGAGTGTCTGCTGGATAAAGGATTTAGTCTACTGTCTCTCCGAACCAGGATTATCTTTCATCTTTTGAAAGTATTTTATCTCAAAATACGAGCATCCTACAGGTGTCTGGAGCCACTGTCATGCAAATATTAATGACCAAAAGTGCAAAAAGAACAATAATAATATTTGAGATACTGTAGCAGCTAAATGACTGTAGAAGGAGAAATGTAGACTAATGAGGGGAAAATTATGTACCTATGTGTAAATAAAGTGTCAAATATCATTTGGTATATAATTTCCAGAGTTTCTCTTTTAAAATCTTTTGAAGTTCCCTTTCCAATTTTAATTACTTAAATTTGTTATTTGAACTTTATTTTTCCTTATTTGCACTGTAAACATTTTTTATCCACTCAAGGTTTTCTCTCTCTTTTTCCAGGTCACTTGATCCTGAAAAATGTGCGGAATCCATCTTCACCCTCTGTTTTTAATTAAATTTTCCATTTGTTCATGTAAGTTTGTTTTTGCCTTTTTTTTTTTTTTTTTTTTATTTGTATGTGTTTTACTGAGTTTCCAGACACGCAGGCCCAGATTTTGAGAATATAAACTTTTTCTTTTACTTTACAAAGTAGAAGTTCTCTGTCTTTTTGACCATATTACAATTAGATGTATAACAAGCACCTGAAAATATGTAGTAAAGGTTTTGATAAGCTACTGCATAGCACTGAGAAATTGATTATGAGAACAGGTACATGATGAATCATTAGCTGTACCTTGATAATTCCATAATCTATAAGCATCTTATTTTTCAGTGGTGTGGAGAGAGCCCATGAGATATATTCAAATTTCATATACTCGCATCTCTCTTCCAGAATGCAAGTGGGATATAATCCAAACACTGGAGAGCTGAAATCTTGAGTACCAACTTCTGTTTCTTGTTCCAGATTTGACTGAAATCTTTTCTGAGAAACACCTTCCTTTTCTGAGGAAAAAATCTGCTGAACGCCATGCCTCACCACTTTTACTGGAACAACAAAATATACTTTCTTTGATTTTTGCAATTGTCATAAAAGCACATTTGACAGCAGAGTCACAAATTGAGACTGAAATTAGAAACTTAATATAAACTATGCATTAGCAGGTTTCCCCCTTTGAGAAAGCTTGAACTGCATGTGATAGATGCTAGTCATATTTCTCTGTGTGTCACTGGTGCTGTTGTTATGGGTGTGGTGTAGGAGGCAAATATAGCATTTGGGCTATAACTCTGAAGGATGATGTGATGAGATTAAGGTAGAGTATTAGCAGTATATTTCAGTGGTCTTGCTTTGATTTCTCTGTGTCATCATCATCCTAAAATTACATGAAAACCAACATTTTTGGGGTGAGTAGTGTTAATGTATTTTAAAGTGTGATTGATTTAGCAGAATGTACTGCAATAACATCTGACTCGCAACAGCAGAAACTGAAACTGGAGAAGGGTATTTCATTTCCGGCAGAAAAAAGTGGTGATTTCCAAGACTTCCTGAGTTCCTGCACCTTGATTTTGTAATGCTTTGTTGATTTGATTGTGGGTTATGATTTGCAATAGCAAACTAGATAAATCTTGTAATGGCAAAATCATTAAGGGGTAATTTCAGTTCCCACTGAAGATTTTGACAAATGCCCTCTTGATGCTAGTGGAAACATTAGTAAAGTGTATACCTCTAATTTGAAGCATGTAAATTATGAATAAAGGCCTGTCTGAGTATTCTTTAAAGTAAAGAACTTTCATCAATGAATACTCATTTTCCTTTCTGCCCTGATTGTCATCAGCTCTTTTGGTGGATGGGGATTACAACATGTCTCCTGTAACCAAGGCCAATCTCAAGCACCTTTCTCCTGGTCCTGCAGAGAACAGACTTGCTATAGGCAAGACTGCCAGCCAGAGACTCTGCTTTCAGGTGAGGGCTCTGTGGTACCTTGTTATGGTCGGAAGCTAGTACTGCAGAGGAAAATAGTAATTTTTTTCTGAGAAAAGAATAGGGAGTTTTCAAAGACAGGAGGCTTCCACAAACACCGGCTGACTGAATCAGAAATCTGGTTAGCTGCTCAGGCTTGCTGATGTGCCCATTCCTTGATTTTAATCCTGTAATATGCAATGAATCATTAATGAGCTCAGGGGAGAGCTTTAGTCTCCATAAACAAAAATAGCACTTCTGACCTCATTTTTATATCGGTATGTGAAATATCCTTACCTTTCTTTGTCCTCTCCTGTTTCTCCATATTTTTATTTATTTCCTGTTATCCATTTTCCTTATGTATCTTTTCATGCATCCTGCTCATAGAAAACTCATCAGGCTTACTAGATACGAAAATGATAATATCTTCTAGGAGTTTTGTAATTTCTTCTGCTGTAGTGGATAATCACATGCAAAACAATGAGAAACATAAGGCTATTGGGACCACCTTTGTGTAATGATCAAGTAAATTATGAATCTGGGAGTTTCTAAAGAGCCTAAAGGACTTCTTCAAAAATTGAGACATTACTTCCTAATACAAGTTAGCTGGTCCAAAACCAAACCAAAAAAACACAGTAAATCAAAAGTCAGTCTTTATTGGGGAAGCCCTTGGAAGACCTTATACTCATTTTCCAGTTCATTACTTTGTCTTAAAATTCCTCTCAGTGTCTCCTGTTCTACTTTTTGGCATATCTAGAAGCATCCTGTTCTAAATAGATTTGCAGCAGCAGTACGATTCAGCACTGAGAGAATGGCAGGGTTGGTCCATCGGAGGCTCCGTCCAGACCATAGCTAACATGTTCATTGACACAGGCTACCTCAGAAAACATGAGCATGGCTTCTGTGGATGAGAATGTGAATCATTTTTTATATGAGGGCCTAGGAAGTATTTATCTATCATGTGAAAGAAAGAGAGAAAGAGAGAACCTTTCCTTCACTAGCTTGAGAGTTAAAATCATGTCTCCTTCCTTGCTGAATGATCAATATCCCTGACTGGACAGAAAAGGGATTGAGGATGGCTCCTGTCTTTCTTGTCCAAGTCACTGGCTTTAAAAAAAAGTAGAAAAAGTGAGTGTATTTTGACACCAAAGGAGGGCTCTAAAGTGTGAACAGAGTGTATTTTCCTTACTGCTTTTAAGAGCCTAATACGGGAAAAAGGTTAGGAATATTCTGGTACTGAGTGTGATGTACCAGATTGCTTACTGCTTAGCATGCAATTTCTGTGGGTCCCTCCTGAGATGTGGGGCTGCCAGCCTGCCTCAGGGCTCAGTTGCTGCAGGAGTGATGTGTCCCAGCTCCTTGTCTGTAGTCAGGGAAGTCTGTTATTAGCTCTGGCCTTTTTTTCCTCTTCCTTCCTTTAAACGTCTTTGAAAATTCTGGATATAATCTCTGCCTGTAAAAAGAGATGGGAACACTTCTGTTGTCTTTTTATTTAGACAGTAAGAATAAAATCTGTAGCTGAAGGAGCTAACAACATTGCCTAGATGTAAATAAAAGGCAAAACAAAAAAATCACCAGCACCAAAATCAAATAAATATATATATTTCTTTAATTCAATGTACTGGCAGTATATTAAACTGCTAAAAAGCTTTGTGCTCTGGATGGCAAGATGAATGAGGTGTGAGACCACACAGAAACTTAAAATGAGCAGAAAACAGTTTGTTTGTGGATTGTCACTTTGCTCTGAGTGAAATGTCTCCTTGCTTCCTTTTGGCTATGATGACTAACCTTAAGACTCTGCAGAGAACTATATGATTATGAGCTATGGTACCTGAGAGTTAAGTGTTTCTGCCCTCTTGATCTCTCTTACAAGAAATAAGACTTCAGTTCTTGAGGAAGAAGAAAAGAGTAAAAAAGGGCAGTCTCTCGGGGAATACTGTCAGGATATTAGAGCAAACAATGCCTGTATCCTTTCATCGATGACACAAACTGGTTTATCCACATCTAAAAGGATGTGAAAGAGAAAACCAGAGCTTATAGTTAATATATCTTTATTGAACAAAACCTGTATTCTGGACTTTGCAGCTCTTTGAATGATTCAGACGTAATTATAGAGGCCTCATGAAATTCAATTTACTTCCTACTTTTGGTAAACAAAATGGTGATAGTTTGAGACTGTCTAGGACTGTACTCTAAACTATACATTTAAATATGAGTGCAGAAAGAGGAGCATGAAGGCAAGCTGGTTTGTGGATTCTGCATGCCTCTAGTGAGACAAGGAAGATGAAGTGTGATTCCATTTTAAATTGGCTCAGTGCTGGCACTTTTGTTCCAGGTGAATTTGAATGAGACTTTCACAGAACTCATTATTCTAAATAGACTGACAGACATTCAACTCAGATTAGGGTTGTGTCTGGGCTGGAATATTCTGCCACTCGCCCTGTTCATTTCACCCCACGTAGACTGCCTTGGCCAAAGCTCTGGTTTCTGTTATTGCCGTTCCTGGCATTGCTGGGGCTGACAGCCAGGCAGAAGGAGAGGGTTATCTTTTGTTAGATGTTTCTCTCTGGAACGTCTGTTAACAATCTACCTTTATTTAAAAGTAAAATCTAGGTATCTGTAGTTGATTTAAGACCACATCTCTGTGGAAAAGGCAGCTTTAGGGGAAAAAAACTAGATAGCCTTGTTCCTCTACTCTCTCTCTCTGAAAAGGACAGTCTGCCTGGTCCGAAAACAGTTTGGAATAAGTATTTCCATTACGCAGAGATAATCAACATTGTAAATTGAAGTAGCAGAAGTAGAGAGTGTATTAGTTGTTTGTCTCAGGATTTAATAGTTAGGTTAGTAGCATGGGCACAGACTAGCTGTAAGGGTTTTAGTCAGGTGATCTAAAATACTGACATTTCTAAAACAAAGCGTCGTCTTTATAGTTTGAATTCAGAATGCATAAGATCGGAGAAAATGAGAGAAGTTTTGAGATTGTCCTGAGATAGCTCCAGCTATCTCATCTCTTGCAAATACTTTCCAAGCCATTTTCAAGACTTCTGATGAAATAAACACTGCAAGTTCCTTGGAAATTTATTCCAGAATTTAACTTTCTATAGTTGAAGATTTTCTTATTTCTTGCAGCAATTCAAGCCCATTTTTGCTATTCCTGTCTACCATAGATAAGCAGTATCCTCTTTAGAATAACTTATGTTTTGAAGAATATGATCATGTCCTCTGGGTTTCTCTTCTGCAGCTTAAACAACCTCCATTCTTTTCTCATAGGTCATGTTTTTAAGTCCGCTAGTAATTTTTGTTTGTCTCTCTGGGAACATCTTCAGCTGGTCCATCTCCTGAAGCAATTTCCCAAACTTGACTCACTACTCCCAGCTAAGAAATTATTAATATCCCATTTTAAAGCTTTTTTTCATATGTCTTAAATGTAAATGTCCAATCATACATTAAAGCCTCTTTTTTTAATAGAAAGATTTGCCTTTACATAGGTCTCATTCTAGTCTTCAATGGTGGTAGAATTTATTTTATTACTTCTTAAATGTGAACAGTCACAATTAATTATTGCTCTACATATTTGGTGATCCTTTGTGATTGCTTTAGGAAATATACTTTTATTCTTCAGGTTTTGATGTTGGTGACTTCTGTAACTTGATGGGGAATGAAAAAAATCTTTTTAACCATATCTCACTTTTTTATTTTCATCTAACAATATTCTATAGTGATATAGGCAATGCAACCATTCCCTAAAAATTTTCCTTAACTATTCTTTACCTTTCTGTACTTCTTTCAGGCCTTGCCAAGTCTTCTCATGTCCAAAGAAAGCACTCCTGTTCTTGTCAGTGTCATCATGTTTGAAGCATTTTCTTTCATTATTTTAATTTTTCTTCTTTGAGACCACTAGTTTGTCAATGTCTTTTAAAACTAGGTTCACCACCATTATGGTGGTGTCTCCAGATGCACCCAAAGCATAGATTGATATTAAAATGAATCATGTGTCTGGTAATATGGGATGGAGAATTCTTTATATTCATCCTTGTGGAATTTGGTGCATATTGGAATTCTGGTGTTAGCTGTGAACATGGTCATCATACTTGGAATAGGTTTTTTTGTTATTTTAATTTATTCATATTTAATCCTCTCCTCTCTCTCTTCCAGCATTCTCCCTTGAAATGAATAGGTGATCATTGTGAGCTTTCTAAATTTTTAATTAGGTCTTATAGGCTAGATAAATGTGTTTTTCAATTATTAAAAATCCAACCTTTTTTCTTGGCTTCTGGAACAACAACTGTAAAGTAGCTGTTACCCAGGCAGTAATATGTACACAGTATTTGATAACCCCTCTAGTCTGGACTGGGCTTTATTAGTCCATAGTTGTATAAATGATAAAGGATCTGGTTACTTCTATGACCCTAAGCTTTGCTTTGAAATCTCTGTAGGTCAACATGAATACACAAGGGGAGATGGCTGTGACTGAGGTAGAGATGGGTATGATTCCCTGCTATGCTTCATCCTGTTATTTGATCTGTTAATACTGTAGTGCAGTTTCTCACATACTTGGCAGGAGATGCTTTAGAGATAGAAAGAGTAGGTAGTGAAGAGCTGTGCAGAACCCTTAAATCTGTATGGATGCAAACCCCTGATTGTAGAGGTCAGCCAAAAGACCACCATTTCTTTGTTTTGATTGTTGAGTTGACATTTCCAAAGAAGGTGAGAAAAATACTTCCTGATTATATTCTGGTTATTTTCTTTATGCAAGAGAACTTAGTGATTTAACATGGAATTATTCTGTAGATCCACTGAAATTTTTGAATTAAAATTGTTGGGTGTTTTTTCTTCCCACCTAAAGGGCAGATATTCTGTTTCCCAAAGGTCTCCACTTTTTACAAACCAGGCAGTTAATTTTATTTCTATAACTGAACTTGTGTCTTTATGTAGCTTTTGATAGACCCTACATATTCTTTATATTTCTTCTGTAGTGTATAGTTTCACCAGAAGCTTTACTATCTCACGTCTTATGTTCATTACAGTGGGATGCATAAAGAGCTTTCTTGAAGCTCCTGTTAGGGAATAAAATTACAGTAGGGCAGCAGCCAACTCCTTACCACTTCTAGATGTGCTGACACACACAAAAAAAGAATGACCTGTAGGGCTGCCTCCCTTCTTTGTCCTGTTTGGAGTGGATGACAGTCGAGACAAGTGCTCATGTCAAGTGACGTGTAAAGTCCCTTATGTATCATAAGGCAGATTTCCCCTTATTTTAGGGCTTGTGTTACACATTGTGAGCTGGATGGTGATTTTTATTAAGTGCTCAGACATGTATTGCTCACTTCCTCTGATTTCATTAGACAGCTCTATGACTGTAATTTCCACTGGTCCTCTTATTCAGATACATGCATTTACCTGTCATTGAGATATAGTTTACTAGTATTCCAAATTTTGACTTATTAAAGTTCATGTTGCCACAGAAACACTTTCACTTTCAATATTATTTATATTTCCTTTGGGGCAACTGACTTTTCTGTATTTTTCATCATGCCTCTTATTTCATTTTTAAATGAACTTCATAGCTAGGTGCAGTACCCTACTGCGCACAATTATTGCACCAATATAAAATCTAAGCATCACAAAGTCATTTCCAAAATCTAGGCAGTTATTGGTACCATCACAAGAAAATCAACAGAAAAGTCCTCTTTTTGCCTTAAACTGGATCATTTACCTGACATTTAAAATATTAGCTTTAATATTTCTTTCTACCTCATTAGAGTGTTAAATAATCCATGAGAGAGTGTGTATTAAAAATCAATTCAAAATATTACAATATTGCTTTTAAAAAAGCCTCACAAATCTACCTTGTACCCTAAACCAATGCCTCATATGTTGGTTAACAGCCAAATTAATGGAATATTCATCTGCAGTTTCATGGAGCTATGTCTTACAATCTAATTAAAGGTAAAAATCAGGACAACCAGAGTTGTCTTTTGTAAATTAAAAGTCCTCTTTTATGTGCTGTGGAGGTGTCAGCACTATTATAAGGACTAATTAGACATTTTACAACATCCTGGTACCAGGGAGGAAGTAGTATTGTGTGTAGTTTAAAGATTATTAAGTGTCTTTAGCACATTGGGGTTAGATTTTTAAGGATGCCTTCAGTGCTTACCTGCTGTTGCAAGAGGAAATACTTTATGGTCTCATAAGAAGAAACTGGGCTTTTTGAAGAATTAAATGCTTGTCTGTAATGGCAAGCTTCCACTTCTGAAAGCCACTAAAAAGAACATTCAAATTGTAAATGTAGTAGACTCCATTTGTTCATGTCCACTCACAGATCTCAGACACACAGTGTAAATTTAAACTTGCCCTTTGTCTGTAGATGGCATTTCATATCAATTTACTCTTGAAATACATTCAAGAAATTCTCTTGCTCATCTCCCGTCCCCCAGCATACTCACAGATAACTCTTCTTCGTTTTCCTTAACAAATATAATTAGCAGAAAGACTGGTCCAATGCTGTGTGACTTTTCCCAATAAAATTAGATTACTCCATCCATGCATAGACTATGCTACATTTAATTTAAGAACTCATGATTTACAAATCAGACACATGCTTAAATTTTATGGTAGGAAAAATGGGGACCAACTTGTTTTCATACTTTATTTTTTAATGCTTACACCATTGTCACTCAGAATTTGCTTATAATCATAAACTTGCCTGATGCTTCAGTTTTTGATCCTGTATTCTACCTGGTTTTATGTGTATTCACATCTTGACTGTTAAAGTCCTTGAGTCCCAGTCCCCCCCCAAATAACAAATACAAATATGCATATACTCACTTTGTCTTTATCTTTAATGATAAACTGTGACAAAAATTATGTTACATATGGTACCTATTGTGTTTGTAAAAAAAAAAAATCAGCATTACCCTTCGTGAATAAAATTTGTAGTTAGATCATAGATTTATCTGAAGCTTTTAGTATTTATGAGTAGATCTTTAGATGAGGCGTTATGAAGACGATAATCAATGTCAGCTCTAAAGATTCATTTTAGAATTTCATTTAGTATCTGAACTTGTTGCAGAAATGTATCTTGTGATTAACTGTCTAAACTGAGAGAAAAAGAGAAAGTTCTGCCTGACTAGTGTGAGAGCAATGAATGTTTAATAGACTAACAACTGCTTTAAAAAAATCCAACACCCAAATGTAATGGGCACTTTTGAAACTAAATTTTCAATGTGGTGTTTAGGGATTTAACCATGCAGCGCACATTAGTGTTAATGGGAAATTCTCCAGTCAAATCTCTACACATTATACCGCAAATGTACTCCTTAGTGTTTAAAGCTGGCCTGTTAACACTCATTATGAAACTGCACTCAGGGAAGGCAGATGAAGAAATATGGTACCTGAATATCTATCACACAGCAGTATAGTCTCCCATTCACCCTCTAGTGGCTTTTTGGGGTCTTTTTTTTTCTTTCTTTTTTTTTTTTTTTTAACAGAAATTCTGCAAGAACACTGTATTAAGATCATCTTTGCTATGGAAAGGCATTTTCCCAGATTGAAAAATAACTGGATTTCCTGGGGGCCCAGTTGAATTGTCGTTGGCATGGAACCTGTGGAATGGTTATAGAGCAATAAGTTTTTACTTTTTCTTTTCCTATTTCATTTCTCTTCTTTTCTTTTTAAATAGTTTTCACGCCAATCCCAGCTATTCTTATGCTGATTCTGGACCTGTTTCAGCTCCAGCAGAACTTAGAGGTGAGTGAGGGTAATGTAATGGAGAAAGCTGCACATAATTTTGCCAATAGCTTTTTTTTTTTTTTTTTTTAATTAGGAAATGCTGATTTGACAAAACTGGACTTGTGCCGAGAACATGTAAGTTAAGATAAAATTTTCACTACCCACTGCTCAGTTTTTCAGTCATTAATCTGCCACAGATAGCCATATGTAGGTTCAAGGTTTGGTTTCTCCACATTTATTTATACATAATTGAAGAATTTCAATAGGTAATTTTGTAAGTTGGTCACTTCAACACAGTTGTCATCCTGGTAATGAAGACAGGGAATCTGGAATGTGGGAAATGGCCAAAAGCAAGATCCTGAAGCTCCTGAGTCATACCTTTACTAGATGTCCCAGCCATCTAGCTATGTGAAGAAAAGGAGTTCTCGATGTCTGTGAAAAACGGAAAGATCTTTGTTTTGTCCCAGATGAGTGCCAACATTTTTGAAGTGTTGGACTTACTCATGGTAGGAAAACTCCATACAGTGAGAATGTGGGGAATCAATAACTGGGACCAGGCCTGTAGGGAAAATGAAGAATAAATGTGCAAGATACAACATTGTTTTTCATAAGATCTCAGTCACACAGGAGATTCATTTCCATCTGGGATCTGCAATTTTGTTCTTGTGCTTTATATTGTTTTGATGTCCTGGATCTTGTCTCTTTAGGAAAAAATTAGAAATGAGGTAGAGTAGAATATATTTGCTATGGAATGACCCAGAAGAAAAGCATAATTGCAGTTATTCCTTCTTTTCTGGTTGTTGAAATGGGTAAAATATATAACAAGAATCCAAATCTACTTGGGTTAATATCTCTCTCCTGGACAGTTATGAACCTTGGAACACAGTTTCTTATGGTTCCTACCACCTTTCTGAGAAGTTATGCAAGGAAAACTGAACTCAGGTTATTCCCCTGTTCTTTGGGGAGCTAACACAAGATTTTGTATCTTTAATGATAATACAGTTGCATGATAAAAACTCCTTTTTATTTTTCCAGTTTACAATGGGAATTTTATTTTCACTGGTGCAGAATGTGTGTTCTAGAGTAAATACTGCCTTGTAGTTTTTCACAACTGAAATCTCTTAAAATTGGCACACAGATTAATACCACATGCTCAAGGTGCCCATTAGTTATTTCTACAATTAGTGGAAAAATGCCACAGCTCATTCTAAGGAGTTATTAGGGGCATTTCTATAGGAATGCAATCAGTTCTTTGCTTTGTATAGTTAGCCAAATCTAGCAGAGCTAACTTTAAAAGTCCTTTTAAGGATTATTTAGAGGCAAGTAAAACTAGATTTGAAGGACTTACCACAAAAATGCTGTTGATCCACTAATGTGGATGAGGCTCTGGTCTATGGTATTTAATTTTGCCTCTTTATAATACTCTTTAAAAGGATTTTGAAGGTCATGTACGTGAGTTTCCCTTAAGCTGCTGAAGTGGCTCATCATAATGTTTTATTCTTTTTGCGTCTTTCTCTGTGATGTATGCAGTGGTAAACTATTCCTGATTTATTTAATGCTCCTCTCTGCACCTGTTCTTACTACATACTACAACATCCTTCCCCCAAAACCATGATTACTCTCTGCATTTGCTTCATTCAGGGTTCTTTAATTTCCATGCTTTGTCTCATGCCGGTCTCCTCTTCTTACTGCAGCTCACGGCACTGCCTCTCAGCTGCCTAGCCTGGAATCTGCTCGACTGCAGATTAAGCTCGGTGTAGGTCCCTGCTTGAATAACTTTACAGAGAGCTCCTTACAGCTACATCACTAGCAGTAGTGGCTCAGTGCCACTTGTCATGCAGCCTTCTTGTTTTACTTATTTTCACCCATTACCTTAGCTCTGCTCCTCTCTCATGTCAAGTATAACTGTAGAATCCTTGTGGCCATTGCTCCCACCTTGATATTGTATCCTTTGCTTTTCTAATGCCTCCTACAAATCCTGCTCCACCTAACCTCCTTCCATCTTTTGCAAAAATTTGTTATATTTTCCTACCTAACCCAGGATCCCCCACTCTGCTTATCTGGAGTGCTGCTTTCTTTCAGGACCCTCTTCTGCTGACTGGGATCTCCATGTGACTGCATGGAGGGCCAGGAGGTCCTGAGCTACCAAAAAGGAAAGTTGGATGTGAGACCCTAAGAGCCTCTGGCAAGCCAAGATGTTCCCATTATTCATTCTGTAGGGCAGCTATGTGATGCCCCGTTACCAAGAACAAATATCTCTTCCTTTGGTAAAAACTTGTCTTATGCAATGGTAGGTATGAGCCTAGACTTTCTCCAGGCTCTTGCTTTCTTGTCAAGAGCTGCACACCCTACTGTTGTTCCATTGTGTCCAGGACTACAATTAATTGCTGAAAGTAGAAGGCTTGAACACCTGAAGTTTGTGGCAGGGTGACTGGCTTGGCACAGCTCAATCAGTTCTAGCTGGTCAGAATATGTTTCCAGAATACTGGAAACCAGTTAAAGCTGCTAAGATGGTATAAATTGTAAACTGAGTAGACAGCTACAAAGACTGATTAAGAGAACCCAAACTTCTGAAGAGGGAGGCTTGTTGAATTAAGATAAGTATGGTAGTTAGTCACTGCTTACCCCACTTGATCTTGATGCATTAGCTCTTTGTCTTAACCACATGCAGCTTGTGAGAAAATTGCTTTTCCATCCATACACTGTTATTGTCAATTCAAATGTAATGTTGAATTTTCTTGAACAGTTACAGCACTTGCAGCCTCATCTTGTGCTAAAGGTCCCATAGACTTTGGTAGCTGCTTTGCTTAACCCTGCTATTGAATGCTCTGAATTCTGCTAGTACACAACGGAGCAACTGTACTTGGAAGAGTTGAATGCTCTGTGTTTACATCAGTGTAGGGTTATGGGTCCTTGGTGCGTGTGTCTGTACTGCTGTTTGAGTGGAATGGCAGTCTTCTGATAAAACAGATGGATGATTGAAATAACTGCTCAGGGGAATTCCACCCACTGCCCCATGCAGGCATTCAGTTTCTTTGTTTAAATAATACATTTTTTTCACATTTCAATCATATAAAATGGTTATATTTCTTCTAAATTTGTGTTCTTATCTGCTGGTGTTCTTATCTGCTGGTGGGCTTCAACTGTCCATAAACATAGCACAACTTTTTACTACCTTACAATTCTGAATGATATTTTAAAAAAAAACTATTAATTTGACAGCCCATTGGAATACTATTTGAAAATATCCAGACATTTTTAATAAAATATTTTTGGTCATAAATACTATGGAGATACTTGGCACAATATATCCTGCTTTTAGAAGACAAATTTGCATTTTTACAGGAGCAGTTAGTATGACAGAATAATTTAGGTGCAACAGAATTTTGGGTGAAATCCAATTTCTACAGCAAAGGTACTATTAGTAATGTGCTTAAATCAATACTATTTATCTTTAACTTTTTAAGCACAACTAGTTTACAGACTTCGGGAAGAAACAGTGGTAATTGATAAGCAGTGTGAAGTTTGCTGTTTTCTCTCTTTGTCTGTCATTCTTATTAGCTCCAACAAGAATACTGCACATTATTTTCTTGTTCACTGAGAGGCTAACAGACCTTTTTGTATTGTTAGATTTTAAATTTGTCACATAACATTTCTTTCTCTTCCCCTCTTTCACCAGCCCTTCAATATAACATCCCAGGTATTCTCCTTCACTATGGATATTTTTTTTCTTCTTAAGTTGTACATTCAGCACTCCCAGCACTGTAGCAGACCCACACTGTGGAAGTAACTGCTCCCAAATCATGGGTCAAGCCAGGTTTTGTTAGAAAGCATGACTTTGAAATAAAGACTTGGAAAGTGATTGCAGGGATCAAAAAGAAGGTAAGCTAAAACCATGGCACTGCTGTCTTTACCATTGACTCTCACCGCATCCTGTGGGAGACCTTCCTAAACTGCTTGCTGCACAGGGAAAGAAGAAATGTTGTATTTCAATCTCAACAGCATATGCTTTTTTCTCCTCAAAAATGATTTCAAAGATTCCTTTTATCATAATATACCAGCACCATTAGGACTTGGGATTATATGTTGATAAAAATGTTACATTCTTTCAATGGTAGTTGGTAAGTATTGTCATTTTGGTCTATTCTAATATCATTTACTTCAGTCAGTTTACTTTGTGCCTGTGATGACATGATACCGCAATAACACTCCTTCTGGATTTCCAAGCAAAAGAACCAATGGAGATGTGTGAAACTCAAAATCTATGTTTCTTTATTTTCAGATATACTGACCAGACAGACTTCTAAGGAAGAGAATTCCTATTTGTGCACCATTTGTCTACTTTTTCCTGTACCATCTATGCTCACCCATTGCTTGCAAAGTCATTATTACCTATTGTATCTATTACAGTAATGCCAACAGGCCCTGACTGATCTTGTCTATAGTTATGCCATCACAGAATGCAAGAGTTGGTGGACCAAAACATGACAATATAAATTGAAAAAACAGGAAAAGGGAGAGTGAAAAGCTAACCAGCTCAGAGACACAGTAAGTCAGTGGTATAGCTGGGAGAGACCTACAGTTAACTTACTGAACACCACTGCCTGTTAAGTGCTGTACTTTGGAAAGCTTATTCTATTCTCACTTTGAGAAATCTTCAATGTGCACTGAAGTATTGTAAGGGTCTTCACTGCGTGCCTCTGCTGTTGCCAAACCCAATAGTGGGAAAGTGTGGTGAAGTGTTTTTAATGAGTGTTATTCATTTCAGCAGTGAAACACAAATCTTCAATATTTTACTTAGCCTGAACTTTATATGGAAGGAAAGAAAGTCATGAGTGGAGTTGGCCAGAACCTTCCAGGGTTTTTCTTCAGTCAGAAAAATACTTGTATTACTAAAACAAAACATTCTGCCCCTGGTAGTACTGTTATTTAAAGTGTGTTAGAATCTGCAATGTATGAGGTCTCTTTTGCTCCCTTCAAGGCAAATAGAACCAATGAAAAAACAACCTCTTATCCCCCTAAACTCACCAACCAGAAACTATTCCTGCATTGTTGCTGTGTGGGAGTGCTCAATCTCCATTACTACATGTTAATTCCTCTCATTCTATCACATTGCCCTAAACAAACCGCCTTTCAATTTGAAAGCAATAAAAAGCCTTTTTAATCATCTGACTTTTGTAGATGATGTTCCTTGTTCAGCTTGTAGTAGAAACGCAAAGCCTGAGTAGTGTTCTTGGTAGACATGCCACAAGATCAGCAAACTCAGGAATTGAACAGAGCTGATATCAGAGTGCTGAAGCAGTTTTCTGAGCAGCTACTTTGTCTCCTCAATCACTTGTCATTCTAGGAAAATATTTACAGTTTGTATTAGGTGATGATTTAGCAGCAAATGATCTTGGAGAGCAGTGATTCCTCTTACCAGACCATAAAACCTCCCACTGGTGGCCCTACATAGGATTCAGGAAGTTCTCCCAGTCTTTGATGTCCAATATCATTTTTATTATGTTGTTCCAAGCAATTGCCTTTCCTTTCTTGAAGAGTGGCCACTGGGGATATGCCATTTATGCTGCAGTAAAGTTGCTGAAACTGCAGTGCAAAGGAACATGCTTGTGAGTGGCTCAGCTGGACTGGAACTGTCTGCAAAGAGCATGCCATAGTAACCAGTAAAGTCTTGTTTGGGTCAGTCATGAAGGACAATTTAAAGGAAACTTCCTTTGTCACAGCCTTTACGGAAATATGTAGGAAGCAAGAACTCAGAGAATTATGGCTGAAACTATTCTTTCTGTAAAATGCTGTAATCAGAGACGGGTGTATAAGGAGTACCTGGGAGGAGATCTTCAGTCATGGCCAACCTGCACAGCTGGTGATGGGAAGAAGCCACTAATTGTCCAGGTGGGATAGATCAGCTCCCACATTACCACAAAACATTCAGTGCCAAGGTCGGACATGAGAAGTTCACAATAACAGCCGTATCACAGTATGTTCCAAAAGCTTCATTGGCATCCTGTCTTTCATTTGAAATCCCAATACGTTATATGCAATCAGTGTTTTCTCTTTCTGGAAAGCCAGCATCCTTTCAAGCTAGCAGCTAGTGCAGTCACTTTGTGTGCTGAGAAGCTGACTGAACCTTGTATTTAAAAGGTAGTGAAACAATGACAGCTCATTTCCTATTTTGTACACTAAACTTTGTATTTGACATGATCTTGGATCCTGCCCCCCCCCCTCCCCCAAGGCATTTGGAAGATTGTGACGTACCTCATTTTAAGCATTTTGATTTCTTGCAAACGCAAGGAGAGGTATGGGAAAAAGGTCTGTTGTTTATGTTTGGTAAAGGTAGGAGAGCTTCTAATGTAATCTTGGAAATATTCATGTACCCACGTAATCATCAGAAGCATGTTTTGGCTGTGCTTTTTCCTCCATGGTGCTTGCTATTTATTATTCTTTTTCTCTCGATGTCTTTGGCTATTTACTTTTTCTCTTGTTTAGCTGCTAATGTTGCTTTCCTATGTGGCATGACTTTATTGTGTTGCCTCCTCTCTGACATGCAATGTCTTCTTAAGTCACAAAGGATGTATTGCTATTATTGCACCAAAGTCAGTGCTGGTGATATCACATGGTTTGTGTTAGCCTGTGAAGGACGGTGTCAGAGCTTTTAAAGGATTCACCCCTGGAAAACTTCCGTTTCTAACAAATGTAGTTTTGAAATGAATAAGATGCCTGACAGACTGATGCTGATTTTGTACAGTCTTGCTTCTTTAGGAGTCATGCTGAAGCGTACCACTGTCTCTTAAGGTTTTGAACTTCACATGACAAAAGTTGGTTTACTTCTGTCTTATTTTCCAGGCTTCTCCGAAATACCTGGTTCAGTCAGAATTGTCCTTAAAAAAAACAGGGTTCCATGCCACATATTTTGCAGTTTGCGCGCGCAGATCCTACAGCAGTCCCATTGTTTCTTCCCATGGCCCACAGCACAATCCCACCGTGCAGCTATGTAACACTTGCACTGCTTTATAGTTCAATGGAAAATAGCAATTGAAGAAGGTGAGCTGATCCAATTTCAGAGACAAAAGCTGATCTCCTCTGACAGTAAAGATGTGTTTTCTGCAATTACTATCTGCAAACCTCTTTTGTGGAGGAAATAGGAATTGATTTGAAAGAATCCCTGGCATTGTAATGCTATCAAACTTAAATTGCTTATTATCAATTTGCCATTCATTCTGAAAGACTTTAAACTGTTAAATTATTTTAATTCAGCACAATCCTTGCTTCCAAATTATGGACATGGAATCTTGTTTCAGTAACGCATCAGTGGCCCTCTTAATTTTCATATATATTTCTATATAAATAGTCTTCTTCTCAAACTGATTTAATATTCATTAAAAATATCAGAAGCTACAGACATTGATATAATTTACAAAATAAATAAATACAGAAGTTTACTTAAAGTGCATCACCTGTGTCCTTCAAATATCATGAAGAGGACCATCTCTGTGATAGAGGAAGCACAGTGTTTCCATCCAGTCATATCTCCTAATGTTGTCATTTGCAGTAGGTGTCCACCAAACAAATCAACTCTCCTCTAGAAACTGGACTGAAACCAGCAAGTCAGTGCACATAAATCATTGAGTTGTGATGTAGCTGTAATGTAACAGCCTCGTCATCTTTTGTTTAGAGTGCGGCTCAAGCAAATGTTTTTTCTTTTCTTTATTAATGCTCTATTGTTCTGACCTTAGCTTGATGAACAATATTTTTTCCTCCTTTCCCCCCCCCCCCACCTCTTTTCTTGCCCTGATAAAGATGGCTTTATAAGGCTCATTACATTGGCAATGAGGTTTGAAGACTTTCACATTTTGCGTTCAGTCCAGACTTGACTACAAGTAAAAATATTTTCATTTTAAATGAGAAGGGTTGGTATTCTCAGACTTGCTTTCGGCTCTTGTGGACCCCATCCAATTTGCCACACCTGAGGAAAACTGTAATGGAAGAAGGAGGCTAATGATGGAATTGTTTTTTGAGGATGAATTCAGAACAGTATTCTCTCTTTATGTTATGTGCCAATGGGTGTTCATTTGGGATTTTGTAACTTGGTTTGTGATCTGATTAGGCAGAAAACTTCCCCTCTTGTTTCTGTGACAGCAGTTACTTCTTATAAGCAGACTCTATGATTTGATTCCTTTTGTTGTGGTTGCTGGGTTTTTTTTTTTTGTTCATTCTCAGAGTAAATAAAGCAATCTTGCCTTGATCTCAGATACTTCTGATATATTTAGCATGGGCAGAGAACGCTGCCAATAATGTACATTAAAGGCTAAATAAGCCTGTAGATAATAAAATCTGCCTCTCTTTTCAAGATTTGAATTAGACCTTTATAGCTCCAAATATTGTCTTTTGCTCAGTCTGACACCTGCCTGTGAATGCTCTCCAGAACAGTATATCTCTAGTTACAAAGCCTAGATCCCATGAAAGAGGTGTCTAATATATCAGAATCCAGCACAACAGTTCTCTGTTTCAGAAACCTGCAGATTGGCTTCAAACAAGTTACATCTTTGGATTAGGAGAACATTTTAGGGCACCTGTCACCTGCTGTGTCCTCCTGCCATCAAAAAATTATGAGTTCTTAGACTTCTGTTTAATGCCTGTGTACATAAAAAACTTTTAACTTTGGATGATTAAACCTTCTGTACTAATACAAAGCAGATTTTAAATATATGAATGTATGATTGTAACAAAGTTGCTGCTTTTTAAAATTTTAATTAAAAAAGCCTCTAAAGAAAACAGATGAGGAAGTTCTATGTTGTTTGTATGCCATCTCCTCCTTTTTTCCCTTTCTTCATAGCAATGAATATGGGCATTTATTTTAAGGAGTATAAGACTGAATGGTAAAACCAGCTAGTTCAAGCACGTTCTTGTCTCTCAGTCCCTGTTCCCCTCCTTTCTTTCCCTCCTCCTCTTCCATCTTTTACTGTTCTCACTGTCTTTCAGGGTTAATTTGTACTCTCAGAACTGAACGAAATAAGCTTCTGGCTGCAACAGCTTGTGTTACACAGCAAAGAATGTGTGAGCTAGCTTGGAAGTAGCTTTGCTTTTCTAGCTTTGTGATGACTGTCATTGGGGCAGTTGCTTAGAGGCTCATTCCAGTTTTCTGCAGACTGTTCTACAGCCACTCAGCAACTAAAATTGAGATGGTATCACTTACAATGCACAATAACCAGAATCTGAGAAAGCATTGTTTGCTATTTACAATATTGCTAGAATTCTACTGTGGGAGTTGGGAGTTCACTGTCTCCCTCCCCCTCTTTTCTCTCCTGCCATTTAAATTTTGGTTTTATGTGCCTGTCATTCTGCAACAAAAAGTATTAAAATAGAGCTAATCTAATCTGACCTGCACCAAAAAAGGTGAAAAGGGTTTAGGGATGGCGATTTATTCTCAGCCTCTATGAATTTCTTAGACTGTTTACTTGAATTTTCCCCTGTCTCTCTTTTTTTTTTTTTTTTAACAACTTTTTCTTCCTCTTTCCCCACATGGGGTGGGGGCAAGATGGAGGAGGGACTCGCTGCACACGAGCTGCTGGTGGAACCCTGTGGAGAGGGTTGCTGCCAGGGGCAGGAAATGGAACACATGCCTTCCACCAAGGCAAATTTCTTTTTCTAATCAGATCGGCAGTCATGCAGGGAGAAGTGGCACTGACAAAATGTCAAGAAATCAATCCTGGCATGCACATGGGTTCCAACTGTAACTATGGATGGATTTCTGACAGAGAGGAAATGGCCATGGCCAAAACTGTGTTGTACATCATGATTACAGCTGTAAGGAACACTTCATTTAACCCAAATAGTGGGAAGCCTTTAGATTCTAAGTATCTGACCCAAGCTTCTTAATGGAAAGTTAAAGTGAAGTTAATTAGCAACTTCAGCTTGTTGTGTTTCTTGTCATGCTATATTACTGCTCTGAGGAATACCCATTCTGCAAAGCTTTGGCTCAAAGGCTGCTAAGTTTTAAATAAATCAACTGTACTCATTTATTAGCTTCCACATTATTACTTTATCAACTAAATATACATATTTATATATTTTTGCCAAGTTTGAAGTAATGGTTTCCCCCTTTTTTTAAATATAACTTTCATCTCGGTGCTTAGCAATAGAGTGCACTGTTCATACATTCTAGCACAAAGAGGAAAGCAGAGAGGCCCTTGTAGCTCTTTTTGGTATGCATTGCATGCAGCTCTGGCTGCTGCCATGCTGTAGCACTGTAGTCCTTTCCCTTTGCACAGAACATAAACCACCCTATTTCCAGGATTCCACAGTTTATATATTTTACATAGAAGATGAAAGCCACTGAAATTTGTCTTAGATTAGCTCCCTGAAATTAAAAGGACTGGGAATATGCTTCTATCCCTTTAGGCCATAAAAATTCTGGGATAGGAATTTCATAACAAAAGCACCACAATATCATAGTTCTATGAACCATTGATGTAAGGCATAATTTCAGTTGCATAGCTAAGAATACCTGAAAGAGCACAGAAACAGTTAAAAAAAAACAATTAATGAGTTACTTCACCATAGAACAGCCATTTGATTAGCTTTGATACTTTAGCAATTAACTTCTATTAGCAAAATAATATTTCCATTAGATAAGAACAAGTTACAAGAAAATTCTCTATGGAAAAAAATATGTTTTAAAAATATAACTTTGAAGTTTAGGAGGAAATAATGGTAAAAGATGTGAAGAGTTATAAAGTCTCTCCCATACAAAGAAGGAAGGGAATGATTAAGGCTGTTAAACAAGAGTGGTTGAAGTGATATGAACAGGATTATGTATCTACTTATGAAGAAATGTGAATATTACTTGGAATGCTTCTGGTTTTCTTTAACGTGTTCAAAATAGTGATATATAAAGTGAAGTATTTCTTCTTAAGTTAACTTGTGAAACTCACTGCTGCAAGATAATGTTCAAGACAGAACATAGTAATAGTTTGTAAAAGGCCAAATAATTTTTATCAGTGAATGGAGATATGGTAGGTGAGACAAAGGACTTGAGCTCTGTCTGTGGCAAAGAATATGCCAATTATGATTGAATCTGTTGTTTGACAGAAAATTTTACAATTGCCCATTGTATTGTTACCTGTATCAACCTGATATAAACCACGCTTGCTGCTGTCAGAGAGGACACCATGCCACCTGGTTCTAAGGAAGTTTCATAAATAGCTTATTTTCCTGAAGGTATGTAATGCGTGCATGTCAGGTGAAAGCAGCTGCTTGTGTTGAGATTTCAGAATAACTTTGGAGGCCTCTAACACTGACAAGTACAACTTCTAGAATTTAATTTCAGAATTAAAACAAGCCCTTTTTTTTCTCAATCTTTTAAGACTTAAGATATCACCATTTAGCATTTTTTATTTGATACTCATATGTTAACAAATATAGGTGTGAATAGCAAGTACAAAACTTTACATTTTTCTTCAGACCAAGCACAATCTTAATTAAATCTACAAAAACATGGAAATTCTGGATTAAAGTTGAGGGTCCTTTCCAGTGCATCCTAATGCTTCGGGCATAAAGAAAGTCATCCTATCCATGGGCTCTAATAATTGGAGATCAATTTGATAGGTAATTACTTCCAGCACTATCAAAGGCTAACTCTAAACCTTATGTAGTTTGTTGCTTATATCAGCACCATAGCCATTGAAAGTACATCACACTGACAGCACATATTATTACCCTTTTTCTAAAATATATCCATGACAATTAACTGTCTACCTCTTAACAGCTCTGTTTTGCATTACAGTGGAGAATTAACTCACTGTTGAGGAAGCAGGGGCATTGAAACAGTCATACGATGGTGTGTTCTGATCTACTGAAACATAACATATACAGTATACATAATTGTATTGATCTGCTGCTGATAAAAGCAGTATATTAAAGTACCCTGTTACAGGACTTCCAGTCCTGACTACCACATCAGTACACAGAGTGGCTCTGTGGACTACAGTAGAGATGGCCTGAAAGAGAATCCCGACTTGGTGATGGAGGATCTTTTTCAGTTGTATGACCTTTAACATCAGCTTACCTGTTACATCTTTTCTTTTAATGCTGTGAAGGTTTTAGGATCTAATACTTGCAAATATAGCTTATCTAATATGTTTTTTTTAATATATAATCAAGCTACACACCTGATATCTGATGGCTTGGTGTATGCCTATTAGTTTTGGAATAAGTTATTTTTATTACTTGCTTTCCTTCCTCTACCTCCAGGCAGAATAAATCTAAATTCAAATTTTAAAGGGGGGGGGGGAGTGGGTAAACAAGAGAAAAATAGGTTAACAGTCAACTCAGCATGTCAAGGTTCATCCCAAAGCAATTTTTACAGCTGTATTTTAAACTCATCTTTTTTTGAAAAAAAAAAAAAAAAAAAAAAAAAAAAGGAGAAGGGTTTATAATAGAGATTTGAGCCATTCCTTAACAATAGAAGAACAGCTGGGTACTGCTAGAATATCAGAGGTTGCTGAGCATTGCAGTTTGAATGAAACTGTCTGCCCAACTTTAAAAGAAGATGTCAAGTGTAGACCCTCTCTCACTGAAAAAAGAAAAAACCCCTTATTGATCCATTTAGCTGGTAACAGATACGAATCAAACCAAAAAGTATATTCTCTAGCATTCAAGTTAGATAAATGTCAAGAGCTGCAATTGATCTGGAGTTCACTGCAAAACTTCAGGGCCATATAGTGTTATAAATCAGTAAATTCTGCAAAAAGTAATGACATTCTGTAGAGACTTTTGTCATATTTTCTATGAGAAACCAAATTTATACAGTAATCCTGCTTGAAGGATGTATGTTATAGCACAAGACACTGGTAAGAGTCAGAAAAACTTGGCAGAATTCCCTAGTTTTTCAAGAAAGCATGAAGGAATTGTATTAGTTCTGGTACAGGATTTTGCCTGTTGGATTTTCTCAGTTCTTCCATATTTTTCTACAAAGCACTAGTTATCCTCAACTGTATGCTGTCTTGCTTTGCGGTGCTTTTGTAAGAAGAATAGCAACTGTAGTGAGCAGCTTAGTCTATGAAAACAGGTAACTGCTTTAACAAATGGTTAGTGACTTACCCTTCATTCTGGGGAATGAAGTAGATAACCCTTACCTCATAGCTGCCCACGCTGACATCCCCTAATCCCCTGAGGAACCTGTCTGCATGGCTGGATTTACCGAGAAAAGAATGATGGCCAGCCAATTCTGTATATACTAAAATGAAATACAGACCTGCCTTTGACTTGAAGCTCAGCCTTCATGGCTGAGTCCCATGTGACTCCTGCTCCAAGGGGCTGCACAGCTAGTGTGGAACTGAGCGGTGGCAGGACCAAAACCCTTTTGCAGTAGAATTATTATTCACAGTGCCCACCAAATGAGGCAGGCTGAAAAACATCTCGGGAATTTCACAGGCTGGATATTATTGATAGCAATATAAGGACGGTACTGATTACTGTGGTAGCATATTTATCAATTTAAGACAGGCACCTTAACAGCCAGCAGGTCAAATTTTTAAGTATGGACTTTATCAGCCAAAAAGCATCACAGAACCATCTTTGTATCATACTTGTATACAATATTAAAAAATTGGGAGTTTCATGAAAATATATATTGAAAAATGTTTACAAATAAAGATGCCAATAGTTAGAACTAGGGTCTAATCCACAAATACAGGTCAGTTTTCACATGCTCTGAATTATTTGAAATTATTTGCTCCCAAAGGTGTATATTATGCAAAAATATCAGCAAAAAGTTGGCTATTTTTACATTCAAATAATCCAAAAATATAAATTATTTGCATAAAATTGACTTTATTTGTAATAAAAAATGGGTCAAAAATCATATGTGTTCAAGATAACCATTTGTAGAAAAGCTCTTACTGTTCTGGACTAAAAAAGGAAAAAAAACAACATGCAGTCATTCTCTATGGTAGAGAGAAACAAAAGTACTGGAAAAGCTCCAGACAGGGTAAGGAGGTAAGAATGAGGTATGAAAAATAGACATGGCCTGTGTCCCATGTCCTGGGGTGGGTGTTCCTCTTGCCTCTCTGACTGCATATAGCTGGTATATAGCATCTAGTAGCATGTAGCTACACTTATTTTTATTATATTCAACCTGGATATCAACATGGGAAAAACTTGAGATATATATTTATGATGTGTAATGAGACGATAAACTGACAGTGTGTTATCACGTAATCTTTTGTGAAAACTGTGATTATACACCAGGATGAAATGGGTTTGTCACAGCAGCTTCAAAGCCAGATTTTCAATTGCCCATGTTTCAAATTGGATTTTGCAAACAGTTCTGTACACTAAGAAAGCCAGGAGTAGGAAGGGAAAAACCCTTAAGTATTTTCTGCATTATATGCATTTGTGAATTTTACTTTTGCCTTTGATGGTTTGCTTCTGGATGGTGCAGTCTTCTATTTGACAAAATGCTGATAGGCTTATAGAGTGAATATAATTAACCTTTTAATTAGATAAATGCCTTTATGTACAAGTTCTGCTTGGTAATGTTGGTGGAAAGATGGTAGATTGATAAGCAGGTGTCCACCAAAGAATTTCTCAGTATCCTTTTTCCCAACATAAAATACTTCAAGTTTATCTGAATACAAGAAAACATCAGCATACATGAGCCTATGAGTTTTTTCCAAGGGGTCTCATCAAGTTTGAATCACTGAGGCAAATGTTTCTGGCACAGAGTGCCCTTTTTGTTCCTCTGCCTGCTTATGGAGTAACAGAACCTGAGAACGATGTGAGCTTGTGCTGGGCTCCTCGCATTCCCACCCCTTTGGCATCCTATTTGAAAAGTGATATAAAACCATTTTGCTGCCTGAGGAAAAAGCTATATTTCCATCTGTTTTTTATGTGAAGAATGCATAGTAAACACCTATGAATTCTCAGGCTAAGGAAACTATACATTGCTCTAAAATAAATGGAGGAAAATTCAAAATGTTTATCAGTATATATATGTATTGTATTTATAACAGATACTTGCAAAACCAGTTAATGCTAATGTATGCAGTGAAGGTAAAATAAAATACCTCTGTGTGTGGACTGAGAGAACTAGAGGGGTTTCATGAAAGTATTTCAAATCTTCTAATATATCTTTTCTCCACAATGAATTATTTCATCCTTCATTGTTCTTTGACTCCCTCCCTCCTCAGAAGATACATTTTTTGGAAATTAACAAATCAGATAATTATTAATAATTGGGAGGATTAAACACTCTGGTACCCCAAAGCAAGAGGAGTTTTCTCATTCTGTCTAATCTTTGGAGGGTAGAAAATATCTTTAAGCAAAGTCTGTAGCTCTGAGCACTTTCAGATCTTACTGGGAGTTAAACATATTCATGTTGTTGACCCACATACAGATATTTGTTCTCAACTTCAGAGTTTTCAACTTCTTACTGAGATTCCACATTTCAATTAAATGAACAACAAATGGATATGCAGATTTTTTTATTCATTTAGAATATATGATTCTTTAAGGCAAAGCAACAGCTCCAGTCGAATTATTTCTTACCAATGATTGACCCTGTCTTCAGGGGATCTAATCCTTGAAGTAGTTGTGTAAGATATCTAGAAAAAATCACTTGGAATATTCCCTATAATTGTATAACTATTTTGACTGTAGTATGTGGATATGATTAATGTAATGACTAAAATAAAATGTGTCTGGATGGCACTGGGCTATCAAATCAGTCTCTAAATAAAATAACAAATGTTTTTTCTTAACTAAGTGCAACAGTGAATGTGGCAAGATTAATGTATTTTACTCTTTTTTTTCCAAAAGGAGTAGAATGGATGTTAGATATATGATCATTCTCACACCCTGAATTGGTGTTGCACTCCATTTTCTCTTAGGCCATTGGTAAAGGAAGATAACATTTCTTAAGTAGAAACAATAACCTTTATGTTACATTATGACTTTATGAATAGATCTCCAAAAACTTACATGCATTTTTGTGAGGATCCAAAGGAGTCTGTGCGGCAAGAACAGCTTGACGTCTGTTTGGGGCTCCAGAACTGTTGGTACTGAACTCTTGGCAACTCCTTCCCTCAAGGTATGTCCTTAGTATGTTCTACATACGTCCCCTAAAATGTTAATTTCCATACCCAAGATTAAGACCAAACAATGGAAGAAAAACACAGTAAGAAGTGTCTGAGAGGAAATAATAATGAAGAAAAGTGCTTCTGCAAAGTCGAAGAAAATGAGCTTTGTTTCATGAAAACTTCAGATTATAATGAATAGCAGAACACTTACTTGCCAGCTGAATGGCTGCTAAATACTTCTATCAGAAGTTTCTCAGATAGTAGATCTCTAGATAAATGAACAACCTGCTTCTGCCCTGAAAATGTCTTTATATTTAAAATTCTATTCTTTAAAATATTCTTTTTATTCTTTAAAATAACTGCTAACAAAGGTCACTGGCAGGCCAGGCCGAAGTCCCATCTCCTCTGAGATGGCTCTCATAGCTTAGACTTCTCTTTGCAGCAAATTGTTGTTCTAGCCATGATGATTTCATTCTCTTTCAGACATGAATTGCTGTAAAATTGGAAATGAGGGGCTTAGGACTTGAAATAACAAATGTTTGTTCCCTTCCCCCCTTCACAAAGTCACCCCGTCTGGTATTAAAGATCAGAGCAAACTTTTGTAATGATTCATGAGATACTACCAACCTCCCTCTCTCTCAAGCTCCTTGGTTGTCTGGTTCCTTATACACATCAATGTGGTCTTTTATTGCCATTTAATAATAAATGGTATTTTGTTTGCCTACCTGACACTTTTATTAACTTCACTTTTGTGTGTATGTGCACATGTTTCTCCAGACACAAATTCTCCCCAACACCCCCCAAATAAAAGTTGTGGGGGGAGAAAAAGCACAGCTTTATTTGAAGAGAATTTGTCCCTAATCTGTTGCAGCTGTAGGGGACCATTCGGCCAATTAAAGAGAGCAGGCTTTGGCTCCCTCCCAAATGAGGTGACCACATGTTACACTTGGATTGGTCACCTCAGGGGAATGGTAGGTCACAGGGGCATCTGGTTGTCATTTCCTCTCTGGTCAGCATGAGGCAAGCATACAGCGGCAGAGGAAAGAAAAAAATATATATACCTTTTCTTTTTCTCATGTCTTTTCCTGAGGATTCAAAAGGTCCAGCAGCATCTAGTCAGAGTAGAAGAGCCTCCTACAAGGTGATGCAGTCTGGGATTTGGGAATGAAAGCTACACATTTGATTTGCTTAGTTTTGGGGTGTCATTAACTTATTTCTGTCTCCTTAGTACAATAGTGTAAATACGAAGGTTCTATTAATGTAAATGAATTAGGGTAGTTTTGTGCTGGTTTAACTGATTTGAGAGTTTCTCTCATGGGTAGGAAATGTGCCCCCTCTACAAGGCAACAGCCCCTTCTGCTACAGACAAGTAAAAAGGTCTAGGTAATAGAGATTTGATATAAATGTAAGAAGACATTACAATTTCCAGTGTCTCAAATGAATGATGTAATCTTATGCTCAGCAAAGAGTGTAGATTATGAATTACAAACAATATTGCTAGCTGATCTGTAGCTTAATTGACTCCCAAACTGCACATACACCTAGGGCTGAAGGGAAATGCAGGCTGCCAGAGCCATCACAATGAGGTTGTCTTCAAAAAATCAGAAACATCTGGTTTCAACTAAACTCAGGCACTAATAAACTAATACTTATCATGAGGGGGGAAATGCCTCAATGAACTAACCAGGTCAGTGAACTCATTTTCCTCTGAATGTGGCTTGCCCCCAGTTTTAGAACTGTTATGGTTAACATAGACTGGTTTTTTAGCTTCATTAATGGAGTAGTGTCAATGGTGAAAAGGTTTTCTTGATCTGAAACTTTCATCTTTTCAGTACAATGAATTTAGAGTTGTAACATTTCCATTCCAGGACATTGAGCATCCTAGTAGCTGAGGATTCACGAACAAGTTTCTGCATGGCAGCTGAGTGGATAAATGTGTTTTCTTAGCTGGGGTGAGTGCAGCTGTCACTGTTAAAGGGGCTGTGAGGCCCACTCAGAATTGTTTGAGAGAGGGAGAGTGCACATGGAACAGTTGATGAACCATGACAGTCTCCTTGTAAGCCTCACCCTTGATTAGAGGCTAGAGAGGAAGCAATGGGTTGCTCCCCACATGGTGGAACACAGAAGATTGTGCCATGACCTAGGGGCATGGACCAGTATCAGACCTGGCACTAGCTTTGTTGGGGAGAACACAAAAGTGAGGGACAACTTACTGGTGTGTGCTATTCAAAGCAGGGACTTTGGTCAGAAATAGTTATTCTAGTCCATATATGAACCTCCTAAATGTCTTTATAGAGAAAGAAGAAGGACTGAGTGTTAATTTCTCTCCAGCTTTATTAACTCCTTTCTTGTCTTTCCCCCAACAGAATTTTTTTTTTATTTTTCTGGAAGCTGCCCTCATCTGAAGACCTAAAGCCCAAGGCCAGCCTGCCATTGCCATAATGGCACAATGCTGCTTCATCTGTCTATACATCCCACTTTGGTATGTGTTCTAGTTTTGCCACATACTTAATTTTCCAAACTGTTCTGTGTACAAAACATTTGTCTGAAGAATTCTACGATTTCAGTTCTGTTTGCTTGTTGAAAGATTTTCTATTTTTCTTTATAATTTGTTTTAAATGTCATGAAACACCTGTACAACATAATTGAAAATCATATGCAGTTGCTAATTAATACCTAATTATCAAATGGCTCTAAATCTAAAAGGAAAAAGGGAGAAATTTAGCTTTAGCTTTCGTCAATAACTTTTACTTTTTCCTTTGGACCTCAAATCCATTATCTCAGTGGCTATCAATAACATAACAGCTCCTGCATAAAATTCTATGTGGATACTTTTCAACAAGACCTAGAGAGCTAAGTTTTCAGGAGTTGTAAAATATGCTATCTGCTTCTTTTCCTTTTCTTTTTTTTTTTTTTTTTTTTTTTTTCCCCCCAAAGCTGAAGCCATGAAAATATCAGAGGCTTTCCTTTAAAGGCATTCAGATTTTGAGATTATGTTAGAATTGGGAAGCTTGGCTTCTGACTGGGTTTCAAACACATTTAACAAAATATGATCAGACCCTCTGGAGAGCTGATCACTTAGCAAAGTTATAACTGAATGTAAAATTTTGATGTTTTATAAAGTTCAATTTGAGAGTTTCATCCAAATCTGCAGAAGCACTTGGTGAACTTTAATGGGTGACCAAGGTTTTTGCTAAAGCAATATAACATTTAGCAAACCTTCAAATACTTGGAAATGGTTGATCACAGTCATTACAGGGATGAGGTTGTTGGTGAGACAGTTGCTGGACCAGCTCTGTGTTCATTGCCCAGCACCGTACCTCTTGATTGCTGGAATATAGGCACAAGTTCTAGTTGCTTTAATGTTTTACTGCAATGTTTTGAACCAACTGTGAATCCATAATTTGTGGTCAATAACCCAGACTCCTGCATGTCAAATACAAATTCACTGTTTGTGAAAGGTTTGGGGACTGTAAGTAGAAAATCATTCTGAAGGAGGACATGTGGTATGTCTATGTTATAGAGTAGTGAAGTACAAGGAGAGGGCCAGGGTTTGGTTGTCCACAGGCTGTTCTAGTTCCAGGACCATTCACACACATTTTGTCCTTACCATCTGTAGAGTTCCTGTCAGTGTCTGGTTCTAGCCACGCATCATATATACGCAGACTGTGGGTAAACCTTAGGGTGACGTGGCAAGTGGAGTGCTCCAGATAGTGCCCTTATAGCTGATTTCAACTTTGGTTCCACCAGGAAGGAAGCTGACAAGTTTATCACTACATGCTTATATGCAGGCTGTCTGACACTTGGGTATAGACAACATGCAAATTTGCAGCTAGAAAAAAACAACCTGTCGTGGTTTGGGCCTGGTTGGCAGCCAACCACAATGCAGCAGCTCTCTCTCCCTTCCCCTCCGGCAATGAGAAGGGACAGAGAGCCAGGTTCGGGGTTCGAGATAGGACTGGGATGGGGAAAAATTCCCCTTTATGATCACGAGCAAAAGGCAGACTCGTTAGGGGAACTAAAAAAGAACATACATTTATTACAGACACTAACAACACATAACAGAGTAGGACAGTGAGAAGCATTGCCACATCTTGAGAACACCTTCCTCCCACCCCTCCCTTCTTCCCGGGCTCAGTTCTGCTCCTGATATCTCTACCTCCTCCCCCAGTGGCGCAGGGGCAGGGAATGGAGGGTGCAGTCAGTGCTGCCACTTCCTTCATGTTCGGTGAGGGGAGTGTCCGGAACTTGTTCCTCCTGCTCCATCGTGGTCCCCCTCTCACAGGAGACTATCCTCCACAAACTTTTTCCAACATGAGTTCCTCCCACGGGCCGCAGCGTTCCCCACACTGCTCCGTCATGGGTCACTAACTTTATCCGACTGGATTCCCTCCCACAGCTGCAGCCCTTCCCGAGCTGCTCCGGCGTGGGACACCCCTGCATGCTGCAATTCTCCCAGCGCTGAATTGCAGCAGCAGGGCTACCTTTTCCCGTGAGACCCCGGCCTTCTTCGGGCACAGAACCTTGATCTTGCAAGCAGAAGCCACAGGCCGTAATTCAATGTCTGCTCCACTGTAGATCTCCATGGGTGGCAGGGGGGGGCCACCCTGCCGTCTCCCCACAGGATACAGGGGGGTCTCTGCTACGGCACACCTCCCCCCTCCTTTCTTCCTCAGTTCCTCCACTGACCTTGGTGTTCACGCAGCTGCAGAAACTCCTCCTCACCAGTCCCACTGCCCGTCACCACATCCCTTCTTAAATACGTTATCGCAGAGGCGCAGCTGATGGGCTCAATTTTCCAAACAGAAGTGGAGCTGACTTGGAGCTGGGGGAGCTTCGAGAAGCTTCTCACAGGGGGCCACCCCGATAGCCCCCTCCCCTGCCACCAAAAAACTCCACCACTCACTCAACCCAGGACACAACCCTACACACCAAATCACTAAAAGAGCCATACCCCTAGCTGTTCCTGAAAAATCTCAGCAGGTCAGTCTCTAAAGCAATTTAGGAGACTTGGAAGATTAGGATGGAAATTTTGAAACTGGCCATGAATCATTACACCAGCTGCTTATTATATCGCAACTTGGATAAAGAACATTTAGCTTCATTTACAAATAGTCAGGATAACTGCTGTATTTTGAGTCAAACGGGACACTTTTTAAAAATTCAAGAGGACACTCCCAGCTATACTGTGTTGCAGTCATCAGAGTGGGAGGACAAAACACTTGCCATGGCTTTGATGTCCTTTTAAATCTGAAGCTCTGTCTACAGCACTGTTAACAGGGTCTTATATAATTAAATAATTTTCTCCTCTGTTATACATTTAATTCCCCAATTACTACCATTTGTTAGCAAAGTTAGATGCCACTTTATGGTTAAATACGCGTAGTACAGTTTTCTTCCAGTTTGGGAGCTGTGATAAACTAGGAGAACTCAGTATATAGGTGCCATACTTTTTGATATCTGAAAAAGAAACCTGTCTTAATATTAATTTGGCAATAGAAAATATAAATGTCTTCCATGGAGATCTGATGATTTGCATTCACAGTGGATTTGGCCCTAGATATGTGATCAAAGATGGTAATTGTGCCAATATATTCTGGTATAATTTAATCCTTAACCTACTTCTGAGTCCTTTGAAGTTGATGACATGGCTGAGGAGCTAGTAAACTGTAGCTAGTCAGTTTGGTAGTGTAATCTTGATTAAAACTGAGATAGGATTTCACATAGAACTCTGGAACGGGAGTTAATAAATCCTATTTAATTTCATAAAGGAAAAAACAAACAAAAAAAAAACAAACAGAAAGAAGCATCACAAACCCAACATAAAGCTTCCTGAGTTACTATCAGAAGAAATGGCAAACTCAACGTAAGTATTTATTTTTTCCCCTGCACATGTTTTTGATCTAGAGAGGGGATGGAAGTTAGCCCATAGTATTTCTAAAATATAGTAATTTATGAATGCACCATTTGTCTAGAATGGATGGTATAATAAAAACAAGTGACAAAATACTGATCCTTTGCAGATCAGATTCAGATTTTTCTTGCATAGCCTACAATTTTCCTACTGAATTTTGTGGTTAGCAATGCCAGTTCCAATGAATTCTCAAATTAAAAAATGAGAGACGACTGGAACTAAAACTGAACTCTTTCTGCTTTAAGGTATGGACTTCTGCATCTTTAAATTCTAGAATGATTTATAGATGCCTGTAATCCATTTGCAATTTAACAACATTGTCAAAATAAATGGCAGAAAATAAATAATTCTAGAGTATGTGTTTTAATTTTTCAAATATTCCATTTGTTATATCTCAAATACTGTCCCTGAAATTCAGATAGCTGCTTTTCAATCTCTTTACTGCTTAATATCAGAACTGAAGATAAACAAACTATCACCTTTTAACCTGTAGAGTTTGATTGGCATCATGTTAAACTAACATACTTCTACCCTAAAAAAACATAAAGGCAGTTTTTTCCATGGTAAAAGGAAAACTGCAGTGATTTTTGTATAAGGTCATGTTCATCCCCCTTTCTTTCCTTTCAGAAAACATAATTTGTAACATCTTCCAGAAGCATGGAGAAACGGCATTTTTGTTTTGCATTATTAAAGAACTACGTAGTTTGACTCGGATTAAATATAAACACTACTAAACATGACTAGCAGAAGTAGGAGTATTTGAAGTCACTGGACTGAAGGTAGCTTGCATGTGTGGGATGCATGTTTTTATCTGCACAGATTAATCATACAGAGAACAGTTGACTCATCTTCTGTCACCTTTTTATTGCCTCAGATCAGGTGCTTATCATGCAAGCTAAAGCATTTGTTACCTGTCTTTCAAAGCTCAAATAAGGCCCAGTTCTGAAATTTATTAGATAAATGTCTATGGCTTTTATGAAAAGAGACTTGAACCCTTAAAATTAACTTTCCTCTTAAATTTCTCTTGAGATCAGCAATGTAGTTCTAAAGTTCCTGCTGAAATCAGCATCTGGCATGGTTAGCCCATCATGTCCTTACCCCATACTCATTTATATACACGGATATATCTTTCTGCAGGGAAAGGCTTCTATTGAAAATTATTACGTTTGCAAAATTATCACAGATACGTTTATAGGATGTTACACTATTGTGTGTAAGAAAATATTACAATTTAGCCAAATGGAAAATATATTATAATAAAATAAAAATATTATGAAAAAGTTATAAAACCTCTATAGTCATTGTGAACAGTTCTGTGGCATTTATGAGAGAATTAATTACCTTTTAAAGATTTCTATGACTTGCATATAAACAAAGGAAACAATATTCCTGCTACCGTAGTTCTACTATTTTAGGAAAACTTCTGCATCCATCAGTATACAGTAAAATACAGTTTTTGGTCCAACTGATCACATTTCTCTAAATTAAAATCCCTGATCCAATAGCTCAGGAGGTAATTATGACCTAATTCTGAATTTCTAGCCTAATGCCTGGCTCTATGGTGGACCTGAGTAATGTCAAACACTGAGGAGGAAAGATTGTTTCATCAGGGTCTGTTCAGGTTCATCTCCAACATCTAAGAAGCTCTAAGATGGAAAAGTAAATATATGGAATATGTTCTTTCTCTCAGGTGCTAAACACATGGAAACAAGGAAAACAGAGTCACAAAAAAGCCAAAACAAAGTTACCATTAGGCTGTGCTGGTAAAATTGGTATGTAGTTCAGGAAAACTAAATTGGTTTAGTGATCAGGAGTGCTGTTGTCCTCTTTTTGAAGAAAAATAAGTTCTATCTTGTATTAATATTATCGATTCAGTAAGTAATGTTATTTTATCCCATAAAACTACAAACTGTGATGGAAGTTTGCAATATGGCTGAAAGCTGATTCAGTTCAAATATGTATCTTAAGCTTGTTTAAGTAGATGAATAAATGAGAAATCTGTAACATGGGTGTAATATTTATAGTTTGTTTGCACAAGAGCTCTAGTGAGCTTGCACTGTTTGTTTGGACAAGTGCTACTGGATTTCAGAACTGGCCCCCAGGTCAGTGTCAACACTTCACAACCACGGATGGAAAATGTTTCAGGAATTTTCTACCAAGGACTGCAAAACGGATTTTCCCTTATTTCCCTGAGAGTTGATAGATATAACCCAGTAAAACAAAGATGTCACTGTTGTCATGCTTTTCATGTCTTGCACTTGAAACATAATGTCAATGACTTCCCAACATCTCTCCTTGTTACTGTTTTTGCAAAGTAAGGTGCATCCATTTTTCTTACAATCCATATGAAAATTAACAAGTAATCCCAACCTCACAAATTAATAGGAGCAACAACACAGTCTCAGTCTTTTTGAATATCATTTTCTCTATCCCTATTTTCTTTAAGTGGTTTTGACAAGGAATAGAAGAGGAATGTTGGTATTAAAGATATCTCTAGTGGTTGTGAATGAAGTAATGGGGTTTTTTTGTCTTTCTTTTATGGATTTTAAAAACTGAGATGAAAAAGAACTCTTAAAGGCATTTAAATAATAGGTGAATTGCATATCAGTTCTTTTGTTCAATTCAAGCCTGTGACTTTTCTTTTTATGTATTTATATTCATAATGTTTAAGACATGCTAACACAGAGCACTCATGGGTTAAAGAATCATTTAGCTAGGTCATACACGAACAATATTGGAAATAAATGAGAAAAGAAAGGACTTCTGAAATCTGGAAATTACCCATAAAGATATTTGAAATTAGTATAGAGAATGGTATCTGGTATGATAGTATAGGGAATAAACCAGAAGAAAACAGGAATATAGGCTTGGTGACCTTAGTGGATGGTTTCTAGTCCTGCTTGGCTTTCATGTGCAGAACAGGGGCATTGGATTATTTCAGCAAGAAGTGAACATGCACATCTATAAGGAATGATAAAGTTATCTATGTTGGATTAAAATGTGGGGAAACTTGTCTCAAGTTTTGATTTCACCATCAACTTTCATTCTGTCCATGATCAAGACATTCAGAGTAGGTTTCTGGCGACACATGAACATAACATACACCTAAGATACACAATCAAAAAAACAACATACAGAAATGAACCATCAGAAGGATTTCATAGAATCATAGAATGGTTTGTGTTGGAAGAGACCTTAAAGATCCTCTAGTCCCACGCCCCTGTCATGGGCAGGGCCCCCTTCCCCCAGCCCAGGTTGCTCCCAGCCCCGTCCAACCTGGCCTTGAACCCTTCCAGGGAGGGCGCAGCCACAGCTTCTCTGGGCACCCTGGGCCAGCGCCTCACCACCCTCACAGGAAAGAATTTCTTTCCTATAGCTAAACTAAATCTACTCTCTTTCAGTTTAAAACCGTTACTCCTCATCCTATCCATACACCCCCTGATCCAGAGTCCCTCCCCACCTCTCCTGTCCCCCCTTTAAGCCCTGGGAGGCCGCTCGAAGGTCTCCCCGGAGCCTTCTCTTCTCCAGGCTGAACCCCCCCAACTCTCTCAGCCTGGCCTCCCAGGGGAGCTGCTCCAGCCCCCCGAGCATCTTCTTGGCCTCCTCTGCACCTGCTCAAGCAGCTCCATGTCCTTCTGATGTTGGGGGCCCCAGAGCTGGACCCAGCACTGCAGGGGGGTCTCCCCAGAGCGGAGCAGAGGGGGAGAATCCCCTCCCTCAACCTGCTGCCCCCCCTGCTCTGGCTGCAGCCCAGCACACGGGTGGTTTCTGGGCTGTGAGCGCACGTTGCTGGCTCACAGGCAGTTTTCCATCCACTAACACCCCCAAGTCCCTCTCCGCAGGGCTGCTCTCCATCCACTCCTCGCCCAGCCTGGGTTTGTGCTTGGAGTTGCCCCGACCCACGGGCAGGACCTTGCACTTGGCTTTGTTGAACTCCATGAGGTTTGCCCAGGCCCACCTCTCCAGCCTGCCCAGGTCCCTCTGGATGGCATCCCTGCCCTCCAGCGTGTCACCCACCACACAGCTGGGTGCCATTGGTGCACTTGCTGAGGGTGCCCTCGATCCCACTGTCCATGTCACCAACAAAGATGTTAAACAGCACCGGGCCCAACACAGACCCCTGAGGAACGTCACTCATCACTGCTCTCCACTGGGACACTGAGCTGTTGACCACAACTCCTTGTGTGTGACCATCCAGCCAATTCCTTATCCATCAAGTGGTACAACCATCAAAGCCATGTCTCTCCAATTTATAGACAAGGATGTCATTCAGAACAGTGTCAAAAGCTTTGTGCAAATCAACATAGACAATGTCAGTTGCTCTTCCTTTATCCGTTACTGCCATAACCCTATCATAAAAGGCCACCAAGTATACCAGGCACAATTTGTCAGTGAAGCAATGTTGGCTGTCACCCATCACCTCCTTATTTTCCATTTATTGTTTCTGAATCCTAATTGTTGTAATTATATCCATACTATACTTAATATGAATTACACAATTAATCCTTGATCTTGTAAATTCAGTTTATTACCAGAAATAGGTAAGGTGCATCTTTGTTACGTAGAACCTGAATTTGACAACTGCTGATGTTCTGAAATGTGACACTGTATAAAATCAAGAGAATGAGGTAAAGCCAGGTATATCTGTGCTTCTGCTAGTGAAAATTTTAGGAGGCTTGTGATGTATTCTGAGTGAGCTCTGCAAGTTGATCAATGATGTGAATTGCTAAGTCACATGCCTAAAATCTACCAGAGAAAAATACTTCTGATTCTGTGGTGGGATTTTTTAAGTCTGTTTGAGTATCTAGAGCAACATATTTTGTTTCAGAACATTTTAGATTCAGTAATGCTCTTTTTTAATGGACATGTTCTTTGCTCAGGATCACATGTTCATTTTTATTGCATATTCCCTCTTATTTTCTGTGGGACAATAGAGTAGGAAAACACCTGATGATTGGTATAGAAGATGCACTTTAATTTCAGTAGAGCCTTTAACAGCCTTTCTGGAAGGACTCCTGATTTTCCCAGAGTAATAGTGCAAATTGTAAGACCCTGGAGAAACCACCCACATCATACCTTGGAACTAACTGCAAGGGAAAATAATCAGGTGCAAACTTGTTTTGAGTTTCTCTGAAGGTTTTCCACCTCTGTGGGTATCCCCAAAATTGTCCTAAGCAACAGATTTAGAACTGCAGCTATAGTGGCAAGGCTGCCAATGTAGCCCACTGTACCACCTCTTCTAATTCCTTCTGGTTTGCACAGTACCAGTACTGGATTATAAGAGTTCTCCTCTAAGCAAGGCTTTTCCTGACTGACACTCTTTTGAACTTTCTTCAAAACTCCATATGATAGAAACTTCTCAGTCTCCCTACCTGTATTTTACTACTGTTTCCATCAGAAAGTTTCTTTTTGCTTTTGTTTTTCCTGAAGTGGGGTCTTTATTTTCTGCATCTTAAGTCCTCTGCTCTGTATGCTTTGAGAAAAGCGTTCGTATCTCTTTGCACCAGAATTTCACATACTTGATGACTGACTTGCATTCGCTATCATTCTTCTTAGGTAAAAGAAATCTGTTTGTACAATCTGTAGGTTTGGGGTTTTTTTTTGGTGTTGTATAACTCTGCTTTTTGTCATTGTAGCCATTGAACTTGTATATGAATCATATACTTTCTGGGGATTTAGGTAGGAGAAATATCTTTGCAAAACTGCCAAGTCTTTAAATTATGAGCAGAATCATCCCTTCTTTATTCAATCACATCACTTACAGGTTTTACTTGGGGGAAATTTAATGTCCTCAGGATGCTGTGTTGTACAGATCTATTACAAACCAGTTAACAAGGACATTTAATGTGATCTAATTTTAATTTACATAACCTTTAAAAATTGGATTATTAAGGTTTAGACATTGTAATGCATGTGTGGAAAACGGTGCATCCCTGTTTAAAGAGCAAGAGTCACTTGGCTGCTGAAGAGAGTATAACACTTGATCTCACACTGTGAGGATTTGTTGTGGATTTATGTTGTTTTGTTTGGAAGCATGTCCTGGATGTAAAAAACTGAAAAGTGTTTCAAGAGTTAATTTCTTAACAGAACTTATGTTTCCCAACTCTATGCTAGAAAGGATTGAGTAAGAATTTGCTAATTGGAGAAGGTGGGAGGGCTGGATTTGTAGGCAGAGCAGGTGATAATGTAACTGGTAGAGATTACAGTCTAATTACATGAAACTAGCAATTGGCTGCCAGGTGTGCAAGGTGCACAGCAGGATGGAGTAAAGGGGTAGCTGGTGGGGACTAAGCAAAGAACTTTTAGGTGGGCTTTAAAGCACTGCGTGAATGTAGCTCTGATTAGTACTTTGTTCAAGATGGCTTGTGTGTGAGAGGGAAGGACAAACTACTAATGAAAGTAGGTAGTTCTGTGTTTTGTTAGATTTATTTTCAAGCATGACTTTAAGCTTCTGTGTTACATTTGACCATTGCCTAATGTTGTGTGCCTGGTTAATACTCAGCAGATGCCTATATATCAGCATGAATGAACAAGAATTCTACTTTGTGGTATTGGTGAAATATCCTTGAAAGGAGGAAACAGTTGTTTTTTTGCTGTGTAAAGGTCGGGTTTTGTTCTAATTTAGGCTGTCTTTTGAACAAATTCTTCGTATTAGCTACAGATTTAGATAGCAAGAGGATTGGTGGGAGCAGTTTGTTATTCTCAAGTACAAGCACTGAAGAGTAATTCAGTCATTACATATTTTAATACAAATTACAGCTTCCTGTGTAGCAACTATAAATAGGCCTTTGCTGCCATGTGCGTAAAAGGCAGATGAGTGTTACACTCTCACGGAGCAGCCCTGTAATTGAGAGCCAGATACTCCTAAATTCTAACCTTGATTCTGGTCTTCATGTGCGTGCTTGAGTGATTGCCTGCATCAGTGAGTTGTAATTAATTAGTTAGTGACCGGGAATGTGCAAAAGGTATAAAAGTACTACATGAAGTATTTAGGGAGGTGTGTCATTGTTCTAATTCCTTCCCATCAAATGTGGGTAGTGCGATCTGTTGAAATGTACCTAGGTAAATATATGTTTCATAAAAAAGGGGTGTTAATACCTGTTCCATTTTCTTACTAAGCGAAGTGCGAACATTAATTGTTACAGCTTTTAATATTATACTGTAATGAAATTATATCTTTGTCTTACTTGATAAGTAAGTAATGGTGATGTGTTTAAAGCATTAGCCATCAGCTAGGGTTTTATGCTGATATCAGCTATTAATGTAGATGCACTGATGGGTTGTTTTTTTTTTTTTTTATATCACTGTAATCTGTATTAACAACATGAATGCTACCAGCTGTGGATGATGATGATGGTATTGTGACAATAGAATGAAAATATATTTCATTCATAATGACACAAAGAAAAGTAAATTGTGCATGTCTATGGGTTTTAAATGAATGACACTGTATGATAGGAAAATCACCAATACAATCATATGCACTTAACCACTTGTTTCTAGAGCATGTTGTAGACATCGTGCACTTCCAGAGATGTTAAGGAAGGTACCTTCATCTTCTACCAGGGCTGTTTCTTGCATTTCTAGCAGTTATCAAAGCATTTAGTGAAATAGGAATGCTGTAGTTATGATATATTTTAGGAAATATGAATCAATTTTAGTATTATAACATCAATATTCCTTGGTAGGCTATTATTCAAATGACTACTGGGTGTTTATAACACAGATCTTTAAAACAGGAGATATACAAGGAAATGAACATGGCTTCCATCTTTGGGCAAACAGACAACAGCCGTTCACCAAACCAAGCATAATGCAGGGGCATCTGGTGACTGAGTATCCTCAAAGGAAGTAACACAATGGATAATGTACCTGCCTGACCACTGGATAACAACGAAATAACCTGCTGTCCAGCAAATGCCTGGGATTTAGGTACACCGTGTAACATCTGGTGTGGATTTCAGACAAGAGCACCATCTCATATGTTCAGGCTCAGCTACAAGAGTAAAGAGCTTTGCTCTGTGCTTTCGGAGCTTGCTAAGGGTTTCAGAGCCAGGGTAAGTTGTTAAAGAAGCCTCAGTAGCTGTCTGGGTCTGCTGTGCTACAAACAGAAGCACAAAGCCTGGGAATAGCACCCCCCAGCTACGATGATCAGGGTATCCAGCTGCACCTTCTAAGATCTGCCTCAAAGAGACAGTGCTAGCAGCAGGTGTTGCCCCCATCCTGGCTTGCGGCACAAGTGTGAATGAAGTGAAACCTTTCTTCTCCAGAACAGCAACATTTCTGTGATGTTTCCTTGTTTTCCTAGTGGTATTTCCATTATGGATGTGTAACTATGATTGTTTGATTTCAGCCTCTGAAGTTTAATGATTGAAATTTCTTGTTCCTCGGGGATATACATTGTGGACCTAATAAGAAATTTAAGATTTATTCTTGGAATGTGAGAGAGGTCAGGGATTGAAGAGGAGTGCTGGGTGCAACATGACTTTGCTGATGCCATGGAGGCAGCAAGAGAGGAGTCTTCCCTCTTTTTAGTGGTTGAGAACATTTTAATAAACACTTCTTGGGGAGAAAACTGTTTTTAAGGTTGTAATAATATGTCTAATCTTTGCCATACTAGGAAAGTGATTTTTATTTCCTTATTCTTGATACCAATTAGAGTTCCTTTTAAATTAAAACTAGGCTAAACCTGGGCTATCGAGACTAATTAAACCTTCTTTATTTATACAGCACAGTCTGCTGCCTTTGAAAACATAGGCGACACCTGCCTATTTTCCAAGGCACAGAAGTAGCACTGCTTTTTTGGAAATACTGGTTTGGTTTTGGTTGGCTTTTTTGTTTTTTTTGGGGTGTGGTTTTTGGTTTTTTTTTTTTTTTTTATTATTATTATTATTATTGCTTCCTCTTATTTTACCTTACAGTCAAGTTACCTTTCTAAAAAATAAAAAAATGAGGTATTGACTGTACAAGTGGAACGCCTTGGAACAAAGGTTTCCATTACAATTTGTGGCTTTGTATCACTGTCTTCTCCCTCTCCCCTGGGGAACATCCTAAAGCAACACTTCAAATTGTAAAATGACAGTGTGTCCCTGAAAACTCACCCTGCTTTTCTGAATGCCAGTTTGTCTGTGAAGAAGGCAGGTAAGACTCTATAACCTTGGGAAGATGTCACAACAAATAGAATCTTTGTGCCCATTCTTGACCTTTCTGCTGATTATTGTGAGTATAAATATGAATAATTAAATATATTGTTCTATGTTAAGATGTTAAGATACTCTAGAAATTCATACATATGCTAAATATTAATCATATCACCTTATATGGCTTGAAACTTTTTAAGAAAATGATATGGTATATTATTTCTTTTCCTTTAGTTTTACAGAGCATATGCTAAGTCTATGAAACAAAGTCCATGTGTGGGATACATTTGATTCATTGTTTGGCATTGATGGAGGACTCTTGAGGGGTGGGAGGGGATGGCTAATGTTTGGGTCATCAATCCCTGAGTGCACGGGAGTACTGTTATATGAGATTAGAACATTTAATAGAAAATAATTCTGAATATAGTGTAATACTGCATTGTTTATAAACCTTAAAGATTGCAATGTTATCAAATTAAGTGTGACTAACACTTACATAGTATGCAGTTTTAAATGTATTTTGAGTCCAAAACTTGTGGATTCAGAAAAAAAATAATGTAAGCTTACAATGTTAATTCCTCTGCATCTCTGGCTTCTGTTCTGTGTGCACAGTACTCTTATGAGGTTTTGATTTGTTTTGATTTTTCCTGTTGAAGCTTACTCAGAATGCTTGAATGTGTTAATGTCTCATGGAGTATAGACCTCTTCTTTCAAATGAGCTCTATTTTGTGGGCTAGTGAATTCCTAGCAGAGCACATCATCTTGATTAATTTGAAAATGAAACTTAGGTTCTTTTCTAAATCAAATAATTTTTGTAAAAAGATATAGACCGCTGAGACTTATAGATAAGACCAGAATCTATTTTTTTATTTTCTTTTCCAGGTTAAACTCCATTCAACACTTTCTTGAAGTTGTGAGGGGAGGAAAGTTAGCATTTTTTATTTGAATACATTTTCTATTTGAGTCTGTTTATTCTGAAATTATTTTTAACTAACCTTATCTTCATTAGCTTTGTATGATTTTTTTTTTTTTTTTTTTTTTTCCTTCTCCCTTCCTTTTTGGAGCTGAATGTTGTTCTGGTTTTTTGTTTTTTGGTGGTTTTTTTCTTTTTGTTGTTCTATGTTTTTGTTTGTTTATTTAGTGTTTGTTGTTGTTGTTTTGTTTGGTTGGTTTTCTTTTTGTTAGATTCATGTGATACTTGTCCTATGTCAGTTAATCTTCAATACTGTAAGGAATAATGTTTCACTATAAATCTTGCATGCATCCCTACCTTAAAAATACAAAATGAGCTCTATTTGTGGATTAAGTGGTACCCTTTCTCATACAAACGACAAAAGAAACCTGAATTATATTAATAATGCAATTGCAGTACTACTTCAAGCACAATTACCTTGTCTTAAACTGAAGATAAGCAGAATTGAAGAATTCTTTCTAGCAATAAAATCCACTGCTTAATGAGGAATTAGGAAGAAATTGAAGGAATGTTTGTGAAAATGTGTTCTTGTAGGTCTTAGCATGCTTTTTTGCCTCAGGTGGAGGCATGTGGAAATAACAGGTTGAAAAACCAAGTGAATTTTTTTAAGTAGTATATTACTACAGTTCTGACTGCTTGTGGCTGTTGTAGTTCAGTCTCTGTTATGGAGATATTACCACAGTTATCTCTGGCAGCCTGTTAACAAGTCAAGACCAAATCTTGAGGCTAGAGACAAGGGATCAAATCTGGTTATCAGACTTTAATTGTGTATTAGATTTTTCTGTTTGGGTGTATTCAAGATTTATGTCAGTCAGCACATCCACCAAACTGCCTCTTGGAAATCAATTTCTCAGAGACTTTGTACGAGCTATTTTAACAAATGACAATGGATTTACTAAAATGTAAATTATAAACCTCTATCAGAGTTGATGGGTAAAAACTCAACTGTGGGACATTTACATGAAGTAGAAGTTGTCATGTGCTAAATAATAATAAACTTAGTGTTTGGGTCATTCTGCAACATGAACAACATGGGGCTGCTTGGGTTTCGTGTTAGAATTTTATTGGTGTTTATATTGGCAAATAGAAATTCTAATGGAGCATAATGAGAAATTAATCTGTAATAATATGTAGAGTTCAAATACAGTTTAAAAATACCAGCTGAGCTACAAAAATGTGAAATAATCCCTTTGTGTAAGGGTGTGTCTCTTGAACTAATCCAGGGCATCTCCCCAACAGTAGTCTTATCCAAGGGGTCAGTAACCTCCTAACAGCTATGTGTCACACTAATTTTCTTTCCTGAATCAGAAACTCTGCAGGATCTGGTAGATATTGTTTGTCTCAAAACAAAAAGCAGATGATTGGCCATTTTACAAGTCCTGCAAAATGCAGGGCTTGGTGGGAGTGAGAATCTGGAGTCTACTGCCTCTGTCTGCTTTGCTGTTAGACACAACTGGCTGCAAGTCTGCAGTAAACTGGGGGTTACTAGATCACACAGGTCAGGTTCTGATTATGGACCTGGTTGATGTTTGCTGCTTTAAAAACCTGTCACAGCTGGAGTTAGGCATATATGCCAGGGTCTGTAATTGGAGGTGGCAAGGGGGAATTCTTGTCATGTAGCATTGGTGTTTTGGGCTGTTAGCTCATCATTATGGAGGTTTTTGTTAAAGAAGGGCTTCAAAGAGTTTGAGAAGTGTTTTCATTGCATGATCTGAATTATAATATACAGATACTGTGATTCCTTAAGCAGACTACTTTTGTGGTATTGTTATGCACTACTTGTAACGTGTTCCAAAAAATAATTTGTTCAATTAACTGCTCATTTTCAGCATAAAAACCCCCCTTTGACTCAAAGTGACTTTGTTGGAGAAACTACTGTTGGGATGGGGGGAAGGTGTTTCAAAAAATTTAAAACTATCTTTTTTTTTTTTTTTTTTTTTTTTTTTTTTTTTAAAGTGTAAGAGGAGATACCGGTCACTTGAATTGGAGAATACAGTGTGTTCTTTCTGCCCTATTCTTCTCATCAGTACATCTTTGAATGTCAACAGTCCATTTTTCGACAGTGGTAAGATTTCTTGGGAGGAGGGGTGTGTGTGGATCACTGAGGAAAAACCTCTATTTGGCATCATTCATAAAGAAACACTGGGAGGTGTTTACTGTATCAGGGGAGCTCAGCTTCTGAGAGCAAAAGTCTGCCAATGCAGAGCCCATTGCAAAATCAGGGTTAGGTGCAGAATCTGAATACTGAAGGGCTTTTCTCCCAGTCTTTAATCATCATCCCCATTTAATGTAGGTACAGTCTTTGGAGCAGACAGAAATCTGAATACTTGAAGAAGTCTTAATAACTCTGGAAAACGTGATGCATACAAGCAACAGGGATCATTGGATGTGAGAAAGGTGGCTTTTGAAATGCATAGAGAAAAAACCCCTTAAGGCATATGAAGAGAGAGGAGAACTATCAGAGGAGTCAGCATCTGCAAGTCCTCTGATGACAAATGCATAAATTCCTTTAGAGTCTTTTGAATGCCTGCACCCGCATAAAGCTGCCAAAGCTTGCTTTTTTGGTGGGGGGAATGGAAATCTCTTTGGACCTGGTATCCTATATAATTACCCATTGGACTCCTCTAATACTTAAGAAGAAGGAAAGGACTTGACATGTAAAGAAGCTAAAATTTAAATGTGCTTAGATCGGAGATGCAATTACCTACCCAACAGTTTGAAAAAGTTCCAGGGGCCTGATCCAAAATCCATTAAGTTTAAAAGAATTCTGTAATGGGCTCTGGATTATGCTTTAAAAGAGTAGACCTTCCTTACTCTGCCCATTCCCTCTTTCTCTCAATTTCCTGATTTGGAAAACTTAACACTTTACTTTGTCCCTGCAATTTGAAGTAATAGTGAATTCCTTTATAATAAAAACACTGGAGAGAACCATAAAGATTTAGGTGAATTAAGAGGTGTTGTATTCATAAAATTATTTCCAGTAGCCAGAGCCTGGGTGGTCGCCCTCTGGTTTGTAAAAGTGTGTTTCTGCCTAGTGCCATCACTTTTTCACACTTGTAGATGGAAGACTGGACAGTAACTGAAGGTATTTGTTGTTTTTACATCTACTTGCTATCTCTTTCAAAGTTTATTTTATTTTTTTTTCTGCAGTCAGACATTGCTAAACACTTTTGGCTATGGCATTATGTTTTTAGTCTGGCTTTTTGTTAAGAAATCTTTTAGTTAAGAAATCTTTTTTTATGGTTTTGGAATTATTTTATCACTTGATGAATAATAACATTTTTTGAGGACAAATATTTGTCTTTCTATTCCTCCTGTGTTTGAATAGAAGACTGTGAAGCAACACTGATTTACTTGTTGAGAGACTGGCAGTTTCTACTGTATATGATATAATTGAACAGGAGGTGTACTCCTATATTCTCAAATATGAAAGACTGATTTATTTTCAAAGTGTGGCCTTCTCTTTGTTGCAGATGGTACTCTTTTCCTGATATTGTGTGACTTGTTGATTCTTCTCCCACTTGATGTGAAAAAGTTTCTATACTGAGCAGGTTTGCAAGGGAACCCTGCCAAAATCCTATGTGTTAGCATAAATGACAGGACTGTATGTTCAAGAAGGTTCACTCCATGTTTTTAAGAGGTAGACATTGTAATTCTGAAGAGGAGAATGAATACTCTACATTCAGGTGATTTTTTTTTTTTTTTTTTTTTTTAGCAGTTCCATGTATTCCTAGAAACACATGTCTTACTATCATGGCCTCTATTCTTTGGCCTTGTGTGTTTTTTTTGGTTTTGTCAGGGTTTTCTTGGTGGTGTGGTTTTTTTTTTTTTTGGTTTGTTGGTTGTTTTTTTTTTTTTTTTTATTATGTTATATGGTTAGAGGGGAATAAAAAAAAAAAAATCCCAAATGCTTTTGTTGTTAGTGGTACTGAGACAGAGCTTTTGGCAGATAGCAATACCTCTCTGACTGGAGCTTCCTGTTACTAAAACGCACATCAGTTCTCTCCTATTCTGGAAGATTCTGCTTCTGAAGACACTAAGATGTATGAGATTTGTTTGTGCTTGTTTCATTTGCTTTCATAAAGCAGTTTGGAGTTTTTAACCCAAGGTTGCATGACTTTTCTTTGAATGGCATAATTACATTCAGATGTCAAGTGTGAAGTGCTTTGACAATCTTGTAACAACTTTTATTCAAAGCTTTTATTCAAAGCAAAAGAAATAAATGAAAAATCAAGTATTGTCTTTCAGTGAGAGTAATAACATTTGAGACTTCATCACGCTTATCTACCAAAAGCTATGTGGTATGCTGTTTATATGCAACAGGCTGTTTACAGTGAGCCATTTAAAATAGTAGCTTATGACACCATTCCCTGATGCATGCCGCTATACCTGGAGAGCTTGCCAGATACCATCAGTAAAATGGACCATAAAAGCAATCTGAAACCTACATTCTTATTGGAATTTATCTGATAAATACCTTGTGAAATCCTAAGTGTCTCATTCATCTTTTTAAAGTGTGATATACTGATCGGCTTATCTGTTTAGCCTCACTGGCAGCATTCTCTCTAGAGGTTAAAACATATAAGGCAAGATGCATCCATTCACTTTAATAGAGTTAGCTCAGGAAGAATGAGACCTGCAGAATCATTAATTAAACATGATCTTAGTGGGGAAGGTCTCATGATGAAGACATATGCACGACTCACACAGTGTCAGTAAACTCTAATAGTTTTTCATGTTTGACTTTTCAGTGTCAGGTAAAAACTTGTCACTAAACCAGCCCATGTATCTAGAAAAAATTTTTAATAGATATATAACCAATCCCTTTCACCTGCTTCTGCCATCTGTAATATGCTTCTGCCATCTGTAATATGTGATAATAGAAAGATAGCAGATGCATAATCTTATAATGTTGTCATAAGACTAGAAGCCAGGAACTATTTTGCCATCAAAGCTCTGTGGAGGATAGAAATTGTTTAAGATAAAACTTCTGTTTAATCACACTATTTTGTGATTTAAAAATTGATTTTCATCCCACTTCAGAAGAAAATCACAAATCTAAGTTATTCTCAAAAGCATTCCAATAAAATTTTGTTTAATAAAACAGTATTTCAGTCAAAATCAAAATATTTCTGTCAAGTGAAAAATAAATCCCAGTGGTTTACTCCAAGTATCCAAATGTTCCATGTTGATGTTTTTTTCTGATGAAAAGAAGCTACATTTCTGTGAAGTATATTTGCAGTCAGAAGAGGTTTCATTTTCCTTTTTCCCTCACCTTCTATGTTTATATCCTTGATTCTTTCTTATATAGATCTCCACCTTCTGGTTTTCATAATTTCAAACTACTATGCCTTTTCTTTGATGTTTTTTTTTTCTCCCCCATCTGTAAGATGTTTATTACAAACTTATTTAAGTATACCTCTATCTTCAGACTGAATGAATGGGAGATACAAGAAGCTACTGGAGTGGAAGCATAATAAAGCAGAGGCACAGGGTGTTTGGCTGTCCTCGAAAGTGGAAGAGTAGCCATGAACTCTATGAATCTGAACAGCAGAATAAATTTTCAGTTCTACCTCTATCTGGTTTTAATTAATATAGTCCAATACAAGTGCTAAGTGGAAGGCCTCCTTTTGCTTCTGTTCAAGACCAGTAGTAACTAGAAAAACATCTAGAACAAAGTGAGTGCCTTTATAAATTCCCTTTCTGCACAACTCAGTGGATGATGGATCCCTTAAGGCTTGGAAAACACAAAGGTACCATTCATTAGTCAATACTGTTCTGGGAGTTTGTTTTTACAAGGTGAGCAGAGGGTGGTATGTTTTGTATTGCATTCAAGGTATCCTTTAGGATGCCTACCTGGAAAGAGTAACAAGAGTTTGATATGTATGTGAACACAAAGTTGTGAATGTTTTATTGGGTAGAAATCATTAATTTTGGCCAAGAACAGAAACATCTGCTCTCTATTCCATGAGCAAATTTTGGCAGTAGCTCCACTACCAGATAGATCAATAGACCTTGTCTGTTCCTGTCTATGGGGCCAAGTGTATTTATAGGAGGAGTTAGAGCTGGTTGCTTTCTCTTCTTTGTATTCAACTAAAACCACAGTGATATGTGGTATCTGGTTTGCATGTCCCAAAGTATACTCCTTAGGGTCTTTTTCAAATACATTCTGTTCGTTAACTGCAGTACTGGAAAGTGTGAATTTCTTGTGCTCACTTCTCTGTTACAATTATATCAACCTGATCAGAGGAAGTGATTTCCAAGCAGAATTGCAGGTATGCAATCCAGCACTTTGATGAATCTTGTATCAGAGCAGGTGCTTCCTATGCAAAGTGGAAAATGGTCAAAATGAAGGGCAAAAGAAATACCCCAGAGTAAATGATGAGCTAAACAGCAGCTAGGCTTATAGACTGTGATGTGGGGCTTAGGCTCCAAATTATCACTCAAAGATTTCAATCCCTCAATTTGCAAGGGAGTGACCTAAACTTCGAATAATGACTTTTTGGGAGATGACTCTCATACTTTGTGTGGGGAAAAGCCTCCAGAGGTTTTGGTTTCACTCTCACATAGGGCATGAATCATATGGAAAATTTAACAGAGCTGTGTGGGAGCAGTTCTTTCCCACTAAGCTGTGACGTTGAAAGTGAGCCCTTTCCTTTGGGACCAGATGCTAGATCTCAGTTCTGAATTACTATCTTCTCTACACATGTGAATCTCTAAAAGGGTTTGTTTATAAGCAGAGTAGAATATCTGAACTGAGATCAGTCATGCAGAACTAAAGGAAGAATTTCGCCTTGACTGTGAATTAGTCTCAAAGACAAAATTCATAGCAGCTTACTTGTTAATGAAATGCAAAGTCTTTATTTTTAAACATTTTAAGTCTGCTTAAGTTCCCACAAGGAATTCATTATGCTTTACACTTGGAAGAAAATGGAGAAAATGTAAGTGAAACTTTGGAGGGTGGGGAGTTTGGTTCTAATACAGATTAAGTTGGTGCAATTTTGCACATGTAATCTAACTAAAGCTACTGATAAATAGAACGTGCATCATGGGTAGCTGCATGCTCTAATCTGTGATATGATACATATTTACAAATGTGAATAGAATTAAAAGCTGGTGCTCTAAGTGTCAGTCAGCACAATTTATACATAAATAGGTTATTAGAGGAAATGCATTTTTGAAATGGCAGAGAATGTGTAGCGTGGACCTGCTGCATCTGTGGTTGCAGATCATATGATTTCCTCTCTCTTCACCTCCTTTAGAGCTTCCTTTTCTGGCTGTAGACCTGGAAAGTCCTTGAAAAGATATTAAAAAGATAGATATGTCTCTAACTGATTTCTTTTAGGTTTCATATGTATGTGTGATTTTTCAGGTTTCTCTTTTTCGTTCTTAACGTGAATTGCAAAACAATAGTAGCATAATTAATTGAATTTGGAGGATATAGTCACAAACTTTTAAAATAAATTTTAAAAATATGCATGCTTTTCAGTATCAGTAAACATTTTGGAGAATGTCTAGTCATCCAAGGTTTGCTGAAAATACTCTGGAAAATCGTAATTTCAATGTGATAACGTTCTATCATATAACAGCAGTTATTTCAGTGAGATTGAGGGCCATAGTCAGTGAGGTGACACATTATTATCAAATTCCCATATCACAGGTTCTTTGGATTACAAGGGCCTTGATGGGAAGAGCTGTGGCCTGGAAACCACTTGAAGCTCGATATGGACGACATGCCCAGTTTACTTAACAGCTACGCTTCTGAAGGGGAAGGTATACTGATTCGCTGTACGTGGGGAAATACAATCACTGAATTGGAGGCTGGAGTTCATGTGCAACTGGTGCCTCTATGAGTCTAGCAGAAAAGTATTTGTCTGGTTATGGGGGAGAAGGGAATTCGGCTCACACATCTAAAATGAGCTTGATTTTCCTTCTAGCTTTGTGGCTCACCTTTAAGAGAAAGCAGAACATGAGCGGCTGTCCAGTGAGTGATTCTGTGCCAGCTGACGTGGAATGTGAAGTCTTTTATGTAATTAAAAGCCTTGATTTAAAACATCTGCCTATATCCCTGTCTTTTCTATTTGACTCTTGTTCCGTAGTGGATACTTCTTAACTTGATGGAGAATTTTTACAACATATTTCCAGTTATCTTTTTCTTCCATTTTAGAACTGTGTATTATCTGGTGAATGATGATTTATATTTGATAGTTTTGGGAGGGTTTCTATAAGACTCTGTTACTCATTGTGGCTGTTTAAAACTTCTTGTATTTGTGTTTTAGGATATTTTGGTGTTTGATTTTTTTTTTTTTTTGTTTTGTTTGTTTGTTTGTTTTTTTAAATGAGGAAAAGGAAGGCAGTATTGGATGACATAAAAGAAAAAACCTCTAGGGTAAAAGATGTGAGGAAATGTATGCAGGCAATAAGCTTGTTGAAAAATAAATGATTTGTAAATGCACTGACACAGGTAACTGAACATAGCAATAGATTTACCTGTAGCAGTAAAGCATGTGTAGTTTACAAGAATAATTTTTGGTTGGCTGTGGCTTGGGTTTTTTGCTTTGGTTTGGATTTTTTTGTTTGTTTTTAGTTGGCTGGGTTTTTTTGTTTTCTATGAACAAGTATATTTCCAATATGCTATCCGACTGTCATGGCTGTTTAAAAAAAAAAAAAAAAAAAAAAAAATTGTTAATCCTGCTGTAGGAAACATGTTCCATTGCTGTGACTGTGGCGATCTGCTATCTGTTTATACTGGCTAAGGATATGATCACTTTTGTTTGCTCAGTCCAAGAATGAAAAGGCTTATGCCAGAAGTTTGTGGAAACTGTTCACTCTCCCTCAAGAAGCAAAGGACAGTGTTAACTTCTAACCATAAGGACAGTCTAGAAAATTAAGGTAGGGATAGGTTCAGGTAAATTCAATTTACTATAGTGAGGAGGACTTCTATATATCGAGGTTTTGCAGCTTTTTTGATGAACAATTGTGTGTATTTCATTTTGACCATGAGCATAGTGTTATGCAGAACTTGTGCTGGTACATTATTTAAGCCTGACCCAACCCCTGTTCTGTAAATTGGGATCTCTGACCAGTGTTCCCTCTGTCAAATGTTGTGACTAAATAATAACTTTTTCAATTAACCTAATGCTAACTTTGATCATGTCCAGACTTGCTGTGCTCATACCATAAACTGCATCACCTTTATGTGATCTTTTTTCAGGGAAATAGGAACTTTGAAACAATCAAACTTTCATAAAATGCTTTGAGATGGTTCATTCTTGTTGAAAATCATCCAGTCTGGCAAATTAAAAGAAAGAAAACATTCATTTTTGGTTTTTAATTTTAGGGAACTATTTTTAAAATTTCTTTAGATTTGGTTTGTTAGAAGCTACCCATTTTCAGTTTATATCTAATTATCTTTTTAGGACTAATGAGTTGCAATATTTATTAATATTTTAAATACTAAATATTTATAGGGTTAATCAGGTACAATATTAATGGATAATGTTTAAAAATATAGTAAGTAACTTTATACTTATTTATGGCTTATAATCTTTAGAGGGTTACAGGTCTTTAAATACCCAGTAAAACGATAGAGAATTTATTGATTGCTGTTTTATTGGTATGATAACTTAACCACTTCTCTGAAGTTTCATTACTGACTGTTGAGGCTTTTTAAGGATGACAATATCAATTTTACATTTTGGCTATTACTTTTAAATTTATAAAGGTATTTCAGGTAACAGATTGAGAAATTGAAAGAAACCAGAACAATGGAAACTGAAATTGTGACGTGTTAACTGATAACATAATAGATTTGCACTGTAATTACAGATTAACAGAAAATATCCCTATTATGTCATTGTTAGCAGTCACAGAAGCATGACAAATAAGAAAGTGGTGAAAAATTACTCCTGGATTTTCAAATAAGAGTAAAGAAAAATCTAGTGTAAGTCTAAAAAGTCATGTCAGTGTGAGGTTATTCCCTTGATTCTTCTGGCTATTTGGGATTCAGAAATCTCCAAATATATGAATACTATACTGTTACTAACTTGGGAGTAAATATATTTTATTTTGTGTAGTATCTGTAAGAGTGAGGAAAGAATGAATGCTGAGGGTTCCTCTGATGAGATAATTCTGAGGTTAAATTTCTTCCAGTCCTATGTATAATTTCTGGGTTAAATTTACTGCCAAATGGGTGCAAATTATCAAAGTCTTTGTGGTCACAGGGCTGTGAGCATCATAAACAGGAAAAGACTTGCATTTAAGTAGTGGGTCTACCTGTTAATAATCCCAATTAGAGTCACAGTAATTAGGACTACTCTCATAACTAGTTGGACATGTTCTTGCATATCTTGGTGGGTTAGACCAGTTGTCCCCAAAACTTGCAAACTCAAAGGAGCTGGTATTGTGCAGGGCCTTGGGCTCAGCAGGCAGAGCTCCAGGACTGGGGCTGGATAGCCCTGAATCTGCTGTGTTATGGGGCCGAAGGAGCTTCAGTTGTCCAGTGCAAAAAATGGAGGTAGGAGTCCTTGAGGTGGAATTAGAAAAAGCCAACTATGTGTGTGAAGTACTACAAGGAATATTGCTCCTTCCTCCCACCCATGCTAAATCCAGCTCTACAGTGTTTTATTAAATAAAATTGCATGGGTCAGGAGGAAGGACCGTTTTCTCTCAAAAGGTTGCCTAGTATTTTGTTGTTTGTTCAGTTCAAAGTGTCTTATAAAATTAAATGTTCTGTCTGAGAACAAAATTATGAATTTGAAGCTTCTCATAAAACATGGTTTTCAGCTCAGAACAACAGCACAAAAATTTACTTGAGATAATTGTATGGACTGTCTTCTTCAATTACTTTCAGTAAAACTGAATATTTGCAGCTCATGTTATACCAACAGTCCCAAGCTGCTGGGCCAGATTTGGTTTTGAGTAGCCCATAAAATGGTCTGTTCCTTCTATTAGGTCAACAAACTTATCTTAAGACTATATTTTTTCCCAATACCATTACTCTAGCTTTTAAACTCTAGTTCAAAAAATAGGCAGCAATAGATATATGTAATTTTTCTAAGTATTAAACCACACTGCACTTTAAGTACTAAACCACACGTTTCATCTGAACTCAACAAGTAGGTACAATGTTTATGTGAGTTTGCAACAAATTCCACGTATAAAGTCTTTCATTTACTGAAAATCCTTCATTTACTGAAGCCAACAGCATATGTGCCAAAACTTTGTGGTATGTTAGACGTGCAGATTGTTTTCAGTGCATTAGGAGTTTGCTATTGTGTCCACTTGCCAGGTGGAGGCATAGTTTCATTAATGAATAGCAGTGAGGGAGAGGGGTGGGAAGCCAGTTATTCAAAGGCTTTGTTCTTTTTCATTAATAAGCTAGTTTACACCTAGTCTATTAAACAGCTGAAGGCTTTTTTGCTGTGAAGGCTGTAGCTAATATGAAAAGGACCTAAATTTGGAATAACACAAGCTAAGCCAAGTAACTTTTTTCCACCTTCAAGTAATATATTCTGTAGCCCCATAAGCTCAAATGATTCTCATTGCTCATTTTTTCCTCTTGTTTCTTCCTGCCATTCATTCCTTTTCTTCCTCTTAATATCCTTGGAATATGGAAAGCATTTGGGTTTAGTAGAGCTGCTTTTGTTCCTGGTCTTAAAATACAACTTGTCTCTCTGCCACCCATATGCTAACTGGGTCAGTTTGTGGGGTTTTTAACCTTTTCCAAACACACACACACACACACACAGATCTCCCTCCTGCCTGTTTCCCTTTATCTTTGGTGGGCTGTGGACATGTACAGGTAATCTCTCTCTACTGAACAGAATTCCTGTATTGATACTGGATTCTCTGAATTAACCATTGTGTTGTATGTTGAGAGATATAAATTCAGATTCTGCCTTGGTTCTGTTGTCTTTCTGACCCAGATGTAAAGAGGAGAGTTAGGGAAAAGACATCTCATTACCTCTGCTGTCTTTTCCTCCTGTCTTATTTAATAAACTCACTGAAGGATGGTGATATATACTAGGAAAATTTTATTCCTCATTCTGTGTAGACCTTTTCCTGAGTAAATTTGTCAGTGGTTTTTGTTTCTATGAAAAATGGAAATTTGTCAAACGCAGAATGTTTTTCAGAGAATGTTATTGATGACATGTGTGTTACTTCCTCACCTGCCTGGTAGTTTGTCAGGTTGCCTTTTGATCCAAGAAAGATTTGCACTCTGGATTTCTGGTAGTTAAAGGCTTCCACACACTTTATTGTGGTCTTGGAGCCCCAGGTCTGCATGAGAGAGACTTGAAGCTCTGACTATGTCAGCTTTAAAGTTTAGTTCCCTGATGCACGTGCAGGTTCTCTGAACAGCTGCGTCTGAAGACAGATTCAATAGCCCCAAAGACACCTTAGGTTGTGTTGACCAGAATAAATAACATTACATAGGAAATAAAACTAGAATTAGGTCTCCTTTTTCACAGTCCTATTTTGTATCATGAGAAAAAAGTTTGTTATCAAAACTTCATATAATATTAAATTTAGGAGATCAAAGCAAATGTGTGAAAAGTTTCATATGGGGCTATTGGAACTTTTTTATTTTAAACTCCAATGGAGCTGGCATGCATTCAAATTTTTATGGGGTTGAGGGACAAGAGGGTTTTTTTTTTTTGTGTGTTTTTTTTTTTTTTTCTTTTTCACAGGTAAAGCTCAACATAAGATAGAAACAAATTCAGTCATCTTCCCTTTATAAGGGTAAACAAAACAACATGGATGCTGCACACAGTACTGTTAGAGTGACTAAAGGACAAACATGTTCTGCAAAAATTTAGCTTAATCCCAGATCACCATATAGTTAAATTTCTGACCTTAAGTGTTCATTTAACCCTATGTGTTTTCCCAGAGCCTGCTGTCCTCAAAAAGGCCTCTCTGTGTGTTGACTCTGGAGGGAGCCTAAGGCAGCTGTCCTCTGAACAAGCACACCAGTGCCAAATGCTTCAATTCAGTGGATCTAGTTCATCTGTGTCTAAAGATCTCAAAGCAGAGACAAGACCAATGCCAAATGATTGGGAAAGGAATGTACATCTGCACTGACAAACCTCTGTTGGCAAAAAGGTTGTTTCTCTCTCCAACAACATATAAAAAATCGGTTCATGTTTGCTTGGCTCTATTAAGTGTAAAACAGTAGATGTGGAAAAAAAAAAATGGAGAGTGCAAGTTAACAGTCCAAATACTACTTTTTAATTATCAGAACAAGATTAAACAGCAAACATTACAGCTGGCATTAATATACATCAGTATTTTTCCTTTAATTTTCCTGAAGTCTAATTTAGTGTTGATATACTTAGAGTTGTGATACTGATATTTTTTTCTTTCTTTCTAGTGTCTTTGATTTTTAAAAGTGGATAACCTTTTTCGCACTAAATTAAAACCTATTAATTGCTGAAGCGTTGTAATTGTCCTGTCCTTATGTCAGTTGATGTGACCATAATTCTTCAAGTTTGGTCAGTCTAATGGAAGTCTGTTAAAAAAACAAACAAACAAACAAAGATTGCTGGGAACTCTTGTGATCGTCATTCTTAGCATATAGTTTAAGTTTGGAAAACATAATTGAGAAGTATGGTTATCTATTGATATTAGAATAATGTACCTTGCACTATGAACAAAATATATACTAGGTTTAAAAGTTTTATTTCTACTTCTTTGTGGTTCCCAGGTTTGTGTTTTTTTCAGCAGCTATTTCAGCTCAGTCAGGACTGTACTTTTCAGATTGTGGTGCTGATGGCTGAATGTATGGTTTCTCTGTTTTGGAAGGAAAAAATATCAAAATTTGTCAGTTGACCATGCAGAGACATTTAAGTAACAGGCACTTAAGAGCAAAGAAAATTGTTTGCATCCACGGACCAGCATGGTCTTTTAATAATAAGAACAGTACACTATGGCTGTAATAAAATAAAAAATGTTAAAAAGGTCACTATGAGACAGAAGAAAAGCTAATTAATTGTCATGCAGGGGCTTTACTTCCTAGCAAATCTCTTTACTGTCAGCTCTTGCAGCCTTAGTGTAATAGCAAGTAGCTGGTGAAATGAATGTATGCTATCCTGTATGAAATTTTTGAGCTCTGACTGACCTGGGCAGGAAAAACTGGAGGTAAGGAGACTGTTAGGAGGTTAACATCCATATACTGTTGTGAAATCCCACTGAAAACAACAGTTTGGACAAACAGCAAAGAAATGTGGGGAATGTTTTGTGAGTATGTTTTTTAAATTCTGACAGCTTTCTCTGCTAAAAGTTTGTTTGGTTGGTTGGTTTTTTTTTTGTTGTTTTTTTTTTTTTTTTTTGATGTATATCATCAAAACACACATTTTTGCCTAAACAGGAGAGACAGCCCAAACTGTCACATTGACAGTCCTGGGGACAGCAGTAATGACCCAAGCATGCAAAAGAGCGGGTCCCATGAGTAATCTCTGTTTGCAATCACTGTTTATATAGGGAAAGTGTCATGGGCCACCCCAAGGCAACTTTCCTTGAGTTGCGTTAGTCCTGCTGCTCAGCATTGTCTCAGAGGAGACAAGACTGGCAGATTCTTCATTCCCTGTCCTGAATTTGAGTGGCTGGTGCTGTATGCCGTTGACTTGCACAATCCAGCAGTTAGTCCAGTTTGTGGAGAGAACTGCTGCTCCTCACGTGAGTCTCAGGTCACTGTCAGATGCTGCACCATCAGCAGATGTAACTTGAGCTTGCGTTGATATTTCTAAGATTTTGTATGTCTAACACACATTCACACTCACTAATGTCTTATGAAATGAGCTTGAACTTCAACTTGATATACTGTCTTCAGCTCTGGGTTTGAAGTAAGATAGTTCCTGGATTAAGCTACTTTATAGTGCAGAGAGAGAGAAATCCTTAGTGGTTCCTGGTTGTAGGTAGGGGAAAAAAAAAAAAGTCAGAGCAGTACTGCTGTTTCTCTGATTTACCTACAGCTCTCAGGCAACTGGCTCAGACATGGAGGACTGAAGCCAGCGAAGAGGAAACCCAGGCCCCCAGCCCTCACTTGTCAACACCGTGGTTGCAATGATATTCTTCATTCCTCCTGCCTATCCATCAGGCAGACAGTTATACCAGAACCAACATCATGATCTCATTCACCGAAATATAAGTCCATTATATTTTTCTACATTATAAATAACTAACCTCATATACTCATATGAGAACCTCATACTGCACAATGCAGAAATAAAGAATCTGATTCCTCTGAGCTGCCTCTTCGCCCAAAGGAGACCTGGAACAGGACAGAGCACTCAGACCATTTCAACATTTGTTCTTCACCTGACATTCATTCATTCTTTGAATTTTTTTGTTCTACCCTCTCTTTTTTCCCCATCTCCTGTCACTTCAGGGAGAGGATTTGAAAGCTTTACAGCATGGTTCCCACTATTGGAGATTTCCTATTCTCAGCATCCTGTCAGCATAATCTTAATAGCTTGATGCTTATAACATGGCTGTGGAGGTGCTGTATGTAGTATCACCCAAAAGCGCTCTCTGTGTAGATGAAACAAAAGGAAAAACTTCTCTATTATTCAGACCAAAAATAGTATTTCCATCTGCAGCTTAACTAGCCTAAATGATCTCTCAGCATTCATCGTATATACATTGTAAATACTACTAAGCTTGGGAGCACAGAAGAATGACATACGGCAGAGGTGTTCAGACTGGATGGCTAGCCTTTTGTTCAGCTGTCAAATCATGTGAATGAAGATGGCTTAGTGTCAGGCATCCTGTTACAATTGCAGCTACTTCATGCTTATGCTTGTTTAATTTGTTCTCCGGGTGAAGTTGGCAAGACTCACTGCAACGTGAATGATCTTGCACCTGGAATCCTGAGCTTTTACCTAGGAAATCTGCACAAAATCCCTGTGTTACTAAAATGGGTTGCATCCTGCTTGTTTCATGCTAATATCAATATAGTTAGTCTTGATTGCTGTCTTCAAAGCAAGATAACTTTGATTATGGTTCAAGTCCTGCTCTGTGCTTTAATTTATAATATTTTACTTTAAAGCTGCAGTATTTCTCTGGGTGCCATTTTCACATCTAGATATATTGTCACATAAAGCCCGCTAAACTGTTTCATACCTATTTATTGCACTTAAGCATTAAGAATTGATTCCGTCCCCTCAAGCATTTCCTTATTTTTTGAACGTGTGCCTTTGTAGACTTTACAAGATGCATTACCACATTAATCACTATAGATTCCAATGTTTGGTCCCAAGAGCCTTCACATATAATACATGAGTTAGGCACTTGTTAATGGTTTGACAAATGTGCAGAATAAAGATGTTCTGTAGAACTTGAAATACTTTGTGAAGTGGTTTATCCTTTGCAAGTGTTGCTCTGCCTTGCATTCCTCTACCTGTAACAGTGCTTTTGACATTAAGAATCCATGCTGTACAATTAAGTTGAACATTCATCTATGCCTGACTAAAAACTTTTGATGGTTTCACCTTTCAATAAATAAATCTGATTGTCCTAAACTCTAAAGGAAGTAAAAAAAAATATATTTGTAATTGGAGACAAAGGCAGCTCAGACCTTCAACAAGATCTGTACGCTATGGTGCTTTGCTTAAAAAAAGAGCAGGACACATTAATCAGAAGTGTAGATACTGGTTTTCAGGGGTATTTAATTAGAGACCTGTTTTAGAGGGAAGAAATAAACTGAACATTCAGCTGACCACAATGTGTTCTTTGAGAATTCATTACTTGCTGTGTTGGAAAACTAACTGGTCAAGGGAGCTTACAGTACCTGTCACGGTTGCTATTTCAGAAAAAAACAATCATCTCCATCAGCATGGCTATTTAGATAAACCGATCACTACTTTAATCGATTCTGAGTGGTGAAAAGTTGCCATGGATACAAGATCCTGCAGCAATCAAAACAGAAAGTAAGTTTAGAATTGGAAGTGACAGATTTATTCATCACATACTTAACAAGCCTTTGAAGGGAAAGAGAGAGTTTGTCGGAGTCCTTAGGCTGTGTATAAAAAGATCGTGGAGAAATACTCACAGAATTGCCAATAGGCACTTCAGTTGGAGAGGACTGGGTAATATTTGCATTAGAACTATTGCACAGATGTGTTTGCTTGAAACTTTTGCTCTGGATGACAAAACCGTCAAAGTCTGCAAGCCTGTTGTCATTTATCTTCAGTCTCAGCAATACCTGGTCAGTTGAAACTTGCTCTGTCTTGTTGGTGGAAGGTTTCAAACTGTTCCAGGCTCGGCTTAGGAAGCAATGAATACAGGGCAACCACTTTTGAAATCAAACCACTGGATCCTTCTTCTGTTCTAAACAAATTTCAGAAAGCGTGTTTTCAGTGTCCCTCACTAAAAATTGCTAGTCTTGTGGAAACACTTACTGGATTTTTGTGGCATCCTGCTGAGCTGCCTTCCTCTGTACTTTTTATAGTTTTGCAAGTTTAGTAAATTTTTCAGCTTGGTGTTATAGGGATGCTACCCTTTCATTTGCTGAGGATGCTACATAGCACATGACTTGGTCCTTCTCAGAAATTCACTCACTTGTATGTATGAGATGGGAAACAAAACAACAGAAAGACTTCTCTTAATAACTGTGAAAGGTCATGAAAGACAAAACAAATTAAAATAACCATTAGAAAAACACAGAGGAAAATGTTGCAGTCATTTAATTCTCTTGGGTAAGCTCCTTGTCATCTTAGAGCTGTGCTGAAGTTTTTCTCTTAGTCCTTTCAAGCTCCTCGGAAATCACCTCTCCCTTCCCTTTCTAAACTGAATGTATATTGAATAAGGGCATGCAAAAAATCCCTCATTTCCTGATTTCTCCTACATATAAACATACAATGCTAATTGAATTTTTTTGTAAATCAATATTCACAAAAAAATAAAGCATGTTTCCTCAGTTCAAAGCATGACTGGGTTGAAGGGTTTTGTGTTCAAATCAAGAAACCTCTGGCGTTATATAAACATGCAAAGAAAAGGCAGTATAATTGATGGAATTTACTCTTTAAATTTTTTGTTCATTTTAACCCTAGGCTTTATAGTAAAACTTGGAGATGCAAATTCACTTGCAAAAAAAACCAAAAGAGAATATTCAATGAACCTATGTGCAACAGAACAGCTATGTTTAACTGACCTCTCATCCTAGCAATGCGATCTGCCATATAGATGCTTGTACAGCATTTAGTGGATGTGGGGTAAGACTTTAAAGCTCACAATTGATGTTTAAGCACCTGATCAAACTCACTTTCTCTGAACCAGTATAGTATGGTGCTCAGTCACGTGTTCCTTTGAGATGATCTCCAATAAAAAAAGCTTTTTGTTTCTCTTCATTTGGTAGTACCCTTGCTTCTACTTAACAATTTAACTCTTGTACGTACTGAGTTTATTATCAGAAAACTGAATCAGGTTTCTATAGAATCTTCAGTTTGTGGATCTTAGTATACGTGAGTCAATGCTTATGTATTTAAGTTCACATATGCATTGTAAACGCAAACATGACACTCAATTATTAGAGATGAATAATTAAACAATTAGATAATATTTGGTTTTAATTGAAATAATCCCATAGAGCTGGCTTATATTAGTATACTATTATATACCTCTTCGGTATTCTGAGTGTTCCAAATGAATGAAGTCCATCTGATGACAAAAAAAAAAAAAAAGTGTTCATAATTCAAGCTTTTGTTTGCTACTATTTAGGAAGCTAGCGCTATTCACTATTCATGAAAATTTGTGTGACTGCCTGATGTTCTTTTGCAAATCCTCAGTGTTTCAAAGATATACACTGGAGTGTGAGTTATGGTGCTTTTCTCTATCCTTAGTGTCTTTTTCCTTTGTCTCAATCATTCAGTCACAGAGGAAGAACACCACCTTATGGCCTATGGAATCATGAAACAATGAATATCAAGCATTTGGAGTGGGCTGGGGGAAACAATCAACTGAACAAAAGCCCCACACAACCCCCCCACACACACATACTCCTCCACCCCACCCCTCCCCCCCCCAAAAAAAAACAAACCCAAAACTACCTGCTACCTGGACTACATTTGTCCAAAATATTGGTGGTAATCTGATAATAATCTTACAAGTAAGTTCTAAGAATTTCAGGAAGGATAAAAGAGAGTTAATTCTCACAAAACTGTTGCATGGGTGTCTCTTAAGTTATACTTTGCTGCTTTTTTTTTTTTTTTTTTTTTCTTCTATAACTGCAAAGAGTTATTATTATATTTGTCCATTGTACCACTGCAAACATACGTTAGCTCCTACATGAACGCTCCTGGTCTCTCTCAGTGCATAGCTAGCATGCACTCATCTTTGTTAGCATAAACTCATTTTATCTGGAATGTCAGAGGTATGCAAAATGACATGGCTTTAAAATGTTATTTAGGTAGATAGGCATTATGAGGCTTTTTTCCTCTCATTAGAATAGGTTTGAGTTGATGTTTTGTTCTGGAGCAAGCTCAAGCAGTTTTCTATAGCATTTCATTTGTGGGGCTGCACTATTTTAGGCTACTCTGCAAGACCAAATCTTCCTATATCCTTCACATACAAGGGAAGATGGACAGATACAAGAGGTAATTTTATGTCTCAGCTCTCCCAGTATTGTATAATTAATCACATCACATATTTATAAATAGAATTTTTTATCTATCCACTTATAAATAACTCTAAAATTTAATACCTACTTAAGGAATGATATACTTAAGGAAAAAAAAAATCTTCATGCAACATGGAAATATATTGTTTGAATGTAAGTTTTCTTGGATAACTAAAACACGAGAGAATGTTATAAACATGTCACTGTGCATGGCATATAAAGAAAATATTTTTTGTAGCATTTGTTCCAGGTTAATAGTTACATTATAAAATTAAGTCACTTTGTCTCACACCTTATATCTACAGTAATTTTTCCTTAGTTATTGTAAGTACAGTCTGATCTTATTAAAATGGAAATCCCATTAGCCCTTCATATCAAAGTCACAAATTACAAAGAGAGTTGCACTTGAATATGCTACGGTAGACAATCGGGTTTGAAAACTCTTAACTTACTTTGGCTATCCTATAGGTATGATAGTTTCTTGGTGCATATAACTATTTTTCTGTATGTATGCTTGGTGGACATCATAAAATATTTGAAATAAGAGGTCAGAGATCAAAATTAATGTTATTCTCTTTATGCAGCATAGAATAAATACTTTTCAACAAACACCAAAACTGAACCTATTCTGAGAATATGTAGTTGTATACACTACTTAATAGACCAGTTACTTCCCTACTTTTCTTTGTGAAAGCTCCTGATAAATCTATATATAGAAGAACATTCATAGTATAACGTTTATAAAGAGAGGAAGAAATTATTTTATACTAAAGCAATGGACTGCAGTTCCCAAGATGGTAATGGAATTGTTGTCCCTTGAAAACCTCAAGCTGAAATGTAACAACTTGCTTCTTGGCTTGATAGGTTGTCCTAAGGGCCGGCAGGCTGGAATCACTGCTGGTTTGAACTGCATGCAGATGATCATAGGTTCAAAATCTTGGCAAATTTTGATTTGTAGCCATGCATGTTTACTAATTAGGAGTAGCTAGACAGTTGTGATACTCCATTAAGCCCTTTTGTCTTTGATTAAGTACTTTGCCCTCTGAGGAAGGATGCTGCAAAATAGCATTGGGAGTTATATATGTGTGCTGGTCTTTTGTGGTGCTGTTGCAATAGAGTCCTATTGAAATGGAAAATTCGTCCTGACAAATGAGTGAGCCATGTATTAATTCTGCCAGGATTCAAATACATTGCTCTAAAACTAGAAACTCTAAAGGAATGAAACCAAATTAATTTCCTCTTCAATCTGTCAAGTACAACTGGAATCTAAATTTTTAAAAACTTTTTCCTGACACCGATTCTTTTTTTGGGGTGAAATTATTTAATGCTTCCTGAAAGGTCCTGAACAGAGATCTGAATTTCTGGAGAGATCCTCACTCAGGTTACCCATTCTAGTTAACAGCAGGGTAATGTTCATTAGTATGACTGAGCAGATAATCAGGCTGATAATGTTAATTCAGGTCTTGATCACTTTGATTCCTACAAAGAAAGAAGCTGGTAATTAGGAATTGTAATTTGTTAAGTGGATATTTGCTCACAGATCCTAGATCAACTACCTAAAATGATTTCAAATATGGTTTTTGCTTTCATTCTCTTATCTTTTTGGTGGTTTGAAAACATTTGGGGTGGGACTCACCATAAATTATTACTAAATTTTGGGAGAGTCAGAAATGGTTGGTGTATGGAGTCATTAAATAAGTCATTACCTATTGAACTATCAGTGATTAATTTTATATTTTTAAGATAGTATTGATGGGCTCTTTAACAAAATAAATCAAAGAAATGTTGGGGGGAAAAGTCAATAATGTTATTAAATATACTATGATGTAAATGTAAATATGAAGTTTAGATAAAGTTGCCAATCAATTTCTCAGCATGCCAAGCAAATTTTATGCTTGAAAAAAAAATATTTTGCCCAGAACTTTTTCATCTCTCTAATAAGAAATATCTGCTTTGCCTCTTTGAATGCATAATGGGGGCATGTGATTTACTTCAATTTAAGACACTGTAATCTCCTAAAGTTCCAAGTTGGTTTGTACCAGGACAGCCAGCAAAGGTTACACTTGCTGCTTTCCTGGACTTCCCTTCAGTCTATGTGTCTTTTCCTCTTTACTGACTTTTCTCAGTGCTCAGAATCTATGTCTTCAAAATGGTGTGTTAGAATTTTATTTATTCATAGTTATGTAAGGAACAGCACATATGCATAACACTTTAATTTCCTTCTGTTAGGGGAGGACCATAAGAATTCCTCCTGATGCTAATTTAAAAAATTAGTTACTTTGTATAGATAAATTGCTTGATGTTTACTCTCTGAATATTTAGTAGCAGAAAATTGCTGGCAGAAATTGTTACTGACACAAAAAATTTTAAATTGACACTAGAGAGCATTTGTGGGAAATATGTTTCACAGTTGGAGTAGGAACATTCAGTAGAAAGTCGTCACCTTAATACTCTGTGATATGCATGGTTAAAGAAATCAGCATGTTTTGAACGTTTTCAAAACTTAGTGAAAAATGGGCAGCAGAACAAATATTTTTAGGACTTACCTGAAAGAGAGCTTTTAAACAGCATAAGATTGCAAGGAAATTAATCATCTAATAGGGAATTCCTAAAAAGAATCCTTTTCCTCTGAAATTTACCATTAAAAAAAAGTATGTGACAATTCCATAGCTGTATGTGGATGGTTGGTTGTTTGATGGTTGCCTGTAAGTCAAGAGAAATAAACAGTTTTCAGTGGTAATGGATATACAGCTGAGGCCGAAAATGTGTGCTTGTATATTATGAAATACACAGATACATGAATGCGAGTATATTAATTAAAGTTTATAGATTCCATAGATGCTTTCTGTAATTTTTGCACTAATGGTGTCATTAAATCCTAACTGTAACGGAGCATGCTGATGCCTTCTTTCCATATGAAAGAAGATTTGCTTTTCCTTTCTTTTGGCCCTCTAAATGCAAATAATAAACAGAAAAAATATCTTGAGAGCTAATGGAATTACAGAAATTTTGGACCAGGATAATTGGAAAAAAATGGAAGTGGGTACTTTCAATATAACTGTGGTATAGGAAGACTTTTTTTTTTTTTTTTTTTCCCTAATGCAATACATTTGAGATCTGCTGAAAGGTGAGACAGAGCAAGGGTGCTCCTTGTGTGCACTAACTTCTCTTTTGGATGCTTTCATGAATGGAATGTTGTTCCCTGGATATCCTTTCAACAAATTATTTTATATCAATTATTATCCAATTAATTACAAAGCAACTTTAGAAAATATTTTTCCTACCTTAATGTCAAGGGAATACCAGGCCTCTGAGTCTCTGGACAAATGTACATGGGCAAAGTATCACAAACAGTTGTTTCATGACATCTTCAAAAATTTGCACCCTCAGCTGAGACCTGGTAATGGCAGGCAACATGCATTGTTTCCAGTCCAGTGAAAACATGATGCTAAACAAATGTCCTTAACCCTCTGTGGTGGTGTTTTGATCCAACTCATCATGTTTTGCATTTGCATTGTGCTGGGAAGGTGGCTGGTGCAGCTAACTTGTCTCAGCTGAGGCTTAGCAACTTCTTCAGATGTGTTGAATCTTTTGTTTATGGTTGCCTGATCATCATCATCTGTATTACCTTCTGACAACATAAAGAGACTCTAAGGCAGGTTTAAAGAAATGTGCTCTTGATCTAATAAACTGTTATGGAATCAGAGTAAAATAAAAGGACCTTGGTAAAGACCTAATAGGTGTTTTGTGTCTTCTATAAAGCCATACTTTAAATACTGAAAATGATGCTTTGCACTTATCCAGTGCTTCTGGGTAGTATTTCAGATAGCAGTGTGGTGAACTGGAGTTAATGGGAAAAAAAAAAAAAGAAAATAGCCATAAGTGATCTTCAAAGCTTTAGGTATCATTCTAAACCAAATTGTACTATCTTGAATATGAATTGTCCCATTGAATTGAACACACGTTCCTGAGGGAACATAGTTCCTGTCAAACTGAGACACAGCCTGAGTTGGCTAAGGCCAGCTGAGATCAAGATGTATTGTTTGCCACTACTGGTCCAGGATAGCTTATTTACAAGTCCAAGTCCAACTCCTTGCTGTTCAAATGAAGAAAGAAATAATCATTATTTTGCTTCTTTCAGTTGTACAGTGTGAGGTTTAATTCCCCTTTTCCTGTTACCTGTAAATGCAAAGATTTTCAGGAATATGCCCATGACTTGGTGAGGTTGTCTGTTATAAATCTACTTTCAGTACAAAGTCCATCTCGTTGTTATTAAGGCTGGTGGTGGCTGTGTTTCTATTGGAAGTACAGACCTTCATAAGTATTTCAAGAGAATATTGCAATACTACGTGCACTTCCATTTGTAGAGCTTGATTTGTTTTCACTAGGCCCTAGAATTTTTTCTCCAGATTTGTTATACAGACCCTGAAATTCATTAATCACATGTTAGCTCTGGGGAACTAACCCAAACTTCAGAAGGGAGTAGAGGGTGCAGAGTGAGAGAGGGGTTGATTTACTTTTGGAAACGGCTTTTAGGCAAAGCACTTCTTAAAGCCACATTTTTTTTTTTTTGTATTAAATTTCCTAGTCCCTTGTTACTACCCACTATTCTTAACAAAAGGCTAGTTCTTGGTTCCATGACTTAAACTCTTCCGGTTGCCAGAAGAGTTTAAAGTTTTCTGCATACCAAAATTGAATAATATGCAGTAATATTCTTTGCTAAATAACATGTGCTCTGTTACATATTTCAATCTGTCCTTCATCTGAATTATTAGGCACATATTATCAGTGTATAACAAATGTACTAAGATATTTCTCTTAGAAATGACAACTATATAAATAATTCAGGTAGTCAGAAATCAAAATTACTGTGGCTTGCCTTGTGGTTCCTACCCTAGCAATCTGACACCACAGAAATATATGGGTAGGGAATGCTGCTTTTGAGTGACCAACAAAGGATTTCTCTTCCTCTACATGAGAAGCTAAATATTGTCAAAATATGAAAGAAAAAAGCTAATATACTGTGTTTGGCCAATAGACCTCAAAAATGAAAGGAAGTTCAGAGGAGATGGGCCAGGGTGATAGTGAAGCTCAGGGCATAATACAGGATATGACCGACCACAGCACTTGCAGTGAGCTGACTTCATCTCAGTGCAAAGGGGACCAGAGGACGGGTTTTGGTTTAGATAAAAAGCTATCAACATTTGAGTGGATTGATTGGTGGTGTCAGCGCCTCTCTCTGAGCTCATTCAGAGTGTGAATGTCTCCTCAAGTTAGCCAGACCAGTATGGGGCGAGTGAATAGGTGGCATGGCTCAACCCAGCGTAAGAGTATAAAAAACAGAGAGCAGTGGGCTTGAGCTGGCTTCAACCCATGTACTCTTTCCCAGTGACTGGGGATGCCCAGCATCCTGACAGAGCATATTCTGGAGACTGGTAATGATAATTACATTGGGATTATGATTGAACTGTGTATTGAAATTGATATATATTGCCAAGTGTAACATATTTGTATTGTGTTATGCAATATATTTTGTATCACTCCACTAAATCAGAAATCCAGTGTAGTGTCATCCATTTTCAAATACATCATTTTTGATAATAAACATTACACCCTCCAAGTGTGGAATATCCAAAAGAACCTGGTCAGTGAGTATTGGACTTTGACAAATACTGCTAATAGGTGGTTGTGCTAGAATGATTTTTCTAAGGAAAGCAAGATCTAGGCATAAAATAAATGTTCATTCTATATAATTGTTTAATGTCCAAATTGATACTAAAAAAGCCTATTACTTGAAAGCTAATGGTCAAGTGAAAGCAAATTCAGTATGCTGAAGGACAGAGGACGTGAAATTTGCTGTTGTGGTATGAAAGGGCTGACTTGAGAAGCAGAGCATTTCACTGTGGATGTAAGAAACACATGCAATGACTTTCAAGACAAATTAATCTAGCAAATAAACCTAGAAGTGCTGCCAGAGTTAACAATTCTGATGGTTTTATAAGAAGGCAATAAAAAAAACAAGCAGAGCAAATTAATCTTTTCTGACAGTACTCGGATCAGTATTATAATTCTTTGTACTTACTTGTGCAGCTTTAGTTCTTAAATTACAACAAGATTAAATCAATGCAAAACTTGGTGAATATTTTGTAGTAATTTTCTACATTTCTAGGGTTTTAATAAACAAGGAGGAAAATACTGTATTGTTCCTCTTGAAATCTTTTCTGCTCAAAATGTATCCTTTTAGTGCTTTGTAGTTAGGATGGAAGAATGTTGGTTGGGACATAAGTTAAATTACATACCAAAACATTGCTGTAAAAAATGTGTAAGACTAGATCAGTATATAAAATCTCTCATACACAATATAAAAAATATCATAAAGAATATCAGCCTTTTTCTTTTGTTTTCTGTAGATTGAGAAGATACTGTTAAGAGACTGGTGCCTCAAAGTTTACTCAAATGAGAGAGTCTCATTTTCTTAAAACTAAAGTATCTTCTGTGGAAATGAAATGTAACAGATCCTGATGTCTTACCTAGTGATGAACAATTCATATAGAATGAATGGGAAATAAAATGCCATTTTTACAAGTGAAAATATAAACAAGTTTTTCCTCCTTGAAGAATATAGGTAACTGCAGAACTTCAAAAACTATTTGAAATATATAAAATACTATATAACAAATAATAGTTTTGGTTTGGGTTTTGTTTTTATTCCAACTACCCCTGTTGGTTATTTTTATGATGTTCACATGAGCCAGAATTATAATGTAATTTTACCGCAACTCACGTTGTTTATATTTCAGAAAAATCCCTGTGCATGCAAGAAACACTTGTTGATACCTGTTTGTAAGGTTGAAGGGCAACACAGATTTCAGAGGATTCAAATGCCATTTATTTGCATCATGATGTTATTTATACACATTTTTGAAAGTGCACTTTCCTTACTTGCTGAGTATGTTGTGATTCACATTATGAGAAATTTGTATCCTTACATCTCACTACTAAGCAAGGTTTTAAAAGGGTTAGTTTGGTGTGATTACTGATGTCCTACGTTGCTGGGAAATTAAGTAATTTCATGTTTTATGAATACTTTATATAAGATACGATATGAAAAATATCCTTAAGAAATCTGCCGAAAGTACTTATGAAGTATTTGAAGACTCATAACTCTATAACTGACTACCACAAATTATATTAAAGAAGGAGAATGAAAAAAATAATTTTTTTGCTGATGGAAGTTGGCAGCTGTATCACTCATTTTCTTAGTGGAATGGATTCAGTGGAATTAATGTTGGACATAAAACTTCCTTTGAGAGGCAAAACTGCTTAAATTACAACCTTATAAATATGATAGGTCTTCCATAGGAATAAAAATGAAGATTTTTAATAAGCTACTGATTTGACTGGAAAAGTGGTTTAAAAGTGCAGAAGAGAGTATGCCCATTTCCAAGAACCAAACCTGGGACTCCTGCTGAGTTGCAAACCCCTGCTTGCACAGGCAGGCACAGTAGTTTGGGTTTGTGCCTGGCCAGCTTGCAGTGCAAACACAGACACTGGTGTTGGAAGCCTTTCAGATGTTTTCAGTGTGTGGAATTTGTGTGGAATTGATTGGGAGGCTTAATTTTTTTATTATTTATTTTTTTTTTATTTTTATCTTCAGCTGTTGCATTTCTTCCTTTCAATCTAGAGTTACATTTTCAGGCTGTTAACCAATAGAGTAGCCAACCTGCAAACCACAATGCATGCACTTTCTCAAGTTCATCATTCTGTTCTTCAGTCTGAGCAAGTGGCTCTCTAACTTGAAGCAGCTGCTTGCATTTTAAGGGTGCTTCTGACCAGGTACTAAGCAGTTGCCTTGTTATTAATATTATTATTTCTTTTAATAGGGAAGGGACTGCTGTCTTGTATTTTGGCCAAATGTCTTATTTATTCTTCTTTTCTCTGTGGAATAACTTTATCTCTTTGGAAACAAACATTTATAGGAGGGCAAGTGTGTTTTATACACATCATACAATGACTGAGTCAGTAATGATGCCTTTATTGAAATAATTGCTCTGAGGACACTGCCTGTAGGCATAGATGATTGCATTCATCTAGATAAATTTGCTAGCATTTACATGAGAGTATGGGCACAGTTTTTCTATCAGAGCTTTCTTTTTCCAAGATAATATTATACTCTGTTGTTCAATTAAACATTTTTTATAGGCATTATTAGACATCACAAAATTGTTTTCCTCAAATGGACCTTTTCTGATTTGGCTAAGTTGCTATTGCTTTTTTTTCAGTTTGTTCTGACAAATGCTGTGGGAGGCAGGGAATTAAACAGCCAAGAAATAATTTTTATACAGATAATTTAAATATAAGTAAATCAAATTAAATTGAAGTTCTCTGCCAACTTTCAAAGGCCCATGTCATTATGTCCAAATTTGGATTCAATTTTCTAGAATTCAGACTTTCTTGGAATTTAATTTCCTAGTTAATCCTTGACCAGTCTGGCCCATATAAAACTGTCCTTCAAGTTGCCTCCCCACTCATACCCTTCTTCTGCTACTTCACTAACATGGAAGTTTCTGTGCTTACTCTGCCTTTTTGAAACCTAATGGACCCTTCCTAAATTCAGTGAATCTGACATCTGAAGAGACATTTGCAATGAGTTTGTTGGCACTTTTTTTGCTTTTTGTTACTGGATTATCTTTTTAACCACTGCAACAAGAATTCATTGGTGAGGTGATGAATATGAAGGCCCGGTGACCATTCCCTTGCTCAGGTTACCGTCTTTGCCTATGCAGGGACTTATCCACATGCAGTACTAAAGAAAAATGAAGTCTGTCCCTTAAGTGAAGTCAATGTTCTTGCAAACAGAAAACATTTGAATTTCTTTGTGGATGCTTTCATACGGAAGTCAATTTCCCTTAGACTGCTGTAGCTTAATCTTCTCAGCAACAGGTGATGCCACATTTTTTGGAGAAGTTTAGATTACAGCAGTGTGTTAAACCTGCATGGCAACTTCGTGTGGTGTTAACATGCTTTATTGCACTGGTTTCCCACCTTTAGCTGTTTTGCTCTTATTTATAGAGTACAGATAAATGCTATATGACAGAGATTACAGAGTGTAGATAAGTGACTTTTTAATTATTATTACTATTATTAAATTCAATCTGTGATTCAATGCTTAAATCTGTGATTGACTTTTTATTTGTAGGCTGGACCAAATATGTGGCAAGTGCCTATACCAGTCTTTTTAAACATGAATTATTTATCTTAATCAGTTACTGTTTTGTTTAAAAAAACAAGTATCTTGGTGTGTCCTTAGATGTTTAAAACAGTCATGTGTCCTTAACATTTTAGCTAAAATACATTTAGTTTATATTCTCTCACAATTCACCAGGTGACTTTGAGCACAAGCTATGAAAATTATGTGGCTAACAAGGTAAGAGGTCTGCAGCTGGCAAGTGGGGGTACACTAAATGCATCTCACTTGGCTTGAGAGTTAGCAGAAAGCTCAGATTTGGGAAATGAGTCAGTACTTCACTCAGGAAATCAGCATAACTATGACAACTATAACTAAAATACCCAAAAGATTTTATTTTTAAAAATTTTTCATTTTTTTCCAAAAAAAAAAAAAGTGATCAAAGCCACTCTCAGTCTCTGTTCCCACAAGAACATATTTATTATTCTATGCAAGGTCAGGACAGGAAGGAGGAGGGTTATGCTGTGCTTAGCAATAGGTCTGAAGAGCTTAACCAAATCAGACCAAGGATAAAAGAATCGATAGTATGAGACAAACAAAATAAACAGTGCTGCTCTCTGAATATCACATTAGTGTCACGTGTTTTCCTTCCTGTTTTGTGAAAGAAAAGATCTGATCACATGTGAATGTTTGTTTGTCAGGTGAGGTGGGGTTAAAGAGCTGCCCCTTAACAACAGAAAAACAAAGATGGACAAAGATGGATGGGGAGAAAAGGTTGAACACAAAAATGAGTGGGATGAAGTTAAGAACCCAGGGTTTGGTAGTAGCTACAAAGAAGAAAAAAGGGGATTGCCGAAATGAAAAGACACTCTCCCCCACCCCCAAATAAACAAAATGCCACTAGTAGCAACTAAAAACCCTTCTGCCCCACACACTCTAGCCGTTTTAGATTAGGATTAATCTATCACAATTTAGGTGTCTAAAGTGTAGATTTTCATATTTGACAATTTATATTTTATAATAAAAGAGACTAAATAGGTGCTGTGAAGGAATAATTAACCTCATTACAAAGATAGAGATTGGGAAAGCATATAAATCCTAGTGCATCAGTAATGTTGTAGTATCATGGCCTTAATCTAAGTGTAGGTATATCTTTCTGTATATGTGCATATACCTATTTTTCCTGCTTTTTCTTTTGCTGTGTTTAGGAAAGTGAAAGGTTTGTGGCTGCTTTCTGTTTATTCCTCTGATGATTTTATTAGTCAAAACACTACTCCTTTCATTGGCTTTTTAATCCACTCATCTAGATATGTATGCAGATCTTTGGTTTATAGTCAACATCATGGAAAATTTCAGTTAAAAATAACCCATGCTGAACTGTTAATGTTTTTATTGAATCATAAAACTCAGTGAGTTCCTGGTTACTGATTATGAATGCTCTTGATTGTGTTGAAACTGTCTGATTTTTGCCATTCTGCTGCATTTTATTTGGCTATGTGAATTACAGCTTCCAAATCACTGGTGGATCAACAAGAAACATTCTGAGAAAATTCATAGAAAAGTTTGTTTTCAAATTTGTGAAGAAAAGGGATAGAAATGCCAATTTTTGTTGCAACTTTGCCTATCTTGCCATACCAAAAAGTTTCCATGCCCCCTAAAGATCATAATCTATTAGAGTAAGTCCAGATTTCCAGGAAAAGGAGTAATTTCTGGGTAAACATATAAAAGGAGGGCGAGATTCTTTTCTTGCAGAGTGCAGAAGTATAGTTCTCTCTCTCTGACAACATCCACTTTTAATTATAGAGCTATCCATTTGATGTTGTGTTCCTGACACTGAACACTGCATGAGGCCATTGCATTCTTGCTGCTGACTTCATAGAAATGTTTTACACTGTTGACTTGATAGGCATCATTGAACTTTGCTGTGACAGAGTAAAAATGTAGTACTGGAAAATAAATAATATGCAATAGATGAAAAGGGTCCAGTCTGTATCATGAAGGGAAAAGAACCCCAAACTGCTCGTGACCAGTGGGAAAGAGATTAAATTACTGAAGGAGACATAATTATCTGGCTTTATGAGGAAGGACATTCTGCCAGCTATGTGGTGCAGAAGAGACTGAATTGAATGTTTTCTGCCAAAGAAGCAGGAAAGAAATGGAGGGAAACTTCATGCCTATACAGAGTCCAGCAAAACTGCAAATATATGAGAACGTAGAGTGGAGTGCCATCCACTCATCTAATACCAGGAGTTTTTAAGGACTCTTAAACAGGACAATTTTTCTTCTTTTATGCCTGGGTCTAGAGTATTGTTGTCACTAAAACAGGAAGTTCAGAAAAGAAAATATGTTCATGAAACAAGAACCATCTGCATGCCATGTACTTAGAGTCTGTATCAATTTGCACAGCCTGCTTTCACCGAGTGCAGCCTTGTTCATAGGTGCTGCATCTGGTGTCAGTTGATGCATTATATACAAATATGTTGTATTTTTCAATTCTTTGTCAGACATCTCCAAGTTTATTTTAGTAATTTTAATTTTATCAAAAGAATATTGTACCTGGACCCTTTGTTGACTTTGTGCATCGCTTTCACAGCAAGACTCTGCTTGAAAGTCATTAAAGACTCAATGAGTCTTACAGGTACCATAATATGAGTACGTTCTCATCTTTCTTCCCATAGGTGGTGGCCCCTGCAGAGTATGAAAACAGAAATGCAACCGAGTGTTGGCTGCAAGAAATGATGAAATAAATTGTTTAAACAACTCCAGGAGTTTGGGTGAACCAGACCATGTTCTGGCACTGATGTTTTTTCTGGGTTCTGTGAAAGGAAAACCCTACAACATTCAGAACAAGAAATCTTTTCTCCCTTCCCTTTTTAATAACTAATAATTTATATATTTTATTACGTTCTTGATTGTTTTTCTACTTTGCTCTTGAGGGAACAGAGCAGGTAGTGATGTGGTCATATACATGGTACTGAGGAATCTCATCATTATTTTCACTTCAATCACTTGTGTGTGACAAAAATATATAATTGCAGCTGAAAATGCTGGAATTATTGTTGCTCTGCTGCCTACTTCTCATCTGTAAGTATTGGAGGAGGAGTTACATTTAATCTATTGTCTGTGAAACTAATAGGGAAACCGAAGTGATAGAAATTCAGCAGCTTGTCCAAGTACAGAAACTCATGGGCAGAACCTGTGATAGACTTGAAGCTTTTAATGTCCTTTATTCCAGCACTGCTTTTGGTGCCCTGTTGTTCCCAGGGAGATGATTTATGGCATTTTTCTCCATCATTTGAAGAACTTTCCTCTGAAGTACTAAGATTTGTTCAAGCAATTATTGTGGAGAAAAAAAAAAAAAAGCCAAACTAACAACATATTGGGATTTTCTATATTTTTAGTTATTTTAAAAGATAATCTTGAAAGATCTCACCTAGAATTTTGGAAAATGTCTGCTGACCTACTATGCCCTAGGAAAGGGGAAGTTGTTAGTATTTTAGGCCATCTCTCTCTTTGGTTTGGTGATATCTGATTTATTTATCACACACAGACACACACACTCACACACACTCACACTCACACACACACACTTAAGAAAGGATAGATTTAATCTCAAAATTTGACACAATTCTGGCAATAATTGAGGTGATTAGTACTAGCCATCAGTTTTACCCTTCAGAATAAAATGTGGCAAGTGAATAAAGCCTGGTGGCATGGCTGTGCAAAATTTCATTTAACAGCTCATTTCAGGCAGGCCAAGTTGGATTGCCAAATATATCAAATCACTTTTATAGATCTAAGCTGTCTACCTCCTGATTTTCTTAATCGTAAATGGTATAACAGATATTGAATAGTTTTCCCATGCATTGTAAAAGGAAAGTGTTTTAAATAAGGAGCAGAGCAAGCTGATTTGTTTGGTTAAGTTTACAGGTATAGCTTGTATGTACTCCAGATGTTTGCACACATTCCCAGAGTCCTAGGGCCCTTTATCTCTCCTGCCTCCAGTCTGAGTACTCCAGATATGTCCAGTCAGTAGACGGTTGTTGTCAGTCAGTTACTAAAAGGGCTCATCTGTTATATTTATGTACTTTTCATCCAAGAAAGCATAGTTCTTGTTGTGCTGTTTCCAATTCCAGACAAGAGGAAATATGCCAGAATACAAGCCGTTTGCTTTGTTTGCAGCTACTTTATTGGTTCTGACTCTTAGAACATGGGATAAAAGTGAAGGGGAATAATGGAAATAAATGCCAACATTTATCTATTCCTCTCTTCTTGGTGTTGAAATTTTATCTAGATTCCTATCATAGATTTAATCTGAGTATCTATAATAATATTATGTAGGTATTTCTGCCTCATCAGTCTAGTATATATAATCTCCAACACTCTTAACATGAGTGTCCTGGGAGGTAAGGAAGGGCTATTATCCTTGTTTCAAACACAAGGAGATAAAGCACAGAGAAGGAAAGTGACTTGTTCAAGATCATATGTGAAGCTTATGGTGAACTGGGGATAGAAGACACATGTGTTGTGCCGATGCCTTAATAAAATTCAGTTTGATTCTGCTTTGGATAGTTCTCAAGCTTCAGAGCACAAAACCACCACTCAACTCCTACTGATGGCAGTAGTGGTTATATCGTCAGTCTTGGGGAGGGTATGGTAGGCTTATGAAAATTTTGAAAACATAAATATGGCTACCCATAGATTTTTGACTTCCATTTGAGTGCTTGTTTTAACTGGTTTGGGGTGTTTGGGAGAAAAAATGGTGTTTATTTCATCAAAATTGTTGCCAAAATTGAAATTTTTGAGGACAGGAACAATTTTCAAGAACTCTGTCCTTCTGGCAGTCCTTAAAAATAGTAGCTTCTTACTTGAGTTCTTTCATTTCTTGAATGTAGACTATTCAAAATGCAAGAAAGACCTTTCTAAAACATCCAATTTTCATTTGGTAGTTGTATCACGGAAAGTCTGAATGACTGATTTTTCATCTAATTTGATTGTGAAACATATATTTACATATCAATTTATTACATGAAGAATTATTCACTTTAGAATGAAGTCTGATAACTCATATATATTATTTATTTGAGAAACCAAAACAAATACCATAGATTCATTAAGTGCTACCAAAAAAAAAAGAGTTCAGATAACTCTGTGTCATTCCCTCAGTGATCAAAGTCAAGACAATGTTTCTGTTAATTTCTGTGTGCATAATTTATACGCATACCTCCTTATTTATACACTTGTGCTGTGTGAATATGAAGGATGATCAGGCTGTCTGTGGAAAACTATGTGGATATCCTTTCAGGTTGGAAGAGTTGGTATTGTTTATTGTGTTTGGAAGGCTTTCTGCTGCTTTGCCATTTCTACCCTTGTGTGGAGGCAGCTTGATCTATGCAGTCATCTAGGAGAAAGTAATTTATTATGGCCACTTTTCAACTTGGTATCCTGGAACACTGGTTGTCTTGAAAGCAGAAGTACTTACTGAGAATCCAAATGGATTTTCCCTATATGAGAACAGCTCTTCATGTCTTCTGTCCTGAATTAGGCAAAGCTTCTCAGACTGCCTTTGAATGTCCCATAATGTCACTTGCTAACATCTGGCACATCTCTTCTGATTGGCATGCACTGGGAAGCCTCTTACCCTTTGGTACCTACATTCTATCCACTGTAGTCATAAGGAGAGTAAGAAGCATTTCCTGCTTTCCCTTTCAGCTAGGTTGAATAGGTACCACTCTGATACACTGAAAGGAAATTACCTGGCAGATACTTTCTAGATACCTGATAGGCAGTTTCTTAGATGATACTTGTCTATTTACCTCACTATGCTCTGTCTTGGGTCTTGACTAACACCAATTTTGATGTTTTGAAGCTGAGAAATAATATACATTTCATTGTACAGAGTGAGAAATTGACTATGGAATAAGTCATGGGCTATTATTCACCATGGTGGTGTGACTGTGTAATATATGGAGGCAGTGATAGTGGTGCTGACAGGTCTGCTGTCTTTTTGGACTTACTGATCTGTTAAAGTTTGATGTATGGCACTTGAATTTATTGTCAAATATCATGGAATATGCTTTTCTTTTCATCTGAATACAGAGATTTCAGGTGTACAAATGGTGAGGGGTTATTTCTAGATATCAGAGATTATCTGCTATATCAACTCATGTTGCAGTTAGTATTTGAATCTGTGGTGCCCTGTATCCTAAAAAAGAACACTTTGTAGTCCTTGAGAGGTGTGTTAGCCCCATAAGCAGATCAGTGCAACCTCTAACAGATTCTATAAGGATGCTACAATTACATATGCTTTCACTGGTGCATTCAACTACATCATTTTGGGCTTCTAACTATATTAGAAGACTATTTTCCCCTTCCAGTATAGTTAAATAGATAGATCCAGTAAGTCATTCTCTGTGGAGGCTTATATTTCAAATTTGACTATGATCCTAGGGAGGTAAATCTCATCATGTTGTCCTGGTTCGGGCTGGAATAGAGTTCCTGTTTGTTTTAGTAGCTGGAGGAGTGCTGCAGCACCCTGAGACCCCAGGGGCTCCCCAGGTCCCAGTGCCCTCACCTGTGTGCGGGGGCGGGGGGAGCACAGCTGGAGGGCTGGGCCCGGATTGGCTGATATTCCATGTCATGTGACATTATGCTCACTATATAAAGGCAGGAGAGGGCTGGGAGAGGCTGCCACTTCTGGGAGTGTGGCTGTGGTGGCTTTGTGTTTGGGATTGCTGGCTGGGAGCAGGTGTGTGTCGGTTGGCGGGTGGTGAGCAGCTGTATTGTACATTACCTGCTGATACTGCTGTCACCGTATTGTTCTGTTACTGTTATTAAACTGTTTTTATCTCAACTTGCGAGTCTCCCTTTGCCCCTCCGATTCCCTCCCCATTCCCAAGTGGGGGAAGGGTGGGTGAGCGGCTGTGTGGCATTTAGCTGCTGAGTAGGCTCAAACCACGACACATGTACATCGGATGCTTAAATGTATGCCCTGTGGCTTTATTCCTGTGTTCCTCTGGTTATTCTGATATAAGTGGATTAAGGATTTCTTCACTGTACCTCAATATATTTAGAAATATCAGCACCAGAGTGAAGAGAGTTGGTGTGTATCACAGTATACATTTTGACACTTTCATACCCTTGATTAAAAAATGTGCCCATAGGGCCTTCTTTAACTGGCGATATAAATGTAAAGGGATGAATGTTGTGATATGCCTGTGAACTAATATATCTGAGGTGCTCAAACATTGGATCATTTCTCTTCATAATATATGAAATCTCAGCTGGTTAATATATTAATTCAGGTCTGATCAAAGTTGACATGGACAGCTTTTGCAGAATATGAACACAAGATAACCAATAGGAGCGGTGGCACTAATTCATTAACACAAAGGAATATCTAACTGTAAATGTTCAGGACTTTCATTTACACCTCTGTGAACAAAACGTACCGTTACTTCTAATATACGAGATCCTGAATAATCATCATATGATTCACCTGATGGTGAAGAACCCCCAGTTCTACTTTTCTAGACCCAGTTAATCCTGGATGAAGTGTCAATAGTTTGAATGAGTATCATTTATTGAAATGACCTTCATTGCTTAGTAGCAGCATGATTTGTCAGCTATATTAGAAAATTATAGCTAGTATGAGTTTAGTATAATGTCTTCTGGCATTAGAAATGTCAAATTGCAACCTGGGAATGTAAATTAAAATGGGAAGGTTCACATGGGGGTCAGTACAATTGTCATATAATGCTTAACCATGTCAAATTAACTTCTAACACTTTGTAGAAGGTCTTTTTATTCAAGGTATTATTCAATATTCTGCAAGCTAAAGGATCTTCAGAGCTAAGATGTCAAACCTGGAACATACTTGTAAGACCAATAAAAAGCAACAAAACTAGCAATTAGAGTTCAAATTCATTTTGGCATTGTTTAAGTAGGTCACTGCAAATGAATTTCTATGAACAATTACTGCTATTTAATTACCAAGTTTAGATATGGAAATAACTTTAAAAAAAACTTTTTGAGAAAGTCTGTTCAAATTGTTTAGTTTGATGCTGTTGATGACTTTACCCTTACTACTTTTTACTCTTATAGGAAGAAATCCTGGGATATCTTGGGAAAAATATTTTCTCATGTTATTTATGGGGGAAAAGCTAGCAGAAAGAATGAATCTCGTTAATTTGGTTACAATGTGGGATAGGAGACAAAGGATTTTGAATTTAGCTGAGTGAACAAAGCATCAGATATCTTAGCATTGCACTTTTTCAAAGCTTTATTCTCTCTTTGCAGTATTACTCTAGTTTTGTTTTCTCACATTTTACCACATGAGATGGAGGGAGAGGAAAATTATTTTGGGTAATGGAGTGTCATCTAAAGCAGCTCTTAAATCTGTTTCTTAGCAAATAAAGTTTTTGTGGAATTCTGATAATATCTATCTTTGTTGCTGGCCTACAAAGAAAGTAAACACTTAGTTTGATACCCATTTAAATCAAAAGCATGTTCATGAATTAATGCAGTTGATTCTGAGTCAGGACCAGGTTTCAAATAAGAAAAGAAAGCATGTTCAAAGAAGATCAAGAGTAGTCAAGAATTTTGGCTATATTGTTTTACTCATATATTTTTAAATATATACAAGATACTTCTTTTGTTTTAGCCTTTTATTAACAGAGAATAAATGTTTTGTTGAACAGTGTTCTTTGAAAGACATGATTGTTTTACCATAGAAAATGTGCATAACAGAGTTTTCATACTGCAAACAATAACTCATCTCTTCTTTAAAAATATCATGTGGCTTACTAATTTTTAGTTTTCAATTATTTTGGATACTTTAGCTCTTTGTAGATTTTAAATTGGAAGCTTCAATCCATATGAGAGTATTTCTGCTAGATAAGATGAGTGTAGCCTGAGATAAGTGTATAAGGTGATTTTAAAATGTTTCAATGTTTACTTCATGAGCACTGGCCTTTGCACTGTTGTGTGGGAACACATCAGAGCAAAATGGTTTATTTCCTAATTTATTAGGAATTAGTATTTATTTGTTTTCCTATTATTCCTTATTTCCTAATTGTTTAAATTCTAGCTCTTGGAATGGGTAGAGTAACTTATACATGAATAAAGCTATATGTCAGAAGAGTTCAACTCTGCTGGTATGCGCTGTTCAACAAGAGGAATGTAGCATTACTTTTCACTCAGATGAGATTGGTACTTAGAGGCCTGAAATTGAACTGCAGTTTGCATAAATGACGCACTTTTACAAATTATAGTAATAGGCAAATCATCAGTCTTGTGGTATTTTTTGTTTTACGGAGAAATTAAGATTTATGAGACTGTGCTATTTATGAATGTATATGGGTAGAGATGTAGCATGTATTTGTTTTGTTCCTTAAGAACTATTGCCACTCTTTAGTTGAACCCAGACAATCTGGTCTCTGAAAAAATGTCATGGAATGAAAAAATTTGGTACAGAGTGATATCATGCCAGTGTATTCTGTTTAAGAAAACGTAAGAGTGTGAGTTCAGTCGTTACTGGCCTCGAGATAACCTACACTGATGTCTAAACAATAGGAAATTATCTGTTGGGGGTTTTGCCAATTGGTTGTACATCCTTCTTAATAAATTCAATCACCCTTCACTTGTTTTGCTCCTTAGAAAGCTATTTATTTCTCTTTGGAGGTTATTTGTGTACAAATATTCCACGTTAATCTTAAATTCCAGGCAAACTTGTTGTTACTAATGTGTGTCTCATTCTGTGCGTCATGCTTTACAAGAAAACCAGGAAGAAATAGTAAGAAAGGACATTCAGTTCTCTGCACAAAAATCAATAATCAATGGATATGAAGCAGCTCTCAAATAAGAGCTAACTTAGGCCTTGTTTTTATCAAGAAACTATAGTCTACATTGCTGATTGAATATCAACTTATAGATGAAAATTGAAAAGCATTGTGATTCTGAGATGAGCTGTAAATGAGATCCTCTGGATGCTGCCAAATTTTTCACCATCTATCCAGTCAATAGTAAATGAAGTTATATGAGTAAGGTGATAACTAGGAATGGACAAATTCATTTTTCCTTATTTAAAATTTTCTTTAACATTGTGGGATTTATGGATCATTCAGTTGTTACTGGATTTACATTCTCCTAGGAGGGTCTGCAAGATATAGGAAGGAGTGAATAATGGGGTGAAACCCATGAATTCTTATTTATTTTTTATTTACAAATAAGCAAAACAAAGTGAGAAAACCTTCTTCTATTCCTTAAATTGTTTTGGGCCATTATCTTGAAGTATATTTCATTCTTTTGAATTTAGATCTGCATTATAGGATTTTATGTACTACTTCCTGCTATGTGCCTTGCAAATCAGTCCTAAGACCAATTATTCCTAGATATACCTCAAAAAAGACAACTCCAAGAGAGAGCTATACCTCACATTTTTTTTGACCGTACTTATTAGTATTTTAGAAGCTGTTTGCTCAAATAGAGGAGCATCTATCGAAGATAACTTCAAAACTAGTTTTAAAGATTTTTCTTCCTGCCTCATTAAAATTGTAGTCTGCAACCATATAGGAAATGTCATTTGAAGTGTAAAAGCAGAACATATCGTCTTGAACTGTGCATGATGCATTAGGCAGGTTCTCAAAGACAATTAACAAGGTTTATCTCCTCCTTAAAGCTTGAATAATCTGACCGAGGAGGTTTAGATTTTATTTTCTCTCTTTTTCTTCTCTCCAACTTTAATTTGCAGTGTTCATAGGGTGCATTTGCATTCCTCTAAATGGCACAGGAACCTTGGGCTATATTCTTTTGTGCCTTATTTGCTAATAAAACAGGTACTTTTTTTGTTAATGGGTCTGCTGAGCTAATCCCTGAATCAATTGGTGCCAGAGAGAAAGTGGGTGTCTTGGGGGAAAGGCTGAAGATGTAGAAGGTGCAAAGTAAGGAGATACTCATAGACACAAGGAAGAAGGAAATGTTTCCAGATGTTTCTGTTGTTTAAAAGAGGGAGAATCTGTGATGGATAATCTTAGAACCAAACACTTAGAGGACACAAAAAATTGTCTTAACTTCGTAACCTCAGTAGCTGGGGGAAGCAAGGAAAGATGGTAGGCCCCATAGACTTCTTTGCTATACAACAGTCAGCAGTTTGGCATTGTTAAGACAGGCAGCAGTTGTTGACCTATTGGAGAAGAGCAAATAATGTATTACCATAAGTACCTATTGAAAAGCAGCATTTAGATCATTGGCAAATTTTTTCTAAGTCTGCAAATTGCACTTGGATCATAGAAAACATTGTATTGAGGGCATAACATCAAGGATTTAAAAAGTCTTAAATCTCTATCTGCTTTGCTTAGCAGAGGGGCACGTTAATGTAATTGCGGATTTTATAAAAATCACTAGATGTTTTCTATTTGCAGGGAGGTTGAAGGAGATTTAAAATACAGTTTAAATCTGGTTTCAAGTATTCGAGATCTAAAGAAAAATAATTGTAATTTATTTTAGCCTAGTTTTCCTAATAAAAGAGATTAATGAAATTCTGTCCACCCTGTGCACAACAATTTTTTACAACCAAGTTTGACAGCAGTATAACATTTTAAAGTATTAGTTACATTGAGGGCAAAGAGACGGTAAAGACAATGCTGATATGAGTTCAACAGTCAGGTATCCTTTGCAGCCCATCTGCAGGCTGGTGAGTGCATGTACTCACTGCCTGGGCCCGCATGGCACAGAGCAGGCACAGGGACAAGCAGAAAAGAAGCTGAGGATACTGAGAGGCTTTGGAGGATATGGGTGTATTGACATGAGAACCTGGAGAAGGCCAGGAGAAAGTAGGATTCCTAGGTATAGACAGGGCCTACTGTTAAAGTAAGGAAGTGTGAGGATTTCAGACATAAATCTGCAGAAGTGAGGTTCCACAGTAAAAATAGAAAAAAATTCTTACATAAGCACTGAGAAAAAATAATCTTATGTTTGAATATAAACATGTTCAGCTAATGTTTAAATCCTGAAACTGACCAATTTGTTGTCCAAGGGAGTGAAAAATAAAATAAAAAAAAAAAAAAACAAAAACAAAAAACACCCAAATAGTAAAATCTTCAAGGGATAAAAAGATCACTGCATCGATAATTCAATGAATTATGAATAGTAGTGCAGTAAGGAAATCTGAACAAACCTCTCCATTCTTTGTCCATATTTTTAGCCTGACAGTGTTCCTTTAAAGAGTGGCTTTTCTAACAAGTCTGCAGAAAATCTGCTGTGAGGAGAGGGTGAGCACAGAGGAAGTTAGGTCCAATGTATCTTTCCGTGTTACAGAAAGACAGATTTATGGTTTGGGGTCTGTCCTTATCAGGTTGATCTGTTTTGTAGATTGAATATTAAAATGACTAGCTCTGGACAAATCCTTACCCTGCTGAGAACATTAAAATGTCATAGAGTTTAATATAGAGTAATTGGAGAGAACTCTACTTGAGAAGGAGATAAAGCGAAATTCCTAAAACAGATTTTAAGACTGCTGTGAACCCTTTTTGTCTGTCTTGAGTAAGTGTGTTCCACTTTAATGAGATTATTCTGAGGCTCCCATCAGGTTTTATGCACAATTTTCTGCTGGTTTTCCAACAAAGACTTCTTTCTGTTTTTCAATAGAATTTCCTTTCTATTGGGTTAACAGTAATGTCTTTATAGCTGATCAAATGTAGTTAAGTTAACTGACAGGAAAATTATTATAAACAATTATTGTCCTGATTTATATATTTCAATTATGTCTGTATTTATTTTGGTGTTTGGCTGCCTATTCACGTTTCTCCTTAGTAGCTCCTGCAATCCAGTTGCAAGAACATTTCCTTTCCTCATCTCAAACTAGTTGCAGTTTTACATTTTGGGGGTATTATTTTCCTTCTGCATCCTATCATTCTGTGTGAGGGAAAAAGAATTAGAAACTGTTAAGGAGGAAGGCAAGTAGGAGAAGTGTAAGGGCAACCTATAGCCTAGCATCATTTGCATACCTCATAAAACTCCATTCAACCAAGTCCATTCCCTGTTGTTATGAAAGAAAAATAATGCACATCTTAATTTTGTACTTCATCCATTGTTTCTCCCAAGAGAAAAAGGGTTATTGTAATTCCAGCTTAGTGGAAATATGTAAGGCTTTTACTCGTTTTGTGCATAAAACTGATAACCCATGCAGTTGGGACTGCTTATTTATTTCTTATTAATTCATTTCAGCTTTTATAAGTCAACTGAGCATTCAGAATTTGTAAAGTGATTCTGGAAAATAATTTTGCATAAGTAATAGTAAACACTGGCGTTGCTTCCTGGCATGGAATGAAAATGATTCATACAATTCCCAGTGGCCTAATGAGCAGAAACAGGGACTGGAGCCATGAATAGCTCATTGGCTGAAGTTTGGCAGCAGAAAAAGCCATGTTGATCAGCTGTGCCTTCACTAGCAAGCATCTTTTGAATCAGTGGAAATTACTTACTGTAAGGCATAGAGCAGCACACAGGGAAGATTTGGCAGACAAATTTGTAGCAGGAGGAGATGAAGAAAGATGAAAAACTCATACCTGGAAAACAAAATTATCTGTATACTGTGTTTTGATTTCTCCTATTAATTTATCAAGATTTGTAACAATGCCAAGAAGTTTTATATTCTGTGAAGCACTCCAGCAAGCTTCCGAAGTGCGCCTAAGATTTTACAGCCTATGCCAATTCAGTGCTGCTAGATCTGCCAAGTTCTTGGTATTTAAATGGGACCCCATTACTTCAAACAATTTCCCTGTCAGCCATTACACAGGAAATTCTTCCTCTTTCTCTTGTTTGTTTTTAAGTAAATCCAGTTTCAATTTAATTGTAATTTGGGTTTTTATCTTCAAAAATCAGCAAGTGAGCCAATGAAAGCACTCTGCAAAAACATAAATAACACTGTTAATCAGATACTGAAAATAAAATACATGAAACAAAATCTCATCAAGTAATGAACTGACACAATTTTCTCATTTCTCTTGCTGTTTTACAACAGCTAGATTGTCAGATGACTCATCTGCTTTGATTTGAAATGTGTGTCTGTAGATCCACTTATTTGTATCACTGCCTTTTGTCAATGTGAATTAGGGAGGTTTTCAAAAAGCTGTACAGCTTAGAGCAGTTTACAGTTGCTATTACACTGTTGAGATTTTTTGTTTTCTTCACATCGCTGTTAAACATTGTTTAAGTATTTGTGCTGCGAACCAAAGACTATTGCAGAGAATACTTTTCTTTCCACTGACTGCAGGAAACTTTGTAACAGCTTTCCAGAAAGTTTTGACTCATTCTGCTAGCTTCAGACCCAGAACAGGGCTCTTTCAGCCCTTAGATATATCCTGTTTGTTGTGTCTACAGAATGCTCTTATTCCAGATCCAAAAGAAAATAAATGAATGCTTAAATTTAAGCACTTGAACAAATGCATCTGAGTTGATGGTCTCAATCAAGCTCAAAGGAATCAGATACTTCCACATGAGGGAGGATTACTGCTGTGAGACAGGTTGTCAGGGGAGAGCTGTGGGTACAGAATGTATTTCCAACAAGCTGAAGTGTATTCAGTTCCCTCTAATGCTCTGTTCAAACGAGTAAAATAACAACAAGGAAAAAAAAATTCCATATTCTTGCATTTCAAAGGAAAATATCAGTGACATTTTGGGTAATTTCAAGTGCATTTTTCTAATGAGTATTAATGAAATAAGGAATGGAAACAAATAAACTGAGTCTGGTATTGTGAAGATAAAAATATTGAATAGAATGGAGAATGGGAATAAACCATGAATAAAAAAGAGTAAATAGAAATGAAACTCTAATATAGAGGTTTTTACACTGCCCTGCAAACCAGGTGGTTGTTTCATGTAACTCTTTAGTTCTTTTTACCAGTATTAATGAACAACTGTACTATAAAATATATGGCTGTGCACATAACTACCATGAAAGCTCCAGGAAAGCCCATTAGTAATTATTATGAACATTTGAAAAAAAAAAAAATGCTACTCTCTTGCTATCTGCACATGGTAGTCATCCTGGCTCAGTGAGCTCATTAGAAAAACAAAATGGTTTTGTTTGATCATGATGTAAATGATACTCTACAGGGACTTCAGCAAGTATTCCCTAAACCAAAGCCCAGTGTATGAAGCCCATGTTCTTCTCATGGAGTGGGGAAAAAAAACAATAAAAATCACAGCACTCTACATACCACACTAGCACCCTCCAGTTTGTCACTTTTTAATATCACAGTGTGTGGAACTAGCTGCTAACTGCAAATACAAGATCACAGCAAATGTGTTCATAGATTAATTTTTACAATAGTGTTATCTTGATTTATTGTGAAGACAATTATTTTTAGCTGGGCCAATTAATAATTAAGTACTTCCATTGGTTTTCCAAATCATTGCCAAATAAATGTGGAGGCTTTCAATTTGCATACCTCAGAGGTTGCTTAGTTGCTCTCAAAGGAGTTCTTTGCAGCTTTCTTGGATATCTCAAGATCCCATCCTTCAAGCTTCCCCCCTCGAGCATATTGGGATTTAACCAACAGAAATTGAAAATTATACAAATAACCAAACTAAACATTTGAGATCACAAAGAGATCAGTAACATTTAAAGCAAGTTTGGGCAAATTATCAAGTTTAAACCAGAATGGGGTCATGCAAAATTGTTAAGAAAATCATAATTTATCAATGTTAAAACAGAAGGAGGTGTTGAGAGCTATTTCCATGAGTACCTATTCTGTATGCAGTATTATTTGTTAATTGAAATAAAGGTGTGGATCAAATAGAGATATACAGATTACATCTGCTAAATCTGTTAAGACACCAAGCAGGCAGGGAGTGCAGTTTGCCACCTTGGTGTGGGAAAAATAGACTGTGGATTGTTTAAGTCCCTTTTGATTCTTTGATTACCTTTCGAGTATAAAAGGTCTAGATGCAGTTTTAGGTCATGTCCTACAGTGAACTTTGTATTGAATAGTCTCTGTGTAAAAATTAAGTCAAACCCAGCAATGAATCATGGTTACCAAATGTTAAGCACAATATCTGCTCTCTTTTGTGAAGTAAAGCTGCTCAGGTGAGCAAGAAAGGTGTGTTCCTTCCCTTTAGAGGAATATTGAAAATCTGGGTGATTTTTATTGATTGCTGAGACTGCAAAAAGGTTATAGCTAGCAGGTAGCTAGATACCACAAATGAGGTCAGGAACATTTATTTTAACTTTAACTTCTGGGGTCACTCAGTGCCTCTTTACAGTAACAGCTCCTCTTCAGATCTTCTCTGTATTACAGTGCAGGACTCTTGGTTATTAAAAAGCAGTGTTGAACTGTATGAACCATACAGTAAATTCTAGTAAAAAAACTTTAAATATTTGCATTGTGAAGCCAACTTGAGTCTCATTCAGTTTGTTGTATGTGTTTAATCACAACAGCATGCAAATACCTTCAAGGGTAAATACCAAGAGATCAAACGTAATGTAACCAGTGTCAGTACCTCACTAAGGAAATATTTTCCTCATTCTTTGCTGGTGTCTCTAAATACATCAGGAGCATTTTGTGCGGAGCAAGGATTATATACAAAGAACAAGTCTGAAATGTCTCTGTAAAATATAACCAGCAAAATGTCTGACATTCCTGCAGTATAATTGTACCTTTTGCAGCCACATAACTCAAAAACTAAATCTGTTATTTCTTTGTGTTTGGGTTTTTTGTTGTTGTTGTTTTTTGTTTTGTTGTTTGTTTGGTTTTTTTGTTTGTTTGTTTTTTTGTTTTCTTTGATTAGGAAAACACTGTCATGTAGATCAAATGTCAGCTTTGTTTCTTATTTTTATCTCCATCATCAGACTTCAGTGGAAATTAACTGTCCTTCTCTTCATTTGAACACCTTTGGGGTTTTATTCTCTTTTATAAAATCTTCATTTTTTATAAGTATTATTTTGTTTATTAAGTCGGTAAGCTAATATAACAAAACAACACAAAGACACAGGTGAAGAATTACAAACACAGAATAATTATGAGATCAAGAAACAGTTCAGCAATTCTGAGATGACTTTGAAGTCACCTTCCAGAATAAAAAAAAAAAAACCACAAAGCTGTGTAGGACATACATATCTTAAATGATAGTTACTGTGCCAAGAGAATTTGAGTAGGTTGGTAATGTTGATTTAGCTGTCTTAATTGTGTTGAGCTCTGCAAGTCATAGAATAAAAGAACAGTGGTGAGAACAAAAGAAGCACACACAGTAAAGAAATATTCATGAAAAAAATACATGAAAGAAACAATCAAAGAGAAATAATAAAATTAAGTAAGGAGGTAAGGACTGAACACAATAAACCAACATTAAGGCAATATTCAACCAAAAGGACCTCTATAATTCCAGGTAGAGCATAATTCCATTCTGAAGCACAGTATATTAACTTCAAGTATCACCAGTAATGAGGCTAAAATCCAGGACTGTTGCATAATGATGTTAGAAATTACACCTTCATCCCCTCCAGTACAAACTTTGATTATGAAGGTGTGCACTTCTTTATTTATTTTCTTGTATTTTAAGGTCAGTTAGGTACAGAAGAAAATTCTTGTGCTTTCACATAATTTTTCTGTAACACTGAATGTTTTCCCAAGACTGAAAGAAATATTGTTTTATTTACTTTAAATTTTAATTTTTTAAGTGTTTCTGTCTTGCATATGCGGAAAGGGCTTTCACTCAATTTATTTAATATGTAATGTTCCCAAAGGTCCTAATTTGTTGGATGTAAAAAATTGTGGGAGAATATAGTGGAGTGATGCAAGATATGTGAAGTTGTGATTCCATGCACCAATGTTCATGTGTCTTCTTGTTAATCTTTTTTTAGTGCTCTTAATGTTTAACTTCATTCAGTTACTACATTTCACACAGGCGCATTTACCCTTACCCTACAAAGACTTATGCGTGAATTGCTATTCTAATTTTTGACAATTAAACAGTTGAGAAATAGAGCCAAAAGCCGTTTTTTTGATTAGTCCAACCTCCTCCAGTAAAGCCTGTACAGTTTTTCCTGTATCCATTATCAGAAGAGTGCATTGTCTGTGCCGTCAGCAGTTTGTGTAGATGTGATTTATGTATTTTACACACTAGTTGGAGAAAGCTGGGTGCAAAACTGCAGCAGCATAAACTTCCTCATGGTCTGTGCAAACCTAACGGGATACCTGTGCTGTGGTAGACTGTTGTCATATCACATATTTTGGTGGGAAGGGAGAAAAAGGAGGAAGGGGCGGGGAAGGAAGAGGACAAAAACTGGAGGAGAAAGGCACTTCATTTAGGGGATGTCATCATGTATGTTAAAACAGATCGGGTTTGAACTTCCAGGTAGTAATAGCATTCAGGAGTCAGCTTAATTGTTTCTATTTACAGTGCATGGTTAAGAGTCGTTAGTACTTGACTAGGTTAGCTGTAGAGATATTTGGGAAAATTATGAACTGTTTAGCAACAGAATGGAAACAGAAGCAGGTTATTGAATTATGGATCTATTCCAAATTATTTTACAATTATAAGTTCAAAGAAACTTTCTCAGCAGAAAGAAAAAAAGGGAATAGGAAGATGATGTCATCCTAGGAAAAAAAAAAAATAGTAAATATTCACTTCTTTTTGCTTCTTGTCTTAGACAAGTGATACCAGGCAACCACTACTGTGTTTCCAGCTTCACATTCCAGTAAAACAGCACACTTCTTTTCATTTCAGATGACATTTTATGTTAAGTCTATGACAGTTTAATTTCAGTTAACCACTGTTAACGGTGCAAACATACAAAGAAAGCAGGCAGTTATGCAGTCATTGACTGTATATGTAAATGAAGTAATCCATTGTGTTGGGTCATTGTGGAGGACACTGATTATTAAAAACTAAAAAAAAAAAAATCTTCCTCCATCAATTTGAAAATGTTTATGTCTAACTGACACTTATAAAAAATTCTGTCTATAGTTATGCAAAACTACCTGAGGCTGTAATAAGTTGAAATGTTAGAAGATTGAAATATTAAGTCATAATTTTGTTGTTGATTCAGTGTTCAAAGTCTGCTACCTGACTCTATGCTGAAATGTAACTATCTTTTTTATCATCTTGTTTTCAGAGGCAGATAGGATGTCCTGTATAGACATCCTAGCTGACTCAGTTAACTAAATAACTGGAGATTCTGGAATGCAATGTACTCCTGAAAATTCTGTTGTGCGATAGGAATGATCCATTTTTACATCTTTTTAATTACTATCTACCACTTTAAGTGTTTTATCCAATATTCATCTTCTAGAAATGCCAGTAACAGTCCCCTCTACTTACGGGGTAGAATCAAGCACAGTTTCTTCCTGAAATCCTATCAATCTGGGAGCCTTTGTAACTTCAAAGAGACCTACTGATCACAAATAACTGCCAAGACCTGTAGTGATTTAACGTTGGTTGTTTTCAGCCATCAGAAGATACATACAGGTAATTTCCACAAATACCTAACATGGAATTCCTCCATGGAGTGATGCTGTATGTTGATTTGGTTTTGCTGGTCCAAATTGTATTATTTATTCCATAAATATTCTTTAATTTGTCCTTAGGCAAAGAAATGGTAATATATAGTTTCTCAGTAAGTTAATGTAAGATTATGGCTTTCTGTTGAGAAACATCATTACTTAAAGGAAAAGAAAGGAAAAGTCTCCATGTGCAAAATTAAGAAAAAGGAGGGGGGGTGAAAGAAATTTAAAAAGGTGATAAGTAAAAGGATATCTGAATACCCTCCACCTTTACTAACACTTCTTTTTCCTCCAATGAGTTAGACAGGATGTTACTGCATTGATTTCCTGGGGCAGCTTTTAGAAAAAATAGGAAGAGGAACAGAAGGGGGTTGCTTTGAGGAAAAACTTGGTATTTCACAAAATAAAATACCATTTATAAAAACATTAAAAAAATGAAATTTCCCTCAAAGGAACCCCTTCCGTCACTCTTACTCATGCTTGGCATCCTGTGCTGAAATTAGTCCCATGGTATCAGTTATTAAAATCTGTGTAAAGGCTCTCATTAACTGCATTGTGCCCTACAAATGGATCTCTTAAATGTATAGGCTGTTCAGCAAATACTTGGCATCTTAAAAATAATAAACTAGTCATTAAAAACATGCAATATTATTGTTATAACAATATGATTGTTGCAATGCAGATCATTTACTGGGCACTCTATACATATGTGAATTACATTTGTGTGGCATAATCAAAGTCAATGAGAGTCTTTCCTTTGATTTCAATAGGTTTTGGATCAGGCTTTTTGAGAAGTACTGTTAGCTGTCAGATGTAGTTTTGAGACTATATGGATCAATCTGATTAATTAGTAGCAATCTAAAATGTTGTCATGGATGGTTTCTTCAAATTCGGGCTTGCATAAAAAACACTGTAATATCTTATTGTTGTGGTTCCTCCTACAGCCCTTTAAAATTCCTGTTAGTTCCCATTTGATAGTAAATTTAACCTCCCTACCAACATAATTGATTAAATAACAGGGATCATAATGAAATTCCAGTAATGCTTTCTGCATGCAGAGCTGAAAAGGGAATAATTACTGTCAAAGAAACTTCTGGATTCATCTTTCTAAGATTCTACTTCTTTATAAACTAAGAGTTCTTTCAATCTTTTAAACTTCTCCAGTTTTGTTATACTGTGTAAATAAAGATGCTCTTTTATTATTTCTTTTTTGCAGTGAGGTAGCACATAGAGGTGACCCTCACATCAGTGTGCTCTTATGCAAGCCTTTCCAAAAACACAGTTTGTACCCACAGCAGGACTTGCTTTTTCTTCTGGCAGAGCATTTAGTATATTGGAGATTGGCAACTGTTGTCCCAATGTTTTGACTGAGAAGCAAGCATATTTTAAGTTTACGTAACACTGACATTAGTGTACATGGATATCACCATTCATTGTGTCAGTATTATTTAAGAGGAGCTAGAGCTCTGCAGATTTAAATAGCTCTACAATCTTCTAATTCAATCAGTTATTTTATTACAATCCTTCCTTTGAAATGTGACCTGAAAATTATCCAACAAACAAAGCAAAAAATCCAATTAGAAGTAATTTTTGAGAGTTTTGCTCTTAACTTATTGCTTATTAATTGGAACAATGAATTCTGTAGCTTTCATCATTGGCCAATTTCAGCCTTCTAAGCAGCATGAAATTTTATCTTCATCAATAAGTTTTCCTTTAAAGAGGCTATATAAAAATTGATTACAATGAGTATTGTGTCTTTGCCATTAAGAAAAATAGGTTTGTTTTCATCATAAAAAAAAAAAATAGCTAGATTTTTATTAACTGTTTTCTTAAATCCCTGAGGCTGATCATATTTTCCCTTTAGTTACGTTTTCGTGAAATACAATCAGTACAGAAAATGAACTTTTTATCTTTTAACTGATGAGTTAGGCTAACAATCTTTGATTATAAAGTCTGTCCTTGAATATTTTTAATTTTTTTTTTTTACCTGTTGTTAGATACACTTAATATCATTCCTATATTTGCTTATTTCCACAAGTCTTTGAGTTATTTTTATGAGTGAAGGTGTTACAGATAAAAGTTCTCAAAGGATCAATTTTTGTTCTAGTAATCGTGTTTCAGCATATTAAATTATGAAAGGTTTTGCAGAAGTTGATTATAAAAACCTGACAAATATAAATATTAAACTTGCCTGTGTAGAATGAGTCTGAACTCAAGGTACTTCACATGTCTTCAAAGGAACTGAAGGCACTGAGATGAACCATAAAATAAGTTTAAGATAGGATTCTCCCAATCAAGTTCTGCTATGGAGAAAGTAAAATTTTGAAAGTAAAACAGCTTGCAAGATGGCCTTCATATAACTTTTCTATAATATAAATATTACTTCTGGTGTATAACAGGTCCTTATTTTTTTCAAGTTCTTTGAAAGTATAGGAAAATTCTCCTATTATTTACTGTTACTTTTAGTGTTTACTCCTGGAAAGATGTGGTTCCACACTGTGGTTTTCCTCTTGATTCTCCTTCCCTATCCCCATCTGACTTTTGGAATGACTTGGGTTGTTTCTTCATCCCATCCACTGTCATCTTCACCTCTTTCCCCTCTCAATACTTTTATATAAAAATGTTGTCAGAGCCAGAAACTGGCATAGAAACTATAGTAATTTAACTTAATCTTCCAGCATCCTTTTCATGTCACCTCTGCAGGCTTGTTAGCTCCAGGTTTCCCAAAATTCCTCGTGGAGAAGGAATGAGACTGTGTCTTCTCAACTGGGTTTAGGAAGGGATGTCACTTCTGTAATCCCAAAGCACACTTCCATAGTCACGTTGTGCGAAGGGGTATTTGGGCCATCAGGGAGGCAGACTGAGTTTTAGAAATGGATTTGCATCAGACTTCCTTTACAAATGTTCATACCTGGAGAGAAGCATGCCTTTATAACTCTCTTCCATGACAATATCGAAGATCCTTACTTTTGATAAGGTGGTGTATAAAATAGCTTGAATAATTTTATTACTTTGTGCCTCACCCTCTCACCTTATTTTCGTTATTCCTGCAGTGGATGGATAGGTATCTATGTGTTTAGCAAACTCTCCAGACCTTCTTTGCTGATTTTGAGCAGTTTTAGGTGTTGTACATACATTTTCCACCTTCTCAATGAGTGCAGACTACAGCATATCTTCACAAACCTTTACTCTTCTCCTCTCATAGTATCACAGGCAATAAATAGCTAGCCCTGCAGTCTATTTATGGAAAGAAAAAAAAGCCTCTCAGTGGGACATCAGTGTCAGTTTTTCATGGAGTTTTCAGAATGTCATTTTCTTGGCATAAATGTTACTGTAATTAAGTATTCTCCATGCAGCAAAATTGATTCTCCATTCTGCAGTTTATAAACTTAAGCATTACTTTGAGAATCCACAGCTCATCTGCAAAGCACTGTGCATGTTTCACTCAGCATGCTCCATTTTCATGTTACTAATAGAAGCTGCTTAAGAGGAAAAAAAAGGCTATTGAAATATAATCAGCCACTATGTGGGTTGTTGTTGTATTAATTCCATTCTAATTATGTTGTTGGCATCCAAATGTCTCACAGTGAATCTAAAAATAATGTTGATAGAAATAATTCTCTCATAGGTTAAAAATTTATCTACTGAGAAAGCATATAAATTATGCCATATAGCTATCTGAGACTAAATACAAATGTCTTTTAACTTGTATGATTTTTAGTCATACCAGATAAAGAAATTAAAATGAATCCTCATTTAAACACTTGATTTAAACATACTACGTTGTTCCTTCTCCCAGACACGTATACAAAGAATGCAAGATTAGTGCTGCAAAACTTTATGTAGGTCATCTATTTCTTGGATACGTTCATGTGGACAGATGAAAGGATACTATGAAGGCATGAATCTGTATATTTTACTTTGTCAATAAAATCAATGAATCAGATTTGGCCTATAGCTTGCACTCATTTTGCATGTTGTATCCCTTCTATGCATTTCTGAACAACTTTGTCTCACTACAGTTTCTGATATGTGATTTGTCAGTTCTTCTGAGCTAAACAGTACTGGGCCATGCCTGTTCTTAGAAGTTTCTTAAACCACTTCATAATAATAACTAATGAAATAAAGTCATTTTATAGGTATAGGAGACAAAAAGATAATGGTTGATGATTACTTGTAATAATTGTACTGCTTTTAGATTTTTGTAAGGGACTTGGAAAAGATAAAGAAGAGGAGAGAGTATTTGTGTATGCACACATTCCCATGTATTTTGCCACAGTTCTGTGTTTTCAGTGCATTTTAGTGGTATAAGTAAAACATATATGCATACATGAGCAGTTACTTGAAATCTCAGATTTGGATTAGAAAATAGAGTGTGATTTAAAGTGTTCTTATGTATAACTGGTGCACTGATAGTAGTTGGTTGAAATAGGTTGAGTCCCTTTCTTCCTTCCTTTCCCCATGACCCTTCAAATAATACCCTGAAAATAGTTTTAACTATTTCACACCTGAAAAGGAAAACCAAGGGCAAACATAAGGGTTTTTTGTCTGTTATTTGTTCATTCATTTAGTTGTGGTTTTCTATCTCACAATTGCCTAGGTACCTGAGTCTTAAAAATCTCATTAATGCAAACTGTGGGAAGAGAGGAACCATTTAAATGCTACCCTGTTCTCCAGCTGAGTCAGGTGAAAGAGTTGTACTTATCAGCTGGTTGCCAATTTTTTAAACTGTTTCAATAGGTGAACTTTCCATTGTTGTTGGTCTTGATTGCTTTTATTATTTTTCTTGCTAGGAAAAAATATTTTTTCCTGCTTGAGGTTTTTTTATGATATATGGGTACCAATATTGATTAGTACCTTTCAAATTGGGGAAGTTTGCTGTCCTTTTTACTCTAAATGTAGCAGTCAGCAAACACATTTCCGTTCACTGCATCATCCATCCAGGTTGTATCCCTTGTACAGAGGAATACACATGTATTCATGGCCAAACAAGGAAAATTCGCAAGTAAAATAACCATGAATTTCTTTTTTGCTGTAGGATCTTGTGAATGGAAACTTTCAACGGAAAGTCTTTATCATGAATTTGGAGCTACGTTCATCTGCTGTAAGAAATGAAAGACCAGTGTTATTACCCTTTTAGTAGATGTAAAAATAAGAGAGTTTCAAGGTTTTTTTGCTGGTTCAGACTGAACCAGATGGGATAGTGCAACAACTATCAACTTGTCTGCTTACAAAAAGTCAGAATGTCAGGATAAAAGGAAGGAAATATGAAGGAGGAGAAAGTATTCTTGTGACCTAATGAGACCCAAATGCAGAACAGCAAATGGAGAAGACAGTGGGGGAAAACTCTGCCCTCAGAGGGTAAGTTTGCAGTAAATGCAAACCATCCACCATTGTTTGGTCTTGCCTGCTTTCCAATCAGTCAGTAAAAGTGACTGCCAGTAAGGAATGATTATAGCTTTAGTTCCATGATTGCTCCTCTTTGCTGGAGAGTGTTCATTAGGAGGAACATTACCATTCCATTCTTTCTTTTTAGCACTGTAGGATGTTAGTTGATTTTTTTTTTTTTTTTTTTTTTTTTAAAACTGTTGGGGAGGTGGAGGGAAATCTGAGAATGCATTCTAAGGAGGTTTGTGATAGTTGTTCTTTTTAATTAAATACTTTCAAAATGCCTTGAAGTCAACAAGATTCTTTTTCTCCAATCTCCCTAACTTTTCTAATGAACTATTAAAACTAATCTCGCTTCTAGGCTTGTGAAGCACCATGGGTGGGAAAGCCAATTACATCAATATTTTATTTTTAAAAATAGCATATATTTTTCCCCCTATCGAGACCTGTTACATTTCCAGCAGCATTTAATACAATAGAGTACTGTTAAATATACCATTGGCATACAATCAACTACCATTTATTTTACTGTTGAGTGATTTGTTACAGTAGATAGAAACCATTCAATACCATTGACAAACAACAGACAGTCCGTAGCTCTGAATTACTGTTAGACTATTTTTGTAATGAATGGAGTCTTAATTTCTGCTCTGTTTTCTTGTGGGTGCCAGACAGAATTGTGCAGAGCAGAACAACAGCTTTATTTATTAAGCCTTGCGATGCAGTTTTGCCTAATTACTGCTGACTTGTCAGACAATAGTCAATGACCTTCATCAGGGAGGGTGAAACAACTCCTCTCACCTGATTCCTCCTGGGCAGACATCTTTCAAGAAAAACACTGGATTGTCTAACTGATTACCTAGAAATATTACAAACTAGAGGCCTTTAGTGTCCAGCTGTGTTTTAGATACAGAAATTTCCCTTTCTATCACAATATTCTGGCAAAAAATTAAAGGCATTGTGGAGTTTTTAGTCATGCCTGCATTAGGAGGCTCAAGGGTCCACTCTGAAGTGTTGATGTTGTGCAAAAAATGTATTCTAACTAATGAATTTCTTAGATCAGACCAAGTGTTGAGTAATTTATTCCATCCATGCTCTGTAAAACAAAAGGTATGAAGCACACTCTGCAGGTATATTGTCCTGGCATATCAATGCACATCTGGCACACAAGTGTTGGGTGCCTTTTTATTTGTTGGCTAACAACCAGTGTTTATCTGAAGTAGATGAGGAAAAAAGGCAGGCAATAATACACTTGGAGAGTTTTCATCTATGTACTCTAAGCTATATGCTAGACTTGTATACTGATAAACCTGTACAGAATAGCATCAGTGACTTGTCTGCAATTCTTGTTCCCATCTCCAGACTCAAAAATGTACCATAGCAACACAAAATTACTAAAGTATTCTCCATCCCAATTCATGCAGATATAATCCCAGCAAGGTCTGAACATGTTTTCAGAATTAACTTTATCAATAAGTGGCAGTATACCTTTGCAAAAGTCCTTAGGGATTTTATAGAGTAAGTTTATGACACTATCACTATCATTCAGCCTTGGTAATAAGAGCTTCTTCTGAGTTCATTCTTCTTGGGAAAACTATAGTCCTTCTTCTGTTAGGTTATGAAGGGAAGAAAGATCCAGATGTTGTTGACAAAGACCAGCTCTGAAGCTATGGAACTGAGATTACTTTATTAAAAGACATGAAGAGAATAACACATGGATGGGAATAAGACTGCTTTCCTTAACAAAAAGAAAAGGTATGCTAGCTGTTCAGAATGAAGACCTACATATGCATCCTCAGTTTAAAATATTGTATTAATTCATAGCTATTGAAGAGGTTATATTCTACAGAAAATTATAAAATGGGATCCCCACCTACCCTGTGATTGTTTTCATGTTTTTTCAAGACAACAAATACAGCAAGCATCTTTACTTAAACAGAGAGATAAATGTGCTCTGATAGACAGTAATAAGGAAAAGCAGGATGATACGGCCAAAAGCTGTAGAACAAATAGAAAACCTCATAAATGCTGGGCTAGCATAAGTGTTACCACAAACAGAAGGTATTAAAAAGAAACTTAAAGTTTTAATAGTACAGCCTAAAGGAACATTTGATCAATTAAACAGTGTATTGAGCCTGTAACCATAGTAACATTAGTGTCCATTATAAACTAGAGTAATTTCATTCTCTGGAAACATCAGTGTTATTTCAAATTCCTGACATTTCAAAAAGTCCTGTTTTGTAACAAGAAACGGAATTTAAATACACTATTAGAACACGATCTGTTGACTTTTTTAATACCTGCTTCTTCAGGTTATCAAATGTATTACATGGACTGTTGAATGAATAACTCTGATATGGATTGAACTAATTGGAATAACTAAGGCTCACCAGTTTCTCACTACTAAAATTTACTTCCTGAAGAAACAAGCTAAGGAGGCTTGTGCTGGATGCTCTGAAATGTCACCACAGGGATTTTGTAATCAAAGAATGCTTTCCATCAAAATTTGGTCAGTTTTAATAGCAGGAGAGTTTTGGAATAAGTGACCACCATGAAAGGCATGCTGGCTTCACTAAACTGACATAGTTATCAAATATTGTTTTTTATTTCAGTAAATCTGTGGCCTGTGCACATAACCTGAGGCTCTGGGACAGAGTTGGCCTACTAAAAACTTTGCACTAAAATCTTCAGCTACAAAACATTAAAAAACAGAAACCCAGAGAAAACAAACAAAAAAGAAAATATTTTGTCCTTTAAATCAAGAGGAATTTAAATTAAATTGTGGTTTAAACTGTTGAACAAATGGAACAACTGGAGTTGTAAATGTTGTTGAAAAATCTTTGTTTAACTATTCATATAGTTTTAAAAAGAAGAACTAACCACTCCATATGTCTATGCCTGAAGCCCAGCAGTCTTCAAGAATAACAACTTCTCTAGCTGAAACAGTAGGAGAAAGTAGGTAGCGCCAACTAAATAACACATTTTGTCCATATTGTGGTTATCCATGAACCTCACGTGCTGAGCCAGTACGTTTCATTAAAATGTAAAGACTGAAATATATATGAGGAGATAAAAAGATTGTTAAATGGAAAAATAATAACTCCCGTTAGTAAACAGCTTTTTAGGAATCTCTTGATTTTACACAAGCACAATACAATTAATAATTTCCTGAAGCATGGAGTGTTCAGAGTTGGACTGGCCTCTCTACAAAATAAACATATAAAGGATAGGCAACCTGGGATTTTCACAGGGAAATTTTCTGGCTCAGGTGCCTGGTTATCCCCCCATAGCAAGATACACTTGGATATATATTGGGATATGTTAACAAGTTAAAGAAATCTTCTTTCTAAATATTTTCAGGTAGTTTTGTTTTATAAAAGGTTTGACAGAAAGAAGGAGGTACTCAAGAGGCAAATGTTAGGGGTGCAAAGTCCCTTGTATGGTCCAAATGGTATCTTCTAAAGAGATGAAAGGGACTTTGAGAAGTGGTAGTTGGGAGTTACCTGCTGAGAAAATGCTCACAGTGGGCCACAGATATTCAAATATAGTTCTGTGGGATTTATAGAGGACAGTTCAAATCCTCTTGAATTGCAGTTTCTGTTAGGAAAGAAACCAATAAGAGTAGGTTTGGAAATCTAGGTGTAGTTTTATAGTCAGGTTGTGTAAATTATAAGATGAGGCAGGTTTAATACGGGCACGGCTTCACTGTTGAGAGCATGCTGCTGCATTGTACACTGCAGCAAGCAGTAAGAGACCTTGTGACACAGCTGCTGGACTCCAGGAATGTGGATGTAGGATTTAGGCATGGCTATGGGAAGGTACAGTTTTGGGTCCATTTGAGGAACAAAACATTTTCACCTTACGTGTATCTACATATTTTTTACCCATAGAAAGTGAACAGTTCAACAAAATGATCCCAAAGATCCTTGCCTCGGTGTTCTTTTCACAGTATATGTCTGCTTTTTCCTTTCTCTCTTATGGGCAATATTGGGAAAGATCAGGAACTCTTTTCATCATAATTGTGATAAATTGAGGTAATCAGGCTAGGAGAACCTAGTGCACCATGGCATCGCTGATGTGGGTTCTTCAGACAGACAATAGGTTTAAAAGCCTATAGTTTTCTTTAAAGAAAAATAAAACAAAAAATACCCAAAACAATGAGATTTTGGTCTGGTTGTAGAGAGTAACTGTGACAGTATACTGTGTATTACTTCACTAGAACCTTGACTAATTGAAGTGCGGAGAAGCTCAGGCTGCATAGAACTATTGGTCGTTCTCATGGGACATGGACAGAGGAGGAATGAATGCTGCTGGGTTGCTTAATGGAAAATTTGAAAGCCTTATTGCAAGGGAATGGCTGAAAAAAATGCTGGTGAGATGATCTTGAGCTATACAACCACATTTTGTATGTTATTATTCTTCTTCATTCATGACAAAAATCATGTCTTTCAAAAGAAAAACAAAACAAAAATGCCCTGCTTAAGTAACTTCCATGGTTTTTTCTTCTCAGGGTCAAGTTCAAAGTAGAATCTTCTGCTATTCATCTTTTCATTTAATAGTATCCTGGAATAAGTAACCGGGAAAACAAAAATTGACAAAACATCACTGAAAAACACTGTGTAATATCTAATCCATTTCTTCTGGATGGGAATTTGTAACCAGCTCTATTTAGCACCTACGTACTGTTTCTCATTCACTCCTGCTGTCTGTCCAGGAGTCTAACAGAATTTTTTTCATACTGATGCTTTGTCTAAAATATTTTTCATGCCTCATTCACTTGCCATCACTTTTCAACTGTAACGTTTTTTTCCTATCCTTGATCTCTGCCTCCAAATCTCTTTCTCCCTATGTAATTATTTCAGCTGTGTGAATATATTATCAACTAGTGAGCTTAAGGTTTTATTGAGATTTCACTTAAAATACAGGTTTTATTCAGAAGTCTGTGGAAATTAGACCCTAAAACTAAATATTTAAATGTGCCATTTTAATGTGATATCCGCAAATAGAGCCTTCTATAAATGGCAATGAACTAGGAAAAATACATTTGTGATTAGGAATCTTATTTGTAAAACTACAGCATTATTTATTCTTTATGCATAATTTTATATCAGAGGTGAAAATTTTGTTTCAGAAAGGTTGTGAAATTTTAAAATATATTTTAATTTCTTAAATGAGACATAAAAATTTTATCATTCTCCCCAAAAGATTTTACAAATAATTGTTGCAGTTTACTCAAATAAAGTAATTTCTGTTCCACCCCCCGCCCTCCCTGCCATCTCTACCATAATAAAAAGTAAAGGTTGAAATGAAAGTCTTTTTGCAAAGAAGCACTAAAACGTTTTGCTATTAAATAGGGGGAAAATAGTTATTTTTAAACCATTGTGATTTTCTCTTCCTCTCTTAAGCTAATCTTCAGCTAAATTGCAATATATGAACAATGTTTCTAAGCAGTAGTCATTTCTTCACAAGTTCTCATTGCCATTTCCAATTGACCTACTCAGTTTAAGGACAGGGAAGTGGAGGTGCTAAAATACAGTATCCCCTCCCTGGAACCTACTACTGAATCAAAAAACTGCTAGTAAAATCACCCCTCGGTATTAGATGAAAGCCAGTAAAGTCTTTCTTCTCATTTAATTTGGATTTCCCAGAAAAGGTCTTTACTGAGTCCTTCAAATAACCAGAATACCTCCGCTATGTAACATACTCCTTATAGAGAATCATACTGCGAGTTCACCATCTAGCTGTATCCTGAGCTTCAAATTTATTTGGACGTTTTCTTACCATTCCAAAGAGCTTGACAGAATGTTTTAAAAAGACTGGACCTAAATGAGTTGTTAGGTTATATCTTTTTAATCACTTTGTTTGGTTGGTTTTTTGTTATGTCTTTCTTCAGTCAGTCCAAACTCTTCTCCATTTATCTGGCATCAGTAAGATCACTAGTTTAAACTGAGCAGCAACCAGAAGTGAAAGGAACCTTTTTGGTAAGCCATCTATTTATGTTGCCCCTGAGGCACTCCTTCATTTGTCTTTTTTCTGTGCAAGATGGCCTACTCATTGAAGTGACATTTGACATATCATAGTGACTTACGATCATGAGGCAGCAAATTCCTTGCCAAATGTACCATACTTCTCTGCATAAAGACAGGCCCATTCATAAAGCTGTAGAAATGGTAACGTGGCTTGTACTTAAATAAGTTTATTAAAGGACTGAGGGGGAGATACTTTAGGTCATATCTGAACTAGTGGAATATTTATATCAGTTACTGAGTGATTTAGTGCACAAAATAAAAGCAATTACTCTCTACCTATGAACTCACTAAACACATTTGGATTATCACTGATGTAATTTCAAAGAGTCTTTAATAACTTTTTGTCAGGACTCCTAATACAGTGTAGTTAAAATATGTTTATGTTTGCTGGTTAAATAGAATACAATCAACTTCTAGCCTCACTTCCACTGTGAGAGTTGGTGGTGCAGCGCTGGCCCAGGGTGCCCAGAGCAGCTGTGGCTGCCCCCTCCCTGGAAGGGTTCAAGGCCACGTTGGACAGGGCTGGGGGCACCCTGGGCTGGGGGAAGGGGGCCCTGCCCGGGGCAGGGGGGTTGGAACTAGATGATCTTTATGGTCCCTTCCAATTCAAACCATTCTATGATTCCATATATGTAGCTCTTGCCTGGTACCATTCTATGAATCAATCAGCTGAATATATGCAACAACTCATGTAGCAGATATAAGCTACCTGCTGCTTTGTTGGTTTGTTCTTGAATATTTTCCTGATGTTAGGTAATCTTCAAATTTGTTTGTTTACCATATTAATCCACTGACAGAAAATTAGACCTACATGCCTTACTATATTGTATCATATGAGCATGTATGCTTGGAGTACAAGATCTTATTACACAATGATGCTTCATTCTGTGTGACTACAGGTGAGCTTGAGTCAACACAATCCAAAACTTAAATTTAGAAGCTGATCTTATTGCAGTTGAGAATCTGTATAGCGAAGAGCAGTTTGGACAAAAGCTTGAACAGAAAAACTTGAACACTTCTTAGGCTGGGGGGATACTTTGCTGGCAAGAAAAGCCAGTTTTCACTGCTTTGTATCTCTTTAATATGTAAAATGTCTAGAATAGGAAATGACAAATCTGTCCAACAAGTTTAACATTAAAAGTACTAGCTGACATTATAAGGCAGTCAGTATTGTCAGAAAATGATGTTTTAAGGGTAAATTTAATCTCTGAGAATGAAAATGGTAGGTATAGTAATTAAATGGGACACCTTTAGCAATATCTAATCTACAGTTCCATCATACACCTTCATTATTTCCCCTATAATTAGGATTTTAATCCTTGTATTTGTTTGTTTTAAAAGCATATTACCATTGCAAGACATTCCAACTGATTTATTGATTTATTATGTATATCATGAATGACTCCTGAGGAGCATAATAATGAAGGAGAATAATATTTAATTCTATGCAAATATTTAGAAATGGAGCCAGTATTGTGTAGTTTTATTATGAGAAGCCCTATTTCTTCTAATATCAATGTCACTTTACAAACCTCCTCATCTGCTATGAGGAAACAGCATTATTAGAACTGACAGAGTACTTGGCTTTCCAAGGCTGTTACATTTTTTGTAATTATTCCTCCTGAATTTCTACATGCAGTGTGACTTCCATTGAAAACCTGTTTGCCCTGTTAGTCTGATAGTAATTTGAACAAACAAATTGCTTTCTTCAATATTGAATTGTTGAAACAAAACTGCTATTAGATATTTAAACAAGATAATGGATATGATTCTTTGTATTCTTTTATTTTGGGAACAGGAGACAATGGCAGATATCTTCATGTGGCCTTACATTAGTCATGAGTTTTAACAGATGTACTTAAATTTTAATCAAATTGAAAACCTAATCTTCTTGTATATGTATAAAATTTCTTTCATAGTTATTGCCAGGGTTTTTATGGTTTGGGAAGAAGAGAATATTTTAAAAAGCAAAAAAAGAAAGGAAAACCTACCGAGAAAAAAAGTTAGTAAACCTCCAGTGGGTTAACAACCAGTGTTATATTTTTCCTGTTCACTATATAATTTGGCATTTATCTTTTTATAAGAGATGCTGCTGTTTTTAGTAAGCATAAATTTTTTTTTCTGGGGTTTTCTATTAAAGGTAAGGAAAGAGAGTAACATGAAAGCAGCATATGTGTTTTATAAATTATGTTCTTCTTCCTAAAGAGAGCTGTACTAACCTTCAGTCTCGTGTGGCAAAGATACATTTTCCATATGTTTCATATATATGTGTATATGTATGTGTATATTATGTATATTTTTTTTTTCGTTCTCATTTTGCCCTGGGTTATAATCACATTCAAATGTCCAGACCTTAGACTAAGGACATTCTCTAAGGAAAACACAGGATGCCACAGGAGCTGATTCGGTGGGTGGTACTCTTCCTTTAAAGTGAGAACTGAACTAATGCCTTGGCATGTGTTTCTGGAAGGAAACATCTGAATGAGAGAGAAAATTGGAGTCTATCAGTAGGGAAATTAGCCATGTTGTTGTAACCTGAATACATGTCAGTAATAGCAGTAGATTAATTTAATCTTGGATAAACCCCCACTTTTAAAGAGGTTTTTAATTCTCTGTGACTGAAGGAATTGCTTTGTTTTGTTCAAATGAGGCATCAAAAGGAATTAAAAAGTTTACAACCATAAAAATGTCAAAGAAATGTTCTGTATTTGCACTGGACTTTGGACTTAAAATCTCCATTTAAAAAAAGTTAGGAGCAGATGCCCAGATACAGGACTCAGTGTGTTTGTGGTAGAGGTCAAGGGACTGTGTTTCTCAGAGTGGAGAAACTAGCTTTCCATCACCCTGATCCTAGAGAATGTCTTTACTATGCAATTACTTGCCTGCAGGTCTTCTTGATTTCCTTGAAGAAACTCAAAAACTGCTCTCCAGCAGCTACTAAAAATAATTTTTGTATAGCATTCACCAAGGTGGCTTTTCCTGTCTTCACAGATGCCAACACAGACATAGTGACCTATGCATTCACAATACACAGGAACTGGCAATGAAAATGCTGGCCTTGCAAAAAGTATCCAGACTTTTCACCTTGAAGAAAAGTATCCAATAAAGTGAGACAGATAATTGTAGCACTATACTCTCTGGGACGAAGCAAACTCTGTTGAAAAATAGATTAAAACTTTGGGGGTTCACTTTCAAAGACCTTCTTTAGCTGGGTTTAAATACTTAAAACTAGTCTTGAAGAGGGGAACGCTACTTATCACATCAGAAACTATATATGTGAGTTGTGATCCATTAAGCTGTTATATTTATTTTTCTTTAATTCAAACTGTAGCTAGTTAAATTTTCTCTGGAGATATAATAGTAATAATAATTAATTACTGGTAAGAAAATCTTTGCTGAGGATGAAAAATTCAATTTGAATCTACCACAACTTTTTCTCATAATAATTATTATGAATCTGCATGATGTCCATAGTTTCACAAAGTCTACATTTACAATCTATATAGAATTCATGTAATGTTTCTAGATGCTCAGATACTATGGCAAAGACTGCAGAGGGCAGCCAAACAGAATGATTGATCTGACGGAATATCTGTGTAGGATTACATGAAGGAAAATAAGCATGTTTATCAAATGGAGCATTTACTTTTGTGTAGCAAGCATCTTTCTAAAAAGTGCTAAATTTGAGTATAATTTCAGTGTTGTTCTTAATACAGTGAATCAAGTTCTCATAAGTTGGCAGGGCTTCATGAAAGTCAATGCACTGAAGGCAAATAATCTTTGCAGAGTATACATGGACTGAATGGCTGCCTTATCTTTAGTGTTTGTCACATCATCAAAAGAAGAGATGAAACCAAAAGGTAGACTTTTTCAGGTAAACAGGCCCGCATTTTGTGTTATTACAATGTATGTAGTAAAGAGATGTTCAGTCGGGACCAAGTCTACATTTTCCAATCTGAAAGGGAGTAAACCAGTCTCTTAAACAAAATAGCTATGCTAGCAAAAACTCTATGGTGCAATCAAAGGAGGCCTTTTTGACTCGGTAATCTCAGATAGGTAATTACCACAACAAAATGTAGAGAAAAGTAAGTCTGAGGACATGGTATAACCAGGTATATTTGTGTCACTGCTGCTTGAAATTGATCTTGATCTGTCAAAAAGTCTGATTTGCTTAGAAGCACAGATTACCTTAAAGATAATAATTGCATATAACTGGTGCTGTTACAGTGAATAATTTGACTAGAATTATTTGACGTTTAGTATAAGGTTTCTGTGTTTGTCTAGAAGAGGAAGATGTGGACATCTGTGCTTCTAAAGAGCCCTGATATATGTCAGTTGTCATGGATGGTTGTGTTGAATAGATTAGTTCACTTGGTGCTGATCTGTTAAAACTGAGGCATGGATTATGTGTACACTGACAATTATCCACAAACTCAAAGGGCTATACTATTAATCCAAGTCACAGAGCTTGCTATTTTCCTGTCTACAGTAGATATTGTAACCTGTCACAGAGCCACCATGATGCACTAATGTGCATCTGAGGGTTCCCCTGAACTGTATGAAACTATAAAATTTTAGGAGTTGCTTCTCTGCACCATTGGCTTGATTCTGCAAACAGTTTCAGCCAGCTTTGTGGGCTGTACTGCATCTTCGCTCCTTAGTTTTTTGCCCAGTTTACTCTGCTCATAGAAAAGGGAAGAGACAATGGATATGGTGTGCCAGGTTTAGAAGGTGATAGATGTTGTAGATGCATCAGCCTGGCTCAAAGTATCTGCTCAGCAATCCTGTGGTGGATGGGACAAGGAAACAGTGAGAATACTTTTTGCATGTTAGCATCTAGCTTCCAAATGGATCTCAGATACATCTATGAAAAGTGACAAGGGCTGACAAAGCAGCGTGTAATAGATTCTGTAACTGTAACTATATATTACATTATTTTGACTTCTACCAGTGCCTTGTAAGAACTGTTCTCTAATAATATACAGAATGGAATGGGTCATATTACATTGAGAATGGACAAACATTACAACTTCCTTTTTAGTTTCTTTTGTTTTTTCCTTTCTTTTTCTTTTTTTTTTTCTTGTGTTTTGTTAGACCAGTTTATACAAATCCTATGCCTGAAAATTTGTGCAAGGTTTCAATCAATTCTTGTAATGGAATCATGAGTAGTCCCAATCCTCCTTTTTAAATATAAATTATTGAACTGAGATGTAGTGATGGTGGAGGTTGGGCAGGAAGCAGGAAAGTTGCTTAAATTAGCAACTTCTGGACTTTATGGTATTTTTGTGACACTTGATCACAGTGTAGCCAGAAGCTACAGCACAAAACCAGTGGACTTGAATCTCACAAAATAAAGGACTAAAATCAAGCCTAATTAGCCTTCATTTATAAAAAAGAAATTAAAAAAAAAAAAAAAAAAAGAAAAAGAAAAAAGTTTGCAAACATATTCTCCTTCAGGACATTGCACACTGAAATGTATACAGCTTGCATACTAATAAAAATAGACACCTACGTACAAGGCCATCAATATAAGGCTTGCTGGGTGGGAAGGCTAAGCTTTATTTCCTTCACTCTAAAATGGATTGAACTTTTTTGTTGTGTATATTTGCCAGTCTTAGAGAGAAAATAGATACATTCAGCTCTTAAACTAGCTTAGCACCACAAGACTCATCTGAGTTTCATGTGGGACGTACTATCGTTTTAGGAGAAAGACAGACAAGATTTGAGCTATTTGTCTTTAATGGGTCTGAAAATGTATTTGAAATTTCTTGGGTTAGCTGACAAGAGATCCTCCCAAGGAGGTGATCATTCCTCGCTCTGACTTCATGGAAAAATGCTGTTTCCTCTAGTCAGCTTTAGTTTAAAAAATGACAATTCTTTTTTCCCCAAAGGCAGCTAGGCTTGTGCTAACAGTACAGGAAGAGTCTGACCCTTTAAATGGAAAGGAAAAATGTGCTGGGGATTGGGAGGGGGAAGATTCATTTAATTCCTGGATGGTCTGATATTCAGAAGATAAATGTTATACCCATTCCCCTAAAACCAGACCATTAATCCTGTTACTTTTCTTTTCCTTTTTCCCAGCCCAAAGTAGAAGGAATCTTTAAAGGATCTTCATTCCCACACTTCTCATTTGGCCAAAAAAGCTATTTCATTTAATTTGCTACTTGGAGTCTTTTTTTTTTTTTTTTTGTTTCCCAGTTCTCAATTTTGAAATCAGGTTTGAACAGCCAAATCTTTACCAATTTCCATATTGCTTTAAAAAGGCCTACTGTTTCCATGAAAAAGTGTACTAGAGTAAAACACTAATACTTTTTTATCAATTTTCTGCAAGCAAGTCACCACATACACACACCCTTACACTGTCCCCTCCCAAGGCTTGGCTTGAAACTGATATGTGTGCATTTTTTAAACTCACTCTGAACATTTTTGTAATCTGGAAAGTTGAGGTATGCAGGAGTAACTAGAAGGCATTGAAACTGAAGTTCTATTAATGTGATTAGTGAGTTTGTTGCAGACTTATGCCAGTGAAACCATCTTCAAGTACAGTGCTTGGGTAACCAAACCAAACAAGACTAGAACAGAGAAAAAAATCAGTTTTGTTTGTCCCTGGACCATATGTGAGATTTTAAACAATTACTGCCATATGTTTTTATTTCTCTTCTCACTTGCTCTCTATAATTGGTTTTTATATGTAGTGTGCATTATAAACAAAGAGTCTGAGTTAGTGTGATAGTTACAAAAGGACTGCATTTAACAATAATTCATATGTTGCAGTTGACTCCTGGTTACTCCCACAAAAAAGGGACCAACAGATTAGAACTCATCTGGCGATGTGGCTCTTGAAATACTGTATAATGCTAAATTGTCTTTACATTGTTTTTATTAAACAAATACTGCTTCAGAAAGTAAAGCTCTCATCTGCTTCCCACTGAGCAGGCTTAAAATAATTTTCCTCCTTTGCTCTAAAGTCTTGCTGTGCAAACCACCTAGTTCTCTCCACTGTGATCTGTTTTGCAAAAGTAGCCTAATAATTGAGGATGTTTTTCAGTATTGCCAAAAGGTCACTACAATAAATTATGGAAAATATTTTTAAAGAAGAAATCTTGCCTATAAAGCAATATATCCTGAGTTGTCTAATTTGTTCACTGTAATAAGGCCATGCCCACTTATTGATTAATCAATCTTTGTTGTCTGTTTGCTGATTATATCAGGAAGTCTCTTAATGTAATGGCATAGCATATACAGAGTTGGCTCTGGGTAATGTATTGCAAAAATATTTATTTCTAATATTATAGTGCATGTGTTCAACCTGAGGAGATGATTTTTCCAGGACAGACCATTCTGATTTGTTATGGTAAGCCTAGAACTGAAAACAGAACCATACTTGGATTTAAAACACAAATAGTATCACAACTGAGTAAGGTCACCAACCCAGAAGTTTTTCTGTTTTGATCCACTTTGTAAATCATTACCTGATGTATTCCATTCAAAAGCCTTAATGTTATACAATTATACTGCATCATGGATATACAATGCATGAATATAACTGAGCAAAATTAAACTTATGTACTATGTCAGAGAAATGATTGTGGATAAATTCAAAATAGTTCTCAAGATATGTTTAAAAGTGTAAGATTTGCCTACTTTTTAGAATCACAGAAAGGAAACCAAGCATATTAAAATTAATTCATTCATATGCTTCATAGAATCAAAGCTTTTATCATGTCACAAATCTTAACATGACTTGTAGGGCATATAATAGTGACAAGAGTTATGTACATAGAAGATGCTGTAAGTTATGGTATAATTATTGTTATCTCTGTTGGCATGACTGCATCATTTCCACTAAATAATATGCCTTATTTTTTTGTGACTCCATGATTCATTTGTGTTCTTTTGTACTGTAGTTGATGTAAATGAACCACATGAAACTGCCCCCTGCTCACTTTGTGCATATTTAAGCATTTAAAATGTCTCAAAAATCCATTATCACTCTGTGGCAGAAAGATGAGAAAAATGTGTGAAAAACTCATCAACAGGTAGAATTAGAACATGTCTATAAATTAACTTTTGACAGGTGTAAGATATCTAAGATTTAAACTGGAATTTGAATTGGAAAACGAATAAAATAATGCTACATTTTAAATTGAGGAGAAGTAATGAACTACTGATGCTGATGCTTAGTGTTAGTATTACAAAGCAATAATGTTTTTTCAAAACTCATGAATTTTCCAATAAATGAATACTTCATGATCATAGCATCTGCTGTTAAAATACTCAGTAGGACCAGAGAATCAAAGGGAGAAACACAAAAACACAGAAGTAATTTCCCATTAATCCTTACTTTAGTATTTAATGTGCTAAAGTTTAAGTGCCTCTTTTTGCTGTATAAAAGGCTCATAACATGATTTAGCATGATGCAGATCTCACCATGAGTAGCAAAATGGAAAGAATAAAAATAGGCCCTAATTCTGCAAGCATTTATGCACACGCAGCTCCATTTGTATTATTTGTGTACATTAACATTTATGTGTTAAGTAAGGAGTATTCCAAAATAAAGATCTTCAGTGACAGGATGGTTTTTATAAAATAGTGGTACCACATATCAAAAATGCCAGGCTTAACATCAGTGACATATGCCATATCTGCAGTGCTTTCAAATTACAAAACAATGTTTTTACCAGAAGGGTACTCAGTCATGACTTCAACAATGTAACAGTTCTCCCTAAAAAAATTTCATATGTATATTGATTCTCACTGCATTCTGGAATGTGGATTCAGCTTTTCCGGCTCTGGAAATCTAATGTTCAACACATGGCCACCTGCAGTTTTATCATGGTAAAATTTTTGTGCCTTTCCCCAGGGAAAAATCAAGGTATCAGAGACATTTTCTGTTTTACACATGCTATATAGATTACACCTTAAATATGTGACATGCAATTTAAATCCAGGCAGATTTTTGGCACTGATATTGATGACTTGAAAGGTATCATACCACAATTTTTTAATTAATATATGTGATAATCACAGCTGTTGGAAATACAGCCTGATAGATTTGCTGCATCAGGGCTTCATCCCCAATCCAATGCCAGCCAAAAAACTCAACTTCTCAGTACTGACCCACTTTGGGAATGCTGCAATGCTATCACATTCCTTAATCCTAGAGAAAATGAAGTGGTGAAAGGGTTGTACAGTTCTGCTGTCATTACTGTCAAACCCAGGACAAAACATCAACATCTACACAGAGGAAAGAAATACTCTCTCTGACTTTTTACAGTAAGAACTGAAAAAAAGAAGTGAAATAGTGTCTCTAAAATGCCCACTGTGTGTTGTTATCACAAAACTCTTCAAATGTGTGAGGACATAAAATTTATATAAGTAATGTAATGCTTTGACTTTTTTAAAATGGTTCAGAGAAACACCCGTACAGAATAATAAAATAAAATATGCCTTCCATAGCCAAAATATTATAAAAGTCAGTTTCTTAAATGTAAATAAAGCATGGAAAAATTATTCTTTGTCTGATATACATAGAGTAGTCCCCATAATTCTTTTAAGCAAATAATTGGGTTTTATTTCAATTAAAGTATTTGTCTGGTTTATCTTAAATAAGAATAGGACTTACTGCCATGATATATTTAGATTTTCTAAGCTTTATTTCAACTGTTATACTATATGCAGTTCCATTACACCTTTTTAGGTCACTGCCTTGACAACAGGAGCTTGTTGTTCCACATGCGCAGCTGCATAAGATTTCTCAGTAGTTTCATGCAACTGCATCCTTGACTCCAGTGTCTACAGAAGCAAAGAATGCTGACATAAAACAGCTTGTAGAAATGGATGTCTCTCAGCATATGTATGTAGGGAATATACATACAGCCATTAGACTGACAAAGAAAGTTGGTCACTTAAGAAAAATTGTCTAATAAAGATGAACAATATCATGCTCATGAACTCAGGTTCTCCTCCTGTGGATTTCTATGAAAGAGTAACTGGGGGTGGTCAGACTTATTCTTAGTGAACTCTGGTGTAGGTTGGACAAAAATCAGGTTGTCTGTGGATACTTGCGTATTAACATAAACTGAAATACAAATATACAGGTGTCAGCTTCAGTTACTGAATTACAAGATATTAGAGAATCTATGAGCTAAGTGCCAAATAATGTTCTGTGTGTTATAGAGTGTTCAGTAAACTGTGCAGTGAGTTCTATGTGTGGATTACTATGATGCTGAGTGGTTTGTCTGATTTGTTTATCTAGTGGCATGTGGTTGTTCTTGAAACCAGTTCAGTCACATACACATGGTGGTGTTTCAGATGTTCTCAAAGGGCTCTGTGTAGGTAGCAAAGTATCACCACTGAGCAGCATGGTAGTGATGACAAATGTGCTGGATAGGTGGATGAATGCTAACAATATTCACGTTCACCAGTATGCTATTGTAAAAATGAGTGAACCCAGATGATTCCAGTGATTGTGATCAACTGAGAGTGAAGTGACAAAAATAAGGATGAACTCTGTTTCACATGCAGAGGAAGGACACCTTCTAGAAAAAAGAGGTCCACAAGATCCTACAAAGATCTTACAGATTTATATCTGACTTGCAACAATCTTATTGAATTGACATGTTGTGATTGCTGGACTTCCACTCACTTCAACATCATTCTCCCAACTATATTGAGGAAGGTGGTTGTAGTCTGAGGTCCCAAGTTACCTCAGTGTTTTAAATCTATCAAGACCTCAAATACAGTCTATCAGTGTTAAGACTGCAGCACAAGTCTACACAGGAAGGGAGCTTTGTCTAACATTTTCTTTTCTACCTTTTTTTAGAAAAACGTGTTTACAGAAGGTGGAGCCCAAAAAAATAAATTAATATCTTTCCAACAAATTTTGTGTATTACTTATAAAAAATACGCAATTTTCATCATAGTAGTACCCTAAAGCTATTACAAAGATAGTAAAAAAAAAAAGTATTTTTCATATTCCTCATTATATTAAAGGGTTACATAATGTAGCAATGCAAAACAAAATAAATGAAATATGCCTGGGAAAGGCAAAAAAACTGTTCAAGGTTTTAAAAGCTTATAAGATTAAATTATAGAAGATGTAACTAGAAGGTCAAGAAAAGGGAAAAAACCCATTCTGTATTGTCTATATTTTTAGGCTTCATAGTTATGACACAGGGCAATGCTTTTAAAAGAGTGAAATATTAATCAGCAGGTAATTCACAAAAAGGTAACATAAAAAATGGTTCAATTTTTAAAAAGTATTTGGCAATTGCTATCCTTCATGGTCTCCAGTCCATTTACAGAATGTGTTTGTGTGTACTAATGAAGAGGTTATAAAACAGTCTCATAAGGTCTGACTGTTTCTTACCCCAGGTTCTTGCACATCTTGCTGAAACACCTAATGTAAAGTATTTGTGGGAGAGAGGCCATGAGATTAAACAAAATCTAGTTTGACTCAATATAGTAATTCCTTTGTTTTTTAACTTCTTCAGAAGTGTTAATTAAACCTAAATGACACAAGAGATTATTGGCATCATAGTTAAACTTGGCAGGTTTTGACAACATAACACCCTGAGCTTGTCATATTTTTCCTGGTTCTAGTTCATCCAGATATAACCTCAGCAAAGCAAGTTGTGAGTCAGATCTGAATCAAGAGTAGCAGTAGATTTATTGATCTCATTTGTCAACACCTTTAGACAACTCCTGAAAGCACTCTAAATATCTTAGAAAACAAAGTCCTTGCAAATGGCAATTGCATGATCAATTATTTGCCACTCTTTTACCCTGCAATTTGAAATATGAAGCTATGGACTCTATTTCTGAAGTTCAGCTTTTTTGAAAGAGGGCTTTGAATATGGATTGTTGTTTCAGAACAGCTTCTGAAGTACCAGAAACTTCCAGAAGCAGAAGAATGTTAGAATTTCCTCTTTACCATATAAAGAAATTAATCTCAGAAGACTGCATTAATAGAGTGGTACATACTGGTTGACCTGTACTGCTACACCCAGACATGGATGTATAACACGTGACTTTGGCCAAGAGAATACCTAATTGTCTCCAGTAAATTTTTCTACACTATACATATTTTCTGAAGCAGTAGTATAAATGGAAACAAATGGTTTGGTGGATAAAAAAAGATGAAAAATAATTCTTTACCAAGCATTTGGGGGGTTGAGTAAGGCAAAACCAGGTTTCAGAACCACATATATGCCAAGAAGATTAGAAGAGCATCTGTCATGTTATTTTGTTGCATGAAGACTAAAAGGAAAGAAAATTTTGTTGCTGGTACTCCATAGATGTGACAGGCATACAAGGGGACATTTGCGTGTGTCCCCTCATAAAACTGCACCAAATCCTTGAGGAATTCCAATAGCTTGATCAAGTAAAATATAAATGTATCAGTCTGCATTTTTCGAGAACTGCACACAGAGCAGGAATGTTTTTCCTTTGTGTGATGGTTTTCTGATGAACCCATTAACTCTCTCGTTCTCTAATTAGAAAAAAAAGCACTCTAAACTGCCTGCAAGACTCATTTCACAAACCTGTGTAGGCTGGAAGATGAGGATAGAAATGTGGACTTTAATTGGAGGTTTCACTGAGATGATAGAAGGTTAGATCAAGCCACTGATAACAGCGGAAGGTTGAATTGTCAGCTGGGCTTGCCATCAGCAAGTAACTTTTTGTGCTGCTGACATGATAAGAATAGAAAGCAGGCAATGAAGAAAAATTATTAAATACTTATGGGTGATAGGCCAGATTTCATTTTTGGTTTTAGGATATAGTTGAGTTCCACTCAGAATAAAGAATACTCAGGAGTATCTTGTAAATCCACTAAAATATCAACTACAGTAGAGGTTAAAATGGATTTTTTTTCCTAATTTATGGTGCATATTAACATATTTTAAAAGGTTGAATCTGCTTTGGTAAGAATTACAATGGAAGATAAAATTTCTTATTTAATCAGAATCCACCCTCAGCATAGTAGCTGCTTTCTATGTCTGTCAAAACATGATAGAAGGAGATAGCTTCTCTTTATAATTTAGGAAGATAGGATGAGTACAATTGTAGAGATTCTGAATTGTCAGGTCTGCTGGAGGAAATGTGGACCACTCTCTCTCATCCTGCAAGAGAGACTCTTATCAACCCACAGCAAATTATTCCCATGTGGGTCACTCTTAAATGCTTCTGTGTTCTCTGTCTCACTTTGCACAGGGAGGAAAAACACCTCTCTGTAGGATAGAATGCTCCCACTTGACAGTAAGGTGACAAAACTGGTGTTATAATAACTAGACCAATCCCTAAATATTTGTGGTGAGCTCAGGGTAACTGCAGACCCTTGAAATACAGTGTTGGTAAGCTCAAAAATCAGATACTTCTGAAAATGCCACTAAAGAATCATGTCATTATTAATTCTAGCTATAGCATTTCTCTGTATAGCCCAGAGATCCTGCTCCATTTCTTTAATGTTATTTGCTTTATATAATCAATACCTGTCAAGTTGGGTTTTATGGAAAGTGTATTTTACAGAAAGCAACAGGACAATTTTTGCCATAAAGTTTTGTGTGTGAAGGAGTATACTTAATGATAAGGTAAGATTTACATTCTAGTTATACTCAGCTGTCTTATAGACAACTTATTGATGAAAAAGTGGGATGTACACAGTTAACAATTATAAAAAGGACATTTGTGGCTTAGCCATTTCATCTCTACACTTGATAGTTCTTGGCATCTCCCTCTCTCTGAGATCACTGGAAAAATAATACCATTTGATATCTATATAGTCCTTATTATAATTAAAATGTGTCTATTTTGTGCAAAGAAAAACATTTTTCAGATCTTAACATCACTAATTTTGTTATTGTCTTTGAAGTGTCCCACTTTATTCAGAAGTTAACTGAAAAAAATGATTCATGGAAATGAATACTAGATTATGTCATCCATATCTAATTTTTTTTTTTTAACTTAAAAATTCCCAAGATTCCAGTGTACAAGGATGGGCTTGCGTCGGTGCTGGAGCAAGGCAGAGGACTAATCTCAAGAGTTCCAGTCAGGGAGGAAGAGCAATAGTGGTTGTAGTCTTTGTTTAAACCTTCCCAAGAATGAGGGGTAACCAATTCTGCAAGTGCCATACATTTTATTTTTTTTTTTCCAGACTGATATAAACCATAGCTTTCTTTGATGTAAGGCCTGAATTTAGGAAACAGCTGACATATATACTGTGAAGTTTGGGAGCTAGAAGAAATCTGTTTTTGACTCCCTGGCTCATTTTCAGCACTAACTCTGTTAGTGGTGTAATAAACTTCAGTTTAGTTGCATGTAATCTGTTTACAAACAGCAGCATTACAATCCTTGATTTGTGTGTCCTTTTAATTTCTCCCTCCCCACTACGGTCCCCTCAGATACATCAGGCCATTATGATTATTAATCTCTGGCAGTTGATTAGCCTGGGATTATCAGTGGTTGCAACATGAGGAGCTGGTGCAATGTAACTGTGTAGCATCCATCAGGGTAAACCAAACCTGCAGCCCAGAAAACTGTACCTTCACCCTTCAAAATCAAAGTTAGACCTAATCCCAAGAGTTAGAAGTTTCTCTAAATCCTGAGTGTGATGTTTAAATGATCTGTAACGTCAACTTCAGTCTGTGCTCATTACCAAATAGACAGGTTGACTGATAGCAGATGGGCTGGGGAGGCTGCCTAGGCCCCAAAAGGCTGTCTCCTCCCTCACGCTCACACAGATGCCCACGCAGCTCATGCTGGGCTTGCACAAGGCAGGTTTTTTTTTTTTCCCCTCAGCCCCTGGAAAGGATAGTGGCACAGAGCTGAGGTTCAGTCACCCTCCTCTCTGCCCCAGGCCTGAGCTGGGTGGGCAGCACGAGAGCTGTGAGGCAGGGTGCTCTGGGAAGTTCTGGAGGCTTCCCCAGACCCTCACGGGGCAGCCCTCAGAGGGACCGCAAGGCGGGTGGGGTGCACCTGGAGGACCCCATAGCATATGGACCTGGCATGTGTGGGTGAAGCAGCTCTGGCCAGCAGCACCGTATCAGCACAAGGATGACTGCCCTCCAGGAAAGTTAGTGAGGTATTATCACCTGTGTTTTTAAACTGTTTTTTTCTCAGTGATTCACCTGGTGCTCTTGAGTGGTGTCAGGTGCTATCATCCTCCATCTGCTTTCCTTCCTTGGCCTTTATCAACACAAAGGATGGCATGAGAACACTGCTTTGAATAGATTACAGAAGCAGCCATTTTAAAGCACAGGATTGTTGCCCACCTGAGTTGTAACACATTTTCTTACGTGGTTAGAGAAAAAGAGCAACAGAAAAAGTCATCAGCACAACAGGCTGTGTTTGGCTGGGCTGAAACAGAAGCAGCAAAGTGCTTGCGTTGGCCTTGCACTACTCATGAAGGATGTTTTAGCCTCAATTTTCTGGTGTTAAAGACTTGTCCTCTGCACAGGCTGGCTCATGTGCCTGGGGAAGATTTTGGCCAGAAGATCTGCAGGGTCCAGGCAATGGTCAGGCACCCCAGCTGAGTTCAAACCTGGAAGTGTTGGAAGCGTGTGGAGAAGGAGAGAAAGAAAAACACTGACCACCCCAGCATGCTGGTAAGGAAAGAAAACACTGGAGGGCTGTTGAAATATTCACAGAGGATTAGCACAAAGTTACTGTGTTTAGCACAGGTGTTTCTGTAGCTGTGATACATTAGGGAAATTTACAATGTTCAATGACTCACACTTTCTCCCATGTAATGTGGTAGTTTATTTTACTGGGCTAGAGTACAAAGTGAGGAGGAACACCTGCTGGTATTTTGGTTTTCCTGTAATGTCTGAGGTTTGTGAGCTTTTGTTTAATCTAGGTGTGTTACTTTTTTTTTTTTTTTTTTTTTTTTTTTTTTTTTTTTTCCCTGAATACATCAAAATAAAACATTGTAAGTGTAATGTTTACAAGGAAGCAGATTTCACTAGAGATGTACAAATATTCTGTTCTCTAGCTCTGTGGAATTGAATACCATAAGCTACTATCACTAGGAAAATTATGGACCTAGCTCTCAGTAACTCTACAATCTCTATTTTCTTTTGGTGATTCTATTCAATTCAATGAAGGGATTTGAAAAGTGGGGAGAGCTGGTTATTGAGTGCTGATGTGTGTCCTGTGCTTTTTGTCTCACTAAGTTTGCCAAGCAAGTATTAATTAATGTAGTCTAGAAAATGTGCTGGTGTTTTAAACTTGAAGCTGAACTATACATGTATCATCTCATTTTATCATCAAATAAAACAGATTTGGAGAGGCAAGTAAAGAAAAGAAAATTAGTAGTCTTTCTGCTTTGAGATGGAAGAACTATGTGTTGAATTCATCTGGGCTTTGTATCCTGTTCCATAGAAAGGCTGAGGAGGGGCCTGGCATGGTAGTGCATAGGAATAATGGGATGGACTTGAGCATTTGGAGCTTCCATTTTCAGCCTTCCAGGAAGAGGTTAGACAGGTTGGTTGTGTATTTTTGACTGCAGACTGGAAAGAGGAAGATCCAGAGATGATTACAACTATTAAGATAAATCTAAAAGCATGTCCTTTTGTGGACATACCTGCAAGGATACTACTACTACTGTATCATAAATCCAAGAAGAGAACTAGGTTAACATGCAGAACAAAAGCTAAAATTTTGGAAGGATTGTGCACTAAGAACTGAGATTAGCTTTTCAAAAGTCTTTAGCTTTATTTTTAGGCATCCGCTTAAATGGCTAAATTTTCAAAATAGATGTGTACTGTGTATTGCAGTTTCTCTTAAAATTTTTTCAGAAATGTCTGTTCCAATGTCCTATGAAATAATCCAAACTACTTCCACTGCAAATGTATAGCTAAAAAACATTCTCCAGACTCTTTTGAATTCAATAATGATATTAAATGTGATTATTTAGCTTGTTTCTCATGATAAAATTCTTAGTAAAATGTTAAGGTGCAAAACCAAAACTCCATAGAATAGATGCAGAAGCATAAGATTGATCATCTTGTTTTTTAAGAAATAAGCTTAAAAGGAGTAGAGCTAGATTCTTTAAGAAAATTAATTATTAATTTCCACAAAGGCAGTGATGAGTTTTTTCCCAAAAGCATACAAGTTGGTACACAAGCGACTGAAAGTATTCTCTGTTACATGGGCTTTGCTGTTGTGAATGAATGAAAAACATAAAAGTTAGAAGAAAAAAATAAGGGCACTCAACATGATACTGTTTTCCAGTGGAATATTCAGGACTGACATTTAAGGGAAAAAATCAATCAACATTGCTATAATTTTTCAACTGAACATTTTGATCTCAAAATCTCTGAGTCTCCACAATGTCTTTTTAAAAAAGAAAATTAATTTAGTGGGCCTATACCAGTTATAACTTGATCACTTTCTATTTCCACTGTTTTCTCTCCTCCTACTTTCCTTGTTAAATGTCTTCTTTATTAAATTACTGTTTATGTTTTAGAAAGAACATAATAAATATACAGAATTTGTGATGTGGGTGAGTTGCTGTAGCAACATTATCTTTAGAATTCCCTGTATTATGTTCTTGATATTTCAACTTTTTCCATGTGATACACTGTATAAAATACACATTGCATGTTTATTTTGAATTATTTATTTGAAAATCAGTATTTCATGAGGAGTTTTAAAAAATAGTACCTTCAAAAAAAGGGAGAAGCTTGAAAGAACCTTTATGCTCTGCCGTACTTGGATCCTATCTCCTTATTTTCCAAGGAAGACTTTAACTGTAAGGGAGAGTTGTCTTTTGTTACATGTTCTGTGATCTGCAAAATGGAGGTTCCAGTACATCTTACATTTTAATGGAGAACAAGTTTAAAACTCCCCACAGTGATGTGGGAATACGTACTCCACATTCTAAAGTATATCTGTCCTGCAGTAAAAAGTGTCATAGCAGGTGTTGTACCTGAGCTAATTTCAGATTGATTACTCCTTAAATGAAGTAGTACTTTGCAGGTGGTAAAGCCTAAATTGGGTAAATACATAAGTGGTGATGTCTTAAATGTAACTTGATGACTGAAGGACAGTTTTAGGTTCTTGAGAACCTAAGACTTACCAGATCTCTAGGTCTGACAAGAAAGGTAGTTTAGGACTTTCAGAAGTTTATTGCTGATGGAATTAAGTTGGGGTTTTTTTATAAATTAGATATCCATGTATTTCCTGTGTCTTCAGATAATTTTCAAAATCAGGCATTTTTTTTAACTTTCATTCTCTTGAATCAAACCTTAGACTGAAAATCTAAAGGTTCTTGGTTCAATACTGGGCTTCAGCAATGATTTTTGTCCAGAGAAGTTGTGGCTTACCTCTTCCCTGGAAGTTTCAAGGCCAGGTTGGACGGGGCTTTGAGCAACCTGGTCTAGTGGAAGGTGTCCCTGCCCATGGCAGGGGGGTTGGAGCCAGATGATCTTTAACATCCCTTCCAACCCAAACCATTTTATGAACTAATTCTCTCGAAGCAGTTAAGGACATTCAGCACCTTATTTTATTAGACTATATGGAAACTGGCCCAGCTTTACTGATTCAATTGCTCTTGATTCATGAATATATGAGAACATGTTGTTTATTGATAGGACCAGGTACCTAGAGGGATTGTTTATGGTCCTCTGTAAGTGCATATACAAGAAGAGCTTATAAGGGACAAGCAGGCACTTGTGTACAGATGCATTCCACATATATGCAGTTGTCTTACTTATATGAATAATGCCTTTAATGGAAAAATGCAAATGGAGAGAATTTTATCTATTAAGAGAAAGAAGTTTTCCTTGGGCATTTTTTTGGGGTCTACAAAGCAAAAGGAAAACATAACAGATACATGCAACGTTAAAGGGGAGCAGAGATATACATTAAATTCCTTCTGTCTTTTTAATGATGTAATTGTGAATTATAGTCTTGTTGCATTTGTAATTAGAAGGCGGAACAGATGGTAAAGGCTTGTTCTAAAGTAATGTGTCTATTAAAATTATCTGTATTGCTAAACTGATTGTTGACTATAAGAGAGTTTCTAAGCCATTGAAATACTCCATGTGCTGATATGTACTTGATTATTACTGCTCATCACATATGAGCACACACAGAGTCTCTATATATATACACACAGACATGAATCTATACCTTTATTAGTTATATGATGCATATACCTTTAAATGTCACTTATTACAGTTGTGAAGGAAAATGAAGCCTCATTCTATAATAAGATTTCTGTGTGGGTAGACAAGACATGCTATTGCATGATGATATATTTTATTGTTTTCTTTATCTCCAATTTAAGCTGGAGCTAAAGTACAAAGATTAATTTATCAGATGAGGATTTGCTATAGAGGATATGACACAGACAGCTACGACACTGTTTTTATTACTCTGCAGAAGTCAGTATATTTGACCTATCATTTCTTGTTTGTAGATTTATCTTATTTCAAGATCTGGAGATACTTGTGTTGGCAACCTTTTTTTTTCATGCCAACTGTAATGTTTTCTAATATAAGGCATACACTGAACTGATATCTAATGATCTGGATGTCATCAAGTTCTCTCCTGGTACCAAAACCCCAACACTTTAGAATTAGGAAAGTATGAAAGTCATGAGAGGAGGTGATCCTAGTTTTCGTAGTTCTTATGAATTAAGCCATTTGATGTACAACACAAAATTATTCTGACAACTTTGTATTGACTTAAAATGGGTTCCACGCAATATCTCCAAATATATTCAAGGGGTGATGACACTTCTCTGATCTCTTTATTTCTAAAATATTTGACTCCCTGATTGCTTCCCTGACATGAAAGCCCATCCATAATAATGGACATAAAGGAAGCTCCTTACGGAGTTTCTTTTCAAACATCAAACTTCAGTGAATTTCTGTATCAGGGTGTGATGTTTGGTTCAGAGAAGAGACTGTGTGCAAGCATGTGGATGCATGTTCCTAAGATCATCATGGCTCCATACAGAGGAAGTGCAATAGCTGGTATTTCCATCGTGCTGTCAATGCCAGCCAGAGATGGAAGACAGGAAGGCCACAATAAATGTTGGGCCTATACACTCAGGAGGAGAATTCAGCTCATGGCATTTTTAAAAAACAGGATTTGACAGGCAAATGACTAAATATATTTCGTTAGTGATCCAACATTTCTTTTTAACGAGGCAAGTTGTCATTGACTTTGCTTGCTGTCTATAAATTCTGACTGACTCAATCTTCATAATGTCAGACTGGTCAAAGGCATCAGTAAATTGCATGAATAAAACATAATACTTGGTAATTGTCCTAAGCTGGTAACATACTGTAATTTCATTTGTTCAATAACATTTGTCCAAAATAGTGTTTCCTGAATTAGCTATTACTTTTACTTTCCTAAAATGGGTATCGTAACCTCTGTAAACACTTTATCTACTTCAGTTTTCTACATTATGAAGTTATAAAGTCATTGCAGCTAAAGGCATTCCTGGTGAAAGTAAAGCAGGGACACTGACTGTTTGCACATATAGAACCGGATTAAGTATTTTAGTAATGTTGATCTTTCATCTAACGTAAGTATAGTGTCTTTTCTAAATTTGACATAGGAAGTGGAAACTACCATTAATGTGTCACCTTTGATATTGTGACAGAGAAAACTTTGCTTGGGAACTAATAAGTAGTAGCTCATATCAGCATATTCTCTTTCAAGAAAGTAAATTAATCGATTTCTTCCATCTGGAGGTTCAAAACATGAGTTTCATGCATCTGGCAAATAAAACAATAAGCACAGTTTGCTATAAGGAGAGTTGACTCTTGGCTTAGTCTCAGTTACTGTAGAATAACATTTTCTTTGCATGAGAATCACGTTCCCTACTATGTCCTACACGTAGAAAAGCCAGAAATGAAAGACCAGGAATGCTCCTGGCAATGCCTTCTGTCTTTGCATCATGTGTGCATTGTGCCTAATGCAGTACATCCTTGAGAAAATCAGAATTAATTTCTGTGTTTTGGATTCTTACTTATTAAAAAAAAAAAAAAAAACAGGATTACTGTCTATCAAGCAGTAAGTTGATTGATACTAGGTTGATTGCATACAAATATTTCAAATTATCTCTGCCAAATAAAATTGTTGTGAAGCAAGCCTTTTATTTTTTTAGATTTCTTTTGAGAACACATCATCCTAACTTGTCCTCTGACAATACTGCCAGGAGGACAATTTTTAACATTGAAAGGTGTAGAAAAAGAAATCAGCCTATAAGATCTGCTTATAAGTACTTCCTACTATGCTCTTTACTCTGCACCTGGAATGTTCTTACTTGCTATGTACTTAAGTGCTTTACTATAATGTACATATCCTCTGGCTTTAGAAGTATGCCTCAATGCATCCCTTTCCAGTCAGGCAGAAAAAAGTGTCAAACCGACACCAAAGAGTAGAAATCAAAGCTAAATAGATAGCAAGCCACACTGTCTAGTTGAAGGACCTTAGAGCAATGAAAATTTAAAGCAAAAGAGAGTTCTGTTTTGATTGTATTCAACTCCTTTTGCTGGACCAGTAAATACATCAACCATCCGATCAAATTCCAGCAGTTCATCCAGTATTTGGAAAGAAACATATAATCAGTGCGCAACCTGCAGTGAGAAGGAAACATGAAACTAATACTAGAAAAAAATGGCTATATTAGAGAGACCCGTTCAGCCAGATGGAATAGCTATCACTTTTTCCCTTAAGTGTATATTTCACACCACTGTAAATTTACCTGTTCTGATTCAGAATCACCATCTCAGAGTTTCTGGTCAGATTCTTATGGGGTGTAAATCAGTCTAATTCTATCCATTTGTCTGGGCCATATTAGGGATCTGACTCATTAAACATTAACTAATCCTGAGGAATACTTCTTTATTTCCACCCAAAATATAGCATATTTTGCCTGGTCACAAAACTTAGAAATGCTCAGATAAAAATCTAGAAGATACCATGAAATCAGTTTCAACCCTTCTCCTCTCCCCACCCCCCACCCCCCAAAATAGTTTTAAATAGGATAAACTAAAAGTCTTTTTATTCTGGAACAAGTATTTATGATATTTCCAAAATATCACGTCTATAGTATCTTCCATTAATTTTCAATATTTTAAAAAGTGCTTAAAAATAATTATTATCTTGCTGGTTTAAGTAGCTTGACAGATCTGTGTAGGAGAGCAGATGCTTCTGAGTTTGCAGAACAAAGGATGACTAATAGAAAAGATCTTTTTTAAAATAAATGATGTGATCAAACACAGGTAGCTTGGGAGGAATAGAGAGAAACTGTCCAAGTAGCCAGTGATCAGGTTAGGAAGGCCAAAGCCCTGATAGAATTGAAACAGTCCAGGGGCATCAAGGGCAACAAGAACAGCTTCTATAGGTACGTTGGTGATAAAAGTAAGACTAGGGAAAATGTGGGCCCTCTCCAGAAGGAAATGGGAGACCTGGTTACCCAGAATATGGAGAAGGCTGAGGTACTCAACAACTTTTTTGCCTCAGTCTTTGCTGGCAAGTGTTCCAGCCATACTGCCCAAGATGCAGAAAACAAGGGTGGGGACTGGGAGAATGAAGAACTGTCCACTGTAGGAGATCAGGTTCGAGATCATCCGAGGAACCTGAAGGTGCACACGTCCATGGGGCCTGATGAGAGGCATCCATGAGTCCTGAGGGAACTGGCAGATGAAGTGGCTAAGCCAGTCTATTGGATTTTTAGAAGTTGTGGCAGTGTGGTGAAGTTTCTGTTGACTGGAAAAAGGGAAATATAACCCCCCCTAGATCAGTCTAGGTTAGAGAGTAAATAAGAAATTGATACATAGAATAACTAGAACTGAGCTGGCGCTCGATGCATCTGAATGGATTCAACGATTGCATGCATCACCCTGATTTACAGATGTGTTAAATCTGTTTCTGTTTTGGTTTCTGTTATTGGCTAATAAGCTAAGATTTTAATAATAAATTCAGAACTTGTTAGTTCACTCTTCAGTGGTGTCTCTAGTCATATGCTGCACAGATCAATTATATCCAATGTTGATTTTTGAAAAATTAAGTTTTGATTAGTTATCTATATATATCTAAGAAAACATTCAAGCTGGTAACTTAAATTTCACACAATGATGCACTCATTTGCAAAGCAGAGTCCTCACTCCTTTACTTTTGCATTTTCCCCTCTTTTTTACCTCTTAAAAAATACCTATTCCCCCTCCAAAAGCACCACCTGAGTTATGTAGTTCAGTCTAAAATAGCAAACAGGCAAAATCCACACTCACTCTTTCTGTTGGGGGAAAAGATGAAACAAGGTGTTTGGCTCTACAATAGAGGAGGGATAAATAATAAACCAACAACCTCCTGCCATTTATTAACCTTTTAAACCCCGAGCAATGAGGAGAATGATTGATATGCTGATACACTAGTGTGTAAAATTTGGCAGAATTTCTAAAGGGTCCTGTTATTGATAATTCCAAAATATGCAATTGATCCATCTATCTTTTATGTTGCTTTTAGCTTGAGTGTACTCCAGTATTTAAACAGCCAAAAAGGTTTTTCTGGGTTTGTGTGTTTGTTTTCTACTGAGATTTCCAAGACCCTTTTCAGGACCATATCTCTCAGTTATAAAAAAAATACTTCAGTCAGTATTCTAACATTATAAAGGACTGCATTAACCTTTAAACAATATGACTAGCTGCATACTCTGTACTTCCAATTGCTGAACTGACATCTTTCACTCACCAATTGTGCAGAGAGAGCAAAACTGTCTTTGTCTTTAGTCAGAGATATTAGCTTTATAATGTTGTAAAGGATTTAATAAAATATGTGTAGGTTGAGCTGAAAAGGGACATCTAGTTTTAGATACTGTAGGCTATGGCTGATTAGTGTTGGAGCCTAAGGAGAAATATCATGATTTAATGAACTGTACATGTGTACATTCTTTTTTTTTTTTTTTTTTTTTTTTTTTAAGTGATGAAGTATAAATGAGAAAAATGTAAACAGAGAAGGATACAATTAAAGACAATTTTTTCATGTGTGACTTTGGTCTTAAAAAAATGAAGGTAGTAGTGTTGTAGTGATATAATTTCAGAAAATCAAACTTTTCTTGACCAGCTCACTGAACCTCTCAATGTTGTTTCTATTCTGAAGTGGCATAAAAATTTGAATTCTGCTTAACTAAACATTTTGGTTATAATCAGAGAACTTTCTTCAAAAGTTACTGTACGTCAGCTGGTCTGTGGAAAGTATCCCCAAGTGGGCCCTTGCAGCAAACAAAATAATTCGACTCAGCCTTGCAGGAAAATGAGTAGTATGACTGCCATTTCCCTGCAGATGAAGAGTTGACTTGGTGATAAGTCATCACAACTGTGCCAAAGTGCAGTCATATATTAAGCCATAAAAGCTTGGTTGGATGTCAGCACACTAGAGGATCTTTTCTCAAAGTGTTTTGTTATTTTTTTCCATGTTAAGAGGGAAAGATGTCCTACACTGAACACTTTCTCCATGTAGTTGCAAAGGAGAGAGAATACAGTTGGTTTCACTGGGGTTTTTTATATATAGAAACACATAGAGCCTTTCAAGGCACCTCCATGATTAGCCAACAGTTTTGTTTTCTAGCAATATTTAGGAATAATCCAAATATTAATATATTATCCCTTACTAGCTTGCTAATGAAGTTGAAGATGATGACTAGTGAAAGATTACAGGTTTTCCGGAGAAGTTCACCCTGGATTTATGTATTTTCCAGGGATATTGTCTGCTTTGTGTTCTGTCATGAAGTCTTAGTTCCAGAATACAGGACATATCAACTCTTTTCCCTTTCTTTAATACCACTGCCTCAAATAGAGGAACCTGTGAGACGTATACAGTTGACACCTTTTGGCCAGTATAAATTGGATTGCAATCCTCAACAGAGTAGAGGACATATTTAATGATTTTTTTTTTCCTTATTATTAAAGTATCTTTTAAAAACGTTATTAAGCAGTTTTTCTTTGTGACAAATACCACGTCTTCAGTTATCCAAAAAGTGAAAAATTTGGAAGCAAATAGAAAAAAGCCTCAACCAACTATCGTGAGAGATGGGCTAGTTCTAAAGACACTCAAAAGATTTAAGGCTTTCTCTTATATTTTAGGTTGTGTATTTTTCAAAAAATTCTATTTCCTGTGTTCTCCTTTTTCTCATGAATATTAGTGTATTTTTATTATGTTTATTAAGACTTAGTAATATGTTTTGATACAAGCTGACTAGGTTGAAGCTTTTTAGCTTCTATGCAAGGATAACGGGGTCTGTAAACCAGTGGAAGATGTGGACTTTCCTCTTGCTTGTACCTATGTAAAATTCTTCTACAAAGGAACCAAGGGAATGTTTGGTTATTTTAACAATGTGTGTGCAGAACTTTATGCTTTTAAAGACCTATTCAATTCATTTCTTTTATAGAAATTAGTATTACCACCCTATTTTTTTTAAGATAACTAAAATATGAAGAGATTTATGAGGTTTAAACTCAAATGTTCATTTAAAATTCATTGTTCATTCTCTTATTTAGGACCCATGATAAATTTATCTTATTTTCACGAGCCACAGAGGATGGAAATCTTACCTGTTTTAACATACTGATGTAAGATGAGTTTTTTTGTTGGCACAAGTGATTTTGCAAGAAATGGAGCTTAATGTGACCTACTGAATTAGGAACAAAGACTTGAAATTAGGAAGTCTAATCTTTAATCTCATTTCTGATTTAACACATGGTTTTGCTGTCTGCTTCAGTGTCTGTTTCCCAATGCATTATTGTAAGTAATGATATTTGTTAAACTCAACATACAACTTAACCAAATAATTTTATGAAGTTCTATGAAGAGCAAAGAATAGAAGAAAGCTTAAAGAGGGATGGTTAAAACTAGGAAGTTACCAGCTCTTCCTGATTTCCATCCATGATATTTCATGATACAGCACATACAGACCAGCATGTAGGAAGGAGTTGCATGGCTAAAATAAAAAGAATCGAACAAAGATAAATTTATCTTTATTGTTTTGTTGAACATCCAGTTCCAGCAGTGTAGTGCAATATGATTATTGGGCTTTTGTTGTCGTTGACTCTCCTATCATTTAGTAAAGGTGTGATTCTTTTGAATAGTTTTCCATATGTACGATTATATTAATGGAAATGAATGTTTCTGTCCCTGAAAAGTATGTAAGCAGTCAACCTTTGAACTGCTTTTGAAAGATTATTGCACAACAAATTTTCTGAAGATCCATAATATACTCTTAGTTCCTGAAAGATCGATGGTATTTTCTTCCTTTCTCTCTACAGGAAATACATAATTCCTTACTCAGAGTGAACTCATACAGAAAGGCTTGATGTAGAGACTGTTGTTGCATGTCATATCAGTAGTGTTATTTATTCCAAGTTATTTTATGAACTATGCCATTAGAAAAATATAAAGAATTTCTCAAATTTTCTCAGCAAATTAGATGGGCTGAAATAAAAGCTGAGGTTCTTAGTCAATAATCTGACACAAAGGGAAACATCAGATACCATAAGACCCATGACAAAGTTCTGAGAGTTGATATGTTTGTATGGGGGTAAGGCTGAGAAAGACAACAGAAATTGTAAGAGCTATAATTGTATTTACAGAAGGAACAGGAGTAGGTCTAGGTAATACTTTGTGTTCATTTGTTCCTAGAGACAAAGACAACATCCTCTTTTAGAGACAGGAACCCTGGATGTGAACTACTAGCATGTGCTTAGACCCACCAGGACATTAAGAGTTCTGTATATGACTGTCCCAGGATAGAAACAAATGGTTTAGTAACATTACAGAGTTAATTCGTTAGTTTTCAAATAACATTTATCATGTTTAGTAAAGTCTCCAAGTAAAGTAATTGCAGTTCTAGAGGCTTAAAAGTGAAGAAAAATACTTTTGTTAACATATTTCTGAAATGGCTCTTATAAACATTATGATGTAATTAGTTTTATATTAAAAATGTGTGATTTAGTGTAAATTGACGGTCAGTCTCTAGACCAAAGAAGATATTTGCATCTTTTGAACTTCTGACCAGTAGAATTAAGAAAAAAACCAGTCTCATTTGGGCAGGTGGAGAGGCAGGGCAGGAAAGAGAAAAGAATGATTCTTTTGTTTTACTTTCAAAAGTTTTCCCTTGAAACTACTCAGATTTCAAATGATAGCTGCAGAACTGGGAAATTAATTGGAAAGCAAAGTTTGGACTAAATGATCACATGATAGGTAGAAAAGTCAAAGGTCCATGATAAATATAATTTATAAAAAAGTTTTACAATTTCCTTCTGTCACAGCTGATCTAGCCTGTCAGTAATTCATACTGTATTATGTGGGAATGATAAGTCCATGGTTAAAGCTGAGTTCTACTTTCCTTTTACAGCAGAAATTAGATCTATTATTTTGTATAAAAAAAAAAAAATAGTGTATGCACCAAATTAATATACATGCTCTAACTGTTGAAAATTTTATTTATAAATCAACAGGTTTGAATTTTGATTACTTTTGACCCTTATTCTGAAAATCTACACTGTACTTGTACTGAAAATGTGCTGAATAGTGTATCAGGAGCACACATAGGGTAAAAAAACAATGCTGCTACTTTGATGGGTGCAAATAAAGTACTGTCATAAGCACTTCCATTTTCTAAAATGAAATTTAGGAAATCTAGTAAACCTGAAATCTCTATGTGTCTGACCACAATGAGATGACCCTGGTAGCCTGCCTGCCTTTCAAACATCAAATGCAACTATGTGTTTTCAAAAGAAGTTCAAGGGAAGCTGAGAGACAGTATATGAGGTAAAACTGTATTTTCTAAAGGCCCATAATTTCTGTTGTTTATATTCTTAAGTGAAAACAAATGATTAGGAATCTCAGTACAAAAAAATTATTTCCTTATAAATACTATAATTACTGAAGTTGACTCATTATAAACTATATGCTTAAATTATTGAAATTTACAGCTATTTGATTCCTAGATTCCAGGACTCAAGGAGAGTCATAGGACATTCTTTCCTAGTGTCATAAGTCTCTGACAGTGTTTGGTGGTTCCTACAATACTTTGAAGTCTTAAATCACTGCTATCACAGTAGTCTGGTGATCTAGTAAGAGATGATCATCAATATTACCTTCTTATAATAAAAACTAAAATTATATAAAATCCTTACAGAAATCATTGAGAAAATCTAAACAATCATAAAGAGGAACTATAAAAACATCTGCAATTATATATAATAGACTAGTATTATCCTGACTACTAGGTTACAGTACAGAATGTGGAATGTCAATTTGATATGCAGTATGCTTTCGCATAAAGTTATTACACCTTGGTAATAGGATTTGATAGAAACTTCCTTGACATGACCTTTGTGATATACCCTCACCAATAAGTCTCTGTTGTTTAATGATTTGTTTTCCCTTTCCAAGCTTTTATTCTCTCTTTTAACCTCATCATATTAAAGTTACATCTTTATCTTTATTTACTGTAGGATGTGATCAGCTGTGTGGTTAAAAAAAAAAAGCACTTATGTTAACTAAAAATCCCAAACATTAGAGGATATTTCCTGCATAGTTGTCATATGCTGCACATGAGTCAAACAGTACAATATGTCTCAGACATAACTGGTTGCAAGCTCTCAAGGGCAATATATAGATGAGATTTTCCTGATAACAACTGTAGGAATCTTCCATGTGTTTCACCTAATTTAATCAACTTGATTTCTGAGGAACCATACAAATTCCTTAATGGAAATTCAAAAGGGAAAAATGGTCCAGTGGCCAACATCCTAGTAAATCAGTTGGGAACGGGCATTATTATTATTGCATAATTCCCCTATTATGCAATAACTTATCTAGGTCTGCTCTGAGTTAAAATAGTGCATTAAAATCTGTGAGATAGAGAACTACTAGAAAGTGGATGCCCTTGTGATTGAAAAAAGTACATCCCAGAAATGTGTGGAAAACCTCAAGTGCAGTTGGCAAAGGCAGCTTTGAAGTGCTTCCAGGGATCTGCAGATCTTTCTAAGGCTAGTGGCTAACAGGGCTGCAGTAGGTGGTCTCTCAGGAGCTGAGGAAAGCTTGCCTTTCAGCTTCCTCAGCTCAAGGGATGAAGCAGGCTATGGATAGGCAGAGCAGATGGCTTGCTGCAAGTTAGAAGAGCAGGGGAAAAAAATGGTCTGTAATTATTTTGTATAAAGTTCGGGGTCTGGAATCAGGAATGCAGATGGAAGAGAGGTTCCCAGGAAGAAGGAAGTCTACTATGCACATAAGAAAATGGCTTCTGTAAGAATGATTAGGGCCACAAGAAGGCATTACTGGGAGAAAACAGCCTGGTGAAGTTCTCCATACGTGGCAAGGATATGCAGAAATCCATTCTTGTGTTTCTTTTTTGGGAGACTGAGATAGTAAACTCTGTTGGTTTTGTTACTTGAAACAACCAGTTTTTCCAAAGAGTGTGACTGTGACTTTTTTGTTTTGCATGTGACATTAACATTGCAGATATTTTTTTTTCAATGCTGAGTATTAACTAGACTAGGCTAGAGACAAGAGGATTACTGCACCATCAGAATACATCATTCTGCTTTTCATCACAACATTCAGAGATCTGACAGAGTTTGTCAGAGATTTTCACATGTAAGAACAGAGGATAAAGTTCTAATGCAGAATTTACCTATGGAGCTTAAATCTTCTGACATATAATTTCTGGAGTTTTTGTATTGTTTATTACTGTGAATTCAGAAATTCACAAAATTTTGTTTCGTGTTCTAAAATTCTTTGTCTGCTTCCTAAGCCACCGTGTAACTGCACAGCTCATTAAAACTGTTCCCAAGAACTGTTTAGTGCTGAAGAGACTGATTCAACAAAATCAGAGCTCTCTGAGAAGAAAGTGTTGCTGGCCTCTTATGAGCCCTAAAAGGGTAATCAAGTTGTGTTTGGCACTCTGCTTGCAATTAATGTCCCAGAAGACTGAGAACTGACTGGTGATCTCAATTGATGGTTGCTTCACCCATCTTATGTTAAAAGGCATCCTATCAAGTTGTTTTGAGCTGTTGAGTATTTGAATTGCCCACAGGCATTCTCCAGGTTCTTGTTCCCAAATCCTGCCAACTATACTCATCATGATCTTGTGCTTATTAAACACTCAGTCCATCTTACTTTGAGAGAACACATATAGAAAATTGTTAGGAAGTCCACGGCCATACATTCTTGGAGCTATTTTGTTGCTTTTTCCCATGTTTGCCGTGAGTTTTAAGGTTATTGTTGATTTTTACAGAAAGACATAATTAAGAGCTCAGCAGACTGGGTGTGTCTTGTCTTTATTGAGCTACTGACTGGAAACTGAAAGTTTGGCATCTGAGATGGCCCTTTGCATCGAGATATACCTTCAGTACTGATGCCAAGGTGATAATAGTCACAACTTGAGTCTACAGATCATCCATGAGAACTAGAGGGTCTTTTGTAGAGCTGTTAGAAAGTCTTAATGACCCCTGGCAAGTCATGGGAATGGTCTAGAATAAATGAGTACTATCTGCAGTCAGGTTATTAGATATGCCACACAATGAGCTGACATGACTGCTGAAATAAGACCATAGCATTTTTTTGTTTTAGGAAGGTCATATGCAGTTTATCTATGAATTGTGATAGCACTTCTTAGTTGAGTAGAATGCTATGTAGTCCACTAGAGTACACCGAGTAACTGTGTCATTACTGGAACAGAAAACACTTGGGCTCTTAGATTTGCAGAATTATATTAATGTTGTTTAAGATGTCTCTAAATAGTGTTTATTGGTTTGGATTAAATTCTGAAGTTCCATATGCCATTTGTACAGTTATTCCATCAATTAGCACTATGACTGCAATTATATCAGGCTATGAATTTTGTCTGTTCAGGTGAAACATGAATGTGGGGATTAGAAGAATCTTTGACTAAAGTGTCCAACATCCCATCTATTATTTCTACAGGGAACATCAATAAAAATCACTTGCCATTCCCAAGCTCCTGAAAATGAGCATATGTTAAATAATCTGATCTCTTTGGAGTCTTTGTAGACAATCTTAATTTGTTTTCATTCTCCAGTTTCTCTCATGCAAGTTTGTATTTATGTTCTGTTTTCTATTTTAAGACAATTGAATTAAAACTCATTTTATTTCATAATTACAAACATTTATTTTGACTAACTGACAAATCTTGCTGGAACTTTGTTCCCAGAGTTATCATTCACCAAAACACACAGCAACAAAATGATTTGGATTCTGCCTAGTTTCCTTGAATTTTCTTCTTTGTAATTACACAGCATCTATTAATTTACATTCAGTCATCGCCCTCAATTCCTATGTGATTTCAAGGTTTATTGATTATTTTTCTATTTTTTTCCTACTATAATAGAATGAAATATAGATGGGAAACACACAGGAAAGCTAGATAACTATTTTACTTATTACTAGTTACTACAGATACCTTATCACTTATGAAGTGACCTTCACAGTAGATGGTAGGAGCTTTTTAAGGCTTCTACTAAACCTCATCTCAACATAGGAGTTATGCAACAGGGTTTCATTACCCTCTGGAGGGGAATTCAACTCAAGAAAAGTGAATAGAAACAAGATGATGTGTACAGAGAACAACTACATACAAAGTTCTCTGTTGTTTAGGTTGTGCCATCTAATTTAATTCCCTTTCCTGGGCAAGTGCGAGCAGGAAAATCAAACATATTATGTAAAAGGACTGTCAACCCCAGACAGTGTGGGAAATAATAATGAAGAGGAAATTGTAAGACTACTCTTTGCACCAGCAACTGGAGATGGGCGTCTCAAAACAACTGTCCTTTCTGATATGCTGAACAGTTAGTTATCATCTTCTGTTGGTAAGAGCAAATGTGGAAAGGATGCCTCATCCCTCACACTAAGCTTCCTGTATCTCCTCTGTCCCCTGCTTTGCCATGCTGGTCAAGAATGACTTAATCTTGAAATATTGGTCTTGTTCCCTCTGCAGAGTTGAAAATCTCTGTTTTGTTCAGGTGCTGCTGACTGCAGTTTTGCCTCCCATTCCTGTCCTAATAAGGTAAGAGATGTTCCAGGTTTCCCAGACACTTGCTATCTCCTTGAAATGCTCAAGAGAAATACGGTATATTTTAGTCAGGAAGAGTACAAAAGAAACATCATGAACTGAGGATGAGTTTGAAAGGAAATATGCTTGGCTGACATTCTGAAGTGTTATTTTAATATCTTTTCTGTTTTATGCAAGGAGAGTATCTGAAATATGTGAGTCTGGCATTCAAGACACTAGAAACAAAGGGATTAGAAGAATGTAGGAAAACCTCAGATTTTACTTTAAATTGAGTGTGTATAAAAAATGAAGTGTAGAAAGTCAGGTGAATAGGGGGAATGTTTAAGAGATTTACAAGCCAACTTCATAGCACCTGATATAATATACATTTACATTCACTCTCATTTTAGTCCTTATGCATAGCATTAAGGTCTAAAACAGTTGCATGTCAAAGCAATTCTAATTTATTAAGAATTAGGGACCATCTCTCAATGAATGTTCTTGAATGAAATGCTCAAAAGCCTGAGGAAAGGAGAATTAAATTCAAAGCACAGATGAACTTAATTATGACGGACATCATAAGCAGTCCTGGGGATTTAGAATGGCATGGGCCACATTGTGTCCTTTTGTGGATTAATTAAGAGCTGATCCTATTCTGAAGTTTGTTGAATGGAATTCTTGTAACAGTAGTTGAAAAGCTACAGATTACTGGAATACACTAACTTGATGGGGAATATTTTTCTCTAATTGATCAGATTTACTTTCCTTCTTTTTCAAACTTTAAAGTTCCATGAGGCAGGCTGCTACCTTTTTTTTTTTTCCTTTTTCTATATTTCACAAAGGATGTAGATGAAAATCTACATAATAAGCTAACCTTATTAAAAGAATATCTGTAGAGCTGTTTTCTTAAAAAGAATGCCATGGAATTTGAAGAGCTCTGGCAAAAGCTGTATTCCAGAGAAGCCTTGTGGGCCAGGTAGAAATCTGTGCTAGTTCAACAGCTGTACAACCCAAATGAAAAAAATCTGCGTATAAACAAAATAGTGTCCAAATACCAACACTTCTTCCCTTAGTCTGACCATTCCCTCTTCTCTCAAAATAGTGGCTACCTCCTCTTTTTTTTCTTGTTGACTTGCTCCACTTGCTTGTGAATGTTTAATATTGATCAGCTCTGTCCTTCGATCTGGGATGCCTGCCAAACACCTCATGCTAGCTATTATAGGATTAGATATATTTTGTCTCTCTGGAAGAAGATTTTTCAGTCACTGTTGTTCCCTGGCATCCAGCTTACAAGGGTTGCTTTAAAATACCTTGCCCATGGCCAAATCACCACTGCTAATAAAACCTACAAGAGGGCCACCAGCAGGGCAGTAATTTTTGTGTGGTTTAGAGGGATGAATATTTTAAACATCATCTACCCAAGAAATGGAGAGTTCAAGTGCAGGCTGCCAGCCTTACAGTGTCATGGAATAGCAAGCATCCACTCACCCTTACTTTCTTTTCTGCATCACCATTTACCTTTCATATGCTATTCTGATATACGTAACATTTGCTCAGCCCCTCAATTACATTCCTCTATCCTTTCTGGAAGAAAGATGCCATACAAGTACTAGATAACATATTACAACGTATTACCACTAGCTCAATCACCCTGTTGTTTCTCAGCAAGCCTCAAGTAACATTAATGCCATCTGGGACACTTGCTCACATCCAGGCCTAACCTGGACTGATCTGTTCATCCTGGTGGAAGAAACGTATCAAGGGTATTATTCTACTTCTCCAGTCTGATAAGAGCTTTATATACTCCCCCATTTTCACAGAGGAGTAGGCATGTAATCAGTCTGTTCAAGTTACAGCTGGAACTTCCAGTCTTTGGGTCAATAGGTAGAAATATACTACCCTATACTACTACTCTCTGCCATAAGAGCGTTGGCTCTTAGCCAGTGTCTAGAAGACAGCATTACAGCCTTGCCTAAGCACTTAGCTGCTGCTCTGGCCCACAAAAGTTGAGGTATTTAAATCATGGACAGTCCTCATAGTAATTGAAGGCCTTGATGTAGAAATCGCCTGCTATAAGCAGTATCTTGCTTCTTAAATGCAATAAGCCCTATTTGTGTGTCCTGGCAAGGAGCTGTCAGAAATACTTTTTTTTTTTTTTTTTTTTTTTATGTCCAGAAGATCACATGATCTTTAAGATGGCTTAAAGGCATCTTTCTATCTTCATTTTAAGAGTGGTGGCTCATTGAACATGAGGATTGAAATGTAAATTTTACAGTCCTTTAAATATTGAACTGTTCAATCACTTAAAGAATTAGCATGTGATAACACTTACTACTGAAACCATGTTGCAGGTCTGGTTGCCAGTGCCCCTTACAGTCAGATGGACGTTAGAGCAAAATTATACCTGATGTTCTAGTCAAATCCCTGGGCTTGAGAGATATTCAGGCAACAAAAATGTGCCAGTATGAAAGACTTCAAGAAAGGTACCTTACAATGTAGATGTTGCATACCTTTATTAAAGGAGCCAGCAATGGTGGATAAACCTGATTTTTACCCTGAAATTTTGTAATTTTTAATCTAGCCACTTTTGCTTGTGTTTGCATCTTTTATAACCCCTGCAATGTTCCAGCAGTGTGAAGCTCAGTGTAGGCTAACCAGATGAAAACATGCTTGTGGTCACAGACAGCACAAGCTGAAGGTACTGCTGTGACAGCATTGTTCTTCTGAGGTACTCCCTTATCAAGGATGCCTAGAGGTCTCCCAGGAAAGGCAGCAATGACACCTTGGAGTAGAGGTGCAGGCACATCTGGAAAGACTTGAATGAATGTCTGCCTGACTCCTTCTCCTATCTCCGTTCCCTCCTACTACCCACTTCCCATCAACTGCTGCATCATTTCTAAGCTCAAGCACAGTATAATACATATACCTCCTGAGGTCCCCAGAAAGCCCAGAAATAAGACATCACTGTGCTTCTGGAAGCTAAGTACTACAATATCCCCATAGCCTTATTCCAAGTGATTATAAATGGATGTACCACTGAAGTTGATTTTCAGCAGTCAAAAATCTGACCCAGATTAGTTTTTCTTGCTATTAATTTTTCTTTCTTACTTGCTTTCCTTACAGAATTATGTAAAACATTGCAATCAATCCTACTGAAATGGTTTGAGCCTGAAGCTACTCCCAGTGATTACTGTTTGGTGTTTTGTTTGTTTGGTTGGTTTTGGGGTTTTTTTTTGAAAAGTATTGAATTTCTTTTACAGCACTTCAGGTTAAAAAAAAATATTCTTGTTTTATGTAAATGTTCTTTGATAGAAATTACTTTTTGCCTTTATTTTTGTAGTTTTTTTCCCCCTTTTTTATTCCTAATAATCTGTTCTATGTTTCTGATCTCTTTAGTTACCTATTATACCATATATTAATTTTTGATCTTTTAAAGTCAAAAGTGCTGTCCTGTTTTCTTGATTTCCTCTTTATTTTTAAAGATACAATTCTTTTCTCTTTCTTTTAATTTGTAGACAAATCCTTTCTAAGTTTTGTATCCCTTCAATTTTTTTTTTTCCCATTTCATTGATTGTGGACCTCCATATCTCTTGGCCATGATGTCAAATAGGTATCTAAATATTTATACAATGTTGTGTCAGTAGATATTCACTAATTTCATAAACATGAATGAATTAGTCATTTCAGTTCCTCTCTGGAAGATATGGCCTTAGTTCATTGGATGTAAGGAATACAGCACAGTGAGTGTTTTGATCAAGACTACAAAAAAGTTATTTATAAAGACAATAACTAAATTCAGAGTATATGCAGGATCTAGCAGATTAATAAATTTCCAGGGAATAATATAATGTGTGAACTTTACCTTTACTACTCAGTGTTACTGCCTATGTGCACATTTTTCTGTTTCAGTACTGTATTGTAAATATCAGGGGGCTTAAACTTTTTAATTTCTTTCATCATTGGCAGTTACTAAGGAACAGCAGGAATATTAGGTCATTCAATAGCTTACCTCATGATAACTGTCCACGTACCTGTTTAAACTTGCCTTCAAATCAGCTTCACTGTGAGTAAGTTAATCTTCACAAAACAAACTATTCTGAAGTCCTCACATTTTTAAACTGTGGTATTGATGAAATTGACAACTTGCATGTGCCTTTGCTCCATGTGTCAGTGCTGAAAATGAATATTTAAAGACATTTGTCTCATATTCCTTCTATTTATGAATATCTGTCTGTAGGTATATACTCTAGTCTGTATACTCCTCTATTCATAACAAAATTAACCTGAAAGGAGAATCCAGCAAGCATATCTGCCTCCCAATTTGCAAAATTTTAATGAAAGCGTTTACTGAATTCAGGTGTCTTTAACAGCACTGTAGAATAAGACAATAGAATACAATGACATCTATTTATGTTAGTGGCTTTTGTTAGGTGACATTTGGAAGCTGAAAATGTGCTTTTCATAAAAGGATATGCTTATTTTTTTTGAGCCCTGTGGTGCCAATAAATAAGAGAATATCAACAATTGAATTCTCTCTACGGAAAGTTTTACTTCAGTTCATAATTGAATCATTATCATTATTAGGTACTAGCAGATGTATCTTGAAGAATAAATTTCCACATTGGAGGCAAAGAAATAACAGAAATATTTTGTATCTATTTTACATTAAAAAAGCTTATATATGGTGGCCTTGAGGAGCTGATAGATGAGTTGGAAGGTTAAACACTTATGGAGTTAATTTCTTGTATGTGGGTCAGAAATAGTAGTCCAAAGAGTATGGTAAATATAGTTACCCCACACATACCATGATTACAGAATTTCTTATAGCCCAACAATTTATTTTTCTTCTTGATTAATTTGGAAATGACAATAAAAATAAATTCTGTATATTTTTAAATGTTATTTTTACTTCAGTACTTTTGCTGTAGACAAAACATGAGTATGAAATTGTTTCTAAGCCTATTGCAGTGAATAGGGACAAAATCTGATCTTATTGGCCTCGGACCAGTCCCAAAGTAAAGGAAGAATAAACTCTCTTGCATTGTTAGCTACATTAGCAATCCAATCCTTCCCCACAGGATAAAAATACATAGTGTTATTAACCAGGTAAAACTGGTGGTTTTAAATTCAGCATGGAAGAGAAGGAAGGAACATGCACACACCCCATGAATTTTGGAACATTATAGTCCATATTTACATTATTAAATAGAGCAGATCAATAAGAATGAATCTGTAGAGCAAAATGGCTTGTGCAATCTCTAGAGCAGAATTGTTTGTGAGGAGGCCTACAGTTTGTCATATAATCTTGGTTGGTCACAGTACAGTCTGTGATACACACATATGACTTCATATGACTTTCTCAGTGATGTGGTAATATAGCCAAAAGCAGTATAACCCTAGAAATCATAGAGAAGATTGGTATTTTTGACAGATGTAGAGAAAGTAAAGTGATCTTACCTCTGTCATACTTGCTTTACCCACAGGCTGGCTGCTGCTCTTGTCCAAGTATGTGAGTGAAATTGAGCATTTAATAAAACACTAATTAAAGTAAATACTGTAAAAGCATTAACCTCCATAAGGTGTTTAAATTGAATTCCTGGGTACTTTGGCATAGTTCCAGCTTTCAATAAGTCCTAATCTAACTGTACCAGATCACCAATTCAAAGACTCTGATTTTAGTTTATGGAATATTCCCGTTAATAATGATACCTTAGACATCCATTAAGTCTGGAACATTAATTTTATGGAAAACTTCCAACACAACTCCATTAGATTTTTATTTTTTTTTAAGCTAAATTAGCAGTATAGGCTTTTAACAAATGTCATAAATAGCTATATTTAATGGAAAGATTACTCAAATTAAAACCAGACCAAAATAGAAAATACAACTCCCTCTGTTTAAGTCATGACCTTCAGAATCCACTTAAAAGTTACAAGTTAAATGAAGCCATGAGCAGTTCAAACATCTTATTGTTTGATTGTTGTGTGGGCTAGGAAAATAGGGGATGACTTATGAAGCACTGATTTGCTTTTTCTTTTCTGGTAGGTGCAATCCCTTATTACATGGATTGATACAATACTTTTGAAAATGCAATTATCTTTTAAATGGTTAGTGTCATACACCACACATTTATAATACTATGAAAATCTATATGGTATCCAGATACTCTACCTTCCATCTTCAGTTTTCGTATATAGATCATACATAGGATGGTTTCCCAAATAGAATGATTCCCAAATGACTAACTGTAAACTATTGAGATTACCTGTCATCTTCACTAATTTCTGACCTGCAGGTCACATTCAGACAGTTGCAACAGATGAGGAGGAGGAATTCGAATTTCATGAGAATCAGCTACTGGGGAACTTGGGAAAGATTCAAATTAGTGTTCACTGAGGAAAAGCACAGGGGAGCTCTAGACATCATGTGCTCTGTCTGGCATAAGGTAGCTGGCCTAGCAGCAGGCAGGTATTCATCAGTCAGCTAGTAGCAGAGCTTCAGACTACATGAGCTTCTCTTGCTCACTATGAATGTTATGAAATATGGAGGATATTGGAATTACCACAGTAGTGGATTTAAGGAGGCAAAGGACACAAATCCAAAGAAAATCAGGTTCCAGCCACTTCAATTTTCCCATCGTCACTTATTATCCCATATGAGCCACTTGACATTTTTCTGTTAAAGGCTTGTCCAGAATGAAGATGTTCAAAACAACCCAAAATGTTTTAATCCTGTCAGGTTGAACCAGTGTTAAGTTTCCACCAGCTAATATCAAACATATACAGAGCTAATGTTATTAAATCAAATTCTTTCAAACTGGACTTCTTTATTAGATCTCAGTGAGATTGAAACTTTAAGCCAAAAATACAATATATTAATTTCCTATGTATGTGTGTCACACTGTGAGAAATTCTAGCTAGAATTTTCCTGAGAACATGAATAAATCAAGAAATGTAAAATGACTCAAAACATGTGACACTATAACGTACAAAGCAGATGGGGCTGAATTAACGCTGAACTTTTGGCTTTAACTATGCATTTACTAGCTTCCAAGCACTAGCTTTCAGTGATGATGTCAGCTGTTGCATGTTCATTTTTCAGTCATAAGCTTCTAATAATGTCAATCAGATTAATCACATATAGATTTTTTTCTTTTTGTATGAGACATTTTTATATGTTACATAATGTTTTTTTTTTTTTTTCTTTCATTTTGAAAAAATCATTTCATAACTCTGGTTGTTGTCCCTTACTTGTTGTCAATGTTTTGAAGTCGAGGGAGACAGGTACTGAAGCCACTGTATCCATGCAGTTTTGGAAATATTTGTCATTTTTTGTATTATGAAGAAGAATCAGTCTGTTGAGTACAAGTGAAAAATAACAATAATACTCACTAGATTATAGTTACTTAATAGTCTTCTACTAATTTAGGTGTATCCATATTCCTCAATACTGTCATTAATAATACTCTTTAAGTAAAAATTCTCCATGGAATTATATCCTCCCTGCTTTGAAATACTTCAGTGAAATAAAGAGTTTTCTTTGAAATATGGCTTCTTTAAATTGATATCCACACCATATAGGTATTTGTATTAATGTAAGCCATTGAGGTGATCTATTTAACTTTATAAGCCACGCACTCTGAAGATAGGTAGTCAAATCTGCTGAAAATTAAAGAAATTAGTTTGTTCTGTCTAAACTCCATGATCATAGCTATACTTTAGTCTTGCATTACTGGATAATGAAGATACACAAATTCAAGAATCCACTCCCTCCAAAACTCAGTTTTTACCACTGTTTCTCCCTTTGTACAGGAGGCTATTTATTTTGGCCACACAATAGGTCATTTCCTCCACTCAGATTACAGATAGAAGACAATTCTTACAGACCTATAATTCTTAAGGCTGGAAAAGGATTGAGATTGATGCTCATAAGAAAGTTAAATGTGTTGCCCAGATAGCTGGTTTACTGTGATGATTTTTAAAAATGGAAAATTATTTTGTGTAGAATTTACCTTATCTGTTCAAACTGTCATGCCTATTAAGATTGTTCTTTCCAATTTTTTAAAAGTTGTTTTACTGCAATTACCTATTATTTATCAAATGCTTTGAAGTTTAGTGAAAGGAATATACAAAGTAGATTTTTGAATTAAGCAAACAAATTTTTAGGAAAGGAAACAAATCCAACAAATACAGTGAGATTTCCTACTGCTGGGTTTGAAACATTTAATGAATAAGTATTAGAGTCAGATTTGACTGTAGTTGTATTTAGCACAAAAAATTGAGAAATTTTGCATTTTAAGTATATTTAGTGTCACAACATTTCTGAGAAAGTAACACTATTATTCTTGTTGAAATGGAAAAAAAAATGAGGTTCAGTGAAAGGTAGGTATTAAAGTCACTTTGAGGTTGTGGTCCTGAGAATTATATCCCCATTTACCCAGAACAGGAGAGTTATCTAACTCCTCAGATTTGCCCAGGACTGTCTGACATTTTATGTATGTATTTCTGCTTACCTAAAAGCATAGATTTTCTAAAACAATAATTTATAAAGCTTCTGTAAGTAATTCCTTTTCACAGTTAACCAAGATTCCAGTGTCTTTGTGAATGCACACACAAGTTTTCTTGTCAATAAAAGAAACACTCAACCTACAAGAGACAGAAACTCTTCAATATTAGAACATCATGTTGTGTCTTAGTAATCCTAGCATTGTCTGAAATTTCTCTAGCTTAAAACTTTCAATTTTACTTCAACAGGAGGCTTGATCCAGGTCTCAATGGAATTTATAGGAGTATTTCTGTTAACTTAAACAGGAGCAGAGTCAGGGCCAAGGTCAACAATACTAATTTGCTTTAGCTTCAGGCAGACTTCCTTTTTCAAGAGCAAATCTTCACTCCACCTTGCATGAAATTTAATAACCATGTACAAAGCTTGAAAAGTTTCAATTTCTCTTAAGGATCTGGGAGGATCTAATTTGGGTGGTGTGCATATCTTGTCCTCAGAGATAGTTCAAGGTCAACTTGGCTAGCCTTTATTTCTCTGTAGATGGGATTGGACAGTTCTTTGGGCTAGAACTTTATACATAGTATTTTGTCACCACCTTTTCCTTTGGGAAGTAATTCAATATTTTTTGACCTATCCAAAAGATCTTCAGTAGGTGGTTTGCATTTTTTCTTAATATAATTTCCCAGACAAGCTAAATTGCAGAACAGAAATTACAAAAACTTTTTCATGCCAAACTTCCAAATCTGGTAAGGTTCTTTCTGTCTGTCTCTAGCCTTCTCTCTTTTTTTCCCTCCAGCTTTCCTTTCAATGCTGCCTGCCTTTTGGACTCAGAGACGCATAAAATGGTACCTTCAGCACATCAATACGAAAATATTAACAAGGTGGTGATAGACAATATTTACCATTGCCTTAAATTTCAAGGTGCTGGTTTGTTACTTTATGATTTCTTTTTCTTGTACTTCATGTCTCTTTGGACACTAGTACGGAAAATTACCAGTAGCACTGTTTATTGATATTGGCAGAACTCAGAAGAATAAGTCAGGACCAGCCAGTTTGATATACATGTAATCTCAATGTTTAAATGGGGATAAAAGCCGTAATTATCCCATAAATTTGGTAAATACAAGGAACATTTTTTAAAGCCATTAAAGATCCCTAAAGTTAACGAACTGCAAAGCAGTAGAAATAAGACATTCAGTTTTCAGAAGTTGCCAGTGTTTTACCTTGTTACAGTGGTGAATTTTTTATTTCAATTATTTTTTCAAATAATTTTCTGAGAGAAGCAATTAGGGGTTGAGAAAATTCCAATTATTAGCAACATCACTTTTTTCATCTTGTCAATGAGACTGGGAAAGAGAATCTAAAAATGTATATATATTTGGATATTAGGGATAAGCTTGAATGTGGGAAAAGATCTTTGTAGCTGTAACAAATACACTTCTCACCAAATTATCCTAATTCTCACAGGACAACAGTAAAGCATCAGAAAGAGCATTTATTTCTTTTTACACTGTGCAAGTATTTTTTTTAAATATTGAAAAAATACACCTTAAGAGTCAAATAAGATATTATATCAAATATTTTAATATGTGGCCATATGTACTTTTATAACTGCAAGTGTAAAATATTATTGTCATAGGCTATGTGACTCTACAACTATGTCATAGTTGCCTGATTGAAAGTCAGTGAAATTTAAGTTCCTAAGTTAGATGCTTCTGAAATTTTCTCCCTGCTTTTCACAGTATATTATTAGGAACAACAATTAAAAGGTATTACTGGAAAGATTTGTAATGCCAATGTCTTTGGGTAAAGATAATAATTCCTGAAGTAGTTATGAAAAAAGCCAAGAAGACAGAAGGGGAAAAAATACAACGACAAGACAGCCAGGAGGGAGAAAATGTAGATATCAAACAAAATGTCTGGCAGCATGCCCAGGCAAAATATTCCATACATATCAAGGTCAGACATCACAAGTTTTTCTGAGGATAAATCCTGTATATGAAACAGGAGATATCTAAACAAGCCACAAAAGATACTTGCTCTCTCTTTCCTGTGGATATTGTGCATGCTAATTAGAACATTTGGACAGTGACTGAGGCAGCATGTGCCAATTAGGCAGTTACAGACAATGAATAACACTAGGATTGGCAAATATGAGCTGCAGTCAGCAAACTCACCACAGTCACCCAAGAGGACCTTGGTAAACTACGAAAAGAAAAAGACACCATGTGACCAGAAAGGCATTGCAGTTCCATGTAGGGTGGTCCTGGGCAAGAACTTAATAAATAGTAAAACAAAATTTTCATGGGGTAGGAAAATTAGATTGCCTGCCTTATGCTCTCTCCTAGACATCTTGCTTTATACATTGTTATAGTTTATGTGTGGAATTACAAATTTATTTTATATTCAATTGTTAGTGTAAAAGTTAGAGATGCCACAAAAGGTGACAGATCTATAAGTATTCTGTTAATTGGCTGTATGTGTGTGTGGTGTCCTTTCTGATTAGTCATGTTTGTGTTTAAACTTTTATTTCTTCTTTTTCTTTAAGAATCCCATTCCTTCAAAAATGACAGAAAATGAACTTTTTTCTAATACATACCATTTCTTTCCATCTCATATCCAAATTTGTGGTACCTGTTAGAAATTTCCCCTTTAAAGTACTTCCACAAAGAGTCACTTCAAAGGTTGGAATCAGTAAGCAAAGTACAGACGGGAGAACTTGTATGAATAAGCTAGGGAACAAGGCAAATGGTGGTTCATGCTGTCAATCAGCAGTAACTGTTTGTAAGGGCTGGAAAGTATTGAAATTATTGTAAGAGTGGTGGTTCTTAACATTTATAGCCTAGCAACGAGTTGATAGAGACCTGATTTGATTATAGTTTTCTTGAAGTAAGCAATCATTCTGTAGGATTAAACTAGATTGTTGAATTAAACAGTATACAAACTGCTCTCCTCTTTGGACTCCTTCATTATCCCCTTGAATCCTCTGTGAGTTCCCTTGAGGTTCTCCAGTGTGCTTTGCTTCTCTTATTCCTGCCGTTTTCCAGCATAAGTTAATTCATGTAAGTAATTTCCAAGCCTGAATGTGTGGGAAAGTCTCTGACAGTTTGAATGCTTACTTAAATCTCCAGAAATTTTAAAGTTATCTCAGAACTTTGTAAACTCATCTTTCCTGATGGTCCCAAAAGCCCAGTTGACTTCAGTGATAAAAACACATGCATAAAAACAATATTTCAAAGTATCTTTCCATCTTTGATTAGGAATTTCACTCTTTCAGGTGAAAACAGAGTATTAGCATATGTTGCTACCTGTTAGCTAGGTAATAAATGGCATGCATTGGTTTGTAGAGGCAGCTTCACATAAGGCCAATAAGTAAACAGTCTTCTCAATAAGATAGAGAAATCTGAATTCAGACATGCTGTAACTTAGAGTACCTCACACATGTTCTGTGAAGTTAGAAAGCAGTTCAGGGTTCTGAAAGATTCCCACTGAATATTGCTAGGGGAATGAATGTCTTCTTGTATTGCTGAACAGCAGAATGCAGCTATGGGGAGCACTGTAAATAAAGCTGACACAAGTTCTAATGGTGGTAAAGACTGAATTATGCAAATGATCATAGAGTGTGAAAATCTGTCTGCACTAAATTACTACCGGATCTGACTTTTTAAGTATCAGTCAACAGTTTGTTGCCTGCTGGCAAAACTATCGTGATAAATGCAATACTTATATCTTATAGTCTCTTCTTCAGTCTTTTAAATTAGGTGAAATATTTAATTACAATGTAGAAATCATAAGCACCGTTACAGAACCAGCCTTTTCTGGTTTATACAGAGATTGATTCATAAAGGAACAGACACAAATAGGTCTATAATCTGCAGTGCTTTTTAGGACATTGATCCAGTACTTGCCCTTATTTTCCTAGGTATTATCTGTGTTCATGAACTCTTTCCAGTAATGAAGGAGTTAACGCAAGTTACAATTAAAGAGTGGTAGAAAATTGGCCCAGCTGTATCACATTGTCCTGGTTTGAGCCCAGAGAGCAGCTGAGCACCATGTAGCTGTTCACCCACCCCTTCCCCTCTCAGGAATTAGAAGGAGAAAATGAAGCAGAAATGGCTCAGGAATCCAGACAAGGAGATGGAGGGCATGGGTCTCCCATTATGGTCACAGACAAAAGACCGACTCCATAGGGTAAGAAAAGAAAACACCACTTCAATGCAAATGCTACCAAAACCAACACTTAACAGACAAGGTGGAACAGTGAGAAGTGCCAGCACACCGAAAAACACCTCCCCTCACCCCTCCCTTCTTTCTGGGCTCAGCTGGAGTCCTGATTTCTCTACCTCCTCCCCCAGCTGTAGTCCTGTCCCCGCTACCAAAAACCCTGCTACACAAACCAAGCACAAAGATAAAAGGTCAGAAAGAGGTGAAGTAAGTTTTCCTTAGAGAAACAATATTGGAAAGAGAAGGAGCACTGTGGTCTGGTTTCAGGAAGAAAAAAAAAACAAAACAAAACTTTCAGCTTCTGAAGGACAATTACAGGCTGGAGGTAAGTTGGATTCTTGAGAAGGATTGGCTTTGAGGATGAGGACTTATGTGGTCTTTGGAAGAGAGTTTTGGCAGTTATTTTATTGAATAAGTTGATTTGTTTGCAGTCTGAGTCTATGTTGCATTTCAGGACACTGTAAAATCAAGATTGCTCCTGCAGATTTCTAATATGGCACATGTATAGGCTCTGGAAGAGTAGTTAATTGCACATGTACAAAATTGTATGGATACCATATATATGCAAAAAGTCTGATGCTGAACATATTTCACCTATTACTAATGTAGAAGCATGTTGCTGAGTTATCTAAGATTGCCTTGGTGTTTAAAATGTAAACTTGGTAATTCAAACTATTTATGGTATTAGTAGTGATGTGTTATGCTGAGCATCCTGAGGGAAGAGCATGTGCTTTAGAAATCCTAAAAAGCCTGTAAGGGATCCCTAAAGATCAGAAGCAAACTGAGAGCTTTCAAGTCATCTGTAAGGAAGAAACAAAGATTTGGTGATATCTAGATTGCATTTTTGTTTCAGGAAGATTTCTTTTTTAAGTGTGATTTTTAGAAGAAACTTAACTTGTCACTTGTGTTTGCTGCCTGTTGTGCTTAGAATTGGTCCTGGTTTTCTCATGTGAGACCCTCCTGGACCCAAGTCTCTTGGAAGTCTTGGCTCTCCATCTGGCAAAAAGAGCTGGCTTTGCATTCATTTCTTTGATTTGTCAATAGTTGTTTTAAAAGTTAAAATTTTGTATAAAATATTGAAATGTAAAATGGTTTTTATCAAAAATTTTCTAAACAGTTGTAACTGTAGATTTCTTTTTCTGTTTTTGCATTCATCAGTATCTTATGCTGTAATTCACAAGACTCAAGGAGTCCTAATTACAAAAAATTGAATGAATTATTAAAAGGGTAATGCTTCCTTTCTGAATCTGTCACACCATCAAAGTTGGTCTCCTTGTGATTATGATTTTCATCTTTGTGTTTAGAATGGTACACATGCACGTATGACTGGAGGCCTAGATTGGCTTATGGCTCAGTAGGGATCCCTAAGCTAGCTGCTGAAGTAGTGAAAAAAAAAAAAACAAACCTGCACCAGTGCAGTGTTACACCTTTACTACTGAGCTAAATTGCAAGTGACTTCTTCCAAATAATAGGCTGGCTAGCATGCATATACTTGCATGGCAGCAAGTGTTTTCTTTTAGGTAGATTTTTAAGATCATCTGTCAAGAGCTCAACTGAATAAGCCTCTTTACAATGGAGAGGTGCAGTCATTTATTTTTGGCTTGGACAACGTTTTGCCTTATGGTGAAGCTGAGGAATAGATACAGTTTTCTGTAGCGACTGGCTTCTCTGTTCCAGAAGCCCTACTGAGGGATGAGGGTAACTGTTGTTCAGAAATGTTGGCCAACTCCGTAACTAATCAAACCTTATCCTCTAAAACTTAAAATCTGAATTCGAAACTGTTGCTAGCTGCTGCTGCATATGCTTCCTTAGTGTATGTTACTCATGTATGCATGAAACAGGAAAGGCAGCAAGTAGGCATAGTAACAGTAGTGTTTTCTAGCATAGCTATTTATTATGTAAAAAGCACCTGTCCACAAATTACAGAGTTTTTTATAATAATTTTTCTGCAGAGTATCATTCTTGTTTGGAATATATGGACTAAGTTTTAGCTTTTTGAAGCAAGAAAACTAAAAGGAGGAGTGTCCTGGATTTCTGATTTGAAATAAATAATACATATTCTCTGTGACTTTGTAAAAGTCATTTGACCTACTTGTGCCTCATTCAACACAACTGGAAAACTGGATGAAACCCAGAGCTTCAAAAAGCCCCAAGTGCTCTAGTGAGCTTACTCTAAGTAAATACTGTAAACATGATGTACCCGTAACCATTGTAAGTAATCAGTGTTCCAATGGGCTGATCTGCTGAACTACTATGGCATTGCAGGCAAAACAAATGAATTAAGATTTTTTTTTTCAGTAGTTTTACATAACACCTGTGTTTTCCAGTATTATTTCTAAAATAAAACTAACGTATTTGGAGTCGATCATTTATGCTTTTTCTTCTTCCCCCAAACCTCCTTCATCTCACAGATAGAAAAAGAGAAACTTTGTGCATGTGTTATCATACACATGGGGAGATGATGTTTTCACCAGTATAGAGGCAACTTTCTTCTCCAGAAAATACCCTCATAGAAAGTAGTGGAAGCGCAGGACACCAGTTCCTGAGTGTTCTTTTATCTAAGCAGTCATGCACATCAGTAAAAAATAGATATAAGTTGTTGTTGGATGAGAATAACACATATGTAAGTTTAGCAATTGTTCTTGCATTCTTTTCTCATTTTGATTGCTGTGGTTCTTAAAGAGGCTCAGGAAGGAATTGAATTTTTTTCTTTTTTTTTTTTTTTTTTTTTTCCCCGTTCTGTTGCTTTTAGAGCTCAATCTGAATCTTTATAATAATGGTTTTGTTGGCTTGTGTTCTTAAAAAAAAAAAAAATTACAAAATGCTGAGAGTTTGAGACACTGTGCGCTGTATGTGGAAATCATGTAGCTCTCTTAATAGCTAACAGGAGGGCAAGCAGAAACCAACACATTAGCCAAGGAAGAAAGCTTCAGCTAAGAACTATGCAACAGAATCCTACCCTGAAGACAGCAGAATGTAGAAGAGAGATTTGTTTGTACCAAAGATTGCAAGGAGGAATTAAAGCTGTCCAGTTGAGTGAAGCAGGGCATTATGAGTGCTTAATATTTGGGTGGGACCTAGCTGAGGCAGGTGCAGCTCAGTGAACTACCTGCAGGACAATCAGTGTGGCAGGCAATTGGTGATCCAGATGTGGTAGGGCAGGACCAATAACAGCTTTGTGTGAGAAATTTTTGTTATTAGTTACTCTTGTGTAGCTGCTGTAGAGGAGCATATGGAGCATTGACATTTTCACTTACAGAAGAGAAGACAACAGAATGTGGGCAGGTCCTCAGCTGTGTATTTTGTCACTACCCAATCAGTTTATACCAGATAAGCAGCTGCCCCTGCATTAGTCAAAGCAAGACTTAGATTTCCATATGCTTGCCCCACCATGTAAATGGCTCCATCACTCCTATGTTTCTAATGGCTGATGGATGGAGTAGTTTTGTTTTTCACTCCCCCAGAACATGTCATATGAAGACATAACCAGCTGTCACAGCCCTGAAAAGCTTTGCACTCCCAAAGACCTTGTTCTGTTCTAGTATCTTACTCTCCTCATTCTTGCTGTTTAAAAACCTGATGGAAACAGTATAAAAATGAGAATCTTTATGCACCTACAAAATTATGAAGGTGAAGCCTTCATATGCACCCTGACATTTGTGGTGAGAAATTTTGTATGTTATTCCTATGTTAGCCCAACTTTGTGTAACAGTTTGGCTGTTCTCAGCAGAGGAAGTACAGATGGTGACTCCTGGCAGGCAGTATTATTGGAAGACATTATGCTGTATGTGTACAGGTTGTTAAGCTAACTGACAGTTTTTATGCAGCATAGACTGTTGAGATTTTAAAAATCAGAAAATTACCATTTGCAAGTCAGAGGTCGACTGGTTCTTTAGAAGACTTAAATATCTTAGTCCTGTAGCAATGGTGCCATATGTTCCTCACTGCTTGTTGCCTTGAAATCATAGCAGTGAGAATCAAAAGACAGTTGTCTGTTGTAATCAAATTGCAGTGAAATATAGATGCACTGCCTGTGAGACTGCTAGATATACAGGATGTAATGCAGCATGGAAACAGTCCAAATCTCCCCTAATCAATACTGGGAAAGTCAAAGGAGTTTTCTAACTATGAATGATCTATCTCGGTAGAAAAAGAGGGAATTTGATGTGCCTGTTCACAGTCCATAATTGAAAGGGACCTCCGTCAGGGATGAGGTATTCCAGAGGGATACTGCTGGTATTGGAGTTAAGTCCATTTTGTGATTAAAAAGAAGTAACCAGCATACTAATGACACTTTCAGTTGAAGAATTTGCAAATAGCTCTTTGGACAGAGCAAATAAATGGAAGGACTGAGTAAAATTATGAATTTGAACAAAAAATAACAAAATAGGATTTGTGAGAAAGAGGAAGGTGACCTGTATTCGAGGGGAAAACTATGTTCCACATCGATATTCCATTGGAAGAAGGAAGCTGACTACTAATAAAGCCAGAAATGAGAGCTGCTGGTGGATAATTGTGTGATATGTGCTAGACCTTTGGACAGTAAGAAATACTATCAAGAATGTGAGGAGCATTTCCTTCTATTTCATTTTGCAGAATGCCAGTCTGTGGAATAACACAGTATCATTGTGGCTCTCCTTTGAGAGGAAGAATACTGGTGGTGTATACCATTTCTCATCCTTCTTATATGCTGGGAAAAAGGAATGCTTGCCTCATGATGTCCTGCTTAGTTCAGAATAAAGTGAAGCATCATGGGACCCAGATTTTAATAAGCTGAAGACTGTAGCTCTTAAGGTGATAAAGAAACTAGAACAGATAAGTTTAATCTTTTCAAACCTGTTACTTATGCTGTAGATATGAGAGTCCGTGAGTTTTATCCAACTATTTGGAAGGTATAAAGCTTAAAGAACCACAAAGGGACAGAAATTCAAGATAAAAGGAAATCTGAAATGGATACAAGAAGAAAATTAATATGCAAAATCTATTAAAGACGTGGAACAGCTGCTTGAGGAACAGGATGGAAGAATCTTGTTCTGATTAATTTTAAAATGAAATAACACTTGCACAAAACCTAATTCTGTGTACACAAGTGTGTGAGGAAGGCAATAGCTAGATTAAAAGCCTGTAATATAAATGATGTTTAACCTCTGTGGTTTATGGAGAGAATTCTGTCATCCTAATTTTGAAATTAGTCCTTTCAATTAATTTAGTAATATTTATCTTCAATAGAGGTGAGAAACTGCTATCTGATAAAGAAATCAAGTACTTATCATGAGAGGCAATATTGTGAACATTCATTTTATTTTTCCTCTGATCTGTTACTGAATATGACAAGGTAGGATTCAAGGTACACGTCCTTCCATCCAAATATCTTTATTTGCTTTGTGAAAAGAAGGAAAAGATGTTTATCTCCTGCAGTGGCTGAGGATGTATCCACTCATCAAATTCACTGATCAGTGATGCTTTGATAATGGGCTTATGTCAAGCAAATCGTGTGTGGAGAAAGCTGGTTGATTAAGCAATAGCTGAGTGATCAGTGTTATTAGCTATATAAGAAAGTGACTGTTACTTGAAACAAGAATTAGTTTCCAATGGATAGTGTTGCTTTTTTGAGGCTGAATGATTAAACACAGCCTCAGATTTCTCTAAGGTCATGTGACATGTCACAGTAAAAGTTAGAAAGGGTCCAGAAGTTTTTTCTAATCACTACCTGTCAAAAGGCTTTTCCATCATATGGGAAGTGTTTTATAGCACAAGTTTTTGATGAGCTCCAAAAACCGTTAGGCAATATATTTATTCTCCTTTGCAATGATACTAATAACCTCTACCTATGACTCAGAGAGCCTGGTATAATTGGCTTAGTATTCCCAGCTTTTATTGTGTTGAAATTTCATAAATAAATTTGATACTAAATGGAATACAATGATAGAAATTTTTAGTTGAATTTAAAATATTTACAATAGGAACACCATGATGTTCCTAGAAAACATATTCTAGCATTGAGTTGTTAGTACATAGTTTTCCTAATAGATGAACTTAAGCTTATCACTTGATGACCTTTTAATCATGGATATGGAGATCATTTTGCAAAAGACACTTTTATTAGAAGATTTTTTTATCTCACAGCCCTTCCTTATGTTAAATAAGTCTGGTTCTTATTTACTCGGCGCATCTTCTGAACCAGTGACAACTTGTGTTGCTGTTCTCTGGACTCTGCTGTTGGGCCACATTTACCTTGATATACAATATTCCAGTGGAGCCCTTATCAGAGCTGCAGAGAGCAAAAACACATTATGGATCTGGCAGGCTACAGTCATGTTTAGATATCCGACTGCAGTGACTGCCCTTTTGCAACAGCATGACATTTGCTTCTATTCCCTGATATTCAAATACACACTCCAAGGAAATATTTGGGTCACTGATAATATAAAAGAACATGATTAACTGCACTCTGTTTACAGTGTCCATGTACACAGGACCTTTAGTTTTTCAGGGTTTTTTTATGTGTAAGTTGTTATCTAAATAACATGAGACATTCTCATTCCACCCTCTTTTTTCTTCCCTCTTAATGAACAAATATCTTTTTAAGTTGGATACTGTCTCTGATTTATTTATTAGAAACAGATTTAATGACATATTAGGCTAAATCATGATGTGCAATTGATAATATTAAGAGTATTTGTTTAAACTAGAATAATCCAAATGGAGATCTTATGTTATGGAGTAGAGGAATAAAGAGGGGCAAACCCATTGTAAACTCAGCCATTGGCTGTAGACATGACATACTTTTCAGGAAATCATTGGGAACTAGTACAGACTGTGTAATATAATCCTTGATTGCTTCTGGGTTTGAAGAGCAGTCAAGATTCATGAAAAAATGGTAACATTTTGTTACTACTTTGAAATTATATACCACCTGTCCTAATGTAAGGGTTGAAGTATGAAGCTAACACTCTGCAAGTGTGTACTACTTCCATGTTCTAACCAAAGACTAATGTTCTATTTGTGGTATATATTGTGATGTTTATTGGAGTAACTCAGGCATCAGTGTCTAGTGCAGACTCAGTGTGCTATGTATGTTGTCTCCATGTGTAATTTTTTTCTTTTTCCCTGCCCCCCACATCCCTTAAAGATCTCTTTCTTTTCCCCCCATCCTCTCTTGATAGTGGCAGTTTGGCTGTTCTTATGTTTGGATGGAATGGGAGTTGAGAATCTCTGTCTTGTCATTAAAGCTAGAAGAAGAATTATTGAACCATCTAGCAATGTGTTATCTGAATAAATAACTTCCATCTTGTGTTAATTCTTCTGAGCACAAAGTTATCACTTGAAGAAAACATGCATTGTATCTGAAAGTAAATGAGGTAAATCTATTTCCACTGTGTAGTCAAAGTGCAGAAATACGTATAGTTTGACTTTTCCCTGGCAGCAGCTGATCTAGTTTACTTGTAGAACTGAGTACAGAACAGGGCTCTTGATATATTTGTTTTCATCCTCCTTTGGTCTTGTAATGTAATTGACTGGCAGGTTATTAGATTTTAAATGGTCAAGCAATGGTCTCTGGCAATGCAACTGAACATAGTCTGAATGGTGCTTATTTTCTACACTGAGTTATAGACCAGCTTTACTGAAATCTGATCACATAAATGAGTTAATGATTTTCCCCACCTATTAGAGCAAAGAACAACCTCTGACACATTTAAAATAATCATTATCCGACTATCAACAAGCCCTGTGTTATACATGCTTAGAAAATCTGTTGGAAACAACTTTAACAAAGCAGTCTCTCATTTACTGTACTTCACATAATCACCATTCCCCACCCCCCCAAATCCCAAGCCATTGCTTTTATAAAGCATTTAATATGGTTTATGATAGCAATGATCCCCTTGAAATTGGTTATATTACTGTAGTTTGTTATAGTGTTAACTGCCCTTGTCTTCAGCTTGGTCCATTAACCGAAAATCCAGCCATTAACTTATAATGGGATGATTTCTTCAGGATTATTACCTGATTCTTAGTTTGGAGATTGATATTCTTGAAGGATAGTGAAACAGTGGCAAAATGTTATAGAAAGTTCCTGTTTCAGCTTTTATGCAGTAGTGATCTATTTAGACAAGATGTCTGAGTCTTGCATGTAGTTTCTTTCATTATCTGTGTCACCAAAGATGGAAATATATAAGCAGCACCTTTCTTTATGAAAAAGAGCACTTGTTGACCCAGATAATCAGTAGCAGATGAGCGACAAGGAAGGCGATGTTAAATGTGACAGTCTAATAATGGAGACTTAAAGCTTGACCATCCCTATTCTGTTCAGTGGGAATTTTGCCTGTTGCTTCAGTGGAAAAAGATTTAAGGCCAAAAAGACAAGAAGCAAATGATGTTATATCTTTTTGAAGATACCCAATAGAGATAAAATGTGAGGTGGGTGAGAGCTGAAGGAGTCGTAAACAAAAGGTTATTCCAGCTAGTGTAGTAGCTGGACCACATCTTTATAAGGAAAAAAAAAAAAAAAAAAAAAAAAAGAATATTAGTCAATTAATTGATAGAACTATTCACTTCGGAGGATGGAAATCCTACAAGAATTCCCTAAAGTATGTCCTTAGCATACTTCTCTGACCTACATTTTCAGTCCCCAGAGTTATCTTTTTCTTTGAGTAATACGATGCCAAATCTGAGAGAGATTAATTATTAGTTATACAGCATTATTAATTAACCCTGAAATCCACTCCAACAGAATGTACAATTATTAATAAAATTTTGGTGTGAGCTCTGGAATTACTTTACTGCTTCTTCCAGTTACATCAGACTTCTGGGTTTTCTTCTCACACCCTTCTTAAATTGCATCAGTTGATCTGCTAGGAATTGTCAGCCAAAATGATAAAAAGCTATACAGTATCAATAGGCTATATTAACAACCTTTAACATATTCTCCCAATAGCTTCTAGTAGTAATTACTTGAGCTGTGGCATACCTTCTCTAATATGGGTTTCCTAGTGTGAATAAAGCTAAGAAAATCTTTTTTCCTGCTTTGCACAAGGTATCTGTATTTTGATTACCTCTGTTCTGAGCCTAAAGAGAAAAATGTGGCAACACACATTTCCTTTGAAGAAGGACATCTGGATTCATTCTGTCACACCCATATAAACAGCTGTTCCATAGGTGCAGTAGCAGTGTGTTAGGAACCAGTCTATCTGCCCCAAAAGTAATAGGGAAAGACTGTACTTTAGACAATAGTAAGAGTAATAAAATCCTAAATTTGCTTCTTAGAGAAGGTTCCAGAATTGATGTTAATAAGAATGTAAGTAAGCATTACTGAGAGTGGGGATAGTGTAATTTAATTCCAGCAAACAATTTGAAAATGGAATGTTAAAATACGAGTATCTGCAAATACCAACGTATCCTACAAACAAATATCTATTCTTCTTCCCAAGTGTCTGGGAGAAGGGCTTATCTGGTAGCACACACTGAGAATAGAAAGATCAGATTGACAGAGCTGGAAGAGGAATGAATTTCCAACTTACAACTTCCTATGGAGAAACCAAACATATGTTGTTGTTTAAAAATAAGGGACTGGCTGTTAACCTCATGACTTTCCTCCACAGTGGTACTCAAAAGTGTGGAGGAAAGTAGTCTCCCAGGTGAAAGGAATCTATTGTATTATGTTAAAATCAACAGGTGGAACCCAGCTGAAAACTTCAAAACTAGTGACATGTCTAGGGGTAAAATTATCTGAATCCATCTTTTCAAAAGGAATGCAGTGTTGCTTTTACTCTCTTTTGAGATTCATGAATGAAAAATGTTTGTATAATACCAATCCTGGAACTTCAGCAACTGTAAATTAAAAAAGGTAGTCATAAGTGCATTTAAAATTAAAATAGGTGAGGTTTATAGCATCTAAATTGGAAGCCTTAAGTTTGGTTTACTGTGTTTAGTCTTGATTACCTCACTAGTACCTCACCTTGCACACATTAATAGTTGCTCAGTCTTCTGGAGAGTATAATAGCAGAAATTTTCATGGTTTCAAGGACTTCTGAATTGGTACTGCGCTTTTCTATGTGTTCCCTGGGAGTGGGTGACGTGGCCCTCTTTAGCTGTTCTCTATTGTGTCATTTTTAATGCTAGCTAAAATCAGAAAAGAGATGTAATGAAAGCTTTTGGAGCACAAAAAAAGAACCATGCTTAGCTTGACAAAGAGCAATCTCTATTTTTTATTTTCTTTTTTTTTGCTATTCTTCATTATAACTGATTTTATAAATTGTACTTCAGAATGAAAAGGATAAAATATTTGCAAGAATACTGAGGAAAAGACATTGTGTCCCAGTCCTTCAACTCTTCCCCTTTCTGAAGTTAATTTCTGTTATAAAAAGATGGAAAAACAAACAAACAAACAAAAAGATTAAAATCAGTATGGATTATTTTTCAATTTAATGTCATGGTTCTTGAATAAAATCTATAGTATTTTTAGTTTACTATTTAAGCACCTTAAATTTATTCCTCATTTGATTTGACTTTAAGACGGTGGTCTATTTCTGCCTGGTGTGTTATGAAGCTTTTTCACAAATGTTACTGATTATGGATGACAATACAGTATATATTTCTAACATTTCAGGAGAAAATATTGTTCATATTATAGAAGATATATCTTCGCTTTCATCAACGAGTTAGCACATCCAGCCTCCAAGTAGAACTGTCCACCTGTATTTCCTTTTTTCCAAGATGTCAAAATTAAAAAAACTTCAAAAGTATTTAATTGCTTTCTAATTTTTTTAAGTTCCAAAATTAATAAGAAAATTTTCAAGGACAAGTATTTCTGTGAATTTATGCCTAGAGAAAAACACTTGGCATATGCAATAGATGTGCAAGGCAACAACTGTCACAGTCTCTAGATTAAAGCTGATGTCAAATAATTTAAGTTTGTACTTTATAAAGGACTGTAAGTATTTAACCTGAGGTCTCAAATCATGTTCTGAGTATAGTATTACTGACCTGAGGTCCCACTGAAGGCAACTGTGGTCTATTTTTTACCAGTGTTTAAAAAAGTTTAAATCTTGGAATTTCATAAACAGCGGGATTTTATTTTGAGGTGGATTTGCTACAGTCAGGAACTCAGGCAGGAACAAATGCATTCTTTTAAGTTGTGTGGACTGCCAGCACTACAGTGGTGTTCTGTGTATCTTTAGTGATGAAGTGCATAACTATCCCATATCCTCAGTGGTTATTTCACTGACTGACTTCAGAGTTCAGTCATGAGAGCTCATCAGATGGAAGCTGAGATGAGCTACATTTCCACAATAAAGTAGATACTTGATTATTGAGTCAATCCCTGTGGCAGTAGGCACATGACACAAATGAAAAAGTTTCTGCAGTGTCCATAACAGGTGTGCTAATTCACCCCTTAGTAGAGTTATAATTTACTAAGTGTGGGTACCTATTAATTTAACTAGAACTTTTACATGATCATGGGATCATATATATGGTATCACAATAACTGGTGTTTGGTGCTCTGATCTCCTGATGGAGAGCAAACAAAGTAATAAAAAATACCATATGTCGTTTTAGACATATAGTTTTCGGTAGTATTATGATTGAAAAATCACTGCACCATGGCTGCTCCTTCCCTCCACCCATGTGTTATGTTTCTTTTTATATTTGAAAGAAGACTAAATCATAATTTTAATAACATTCATGTTTGTCTATGATTGCTGTGCATTTATCTAGAAAGGCTAAGGGGGGTACATGTTATTTCCTTAAGTCTACTGTATTCAGGAAGCTACACTTCATGTGTCAGCTAATAAGAATCTCGAAGTATATTGCCTACCTGAATTATAAATATTAAGTTTGTGTCTGTACTAGTTTTGGCTGGGATAGAGTTAATTTTCTTCACAGTAGCTAGTATGGGGCTATGTTTTAGATTTTTGCTGGAAACAGTGTTGGTAATACAGAGATGTGTTAGCTATTGCTGAGCAGGGTTTACAGTCAAGGCCTTTTCTGCTCCTCACCCCACCCCACCAGCGAGTGGCTGGGGGGGCACAAGGAGTTGGGGGAGAATACAGCTGGGACATCTGACCCCAACTGACCCCAGGAATATCCCAGACTGTATAGCATCATGCTCAGCTGTCCTGGTTCAGGCTGGAATAGAGTTCATGTTCGTTTTGGTAGCTGGAGGAGTGCTGAAGCACACTGAGACCCCCGAGGCTCTCTGGGTCCGAGAGCCCTTGCCTGTGTGCAGGGGCGGGGGGAGCACAGCTGGAGTGCTGGGCCCGGATTGGTTGATATTCCATGTCATGTGACATTGTGGTCACTATATAAAGGCAGGAGTGGGTCGGGTGGGGTGGGCACTTCCAGGAGTGTTTCTGTGGTGACTTTGTGTTCAGGATGGCCAGCCAGGAGCAGGCGGGTGTCGGTCGGCGGGTGGTGAGCAGCTGTATTGTACATTACCTGCTGATACTGCTGTCACCGTATTGTTCTGTTACTGTTATTAAACTGTTTTTATCTCAACTTGCGAGTCTCCCTTTGCCCCTCCGATTCCCTCCCCATTCCCAAGTGGGGGAAGGGTGGGTGAGCGACTGTGGGGCGTTTAGATGCTGACCAGGCTCAAACAATGACATCAGCATATATAGCTGAGGGGAAGAAGGGGAAGACAGTTGGAGTGACAGCATTTGTCTTCCCAAGTCACTGTTGCATGTGATGGAGCCCGACTGTCCTGGGCAGGACTGAACACCTGCCAGTCGATGGGAAGTGATGGACAAATTCCTTGTTTTGCTTTGCTTGTGCATGTGGCTTTTGCTTTACCTATTAAACTGTCTTTACCTCAACCCATGAGTTTTCTCACTTTTACACTTCCAATTCTTTCCTGTATTCTGCTGTGGGGGGAGTGAGCATGTGGCTGGGTGGTGCTTACTTGCTGGCTGGGATTAAACCACAACAGCGTCAACATTTTATATGCTGTGGAAGAATCTCTGAGGGGCATGGTTGTCTAATTGTCTGGATTCAGAGATAAAGATACAGGGTATTATATGATTTACTGTGGCATATTAGGCTTAGTCAGGTCCTGAGCTGGCCACTTACTGATACTTCAGCTCAGTGATTTTCATTCACATAGAGTTCTCCATTTGTGTGCTTTTCTTTCTCCTGAGGAATATCTGTAAACAGTTGAACAAACCTTAGGACACTTTTCTTTTACACTTTGTAGAAGAGAATTATAGATTATGTTCTCATTTGAATTCTCCTCTCCTTTTTTGTATTCAGGTGCTTCCTCTATGTATTGAAATCAAGACACAGTATCAGGGTTAATGTTGGAGAGCATTAATAGACAGTGCATGTAGCATGATACCCCAGCTGCACACAAACACACAACTGAAAAGCCTCTAAAGCCTCGCCTGACTTCATCATCCAAACTGGCTGAGTATTCTACTGCTTGAATGAGTCAGCTAGGAACCTGTAAATCCACTCTTACTGTGGTGTTAGCACTTCAATCTAACTGTTATTTGTTCATAGATACCCCATGCTAGATACAATAAATAGTTTGCAGTGGATTATGCGATCAACTGTAGTTAGTGATGAAGACTGCTTTGTCATGTGCCAGCTAGTAGTATGATGCTATCTACCTTGATAACTGATAAAGATGGCTTATATAGATTTCAAGACGCAATAATGAAGCTGCTGTGGATCTTACAAAGGAATCAGATACATGGATCAAAACTCTTAGCAATTGTGGGAGTGTCTTGGTTTTGACTGGGATAGAGTTAACTTTTCCTCTTAGTAGATAGAATAGTGCTGTGTTTTGAATTCAGCATGAGATTTGGTATGAGAAGAATGTTAATAATACAGTGATGTTTTCAGTTGTTGCTAAGACATCAAGGACTCTCCAACTCCCCATGTCCTGCCTGTGTGCAGGTGCACAAGAAGCTGTGAGGGAGCACAGCCAGAGCACCGGACCCGAATTAGCCAATGAAACATTCCATATCATGTAACGTCATGCTTAGTATATAAAGGAGTGTCAGCTGGGAAGGAGAGGGTTCTCTCTTGCTTCCAGGATTGTGACTGCAGGATCACTAGCTGGGAACAGGCTGTGTATCAGTCAGCGGGCGGTGAGCAATCACATTGTGCAATACCTGTTCGTACTTTCTCTTAGTCTTATTGTTTTGTTTTATTTCAATTTTTAAACATTTTATCTCAACCTATGAGTCTCTCTTTACCTGTCCAATTCTCTCCCCCACCTTCCAGGTGGGGCAGGATGAGTGAGTGGCTGCATGATGTTTGGCTGCTGTCTGCGTTTAAACCATGACATGGAGTCAAAAATGTTGGAAACTATTTAATTTGATGCTTTCAAGGGATTTGTCACTGGATATCTTCTGGGGGTTTGCAAGCCTCCCTCTTCATGTAGCTCAATATAAGATGTTATATTTGTCACTCAAAGTTTGAATTAATTATTATAATTAAAAAATAAAGTCCCTTGAATTTATATAAATTTTCTATCTTGTGTTGGGTTCCAACATAATGATAGATAGAGGAGAAAGAGCAGTACCACTTATTTTGGAAAAGGAGATCTTCCCTTCTATTTTTCCAAATACAGACAAGCAGACAAGACTTGCTGCTCCAGCTGAATGTGCATAAATCTGAGGCCTGATGGGATTCATCCCAGGGTACTGAAAAAGCTCACCAGTGTCATTGTGGGATCTCTCTGCATGATTTTTCTTCCCAGTCTTGTTTAATTGGACTATGTGCACAGATGTATAGGAAGTTGTAGTGTTTAATGTCACAGAGATAGCAAAAAGCACGTGTGGATGTTAAGACAAAATAGTATTGAAACTATTAACCTCAATCAGATCTAGTGATGTTCTGTAAAGTGAGGGTGAGGAGGGCAGAATTTTTTCAAAGAGGTTTGTCTGGGGTTTTTTTCCAACTCTTTAACCTTCTCAGACCTTCATCTTCGACTGGTTGGCAAAATATTTATTAGCATAAATTCTGATTGTTATTATTTAACCTATACTGATACTAATCCATGAAACGTGAACATGAAATAAACAAGGGCTTACCAAGGTAAAACATCACTCACTTGGTTTATCAGCTTGGACAATAGCAGTCAAAAAAAGAGATAATAAACTTTCCTTGTTTCAACAAAGGAAAAAGCTAAAATAAAGTCTTCTGCAAGCTTTTTTTATTATTGCTGTTTCCAAAGAACTTTACATACCAGTGACATTAGTTGTAAAATAAGAGAAATATCCTGGATATCTTATTTCCAGTGTCTCATCAAATTATATAAGAAGTCTGCCTTGGAAAATAATTCAACTTTGCCTAATGTTGCATCAATCAGTTTATTTTTATGAGCTCCTACAAACTGATACAATGACATTATTTTACTATTTTTTAAAATATTCAGAAACTAAAATTTTATATAATTGAGGAACTGTGTATAAATATAACTGATTATTTTGCAGACTACCTTGAATGCTTTGATAACTTTAATTTGGATTGAAGTTGTAAAAAAAGTTGTTTGTGAATGGTGCTAATAAGAGTAAAAGTAATCCTTCTTTCCCTCCTTTCAGTACAGACACTATAATGTTTACTATAACGTAGGTACATTTTCCCTTCAATACTGCACCTCCTCCCCCCCCTTCCCCGAGAAATCTGAAGTTTCCTGAGTGGATGCAGTGATTTGAGCAGACTAAGTAATTTTGAAATAATTTAAGGATACATGTGTCTGTTTTCTTTTTGTACTTTTAACCCAATGGATAATCTGAAATATATTGGCATCAGTAAAGACCGTTGAAAGGTAACATTATATAGAAGTTTAGTTCTCCCCTCCTACTTGCTTGTGTCTGTTTCTACTATGCAAAACTACACTGAAGCCAAGAAGAGATACCAAAACTGTATTTGTCTACTCCAAAATACTTGACTGCCACACATAGTGGAAATTAGATAAGGAGAAAATCTTTGTGTTTTTATACCATACCACAAAGTATATATGTTATGATTTTAACATTAACAGAACTAGTAACGAATATTCATGTTTATCAGTCCTGTTCTAATTAAAACTACTTAGTGTTAGATATTGACGTGAAAGGCCAAACTAGCTCTTTCTAGCTGTTAAAATAAATTGTTTTAACATTCTATGGATTACGTGGGTGACTCATGAGGAGAAATTGTGTGTTAAGAGAATTAGTAACAACAAAAACAAAGGAAATGAATGTAAAATGTCCTAAAAGAAGAAAATGTTAAGTCTCCATGTTAGAGCCTTATATGCTGAGCAAGAATGGTCTTTAATTTTTTTAACCTCAGAAAGATTTTGTGAGGATAAATGGTTTCAAGTATTTTTTTCAGAGGGGTTATTAACACATAAAAGAATTAAGATCCAGATTTCATAAACTATGTGGTTCCCAAACACTGTAGTTGTCCTGCAAACAAAGTTGTGAGATGCTATTTGGCATGAAACTGCATAATAGGATAGAAAACTTTTTTGCTATATTTGGTTGCTATACTTCCTACTGAATGCAGGGGCTGGATTAAAGAAGGTAGATCCTTAAAAGCAATGCTTAAATTTAGGACCAGTCCCTAATGAACTGAATCATCTGTAATCAATGTGCTCAGCCTTAGCTTCTGCCCCTATTTAGAAGAAATTATGATCATAGTATGGAAAACACCATGAAGTTTTCTCTTCAGCCTTGCTCAGAGCTTTCTCCAGTATTCATACAGTTATGTGAAATTTGGAAAGCTATTAAGCTGTTCTCTCACTCAACACTTTGTTTCCAGACTGTTCTTACTGACCAGGACTGGTTTGTACCCTTGGCCAATAGAACCACTTTACTTTTTCTCATAAACAACATTGTTTCAATTCTTTTATTTTTTTTTTTCCCCCTCTCTCCCCGATAAAGCATGTTTATTCTGGCAGAAGTTCAGACTTGCCTGAGTCCATGTCAGTGTAGGGTGCCTCAAACTTTCCTCAAACTGTTGCTTATAGTTTCTCTGCCAGTTTGGAGAGGAGAACCTTTCCCCCCCCACACCCTGTAATAGAAGATAATTTTTAAAAATTGCTTTAGGCATTTTCCTAAGATTATGATTTAAAATCTTATAATCTCCCGAGGTCCTTGAGAAATAGGCCAGTCTCTGATCACTCTTGAGCTGTTGCCAACTTGCTAGAAATATAGGGGTAAGGATAGGATGTGTCTGCTTTTCTAATTAGCTTTTTTCATATAGTAACTTATACAACCCTCTTTTTAAGTGACAAAGAATTAAGCTGCTCAAAAAATTTATATTTTCCACTGGGTTTTATTTCATTGCTTTGTTGTATTATTTCAAAATGATGGGGAATAGTTAAACTAAACTGGTGTAAACTACAGTGGAAATTATATGTATTTTCAGTAGACACCTTCAAAAGCTGATAGGAGGAAAAAAGGTAATTATTAAATTCTCAAACTCCTGTATAGAGACCTGATTTGAGTAAACTTAAATCACCTACTGTCAGCAAGCTGTTGCTAATATACTTTGACCATGGCAGTGTAGGACAGAATGCTTTATTTTTCATTATTTATTTAAATGAGCTTTGATTTCAGATGATGTACCTGGACCTGGATTTGTATGCTATTTCTGTTTTATATTTTCAAACCAGCAGAAACTGCCTCAAATTTATTTCTTGATCTATCTTTTAGGGATTAAAATTTGTCAATACTGTACTAGAAACAAGTCTAATGGTCTCAGTAGAGACACTATCCTGTCACTGACAGTGAGATCGCATGTGCAGGTGAAAACAGCTATTACAATTTTAAGGTGCTACTTTCCAATGAACTTTGTCACTGTTTCACAACTAGAAATTACTGTGGTAATGTTTGAACTGGTGTAGTGAATGTCAAGAGTATTCCTTTATCTATCACACTGCAAAATTGGCTGTGAAGTACAAATAAACTTAATTTCCAGTTAAAGTCAGGAGGGTGACTTTGTGCTGAAATGCTTAAGGATTGCTGTTGGTGCATCTGGGCATTGGTAACTTCTAGTTGAAAACTGGAGATAACCAACTGATAAATGGTATAGTCTGATGTCAGTGGAGATGTTTCTGCAGTGGTTGTGAGAACAAGCCCAGATAAGAAGTAGCAGAATTAATCTGGAAGCAGATTGAGGAGGTAACCAACCCTTTGAGAGCACTTGCCCTTTGAGCTATGGAAATGGATTTGGCATGTTGCCTTGTTTGTGGATTACATTGTTAACAAACTAATGCATGTATTTTCATTACTGTAGTATTATTGTCATTTCTATACACAGGTTTTCTTGTGGCATCCTCATAATTAAGTAAATGCACAGTCTGGGGAAAAGGTCTGTCTTTTGGTCTACTGTTTTAAGAATAAACCCTGCCTCTCTGTCCCTGCACTCACAAGTGCGATTATGTTGTTTTATCCAACTCCATTCCTTCTGGAAGTTGTGAGCAAAAGGGAATTTCTACTCAATTTTGACTGTGACCATTTTGTCTACCAACTAGACATGCTTTCTCACTAAAGAACTGTCTCTGTGGTTGCAAGTATATGCAGCATTCAGTTAATACATTAAATATCTTCCTCTATCCTTTGAAAAAATAAATTTAGCAGCCAGCTGCATTTGACACTTTCTTAAGAAACATGCACCCAAACCTAGCAATTTCAGTCTTTAATAAGCCAAATTGGTAGAAAAATAGAAATCAAACTGAAAAAATAAAGAAGTTAAAAAATACTACTATGCTTCTGTGAACATTATCTTGTGCCTCCTGAATGGAAGTCCAGGAAAAGGTTTTATATTGACTGTTAAGTATTAGTGAAGTATCTAAACTAGAATAAGGAGGAAAGTTTCCAACGAGTTTACGAATTTATACAGAGATCTTTCTAGAATGTAAAAGCCCGTGGACTCACCTGAGAGGATTCTACATTCTCCAGTGTTGATGAGATCCAATACATAAGAAAAATGTATTCTAGATATGTCAGTATGATTAAAATACATCCTTTTAAATGCTGTAGGCAAAATCCAACAGAATGAGCCAGTGGAAATAATATAAATATTCCTCCAAGGGTTCAAGATGCAAGGTGCCACATTTCTTAACCTAGTACAGATTAATTTATCTTTCACTAAAGAGAAAAATAAATAGACCCACATGCACTTGATCACTAGATATAAATTCGCTTAGATTACTGCTGAGGTTAATTAGTACTGATTTTTACGAAATTACATGAATAAACATGGAGATCATGTTCTACTACTCAAGGGAGAAACTACCAGCATAAATACTAGTGGGGCACATCTGGGGAAATACCCACAGTGAAGGCAGAGGATTGAAATGGAGGAAGAGTCAGAAGAATGTGAGTAAACATCTATTGCTGTCAGTGTTATTGTGCATCTTTTATGATCTAGTCAAGGAATTTGGTTTCTGAGATCATTATTTCCAAACTGTCAAAAGTATACAAACAGGAAAAAATACCACCATTAGGCATTAACACACAGAAAATACTTTGTCATGTTTGAGCACAGATATCTTTTCTGCCCTGGTTTTGCTCCACTGGCTACTAAAGCACATCTTTACAAACAATATGAATAAAGGGGTTTTTACTTTCCCAAGGTCTTGTTAAAGGTACTTTTTTACTTTTCAACATCTGCTTGATTGGAATGTGACCTCAGCCTTCCAGTATCTCATGCTCTCTCCTGGTGTGTTTTGGTTGCACTAGGCAAAAGCGATTGTGGGAGGTGTATTTCTCAGTGATGAGGTGTGGAGCAGTTTCTTGGAGGAGAGTGAAAGAGCAGAAGCAGCCAATTTCTCCTGACCCTGTGACCCTTCAAGTATTCACATACGCTGGCCCCAGTCCCAACCCTTTTGCAGCTGGAGTGCAGCAGCACACAATAGGGCTGGAACTTCTCCTGTGAGAATTCCATAAAAGTATAAAGGAGTAGAAAAAGAAAAAATGAAATTAATGTAAACTGTGTGCTGGGGTATTAAATGAGTCTTCTGAAATGGGAACATTGCCAGTAACAATGTTGTTCAATCAGCTGACAGTCTTTCTAAGGAGAGCAGTTATTATATATATGTATATTTGCACCTGAGGAAAATCTGAACTGATAAGAAGGTATGCATTTGTTCAATATAAAATGTGAATAGGTCAGTCTTCACATAAATACTGTTTTTTAGCTGGTAGGAACCATTAAATTGTCATAATAAATGCAAATATCTTCTGTAGTGTTTATTCAGCAGTTTGATCAAAATGTTGGTGTTTTTATTTTTTTCTTCTCATAGCTACTAAATATTCAAACTAATGTTTCAAGATCCAGTCCAATACTGAAGATGATAAAAAGATGTTACTAAATTCAACTGCTTTGCTTGCAGGATTTCATCCAGGCTAGATCTCCTGCCTTCTTAACAGTTTTTACATGTTATGTGACTGTCCAGTTCTGCAGACAGCTTTCCTGTCAAGTTAAACTGGGATTCAACGTGTAAAAAGGCTGATATTGATATAACACATCAGTCCACTGGTTTTGCTACTTAGAAACTGGTTAACAGTGATTTTTTTTTTCTGAAATAAAGTATTTGAGAACTTCTATTCCAAGAAAATAACGTGTTGTTTTCCTTCTTTTTTTCTATTAGAGCTTGTGGAATAATTTGAAAAGTTGATCCTACAGCTTGCTTATTCATTTTTCGGCTAGCTATATCCAAATCCTTTGGCACTTGAACAAAATCACAGAACTAAAGTGGTTCCAGCTTCCCCCTTGGCAAACGGAATGGAGAAATATTGTGATGTAGACATCTTCCTTAAGTTTTCATGGTCCAAAAAGATTTCCTTTCCTTTGAAAGAAGGGGCAAATTCTCATTTCCGTTTCAGCACCTCTTATAATTAGCTTCTCCCCTAACATACTCCCACCAAAGAATATTCAATGTATATATGACTGCTCAGTAATTCTTACAGTCTCACTATGTTTTTTTTCTGTACATACATAAATGGAAATTATCTTCACAGTGTTTTCAGCTCCAAATGACTGTTACTGACATGTAGTGTAATACATGTAGTATGATAAATTAACAGTTTATGATTTAACTCTGTTGTCTGAAAAATATTTCTATCAGCTCAGTGAACCCAACTGTGACTGAAATTTTGTCCATAGAGTATATGCAACTGTAATACTGAAACATATTATCAATAATGCTATGAATGGCCAAACTCTTATTATCAGTAGTGCTGGAAGCTGTTTCTAAATCGTAGTGATTAACAATAGAGTAAGTTGTATATATGTCAATCCTGGTATGGAATAGATCCGAAAAATGTATCTGACTGAGGAACATGAATTTGGTGTTTGTATATGAGTTCTGTGATAAGGTCTTTTTAGAAAATGTCAACAAGCTGGCTTTTAACCAAACCATTTAATGGAACTCTAATCTAGTGTAGGGCATTTGCAAGGTTACATTAAACCTAGCTTATTCTCTTCCCTTATCTGCTAAGCATTTTAGCTGTGTTCACTGTATTCATGTATTCTAAAGGGCATGTTCTCTGTAAATAATACTTGCTTATTTTTTGACCTGGAAAGGTTCCTCAGCTCTAGCTGACCTTTGAACAGACCAACAGCTATAAAGTGCCACAGTAATGTTATCTCTCAGACTATTCAGGTAGTAACTCTTGCATATTAAAATATTTACATAGACTTCTTGAGGTTATGACATGTAAGATCCTGTTTATGCCAGATGTCTCTGGAACTGCTCACCATAAACTACTGAGCTGTACGGAAATGCCTTTCTCTGTTATAATTGTTATCAAGGAAGTAAAGGATTGGGATGGTGATTACTGGAAACTGATTCTTCAGGATTTCTGGCAAATTACTTCAGCACTGAAGAACATGAGAGACTGCTGTTGGATGATGACTCCTTGGAGTAAACTATACAAGCGAAGCTAGCTATTTTCTTAGAGCAGCCAGATAATTCTTGCAGCAGAACCTTCAAAGACGTGAGCAGTCAGTATAGCATATGAATGCTCAAGTGTAATTTGCCACATACCGTGGGTGTGTGGGTGCAGTGACTCTAACTGATATTTTGTTTGAGAATTTGTACTCCAAGATTAAGAAGGTTGTTTTGTTGTTTTTTTTTTTTTTTTTTTTTTTTTCCTTAATTTTCTTCCCTTTTTCCATCCACCGGATAGGCTGGTTTCAGAAAACTAAGAATCTTTAGAACCTTTTTCTTTAGGACACTAGTCCTGGCTAAAAATTTTGTGAATATGGGCTATGGCTTTTCCTTGTCACAGGAAATTGTTATTACTTGCTTATCATGCACAAATAAATCATGAAAACATTTAATGAAAAATCATTTTGTATGCAAAAAGGTGTTAAAGATTTGTGGATTGACAAATACTTTTGATAAAGAACCATCTGTATTTACTTGGTCTTGGTGATCAAGATTTGCTTTATTTTGTAGAGTACCAAAGGGTGTGGATTTCTATAGATGCTATTCCTTTTGTCTCACTTTGCCTTGGACATTTCAGAATACTGGAATTCACACAGGCATGTATTGGGAAAGAAGTGATTGTGGACTGAAGGTGTCATTCTTAAGAGTGATGAAAGTCATTGTGGCTCAATAATTGACAAAAGCCACTTGTCTCCAGATGGCTGTAGACTCTACAAATTGCTATAGAATTTGTACTGAATGGATTAGTGGAAGATAGAATTCTCTTTAAGCATATTTGAAATTGGGGAATTTGGAACTGAAGGATTAGTCTCTTGAGCAGATGTCAAAGTCTTAACTCTGCAGTGCCAACTTGACGTTTTGGAGAAATATTTCGTGATTTAAATTTTCAGGTAAAATGTCAATGTTAATGGGCTATTGTGGGGTCATTTCTGTTCTTGCAATTTTAATATAGCATAACTTCATTGACTTTACACTTGGGCAAATAAGCTGCAATATGTTAAAGTGATGAAAATTCTGTGTTTAGGCTGAGATTTTAAAAGGACTATATGGAAAGTCCTGACTTTGTTAAACTTTTCTCTAATAAATTCTACCCCATGGATTTATTTTTAGACAGAACTCTTGTTTAGCTGTCTAAAAATTTTAGCCACTTGTTAAATTGTTTTAATAAATTTTCAGTGTTTGGATTAGCGTAATTAGATCACACAAATCCTTTGATTTGTTCAAATGTGTTATAGCATTTCCACTCCGATTTTGACACTTGTTTTGAGCACTTTCAGCTCTTAGATGCAAGTAATTTTTTCAGATGATGCATTAAGAATTGCAGTTATGCAGTCCGGAAAAATACCTGTTCCGTGACCCAGCATACAAAGGTGCCTGAACAACAACAAAATGTTTGATGAGAGGCAGGAAATATGCAGTATTTTGAGGGAATGATTGGTTAATCCAACAAATATTGCCAAGATTTGACTGGCAAATGGTGTTGTTTCTCACCTCACAAAATAGATGCAAGCCTTCAACCGTGTTATTACTCAGCAGATAGCTCAATGATTTTTATCCTTGTTCCTTTAACCTGAACTGTGTTCAGACTGTAAGTATTTCAAGAATCTCATAAATTCCTTAGACTGACTGAAAGGAGTTTTATTTGAGTACTTTATAGTCATAATTTGAACAGTTTGGGAAATAATTATTGTTCAGGGGAACTGTGGTGCCGTTTCTGGTTCCTACTTGGATGATGACATCTAAGCAACGTGTCTCAGTAGGTCTTTTCTGTGTATGTTCACAAGAATATAAGGGCCTGTTACAACCAGGGGCAGTAAAACAATAACTTTAACTCATGTTTTTAGTCCTGGAGATTCAGTCTGTGGTGTGTCACTGTGTGTGTGTGAGACTTGCTTCAGTTGTTTGTTTTAGTTTGGTTGGTTGTTTTGTTTTTGTTTTTTAAATTACAATAGAAATAATGGGCCTGAAGGGAACATATTAGTAGAAAAATCTTGTTTTGTGAAAAAGACCCCACAGTATTTGCCCAGATTTAAATCTTGGTGCAGTTGAATATGCTGCCCAACTCATAGCCTCACTATTTTGTACTAAACTTGAGTAAGGTTTGGTCATGTTTCAGATTCTGATGATGCAACCTTCTACTTGTGTCCTGCTAGGTTTTATCTCCCACATATTGTTTTCAAAACTTACAGCTTAATCCTAGGCTGCCTCTCCTACAGCTGCCTGTAAATAAATTGATGCTCACAAATAAGTTGGCAAGTTAGAGGGCTAACATGCTAAGATCACTGCCTGTTGCAATTAGTACCTTTCCACTGGATTATTCATTGCTCTCTCTGTCGGCAGTGCTCATTTACTTCTCTTTAGCACAGGGTTTTAGTCATCATCTTGATATTATTTTGAAGCAACGTGATGCCTACCTTTAAGTGGCACTGTTACAAAACTAAAGCCCCTCCCCTGTGCATTCCTGTACTGTCAGAATGAAAATGTTGTTAAACTTCCCTTTCAGAATGAAATGCAAATCTCATGTCTAACTAGAGCATACCTCAATAATGTATTTGAACAGATGCATAGCATTGTTACTCACATATACAAATAAATAATTAAAGGACATTAACGATTTGGCCTAAGGGTCAATTAAGAAGTCCCTAACTGGGTCACAAATATCCTTACTCATATCCTATGCCTTTACTCCTTAGGTTTGTTTGGTTTTTTTTGAACACTGCTGGGAAAAGAAAAAAAAAAGTCTTACAGCATGAGCCAGCTCCGCTTATGAGTAGTGTAGGGTTTTATGAATGCTGATGAGCACGAAAATGTAAGACCATTGTTCCCACCCCGTCCAAACCACTGGATGATGTCCATTGGGTCCACTGCTGAAGTGCTCAATAATGAAGATGAATTGAGCAGGTTCTTCTGATCGTTAGCTACATAATGCTTTATAAACAATAAGACACAGTTTAGAAATTGGAATTTAAATGGACAGTATCAGGCTAGATTTATAGTTTTGTCTAATTGAAGACCAACACAGATTTTCCTATACAGCTTCCAGAATATAAAATTTACAATTGAAATTAAATTTAAACAAAAATTCCCTTGTGGAACATATAGCCCAAACACTTTATTAGAACCATAAAATGAAACTCATTCGAAAGTCTAAACAAATGTATAAATGACTAGTTTATTTTCACTTCTGAAGTAAATGGGAAAAGTAAGCAAGCAGAATTATTGGTCAAATGGAAGGTCAATTTAAAACATTCTTTTAAGTTCAGTAATCAAAGGTGATGTATGTAATACAAGCAAGGACAGATTTTTTTTTTTTCTTGGTATGATTTTGAAACCTGGCATATATCCTGTAACATGAAGTCTATAGACATCCAAAACTTGGAAATGCTACATACCTGAATGTGTTTAGTGTTGAGAATTGCAAGAAAATTCAATCATTTTTGACTAAATTACTACAGTAATTACAATCAATATCTAGTGATGCTACACGTGTTGATAATGCTTTGAATACTAAATTAGTTCCAGGCCCAAACTTTACAAAGTCTTCCTAAGCCTTTCTTTGTCTGCTTGTTAACTTCAGGGGTGTCTTTTACTGACCTAGCTACATCTACGTACAGTATAGTTACAAGAATTATTTTGATCTAGTTATATTTTACATATTACCTTGCTCTTGGGTACCAGTGAATGCTTAAAAGAAGTACCCACATTAGTCAGTCACTATGATGGGACAAAGTAGAATACCTGTTATCTAAATAAGCAGAAGTCAGTTGCCTGTATTGGAAATTTTTCCCTGAATTAGTACAACTAGTAGTTTTACTTGTTTTTCATTCCTCCTTTGTTGCACATAGGCATGCAATTCTAGGCACAAAGAACACAGATCCTTTTTCGGTCTGGCCATATGTGAAAGCTGGCCATGAAACTGTTTTTCCTTTCAGTTTACATATGCTGTAAGAAATAGGTTGCTCAGGATAACAGGGGAACCAGATTACTGAGGTAGGACTAAAACAGGGAAAAGGGCCACCAGCTTTACCACCAATGATAGAAGATAAGTAGTGGCAGAAACTGTATTCCAGGATAAAAGAGCAGAGCAGTTCCTGATGCAGAACTAAAGTAATTGGGCTTTGTGTCTGACAATGAATTTCAGGCAGCATAAACTGAAGTGACGCTACTGACTCCAGGGTAAGATAAATCAGAATTGCATTCCTAGTGATGGATCTGAGTATCCAGCTGTCATGGCCATGGGAGGCTGCTACCTCCTCCTATCTTCTCAAGAGCTGCATCTATGGAGAGACAGAGCAAGGGGAATTGAATCTCATTTGTCATTAATCTTAAAGTAGTCATACGTTTATTTTTCTTTCTCTACTGAATTAAGCTATTGTCACTACACATTCTGTGACTTGCCTGATAGTATCTCATGTCCCAGATGGGGCTATCAAATGGCTGTGCCTGAAAAGGATGCTGTTTACACATTTGTTCTATTCAGATGCCTCCGTTTCAGTAGTCTGTTAAACAAACAAGTGTATTGATCTTAAAATTACTTATAATTAGGAGCCTCAGAACTGGCTGTATTATATCGATATTTTAATCTTTATTTTCCTGATCTACCTTCAAATTCCACAGAACTGAAGGTTTGAAATCCTAACTGCTTTATTGTGTAGTATTTCTGCAGCTACAATGTGAACATTCTCTCTTGTGTACTTCTGGCTTTCTGTTGTACTGGATATCATCTCAGTCTACAGAGGGGAAAATAAAACAAAATCTGATTGCAGTGGATTGATAATGCATTGTTGTCCCTAGCTCGTTCTTATGGTATGTGGGGATTAATTTACGCCAGTGTTTCTGAATGTAGGTCTCTGGATCTACAGCTCTAAAATAGTGAAGGATTGCTTTCTAGGAGCTCAGGACATTCCCAAAGTGTGTGTGGGGAGAAGGCCACTGACAAGCATTTTACTTTCCTGGGATGGAGATACTTGAGACTTAAAAGGTGTTGAGAAATTTTGCTGCCCATTGTTCTAATAAGGTGCATGTCAGTGATGTCAACATAATGTGCTGAGGAAATGTCACACATGTCTGCAATTGGCTACCTCTGGCTAGCCACGCACAGCTGGAAACCTGGAAAACAGATGTTGCTTTCAATCAAACAAGGGTCAAAGCAGTCTTGGGACTTAAAATGTCTATGTTTCTCCATTCAAAAAAAAAATGATCCTTGGGTAGTTTCAGTGGAACAGTAATTATTTTAGCAGCTTTTCTCTCTCTCTCTTTTTTTTTTTTTTTTTTTTTTTAAAAAAAAAAAATGTGCAGCATTATGCCTACAGGACAGAGCAACAAAAAACAGTGGGCATGCATCCAGGCAACATGGGACAATTATTGAGAAAAGGGTCCAAACAGAAGAATATCATTGGCTAAATTCAGTAAGCCACACCTGGTAACTCTGTAATACTTACCAGTATATACTAAACAGAGTTTTCTACTGATTTAAACATAAAAATTTGAAGCCACCTGGCTGAAGTCTGTATCGTAAGCTTGAGAACAGCAATCAGTTTATGCATTTTTATCCCAAGAGAATTCTCTGTGTTTTCTATTTTGTTCCCTGTATACCATCCTCAAAAGATTGAATAGGATTGCTTTGTGACTGGCACGTAAAGAGAACTTGGAAACAATGCACTGTACAGATTCCAGTGTGGACTGCACAGAAGCTCTGAAAAAGAATGAAATCTTTGCTTCCTGGCTACAAATGTGTAGCTGTAAACCTGGACTTGGTTCACAAAAATCAGAGTTAAATTTCTTTCCCTGCTATGAAAGGGCAACAGCACATGAAGGCTGAAATCTAGTGGTGGAGTACTGCCAAAAAAGGCCTTACTCAAGAAAAGTAAGCAGAAGCCTTCTGAGCAATCTAGTAGCAAAGCCCTTGGTAGGCAAAAATTGGGTATTAGCTTTACAGCTGAGAATAATAAGGAATGAGAAAAGAGCTAAAATGCTTGCACCTAAAATTGTTGCCTCCCAAAAGGAAGGTATCCAACCATGGGTAGAAATGTGGCAGATGAAAATTTTCCCCTAGAGCTTTTGTGTTAGAAATGGAAAACTGGACTATTTTAGTCATTAATTTAGCCTTCCCCTTTTTTCCTTCCTTTTGTTCTTTTGTTCTTTTGTGCTTTTTTTTTTTTTTTTTACTGTGCAGTCAAGAAATAAATGGCAGTTTCAGTTCACTTGCTGTTTCCGACTCTGAGGTTTGTTTTTCCTTTTTTTACAGCAGTTTTGTGCAGACATACCTGAATTAGTCTTAAACTACTTAGGACACTAGTACCAATGTAGTCATAGCAGTGAAAACTTCTGTGAACTCTGCCTCTGCTACCTACAGCTGTAGTTCAAACATATCTCTTATAAACTTTTCTAGAATCTTTTTTGCCTCTAGTGAAGGTATCTGCTGTTGATGGAGGTTACTTCTATATCCCCTCCTACACATTCCTGTCTCCCCCTTCTCCTTGTATTTGTAGTTTATTTATGAGTACAGCTTGGGCTGGTGCCCTGTCACGTATCTATCATCTGTCTGTCTCCATCTCCTACCCCCCTGCCCCTTAACTCAGATCATTTAAATTTTTAATTCTCTTTTCACTTTACTTTAGGTTGTGACTTTCTATTTCAATATTTGGTCTACCACTTTCACTTTTGTGTTTTTTGGTTTTGCCCATAAGTGATATCAAAGTTATTACTGTCTGGGTACAGGGGCCCTATTTTAGGAGATCACTTAAGCAAGTGTTTTAATCCATACTGTTAATGCTCATGTCCCTTTTCTTGTTATTAGGTGATTCCTTGAATTGCAGCTTCTGTGCACTAATTGAATCAGAACAATCATAGCAATATCTCATTGAAGGAATGATGATAGAAATATTGTTCATAAGAGACCTTTGGAGAGATAAAAAGTCTCCAACAGTAGATGAGGTCAGTTATAGCTTTTCCTGCCTAAGTCTGGGAGACTTCCAAGGATGGAGATTCCCTGGTCAATCTAGGTAACTTGTTGCAGTGCAGCACTAGCATCCTAGAGAAGACATTTTTACTAAAGATATTCTCTAGATTTCTCTACTTTTATTGTTCTCTGCTTGAGATTGAGTGTATTTATGAACATTTTAGATGACTTCTGCCCCGGAACACTATAATCTGGCCCAGGGTAACTATTTAGCCAGAAACAGTTTTTAAAAAAGAATAATAAAAAAATCCAGTTTTTCCAATATAAAATACAGTGCAGCCTCAGTTATCTGAATGTCATCAGAAACAGTGATTGTGGTGTGCTCAAATAGTCGAGGGAATATTCAGTGTAATTAATAAATGCCAAGGGATGTAACCCTATTTCAGATGATTGACGTTACACTCTTGCATGAGAAAAGCATCTGGTTTCTTCACTGTAATGTATTGACAAATGAAACTTGTGACAGATAAAGAGGTTCTCTGTGCAGAAATTCCTGCTTTCAAAGCATTTTTTTTTTTTGAGGTAAGTAACTGAAAATGTATTAGGGAATCAAGAGATTGATTATGTTTCATCAAACATACAAAATAAAAGCATAAAGAATTGGATCTTCTAGAGATTTTGATGCCTTTATAATTTCCTTAGAGATTTGCACCATAAAGCGTTTTTGAAAAGGTGCCATACTGGCAGAATTAGTGAAAAAAACTTCTAAATCCAAAATGGCATTAATGCCATATTGTGATTTAATGTGCTCTGATGGAGCTATGCCATTTATGCAGTATCTGTTCAGTTTCCACAATTACTCAGTCCTGTTACCAGAAGGATGCCAATACAATCATTAAACCTCATGTGTTCTTTGAAATGGATGCTTGTCTTCTAGAAACTGGCCAGATTACCTACGCATTTCACGTATATTCCAGTGCTAAGTGGAAGTGACTTACATTTACTATTGACCTGCTTGGGATTCTAGCCAATAACCAAGCAACAAAAAGCTTCATTTCCCACACCAATTTTTTGAAGCTGCTCCTCTCTAGAGGTGAAATATTTTTAAACACTCATTCAAGAAATAATTTAATTGATCTTTCAGCTTCTATTATTCCCTCTCCTCAGGAGCCAGTGACTGAAATTAACTCTATTCCCACTTCAACCACCTTCCTTTTATGTTGCATGCACAGAAACATGTCAGCCACTAGGTTAAATTAGTGAGAGTCTGTCTGGGGTTAAATTAGCCCAGCAGTGTCAGAAATGAAGACAGATTTTGACATATTTTAGTCTGACTAGTCATATTAAAAAAAAAAAAAAAAAAAAAAAGAAATAGTATGAAGAGCTGATAATTTCAAAAAGGTGAGTGGTTAACTTGAAAGTATTGCACTGGACCAAACTCAATTAGAACTTTTCACAAAAGTGTTTTGGTAGTTGTTACTGATTTTGGTTATTTTGGTTATTTATACTTCAAATCCAGTACAGGAAAATTATTTTAACGTGAAATTTTAATTTTATTGTTTGAAACTTTAAAATACTCTTTTTTGCCCTGTTTCCCCACCTCCCAGTTGGATTACTGTCAAATAAATCTGATACAGATTACACTTGGAAATCTTGGGTAGCAGAAACTTCAGAAAGAAGTTCTGCTTCAGGAAACTGCTTGCATTATTAGTTTACTTATTTTTTTTTCATCATTGCTTCACTTCTATTTTACCTGATGCAGAAAAAAAAGGAAATAGGTTATGCTTCAGAGGTTGCTCTGGCTGCTGTTTAATTTTTCATACCTACTCAAAATGTTCTTTTTAACTTCTAAAGTTTATGGTAGATAATCTGAACTACAATGGGCTGTATTTGATTATTAAAATCTGTCTGAATCCCCCAGCAGGCAGTCCTTTCATTTACCTATCAGAAAACTGCTTCAGGGATGATCTATCCCCAGCAATTTAATTCAGTATATTTTTCCTACCTGAAAAATCAGGAATATTTTCACAGGGAGGAGATAGCATCCATATCGCAGTTTGGCCTAGACACCAGAGTTAATGTCTTTATTCTGTTCCACAGTAACACAGTGGCCCTTAGCCTCAGCTCTTTGTGAGATGTTACATTCATGTTTCATTGATGACATGGCACTTCAAATATTCAATGCTAATAGTTTAGTTTCAAGTGCCAGGGGACTGCAATATGTTATGATGACTTTGGATTTTGGCTTTGAAACTCTAGTCTTTAACACATAAAATAATTGTTTGTTAACTCCTTTGTGCCAGGATTAAGTTTCTCTGGTCTGTGGTTGGTTAGATTATGTAGTCTGAAATGACAGATAATACTGTTCCCTTGTAATCAGAAGACTTTCACATGGCATATATGTGCTTCTTTTCCCTTCTTTTCCCCCTTCTTTCCCCTCTTCTTTCTTTCCCCCTTCTTTCTTTCCCCCTTCTTTCTTTCCCCCTTCTTTCTTTCCCCCTTCTTTCTTTCCCCCTTCTTTCTTTCCCCCTTCTTTCTTTCCCCCTTCTTCTTTCCCCCTTCTTCTTTCCCCCTTCCTTCTTTCCCCCTTCCTTCTTTCCCCCTTCCTTCTTTCCCCTTCCTTCTTTCCCCTTCCTTCTTTCCCCTTCCTTCTTTCCCCCTTCCTTCTTTCCCCCTTCCTTCTTTCCCCCTTCCTTCTTTCCCCCTTCCTTCTTTCCCCTTCCTTCTTTCCCCCTTCCTTCTTTCCCCCTTCCTTCTTTCCCCCTTCCTTCTTTCCCCCTTCCTTCTTTCCCCTTCCTTCTTTCCCCCTTCCTTCTTTCCCCCTTCCTTCTTTCCCCCTTCCTTCTTTCCCCTTCCTTCTTTCCCCCTTCCTTCTTTCCCCCTTCCTTCTTTCCCCTTCCTTCTTTCCCCCTTCCTTCTTTCCCCCTTCCTTCTTTCCCCCTTCCTTCTTTCCCCCTTCCTTCTTTCCCCCTTCCTTCTTTCCCCCTTCCTTCTTTCCCCCTTCCTTCTTTCCCCCTTCCTTCTTTCCCCTTCCTTCTTTCCCCCTTCCTTCTTTCCCCCTTCCTTCTTTCCCCCTTCCTTCTTTCCCCCTTCCTTCTTTCCCCCTTCCTTCTTTCCCCCTTCCTTCTTTCCCCCTTCCTTCTTTCCCCCTTCCTTCTTTCCCCCTTCCTTCTTTCCCCCTTCCTTCTTTCCCCCTTCCTTCTTTCCCCCTTCCTTCTTTCCCCCTTCCTTCTTTCCCCCTTCCTTCTTTCCCCCTTCCTTCTTTCCCCCTTCCTTCTTTCCCCCTTCCTTCTTTCCCCCTTCCTTCTTTCCCCCTTCCTTCTTTCCCCCTTCCTTCTTTCCCCCTTCCTTCTTTCCCCCTTCCTTCTTTCCCCCTTCCTTCTTTCCCCCTTCCTTCTTTCCCCCTTCCTTCTTTCCCCCTTCCTTCTTTCCCCCTTCCTTCTTTCCCCCTTCCTTCTTTCCCCTTCCTTCTTTCCCCCTTCCTTCTTTCCCCCTTCCTTCTTTCCCCCTTCCTTCTTTCCCCCTTCCTTCTTTCCCCCTTCCTTCTTTCCCCCTTCCTTCTTTCCCCCTTCCTTCTTTCCCCCTTCCTTCTTTCCCCCTTCCTTCTTTCCCCCTTCCTTCTTTCCCCCTTCCTTCTTTCCCCCTTCCTTCTTTCCCCCTTCCTTCTTTCCCCTTCCTTCTTTCCCCCTTCCTTCTTTCCCCCTTCCTTCTTTCCCCCTTCCTTCTTTCCCCCTTCCTTCTTTCCCCCTTCCTTCTTTCCCCTTCCTTCTTTCCCCCTTCCTTCTTTCCCCCTTCCTTCTTTCCCCCTTCCTTCTTTCCCCCTTCCTTCTTTCCCCTTCCTTCTTTCCCCCTTCCTTCTTTCCCCCTTCCTTCTTTCCCCCTTCCTTCTTTCCCCCTTCCTTCTTTCCCCCTTCCTTCTTTCCCCCTTCCTTCTTTCCCCCTTCCTTCTTTCCCCCTTCCTTCTTTCCCCCTTCCTTCTTTCCCCCTTCCTTCTTTCCCCCTTCCTTCTTTCCCCCTTCCTTCTTTCCCCTTCCTTCTTTCCCCCTTCCTTCTTTCCCCCTTCCTTCTTTCCCCCTTCCTTCTTTCCCCCTTCCTTCTTTCCCCCTTCCTTCTTTCCCCCTTCCTTCTTTCCCCCTTCCTTCTTTCCCCCTTCCTTCTTTCCCCCTTCCTTCTTTCCCCCTTCCTTCTTTCCCCCTTCCTTCTTTCCCCCTTCCTTCTTTCCCCCTTCCTTCTTTCCCCCTTCCTTCTTTCCCCCTTCCTTCTTTCCCCCTTCCTTCTTTCCCCCTTCCTTCTTTCCCCTTCCTTCTTTCCCCCTTCCTTCTTTCCCCCTTCCTTCTTTCCCCCTTCCTTCTTTCCCCCTTCCTTCTTTTCCCCCTTCCTTCTTTCCCCCTTCCTTCTTTCCCCCTTCCTTCTTTCCCCCTTCCTTCTTCCCCTTCCTTCTTTCCCCTTCCTTCTTTCCCCTTCTTCTTCCCCCTTCCTCTTCCCCCTTCCTTCTTTCCCCTTCCTTCTTTCCCCCTTCTTCTTTCCCCTTTCCCTTCCTTCTTTCCCCTTCCTTCCTCTTTCCTCCCTTCCTTCTTCCCCCTCCCTCCTTCTTTTCCCCTTCCCTTCCTTCTTTCCCCCTTCCCTTCCTTCTTTCCCCCTTCCCTTCCTTCTTTCCCCCTCCTTCCTTTTTCCCCTTCCTTCTTCCCCCTTCTTCTTTCCCCCTTCCGTCTTCCCCCTTCCTTCTTTCCCCCTTCCTTCTTTCCCCCTTCCTTCTTTCCCCCTTCCTTCTTTCCCCCTTCCTTCTTTCCCCCTTCCTTCTTTCCCTTCCTTCTTTTCCCTTCCCTTTTCCTTTTTTTTTCCTCCTTTTTTTGTTCCCCTTTTTCTCCCCATAAACCTTATGAAGGCAAGTATTTATTTATGAGTAGGGCTGGTCAATAACTAGTTTTGAAGAGCAACAGAATTTGTTGAATGTTTTATTGTCTCAGTTTAATTTGCCTAGTTACATTAATGATATCAAAATAACCATGGGTAACAGCAGAAGAATTTACTACTATCCAGAAAAAGTATTTTTCTAGTGAAATATGTCAAACTTTCTCTTAGCTTTTTCTTAGCCCAAGAGATTTCTGTATTATATTTGTCATACAGCCAAAATCCTCACTCTGAAATGAGAAATGCCCAGCATTAGAGTGACAGTAATGATCATTATATCAAAATGAGATCAACAGATTTTTATTGTGTAGCAGCAGTATCAAGTGAGCTCTATCAGAGGTCTAGGACCCGCTTGTACCTACAGAGCCCTTAGCTTATAAGGGACTCTTCTTGGCCCGGAGAACTAATACTAGCCATAGGAAAGGCACCAAGCAAACATAATGGACAGAAATAGAGAAGTGCAAGAGTGAAACTGCAACACAAGGTGTACTTTTGAAAGTAGCTCAATAATCATAATGTTATTTTTCCCGTTAGGACAGATAACTATAGTGTATAGTCCCCATTCAGAACTTTCTAAAGTTCTACCTAAAAAGAATTTTTGAAAGAATAGTGTTTTTTGCCTGATTGTTTTACCCATTAAAGACAGTTCTAGCAGTATGCTCCCCTAAATGAGAAATGGTCCTTTAATTTCTAGTCTTAAGGATTGGTCTGAAGCCATGTATTAAGCACTGGCCCTGGTATAACAAGTGACTGGCCTTTGACAAGCAATATTGCCCTGGACGCATCTTGGTAGTATAAGCCTGGCTTCTTCATACTTTTCTTTTGGTACAGGTTGTGTTCTGAAGAGCTTGCCTATGTCACCTGTAGGTATAGGAGTGCTGCCCCTACTTGGCAAGGGTTAGACAGAATGGTTCTCATGGGGAAAACACAATTTCAACAGTAATTAAAAAGTACGTTAAAGAAACAAGCTTTTCTAAATGATCTTGCAAAGCCCTCCATAACATACATTCATTCATCCAAGGCTGTCTGCTGTCGAAGAAGCAGGGATACTTCCAACTTGTAGATATTTATAGTATAGCTTAAGCCTGTTGCATGCTCAGCTGAAGTAATCGGGCAACACATAGAAGAAAGTGCATATCAAATGGCCCTGTCTGTCAACATGTTGCCCTTCATACAGCATGAAGGCACTAGCAATAATAGGGTGGAAGATGAGAACAATATTTATATTCAATGCTTTTATCAGAATCATAACACAAACACATCACAGAGGCAGCACCTTTACTGGTATCTTCATTGCTGAATGATGAACTATTTAATTTGAATTCAGAGGTTGCACGGGTTTGTTCAACTTTTTAAATAGTTTTAAGACTCCATGAAGGACTTCATTCTCAGGTTACATGTCCCCTGGTATCATAGTATTCAGAGATAGGTGTTTTTGCTTCTGCAAGGCCTTTCTATCAGAATGGTGCTGTGGATATGTTGGCTTATAGCCCTGGAGCAGGCTCTCCTTGCTGGGAGAGTCTGAAATATGTCATCTTTACCCAAACTGTTTTTTTCACATGATCCCACAAAGCCAAAGGTGAACAGTATATCTGAGTAGTTATAAAGTCTCTTTCAAATAAAATATAGTTCCAGAAAATGTCTTGAATTATAGAATAGCTTGAGTTGGAAGGGACCTTTAAAGGTCAGCTAGTCCAGCCCCCCTGCAATGAGCAGGAACATCTTCAACTAGACCAGTTTGCTCAGAGCCCCGTCCAGCCTGGCCTTGAATGTGTTTCCAGGGATGGGGCATCTCTCACCTCTCTGGGCAGCTTGTGCCAATGTTTCACTACTCTCATTGTAAAAAATATCTTCCTTATAACTAGTCTGAATCTACCCTCTTTTAGTTTAAAACCATTATCCCTTGTCTTGTCACAAAAGGATCTACTAAAAAGTCTGTCCCATCTTTCTTATAAGACCCCTTTAAGTACTGAAAGGACTATCAACGACAATTCTATCCTGAATAACGACTTTGTCAACAAACAGGTTTAAGAGGAGTGGAACTAATGAAAACTCTCTAGCCTTTTTGTCTTTTTAGTTGTTCTTTGATTTCTGTTAAGGATCAGGCTCTGAATCATTTCCCATATCTGTGATATTCATAACAGTCCTTTTCTGTGTGGATCATCCTATGTCTGTTAGGGGGTAAAATAATATTATAACCATTGTATCAGTGAAGAACTGAATAGGAGCAGACAGTAGTATTGCACAGGAAACTTGACTGAAATTTGGTTTGGTATTTTTTAATCTGTTGAGGCACTGATTTCTAACTGTGACTTGCAAATAAACAGACATTTTGCCTTCCTTCTACTTGCCAGCTCAGTGAACTCCTTTAGTTTCCAGCAGCTTAACTGAGTTAGTCCAATTGTGGCTTGTATCATCAGCCAAAAATATTTCAAAGGCTGACCACATCAACTTGTGTGATCATCAGCGTGGCAAAATGTAATATGGTGGGACTAGTTAAGGATTATGGGAAGAATAATTTCATTTGTAGTGTCTTAACTAGTTGAGACACATGTGAATTGGGACTTTGAAAGAATGGGAAAGAACCCTGACAAACCTGTTTCTAGCTACTGTATAATGAAACTTTTACATAATGATGGTTGAAAGCCTAAAATGCTGGCTGCAATCGGTGCGCAGTCCTCAGTTGTGAATAAGTCTTCCACACTTAACAAAGTTGCCTTCAGTTCAAATTTGTAAGAGTGGAGAATAGAATTAATCATCTGTTCAATCAAGATGCCAAGTCACTTTGGTGGTTGAGTACCAACTAATGCTTAGGCATACAGAGATATTCACAGTCTTTCAATGATAAACAACAGGGAACATCTGAGTCCTTTATACCAATTTGATTAGTTTACTTATGTAATACTGCTTTATTAATTTATTGTCCTGCCCTGACAATTTTGGTTGGAACGTTCCCTGTTTAGTTCATATCACAATGCAATTTGACATGTGTGGGCCTGCTTGCCTCTTTCTCCTTAAGTGATTGAGCACTGCTTGCACAGCAAGAAGCACCGTCACCTCATCTGGAAAGGCAAGTTGGCAGTGTAAGCTGCTAATTAGCAACTCCAACTGAAAACACTGTGTGGGTTTTCTATGTAGCTGTCCTCCATATATTGCTCTGTTTCTCTTAAAGGGCAACATATTGCAAATAGCAAACAATGTTTATAGTATGTTTAGTAACTATGGCAACCACAGACAGCTGAATTTTAAAACACAGGATGGACTCCTTTGCAGATTAATTGCTATGCCCTTCTATCAGACACCATGGAGTTAATAATCTAGATATATCTATGCAAAAAATACCCTCATGAATACCCCTAAAAAATGACTTGGAAAAAACCTGCACTGCAGGGATTCCTTAGGCACTGTGCCTCACTTATATCAATGTTGAAATTGCTCAGCTGGTAAATAAAACTTGAACAACCAGCCATTCTGTCTGTGCTCTGCCTGTCAAACTACACACTTTGTTTCACACTGTTGCCATTAGCAAAAATGAGGAACTACAGAATGGTGCAGGTCTGGGGAGATTGTGAGAGGGCATTCACACTTTTTGATATCCATGAGCATCCATTGTCTCAAAGCTATTTCCTTGAATTAAGTAATTTAAAGGGTGGTAAAGCTGACCATTAGAACAAGCGTTTTCAGCTCTGTCTCAGATTCTTAATCCAAAGATGACCTTAGTCAGAGGCCATCACAAGATATAATTCAAGCAATTGGAATTAAAGCTATTACAATACTAAATTTGATGCTATACACTACAGTCATAAGTACCTAGTTTTAAAGGGACAGATGCTTCCTATGCTTGGTCTATCTAATCAAGGCAGTGCTGTTATGCCTGATACTTGTCATCAAGTTTCTTGTATGTTTTTTATTATGAGCCATGAGCTTTTGGTGTTTCTGTATATTTTGCAAAATCTTGTATTTACATATTTGGTGGTATTCATTTGAAAAATACTGGAATTCATGCACTACTTTTGATAAATCAGTAAGAGCAACATATTTTCTAGCTGTTTGAGGAAAATCTTTTAGAAAATATTCCAATCTGTTAATAAGATCTAAGGAGATTCTTGTCTCTAGAGGATCCCACTTATTTTCCTCCAGCATCCATTGGAAGAGTGGAATCACAGTTATTGTAATGGAAAAAAGGATCAAAATGTACATTTTTGAAGAGAAATAGTCATTTAGGCGAAAGCTGGAGAAGGCTGTGGTTAACAGGGTGCTTAGTATTTACCTTCTTGTAATCAAAAGACCAAAATCCTCAATAATTTTTGAAAGCATATTTGACATTAATGTCTTGTGGTACATAGTTTCATATTATACCTCTTTCTGGTGCCATAAATGGAAAGTTTCTAAAGGACCCATTCTTAATGTGATATTCTCATTCCAATTTAGTTTGGAAAACTATATATTTCAGCCAAACAATTAACTAGACAAATAAAACAGTCCTATCAGGTTATTGGAAGAATGAGCAAATTTTGAATCATAGTCCTATAATAAAATACATCAGATCAGTAATATTAGTCCTGCATCTGTTCTGTGCTCTTATCTAGACAGTATTCTATCATAGCTATTGATTGAGAAGTAGGTAGGCATATCATGGTTTTCTTCATTGTTTGCATAGGTCTACACTTAATCTTAAAATGTAATGGGCCTCACATTTGTACATATTAAGATCACACACGCTGTTAAATAATGATGGATGATGAACATGAAGTAGAGAAGCTGATTTGGCAGCTAATTTTTTTGTCAAATAATAAAATCCCTGATCAAATCATTCAGAGAGATGAAGAGACAGAGGAGACAGCTCCTGACTAAGATACTGACAATGGGCTCTGTCTGCAAACAGCTGCCGAGGGGGAAATTTTGTTTCATTATTATTTATTATTAATATGGCAAGGACTACATATTAAAAAATGAGAAAAACAAGCAAACCAACCACCCCCCACTCCCCTCTGTTGTATTTAAACGATGTCTTTTATCCAGGTGTCCATGACCAAAACTGGAAGTCAGAGCATCGGTATCCAGAAGGTGACTCTCCCATGTGCCTCATTTGATATGAAAATTAGCAGATGCCCATTTTCATATGTTGTTCATATGCCCAAAACTGCCTCAGACCAAATATCTGGCTCCTGCTTAAACCCCACTAGATTTCTAGTGAAAGGTCTGATTTAACAGGAGGTTCTGAACTCGGCAAAACCACTGACAGAAACATAAGTTTCACCCAGAGCAGTTACAATTGCTTTCTTTAAACTGAAGAGAAAGCAGTAGCCTTCTTTTAGGCATCATCTGGTAGCTAAAATTGGTTGCCCAAGAAGCTGAACAGTACAGTTCACTGTTGCCCTCAGGCTGAAGACAGTTAAATTCAAACTGTTATCTCTCAGGGGAGAGCCCTGACTTGGATTTAACAGCTATTTGGGTCCAAGTAGGGCATTCTTTTCAGCCAGTTCTGGCATCCAAAACAATTCTGCTTCTATCTTGTTGAAACTAGGTCACTATGCAACAAGAAATGCAATATTTAGAAGGAGAACAACCAGCAGGTACATTGAGTTTAAAGTACCCAAGTGAAAGCAGCAAGTCCTTGCTGGCAAGCCCTGCCAGCAAGACTGATTTCTACATTTTACATTTGTGGAGAAAAATGGAAAATAATCCTGGAAATAATGTCTTGGAATGCAGAAGTACCTCTGTGCTTAACATTTCATATTGGATCGTTGTAACCAGCACCAGTGTAGGGAGATGTTAGATGCTTTACCAAATGTGTAAAAAACCTGGAAGCCTCTTATGGTTTTAGATTTCACTTTGGGGCCAACTTCCTTAAATACAGACTTTGCAGAGCCTAAATTTTAGGCAGTGAAATCCTTTATTGGACCTGGCCCCAAGCCTCTTCATGAGATGGTCATTGGTTTATTCCCAGCAGAAACCAGGTGTGCTTACACCTGTGTATTATATTTAGAGTCAGAGAGGTCATGGGAGAAGTTATGGGAGAATATATTCCCCACATATCCTATTTCCTTTACAGAAACTCCCCCCGCTATTAATTCAGTCATCCTTGAAAGTAGTGGATGAGGAAATATATTGACACAATACTATTTATATAGTTATTTACCATTGACCTCATTAGATATAGATATCAGAATAATTAAAATGGTGATTACTGAAAGTATTTAAAATGCACTTCTATCCAGAGTAAGAAATACATCCTGCAGATCTGAGGGATGCTGGACTAGAGTGTGTAGACACAATTCTGTCCTTACATGATTCCAACATTTTTAAGAATTGTATCTCAGGATACTTAGGTATTTATAAAGAACAAAGAAATATAATACTGATTCTTTCTGAGAGCTGATAGAAGTTGCAGAATATTGATTAGGAAAAAGTGCTTATAGTTTCTAAAGCTGCTCTTTTCTACTGATGAAACCTAGTTTTATATTAAGCCATCTATTTTGTTGAACTGATTAAAAGACATTAGCATGCAAGAGTGAGACATGATTGGTGTAAATCACTGTAGCTTCATTTTTCCCTAGCTGAGGATCTCCTCTATGTGCTTTATTTGTTATTGTTCAGCCATACAATTTTGACTAACACATGGTTTCTTTCCATCAGAGCAACAGCTGTATCAGGTCAGACTAAACATCCCAACCCTCTGTCCTGTCATTCACAGTGGCTGGTGGAGGATGCCTGAGGGAAGACAGCAACAGGGCAGAGATTGGCATTTGCCAGCAGTAGTCTAGCACTAATAGTTTGCAGTTCAAGGATTTTCTGATAATGGGTTGGTTGGAGATTTTGTTGTTGTTGTTGTTCTGGCTGGGTTATTTTTTCTCTACATTCTCATAGAGTAAACCTTTCTGAAAGCATTAAATGATCACTAGCAGCCGGCATACTCAGGTAATTTAAACCTCCTACCCAGGCCAAGGTGAGCATTAGGCCTCCTGTAAAGACCTAGTCCAGAGGGTCTATGTATGGTGCTCAGCAGGGACCTGTGCCAAGCCAGCTGATATGTAGGACAGCTTAATATAAAATCTGAAGTAGAATTTAGACTGTCTGATTAATCTGTACTGGTTTGAGACCTGCTTTATAGGATGAGTGATACCCCTGAATCAATGAACAATTGAAACATGGAAATAAATCAAATGCTGTTATCTCAGTGGTAGTCTATGTAACTTCTGCTTGTTTCTTGAAAGATCCTGTGGAGGAGCACTGACGAAACACCAGAGGTTAAAGTACAATGTTTCTAGGCACATAAAAGAGACAGTAGGAGATCAGTGAGAGTGTGGCAATGTGAATCCTTGTTCTTGCTTCAGGGTTACAAAACTTGTGGTTCTAAAACCTTTTGACTGGCCCAGAGTCCAGTAAAGTTTCCTTTTTAAGGATTTGGAATATACGCAATTTCCATGCCATATACCTTTTCCCCACTCATTCTCAAATGCAATTTCTGTAGTTCAGGGGCTGTGGACAGGAAGGAGGGATTCATTCCTCCTTTCATGCCCTTTTGAGAATGTATAAATTGGGAATCTATAATCAGTGCAAAACTTCCACTGAGCACTATAAAGCTGGAATCATAATTCACACCTTTAGTAAAAGAAACTATAATTGCTAAAAGTCTGAGTGACTCATGCTTTATGCTTCTTATTCTTTAGGCCCTGTGAACATCCCTACTTTATTACGCTTTCACTACCAGGAATCTGAATGGTTTCTAATAGAGCGTCACATAATGTTATCATGCGTATAAACCCATAATGGTATTAATCCTTTTGCCTCTCCCACCTTTCCAACATGTTGTCAGGATTGGCACCTGCCATGAACACTTCACTTAGCCTAATTCATATGGGTAGTTTCAATGTAGTCAGGAGAGGCTGTGATTTGCTACACTAGGGATTTAAAGATCAGGACTTGACCCTTATGACCTCCAAACACATAGAATAACCTGTGAAGAATAGCTCTTCCCTTTATGTTCACTGAAGATTAAGTAAATGGCTGCTTATTCTAAAATCTTTTCTGAATGAAAGGAGTTCTAATTTTGGACACTGAAATCACTTATCTACAAATTTATACTTGCTATGACAGAGAGCCTGAGAATGTTAAAAGCCATCAGGCTTTAACATTCCCCTGCCAAACATCGTGGAGGTGGAATACACCTGGAGATTGCTTCCCCTGCCCTTCATCCCACTCCAGTGTGCTCTAGCAGCTCAGAGAGACATGAAATGTAAGGATTTCTGTGTTGATGAATGTGGCTAACCATTATATGTCAGATAACAGAACAGTAAGTGAGAAAATGTGAAAACTCTGAGAGAAAACTAATTCAGAATTCTTTGCATTTTCTGAATAAGCTCCTACTTCATGATCTGCTGTTGAATTTTGCCTTTACTGTCAGAGATAGAATGATACCACTTAAGAGATATGTGAAAGATGGTCAGGTGTTTGCTTTGTTATTATTTTGAGATAGATGAATAGGGACTGTTTAACACTTAATCACTTGTGGCTGTCTTGTATTGTTGCAAGCATATGTGGAACTCCTAAGTTTTGAGGTAAAGATACTCCTCAGTTTCAGAGGGTAGAGGGAATTTTATTTGTCAGCTTAAGCATCATGACAGATCTCTGAAAACATGACATGTCTGTTAAGGAGGAATGCAATATAATTAATTGTTATTTTTTTTCTAAGTAAATTACTACAAAGATTAATATAGCCTAAGCACAGTGGTATAACTCTTAGACATCCCCCATTCCCACCCATACCTACTTTTGAGTCTCTCCTCATATATGTATTCTAATAGCCAATCTTGGTATAAGCTGCTCACCTGCACCTGGGGAATCACTCACAAATATAGACTTGCTCACATAGGAACTTCTTAATCGCATAAGGAGGATTTTCAGTGTTGGGTTTTAAGCACCTCAGGAAATAGATTGTGATCTATTTTTTTCACATACCTATGTAATTCCATTAAACTGGATAAAACTTTTACTTTCTTGTACTAGTGGGGGATGAGAAACTACTCTCTGTCATTCTGTTCAGAAAATGCCCCAAAGTCTCTAACTATATCTATATTGGTTTTATTTGATAAATTGCATTTAGGTGCACCTTTATTAGCAAGATTTTTAAAATTACTTAGCCCCTTTTATTTGACTAAATCTGTACTGCTGCTATGTAAGTCAAGCTCACTACAGTGAAGATTTCAAACATACTTAGGAATTTCAGGTGGGGTCTCTGTTTCACCCCACTTCCCCTGACAGCACATAGAGAGTAAAATCATAATCTGAAACTCTGACTGAGGATAGTGGGAATCACAGTGAAAGAATGTATATGCTGAGCATATATAGATTCTGCAGGGGAAATAATTAATTAAAAAAAAAAAAAAAAAAAAAAACCAACCAAAAAAAAAAAAAAAAAAACCAAACAAAAAAAGCCAGTTACTATACTGACTTTTGAGATACATTGATCCCTTGAGGGATAGTGGGAAACAGAAGGGTCAATCAGGGAAAACAAAATAGATGCTGCAGTGTCTATTTCCTGCTTGACTCCAGAGGCACTGCAGCCGGCTGTTGCAAGTTCAAGCAGACTTGTAATTTGCCTCTTGGGTCTGTCAAGGAATTAAGGAGCAGTAACCAGTCTCTTATGGGTTGTCCAGTCTCAATAACTACCATAAGCATAATATGAACACCAGATCTTCAAAGATATTTAAGTGCTATGTGAAATAGATGCTCAAATACCTTTATGTTGAGGTCCATACTGTGTGCTTTAAAGTTTGGGTTTTTTCTTTTTTTAAAGTATTGAAGTTCACTGTTACAACACTGGTGGAGGGTGATCATAGAGCCTGATGCAAACAAACATGTTTTCTGAATAAAGCATAAGCATACTGACAATGTCTTTTGAAGGGGCCTGCTTGAGCCTTTGTGTTCTCTGTTTACTGGCAATGTCTGAGCTGGTGCTCTTGTGAGAAGAGAATACTAATGTGTGCCTCGATGTGCTGGAGGTTGGTACTTGTTTCTTCCCCCAAGTTACTTGATTTCTGTCACTTTGGGGAAGACCTTTAGCATGGCTGCTTTGAAAGTATAGTACCCACCCAGAGCAAAATTACTAGAAAATAAACGCTATCAACAATCTTGTTATTTCTCTTGGCTGTGTTGAAATGGGGCTGTTTAAACTCTCCAGTGATGTACAATAGCACAAGCTGAGAAGCTCTGGAGAATTGAAAGCAATTTTTTCATTATAACCAGAAGCGATAAATTACAGTAACACATATGAACTTGATTTCTTTGGGCTTAACTTTCAATAATACAAATATTATACTGTACAGGTAATATGAAAGGTTATATACATCCTGCTACAACCATGAGGTCAATATATATAACTACCAGCTTTCTTCTGCAATAATTATTTCTTGCAAAGTGCAGCTTGTTACTTTAGATTTGGGGTTTGTTTTGTTTGTTTGTTTGTTTTAAATATATGTACTTATATATACATACAAATGCTGCTTTAAGCTCTGAGCAGGAGAATTTGAGGAATATAATATACTTGGGACAGGATCAGTTTTGACTGTCATTCTGTTGTTGATAAGGTGACTTTTATCAGTTGATTCTGACAGCTCCTTGTATATAAACACCCCTCCTCACTTTTATCAGGAGCAGATTCTTGTATAGCTTTGATTTTTCTGCTTGTGAGGCATATTTTCCCGTAGTACATCAGGACCAGGCATGCTGAAAATTGGCTTTTACAACTGGACACAACCATATAAATAGTTGGCATCATGCATGGCAATTATCACTTCAAACTTCTTGAAAAATATCACTTCCCAGGGGTTTGAATAGTGAAAGTCTGCTGTTCTTCTAATGTGCTCTGTATTTAACTGCAAGAAATCCATACGCTTGCAGGAATTTTGTCTGTATTTCAACAATAGCTTAAAGAAAAAATTAGGGTGTGTTTTTTTGTGTGTGTGTTTTTTTGTTTGTTTGTTTTATTTGGTTTTGTTTGTTTGTTTGTTTGTTTGTTTTTAAGGAAGGAGAAGAAAGGAAGGCAAGAACATCCACAATTTTACAGCTCTTATTTGATCAAATCTCAGAAACACTGCATTTTTACTATCATCGCTCAAATTAGTTTCACTCCGCATGATTTAATAGAGAGCATATCTCAAGGAGAATGCCATCACTGAAAACTATCAAAATGAATATCATTTTTGTCTGAATAATTTAACCCTGTAAATGCTCATACCTTATCTTTATATGAACAGTCTTCCAAGCTTCTGTGTCATCACAGGAGATGGGAAGAAAAGGTCCAGGAACAGTAGTTTGCAGTTGTCATCTGTTTTCCTCATGATTTCTCAATTTTTTTTCCCTTAAAAAGTAGGTCTCGTAATGCTACACAGGGCTGTGCCATTTTTAAGGCTTGGGTCAGAGCAAGAAATCCTTCACTATTTGCAGAGGGAAAGAACTGTTGAACATCTTACAGCAACAGGGTTTTAACATGAAATTTGGGGTAAATGTGTCAGTTTAATCATCTATAAAATGAATATTTTTATGACCTATGATGGCTAACATTTTAGAGTCAGATTTTTATACTTTAACTTATTTGTGTAGATTCAGTCTTATTCTGCTCTTTGCTACTTGCTAGTTGCTCATTAAGTAAAATATGACCAACATGAAGTGTTCTGGACAAAATAAGTACTTATTAATAAACTGAATATTTGCACTCTCCTCCCATATTCAGGAAACAACCTTTAACCTTTTTAGACCAATTGAAAAAGTAGTCTAATTCAAGTAACTTAACATACGCAGATTTTGCTTCAACATTAAATACATCAGTTATTTAAAGAACATTTTCCTTTCTTCTGTGATGAATATTGATCATGCTGTTAAAGCAAGGCTAATTTTTACTGTTTTTCCCTCTACTCATATAACAGACAAATGTTTCCTGCAGCTAGTGTGGTATACCAGAGCATCTGCCTCTGTATGAACTGCCAGATAGCCTTAGCAAGCATTCAATTTATGTAGTTGACAGGTTTATTACTTTATCAGTTATTTGCTCAAGGACAATTTTATTATATGCAAATCATTGACATAAATTGGGACAGAATGGATTTATTAAAGGGTCTAGATTCATCTTTCACCATTTGGTATGTGCATTTTTATTACGTAATCTATTTAGTTCTAGAATATTCATTTGTCTGAGAGCTGTGCTGTAACTACAGGATTTGTCAGGGTTGGTATAATGCTGATTTGTTTGGTTTTTAGCATGCTCAACCTTCTAGCTGGTCTGAGTTCAGAGTACATGGGGCAAATAGAGAGTTTTGACTTAAGGTAAGGGAGTTAAAAACTTGTGATTTTAAAGAAATTGACTTTTTAAAGTTTACAATGGAAAAAAAATCAGATTCTTATGCACGGAAGTAAAAAGCTACTGTCACTTGGTCTGCAGAAGTGATCCAGAATCTGGTCTGTAACATTGGGCAGCCATTTTGTAGATAGTAGTAAAGAGACCATAAGCAAAATTTCTGAGCTTTTTTTTTTTTTTTTTTTAAATATATATATATATAAAAACGGGGAAAAAAACCTACAACACCTAAACAGTTACATTAGAACATGTATTTATGGGTGGTTGGGGATGATTTAGGGGTTTTGTGGGGTTTTGTGGTTTTGCTTGCTGCTTGTTTGTTGGGGTGCTTGTTTTTTAGGGGTTTTGTTCATTTGGTTTTTGTGCCTTTTTTTTTTTTTTTTTTTTTTAATCTCATGTGCTGGCTTCATTCTTGTTTTTGGCTGCACTTTATGTACACATTCATGCTGTTGAAACATCCTTTCGAAGATGCCTTCATGTTGGCTCCCTCAGTGGTGATATCAGGAACTGTACACTTTTATGCAGTAGAGGAGAATTAATGGGTCTGTGTCCTGTGTGGCTACCTAGAGTGAGACAAGAGTGACTTCTGTTGAGGGTAGCCTTAAAGAAATTGTCTGATGTGGGTGTCCTTCAACTGCGCAGGGAAAGGTGGTAACACACTAGTAGCAAACATAGTGTATTTTAAGTCTTTCTTTGTTTTTTAAAAATTAATTAAAAAAAGAAAATTTTGCTTTATCTGTATCAGAAATAATGGCATTCCTAATTTCTTAATATTTTGAGGTAGGAGAAATCTGCATTTTTGTTAGATCTACTTAGGACTAGATGAAGTTTAAGGCTTCAGAAACCTGTGCTCAAATCTTTGCTCTGTCACAGAGCCAACTATGTGATATGCTACATCTGTCCTTTAGTCCCACATCTGTACTTGGAGAGTAAAAAGTAAGGTTTTGGAGGGATGAACACACTGTTTCTTAACAAGGTGATACACTGAAAGAAGTGCTATATAAACTGTGTCCTCAGCTAATATAAATTGGAAAAGTCAAGAGGCTCATGGTTCTCATCTTAATATTAGTGTTATCTTTGATCCATATGTAATAAATCTAAGTCAGAACATTCATTGAAATAAATTTTCTATACTAAATCTTGCTGTGCATATTGTTTTGGCAGTAAGCATACAATGACATTTATTCTCTATAAGGCTTTTAAACTTCTTTATGTTTGAAACTAATTTTATGTAGTACATAAATGTAATATTACCTATGGATATAAAATATATATTGTGTATATGTACATAACATATACAGTGTTATATTCAAAAACTGTGTTTATGATTTTTGATGCTTTCCTGACACTTATATAACTGTATGCAAAAATCCTCTGGTTTTGGAGGAGAAAGGATATCTTGCCTTCCTTTCCCCAAAACTTCAGCGATATGAAAGCTTTAAATAGTGCCTGATTGTCTCTTTCTCATATTAATTCTGAGCATCAATTAACAGATTTAAATTCTTTAAAATAAATCTTACAATTCTGTGAGTGATAGCTTCCTGCTAGCGGTTTATAGAATAGCACTTACATTTTCAGAAAACTATTTGATAATATACTACCATTCCATAACAACAGAAAGTCATTGATCAGATGAAAGTTCTCTATATTTCACTCTAAAAAGAAAAAAAAAAAAAAATTAATAACGAGAAAGAAGTGCGGCCAAGCAGGAGGAAGACAGATGGCAAGTTGGTGGAGCCACCCAATCTAAAGTCTCTTAAAAATATTCTTTTTCAAACCATGAAAGGGGAGATTACAAACCATTTTAATTCCCAATCAGGAATTCTTGATGCTCTAGCATTTCCTGTACAAAACAAACAAACCAAAGAAACCTCAAACCCAGATACACAATAATCTCTCTTCTGCCTTCTTTCCTTACCTTCCTTCTTGATCTCTAAGACAGTAGTTAATGTCTCTGAAACATAGTAATATAGTTTTCTCCTTAATGTGGAGATGGTATAAATTGTTAATTCTAGATTAGTTTTTTTATGTATGTGTGTATGTGTATATATGTTTATATGAAGATAATGTACAAGTAAATGTCTTCACTTCTGATCTAATTTTCAGGTAACCCTCAAATCACATAATGTCATTTTCATTTTTTGTCCAGTACATTTTATATAAAAGGCACTGAAGCACTATAAAACTGTGTTGAAATTGGAGGGAGAGATAGAAAGGCAGGCTTTCATCCTTCCTTAGATGTTTCTAGATAGGGAATTCTTACAAAGCAGAATGATGCAAGAACGATGTTAGGTGCAGCAGGGGATTGACAGTGAGGAAATGTAAATCTGGCATCAGCATGGTGTCAGAAGGAAAAAATGATTAACTTGTACAAGTTAAGCAGTGATAAAAGGATTAATGGGGATTCGAGTTCAAAGTTGCTTGTCTTATTCTTGCTATTGAGTACTTCCAGTGGGTGTCAGTGGCACATAATAAAGGTGAAAAGCAGGAAATAAAGGAAATAAACCAAAAAGAGACGTATATCTAATAAAATAAAAGTTGTTATCTACTAGAGTAAACATAACAGAATAAGCTACATGGACAATTACTTCATCAGTGACTCCCTTCAGGACTTTTCTGAAGTGATCTTCCAAATTTTTCTTCAGAAACTCTTTCAAAAGATTAATAAATTAGGAGATGTTTTCATAAATGCTTGATCAATTTGAATAGATTCCTTTGTAGTTCCAGTCAGTAGACTGCTTACAACACAGCACAGAATATGTTCTGTGAATAGAATATATTCTAGCTGTGCATTTACACCCACAATTCATGCTATTTACTGTTCTCCCATGTTTCGGTGAATTCTTAAACCATCTTTTAATGCAGAATCTTAATAGAAAGTGGAACTGGCTAAGGAAAACAAATCTGTGACACATTCTGAAATTATGAAGACCATAAAGGAACTGGGGAAGGGAATATGATCTAGACTCTTAATTAATAGCATTTCATCTTCAGTTTCACTATTGAACCACTATTGATTAGAGCAATGGCAATATACTATAAAGAATGTATGTATTTTTGGGAGTGTGGTAGAGATTCTGTATTTGTATTTAAGGTCTTATGAGTCAAGCCTAGAGTCATAAAAGTCAGCCTTGAATGAGTAAGGAAAAAAAAGCACAGGTAATGAAGAGCTGGATTAATGCCATAACAAAACAAAGCATCACTTAGCTATTAAATTCTGACAATTTGCAATTTCTGCACTGATTTAAGGTGACTTGTGATTTATACAGATCTGATCAATACAGATCTCCTTGTATCACATCATCAAAGACAGTGTGTTTTGATGACTTGGATTATTTCTAAGACTGTTTCAGTACAGACCTCTCAACCCAACCTTGTTTGGGTCAGTGTTTCTTGTTATGTCCAAAATAAAGTTCCAGTTCTGCCCTGAGTTGCTACTCCCATAGATCTAGGCAGGGCACATATGCATAGCCTTTTTCAGAAGTAAAGTCTGCATTTTATACATTGTAATAGCAACCCTTTCATGCACTAAATAAAAACATATTTTCTGGTTTTGCCCATCATATTCATTACAAGCAAATACATTTATTTTATAAATAACATTTTTTATTTTATATAGTATAAAACACTAGTTTATATTAAAAAGAAGAGGAAATAAGGACAAGGTATTAGAACTCATTCATACATTGAATAGAAAAATTGACTGTTTATCTTTGTAGCCTGTCTTGCATAGGTGACAACTCTTATTAGTGAATGATACATGCCTGCTGACAGAAAGTGTTCATGGGTTTTGTGCCTTTGGAGTGATTCCATTGAAATATCTCAGCCTTCTGATAATAAAAGGACTTGAACAAAACCACAGATCTGGTTACAGTTGAACTGTAAGAGTACTTTGAAGGTTAATTCAGAACTGACATTTTCAGAATAATTTCTAATAGGCTTTAAGGCTGATCTCAGATCAGCTGTGGGTAAAACTGTTTTCTTGGGCCTTGTGTGAGTAAAGAAATTCCTTTCAAAAGAGAACAAAAGACAAATACAGTGTATTCAAAATGCAACTATTTTCTGTGTCAAATAGAAGGACTGTGAATAATAGAGTTTATGTTAGGGGAGCTCACAATCCAGGCTAACAATTTGTGATATGTTGATCAAATATTTAAAACAAGCAGCACTTTTTTCTAACACCCACTTTCACCACCCCCACTAGAATTTAACTCAATTACATACCTGGTCAATATTTCTCCAGTTCAGAAGACAGTCTGTTAATCACTTAGAAATAACCAGGAATCAGTTAGCAAAACTAGTACAGTGCAGTACCATATAGAGTGCAGTTAGTATGCTAAGAAACTTTAGACAGAATATTTATGATTTTATTATTATAAATTTGGAAATTGTATAAACTCAGTACAATTACATTTGTGCAATATACTGAAAGACAGAACAATGTCACTAGAGTAAAATTCACCAATTGTTACTCTTAATTATGTTTGCATGCATAATTCATAAATATACTTTATGGGTGAGGGAAAAAGATAAGACTGAACAAAAGAACAGAATTATTCACAAAACAACTACAATATAATTAGGCAATATATTTAATATGCTTATTACCAAAGTGATTTTTAAAGTGATTTTTAGTTACAGAGAAAAATAATGTCTCCCTTTGGAGGAAAAAAAAAAAAAAAAAAAAAGGTATGGGGGATGGGACATGAAAAAGAAAAAAACCCCCTCACTTTGCATTATCCCACACAGTGAATGAATCTGTTCTTCTAATGAGCTTCTCCTTTCAAAGAATGTAAGAACATAGCTGAGGAACATCAAAGGGAAGGCCAGAGCTGCTCTCATCACGTTCACAGGAGCTGCTGAGGTCCCACTTCAAAAAGACTCATCTCTGTATTTCATCTCCCAGACAAGGCTTTGTGAAATGGTGACTCAGTGCAGCAGAAGTGAAGAGCCTCTTCCATCTCCTCAGAACACATCAGGGGACAGCCTGTGTTTTCTGAAGACAGCAAGCTATGTACTACATAAGCTTGGCAGTTTTATTCAAACTAACTTTTCTATTATGCACCTGTAGAATTTGAATGAAGGCCCACTTGGGGAGATTTTCTTTAATTTAAGAGTTCTGGATTAGGCCTATGAATTCATCCCATCTAAATTATGTGTCATTGGAATCAATGACAATATGTATTCTGGAAGAGAGATTAAATTTTACACTTCACAGCTAGAGAACAGAAGGCTACTTACATTGCATCTGACTGGCTCTGGGTTCCTCTTGATGTGGAACTGAACCAACGGCTGGCTTCACATTAACTATGAAGGTTCCAATATTTTGCTCTCTGCAACCCCTAAAGAAATAAATTTACAAGTCCTGAACAGTGTTTTAACCTTATTGCAAATTTAATATGGTAACTGTGGGAGGACATAAGATTTTTCATATCAGTTGTAGAACTAATTAATTTTTCCTTCTAAAGTTCAAGTTGACACACAAACCTGAAAGGGACCTTCTGAGGAGGCCACAGAACAAAGGGCCATAGAGCAAAAGACTTACTATGTTATAAGATCTCTGCCTTTAAAATCTACAGGATTGTGGCCTGTACTGGAAAAAATATCCGATGCTAATTTTCATGATCTATCCGTTTAAAAGACATCCTGCCTTACACTTCAGTCACTACAGTGTTATCATCTCATAGTGTGGTTGTACCTTCAACAGCCATTAATTATAACCTGTCAGGATGTTTTATTATTTATCTGTATAATCTTGAGCAAATGGAAAATGTGCCCAAGTCTTATGGATTTGAAAATAGAATAAAATCTTTTACCTTAGCTAAAAGTAAATCAGAGCTTTAAGAAAGTCCTGGAGGTTTTTTTAAGTTAACAAAATATTCTGTTTACTTAATATGCCAATGTATGATTTAATTGAAAGCCAACTCAAAGCCTATCCTTCCCCCTGATCTCAAATGATCAAATTTCTCACACTGTGATAACTCTACAATTCATTTTCAACAGCAAGAAAACAATTTATTCTATCAAGATGATACACTTCCTTAGTCACAAACTGCTTAAGGCTTCAAACTCCAAATAGCTTTACAGGAAAAGCATCAGGTAAAATTTTATTTCTCAAAGTAGAAAGAAACTCCACATTCAAACATATTGCATTAATTCAGAAACTGATCTCTGGCTGTTACTCTTCCCTAGGACTTCTTTCAGGTACAGAGGTTATTTTCAAGGGAGGTGTACATTCCCCTGGAAAACTGTTGTTCAGGACTGTATCAAGGGGGACCCGTAATGCTGAAGTGTATATTCTTTAATCAGCTGAATGTTCAAAATGAAGAGATTCCTTAACCTCAGCAGATGCTTCTAAAGGTTGTGATTCAAACAGTAACTGGACATCTGCAGATACCTTTGATGGACTTTATTCAGAATTCAAGTATTCAACATTTAGACATTCAACATTAAATGCTTTCCATTCAATGTTTCTTATACTCTGGGATTGTCAGATTTCTGTCTTGCTGGAGAACTGTATCTAGTCCATTATTTAATTAATAGCCCCTTCTCAGTGCTTCCATCTCTGATGTGACTACTCCTTAGTTACTACTCCTTTCAAGCACTGCCAGCTCCTACTTTGAGCAAATATTCTTCATATAGATTTGGGATCATCTAGGGCAAGATTGCTGATACCACCAAATCTAGTCTGCAGTGAAGTAGTAAAGTGATTGGAGAGTGCCACAGGAACATAAGCAGATGGCCGAGTGCACTGACTTAAGGTTGTTACCTTGACTTGCTTGGGAATACTATTTCATGGCCAGAATAGTTTTGCCTGCCTAAGAAGTGGAGCTCTGAGCAGTGCTTTAGTTATACAGGAACATTGCCACTTGGACAGATCTTCAGGTGGCAGCTGCTACCTAACTCTAAATAGTAGTCTAAAATAGTAACCTTTAAAAGCACTTGAGTAATGAAAATAAATCCCTTAGTCTACCTACTTACGGAAGCCTTGTAGGCATCTGCAGAAAATAGTATAGGTGGACATAATGGTGGAAAGACTGGAAGAAAGGGAACATGAGTTGAAAATATTGTAAAGAACGTGTCAGACTATAATTTTGTCAAAAAAAACTAGTACTAACCATCATCTTTTAGAACAAATAAATCAGAAAACTTACAATGTCTGCTGTATCTTGCTTCAAGTGTATGGTAATTCAGCACTAAGCACTTCTGTTGGTATTAGGGACATTCAAAATCTGCCACAATGCAAGTAATAGTAAACAATGTTCTGTTTTCTTCAGCGACAGACAACCAGGAAATTTGTGGGAGGATCTGCTCACATCCACCATGCTTTTAAGTAAAATAAAACCAAACTATATCAGAAGCTCTACTCCTGATTTTGTTATTTAAATACCCCTGACTTTCTCCCTGTAAAGTCACTTCTTGACCAACAATAAGATGAAAAGAAATTAGTTTAAGAGATCATAATTCATTGTTTTGAGCAGATTCAGAAGAACAAGCTAATCCTGTAATAGCATTAATAAAATATCTGCTCAGAATATTCCCTGGTTTTATTTGAGTTTGTTTGTTGTTTGGGTTTTTTTTTTTAATCAGTTGGACCAATAAATGCTATAGAGCAACACCTAATCTTTGAGAATATGTAGAACATATGTTATACCTGGGAAAGTTAGGAAACATTTGTAAGTTAAAAAAAAAAACTGTGGGGAGAGGAAAATTATAGACCAGGGAAATTATAGACCAGCCATCATATCTTAGCTTCAATTTCAATAAAAGTACTGAGAGTATCAGTTTATTTTTAAGCTCTTTAGAAAACAACAGAGATGAGTAACAGCCAGCATAGATCTGTAAAGAGCAAAGCATGTACATCTAATCTAATTTTGTCTGATGGTGTAGCAGGCTGTTTGGGTAAAGTAACAGCAGAGGGATACTAGCCTGACTTTCATCATGGCACTCTTCCAACATCCTCATAACCTTGGGGTATAGGATCTAGCTCTCGAGTGGGTGAGTCAATATTTTTAAATTTTTCAGTTATTCATTGCTCAGTCCATTCCTCTGCTTTATCAGGGTTCTAAAATGCTCTACTGTGAATTTTGGTGGTATTCAACATTTTTGTTAATGTTGATTACTTTGTTAAAGTTTCAGATGACAGCAATGGGAAAGGAGCTGAGAATATGCCAAAACAAAAGTAGAAGAATTCAAAATGACAAATTCAACATCTTGCTTAAAAATATAATGCATTTATCCTCATTGAAAAACAATCTACTACATTTTGATGAGAATAGGCAGCTCATTCACAAAATGAGGCAAAATTGGATATCTTTCAGAAAAGGACCTGGCGATTATAGGAAATTGCATATAAATTGTGAGTGGCAAATATCACATTGTCACAAGAGAATAAGTGCTCTCACAATATATCACAATAATGTTATATATGCAGTGCCCAGACCCATGATATATTTTGTAGCCTGCAAAATTAATGAAATCATTCTTTGCTGTACTTGGCATAGGGAAAAACTGCCTATTTGTCCAGGTCTGTGCACTGTACTGTAGGGAAATGTAAATTGTCTGGACAAACAGAAAAGGAAATCGGCATAACCTTCAGGAAGAGAAGGAAGAAAGGAAATGGGAATGCTTAGCATCAAGGGGGTGATGTGAAAATGTTTTCCAGAATGTGAAGAGGTAGGGAATTTAGTCTGCCTGTCTAGTATGGGTAAAATAATCAAACATGATCTTAAAATACAGTAAGGAAGATTTAAATTAGACAAAGAAAAACTTCCTAATGAAAAACATCATGAAGCATTTGACTAAATTATTTTACCTCCCAAAGTGTTGCTTATATCTACAGTTTGTACTTCTGTTACATAGATGAAGCAGTTACACATTGGTATGTTCATAGTTTTGTTAGTCTTTCAAATCCAAAACAAGTCCATCAGTCTTTTACTCCTACTATAATTTCAAATTCCCTAAAGGGCTGAAAACATATTTATAGTATGTATAATCATCTTGTTTTGCATCTTTTTAAATGACTGAACAGAAACTGTTTCCAGCCCAAAATCTGGATGCAAATACCCTGGAATTTTCCGGAGAGGATTTCAACCCTGTATTCAAGCTTGAATTATGCATCCTGAATCCCTATCTGATTTGGAGTTATTTTGTGCAAGAAAGCATTTGGAATTAATTATTTCTTGCAGTTTTTAATTAGAAAAAGAATCTGACTGATTACATTCTCCCCTTCAATTAACTAAAATAATTTCACTTCTGGGTTTATACCTTGCATGTCAAATTGCAACTAAGCGTGCATAGTAAAGACTGATGGTAGTATCCCTAAAAATAGAGGTTTAAAATAGGAATGCTGTGAGAATTTAAACTACATGAGAATGAACAATAATGCTCTAATGTTTCCAGACAATCTAAGATTCTTTTTTTCTCCTCTATTTGTTCCCAGAAGAACACTTAGTTTTATATAACGCATGAATACCAAGATTTGTGGTGGGAATACTTCACATCTACAAATGGTTGTCCCACAGGGATTTGTAGCACTGTTTTAGATTTCTGTTTCCTGCTTCAGATTTCTGATTCAGTTTCCTGAAGTTTCACCATCACACCAAAAGCCTTTTCAGAAGAGTTCTGTTTTAGCACTTTTCTACATTACGCAGAGTACTCTTTTTATACCTGGATTGGATTACATTGAATCACACTGTCAAATTAATTATAAAACATCGTCATGTCATAGCAAAAACATATGTATAAAAAAAGCAGCAAGTCATCAGCATATACTAAATATGATTTGTTTTAAAAAATAATTTACTTTTATATTACATCTTCTTGGATCTTTTTCGAGGAAGAAGAGAGAAGTTTCTATTTATACTCATAAATTGCTTCAAATACTGATGAATGAATATATGAAAGAAAGTCAAGTCAGCACTGTCAATGCCAAGCCAGACTCAAACAACCCCATTTGATAACTAATGTTTTAGGATCTAATACCCTGTACCAGTTTCCTCCTTTATATGTTTGGTTCTTTTTAAGGCTTATTCGGTTTAAAGCAGGATTCTCAGTCTTTGTACTTCAAACAAACTCAGTCATTGTCTTAAGGTATCTCTGCAGATCACATCCTCCATATGTCTTGATTACGCTGTCCCGTTCCACCCTGCAGCTCTAAGACAGTACCTTTTCAGTCAGTTCACACAGCTAAAATTGCTGTCTGGATTCATCAGGTCACATCTTGGCTATTGCCTATTCCTTTTCTCTTGCCTGTAGAAATGCAATCTTGCTCCCTACATATCCATACAGAAGATTGCAGACAGAATAATTTTTCTAGCTCATGATTCAGTTTTTGCATCTCTCCACTGATTTTCCATTGCATCAAAGAGAAAGTACTTATCCTCTCTTTCCAGGCTGACACTCTGTCCAACTTATCCTCATTTTTCACACCAGAGAATTTTATTCTTGAATCTGATCATTCTTTCTTTACCAATATGATTGAAAAATTAATAAAAGCTTTTGGACTTTGTCTCACTAGGACTCCATACCTGGGAGGCACTCTCCAAAAAGTTCTGCAAACCAGTCTTTAAACTTCCATCTGCTCTTAGAAATATTTAGCAAACATTAAAATGCCAGTAAAGTGAGACCATTGTCTCATGCTAATCTGAATGGTTTCCTCTCTAGTCCTAGAGTCTAGCACTAGATAGTGGATGATTCTGTATTTACTAATCCACTAACATTAAACCAGGCTTGTAAAATTTTTGGAAGTAAAGATTCCTTTTTGTTCTGAGCTTGTAGATAACTTAGAAATGTGTCTTGGCACTAGAATAATATAAAATATACTTACTAATTCTGTAGTATTCTTGTATTTTGATGATTACAGCTATCATAATATGTCTATGAGAAAGTATTAATGAAATAGTGGACTTTCCATAGAGTGATATGCTTTTTTCCTTCAAACTTTGCAAATTGTCAGGTTTTGCATGACAGTGGAATGTTATGAGATCAGTGTAGTGTTGCTCTGACCTGCTTGTTTTAGTCTGGCTCAATAAAGACAACTTGATTTTGGTGTCAATCAAACTGTTATTCCTTCTAACTGTGGCAGTGTAATTATTTCAATTTTAAATAACAAATAGACAAAGAGCTCTATGTAATAACTTCCAAACCCAATTTTAAAACCCATGCTCTACAGTGTTCATTAGTGAACTGGGATGAAATAATTACACTGGAAGAGAGCATATTCAGCAGAGCATAGATAGCATAGGTTGACATAGATTGATGCCAGAAGATATTGAGTCATCTCTATTTTTCTGGTAAACATCTGCTGAAAATGACTGAAACTGAGGTTTTGGGAAATAAATATAGTTAGAAAGATCAGGATGGCTTTTATAGTATTACAGCCTGTGTTGCTCAAGACCACAATTCTGAAAAATAGTTAGACTGTCCTAAAACCAGCAAGATTCATTTTGGGGTTACTTGCTTTTTCCTTTGTTTTCTGCATTTTTTTTTTTTTTTTTTTTTATACATAGGGTATGCATTTTAAGGTGTGCCTTTTAGATTACAAGGGCTAGGACACTGTTTGGTTATCTGTCTTTAATGAAGACTATAATCTGATGTAGTTTATTTACACATGAATTTCAAGAGTAAAAATACAAGACTTTAAATAAAATTTTAGAACTCAGAAACAACATGATCTGCAGGACGTTGCAGTTGCTGAAACTGGGTGTGTAAAGAAAACTAGAAGAAGAGAATGCAGGAAACAGAAGCTAAACAGGCAGAAATTCTTGTTGCAATGCAAAATGTTTACACATTTGAGATTCATCATTGTTCTGAGACATGAAAGCGGTGTAATTTCTTCATCAATTAATTCACAAATACTAGGGCAATTCAAATACACCAATACTTGCAAAGGGAAAATTAGAATCTTGAAGTTTAAGACAGAATAGACAAAGTGGCAAACTCTGGCGTTTCTTTCATTCTTCAGAGATGAGTTAGTAACACTCAGTGACTCCATTTAAAGGCTTAAACAAATTCTCCTTCTAGAGCCCTATCTCTTTATCTCTAGAGATAACGGATTGGCTGATTTAACTGGCTTGGTTAGTTATTCTGGGGTTTAAACTGAATAGGCTGAACCAAAATTAATAACTCTAGATATGGATGAGACGATACATATTCTGTGCAAAAGCAGTGCCCAATACTGGGAACATTCTTCAATACGGTAACAACATTTTCTACAGAGACATCATACCCTTACTTATTCCAGTATGTTTCAGGTTCTCTTGTTCCTTTATTTCTGAAAACTTAGAGAATTAATATAGCAACCATATAGTATGAGGAAAGTATAACCATTTTTAAATTGCATTAATGACCATCAGAAACTCCTGAAGAGTTGCAGGTTAAAATCCTGCTTGAGGCACTTGTGCAGATCAAACCTATTAAGTTCAATGAATAAAATAAGAAATATTTGGCATGAATCACATTTAACTGAGTTTATAAATGGCTTCTTTGTAAAAATAAACATACCAAATGTTGTTTAAATAATGTTTAAACCTTGGGGCAGGGGGGAAAGTAAGTAAATAATTTCATAAAGATTTGCCCTCAACCAAAAGTTGGAAACATGCTCTGATTTAATTAAGAAATTGATGGGAACACAGAAATTTCATCCTGGATAAAATCAGGCAGTCCAATATCCTATCTCTAGAAGTCACCCAAACCAAATTCTTTAGAAGGGCCTATAGCATGCAGACATGCTATGATACATCTTCACACGTGTCTAATCCTGATCTCTCTAGGGATTGTGCTTTAGATCTTAATCAAGTTTCAGTCTTCCTTCCAAAATAGTCATTAACTATAACGACTCTAGGTAAGTCTGCTATCCACATATACATTTATAACAGTTTTGAATCTTAAGATCAGTCTGAAGTAGCTTCCTGTACTAGACTTTGCAGTTCTGTTTTCAGTGTCCCATTTTGTCAGAAAACATTGCTTTACTTTTGCTCAAAGATTTTTGATTTTTTTTTTGTTTGTTTTTGTTTTTTTTTTTTCTCTATCATGCAGATCACCTTTGTCTTCATTGTTAAAGAAAAGAGAAAAAATCCAGAATGTATCTGATATAAATAATTCAAGTCCAACTTAAAAAGATAACAGAAACTTTTTAATGGTTCTAAGGGCTGCCAGGATTGCGTGAGGCGTGTGTTATCTGTTTTAATAGCATAGATATTAGTTTAAAACTCTTAACAAGTATTCACCTGTAGAAAAGTCTGTCTTCATTTAGCAGAGCTGTGGAAAAGTCTTTTGGCATTTTCTGTGGCAAGTAGCATAAAAGTGCACACATGTGCTAAAGTCATTTGATGTAGAGCTCTGAGGATTATATATTTTCCTCTGTGCTCATCTCTTCCGAAGTAATTTTGCTTTTTTGTTTTGCTCTCCAGTCTCCAAGAAATTTGATATTCCTCAGATTGTTAAGGTCTTCATACATCAGTTGACTTTTCAAGAACCATACTAGATTTGTTGTATGAAGCATTCCAAGGAAAATACAAAGGAAATAAAGTAAAAACATATCAATTTTTGCCACATGTTGATATAAAACAAAGAGTGGGAATAATAGTCAGCCATAAACCTGGAAAAATGAAATGTGAACTCAGATAACCTGGAGTCATTCAGAGGGTGTCTTTTTCAAAACCGTCTGAATTGATGCCTATTCTCATATGATACACTGGACTCTGCATTGGGTTGATAAGATTCTAACATAGCATGACACTAATTTTTTAGACTAATTAACTCCTCACTGAGACTTAGAGGCAGTTCTAATTAATAATCATTGGGACAATTGGTCCTAAAATTAGTCAATCAAAGACCTGAATGCATTGAATCAGAAAGTCAAAAGAGAGCTCATTTTCAGCACAGACAGCTCTCACCTGGGTAGCATTAGCCTTCTGTGATCAGATTTGTATTTTTATCAGGTTTGGAAGGGTAGAAGCATGCACTGACAGGAAAGTTTAAGGTGCAGCTAGACAGTATTTGATCCAATGTGAGCTGATCCAGAATCTTGCTGCTGCTGAGAGGAGTAGTAAGGCTCATTCCTAATTTTAATATGGTTCCTCTCACAGTACCATCTCTGACACTCATGTGGCCTCACAGTGAGTTGCTTCAACCCACTAAATCAGCAGTAAAATAAAAATAACTGTACTACAAGGGTGAAGTTCTTCCAGCAGCAACAGTCTGTTTCTGCTTCCTTTGAAAGGAGAATAAAAGCCCTTTTCCGAGATCTTCAGCTGCTAATCCCTGTCTCCATTTTTGGTGTATCTCCCTTTTACATTGTTAAGGCAGGGACTGGCTATCCACTTGGTTTCTTCTTGCACTATAGTGTACAGAGGAGTAGAGAAGGCTGAAGGAGAGAAGTAAGCAGGAGGCCTGGTTTAGCAGTTTTGAAATGTAAGTTTGTCCCCTAGGTAGTCAAGAGATCCCCAAATAAGAGACAAGGTAGGATAGGCAGGGAAGGGGAGGGAGAAAGAGCGAGCAGTATTCATCCTGCTCAAAACTCATGACTCTGCTCTCTTTAGGTTTGTCTCACTCCTCCCATGAGGAGCCAGCTTAACCCTTTTGGTCCTCCTATTCTACTTGGCTACCTTTCCATCACCCTTTCCTTTTCACACGATCCCCGTCACAGTTACAATCTTGACTTTTTTCCTCTGCAACCAAGAAGACCTCAGCCAGCTCATGTACATATTGTTTGGTGTAAGAAGCATCCTAAAACACTACTAGCAACAAAGATTCTGCCCTGATTCAGAATCAGCCTTCACTGAACAAGTGCTTTGAGCTACATTAATAATATATTATTTTAAAAATTACTTTTTTTTTTTTTTTTTTTTCCCTAATACTGAAATTCTGATTAGGACTCAGTGTGGCCTGATATTTCCCATTTTCTTCATGGCTAATGTATAATATCCACAGAAAGAGAAATAAACTTATTTTCTGTGTAGGCTGCAGTACTGCTTAAACCTTCAGCAAACTTGAGGAGGAATGATTCAACTGATATCAGGCAGTAATTTTTGTTTTTAAAAGGTAGTCTTATTTGTACAGGTTATTTCATTAACTACCCCACTGGATATGAATGTGTACCATACATCTGAAGTGTTTGTCATCAATCTGTTTTCATCTATTTTCTTAATATTTTTCTGTCTTCAGATCCCATTCTTGCCTGCTTTGCTATTTGAGCTACTTCTAACTAGTCTACATTATACATTTCGGTTTAGTCATATCTGTTTACCCAGAAGAGGTTTCAAGTGCTTCAGAAAGAACAAAACCAGACATTGGTCAAAGCTTCATCTAGTCTATAAACTAATCATAACTGTAAATATCACACATTTGGTGCATAGAAGTACATATGAGTAATGAGGTTTCAGTCTCTGCTGCAGGCAGTCTTGTAATTAATGTCTTATAATGTACCAAAGTATGTTGTTACTTCCATCTGCTTTTTCCATCTCATTTTATTTACTGCTACCAGTTAACCTACAATCCAGTCATGATTCCTTCCTCTCATTCTAAAATGGTAATGGCTCATGATCTTGTGCCTTGCTACTCTCACCTGGTATGAACACCAGTTCCATCAGTATCTGTTTTCTGCCCCACTACACTTTCTGTTCTGCTCCCTGTCCACCTGCACTGTTAGTAGCTCAGCATGGGTAAGCATAGCAGTAGAGCTGTAGAGCTACAGGCTGTTTCTCATCGTCAAATTCTGAGGCGCCTCCTTTACCAAAGTGTAGACACAGTGGCAAACCTGGAAACGTTGGAAACTGAGCCCAACAGGGACTGAGATTTCAGGCCTCAGGGGTTTTAGAAACCTGCTGGGACTTGGTTAGAAGAAGCCATTGGTTGATGATAAACTCTGTAGCTGAACAAGGAGTACCTTGAGCAGAAGACAATTTATCTCCATTGTGTTTGGAGAGAAGACTATGGGAATATAGACTTGTCTCAATAGGAGAGGTGTATACTGTTGATACTCTTGCTTACCTCAGCTGAAATAAATTGCAGTTAAGCTTATCTACACTGAGTAATTAAAACCATAGTAAAACAAATTATTTATCCTTTAAGCTGTCTTAAAATCAGGAAATGTTTATACATAAAAGACCCCTTGATGGGTTCTTCTGGATAGATTGGTAAGTTTTTTCATTTCTCTCCTTCAGCAACTCCTTAAGTACATCAATCATTTTGGAGTGGAAACAGGAGATGACTAGACCATATTTCCCTGCAGATCAAAGCCAGACTGTTGAATTTGGAGCAGCCTAGAGGTTGCTCTTACCTGTCTGAGAGCTGGAGCTGTTAATTATCAGCTGAGCTTTGCAGTATATCTAAGTTTGCTTCTCAAAGCATGGTATAAGTAGCTATGAAATACTTCCTAATGTTGTTTCAGTTGTGATGGAGAAAATCAGAGCTCCTATGGTGCTTTATCTTCTGTTAGATTCTTGGTCAGTAATTTTCTTTTTTTTTTTTTTTTTTTTTTTAGTGGCATCTATATGAGTTTAGTTTCACTTAACTTTTATTCAGCCTGTTAACAAGATGCCAATCCACCCTCTATTAAAATATGTAACCAACCACTGTACCTAGAGTGAATGTACTAAATGTAATTACCTGTTTGGTCATTTTCACCTGCTTGTGATATGCACCTGTGGTGTGTTAGCTGCATAATCACTGCAGTTTTGGAGAGTCCATATTTGTAACCACTTAAAATGTATAGTAAAGACTATTCAGGAAATCTCAAAGGAAACTGCAAGACTGTACAGATGGGTAACTGTCAGTATGAAAAGTGAAGGTATCTTTTTAGCTAGTTAAAAATACAGAGCGCAGTTGCAGGAATAGACAATAAAACCTTATTAGAGTATTTATTTCTAGCTTTTCACTTCTTCTGATTCAGTTGCCAAAACCTTTGGTTTGATTCCTATCAAAGAGACTTCCATTCTGTGTGTCCATTGAATGCGGTGGCAATGCTGGAGGAAGTGTGTAAAGAGAGCATATTTATGTAGTATTGACAATTTCAAAATTGTGAAAAACAAAATTTCAGAATTATTTTAAGGATGCCTCCTTGTCATGTTTCTTCTGAGTTTTGAGCCATTAGATATACTCTACTTGTGCTTTGTGAATGACTAGACTTTGTTTTCCTTAACAAAGTGGCAATAGAAGGAATTAACATAGCAGTGATACCAAAGTAGCTCGGATTCCAAAGCAGTTTCAGTGTAGCCCTCTAGGGAAACCTAATGGATCTCTCTGCAAAGTGCTTCGCTGCACAGTGTAGTACATACCATATGCAGACTTTGTATGGATCACTCTGAAGAGCAAAAATTTGAACATCTACTTTGGTAGACTAGCTTGAGTTAGTAATTGTCAACCAGTTTTCAATATAATTTCAAGAGACAGATGGAACATTTCATTGGTTTTTAAATAGATTAGATTAGCAGAATGAGAAGACTGTACTCAACCATCTAGTCATTGATCATCCCTAGAGATACAGAGGCTTACAGATAGATATCCTCTATCTTTGGTGAGGACCAAAGGGAAATGCTGAGAAACCAACTGTGAGGAAATGGATTCCTTTCCTACCACAGGAATCGTTGCTTTTTGATATCTATTGTTAGCTGGCTGTTGTCTCTGTCTTTTGTATGTTTTTATAGTTTTTGCTAATAAACTAGATGACGTGAGAGTCTTGATATTTGCCTGAGTCCTGTTGACTTCCAGTGAACTTCACATATTACTTGACATGCTTAGCTGAACTCCATGTCCAGCCTGAGTCTGTGTTGATCATAGGACTTTAAGATTCTCCTCAGAAACTTTCATTTATCTGAATTTCTGAATGGGTGTATGTGCTTACCTTCAGTATACTTTTCAGGATATCAAAAAAATATGCGAAGACAGGTTAGTAGAATGACTGCTGCAATGGGGAGTAATTCCAATGGGAAAAAGCATTCCTTCAGATAGCTTCCCCTGGCACTGGCATAGTGATGTCCTCAGGTGGAGTTGAGACTAGTTCTGTCTCTGCATTGACTTCTCCATGCAAGAGGAACAGTCCTTGACTAACTCCTCAAGGCTATCAGTGATGGATGTCATTCATAACTCTACTGGCTACAGATGTAGAGAATTAGGAATCTGAGGCATTTCACAACTCCAAACTGTAATGAGGGCTGCTGGCCTGCAGAGCAGGAACTCCTTTAGCAAACTGGGAAATAATGCCTCCTGGCCAAACAAGCTATTGGTTTTATACACGTCTCAGTCTGACCTCAGCAAATCTTTAATTTCCCTGTACTCTCTAGGTGAATGGCTAGAAATTGAGTGATCATATATACCATGTTTGCTGAGATAGCTTTAATCAACAGTCCAGCTGGAGAAAACAGCTCTTCTGGGCCTTTTAAAGCTGGTCAGTGATCAGCTCTAGCAAGTTTGATTATGTCCATTTAACTCACCAGTGCATACTGATTGCGAAAGAGAGATAAAACTGGGACTTAAAGGCCAGCAGAAATGTGGAATCTTGCATGTAGTGGATTGAACGGTACTTATGAAAAATAATACCATGTTCAGAACACGATCACTGAACCACGATCTCTGTATGAAGGCTGAGAAACTAACAGTATGTGGTTCTTTTTTATTTTTCCCTGTCCTGCATCTCAGCAAAGAATAAAATATCCCCAGATTCTTACTTACACAGTGAGAAATTGTAAAAAATTATGATCAGTTTTTGCCCCGTTCAGCAGGAGCTTTACTGATGTACTGGTTTAACAGAAGCTATTGGAAGAAGGTCAGCTTCCTCTCTCAAGACAATGGTGACTTCTTTACAGCAGCAGGATTCTATATGAGAGCAGAATATTCTGTACTGAATGTCAGGAGCAGTTGTTATTATTTGTTGGATGTGAACTTAATGGATGAACAGCAGTGAGTTTATTTGCCAGAAATATCAAATGCTAACGAACAGCTTGCTGTAGTCCTGGCCTTGGCTTTTGTCATTAACCTGATTAGACCAGAATTATCTGCAGTGTTCTTGGATGTTCTTTCACTGGTATTAGAAGGTCATTAAACAATGGGCATATATTTTGCAAGCTCCACTGGGATTTCTTTTCATTTCAAACAGGTAGAGAGGGATTTCTTGTTTCATTTTGAAATGCAAATTCTTTTATATGAGTTGGCAGATTCTCAACTTCAAGCAGAGAGAGCCTGAATTGATTGGATTATATTGCTAACATTTTTGTTGTTTTCAGTTTAACTGTAAAAATTGTAGCAGGGTTGGTTGGATTGTTGTTTTTCTGTTAAAGTATAACATTCATCCTTTAAACATCACTTGAACATCATCTATTTTGTTTTCCAGATATTTTGTTTGCTTTTAAGGACAAAGTTGTTTTGATCATAAGGGAAAACAATATTAATTCCACCATATATGCTGTTCTGGTGTTTGTTATTTACATAAACAACTATTTTATAATAGTTGTTTAATTGTCCATCAAGACAAAAAGCTTGAACTTCAAAGCTGAAGTAAGAATAGATGAATCAGAAGAAAGTAAGAGGTGCCTGAAGACAGGTTATAGCAGGGATTGGTATAGCTCTATGGTATGTGATGTTATTTTGTGCACCTTAGCAGTGGGTAAACTATTTGTTCTCTCCCTTGAACGTGGTTATCGGCATCTCATTTATTTAACTAAAACTTCCATGAGTTAGACCCAGCAAGTTCAGAAATGAGTGTTAGACGTTCAGAACTTCAAGATAGAGAGTTTAACTTCGAATAAAGAAATGAGTTTTTAAGTTCTATGCAGGTATTTTTCATCTTCTGCCTGTAACAGATTCTATCCAGATGTCTTATGTCTTTGCCTCAATGCAAATGTTTCATGAGTGTTTCTCACAAATGAAACTGTGCTATTGTGCAAAACCTAAATTTGGCAATTGCATCGCTATAGCTGTCCATGCCATATTATTAAATCTCAGCATTTTTATTATGTTTTGGCATTAGTTACTTCAATATTCCCAGTGATGAGAGATGACTTTTAATCTCATCTCAGATTTTATGGCAAACAATACTGTCAGCTAGAACTTCTCTATCAGAGTCCCCTCTGGTCCTGGTCGGGTACAGCTGTGGGGAGGTGTGGTGCTGAATTTATCCTGTAAAATTCCAAAAATTGGCAAAAGGTGTAAATGAGGAGGGGGAGCAGGGAAAGGTACAGGGCCCAGATTGCTAGGAACCATTGTAGCAAATCACTTTTTGTGAGTCCTAGTAGTTCTGTTCACAGTATTTGGTGGTGGTTATGGAAGTAGGACTTCCCACCACTGGTAAGGCTGCCACATATATGGATGGAGCAGCTCCTCCCATAGCAAAGCATAGAGAGAAGGGTCAGGTCAGAGTTAGTTATTCTGGGAAAGTGATTTTTGCAGTACGTCCCTAATGAGGATATGCATAGGAGCCTCAGACTAAAATACATGTACTTTTCTGTTTTTTTTGGTGTGTTTTTTTTTTTTTTTTTTTTTTTTTAATGCTACATTTTTCTAGATCTCTTGGTTGTGATGAGGGTTATTGTGATATTATTTCCTTTTCCTCAGCATACAGGCAGCAGGAGGCTATTGTTAATTCTGAGAAGCATGGACAGATGCATACACTTAAAGAATTTTTTCTCCAGGAAACCAGCTTTTACTATTTAAATATCCTCATTAACTATTTTACTGCCTTCATTTTTGGAAATTGAGCTAAGAAACCTAACCCACAATCCCAAGCTGCCTCCAAGCTGACAACACCCTAGTAGTCTGCTGTCAAAACCTTCACTTCCCACTTGACAGTATCTGATGGTTTTTGTGGCTGTTAGTACAAAATACTGCAGAGCACTGCATATTAAAAAGGGAGAGTAAATGAAGTAGATGTTGATATGAAGTTAAGTAATGTGATGGGTTTTGAAGAGACTATTATTAAATAGCATAAGAAATTCTATATGACCTGTACCATTTTCATATTTAATTCAGTAAAATAATTAATTATTCAGTAGTTGAAGATGCCATAGGTTTTCCACTCTAATGCACTGGCATATCACAAAATCCAGTGCTCTACTGCAAATGAATAGAGATACTTAGTCATCTAAGCACATATATAATGCAGTCATCTTACTAAGTTAGATCTGGGTAATTAATGGATCAACCATGTTTTGAGACAAATTTGATGATCTCATTCATGTTGGATATTTGCTTTACAGCACCAGCATTTCTACTGAATCCACTGAGGCTGTAAATGAACAGAGAATTTCTCATAGGCCATCACTGGCCCATGATTGTGGCTCATGTTAAGTGATGTCAAAAGCATGACTGCCTGCCTCAGCCCAGGACTCCCTCCTGCCTGGCTGCTCCTTATGGACCTCAGCTCAGTGACCTGGGGTCTCTACCCATGCTGAGGGACACAGCTGCCACTTTCCTGTTTGCCAGTTCAACCAGTAGCAAAGTTGATCATGTATCCCAGAGATAACCACACAGAGGTTGCTGACAGGGCCAGGCACACGGAATGCCATGGACAAGGTGCTGCATTCAACAGCACCTCCATATAGGACTCACACAAAACATAAACACAGACAGTCAACTCCCTTTCCTCCTTTTCAGCTGGTGGAGACAGAAGGTCACTAGTGAAAGCACACACGTGGCACACTCTGGGTTCACACACACATTCATGCATCCCTTGAGTACTGGCACTTCTTGCTTTTTTCAGTTACACGTTAGGATCTACAATAACATCATGTTTGTGCATCAGTCATGTCAAAGCACATAATCATGTCATGGCAAATAGAAGTATCTTAAGGTTGCAGCAAGAATGAGCTTATACTTGGGATTTTTGAATGCAGGGCTCAGACAGGGCAGCTATAGATTCTCTTCCTCTCGGGAATTTGCCAGATGGAAGTAGCTGGCAGGTCTTGGAGAGGGAGAGGTGTTGCAGTGTTTCACAGCTAATGAATAACCAACATATGCAACTGAGAGAAAGTGTGAGGTGTGGGCCAAAAAGCATATCCTAAATAATTCATGGGACTTGACATATTTGTTATGGAAAAATAAAAAATATTGCCAAGCTGGGTTTTGACTTTTCGGGAGTTGTTGTGTTTCCCACTACCCCATCTCCCCCGCCCCCTCCTCCCCCCCAATAACTAGAGCTTTGTTTTTTTAAAGATAAAGAGCTTCAATGGACATTCAAATAAATGCTCCTGAATAAATGGTATACTAAAAAAAAAAACCAAAATAAAACAACAAAAATGCCCCAAAAGCTCCCATTTTTTCTTTAGGTTCTTGAGTATAGTAATCAACATGAACTTCATACTTTGAAATTCTATTAAGATGCCTGAAAGTAAATATATGGTTGGCTTTGAATATAATAAAGTGTATCTGTCACGTTGCAAAAAATGGAAACCAGTACACAACAATATCAAGTAAACAAAACAAAATATTCCAAGCTCATTGTGTTATTAATGACAAAACTGACTCTGAGAACCATTTTCTGCTGCTTGCACGTGTCTGTGATACAGATCCTGTGTGTCTCTGCTGACACTGTCTGTTCAATACATGGAAGAATATCTGGAGGATCACAAAGCTCAGTGTTGTGTTGTGGTTTGAGCTCAGAGGGCACCTGAGCACCATGCAGCCACTCAGTTCCCCCTTTCCCCCCAGCACTGAGAAGGAGAAAATAAGTCAAGGCTTGGGATTCAAGATAGGACAGGGAAGGATAAACCATCCATTATGGTTATGGGCAAAGGGCAAACTCATTAGGGGAAGAAAAAGAGAACATAATTTTTTTACAGACACTAATAACAACACTTAACAGACAGGGTAGGACAATGAAAAGCATTACCACATCTCGAAAACACCTTCCCCCCACCCCTCCTTTCTTCCTAGGCTCAGCCTTGCTCCCAATATCTCTACCTCCTCCCTGCAGCAGCACAGGGGCAGGGAATGGGAGGTTTAGTCAGTACTGCCACTTCTTCCATCTTCGGTGGAGGGAGCTTCTGGAACTTCTTCCCCCTGCTCCAGCATTGTCCCCCTCTCACAAGAGATAGTCCTTCACAACATTTCTTCAATTTGTTTTCCTCCCACGGGATGCAACTCTTCCCAAGCTGCTCTGGTGTGGGACACTCCTGCATGCTGCAATCCTCCCAGTGCTGAACTACCACAGCGGGGGCTGCTTCTTCCCACAGGATCCCTCCTGCTTTTGGACACAGACACTTTAGTTTGTCAAGTGGGGCCACCCACAGGCCATAAATCATTTTTTGTTTCACTATAGACCTCCATGGGTGGTGGAGGTGGGAGGTGGGGACACCCTGCTGTCTCATCACAGGATACAGGGGAGTCTCTACTCTGGCACACCTCCCTGCCTTATCTCCTCCATTCTTTCACTGTTAGCCTTCATAGAGATGTCACAACTTGTCCTCACAACTCCAACTCCTCCCCCCAGATCCCTTCTTAAATACGTTATCACAGAGGCACAGCCACCATAACTAATTGGCTTGGACCTGGCCAGAGGTGGGGCTGACTTGGAGCCAGGGGAGCTTTGAGAAGCTTCTCACAGGGGGCCACCACTGTAGCCCCCTCCCCTGATACTCAAAAACCCCACCACTCACTCAAACCCAGGACACTTCTATTTCAAGGTTACTGATATTTGGTGGTGTAAATACTGCATTTTTAGAATGAGGAGACCAGGACTTTGTCTGTTCTGCCAGCATTGCTGATCTGCTCTCCATCTGCTGTTTCTTAGTGTCTGTATCAGTAAAACGCAGTAATACTGTTTAGGAGGAGTAGGAAGCACAACTCACTTTAATTTTTGAAATGTTTTTAGCTCTTTGGATGAAAGTTGTATAGAAAGCTGAAGTGTTTATTGGCTACCTTGGTGGCAGGGTTCCTGTGTTCTTGTAGGGTCTGAACCAATACTTACTATTAAGAGATTTACTAACTTGCTTAAGTGAGGATATGGTCCTCATATGGATGAGATCTGGATGCTACCTGGACAAATAAAAATCTGTACTCTTCCATCAAAACCACAGTCTTTAAAAAAATATATGTAATGAGACATCTCAGAGGGATTCACTACTGATTGGTGTCTGGGGATCCTAGGAATCTAAACAGAAGCAACTTATTCTTTTTGAATATTTTCCCACTGGAACCTCAAACTTTTTAAAGAACAATGTGACAAATGTAACAATTCTTGATACCCACTCCTAAAAATCTATTTTCCTAAATACTGATCATTATTTTTCTTCAATCTTAAAACTCAGAAATTTCACTTCAGTTATTTGGAATATTTGCCACCTCTCAATGTAAAGGTTTTTTTCACATTGATTAATGAATATGGATTTGAAATACAAGCCCCAGTGTTTGAAGTTTGAAAACACTGGTCTTCAGCTATAATTTACAGGTGTTTTTGTTGTGTGTTAGGATTTTTTTCCAGCTTAAGAGATGGGTTTACTAACTTCAAGCTTATAAACATACTGCCTTTGAGTATCTTAGAATTATTGATTGACTTATTTGTGGAAGTAATAGAGTGAGCAGTGCTGTGAAGGCACTCAGGAAAAATCATGCTTTTGTTCTTGAAATGTATCTTCCTCATAATACCATCTCTATGTAGTATTTTTCCTTACACATTTGTTGTAGTGAAATGGGTAACTGAAAATACCAGCAATGAAAGATCCTTTGAATGCGCTTGCAGTGGTTTGTTTTGTAAGTTTTTCTCATGTAATTTGTGGATTGGTTTAATGGACTGCACGTCTCTGCTTCTGTGTTTGGATTAATTAATTGCAAAATATGTTTCCTTTAACTCTGAACTTCTTACCTTTTGCATGGAAAAGAAAAACAGATGAAAATAGTCTAAAACTTCTGAGATTTCCTTCCCTATCTCATTTCTTTTTTTCTACCATCTCCAATGTTTAATTATGGTTTTGCTGACAGTAACTGAAATTAGTGTCTAGTGGTATTTACTTTGTGTGTTCGTAATACTTCCAAGATGTACAAAAGTTTATTTCTGTGTCTGTTTAATATGCTGTTCTGGAGATTATCTTAGAATGTATTGGATTACAAAGGAACTTTACTGAATGGACTAAATTCCACTCTTCATTTATTCTCTCTTTTTGATTACAATATATCTTCTTACTCTGTCCATGTCAACTATTTAAATATGATTTTCATATAACCAAGACAATTCAACAGTGTTTTAAGTGTGAGCATAGGGATGAAACAACTCATTGGAGATAAATGCTTATTGTCAGTTTGTAGAGAGATTTACATGATGTAAAGTTTACATTTGCTCAGATGATAACACCTGGCTATAGGTGACCTTTCAGTAAGTTCCCCCTTCCTATTAAGCCTCTGTTGTTGCTTAAAATAAAGTGACTATTCGATAAAATTCAGCAAAATGCCTCAGGGCAACTCATTTCTAAAAACAAATTGAACCCATCAGATAAAGCCATCAGGGCTTGGGCTTTATCTAATGCAGCACACTCTTTTATAAATTGATTCACTTTTCTGCCAACCCAAAATGTCCATGAAATATCTTGGCTGCTGCTACAAGTACAATTATTATTCCACCTGAGGTGATTTGTGTGGTCTTAGAGCCCAGCAAACCTCCATTTGTACTCAAAGAGATTGTAGATAAAGTAGACACCAGCCTGCACTCCAGGCAGGCAATGACTGGCATAACGTGACGGTTGCAAACCAGTCCCATGTCCCGATGGGACTCCACACCAGTCTGCCAGGGCCACAGCACCGGGCTCTAGGGATGGTTCTACCAGGGCAAGTGATAAGCTTGATACCTTGCTGCATGCCAATCCTAACCCAGAGGAATCTCAGTGTGGTTACTGGCTCTGTAGGGAAGATCATTCATGCTTATAGATACCTGCATACATACCTGACGCATACCTATTTTCTTGTCTATAGATCAGAAATATATGTAATTATGTGCATGTGTGTTATGACAACATTGTAATTGCAGGGCATTGTTTGCAATTCTTTATAAGTGAAAAAGTAATTTTTTGTAGGAAATCATTTCACTTTATTTTTTCACCCCCAAGAGTTAATATTTAAGCTCATTAGTAACCTGGAGTGGGAAAAAACCTCAATTTTTAGATGGACATGAACTTCCTAGTAACAAAACAGGAAGTATATTATGTAGAGCACATCACTTCTTGATATCTGTGTTGTGGATCTTGTATTTTCATTTCTTCTCCATGTAGCCCAGAATCAACTTATTTCCTAATGTACAATGGAATATAGGATATTCTTTTATCTACTTAGCTCAGCAAAATCCAGCAAGGTTTAAACACAGAATAATTCAAAATGTAATGACTAGAGATAAAAGTGAAATTATTATAGAACTACAAAAGCAGACATTAAATACAGGTATAGGTGCATTAACTGAAACTATTTAATTTTATTAAAAAGGAAGAAAAAAAACAACACCAAAAACCTGTCAAGATTTCAAAATTATAATGTCCATCCAACCAATTATTATTTTTTTAAATAAAGAGCATGTACCCAAGCAACAAATAAATGAGATAAATATAAGTACAAATATGTCACCTTAAATAATCATTATAGAGTATTATTATCTCATATGCAAAATTAGCTTGCCAGATGGCAATTGAAATTACTTTTTGCTAAAAATCTAGTTTGAAATTGGGGTAATGTGAGTTCTTGTGTAAAGTACACAATCTTTTCTTAAAGCAGAAAAAATTATCCTTGTGAGTAACTTTATGTCATTGCACAACTTGCTAATAAAGCTGTTTGTATTGCATTATGGTAGAATATTGATCTGGTCAGAATTTTCTATTAAAATGGTTATTTTTACAAATAGAAAATTCAAAAAAAAAGTCCAGTGTGAGTGAGTTTCAATATTTCATAGAGAAGAAAGGGATTTTTTTCTGTTGTGTTTTCAATGACAGTAAAACAATTTTTTTTTTTTTATCATAGGGAATAAAGTCAGTCTCTTTACTCACTGCCCCAATGGCCTGGGGAGAAAAAAAAAATGCTTTTATAAAACCTTTTTGTCTAACTGGACTTTTAACTTAAACTATCATGAAAATGCAAAATAGAGTTCTCAGTGTTGCTAAGAAAGAAAGAATATGTCTCTGGTCTACTTGGACATGCTGGTATGCACCCACTGCCAGTGGAAATAGAGCTGGATGAATCACTTGAGCAATGAAAGTTGTTACTGTTTTGTTCTGCTAGAAAAAGACCCCACAGATATTACTATTAGTAACATTCTTAAAATGGGGATGTAAAGGTACTCTCTAAGGCAATTTTTAATTAAATTGGATAAAAAAGAGTAAATAAATATGAAAGAGGTCAGACACCAGCAGTTCTCACTGATGTCATAGAAAATGTGTTGACTAAATGTTGGAAAGCAGTTCATGTAATGCTAAGAGGAAAAGAAAATAAATATGTAGGCACTGGAAAATAAAGACAATGGTTTAAAAGGCTATGGCAACATGAGAAAAGTTGTCTCTCACCAGCCAAACCCCTACCAGTGTTCACAGCCATATTTTCAACCACCAACATCAGTGGTCAGAAGAAAAAAATGTTTTGTGTATTATTTACAGTGCTTTTTATTTGCTGTTCATGTACTGAACAGAAAGATACAGTTTCAACCTATGGGAAGTAATAGTATTGCTGAGCTTTACCACTGAAGTCTCTTAGAGATCTATCCCCAAAGATGAAGGGTTGCTGAAGCATGTTCTTGAAATAATACAAAAATATATATGTAACAAGTACGTACATACTTTTCTTGGGAATGTGCTTATATACTGGGTTGAATTGTGGCCCAAGAGTTAAGTTTTTTAGCATATTAACTATACTAACTTGTGATGGGTAAGTTAGTTTGCAAATTAAGATGTTTCATAGGCTTTTGATCACTGCACAAATATGCGAAGCTTCCTTGAAGCTCCTGAGTTAGCTTACCATGCTGTAAACTGCTGGGAAAAGATATGACTAAGTCATAGATAGCTTAAAGCTTGATCTTGCCTTCAGGCTTCCAGTTAATGGTTTTGAGTGTAACTAAATATATACAATAAAACAAACAGTTTTGGAGAGTGGGGTGGGGTTGTCCTTTTCCTTTCCTTTCCTTTTTCCTTTCCTCTCCCTCTCCCTCTCCCCTCCCCTCCCCTCCCCTCTCCCCTCCCCTCTCCTCTCTCCTCCTATTCTTTTTTCACAATTGGCACAGTGCATTGCTATTTAAAGTGTGAAAAGAATTCTGCTGAAAGAAACTGTAAAGTGGCAGAACAGAGCTTTCCCCAGAGAGAGAATGTGCAATATCAAACATACAAACTATAGGGCCCACTGAGTAAGAAAGGGTACAAGGAAAGTTCATTTTGAAGAAGTAGAGATCAATATTTCCTACAGCAAATGCTGGAAAAGAAGTAGCATCAAGAAGAAAGATGCTGTAACATTAAAAGAAACAAGATTTACTATATTACTTATGGCATAGAAAAGGACTGAGGTATTTTTTTAAATGATTGGTGAGGTAAACTCAAGGCTTTGAAAGATATGGCTGTACCAGCATCTTAATATAATGTACAGAAGAACGTTAGTCTCACAATTTATCTTAGTTCTGTTGCTCCAGAGTACAAAATAGATATACTGGTAATTAAATTAAACTTGTTTCTTTCTTTTAATATTTGTTAGCTAGAAACCATTTTTTATGACTTAGCAATAACAAGCATTGATTTGTGTGCCTTGTAATCTATTTGTTCTTACATGCATCTCACTCACACCCACCCACGCTCTCTGCTTCAAGTAATCACAATGCTACAGTGCTGGTGGGGGTAACACAATTAATTTTTAGCATGTAATCACTGTGGGGAGGTCATAAACCCTCACTTTTAGCCAGCTGTTGTCACAATTTCACACTGACAATTTTGGCACAATGAATGAAATATATAAAAATTGGCCTGAACAAGAAATACTCCCTATTAAGTTACTCAATTATATAATATATAGAGACTGATTTATGCCCTATGCAGTACATATAGCTGTAGTTGATTTCACTTTAGACAAAAATGTTAAATTAACTAATTAAAGAATAAGCCCTAACCAGATGGGTTTGTTGCTGCATCAGTAAATACAGGCCAGTAATAAATGATCTGCAGATTCAGTTTTTAAACTATCCATGGATAATTCTAATTACATTGCCCTGCTAAAAGTACACCAAAATACTATATTAAATGCAATGTTCCTGATCCAGAAGAACTGCTGAAGTGTGTTGCAGAGTGTCAGTTTCATTATGTAAATGGAAGCCCCTGGGGGTCATTCAGAGGACTAAAACCCTCCTTCCACACAGACTAACATAAGATCTGCCAGAGATAGGAGTGTATCATGGTACCTGCTTTCCCATGGGTAAAGGCTTAACAAAATCATGTTGCATACTCTTCTAAGAGTGTCAAACTATGTTTCAGTGAACAGAGGTGGATTTTGGTTCTATATAAAGAGACGAGAGAAAAAAATATCATTTATAGAGAGTTGTGGATGATTTTTTCAAAGTAAAGGTAATTTAGAACTAATTATCTGAACTGATAACTGAAAAGTCCGACACATTGGCACACACCTCAGCTGGTAATTCTGGTACAGGTGATCAAATCTTGAGTGGAAAAGCGAAGGTTTGGGTATGCAGAGCTCTCCAGCTACAGTAACATTCAGTGGAGCTCCTCCTGCCATAGACCATGTGAAGAAGCTCTAAGACCTCTTTAGACCTAAACATTTCTGACATGTTTATCTCAGAACTATTAAAGCCTTTTTAAAATACATAATTCTTTGGAGGGAGAATGGAGGGAATCACCACCTGTCACTTTTGGTCTGCTCTTAGCTACAACTTCTTACTAACAATTCTGACATAAGAAATTAAATCTGTAAGAATCATCCTACTTCATATATTATAAAAAGGTGTTTGTTTTATGAAGTCCATTTCACCAGCTTTTTTCAGTTGGCCATATTTCAGGATTCAGCCAAAAAAGAATTGTTTTCTCATTTTCTCTCCCTCCTCATCTCTCTCTGCCCACGCTGTCTCTCTTTGCTCTTTTCTCACTTGCTTTCTCTTGCTTGTGCACCCTTCCACATGCTCTCACACATGCTTTTTTACTCTCACATGCTCTTGTCCTCTTTCTCCCTCTTGTTTACTTTTGCCTCCCTTCTCTCTTCCCTTACCTTCTCCCTTCTATTACTTTGTCTGAATTTCGGACCATGTAATTTTTATTTTATCATATGAAAATGAGAGATGAAAATTATAATTTTGCATTTGGTTCTAGAAGTATTAAAGCTCATAAAATAATCTTACAGAATTCTGTATCAATGCTCGATCTCTAAAATTGATAAAATGTCATTGTAGTCTCAAAGACTTTGACTGCTCTTTGTGAGACCATCTTAATACTGGAAGAAAAAATAACTTTGGAGGTCATCTAGGCTGGTATCAACAGAGGACTTGGAAGATCAGTGTCAAAATTTACAATATGTCCTTTATTTAGACAATCCAAAGAATTGAAAAATTAGATAGAACTACTTAGATATCACTAATACTTTAATATATATCTAATGTTGTAAGGCAAGATCACAGGAGTCAGAGAGTGCTAGGAGGTCCTGCCAACTACAGCAAGGAAGTCCTTTTGAGTCACTGAGCCTGAAAGTGACTGTATCAAGAATATGTACATTTTGATGCAAGCAAAACCCAGGGTTTTTTTTGTTGCTGTAGTTTCTTCCAAGGAGGATATAACACATCCTTAAGGCCCTGACACAGTATAGTTAATTTTGGGTGAAGACAGTAATTTTCAGTAATATAATGTAACCTTACAGTATTAGATTCTTACCAAACCATGTATATTTTTTCAGACATGAGCTTCTGCTTACTGCCTTTGTGACATTGAGAGAAAGTGATAGTTCACTAGAGTGAAGTATTTAACAGGGATGTTTGCAGCATTTAATCAATAGATGCTCCAACCTTGACAAACTTGAGAAAAGAGTCCAATGGTATAGGTGTCTTTTAATCCTGTTAACACATACAATGTCTGCCTCACTAATGTGCCAATTTAATTAGCAGAACACTAATTACTAGAGCTGTGGGATCTTCACAGCCTCATCTTACAAACAAGCTCCTTTTCCAAAATAAAATAAAATAATTAAAAAAAAAAAAAAACAACAAACAAACAAAAAACCAACGAACCAAACAAACAAAAAAACCCCAAAGCAACAAACCAACCAACAAAAAGCAAGCTCTTTGAATTGTCATTACCAGGAAGCCTCCTCCCTAGACCCACGGGTTTTTTTATTATGTTTTCACCCCCCAGATCTATATTCTGCAGACTTAAAGAAATCCTTCCTGTTCTTCATATTTTTTCTGATTTTACTTATTTTTCCTTCATTTGATTTGCTACTAGTTTCTCCTGTGTGTCTAGGAAGCCATTTAAATGAGCTTGCTCATGTTTGTACATCCTGAAAATGGTCATGTCAATATCCAGTGCAGGAAAAGAAGATTTTTTAAAAACCTGTTCCTTTGTTTGTTTGTATTGAGAAGGATTTCCTCCTACATGATGCTTCTGATTAGTCTTCAGATTTGGGAAGCATGTAAAGCACTTTCTTCTTTAACCTTATTTAGGAAAGCAGCTCAGCACACTTAAGACCTATTCTTTTCAATATGTTTTTTCCTTCATTCCCTTGATGCATTTTAAATTTAAACCCAAGACCATAATATGTATCTAACAGCCTTAGGTGTGAAGCAAAATCTATTTGAAATTGAAATTGAAATGAACCACTGAGTCAGGAAACATTTGTGAATATTTTCTTGGGTGGAAAAAAGAGTGTTGTCAGATTTAACATCTGTCATGTCACTTCCTTGAAAGAGATGCACATCCTAACTTGTGATTTTGAGATTATCTTGGTAGGTTAATTGTAAAATGCAGATATTTGTTAAAGCAATTTCCTTGCTTATAAAAAGGGAAGAGAAGAGATATAAATCCTTCAGGGGATCAGAAAATCTTGAGGACAGTCTTTTCTTTTTCATTTTAGACAGAGTTTCTTTATGTAAAAAATAAGCTTCATAACATATGTGTTATAAGGTGAAATGGTGATTGGGAGAATATTAGCTGACTAGGCACAGAACAGGAATTTAGATAGGTGCAGCTAAGGTTTCTAATTTTAGAATCTGATTTTGCAAATGCTTCAGTATACACATAACTCACAAGCAGAGAGGAAGGAAGCATAAAGTTTAAGCACATGCACATGTTCCTGCAAGACCTTTTGTGCAATCTGTGAATGGATTTTTTTCTTCAAGTCCTGAAATAAATTGATGGTAGTAATTAAGCAGTTCAACTTTGTTTTGGTTTTTTAATGTTTTGTTTTGTTTTGTTTTCCAAAGATAAAATTCCTGTAAAGAATTACCTATTTTTTCCACATGATATATTAAACATTATTTCATTAGGATCCTTCCTCTTTTGGGGGACTTTTTAAATGTGTTTAAAACTGACTTAGCCTTTCTTGTTCCTCTTTCCTCTTGTTTGTAGCTTTTTTTTTTTATTATTTTTGGTGCTGTCAACTCTTGAGGCATGCTGTGACTGAATATTATCTTCTGGAGACCTATACGGCTTTCGCCGGGCTTTTTCTTATAGTGAGTCATTTCTCTATGTATTTTTCTCTTCCTGTGCTGAATACTGTTTTAGTATGCTGAGGCTCTATTATCTCTGACATATAAACATATTGTTTATATGTGTATTCTATAGCAATATCTTTGAAAGGAAAGAAAAATACTTTTCTAGAAGTGGGAAGGAAATAGATTACTTGAAAAAAACCAGGCAGTTGTTTTCAACAGTTTGATATCTTATTGCAATATATAAGTCTTGTGCCTTACAAATGCATTTCTGAAAATCAGGAAAACAGCATTTCTTTTTAGGAAGTCTTACAGTGCATATCAAGAAAACATTCACTCAGCTGCAACCAAACAATGAGTAAATTGGGCTGGTAGCTGGAGCAATTCACTCAAACATGACATAGAAGTATGTCATAGTCATTTTAGGTTTGAACTTATTCCACCAGGCTAAAAATCAGAAAGCAGGAGATCTGACTAATGTTCTCATTTTACCACAAATTGACCCTAAAAGTACTTTATATTGAAAAGCATTTCTTTTAATAAAAATAAACATTTTCAAGGTATTGAAATCTACCTATATGTCCTTTCTGTGGAGTATGGGAAAAAATATGGCATTAGAAAATATTTTCAAGTGGGATCTAAGTTCTTTACCACACTTAAGTGGCGAAGCTGAAACTCCATTGAACATGTACATTTCCTAGTCACAGTAGGATTATGTAGTGTGCATATTCCTGTATCAACACATCTCACATAGAAAAACTTTAAATTCAACATATAATTTATTTGATTTAGCCCCTCGACACAAGCTCTGAATCAGAGAAGTTCAGCCAAAGAGACTAGGTTTTCTTAGTCACCACTGAAGAAAACCTTATTTAAACACACATTCCAATGAGTAATTAAAGGATAATAGAGTACAAATACAACACAGGAAATTAATGGAATACAATGATATGAGAGGTATGTAGTTAGAGATTATATGGATACTAAATAAAATAAAAATAGCTGTTAGGAGAAAGAAGAGATATTTAAATCTGCAACTGAAAGGTACTACAGTGAACACTAATCAGGAAATAATCATTTAGGAAGGAAAATCTTACTGAATGCCTAATTTCGAAGACTAAATTTCAATGAGGTTTTGGAGCATTGTAAGTGAGAACTTCTGTGTGAGGGCATTTCCATGCTGAAGGACCACTGTACAGAGCAAATTTTTATTATCTTAATCACAAAGAGAAAACTATGTGTGGCAATTAGATATGACTAAAATTATCTTATTGTTACCTAAATTAGGTATAAGACTATACCAGCTGGGTACTCTGAGATTAAGATGGTTTTCTAAACTTTTGCTCTTGGAAACATATAACCCATTTCAGTCTTCAGTATCTTAAATATTTTTTGATTCTATTACCCTAACTTGAATGCAAGTGTATGCCACATATGTATGACTTAGTTTATGGCATTATTGTGGAAAAATAAATTTAAGATATTGTATTACTACTAGTTATAGGTTTTAATCTGTGATTCTCATAAAATCACAGGACTGGGTGAATGAATGGAAATGATAGGCATTCAGTTACATATGTATGCATGTGTGCATACATTCACCTTCAGAAACAATGTCATTCCCTTGGTTTGGGTGTTTCACAGGATTAAATTCAGATGAAATAAGGCTTTCTCAAGCTAAAAGACATATGGATTTATTTCCGATTTTTAACTGAAAATAATTTGTATTTACTATATTTATAGAAAAGTATATCTATGTCCTGGGTTTGAGTGAGTGGTGGGACTTTTGGGTAGCAGGGGAGAGGGCTACAGTGGTGGACCCCTGTGAGGTATTTTCAAGATGTGGTAATGCTTCTCACTGTCCTGCCCTGTCTGTTAAGTGGTGCTGTTGTTAGTGTCTGAATTAAATCTATGGGTTCCTTGCTTCCCCTAATGAGTCTGTCTTTTGCCTGTGACCGTAATGGGTGATTTATTGTTCCCTGTCCTATCTTGAATCTCAAGCCTTGGTTTATTTTCTCCTTCCCAGTGCTGGGGGAAGGTGGGGAGTGAGCAGCTGTGTGGTGCTCAGTTGCCCTCTGAGCTCAAAAAATGACATTCTGTCATTTACCTTACAAGTTTATTTTAAGGTATTTTAAGATTTAAAGGAAAATAGGGTGTAACTTAAAAAGCTTAACTGACCATCCTGCTGATACTGATGTTTAATCAGAAATATGTGATGTTTACATGAAGCACAGTCTCTCTGATGCATTTTAAATCCATTCTTCCATTTGGTATGTGAGTTTCACTGATTAGCTATGAATCATAGCTTTGTTTTGATTTAAATAAGGGTCACTGCTAAATAAATGTTTTTAATTCTGGGCTGGGAAGCAGCCTGAAAAGCATAAGGGGATGAATTTGTCAGTTCAAAATGTCAATTCAAAATGTCTTTTCAAGTTTATCTGATTTTCTTTTTTATTATTTTTTTTTAAATCTGGTTGAATCAGGGAGAAAGTGGTCTTGTTTATGTTCAGAAATATAATTTCAAATTTGTCTGAAAGACTATACACAAGAAAAGCTGTGGATTATGATCATGTATTTCATTCAGGAACATCTAAGTAAGTTCCCATGTACTTTCCCCCTCTGCTAGCAGCAGGAATGATCTGTTGGGTAGAAAGAGGTGTCTAGATCAGAAAAGTGAATCTGTATTATTATAGGCATACTCGCTTGGATGAATGTTATGACACTTTCTGTGCACTGGATGGTATTTGATTGTGTGTTTCATTTCATTGCAGTATCCTACTGTTGTCTTAGCAAAGTCTCTTCAGAAATGGAATAGGTTTAAGGAAGAAAAGAAAGAAGTTTTATTTAGGTTGGTTTATTTGTTTAGTTTATAAATATAGCTATCTATTATATATATACATATGTTAGTAGTATCATTTATCATAAGGTAGTTTCCTTTTTTTTTCTTTTTAAATACCATTATTGGTCAACATTAAATTTATGTTTTAAAATGAACATGGCAGTTACTGCCCCAAAGGATTTCTAGTGGCAGAATTCTGTGGTAGCTCCTCTATGCATTTCCCATGCAAAATGTAAGGAAGCATTTGGATACTGAAAGTTATGTAACCTTGTGTACTTATTATCACAGTGCAGATGTCAAGAGAAAATGTCAATGTTTTGTGACTTTGGAAACATCTAAATTGAGGTATTGTGGAAGAATAACTTAAAAATAAGAAATGTGATGGTACTTGAAGGCAAACCACATTTTGTCGTAGAAGGCTGACAAAACGCACAGCACTTTGGGACAGAGGCTTAATACTTACTTTTATAATAGCTGTAAGTCGGGTCCTGTTACAAAAGACACTATAGAAGCGTATAATGAGAAATGTGATCTGTCCTGAGTGTCTTATGATTTAAATAAAAGAGATATCCTGGGTATGGAGAATAAATAATTTATGCAGGATCATACAGGAGGTAAGTCTCAAAGCTATGACAACAAAGTCACGTTCAGCACTACACTATTCAGATAGTACCCATGAGTATTCAGCAGTATTTTGAAGCTTGTTCTTGAGTGTTTTTGGAGGAAAAATCTAACAGGCCATAAGGTAATGCACTAATAAATGTGAGAAGGAGTCCAAGGTAATGGGTAGAACGTAAGCATATGAGATCTTCCTTTTGGATGTATGGCTATTGATGGTCAATGTTTATCTAATTCCTTTTAATTCTGCTCTCTGAGGCTTTGCCATGTAACGCAATCAGATAGAGAGAGGGGAAATGGCCAGCACGTGCTGATCTGCACATATGCAATTAGGTTTGTAAAATGTCTGGATTGATGGGCTGGGCTGGACACTCACAGGTAGCTGGAGAAGCTCACAGGTCTAGGAAGGAATCCAAAGCTTTAGTTCAGTGATGGACACTTAGACAGTAAAGTCCAAGTAAAAGTCCACAGGTTTGAAAATGTTGAATAATGTTATGATTGTGCAGAATTTTTTTTTTTTGCTGCTTAGAATCAAACAAACTGCTCAGTGCCCTCTAGGTATATATGTATTTTTAATAACTCCTTATCCTGCTACCCATTTTGAAGCAAAAACTAAACTATAAAATATAATAGAGGTGGGAAAAAATAAATGCTTTAATGAAGCTCATGACTTAACCTCAGCCAAAATCTGTACATCATAAGATGGTTTATTGTGGTAAGCAAATTAATATGGCAGTGAGCTTTCCAATTAGGGCACATATCAATTTATTTTTATGGAAATGTTGTATAGTTTATATTTTTAATACATTAAGAAATGTGAAGGGAGTCTACTACCTAGAACATAAGGGTCCCTGAGGCTCACACACATTACTTAACCCAGTTGTGCTAATAAACCTTTATATACTATGTTTTGCCAGCTCAGCTCTTAGCACAGCCTCAGAAGCTCAACCTGCTCAAATTTATGGGAAAACACCAACAGCTTGAAGAAGAAAGATGTGGTAGTAAGGGGAGACAGGAAAGGAAGTGTTCCTGTTCTCCCCACTGAGAAGATAAATGATGAGAGACTTTTTCCTTTTTTTTTTTTTTTTTTTTTTTTTCCCCCAAGACCCACAGTATTCCCTTCCCTTTCTATAAGAAAAATTAGTCTTAAGAAAAATAAATTCAAAGACCATAAAGCATGAAGAGAAAGAGGAATTGATCTTGGGTACAAGATGCGATAGAGTTATAATATAACAAGTTACAGGTCTTTTCTTACTGAAAGGCAAAACCAATTGATTTATTATCATGACTCCCAGCTTGCATTTTTTTTACGAAGGAACTGTAGATGCTAGGTAGCACATCTCCTTTGATTTGTCCCACTATGTCTTAATTACCAATGCTAGAAGTTCATGGAAATATTTTCCAGCTTCAAAGGCTTCAGCAGCTTAAACAGCATGAGTGGATCAGATTTGTAAGAACACAGTGGCAATGATACGGTGTCTTCATATTTTAGAATTGTCAGTTCATTTTTTATTTATTGTACATCAAAGTGAAAATAAGCACACAGAAAAGATAATAGGTTTAGTCAGCATTCTCTTCTTTTGCTATCAGAGGAATTGAAAACATTCTCTTGTTTCAAGAACTGGGATTCAGAGCTGCAGTGAAGTTATTTTTTTATTCTTAAGGCAAAGGCAAATGATCTTAAATTTCTATTCTAAATATCTTTGAGTCTTATTTGTGATTTACACCAGTGTAACTCCAATGAAGTCTGCAGCTATGTTGTGGAAAGGCTGGTGTAAGTGAAAGAAAATCTGGCCCATGAGATACAGGATCCGGGGAATGACATGGGGAATTTTACTTCTGTAGAGTCCAGTTCAACAGATCATTTAAGTAGTTCTTTTTGTTTAAGAATGTACATAGCCATTCCTAATACCACTGCTCTCTCATGGTGAGGTTAGAGACCCTTTCCACTCTTTTAGTGGAATTGCTGACTGGATGTCAGATTGTTTACTTGGTGCTGTGGTGGAATACAGCAAAATGGTGATACAGCAGTGGCACATGATCCACACCAAACTGAATCATCTTAATTGGTGAGGATGGCTAGAGTACTGAAGAATCTTTAATCAGGCTGGGGATGACTAGAGGATGATTAGCCCAGTTAAATGTGAATGCTGGTTTTAAAATAGCAATATCTGTAATGCTATAGCAATGTAATTTATATTGCAATACAGAACTGAGACGTAACACTAATTATTATATAAATTGTTTAAAATAATTATTTAGAAATGAAAATACCCACAGCATGAGTTTATACATTTCCATTTATTAAATCTAATAAGGATTCTTCTTTGTATCACCTTTTATTGTATGTTGAATTACCTTAAGTTTGCATTACTCTTTATGAATGCGCTGCTGGAGACTTAAGAACTTGTTGGTTTCTCCTACAGTGATAGATAACTGAAAGGTCATTACATTTCTTGCTGGCTTATGAAACCCAGGCTATAATCAGTGCATCAGGTGAAAAATCTATTTTCCTCATCCAGTGATTGTCAGAGAGGATGGGTTCAAATATCTTTATCTCTGTTCTATAATAAGGATCAAAAAATATTATTGTTCTTCCAAGTGCTCCAGCTGTGACAATAAATTAAAATAATCAATGTCAGCAGAGAAAACAAGAGGAAAATATTATGATGAAGCTTATGAAAGTGAGAGAGAAGATATCTTGCATTGACATAATAATAACATCATAATATCTTTATAAAATGATGGAGATGTTCTTGTCCAGAGCCTTTTCAAATCTTTCATGCATGAAAAATATTGAGAGTTGTAAGTAATATGTCTAATAGATCAGCATGTTAAGCACTGATTTTTTAGTACTATCTGTCAATACTGCCACTGTCAGGACATTATTTTATATTTTGTAAATGTTGCACAGATGTATATCTTGATCAGCTAAGCCCTTTTCAATGTCCTTTTCCTCAAAGGAAGTAGCATCAAGTTGTAATAACCTTTCAATTGTTCCTCATGGAGTTTTTTTTCTTCCTTTTATTTAAAAGAAATATAGGAATTGTTTAATTGAGCAATACAAAACACCTACTGGTCCATAATATTAAAACACTTGTATAGTGCACTCGATCGAGAGAGGCTTAATCAGGAATCCGTTTAATCCTAGAGAACTGATTTCAAACTAATAGCAATAACCATTGCTTAACTGGAATGGTAGTTCTGTAAATAGAAGACATCAGTCTTTACTTTTGTTAAATTTGCATCCAAACTTTGCATTTCTGTGACATAGATTACAGAGCTGAAAAAAAAGAGAAAGGCAAATTTATTTCAAGTGAAATAGGAGAACAAGCAGAATGTGCTGTTTCCTTTGACTCTTCCCTCCCTCAATTCTCCCTTGACCACTCCTGTCATTTCTCTTCTGTTTCTCTTCTTCTAATGCATACCTGTTCCTTAGACTCAAAGCACAGTCTGGGTTTCTCAGGCTTTACAGAGGAAGCATTGTACAAGGATCTCAATGACAAGATCTTAGTCAAAGGAAGCAGAACGAAAACTTCGAGCCTCCCATCTGTCTCTCCAGCTGACTAGTAACTCCTCTCAGTCCCCAGTGAAGCTTCTTGCAGCCTACCTCCACTGTCTAATCTGTTTTGTTTTCTCTTTCTCAGAGTCCAGAGGGAATTCTTTATATATTTTCCATTCCCTGAAACTGGGGTTGTGAAGTTACCAAAAGTCTGGTTATATCTGTGTCCTCTTGTTCATTACACTCCCCCACACAGCCCCTTATTCATGTGAGAATCTGCCCTAATGTTGGCCCAGCAGTTGAGCTCCTCCTCAGCCTGCCTATTTGCTAAGGTGTCTTGGTTTGCCTATTCCCAACATTTCCTAACCTTTTTTTTGCTTAAGAAAGGTGAAGGCCCAGATAATCCACCTTCTTTGGTGCAGGTGTCTGTGCTGTGAATAAGGAGCAGTAGATGGTCGTATGACTGGATAATAGAATATTTATTGTACTGAAGTGAAATAAAAACTTTGTATGTAACGGTGTCCCTATTCATCACATCCCATGGCAAGTTCTGCAGGCCTGGATAACTTGATGTAGATATTCAGGCCTTTTTCCTTTTTAGTATTCAGGTGGACACTGAATCTGTTTCTCAGACACGATGTTCATGGCTGTGATATTTTTGCCTGGTATAACAAATCCTGGCCTAAATTTTAGGGCCTATGTTTTGCAAAATAGTCTTTGTAACGGATGTTAGATTTATGACACTATAAATAGAGGGAAAGGATTTCTTTTTCATCAGTAGAGAATAAAGAAGGCAGTAAAGTTTCTTTTGTGCTGTTGGGTCAAGGTTTGACTTAAACAATAAGCAGTGAGAGGCAAGTGCGGTCACTGCATCTAATGGTGATGTTGGTATGAACTCACTTTACTCCAGCTTTTGGTAACCTGTCCTAATAGGGCCCTGACCTCTGTGTTCACAGTGTCAAGCACAGTAGAAATAACAAACCATGAAAAAGTGAAGTTTGATGGCAGGATCTACTGGGGTTAAATTCTTCCAGCAACCTTTGAAAACTTGATTCTGCAGTAGTAGGAAGAAGCAGGATGTCTGTGGCAATCAGTACAGTGATTGTGTCATACAAACTTGCAATAGAAGAATAACTAACACTTTTGCTCTCTATTTTGTTCAAGGAAAATGGAGAGATCATGCATGTGTGATCATTTGCACTGACTATTTTAGAACGTCTTTTGAAAATACTTTGATGCAAAGTTTAATATTAATGAGAAACAGGATCTTAGTCTGTTACTGATACATCTTCTTTCCAACACTAGTTCATTTTTTTTTTGTCTCATAAATACTGTGATGTTAATCGAGTGGAAACGGATGGGAATAAACAAATGCATGGCTGCACATTTCAGTGGGCACTGTTCTGTCCTATTTAGACCTTAATGAATGCAAAATCTAATAGAAATTACTCCGTCCTATACAATGATGACCCAAAGTATTGCTTGAGAAATTCAGGATTGAGATCCTTCCTTTCACTAACTTCAGTTTAGGTGATCCAAAGTACAAATCATGAATATAATATTGTTCCTCTAATCCACAGGAGTGTTTTGAGACTTAATACAGTCTTATAAATCTCTTAACTCACCAGGCAAAAGTCATTGTACTGAACAAAAGTGTTAGTGAAAATTCATGCTTTTCCTGGAAAGTGAATAGATTTTTTGACATTATGACCTTTTTGAGTATTTACAAATCACACAAGAATACATATTGGTGGAGGAGGTCTTGAGTAAAAGTAGAAAAAATTGCTTTGGCAAGTATACATTAAATAAATAAATTTTAAAAAAGAGAAAATTTCTTATCAAATTATAAAATCGTCTGATTTCTTAATGACTGTGTAGACTTCTGTTATAAAGGATTTGACTGCAGCCTAACCAAATTGAAATATCCAGCGTACAGCTCCTTCAGCTACATGCACATACTACAGATTTGCTTACTCTGCAGTGAGAAAATGGATATAATTTTTGTTCAGCAGCCTCTTTAGTGAACAAACAGATTTGTGGCTCAATTAATGTATCTTTCTTGGAGTAGGAATAAATTGTAACCTGTTCTCCTTCTTCAAGGAGAGGTTCTTGGGAGGAAAGCGGGAAAGGACCAGCCATTTTACCACTAAGGGATCCCAACATAGATATAGCTCTGTTTTGGAGAACTTTGGTGCAGCTCAGTACATTGTGACACTGTATAGTTTATGGTAAAATAGATACCGGCTAAAAGACAGGGAAAGAGAGATGTGAAGAACATGGGAAAGAATATTTAGGGTATACTAAGGGCATTTGTAGCAGAAGACGTAATTGAGAGCCTCCCTATAGCTGTTCTGAACTTATCTGTAATACATGTTAAGATTGCAGTATTTCAGGAGAAGTCAGGATAAAATGTTATTTTAAATTCAGTTATTTTTGTGGAATAGAAAATTTCTTGCCATTCCTCATATGATCTTCAGTTTGAAAGTCTGCAGTTAAATCCAATACTGTTTATGTCGACATAGTCTGTAAAGGCCCAAACTGAGATCACAACCCTCTTGGACAAGGTGATGTAGTATCAGCACTGTTATTGGCATATAAAAGAAATCCCTGTTATGAAGAGCCATTGAGATTGTTCAAGCTGTGACAGAAGCTAAGCACCACTGACAAGGGAAGAGGGAATAATAAGGCTGAGTGAGGTTCAGAACCCATGTGATCTGACTCCTCTCAAATGACATATCCATTAAACTATTTCTTTTCTCAGTGGACTATGTCTGCAAGAAACTGCAATCTAAATACGAGAGGGAAAAATGTTATCTGTGTGTATGTCTATCTACATACACAAGACCACACTTGAAAAGGAGCTGAGGAGGATTATTAATGATGAGAGAAGAAGATGGGGAGATTTGCTAAAAAATGTGGGGTAAGGCATCTGGTACATGTGAACATGAAGGCTGTGTTCCAGATATGCAGCAAGACAAAAGGGATATGTGTAGAAAGAAGACGAAGGGAAGACTAAAGGGTGACCACTGGAGAATAGTGCAAGAGAATAAGGTGTGGAGGAAAAGAATTTATGAAGTATTGTGACTGAAACCATGTATGCATTGCTCAGTGCTCCCCAAAGCAAGTATTACACAGTGAAGGATAAAGTGCAATGAAGTTCAAACAAAATGTACTCCATTGTTAGAGCAGTACTGTAAACCACCTGAAATATTGCAACTGTTACCTGTGGCATCATTAATGTCCTGTGATTATTTAATAAATCAGGCCCTAAAACATAATAGAGTGGAGAGGGTCGGTGCTTTCTATAAAGATGAGATTGAATTGTAAGAGAATTAATGATACCATCATTACAGCCTTTAATACATTTTATAGAGAACTGCTTCTCCTTTTATGAACAATTTGTCCTTTAGAGAATTCTCTAATATTTCTGAGTAAGCAAAATTTTTGAAGTTTTCTTCTGACTGTTTGAAATAAAGATCTTTTGTTTCACCTCTTCCTGAGGAAAGGCATAAAGTCTGTAATCATTTCTTTAGTTTTATGCAGATTACAATAGGTTAGTCTTTGTGGAAGCAAGTAAATACATGAAGTTTCACTAAGGCCACGTTAAGCCATATGCAGTGTGCTTCTGACTTTAAGCAAACTACATGGTCATCAGTCTAACTTCTATACCTGCTACTAATGCCTGTGTAATTGCAGATGGAAAAATAGATGTACATCCCTGGACATTTTTGAGAAACAAAGATTAAACAGCTAACTTCAGCAAGAAACAACAAAAATAAATTCTTTGTTTCTCAGATAGGGTATCTATCTTCTTTGTTGAGTGTCTTAATAGAGAAGTTTAATATTTTTTTATTGGTGTAGCTTTAGCTTTGTATAAAGGAAGGCATTCTATTTTTATTTTTTACTCATTAAATCTTTGCTTTTTACTTTCATGTATTGTACATTGGACCCACCTTGTCTTTCAAAAGTTTTTTGTAGTAATTACTCCAGTCCAAAGATGATAGCAAACCTAATAAAGCTAATGAAAGCCTACCCTTCAATCTAAACTGTAAGCAGTTTATAAGAAGCTCTCTTTTCTTGCTCTTCATTACTGTGACAAAATCTACTTTTCTTACCTCAGAATGAAAAGGCAGGGTAGAAAAAAAAATAATAATTTTCCATGACCAGGCATGCATGAAAGGGAGATGGGCTAAAGCATGCAGAATTGATTTATTTGTATTATTCTATTGCCTTGGTTGTTACATCATTGAAAGAAGTTACTATCATATCTTTGATTTGGCCTCTGGAATGGCAGACCCTGGAAATCAAGCATGCTTATTGTAGTAGACAAATAACCTAGACCAGTGGAGTCACAGTATGTACTGATGCATGTGGAAATGTGGAGGACTCATAGCAAAAAGCACTTTGGAATCTGTTAGTTGGAAGTGTGTAAGGATCTGAGGAAAAACCAAAAAAGAATAAAAAAGTATTTTGGAATTGGTTAGCCCTCCTGACAAAGATATTTTTATCTGATTTGCTTAATGATTGTGAATATTGCCCTAACCTTGCAAGTCAGAATAATTACTCATTATTCTACTCTGCATTTTTGTCTCCCTCTCTCCTGCAGGCTACTTACACAGTGAGAGTCATTGGTGTCAGCAGTGATGACAAAACTGTAGGTTTCCTATTTGCTTTAACAGTAGTACAAAATTCTACTGCTAATCTAATATATCACATAATTTACTACAAAACAAGGTTGCTTATTCAAATATCTCCCAGTCTAACTTCCTGGTTCAACTCTCATCCTTAATCAATCCCGGTAATACTTCTATCAGATCCCACAGTGAAAAGTAGGAACGTGCTGGTCTCTGTGACAGTAGTATGATTTTGTCCATTAAATTCTGATTCTGCAAAGGAGGTTAATTTTTTAAGAGAGCAAGTAAAAACACAATATGTCAACTTTTCTGGTGTTTGCTGATCCTGAAGAGGGACCTTGCCTTAACCACAAATTAAGAGTTTTCTGCTCTCAGGACAGGGAGTTCTTAGTGAAGTAAATACCATACCATACCTTGAGCTGGTCATGATACATATCTCCATTGTAGAGAATGGTGGTTGGAGGCAAAAAGCATTTTAAAAAAAGTGCCCAAAGTGACACTGGAAAATTAAGGCCCAGTTAAAACTGGACCCCAGCAGTTCAGTTGTTGTCTGTTTAGTCCCTCAATGAAGCATTAACAGAATTACTCCAAATGAGGGCCAGATTAGCTCCTGACCCCCTGAAACCCAACTGTAGACTTTGAGTGAGTTCATCTTTCTATCTTCCAAGACATGAAAAGAAAAACAAAAACAAACATGAAAAATGTGATCTGAAATGAATTTCCTTGTTCTTTTCTTTCTGAATTAGAGACTCAATGGATGAATTGAGTCTTTTTTACTTTTTTTATAAGGGAAACCTTTTCAGAGACACAGCAGTCAAAAATGCGTTAGAATATGTGAAAAAAAGACTGTCCATATCTTTCTGCACCTGGTTTTGCATTAGATAGGCACACAGTTTAAATGTTAAGCAGGAAGCATCAAAATGTAGTCGGGAGGTACAATAACCAGTAGCAAGTATCACAGCTCAAGTGGAATATTTATCAGGGAATCAAGGAACCTGCTCTCCTGCCCCTCAGTCTAGAACTTTGATACCAAACTCAGTGTTAAAACTTTCAGCTTGTCAGTGAATTCAGATTAAGCATCTACACTTCAAGAAAAGGAGTCCATAAATTAACTTCTAATCCTGATGACATTCAGAAAGAAAGAGGCTTTCATTGACATTCATGGTTCATCACCTTTGGACTGGCAGACTTTTAACTTCCATTTGCCATCCAGCCCCAGAAGCCAAGACAGGTTTATGATTTTAGTACTGCAGTACTTCAGAGAGCTTTGCAAAAGATGAGTACAGTTACAATCTTGGGCAGTTAGAAAAAGGAAGAACAAACTAGCAACATGGCTTTTTCTTTGGTAGACATACCTGTTAGAGGTGACCACTGAGAAAGTCCATTACCTTCTCTAATCATACACGTTATGTAAAATTTGCAATGTAATTACTGTTGAAATGGGAAAATCACCATTTTAGGGTCTTTGTTCTTTCAGAAGTAGACATACAAAGAACAAGAAAAGAGAACTGTATACAAAGCTATTGAGTGCAAATACCTGTTTGACTTTTGGCAGTCTGGCCTTCTTCACCTTAGTCTCATCTTTTTCCAGAATTAACTTTGAAAACAGAGTTATTTGTTAGAAGTCATGTAATTCTTGTTCCATTATAGATTTTGAGTGGTCTTTTGGCAGAGAATATAGAGAAATCCTGCTGTTGGTGACCACTGCAGTAACATCACAGGAAATTATCTGTGTGGTAAAATTTTAGTTTAACTTGTATGTTAATAATTTCCTGTATGTGTTTCCATAATTTCTAGAATTTAAGAGAAAAAAAGTAGTGAAGTGCAAGAGTGATTGCTTAAAAAAACAAAATCCCCAAACTATTGAATACAACGGAGTAATATTTTTTCTCTAATATTAGAAATAAAAAGGTACTTTTAGAATATAATGATAAAGAGTTATAGTCCCACTTAATATTCTACAGGCAGGTTTAGAAGTTGGGTGAAAATGCTTGTCATTTTTTACTCTGCTTGAAGGACCTTTCGTAAGTACTTATGGGCAATTTGAACAAGGATTTTACGTCTACATACCATATCGTGGATTAAATTCTCACTACCTCTGCAGTAAAGGAAAATAATCTTACCACATCCAGCAGTAAAATTATTCTATAATTAGGTACAAGAATATGACTCTTAAGTTTATTGCTTCTACAGGAAATAAGTCAAAGTCTTTAGAAGCCTCTAAGTGTAAAAGCCAAGCTTCTATCTGTTAAGCAGAGGACAGGTGAAACAGTTTCATGGAACCTGAAAGGACAGTGTTAAAATGCAATGTTAGGTCATACATTACTTGACTACACAAAGGAGTGGTTTCGGGTTCAGATTTAATAAATGCATGTCTTTGCACATACAAGCAGGAAAAAGTCTTACAACTGATTGGGAAATATGAAATGTTCATTAAGCATAAAAGAGAAAAATGAGAAAATTCAGAAGTCACTTTTTGTAAACATGCTTACCAGAAAGAAAGTATTCCATTGGTAAGACTCACATATAATATATGCTAGTCATCTAGTGAGTTGCCTAGGTATTTTGCACTAAGATACATTGATCACACGTTTATGTCATGAATCACGTGAATTTCCGTCCATGCACTCAGAATAGCTTTCCCGAGAGCGGCCTCCTGAAGAGCAGGCTAGATGTGTTGTTTGAACTCTGACTGGTAAAGTAAAAATTATAGCTGATTATTGATTTGTTTCTCTGAATTAAAGGTGTACTGGAATTAGAAATTGTTTGTAAAGAGAAAAATATTACTGTCCTGTAAATATTCATGGCTCTGTTGCAGAAGGTATATCAAATGCAAACTTTTTATTGAACAGTTATTGCCTGCAAGACTTTTTATTTGAAGTGCAGTCACACTGTTCACTATTTCCTCCATATTCGTAATTGTAGCTCTTAATTATTTGGGGTCAATAAGTATCTTCCATCTTTCAAAGGTCAAAGATACTAATTCTCTTCAAAAATAATTTATATACAACAATTGATTGTGTAATGAGTGAAAAGTTGTATACATTTTTCACTGGAAAATATTAGACTATATAAGGATATAATCATGAAATAAAAATATATGGAAGGAAAAATGTTTGAAAAAAAGTAGTTACAGCAATTAATTCAGCCATAAGGCTGGATATTTTATTTTTCTACATGAAGTTCATCCACAGAGTAAACTTTATATTCTTAAACTGTAATGCTATGTACACATATCTGTAGCTGAATGGTAAAAAAATAGGTTTTATCTTTATTTTTATATGTAGTGCTTAGGTAAATGAACAGTTTGGAGAAATTCTATCCCTTTTATATTTTTTCTTTGATAGGAAGGGTTTATTTATATCAGAAGGCCGCCTAACACCGCCAATGACTATCACCTTGTTGTGCTTGATGAAAGGCAGCTCTTGTTCAGATGATCTCAGTTTAAATAAGTGACATAAATAATGAACAGCAGAGGGATAGTGAACTGCAGTTGCCTGCCTGAGTGGTAGATTCTGTAGTAGAAACCAGGAATACGGCTTTTTTGTTTATTACTTTACTCCAATGGGCTATGCAGTGTTAATTTTTGAGACACTTACAGAAAATTACAGTTAGCTTGATCAGATGTTTTTTAAAAATTTTAAAATTTTAAAATAAGTAAACTCAAACTTTCAAAAAGATTTTATGCAAAGGCATCTAGATTTCTGTCCAATTTCCATTGATGTGCCAAAATTTCAGACAAAGTCTCTAATTTCCAATAAATGCTGGTAACTGTTCCATAACACTGTGTTTGCAAAAGCAGTGAAGAAAACCAATGCATACATTCAGCTGATCTTGAGTTTCAACTATAAAATAGCAAGGGAGTCAAAGAGTAAAGTAAATTCCAAACTAGTGTACATGGAGTTTGATAATTTTGAAAATCTCTTGGCTTTTGAAGGCTGTGTAGGGATACTCAGGGAACAGAAGAAAAGTAGAAATGTTTGTCAGTGATTTGATATATGAATCATTTGTTTAGCACTGCAAAATATAGTCATGCTCCTTTGCACTTGCTTCATTTCTCTCATAGGAGGGAGCAGAGCCTGAACAATGAGGATCTGCCAAACATATTATGACACTACAGATTGTTATTCTCTGTCTAGACCCAAAGGCAAATCTTCAAATCTTTTACAGGGACAATCTGTGCCTGATGCCTGCTGTTACTGAATACAGGCAAAAGGGCTGGTACAGAACAACTGCAGTCTCCTGGAGATGATCATACTCAGTGGAGGAAAAAAATCTCAGGACAATTTTACTGATTAATTCTTTATTGGCTAACCTAAAAAAGAGGAAATCAACAGTGAACTTTGAGGGTTAAACTTAGATTTGAGAGTCCATTAGGTGGACCTTAACAAATTTAAATCCCTTATGTTTTTCCTGGAATTTCATGCTAGTCTGTGCTTTTACAGCTTGCTGCTGGAATGTCATGGGTGTATGTGCAACTACAAATATTTTTCTTTTAAATTGAGTATAAAACTGAAAGGTTATTTTTTTTTTTAATTGAAATGTGATTTTTTTTCTTTAAAAATATAAAACCTGTTCCTTTTTTTTCCCAAACAAAGTAGTTCAATTTCTTTTAATTCTTTATTTGCCCAGTCAATAAAGTATTTAACTCAGGCATTCATGTGTATGTCATTCTGCTTAGGAACAGTTCTCTACCAGTGCTCTAGTTTTGTGCAGTTTCACACTTCCTACAAATACAATTTCTTTGTGCTCTTTTTTGATTCCTTGTATCATGGCCCAAAGACTTTTTCATATGTGTTTATGTGATTTTATTTACGTACCTGGTTGAATCTTACTGAAATTATCCTCATATTCCATAGTTTTGTAGTATACTAGTTTAACACTGAAAATACCCTGCAGCTGTAACAAACAACTTGCACCTGTCTTCCAGCAAGCCGTTAGCTAGTGTTGGGCAACTTATGTTCACAGTCTGAGTTTCTTTTCTAGTTGTAAAAGAGGAATAAATGTATTTTCCTTGTGTCATAGAACATTTGAAAGTCTACTGAAGAAAGATAATAGACCTTGATAGGGAAAACAAAGCTCTCCACACATGACTCTTCCATGAAAAGTACATCATATATTTATTTTCATCCCAAAGCAGAGTTAAAAATAAAAATTGGAATTTCCATACCAATAATATAATTCTGAAAAACATTAATGTAAGGCCATTATCAAATCCATATCAGGGGTCTGTTTCAACAACTGACCAAAAAAAAGTTAAATAGATAATATTATGTAGACTCTAAAGCAATAATTTACTTGTTTGGAAAAAAAAAAGTAAAAATCAATGATTGTGGAGAAAACAACTTCTAATAAAGTTATGGTTTTGATAATTATTCTAGTAATTATTATTTACTGGTTTATAATTGTGAGTTTCATGATAATTCAGTGAAGTGACTGTGAAAAGATCAGTTTTACTTTTATCTTATTTTTTGAAGTTTCTTGAGATCATAATTCCAGAAGAAACTGCCAAAACACAACTAAGTGTATGGCCACCAGACCAGACTCTGGGGATTTTTGTTTGTGATTTGATTTTTGTTGGGTTTTGGTTTGGTTTGTTTTTTTGGTTTTGGTTGTTTTTTGTTTGTTTGTTTGTTTTGTTTTTTTGTTGGTTTGTTGTTGTTGTTTTGTTTTTGTTTTTTTTTTTTTACTATTTGGGCTACTCCATGTTTGGCAATGCAGTTTAAAAAAAATGACAAATATTTCTGCAGAGGTGAAATTGTTTGACCTCACATATATCTGAGCCTTCTTGCCACCATCCTTTCTAATAATAATAATACTTAGCTCAGCATATTTGCTGTGCTTTGACATAGTGATATAAATAACGTTTTTGACTCAATAATGAAACACAGTTATAAAAATAAATTGTGCAATGAAAGAGTTAAAATAAAGACCTGGTAGAGTGTTTGGGGGAAGAGGGAGGTTTAAGAAATTCATTCCTTTGCTAAATTTACCCAACAGTGAAATAGACTGATAAATCCATATGCTGTGGAGATAGTTTCTGGCTTAATTTACTAGTGGTGCAGGAAATAATTCAGGCAATTTGTTATAACACTGATTCAAACTCAGTGCTTTATCAGTTAGAGATATTTTAACATAATAATCAACTACAAGAATTCTTCTTTTCCTTAACTTTAACTGGAGGATATATAGAAATTTTCTAGAAACAATGTAGCAAAATATAAATAATATCGCTGAACACAGTAAGAATATGGAGAGTGTCTGTTTATTAGACCTGTGCCTGTAATTTTTAGTTCTTATGCCTCCTGAAACATTTTAAAAGCTGAGGTCACATTGTATTTGAAAAAAATGCTACAAGGATTTTCTAATCTGTCTTCTCTGGAAAACTTTTTGCTATTCCACAGAAATAATCAGGCTAAAAGCAAACAGCTGAATTTTACTTGGAGACCATGCGTAGCACAGAATTATGCCAGAACCAGTAGTATTAATGCTAAAGTGTAAGCCATGGGTTGCAGTACAAGTGGAGTATTAGGGTTAGTGTCATGATCTTATCTCTTTTAGCCAAATTTCTCTCTGAAGTACAGGAGTGAAAAACAGATGGAAGATGCAGTTTGTGACACTTCCAGAGGAGTAAAAAAACTTCAGGTTAAAATAAACTAATTTGAAGAATTGCAGGTGGGGGAAAAAACATTTAGAGAGTGTTTGGAAGTATTTTCTTGAGATAGGAAATCGGTCAGTTGGTCAAATAGAGCTTAAAGATCTCAGCTATCTGACAACTAATTTCCTTAGGAAATTTTTTCTCATCCAAACAAAGGCTGAAAGGAGAAGTTCCCTGAAAATTATAGAAAAACATAGGAGAATTAAGATGGGAGGAGGGAAAACTTCGTTTATGACTAGAACAAAGGAAGATCACTTTTTCTGTCACGCACTATAGAATGATTTCTAGGAGACATGTCTGATGCCCAATGTTTTCCTAAACTTGATATATCAGCAGGGATCTGGCAAGTTCTGTTGGACAAACAGAGCATATTTTTAAGCATAGTCAGCATCCCACTTGGGAGACAGTCCTTCTTAAGTCTGCAGATTGGATTGTGCTTGACAACTAAACTATTTCACAGGAAAATACAACAAACATTTAATGTTTTAACTGGATTATGTTTTGATCTAGGGGAGAAAATGTATTTGATAAAAAAACATGACCCAGGACTGTAAGCAGGTTTGGATAAAACTGAAGTTACTGGGATAAAACTGAACAAGTATGTAAATCCTGTGCAACAGAAATATCTGTCTGGGAAATATCTTAGTATATACTGTGAAAAGGTATCAAGGCTATCAACAGCATTCTTTTCCCAACTACTGTGAGATATCTTGAAATGATAATCAGCCTAGGAAAAATTGTACCTCATTTTAATTACAGTCTAGCTTAGCAATTGAGGAGATGGCTTCTGCGTGCATGTCTAATGGACACTGAGTGCAAATCTTAATAATTCACCATGAACAGGAGGAGGTATCTGAAGTACTGTGACGGTAAATGCAATTATAAGCTGCTTATGCCTCAGGAGGCTGTTGGTCTTTTTACACCACCAAAGTCAACATTGGAGACCAGTGTCTTTTGTATTATTGGCACTATCAAAACCAGAATGTCCCTATCCTCAGGTACAGAAGGAAGTCTGTCTTGTGCTCATAGTCTAAGGACAGAGTCCCTTCTATAAGCAACTTCTGTTAGGAAAGCAGACTGTGACTGACTTTTTTAGCCAAAGAAAAATAGCAACTATTTACCTAAGAATATACAGATAATTTTTAAAAAATTAAAATAAGACTTCATAAAGAAATAATAGAAAAATTCACAGGTATTAGTATAACAGTATGAGTGCCTGCTTGTTGGTTTTTTTTGTCCTTTTTCTCATTTATGGCAAAGTGCTACAAAACTGAAATTCCAGATTCCATGCTGCCATATATTTTCCTGGTTTTGACACTGGTTGTCAATATTTAGTAGTTCCAGAAGAGTCACTTACACATTCAAAAAAAGGAGAAGTCAACTCTGAACTAAACAATTAACTTGTAAATGGCAGTTGTGATTGTCATATCTGCTATAGACAGAAGAGAATTAAGTCTAAATTGAAGGATTATGGGGACAGGAAAATAATCACCCTCTGTTACCAGTTTAAGTGTGACAGTGTAACGGAAGATCTCTCAATACTAGTTAATATTTTGTTAAAAGACCCCAAGATGACCATTTGTATTGTGCATAAAATTACTTTAAAAGGTATGGTAGATTATGTGGGACTGCTTAAACAAAGCATAGCATCAGAGAAGTGGGATACTTTTAATTCAATGTATTCACCTGGTTTCTGTCAAAAGCACAGGTAATTAGAAGGAAAATTTAGAAAAAAATAAAACTACAGTTTCTTTTAACTTCAGTGTTGTATCAGCTGTATTGGTTGCCTACCTCTTTCTCCACTGAATTTAAGGCTAATGTAAATCTACAGACTGCACGTGAGTGGTGTTTAAGATACCTTGAACATCATCCAGCAATTCCAAAATAACTAGATGTTCAAGACTAGACTGGCTGAAGTTTTTTTCTGCACATATGAGTGGTACAACATTTTCAGCAAACAAAAAACTTTCAGCTGCTTTATAGTCCACCTTCTAGGGCAAACGGCATTTTCGTACTTCCAGGATGCACAGTGTGGTTATTGGAGGAGAGACCAGGAGGACAAGAAAAATAATAGTGAAACAAATACCATTGGAAGACACCTGGGCATAGACACTGGAAGAAGGGAAACAGTAAAAACAATTCTAGAACCCATTCAGTGTTGTCTTTAGTGCAAAAGTCAAATGGGAACTGACTTTTCATTCTGTGCTTATGTAGTACATATCAACAAGATGGTCTGCTCTCTAAGTACCTATATCATAATATAGCAATTCAATTGAGAGTACAACTAAATAAAGTAAGAATTACATATGGAAATTATGATTTATAATAATTTTTCATCACTAGAGTCACTATAAACATAGTTAAATATCACTAACTTTACTTTATAGAAGGAGGTTCTATGAAGTGCTGAATATGGTTCAAACATTTAGTGGCATAGTGTAAGGTATTCTATATTTGTAGCATGCTCTCCAACAGATTATTTTACTACATCTATTAGCCAGCCATGCCACACTGAACTCCTAATAATGAAGCAAAGAAACTCCATTCTCAAACTTGGGTTTACATGTGTTCTTGTTTTACTGTAGGCTTAATATGTAAGTTTTAATATAGAATCACTGAATTCACAAGAAAAAAAAAATAACAGTTAAAGCTTAAGTTCAGTATTTGGAGAGAAAATCCTGTCCACCAACCTGCATATCACAGTTTCTATGATACATTTTATGACAAATACCATTGTATGGTTGGTGAGCAAGACTGATGCTCAAAAGATTCATGTAGGAGGCTGTTTCATGTGTCTAAATGCAGAAGGCTGAAGGCCACTGCTTCCTTCAATAAAATAACATATTTTCTAGGTCCAAAATCTTCTATCCAGTCTGAGCTATATTTTTTTCTAGTCAGTTCTATTAGTCACTGTTCTAGTACATAGACTATAGGATTTGGGCTAATGCTCTACAAAATGTATATCAATCTCAGATTAAATATCAATCAACAGCCTATTCCTATGCTAAAAAAAACTTCTGCAAAGTTCACAGTCATGGTAAATTCAATTTTATTTGGTAACCTAATAGCTACCTGTTATGAAAGGTTATTTCACCTATAAACATCTGCTTTTGATCTTTCTTTGCACCATGATTTTTAATAGATACCATCATTTTTTGACGTACTGTATCTATTAGGGCTGTTCAAATTTTATCAGATTGATAATACTGCACTGCTCTTCCTTTTGATACTAAGAAAAATGATAATTTAGAGAAGTGACATAGAACACTTAATGAAATAACTTAAATCTCTATTTTTATTGCCTTATTATTGCAACTTGTTTGAGTTTACCTGTAAAATAATCAATGGTACCAAATAATATAGTGAAGTTCAGGATATGTTTGTTATTTTTTAAATTCTATGACTCACTAAACTGAAGGCTACATTAAAGCCAAAAGCTCAGTTTTACTAAGAATTGATGGATATTGTATATCCAAATGATACACTTTAATGTGTATCTCTTCCCCTAAATAACTAGTAAAACACTGCATTTGAAAGCTGGTATTTTTACTGGGAACATAGTGTGATACAAAACTCTGTGTACCACTTTCCACTGAGTGGGTTTTGCAGATTTTAACTGCTATTGAAAGGAATATTCAAATGCTTATTATTATGCAAAGATTTGTATCATTCTCAAAACAGTGTATTCCCAGAATTAATGATGTCATTGTTGTTAGTTTTCTATTAATCTGAAGACAACAACCCCATTTGTAAGTGTGATGTAGAATATACATATGAATAGATGGTGGCAGTTAGAGATGACCTTTTTGATCTGTGAGTTTCTGAATATGTATTAAGAAGGTCAGTCATTAATGCCATTCAGCCAACAAGTGAGCTATTTTATGGAATTCATTTTAGTCCCAGAGCACCAACTCCTGCATATATTAATTTCAATATGCAAAATCTATTATTGTTCATCATTTCCAGTCAAGTGCTAGGCAGAGAATTCTACATACTGCTCTTGTTTGTCATGCTGAAAGATTTGGTCAGTGTTTTAATGTGAATAAATTTCTGGAAAGATATTTCCCAGGTTTCTTCTATGGTGATTCTGCTTTCAGGTGGTAACTGGCCTTAGATTACCATGGTTAATGTCTTCAACTATGTCTTACTTTTCTTCAGAAATTGTCTGTGCAAACAACTATCATTCCAATAGAAGTGTTTCTATAACAGAAGTATGCTTCTTTTTGTGTGTCATGAAACATTTTTATATCCACCTCTATGTAGTCATTTTCTATGAGTTTTTAAACATGAAAGTCCTTGATATTCTGTCAAAATTTTAAGATCTCTTTCCTACTATTTGATCATTCAATTCATTAAGATCTTATGCCTTTGTAGACTCTGGTATTTATTAGACCGGTGGTTTGTGGAACCTTGTACACAGGTTTGCCAACCTCCTGTTTTTCACGGTTGCAAACACACTTACTGTAAAGTTTGCATACTGAGGGGAAACTAATGCTCTGAGGCTCAGAGCTAACACCAGAAATGAAATGTAATTCTCAATACTGCAACATTTTAGTTATATGCACCAATCTTAGCTGGATTCACAGGCCTGAGTTAAGGACAAGGAGCGGGAAGAAAATACTCAGATTATCTAACAAATTTAATTTGCTAATCTATTTATGATCCTTCTGTAAACAATGGAGACAGAAAGAGAGAGGCTTCTTCACAGGGCAAATCAGAACAGGAGCTTACACAAATAGATACCTTGGATTAGGTAACTCGTTTGCCTGTTAAAAGGGGACCTAGACAGACCAACTGGTGGGCTTCATCACCTAAATTAGAAGGACTGATGAAGATTGCAAGGTGAAGTGCTGTGGACAAGGCAAGTTACAAGGCCTCAGCTCTTCCAGACAGAATTTAAAGCTATAAAACCCCATATGGTGGTGGCTGTGATACTTAAGACCTTGAATACAAGTCAGTGCAACAGATAGATGCAATAGAATGAAAGAATCTTGTATTAAATCTTTTCCACTATCTTCTTGAGAGCAGAGATATAGTCCCACCTTAAGAATTTTAACCTAAAGGAAATATGATGGTTCCAACACCATCTTCTTTTGGATCTACTCTAGTTTCAATCTAGTTTTCTGAGAGTGCCTGGTGAGGCTGTGAATATGATCTCTGTTTCCTTTTCCACTGCCATGTATGGGATTCAACCTGCTGTATCAGCCTTGCAGTCAAAGATATACCTATAGAGTTTACTCTAGAGAAGTGAAGGTAATTAATTTTTCATCTGTGAACTATGTACTTAAAGTTTTAGGAGAAGTATAGTGTAGTTTTTAAGTTAATGTTTTTTTTTAAGAAACAAAAAACAAAGTCCCTCTCTGCCTTAATTTATTTGTCACGTCATTCATCTATAGGATGCAATCCTCTCACAGCTGAGTCCCTGCACAAAGGGATCTGGTGAATTCTTGTATTCCACTGAAGACCAAAGACAGCAGGATTAGTCCCCTTCTGATAAGGCTTAAGGAGATAAATTGTGCTGAATAAACTTCATTCAGCTCTCAGTCTCTGTATTTTATGACCTAGCTTGTTAATTACTGCAGTTTAGATTAACACATAACTGTAAATAGTTGATATAGTGATTGTAAAGTTGTAAATAGTGATTCTCTACACAACATTGAAATACGAGAAATTCTGTTTAAATATAAGACAAACTTTTTTTACTGGAAAGATTAAACACTTGAGATTTTGTGGAGGGTCTGTCCTTGGAGATTCTCAAAACTCAGCTAGACAAGGTGTTGAGCAACATGGTCTAGGTGATCTTGCTTGAGCAGGGGGTTTGGATCAGATGACCTCCAGAGGTGCCTTCCAACCTCAGCAGTTCCGTGATTAGGTGAGGTGTTTTCAGCTACCAGAAGAGGGATAGCATCATGATTCCTTCAGCTAAGTATGCCTCAAATGTGAATCAGATCTCTCATGTAAGGCAGACTTTGCCCTAAAGGAGGTTAAATGTACTCTCATTATTTTTGTGTAATTTTAGCCATGCGGTAAACTCACTCTTTCAGTTTTAGGTTATACTAGTGGATACCTGAATTAGGGGGAATAGCAGGTGTTTCCAAGGCAAATGTGCAATCGTTCTTTTAGTCACCACTGAAAGTTTAATTCAATACATATAAACAAAGCTACAAATACACAAACTCCTTCATTTTCTTTATGACATAACATTTTTAAATATCACTGAAAAGATTGCATATGTCCAGTGACATTTGTAATTGAATTAAAAACTCAACCAAATGAGATCACTAAGGGAGAGGTGGGTGAGAAATTTACATCTGTGGTTTAATACAGTGATACCAGTTACAGATGAGTAAGGAATGTCATATGAATACAGTAGAAATAACAAAAGAAGTGGCAAGCTGTCACTAGAAAAAACACATAAAGGAAAGTGTATGACCGAAGATCAAGCAACAAAGGAGAGTGAAACTGAAAGATCAATGTGACCTGGGCCGGCTGAACTCCCTGTTTTCAAACACAAAGCTATATCCAAGAATAAGCTCTGTTTGCTGTAAAGAACCCATGCATGCTTTCTACATGAGGTTCTCTAACACATAGCAAGAAGTGACCTTTAAACTACCTTGACAGATAGCAGCTGACTAGAAAATTACAGTCATTAACAAGATATCTAGAGAGCACACTATTGTAAAAAATGATACTAAAAGGCAGATGTTAACAATTTGCAACCCCAAAAGACAGCTACAATAAAACCTTAAATTTCTAGTGTTCTGAAAAATTGTTACTAAGATTCAGCATACACGAAAATAAGAGGTGCATATATTTTTTCCAGTCTCTAGAGCCAAACTTTATGTGAATGAAGTATGGAAAATATTCTGATTATTCAAACAAAATTTTGTTATAAAAATGCAGTTACTTGCATTCACTGAAAATGAAGGTTATAAATTAAATCAGTTTAGTCTTGTCCAATCCAGGTATTTCTGCTAGTTGAAAATTCTATTAGGATGAGGTATTTAATATCCTCATTTTAAAAACAATGAAAAAAGAAATCTAGAAAGAGTATCTTTAGAATTTATTTCTTTCTCAATGGTAATTAACCCAAAGAACAAAGCCAATTCATTTAAGCCTTTCTTTCTGAATTTCCATAACAATAGAAACATTTTCATTATTAGCAAACATAGTTGAGGCTGAACTGTAGAGGCTTTTGTGCTGTCTAAAAATTCAGGGGAATCATATCAGAATATATTTGTATGAGTCAGTTTATTTTCCAGAAAATAAATAATGTAGAACCACTTATTGTTTGTTTTTAATATTAATTTATGTCACTTGATGTAGCACCTGGAAATACAAAACTAAGCAATACTGAAATATGTAATGCCATAGTCTTGTTGGCCATAGCAATCTTATGTCAAAATTAACAACAGTGACAAAGAGGTACATTTCAAATGGAACAGAAGGTTTCAGATGGCCAGTGAATTTCTCAGGGATCCGTGGTCAGCAAGAATCACAGCATGGGACAGCACCATGTAGCTTTCTTTGCATGTCACCATATCTGAATTGATTTACACTGTTTTGGCACTTTCCTGTTAAAAAGTTAATAAAAAATTGGATGGAATTCATAGAAGCACCAAGACAGATGAAGGAAGAGTAACACATGGAAAGACAATCTGAGAGAAACTAATAATGGAAATTTATGAGTACTATAAAAATTCACAAAACATAACTGTAGAATTTAGAGTATGGAATAATATTTCCCCCAAAAGGTAATGGAATTCCTAAATTCTAAATTTATCTTAGACAAGTGTATTTCAGTGGAAAAGAAAATCTGCATGTGCAGAGAATGAAATTTAATGAACTAACTAGTTTTTTCCTGTTCCTTAGATATGACTCTATTCAGTAATTTTATTTCACAATTTACTGAAAATGCATATCAAAATTGTAAACACACTTTGTGTTACGATTCTCCATTTGAAGGACATTGTTCAAGTCATAAGATATGTTTTGTTAAAAAGATTATTTTCATATACATCAGAGCCATATTTTTTCTTTCTTTCTCATTTGAGACATCCCACTGTCTGCAAATATTCTTGAGTAGAAGCCTCTCCTCTTCTCCGGATGTTTCAGGAATGTAGTCATTCTATCTTTTTAAAAATAAATAAATAAATAAAAATCACTAAATGCTCTATCTTTTAAGGTGGATGGTTAAAAGTTAAGTGCTTGGGAGAATGTGACTGTGAGGCCATGTTAAAATAAGGCCAGCAAGGGCACAAGCAGGGGCCATAACTCATGTATGTTTCTGATCACTGACCCTGAACTTGCCTTACAGTCATTCACATAAATTATGACAGACTGAAAAGAATTACAATGCAATATTGTTTCAGGGAGTGGCAGACTTCCCCTCCTGTTTTAACAGAGACTCTTGGAAGCAGAGCAGGTTGCCTTTGGATCCCCTCTTTCTTCAAATACTAAGTTTGAAACATTTCAATTTTGGGTTTCTATCCCATTCGTCTTCCGAAGTTTCCTGAAGCTTCCTCTCCTCTCTCCTACCGGATCAAGCAAATGTAATTTACTGATTAGCCTATTACTTTGTCCCTGTCTTTTATAAAGCATGTGTTGACTAGATACGTCAAAATTTCATTTGCTTGGTTGGCGGACTTGAGGTTTCTTTAACTGCAACATCTTAAAGAGTTTTTCTCCAAAATATCAGGTGACACCTTTGGTGGGGAGCAATGAAAGGTTCTCCTTGACTCTGCTACCACAGAAGCTTTGTTTATAATGATGTGTTTACATAAAGCTAAACCATATGTTGTGCTCCTAATGTCTGCAAACTGGTTCTTTATATCAAGTATCAATACTGACCAAGATGAAAACAATAGACAGAAAACCTAAACGCAGTAATTTCTTTTTAGAGACTAAAGAGAAAATATAGTGAAGGGATATAAAGAATAAAAGAGAAAATCTGTTGTTTTCACAGTAATTTACACTCTACTTGTGATCACTGCACGGACTGAGTGTAGGTATGAGCTTCTTGGGCTGAAATAACTTGCTCTCAATTCCTGTTTTCACTACCACTAGTCATCCTTTTGTAATGAAGATTAAATTTTGCTACTTTATTTCAGGCAACTTCCTGCTTTTCAATCATAAAGGGGCTTTCACTTCTACATGTGCAAAAAGGGAAAGATATTGTACCTCGTTGCTATCCAGTGAGACCTATTGGGAGCCAATAACTGACAGAGCCTCCTCCTGCCTTTTTTTAAAGTTGGGGAGAAAAATCTTGGTGTTTTATGAGCAACAATCAGGCAAGAGAATGAGAATAGATTGAAGCAACTGGTTCTTTTTTTGAGTAGTGAAGTGTAGTTTTGAAATGTTTCAGATCTTTTCTATTTTCAACATAATTTTAAACACTATTTTATCATACTTCATAAACAATTTTGAATAGCAATTATTTCTGAGCCCTACATATACTTTTGATGTGAAAAAAATCAAGAAGGATTATTTTGATCTTTTCTTTCTCTTCTTTCTGTTTTTATTTCTCTTATGTTTTTACCAAAATACTTTAAACTAGAGACTCACTGAAACTAGTCTGGTAAAAAGTTTAGTTTAAGAAGTAATTATTTTTTGAAAAAAATTGCATTTCACCTTTCAAGCAAAGTTTTTATCAATTTTGTGTACTTTTGGTTCACTGTTGAATTGCTGTTATATTTTAAAATAAACAGTAGACTTAACAGACTATGGCATTATATTCATATAATGAATAAACATAGTTCAAAACAATAGAATTTGTATAACCTAACCATAAGACATTCCTCAAAACTGTCAAGGTCCTTTTTATCATCCCATACAAGGCACACGAATAAGAGCCTTTAGGGAGTATGAGATCTGCCTGAATCCAGTGATTGGCTCATATGTATGTCAGCAGTTCTCAGCCTGCAGGTCTGTCAATTTACTTTTCATGTTTGAAAGTGTAAATAATAATCTGTATCTAAAGCAGAAAGCAGGTAGTAAGTTCCAACAGATTTTGGTTACTTGTGCAATTTTTTCAGGGTGAGGTGTTTTTTGCTTTTCATCTTTTCTTGAGTCTGATCTAAGAGTGATTGAAGGTCAGTACAAAAAATGTCTTGGTGACTTAGAGCATGACTTGCATTTGAAAGCCAAAGGGACCTGTGCTCCTAAATCAGTTACATGTGTCTGGGAATCCCACTGAAGTCTATAAACAGTCCTCTAACTTCACTACAAATTAAATGTGACCCTAGTCCCGAAGATAAATTTCATACTGTGAATTAATTCTACAGTCTTGTTTTGTCTATAGCTGGGTTAGGCAGATTGGCAGAATGACATTGGGAGGTGTAAGTGTACTTTTTTGTACACATTCATGCCATTTCTATTCCCATAGCAACAGTGTAGCCCTCATTCATATTAATCAGCTCTTAATTTAGAAGATTTATGGCAATTTGAATGATAACACATAAAACAATTAATTTGTTATTGCCTTTATCCATTATTTGTGAATTTCTCTAAAGGAAAGTTTTGATTTGATGTGTCATGAAGATAAAGAGGCCTTATATGAACATAAATTCACAATACTGTTACTTAGCAGTTTTTTTTTTCTCAAGAGTAATTTGGGGGGAAATTGTCAGGAAAAACTGGTATGAAAGCAGAAGGAAAAAAAAAAATAGTTTCTTTTACGCTCCTATTCATTTTTTCTAATAACCTGTTTTTAATTGCTGTGCCAACTTTACCAGACTCAGTAATTGAATTAGGTATAAGGACAGAATCTAAGAACACACATGCAAAAAGAAACAAGGGTGAGGATATTCAATGCTGTGGAGAAACTGTGCAGATGAGTAATAGAGCATCTACCAAATCCTTCCACTTGATTCCCACATATAGAAAAGTCAAAGGGCAAATTTTCTACTAGAATGTGTTGAATCAATTAACATTTATGACGGAAACCTGACAGGCAGGCCACATGATTACCTTCCAGACATTTACAGTGGGCAAAGTGCCCAGGCCAGCTAGCCATGAACTGAATACTTTGATCCTGGATTGTAAGACTCTACAAGTTTCCCATCCTGAATGCCTGAACTTCCAGGTTTCTGCCTGTGTTTTATTCCAGTCTGATAACAGATATTCTTACTGGTCACTTGGAATGTGCTGAATAATGGATAAAGACTGTTACTCTTAAACTCTACATAAGTATATAAAGTTTTATTTTATGAAATCCCTCTAGAAATATATGCAATGGAAGCAGGAAGCTTTATGTTATGTACAGTGTGTATATATACGTATACACACTGTGTGTTTATATATAGACATGCTAAATATACAATTTTATGTATATAAATGTTTATGTTTATATGCATAAAACATATCTATTTAATAGATAAAGTGCCAAAACTAGAAATTCCAGTTACTAGGTAGGTCCCCTAATTGACTGTTTCATGATACATACAAAACCAAATTGAATGCCAGTTGTTATGCTAATAGTGAGCAATAGAATACAATTTACTGATTAGAATATGAATTTCAAAAGCATTCAGAAAATAATAAAGAAAGATAAAAATATGAAAAGACTGAAAATGTAAGTCTATATTATTATTATAAAATTTTAAACCAAATCATATCATGTAATTAAAACATTAGTCCAACTTGATAAAGTTAAAAAGAAACAATTTAACTATGCTAGAATATCAGATTTAAACTGGTTGAGCCTGAAAAATGGTATTTCCAGGTTCTGAAAAGTCCAATAATATATCCACACATGTGGCATACAGGTCTTATCAATGAACAGCTTTTCTACAAAAATGCTTTGCAAAATGTCTACATTTAAATCTGTTTGCATGTGTTTCAATATTTATACTGCCTTCTATGCATCCCCTGTCAAGAAATTAAATCTAGTCATATCTTTACAAAACATACAGCATTTTTCAATATACTGAAAATTTTCAGTGTTATTATGCATACAATTTATCAGATTTAAAGAAATACGAAGTTCTACACAAATTGCTCAGACATGAAAGGGTAAAGCATAACTTGTTGCAAGGTCCTAAAGCTGAATTCCACAACCATACCTGAGTGGGAAGATATGAAAGCACTGAAGATTTATGGCATGGCTCTCTGTTATGCAGTTGTAAATTTATTGTAGACTTACATGTTTGAATGCTTTCTGATCCACAAATATCTTCCATTTGGATTTGGTCATAAATGGAGGGTTTTAAAAATCGAGGGTCTGCAAGAAAAACAGAAAATGATAGAGCAAGAACCTTAAACAATGTGTAAGGAGTTTTGGAATGTCAGACTGGTCAAATTCCATGGGCTATGTTAAAACCTTACAAAATACACAAATTGCAAATTTAACAGCATCTTTTGCAACAGTGAAAATGTGTTCTTGTCTTAAATTCTAAGTTAGTCTGACAAGTTGGCCTGTGCGCTAACTCCTTCAGTGCATAGGCTTTTAGGCTTTTCTTATTCTTTCCTTTTGAAATGTGAGAAAATATAGGAAGCTTTAAAATGGATAAATTGTATTGTTCATGCTAGTTGCAGCAACAGAATCTCTGGGTGAGCAAGGGCTAATCTATATTGCCTGGCTATCATTGTTTATACTTAACATTCAAAGGAGGAGGAGACCCATAATAACTGCAGATGTGTGTGGAGAAAGCAAAAACTCATACCAGAACCATCAATCCATCCCCACATATACTCCAAATTAAGCAATGTTTTTTTCCTGAAGATTTGCAATGCTGAAATTTCATTGGGTTTTGATTTTAGCTCTCTCAAAACAACTTTTTTCCAGGTTAATAGCTGCTGTTCGCCATCCAGGCAAGGTACTAAGCCACTTTATATAAATCAACTGATCTCTCTGCACTTCAATTCATTAAAACTAATAAAATACTTTATTTCTCACTGCATCTTTGTGTCAAAGATCAGGGGTCTTAATTCAGGCTTGTGGGCTGCCTATAAAAGAAGTGTAACTAAATGAGGCATGAAAATAAATATTTAAAGGAAAATAAATATTGTCTACTTGATTAGTATTCCGATTGAATGAAATTACCTCAGAGAATCTGTCTGTACAAGGGCCCTGTCCAAAAAAGAAACAATTTTAAAAATCCTTGACATGATAAAATCTCTGAGGGTAATTCCATTTAATTGAGTTTTAAACCTTTTCTAATCTATATGTACTATCTGAACAAGTAGCAGTGGAACTTAAAGTGCCATACTGGGCCTAGGATTTAGGAGACGTAAGGTAAATTTTTGTTATCCAGAAACTTTCTAGGAATTTCTGAGCAGGAGGAATTCCGCAATCTAGAAAATTTCTAAGTATTTATGTTTTCCAATAATTTCTCTCAGTTTCTAGGAATTCTATCCAGTATTTTTCTACGTATTTCCCAGTCTTTTTTAGGAATTTCTCATTCCAGAACATTTCTAGGATATGTACCTTTCTTTCTTTGAATTTCCAGGCACTTTTGATTAATTTTTCTGTTGATAATATTTCTAGAAATTTTCCACTGCTTTCTAGCAATTCCAAACTCTGGAACATTTCTAAAAATCTTTGAATGGTTTCAAGAAAGTTCACTGTGCACTTTTTAGGAATTTCCCATTGCATTTGAGGATTTTTAAACTACTTTGTAGGATTTTCTCTGATCAGAACCATTCTAAAATTTCCCTAGTGTTTTCTAAGATTTTTTTTTTCCCATATTTTCCAAAAATCCCTTGATCTAGAGCCCTTCTAGGAAAATCCCAGTGGTTTTTAGGTATTTGCCCATTATGTTTCCTTCCAGGAATTCTTCTGTTTTGAATCTTCCTAAACAGAATTTTGCAATCTAGAACCATTCTAGGATTTCTCAGTGTGAAGGCATAAGGAACTGAAAAATGGTCTGCACTGTTATATTTACAAAATAATGTGTGGTTGAATAGAAAGCATCAAGTTTAATTAAAAAAAAAAAAAAAAAAAAGGACTGTGAATTACAGTAGCTTACAGTAGCAATTTAGGTCGTGGAACTTTCACCTGCTCTAGTTATAAAATTTACCTGCCAAATATATATTGCTTGGAGCCAAGTTTTGGTATCAGACTGGTTAAATTAACACCTCAGCACAACAAGGCCATATGATGCCAGACTTTGTAACAGTGCAAGATGATTTATAGTTGACTCAATTTTAATGATCAGACTCAGGTTCACTGTTCTTGAATAAGTTTCATGTCTGTTATGGCAGAAACACCTACAGCCATTTAATTTTCCTGCTGGCTGTAAATTAATTAAATAGGCTGTATATAAATAAAATAACATTAATTTATTTCCTGGCTATTTTTTATCTTATTCATAGCCTGTAATCACCATATCATAGTTCTGTCAGATATATTTTAGGACATCTTTAGGAAGAAGTGGTTTCACCATCTTTCATCATCCTTTGTCTTGTGCCCAAAGAGAGTTTCTGGATTTATAGAGACATAAACTTTGTCAAGTAATAGTCTACCTGCTTAAGCCAAATACCATTCCTTTCAAAACTTAGCAGAAATAATTCCTTGCATTTTCAGAACACTTTTTACCTGCAGAATCTGCAAATGCTTTATAAATGATGGCTTTGAGAATTTAAAATACTGAACATCTCTGGGATATCACACCACACTTCCTCCTTCAGTGAGTAGTTTTTTACATAGCTCTGTAAACACAATCAACCATGCACATGAATGCACTTGTAGGATCCAATGCCAATTCCTGTCAAGGCTCTTGTAGCAGAGATGCAACATCTCTGAGGACTGAGCATGCTCAGTGTCATATCTCTGGTGAAGAGGGTTAGAAACATTCTCTTGTACCTCCAGGCACAAATATCTAGGCATTAAGGAAGTGCTAGTGAGCCTGGCATTAAATGGATGACGTAAAAAGCAGAGCACAACTGAAGGAGAAACGTCCTAGATCTTAGTTTCATTGCTGTATGAACAAACAAGAATTTAGAAAGATGGAAGGCTGATTTCCCCAAATATTTCAGTAAAACTTTATGTAGGGGCTACAGAAGAAGGTAATAAATATTTCTCATAGAGAACTCTCATCAAGGAGTTTGCTGTAAGGGGCTTCAGCCATAAAGTGATCATTGGATCTATTGAATTTGTTGTGTACATAGAAATTAGTGAAACAATTGAGAGGTCATTCAACCTATCTGTATGGCCTCTTGTATCGGTTCATTCCCAGTCCAGTTGCTGAGCATTTGGCAGAAAATATTACCTGACAGCACAAACCACCACTATATTTTGTGTGTAGCATATTGATTTGTCTCCATTTGAACAGGTGAGACCAACAGTCAAGGTCTTTCAGTGTTAGCAGTTTTGTCCTAGTCAACTAGAAATAATCACCATCATATATTCCCCTAAAATATCTTTTTAGAAATCAAATAAAATACTGATACTACTTGAAACTGAAAAGGTTTTAAAGTAGCAGTCCTTTAAAATACAATAGTTCAGACTCGTCTGAGATTTCATGGGTTCTGTAATAATGCAGCTGTTTTCCTCAGGGTGTTCTCACAAATTCATAAAAAAATATATTTGTTATGAGCATTCTGAAACCCTAAGGAAAGCAGCTGTGTTTTTGACAAACTGGGCCACATTTTCAACACCTCTAGCAAAAGAGACATTTATAGAGGAATTCTATGCCTTATATATCCATGAGCCACATACTTTTTTAACAGTAACAATATATAGTGCTCTTAGCAGAAGTGTATGCAGCAAAGCAGCCAAACTGAACATTGAGTTGAGCCACAATATGAAATTAAAAACCTGACCTTCAGCAGAAGACTTGCCCTAAACTTAAAATATGCCACCCAGATTGAACTTAAAGACCACTAGGGAAAACACTGATATAGACATGTTAAATGTGAACTTTTCAGAGTTTTTAAAATCCTTTTCAATTTTTCTTTGCTTTTATTGTGTTCCTGAAACCATAACAATGCAAAAAATGAGTGATGCCAGTAGGAGATCTAGGTGAACATGCTTACTAGAGTATTAATGAAATATAAAGTCTGGACAAGATAAGAACTTTCTTGCTTCCTGTGTAACCCATTCCTGCAAGGGATTATTTTCTTATTTTTATCTGTAAGTCCAAAAGTGATTATAGGCCTAAATTATATCCTTTTAACTGCTTTCAATTTTGCACAATCTTCATAGAAGTTTTAGTCTCTACCTATTTTTTACCATATCATTTTTTCTACATCTGCTCTACCATATTCAGTCCTTCCTGGTTGTTGAAACTTTTCTTTCCTTTAGTGTGACATGCTTTACAGACCTGTTCCTTACACACTAAGACCACCTTTGTTGAATATTTTTCAACAGTATATGTTTTATCACATATTTATCACATCATTTTTTAAAGTTTAATTTTTCAGTTTTGAAATTAAGTTTCCCACTCAGAAGCTGGGGTGTCTTTAATTCACTGACTTTGTCAATCTACTGTTCTACTCCATATTTTAATTTCAGTTTAGAAGTTACTCAGATAAACATACTGTAATTTCCTCTTGAAATATCTTTACCTCTAGATGTCGCTAAATTTTCCATTTGGGCTGTGGCTAATCCATTTCCTTTTAATGTCATCCTTTTAATGTCTCATTCTTTGATCCTAGTCCCTCAAGATATGCTTTCTCCTTGTCCCTTTCTTTGATCTTTATTTCTTTTATTGTACTCAGCTTTCTGAGTTACATCTGAGTTATATCTCCTTTTTGCTGTCCTTCATCTTACACTTGCCACTCTATTGCAGGGCTTCATCCATCAACTATATGCATCAGCCACATTATTTTTTGGCCATTCATGACAGCATTTATCTGATGGGTCTTTTGATCCCAGCCAATAGGCTGTTTAATTTCATTTCATAGTTCATTACTCTTTTCCCAGAGATATCTTAGTTTTCCATGCAACTTAACTGTATTCTTCCCTGATAGCTAGCTCTTCTGGTTTTAGTTTTTTGGTTGCTCTTAGCCTCAGTTGTCTTGGTGTCAGCACAAGCCTAGGTTCTGTCCTTACACTCCCGATTGAAATTAAGTGAACCATAGCCTGTTTTTTCTTATCAGATGACAAAAAATTCCACTTCCTTTACATTTGTTCAGAAGGCATGATAGTTATCACTAAATCATTCCCTAATCAGGAATTTGGTTGATTTTTTTCATTTTCACTGTAAGAACGGTGTTTCTAAAAATTTTAATGCTCATAGAATTAAAATTTAGTTTTTATTCCTGTTTATTAAGGTCCCCAATTCCTGAATATTAAAACTTTATAGTCAGATACAGTAAATCAGTGAGCTGTATGAATGGCTTAACACAAAGCATGATATTAGTCAGTAGAGAGACTCCCATTAACTTCAGTAAGATTTGGATCACACTTGCAGTGATTTAAAGTCTACACAGCAGAAAATGTTTGCAAGTAAAATCAATGTAGTCTTGATAAGTATTGTGAATGTACTTGTGGTTTACTTCTGTTAGTCTTGCCAATAGTCTTCAAAATTAGTTTCTCTAATTCACTTAATGTTGTACAATACAGATTTACAACTTCTCAACTACAACTAATGACATTTTGGTATTTTAATATTTGTCTAGGCCATGAATCTCTACATGAGTTAGAGATGAGAGTAAATGGCAAGATAGTAAATGAAAAGTAAGACTGGAAATAAAAACAAGTAAGTATTTATGGAAAGCTACACCTTTTTTTTTTTTTTTTTTTGGAGCTGTCTTTTTCCTATTCCCCCTGCATTGTAAGAAATGGGAAGGTGGGAAGGAGATAATCTGGAGAGAGAAGCAATAGTGACTTCCTGACAGAACTCACTCACACTTTCATTCTTATTTGTAGATTAAGATTATTCACATTAAGAAGGAAGTGTAACAAGTTTGGGGGAGTTAGTATGCCAGTGGGGGACTACATAGAAGAGAAAATCTAGGCATTTCCAGGATATAGCTTGACAGTGTCCAGTGCTTTCCTCACTTCTCTAAAGAAAGTACCATAGAGAATTGACCTCTCAGAATTTCTTCTAAAAGGTAAAAAAAAAAAAAAACAAAAAAAAAAGGGAGGGGGGAAGCATTATTAATTATGAGTAGTCTTTGCTTCCCGAAAGCCATTTTTGTTCCTGAAGGTCTTCTTTTTTTTTTGCTTTATGTTAAACTTTGCCAACTGTGGTGTTCAACAAGTTTCAGAATACCTGCAGTTCTGTTCTACCCCCTCCAGCTGTTTCAGTGTCAAATAGGAAAGTCTATTCTTTAGGAAGCTGTGTAGACACAGAATATTTCACTATCAGCAGCCAGCAATAAAATACCTCTAAACTGTGTCAATTGTCACATTTGTACTGTCCAAGGAGCTCTTCCATAGACCATCTCAATAATTTAAAGCATCCATTAAAAATAATTTTTTTATAATGTGAAACACTTAAACAATGCTTTAGTGGATGGTGAACAGTGGGTGCAATCTTTATTTGCTTATCAGAGATCTACATTCCACTTAAAATGCATGTAATATCATGCTATGATGCTTGCAGTTATAGATATATTTATTACATCATTCAGTAGATTTTACAATACTAAAAATTGATGAAAGAAAACCAGAACATGACCTGTAGTGGATTTCTCTTATAAATGAAATATCAGACAATTAAATACTGAGGATGAGAGGAGGAGGAAAAGAAATTAGTGTTATTATCTGTTGAATATTGAGTCTATCCTGTGAATTGACTTAAGTTGTGCAAGAAAAGACAGGAAGTGATTATGGAATCCAAGAATATTTCATATTATGCCTGTACAGGAGGGCAGAATTCAGTTTCCTAACTTTTACTTACACATTTTGTATCCTTAACAAGGATTTTCTAACATGTTAAATTGTCAGGGATTTTACAGTTACTGACATTACTATTTGCAATCATGTTATGATGCCAGGTATCATAGATATTTCATACTTACATGGTCTCTGTGGAGAGTATGATATTTTGAGGCAAATGTATCAAAATGTAAGGCAATTTGATTTATGACCATCTCAACTTCTTACTGACTAGGAAATTAATCAGGAAAAGCTTACTAGACTGGGAATTTTGTTGGTGGAAGCCAGGGGTTTACAGGATGTATCTGCACTTAAGTATCAAGAAAGAAAAGAGAGTGGTGATCTGTCACAGAGATGAGCCCTGCTCAGCCTGTGCCAGGGCTGTGTGCTTGCGATGCCTGCCCCATGGGGAGGAGAACACCATGTCCTCAGGTCATTTCCCCGAGTTCAGCAGAAACTTCTGCAGAGCTGTATGCATCGACCTGGAAATTGGGAAATAGTCACAGTTTCTGTCACACTTAAGGGAGTTGCAGTGAACCAGAGTAGACTGTAAAGGATAGTATAATTGCAAATTTCCCAGTAGTTTTGTTTGGGAAGTCAGGTAACGAGTCAGGCTTAAGTCATCCATACACACACTGGCCCTGTGACTACACAACAAGCATCTAAACTCACAGTTTTCCCAAAATTTAACATTCCAGACAGGAATGGACACACAGGACACACAGGCATTAAATGGGAAGTCTCCTGCCCTTGATAGGTTCAGTATTAATACAGCTTCACCAGCTGTGCTGATGGGATTCAGTAGATCTTCTGCACAGTGCCTGTTGAGTCAGTGTGTTCATCAGGATGGGCTTGCTGAGGTTGTTGAATTGCTCAAGCTCCATGTCTTGTGTCTTCTGCTGCTTTTGAAGGATCTATGATAATGTGGCAAGTTGACCCTGATATACATAAGTGTATATACATAGCATGATACTGGTGGGGTGTCACTGAGCACACCATATGTCAGGAAAAAGCTATTATTTAGTCTGCACAGGTCAAAGCCTTTTTGCCTTGATGCTTAGAAATATGTAACCTATATGCAGTCCTATGCATCTGCAGTATCATCCTTTCTCTTGGAGTTACTGCCTTATTAACAATAAGGTACACTTGGTAATAAACTGGGGAATCTACTGTGCATATACATGTGGCAAAGCTTGGAAGAAGTACCAAAAAGAAAACAATAATAACAACAAAAATCTCATTGTTTTGCCATACATGTGCTCCAGCAGTGTGAGTGAGCATATGGACAGGATGTCTCCCAAAACATTTAGTTATTAGTAAGAGATGGTAGCTGTAGCTGATTTTACAAGTACTTTTTAGAAAATGTATTCAGAGGAAGGTAGCTGACATCTTGTCTTTCCGAGCTGCTTAATTCCTGTCCTAATGAATGTACTGTTTCACAGTACAACTGAAAAGTGCAGTCCTTTTGTGCTGTAATAGCCTTCATAGTATGATGGTTGTATTTTTATAGGAACATATGTCAAGAATGTGCATCAGTGTGGGCATGCATATTTTTATGACAGATGACTGGGGAATAGTTAATATGATTTTAGTAGTATTTTTCCAAAACTGTAAAATTACCTTGAAAGGACAGTCATTTTTTGTGTTCCTCTTTGAAACCTATAGTACTGATGTTTTAAGGACAATGTAAATAATTCAGAACAAATTCCAGCATTCAGATTTAGGATTATAGTCATACTTTCCACAATAATTAAACACGCAAACTTATCATGTTTTGTTTATGGAATAAATTTTTAATATATATTAAATACAATCTGTTTCATCTCAGTAAATATATACCATTTTAAAACATTAATTTCCACTTTGTTTGTACCAATATCTTTCATTATTTAATAGACCGGTATTTGTGAAAGAATTTGTCAGACAGCAAGCAGTTTCTATTTCAGATTTTCAACACTGTACAACATGGGGCTGCACCTCTCTTTTTAGACTTCAGAGGGTAAAAGGTTTTCTTAATTTACATATTGATCAGTTAATTGGATTTTGAGAAAATAAATTCTGTAACATTCTCCAGAAGAAACTGACAATATTAAGTTAAAAACCTGTAGTCAACAAAGTTGTGCTATATCAGCTATGAATTAAATAATGAGCTTTTCCTATTTCATCATTCATTTTAATTAAACAATTGTTTCCTCCTTCAAATAAATCAGTTACCTAGTCCAGCAATATTATTAAGACTAGTTTATAAATATTCATGCATATGGAATCATAGATTGTATTTCAACATCAGAAAACCATTTAATTTGTATTCTGCAATTTTGGCAGACACCTCACACTGAAGCTGTAACTTTATGACTCTTAATTTCAGTTGTATCTTGTAAACCTTTTGCCAGTTCTATAGATACACCCATCCTTACAAAAGTATACTAAGCGGTACTAAGAAAGTTGCATGGTTTAGAGATTGAATCATATCCCATTCTGGTTTAGAACTGGAAAAAATAGGTCGTTTTTCATCATCTTTTTAGGACATCCACTGTGGTAATGTCCAGAAGACAACATCTGTCAATTAATGTAGCCATCTACTCAAAATGAACTGGTGGCTTTCAAATGGTTTACAAGAAGTGACTGCATATGAAGTCACCATACTTTTGACAATATAAGAGACAAGGTTAGATACTGAGTGAGTGTGATGATTAAGCTACTTTTTCTGTCCTACAAGTAGTTTCTCCTCAAACATGGGGGAACTTTAAAATGCCATTAAATTGTACTGGGTAGTTTAGTAGCATTCATAGCAACAGTTTTGGCCTATTTCATTAATACTAAATATGCTGCTCTTCTCTGCTTCAAGTGACTGGAGTGAACTCCTCAAAATGGGCTTTTGATGCTTTAACTTGTGATGTGTCCTTTTTAATATTCTATCCATCTGATAAATATGTAAGAATTGCATGGGATATGCCATTTGCAATTCCAGATTAACAGTAAACACAGGGTTTTTTTCTTTTCCAGGAAACAATGCTTAACAATGCTTATTTACATTCATATTAGATATCTTACTTGAATCCTTCAACTATATATTAAAATGTCTATTGGCAAAATTATTTTCTTATTTTCTTAAGATGTCTTCTGTGCTCACTTAAAAAGATCTCCAATAGAACAATTTTTAACAGAACTTGTATAAAACTGGAAGGACTTTCCAAAGGGGGCTATGAGCAAAAGTAGGGTTTGGAAACTAAACGAGTTATAAAGAAAACTAGAATGGATTCTGCAGATGGAAAACCTTCTGCTGAGTTCCAGGAAGTCTAGCTTTTTCATAAAATATTTTTCTGTAATTCACTATCTGACCAGTTACTGTATAATAGTCTTTACCAATTTATCTGATACATAAACCAGATTTTCTAGGAAATATCATCAATTCTTCTTTCATTTGAAGATCAGAAAGAGGATTATAAAGATCATGGGTAACAGAGCAGTTACTAATTGTAAAAATTTGCAATGCTATCAGTATTTGTCATAGTGTAGGAGAGGAAAGAGAAAAATGGATAGATTTCAATTTATAATAAGACATTTTCTTTCCTAAGTCTAAACCTGAAAATACTAAATAATTTTAAAAATGCAAAATCTGAAAGAGATTACCATGATTTATTATTCAGACTTGGATATTTTGTTAGTCTGCCATGTAGTATTTCTATAATAATTAGGACTGGTTTGTTAGATTTGTCTTATAAGATTAATAGATATATTAAAACAATAGTAAGTTTGTGTGTGGTTATGTGAGCATTCCTACGTCAATTCTAGAAAGTTCTGAAACACTACTTTTATGACCAATGACTATGAAATAAGGCTTTAATACTAGTTCTATGAAGGCTTGATTTATGTGCCTTATGCTCTGATAATGTCATTTTTTTCAGGTGAGTGGTTATATTAGGATAATTCCTTCCTAATAATGCTATATTAGGAAGGAATGATGGAAGAAAAAGTCTTAAGGAAAATCCAGGACAATTGACAGTAGAAATAGACCTTCAGGATTGTTTTATAATATATTCAGAAAACTTCTTTTTAAAATAGGAGAACTGCTTGCAATAATATGTCAAGTTCAGGTGACATCTGTAAATATGTGGGTTGTGGTGGGCTGACCCTGGCTGGATGCCAGGGTCCCTCCAAAGCTACTCTATTGCTTTCCACTTCAGCTGGTCAGGGGAAAAGAACATATAATGAAAGTTTCGTTCGTTGAGATAAGGACAGGGAGTGATCACTCACCAATTATCATTTCAGGCAAAATAGACACAACTTGGGTAAATTAGTTTATTACCCATCAAATCAGGGTAGGATAATGAGAAATAAAACCAAATCTTAAAAACACCTTCTCCCCACCCCTCCCTTCTTCCCGGGCTTAACTTCACTCCCGATTCTCTCTGCCTCCTCCCCCCCAGCAGTGCGGGGGGACGGGGAATGGGGGTTGTGTTCAGCTCATCACACCTTGTCTCTGCTGCTCCTTCCCCCTCCGGGGAGGACTCCTCACACTCCCCTGCTCCAGCGTGGGTCCCTCCCACGGCAGACAGTCCTCCACGAACTTCTCCCACGTGAGTCCTTCCCGCGGGCTGCAGTTCTTCACGACCTGCTCCAGCGTGGGTCCCTCCCAGGGGGTGCAGTCCCTCCGGCACAGACCGCTCCCGCGTGGGTCCCCCACGGGGTCACCAGTCCTGCCAGCAAACCTGCTCCAGCGCGGGCTCCTCTCCCCACGGGCCCACGGGCCCTGCCAGGAGCCCGCTCCAGCGCGGGCTTCCCGCGGGGTCACAGCCTCCTTCGGGCATCCCCCTGCTCCGGCGCGGGGTCCTCCCCGGGCTGCAGGTGGAGATCTGCTCCTCCGTGGGCCTCCCCGGGCTGCAGGGCCCAGCCTGCCTCCCCACGGGCTGCACCTCGGGCCGCAGGGGAATCTCTGCTCCGGCGCCTGGAGCACCTCCCGCCCCTCCTGCTTCGCTGCCCTGCTGCCTGCAGAGTTGTTGCTCTCGCGTGTTCTCGCTCCTCTCTCCAGCTGCAGGCGCTCGGGTGTTTTTCCCCCCTTCCTAAATCCGTTACCCCAGAGGCGCTACCGCCATCGCTGCTGGGCTCGGCCTTGGCCAGCGGCGGGTCCGTCTCGGAGCCGGCTGGCGTTGGCTCGGGCGGACACGGGGGAACCTTCTGGCAGCTTCCCCACACTACCAAAACCCTGCCATGCAAACCCAACACAATACTGAATCCAGTTACCTCTCTCTTAAAAAAAAAAGGCATTTAGAGTTCTTATCCTCTGAGGCACATGCTTGACCATGAAACATCATATTTTATCTTAATTTTAACCTTTTATTCTGCATTCTGATCTAAGGCTATGATTATTTTTGTGTGGTGAAACATATCAAAATACCAATATAGATCTCACAAAAAAAAACGTGGAAGAATAGATTTTTAGGATCCTCATGTATGACATGAAAATGTTGAGAGTTTGCAGATCTTCTATGCTTCTATAATTAAACTGGATTATTTAATAGGAAAAATAAATATGAATTTAACCACTCTTAAGGTGGCTTTAGAGCATCAGGTATGGACCAGATGGAAACAAGGATTGTGCTGGGGAAAAGAAAATGCATCCTGAAGCAGGGAAGAGATACTGGAAAAAAAATGTAGCAGAAGCGAGTATGCATCCTGAAGCAGGGAAGAGATACTGGAAAAAAAATGTAGCAGGAGCAAGTATGATAAGGTTAGATAAGTCCTCCTTATCAGGCTTGTGAGCTTTGTTCTGCTACCTATCTGCAACCATTGCACCCTTGTATCCAGAGCGCTACAACCTCCCATGGTCCAATCCTAGTACACCAGCTGCTTTCATCTAACAATCTGAGACATTCTCATCTCCTCTGAGAATTTCTTGAAATTTTAATGTATTAGAGTAACAAATACAAGCATTTAGAGAAATATTTTACTAAGTTCTGCTACTTCAGCAGTTTCTGACACTGTTGTTAGCATTATATCTTCTTATAGTTTGACCTTTAAACATAAATATCTGCCAGAACGAACTAATAAAAGAAAGAATTGTAATTGTATAACCCAATATATTCATTTTCAGAAGTGTATGTATGCACAAACACACATACGTTTGTGCACGCACACTGATAAAAGAATTACACATAACCCTGAAGGAGGTTAATCATAGAATCATAGAATGGTTTGAATTGGAAGGGAACTTAAAGATCATCCAGTCCCACCCCCCTGCCAAGGGCAGGGACACCTTCCCCCAGCCCAGGGTGCTCCCAGCCCCGTCCAACCTGGCCTTGAACCCTTCCAGGGAGGGGGCAGCCACAGCTTCTCTGGGCAGCCTGGGCCAGTGTCTCGCCACCCTCACAGGAAAGAATTTCTTCTCTAGATCTAATCTAAATCTGCCCTCTTTCAGTTTAAAACTGTTATCCCTTGTCCTATCCCCACACTCCTTGATAAAGAGTCCCTCCCCACCTTTCCTTTAGCCCCATTTAAGTACTGGAACACTGCTAGAAGGTCTCCCTGGAGCCTTCTCTTTTCCTGGCTGAACACCCCCCAAATCCCTCAGCCTGGCCTCATAAGGGAGGTGCTCCAGCTTCTGATCATATTCATGGTCTCCTCTGGACCCATTCAAGCAAGTCCATGTCCTGCTTATACTGGGGGCCCCAGAGCTGGACACAGCATTGCAGGGGGGTCTCACCAGAGTGTAGTAGAGGGAGGGAATCCCTTCCCTCGACCTGCTGGCCACACTTCACTTGATGCAGCCCAGCACATGGGTCGTTTCTGGGCTGTGAGCGCACATTGCTGGCTCACAGGCAGTTTTCCATCCACTAACACCCCAAGTCCTTCTCCTTGGGGCTGCTCTCCACCCACTCATCACCCAGCCTGTGTTTGTGCTTGGGACTGCCCCGAGCACTTGGCCTTGTTGAAGTCCATGAGGTTTGCCCAGGCCCACCTCTCCAGCTTGTCCAGGTCCCTCTGTATGCCATCCCTTCCCTCCAGCGTGTCACTGCATCACACAGCTCGGTGCTGTCAGTGAACTTGCTGAGGGTGACCTCAATCCCACTGTCCATGTCGCCAGCAAAGATGTTAAACAGTGCCAGGCCCAACACAGACCCCTGAGGAATGTCACTCATCACTGCTCTCCACTGAGACATCGAGACTTTGACCACAACTCTTTGAGTGTGACCATCCAGCCAATTCCTTATCCACCAAGTGGTCCATCGGTCAAATCCATGTCTCTTCAATTTAGAATATCTGTTTTAGATTCCATTAGGATAACTGAGACCAGAAGGGAATGTGCACTTCATAGTGAAGAATTTTCCTCCATTTTTTCTTGCAGAATTAGATTTTCACTCATAAAACCAGCTTTTCTCTTGCTATAAAATCTCCATTAAATGGCTACATTCATTATGCTACTACCAAAGCATCTCCATCTAGATATGAATTTCTTGCTTTTCTTTGTTTTTTGCTTTACTCCTGCCCAGCTCTCTCTCAGTTCATTGATCTCTTCCACTGCCTAAAGAATTTCACAGTATACAGGAGTTCACAAATGCAGATGTTGCAAAGCAGTTCAGGAACTGTACTCTGCCTTCTCAAACCGCTCACTGTGTTCAGCATTTCTGTATCTGGAGAATAATATTTTGACAGTTTTTTGTGAGTGATATCTCTACAGTATCAACAGAAAAGCTAATAGGACTTAAAGAAATAGTTGCATGCAATCATAATGCATCTGTTCCATAAATAATTTCTATTATTCCTTAAAGAAAATATCTAGGTGAAACCTCAAGATCTTCACAAGAATTCTTCTATAAGTAAATATATTAGTAAAGGGATTGAGGTTTTATGGTTTCTAGGGTTTATTTTATGGTACAAAAGGTTAAGTCCTATGCAACTAGAACATGGGTGATTTGTGCTCCCTGTTGTGTGGGAGTAGTCCATTGGTCCTGACAAGACAGTCTGTGGTTTCAGTAGTTGTATAAAACATTACTCTTAAAAAGAAATACACATAAATTAAAAGGATTTGCATGTCTCTCACCCCAATTTCACATCTCTTAATTTTATTTCTGATTTATGAGTATCACAATTAATAATATGGAATTAATCTACTGCATACTCATGTGTGATTAGGTAAGGAGTTGATTTGTAAATTTCAAGTGATTTCAGTTTAACTTAGGCCTAAGACAAACAATATCAATATTGTGTTTGCTGTAGAGTTTGTATGCAGGTATATTTTAAAAATTTTTCAAGCATCTATTATTTGTGTTTGTGATTACTAGATGTGACTAAAAAGTAAAAAAACAAAGAAAAGCCCACAACCCCATCCTGTGCATGTTTGTAAATGTGTTTATGCTATAAAGCAATACATTTGAAACTTGAGTTATTTATAGAAATATCATATGCTCACAATATTTTTAATACAATAACTTGGACTTCAGTCATTATAGTGTTCTTGCTCAGTAGTATTCATAGTGGTTCCAAAAATAAACCCTAAACAAGTTTAAATTTGCATTAGCTTTAATATAATTATGTCAATTTATATCAGATTGAAAGCTGAAGCAGAGGTTTCAGCTGAATAGCAACTTGGCCACTAAACTGACTGGGAGGGACTCTGTTAGTTGAAAATAATTATGTTGCTATCCATAATGTAATCTTTGTCATTATCCAAAGTCCATTTGCCTTAAGGCTCACTGAAAGTTGAGTATAGTTAATGGAAGCACCCATGTTTCCTTCAGTAAGCTTTTGGTGAGGCTGTCAGAACTAGGAGACAGGGACAGTCACAAAAGCATTCCATTGAATACATCTGTGATTGTGTTTGTTTTGGGGAGTTTTGAGGTTCTTTTGCACACTTGTAACCGACGCTTGAGTTAACAGGAAACTTGCAGGAATATGTAAGCATAGCTGAACAGAGCACTCTGTGAAATCTCGCATAAGACAAAAATAGAAGTGAATGATTCCAGAACCTTCACAAAACAGGGAAATCTGCTCAATGATGGTAATTTATGTTTTTAGAACAAGTAGTCTGCCTAGTGTTAAGAAATGCAGTCATTAGAACTGTATTAACATAGCAGCATCTTTCCAGACAACAAGAAGTAAGCACAACAAATAAAAAACAACAATGTGCAATGTTTGAATTCAGTGTGATATAGTTAGTTTGTCAAATTAGCCTGAAGTATCCAACTAGCTCTAGAAATCTAGATCCATATTTCTAAACTCGAGATAAATCAAAACACAGGCAGAGTTCTAATATGAAGCATATATTAATAATTGTCTAAGAATGTGTGTGTACATCCTAAACAAGATATTATTTTATAATATTTATTTAATAGCTGCAAACCTGGTAAGGTAATATACAAGCTTTAGCTATGGCCTTATTAATTTTGACTGGTACTAGCCCAGGTCTCAAGACAGCTAAAAGAAGTGGCCAAAATACACATAAAAAGAAAAGTTTGTCCAATAAATCAAGAGTAATTATATGGTTGTTCAGTGCAAATTTTCTTGTTTTCTATTTTGAACTATCTGATAAAAGCCAAAGATGATTGAATAAAAACACAAGGGTAACACCTACAAAGGTATTTTTATTCTCTAATTGCATTTACACCAGACAATGGCATATTTTTTGTTAGAGAGTTGAGATGTGATATGTTTGGTTGATGTCTAAACAATCTTTTTTCATCCACCTTGTGCAATTTTCCCATCCTGTGCTTCTTTGACCTTCAGTCATGTTATGTATTGATAATCTGTAAAGACATTCAGATATCTCAAGTCTGTCGATTTTTAATGGTAGGTTTCTACTGGCTTTTAGTTTTTCACGGAATTCTTTTATTATAACACAACAAAGTCTACTGTATGTAGGAGAAAAGATCAGTAAAGGTGCGTAATTTATACCTGAGATGTTGATACATAAATGGAGATTAGAAGTTTCTTTTAAGTCAATATAAATAGAGCACTATTATACCTGGGTTATTATAGATTTGTAATTATTTTTTTGTTTCTTAACCTGCAAAATTTAAAATTTTATTTGAATTTTTCATAATAATGGGATTTATATTTGTAATTAAGAGATTGAAATCTGGTAATGAGTTTTCACTACTGCAAAATTTTGGACTAAAATAAAATAAAGAAGACTGAAATTACTTGTCATCATAAAAAGGAGAGCTAAAAGAGATAAAGAAATGATTTACTAATATCAAGCAAGTTATTCTTCATGCTGAAAAGAATCAGGACCAAACTTTGACCACTGTCACCTTAGGCAGAACCTCTCTAAAATGAAGAGGAATTAGCAGTTTGTCTGAACTTTAGAATTTAGCTCAAGATTCCTAACAGATGTACAAGTGCTTTTACAACAAAATGGGTCTTTCCTGAAGAAATACCGGCTCATAGAAAGAACAGTTATTAAACCCTGCTTCTCAGAAACATTATTCTCTAGCCTTATATAAATTCATAGAGTTTTTGACTATGTGGCCTGGCATGTGGCTCAGTGTTTTGCATGAATATGGACTAAATGAAAATACATTAGTGTATCAAGCAGCTCAGAAATATGGCTGTTCTACAGAAAGTAAATTATCTGGTTGGGTTGATACTGGAAAAGGAAAATTTTGAATTAGTAATCCCAGTCATGCTGTTTTGGCAGTGTTATAGAATAGCTTGAGATCAAGGAAAGAAACCAGAAAACTGCTAAATTCGATCTTTATAAGAAATATTGCTCCTGCAAACAAATTAAAGAAAAAAACTCAACAAGCTAGTAATTATCTCAAGGAAGTGAATAACTTCATTATCTTGGGTTTATTTCAAAAGGTATGAAAGTGTAAATAAAAACAAAAAAATAACTGAAATAGAAATACTGAGAATGGGTAATTTAGATTATCTAACAAGTCAGATCATTTTAGACTGATAAATCAGGGGAAATATTTCTGTGCAGGTGAGAAGAATGTTATGCACAAATATGTAAGCATCAGGCAAAGATGTAAAGCTGCTGAAATCATGCAATAGTTGTGGCTGAATAGTAAGATGGGTCTTTATTGTTTAGAGAAGTAATGTTTGTAAAGAAACTTAATGTAGACAAGACTGGCCAAATAAGGCAAAGAATAATTCACAAATATTTTCAAGATTGATATTAAATACTGTCTTTCAGTTATATGTTTTCTTATTTGTTGTTGGCTAGTAGATAAGTGAATGATGCATGTTTATGAAAGTGTTTTGAATCCCCAAAGCTTCATAAATGTAGCTGTGAATCATTCTGGCTCAAATCCATCTTGAAAATATGAAAAGTATGTCATTTGCTGTTGTGCTTACATTCATTTCCCGTTCCAGTCCAACACAGTGTGAAAGTACAGCCATGACGTGATTTAGCTGATCATCCCGAAGAACGAACATTCAAAGGAATAAAAGTAGAGTTTGGACATTGTTGTCATAAAATATTAGAGAATAGTCTCGCTGATAATTATCTAACCTAAGAAGTTTGACTGGTTCATCATCAAAAATTACAAAACCAAAATTACAATTTGTCTTTCCTACTTTACATTAACAATACCATTCAAAAGGGCAGCTGTATTTTGCAGAATAAGAGAGAGTAGCTAAGAATGGGTTGTGGCAGAAGACAGCCTGCCTCTGGTCACCCTCTTTCCCAGCTGTTCCTAAGTCTTAGGTGAGACATTAATTTTGACCATCAGTTGAAGCCACTCACGGTGCAGTTAATTTGAGCAAGCATAGTAATATCAGTACTTCCAGTGATCATCATACCAATGGGGCAGGAATTTATATTTGTTTTGTGGCCGTTGGCTGTCATGACAAAAACTATGTATTCTGTCCATCAGGAAAGATGGGAAACACTTCTCTAAGTAATAGATGAGAGATGATCATTCATAAACAGTGAACAATAAAGAATCAGTAGAAAAAACCCTTCTTATCTGAAGATTTCAAGCACATTACAGAAGTGGCTTGACACTGTTTGGTACAATTTCTACACACAAAAGTTACATGAAGAAGGCAGTGCCACAGTTTTCACATTTTCCATTACTGTATGCTGATATTTTATACCATGTAATTGAAAGTTTCTGTCATGTTTCAGATATGTAGGAATGCAGTGTAACACACACCATAAACCTTTAGGATTTCAGTGTCATGATCTCTGCCTATGAAATCTTGTTATATTTAAAACAAATGAAAAGTTATGCCCTATGACATCATTGTCTCTGCTTTGCAGAAGAAATACACGGAATACATATAACTACATTCTGTGGCAGATCTATAACAGCTTAAGATCTTCAATAGATTTTAAGGCTTTAAAAAACATTCACTGTGCTGAACAAGGATATCAATGCCAAGCTGGATAGAGTATGTTTCTGTACTGTCACAACAGTGATAAATAGAAGCTAACCAGGTGCATTGAATCCATCTGATAGTTGCCTAGGTGAGAAGAGATATAATGCCAAAAACCAAATCCACAATGCCACATGATTTGTGATGTGTCAAAGCATATACAGTGAGAAACAGTGCCTCTCCATAAGCTACAACTGCCATTACTAGTCATATAAGAACCTCATTTGCCTTAAACATTCCGATACAATCTGGAAAAATGACAGAACTACCACCTCTTTGACTTATTCTGATGATACCACCTCTTCACAGGGAGCTCAGGCCTGAAAGTCTATTTTCAGTGGTTCTAAAGGATTGATAATGTCACAACACCGTGGGAACAGGCAGTGCCAAACCCCTCTTGCAGATGCTTTGAATGTTTCCAAACTATTCTCACTTATACATTCCCAGACTTGGAAGAGAAGCCAAGATTTTCATTGTTGTATCCAAGCCAACTATTGGAAGGTGTCACCTCTTTGTTGATAATAAATGTGCCTGGGAAGGACATACATAGACATCATTAAGAATCATAAGTTTCAGTTTTAGAAACACACTGCAGTTGAAAGCCATTGACATGCATTGCTATCTGTGATGTCTGCACAGTGGGCATCAGTACAGTGGGTTTAATTTTTAGCTGTGAGCATTCCTGATATGGAGCTCTCAAGAAAACCTGCAAAGGTAGATGTTGATGATATGTGACAGCTAATCCATTACTGATTGAGCCAGTTTCATGAGTAAATGTGTGCTTGAAATATACATAGACAAGCACCCATTTTCTCCCTGACATTTCCTGCTTTCATTTACTATTTCTTGATTCAGAATATTACATTTTTTCACAGTAGTTTTTCAAGGTTATACATATTATACTGTGGTTTGTTAGGAAGAGGGGGAGGGAGTGTCAGGGATAGAGAGGCTGTAAGTTTTCAAGATATTTTTAAAAGGAGACTCAGACTCCATCTTTCATACTCTTGCTGGATATAGCAGTTATCTGAGCTTTATTTTTGATGGGCAACTACTAGAAAAGGACACGTTATACTGGAGTATTAGTACATGTCAATTTTTTATATAATTTCCCTACCCAGTGCTTCTGACACAAGCTTATCTGGTATTTCATTCTCTATCAAACTTAATCTAACAAGTATTTCCTGTGAGTTTCAAGGGAATTCCAAAATGAGCATGTTCACACATAAAAATTAAACTGTTCCTCTGAATGGCTTTTATGGAGCTATTGGATGTCCAAATGATATCTGATTGATGACATTTCAGCATTTTTAGTTTCTAACCATTCAGTTAAGTTTGTTCATGGCGCATACCACAAACTTCCAATGTGCTTTAGCCAATTTCTTCTAAGCTGATGACAGCTAGTCATTTGCACATTATCATAATAACTAAATGGCAAATAATTCGTCATGAAGTCAGGCAGTCAAAAGTAGATATAGAGTTAGGACTTTGTATTGTTAATTAAGCACAGTCAGATGACAAATAGCCCATGTACATCAAATTACAATAACAATTGGCACTTAGCAATTACACAATTAAATCTAATGCAGCAGAACTGTAAGGGTCAGTGAGGTCACAAGAATAAGTTGTGAATGACTGATCAGGAATCATACCAATCAATGGTATTTTTTTAATCTACAAATACAAAACTTCCTATCATGTCCCCAGTGTTATGTTAGCTGCTTTGTTAATAACATGGGTGTTATTAATACATACAGGCCTCCCTCAGGTCAGAAAGATAGTTGCCTACTTAGCTGAAATTCAGTGAATTCAATTAAATACTGCAGCCTTGGGCTAACATTCTAAAATAATATTCATTTTGAGCCTTTCTTACAGCCTTGGAATTCTTCCTTAATCGTATTGAATCTCCTCAGGGTCCTTGTATGTGAGCAAGGAAGGTTCGGGGTCTGAAACAAGCTATCTTTTCAGATGCACCACCAGATGTGTTTGTTTAGGATAAGACCAAATACATCCAAATCTGACAGAGCAAAAAGAGGGATAATAATTACTGGCACTGGAAAAGTAACAATTCCTGAACTATATCCTCAGCTAGTGGAAACTAAGAAAGCAGTCTGATATTAGCCAAGTTATGTACATGTTCACCAGCATATCTGGCCCTCTACTCTAAATAGTATTTCTGCTTATTTTTTGTTTCAATACCTAAAAACCAGCAAAAGCAGGAAGAATAAAAGTAGCAATAATCTGCAGGTTTTTTTCTGTACCAAGTACAGAAACTATTGAGAGATGAATGCTTATCAAAAATGAATTTCAATAAATCTTTTTTTAGTAGCTTTTATTATTTCAAGAATAATTTGCCTTAATATTTTCTTTCAAGTATTTATAGATAAATACTTGCAAAATAAAAACACATAAAAATGAAAAATTTCAAAAATGTTAAAGATTTGTAGTGGCTCATTTGTCTTTTATTTAAACAAATTATGATTTTTGCTAAGAAATCCTAGGCCTCTTGCAGTCAATGGAGACAAACATGAGAAACATGATACATCAGAGCCTTGAATTCCTTCCATCCAAATTCATTACAAGCCACAGATTAGTGGTTAAAAACCAAATTTTCCCTATGCTATATGTAATTAAGTTTGTTTCTTCTTAAAATCTTTAAACCTAGAGCAAAAATAATGCTTATGAATTAAGGCCTGAAGGCATAGCATGGAAAATAATAAAAGATAATTCTTAAATGCTAAAATGTCTTTTGTTTTACAAAGATTATGCAATTGCTATAGAAACCAGAACTAATTCTTTAGCTTTAGAAAATCAGTTAAAATGCACATACTTGTTTTCCCCAAGACTTACCTGCATTCCAGGTGATTTAGTAGAAGAAAACCAATATAGTCTCCTAATAACCTAACATTAAAATGCTCCTCTGACTGCAGGTGAATATTGCCACCTTAAAGTACTCAGTAAAATGTAAGGTCTGATTGTAAAGAGGTACTTTCATAGGGTCTCACAAACATCAGCATTTGGTTAGATCTATTTCTAGATCTTCCATCTAAGCTCAAAAGCTAAGCTTAAAGATCGCAAAGATGGGTTTATAAGCAAAGGAATAAATAACATCAAGTGTTCCTCTTTATCTGTTCACAAAATAAAGGTCCAAATAAAGTCACTTACACAACCAAAGGAAACGTAATGTTGTCTATATGGCTCACTAGTTTAAGAAAATTTATGGTCATCTCAATCAGAAAGATGCAGTCATTGTATTTTGAGTAGTATTATTTTTTGCCACTTACTCAATTGTTGTTTAATGTAAAAAAAAACCCTTAAAAAAATAATGAAATTCAAGATAATAGCACAGCTTGTGTGTTCGTATAGCCAGAAAACAAATTCTTGGGCTTGAAAAAATAATGTGCTTTTATACTTTTTCAGTGACTTTGTCTTCATCGGTCAGATTCTCAGCTGGTGCAAGTTTTCTTCTGTTCATTGAAATCAGCAGAGTAATGATGATTTACACTGGCTAAAGATGTGGCTTACTGTTTCAACCAAAATGTTCCGTTGCTGAATATATGAGGATATAATTGAGATACTCTTAAAAAAAAAAAAAAAGAAAAAAAAAGAAAAAAAGCTTTACGTTTCTCATTTACACTGGAGGTGTAGGGTGGGAAAAAAGAAGGACCATGAAATGATTAGACAGCTTGTGTGACTAATGGCAATACTGTCCCTAAAGGGAAAAAGAACATCTTACAAGTACAAGCACACTCAATTAGAGTTTTAAATTAGAGTGTAATTATGTTTTTTAAGGAAAAAAAAAAAAAAAAAAAGAAGAAAGCTTTTAATCTTCTAGGTGGCCTCATTTTAGCAAAAAGACAAATTTGGGAAGTGTTTTGGCTAAGATGATGCTCATCATCTTTCATAAATTTGGATTAAATCCAGGCCCTGAAGGGCTGGAAACTGTTGTATTAGCTTTCTTGTACCTGACTTTAAAAGGAAAGGGAAAAACACCCCACCAAAAAAACAGCACAACAACCCATATACTCATGTTCTTACTTATATCTTAGTTTTGGAAAATAAAAGGATTGTTGATTTCAGTTAGTTATATCAAATATAACAAAGCATGCTAGATTTTTGCTTAGAGGTGAGTTGTGTCTGAGGAAAAAAAAAAAAAAAACAGAAAAACTACAAAAACAACAAATAGGCAAGTCCGAATGAGCAGATACATATGGCTGGTTCACGTTTTCAGGTATTACGCAGGCCATGTTGCATGTCTTGTGTCTTGACTCCTGCACAAACAGTGGAGCTTTGACTATTTCAGTATCTCAGGGCTACTGTAGTCACATAACATAGCTTGTGCTAGCTTCACCTAAATCCTATGAGCTCCAGGGGAAAGCATATGGTAGCTGTCTGAAACCTTATTTGTTACTGTCTGCTGGGATCCTGTCAGTTTGTACAAGTTAAGGTCAGTTAGTACTTGGATGCGAGACCTCCCCAGTGCTCCTGGATGCAGTGGGCAGTGGTGCCAGTGGTTCAGCAGGTGGCACTGAACGCAGTGGTGCGTCAGGGTACAGTTTGAGGTTAGAACTGGGAGAATGATGGCTATGTTGGGTTTGTGCCTGATTTGAAAACACAGAAAGAAAAAAATAAACAGTTAGTGTTCCACTGAAAACATAATGTTTTCTCCAGCCTGGTGTTTGATTTTGAGTGGGGATTATTTAATCTTTTCAGTGCAGGTTTTTATCTTATTCTTTTTCCCATCAAGAAAGATTTTACATACAGAATGCAATGCCAAAATTAAAAGTGAAAAAATTCTGCCTTTAGAATTTCAAATCAAAATGTTTTGATGTTTCTAAGAAATGCATCAGAATGCAAAAAAATAAGTGTTCAAGTGACAGGAGCAGGAGCAAATAAGAAGTGATTAAACTACAAATCCACTTGGACAAAATCCAACAGAAATACTAGGATTAAATAAGCAAACAAAATTTATTATTTTCATTGGTGTGAATTCCAGACAGTTGTCTTTCAATATAAGGTTAATTAATAACAGGGAATATGTGTGATAGGAAGAGGAAGGAATAACCATTATGGTCTGGACTAGCCCTTACCAGCAACAGTTGAAGGCAACACCTGAAAGAAGCTTCAGATTAAGCTGAGCCACATTTTCAAATATATTTAGGTGTTTAAGGAAGCAAATAAGTTGATGGCAAGCATTTCTCAAAACATAGATCTTTCAAGATACTTAGGCATCTAAGAGTTCCTAAAACTTTCAGGCCCTAGGGTTTCAGTTTGTCCAACTGATGCTCAGCTGCCAAGTGAGGTTGATTCCCACCCAAGTTACCATCAGAAAAACTTACCAAGTGCATATATTTTTCCACTGGACTGAAACATCCAATCTTTAAATCCTATGCAGCCTTCATTACAGACTACCACTTCCAGAAATTCGTAAAGAAGATAGCACAGCAAGAAGATACTAGAGTCACTCTGTCTCTTCCTTCTTCTGAAGCCATTAGCATTCACAGGGTATGATTCTGTAACCCTTTGGCTAGTGCATCTGCCAGAGGAACCTGGAGGTAGTTTCTTTCCCAACGACAAATGGGGAACTGAAAATAGAGGTACTGCACCTTCTAGTGATTATGATATATTCAGTGAAACAAAAGGAACATGCCTGCACAGATGTATAATGCAAGTTCTAACTAGCCTAAGAGGAAACAATATTTTGTTCCTTACCTTTCATTTGTTAAAAATAAATTAGCATATCTTTAAAGTAAAAATAGTAATGAGTTTACATTTGCAAAGGGCACTGTAGAAATAACAAGTTGAAGTCAAAACAAAAACTTGCTCATTTATATGTTTATCAGATTAAAATAAGAATCAAGGGGAATATAGATCCCTGAATGCAAAGAGAAGTTGGCAGTACAATGGAGACAGGATATGCACATGACTGTGCTGTGATCTCTGTTCTATTTCAAAGTATCACTTGGCTTTTTCTTATTTGCACCTTCTGTATGCCAGCATACAAATGGAATGCTAGCAGATAAGGCATGAAGGCATTTGTCGCTTTCTTAACCACAAGTACAGTCAAAATTGATTGACTATATCCAGTGTATTAGAGCAGATAACTAAGTAGATAATTGTGTACATTTTTAACAATCATTGGACTGGAAAACTGTAAAAGTAAAAAGAGAAGGTAGAAGTAGAGAGTGAAATGTGCTTTGGTGATTAGCTGGGAAGATTATTAGACTGGACTTTTTCTCAAGATTGTACAAAAAAAGGAAATTTTCACCCATGTAATCTGAATATAATGAAGCCCTTATTTCAATTCTTTCATTTACTGGTTTGACTGTTTGTAATAGATTTGACACCTGCTGTTTTTACCTCATGCCTTCACCTAATATCAACATTTCTCTCAGGGTAAAAGTATTATCTTTTTACAATAATACAGTTGGAATTGCTTTCCCAGTTACGGCCTAAGTATTTTTTATCAAAACAATATAATCTAAGCAATAACCAGGAGGATCTTGCAAAGACATTCATGCTTCCCTATTCCTTTCAGAATACTTAATACTAATAATCCTTGAGATCTCCAATTTGTGCTCCAAAATACATACATACAATCAGAGAAACAAGTGACCTGTAACCTGAAATAGTCCAGGTTCACATAATGCAATGATTTTGTGGGTGTGCTGAAAATATTCATATCTTCATGTAGCAGTACCCCATAGCAGGAAGCGCAATGCATTGATATCACTTGACATCAGATGAATATCTGGCTCTGTTCTCTGTCTTTCTGTATTTAGTAATTTCTAATTGTGACTACGATTCGCACAATTGGAAGAAGAGTACAGCAAGGCATCACATAAATCCTATGGTATTTCTATTGATGCTGCAAATGAATTGTCTGCCTTCTCACAAGACAAGATTCTGGGATTTGAAGCAGCTTTAGGCCCTAATTTATGTGTGGTAAAACTTAATGACTCCAACAAGACAGTTCTTGTGGAGGAAGTTAAATGTTAGTTCCTTACATTACTCAGAACACTTCCAAAATTGTTCATAAAATTCCAGAGTGTGATCAAGCCCCACTCCTGATAATACTCTTATGGCTTCCTGTTTAGATTTTTCATCAGTGACTCTGTATGCCCTTCAAAAGCAATACCTCTGACTTCAGCACTTTAAAAGAGTATTTTAAGAATAGAAAATGAGAGCATCTTACCAGTTGTATGGGACTGAATGATACAGTTGGTTGCTGAGAACTATTCTGCTTTGCTTCACTGTACATGCCCTACAACTCACTCTCATGCTTATTCACTGTTATGTGTTTAATTCTGCCATAAACAGAGAAGACTTCACAGGGCACAAGCAGGCCCATCTATGCACTGTTGCTCTAAGGCTAGAGCAAATCATGAGGCACAGAATACTGTATGCTGATCATTGTAGTAGTCTATATGAATGTTGAGGAAAAACCTGGATTGTGGTCTGATTGATCTGAAGAAATATAGCAGAAAAATCCATTTGAATACCAAAACATATCAATTAGTTCAGTTGGCATTTTTCAGATACATGGCACAAATCAGATAGTGTAAACAGAGAGGATGGTGCTTGGCCACGTCCGCTGGCATTATCTGGAATCATAAATAATAATTGTCTTCTGTAATGGGATCAGGGACCTAATAAGCCACATAGTCATCTCAGCCTTTTATCTCTGAATCACAGAAGACTTCTTTCTCCTTCCTTGCAACTGGATGGCAGATTGTTTAGGGTGACATTATCTGGGTCCAGATGGTCCCACCTACTGCAAAATCTGTAGTGCTTGTTTTTTTTTTTTTTTTTTTGCAATGGTTCTATGCCTTGATCTTTTAACAGCTCTCTGGAGAAGGAGGGGGAAGGGTTAGTAGGCTCAATATGTTGTTCTCTGCCACCAGTGAATGGTGTTCCCCCATATTTTCTTTTCATTTCAGTTTGTGACTGAATTTTTTTCCAGAGAAGAGTACTGAAGAGATTAGGATTTTATTGAAAGTAGAAGATGATTATTTAAATTGCCTAATGATCTTCTTCTCATTAGGGGTGTCACTCAGGGAAACTATACTTATGGAAAGGACAGCACCTCCTTGAAGTGCAACTCTACTCCAAGAAGTAAATCTGAAAGAGTCACTGGTAAGTGAATATTTAGCATTTCTCAGGGATCCCACGGCAAACCTACTTAGACTCACAAGATAAATTCAAGTGGGAAAGGACCTCTCAGGAGATCTCTGTCAAGCGGTGGCTCAAAGCAGGGTCACCTATTGAGACGTATGGGTTACTTGGGACTGTATCCAATCTGTAGCTTTGCAAATTAAGTTTGTAATGTAAGAATCACCTTGTTGGGGTTTGTTTTGTTTTTTAATTCTGGTTCTGCGCCCACAGATTTTGATATTCATGTTAGGCCTCAAGGACATGGGCATATTTTCAGTAAAATTTGAGTGACACCTTCACCTCGAGGCACTCACAGGGAGTAGAGATCATGACTTTACAAGTGCAATCCTATGGACTATCTTGAAGACATACCTGAGCATACCAAACAGTTGAATATACAATTTTCCAAATATTAGCTAGCATTTCTTGATAGGCTGTGAAAGTGAAGCCATGTGGGTAGGAGATGATCAGATTTGGAAGTTCATATGGAAGCTACCTATAATGTGCCCTGCTTTTAGAGTAGAGAAACACCTCTTTGATAATTATCACAAAATTAGATTCTGATTGAAGCTAATTAGAGCACAGTGCAGCAGTCTCTGAACCCACACTGGCCTCAATCTGTGCATCAAAACATTGCAGAGATACTAACTGGCCTTGACAATTTTATAGTTACAATACCACAGAACTGCCTCAGACAGCAATCTGAATCAGGTCACTCAAGATAAACCTGTGTCTATGATTTTCCCATGTTAGCAGGTTGAGAAGTCTAGATGTTATCACAGTCTGAATTCTGTTCCTCTTCCTTGCAAAGATTGTTCTTCAAGTTTAACAGAAACAGCCACTGATAACTAGATCCATGAGTTGTCCTTAGGCTAGTGGTTATGATGCTCTTTTCAGAAATGGAAACTGTGGGTTAACCTGTCTGAGAGGCTAATATATATATCTACCACTTTGTTGGACAATTATAGCATAGAAGAGTACCAGTAATTCCTCTGTTAACATTTTAAGAAGGAACTCTCCTAACTTCTGTGTTTTCTGTTGAATTCAATGTAATAAGACACACCAGGCCTGCTTGAGTCAGGCCCCTGAGGAGATAAGCAGATGTTCCTGAACTCTAGGTGACAGCAGTGTGTAGGCAAGAGTGAGAAGACTCGCTTCTTAAAATAAGGTATTCTATATCAAGCTCGGTCCAGACCTTATGTTTAGAGAACAGATAACACACAGGATAGCTCAGGTAGTGTCAATTGACTGCAATTAGCTAGATGACCAATATCCATACCTCAGAATTATGACACTTCTGACCTAGTTTCCCTCCTCAGCAAGCCTCCCTATATCCCAAAATCCAATAACCTTCTACCCTTTACCGTAAGAAGCCAAACACATAAAGAATTCAAGGCCTTAGTGCCATACTTTTAACAGCTTCAAGGCTGTCATGTGAGAAAAATTGTTCATTTATCCTGTTAAATCAATTATTTATTGCAAAGGCAAGTTGTTTCCAAGCTTTTTGTTGCCTTTTACCTTTCAGTAATGTAAGCAGCTCCTGCCTGAGCTGCCTGTTGTTCTCTTGCAGTAGAGAATATTTGTGTTTCAAAGGCTTGATTAAACCAGGAAAGGTTTCCGTCTCCGTTCACAAATCATCCCACATCACCATGTGAGCTGCAGGATATTGGAGAGGGGGCAAAGGAGGGTGAGGATTATTGTTTTCCATATTTGTTCAGTATTTATAATGAAATCTTGGAATGAATGTTTCTTCCCTTCTAGTTTTTTTGCTGCAAATATGAACACTGTGTAGAGAATTCAGCCCACAACAAGCTGAAGTTAGTTATTTACTCTTTGAGTGCAAGTTGATTATGTAAGAGTGTGTTAAAAAAAGCTGATATACTCTCTTTCCTCTTAAATTTTGCTAAACGTGATGAAGAACTTAAAGCATCAGATCTGCTTCACAGGGAAACTTTCCTCACAGTTCCAGAACAAAGTTGAGATTCTCAGTAGTCTTGCACACCATCTAACCATGTAATTTAGTGAATGAGTCATGATCAAGATGCCACAAAAACATCTGGAGTACACCAAATTCTTATCTTGACAAAACAGACTCGATAATTTACTAAGGGTTTTACAAAATAAAAAAACAAAAAACAAACAAACAAACAAAAAAACCAAAAAAACAAACAAACAAACAAAAAAACAAAACAAAACAAACAAACAAACAACAACAACAACAACAAAAAAACCAAAAACAAAAACAAAACACTAAACAAAGAACCAAAAATCCTATAAAATTACCAGTGGCTTTAAGGAGCAAATAGCAACTGAAGAGTGAACACCACTCTGTCTTTCTGAGTGTCCATAAGAAGGTCCAGTCCCCAGTAGGATTAGTGTGGATTCTGTATGCTAGGTGAGGCCTATAATTCAATCTCCAACCCAGCATTAAAGGAAGCAAGAGTTTTGAAGAAATAACCAGAATATATCCAGGGTTATGTAGTATCACAAACCATTCTTGCACACGTTCTTATGTGCTCTGTCCAAATGCACTCTGATAACATTTACCTTTTCATTCTCTGTGGATAAGAAAAAAAAAAAAAAGTTTGTAACAAAGAATTTTTAGAAAAGGATAGTTAAATGATGCCAAATCCAAATGAAAGTATTTTTCTGAAAAAAGGAAAGGTTAACTAAACTTCACAAGCTTCAGTAAATGCCATGAAAATTTTAGTGTGGTATAGAAGTCCTTATTATATTTATACCTTCAGTATAAACATTTTTTTAAGGATCAAATGTGCATGATTGTTTTAAGAAGTTTTTCAAAGTACAGCACACTTAGTAATGTTTCAGTCTTGCAGACTTGGAAGGCTATAGCTACCAGTTGCCAAAGGGGCTTTCCCAGCAAGAAGGTAGGGATATCTAAACTTTAATCAATCTCTCAGTTCATATTTCCTAGGGAAAAAACTTCAAAAAAATAAGAAAATGCCCATTTCCTAATACTATTTATAAGACTCTCTGTAAACTATACACAGACGAAACATCTGTGATATGTTCCCATCAGCTGAAATATTTTACATAACCCATTTATGCTTTTATCAAAACTAAAGAAAATAGCCCCTAAACCTTTTGCTGTCAATGATCCCCCTTGCTAATGTAAATCAGTGTTGTATGTGCTCCTGCATCATCACAGCACTTTTGTTGGAAGAACAGCAGAGATGAGCAGACTTTGACAATTGTAAAGATTTTGAGTACTTTATGGGTGTGTCAAAAACTGTTGCTTTTATATAAATGATTTCAACACTTATGAAATTCTCATGAGGATCACTCCAGCTCTCTTTATGCATGCCTTTTCCATTGTCTTCCCCAGCATCTGTCTGTGGTTAGAAATGCAAGAGAGTTGTCAGGAAACTTAATTCAGTGGTAAAGTAACTCTCTCCAGAAATTCACCACGTAGATATTTCTAATATATTTCTGACATTCTCAATGGTTGTCTCCAACATAGTCTCCTTTTTTTCCCATGTGAAAGTCTCTCCTTTTTGTGGGACCATCAAGGTAAATGTTTAGATAGCTGTCAGGTTCCAGGCAGTTCAGATTCCTGCATACTGTGAATGTGAATTGTTTCTATTATCTTGTTCAGACAGTAAAAGTCTCTGCTTTACCAAATTCGAGTGTGGCAAGCAACATGAAAAAAAGCCTGAAATGCCAGTTCTGTTTGTGCCAGTCTTTGTTGCTGATTCCCTTGGTAGCTACTTCCTGATTCTGTACCTCCTGGCAGGTACACCACCACATAACAAAAGGTAGGTGTGGGTGGGATATCTCACTTCTTCAGCTCTTGCCAGCAAAACATTCTAATTTTGTCTAAAGGGAGTTTGCCTTTTTCTTAGTCCTTATGGCTTGACTCACCCAATGCTCAAAAAGTTAAAGAAGTTATTGTGAAGCCTTATGCAGATCATTGGGAAATTAGGAATCACATGAGTGGAAGCATTCAAAACCACTTACGTGATTTAGGAGAGCAGATTTACTGGTTTTCAGTGAGAAACTCTTTTGATCCCCTTAGCCTTGTAACTGTATTTGAAGGGACCAGAATATTTTGAACAATTTTCAGGACTTTTTTTTAAAAAAAAAACCCTGCAATTATATTATTGCTCTGAAGTCTGCAGTCAGAATTTTCTACTTCCCAAAGTTCACACAAAACATGTTGGGCTTTCTTTCCTCCTCTTCCCCTTCCTCGTCCTCCCCTTCCCTGTTAGGTTTCAGCAGTTCTCAATACCCTAGTGCTCTGGGGTTAAAATTTTCTTTAGTGAAACATAGTATCAGACAAGCTAATGTAAAATCACAGATAATACCTGGACAGCTGACCAATACACTTTTAAATGCTTATAAGAAAGAATTGCTAAGTAGTTCCTATTATTGCTTTGTTGCTATCTTCATTAACGATAAACATTCTAAAGTGGTTTTGAGTTTCTATTATTAATCTATCAAAATATTTATAATCTTGGCTTCATCAATTAGTATTTATTTCACCATCTTTAAGATCTTGTCATTTTGCAGGTGGAGAGGAAATTATTATTACTATTATTACTATTATTTACCTCACCCTCTTTTCCATTACAAATTTTATGATTAGGACAGGCTTTACATTTCTACTTCTTAAAAAATTATAATATCTTGAAATTTGGTCTCATTTACCAGCTTTCTGTCCTTTAATAGTAAATATACACTCATGCACACATGTATAGCAGCAAAGCTTTTACATAAATGATTACTAGACTGACATTTTACTGAGACCCGTATCTTCACCATTTTGACCTTTCAGAAAGTACATCACATCCTACATGGAATGCTTATTTAATAAAATACACATTTCTACAACAAAGTAACACTTGTTGGAATATCCATGAAGTAACAGTGAATGGAAGAGGTGCAGCAGATCTTCATTTGACTGGAATAAATAACTTGATCTCTTGTCCTTTTATAGAGTATAAAACCAGTATTGGTTGGTTTTGGTCTAAAATAACAGTGTTAGTTTTCATCCATTACTCTTCCTTTTGTAATTGGATGCTGAAGAAGTGCTACAGTCCTAAAGGTCATAATTTGACATTTGATGACATCATCTCATGTAAATTATATTGGCATGATGCAGTGAATCCACAAAATCTGAAAGTTTATATCAATATTTTTGTTTAGGATTTATTTGGGAACGATACAGGATTATTATTCCGGGACCTTAGATATGCACAGTCACTTATTTTGCATAGCATAGTGACCCTGATATGAGCCTTTTCCTCTCCATCAGAAGGAATAATAGGCATGGAATATTGCTTCTCTCTCTCCTTCACAATAAATAAAAAAGAAGGAAAGCAAGACAAAGAGAGATGCTCGCTTCATAAGTTTTCAAGATTCTATTGAATGCCTTTCCAGAAAGTTAAATAACAGGAGTATATTTTATATTACTCTATTTTATATAACATCAAATAATATATATATTATTGATTACACTATTGGTATCATGAAATACTCAAATAATCTGTCGCTAGCACATCTTAAAACCCTTTCATTTTCACATACATGCCAAATCACAAAAAGTTTGTAAAATATTTAGACCACTGGTTAATTAACTTTTTTTTTTTTTTTTTCAGTCTCCATAATTCCAGTTCTATCCCTCTGCTATCTTTTGGTATCTTGATGGGATCAGTGATATAATTGAATAACTTTTTAGATTAAAGTAGCATTTCAACACTGTACTCGGGAAAATAAAATGAAATACTTCAAAATTTCAAACTAGTATCAGGAAGAACGGATTTCTCTGGAAATGTAAGGATGAATCAAGTGTCTGTTTCCTTTCCCAGTTTGCTATTTACAACCATTACAAACATGCATCCCTCAAACAGCAGTACAATCTTCCTGACGTTACAGAAACCAATGAGCAGAGTGTAATTGTGTCCCTACATATCTTCTCATAATGCCATATCTATTTTACTTTCCCTGGGCTTTTTGAAATCCTTACAGTCTGCTCTCCACCCAGTCTGGGTGAACTGCTAAAACTAATTTTCACCCTATGATGAGGTGACAACTGATGAACAGTGGGCATGTATAACTGATTTCTTTTTAAACCAATGATTCTTTTATGTCCAAGGAGAAAGAAAATGCTCTTCTCTATTGGATACACAAAGCATTTTTGGAGTGAGTTAAAATAACCTCCTCCATGACTGATATGATAGTACTCTCACTATTTCCTCTATGATTATATGGTCTTTCTCACATCTGGAATGGAAAATCCATGTGCCATGCCAGTTGTACAGTACATTCTAGTAAGGGGTCATTTCATAGGGCAGCATTAAATTAGTTTCCAAGACAATGAAAAACTACAAAGTGGCCAGTTTCCCTGGCTGGCTGGAGACACTAATGAAATCAAGAAAATGCAGTTGTCATTTGCAGTGGGACTTGATTCTTGTCAGTAAAGCCCTCTTCTGAGAATCACAGGTTTGACAGAGAAAATGTGACAGTGAGAAGAATGCAACTGGAAAATCATTCATAAGCTTTTCCTAGTCTATTACTGTACCTCACTTAATGGAACTAAAGTGCTCTTGAAAGCACAGTCCTTTGTACCGTATCAGTTGACCTCATCCCTTGCAAATGGAGGTATTAATTTTGCTTTAGAAAACTATTCCTTAAAGTAGGGAATCAGAAAACATTGCTTATATAATTTAAAGTTTAATGAGTCCTTAATATGTGAACAAGCTGGCAAGAGGTAAGCCAGACTATGGGCTAAGTGGTTTGGCTGGAGAAGATGTTTCAGAGCAGACCTGAATATTGACTTTGGGATGGCAGGGGCAGAGGAAGACTATGATTGACTGGGCTTCTGAATATGGTCTTGAGCACTAGATAGATCTCCCACCCTCCTGCACTGTCATGCCTTGAATTCTCACACACATCAGTGCTTCAGTCTTTATGGAAGTGAGGCTAGTCACTTCCTTTAGCCTAGCCCCAAAATAGTCACCTATGTATCCCTGAAACAAATAAAGGAGAAAACAGGACATTAATCTGAAGGAACCCCAGTAAATCATCACTGAAAACTGCAAACAGCACAGGCTGATTGCCTTCACTACCTCCACATAGAAGCAGGCATTTGGAAAGAAACCAATCATTGTAACACTAGCAGTAGTTTCTCCTTCAGTAAACCCATGTAACCAAGAATCTCACTTTTAGAATATATCTGCACTGTTGTTACTCTTGTTTAGCAGGTACGGAAACTGAAATTCTTTGTATGAGGGAGTTTTGGGGAATAAGTGGAGGGAAGATGCTTTTATTTTTTATACTACACAGCTTTGCCAAGTTGTTTGCCTCCTTTCCTTACCAAGTCTATGAATTGTCAGCTCTTGAAAAAATGCCAATTTATATTGTTTTTTTAAAACATAGAGAGTTCCCTTTAGGGAACATCACCAGTTTGTCTATGGAAGCAGACCTTAGGAATTTTGTAAAAGTGTAGCTACTTTGAAGATAAGACAAAGAGATCAAAACCACCCAAAGTCAGCTGAATAATTTTTAAAGTCTGAGCCTAAGATAACAGAGGTGGATTGGAAGGGATTTAGATTTGGTATCCTACTAACAAATCCATCAGTGTTTTTCTGTTTCCTCTGAAAACCTTTAAATTAGATTAATAGTTTTGATCTGTTTTATGTCTACCCTAGTCTTCAACTCACTCTCCCTCTGACAAAGCCATTAACTTCGATAAGACTTACAGTATGTGTAATCCTGATTTTTCCTACATCTGTCTTGCAGGTTCACATGTTTGACCTGTAGCTGTACTAATTGGTTGAAATATCTGTAAAGTCTATTTTATAAGGCTAGCAAGCACAGTAGATTTACAGATTTGCATACCTATTAAAATAACACAAGTGGCTAAAAGTCTTTCCCTGCACAAGCTCCATTACATTCTAGAAACTAGGCAGCTAATTCTGGTTCCTACAAACAAAATATATTTATTCATTAAAAAAGAATAGTAAGATCATTTCCAGTTTGAAACTCATTTCAGAAGGAATAACATTGACTGGGATCCTTTTAAAAACAAAGGTCTGTGTTGGAAGTATACTCTTGTAATAGAAAGTATGATTAATTTTGCTTTGTATTTGATCAGCTATGATCAGCTGATTCATCATTTCTAATTTGACAACATATTCTGCTACTTTTTTTAAAAAAGAGGCCAAATAACTGATCCTACAACCTGCTACCACCAACAACTGTGATATTGCCTATCTGTGGGCTGAATATTTTCCATATTTTCCATATTGCTTAATATGTGATATACAGCTCAAGTTTAATGTCTTGGGATTTCTTGGAAAGTATTATATCTAAAAATGGAAGCACCTGCTACAGTTGCTAACCTCACTGAACTCAGTGTTTCTCGTAAGATTCCTGTATCACCCATGATTTCCCTATAGAGCTAAATTTGAGCAGTGATTTTAATGGCTAAATATCAACTGTGTAGATCCAGGTGGGCTTTATGTAGTCGCACTTGGAATGGGTAGTGCTGGGGAATATAATGCAGAGGCACTCACACATTCTTACATACATGCTTCATTCATACATATTTTTTCCTGAAGCAGATTACCTTTCTCCGACCACTTGCTCCAATCCACTAAGCTCTGTCTATAGTTATTAGCTCACATACAGCTTGAGTGCAAGAAGATCTATTGTTTCCAATATTTGAATTCCTTCCAGTAGTTTTTATTGAGTACAGAAGATCTATTGCTTCCAAGTGGCCCATCTATATGAGACTGTGCTATGTGCATGAAACTGGCTTGGTTTAGCACTAGCTCAGGGATCCCTACATTAGATTGATGGTTAGGGGAAGCAATGATGACTCTTGACAAGCAGGCAGTGGGTGTTACTGGGAGAATTTAAAAGCATGCAGAACACAAGCAACGCATGGATACACACACATCACTATTCTTAATTCAGCCAACTTCTTTTGGTTTACTTCAAGGCAAACTGACTTCTAGGAGTTTTTGATCAGTCCAAACAATACAAACACAGTAAAACCCATAAAAAGTCACTATTCACAAAGCACATAAGGGAACATGACTGAGGTATCAATTTCAGCAGAAGTGTATGGTTATAAAGTGTTATGCAGAAAAGGGAATTAGAGTATGCTTCCAAGCTTGGTTTAGCATCAGCATTTTAAGACTTCTGTCCAAATCCTCAAATTTATATCAACAATATTTGATTATATTTACCTTGAAGAGTTTTACTCTTCATAGGCTTGAAATGCATAAATGAAATGTTTCGTGTTGGGTTTTAATCAAGTGCTCATTATTAATTAAGCATATTCATCAGTCAGCATTCCTAAACCATAACTTTCCCACTAACAAAAATTAACTGTTGATGCTATTTTAAGATCCAATAGTAGTAGAATATCTTCGTGTAGTGTATTACAGAAACAGCAACAAAAATATTCTAAATAGTCCTAGTAATGCCAAAAATAAAAATTCTAGTAACTTGTATTCTTTTTTGTTTGTTCCCTGTGAAAATGTGTGCACATTCTTTCAACGGACTACAGTATGATATAAATGACATGAAATATGTCTACAAAGTAAAAACTGGCAACATCTCTGCTTTGGTTTACTTTGCACACAGCATAAAAACAAAGAGATTTCTTTATCACATATGCATTAGAAATAAAATTTCAATCCTGTTGTCATCAATAGAAAATTCTGAACAGCTTCACTGAGGTCAGATTAAATTTCAGAATTTTGTTATATGCCAGATAACTTCTCCATCTAAATCACATGTTCTATAAAGCACTGAAGTAGTTTCTGCTTTTTGTCAAAGGTACTAGCTATCTGGCTGGATCAAAGCTATCCTTGCCATTGCCATAATTATTAGTTATTATTAATTAGGTGTTATTCCTTAAATACATATATTGCTTGAAATTGGCATTGTACTGTCTCAGAGATATTTTTTACCATCTCTGGTTTACACATCAAAGTTTAGTAAAATCTTTTTGCACCTCAGAAGGTGATTTAAAAAGTCATTCTAGATGAGAAGAGATTTTATTAATTGTTCATTTTCTAGTATTGGGGATGTTCATACTGTTTTATTTAAGGCATTTAACCAAAGTACCTAAATATAGAACTTTGATTCCCTACGTAATCGTTGTTTAGAAGCAGGCTTCTGCATAGGTGCTTTGATTCATTCCTTGAAGGAGGTTAACTGCATAGGGAGCTTTCCTCCTAATTAAATCATGTAAATTAGAGGCTTAAAGTTCGACAGTGTGGAAACATCCTATTGTGGCCAGTATGACTTTAAATGCTCTGAACAGTGTACTTCCATAATTTTGTTAGGGGATGTATTTCCACAGGTCACTTTACTATGGGGTTGATAGTTTTGCCTGATATTTAATGATAATGCACTTTATTCTGTCAGTTTACACTTGGCTGTGAAGGTTTGTTAATTTATGTCTTTAAGGAGCTATAAGGCAAGTGTACTGTGAGGGTAAACATGAATGCTAAATGGTGAAGACTGAAAAAAACCTCTTTGTAACAAACATGTATACACATGGATATTTATTTTATATATATAGACATACATACAGTATACATGTACATATAATACTTACAAAGGTAATCTGTAAAATCTATTCCACTCTTGGGCCAGCTTTGGGATTTTTTTTTTTTTTCACTTTTTAAGATCATTCAATACACAAACTAATTTGTGACAATCATATAAAACTGTGTCAGACTCAGCCAGTGACTTTAATTTTATCACAAATGTAATATGACATGAACGATGTGCCCTGGTGTTCCAAGGAATAACACAGTGTGTCACAGTGGCAATGTGTAAATTAGGCTTCTCCTAGTAGCATTGTTATGGAAACTTTGGCCTTCAAATGAAGCTATCATACTGGAGTGCAGGAATCTGAGCTCAGGAGTGAACGCTGTCCTGTGATTTGCTTATACCTGCAATGAATTATTTTCTGTGATCTATAAATAATTTTAAAATACTTCTAACTATCCTGGATAGACTTCAAAAGATTTTAATCAAATGTTTATTCTGAAGGCATTTAAATGTATTGAAAATTTACAAGATTTCAGAGATCTTTTTCTAATTTAATCTGCCAGAGAGTAGCCCAGTTCTGTGCTTTCAGAATTTATTAGTTTTCTTTTTTCTTACGCCCCACACTTATAAGTATACTTATGCATATAAGCATTTTAACTATTGTGTGTGTACCACATGTATATATTTCACTTTGAATTCAAAGCTCTACAAATTAGGTGTTCCCCAATATTTCTAAAACTTGAACAGATATTCATTTAACATTTTGAAAGAAACAGTGACTGGCTATCTATTGCATGATAGCATGGAACATTTAAATTGCACCTATCTCTAAGTATATTTTAAAGCCTAATGCTTCAGTTTATGTGATAGTTATAGACTGTCTGCAGTCAGGTGGCTTTTTTGGTTTTGTTTATTAAAAAGAGATTTTGATATGTGCTTGGTGTGCATGGCTATCAAAGCTAACAAGCTTCCACTGTCTGTAGTTCATAATTAAATGATATTCAGTGAACTGTGATTTTTGTATGAGACAGTCATTTAGGTCTGGGGAGCAGTGTACTCATAGAGCTTGGTTAAATGTTGTTACAATTCAGGTTCATTAATTTTTTCTAATTAATCTGATTGATTAAAAAGTAGTTGTGAAGCCCAAATGGAAAATCAGAACAACAAAGTTGTTGAAAAATCAGCTATCCGTGGAAAAAGATCTGCAAACATGTTACTCTAAAAGACAGCAACAAAAAAAAAAAAGAGCCCTGTACCACAGTCACAAACCTGATCTTGTTAGAATGTTTAGCCTCTACTGCCTGGACCTAAACTGTCCCTAATGGTTTTATTTCCAGCTCCCTTATTTAAGTCAGCTAGATGTCTTTTTTTCTGGTCTGGCTTTCCTTTCTTTTGCTTTTGAAAGCCAAATATATTTCCACCATTTAGCATATTGTAGGTGAGAGTTGAAGTGATGAGTTTAATATAAAATTCAGAGAGGCCTGAGCCCAGCACTCCTGGACAAAACCAATGAGAGTAAGAGCTAGCAGCCAACTCCACGTGGCTCTAACAGTTTCAAAAGCCTTTTCTTTCTAATACTATGCACATGATAGCAGTGCTAAAGACCCAACACCCCCACTTAAGTATTTTGGTGGTTTGACTTTGTACTAATTATAGTCTAGTCCTGTGGACTGAATACCCACTAGTAACTAGAGTTCATTGGTGCATTCCTAAGCCACATCTTCTGGTTTAGTTTAATCTGAAAGGAATCCAGTTTGTATACTCCCAAAGAGTAAACCACAGAGTGGTAAGTGGTGATAATTGGAAGCTTCTCTGTAAAGACTCCTATTGCAAACTAGAGCATTAAGGCAGACTTATCCACTGTGTCTCCTTTCAGACCTCACTCCATTGAACTGAACCGATCTGGCTCACATGCTTTCTGTTCTTCAGGTCATTATGTCATAGTCATCAATATTTTCTGATAACTACTACCACATATCTTTTCATGGCTGCATCACTGTACTGACACATAGTCATCCTTAGTGGATTGGATTTTCCATCCAAGTCATACATTTGGAGTGTCAGTTTTCTTTCTCTACCATTTCCAATTAATGGGCCTCTTTTATAGTCTTGTCATGAGCCCATGTGCACCTTACCATGCTGCAGAGATTCTTAATTGCAAGTTAATATCCATTCTCTGTTTTCATAAATAAAATCTCCTTGCAAAAATTAGAGCCACTACTGAATTCTGTAATGCCACTCTAGTTTCAGGATTTTCTTTGATGCTCTGGATGGATCCATGAGCATTTCCAGTGAGTAGAATCTCCACATGAATGCCCACAAGCTCCACACAAGCCAGCATTCAAGGCTTGATTTCCAAGCTCTGTGTTCCTGATTCTGAACAGAGTAGACAAGGCATGAACTCTGGAGCTGCATGCAAGCCAGTCTGAACTTCAGAGTGAATGTCTGGGCCCACAGAAGCTAGAAATGTATCAAAAGTCTATCTGTGTTTCACCATCACAAGTGGTGAAGTGGTGATTATTGAGCTCCTCAGATGTATTGAAAGAAAGAATTACCCCTCACACTGGAGGTTTTCAGTTAATTAATACTATCAAATAGGCTGTAGTGTCCTATTGCAGAATAATCTGATTTCAATTATACTGCAGTCAGGGCCCCACAAGACCACATAAAATCCTTATTTCTGCAGATTACACTAAGCTATGATGATATTTTGAATATTTTAATTTGTCTCTTTGTGTGGTTTTATGTCAGAGTTGCAAGTTAGATTTTTCCCACCCTACAAGGCAATTCTTTGAATAAATTGTTCAGAAAGTAGCTGGGTCTGAAGTACACTTAAAGGTTTCTAGAATTGACACTCACTATTAATGTCAGCCCTTTCTGTCAAACAAATCATCCAGTCTTGAATTGGCATTCTTTGTGCTAAGATACTACATCAAAAAGTAGATGTTCATGCTTCATGTTCCACAACAGCAACAAACAGAGTTTAGGGAGATTACCTGATTACAACTAATTAAAAAATACTAGCCACTAATATAATTTAGACACATTAATAATATGTATGGGCTTCCTTGGTATGTTTTACATTGATATAACACACAGAGAAAATGTAATTCTAGCAATGATTTTATGCTGGCAAAACTTTTTGACTCCAAGAAAAGCAAGGTCACATAATAAAGCAGATACAGGAATGTCTATAGTAAGGCTAAATGTCAGGGTGGTTGTGGACAATGAGGTGGCTTGTTCATCCAAGAGTGACCACATTAGTTACTTCATATGCGTTGTTGGGTACCGAGGCATTTTGTTTAATGAGGTCATATATACTCCAACAAAAAACTGAAGTAAATTTTTGATTAGTTGTGTTTTGTATTTTCCATTAGAATTAAGCCTGTTTCCTACAAATACTAAGGTCACATATGGCCTTATCTATACCAAGAATCTATTTAAATAAGTTAGATTTACGGGTATGCCTTCTCTAAAAGAGATGATATTTCACTTAGGCTGTCCAAAGTTAGGGGAATTATTTTTCTGAGATCTTATTTAGCCTGTAGTATAAGGACATACTTGTCACTTAAGGTGATAAAATAATCCAGCTATTTTATTCTGTAGATACTTTACAAAATCATGCTTTTCCCCCATAAATCTAGTTCATTATGCAGCAGAAATCCAAGAGGCACAAGTACAGTGCAAATAGCAAGTTGATTAAAGCAAAACTGCATTTCTCTATTTCTTTCTTAGGTCTTTCCAGAATTCATTTGCTGCTTTTCTATCTATCTTTCACCCCAGACAAACTACTCTTCTGGTCTAAACTTGAGCTCTAAATCAAATGACAATCTGATGTTGTGGCTTTAACAATTATTAACTTAATTTTTTTTCATTAAACAAGTAATACAGGGGGAAATCATACTGAATTAGTGGTTGCTACACCTTATCATACTGCAAGGATAAATGGTAACTCTGGTTATATCTAAAGTGTAAGTCCCAGGAATGCATCCCAGATCTTGGGAGTAGGAGACGAGCCTCTCAAGGTGGCTCAGAATAGTTTAAAAAGGAAGAACAAACAAAAGAATTATGTGATGATCCACTTCTCCAGTGACTGAACATTCCTACCTCTGAACTGTTTAGACTAACTTTGACAAAACACTGAAAAAAACCTGTAGTAAAATATTTTCTGTAATAGTGTCATTAGTGTGCTCAATAATTTTGTACTTTTTCCTCACTATGATCCTGCCCATCATTTTTTTTTCTGTATTAGTGTTTTTTCTTATGAACATTCCTCAGAGAAAGAGGATTCAGTTTAATGAGCATGACTTCTCATGCTCATTTTTTATCTATGCTAGAGCAAAGCGTGTCACTGGATATCCTTTTATGACAGACTCTAACCAGAAAAGAATGCGACATTTTGCTTTTTGTAGTGCTTAAGATAATTTCAGAATTGTAATGAGAACAAGAATCAATGGAAGTTTAATGTGATTTTAAGTTTTTAAAAAAAGGATAAGAAAAGTTTAATGATTTTCTCTACATCTAACCTTTCCCATTGGTGGCACACACAAACATCAGTTAGTATCTACCACTCTTCTCTGACATGACTCTCAGACTGAACCATATGAAATCCCTGAAAGCTTTCCTACAGTCTTCCAAAAACTTTGAATCAGACTCTTATCTGGACATCTGACTTATTTTTCTTCTCTGGCCAGAATTTCAGAGTTTAACATTAAGAATTATTTATGTATTAAGAGCAGCAGGGCTATTAATATCCTAAATACAGTGTACATAACATAGCACTGTAGTTGATCTTGATCTTTCATTGTTATGGATAAAAACAATACTCATATTTGGGACTCATCATTAGATTATGATGTCATAGTAATATCATAGGAACAAGAATAAAAGATTAAATTAATTTGATGGTCTCAAATAAAATTTGCAAAGTGATTTGAATGGCTTGATTGTAACAACTGTTAGGAAATAGAGAAGATAAAGATTAATTTTAATTAATTAATTTTAAATAATTTCATTTAATTTAAAGTTGTGGCTGCCCCTACCCGGGACGTGTTCAAGGCCAGGTTGGATGGGGCTTTCAGCAACTTGGTCTAGTGGAAGGTGTCCCTGCCCATGGCAGGAGGATTGGAACAGGATTATCTTTAAGGTCCATTCCAACCCAAGTCATTCTATTATTCTATGGTTCTATGATAATTAAAATACATCAAAAGTTATTAGAAAATGAAAAATTTTAGTAACACAAATGTTATATGCAATTAATACTTGTAGAATATAATTATATTGTTTCACAATTCAGGCATAGGAGAGGAATTTAGTTCCATTCTAATACTCAAATTTGAAATGTGACAGCTAAAATTGTTTCAGTGGCCCCATCCAACAGAGGACATGGGTCTGAATGTTCGGAAAGTGATTCTTATGCAAGTTTTTGTATCACTAGATCTACCTGATATACTCCATTTCAAAAATACTGTATCTATCTTCTTTGCTATTTTTCAAATCAATTTCTTCTTCTTATCTTATTCATTTTGCTGACAATTGTTGTCTATGGAATACAGTGATAAGAGCATAGAGAAAATGTAATGACAAAATGTAATGACAACTGTGCACATTGCAGGGTGGTAAACAGTCCAATCAAAAGCCAAAAAAATAAAGAAAAAAGAAAAAGGACATTATTTTAAATGCCATATAGAAGAAAAATAAAGACCCTGAGCAAGACTTCTGTATGTAAAATAATGAAAGTGCAGCAGTTGTTTTACTCAAAAAAAAAACCAAAACAACAACAAAAAACGAGCGAAATAAACAAGAATGTAAAGTTAAACAAAATATTAGATCCTAAGATCATAAGCAATCCATACAGCTACAAAATGGGATTGACATTCCTCATGAACATGTTTCAGTAACAAAGGCCCTAGTTCAGCCTTCATATTTCTGGGGATCATATTTTACCCTCTTTAGCTCACAGAGGGAGTTTTTCTGCTTGGTTATGAATCTTCCAACTTGAGGAAGACATGGGAAAAATTAATAACCACAGAAACATTTGGAAGGGTTCATGGCTGCTGCAGTAGTACAGCACAGTTGTACAGAATGAAAGGGTGCTGACAGTCATGAGTTGGACTTTGCTAGTCCAGATAGACTTCTTGACCAAAAAATTCCTTTCTGTCACACCCGTATACCCCCATCAGTGGAAAATCAGATCACTAGCTGCTTCGTGAAGGTGATTAAAATCTCAAAACATGCCACCACGCATGTGAAAATTCACCAGCAGAGGGGAGAGCACAAAGAGTTGAAATGGTAAAGCAACTACTACATCCATCCCACCAGGACTGGGTGAAAAATTTGTCATGAATAAATTAGTCACTGAATGTCAATGGTTTCTGTGCTCAGAAATAGTGTCCAAATATACTCTGGCTTTCTGTGGTCCATAAACTGTTTTAAAGTAGGCTCTGAATAATTTTTTGCAAACATTGTTCTGATCCTCTGATAGTTAATGAGCATTTCTTCATGATTTCCAGTATTGAAGTTTGCCATCTTTTTAGGAAATATGCATAACATAGTTTCTGTTACATTAAGCAATTAGAAAATATCTGTTTTTTTAATAAATAACCACAAATATACATTAACTACCATAATTATCTACTAATAGGTAATGTCTACCTACTAATCTACTCAATACCTTACTAATCTACCTACTAACCTACTAAGACTGCTGGTAGGTATTCATCACCTACCCAAGGCACTGCAGGATAGACACCTTAGGCTGTATACTTTCCAGGGCACATTACTGTGACTACTGGGGCACTAACATAAATGTGGTAACACATTTCAGATAAATTGTGACTCCAGACTGGTTGTCTCCATTCTGTCTTGTCTTCTGAACCTTCTTTACTGGGAGGGGCAAAAGATTTAGTCCAGTTTTCTTCCTGTCTCCCTTGAATAGCAGTGACAACTGCAGCATGAATACAGGGGCTATGCTCCTTTCACTCAATTGGTCTGGGCCAGAGATAATTTCATCATCATTGCTATTCCATGAGAGAGAAGCAGCAGCAGCCATGATGAGTTACACCATGTTTCACATCCCTGTAATCCCATCTTCCAGCTTTCCTTCCCCACTAGACTCCACAATATCGCCCCAGCACCATCAACACCAATATCATGCTGGTATTTCTTACTACCACACCATAGTATCACACCCTGGTATCACCCTTGAACCCACTGCACTCTTCAGCCCCAACATCTTCAGTATCTTTCCAGTGTCCAAATCCTTCAGCAATTACTACTTCAGGCAAGAGGGCCTGGTGACACCTAGATCCTCCGTGCCCATCTTACCATGCCTCTTTCAACCAATGTAATTTTAGTTAAATTCAAGGTCATCGCCACACAGATCCCACCCTCAGGATTTTGCAGACACTGCAATAACATGCTAACCTAAATATTTACCATCACACATTCCCAGTAACGATCCCACAACCACTCCCTTGTTCCAGCTCACAGTCGATTCCACAACACCATACAGTCATCTTCTCCCACCCTTTCACTCTGAAGGGCTATTTGAAGAAAGGCAAGCATTACCACACACTAATAAGGAAAGAATGATTAATATTTTCTCTATATTTAATCAAGTCAGCTCACTCACTGGGTGACATAATTAATGAATATATAGTTTCATTTTCTTACATGGTTCTTTGTTCTGAGGGAAAAATAACCTCTGTTCAGTGTAACAGGTGTGCAAATACGTTGCTTGTGGATGCCCACCTAACACCTTACCTGTGAGGCAGGAAACATGAGAATTTTCTCAAGAATTGCTCAGATATAAAAAGACTGGGAAACACTGCTATCGGTATTTCCAGGCTTACACTTGGCAATTGTACTTCTCCCAGTCCCAGTTAAAAGAATGTGAAAGCTGGATGCTTTAATAAATATGTAACTCACCTCCTTGGCTCAGAATCATGAGTGAAAATGCATGGTGGGGTAGTTTGTGGCCAAGTAGCTACTGGATGTGATAGTAATGTCTCTTCCTGTTCTTAAGTCACCTCAGCAGTATGGTCAAGCTGAGAGAAAAGAAAAGCTGTCAGGAGAAAAAAGAAAAAAGCACATGTTGCACAGAAAAGGAAAAAAAGACAATGGTTTGATAAAAAGCTGCTTCACCGAAGTGCTTCTTATACTCTTTCTCATGAGTCAGATTTGCTTTTGGTGCTTCGACACAACTGAATCAATCATTAAGCTACTTCTAGATGGAAAACAGCCAAACAGTAGAAATGGTGGAAGAAAATGGTTTTAACAAAAAAGTCTATCCTGATGAAAGCTTTCTTTGAAGGATTTATCCAACTCATAGCAAAGAACTAAAATCTTGTAACAAACCTCAGGGAATATGGGATATATATTCACTCACTGCTATCACCCACACATTTTTCCTCCTTTTTCTTTTGGTAGCCATGTTCTCTTCACCTTAAAAATAAGTTAATGCTATTAAATGTCTCTATGGAAAGTCTACATCTGGGTCACAGTTTAGAGGCTGTCTTTTTTGTGCTATTAAGATGATACCTTGTCAGCCACATGAATGAGTAGACACATGTGCAAACAACCAGGCACATTCAGGCAAGACATACTTGTCAGCCACTGAGTTTTTGCAGTGATTTATTTGAATTTATGGTTCATTCCTGCATTCTGTGCAGATTTCAAAGGAAATTGCAAGCATACATATTCATCAACCTCTGTTAATGGAGGGGCAGATTCAGGAACAAAATAAGAAATGAAGTTTATTCAAAATTACAAAGCAAATGGAATAGTCTAATCAATAAAGTGTTTTTTTATAAAAGATGATGTTCCATGAATTTTGCACACTAACTGATAACACTGTCAGGTTTTTATTTTGTTATCCCTTAGAGGCACATTTTTGGACCCAAACACATTTGCTATAGAGTAAAATACACCAGTATTTAGATCACTTTTATTTTCCACTTAGGTGAAAAAATCAACTACATGACTGTTAGCTATAGATTTTCCCTGGGGGTGCGATATTCATGTTTGAAGTTCATTTCTTTGAATAAGGAATATATATTTCAAACCCTTCCAAAGGTTCTTCATGCTATAGTTGATCAGATTCAAAGGACAAAATGGCAACCACAGTGTATCATTTACTACTGAGCACTCCTTGAAGTACTATGGTCTTCAGTTATGGTAATTACCATCTGTCTGGTTTGCTCATGTGGCCTGATTAACTGTAAGATCTAAACATCTTACAATTTCAGATTTATTCGTCCTCACAACACCTAACAGAGCATTATTTTCCTTTTCTTACAGTTGAGAAACTGAAATATTTGAGAAAAAAAGAAAAGGCAAATGACCAAATAACTTTTAATATTAGACCAGAATCTGTTGCACTGTTGTCCAGATCAAGAGAAATATTTAAGTGCCTAACTGCCTTTGATTTTAATAGAAAGCAAGATGGTGAACTGGGCTAAGATCAGTTTACAATATTCACCTAGTATTAATGATATGACTGACAGGAATAACACTTTTCTTAATAAAACTCCACATAAAGAAGTATGAGCAATATCTCATGTATTATTATGTGTTCAGCTTTTGTGTATGTACAGCTTAGATGAAGGGAGGCAGGCAAAGGTTAAAAGTGTAGACTGGGGCCCACCACAGAAAGACAAGTGCAGTTTACCTATCAGCATTCTGCCTCTTCTTCCTCTCTCCTGGATGATGAAAGGATTGCTTTACAGACAAGGTCAAGAAATGAAAACAGAATATGCAACTTGCATTTGTACGTCAGCTCTGACTCGCCATACATCACTGAACATCCAGCAGTTTGAACACTCCCTTTAGCTTACACTTCACATTTCAACATCATTCTCATTTACTTGCTTTGTAGCCTCACGTGCACACAACAGTCACTGCACTCTCCCTGTCTCCACAGTCTTTGCACACTTGTGCATTAGTGTAAATACACAAGCACACATTTCATGTAGGTGTAACCAGATGGAATGATTAACGGTGAATATTAGTTCATTCTCCTACTTCCTTTGGTCTTTCAGGAATTACGATTACCACTGCAGTCTTTAGCTTCATATTACCTTTCATCCTGAGAGATCATTCCGCATGTACACAGAGGAGTTTAAATACAGCCACTTCAAAGTGCAAAGAAGGCATTAAGTGGTAAAAAGGGCAGTTGAGGAGATGATAGCCTTCTGATGCTGACCCACCAAATTTGCATCTTTTGTGCTTACACAGAGAAAAAGGGTTTCGTTTTTAAGGCTTACTCTTGCAGAAGTTCTATGTGCTGAGGTTTGTATGGGTTGCATAAGCAACACAGTAGTGAAGTTTGCTTTCCTCAGATGTGTGTTTCTGGTGTCTAGGAAAGTGATTCCAGGCTACAGCTTTTCACAGGCTGCAGGAATTACAGCATTGCTGTGCTTTGTATCTAGTATCTAGCAATTAATGAAACTGTGCTGCAGGTTATTAGGGGCTCTAACAGGGTTTCGTGTCTATTTTTCTGACTTTCATATATTGAGTCATTCCAACCTACTTGTCAAGTTGGTTAAAAGGTTGTTTGAAACTACTTCAAGATTTGCAAGGAGAACTGGACAAGCAAACTGACACTTGCAGCACAGACAGGGATGGTACTATTTTTAGAGAAACAGTTTCAAAATACATATAAATTGTATGTTATGTCCTCTGTGACCTGAGCACTCGTTATGGCCAAAGAGAGGCAGCACTGGCTAAGGGACAGAAGCTCTCAGTGTCACGATTTACTTCAGGGTGGTTCTGCATCTTCTCACCTCCTCATTATATATTCCAGCCCTATGTCTTGGTGTAAAGAGGACACTCTGCCACTGCTCCTAAATCTTGTGTCAAGGGGTATCAGTGGAGGTGTGTTCATTCTTCTCCTATTTTGTCTTAAGTGTTTGGACAGGTAGCTCAATAACTTCCTTTCCACTTTAATTGGCACTTTTCTTCCTCTCTACATCCACAGAGGGTGAAAGGAGTTTAATTCAATTACATAAAGAATCTGTAAAGAATTTATAGTTGTGAAAGTTTCTTCAGAGAAATCTTTGAAATGTTGGACATCTTTATTATTGTGGTCCCATTCCATTTGGTAGTGTATATGTAAGTAGTCAGAAGTCTAATAAATAATACAGTGTAAAGTAGGAAACATCATTGAAAGCCAAGCACTATACAAAATTATAGAGAGCTGAGTAATTTCCACTTACTTCACTTGGTTTTAGATGAAGTCTTTATGGTAGAGAATAAAGAGCTGGATTAATATCTTTTCCAATAAGTAGTAGAATGGCCACTCAGTGGCAATGGGCACACAAAGAGTGCTCCATCACTATAATTGTGTTTGTCTTACCAAAAAAAGTTATCCCTAAACAATTCCATAAACAATATAGATGTAAATCTGTATGAAAACACGTGACACGTAACCAGAATCACACTTCAATGTTTAAGTTTTCTTAATTAAAAACTGCTTTATAACCACAGTCTATTACATAGAGCATACATGCTATCTGGTTAGTTTTAGAAGAATGCACATGCAATATTACATTTTGGCACTACATAAACCTTCATAAATTCATAATGAAAAGAAGCAAACATTATTCATCTTTAAAATCCAGACACTAAACGTGGATTTCCTCTTGGAAATTTTAATTAGCAATTCAAAAAATGCTAAGGCAAAGTATCTGCTCCCAGTTGTCTGTTTAGGTTAAATTAAATTATTTCTAAAAGTAATATAATTAAAATCCTTTTAGTTCTTAATCAATATTTTATTTACCTTCTAGCACGTGGTTTTTCTCTTTTGAAAAGGGTGGGGTAGCTTATTTTCTGTTTATTATATACTCAGATGTATCTGCACTTTCACTAATAGAAAAACCTCTTGTAGTACAGAAACACTGTAGAAATCATAAAATCATGTGTTTTTTCAGGTGGGCAATTGGAATTCTACCATGTATCAATAGGAATTATGTTAATAACTTTTTAACTGATCTAAGTTCCTACATGGAAATATCCTTCATTGGCGATAATGTAAATTATACATTACAGAAATGGCCTGATTCACATAGTTTCACTTAAGCGTCTACAAAATTAAGTGAATAGGGAAAGTAAAAATTATCATTCTTATTTAGTTATACTTTACACTCCAACAGAACCAAAGCAAAGAGCTAAATCCGGACTGAGCCAAGCCCTACACCTACTGCTGCTCCACTGATATTAAGGCCTCCACGTGATTGTCCCCCAACAAATATGCTTAATGACTAATCACACAACACAGAATATCATATCCCTAGTATATAAAGAAGCTGTTGGCATAGAAACCATATTAACAATGCTTAAAAAGGCAGACAATCTCTTTTATCTATGCTAGATTTCTGAAGATTGCTGTTGATCTCTTTTCTAGTTTCATCATGGCATCATTTAAATCAACCTTAGACTGTGTTCTGCAAAATGTTGTGAACCCTAGTTCTAGTTAAATTGCAATAGCACATGATTAGTTTAGACTGATGGAGGGACAGAGGGATAGATTATATATTATAATATACTTCAGAAAGTTTTTTCAATTGTACTAGCTAATCATTTTTTTGATATGAAGTTAGATTCTGTAGAGTCCTTGGGGGCTGTTGGCTGTTGGTGTACTGTCTTGGGGACAGGAGATGTGGAGTCAGTGACACAGATCTGTAATCATCTCTGTATGCCCTCTTAACCCAGCACATGAGATTCCCAGTGTCACAAGTGTTTGGCAGCTGACTGCAGCCAAAGAGCCAGTTCTCCACAGCTGATGTGAGGAGCTGTGCCCAGCACTCATGGTCTTGGAGCAGGAGGAAGGCAGTGTCTTCCCAGCCGTGTGAGCTGAAGACATCAGAAGCAGGGCAAAGTCGGGCAAGGTGCCTCAGGTTTTATGTACAGTGCTTAAGACTTGACAGGTCTGTTAAGATCTATATACTGGCAGACGCATTGTGTTTACATCTGAGGTTTGATATATTTATGTACACTTTGTGTATGCCTAAGCAATGACAATTACTCAGTCCAGTGTTTCACCAAAACTGAAACCCAAACAGAAATTGTGCAATGTGAAGCAAATACTTTATATTAAATTGTTTCATTTGTTTTTTTTTTTTCTCTCCTGGCTGGAACTGAAGTACAAACATTAAAATGCCAACTAAAGAAAATGTTCTGATATTTTTGCACCTATTCTGTATAAACTGAGCCTATTTTGCATAACCAAGAGAGTAATTCATCTATTTCAGATAAACATCCAAGCTGAAACTGTCAATCTTGAGTGCTTATAATTAAGAAGTTGAGTCAATATTTAGCAGTGGTATAAAAGTGACGTGATTTTTTTTCAGTATTTGTAAAGGTGTAGATGTACTGTTGAAAATTATAGCAAGTGCAAGCTCTCTAGCACTGGCTATATATCTTTCCTTTACCCACATATCAGATACAGGTTTCCATAGCCTAAAGTGACTTTCTAAACTAAACTTAAGACTTAAAACTTTAGGTTGTTTTGGAAAAGTTCTAAAAATACCATAAATGCTGAAGTTTGTACAAAGGGAGAAATATAAAACAATCCCAGTTTTGGGCAGAGTGTACTCTCAGCAAGTGTGCTGAGGACACAAAACTGGGAGGCGTAGCTGATACACTAGAAAGTCATGTTGCCATCCAGAGAGACCTTCAGAAGCTGAACAAATGAGCTGATCTCTGGAACATCATAAAGTTCAACAAGGGGAGGTGCCAAATTCTGCACTGGGGGAGGAACAACCCCAAGCACCGGTATGTGATGGGAGCCACCTGACTGGAAAGCAGCTTTGCAGAAAAGGATCCAGGGGTCCTGGTGAACTTCAAGTTGACCATGAGACAGTAATTTGACCTTGAAATAAAGAAGGCTAGGGTTATCCTGCCCTGCATGAGGAGGAATGTTGCCAGCATGTTAAGGAAGGTGATCCTTCACCTCTACTCAGCACTGGTGAGGCCATACCTGGAGTACTGTGTCCAGTTCTGGGCTCCCTAGTACAAGAGAGCAGATGGACATACTGGAGAGAGTTTAAAAAGGGGTCACGAAGGTGGTTAAGGAACTGGAGCATGTATCCTATGAAGAAAGGCTGAGAGGTGGGACTGTTTAGCATAGAGTTTTATGCAGTTTAAGGTAACCAATTTTAAAAATATTTTTTCAGTTGCTGAGTACCAAGTCTTCCAGCATCCCTGTGTGAATAAATTATCCAGAGCCTCTTTATCTGCGTTCTATTTCTGGTACTGCTTTTCTCACCATATACCTGAGCAGTCTGATTTTGGCTTACTTTTTGAACAGGCAATATTTCTGGTGGCTATTTGGAAGGACTGTTTGCCTTTTGGAAGTCCTTCCAGACAAAGAGTAGTAATCATCAGTGAACTTCTCTGCTGATCAAATAAAGTTTCTCTCCTTTGGCTTCAACAATTTTCTAACAGCATGGCCCTTGAGAGAGCAAGAGAATTACAGTCCATTAAAAAATGGCATCTATTATACACAAGATTTTTCAGCATAGTGAGTAGTTTTAGAATCCATTTTAGAAGATGTCTAACAAACAAGAAATGTGCTTGGCAAGTGTGAAAGAACAGCTCTACGTAGGAAGTGATTCTCTGATAGCATATGCTGCATAGATAAACAGTATTGCAATAGAGCTTTCAAAGTACAGTTGTACTTCACAGGATATTAGTTTCAAAAGCATGGAAACAGAGACATACACTGAGTTTGGAGTAAAAAATTCCTGCCAGCTCCTTCCAATTTCTTCAGGCCATCTTATTTCTGTGCATTTTTCATAACACCATCATATGCTATCCTGGTCATGGTAGAGAGAAATACCAACCAAAGTCTGTAACTCTTCAGACAGGTGAAGAGACAAGATCTGATAGATGCAATAAATGTGCGGGCACATGCACACACAAAACAGAGAGAAACTATAGAAGAAATTACAGATGAATACAATGGTTGCTGTCTGGGAAACGTCCATTATTTCTTCACATGGCCTGACTAAGATTCAGAAGACTCGACTACTCTGCTACATGACATAGCAGAAAAAACAGATAAAGTAGAAAAAACACAAAAAGGTCCAATTTTAGTTTAATAGATATATATTTTACCATGAATACATTATAATTATATTCATCAAAACTGTTTCTGTTAACATTAAAGGGTTAGAAACAATGACCACTAAAGCCTTGTATTAAACTACTTTTTAGGTCCTTATGTGCTACTTAAAAGCTAATATTACTATAAACATAAAATGAATTTGTTTGATAAACAATCATGTTATGGTTTCAAATAAAAAGTGTGTCAGGACTTGGATAGCAATTTAATTTGCCAGCCACACTAATGCATTATTCTAAGTTAATTAAAATGCTTTCAATTTTTTTACTAATGCTTTTCATTTGCGTTCTGACCATTTCCTGATGTTTCAATTAGTTTTCTTCACAGACGTGTTATAATGAGTGTCAAGTTAAGATCAAGGGTTACTAAAATTTATGACACTGTTACACAACCAACCCTTGAGCCCTGTTTGACTTCATAATATTTCAGATGACTTGATGTGTGTAAACAGATAGCTAATTCAGCTACTGTTACATATGTACTTAATGAATGTAATGACATTTATGGAACTAGTTAGACTTCTTTCAATGGAATGTTTTCTGCTCCAACTGACATTATGCCAGAACTGGAACATTTTAGAAATAAATACTGACTTTGATGAAGTTTTGACAGGATTATTTCTAAACTCTAGAATAGACTTCCTGGAAGATGATAGTAAAAGATGGAAAACCTGAGTTTCTTGAGCCAAACACAAACATTTTGCCAAAGTCCCATTTCTGCCAAAAGCTTTTGCAAACCTGGCTTTCATTCCAGAGTGACACAGAAAGGTTTTCAAAGCCAGAGAAAAATGCATAAAATGAGAGGGTCCCCCACATTTTTCTAGTGCTTTGCTGGAATTGACAATGTTTGTCTGCTCATAATTGATACCTCTTCAGTTGTTCTATGGTTAGTCCTAAAACCCTAAACAAATGTGTTAGAAACTGAAGGGATTGTTTGGTGGAGCAGTGTTCCAAATTGCTACAAACTTTCTCCACAAGCTGGACGGCACTGAATTTTGTTGCCCTTAGGATGAAGGGGAAGGAACAGAGGAAGAGAAGAGAGAACCCAGTATGGGAGCCTGGAGAGAGTCTGCAAGGCTGGACTGTGGATCCTCCTGATGAGGATGTTACTCTTCATGAGAATTAGGTAGTCAGTGCTTTTGAATATTGTCGGACACATTCTTTCAACTTAAAATGCCTAAATACTTCTAATAAATCTCAGTCTAAGAGATAGAAACAGACATACTGCAGAAAGAAAGAATTAAGATGTCTTAAGATAAAGGCAGGAAGTCTTAACCTGGTTTGATAAAACAAGGATAATTGATGGTTCAGAGGGGTCAGACTGATCAAGCCAAAATTGCTGAGGGACATATTTTTCGTACCTGTTTGTTTAAATGATTTGGAGAGAAGACTTTAAAATTTAGGGAAACCAGAGATGGGGATCTTACAGTGATGGAAGAAGGAGACAACATAGATATGGCAGCATATGACAGATGTGAGCATAGGTGTCTCAACAGAAAAAGAACAGATTAAACACAGCCTGGAGAAAAAACATGGATGTGTGAGAGAAGGAACAGGTGAAGATAAATCCTTGTTCAAGACCATGAAAATAAATATAAGCTGGAAGAACAGGGTACAGTAACCTGAATACTTGACTTTCTATGATCGATTTGCTGTTGCTTGTGTACTTAAGGAAGGACTGTGAAGACTTTAATCATTTTCCCACCCACTTGCAACTCCAGGAAAAAGATAAAATGTGAAAATTTTTCTTAAAATGCACTTTGCTTTGTACATGTATGCACATAAGTAAGAGCTAGCCAGATGCTCTCTCATTCAATAACTATATTTAGTGCTCTCCTGGTATGAATTAGTACTCTGTGTTCAGTTCAAATGCCAACAAACAATGACCTGATTTTCTGAAGTGGAAAGAGCAAGACGTCTCAGAATAAACATAGTATCCTATGACTTACCAAGTATCATATGTTTATCACAGTGCTGCCAAAGTACAGAGAAATTCCAAACAGTTTAGGTAATTTCAAATTACTTCTGGGGCAAGGACTCACTCTCTCAGATCTGAAAACTGAGCTGTTTAAAAATAATTATCTTCCAAAAATAATTATTTCATTTCAGCAAGCTGTACCAGTAGCATGCCAATCTGAGCTCTAATCTAGTGGCAGTCTTTGGCCTAATACAGTAACTATACCTCTTATGTTTAAAATCATTTTGTCTAGTTAATCTAGCTAACTGTGCTAACAGCATATGAAGGTGTACCACTGATATTTAAAAGACTGTAGGTAGCTGTCTGACTATGTAATTATCACTATGCCTGAACTGACATGACAAATAAATTTTACATTTAACCAGCAAAAGAGTTTTCATGCATTCTACCAAAGGCCCCCTTACCACCCTGCTTTAAAAATCATCAGACATCAAATTCTGGCACAAAATGTTAAAAGTTTCTTGGTCTTCTAAGTGAATTCTCTCAGACCTAAGATGTTATAAAGAGAAGTAACACCTTTTCATACTGCTCACATATTTCATGCTGCCTGTCTAATTTACCAAATGTTAGCTCAACCTCTTTTTAAATAGCTGAACAATCAGTTGTAATATCTTATAGACACTGTTACGAGAATAATGACTAACAGCAAGGTTAGATCAATCTGCACTGTAATTCAGATATTGTGAACAAGTGTGTATATATGCATGCAATTCATGGCTAGAAAAAAAAAAAGTAATGCAATCTTTTCAGTATGGTTTCAGTTCCTGGCCTGGTCTGTTTCCAGCAGAAGTTAACAGTGTCTCAGCACTAACAAACAAGGAGATCTAGTACCTAATACAAAGAATATACAAAATGCCATAGTATCAATCTCTCTTCTTCCTTCATATTTTTTTTCTGCTACTGTAAAATTCTCATCCTATAAGGCTTTAGAAAGAGTTACTTGTTACTAATCTTTCAGCTCTTTCTTGATTCTTTTTTTTTTTTTTTTTTAATCTTATCCAAAAAAGAAATTCTCTCTTTAAAGATTATTTCAAATAAATAATCCAGTCTCCAACCACTTAGGTTTTCATTTAAGAGGAAGGTGAAATAAATTAGTTTTGTCCTTCATGATATCTATTGATCTACTGGACAGCTTTACAATACAATACAATTTCATTTATAGGGTATCTCATAATACTGACATCAACAAAATGACTTACAGTGAATTTTAAACACATTAACATAACATATACATTGACTAAATTAGAAAAATATCTTTGCTTTATTTATTATTTTAGAAATGCCTAACAAAGAAAAATGTGGTTTATCCTGAAGAAATTAATTCTAGATGGCAGGATAACAATGAGTCAACACCAGTTCATCAATAAATATCTGAAGGCAGCAGTTAAGAGACATGCTTAACTTGCTGGGAGTCATGATACAAAATGCTCACAGTAAGTGTCATTCTCTATTGTTCTACAGATTGGGAAGACATCCTCACCATTTACTTTACTGATTCGATAAAACTCATTGCTTATTTCTACTGAAAGCAATTTCTACTGAGAGCAACTATGCTGGATTCTGCACCTGGGGTGCTGTAATCCTGGATTTTCTTATAGATAGCTGGACAAGAGGATAGAGTGCAGCCCTGCAGAAAGGAATGTGGAGTTTTGGTTGATGGTAAGCTCAATATGAGTCATCACCATGCCCTGGTGGCCAAAAGGGCCAACCATATCCTGGGTGCATTAGGCACAGTATAGCTAACTGCTCAAATTATTACCCCACTATACTCAGCATATACTGAAGCCTCATCTCAAGTACCATGTGCAGATTTGGGGGTCTATAATATAGGAAGGATATAAAAATATTAGAGTACATCCAAAGGAGGGCAACAGAAGTGGTGAAAGGAGGAGCGGGTTACTTATGAGGAGTGGCTGGGGATACTAGGTTTGATCAGCTTAGAGGAGACTGAGGGGTTACATCACTTGTCTACAACTTCCTCATGAGGGATAGTGGAGAGGGAGGTGCTGACCTCTCAGATATATGGTTTAACTTTTAGGTTGCCCATTGTGGAGTCAGAAGTTGGATTCAATGACCCTCAGGGGTCCCTCCTAACCCAGAATATTCTAGGAATCTATGATTATACAAGTACAAGGTAGCAGAGAGCAGTGTCTTAATATCCTAGAGCAGAGCATTAGTAGGTCTTAGGTGTAAAAAACCCATAAACTTATAATCTTTTTCTTTCCAGCCCTACCCAGCATTACATATCAATATAATATCTGTAATAAATATTAATGTATGACCGGATCATCAGCTATTGTGAATTTGATTCAGTAAATTTATTCTGATTGGTGAATATTTTTTCTGTATTTTTCAGTATTTCTTTAATTGAACTATGCTGTTGTGATTTTTTTTTTTTTTTAAACATTGCAACTTCTAATTTTTCAAGCTTTAATTCCAAAGTCATTTGATTCTCTGTAGGGGAGAGAGGAGACTTTTAAATGCTGCTTTGCATGTGCTAGCTGGTGTTTCTATCTCTATTTTAAGAGTCTGCTGATTTCTGGAGATATGTTATTCTTCAGGATGATCATTTTCCCAGACTCCAGTACAGGCTTCTTGTTAGACTTTTACCAAAAGAGGATAACACTCAATTCGTTCAGCACAGGGAGCACTGAAAAATAAAGGCATGATGAATTTTCACGTTTTTTAATGTCTTAACTAGCATGATAATTTTTCTCTTTTTTTTGTAACTACAACCATTAGGAAAGGTATCAGTCAGCACAGATAGAGTAAAGAAAATATCAGCTTTCAAATGGCAAAAATTCAATATAGGCAGTTTAAGAATTAAACAGCATTGAGTAGTATCTTCTCCACCCTTTTTGCAGTGGAATAAATGACCACAAAACTTACAAGCAGTTGAGAAAGTAGCACTTTACTCTGTAATTAAAAATGATGGATAAAATGAGAATAGAACTGCAAAGCTGTCATTTTCAGATATTAAAAAGACAAGCATTTTTCTAGGTTAACTGGAAAAATAATTTGCTCATCTACTTATTCTGCTTAGATGTCAAAAAAATAAAAGCTTTATAGCATTTAACATTTTAATGATACAGGAGAAATACCAAACTTAGGCCTTGTCTTCCTGTCATTGAACACGATGGAAATTTTTGTCTTTAAATTCAAATTAAGTGGTCTTAGACTGTTGGTTTTAAAGAAAAGTAATACTTGAGAAGATGATAATATAAACATAATGTGCTACAGTTCTGGTGGCATCAGTTTGGAGGTAAAAGTAACACTTTTTAGTAAATTTGGACAAATTTGATTATTTTCATCTTATGCTTTCTTCCAGTTTATGAACTTTCTGAGCAGTTACATATCTGTGAGACAGACATCCAAAATCCAGGAATGAACCACACAAGGCTCCCTTTAAAAAAGGGCCAGCCTCAATTCTCCATTTCATTGTTAAGCCCATGTTAGGCTTACAGTAGCCTAGACTCAAGGGGCGAAAACTCCCTTGAGGCTGTGGCTTTTGCAGTGGGGGTAGGACAGCTTTGAGTTTTTTCTTGAAAGTGGGGTAATTCCATAGTTGTGCACAAATGCTTCAAATATAGGGTCACTGCTACATACAAGCAGCAGCAAAAAAGCCCAAATCCAAATTTCATTGGTTTTGAGAAGAATTGGTCAGTGAGAGCTCATATGCTAGAGTACATTAAATGAATATTTCATCTGTTAGAAGCCTACATATTAGTATGACAGGTAAAGAAAGGTTGTAAAAGATGGAAGCTCTGGGCTAGTTCTCAGCTCCTGGAATCACCGTGGTTATGTTGGAGTCAATAGATCAATGTGGTTTTCTACATGCAAGGGCTTGGCCATCCAAAAGCATCCGAATATCTCCCAGGGCTCAGTCTAGCAAAACCTTTTTGCAGTTTTCCCAGCACAGGACAAGCTGCAGTGGTCTGCAGAACTTATTAAGTGTAAGAAAGGCCACAGACTGCTGCACAACACTAAGTTGATTAATGTTCATGTTGTAAGAGTAGCCAGTGCACTACTGCAATAAAAGGCCATGCCAGACGCTAACTGTTGCTCTGATGTTTTCCCATACTGCTCGGTCATCAGGGACATCATCTCTGAGATGTGTGTTGAACTAGATGTCACTGAATATGGCCTTGTCACTGTGCACTCCCAAATTCCTGAGGTAATGCAATGATATTAAAAACTATTATCCTTATCTAAATACTTCTCCTCTCTTTTTCCTGTAAAGGAAGTTAAGTAGTATCTGTGTCAGCAGTAAACAAAAAACTAGGTGGCATTTGTAATGCTGAGATTATTGTCTCAAATTGTGAATTATGACTCTACCAGCCATGATGCTCTCAAACCACACATAGCCACTGTCACTGTATCACCATAGATCTGCAGTAGCATCTTCCTCAGCCATATTAATTTAATACAGTATTTCAGGCTTTTTTCCCCAAGAACAAACCTAATGTTTCTACCTGCCTTTTAATCACTTCTGGTTCATATCAATCTGTGTCAAAGAACATTACAACAATAATAGATAACTCTAGGGAACACTGATATTATATAAACTGCAGCATAATACTTAACATATTAAATTCAATTTTTCAATTTAGCTATTTTCTGTCTGTTTTACTTGGCTTTAAACTAAACAAACCTCTATTGCCAAATGCAGCAGTTCGAACTGACCACCTACAGCATAAGATTAAGGAAATGAAAAAATGCTGTGTGTTTGTTCTGAAGCTAAAGCCTCCTTCTCTTTAGAAAAGGAACGTCATTGAATATAATCCACACTGCTTTAAATTAAATAAAATGGAAATATAATGAGTTATGGTGGAGTGAAGTACAGTTTATTTAAAACTTTTCAATCACATAAACTCTAAGGGAGGTCACTCTTCTGCTCACAGAATTTTCCAGGCTTCTCTGCAAAGAAAAAGTTTATCTCTAAACCTGGCAATTTTATTATCAAAGACAATACATGTAGTGAAAGGGATAGAAGTTGATTTCAGTTCATAAGAGGCCCTTTTATTTCTTCAATTTTACCCTGTCGGTAAATATCTTCTTGACAATATCACATCTTTTGGGGCTCTATGGAGCAATACCCTGGTTTGCCTCTACAGTCAGACCTCCAGAGGCTTCAGTCTGACCATGCATATGGAAGTCAGGAGCCACACGTTTCAGTGTCACCCATACTCTGAACTTTGTCAACATCCCTCTAATTACTGTAGCATGAAGCAAGAACATAACTTCCTCCACTTGCCCAGACACAAAAGGTGACCTACGCTGATGATAATGTTCTAACTCATGTCAGCATGCCCAATGAGAAATGAACATCAACACACTAGAGAAAAGGGATCACCTCCAGAGGCAGGGTGGCCCTGTTTCCTGCAAAAGAAAGTACATACTTATTTCTGAGGCTTGTCAGCTCACATTATTTCTAATGCTTACCCAACCATCTAAAGCAAACAAAAATTAAGCTGTAATTAGTTCAGAAATGTAATAGAGAGTGATATAATGATCCTATCAGTCTTGGAGACATTATGATGCTTTCTCAAGTACAGGTACAGTAGGTTGGAGAGTGTAATTGGCTAGTTTAAAAGATGCATATAAACCTAAGATCTATTAAAGTCAAATAAAATAATTTCATTACAGTATGTGTGCTGGAGAATGTCAGTAATATCATGGGTGCTTCTCTGTGAGCTGTATCCCATCCTCTCTGGTTTAAACCCAGTATTTAATACAACATTCAGTATAGCTTTCAGTGCTGCCCTTTATGTCCACTGAAGGAGCACAACTGAAGTCTCCCCACAACATTCAACTCCCATGTAGTGAAAATAATTTATATTTTCCCATTTATTTTAAAGCTGCTTGACTTGCATACTTTATATTACTACATACTTTTGTGAAATCCAAGAAGCCTGCTGGATTTCAGAACAGAAGCATAGGAAAAGAAAAACACAGTACATGTTCAGTGCATGCTGAGTACTAGAAATCAGCAGATCACTTTTAAAAATAAAATTAATCTCAGCCAGAATATTGGAATTTAGACCAAATTGTAACAATTTTGAATAAGTCATTTCCAACCTAATTTAAATGTCAGTCTTCTTCATAAAGCTCCTACCTTCACTGTAGTTCATTGTGAAGTAGTAGCATATTGAACAGATGTTGCTAAGCCTGCTCTTTGTTTCAGTGCACCAATTCCGTGCATGGTAGCTTGGAAGCTCAAGAGAATGTAGTGAATCCTGATTAATATGTGAAATATCAACAGGAGTAAACAGAGGTCTGGAAAACTGGGGAAAAGAAGATATGCCATAGTAAAAGGTCAGTTAAGCACTTGCAGATTCTGGTTTGATATGTCCTTCCTCAAGGTAAAGAAGTAAAAAAGCTGTTCCCTTTTGAATGACTCTCATGAATGAAAGCATCAAGATTTGTAACTCATTTCTGAGAGAGTGTAAAGCAAAAGACCTTTTAAGAGGTCTCAGAAAGAGGCTACACTACATCGTAGAGAGTGATGTCAAAAAAGACAGAGAGAATGATGTTAAAATGAAGAAAGACCAAAAGACTGAGAAGAGGCATCACTAGAAAGGCCATGGAGGTGAGTTATGTGTTAAGTCTTCTCAAGAGTCAGCCAAGAATTTACTACTCAGCCTATTGTGGAAAGCCTTTTTAATACCCTTCCCTATAATCATAGAGAAAATTAAACTCTAGTCATTTTATAGTTAACACATTCCCAAACTGTTAGTTTTATTCACAGAGATGATTCCTCTCAATATATTTTACTATGCTCCACTCTAACAGATTGGTAATTGTGGCTTCACTCCAACAAAGCATACATAAAAGTGAACCTGTGAGCAGTTGAATTGATTTTAGTGAAGTATAGATATGTTTAAGGTATTCATATGCTTAACTGCTTTGCTGGTCTATGGTGTAGATGAACAACATCTCTATATCACCCTATCAGCCCATCCAGCAATGCAATGGAGCCAGCAAAAAGTTAATGTGATTGTTAAGTCATTGGAAATAGGGCATGCACAAGTCTATGAAATGATCTTGTGGAAGCATTTGTTTGAAATTAGTTCTTACTTTTTCAAATTAGCTCATTTTTCTGAATAAGAGAGCTGACTATTATGTGCAAAAATGGAGAAAATAAATAAAATGAACATACTGAGTTATTAATCAAAATAATAGGTGGCACCAAATTGTAGCTTAAGAGCACGTCTGAAAGGAAAAAGGCTTTTCAAAGATGAAATGCAAGCATTTATACATTTTATTAATGTCAGAAAAATATTATTATTCATGTATTTTATTAGTCCTGAATAATATCCTCCTAATTAAAATCAGTGCCTGCTAGATTTCTTAAGTAACATTTTAGCAACAATAAAGAAAACAGTCCACATTTCTTATAAATACTTTGCTGCACATTAGAAATAATTATCAATTCATTTATTTAAATACCAGACTTGTTTTATAATAGTCAATGAGGCTTGTGCTATACAGCAAATTAGATTTCAAAAACCAAGCATGATCCTGTACTGAAAAATCAGGAAGTGGTGTTTAGCTCCACAGGTAAAATTATTCCTAAAGATCTGTGCAGCTTTGAATGGCTACCCTCAACAGATAGCAAGAAGCAGATGCTGGCATAATGCTTTGGGAGCTGGAACTATTTGATGTGCTTAACCAGGCTTGGCCCTCACCCCAGTGACAGGGACAATAAATGAACATTTGCAGAACCGCGTGGGTGATTTAGGAGATTAGATCACATTTCAAAGCTCCTTGGGTATTTGATTCTTAAAGAAACCCCATAACACTTAGACTAGAAATGCCCAGATTTTTTGAAGCAAAGCAAAATATGCATAAAAATGCAGATGGTTGTCTCAGTACTCTAAAACACACCTGTGGTTATGGTCTTAAGTAACTTAAGACATAGTTTATTTTATTTAAATTTTTCTCTTTTTCTCCCTTTGAGAACATGGTTCAGAAGGCTCCTGAAATCAATGGAAAGCCTTTCTTTATATCAGTGATTTTGATTGTTATTTGTGAAAAACAGTCATACATCATCTCAGTTTTCACAGACAACTGAACACAAGCACTACACATTGTTTACACGCTGTACCCGAGTCAAGACTATCTGAGATCTCATTTAAGACTTTCTCTAATCTTTCCTGCACTAAAGAGTTTATCCCTTCTCACTGCAAAGACATCACAAGGGCTCAAGGCCTTTTAGGACATAAACTGTGCACAGGAGCATTATCAGTATATCTTCATGATTTTAAGAACAGTAGGTAAGGAAGGCAAAAGTTTACCAAGTTATTGCTTTTTCTCAGGTGATTAGATAGGGACTTTAACATAGAATTTCCTCTGTTACAGTAGGATTGTTGTAACCATGATCCAAGGGTAGGAGAAGCAGGGTGGAGAGTATCTTTCATTAGACAAAGTTAGAGGTGGAAAAATACCTGGAAAATACCTATTCAGATCTGAAAAAAAAAAGAGCAGCAAAACTCCAGGTGAGTAAAGATTAGAAACTACTGGTCCAAGTTTAATATAAGAAAGATAAGCAGTTATACAATTTAATAATCTCTTCTCCTTCTTTGAGAGCACTATCTTTTATATTAAGACCTTACCCTTTGCAACAGGGTGGAGAAAAAAAAGTCAGCTAAGAAAAGAACTGTGAGGAGCTAGTTAAAATGAAAGTGGTGAACATTGGAGCTATACCCTTTGTATCCATGCATTTTTGCATATATCCTTTGTATCCGTGCATTTTTGTGTCCTAGGTTTTGTTCTGAAGATATTTTCTAAGTGTACCATGAGGACTAGGACTGAGAATTTGGAGATTAACTGATTATTTTATGAAAATAATGAAAAATGAGCTCAATTCCACACACAGCGAAAGTATAACTTTACTATCACTGCTGACATCTGTACATCTAGTAGATTAAGTAACCTCTACTTTTTTTTGGGATGCCCATGTGCAGAATCTGTGGAGTGTGAAAGGTACTGCTCTAGTAGGCAGGTATTGTCATAATTGTGAACACAAGTTGGTGAGATTCACCTTGTACACTAACAGAATTAGATCCCATTCTGTTTCTTGACCCACAGCAGTTTGCTTCTGAATATTTGTAAAGGTAGAAGCAGAAGGCAAATAAATGTTTGAAAGCTGGGGGAAAGCTGAAGAGAGCAGGTTCTGGGAAAGAAATTCCAGTGATGTAATTTTTTAATGACTTCATACAGTTTCTAGCATATTGTTTCTGACAGCTGCGGTTGTAAAAGTGGGGACAGGTATAGGTTATGGATTTTCATTTTTATAGTATTTATCTTACCTTCTTTATTCTGTCAAGATTCTTTTCATTATGAAAGTGAAGGGAGGGGTAAAAAAAAAAATCACCTCTTAGAAGATATCTTTTAAAGTGCTATAGTTTCAGGTTTAGTGAGACTTTTTTTCCCTAATGGGCACAAAATGAAGTTTGCTACAAATATTTTCAAGCTTACAAAGGAAATCTATTCTATTTTAGGTAGTGTTTATTAAAAAAAAAACAAAACCAAAAACAAACATCAAACAAAACCTCATGGCTTGACTTTAAATTCCAGAAAGCTGTGTGAAAGTAGATAGGAAAAATATTTTAACACTGAACTGAATTTATAAGAATGTATGTGTGTGATACCAGCCGTTTCAGGCTAATGTGAAGATATCTACATTTTTCCTATCCTATTTAAAATTTAAAATATTCTAATTTTTCTTTTGTTTGTTCCATGGAATATTTTCAAATTTCAACTCTATATCCTAGCTTAAAATATGCATGCCAAAAAGTTGGCATTTTCCTGTGGAACAAAGATCTCAGTTTTGCTTTAAATTTAATCAGTTAGGTACTCATCAGTCTTTTTTTCTGTGTTCATATTCTTAACAAAAATTGCGAAGCAGACTATTATTAAAGATATGTTATTTACCTAGCAACAGAAAGACCAGGATTTTTTTCCCATTCAGACAGTAATTAGGATAGACAGTATTTAAACACCATTTTCCTGTAAATATTTTCCTTTATTAAGCCAGGATAATCAGAACTAGGCTTGCCAAAACCACCAACTGACTAGTTCTATAAAACTATGTGGGGCAGAAGGATAATAATTTGCGAAGTAAATAATATATTTATATTCATCAACCTGATGGAAACATAATGGAAGAAAGTCTGCCTGGCCGGGGCGGGGTGGGGGGGGGGAAATGCCTGTATGCTGTTTAAGTTACTTAAATAGAGTTTTTCCAGTTTTATCTTAATAGGTCTAACAATATTACACCCATTATTTTAAGCAAGAGTAGGACCTTCATCTAGTAAGCACAATGTGGAAACTTAAAGACAATCCTTGCTCCGAAGAGCTTAGTATCAAAACAAGTGAGATGAGATGCGAAGAGGAGGAAGGTAGTCATGTTGTTTCCACTGCTCATGGGGGAGGCCAAGACACAGACACAGTCTGCCCGTGTGTGTAATGATGGCAGAGTTAGCGATTTAGCCTGAGCAGGGTTGCAGATTAAGGATGTGTGAAAACAAAACCAAGTTGTTTATGCCAGCTCCACACATTAAGGGGGGAAATTTTCTAAACATGATCTCCAAAACAAAAATTAACCTCAGCTAACTTTAGATAACTAGCCTTGGAATCATTTCCCTAAACATAGGTATCAAATGCTATTTGAGATATGCTAGGGTATCAAGGACATCTGCAAGGGTCTGGCAGATACAACACAGGGCATACAGGAAATCCAGACATCTGGATCAGCAGCGCTGGGGCAGATGGGGTGCCCTGCAGCATCTTAAATCCCTTAGATGTCTATGTTAAGCAACTAAAACAAACCCTTAATTGAGAAACCTTTATCAGACATATATATTTATCAATGTCTCTGTAATCAGCAGAATGAGATACTCACCTTTATCAGGATGAACAGCTCTCTGGAGGTATCACTCTTTCTCCACTGACTAAAAAGTGACGTGGCCAACTGTAATCCTGAAGAAGATTCAGAATTTAGACAGTATTCTTTTTCACATATAAATTTTAATATTTTTCAGAAAGAGTATGCTGGCGAGCCTCTGGCAAAAGAGCAGTGTTTTTTATTGACTTTTGTTTGTTTGTTTTATTCAATAATGATATATTTATTTATTTATTGTATTCTTTATGTTAAAAGGTTTCTTGAAATGGTTAAAAAATGGTAAGCATATAAGAAAAAAATTAGCAACATTCATTATGTCTTCATCAGAAGGCAAATCAACAGTACACTTTGGAAAAAATTTATTCTCAGTAACAAAGTACTAGATTTATCCTAGAGTACACAGGATTTGGAACAGCAAACCAGACATAAAGATGATGTTGAAACACCTTCAATTGAGAACTGCATTCTAATTAATTAAGTAAAAGCCTTTAGATGAATTACAGCTGTACTGTAGTGAAAACTGTTGTGGATACTTAGAACTTCTCAACATCAGAACATACACGATCACTTTTATATAGCAATGATGGCTGGTTAAGGACATAGATCCTCCTCACTAATTTTTCAAAATATCTCAGTTTATCTCCTTGTGACAAAACACACATACTTCACACGGGAAGTTTCTCTTCGAGGTCTGATTTCTTAATAAGATCCAATTAAAAAAGCATACACTGTTTTGCTTTGTATTCTGGTTTTCAGAGTCCTGTGTGGTCCTTGTCCTCAGGCATCCCTTATTCTGATACCAGCATTTCAGTGTTGACCTTGAATGAGAGCTTTAAAATGCCTCCGAGCAAGACCTTCCAAGAACCTTTCACCTACACCTTCCTTCAAATCTTACAGCACAGAGGAAATTTTTTTCCTCATCACTTCAGAAAGAATTTGTCATTTGGTGCTCCCCCTTTAAATGTTGCCCATGTTTGTATTTTCCATCATGCCATACATTGACCCAACACTTGATCCCTCCCTGGTGTCCAGTCTGCATTTTGAAATTCCACATCTGCTCTGTTAAACAGGTAAGTGACTTAGGCTTCCCAAAGAAGAGTATGTGTTTCTCAGAGATCCTTTTCAAGTCTAGACTGATAGTCAGTCTAGTCTGAAATAAATGCATGTGTAAGCATTCAGAATTTAGTTATAAATATTGAAATCATCCCATTTGTCTTTTCAAGGTTTTGGCTCTTTCACCACCCTGGTGTCACTAGAAGTGTTTGTTTATTATAAACACTTGGCTGTCAGTGAGAGTTTCAATATTTCTCACTGGTCTTATCATTCAAACAATGACTTAGATGAATGCAACCTTTTGCACTGTTTGTAGGTTGACTCCCACTGTAGAACCCCAGAATATTACAGTTCACTTGGAAAAATCCATTCAATCATGATATATCCCAGATTTCTTAAGAATGCTTGATACATGAGAAAATTCTACACAACAAAATAAATGTCACTCAGACATGAAAACTATAATCACATCCACCAACTAAGACTTGGCATGAATGGCTTCATCTAGATCTTATCTTGGTTGAAAAACAAGGTTAATCAATCTGTGATGCTGCACAGAACACATTTCTCAGGTGATAGCCATACCCACAAGCATTCTCAAGCGCGATCCTTGAAATCAGAAAGAAACCAGAAAGGCTCTCTCCTGTCAGCAATGCCTCCTGACAGGTTTTGTTGACAAGTGAACACATGAACACACTTTCACAGAAGCTGTAAACGTGCTCTAAAGTTTTGCAGTTTGAAGATGTATCTTAAAAATGTTTAGAGTCTTTCTCCTTTCATACCATATGCTCTTAAAGTTATAAGCATAAATGTTATGTGACAAAATGAATAGGGAGGCATCTGGTGGAAAGAGGGACCTTCAGCATTTATGTGATTTTTTTTTTGGATGCCACTCTATCAAATTAAGTGGAAGATTCATTGTTAATTTCATTCAGAAATGAATTTCTGAATTCAAATTATCTTTTTCTATATCTTTTTAGACAAGTTCTTTCATGTGCAGCATGTTGACAGATAGTCACTTCCTCTAACCCCACTGTTCAGGCCTCCCCTGAAGGTCAAAGAAAAATTCTAACTGAAAGGAACCGTGAAGGGATTAGCTTGTTAAATATACTGCTAACAAAATTAAAGAGAGACCCCCAAGGAAAACTTCAGCTCTAAGGCCACATTTTTCAGTTTGGGATCGCCTTGTAACCATGAGTTTGCTATAACAGAAAAGACAGCAGCCACTTAAAACATAACAGAGCTGAAAAGCTAAAGGTTGTTCCATAACACCTAGGCACATTATGAATTTGAGTGGTCCAAAGCCAGCTTCTCTTGACACGGTGTATGTCAGATTGTGAAACCAGGTCCCCTTGATTTCTCTTTGCTTTCCGCTCTAACAGTATTTTTCCACATGGAAGAAAGAGCTGAAGAAAACAACTGCTATATAATGTGGAGAAGAGGCAGAGGATTCTTATTTTCCTGGACTAGAATATCAGAACTTCAGAGAATGAAATACTGTCACATAATCATATAGTCTGTCTGCACACTTCACATTTTCCCCTTGGCCTGGGAGGCAAAAAGTTGCCATTATATTTATGCTTTGTTACACATAAAATGTTTTTTATTTCCATTTATGCAATTTATATTAGATTTGTAAACAGATACACACTGTCTAAGCAATGCACAGTAACCTGAGGGACCCAGGGGTACGGTGTCTCATTTATGAAGAAATTACCTGATAAAGATTAGGGGGATAAACTGTATCCGACAAAGCTGCTGCTGAATAAAAGGATCTGTTTTGGGTTTCTTTGAATGCCTTTGATAAATTCCAAAAAACTTCACCAATATCTGATAGTAGGCATTACAAGACAGCAGTGAGAGCTGGCTTAAAGAATGCAAGTGCTCATTAAAGAAATACTTTCTAGAAGAGTATTTATACAGTTCCATAGAAGGAAATTCTAGGTATTCCACCACCCTCTGTTTTAAACTACAAGTAATGTTTTAGTCCCAAGTCCTAACATTCTTATATTTCACAAATGAATCAAAACTGAAAAGGTGGCCTTAAGCTTCAGGACCATGCTATCCTATCATGCACTTTCAACAAACTGTTCTTACCACCTAGTCAGGTTCAGAACAATACTTGAAAGCTCACGTTCAGGCTGCTCCCTTCACACATGGTATCATTGTCCCAGTGGAAAAGGTTGTGGTGCTTCCCAGCTTTTCTGTTCCAGTCAGGGACTGCCTGGGTACAGTTTTCCATGAGTGTTATTTCTGGACTGTTTATCAGAAAAGATAATCAGTGTAATAGAGAGACCTGAGTCAAGCACCTTTAATTCAATAGTAATGCCCACTTGATGAATACTTGCAAAAAAATAATGATTCTCCTCAATTTTCACTAAGGTTAATATCAATAAAACTGTTTATACATTTTTGCAGTAACATCTTGGTAGCTTGACAGGAAGTGATAGCACAGTGGCAAGTTATCTATTTTTCCAGGCAACAGCTCTGAAAAGTCAGTATATTCTGTGCGTTCCTGCATTGCCACTTACTAAAGTGCATTGTTAAACTCAATTTAAAGGTTTCAGTTTGTGATATCTGTCTAACCATGCTCTTTTTTTTTTTTTTTTTTTTTTTTTTTTAAGTGGAAATGACGTACCTTTCATCCCGCCTGTTTTGGATTTCACTCATTCTGATGCCATATATTTGTTCACAGCACAATATCAAAAAAGATCAGATAGATGGATGACCTGGTTCATTCAGGTACTCTACCCAGAAATGGAATTTGTGTGCAAAAACTGTCAGGTGTTGATGAAAAAGCTGTTGCTCCCTTCCACTTTTATTTCGCACAGTTTTAAAAGTGAACACAGTAATTTTCCAGCCTCTTGTCTGCCTTTTAGCAGTGCTTGAGCCTTCACAGCAGCTCAGCCTGTTCACATGGGGAAGAGAGACATTTACAAGCAAAGACCAGAATCCTTATCTGGAGTAAATCATTGCAGTTTTAGTGTAGAGGATAGATAGCAGTTTAGGATATGAATACTTCTTTCAATTCATAGAAACTGTTTCTGCAAGAGACATGTGTTACTTTTACACCTACTCCCTGATCACTAATTCACCTCCTTTTCTTTGGAGAAGAGAAATACAGATTGGCTGACATATGTGGGACAGAAATGGACATGGGAGTGACATGATACCAGAAGACCAAGGAGTGTCAGAGTGAGCTGGCAAATAGGTACCATGACTTCATTCTTTAATTATCTGTCTTGAAGAACAACACGGCTGAAGTCTGCGTATCTGAAGTCCTTAGTGAAACTTGTCTGAAGTTGATTCATTCGGTTTCTCGTTGAGCTTGTTCCTCAAGGCTAATCTGCATCTCTAATTGTGTTTTATGTGCTTCGAATAGAGTTTACCTCCCTTTTTTTCTACCATTGCATAAAATGATTCAGTAGGTACTTTGCATCTCAGAATAAATCCTGTTTACAATATTACAGTAAGCTTGTAGGGGAATTCAGTTGTCATTCAAGCAAGAAACTGAATATTCAGTCTTCAAGCTCAGGGATTTAGAGGTGAAAGCTACCAATTTCCATACCATTCTGGGCAATATTGAAACTCTTATTTTCAAATGCATAGAGGAGTGGGGAAGGCAGAAGAATTTCCATCCAGCTGCATGACTTCTACATCCCAAGCTAGAACTGCAGTCCTTGTCTTTGACAAGGAACTAAGATGTAGGTTAATTTGAGCCTTATATAGATGAACTTGTCAAAAGTGCCAGAGAGACTTCTACCCTGCAAAAATAGCTGAACTATCACTTAGTAGACAATATATGACATCACCTCCAAAACTGTTCAAACACTTGAGAAACTTCCTACGTCTGGAAGCATGTACAGGAGAGATCACACGATACTGAGATATTTTTCATTGTTCTCTGAAAAAAAATGTTACATAAATTTGTTCCAGAGGACAAAAATCCTTTTCTTAAATGCCCAGTCCTGGTAAGCTTGCTTCTACTCATGTGTAGATCCTTGCTATTCAGCAACACTTATCCATCTGAGCTGTGAGAAAGGCAATTCTAGACTTGCTTAGTCTGTATTAATATCAGTGAGACGTTAGAGGAAATCATCCCTCTCTATTTAAAGAACGGGATATTACAGATATTGATAGGGTATAGTGCAAGTTCCCTTTTTTTTTTTTTTTTTTTTTTTTTTTTTTTTTGATGGTAAGGCTACACATCTATCTTAATCAAAGGAACACATTTTGCAAAGAGGGTAAGGAATCTGTCCTTAAAAGACCATCTGTCCATGTTGCTCTGTTAATACTTCTCCCTAAAGACACAGGCTTTTCAGATAATTTGAGCTTTTCTATCCTGCCTCTGACAGGGAGTGTTTTGGTGGTTTTTTAAATCCCATTACAATCCTATACATGTGAATCATCTGTGTGTACTAAAAATGACTCTACAATAGATAAAATGAATGCTAGGGAATATTCTGTAATAAAGCAGCCAGCCCTGAGCATACAACATCAGTGAAGGGAATTAAAGTTGGAAAGAGGCTCTTTTTGGTTTAATGACACTCCTATGAAGACTGTATTTTACATGATCTATGTGTACATTTATAAGAATCTGGTACATGAGACAAATTTACAGCTGGAAGTCACAAAAAGACATGGGTAAGGTGGGACAAAAGACTGTATTTACTTGTTTGAATACAAAGCAACTTGCAACTGAAACCAGAAGGACCATCACAGTTCAAGAAAGTAATTTCTACTGTGCTTTTCTACCTGATAATAGGTATATGGTTTTGAATGCAGGTGAGATGGTCTAAGACTGGGACTTTTGTCTTCTAATGACTTCAGTCTAACTTGACCATTACTGAAGGTAAATTAGCACAAACCTGATTAATCTCAGATGAAATGCATGTTCTTTGTAATGATATGGTCCAAAGCAAAAAGATTAAAATCTGTGAATGTTCCAGCCCTGCAAGAAATGATAAAATATCATATCATGTAACATACACTTGAGGACAATCCATTGTTTTTAATCCATGTACCATATATTATTTTTCTGTAATGCATACATACAATCCCTCTTTACATTCCTTCATCTTTTTTAGAGTGATGCCATGTTAATCTGCTGAAGGTCAAGCTGAGAAAACAGCTGATATAACAAAGCAAGTGCTCTTGGAAATCTTGTCACGTCATGCTAGGCTCACAGATAAATGGGTATTAGCTGTAGATAGAGGTACTTACCAGTTCATCAAATTCCTTCACATCTGGTATCTTATCTTGGATTATGTATTATTGGGTTCAATATTTTATAAGTTATTAGTGTGTAATTGTTTTCACAGATTTGTACATTAAATACAGAAGGAGTGGGTGTAACCTGAAGCACAACTCTCTCTCTGTGCGACTTCTGTATGCTTGGCCACAATATAGATAATCATGATTTATTATGGTGGGTAGTAATTTGCCTACAATGACTCATATTTTATCAAGAAGTAAAATTTGAATTTGTGTCTTTAAAGAATTGTTTGGGGTGTTTTTCTCTGTGTCTCATTTGTAATTTTTCTTTATAGCTTGGGAGTTTCAGAGAAGCACTAGAGCGCAGCTATGTCGACAGATTTGCTTTCTGTCATTTCATTTAAATTTAATACATTTTCTAAACCTGTAGATAATACATTGCTAAGACATACCTTTCCATTTTTAAATACCTCCTGCTTTTTCTTCAGTTGTGGAATAATTACTTGTTCCACCACACTCCAAAAAATATATACATTGTACAAATCCAAAAAAAACAAACAAAAAAATCAACAACAAAAAACAACCCTAAAAATAGCTTCTTTTAGAAGTTATGTTAGGGCAACTAATTTTCTTTACTTTTTAAATTAAGGACAGTGCAAACTGCTTTTTGTGAGAATACAATCAGATAAACTAGCATTATTCTAAATATCTGAAGAAATAAATTATTCTTTCTGTACTCTATGCTACTAAGAATTTAATCAGCTAAATATTAAATTAATGATGTTTTTCCATATGAATTTCTAGATAGGATGAGGAATCAGCCTTATGGTTCATATTCCTGAAGCTGAATAATTTATTTTTTTGTTTATATATTACAAAACCCTAGCTGAACTGTTGGACTGTATTTCTTTAAAGCAATGAGAGAACTAATAGCCAAGACAATGAAGAGTGGATAGATTTACACATCCTTTCTTCCCTGACTGCTTCTGGTCTTCAGGGAAGTATTTGTCACACAGCCATACAGATCATTCAGAAAGTAGCCTGAATCTCTCACTTTCAGATGTGACTAAAAGACCTATGTCATATGGCTGTCTCCCACTTTGTTGCCCCAAAATACTTTTGTTTACAGTTTTCATGTGGGCATTTAGGACTGCTTTGTGCTGCTGAAGACCTTTTTATTTGATAAAAAGCCTTAAATAGGGGCAGAAGTCTCACAACAATGCTGAAAATATATAGAAGTAGGGAAAAAGAGATTAAGAGATAATCAGAATGATTTTTCATCCCAACTAATAAGTAGTGTACATTGAATTGTTTGAGAAAGAAAGGAATGATGGATAAGATTTCTTATTACTTTTGATCTTCATTCAGTTTAGCATCTTTTATTTTTAAGTATTTCCAGACATGAAGAGGATAGTTGCAAAGGTGTTGTGATAGAAGCTCTGGACTGATTCTGATTTCCTGACAGGAAGCACAAGATGTCTCTTGGGAGTATTAAAAGGTAATGTGAAGCAAGTAGATTTCAAAGCAAAATAAAAAATATGAACAGATGCAAGAGTGAAAGAATTGGGCTTGTCTAAAAGAACGGACAGTCGTTAACAGTTCACATGCATATATAACAGTTTGTTTCAGTGGAGAAGATAATATATGTTACTCTCTGTACTGAAAATAGGATAAAAAAATAATAGTGAACACTTCAACATACAAGATGCAGGCTAGCCTGTGGAAATATTTAATCTGAAAGCTAACTAGATATTCAACTGCATTCAAAAGGTTGTGGGACCACCATCATTTTAAGAACAGGTTAGGGAAAAGTGTCAGAAATACTGAGAATATCAGGCATTCATAGGGCTGATCCTGACTTTAGCCTAGAGATGAACTGGATAAACCCTCCAAGTCCTTTCTAGACTCATAGCTTAATATTTTTAATTGATCTTTCTGTTAAAATGTAATAAAAGGATTTAGGATCTAGCTCTGGCCTAATTTCCTTCATAAGTACCACCACACTAAGGACTAGAGATTTAATGGATTACCAAAATATTGAGTAAATTTATATTAATGCTCTAATTTCATGAGGACCTGATCCAAAATGATCTAAACAATATTGGAATTCACTCTCCTTAAAAAAATAGAGGGCAAAGGGAAAGAATATTTGTCCTTGACTGAGAAGGCTAATAAAAATTAGTATTTTTCATTCAGTTCTCTGAAAGATGGTTTATTGTGATTATTTTTCAGGTCTGTGTTCATCTGATACAGAAAAATCTTACAGGTTTTTACAGAAGTTATATCTGAATATATCAGATCAGTCCTTGTTCCAACTGCCCAGTTCCAGCTCTGGTTCAGAGCCAAAGCTACTGCATAAACCTCAGCTTTCAAAATTGTATTTAGCTGGAATGGATTTGACTTCATAGAAGCTATATATGAACAAGTCAGTATGTGCAACTTACTTATTAGTAGACAGAAATAGCTGAACTTAGATGATGCAGACGCTATTTATGGAAAATTAAGTTACATTAGTAGCTTGTCTGAGAGCAGCAGATACCTTCTGTTTGCCAGTTCACTTTGACTTGAGAGAAGTAAGGCTGACTTTTAATAAGAGAAGGAAAGGCAGGCCGAGGTTCAGTAATGGCACAGAATAGTAGAAAATATGTCTCATCTAGTAAGAGAAACTTTAATGGTCACATTATTAATCCTTGATTACAGGTCTTTGTAATGAAAATGTAATGTATCATGATAACAGTTAATGATACCAAAAGAAGTGGTACCCATTGTGCTGGGCACTGAAAACCAGGTGCAAATACAAGCTTTAAAAAAAAAAAAAAAAAAAGTATCTGAATCTTGAAGACTTTACTGTATAAGGAGACTGCAAATGTTTTAACATATATGTAATATCATATCTTGTCTATTGGCCGCTGTCCATATTCTTCCTTTGTAACTGTGTGACCAGCAGAATTACTCCTGCATGAACTTTGCAAACAGACAACTTTTTTCAAGACTGTCACCTAAGAAAAGCAAACAAAAGATAAATGACAAGAGTGCAACATTTAAAATCAAAATATCTAAGGTAAATATGCAGTTTTGTTATATGACTTACTTCTGGTGAAGCATAGCACTAGTCTGGAAACTTCTGAGCAAATTTTAATACCTTTTCAGTGGTAACAGAAGCTGTGAGCCTGCTAAAGCAACCTGGGATACTCGGTATATTTGCTTCCATTTTTATTCCTTGTAGCAGTTGTTCATAGAACACACTGCAGGCAGACATCTGAGGGCTTTTTTTTCTCATAGAATACACCAGAGCTGGATGGCTGAGAAGAGGAAGCGTTAAAGGTTGACTTCAATGGGAATGTTCCCTGACAAAGGTGCAGATTTGACCCAGAAAGGTTTGCGTGTGTTTCTGAACAAACAGAATCATCTTTTGTGCTTCTCAGACATGGGTCACTTTAAAAAAGTGCTAAAGTTTAGCTCCCAGTCCACGCCTTTCAGTGAAACTATTTTATGTTATTCCTTAAAAAAGTCCTTCTATTTTACTTTCAAACTGCAGTGAAATGTTAAACTCTAAAAGAAAACTGTCTGTCTTTAACCCTGCATTTTGTAAATGTAGTGCATTAACCCAGGCAAGTTACTCGCTGGTTATATTTTTATTAATTCTAAACTTACCTCTTTTCATGCAACTCTCTTGATTCCATTTATACTTGCATCTTCATTACACAAAAAGTATACATATTTTCTAAACAACTGCTTTAAAATTTGGGCCTTATACTTTTATAACAGAGTATTTGTGTTGAACACAAACACCACAATCTAAATGAGCTTACAAACTGTGTTTGTTTGTGTAATTTTTGAATAATGAAGACCTGTTTCTTCTGCCAAAGCTAAACTATCTTCAACCTGGCTCAATAATATTCTTATCTATGAAAATATAATTGTTGTTATTCTGAAACATTTTAAATCTTCTTTTATTAACACCTCCTTTTTAGGATTATTTGATCACTATAGTTAATTTAGAGCCGCCCTTAAAAAAAGTTTTTTAAACTAGTGCCATATTTGTAGTATTTGGGCATATTTCAGAATATGCCCAAATTTCTCTATATTTTTCTGATTTATACTATTCACCAATTTAAATTAATTTCTGTGATTTCTCTTGGCTCCTACAAATCTTTTCTCTGAACATTTTATACAGCAAATGAGCAAGCAATAATTTTTGTCTGTATAATGCTGATGTTGATATTAGAATGTTATGTTTTAGATTGTTTTAATATATTGATTAAATTCAATATTGAAAAGTTAAATAGTTAATAACCATTTATCCAAAGAGAAAAATAGCCAACATACATGTCATTTTGTCATGTTGTAGTATTTAAATACTTTTCAGTACAGTTCAGCATATTTCTGTTAATAATTAAACATATCTCGTAACTGATTAAAGGTGACCAGTTCCAAGAAGAAGAAACATGAGAGATGCACTGTAAGAAATGAGCTACTAACATTAAAATATGGGAAATCATTTTCAAAAAGTCCGAATCTAGATTTGTGCTTTATAAATCACAACACAGAAGTAACTGGGGATTCAGCCAGATCTCATTAATTGCATAGGAACAGAAACTATAAAGACTGAAATTTATGTAAAACTAGTTCACTTGTCTATTCTTTTATGGGAACTATTTGGAATCAATCTGTATCTGCAAGTCTTCTATGGGAAATGAGTCAAAGAGCTACAGCAGGTGCTTTAAAGTAATAAGAGGTTTCCTAAGAAACCCAGTGGACTGATGACTCACCAATTTAATTATGGCCTACACTTCTGTTATAAAAGCAGGACAATCTTTTGTAAAAAGCTCTTGTTGAGTAAATGAGTTTGAATGGAAAATATTTGATAGCGAAAAGAAGATACCCCTATTTTATTTTAAGGAGGTTAGGATACCACAATGATTAGTCTTGTCTTTGTATCCCCAGAGTAATTGGATGGATCTGCAACAGTAATTGGTTTTGTGTAGTCTGGTTTCTCCTTATTTTGAATTTCTGACTTATTTTTCAGTTCAGCCATTTCATTTATTCCAAAATTATACATATCCTAGACAGATACTACTAGAATTGCTTCAATGTGGTTAGAGTGGGTTTGTGTTGTTTTTGTTTTTGTTTTTTTTTTTTTTTCTTTAAAAATAAGTAACTAAAATTACAGTTACTATTTCTTAATTTCACAGTACCATTCCCTTTCAGTGAGTCATGTGTGCCTGGGAAATAGGGCAGGCTTAATAAAATGGTGAGCTACCTCCTGGCACTGTCAATGGGAATTTTACTCTTTACTAGGAAAACCATAATCTTTCACCCCATAAAATGGGAAATAAGATCTTCCATATCCACTGCATCTCTGCTATAAACAATACACACCTCAGATCTGAGGATACCTGCAGAGGAGAATCTTCCCACTGTCAAATCCCACTACTTTGGGCTGCAACAAACAGCAACTATTCCTCAGGGATACCTCCCAGAGGAATGTAATGCTGTGTCAGTCCTGTCAACATTGTCCACTTTCTGTGACCCTTCTGCAACTGGCTTTGTGGAGACCAGAAAAGATGTGTCTATGATAATGTTCCTCTTTTCCTTTTCCCAGCTGCAGCTATGTACAGTGGCTGCACCAGCAAGATTCCAGAGGATGTGGGTGCTTTTCCTTGAAATAGAGAGCAAGGGTGAAAATGGGAGAGGCTGAGGACCTGGACATTTAGGAACCCATTTATTCAAAATACAACATGCCTTCCTAACAAGTGATAAAAGTCAGGGAAGCATGATGGCTAAACCAGAAATACCATGCTCTTTACAATATTTATAGCAAAGTAGTAGCTTCAGTGAAAACTCCACTGATGAAAGTGAAGGAAGCTTTGGTATTTAGGGTATGGTAGACAACAACCATTAGGCAAAATGGTTCTTTTCATAGACAGATGGGTCATGTAGCCCAGCTCCCTGACACTGTTCATTTTCTAGGTTAGTTAGTTGGTTTCATTTGACTGCTCTACTCAGAAATCATTAATCTGATTTTGCCAGTGTCTATCATGTCAGTAGCATAATGCATCTTGATAAAAGGTAAACTTTCAGTATCTGGAGGGTAAAGGAAATAAAAAAGACTCATAGCCGATATAAATCAAGAAAAAAGGAGAAAAGGAACCCACTTAGAAAAGAAAGTGTCATTGATTGACTGTAATTTTAAAGGGTCTTTCTTATGATGGACAAATTCCTGAAGTGTTCATTAACTAATGGAATTATGGTGGCAGACTACTGCTGTCTCCACAGAACATCAGGTTAAAAAGTGCTCAGGAATAATGGGTTTTTCTTTATCATGGATCAGTGTCCTCACTGTCTGGAGCTCACTCAGAGACACTGGAAAGGATCAAGGGGTTTTTCACTATTGAAATTCATGTTTATGCTTTCCTCTTCCTCAGTAATAGTACACCCATGCACTAGGGGACTGGATGGGGGAAAGAAAGAAAGAAGAAAATGTCACTGACAGAGAAGAAGATTCCCTTTCTGAAATTCTTGATAGCAAATGAATTTCCTGCTCAAAGCATTAAATGAAGCTGAACACAGAGGGTTAAACAATAGAATAACAACACCTGGGCTTTAATATATTCAATTACCCAGAAAACAAAATCAATTTTGTTTTTGTTAATAGTGCTGAAATATGCATTACACTATTTTAATTAAAGCAGTCTATTACGCTTGCCATTCAGTTCATTCCTGCATATTCCCTTAGGGCAGTAGTCATGTACTGTGATAAAACATAATGAAAATAATTTATAAAGGAAACAATACAATAAATCAATCTGATGCCTAATGAACCTGCATTACAAGAATGGATATAATATTTTTTTTTTTTTAGAATATGTACTGCTTTCTCCTCAAATGATTGGAAGAATGCCCTACAGCACTTAAAAAATACCACCTTGCTCCAGACCAGTGTGCTTTCAAAGCACTGCAACTTACAATTTAAGCAAATCTTGGCAAAACAAATAGAAATCTCTTTCATTTACACTAGCTTTCTGACTTTTCTGTCATTTTATCTTTAGTCAGATTCATCTGCCCCATAAGGACACCTGTAGAGACCACAGGGATTCAACTCATTTGTATACTTCAGCAGTCAGCTCTTTATTGTCGGTATTCCAGCAGACCTAAATTTTATAGCTAAGATCAGGGCTGTCTGGGGCTGCAAGCTCTTCAAACACCAAATATAAAACAGGCTCTTCCCTGGAGATGTCACTGTGCCAATAGGCAAAAAGAAAGATAACAGGTGAGAGAGAGACACCATTAACATCTTCATTCCAGCGGAAGGAAGAAGGGCACTGACTAGAGGTGAGGTATTCTAAAGGATTCAGGATCCCAGCCCTAAATGGCCACAAGTGTACTGGAAGGACCAGAACTGATCAGTGACCATGCAGAAATTCTGTGGCTGAGTCCAGTCCTCCCATCCTCTGTATGCTGGTCCTATCAAGAGAGCCTTCTGTATGTATTTCTTTAAGGTTAAATTCTGCCATAGTGTTATTTTCCAGTACATGAAATTGATAATTCCTGCAGTTATGAACAAAGTTACTCAGTGAGAATTTTCAGCTCTCCATCCTAAAGATGAACAAAAATAACAGGAAAAATCTATTGCCATTAATCACTTTTCTCTATTTGCAAATGACCCTTAAAGACTTTGTTTCACATTCAGCCAGTGAGTGGATTTGTGCACTACTTCTACCTGAGAACTGTCCAGGAGTATCTGTCACTACATAGTATTTCCATTCAGTGACAGAATGCATGCATAACTGCTTTATTTCAAAATCTGCTACAAGATCTTCCCACATGGAACAATCTTTCCTTCAGAATTTGATCACTCACATATTTATAGGAGAATTCAATTGATTTAGCAAAGTAGATTGACCAGAAGAACTAGGACAGCAATAATGAAACAGATGATTCAATATAGCCCAAAGACTTTGAAAGAGGAGTCATTCAGGGTGACTTGACCATGAATCTTACTAACACAGCCTAAAGATAATCTGCTAACAGTGTATTAAACAAGGGGCACTCTGCTGTTTCCCAAGCTGATTGACAAGGAAGGAGTAGGGAAAAGGAAGAACTTTACCTACCGCAGCTGAGTAAGTGGAGATTGCCTGTGAAATTACAATACATTGTTGTTCTTGTAGCCCACTAGTAAAATGGGAGCAAAGAAGAAACAGTGTGGAGGTAATGAGAGACAGAGTAGGAGTTTAGCTGATTTTCTCTGGCTATGGTGTTTCACCTTTATCATTGCAGGGATGGATTGGTTTACACATCATTTAAGTTAACTAAAATGGGATAAAGTATTTGCTTAGATCTTTCCCTTTTTCCATCAAAAAAAACCCAAACCACAGAATAGAATACCAAAATGCTTTTCAAAAAGGTCAGTTAAATGCCCCTTGCAGAGTGCTGAATTAGGCCAAGAGGGGAGCAACCATCCTCCAAATGATATTTCCTGAAGTGCCATAATCAAGTCTTTAATATACCTGGAGTTCCTGTGTAATTATTTAGGAATATGATTTATTGCTCTGTTTCTTTATTATTTTTCTGGGGAAAAAAAAAATGACAGATAGAAAAGAGTGACTCAAGATGAATACTATCAAATACTTAAAGGCTGTTAGAGAACAGTGGCAGAACTGTTAGCTTTTAATGTTTTTTGTCTCTTCTCACACCAAACCACAAAACTGCTCTGGAGCATGACAGTGAGACAGAGGACAAGAATCGCTTCCTACGGTATCATCTGGTCAGAACTGGACCTGCTCACAAAAAAACCTGTATGAAACTGTAGGTCCCAGCTCACACTGGGGTACAAATTTAGCAGGAGACAACAATCCTTGCCCCCACACTGGGGCAGCAGCTAATACCAGCTATTCCATAACAGCTTGTCTTTTTGAGAAACAGTATCTCCTACCCGATCAATTTACTGTTGTCAGCCCTGTGAGTACTATTCCAGGTAGCTCTTACAAACTGATCCTCTAATTTGGGAGAGAATGTATAGTACATTTGGAAGCCTGCTGTCACATGGCATTAAATGTGTCCAAAGAAGCCCCGGATCCCTAGGTAGGGAGCCTTAGGTAGATTAGAAAGACAGGCTGACCATTCTATGGTTCTATAAAATGTTTCTTATCTCAAATTTTTATTCCTTTTGCTAAAAGAACCAAAAAACTTTTGCTGAACTAGGTGAGCAAACATTAAATGGTCAGCTAAAGCTCCCACAGTCTGGTAGGCAACAGAAGCCCTTTTCATTTCTCCCTCCTTATAGTCACTGTTTCTACTATATGTGACTTTTTTCTAGGTGAATAATTATTTTGCTTGACAGAAATATCTCTGGAAAAGTGTGCTCAAATATGAAAAACTGCCCTAAATAGAAGTAATTTCAACTCTTACTCTTGACATGAATTCCCCTTTCCTCCAGCCCACTGTTTTCTGATTACTTCAATGTTTTGACTATGGAAATTAGTGACTTTGCTCCACTTTAAATAGCACCATAACAGCACAAAAGAAGAAGAAAGCCAACCATACCAATCAGTTTTGAGACTCATTTACAGACAGATTTTATCTTTCTAAATAAACAAAGTAGAAGGCATTAGATGCCAGTTGGTTTCCCTTTTCATTACAAATATAGTTATTTTAGGTAGATTATAAATGGATAAGATTATAAAACTTCCGGGTTCACAGAGACAGAAACTATTAACTGCCCCCAAAATTGTCCTTCTGCAGGGGTCCAATTACTCTACAGTTATTGTTTGGATGTTTTGCTCACCTTTCTTTTACCTTTCTTGCCATCTTTAGTGAACAAGACATGGTATTTGATGGGCTATTGATTTAGGTACAACAATTCTTACCTGTACTGTATGCCTTGTGGTATATCAATTGTGTTTAAAAATGTAGATGATTAAAATAATTTTTTTTTGGCTTATTGTTCCAAAAGAAGAGCTGGTCATTCACTGAAAATATTCCATCTTATTCCGTCATTGGGAAGATAGACATTTTCCTCTGTTCAGAGGCCAGAGAAAAACTTAAGGAATAAGCTATACTGTAAATTTAATTTTAAGTTAATTGAAACATAAAATGATAAAATCAGAAAATATGTCAACCTCTGTCAAGTTGTTATTGGACATGAGTGAACTAAAATCCATGACACAGTCAAATTTGGACTATTTTCAATAAGAAAGAGAAAAGAAGCAGATCTCTGATAAGTACACATCAACCATTTTCAATCCAAATGTTGAAATTCACTTAGAAGTCTTCAGTCTGTAGAGAGTCTTTCCTTAAGTCTTTTTTTTGACCATGTTAAAATAATATTTAGGGGGGTTGGGGGATTTTTTTGCACACAAGAAAAATTTTAAGTGTGGCAGATATCATACAAAGAATTTTCATTCTGAGAAGTATGGAAAATTAACAAGCAACTGGAAAAACTTTGGTTATTAATGGAAAGTTTAGACAATCTCTAAATGTAGGCATCACCATATGTGCACCCTGTAACACACATATACATGTGCTCATTTCTATATACATCCAATTCAGCTGTTATAAATCAAAGTCAATATCTGTCTACAAAATGTAAGTCAGGAGTGATTTTTGGCCCACTGCCTCTTTGGGGCATCTCATTCTATTAAATAACCTACTTCTGAGAAACTTAGCTAGACCTTCACTGTTCAGTAACTTATGATTGCCTTTTTAATTAAAAGCTTGAACCTTACTTTATACTCATTAATCATATTAGATTGGAGTGTTGATATAAGGGGCATAGTTCACCCCTCAGACACATTAACGCAAGTTTTATTGAGGTGCAGGGTAAGATGATATTTTTCTCCTCGTGTGCTCTGTTTCTGCATGCCTCACCTAATTCCATGCATGGCACAACCTCTTTCCTCAGGATTCACTTTCAGTCCATATGAGAACACTGCATGAGAGAAGTTAGGCTAACAGGAGAAAAGCATCAGGACACGAGCCTCACCTCTTTGTGCTGAGAATCTCTTTGCTTCAAGACTGATGTCAAATCATCTCCTTAGCTTGGTTGGACAGCGCTCAGACTCACCCTGGTACACAAGAAATACAAAGTCAGGGAACAACTCAAGCCTTATTTCATACCTGCAAGTCCAGAAATCTCAGTTACTTACACTGCAACCTTTCTCCTCAATTTGCTGAATAACACATGCTGCAAATATGGATATGTACTGCTTCTCTGTAGCAAAACCTTCAGTGAGTGTCCTTTTTACACAAACATCAATAGCAAAACTTCAGGTGATTTCAGTGGTAGCAGAACTGGATCTAACAAGTCTGGCTTTTATAAAAAATACAAGCCTCAGCCTCTGCTGGCATAAATCAACTTAAGTCCCCACTGGATCTAAGCTAATTTACACCAGAGCAGAATCTAACTGTACATATTCTTTTCTTTTTGCTCTGTCTTACTGGCAAGAACCCAACAGCAAAGCTTTTTGTGCATTTGTTTCACTTTGTGTAAGGTCAGGTAAGGTTTTATGTAAAACAGATGGGCAAACTTAAAAATGATTTTTCACATTGCATTGAAAACCAGTAAAAAAGCAAAAGGGGGAAAATTACTCTTTCTGTTCTTTCAAAGGTTGTTGCTATGACCTTTATTTTACCCAATGCCTCAATTTTAAAAAAAAAGAAAACAAAACCCTGGTTTTATTACAGTGGAGTTGTTTTCTCTGCTATTCATAGAGGTCTTAAAGAGGATCAGCAAGAAAAAGAAAATTCCCAGTGGTTCATTGGCAGTTTTAAAATGGGAATATAGTGCTCAAGTTATAAAATAAGGAGTATATTTAAACATCCTTTAATTTATTCTGCTACATTTTTCTTCTCACAAGTCTGTTATTTTGTGGTAACTAATGTTGTGGGGCTGAAACAATATGCAGACATGCAGGTTACCAGCCTGGAAGAGGATATGGCACAACAATTTTTAAATAGCTTGTCCTTCTTTTAAAAAAAAAAAAAAAATAAAATCACACAAATGGGATTTCACAATTACAGAAGTTTTCATTCTAAGGCACACAAACCAGAAGTTTATAAGGCTTCTGTGGCTGTTCTGATTGCTGAAGCAGAGTGGATTTTCTAATGAATCAGGTTCTTTGTCTCTAATTAGGACTGATATATTTAGATATTTCCATTTGTTTAAATGACTGTATGCTGCAATATGTTATCCATACCGCTGAGGTATCCCTTATAAGACAAAGAGAAAAGCCAAAAGAGGAGTCATTTTGTGCACTCTGAAGATGTATCCTTGTGCCCTTCCCCTTGAGCCTTGGCTTTGGGTACTATCTTCAAAAGAGACACAGACCAGGTGGAGAAAGTGTAAAAAAGAAGAGATCCAGAGGAGGACAGTGAATTCAAACAAGCTACTGTAGAACATGATCTGCAAATAATGATTGGATAAGTAGGAGATTTGCAACAAAGAAAGGGATGACAGGAAATGTAAAAACAGTACACAGATATTGGAAAAAGGAAGTTTATATCTTGTTATGTATGTTATTAGTTAATAGAGCTAAAATAACAGGACTTATGTTTTAGGAGAATTCACATTAGCAGAAAAAACTGCAAGGGACGGACTCACTGGGACAGACAGGCTGGTGACCTTCTGATGCTGCCATTGTCTCTGTAAGGGCAGTTTTGACAAACATCTGGTAGGAGTGACACAGGCACTGCTGATTGTGTCCTGGGCATGGGGAATGGAATAAGCTGACCTCACAAGGCCTCCATAGCTTTATAATTGTATAAGGTTGAATGCATACATATCTATAATATCCAGATCATGCACCTGGTTGCAAAAATGTATGTCTGTATCATGACAGTTTAATGACTTTGGAGGAGTTTTGAATGGACTAAGGTGAAATAGGGAAGCCTGTTCAGGCATTGACTTATACATAAGGTCCAAAATAAACTTTTGGTTATGCATATATGCATTTTGCACAAGTTTCAAAGCTTAAAAAACAACTGAAAGTGTTCATGAATTACCGCCATACTACCAAATATTTAGTTGCACAATTTTTCAAATATTTCAAAGTAACTATTGTATTTTTAAACAAAATTATTACATGACTGCCAAGCAGGCCAGATGATACCCATATTTCATCTAGGTTATTGCTTGCTGAATACTGTTTAACCAGTTCAGACATTCATGCTATTTTTAGTCTGCGACTAACTATGTGTTACCTTAGTCTGATGGATAAATTGACAATGTATTTATTTAGAATCTAGTGCTAAAAAAAAAAAAAAAAAGCTTAGAGAGAAGTTGAGACAAACTGATAGCATTAGTAAGTGTTTAATTCATTGAACTCTACAGGAAGAGAGGACTCTCAGAATGAAGGAAGCCAAGCTGACCACGTAACTTGAAATCGGCTTACTTACTATTACTTGGGGGAGAAAAGGCAGGGGAAATGGTATATTTGAGCTTCAGGAGCTTTTTCAGAACAGAAATGTGACAGTCATTTAAAACGGAAAAAAAATCATGAAGGCAATTTTCATTTTAGTTTACATTCAAACATTTCAGAAGACAAATAGCCTTTAAACTTTCCAAAATGCTCAGGGTACTTCAAAATTAAAATACTTTGATGTACTTTTAGTCAAATTGAAACCAGGATGCCTCTGTAAGGGCAGAAGTAATAAAGCTTCTGACTGCTTGCAATAGTTAAATGTTTAGTCTACGAGCTTAACAATGGTTCTGGAAACCAAAGCGAGAATGATTTTTATTGCAGATGGCCATGATGGTTTAAGTTAGAAGTGAAGTCGGCACTTTGACATGTTTATGAAACTGAATATTTGGCTACTTTCATATATTACTGAAATAAAGATAACAACCTTACCCACAAATAATTTGAACTGATGTTTTGGCACTTTATAAAGGAATTAAGATGAGCTGCCTTTTTTTTTTTTTTTTTTTTTTTAAATTAATTTAATGCATCCTGAACTTACTGTAGCTCTAGCTATCTCAATCTGATATCTGCAGTTATTTGAAGACACTGCCTCCAGATTCAATCCAAAATATCTGTTACTGAAGTAGTCCACAGGACTCAGGAGACTGCTATTTTCATGCTACTTTAATTGTCTTTGTTACGCATAGGTGGGAAGAAGTCTGTGGGCAGGCTTTATGTACATTGGAAGGGCAGATACCCTCGAAAGGACAGACAGAGCAAGGATACAAAGAGAGGATATTAGTGAATACTCATAATTATTTTCCTTATGAATTTAAAGAAACTTAAAAATTTATGTTAATTACTAACTTTGATTTACTGCCTGCCAGCTTAGTATCTCATAATTTAGAACGAGTTTACTAATAGTGGAAAAAGCTCAGCATTACTTATAATGGTTTAAATTTTACAAAAGCAAAGCAATTGCATCATTTCCCTGAACAAATGGAAATAACTGATTTCTAATACAGGAAGCTAAGAAAACAGACAAACATGAAAAGGCACTATCTGTTAATTTAAAATCTATTTCTACATATGTACACTGTCAGACTCCTATTATAGTTATATAGAACTGATTGTCCCAGATGTTGAAAAATGAGTGGTCTTGTCTTTCCAAAAATCATAAATATCACATTTGAAAAACTTTAATTTTTAAATAATAAATTTTGAGTTCTTTCTATTTGCCTTTCATTTTCAAGCTTTTAGCATGCACTTGGGTCATGTTTTCACACTTTTCAGCTAAAAGAAAAAGAAATATTTTTTTAAAATTACACCCAAGAGTCTTACATAATCACATTACCCCAGAAATTGGACTTGAGGAAAAATTCCAAGTATTGTGAAACTTTTGATAAAAGCATGAAAGTAATTATAAAATAGTACTATATTATATGTGTTCTAAAACAGAAGTCCCTACTGATTTTAAGACAACAGAAGCTTGCCAGAATAAAAATAAGCCTTTCTCAGTTGTGCATGCATGAAATCAAACAGGTGTTATGTCTAAATAGTCCCAATGCAGAGATCTTCTAACAATTAATAACTAGTCTGTACTCCAGATCTATAATTGTAGTTTTCTGGTAAGAAATAAACAAACAAACAAAAATACATTAGGAGATTCATGGTGAGATATCATCTGTATCTTGCTAATCATCAGTGAGAAAACACACAGAAGTTATTCCACCTCTAGACCTCTGAAAGAAAGAGAATCAGCAGCAAGAAAAGAAAAGACTGGGGACAAGGGGAGGAGGGAGGCATGTAATGAAAAATTTAAAAAAAAGTACAAATCAAACTATGGTGATGGAAGCATGTGAACCTTCCAGGCTGAGTGCATCTCACTGAAAAAATAATCCTGTTTAGTGAATTACATCAATTCAGGACTTTTGTCTTAATTATTTACACCAGCCTAAATAATGATTTATGTTGCTGAGGTCAATAATGTAACAAACAAGTAAATAAGAGAGGAATTTCTTAAAAGAAGAAAGACTGAAACATTATTCTATGACTCCTCAGAATATTAAATTACTGAGTACCTTTTTTGTGTGAAGTTTGTAAACATCTCAACTCTCTACAGATCTAGGGTTTATCCAGCTAGATTTGGTTTGCAATGGTTGGTTTCTCTTGATCTGATCTGGGCTCAAGCACATGAGGAGCTGCTGTCATTAAATATGATGAAGATTCTTTTCTGCTCCCAGAGACTGAAGTGACTGATGAAATAGATTGTGGAAATACTGGCTGCCAGGTGAAGGAAGCAAAAGACACCATCCCTGCACCAATGGGATTGAGGTTTTAAAAAGCAACAACACAATTCTGCATGACATACTTCCCCCAAACTGCACATTTGAAAGCCTTTGATTGAGATGCAAACACAATTAACAATGTTTTCCATATACTCTAGTTTTCTCAAGTAAAAGACTAAAGAGTAACATAAAGGTTCAGACAAAAAGTAATTATATACCAAAGGCCTTGAAGAGTCCTCTCTGCATTCACTCAATGACAGGTAACTCCAGTAAGGGAGCATCACCTCCCCACGTGCTTTACAAAGTCAAAATTTCAGAAGGCATCTTACTTCATATTACGAACCATTTAAACCCTAACACACAGTTCATATTAGTATGAATTTATTTTATCAGGTAGCAATTTCAAGTAAGGGTCATAGCCAAACACTATAAACAAATGAAGTTATGCCATAAAAGCAATGGGTGGGACTTAAGATCTAACTACATACCAATAGGAGTAGTTTGTCTTTGAAACTTAAGCTAATGCTGCTGCTTGTATTGAGGTGACTTTCTTATCATGCAGAAATTACTCTTTAAGCAATCCATTTCCCCACTGGGTTGGCGAACTGGACCTACCCTCTGTAGGCTGTGATTATTGATCTTAGGGCTTTTCATTCCCAGGCATTCTCCAATGTCACTGTAGACTTGAGGGCTCCACTTTTACACCAGTTCCTTTCAAGATATTTAGAATACATTGAAATTATGGCCTATAAAACTGCTGGAGTAGATCTAATCTACTTCTGAGAATCAAAGGACAACAGTTCCAGGGATACCCAAAGCAAATGTTTATAGACTCCTTTAGTTTTAGGTCACTGGGAATAGGTTGTCTTGAACTTGGAAAAACTGGACTTCAAGACACTGGTTAAATTTCTAATGTCAAACCTACCTCATCTGACTAAATATTTCCCTATTGTCTAGTTCTAAGATATTTCTGATATTCCATTCTAGAAATTTAAATCAACACGTCCCTTTTCAAATCAGTACCTAAAGGCATATAAGATCCCTTTCTCTGAACCTAAGACTTGTTAGCAAACTGCCTTGTGGTTTAAACTGATTGTGGTTGCCCGGATTTGATCCCTTTTCAAACACGACAGTGGGTTTAGTTCTATTTTCTTTGACAGAAGTGAAAAGTCAGACCAAGTCCGAGAACTGCATTATAGTTGTTCCAGATTTAACTAACATCAGTGAGATTCAAAAAATGGTCTTTTACATTGTTGTGCTATGGGATTCCTAGTGTTAGCTCACCAGCTATTCAAAATAATCATGGTTTTATTGAATAGAAATACAACAGCCAAGGAGCTGGCCCTTATGCTTATTCACTACTTGATGTAAAAAGTGATTCACATCTGAGAGATGTTTGTAGCTCACCCAGTAACAGCAATTTTAACATAGAGCTGAGAAGTGCTGCAGTTTGTAGAGGGCTATTAGGAAAAGCAAGAGGCCTTTGTACAACTTTTCAGCTAAGTCATTTGCTCGATGACAGCTGCTTTGGCAATTACCCCTTCTCCTGACCTTATGGTCTACCACAGTATGCTTCAGAGATCTCTGGGAAGGGCGATGGTTACACCTAATCTGTTTGGACAAGTCTAGCCTGTGTGCAAATTAATAAGAATGGTATATTCTATCCTATATTTTCCTTTACAAATGCTGTCCTGCATTTATGTAACCTGCACATCTGCTTACCTGCTCTAACTAATGATAATGGACCTAGCAGGATGCAGGGAATGCAATATTCCCTCAAGTGATATTTTCAGATGGGAGATCTTCCTCTACTGAACGGCAGGAACCTTAACCAACTTCTTAAAGAGAGGATAGATTTCTTATGAATTTTTTTTGGGACATAGGAAGAAGAAATATTCACCTATGTATGAATGTAACACATGAAAGGATCTGGGAGTTGTGAAGAGCAATGCAGGTCATCCTTTACAATACTCACATTTAAAATGTGAGAAGAAAATTTCTCATTTGTTATAAAATGAAGCTGTACTTTTGCCTCTCATATTAAAAAATAAAATAAGCACAATGAATATTAAACAGCTCATGGCAACAGGTGCCTGGTACTCTTCATAATGTCAGTTAGGACTGTAAGCAAGGGCACACCTTGACTTCATTTCATCTTCTAACTTTGCATTTCTCTTTCTAAAGTAGTCTTTAAACATTTTTTAGCTAAACTACATGAAGTAAAAGAAGAAAAGGTGCTGTAATACATTGCTGTATAAAAAAATCATTCAAATGTTTCTGCTGTCTTGCTTCAGTGACACTTACAAATAAATGAATGTCTGCATTAAGAAAATTTCCCATATTACATTGTTTGTGTAACTCATTACGTGATCATTTTATAGCTTTCTAGTGTTCACACTGAGGCAAAGCCCACCTGTATTAGTGACCAGATTCATAGCCCAGTCTCCGACTGGAAACACAGTGTACATCTTTTCTCCTTGGAAAGCAAATTCCCTCTTTTTATCTGAGACAAAATGGCATGAGCACAGAAAAACTGGCACTCACCAGCATAGTAGCAGCAAGATGCAGATGTTGTAAGAGGGTGAATGTATATAAAGCAGAATCTCCACTGAAAAACAGTATTACCAGGGAAGCTTGTGATGCTGCTTATCAACTGTGTGTTCAGCAGTATTGAAGAACTTGGAGTGTGATCCTGGAAGCGGTCAGGACTCTTTTGTGGAGGGTTCAGCTACACTAAATTTTAATAGTGCGAACAGAAATAAAATGTTTCTGCCTTTCTACATTTTTGGCAAAGGTCCCTTGTAAAGTCTAGTGCACTGGAATCCATATGACATGCTCAAAAATGTAGTAGAATCCTCCACATATTTGCATAATTTCTATTTAAATCCTTACATATATGTTAAATTTTTACATATCTTGTGCAGCTCTTCCAAAAAAGCACCTTCTTTCTTGTTCTCTGTCCAGTACAATGACAACTATTTTCTTAAAAATGAAACAAGAAGAACAAATCCAAAGAGAACATAATTTATTTCTTTCTGAAAGAACTTTCCTTTTTTGAGGGAAAAGACATTACCTGTTTTCAGGTCTGTCTGTGAACATTTAATGCTAGATTTGAAGCTAATTCTCATCACAATTTTATTAAATTTACATGTAAGATGTGTGACTTCTAGATTATTAAATTATCCTGTAAATCATTACAACTGATTTAATTGTATTATCTTTACTTAAATTGTATGGTATTTTACATCTTGTGAAGAAGCCTTTTGTACAAGTCACAAGGTAAAGATGCTATAATGTTCTCAAGAGTCTCTTCCAGACATTGCTATGCATATGAAACGACAAGTCTTCCTCTATAGCACTGAGTACCAAAATATAGATTGCATGAACATGGTGGCTGTACGCATGTTGGTATGTGCATGACTATGAAGACAGTAGAGTTTTCACTAGTTCATTACTGATGCTTATTAATTTAATAACAAATTCACTTTGAAATTACCAAGATTTCTGTTCTCAGCTACACAGATCTCTTGCTGTAACTTCGAATATTTGAAGGAATACTGCACTTTCTATCAGATGAAACAATAAGTGTTGACTATTAATAAGCTGTTGAATTTTTCAGCACTTCTGAAATATGAACTCCACAGCTTATAGGATCAGAGCTGCTGTTTGCAATTTGCTGTCAGATACAAAGGGATTGTTCTAATATGTTTGGTATTACAGTCAGCTAATCCTTTCCTGATATCTGTGAATATGTCACAAGCTGGTAAAATAAAACTATGGGATGATGTTTTATGAGCAAAGCAATAATAAATTCACAAATAAGTTTTTCTTAAACGTAATTTATCTTGCAAATAACAGCTTGAGGAATGCTTTCTGGAATATAACCTATTATGTCTTGGACCCAATTTTCACAGAAAAAAAGATTTGAAACAGTATCTTAGCATTAAACCTTTCTGTTAGGAGTCAGAATATACTTACTCTTTTTAGTATGTATAGGATATTTTTAGCTTAGTACATTAATAGAACACCACAGTAAAAGAGGATTATGAGTTTTATCCTGACAAATCCTAGGTATTTTGCTCAAAATTTATAAGATGTTTGGAAAAGAGCATTTTGATTTTCTAATTCTACTGTTTGCAGAGAAACATGAGGTCCATTTTGGATTTTATTTAGCTTAATAATAATAATAACAATATCAATCAAAATAATGGCTTAAGTTTAGGAGCCCAAAATCATGTTAAAGTCCCAAAATAAACCCTGCCTTTTCTGAAATGTTCCCACATGCAGTAAAGTCAGTGGTGTTACAAAACATAAAACTGAAGTTTTAGAGAAAAAACAAAAATGAACAGTTTGTAGTTTACCTTATAAACATCTCTGGATGATGCCCAGCTGACACACTGGAGAAAAAGGCTTGTGATGCTTTGGCAGAGGTACTGTATCAACTTGCAACTGATGTTATTGCAGTGTACATCTATTAGAGAGTACCAGAAATTTAATTTCAAAGAGACGTTCATGATTTTTGAAATATCCCCTTTACATGAAACAAAGTAATACCAGAAAGCAAGGGAAAAGTCTTGCAAAATGAAATTCTAAGGAAAAAAATGCATTTTGAGCAAATTAAACTATGTAATTTTGAGTTAGGTTGTTCCCACTGCACACATGACTTTAGGAAATTTGAAAACCTTGAAACACACAATCCATCTTATAGAAAAAAAAAAAAAAAGTTTTCCCTTTCAGATACAAAATTATGAACTTCTGATGTCATCAGAATATTTGTTCAAAACAAGCTTTACCCAGAGGTTACATCTTACTATGCTGCTGTAAATTTTGGACAAATGACTGGTTTTGTGATGAAAACAAGTTCATCCGTAAAATTTATGACCAGGTCTATTGAGCTGCCTCTTCTTTTTGTTTTTGCAGATGAGCATTGGATGTATGTAATTTGGTCCTTGTGACATTCATGTCCCACATAACATTTATTCTTTATTCCTGATTTGAGCTAGAGTTTAAATATTACTTTAAGGGGCCTGTCTTTCTGAGAGTGGTGGAAATTTTCCCACCTTGATTAATAGCTAACAAAGACTTTAGGGAATGGATAGACATGAGTACTAGCAGCAGCAGCAATTGGTATCTCAGTATTAGTGGGAAGATAAGGTCAGGCAAAAACATAAAACATGTATAAATATCTGACATAAAGAGGCAACACAGAGTACAGAAGATGAAAATGGTTCCTTAGTGAAATGGATCTTGAAGCATGAGCTTGGTACTGAGACACAGTATTTGGTAAGGAGAGGAAATTAAATTTTACTTTTAAATTTTAGATCATGTATCTTTTAAAAAAGGGATTTATTGATAAGATGGGTATTAACTTATATAAAACATGGTACTAGATGGCCTTTTAAATGACAGACTTTCACAGACCCGTATTTTAATGTGTCATGTCCTGGGATAACACAGTATATCAGAGGTTCCCAAATTATTTCACAGCACAGATTATCTTTTAAGTGAAACTGCATGTTCTTGGACCATTTTCCCTCTGAATGACATTCCTATTCACAGCTGCCCCTTTAACATCAAGCAATGAGTGTAAGTGTACAAACACACACAAATGGCCACCAATAAAAGAAATCTACCCTTTTCCCCCTGCAAATGCAGGGATTTTCTTTCTGCTTGAGACACTCACTGCAGGTTCCCAGAGCTTTTGCCTGCAGCAGGGCTCTGGGCAGCTTCTTCCCTGTGAGGCGTCATCCCCATGACGCAGCTGTGCAGCTGTTTTCTGTGGGAACATTAGGCGTTTAGGGACCTAGGTGTTCATTTCCATAATCTCCACAAACGGTTCCTGTGGCTCCTAGGATGGGGCAGAGCGGCGGCCTGGGCGGTGTTCCTGGCTGCTGAACAGCAGACATAAACTTGCTGAGCGGCGGACTGAGAGCCTCTGGGGCTCTGGACCCAGTGACGGGAAGGAGCCATTCACCAACAGTTCTGAAAGCAAACGTATACTCTCTTCTTGTTCTGTTTCAAGCATGTAATTCAAAGTAGCAATTAATTACTTATTTCTTTAAGTAATTAATTACTAACTGCTAAAGAATTATTGCAATACTGTACATAGAAGTAATACAATTACTTAAGGTTTTTAGAAAATTCTTCAGGAAAGCAATTATTGCTAGTTGTAGTCAAAATTATTTGTTATATTAATTACCAGTAATCTCTGCCTAGACATAATTAGACTGAAAGCAATTTTATAGTGGTACAATATAATTATGTTATTAATAAGAAAAATAACAGATTATATTACTTTAATTTGACATATTACATGTTTAAGAGCTTGCCAATTAAAGAACAAAGCGTTGAATTAAAGAACAGAGTGTGCACAAAGTTTTAGGATAATTTCTCACACCAATAGCATGTTAAGGCAGATCTTAAAATCTGTAGATTCTTGTTAAGTGCTTATAAATATGAACTGAACTTTTCAATAAATTTCTTTTTCAGAGCTCAGTTCATTGCTCTTCAATAGCTCAAAACTCATGTGCAAATTCTACTCAACTAAATTCTTGGGGAATGTATCTTTCAGAGATACCCGTGTTCATCTCAATAAGAGTGATGCAATGAACAAAATAATTTATTTCACATTTTTAATTGAATATTTGTTACTTTTCTGCTAGCATTAATCTCAGTCAGGCCCATTTCAGCATAACTTAAGCACAGGTATAGCAATAACCATACATTTGAGGTATCCCAGTGAAGACTATTTGTTCCGTCTTCCTTTTTTTCCCGTACTTTTTCATATTGTCTAAACATATGCTTGACAATAAATAAATGCCCAAGGGTTTTTCCAAATGTAAGCACAAATTAGCAAGGGAAAAGTTTAATATCAGAGCATATTCAAAAAATATTAACTATTGATGTAGAATGTTTCTCTTTGAAACAACCAAAGAGACAAGTTCCTGTTTTTTTTATAAAATTAAACTATATATCACAAAGAAAAAATATTTTACTGAATGCTTTTTGTCAGTTGGGGAGGGCAGAGAGGGCAGTATGTGAAACACATTTTCAAATTAGTTAGACTTTCAGCAGTGAATAATATTTCTGGTATGTGCTTATGTATTGCTTAGGCAAAGACAAAATTTTTGGTCTTTTTACATGTTTTTTGATGTGCTCTGTGTTTTTATTGTACAGAATATTGTCAATAATCAGATAATTTCATAAGCACAAAACAAATCCACAACAGAAAGATTGTTGTGGTTTTGTTATTACCTATTATCACAGGTAAATTTTTGCCACCTATGCCAGTACTAGTTTTATGAGAATTCACTGACAAGAACTGTGAAATAAAAATTATATGCTTTCTAAGGAACTAGGTTTCATTTGTATCATTGTATTACTGCAATTACTTGTTAGAGTGTTTTGACAGAGGCTGTAGGTTTTCTGCAGAGGAATGGAACAATAACCTATGAATACTGAGAGTCCGTGTCAGGAGCTCTCACTTGCTATTTCCACACTAGTTTTTAAGGCAATCTCCAAGGCAGGCTGGATGGGAGGAAAGAACCTGGAGGTGCGGCTGATGGCTGCCCTGCAGAGGAGACAAAAAGGCACATGTCTGAAGAGTCAGAGAAGCTGGGGTGTACTGGGAGGCAGCTCAGTCCTGTGCCTGGCACACTGAGGTCGTCACGCTGGAGGGTGTTTGCAACCACGGGCAATGGAGGAGGCCAGGTTGGATTTATTGCCATTCCCAGACTCGCTCCTCAGCAGCCCTGTGGACGAGGGCATTTTGCTGCATGCTTTAACCTGACCAGCTGGCAGCAAAGTTTTCTGAGTGTTTACAAGCATCTCATACAAAAAAAAGGCCAGTTCTTTCTGTAGTCATTGTCTTATAAAGAAAGGATGCAAATTAGCTTCTGTACAGATTAAGATGCAACGCTTGGTGATGAAATTATTCCCATGCTTTTAATCTGTAAAATGTTTCAGCACCTTTTCAAAGGGGTGGTATGTATAGAAGCAATTAACGTAACCCCCCCTTTCCCCAAAACCTTCATGTTTAGAATAAATTCTTCCTGTGACTGCTAAAGCATCTGCTAGACCTGCAAATAAGACAGTGTAGGTACTGAATTAAATTTTAGGAAGATTCAACCAGATCAGATTCTTTATAGATGTGTGATTTTCTAAAATGTACTATATGATCCTTCTCTCATATTATTTGTCAAAACAAAATCAAAATCCTCCACATATTTGGCTTAATTCCTCCACGTTATTAACTGTAGTAGTACTCATGAGAGACCTAGTCTACTTTTACTCGAATCTGAGGCAAAATTCTCATTCAGGAGTCTGAAAATCATTTCCATTTCAGTATTAAAGCAAAAAAAAAAAAAATATATTCTATAACTGTTTTTAGTTTTTAGGTAGCCTGTGGCTTTCAAAGTGAATAGCTCAGTTTTGTACATGATTAAGATTTTGATGGGAATTGAATACCATTTGTTTTTTAAGCTACTTTTAAATGATAAGTCACATGACAAAAGTTGAGACAATTTATGAAGCATTTCAGATTTTTATTTTTTCCCCTCATATTTGGTGCTAATGATAATTTTTAATAAAGCTTAAAAATAAAAGCAAATCTCATGTGGCTTTTTTATCACCTATTTATTTTAGATCAAAACTCTTACTGTCCTGGACCACAAGTATTATGCAAACTAAAAATGCCATATTAAAACTAGTTCTAATCCAAAGCCATGGGTTGCACCATAATTTATTGTACCCAAATTACAGTAACAAATAGCAGCGATGATGTAACACTATATTTCAACATTTTTTACAGCACCACAATGTTATTCTAGTGATTATACTGTAGTTGGAATAAATGTTACTAAATTTGAGACAGATTTATTATGGTTTTAGACTTTCTTCTGTTTGGGCCAGGAAACAGGAGATTTATGCAGTAACTCTTATTAACATTAATGAGCATTAATTGCTTATCTCCCCTGTGTACCAGGAGGAGTTTCTATCCCTCTGGCTGTCCTGTATGTTAGCACCTTTTAAGGTTTGATTTGTCCCTCCAGTTTCAGCACTGTGTAAAAAGAGGCACCAAGCCAGAAAACATTTCAGTCCTTTACAAATTCCTCCCTTCATCTCTATTGCTCTTGAGAAATCATCCGCTGCCAGTCATTTGGGAAAGATGGTTCAGGCCAAACCATGTTCAGTCTTTTTGCAGACACTTCGTTCTCCTGTGTGAATAAGGGTGAACTGCACAGGCAGACCCAGCCTTTCTGCCCTTCGTTCTAGATGCTGAGAGCAAGGAGGCCGTGTCAAGGACTTGAGGAGGTGAAGAATCTCATCTTGCCTTATTGTCATAAACTGGCAGGTTATGGTCTGATTATATATTATATATTCTGAAAAGATAGTCTGAGGCTAGGGACAAAGATTGTCAACAGAGAAATTTGGATGTCTGTTGGAAATCTCAAACCAGATTTTTTTGGTGAGCTGCTGAACTGTGGGGGAAACATGCACTATCCTATTGACTGGTCACAGAAATCACTCTGTGATGCTGAGGGAAACCATTTATGGTATTTTCAGCTAGCCCCAAAACAGCAGAGAAAAAACAAACTCCCAAGAGGATCTGTTCTTACATTAGCAGCTCAGTTCTGCAGACTATTGTGGTTCTGGCTGTTCAAGTCATGAGGTTTCCAACAGGCATTTGAATTTCTGACCTGCTGGTCAGTATCTCTAATGAAGAAAAGACTAAATCCTGCTTTCATCTGTACCACTGCATTCCACTGAGTTCAATGATCCTGGCCTGGAATAGCTGATTTTCATTTGACGTTTACAGTACAGAACTATTACATTACAGGAATGGATGTATCTGGCCTGTGCAAAGTTTCCTTCTACATTATAAAAGCAGAGTTTAACTTCTGTTCCCATATTTAACTTTTTAATAATTTTTAACATCTCAGAAAATAATATATTTTAAAAACAATTCCCTGCAAACCTGATCTTTGATTAGATGGGTTATCATTTACCTTGTGTTCTGGTCAACATCTCATAGACCAAGTGGCTGATAGAAATGCGTAGAAACTGGGCGATATTTCTCCATTATGAGTTAAATCTTCCAGAGCTTCAGAGTACTCTGGGGCAACAGAAGGGGGAAAAATACAGGAAAGAGTTTCAGGTTTTCAGTTTGGAACCTGCTTTGCTGTAATTTTGAGACATGGTCTAAAGCACAGGTAATTGATCATAATGAAAAAAATGCATTAATGAAAGTAATTGACAAAAGCCAGTCCACCTGTCAAAGAAGAGAAACCTTGAAAAGAAACGGCAGGCTTTTGAAGGTCAAGGCTCAGTGTGGTGTAATCCCTACCATCTGTGTTCAGGCTGGTGCTGTTCTCAGACTGTCATATGCACTCTCTTCTTTGAAAATAATAGACAAGGGGAAAAAAGCTTACCCGACAGGGAGCCTAAATGTAGTTAGCTTTATAGAAAATGAAAAAGCACCACTGTAAAAACTTAAGATGACCCTTAATTTTCCTTCCCCTTGACCTACACACTTCCACAATCAGTTTCAGAGCTGTAGTAGCGCTGAGAATGAAAGTGACTGAGCGACCAATAAAATGTAACAGTGTAATAGCAAGTTGGAATACTAGGCGACCATACCCAATGCAGTCAGCCAAGCATGGTATTGCCCTGCAAACACACTAAAGTGATCAAGAAATTTCGTCATTCCTTCAGCTTTTGAAGGGAGTGTGGTTCTTTCCTTGAACCTACAGAAAGCTGTGGGCGGGCTCCTGTGTCCATGCCAGAATTACAGTCCTCAAGAGACTTGCTTGACTGCCACCCATGGATACATCACCCTTTTGGGTGTTCAGGATGTCTTGCTCCCTAAAGCTGTGCTTCTGGCTATTTTCAGACAGCGTGGAGAAGCTTGACACTTACACTTCCTTGGGATTCAGTCAATGACTGGGTTCACATTCGTATGCTGGATCTGCAGATCTCAGTTAGACACATAATCTCAGAAAATACCCACTGGCTCACAGTCCATACGCACATGGCTAGAATTGGCACCTTTGGTATCCAGCAACCTAATAGAGTTACAATTCAGAACAGGAAAATCTGGGTTCAGTGTCCTGTGTTTTCTGAACACTAACAACCAGGTAACAGAGCAATTAGACTCCTTAATACTTGGCTTTGCATGTTTGGACACCTTAGAAAGTATGAATGAGAGTCTTCTTCACCCACAAAATACTGTAGCTTGCTGATCAGGTCACTTTGTGTGGTCCAGAGTTCAAATCCCTCAAGCAGAGGAGGAAATTGAATTCAGGTTTCCCACACATTGACAGGATATATTAATCATGGAGTTATTATATTAAATAAGTGTATTAGAGCCTCCATGGCAGTTGAGCTTTGAAAGAAAAGGTTTAGTAATCCAACTCCAGAAGCAGGAATAGGTGGAATGGGAATTCCAAGTGTCACATCTAAACATTGTCCTAGCATCCAAACATGAAGTCTTGATGAGGGACAACATTTAATGCACAAGCTTGTTCTTAGTATGTCATGTCAAAAACAGAGGCAGCTGCTTGATTGCTTTTTTGGTTCTTACTCCTCTGCTTTCAAATATCCACATACATCCTTCCGGGAGCCTGTTCTGGAAGTTGCTCCTTCCAGCTATCTGCACTTTTAATGATCCAACATTTGATCTCGCACAGCCCCTATTGGTTCTTTTGCTGCTCTAGTCTAGGTTATTTCAGACAGAAAACGCAAAAACATAAAAGATTTTCAAAACCATTATAAAATGTCAAAGTTTTGTAATTTACTTGCAAAATACAGTGGGCTCATAAAGTCAGTAGGCTGTCACTATCTTGGAGACATTTTTGTTTTAGATTAACTTTTTTCTATGAAAAAGGTTCAGCTATTAAAATATTGATAAAGAAATTTTTATAGAGCTTTTTACTCCAGAATGCTAGACCTGTGAAACTACAAAGTCTAACCAAACAGATCCCCCAGAAGTCATGTTGTATACACTTTGTGGGAAATAGTGTATATAGAAAGCTCACTATTTCTATTATTTTTAAGTGACAAAAACTAAGATAGTATATCTAAAGAGCAGGTAGAAGTGTATATATTTGTTATATATATATATATTCCTTGCTCCTAAAAAAAAAAAAAAATAATTAAAACTTCTGCTCCCATGCACAAAACCAGAACACACCACATAAAACATCCCTCTGTTAAGTGCGGATTCATGGGAAAACAACCACAATAAAATTAACGTATAAAAATTAATAGTGCTCCACAAATGTCTAATTAAAAAGGTTCTCCACCTCTTTGGAAAAAACACATTTCATTTGCCCTCATTAAGGTGACCTAACCACTGTGCTTCACCCTTCCCTGCTTGAATGATGTAATCAACACAATCCATGAAAACAGAATAAAAGAGGAAAAGAATCATGCTCTTTCTCTCTGTCTGAGCTGTAACTGTCTATATTTCTAGATATATAATCACTTTTAAGCATATACTTCAATTAATGATTCAGGTAAAACTCTAGACTATATGAAGAAGTTCAGAACTGGTTCTAAACTGAAAGGTGCTTCCAGAGAATCTTCACTAATACTTTTTGCTTGTCATTCACACTCACTCAAAATGAACAATTATCATGCTATTTTTTGAACTATGACCTGAAGATGCACCCTCTGCTAATAGAATAAGATGCTAATGAAACATCTTGCTCAATGCAAAAAGGCAATCCTTTCTCTCGTTTGCAGTAATTACTTTTTTTCAATTCATTCCATTTCTTTATCTTTCTCTCCGTGGCACGTCTCATTATGTGGTTTGCTTGTACTGAAGCCATATATGCCAGGTAAGAGAAAATTAGGAAATGTGAAGCTGCCTTAACACACAGGAACACATCTGAAGCACAGTTAACAACTGCTTCTTTGGACAGCCATGAAGGATCTCATTTCCAAAGCTATGCTAGATCACACCGCCTTTGACAAAGTTAGAAGTTGGTACAAAAAGCAAGAAGTGTTAACTTGTCAAGGAATGCTGTTAGCTGTGGTACTCGCTGAACAGTAGCATGGAAGAAGTGACATAACAAAACCAATTGCGAGACTAGATTGAAATCTCTAAATTTATATTAATTAAAGTTATATAAAGGAATTAAAACTTCTAAACTTCTAAAAATAAAGAAAGAACTATTCTAAGAAAATCACACATTCAGGCTTACTTTTACTGATAAGAGAAAATAAAATTAAAAGAAAAAATTAAGAAGTAAAATTGAAATCTAAAATTGAAATGGAAATACAAAGCAGCCTGGGCATTCTGACACTGTTGTATCTAGTGACAAAAAAAAAAAAAAAAAAAAAATGGAAACACACAGAGAGAAAGAAATGAGGAAGGAAATCCTAAAATTCAACAAAATTTTTATTAAAATGCAGAAAAAATATTTTTCTATTATAGACTGAAAAAAACCCCTTATTTTGAAATTTCCAGAGAGTTTGGTATTTTATGCACTGTCTTGCCAGTCTTATGGCACACCTGAAAAAATAAAGTGTGAAAGAAGGAAAAACATTCACAGGAGGAGCATTTCTATGCCGAAAAAGTAAAAGAAGCCAGATTACAAACAAAGTTACTAAGACAATAAAGATTTTCATTTGCAATGAAGCTCACCGTTCTTTAGGAAGAAAATCAGACATTGGCTGGGAATAGCATTCTCAGCTCACAATTCTAAGCAGTTTACATTAACATTTCTTTTTCTTTTTATCCTCAGGGAAATATATTCTTCTCCTACAAGAAGTGTCAACTCTGGTCAACATGCAGTAGGTGCAAAATTTGTACATTACAGCATTATTGATATGTTGTAAGTAGTATATTTTAATTAACTTTACAGGAAAGAGAATGGACTGCTTTTCTTCCTCTTTTATTTTTTAAAATAAAATGCTTTACGAAATGAGCTAGCATCTCAAAGGGTAAAGATCATTCTACACCATGTGTGCAGGGGCAGGAGATGTTCTGAAGTATCACTTCTACATTTCAATCTGCCACTATTGTTTCAGCTCTCAAGTTCCCTTTGCTTTTTTTCAAAGCCACTGGAGAGCAAGCAGGAGTCACAAGACAAGGCACTTGCTAAGAAGGACTACACAGTCCCATGCTCGGGCTGACAAGCTGGCAGCGGATATCTTTCTTTCAGTACATCTCTATAAATTGCACAAAAAATGCCTGGGGAGCCTTGGTAATGAATGCATCAACTTTTACCGTGCTCTGTAAAGGCAGCTATAAGGAAATGATTTCTGTGCTACAGAGGGGGTACACAGGCTAAAAAGAAAACACAACACTTGCCAGAAAAATAAATGCCCTGCTCCATCGGAGATGAGGGAGAAAGATAAAGTGCTCTGTATATGCTAAGCCATCTGAGTTTAAATAGACTGTATACCCTTCCCCTTCTGACTGGGGGGGCAAACATCAACACAGGTACATACAGTTTCTAGACTTTCATGCAATGCTGCTCACCATTCAAGCGGAACTGATTCAGGAAGTTCTTTCACTTAAGAAGAAAACCTAGGAGAAATAAATGAGAAAAAAACCCATCATGTGGTATGTTGTTACCAGTCACAGTCATAATCTTAATTTGCAAAATATAGCATATAAAAATTAAGGCTATTAAAGGAAATCTTAGCTGGAAACAGTTCTTAATATTTTTTTTCCTAATATGTAAGGAGGTGAACAGATGAGATCCAGTAAGAAAAAAGAAGAAGAGAGAAAAGGAAAAAAAATGTTCCCAAAGCGTGGCTGGCTCTGGTATTTACAGCTTTACTGATATGGTCAATATGCAAGCTGAGAAATGTAAGTTGTGTAAGAAAGATGCTTCCCAACTTCTCCATACGTGTTACGGACTATTGATTTCACTGCCTCCCTCTGGCAAACCAAAGTATGGCCCTGTCCCTGCAAAGTCCAGCAGTCGTGTGGAGCCCACGGCCATAAGGAAGAGCTGCTGCTCCCAGAAATCCCCGATTCCAGTTAGCGCTTCCATCCCACAGCAGGAAGGACAGCGGTCCCCACCTTGCTTCTCCTTTCTCAGGTGCTGGTTAAACCTCTGCAGTTTTTGTGCTGCACCCTGCTGTCCCCAGAGTCTGGAGGAACTGGAAATGGGTGTTGTTGAGATAGTTCAGAAATGGCAGGAGTTTCATGCATTTCACTCTATTCTCACCTTTCTCTGCTAAAGTCCGGTTCTCAACTAGTCATAGCTGAACTGACAATGAAAATAACCACATAGCCTATGATTTGAGTATTGATCGAAACAGCTTTCTGAATTATTTTTGTCAGTTAGAATCCTTATACAGACCCACGCAACAGAAATAGCAGAAGCGTCTGGGGTGCAGAATTACGTGTTCCGTGAGCTGGATGGGCTGCTCCATTGTGCATATTTATGGATCTGAGTTGAACCCTCAGGGTAAAAGTGAACAAAGAATAGACTGTTTTTCTCCTAAAGCATCTGGGTATAAACCTTATTTTGCCAGCAACCGTGGTGTTTATGAGCATGTTTTACGGGGAACCTGCTGCTTCTCACAACGTTTCCTGAGTGACTGTCTTAGTAAAACTGCATCTGGAAATGACAAGCACACAGCTGTAAATCTGAAAAGCAGTGTGCAGCCCTAATAGCTAGCAGCCACAGCACGGCTGTCCTGCTGAACATTGAAAAGATTTACAAAGACAAAGCAGAGCAATGAATACATTTCTGAGCACTCTGTGATCACATTACACCTCTTCCTCTTCAAAGATTTTTTTTGTGTACATGGAAGGGGCTATCACTGTTCTTTGAGTTAATGCCTTAGGCAGGTAACCTATTATTGCTTACCTAAGGAACACAAAATTTCTGCCCTGCACCTACTGCCCAAAGCAATGACTAGTATTTTAATACATAATTTTTCTCTTTCACTGAATTGGATCCATGACAAGAGCAAGGCCATGAAAATGAACCAACTTAAAAAAATATATATTGTTTTTACTCTGGTGTACACCATTTTGTGTAATGCAGAGAGTGTTCGTAAAATGGTATCACCACAAAATAGATATGGAAGAGGAAGAGGTGAAGCAGATTTGTACTTTTCATTACCATATCCCCTAAGGTGTGAAGTCCCCAAAACACTCTGGAGTCTCAATCTCCTGATGCTTTGAAGTGGAATGGCAAGGAAACAGTGGCAGGAGGGGAGCAGTGGTGACAACCAACACACAGTGCAGCAATACTGACTTGGCCAACAAGAGAAAGCATTGCTCCACTGGACTAGTCACTGTCAGGGAGAACTGGGGGCTGGAGCCAAGGTTTTGGAGTATGAACAACACGGCAAATTGCCCAGCATTGTAATGAAATATACTTACTTTCTTCAGTATAAAATGCCAAATCCCAATTATTCACTAACTCTTTTTCTGAAGGAAACGCTACTGGATATGCAAGGTAGTAAGATATTTATGTGATTTGATTAGTTCCAGAAATGACCAAAGGATAAGGGACAACTCAAGAGTGCGGGTCTGAGACACCCCATGGAACACATATTCCAAATTTAATTTTCAGATCTACTCAGTCATTAGGGAATGACATTAACTCCACTTCGTCTGTAGACAACAGGAGAGAAACAGCATGAAACATGAGGGATTTTTTTTTTTTTTAAACTTAAACTTAAGCAAAAGCCTTGAGTTTACTGATTTTGCATCTGACTATAAATTCATATCTACTGCAGGCTTCAGCGAAGGCTGAATACAGACTGTAGAAAATTCATCAAACACCTTTTTATGTGAACTCAGATCTCTAGATTTCTGATAGTTTTTTCATAAAGACCTGACAGTAGCTTCATTAAATCAAATAAGCCTGCAATCAGGACTCATCTCCTGTTTAGAAGCAAATATGTTGTTCCTTTATAGATTAGACATTATCCTCCTGTGTCCCTGTTTACTCTTTTATATATCTATTCTCTGTTTCTGTCATTTTTCCCATTTTATAGTATTACCTGTTGCCTCCCTAAGCCCCCTCAGGATGTCCCCTACAATGCGGAGTCAGTGAAGAGGAAACTCTTACTTTGTGCCCACTTTGGGTACCTGTGGCTTGAGAAGGTGCCAAGGTTGGGTTGGGCAGCACCAGAAATGGTGACAATGGTCACTCGGGAAGGAGACTGTGGCAGATGGGCTCAGCACAGGGTCTGCGGGGCTTCAGTGGAGCTGGGCACCACTTTGCTCCATGTGGTTATGGGCAATGCCACTGCAGGTTCTGCCAACATTGAGACAGAGTTCTCTGTCTCCGTCACGCCCAGGAGCTTGCACTGTGGTGGGTCTTCTACCTAAAAGCACCCTCATGATGTGACCATAAAGGGCAATGGTTGCTGCAATGCATCCCCCACCTCCACTCCCCTGACAGCTGCAGCACTTGTAGGGTAGCATAGCACCAGCAGTCTTCCAGGAACCCTGCAAGGTGACCAGCTGAATATGCTGTTCCCACTTTAAAATAATATAGGGGAATCAGGGTAAATGAGGATCTTGACAATCACAGCTCTGGGTAGAAGGAACTAAAACGTATCTTCTCCTTGACAGTTTATCCACCTCCTATAACAGGGGATATGTTTCCAGGCCCATAGGAAGCATACTCCCTATTTTTTATTTTTTTTTTTCCTAGTTATAACCTTGATTTCACCTTCAGATTTTAAAATAATGGCTATTTAGGATTTGGAAAGAGTCAGCAGCCACTCCTAATTACCTACCAGGATTAAATCCACTAAAAACATTTCCTATTACTCAGACATAAAGTAGCTGGGTAGAGGCATATGTTTCTCTGCCGTGCTGTTCCTTTGCTCTGGCCCTCAGTTAAACAGCGATGATAATGCTTCTCACTCAGCCTGTTTGAAGATTAAATTAGCTGCTATTAGTTCAGCTCTTTGAAGATGTACCCAAAGTGTAAGTGCTAAGTATTATTAGTTGAATTTTAGTCATTAGACCCTAGGGAAATTTTGTTGCTTTGTATTAGTGCTTGAGCCATGCAAAGCCTTGGCTGCTGGTCCACTTGAGCACCCCAACCCCTGGGTCTCCCTCTGCTAAGTGACAGACTGGGATTTTCTGTCCTTAAGCAGAGTCACTTTAAAGGTATTTAAAGGCCCAATCTGCAAACTGGTTTTAAAGAGTAGTTCTTGACCCTCACAATTAAGAAAAGCTTTTAATTTTCCAAGCCCTGTCTCTGAAAATTTGTCTTTTTTTTTAACTGGACTTTAAAGAAGCAAATTATCCACATGATTTATTAAGCTGAACTTTGATTTAATTAAAAAAAAAACAAAACAAAACAAAACAAAACACACACAAAAAAACCCCAAACAAACAAATAAACAAAGAAATAAACTGTCAGTCTGTCTTTCAAATTTAAAGAAAAATGGGCAACTAGATTTTCCATTAAATTACTCCTTTACATTTTCCATTAAATTAAAGGGTGTAACAGAGGTAAGATGTAGGTCCTTGGTAAAGCCCTCTAGTGGTAGTTTCACTTATACTATTTGTTAACATAGGAAATTGCCACATTATTAGAATATTTTATTTGTGATCTCTAACAGGAAATTAGATGCATCTGTCCTTAGAAGCAGGGACAGGAAAAAGATAAATTGTTAGTAGCAAGGTAAGTCTTTCTATATATACATGATCGTGATTTAAATCTACAGTGTAACAGAAATTCTAAATGCCAAATCATATAAAGGGAAAAGGCCCTAATCAAATCACAAGATCTGTTCTTCAGGAACTGGTAACTTATATGGACCAAGAAAGCAAAATTAAAGCTGTCCCAGTTCTCCTACATACAGGGTCACAGTGTCTAAAACTCAAGATCTCAGTATGCTGGTGGACTGCTGTGAAGTTGCCAGTGAGTGTGCTGTACCAGCTACACAGATAAACAACATCTTTCATTCCTCAAGGCCATAAATCTGTCACTTTTCATCAGCCACTATATTGCCATTATGGTATTTGTCTCAGACTTCTTTCCTTCCTCTGTAAAGTTCTCTTTCAAAACAAATACACAAATTATACAGACCAAGGCAGCAGAGACAGTAACATAGAAGTAGTTCAGTGACAATATTGCTAGGATCAGAAAAAGAAGAGCTCAAGAACAGAAAAAAAATAATCATGTCAATAAAATTAGTATAGGTAGACCCATTGCTATTTTAAGATGTATTACATTATGGCTGCCTTTTGACAAAAGAAACTGTGTAAAAAAATAATATTTAATTTAAGTTTAAACCAATTTTTAGAAAGTAAAACAACCTTACAGTTTGTTTCTTAGAAGCAATTTCAGAATTTTAACAATAAAACTCCTAAGTAGGACCTGCTCAAAGCCAGTCAAAGGACTAGCCTGTTTGTCTCAACCTCCAAGCTAATAGACTCTATCTGTATTTTCTACATAAGGTTGTACCTGAAGCTATCTCAGTTGTTAAATGGCTAAATAGTAGCTGAAGTGCCTGGCAGACTATTCAGTATTTCTCAAGGATAACTCTCCCAGAGCTTTCTGGGACAGAAAAGCATTACTCTGACAGCTCTGAGTACTTCTTCAGCATCTCCTCTTAACCATCTAGAGGATTTTCTGGAGTGCTTACGTGAACAGAGGTGCTTATTAGAAGTACTCATTTCAAGAAAGTGTTTTGAGAGTGAAACAAGAATTATAATAGACAGTCAAGAGATCCTTTGGGGAAATATGGCTGGTACTGGAAAATATAGAACATCCATGCTGAATAAAAGATTTGTGTGAGGAATGTAAAAATTAAGCATGACAAGAGACCAATTCCAGAAGGGGATGGTCTTTACCCTGAGTACTTCACCATGATTTTTCTCATGTTCCATGACAGCTCTAACGTGTCCAAATCATCTTTGGACTATACCAGAAAAAATCTTCAAGGCATTTATTTGTATTGTATGACATTTTTCTAAAATAAGTTTTGAAAAGTCAAAACAATAGAGTGGTCCTGATTAATATAGTCATGAAAATTAGAATAATAAAATTTATGTTGTTTTGTTTCACAGTTATAGTATAAAACAAATAAAACTTATAGGAAACAACGAAATATGCATCACTTACTAGTAAGAGGTCCCCTGAAAGTTCCCCTTTGGAAAAAGGATGACCACTTGGTAATGTATAGGCCATGTCCAATAAAAATGTACAATGAACACACTGTGTGGCAGAGTTTAATTTCCTGACTCTTGTGGGATTTAAATCTCAGCTTTAATAAGACTGCGCTGTTGCACAAAGGGCACTGTAAAGCAGTGTGATGCAATGGCTACAATGCAAGCTGAGTGTAGAAAATTACGTTCTTTTCCTGGATCTACCATTGGCTTCCAAAATAATCTTGTACATGTCACTTCTATAACTCAATTTCCTCCTTGAAAAAAATGGGAATAACAATGGTTTCTCACCTTTGACATTCATGGATGAAAGGTGCTGTGTGTTATTCATTCATGAATTTATCCACCTCAAGCAGAGTTGTGACCTTGAAAATGGAGAAATTCCAAAGAGTCTGAAGAGGCTGCTGGGGATATCATTAGCACTATTTATTTTAACAGGCAAGCACATAGATGCTACAGTGATGCTTGAAGGGCTGGAGGAGGGGAGACAGCATGGTATAGTGGATAGCATAGTAGTTTTCGTGCCCAGATAGACAGAACTGAGAAAGCACAGCACTGAGCAAAGGTTGGAATGAGCTCATTGTGTCTAAGTGGAAGGGCTGCTCCCCTCCTGGGAGATGCTGAGCAATGTTTTGAAAAATTCTCCATGCTTCAGACCCATACCTTACAGAGCAGTTAGAGCAATCAGTCATAACTATCGATTAGCACGACATTACAAGGGAACTCACAACAAAACCTACTTCTCAGTAAAGATCACTTGAGAACATTTTTCTTTTTTAAAGTATTAATATGATCAAGGAAACAGGTTGTAAGTGTTTCGTAAATCTTTACTAAAGAATGGCAAAACCAAGACAATTCATCATTCGAGTTCTACAAATTCTCTCTAAGAACATTTTTCATATGGAAGTCAGCTTTAGTCCACTGATATTTCATAATTCTATATAAAAATAGGGCAATAGTTTGACTTACAAAAATATTCAGTGTTTTATTAAGTCGCCTTTTTGCCTTGTTACAAAGAGAATTAGAATGTCCTGAGTGAGTTAAAGTTAAGGGTTCTGCAGCTTTTCACTCTGCTCTACAATTTCCTTTATGCTCTTTTAGCCGATGTTAATTGTGCATCGTTGCTGTCATTTGAGCATGTGTCCCCTGCTGCACTGAATCACCAGAAAGCAGCTCCTCCAGTCCATCTGTGACAGCTCCAAGCTCAGAGGAAACACTCTTTGTGGAAATGCTGATTCAATGTGGCAGGGGATAAATGGGCTGGCAGAAGTGGCTTTGTGCATTTTAATAACTGATGAAAAAAAGGATGGGAATGACAGACAGGAAGTGAAACAATATAAATTCTCTCTTTTCCATCAACCCAACATCTTTGTGTTTAATTCATATTTTAAGGGGCTAGAAACTTATTTTGGACAATGAAAACTGCATGCATCTCTCATAAAATACATTATATTATACCTCAATGTGTGTATAGCAACTTATATATTTCGTATTACATATCTTAATAAAGATTAGATACATCTCACCATATAAAAACATATAGTGTTCTTGAAAAGGCTTGCTTATGGGTTTTGTTGTTGTTGTTGTTGTTTTGTCTGGTTCTTAATGAAGATTAGTGATATATAGTAGTAGTTTGTCTAAGATTAGAGAATGGAGAGGAAGAAACAGAAAAGATCAACCAAGCAAAATCCTTTTCAACTATGCCACTGTCAGTATCAGTATGGGTAAACAGATGTAAGCATGTATTGTAGATTCATTCTTAACTCTGATATATACCACATGGGTTTTTTTAATCCAGCGAAGAACTGGATACTCTGTTATATAATCTTGCCAGTGTGAATATGAAATCTAGAGATTAATACATGACACATTTCTTCTAACAGCTTTACATCACATTACTGAAGCTGAAAAGAAATTTTTGACATCAACAAGAGATGTTAATGCCAAAAATAACCTATTTCTTATCTTCTTTATAATTTCTGAGCCTTCTATGCAGACTGGACTGAGACTTCAGCAACTTTCCTCACTCAAATACAACATATACATCACAATACTTAAATGCAACAGATACTAGTGGGAGTCTCAGTTAAGAGCATTCTGCCTCATAGGGAAAATAGTGACCCTATGGGAGATTCAGTTACAATGAAGATGTGACTTACTGAATCCTGAAATACCCTTGTGCCCAGTCTTAAGCCTCTGTTAAGTATTTATGTTCCATGTCAAGCTACTGACCAGCTCCACGCAGAGGTGATCAAGCTTCTCTAGGAGCTGAGGAGTGACCCTAGATATTTATTTTCTGCTTTGTCTCCTTGACATGAGGGAGTTTAGGGCCTTTTGATCAGAAAAAGAATTGCAAGTGTAAGATATTGATATTTTTGATGAGTTAGTAAATAAATAAAAAAAAAATTGAAGATAGATACAATGTTTTTTCCACTTTTTCAATTCAAGATTTTAGTGTCCTTTGAAAAAAATCTATCACCATCTCAGCAAACAAAAGAAAAAAGAAAAACACTTTTGATAATGAAAATCACAAAGCCAAGTCGAAACTCTTCCTGACATTTCCAAATTTGATTTTCAACATTTACCAGCTCTAAAGATAGTGTGTGCACCATAATCTTTAACTTTTCAGTCTGAACTGACTATGAAATATTCACTTTAATTTAAAACATAAACAAATCTCTTATCTATCTTTCCTATTTTGGAATTTCAATGCAAACATAATAACTAATAAAGCAATAAAACTGCTGCAAGAAGAAATTTATAGTACATTAATCTCTAGATTCTGTATTTGGACTGGAAATGATTGCATGATAATGGAGTAAATGCTTTGCTAAGTGAATACAAACTTAAATACTGTGTATATCAAATGTGGACATGCTGAAGAATAAATCTGCAGTACGTTAATTTACAGAAATAACTTTCTTAAATTAAACCGTCTGAAATAATAAGTCCAAGGAAGTGAGCAGGTCATCTTTAAAGGGCAGGAAGTAAATTCAGTGTGAATCTATTAAATGAGAGACAGCAAAGATTTCCATTGAAAACAATGAAAATATATCTACAGCCTTTAAAGTTTCCCTCCACCAAATATGAATCAACTCTTTATGAAGTCTGGAGATATTTCCAAATTAATTAATGAAAATGGCCCAAACTGTGGAGTTACCTGAACGTCGAAGACTGCAGATTCAGTATAAATATTTCTTCCACAAGGAGGAGAGGGCAGGTGAAAGAACATCCCAAGAAAGATAATACTGTTCAGTCCCCAGGCTATCCACTCATCATGAAGGGACCTGAAAATTTACAGTGGTTCACACATACACATTCCAATCCTACACTCAATACCCCCTGTTTAAAAGTCAAATGTTATGTCAGACTCAGGCTGCAATGCACCATTCATCTTTTTTATGAGAAAACATATGTAATTTTACTAAGAACAACTATGGTTCTGCATGCAAAGACTTAGTAACCAGCTGTATACAAATGGAAGTCATCAGAGATCAAGAGGAAACAAAATCCCTCCAACCCAGCTTGTTTTAAGGCAGTACTAGCATTTAACCACGGCCTTTTCTATACCTCCAGGTCAGCTGTAACCCTCACAATCTTATAAAGAGTTTGGGGAAGGAAGCCACTAACAAATTTCTTGTGGTCTTTTCTGTCTTCTCAAAAAGCATTTCTATGCTAATTTAACTGCACAAAAATAAATAAAAAGATAATTCTACTGCCCCCGCCCCCTTTCCTCTTCTCTCATTCCAACAATCTGCGGTTAGAATTAAATCAGGTTAAACTGCTGAAAAGATCTGCTCTGTAGCACTGAAACAGGGGAAAATAGGTTATTCTAAAATTATAATTGATGGTGACCCCATGGAAAGAAATTGCAAGATATGATGGATAAACTTCTGAACACAGTCTCACTCCTTTCTCTAAGGTAACGTAACAGAGCAGAAATCTTCCATTTTCCCAGTAATATGGATAGCTTTGCCCTTGGATGAGATTTAAGAAAGTTTACTAATAGTCGTGCTATGAAAGACCAATACACATGTAATTTAAATTTGAGATTCTTGAATATCATGAGAGAAGGAAGGCTGAGATCAGGCTCTTGATTACATAAGAATAGCACTGAAAGTAGTACAAGGAAAGAGAAACGGTACCAGTGAACAAACAGATATTACCAAAGCATGTTTTACATCCTTATTTATCACACTTCCTAGTAATTTTTATTTTTTCATTTGAAGAAAGCCATGTTTTCTGGGACTGACACCATTCTGTCCTCCCAGAAGTCACATGTATGTAAAGGGAATGTAAAAACCTGTGTTTTGATTTTGAATTTTAGCTATCCACACTGAAAAGCTGTGAAGAATAAGGTTGTGCTAGTTTACATTAACAAGGCCTGCCTACAACATGTCAGAGTGGGTTATAGAGATGGGCCCCAGCATTTCAATGGCCTAAACATTGCTTCACTCAGTCTTGCACAAGTTCTCATTCTGAAAATTGAACTGTGTCATTTACGTCATTTCAGCTATACATCGCCAAGTACAGCAAGCTATTTAAAAAAAAATAGATCTTTGTGACTAATGGTCTCCTACCAAAACAAAATGTTCACTTCCACTGATAAGTGTACTGCAGGAAGACACATATCATTGCATTGGTTGGCAAATAGTATTTCCCAATTTGAGGAAACAAGTGGGAAAGAAGACTGTCAGACAGGTTTGAGAAGCACAAAACAGACAAGAGTAGCAAGAAAGGTGAGGAAACATCATGACCTCAACTCCACCCAAACCACAGGCCACCCACATTCATTCTCCAATAGTTACAGATGAAAAAGGGATTAACTCTTTCCACCTTCTTTCTGCTCCCCTGCCATGCCCTAAAGCAGTGAACTATGGCTGCAGCTCCAACACAGGCTCAGTAAATACCCAGCCAAACCCTCTGCATCTCTCCTAGATGAACGTCAGGAGATCTCCAAGAGCACACTAGTCCAGCTGCAAGAAAGAGCCATGTTCCTGTCTAGGCACATAGTAAATAGGAGACCAAGAAAAGAGAACAATCCCCAAAGCAACAGCCAGTAAAAGAGCTGAAAAATAGACTTGGTCTCTCTCTGTCTCACACACAGACACACACAGAAAAATACAGGAATGAAAAAGTGCTAGCGAAAGAGAAGCATGAAGGTGGAAAAGAATAACGGGCAAGAATTTAGAATTTGGAAAAAAAGATACATAATGGAAAAAAAATTCCCTCCCCTTCCCGCAAGCTGTCAAGAAGAGCTTTAGGAAGTTTAGCTTTGGAAGAAGAGCTTAACAAGAATGTAAAACTTAAAATTTTGAACCCAAGAGGGATTTTACAGTCTTTAGTTAGTTTTCCAAGAGAGAAGTAAAAAAACTGAGAGAAACGTTGATTAGCATCCTAATGCCATGCCAGTGCTGGTATATGTATGAATAACTGAAACCAGACCTATACTCCATCCCCTTCTCCCCAACTCATTCCAGCTGCTTTTTTAAGTGTGCTGTCACAATTCCTGGAACAAGAGGTGTGCTGTTATCCCTCTGATAACACTCACATACTATTTATCTGATTTTTTTTTTTTGTAATGCTACATTGAGAAAGCTATTATCCTATGTAATCACAAAAGAGACCTGAACATGGCCAACAGACGATCCCTTTGGTGTCCAAATTTTTGTAAAATTGCTATTATTTTCTTGTTAATACATGTCTTGGTTTGGGTTCTTGAAAGAAAACCCTGTTACAAAAATCACATACTGCACTCATCATTGACATCTTTTATCACACATCAGACTTAAGCAATCTGTAGTTAAAAAGATAATTTGTACTAACTTGTCATGAATCATTCCACCTGAACTGGAGTGATTATCAAGTCAGCACAGAGCTATTCTGCAGGTAAATTCATAGATGATATGCTTTACCTAAGCCTACAGTGCACAAGATAAAACAACTTGTTTATTTATAGTTTTTCCTCCCAGTTATTTTTCTTTTTATTTCCCTCCTCCCCTTTTGTTCAGCCTATTTCTGAGAGCTAAGTCTTTTGGAAAATAATTTCCAGCAATATAACTTGTGTGTATTTGTACTTTTAGAAGTGATTCCTAATACTCTGTGCTCAGGTGGGAAGAAATGAGTGATGGGGATATTAAGGGCTCTTCAGAGCATTTTGAAAAATCCAAGCCAACCGCAACTAGTGGTCAAGGACCTAGCACCCGAGTAGTTCATATTACAGACTTCGAAACAATCTTCCATCCCTTTTGTCACAAGGTCCCCACTGATTTAAGTTGTGCAGGATCAATCCTGTTAGGCTAAAGCATATGCCAAAAATCTGTCAGAAAGTATTAGGCAGGACATTTGACAACAACAGTTAGTTCCCTGGACAAGTGTAGGGGCTTACCTGGCATGAAAAAGAGTTATACCTTCAGAGAGGGCTTTTCTGATAAACGCACCTATATGTAACAACTACAGTCACTGTGATTTTTAGTTCTAAGCAAACATCTCTCAGCCACAATTGTACCTTCCCTCACCTTTCCCATGCAATACCAACATCTTGTTTCCTATGCTGCCAAGTTGTTTTTCATAAACTAGGTGGGGCTAATTTAGCAAACTGTCCATCAGAAAGGCTTTGTAAAGTAAGGAGAAGTGAAGTTGTCTATAAAGAGATTTTTCAAACATGCCTTCATAAAAAATGTCAGAATGCCAGAAAAAATATTTTAATGAAAAGGGCTACATTTGTAAAAACAAATCGTTTTTAATGGCACACCACGGCCAACAGCAACAGTGGCTGGGGCTGGGACACTGCTGCAGAGCAGAGACGGCTTCTTTCTTAACGACCATAAGCCTACGATGAACACACATTTGATTGAGGAATTTGAGACTATAGCCATAGAGCATTATTAGCTTTCATCAGTCCCTCTCTGGCTTATTCATGGAATCTGGACAGATCCCAGAGGCATGGTTTCTCAGCCCTCATTAAGCTTTGCAAAATGAGTCTCCCTTACTTGGAAATACCTACTTGGCAGGGATTCTCTCTTCTCATTCTTCTTTCAGTTGGTGTTTTGTTTCAATATTCAGGGTTCATATTGGGCCAGATCCTTTTTCAGGATTACTGAACTGCACTCACAGCTTGCCTTTAACAGTGAAGAAAAGGCTGCTCAGATCCTTATGATTTCTTACAGCTACATACATACAACAACTAAAAAAGTCTTCATAAAATGAAGTTCACATTCAAACACCATGAAAAAACTCCATCAGGACCACCTTTGTCACTGTCTGCCCTCACTGTCTTTGATACACTTACTGCACCAGACTTACACGCTTGCAAACATACAGTCAGTGACCTGTGAAAATGTTCCTGTTCTTTCAAATATGATCTCTGTTCCCCCAGCCCCTAATCAAAGAGAAAGATCATTTATGTAACAACCCATCCACAAAAGGCTTTTATTTAGAACACACAAACATGTGTGTCACTTTCTGCTCATAACACCTATCATACCAGCATGAAAGCAAATTCATGTGGATGAGCTGGCAAATAAATAGTCTTTTAAGCAGCTAGTCCACCATTCAATTTACTTGAGTTGGCCAGATAGGAGCACTCCCCTCTAAATTTGAGATACTCAGTTTCCTGACTCAAAAAGGCAGAGCTCAGCCAGCACTGACTTATGTGAGCAATGTAGCACCCAAAAGTAATTGTTTTGCCTGCTAGAAAAACAGATCCACTGAAGTCAAGAATTATTTCTGTTTTGAAGAAGGCATAAGTAATGTGCCAGGCAACAGCCTCCTTTTGGTCAGATGCTGGCTTGTTGCCTTTAAGAGTTCCATGGACCTTTAAAGTAATTCCCAATTTTTCTAATTCTTCATGTTTGGTTTACCAAATTTTTCAACTTCATGGAGATTTGATGATTATACTTACTAAAATTGAAACTTGATTTTAACAGCAGCTGTTCTTTTCTATCTTACTCTTCATGTTTCTCTGACATAATTTCTATCACCAGTTCTGCCATTATTGTATTTATTCCTTCAATTAGACTAACTAAAGAATTCTCTTTGGTCCTACGGTGTGCTCATAATAGTATCTTCTTTGCCTAAAGCAACAGTGAACAGAGGAAAAAGTCAGATCAGGTAATTGACATTACTCACAGGAACTCTGATCTTTAAAGACTCATATAAAGTTTTCATGATTTTTTTTCATGTAGCAACATTTTTATTCCCTCAAGATTTTAAATGAGTTTCTTACCAGAAGTTTGAGCTTTTGTTAGCGCATGCTGGTATATTTTTATGCAGAAGGACAGACAAATCAAAAAACTACAATGATAACGGGAGATTCGGTGGGCATTGACTACAACCACACCCAGGGTTTAGAGTTCTACCCCAAGGATGTCTTACAGAACAGGCAAAGCTTTCCAAATGTTTAATACAAAATATTAAAAATAAAGCAGTAGTATGTCATTAAGTGTGCAAATTTTTTGTTCTTTGTAAAGCCAGTAATAATACAGCTAGCTAGCATTTTTAAGAAACATACAATTAGGGTTTCTTTTGAGTAGTATTCTGTTCAATATTGTAAAAATAAAAATTAATTATGTAAAGTGGACTTGAGAAACTACAAATATTACTATTAATTCTGGGATATTTCACTTTTCTGGAGGCAAGAATTAAGAGTTGGGAGTTTGCTATGTCTCAGTGAAAAGTTTGATATTAAAAAGTTATCATTAGGCAGTACCAAGAAAACCACTTGTTCTCAACATACCTTCCTTTCCATAAACTGGGGAGCCAGAACATTTCCACGGAAAAAGGAAGAGGAAACAAATGAATTTCATATAAACCACCAAATGTTTTTGGTCAGACTTCAAGTATTTTCAAAAGCTTCATGGGGTGGTAGTGGTACTGTTTCAAATTAGGGAGATGTCCAAGCTGCACACATCAGATTGGGATCTGACTTCCTCAGAACACAGGGATGCTGCAATCCCAGACTGATTCAGTTTATTGTAGAAATAGAAAGCATATGCATAGATTTAACATGAATTTAACCAAGGAATGCAGGTGTTTGTTTTGGAGTTTCATCTGCACTCTTTGCCTAGACAACTCCTAATTTGCCTCTTTCCAAACCACTGACTAGGAAAAGCTGGCTTTCCCAGCCATGATTTCTTCTTCTCTATAAAGCCTAGATTTTATATGACATATCTAGAATCAGCTCGTTCCCGGCATTGAAACTTACTGCTATTCCCACAAAAATTATATTTATAATTATTCTGTGATGTTGAATAGCTAGACTGCTGCTGAACTCATTCATCAATCTACCTTAGATTTTAATATGAAAAGCCACTGAAATCGGTGGTACAACTCACATTGATGGACGTTGCTGGTTACCAAGGAAGATACTGTACATATAGTAGAAATGCTTTAGAATCATTAGGACCTTTATACATATACATTTATATAATGTATAGCATTAATTTCTTAGCAGCGGTAGAAATGAGTCTAAATATTGCCATGACCAAAGACACATTGAATCAATAATAATGATGAATAAATCATTAACATAGAACTTAATTCAGAAAGTAATGCTTATGGAATTCTCAAAAGCAGGTTGTGAATTATCCAAATGCACATTGGTACATGGAAAACAATGGGTTTGTAGCGTTGGCCAAATATTCTGAATTCAAGCTGTCTTAGGTTTTGGCCAAATCAACCACATGGTTCTTTGATTGAATGAGCATGCTAAAGCCTTTCCTGTAAATCTTCCACAGACAAACATAATGTTAATATGGATTAGTTCATCCTAATTATTGGAATGAGTTCCCTTTTTCTCTTAGTCTGGTATCAATCTTTAGAACTTTCCTATTTACTATTCCAGTCCTTTTCAGACTGGATTATGGGGTTTTTCTTGGACAGACTTTAAATAAAATCAACTACTGTAATCCAAAATTTTCTCTCACCTGACTGCATGATGCATGACAGGAGAAAGATGGAGGTGCCCCAGAAATGCCATTCTTCATTGTTACCCGGCCTTTGTTTCCTCAACAGTCTTGTAATCCACAATAAAATCCCTATTGAGAACCTTTCTTATGCAGTTCACAAGTCCACCTCTAAAGTTTGTCTGAAGCTCTGGCTCAAACAGCTAATTAGAGATCTTACCTTTTATAGCCTCCCATACCCTTTAGTGAGCTGATCCCTAATCAGCTTTGCCCATTTGAATTCTCCCCCACAAGCCTGACTCCAACTAAACTGACATTTCGTCAGGCTGGTCAGCTGCTTTACCTTCCTTTCAGTTGGTGTTGATAGTTTGATCACATAGTCAAAACACAATTACTCTGCAGGAAAGAACTACAACCCTTCCACAATGTACTTTGTCCAAAAAATAGCATATTTAGAAATACAGTCTTTGAAAAACTTTTTAGAAGGGGTGAACTTTTCATATAACTAAAAGGTGAAAGGCAAGGAAATATTTAAAAAAAAAAAAAAAACAAGAAAATTCATGTTGTGAACTCATTTTCAGTTCAGACAACATGAGTAGCTTTCAAATTATTAATCTTATACTTTCTTCAAGACTGGCTCAATGAGGAATACAGCTCTAAAACTGGACATTAGTGGAATTTCTTAATTTCTTATATCAGTTTTTAGAGAAAGACAGTTTCTATCAGAATCATATATACGAGGAAAACCAATTAAAGATATCAGCACAATTTTGTAGTCGGGTTTAGATTTTCTTATTGATTGTCAGTATGAAATAGATTACAATTGAATTTCACTTTTCAAAACTGTCAAAGATTACCAACTCTCCTGTTTCACTGAAATAGCCTCTAGAATCTCAGAAAAATGAGTTAAAAATTTAGAGCAATTGCTCTGCATCAGTTAAGCAGAGGAATGAGATAAAAGCACTATTGAAGCATTCACTATCCTTTATTTGCTAAACAAGGACAGACCTTTTAGACAATCGGTTTTGTCTATGCAGATTACTGACAAAGGATGTTAAAAGGTCATTCTAAATGGTGTCCCTTCGGGCCATTTGGGCTTGAGTGGTCCTGTCCACAACTTATTTGCTATGGTCCACTGCTTTTAGGTAGATATGAAAAGAGCTTTGTGCAAAGCACATATTAAGACATCTCTGCATGACCTTGTTTTACTTTTTTCGGAGATTCTGGACAGACCTTGTCTTTGTGGCAAAGGTCAAACAGGAAACATCTTGAAAAGAGTTACTGAAGCAACAAGGGAATGTGAATCTTTGTGCTTTTCTGCTCTCAGCCATGAAGCTACTGTACCTTATGAGTAAATTCATGGTTCTTTGTTGCTTTTAGAGTATTTATTAAAAAATGAACCTTTGAAAGTCCTCTTTATTTTCAGTTTGAATCATATCATTAAGGGGAGGAGGTGCAAGCACACTTAAAATGTTTTCACTGGAGTCACCTTTGTTAGTTGAGGGGAATGATCTGTATTTACAAGAGATGAAATACAGTTCTGTGAAACATAATCACAGAGAATGTATTGGTATTTGAAAATGACAGTTGTACTGAAAAACATCATCTTCTTGAGTTACATTTTATTATAGAAATTTGGAAGTTCAGAAGGCTTGATCATTTGTGAAGTTTATAATACTATATTTCTATTCTCTTTTAGCATCCAAGACAAATATAAGAAGAGACAAATCACTCCAAGTCTGCCCAGCATCACAAGTTTTACTAGAACATTACATTATTTTTTATAATTTAAGATCTTACCGATTGTCTTGATATGCCTTCATATCAATTCTGTTTCAGAACAATCAGTTGTTTTTCTATTACAAGAACTGTTACAATTCTGCTCTCAATTTCAGAAGAAACCCTCTGAACCTCATTGAGATAAGCAAGTAATAATATGTCACACCCAAAGCAATATCACATTTATAGGAAACATGCTGCTATTAAAGATATCAAAAAAAGGTCAGTTATGAAATCAAGAAAACGAACAGCACTTCTATCCCTAACCTGCGTGAAAGGTAAGAAATGTTGTTAAGCACTTCTCTAAGAAAGCTGCTGTGGTGCTGACCACATGCCCACAGGCCAAGGGCCTTTTGCAGTACAGTGCAGAGGGTTCTGCTCATTGGCCAGATGGACAGTGGCTATGGAATTGACTTCTAGGTGACAGACTCTGTCCTCCCATGGCCAAGTATTCACTAGCCTGGTTATCAACTAGGGCTTAATTCCAAGGTTTAAATGGAGCCAGCAGAACCTTGTTATGCCAAATAATGAATAGATTTATAAACATCTGTATTAAAGGAAGAGATTTCTTCTGAAACCACATATCTGTGTCTTTCAGACAAAATTTTGGTATCACATGAAGAACAGGCAGCCATTTGAAAAATAGGGGATAGGCTTTTTGGTAATTTACATAACGTTAAATTTCGATACATAGTTATGATTTCCATTTTGTAACACAGAGAATACTGATTTACTTGCTATAATATCATATTAGAGCTCTATGAAATTTAGTATGTATACAAATATGTCAAGAAAATTCAATCATCCCAAAAATCAAGTTGAAAAACCATGATCTTCTGGCTTTTAAGAATCTGCATGTGCCAATAACTCAAATTCTTTTTTCATTGTAAAAAGCAGGACGTGCCTATATAGTGTAATATGACCATAATATTATCTGATAGAAGTTCACAGAACACATGAAACATTTGTCTTACAGTCCCTAGGTGAACACATTATCATTTTCTTCTTATCACTCAACACTGAGCATGTTAGATAACAACCTATAATAGAATTTAATATAATGGCTTCTCCAGTCAATATTGGGATGAAGATTGAGATTTTCCTAACAGGATCTGAGAAGCCAAATCCCTTGGGCATCATGGAAGATCATATCAACCTTAAAATTCAGTGAAGCAAAAAATGTCAACGTTATTTCAATATTGGAAAACAGTCATTGCTTTCACTACCTTAAAATGAAAATCCTCACATAGAAATGTATTTTAATGGAATGTTTTTGAAATATACTTTCCTCAAGAATTTTCTTTAAAAGAAATATCTTCACCATTCACCTAGTAACACTTCAAGATTTTCCATCTTCCCTCCTTTTTCTCTCTTGATAATAAAAGAAGAAAGGAAAAGAAACAAAACCAAAAAACTCCTTGAAGTTAGTTAATTATTTTAATTTGTAACTTTTGACTTTTGAATCATTTAGTCCCACTAAAGGCTTAAATGTGAAGAGGAGTGGAGGCTTTCATAAAGAGCAGGTTAAAGGTTTAGTGGCTGACTAACCACCTATGTCACACCATTTCTGGGCATGTGAAGAAGCACTGAATAGCTAGTATGTTTTTGAAAGCTCTAGCAATGCAGGGAAAACCTGACAGCTTCACATATGTCCCAGATATTCTCACCAACATCCACTTAACCCAAGACAAGTATGCTAAAAAAGGATCCCCTCCATGGGTCTCTTTTTTATGGGAAAGGGAATACAGCTCTTCTGTTAAAATTTATAGCATCAGCCTGCATGAAGCTGACCAACACTACTCAGGTAGCAACTGTAGCGTGCAGTTAGTTACAAAAAGATTGCAGATCCAAGCACTGGCTACAGGTATCCACAAGGAACCAAACATCCTCTTCACCTTTTTGATCTAGACCTTAAAAATAAGCAGGTGATGATAGGACAGTCTCACTTATTGTTGCCTTTCCTTATACCACAATCAGTTACTTTAACAGAATTCAACTTGATAAGCCAACTTTTATCCTCAACTTTTCTGGTTCAATTAACTTATAATAACTAAAACTATCAAGGCAGCTTAAAACCAGTCAGGAATGATTTGTCATGTACACTAACATCTGATTCTTGGGAAATTAACTGTAATTATTGAAAATACTTCTCCAGATGAATCCATATACTGAAAGAAGGCAAATATATATGAAGAAGTAATTTTAAAAGTACCAGTGACACAGAACAAGATGCATGAATTTTGTGAATTTAAATGTTACTCTGCACAATATAGCTCTCTTTTATTGAGATATGTGTAATAACATCTTACTATCAGTATTTTAATAATGCATGGATGTAGTAGCAGTTAGGAGTTGTGACACCTGAAAATTTTAAATTATTCATATAAGTTATTGTGGAAGTAAGCATAACTCAAAAGTCTGTATGCATTTATATTTACTTTTCATGTAAATATATATGTGCTTTTTCATAGAAACAATAGTATTTATATTCCATTATAATATATACAAACATACTATGGTATATAAATCCCTACTTATATATATTTTTATTGAGACCCCATCTTGAGACTGGAAAAATACAAACTCGTAATTGGAGAAAAGGTGTATTCCTGTAAGAGCTTACAGTATATGAGGACAAGAAGGACAAGGGATAGAAAAGAATAAATCCTTGTTGTGATCACTTTATGATCTGGAACTTTGGCACTGAGGGAGTAAAACATTTCCCCCACAACAACACAAGAAGCCTCTGACAGAACTAAGAATCAAACCAGAGCTCCTAAACTGCAGCCTTGTGCTCTAACCACATGGCCAAAAATGCCTGTAAAATATTAAAAGTTTAGTAGGAAACTATGTTGTCACTTAACATGAACAGTTGCCAATATAATAATTGAGTTTATTTTGCATGTCTGTCTTCTGAACTGCTGGGTATAGCAAAAGTGTTCAGGAAGCGAGTGACTATGCCAATAAAAAAAATATGCAAGTGTATTTCAGATACCTCTTTTTAAATCACGTTTTAAAAACTTTTATTTTTTCCCACTGAACTTCCTGAAACTAACTTAGTGCTATGTGTTATTGTTGATCGTTCTTCTGAGAGAGAACAAAACAGATACTGGATTGATGAAAAAATAACTTGATTGAAGACTGAATACCACAAGAAACAAGACTGCCTCTTAACAATCCAAAAGATCTTTGATTCTGGAGAAAAAAAGTAAAAATAAAAGAGGAGGATTTTGGAAGATAGATGTACTCCACAGCTGTTGGTTGTACCACACTAATTAAAACATGAATAGACATATTTGTGACTAATTTATTGATAAAATGAAATACAGCTGCAAAAACACTGCCTGTCTAATCTTTAAGTATGTTACATTTGAAATAGATTGTTGAAATGTTGTTCCAAACTATGCCATGTCTTATGGACATCATACAGATTATTCCATGCTAAAAGTGATGAGTTGTACTAAAATACGAAGATAAGTAAATGGGAGCAGCCACTTCTCCCTCTTCCCTGTCACTCACTCACTCACACAGACACACACACACACCCTACCCCCCCAAAAAGAAAGGACAGAAAAAATGATGAAAGTTTGGTGGTGCAACACTGGAACAAGAACTAGGGCTCTCCAAAGGGCTGTCCCAGAGCAACAACCTCTTTCAAAGAGCAATTTAATATACAAAAGGCAGGAAGATCTTTGGTCTGCTGGACTACGCAGGCAGCCATCATCGTCTACCTAAACTCCACTATCTTACAATTTACCTCTGCCTATTTTCAATTCCCTGAAACAAAACAAAACCAATGCCAGACTCAGTGCCAAGGCTGGAGGCAGATGCCACATCACAGGGCTGCGTGGTGCCTAACATGGTATAGTGAAGCAGGGTCTGAACAGAGTTCTTGGGTCTAAGTGAGGTTCCTCACAGTTTATGTATGAAAGAATCAATCAAACCTCTCCACTGACAAGGGTACAGTCAGACAGGAACCAGTGTGTCTCAGAGAGGAGCACCCAATGTGGTTCTGTTGGGTGAAGGACTGCAGAAACCAAATGAGACACAGCCAGACATGGTGGGGCTGGGTGGGAGACTGAACAAAATACACAGTCCATTGCTGCAGATGAGCTGCACATGGCTGTTAAACCACGTGTCCTTTACAGACAGGCTCTAGAGCCAAGTCACATCTGAGCAAAGTCCATGTCTAGATTCCTCCTGACAAATCAGCCAGTTTGGTCCTCAGGCTTCTCCTGGCTTTGGATGTATACACCTTCAATCCCACTGTACAGACTTTAAACCAGAGCAAAATATCATTAACATAAAATGGAAAGGAAAAAAAATACAGAAAGCATTAAAGGCTGGGTGTAACCAAACTTAAAATAACCTTTTTTTGGTTTAATTATGGTGCTGGTAGAATGTGTTACTCTAACTCCTTGTTAGTACAATGTTGAGAGTATGAAAAAAAGAACAAACAAACAAACAAACAAAAAAAACAAAAAAACAAACAAACAAAAAAAAACACAAAAAAACCCACAAAACAACAACAACAAAACAAAAAACAAAACAAAACAAAAAAAAAAAAACAAAAAAAAAAACCAACACTACACAATAGAAGTGTAGAAGGGAGAATAGAAACCAGATGCTGAAAAAAAGGTACAAGTAAGAGTATCATTTGTGACAGCATACAGTTATCCTCCACAGTCTCAAGTCTCACTTGCCTCACCAGGTCATTGTAATATGATTGTTGCCCATAAAGATCACAGTAGTCTTGTTTTTATACATTTCTCATTCCTCCACATTGTGGCTCTTTTCAGTCAAAATAACTTATTTTACAGCATACCACAACAGAGATCAACTCTTCCCACATGCATCCCTACCATGCCCAGTTACGTTATGTTCAGTTTAATTTACAGACTTTCTGGAACAGGACACAGCAGTTTTTTAAGTGTTTGTAGCATGTCTGTCTGACACTGTACGAATAATGTAATCTTAAGGGACCACACTTTCCCTGGCCTTTTATGCAGGGGCTGGAGGGGGTTCAACTCCTCTCTACTTCCAATTTCTCACACAAGAATCAGAGTCCTGTAAATTGTCTCCAAATTGCTGCTTCTGGAGAGCATGAAGTATCATACTCTAACAACAAATTAATATGAGTGAATATTTAAAGCTTGTACGTTAGCCAATATTTTAGCAGTCACTTTTAAGCATTCAGTTCCTTAGCAAAGCCTTCTGTCTTACAGATGAGAGGGCTGCAGGTCTTGCAGTGGGGATAGTTTTAACGTTGTCCCCTGATATTAATGCTTAACTGAAAGATTTCTTTGCAAAATAATTTTGGGCAATTTAATCAGAACTCATCACAGAACTAAACATGTTTCTGAAAGGTCCGGAGGTAGCATACATAAATCATTGCAGCATGCAATTCTTCAAAAGTAGTTGGTGGGCCACCAAGGCAATATTATGAGCCGGAAAAGAAATAAGTCTGTTTTGTTATTCAGGCTCAGCAAATAATTAAACTAGCAGAGTTAAGAAAAGTGATATTGATCCTTGAAAAAAATCTATCTCAATGTTTTCTGTTCAAAAGTTGGCATGAAGTAGATATAGAGATTTTCCAATTAGCAGGTACAACCTACCCACTTATGTCCAATACATTCTTATGTTTAACTAAAATTCCTAATACTATTATACAATACTAAAGAATGCATACAGCATATTTTAATCAAAGCCTAATGCAGGTCCTTGTTGGTACTGGTCCCTAATTTTCATAAGCAGCATTAAGACATCTACTAAAACCTCTTACTCTTTCCTTCAACTTTAACCATATCTTAATGGCAAAAATTATTAAACTTATCATGGAACCATCTGATGGATTTAAAACATTAACGTCTTTTTCATGTAAACTGACTCCAGTAGAAGAAAAAATGTGATCTGACATTGTTACAGCTCCAGCCTTCTCCAACTTTCTCCAAACCTTTCTCCTTCTTTCAAAAAAGCAACAGATTTTGTCACTGTTCTGCATATCCTGCTTTTCCAGATCAGCTCTAGACCTAGCACACAATTTTATGATTTCTGCTTTTAATATTTTTCCAAGATAAAAGTTCACCTTTTATTCTTACTACTTTTATTTTTTGTCTCACATAGACTTTTAATGAATTACTATATTGTCACTCCCCGACTGCATTTTTTCTCCAGTCTCTTGTGAGTAAATTTCTCAAAACCCATTTAAAATATAAACAAGTTATACAGTTGGACTGCTATCCTTATCCACTGCTATATGGATTTCTTCTAAATATACTAATAAACAGTGCATCATGATTTTCTTTAGTCGAATCTGTGATTAAACGTCATCACAATGAAGACTTTTAGATCATAAGTTCTCACATTTTAACTGTTGAACATATTTTACATCAAATTTAAGGAAATGTTTTTAAAAAACGTTCATATACATCTCAATTCATAAAAATGGCGGGGTTTGACTGTATAGGAAGCATGTACTAAACAGGATTTAATTTCTGGATATGATAAAAATCTCATCTAAATATAGAAATTAAAAACTCCTAAACAGACGTAATTTCCACTTACTCTCACATATATAGAAACATAGGTATCTGCATGTCTACATGGAAGTATATCACATTTTGTTCAGTGATGATTCCACTTGCAATATGAGAATTTATAACAGGGAAATACATGCTCTCATACTGACCATGAATTTTTAACCCATGTCATAAGCTACTGTTTATTCTTTGATAGAAGAAAGGAAAGTTGATGTTGGCAGTTGTTCTTAAGCTTTTTGGAGGCCCAGTGTCCTAAAATGCAAAGATTTTTCTTCTTCCTCCTTTGATTATAGGGAAAACTATATTTCATCCATATTTGCATCTTCTCCCCTAGCCCGTATCAAATGTTATAGCTGAAATACATCTCTGACAGAGATCTGGACTCTCAGCCTTTTAAAGTGAATTATTAGTCAACTATTCTTACTTTTGTGGAAGGGGAGGCATTTTGCTATTTGACATCTGGCAGTCATTTAAAGCACTAGCAACTCATTCGAAGCAGTACACATATCTGATGTGCTTTCAGTAATTTCTTGGTCCAAATGCCACCCTATTGCTTTTCTTGGGGAAAAAAAAATACATTCTGTTGGGTGTGGCTAGATTTCAACTGCTAGATTTTCACTATACTTTGTACCAAATCAGATCCATAAGAACTATCTAATGTGTAAAATCTGTTGTTTATACAGATCTGCAGCTGGCTCTGTCCCAGTTGCTCTAGAGTGATATCTAAACATAAAATAATCTCTGTATAAACTGTGGGTTTGTAAAATATGTAAGCACTCTGTGTTTGTTCAGTCCAGATCTCTTGCTGAAACTGAAGGTTATGCCTGGGTGATAACCATCAGCTGTCAGTTCAGATGGGAATCCAAATTCTTCCAAAGTTTAATTATGTTCAAGTCACAAGGACATGAGATGGGGACAGACTGGATAGAATTTTAAAGTATACCATCAGCACATGCAAAAATTAACCCATGGTAACTGTACTTCCTTGAATTCAGTGGAAGTAAAGTCAAGTGAAGTAAACAACTTTTAAATACATACCTAATTACGAGATTGTATCCTTTGAATCATTAGAGCTGCAACCAGGAACAATGCTTCTTTTCTGCTTACACAGAGCGATGACCCTGCTATAATGATTAACTGCTGTTGAAGGGTAACACAAGGTAAGGTTAATGTATTTTTTCAAAAAACTTAGGCAATGAAATTTGACTACTTGGATGACACAACTTGTCACATTAAGGGTCTTGTCTTCAGTTCAGAAAGTAGGTAAAAATGTAGCAATTTCAGTTCTAGTACAAGGTAAATTCACCAATCAGCTATAAACCCCACTCTGCCATGGTTTTGGGAGGTTTCAGGGTTAATCTTAGGATAGGAGAGGCTTACTAATTACATCTTTAAAGTTTAAAAACCATCTTTTTATATGGGAAGAGACCGCCATGGGCAACTTAAACAAAACAGCACCTGAAAAAAAATTACAGATATGGTCTGGTTTTAATATCTAGTTTATAGGAAAACCAACCAGAAAGGTCGGAAGATCATTTTTGGAAAACTGATTATTCTAGGCTTTTCAATGCTTTCAATCTGATATAACCATAAATATTGCACCCTCACTTCAGCTACATAGATTACCACTTACTAGAACACATTCTCTGCTGTTAGTAGAGTTCAGTAATTAGAAACAGCACATACAGCTTAGTAAAATTAATTTCCTTTCTGATCCTTTCCCATAATCTTCTGCAATCTCCAGAGACCAGCATCTCCTTGGAATTATTTGCCACTGTACAAAATGCAGGGGCCCATCTCCTTAGGAAGATATGTCATAAACGAACATGTCAATGCAGCATTCTGCAATGGAGTAGCACCCTGTGTAATGAGCTCCGACATGAAATTCATCTTTCCTCAAAGTTACCATGGGACTGGTGCCTTGTCCTTAAAGCCTTTCTCTCTGAATCCACCAACTGCCATGGAGTATGCCCACTACAAACAATAAAAATGTTGAGTGACATTGGGTCAGCACATACTTACCAGTATGATCTTGCAGAAGTTTACCATATACTCTTAAATTAATTAATAATATAAAAAAGTGATAATCCTTGAAATTTATCACTCTTTGAATCTTCAAAGTTTCTTTCTTTTTAACCTAGTTGACTATTCAAAGGAACAGAGTAGAAGTGTCTTAATTAATACCTTCAGCTTAATTTGTGTCAATCTTGCCTTCCAAATCCCATCACTTCAATCCTCTTGGTGTTCTTTCTGTACTTAAAATCTTTTATATTATATTATTACAAAATACTCCTTATGTGTTCTAAGACTATTTGGAATACATATGGTTTATCCAAAACCAGAAAATTCGTTGGGTCAGTAGTATTAAGGTTCAGGCGTGAGGATGTTTTCTATACGTTACAGTGTTGGAACTAGGGTAGAGGTGTGCTCTCCCACAGCAAGTGTAACTTGCCTAACGTGCTGTTAAACCACTCCAGCTTCATTATTCTTACAAGCTTTTAGTCACTGCTTCTGTGATTGCATGAGGTCTCTATTAAATTCTGTGGTAAGGCAGTGCATTTGCATTTCTTTCTATAGTAATAATAAATATTATTGGTTGTGTTTACTATTGAAACGGGACTCCTAGACTGTACCTTTTAACTCTCCACAAAACGATACCCACAGTGTGAAATGGCCTCATTCCACTAGCTTGCCTGTGTCCACATTTGCAAACCTTTTGGATAAGATATTGATCTCTCTTCCAGCTATGTTCTCCCTACCTGCTGGAGTAATTTGCTCTTGAGGAAGCAGGAAGATGAAGAGACCCAATTTTCATTTCTGTTTCCCAGTTAGGTTCAGAGTTAAGGTTACTTGGGTGACAATAACTATATATCTGGAGTATGTTATAAGCTTAACAATTTTTTGTTTTTCCTAAAGGGTACTCATGTTTGCATTTATAGGATTTGTAATATTACAGCATTTCCCTATGATTTCAGTTAGGGGAGGAAGGGCTGAGGCAATCAATAAATTGTCTCAAAATAAAAAAAGGATGGGAAGAATATGTCTTTGATAGCCTAGAGAATTTGGGGATCAGGTAGATAGTTTTCTTTGGGAATAAGAGAGTCAAGATTACAGCTGAGTTCTCTCATTGAGTGTTTTGAACAATCTCAGGTGGCTGTGGTTAATTCTGAGTTTTTACTTCTCCTCCTCAGCCAGCAGCTGGCACAATTTCAAACAGAAATATACAACCCTCAAATAAAAATATAAGATTGACTATAATAATCAACACACTGCAAATACAATTAGAGAAAGAGAAGTTCAGTACTTGGATCAGAGAGCACAATATCCTGACGTGGCAAACAACCCACGAGCCCAATCCTGTTTGCTGCCCTTGATACCATGATCTTGCCTGTTGTGAGGGGGCCAGGCCATCTGCAGCAGTTCTGCAGGATGCATTTTCAGAAGTGTTCATCCCTCACAATGGACTCCTGATTTTCCAGAGTCTGGCACCTATTCAGCCATCCTACTGCAGCATATGAAATTTTCAAAAGTGCTTGGCCGTAAGTAGTTCCTGTTGACATTAAGCATGCCTGTGTGTTTATCCACAGCTGCTGCCTCTTTTCCCAGTGCCTGTGTCAGCAAATGACCTGTTACTTTGTCAGGGACATCTTTAGGATGTGAGGTCACATGATAGGGGATCAATCACAATCCTAGCCAGCTGGTGGTGACTTGCTGAGGTTCTGCTATCATATGTGGCACTGACCCAGCTGCAAAGCAGTCTCACTGACTCTCTCACAGTGACCTGTCTTTGGGGGTGTAAGTTCTCAAGACTCTCCTCCCAGTGCTCTAAAATGAGTGAGACAGATCTCGAGGCAGGGGGAAGAGGGTTCCTAAAAGGTGGGGAGCAGTGCAAGGTTGAATTCCTGTGTGAGTCACAGGCTTAGCATTTCAGAGTGTACATGTGTGTCTGTAAACAGCAGACAGGAGCAGTTAAACACTGACTGCCTTAACCAGTTGGACCTTTGCACTTGATGACATTTTGAGAATGGGTGCTAACCTTGAGATGAAGTTCATAACAAATTGCCCACACTTATCCCCTTTTGGGGCTTGTACCTTGGATGTAGCACACGAGGTTCTCCCCAGATTTCTGAACATTGTTCAGATAAATCCAGCTTCTCCAGAATTTAATCTGGATAGAAACTGTATGTGCAGACATAGAACAAAAATTTTCTTGTTTTGTAAATATTTTCCCTGTATTTGTTAGGAGTGAGATTGCCACCTACCTGAATAAAAGCATAAGTAAGTAAAGCCAAATTTCCTACTCGTCATAGGTAGGATGGGCATAGGCCACTCACCTAATTGTTTAAAGAAAATGTTTTTCTTACCAATGTGCCTCTCAATCTTCATAACAATGAACGTCATTCCCTTCCAACTGCGGTTAGAATTGGTTTGATATTGCACGTATAATGGTGACTTGCTCTCATGACTTTTCACAATACAGTGTAGTTTGGAAAACGCCAGTCTAGCACACAGGTAACAGAAAGCATAGATCCACTCTGAAAAGTGGACTAAGAAGGGGCAAATATGCAGAAAAGTCTACTGTAACATATCACTACAATAACTGAGCCAGGCTGGAGGACAACTGAGGTTGGAAGTCCACTGAGGGGCAGAAGAACTAAACTACAGGACAAACAACAATAAATCTCTGGGTCATCTTAAAAAATTGAAAATAATTTTATCTTCTAAAAAGCCATTTACTTGTCTCCATTTTTTTGCATTTTCAAAGCTTATCATTTTATACAATAAGCAAAAGGAGCCTTTTAAAAATTATTAATCTGACTGTCATTTTTAAGTTTCACAACATCCCATGCTGTTATGACAAACAGTGCATAGTTCAAAAGGAAGGAATGATTCTATCAAAGTATTCCACACACAAAGAGTACAGAGCCCAGCATGGAATAACTAATGGCCCAAACTACAGTAATATTATTTTTTTTTAAGTTTTTCAACCTGAGAAGCATTGGGGTTTATCAAGCTGTGATCCAAATCTTTTTCCATGCATACAGTGTCCTGCTGTCTGTCTTGATACTTTACTAAGCACATCACATAGCAACACAGAGGTATTGTTTTTTAAGGACTCCCCATTCAGCACCATCAGAAATATGGCCTCAGAAATACCTTTACATGTAGCATGTATTTGCTGATCATTTCTCAAATGGGCAACTAATAAATGGTGCAGATTGAAAAGCAATTATAAAGGATAGTCCTTTCAGGATGGGGCTTGAAAATAGTCATCAGTTTGAAGGGAGATTTGATGGGTAGGTATCTTTCAATACAGATTATAAAGGATAGCAAACAGGAGCCTGAGAAACAGGGAGGCTGTTCATGCAGGGAAATGCTGGGGAAGGCTACGCTCTGTCCAGTGACCATGCAGATCCCTAAGATCTGAGTTTGTCCTGCCGAAATCAGCTCTAAAAATTCAATTTATTTCATTAAGAACAGAATGTAGTTTTGTCATGTAAAGCCTTAAAGATTGCAAACTATTCCTTGATTTTGAGCTTAAGCTTACTTTCACACCACATGAATTGTAGGTCAAATGCTAGAACTTCACACTCAGCTCTGGCACCATATTATCTGTCTGGCAACATGCTCAGCTACGTTTATGGCTGGAGAAAAAGAAACAATGGTCACCTCTACTTACTAGCCACAAAACATGCAGATGCTCTTCCTTGATATATCTCCATTCTTTTTTTCACAACATCATTCACTTTCCATATGTGGAGTTCTGGAGATATATCCAAAACCCACTGAAATCAGTGCAAACCTGCAGCTTCATAAAACTGTAAAAGCACCCTTTCTCCTCTCCTTGTCCCACTTGTGTGAGCTCACTAGAAAATTGCTCAGATGATTACTGTTTATAGGATCCGGGGCATTGTTACTATTGGTTCCTGGCACAGTATTTCTGCGGTACAAAGGGTGCTGATGACCAGCTTTTTGGGTTGACTGAGCAGGTTTACCTAACTTGTGAATTTGTTCAGACATTCAGATATACTAACTGCATGAGTCGGTACAAAATCCTGACTGTCTCTGGTTAGATAACACATCAGCTATATTATATGAGGAATTCAGGAAAGTAAGATACTCTCTCAGTCATTACTATTTTCATCGTAACATTTGCCCACTTTTACTAATCTGAGTAATGTCTTCTGCAGCAGTCTTGTGGCATCAGTCAGCTTTTACTACTATAACATGTCAATTCTGTTTCATCTGAGGGCCTATTTCTACACTGACTAGCAGCACTTTAGAAGAAAAAAATATAGAATCACAGCACTAACATAAGTGTCAAATGAAGAGAATTAATCCTGTATTTCTAGCTTTTCAGTCATTGTGTCTTTTTTCTTCAACATTAAAAAGAGCAAAAGGAGTAATAAGGTTTCACAAATGCTAATCTAATAGAGAAAGGAGACTTAAAGAAAATGGGTTTAGTTATAGTTTTTGAAAACATAAAACACCAGTATTTTGCTTCACTGCTTGTTCCAGTTCCACAAAAAAAGAAACAGGAAATGAAGTTATGGATTCCAAGAGACAAAGTAGAAAACAGACTCAAACTGCAGATAATTCCTTTCCTGCTTAATTTTTCCTCACTCCGCCTTTCTCAATCATACTTTTTGCACTGAAAATCATTCCAACAAAGGTCAAAGAAATCACAGACTACTGTACTATAACTTAAATAAAGGAGGAAGTGTTCTTGTTCATGGCTTTGCTAATGTGCTATTTCCAGAAATACAGGTTCTATTTCAACAACAGCATTAAAGCAAAAATTGTCAGTATTGTTTTCTTATTGTCCTGATGTTCAGGTACAGAGTGGTTTAACTAGCAAATAAGCAATTCTTTTTAAAGAAAGTTGCTCTGATCCATGTGACATAGAGTGGTGTCCTACCAGCACCTCATTCCAAACCTGCAGCAGTAGTGCCCTATTAGATAGTGTTTCAGAAGTATTTAGAAGTGTTTTGGAGTCACAAGAAATTGTGGAACAAACAACTTTTCAGACAAAAGGAGTAAATAGAAGGCTGACATAACTTCTAGGAACTTATCCAATCTGGGGAAAATAGGTAAACTTAGGTGGCCTTGGGATGTAAGGATGTACTAAAGTGGTGCACAAGATGGTCAGAAATTTTACATTACTGGAGACCACAAGAGGCAATGTGCTCTTGCTACGTGCAAAGCTATATAGTGATTATCAGATAGAAACTCCTCCCCATATTGGCCTACAAGTGTTTGTAGTTGCCCTTCTCTGGTTTCAATATACCCTCTGTTCTTTCCAGTACAAGGAGCAAAATTAAATTTAATCCTGTACCAGCAGAAGAAAGAATGTTTATTTTGTTTTACATGTAGTGAAGTCTTAGAAAGGAAGGCTGGATATTCAGCATACTGAAAGCAATCCAGAAGAAGGATGTCTCCTGAGGCTAATGCAATTATGAATCCATTTTGTTGGCTGTGGGAGCAGAAGGTATCATCTAACTGTGAGAACTGCTAGGCAAAGGTTAAGGTCCTAAGTCTGTAGAGCACTGTGTACCCTGGACTGTGATTTTGTTAGTAAGTGAATTTGTATATGAGAACTTAGAAAAGAGGGATAGTCCTGACACTGATGGATCTGCAAGCAGGGCAAGGGTTGGGAGTTCAAATACACAGTCTTAGGCTCTGACACAGAGAACAGCTGCATAAGGTTATACCTCTGTATTTCTGCAGAGCAGCTTGCTGAATCAAGGCTGTGAGATAGTTTATTTCACGGATTATACATATATTTAATTAAAATTCTAGATAAATATTTGCAGCAATAAGTTTCTGCAGTACTGTAAAGTTACACTGTATTAAACATTTATTACAATCATATGAAATATTCCTTAGGTTAAATATTTACTATTATTTTCAAGATATTGGTATTGAGCTTCTTATAAACACAGTACAAATGCAGAGCCATCTTTCTCAGAGCAACATACTACCTTGTGTTGCTTCTAAACTTATTTCCTGATGGATATTTGCCATTAATGCACTATGACTTTTTCCTTTATGAAAAAAAACTCTAGCCCAAGCTAAGAGAAAGTTGTAATTTAAAAGATAGTTTCCACTGTGCTCAGCATTCTCACAGTAATAATAGTTTGTCCTTTTTCTTACTGCAGCTACTCTATTAAATATTTATATTGATGTTTATTTTGTAAACAAAGAAACCGAATTAGGCTAACACACGAAACCTATGATGTGTTTTAATATCTGCATTTGTTTCATGTTGTGGCCTTTTATGCAATTGATTCAAAGGAACGTGTTAAATAATAAATAACATTTTAAAAATTACATGAAAGTATTTTTGTTTGTGTGCTGGAGGAGATCAATTTTTTCAAAAATAAAAAATAGAAGTATGTACTGCAGAGAATATCCAGTCCCTAACTATTTTATATGCAGTAAAGGTAGTCAAATCACCAGTAAATATTTGCCTTTCCTGAGGACAACGTGATTGTCACAGTGTCCTTTGGAATTTGACCTAAAAACCTCAGCACGCTAGGACTAGAGAAAGCAGAAGGCTTTTGGTCTGACATTTCATGTGAGAATTTCTTCTTGATCAATAGTTGAACAGTCCAATCAACTTGAAGGTGCTATTTGTAGGACAACCACTCACATTTATTTAGTTCATTATATCTCCTGTGTTATCTTGGGATTTGTAGAAAGTTTGTTTCCTTTATAAATGCTTCTGCTGCTTGTGACTGCATGTAACAGTGTGTTTTGGGTGGGAAGCACCTAGGCTGTGCGCTAGAGGTGGGGTGTTAAGGAAGGGCATTCACTTGTCCAGACCTTATAACCCTGGGATTTGTACCTACCTGTTTCTTCAGTGCCTTTTGCACAGTGGGGTTTCACCTTGATAAGGGTAACTCCTTTGCATCCCTTTGGCATCAGTGCTAACACAGTCATCACTTCACAAGGACTTACAGAATGACTGGCCTTTCTTCATCGTGCTTCAAACCAAGGGCACTTAGCAGGTGTCTTGCTGCCAGTTGTCTCACTCAACACTTTAGTGCATTTCAAAAGGTTGGATTTTTTTTTTTCTTGATTATGTGGGGATTCTGTCACTATAAAGACAAAGGAAACAAACAAACAAAAAAAAAAGTAATAAGGACAAACTGAGGAACTGAAGCATTTATTATTCTTCAGAAAAGGTCAGTAAAGACTATCAATGCACCAACTGTTATCAGAGAAAAGGTGCTTGCATTTTCCTGTCTAGTTAAAGCTGTCAGTGGTCATGACATAATGCACATTCCTCAAGTACAGTTATCAACTCAACTCAGATAGACTTGTATATTTTTATGTTCTTGTTTCAGTGTGATAGTAGTCTTTTGCAGTACATTCTTTAGATTTTACACACATCTAGTGGAAGTGGTTTCCTTCTGTTTTCAATCTGATGCTTAGTGAAGTATTGAGGCAACTGCAGTTACTTTTTTGTTCCAAAGTTGGCTTAGAAGAGGAAAATTAAACTTTAAAGATACATCAAACTTAGGATGAATTCACTTACTCTAGAATTAACATACACTATTTTTCAAGGCCTGAGATAGTCCTTGTATACAATGTATGTTAACCTGTTTGCCTACAAAATTGTTACTGAAATTCTTTCAAAAACAAGAACAACTTTTTTTATTCAGTGACTAATAAGAGATCTGAAACACATCTTTTAGGGGTGTTAGTGTAATTGTTCCCTGAAAACCCTGCACATTATTTAGAGAAATAGTCTTAAACTTCTTGCATGTCCATTGGTACAAAACTAGAGTAATTGAAAGGTGATTTTCAATGAATGTTCTAGTCATGGAATGACTTCAGGTCACCTGAAAAAAATCTGCATTACTTTTGATGACATATATGCACATTCAACTACCTGTGTGGATTCTAATGAAGTCATAATTAATTATCTCCAGTTGTAAAATATTGTTTGAACTCCCCAAGCACTTGTTGATGACAGTTGGTTCACCTTGCTCAGCGTTCTCTTTGATACCATTTTGCTGACTTCCACTGAACTAAAAGGCGGCCCATTTCCCCTGCTAATATAGAAGTAAAACATGAGTGCTTCCAAAGATCAGTGCATTCAACTGGGACTGACAACTCTCTTCTCTTCCTTCTCTTTATTAAAAAAACCTGCACTGTCCCATCACCATAGGTTAAGCCAGGAATCTGTTCAGCAGAGGTTAGTGGACACAACCACCTCTGTACAGAACATGAGGACAAAGGTGCTTCCTCAGCTAAATCAAACCTACAGAAAGATAAACATACCAAATCACAGGCATTGTGTAAGTAAGGTACAGCACATAAGCAAGCTGCTGAATTTTTGTTTGTACAATGTTTTACAGGCCGGGCTAAAATGAGAATCATTCATTTCTATTGACTATCAATCAAGACATTTTTTCTTAAGTGGGGTGTTGCCTTTTTGGCAAGCTGCAATCTTTAGGCATTCAGAAAGAGCCATTGCTTCTGAAGGAAACCCATATTTTATTATGGGGGAAAAAAAAAAAAAAAGAAAAGTGCCTTACTAGTGCTTGAATGCACCTCTCAGATTTCAATAATATCATTTGGTTAAAAAAAGTATGCTTTCTGGTCCCATAGACTTCATTCACACAGGAGTGGAAAGAGCATCATGATCAGGTGTATCACATTTAATTATTTAGTGAGTCTCAAGGTTTGATCAGAAAAAAAAAAAAAAAAAAAAAAAAACAAAACAACCAACCAAACAAAAAACAAGCAAACAAAAAAAAAACCTGCTGCTGAAAATAAACTAATAAACTAATAAGTACTGGGCTGTAAGCAAGAAATTTTGCTCTGCTCTAAGTTCAAGATACTCTGTAGACACCAGAAAAAATGATGAGCTTAGTCTTGGAACTTGTCCCTGTCCACTGAGCAAGTATTTCTGGAGGGTAAATCTTTCCTATTTTGAAGTTTCAAAACAACAGCCTCACTGACTAGACTGGCATGTTACAAGCAGTACCAGTGATTTGCTTTAGCCACTCTTTATTCTTAGCATGTTCACATGAAACAAAATAACCCAAGACTTCTATAAGTCTACCAAACATAAACACTTCAATGTATATAGTGCATGAATGTTAAAGTACTTCATGGTATAAACTGAAACATTAATCATCTGTGGTCTCAATCTTTGTCTATGAATTCCATGGACTGACAGGTTTAGGTTTGGGTTATTTTAGTATTTCGTTATCTGTATAAAACCACCCCATTCCCACATGCCCTCATTATCTGCCTATTGGAAAAAAAAAATACATCATAATAAAATATAGATCTCATACTATATGTTTCAATCAAAATATAATTAATAGAGCTAAAGAATATGCAATGTGTTGGTGGTCTTATCCTGTAGAACACATACTTTACTTCAGATCTTTGCCAATTTAGGGATACACACTCAGCCTACCAGATAACCAAAGGGCATAGCAGGAGCTTGGATCTATTTTATACATCTGACACAAATCTGAGAAGCAGTCAAGACACTGATGTACTGGTAACGGACTTCATTTGGAGTGATGAGAGACTTGGATCCTAAACAAAGATATGTAAGCACCAAACATCAAGCTAACTCATCTATATGACAAGTTTAAATCCTAACCTGACCGCCAAAGTTTGAAGCCACATCTTGATACCCAGCAAATGTTTCACTTGAAACATTTATTGTTTTATCTTCCCTTGATGATCAAAAAGGTACCTAGACTCTTTGGTAGTTCTGCTTTCTTGGAGGCACTGGCACAATTATTCATTAAGATCCGCTGTGAATCTTTTAGTGGTTAGGCCCTGGACAAGGATTTTAATACCCTGTAGATCTGAAGAGAGCAGAAACAGCCCCACCTCAAGCAGCCCATTATCTAGATGTAGCAAATAAAGCAGCAGGGGCCAAATAAAATGGAAATGTTGTAAAGTGTCTTTGAACCAATTCTTTAAATATATTTAAAGATAAAAGGGGTCATACTTGGTCTTACTTTATTCAGAAAGTATCAGTGATGAATGAGATGGCAGTATTTATGCAGATAAGTATTTTTTACATATATTTGTTGCAAATTTTGGTTGCTTAATTCTTCTTCTGTCTCATTCTACAGTGAATTGCAAAAGGAAAAGTCAACTGCAGTGATAAATTGCATAAGATACAATGAGAAGTATTCACTACAAAAATGCTAGTAGAGAAACCACCATGTCCCAAACTCTTTTATAACTAAGCCTCAGGGAAATAGCTCTTACTGAACAATGTTGTTATTCAACATTGAACTCAACATCAGAAACACTGGCAGCCAGGCAGTTCCAGCAGTGCTGATGTGCTGATAAAGTCATTCTTACTTTTGGCTAGGTCATGGCCCCAAAATACTGTCATTGGCACTCACAGGTAAACTCATGACTGTGCAAGTAAAAGTACCATATCTACTATATCACGATTTTCAACACTAGTCACCTTAGGTACTGAAAATTCAACTTGCCTGTAACAGAGCTAACAGCCAGAGTACTGCACTGAATCCACTTACTGCTTTCCAATAGGTCCCAAATAAGCACAACATAGTCCTACTGGTTTTCTTCGGACCTTGGTCATGAATCCTGTCTCTTCCTCACAAAAATACAAGGGAATAATATACTGCCAAGGTAGCTATGGCTGACCCTAACAATATTATAAAGGTAGCTTTTGTTCATCCATTCTAGCTAATACATATTACTGGCAGACTTAAAATGGGTTGTGATATGAAAAACACATTCAGGTGAAACACAGCAAACAGAGAAATTATATTAGCTTGAAGAATGTTTTATTTAATCCTCAACTATCTAATCTGACACATTAGGTTCATTCTAGACTCCACTTTTCAGAAAACGCCAGATATAACATTTTCACCAAAACCAGCTACTGGTATCTCCTCTGAAAGCCATAAAACCTCACATTGCACAAGTCAGTTTAGAACTGAGATATCAGTACTAGTGTGAAACAATAGTGCTCTTTTCCTGAAAACAAGCAGAATAGTTCATATAACAGAAGGTTTAGTAATCTAAGAGAGTTTGTTAATGCAGTAAAATAATGCAGTTCAGTCATCATGGTATTGTCCTATAAAGTCCTTGATCTGATAGTGATGTGACACTAAGAACTGTCTTGATTTTTCAGGTCATAGCGCCAAAACTGACTGAGAAATGTGACTATGCTGTCTAGAGAGTTTTTCCAAAAGCTGACTGGAGGACACCCTCAAAATAGTTAGGAGGAAACCAACTGTTAGCAACACTTGCAAGTTTTATTTCTTAACTAAATAATGTCTAAAATAAATATACATCAGATGCATAAAAATAAAATCAGAAACCAAAAATAAAGCTGAAGAGCAGGATAAAGACTTTCCTACAACTTTCTGTTAAGCTGGTTTACTCTGCTTTTCCTGGAGTTCTCACTCAATGGTTCTATGCCTTGAAATATGGCACTTTTCAGAACACTGACTTAGAATAATAATTGCAATTAAAGTATATTCTCTTGGTAAAATGAGATTCCTCGTGTTCTGCATCCATCATGTCCTGAAATAACCAGTAAATTAAAAAGAACCTTCTATGCACTCTCTACCCCAAAAATGTTCTTTTTTGTTCACACAGCTCAAAAGAGATAACTGTGCACTTGGCTGAGCATTTAATATCAGGAAAGTTTTTAAAGTTTTCTGTTGCAGAGAAGGGATTTCTCAGAAAGCTTCATCATTGCAAAGATGCATAACTACATGAATTACTTGCTAGCAATAAGAAAGGGGGAAATGTTGGGTGAAATTGAATGAGATAGAGCAATGGAGGAAAAAAAGGAAAGTGCTGGAAGATAAATGAGTGCTAAACGGTCTACTTGCTGCACACAGGGCTGCAGAGCCAATGCTAGCATTAACGGCAGTAGCATACTGGAATCGTGTTTGTGCAGAAGTGCAGAAGAAAGACTTCACTGTGCCTGTCCACAGGAGCCCAGGCTTAGGCAGAACTACCAGCCTTGACTGAGAACTTTTTAACATTCAAACCAAAGAGAAAGAACCATCTTGGACATATAAAAGCATCAGAACTTCATTCCCAGCTGAATTTAGGGAGCTCTGAAGAGAAACTATGAGTAGAGAAGCCAGACAGGATTTTCTTGCTGGCATAGGCTGAGATTTCAGGGTTATATCAGATGGCATCTGAGCTCTTGCTGTGTGCAGAGCACCATATTACTTCCCCATATGGCACTTGATTCTGGCCCAAGAGTGCGGTGAGCATCGCAGTCCTTGGGTTTCCCATACAGGCAGGAAGCACAACAAGGCAGGTGCTGGGAGATGAGTTCACATTCCATATCACAGAGGTATTAAGAGCAGATGGGAGGTGAGCAGAGGGAGGAGGCTGGGAGGGGAAAATCACAGAGCTAATTGAGGAAAATATTTCCTTTAAATGCTGAATACCCTTGAAGACACATGATGCCAGTAGAATAACTGATGATAACGCTAAATGCTGCTTAAGGGGAGGGGGGAGCAATAAAGTTCAGGGCAACTTGGATAGATTAGGAGCACACACTTTTAAATAACTACAGTTTCAAGATGAACAAGGCATTGAGAAAAGAATATCAACGTCATCCTCTGTTACAAAGCCCTAAGCATGAAAAGACCCTTAGCCTTTTCATGAATAAAAGTCTTCATGTCTTCCACATGCTGTTTGGTGGCAGAAAAACCTTGTATAGCATAAGCTGAACAAAAAGATACATGCAAAAACTAACAGTAAATCTAATACTATAAAAATAAGTGAATGAATACTATAAAAATGAGTGAAAAGTCATTTGAAGTGCAATAAGAAATAACAGAGAGAATGTCATATCTCATAATATGAAAAATAGAAATAGCAAGGCTTTTAAGGAGTAAGGTATGTAATTGGGGGAAGTAAATACCAGAGGACATAATTGATAGTGCATAAGGGAGGTGCAAAAAACTACATATGCTTCCTAACTCATTTAAACAGTTCTGCATAAGCACAAAACAGAACTTCAGATATCAAGTAATAATTTTGTTAGTATCCAGATTATAGAAAACATGTAGAATTTGATGGATAAAACTGAAGTATAAGAATATATATATTTAAGATTTTGTCCAGTTATCAGAAATTTATCAATTTATATGTTGAAATTCTGTGACTGACATAAATTAATTCGGTACTAAAATATTACACAGGTTAACATTTTGCTGTGATGGGTAAGCAAATCTACAGTTTCACTGCAATGGATTGCTTTCCATTAGATTTACTTTTTCTTAGCTAATGAATAAAGGCAAAAGAAAACTGCAAGCTCATATACTTAAAGAATACTAATCATGCAATTACTTACGATATTTGTGAAGAAACAAGAACAGACATCCATAGAAAATTCCAAATAACTTTAAATTATACCAACATTTACCTATATAGTCCATTTCTCTCCAATACCACATTTAGTTAGATTTACATGCAGTACAGTAATAGTAAAAGCTTTTAATTTCATTATGTTGCATAAAATTACAGTACTTTTCATCATCTCATATTATAAATGATGGAAAGGGACACACACAGTATTTAAAATGCTGACTTAATAAACTCCATGAGTTATTAGAGCCAAATATTGCAGGAGGAAAAGAAAAGTAGAGCTAAAATTGAGAGATCCTGACCTGACTCAAGCTTTATTTTGGAGAATGCAATGCAACATATCTTGTTTGCAGTTGTATAAAAAGGCATGATATATGTAGTGTAAAAAAAACAGAAGTTTTAATTCCAAACTGGGCATTTGACAGCTTGGTCAAATCCTTACAGATGAGCAAAGAGATTTTTTGAAATGAGATTATCAACATATTTAATGTCCTGAATGTGTATAAATCATAAGAATTACTTTAGCATTTAAAGAATTATTTGAAACATCTGATGTTTTCTTTGCTTTGGACAGCCCACCTTTGCCTTCCAGTTGTTGGTCACAAACACCTGAAACAGACACGGGAGCTTAAAACCCCAGTGTCCAGGGTAGTGCTGCCGGGATGTAGTCAAGGCCACAGAGGATGAGAATCTTTTCTAACCAAACTTTGCCAGCCCCGTGAAAGGTGATGGTGGCTGAGGTGGAGGACAAAACTGCCCCAGATTTGCTCTTTCACTAAAATATATGAAGTTCCCACAGATTCAGAATTAAAACATTTAACTTCCTTTTTCATATGGAATATTAATTATTATATTTTTACAGGCTTTTCTGCCTCAAAAGTAACACTACTACATATAAACTTTATCATACTACTGAAATAACTGAAATACTACTGAAATACTCCTTGCTGCTTGATATAACTTGTCAAGTGTCCTCTATGTGTGTGGGAATAAATCATTATCAGATTTCAGAATTACACAATAAAGAATTTCCAAGCCCCAGACTACAGAATACGTATGCATATAGGTGATAGATATATTTATATTCATACCCTCATCCTAAGTGGGGAAAAGAAGAACCTAACTAGGTTTTGATTCAGAAATTTTTAGTTTTAACCATAGTACTCATGCAGTTCCCAGGATGTCATAGATTCTGTTCGTTAGACACTGGGAAAGGACTGGTGAATCCATGGACAAGCATCATCAGACTTAGAAATAGGACCCTAGATAGCAATTCTTAAATTAATGTAATAATAAAACCAAAAGTAAAACCAACAACCCTGCTTGGTTCCGCCTTCTAATCTCCCAGAAAAAGCCACCATTCTGTGTACTGAGAATGTAAATATAAAATCTATTTGTCACAATACAAAAGATCATGTCCAAATTATTGTTTTTATTAATTTCCTTCTGCAGCAAGAAATCTACAGCTTGTATACATTGACCAAGTCCCACAGGCCATTCAGAATTACAATTCTTTTTCTTAAGTAAAGCGTCACGTACCATCATACACAAGTGATAAACGGTGGTTGTCAAACACCCAATTGGCAATTCACTTTCTGCCTTTAAGGGTCAGACTGCAAGCATCTGGAGTAAAATTCCTCAGAAAAACTCTACCAGCCCTCTAATCCATTTTCAGGTACAATGATGTAATTTAGGCAAGGAGAAATAAAAATCTATCCTAAGCATTATAAAAATGATACTATTGTGAAAAAACAACTGTGCTAAATTCTATTTAAAAATTGGTGTGCAATATTGGGGATTCATAGTGGGAGAGAAAGTGATGAGGAGAGTATCATCAGTTCTGAAGGTAATTTAAAAGTTATATTTACACATGCTATAGATGAAGATATGGCAACAGTATAATGTATATATCTGTATCAAACCTTTGAACAAAAAAACCCCACCAGATCTTTCATAAGTTACATGTTGTTGGAAGCTTGTCACTAACTTCATTATAAAAGCTGATACCTGCAAAACTTGGACTTTTCTTTGTAAAGTCAACTATAAGGCTTGAATTACAACCTTTTTTGGCATCCTTCTTGTAAAGGTCACCATTTTGTGGCAACACTACAAAATCAACTGGCTCATCCCTGACATCTGGTGCCATATAATGCATTATAACTGATGCCATGTGGAGCAAGACAAATGCAGTGACAGAATATCTTTGTCAGAGATTGTTAAAATCCCACTGTTTTATAGAGAATGATAATTGATGAAGTGTGAAAGAACAGTTCCCTCAAATCTGCCTGATTTCTTGTTAACTTATTCCTTTGAGTGATAGGCAACTGCTCAGTTCATCAATGTTTGTGTTGTCTTGCAAAGTTGAAATCCAAGGGCTGCACTCCAGCCCAGTATACCAAGAAAATTTTGAACAAGGAGGTAGGAGAAGTGGCAGAAAGACCCTTTGTTCCACACCAAAATGCAATTAAACTAAAACATTTGTATCCTCTGAAAGTTAGACTAAGTTTCTCTTCATGTTTATCTCAATGAAACCTTCAATATTTGCAAAACACAACTCTGAACACATTCTTTACATGAGACAATGTGTTTTCTAAATAGAAAAATATGTTGTTTGTCTTTGTTTCTTCATTTTCTAATATTATTTCTACCAGTAGTTCAGCATGACAGCTTGGATATGTTACCTGAAAGGGAATTGCAGAGATTTTCACTCCTGAAAAGATATAAACCAAGAATTTCTTATAAAGAGTAACGCTCATGGGAGCATAAATATCAGTTCTGTGAAGATGCACAGACAATATATTCAGTGAAATAGCTGTGCTACTAAGAAACCTCTTCATTAAAAGGATTCATTTGTTTGGATTAGACTCTGCCCATTGAACACAAAGTTTTCTTCCTGAGAGATCCCCTTCATTCACTGACATTTATAAAGTGCCATAAAATGCTAATTGGTATTATCAGCAAATGATTAACATTCTGTTTAGTTTTATTCTCAAATCAAAAACTAGAACAAGAAATATAAAGTCATGCATCAAAGAGATAGCTGAAGACTTTAACAAGAGGCCATCATATTTTCCTTTGTATTTTAACTTTACCTGTGTTTGACCAGTTGTCCTTATACCCTTCTAGATATCCACAGCCTTAGCAGTCAAACAATAAATATTTCTGTTTCTGACAAGTTGCCTCTGGCTAAGGAAGTTTGCTGCTAAAGAAAAATTAACATTCTAATAAAAATCTGCCTTTGATTAGTTTTCTTTAACCTCTGTGTTCCTACTACTTTTTACTAACCCACAGACAGGCCTCAGCTGACCACCAGTTTGCTGCTTTGCCCCAAACTCTGGCTTGTTTCCTTTTGTATTAATAAGTCAGGTATATCTTTTCCTCTCCCTGCCACTAAACCTTGGAAAGATAATTCAGTCTGCTCTACAGTGCTGTAGTACAAGATGCTTTTCATAGCTCTGCTAGGCTAAATACTGCAGAGTTCAAGCACAACATGGTATTTAAATTACACTAACATGTAAAAACATTTCTGGATAAAAAAATACTTTATTGCCACCAATTTAAAACCATAAACATGCTTTGAATCCAATTCAATATATTCCTTATTTGTTCCTGATTCTCTCCCGTTATTATTATTAGAAGGCATAAATTTCCAGCAAGGCTTGTGCTTGACAAGGCTCCATTATTTGCACATGACAAGGTTTATCAAAAACAGTTGGATTTTTATGAGGAGTCTTTTATGTTTCCTCCATAAAATATAAATAAATGAAAAGGATTAGATGGAGGAAGCAGAGTATAATTCATCACCAATGTGAAGCAGAAGGAGCAGACTGCAGATGTATGAACTAAAGAAGAACATGGTGACTGGCCTAGAGAATACAACTACACTCTCTCTCAAATGTTGAGGAGCAAAGAACACAATAAAGGAGCATTGACTTTCCTTACCATTTGTAGGTGTCTCTAAATACACAAAGTACAGAATCACCTTAAGATGCAAACCAAATACAAAATAGTAGTGCAGCTGTCCAGTTTTATTTGTTTGGCTGATGTTTGTTTGGTAGTTACAGAATAAATTGAAAGACCAAAAACTTAAAGTAAAATCTGCTCTCTGTAAATAATTATAGAACGATTAGGAGGAAAAACCTTTTAAGGTGGCAGTGTCTCACTCTGTTCTCTATTACTCTCATGTCAGTCAGATAAAAATCCATTAAATTGCCTTTCATTCACATAAAAATATGTGGTGGAGACAATGGCCCACATTTTTCTGCCTAACCAAAGCTGAAAATTCATTCTGCAATCCTAAAGCAAATCCGTGGGATTTCTTCTGCCCATCATATGTGCAGTACAAAGAAACTCAAGGAATGAGGATGTTTTCTTACACAAGTTAGGCAATTGTATGACCTTCCATGTCTCTGTCTGTGGTGATGGTATATACAAATTCAGCACACAGTAATTGTGATTATTTGGATAGAATTTACAAAGTAAGTCACAAAAGTCTGATGATTTCATAAGCAAAGTGGTCACAAGCTTCAAGTATTGAACGGCTCCAAAATCTATAGTCTCTACTTCCCAGAAGAACTGAACTTCCATTTCTCTTGCAATTCTAAAATTTGGGCATTCCCTTTTGGTCCAATTCAGAATGAAATAGTTTTGCAGATGGTAAAAACTCTAGTGTTTAGTTTCAGTAAGGTAAATACAAAAGCCAACATGTACAAACAAAATGTTTTAATATAGCATAAAGTCAGAATACCTTATTATCTTATCAAAATAAAGTAAAAAATATTTATAACCTTTTATTTAAATACTTTTTCCTGCCAAATTGCATTAAAACCTGTATGTTCCCATAGAACAATTCTCTTTTGGTGAAACTGCAGTGAAAAACTTCTCAAAATGTTACAGTTTTAACTAGGCATTTCCAAGGACTCTCCTGAAATTAAATTTGATGGCAATCATGGATATTTGGAGTGGAAAGCATGCAGTTCTTAGATGCAAGTGCTGTGTAAATACTTCAGCAGATGAATTATGAAAATAATATTTTACCTTAAACCATTGCAGGATTCTCCATATTTTTCTCAAAATAAGTAGAAAGACCCTCCCCTAAGCTTATCTCTTACTACCTCATAACCTTACCTATAAAAACTTCTGGGTTTTATCTATATGAGGTGTGTCTTTCTTCCCACACCTACACAGGACTCTGCCTGTCAGTACTAAATCTGTTTCCAGCAACAAAGGAGTCAGGGGAGAATGTCCTCAGAGAGCAAGTGAATTATCCAGAGTAAGTATGAAAGATTAAGTTAAAATAATGGCTTACTGAATGATGGGTACAAGATGGAGAGGGACTGTCTCAATGAGATAAATTTTGCTAGCAGTTTCCACAGTGAAAAGGCATACATTATATTTAACCAAATCTCTGAATCAAGTGTGAGAGCCACAGTAGAAATCCAATAGAGAAACATTTTCTGGCACTTTTATATCACCTCCCCAAAGCATGAATTAAATCACAAGTGTTAATGTCCAGGATAAATAAAACCTTAAATATTTTATTGCTATATTTCAGAATTAGTTCAGAAAGAATAACTTCATGTTTCATTCTTTCCTTCATTCTAATATTGTCATTTTTGATCATGATCCCACAAAATTTTATACATGTTATTTCCCATACAAGCAAGGATGAATGCTTGCATTATGGTTTGTAGGATCTGTGCCTTACATTGCAAGTTGTTCATGCGGTATTCTACCAGTGCTAGATAAACAGAGAAATAATTAATGGGCAACAGGAGAGATTCAGGTGCTACTTAAGGTAAACTTATCCCCAGGAATTTCTTTTGATGCAGGCTATGTAGTGTTGGATTGACCAGCTAAATCTCTCTGTTAATGAAATCTATCTTTTATTCATGTGTCTAAACCTGAATGTTTTCATTTGTTGGAAATGAATGGTGACCTCCTGGTGTCTCTCCTTCTACCAGGCCATGTGATATTTAAATATGTTATATATGCCCTGACTTAATCAGGTTGTATAAATCAACTCAACTGATGATAGAGTCTGACCAGATAGCCTTATTATTTGTTTTGGACTGTTGACTGAATCTTTGGCACACCCTGGACTGGATTATATCATGGATCAAAACAGGGAGAAAAAAGGGAGCCATGAAATGATAATTCAATATATGGGAGAACGCCTAAATCTGATCTGTACACATGCTAGTGATAAACACAAGGCAAAATCCAACTCCAGGAAGTCTGGGAAAGTTTCCTTATGTACCATACACAAAGGCATCAACATTACATTTGCTCTTGTTTCTCCTTCTGATCATTCAAAAAACCACAAAGCTGCTACAGTTTAGCCCCTCTTACTTGTTTCTGGATGTAGAGCAGTGATTTTTGTGAAAACAAAATTAATGAACTCATGGGGTAATACTGATATTTAAAGCAACATGCAACAAAGACAACTTGGAGGTGTTAACTGCTACAACCTGGGATTCATTCTTACAAGGCCTGTTCAAAAGAAGCAATTGATTGAGAGAAGTCAGCACACAGAGTTCAGCAAAGAATAATTGTTATTCTACAGGTCACCAGAGCTGTCCTTGCAACTGTGATAAAAGAGGGAGCTCAGTCACCAATCGGCCACCATCTCTAGTTTTAGTCCCTACTGACCTTCTGTACGTCAACAAAGTGCCAGATGTGATGTCTCTGGGACATGTGGGAACCCTGGGGCAAGGTGCGAAACACAGAATTGACAGGGGAAAGTTGATTTATATAGCCTTACTCTCTCCCCCATATCAGACATTAACAGATTGTGCCCACTCCTCACCTTGTGCCAGAGACAAATACCAGTGCCTGAGCCACCAAAAGAGTTTAATTAACAGAGAAGTAATGTTAAACCAAAGCAAGCTCAAGGTCACTCTTTGCTGTGCACGGAGCTTTGCCATTCCAAGAAGGTGTAAAGTAAAATGGTTTTATAGTATGGGCACAGCACACTTGAAAAACGGAGGAACAGAGAAAAGAGCCTAGCAGAATTCAGTGGACATAAAGGAGCACAAAGGGACATCTCTTCACAGAGAAGGGCTAGAAGAGATCAGGTCTGAGGACCTGCAGTTAAAGAACTTGTTTTTTAATATTCGGACTCAGCTGAAAAGGTTTTCCAGACCCAGCTCAGTACATTGCACAATGTAAACAGTATACATTACAACCTGAGGACACCGAGGACAGGGACTGACTCCGTATGTGCAAGTTCTCTTTAGACATATGGATTCATTGTGTAACAAGACCAACCAGATACACAGGAAGCAGGTTGCAGGTGCTACGCACATGCCTCCATCTCCTGTTGCAGTAGACATCTGGCATCTCTGAATACCACAATTCATGGGCAACCACTGGGCCATGTCCCCCTTCTGTACCCATCCTGCCACACTGGTGACATAAAGGTGAGAAGATCACCTAACAACTGGCTGGACTTTGAGCAGCAAGTCCCAAAGCATCGTAAAAATTATTGTCCTGGAAGTTGAGAGCCTTATGCCTCAGTCTGCTGCAAGAGCACATGAAGTAGCTGGAATGACCGTTGTGCACTGCTGCTGAATCCTCGTAACATCGGTGGCCTTATTACACACCAGGATGAGCTACCTCTGAGATTGCTTCTCCCTTTGTGGCTGCGATTTGTCACTGCTTTCATTCTCAGTAACATGTTCATAGAATGAATCGGGGAATACAGAAAAATATCCCAGACCATCTGTTTAAAAGGTGTATTTCACACCCCAGGGCTGATTCAAGAACTACTAAAAAGATGACAATTTCAGTCTAGCTCATAAGATCTTCCTATATTGCTTTAATGATAGCAAAAAAGCAGCCTTTAGCTCCAAAATTTTTCCACAGTCTAAAACACAGACTAAAATAATCTTAAGAAGGTGATAGTCATATTTTACAGGTCAAATTCTTCCCCACTAATCACACCAGATAACAGTACATTCCTTATGTAGTCTGTCATTTCCAGGGGATTCCTTATCAAATGGTGCATTGTTATGAGCAAGATGGGAATCCCACACACTCTAAATCCTTAATTATTACTCCTAATCATTAGTATGATGCTCTAAATCATTAGTATGTACTAGACAGGAAATACATCTGATTTTTTAGTAGTATTATTATTATTTTCCTGCTCATAAAGAAATGGAAATAATAACATTATACTCCACTACTTAGAAATACCAAACAACCAAACCCAAAGGAATAAGTAAGACCAAGGAAGACTGATTTAAAAAAAAAAAAAAATTGTTAAGTTAATTGAGCAGAACATCACTATTACCTGTCAAAAAAAAAATTGCTTTTCATCCCAAAAGATTGATAAGCATTTTGCAAATTCTGTGTGTATGGGCTGTATCTGGTCTGTGGACCTTTTCTCATAACTAGCAAGTGAGGTTTTAAATAAATGAACTATGATTATTTTCATTAGTGGTCTCATAAACTGGGAACATTTGCCAAACTAACAAGAAAATATTTGATTCAGGACAATGATTGTTCACCCTGGAAACACGATTGTGCACTAAAGACAACCAATCCTGGCAATCTGTCCCGTCAAGACAGCTTGCTTTGCACACTGCTACTACTTTAAATCTGCCAAAAGCCAGTTCTGAACAAGTCAACCAATGTCCAAGAAGCTATACGCCATTGAGAACTATAGTCATGCTCACAGTTTCAAATGAGGATAGATTTGATTAACTTATGCTCCGCCTGCCAGACTGAAGTTGTACAGAAGAGATAATTAATATACAAAGCTTTTTAAAATGTTTACAAATTCCTTAAAAGCAAGCTTCCAGGAAAAAAAAAAAAAAAAAAAAAAATTTAAAAAAAAAAGGTCTATAATAAGAATAGTTGTTCAGTTAAAAAAAATGTGTTCAGATTACACTTTGCAAACTATTCAACAGCTATTTCATGGTGACTCAGAAGGCTGACAGAAGCCTGCATTGCAAATTGCCCACTCCTAAAAACCATCTTCTACATAGGCAGAGTTAAGGGAAAGTAAGATTGGTTCAGGGTATGTTACAGTTTGTCTTGGAGTTTGACATTTAGTCATTGCTATAAGTTTGGTGAATAGACTGCTGCTTTCATTACCTCATCATTTTCTGAAATCTGAATCAGAACAACCTCAAAATAAAGTAACCCAAATTTAAAGTAACCCAAATTTAACCGCAACAGTATTGGCCTGCTGTACATTTATACAAGTTTGTATTGGTTTAATTGGAATTGTGTGTTCATATATCAAGCCTAGAGACTTGGCTTAAGAAGACAGATAAATAAATGGTATGTGGCCCCCCAAAATTTTGGCTGGAGGGAAACCAAGACATGCTTTGATGTTCCCTACAAAATGTAGAAAGCAGTACTAAATCAAAGCGGGAATATGCAGATTAGAATTCCTCCAGGTATTAAACTATTCTGGCTCACAAATTGTTTGTGTTTGAATGCAGTCTAAAGGAGAGGAAAATAAAAAGAGCTATACCATAAGACTTCTTGTAGAAACCATTATAAATTCCTGGGTTTTTCCCCTAACAAGGAGTCCTCTTGGCATATGTTGGAAGTTGTTGTTTGATATTGGTATATTTTATGCTAATTTTCCACAGACAACAAAATATATAGTCAAAATTTTTACAAGAATTTTAATTACCAGTCAAATTATTTTGTGTTTCACATAGCATGGTGCAAGGATAATTTTTTATCTTACTTTTGGTACTGTTCTCAAATTCCAGTTGCCATCATTTAAGAAATGTTAATGATGCTAATGAATACTAAAGGTCAGGCACTTAGCTTGTGTAAATTAGTACACCTCAGTTGATTTCTGCACCTCTACTGATTTACAGTTACTGAGGACTTTAAGATCCTGGCATTGCAATTCATTAGTCTTGGCTATAGATTTTGTTCCATATATTCAGCTGTTTAGAAGTATTTGCAGGATCAAGTGAAAATGCAGGTTAATACAGCGAATGTCAATCACTGTGAACCAAAATAACCTTTCACATTCATTTCCACTTACATTTGTGGCTACATAGTTTTGACCTTTTTTTTATTTTTTTCCTTCTTTTTTCTTTTCTTTTTTTAATATGAATACACACAAAAAAAGTGAAGCTCAATTTAAACCCTTCCAAGTTTACAACCAAAGCATGAACAGGGCATTACACATGGTTTCTACTAGCAAGGTCCAACCTCATTATTTTTGATTTGCACACCCCTACACTTTGAATCTCAAACCAATCTGCAATTTTAGTATAAAATCATAATACAACAATCCTGACTCACACCTGAGCAGATGACAACCACCATAAACTCTCTGAAATAATCTAAATGCTACTGTATTTTAGCAAAATTCCTAAACAGTTAGTTTTAGCAAGATTCATGGTTTCATCTCGTGTGATTCATCTAAAGATGCTGGTCTACCTTTATGCAATATGTTTTAGCATGCATTGTGTCTTGTGTCGTATTTCTAATCCCTAGGTCAAAGTCTACTGCACTGACCAGTGTAACCACCACATTTGCTCTCTATCTGTGTTTACTTATCTCATATGACATGAGAGCTCTTCAGGGCAGGGCCTACAAGCATTTATAAATGAGTCTGAATTTTAATGGCAGGTCTCAGTCATCACTGACACAATTACCTATGAGAAAATTCCTCTTTATTTGCTCTTGGGCAGGAAGTATAGAAGTAACACAGAACTCTGTTGAGCAAAATAATGACTCATATGAAAACACAAGTGGACATGTAAAGACTGTGGCTAATAATTCTACATGAGATCCAGACTTTCTTAAAATAGTCAGCTAAAAGCACCACCAGATAAATGAATATAGACTAAACAAGCTGTTCTGAAGATTGAAAAAAGTATCGGCCATATTACCCTCAGGGGAAAAAAATGGAAACAATTCCACTGAAATATTCATAAGAATGGGACAAAAATATACAGTGGCCATGACAACTTTCCTTTTACATCATTATAGTAATAGCAATTTTTCTCCCTTACTCCCATCAAATAATGAAATAGTTAAAACCAGAAAAGAAAAAAATACATTAACGTATGAGGTGCTGTAAAAACACTGATTTGACTCTGGCAGATGAATGATTGAATATAGACACCTGAAAACTAAGACAAGTGTTTTACTTTAGAGGCTAAGAAGGAATAGTGACTGAGTGCATGAGCACACTCACAAATTTCATTCTGGAGAAGCAAAAGAAGTGTTTTGAAGAAAACATTTAAACAATAGGTTTTGTCAATAAATATGTATTTTCTAATCACAAGACACCCATCCAATCCACAAACCCCATATTCTTCTGCTGTTTTCATTATTCCTGAGAATTGTTCAGCTAACTCTAGCTTTTAAACACCAGAGCGCACAAATACACCTTTATAGCACTTTCCAGTGAATGACTTTCTATCAACTTGAAAGCTCAGGTGTCAGTGTTTCTGAGTGACATCACTTATTGCTGAAGGTTTGAGGCCCAGGGAAAGAAATCAAGTTTTTGAGTCTACTAGTTCAAAGGTTTTTGCTTGTGTATTTTCTACAAGATCTTTCCTACCATAAAAAAGGTGGAGGAGAACATCAGAGACTATAGGATGAGTCAAGTAGGGAGCAACCGATCACTCTGTTGCTACACTTGTGTATGCACAATGAGGTTACAAGACTTCTGCCAGCCTCATTGACTGTGGCAACAGTTGATGGAGTTGGAAGACTTGATATGAAATTATTGCCTTAGCCTTAGTAGAATGTCATTGCACTATTGGTTTGTGTCAGAAAAGGCAATTAAGGTAGAACTTACTTTTATTGCCACAGTTAGCTTTTCTACAGAATTTTTAAAGTTATATTAAATGTTTTAAGTCCCTAGACAAAGAGCTGAAAAAAATCAATGATTTGTCTTGCCCCTTTTGTTACTTTAATTTTCAAGTCTTTATCCCTGATTTATGAATATTAGACTGCAGCAAGTTGTGGTAATATAAAATATATTGGTTCCCCCAGTGCTAGGATACTTTTTTAAAAAAAAAAAAAAAGAAACATAAGAACACCAAGAAGAATGTGCTTAACAAAAAACAATAGCTCTGGGTGAATGTGTTTATGTTTTTAAGTAGGCCCTGACATAACCTTGTGCTAAAGATACGTGTTATATGTTGCAAGTGGGATTTCACAGAACAACTTCAGCAAAATCCTAAATCTTTCTGGCAAGACCAATGAAAGCCAGGGAAGCACAAATACCCCTTTTCCTGAAAGCATCAGAAATCCTGTAGTATAAAACATTTTTAACAGAAGAAAATGGGACATGTAGAGGAACAGATAAAGCTCAGATGGACTCCTAAAACATTTTTGTTTTTTTCACAGAATTATCAGTATTAGTTCAAAATTATACTGAAATTGGATGAAAAGTTGCACAGTAGTAAAAAATTACTTTTTTAGAGCTTACGTAATTTACAAGGGGACTTGGTTGGCTTGAAAAATGTCTTTTATCAATTTAAGAATTTGAGAACATAACTTAAAAATTTTGTGAGAGATGCCCCATAGTTCCCTCTGAGACAGGCCCTCACCTACCTGCTGACTGTTTACCCTGGCATAGATTCTTGCATCTTGTAACCAAACTGCTGTATCTAACAAACATTTGGACTTTTGCTCCTATCCCTAATCAGGACACATATGAAATTGGAATTCATATTTTAAACCAGCTACATAGCTTCATTTTACATTAAACAGTTTGTGCAGCTTTCATACCTACCTGAAGCACAGCAGTATGATCAATCTAGGGTCTCGAGCCTCTGTGATATTATTCTTTCTCCCCTCCTACAGGGCAGGCACAAAGCTGCATTTTGCAGTCTCTACTCAGGGAAGCTGCCTGAACCCTTGAGCTCTCTGCAATATGACTGCCATGTTCATTACTGTCATCAGATCCATGCACAATTTTTGACTCTTCTGTCCAGTTTTCTCACCATAAGCAGACCTCTTTTTCCTGTCTTTTTCAGTTATGCAAACAAGAATTAGCTATATTCAGTCCTTAATATGCATAAATACTACTGAATAATGGAAATGCACATTGTCCTCTGGAAACTATGACAGTCCATGGGATCTCTTCTTCCATTTCTATCAGTTTTAGATGAATAACATATGTTAGTCAGCCTTCCATGTCTCCTACTGTCATTCACACTTTGCCCTCCCAGAGCTCCTGCCGTGAGGCAACATGGCACAAGAAATTTCGTCATATTCAGACATCATGTTACCACAGTACAAGAGTCCAAAATTCAAGTAAAACCCAGTCATTTCAAAAAAAACTTAATTTAAAGGAAAAGAGCTGGCAGCATGATGTATAGATAATAAAAGACTGGATCATAGGAAACGTTGAGTTGTGTCAGACTGTGCCAGTAGTAGATGTTCAAAAAAAGGTAAGGAGAGAGCAGGCACAAATTAATCCTTCATCAATACACCCCCCAACATATTGCAGTTGTTGAATATACTCCACCAGTAGTAATCCCTTTAAATACAATGCTGTTCTACACCAAGAGAGGTACTGCACCAGGCAAATATAGCAATAGCAGTTTGACCCTAATTATTTCAAGGAAAACCCAAGACTATACCTTTGCTACATGATGCAATGTAAAATATATACAGGAGCAAACCAGAGAAGAAAGGTGAGGAGAGTATTATTCACTTGAGCACAGCTAACACAAGTAGATAACTTTTGGACAACTCCCATCTGCCAGCTCAGAGCAGAGGCATGGTGAAGGTAGTCTACCCCAGCTCTGTACCTCTATCTTAAAAATTACACTCAATCCATCCATTTCCTTTGCAGACAAACTACTCTGTTTTCTTCCACTGAGGAAGAAGCTGCACTGCTGCTGTGCAGCCAGTCTGCATATTTCTCCCTCTTTTCATTCCTATCCATGCTCAGAGCAGGGTGGAGTCTCAGCTAACCCTACAACATGGTCAAGTATGAGGCAACCTCTTCTCAAAGGTGGGATGCTAAAATTACAATAACAGGATGTTTTACTCTTCCTTCTTGTTAGGACAAGGTAGCCATAATTATTATACATGACCCTTTCCAATACAAATCACTGTTTACCCATATTGCCTGAGGGGAAAGTTTTGGATAGAGAATCTCCAACATACCTGCCTGCGTTTATTGCCATTGCAAGGTTCACTGTGCGAGGAGGAGGCTGGAGCGCCTCTGAGGGTTCTCAAGGATAGTTGCACAAACATTAATGAAATCCCATTAATCACAGCCCTAGCCATCACAGACTTGTCAGCACAGGAGGTTGCAGAATACCCACAGCAGGTAGAGAGGTTAGAAAAACATGTCACAAGAAGGTACGTGTATGACCTTTCCTGAGTCTGCAGTGTTGGTCAAAACATTTGCGAGATGTGGCTAAACCGGAGATGGGAGGAAAATGCCATAGGGAGAACATCTGCAAAATTTAAAATGACACAGTCCAGGGAATTTCCACAGTTCCACTTTCCACCTGTCAGAGACTTGAATGGGAAGTATTTCTCCATTCACTTTGCCAGGCAAGTAATTATTTGTACTCCTCAGTACCCATATTAACTGCACCTGCAAAGGAGTGCTGTTTTCTAAGTATTTTGCATGCAAAACGTGGCAGAGGAGAAGACAGAACTATTTCTTACCACCATCATTAAGTCCAGGAAAAAGCCTCATAAGCAAGAACTACAATACTGTGAAGAGAAATAGCTTTACTTACTTGTCATACAGTCTTCTCTCACTCTGCCTGTCACAGCTGTGCTAGACATGCAGTAATCCTATACCTCTCACGTACAGCCCAGGAGATCTGGCACCCGATAAGGTTTCACTCTTCACTCTGGGCCAAGTTTGTTCAGGTACACTAGTGCAAACGTACAGTTGCCCACAGTCAGCAGATATTCCAGCGCAGTTTAAACCAAAAGCACACTTCTGGCTTCTTGTTACTATTCTGGACACCTCATTATCATGGAGGAATTTAGTATCTCTGGAGCAGATCTGGTACAAGAAGGGAAGCCTTTACTGTTCTCCTGTGCCAGATAAAATGGCTTGGAACCTGCTCCCAGATGCAGACTCAATCAGATAGAAGCTGCACACCCGTCCCAGGTTTTCCCTGACAAACACAAGCAGATGAAGATGATTGATTGAAACTGTCATTTAATATGAGGTGTCCTTCCTAGTGTTCCCATAACATTATTTGAGGGCCAATTTAGAAGCTGTGGAGCATACAGTTGGGAAGTCACACAAAGGCTTTTGGGGAGCCTGAAAGAGGCTTGATTTGTCTCTATCACAAGTCAAAATGTAGCCTTTTTATAACAAGTATGTGAATGAGTTGCTGGGTTTGTATCTCAATATTTGACAAGCTAGGTTTCTTTACTTTTTTCCGTCAGAATGGTCTGTACATTTCTTCTGTCCCTAAACAGCTATATTCTGAAAATCTATCAAAAAAGCTATGTACATATCCTCTTGTGTATGGGAAGTAAAGAGAGTATAATGAAATGTAAGATAGTAAGGAAAATATCTAAATTTTTGTAAACCATGTTTCTAAGTCATTTGGGGGATTTTGTTAACAAGAGACAGTGTTCAGAAATATCCTTCATTTGTTTAAATGTATTGCGAGACAACTTCTTTTAGTTAAAAGGGCCAAATTCACAGATTTTTTTTGTATATACTTTCAAGTGATCCTCCAAAGACATTTTTTTAAAAAATAGAAAGATTATGTTCCAAGAACATGCACAAATGAATTCAGTATTTCATATGGGATACAAAGAGAAAGGCAGTAATTTGTAAACTGTGAGATAAAAAAAGATATCAAGGGGAGAGAGATTGCTTTATATAACAAGTTTTGATTGTAAATAAAATGTCTGGGCAGGATGTTTAACTGTAATAAATTGACTGTTTGGGTCTTTGTCGACATATCTTTTTAGCTTTATTGACATTAGTTATATTTGTATGGAATTTTATTGTATGGGAAAGAGGTTCTTGTTTGGGATTTGAAAAACTGGCTGACAATATCAGCATCTTGAAAAGACAGAAGATACTGATGAACAGAGACTGAAAATGTAAGAAAGGGCCTGAGTTTCTTGCATACAACAAAATCTCAGGGAAGACAGGAGATGGAATGTGGATATATTTAATTGCATTTTAAGCAGGATCAGCATTTTGTTACATTTATTTTACTAGCCATTTGTAATGTAATAAGAAAAGAGGGGGGACACGACACAGAATGAAGGCTCTCTCCGTATTGCATTGTTGTAATCTGAGTCACCAGTGAAACTAAAGGATTAGACTTTGAGTTTACATAGGAATGACATTCCTTCCATCCAGTCATAGCATTCACTGCTAAATGAACAACAACTCTGCACTCAAATTCCAACAATATGGAAGCAGTTCATCAGGTCTGGAAAGAGCCTAAATGTTACATAAAAAGATCAAATATCTTTCCCAGGGAAGAGGCTTATATTTGGAATATGGCTGGCTGGAGAAGCCTTTCTGCAACCAGGCTGACACAAGGTAATTGCAAATCCCCACTCCCCAGGAAGTGTGTTCTCACTCAGACAATGGCAGAACTCTTCCCTGTCCAGGATTTATGGTATTTTTGCAACTCAGACATGATAATTTCCATGGCAAGATTAAGGAAAGCAAGGGAAAATCTCTATTACACCACACAAGGTAAAAGAGAATACACATCAAGCACGTCTAAAAAGAGATTAGCACTATCTCAGTGGGTCCTGTGTTTCAGTAGTTTGGGCTTTTAAAATGAAATATTAAGGGTCTGAACAGATCAGAAAAGACTTTATGAGGGGAAGAAGGGGCAGATGACTAGGATTTCTACCTTTTTTTTTTTTCTTTCAAAACCCACACTTTTTCCTTTCAAACAAGATGGCTAGAAATTTATCCCCAAATGTAGTTAGCACATGAAATGCATATGCTTTTAATGTGCAAATTCTATACTGCACCAGGGAATAACTAATGAGCCACTATTTTAATGAATCGAGTTAAAATGGCAAGGTGACATACCCCATTTAAGGGAATGAATTCTTAATGTCATTGTAAAATGAACCCCTCCTTCTCCTGGGAGGGGAAGACAATATTGGTTTGGGTTAAAGTCCTAAATTTTTTGTGTCAGTTGCAGATTTTCCACAGTCCTCAGGAGATCTTTGTGGATCATATCCTTTCAAAAAACAACAGCAGTTTTTGATCAGGAAAGTTAATGAATATGAAGAAAACCAACCCAAGCAGTTCTTAGCAAAAAAGTAAGGTGACTTCATGTCCAAGAGCTCATTCATAGCTCACAGAATAAGCCCCACCATGGGCATCCACCACCCTGAGGGAGAGGCAGCACAGCCCAGTCAGAGCTCTGCAGCCGGCAAAGCAGCATCATTGGGGGTGTAGCCGTTCAGAGATCAAACCTCTATGCGTGGCCTCTCTTCACCTCCCCTCTCCTTTTATTCTTCCTACTACCAAACATCTTCACCCTGTCCTCCTGCAATGACCTTTTCCTCACATTATTGTCTCTAAGCCACAGCTGTTCCTAGAAGCAGGTCCTCACTCCTCAGAATGGTACTTTATGCTAGATCACGTTAATGGTTAAAAAAAAAAAAAAAAAATCCATACGTCCATAGTAAAAAAAGTCATCACCCTAATAGTTAGCATCTCTTTTCATGTTCTTAAGTTGCATTGGATGTCAGTGTCAAGGAGCTGGCAACGAGATGCTGCAGAAACAGCCTTTGTGAGGAAAGGAGAGAGCTGCCCCGAGCTGGACACAGCTGGTTCCTTAACAGGCCCCCCACAGGCAATGGCTGAGCCCAACAGAGAACCCAGTGGCACCTCTGGGAAAATGTACTTAAGACAGGAACACTGCCCAACAGTGAGGGGTGAGGGGAAAAAAAGTGTGGGGAACAGCCTTGCTAACACTCAGGTGAGAGCAGAAGGTGGTCCAGGCATCCCAGCAGAGATTTTCCTGCAGCCTGTGGAAGAGCCCACACAGAAAAAATGTTTATCCTGAACGACTGCAGTCAATGGGAAGGCCCCACACTGGAACAGGGGAAAAATGTGAGGAGGAAGGAGCGGCAGAGAGGATCTGCTATGGACTGACCACAGTCACAGTGTCCCGTCTCCCTGCACTGCTCAGGGAAGCAGTGTAGAGGAGTCAGGAATGGAGGAGTGAAGTTTCTCTGTCTATGAAATGAAGAGAATGAAGATGTACCTTCAAGGACCCCTTCCAACAGGGCCTAGAAGAACTATGTAATACTTCAGTTTTGTTACTGATATGCTTTATACGAGAGATCAGTTTGCATGAGCTGTTTGGATAATTCAACAGATAATATTCTTCTGTTTTAAAATTTATAGAAACTTCTTTCTGTCCTACTCTGCAGTATTATTCAAGACAATGTTCTGCCTAGTTAATTAACTCAGAAATCTGAAGGGAATCTGCACTAAATTCCTGCATACTGCTGCTTAGACTCCCATAAATTCTTGATTCACATTGACAAGTCTGATCCAAATCCCAGTAAAGTCAATAGGAACCTTTCTATCAACTTCCATGCACCTTCTGAGTCATTTCAAACCTCCACTAATTACACAACTTTTCTCAAAACAGTATAAAAAAAGAAGTGTAATATGCTTTCAATCTCCCATCCCTAATAATAACATAAGATGACCAAAAAACTCTATAACATTCAGTTTACTGAATTGGTATCAGATACTAATTGGTTTACAGACAATATTACAAGAAACAAGAACTGATTCAGTAAAGTGTAATATTTCTCTTAAAGTACTGGCTCATAAGTAAAATTCTGTGAGCAGCCAATTAATGGACAATATTCCTAGTTCTCAGCAGGCTCATCTAACCGTCACTGAGTAAAGAAGAGCAATCCCTCAGAATTATGTAAACAGTTTTCATAAACATTTCAAGACTCTACAGACAAGTATTTAACTCACGTCTCCTGCTGGGGAGTGAAGGAAGCTTGAATCATCTGTCTGTGGAAATGGACCACGGAAGAACAAGGCTTTGATTTACTGAGTGGGAAGGACTGAAGCAGATTGCTGCTAGCCTCTTATGTAAAGCCCACAAAAGATGGAACGTGACTGCAGGGGGGACGAACAGCCATCCTGGAAATGGGCAAATAATTTATTCAGAAGCAATTGTCCATTACTGTTCACAAAGAAATTGTTAGAGTCTAAAACATATTCATTATTTCAAATTGTTCCATTTATTTCTTCAGCAAATAAGATATGTGTTCTGAAGATACTCAAGTTGTGAAATGTACAATTGACTATTCCATTCACAATCTGCATTGTCTTGGATAGCTGAATTATTTGCATAATTTAATTACATAACACAGAGCAGGAAAATTGAGCCTTTAATCACCATGAGTAATGCTTACTCAAGGAAGAAGTGCTATTGAAGTCCAAAGAGTAAAGACTTTTCAACATTAGAAAATTAGTCAGAATCTGGCCTTATTCATATTTTGTACTCTGAGCTAGTTTTACTCCTTGCTTTTTAAATATATACCTATCCCACACAGTATTGTCAGGGAGCAACAATAAATACCTTTTGACATGCTTAGTCAGCCAGCATATCACCAATTCACAACTGAAATGCTATGAAGAAGGATCTGAAATTCAACAACTCAAGTAGAGGGAGTAGAGGGGGGTAATACCTGTTTCTCCAGACTCTCCATATTCACAAAATACAATCATTCACATTAAAAAAAAAAAAAAACAAAACAAAACAAAACAAACCAAAAAACAACCAAAACAAAAAACGATGTTCAAGCCTGCTTCCAAATTTAGATAAATGTTAGTAGGATTAAAGAAAGTGTAAAACATAATATAGCAAATGAAAACTAAGACAGAACTGCACCCAATTAGCTTTTAGCACCACAAAAAAATTATGAGCTGCTCTGTCATCATTTCTGGTGGTCTTTAGGAGGGATCTAAACTGCTATACTGGGAAGAGCACTAATAGAAAAAACTACAGACATATGCTAACTTGTGGTGTTTTGTATGCCAATTAACAACACACCAACACCCCTCCAGCAAATCAAACAAACTCAGCAAGCAATATTCTTTATTAAGACAAGTGTTGTAAAGGAGACGGCAACACAATGAGTTGACAAAAAACCCTCTGTACCCTAACAAGAGTGATGGCATGAATCTGAAGTGAAACTGTAGCTGCAAATAGCAATCAGCAAAGACATCACACAGCACACTAGCCAGTTCCAGGGCAGCAGTATCAAAATTAGTGTCAGTGGGCATCTGTAACCTACACATGCACCTGTAAAGGAGAGGGTATGGGAAGACTGAAAGAGAAGGAATGTCCAAAACGAAGTTTTCCTATTAGTGAATGACAGTTCTGTGGGGTTTTTCTTTTTACTTAAAAGGCTACTTTTTTTCCAGAAATGTGATTTCAGCACCAAGGAATTTGAACTAAATCAGCAATAGTTTTATCAGCCATTTCAGTTAAGTATCTCCAACTTTCTTTGAGAAAAAATGAAGAAAAGGTTCAAACCTACTTTGCTCTATTTAGAGATTGAGCCAAAGCAGCACTAAAAGCAGGTCTAGCCAGTAATTTGGATGTCAAACTATTTGCCTCTCATCGTTATTACTTCAGTTTGTGCCTACTTGAGTAGAGCTTTGCCCACATCAGTTATGCTTGGTTCATTACAAGAGCTTGTTAATAAAGAAACTGTTTTAATAATAGAGTTTGGGTCTTGCACTACAACAAAGTTATCATCTATATCTTAGGCCTTTTATCCTCCTTTTATGTGGAGGGTGGAAGTTCCTTTTGTGAAGGATTTCACAATTTCATTTTGCTTTCCTTGGGAAAAGACTTCTGGGTTTGCAAATTTCTCCAGATACTCAAAGTATTGCTCTGGATTCAAAATGTTTCAGTGTTGGTAGACTTGGTGGGGGATGTTATGCAACAAGGCACAATAAGGCAGAAGAGACAAAAACACTGTCAACTGTTCATATCCAGACACTGTTCACTCCAAAGCATTGAGGGGATGTGGGTTTCTGGTGGCGACGCTGGTTTGGGTTTTGATTTTGTTTGAACATATACCGTCTCTTAGATTAAGCATTCAGACTTCAAATCTGAATCCCTCAACTGGGCTTGTGCAAATGTACCCAAGTCTTTTTATTCTCTTCTTCCCTTCTCCCCTTTCATTCTCTCTTCCTGCTTCCCCATCTTCGCAGTGAAGCCTCTCAGATTTGGCAAGATCTGCTGGACTCCAGCCAGCTGGTACTTCAGGCCCAGGTCCTGCTTTCAAGGCACAGTCCTATAAGTGGGTGGGGTTAAAATGCAAAGTGCAAACCTGAGCCAAGGTGCATGAGGCCCCAGGAGGGCACACCACACAGGTGCAGCTGCATGAGGGAGCATCTCTGTATTCACCACCCATACAGGCCAGTGAGACAGGGAGCCACTTCTGACCAAGCCAGGTCAGATACCAGCATGGACATGTTAACACCATGCTGTGCCAAAGTTAACACATCCCATTTTTCTAAAACACACTGGATCAGGCAATGGCTTTTCCACTGAAATTGAGCTGGTGCTACTTTTGCTTTATTTATGAATCTCAGCCAACCGTTGTTTAGTTTAGTTCCTCAGTACTTTACCCCATTTAAAACATTAACTTTGCACTGAGGTCTAGGGGAATAAACTCAGCAACAAGGAACAGAGGAGGCCATTCAGTTTGCCTGTGTCTTCAGCTGGCAGCGTTAATCCTCAAGGCTCCAGAGTCACAAATCCTCTGATCTCACAGGCATATTGCTTGTATGAAAAAAGGAATGCTCAAATTTGATGGGGACAAATAGCAGATACGCATTAAGTTCAGTCAAGCAAAACAGATCTATATTTTAGCCATTGAATTACTACCCTGTTATCAGCTACCCTTTTCTTTAAGACAATCAGAATTAGCCACAGCAGAAAGACTGGTGAAGTGAGCTGTCCCCACAGAAATGGTGACACTTAAGCCCAATGAAAAACAGAGAACAACTGGTGGTTTCTGTCACACCTCCTGCCAGTTGCCCTGGTAAAACATCAGCCAAATTTCTAAGACTTCAGTAAAACAGAGTACTGGATACACAAGGAAATACACAAGGTAAACTACACCCTTGTAATGGTGCAGAATAGAGTTAAAAGAAGTTCCCTTGCATACATTCGACACAAACTTAGGTGCCCAGAGGCACTGCGTTTGGCTTCCTGTAGCTTGTGTTTTTCCTTTTTACTGTAGTGGTTCATTACTGCAGGCCGCCTGACTTGTGAGAACAAGACTCACCATTCCCTCTGGGAGTTTCACCACTGCCCTCTCGCTCCCTGTTACTCCCTTCTCTGTTTATCGTCTTCCAACTACCTCTCCCATTCAGGTTGGGAAAGGAGGTAAAAGGCAAAATTTCTATCATGACTTCTCCCTCCTCCACAATCTCTTTTGAAAATCATTTTACAAGAAAAACACCACCCTAATGATGAAGAGACCCTAGTGTGTTGAGTCAGGCAGGTCCATTTAGAAAGCAGAGAGAAGGAAACCCACAGGCCAACCTAACAGCACAGAGATATCCATACCACCTTCAGACTCTGAAACGCTGACTGCAACCTGCCTGCATCTCCCTATCTGTTTGAGTCTGCCTGCAGTTTAAGCAAATCAGACTCTAAACACTCCATGCCTGCAAACCTCCTACACTTGTTTGCAAAATTCAAATCCTTAAAAGAGGCAGAAGCGGCTTTTGTATAGTAATGGTCATGTCAGTAGCAGGTGTATTGCAAGCATGTTGTTACACTGAAACAAAACCCCCTTTTCTCTTAGTATCAGTCAGACATTAAATCTACTCACAGTAAACTTCATTATATTTGCCGAGTTATTCATTCAGCATAGCTTTTCACCCTGCCAACCTTTTTGCCTACCTTAATGGTTGAAGGAACCAATATAGCAATCCCCTCTATTTCTGACCTTATTTGTCTCACTGTAGGGTAAGAGAGAACTTCTTCCCCCTCTAACAGGAAACTGTGGCACAAGGTTGAAGTAGGAATTGCATCTTTCTCTGTTTTGTCCAGCCACCTTTAACTTCTACAGGGGACAGAAGAGCTGACTGAAAGAGCACAGGAAGCCAAGCTCAAGGGAGATGAAAGTGGTCAAAGGAGAAAGGTAAAAAATATATATATAAAAAGAAAATAGCTTACTGTAGGATTTTTATAAATATATCAATTTTCCTGGTGGATGCAATAGTGTGTGCTGCACATGTTTTCTTTTTTAAGAATAAATAATTCACAGGTGTGTGAAGTTCAACTACAACAAATCTTTCAAACTGAAGCTACATTTTCTTTGTATGATTAATATGTTACATTACAGCTTGCTTATAAATTAAAGGAACAGAATATGATGTACTGCAAAGGAGTTGTATATTTTCCTGCTAAGCTACAGTGCCTGTAAGTCATTTCCATCACACTTCATTTTTAATTTGAATTCATAAAGGTTGTACATTTCTTTGTGGTTTAAAATAAATAATAATAATATAATAATAAAAAAAAAAAGATTAAAGGCTCTAATAAACCTAAATGTTTATTAAAGGAAAAAATCTGCTGATCTGAAAGTTCAGAAATTCAAATGTATGTAAAATATAAGAAATGAGAACAAATAAGATTTCTAGTTAAGCCCTGGGAATTTAAAATTAAATTTGAGTCCTTCCACTATAGATGGATCTGCATTTTGGCCAGGGGAGGGTGGTAAGGGAAAGGAAGGGTGAGGAAATGGAAGGTCTAGAACAAGAGTGCCCCACCAGGTCAGGAATTTTGTGAAGTCCGTTTAGCCAATTGGTAGATAATTATTGAAAGTAGTGGACCCTATGGAATTAAAAACAAAGTAAAATTTAAACCCAACTTCCCACAGGATGCCAAACCTCGTTCCTACCCACCTGTAATATAGGCCACCAGAACATCTAACAAAATTGGACTTTCTGACTTTATCAAAACCTCATGAGGCGAGATCCCAAGCAAAGGCTCAGATCTTACTTTTGGTAGCCTCAAGGTTATGCCTACAGCAAAAAAGCCCTGAGGTAGGCTTTAGTAACAATCTTTACATGATGCGTTAGTGTTAATGTAGAGGTCAAGCTTCCACTGAATGTGGAGTCTATATTTGCATTCTGTTTATTATAGCTCCCATCTAATTTAAGGAGAGATCACCATCACTAATATGATAACCAGCAAGGGAAATAATTTTAATCACATAAGCAAGGAAGTCAGTAACACGGTATCAGACTGAAATTTTGCAAAATGTTTTCTATTACATATATAATAAACTAGATTACAAATGCTTTTAATGCCTCTTTCAGTAAGATATTTTGCCTGTCAGTAGCAATCTTGCAGAAGTTTACTATTACTAAAAACAATGGCCCTGATTCAATGCATACAAATTCATAATTCCACAAAAATTAGCAGCACCAGTGTCTCACTTCTCCATTGACTGATTTCAGTGGGAACGTGTGTTTGAAATAAAGGATATAAAATTTTTGAATGTATCAAATGCATGTGAATAGTTCAAAATATTTTTTGTCTCTGACATAGAACTGCTTTAATATTAACAATAGTTGATCAAACTTTTCAGAGCAAGCTGAAAGGCTACATTCAAAACTAGGCATCACTTTTTTTTTTTTTTTTTTCCCAAATGTAAACAGCTCCCAGTTCATATTCTAGCTGCCAGGAGTTCCCATTTCCAAAACTTTCAAAAGTTTCCCCAAAGGAGAATAATGTGGTACTGGAGATATACACTCTGCTCAAAACATTTTAACCTGTACCTCTTCCATTTCATAGAGAAAGGTGAGTCACAGAAACACTGAGCCCTCTGCCTAAAAATGCTGACATTTTCTTAGAGACTACTGCACAGAGGTCCCAGATTTATCCTTCAGAAAATGCTCCTGCAGTGTGTGTGTGTGCAGTATGACTATATAAAATCAGAAATGTAAAGTTCAGAAAACGAAAAACAGAAGGCTCCACTGTCATGCTTTTGTCTGTTTTGTTTAAGACAGATGGAAGGAAGGCAGGCAGGCAGGCAGGAAGGCAGGCAGGCAGGCAGGCAGGCAGGCAGGCAGGCAGGAAGGCAGGCAGGCAGGCAGGCAGGCAGGCAGGAAGGCAGGCAGGAAGGCAGGCAGGCAGGCAGGCAGGCAGGCAGGCAGGCAGGAAGGCAGGCAGGCAGGCAGGCAGGAAGGAAGGCAGGAAGGCAGGAAGGAAGGCAGGAAGGCAGGAAGGCAGGAAGGCAGGAAGGCAGGAAGGCAGGAAGGCAGGAAGGAAGGAAGGCAGGAAGGCAGGAAGGAAGGAAGGCAGGAAGGCAGGCAGGAAGGAAGGCAGGAAGGAAGGCAGGAAGGCAGGAAGGAAGGCAGGAAGGAAGGCAGGAAGGAAGGCAGGAAGGCAGGCAGGAAGGCAGGCAGGAAGGCAGGCAGGAAGGCAGGCAGGAAGGCAGGCAGGAAGGCAGGCAGGAAGGCAGGCAGGAAGGCAGGCAGGAAGGCAGGCAGGAAGGCAGGAAGGAAGGCAGGAAGGAAGGCAGGAAGGAAGGCAGGAAGGCAGGAAGGAAGGAAGGCAGGAAGGAAGGAAGGAAGGAAGGAAGGAAGGAAGGAAGGAAGGAAGGAAGGAAGGAAGGAAGGAAGGAAGGAAGGAAGGAAGGAAGGAAGGAAGGAAGGAAGGAAGGAAGGAAGGAAGGAAGGAAGGAAGGAAGGAAGGAAGGAAGGAAGGAAGGAAGGAAGGAAGGAAGGAAGGAAGGAAGGAAGGAAGGAAGGAAGGAAGGAAGGAAGGAAGGAAGGAAGGAAGGAAGGAAGGAAGGAAGGAAGGAAGGAAGGAAGGAAGGAAGGAAGGAAGGAAGGAAGGAAGGAAGGAAGGAAGGAAGGAAGGAAGGAAGGAAGGAAGGAAGGAAGGAAGGAAGGAAGGAAGGAAGGAAGGAAGGAAGGAAGGAAGGAAGGAAGGAAGGAAGGAAGGAAGGAAGGAAGGAAGGAAGGAAGGAAGGAAGGAAGGAAGGAAGGAAGGAAGGAAGGAAGGAAGGAAGGAAGGAAGGAAGGAAGGAAGGAAGGAAGGAAGGAAGGAAGGAAGGAAGGAAGGAAGGAAGGAAGGAAGGAAGGAAGGAAGGAAGGAAGGAAGGAAGGAAGGAAGGAAGGAAGGAAGGAAGGAAGGAAGGAAGGAAGGAAGGAAGGAAGGAAGGAAGGAAGGAAGGAAGGAAGGAAGGAAGGAAGGAAGGAAGGAAGGAAGGAAGGAAGGAAGGAAGGAAGGAAGGAAGGAAGGAAGGAAGGAAGGAAGGAAGGAAGGAAGGAAGGAAGGAAGGAAGGAAGGAAGGAAGGAAGGAAGGAAGGAAGGAAGGAAGGAAGGAAGGAAGGAAGGAAGGAAGGAAGGAAGGAAGGAAGGAAGGAAGGAAGGAAGGAAGGAAAAATAAAACAACCAACAAACAAACAAAAAAAAACCTGGCCAATAATTTAAGTCTTAAAATATGGTCAGCTTTACATTATGATGTGTTTTTCTTGGTCTGATCTGGTGACCAGGGACAATTCCCTCTGAATTCCAAAACTGATCATGGGTTCAACTGATGAAGCAGCCCCTCAGCCTCTAGTACACAGTTCCATACAGCATGGTGGCCAGGTAGGGTGCTTTCAGGGCAGCAGACTCCAGGCCACACCATCACTACAGAGATGCAGCAATGCAGGTCCACATCAGATTTAGAGAGCCCAAGTACAGCACGAAAACCTCAGGACTATCTTGCTCTTTAGAGCATGCTAAAGGTGGTATCCATGTAAAGTAAGCATAAAGTTTGGGATTTTTATAGGGGATGAGAATTTGTACATCTCAGCCAGGATCACTAACCCTGCACTTTGTGTCTGCAGCAAGTCTAGGGAAGCCCCAGCCAACAGGACCCAACAGGCTGCTTGGAGAATCATATTTATATCAGGCACCCAAAGAATGTTGTTTAGCTTGGCATTTCCTGCCTAACTGGTTTTCTTCCTAACAACCAAACTTTGTTTGTCTTAATTTAAGATGTTTACTTTTGCTGTGATTGCAGTAAAAACCCATGGCCTCATAAGAAGCAATTTGCAGAAAACAATGCAGGGCAGGAAATCAACTCTCAACAATGCCCAACAAACTCAGCCTGTAACATTTCTGCTGGGGACAGTGGCAAACTAATGAGTAATCTCCTAATTACACAGAAGGTATTTAAGTAAGCACAATAGACTAGATGATTCTAAATTGACACCTCTTACAGACAAACTGCTTAGTCACAATTTAGCACAAGCAACAGCTGTAAACATCTATAGACTGTTCAGCCAATAAGCCTTTGTCAGTGATGTAAAATAAAAGCAGACTGTTTTTTTTTTTTCCACATGAAGTTTGTTTTGCCCACTTACTGATCCACCCTGCTGTAAACTCATATTTATTTCAATCTACATTCCTAGCAAATTAAAGCCCTCCTTTGAAATCAGTGGGCACTGTAAGAACAGACTCAATTCCTAAACCGAGGTCCAGAGCCAATGATGAAGTCTCACAATAAACCTCATTTGCTGCAGTGTTTATGCATTTATTTATGAAGACCAGCTCTTCTGTACTGAAACTTCCTGTCACAGTTCAGGATAGTTTAAGGATTACAAGGAGTACAAAACAGGAATAGCTGCCACTGAGGAGAAATTATCCATAATATTCACGCGTTTTATGACAGATCAGATACATTGTGAGAAAAAAAAAATTCCTTTCTGAAAGAAATATGTCTTGGACATAGTAGTGTAACTTCTTTGTTCACTATGTTATGCATCCTAAAGCTAGCTGGGTAAAGGTCAGCCACTCTTGCCAGCTGTGTATCATCTGCAAATTAGTGTAGGCTGCGCTCCATCCCACCCGTACAGGTCACTTAGGAAGATGTTAGACAGTGTGGGCCCCAGCACTGACCCCAGCCGTGGCATACACCACTACTGACTGGCCTCCAGCAGCGCTTTGTGCCACTGATCACAACTCAGAGCCAGGCAGTGCAGCTCATTTTCAGACCATCTCACTGTCCATTTTTCTAGCCCATATTTAATCAGTTGTCTGTGAGGATGTTATGGAAGACAGTATCAGAAGCTTTGCAGCAGTAAACGTAAATATCTACTGCTCTCCACATCAAAACATGCTAGCTTTCTACACACCTTCCAGATAGTGCTTTTCTTATCCCCTCTTCTTTCCTTAAATTCAACCTAATAAGCTTTATCTGCCCACCATAAAAAAAAATAATGTATTTATAGTGAGTTTTAATTATTTGAGTATGCACACTTCTAATACTAACTGCAAAACCAAATAATACAATTGAGTAAATACCAGTTATAGTTTGGATGTTAAATTGAAAATTAGGCATGAAGTGAACATACTGACTTTCTCCATGTTCTAAATTTACAATATCTGTTCTTCCACAGCACTGTGGAAGAGCCAGTGCAGCTAATTCAAGTTTTCTCATTTATTTCAGTGAGCTGAGGACCAAATCCCTAGGTTTCATTATCAAGCAGCCACCAGAAAACACTGGTCTTTACACACCAGCTTCTAATAGAGATGGGAGACACAATCTGGCCAGGAATCTCAGGCTTTAAAAGCACAAGGCAATAGAATGATGCCTCCCATGAGACCATACATCAGTTCAGGGGGATATAGTTCAGCCACAAAACAACCCAAACCAAGCCTTTTTAATCATACTATACAAACCAAAACATTCAAATATTTCTTACAAGTGCCATGTCCAAATTCACAGACAGCATCCTGGGAAGCAAGATGTTTTTTCCACTTAAGGCTCCTGTAAACACCTCAGTTATCAGGAGTTCTCTAGAAACATTTAATACTGATCAACATCACAGTGACATTAGTTTGTAGATATCCCAAAAGCCACCAAGTTATTTCCACCTGTAGGGATTTGGTAATACAAACACAACATACATGAAGCCAAAACCAGATCTTCAAGATAGCTCTGGTTTACTTAAGAAGCAGAAGGATTTTTGCCTCATTTTCCCTCCCAATTTCCATTTCCACACTTACCTTTAGAAACTGATCCAGAAGTAGGAAGGCTGCTCCCTCTTCTGCCCTGGTCAAGTCCTTTCTGGGACTGCAGGGTACAGCAGCCATCTCTGATGGGGAAACACCTTGTGGCTCTCTCACTGATGCTTAGAATAATCAGTGGTAGTTTTAGAGCATTTTCACACTTTCCACAATAGCTTTTGTAGCAGCTTGCTGGAATCCTAAATTTAACAGTCATGTCCACCATTTCAGTGTAGATAACAGCACCTATGAGAGAGAAACTGCACCAAAACAAGCCTCTTTCTGTGTGTCTCTGGTAGCAAAGCAAGAATAAGCAGTCTGAGTGCATCCCCGCACCTTTTAAAGTTGTTGTTGGTGGTGGGAAGCTGATGTATATTAGCTATTTTCAGAAGTTTTACAGACTTATAAAAGGCATGTTAAATTCTCACAGAACTTAAAGTGTATTGTACTAGCACAAATACATGCAGAAACATAGGTATTACCGGTTTTTATAATGACAGGGAATAGCAAGAACGGGTCTGCTCCAGGAGCCAGGGCCTGAGGAAGACCATAGAACTAGCAGGGCTGTGTCCTCCCCAGCAGGACACAGTCCCACCATGCCCAAGATAGGCAAGCAGAGCGGGGTGGTGACAACAATAACTCTCATCAACAGTCCAACAATCATCAAGGAAAGGCGAGGTAACAAGTCACATCCAAGGTCAAACAAGGAAATCCAAACAACAATTCAAAAACAGCAAGGAAGTAGACTGAAAGCTATCTACAAGCGCTGACTATCCTTCACAGAAACTGAAATTCCAGCTGAATTGTGTTCAGATATGGCCTGCTTGATAGAGCTAGAGTAACTAAGGGACAAGGCAGGACATTGCCCAGGGATACAAATAGTTTTGGAGCTTATCCCACATACTCCATAACTTGAAAGTATCTCTTCCTTTTCCAAAGTCCAGACGGAGTGGAGCATAAGACAATCTAAATCTGCTCACATGGGACTGTAATGATGAAACCTGGTAGATCCATTATTAATTTCATATTTGCTTCCCTTGCTTTGCAATTAAACATTATTTACTAATAATTCTATACCATATACTCTAGACCCTAAATGTGGATTAAAGTATCTTCAGTTGCGTACTGTCCCCGCTAGTTCTTTTTACTATTATCCTAAAATCCAATACTCAAATCATCCCCCTGAGATAGTGACTCACAGTATGACTCAGTGTTTTCACTCATAAAAGGGCTGCATTCCACCTGTTCCCTGTTTTAAGTTTTGTAATAGAGCTAAGATACAGACACTGTATAGTCACCACCTTGCAAGTTGATTTACTACCATACAAATTATTTAGAGTTCTCCAAAGAAGCTTTGAAGGCTTTAATATCAGAATCTTTCTCCAAGGTCTGCTTTGGTACCAATATTTGATCAAATTAAAACCTAATTAAAGTCTAAAATGAATGATGTGCATTTTGTCTACATGAGGCAGACTTCTTTGCATTCCCTGAAAGATCATTGACATGGCAGCATGCCATCTGATTCAGTTTAATTCAAAGATGTCCCAATGAAATTTGGGTTTTTACCTACCAGATCCCTGCCCCACATAGGCTTTATTTGTTTTCTCTGTCAGATGCCCAAGATCTAAAGGTTTAGAGACATTTCATTACCTGAGGTAGATAGTGCATAAAAACATTTAATTGGTAGAAGCCAGTGCACTGAACCATTCATTTTCTTTGCTTTGTCCCCACCTCCACTGATACTGATTACAAGACATTTTGCTCAGGTTTTGTTTCTGAGTGTGAGTCATTCTTCAGCACCTGAAACCCATCATTAACTATCTTCCCCTTCAGGTGTTCTCTACTTGTTCCCAGGTATCTGTTCAATAGAAACTCACTAAAGCATAGCAGTATTCATAACAACCAGTTAATTTTAATTATCTTCATCCAAGGAAAGATATCTTAAGGTTGCAACCAGAACAATTGTAGTATTTTAGCTGAAAAGAATGGGATGGTATTTTGCTATTGGAGGTACCTTTCAAGGGGGTTCCTTGTTTTAAGGCACAGATCTCTATTGAGTCTGTATTGATACAGAGAGGAAAGCTCATCTGTAACATAAAAAGCAGAATTGTTGTCTCCCACAACAACCTGACAGAGATAATTTTATTTTAGAAAAGAATGGAAGTGACAGCCATTTATAATCAAGAGAAAGCAAGTAAATAATGACAGGAAAGCAAAACCTTGATCACTCTATAAAGCCTCTTTGAATTTGTGAAAAAAATATGAATGCAACTATCATGAATATGAGATTTTAAAGTCCACAAAAATTGATATAAAGAACATTTCTTTCATCAAAACTGCTTCCTGACAGGTCAGATTTGCAACTGCTTGCTCAGAGTGCTGGCTGGTATTCTTTACCTGTTTCCTCTCCCATGCAAAACAAGGCATCATGAACAGAAATGTTAGGTGGGTCTTTTTAAGTCAGTGGCAAAGCCATTCATGTCATGAATGTAGCCCTCTGATTTTGGACAACAAAAACCTGTCTTTTATGAAGTCTTCCAATTGGCAGTCCTAGTCATTTGCCTTCAGGCCTTTCTTTCTTCCCTCCTTGATCCTGCAGCAGAACAGTTCTGCCTCTCCTATGCTTTAGGCTTTTGCTTACCACTTCATGAGACAATCCAGTCTCACTCTTCTTCAGCCTTGGATTCAAAAACCCTACATCCAGAGACAGTTCTTGAGATGTTCCCAGCACTAGATTGGTTCAGACTATCCAAGATCCTTCTCTGTCACTGCCTTCCTTGCTTCTACAAGTTTTTACCATTCTTTAGAAGCCACAGAGTAGGCCTCCCTAAACCACTTTTTCCTCCTTTTTTTCCTGTGTACATTCACAAAGTGCAAATAGGGCTCTCTTCCAGGTCTCACTATAAGGCGTCATGTCAGACTGTAAGTTGGGACTGAGAACCATGTTTTCCCTATAAGTCACGCAATTAATATCTAAGAACATTTTTCCTATTTGTCCTTGTAGACTACATCTCCTACAGAGCTTAATCAAAAAGGCTATTGAAAAAACTAGTAAGCCACTTGTTACAACATCACATTTAACCATAGGGATTTGTTGCTGCATTTCGGTAATAAGTATTTAGGATAGGAATATTCCTCATTGCCGCTCTGAATTAATGTAATAAATGAAATTTAAACCAATTTAAATATTTCAAAATTATATAATCGGTAACTGATAGATACTGATGTATTTATCTATCAAGTCTCCTTCACGTAGGCCACATAAGCCATATAAAAATATATACTGAAAGACCAATCAGATTCTCATTTAATGTATTTTTTTCTTCATACAAGTTACTGGAACTTTTCTGAATTGTACCTGCTGAGCCTGTAATGGAAAACAGTCAACTGTGAATTTGCTGCGGATAAGGTAGGAAAAAAAGAATTAAGTATTCTTCTGTTATCCCATATCTGTTAAATCTCAATTTGTTCTGTTGCTTTTCTAAAATGAAACCTGTTGGTAAGTCCTCTATGATTACTTCTTACATTAGGTAAATCTGTTTATTACCTGTTGCAATTCTACTTACTGCAATACTGAAGCACTACACACTCTTTCCTTACAACATTTCTCTGATGTAGGAAAGAACTACTGTCCCCGTTTTAGCTATGGAAAACAAAGGCATAGAGAGGTCAGGATAGATATTAGTTAGATATCAAGTAAAGCTCATGCATTAGCCATTGGGCATCACTTTGTTCGGGAACCAACAGTGTGAATTCCCTCACAGCACTGCCAATTGTTTAACAGCTGATTTCCTTTAACAGCATTATACCAATCATCTAGTCAGACATCAAGGTTTCCTTTTCTCTGTGACAGTTTTCTCATGTTAAGGAACAAGATTATTTGCAGGTTTCTAAGTTCTTTTTGTTTTTTCTATAAATCTAAGGATATCCCAAGTCTTAGCTGGGGTAGGGTGTGGAGCAGGGCTAAGCACTTTGAGGTGTCAGAAAGATTCAGAAACTGAGGGAGAAGCAAGATATAAATGGCCACTGGTAGCAGAAAGCAGTAAGGAGGGCAGCTATTTGTAGGGTGAACTGTTCATTTGGGGGGAGAGAAAGTTTAGAGGCTTTTAGAGCTGCTGACAGTTGAATGGGAAGTGAGAAAGACAGATGTGAGCCCCTCACCTTGCACTGCCACTTTGACTGCCATTGCCACAGTAGACAGTTTTCTCCGGCCTTGATCCATCGGACAAGGCAGCATGAGAATGTGCTTCCTGGGCACTGCTGAGACATCTAACGATGTCTGCAGCATATCCACAACTCAGCTGAATGTGTGACACCTCAGCAGAGAGGCAGGGATGCATGACTACTTTGTGGGATAGATGACATGTTCTCCATAACATCCCCTTCTTTTATTTCCTCTGAAATGGTTGACCTTTTTGGAGTTAAAGAGCACAGTTTTCTCTGTTCACCTCCCCTCCTGTCCCTTTTCCAAGGTTATCTGTGGAGATGTTTCTTTCTTCCCGGCACATTTGCTATAGTAACCGGTCTTGCCTGAGCAAAGTGCCATGCCCAGACCCAGCTTACACGGGCAAGTGGTCCTAACCACATGAAGGGCACTTTGAGCCTGTTATGTCAGTCAGGCTCTTTGTCTGGGTGGTATTATGGTTAATACAAACATGCGCTTGAGAAGCTAGAAAATAACTATGCCTGGTACAATTTAAAGAATACATAATTTTCTCTTATCCACTGGCCAGGGTTATGAACAAATGGCTGTATGTAGAGAAGGAATTATATTAAGCTCATTAAAAATAATTTGACAGGAAACAGAGGATTCACTTCCACAAAAATTGGGCTATGAGTGAAATAATAAAACATACTATTTTTTCTTTTTTTTCTTTAGCTATTCAGTGTAATTTCTGTTATATTGCTGGGACACTTAAGATACAGCACATGTACCAATAAAAACCTCTGTCTTGTAAGCATGCTCAATATTTGCTTGTGGGAGAGGAAATAAAGCCAACATTTTCCTTCAGTCTACACCTGGGCATGTCCCCACTGGAGTGACCAAATATAATTCTTTAGTTATTTTAGAGTAAAAGTGATATAAAAAATGCTGGACTGGTATTTAGGCTAATCCTACATATAGTGTTTATTTAAACACTATCTGCCCAGGATGACCAGTTGGTATTTACGTTACAACTCTCATATTAAAGCTAAAGAATGATGTATTTAGCTATTTATCTGATCTATTAGTCTCTCTTCCACAGTTTGGTAGGTGATTTGATATTCAGGGTATCATAGATAACTATCTTGTTATAGCTAAATGAAATGTGCATTTGGAAATGTTCATTAATACCATTATCATTAATTGGTTCTCACCTGAATCTCACTGCTGCAGGGACTCCAGATTAAATGACAGATTGCAGCTAGCCTTTTTTTTAAAAGTAGAATTTTAACAGCCTCCACATGTTGCAGATGAATTCTAATGACCAAACCCTGTTCTACTGATTTAAAAACAAAGCAGTAGTGTTTAGGCTATTCTTAATTTACACCAAGACATCAGGGTTCAGAATCAATTCCAGTTTGCTTTTTTTGTATTTAGTGCAAAATTATATCTAGGCATTGTAAACTTTGGAGGGAAGAACACATTGAAATTAATTTCATTTTGCCTTTTACTGAACATGGTTTCTGAAGTGCATACAGAAACATTCAGGAAAAACCTGAACTTAGGCTAATCAGCAGCAGTCTCACATACCTGAAGTCCTCCTCTCACTAAACGTCTCTCACTTTGAACCTCACTTACGCACTCTGATGTCCTTGTAATTCTTGAGTTTAGCTGTCATCTGCCAGTGTAGTCCTGGCACTACATGGCAACTGAGATAACAATCGACTGCAGCTGAGGATCTGGCCTTGGGAATACACAGGCACAGGTGTGTCTGGGATGGTCATGCATCAGATGCTGCATGTTCAATGGAGTTTACACCTGAAGTTGCACCTGCAGTGTACTGCTAAACTGTCAGTCCGTAATATAAAACAACCCTGTAATCGGAATAACAACTGGCATGTGATCCATTAAGACTCTCCCTCATGCTGCTTGCCCTCCCCAGATTGTTTCTGAGTATCTAAGTGAAACACTTTCTAAAAGGACAGGCAAAGGAAACCACAGAAGTCATGTTAAAACCCTGGAATACAGAATTTATTCACTCCTACCAGCACTGAATGAGTCCTCAAATCACAATGGCTATTGGACTCCCAGCCTCCCCATCAGAATGCAAAAAGATTAAGCAGTATTTTCTCATACACAAAGCTATATCCTGTCTGATTAAAAGCAAATGAGATTCTTGATCCAACTTGTAGGATTAAGTATCTCCTAGAGAGATGACATGAGTCCTACAACATACTTATTATTAATAATTTACTCAGAGTCCACACTGGGATTGACTATAGGTGTAAAGAACTATTTTGTCGTGGTCAGCATATTAATTGACTTCTTGACTTATCGCATGCAATATAAAACAGATTGTCTGCTGCAGCAAAGTGCATTTAACCATCCAGCTGGTGAAGTCCTACATGGCAGACATTTGTATTTGAAACAGCCATTTCAAAGAATGCAGCAGCGACTTGTAAAACTTCAGCAAAGGAGATTTGTTGAAAAACTGATTAAGTGTTGTCAGAGAGAAATGTGTGAGTGTGTGTGGCCGTGTGCATGAATGTAAAAGGAGGAAAGAGACCCTTCTAACTCTCTTTTAGTCCCACAGGAATTCTCCACAGGACTTCAGCATAGAGAAATATATATATATATATTTTTTTTTTTTAACTTGGCAGCCTCTATCCTGCCAAAATGACACCTGAGGCAGCATTTGAACAAAAAAAAAAAAAAAAAAAAACCCAAACAAACAAACAAAAAAAAACCACCCAAACAAAACAACAACAACAAAGTCAACAAACAAACCAAGCCAAACACAATACTGTTCTCTTCCTTCCAAAACCAAGCCCTGGTTCTATAAAAGTAAAATAATTTACTGGGTAGGTAAATGACACAGGTTAGTCAGTTTTTCTAACTGAGAAACACTTCACTGAAATGGCAGCAAAATACAATTTAAAGCGTGAAACATGTTAGGTAGAGCACAATATGCTCTTTTAGACTCTGTAAGCAAATCTAGTCCTAGGGTACAAATATATAAATGTGCCTCACACACAAGCACTATTCTTACTAATGAAAAAACAATAATAATAAAAAAACCTTTCCTCTAATAAAGTTACTTGTAAAAATTATCATTAATGGGAGGCTTTATAACAAATTCTGTTGCCCTCCTGCTGTCCTCTGCACCTGCTGACTGTCTGGCATAGCCTGCCTCCTGCCTTGTCCAGCTGTTTTAAACGATACTTCACTCGGCAGTGCTTTTTAATGACAAAAATTCTAGGAGGCCAATTCTCCACGAGGTATGCTCAGCATGAAACTGTCCCTCTTTGTCCTCATGACACACAAAGGAAGCCTGACTCACCTGTTCTCCTCCTGTTGGCCCAAACTTCTAGTTTACTGGTAGCTATTTGCAGCACCTCATCATCCCAAATCAGTAGTAAACACAGTAGAGTACATCACAGAAGAATCCTGCCAAAACAATTTTGGATCAAGTTATTTTAGTTATTCCCACCTTGTCCTCACTACCACAATGAATGTAATTGAAGAAAGAAAAACATAACTTGGTTTCTGAGGCTTTGTTGCTCCCCAGGTACCACAAAAATTAATTGGCCAGGCAGTGTTCACTGCCTAAGTTTTACCAAGTGAACAGGAAACCTCACAGTAGATTTAACACAGAGTGTGTACTAAAAGAGAGGGTGACGGAAATAGTGAGATTCACCTTGCTGAACACAGCGAGTCTATTTGAAAGTAACATAAGGGCAGACTCAGAACTCGGCAGCTGGGTCAGAAAAATGGTTCCAATAGGTGTTGAAGTTACCTATCGAATGTAATCACTGGAGGTTCGTGCCATTTCCGTGCTGACTGTAGACAGCAGATAGCATGCCCTCAATTCAACAGGGAGACGATCTGCCTTCTGTACAGCATTGCTTTATTTGAACCAAAGCCAGTGAGCCACTGGGCTCCCTGCCACCTAACAACGAGAAACACTAATTACAGCACCAAATGGTCTTTTTAGCATAAATAATCTTTCCAACCTTCTCTGATTCTGCTCTTCCTTAATCCATATTTACTGGTTTGGGGGACTAATTCCTCCCATTTTCCTGCCACTATTTGCATGATTCCAGCTGCCTTTACTGATATGCAGTGAATTACATGAAAAGAAAGAATGACTGCATGAAAAGGATATGAAAACTATGACTGGACAAGACCCACGTTACAGGTGTCTCTTCCCTGTTCCTGGGTACCAGACACAGACTGCCTTTGTTTCCCACACTCAGCTGATATGGCACAATCCCAAACTCATTTTAGGCAACAGGAATCCTTCTATTGGCTTCAACACATTTCAGAGCAGAGGTAAGGAAGGAAAAGTTGTCACAGTTACAAAACAACATTTTTACTATTCATCAAGGAATCACTCAAAAAACAGCTTTAGCCAACTTTTAGCAGAACTCTTGAGGAGGAACAAGCTGTGCTGTACAGCCCTATCCTCCTGAGGCCAATTCTTTTATTTTCTAAGCTCCTAATCTTCATTATCTTTATTGCTGACCACTTGAGAAAAGAATCATTTGACCTTAGAATTTGTTTAGTCTAGGAAGAAGCAGGAAATATAACAGAACAGCATATTCCTATACTAAGAGGTTAGGTTTGGCCTCCTTGTTCCACTAAGTTTCAAATCTTTCCTCCTAAAATTTCTGCTAAATTTCCCTCTTGAAAAGACTGCTACTGACAATCAAGGGAAGCGAGCAATTACACACTCTTATAATACTTAAAGGTTGTAAAGCTAATCAAACATCTTCGTAGTAGATTCATGAGAGATCATCTAACTTTATGTATGCATATACAGGTTCTGCAATCTGAGTGCACTAGAAAGTTATACCGTATTTCTTAGGGCTTCAGTAAAGATTCAGTTGCAGAACAGACTGAATTTCTGTGTTACAGTAGCCTTACTAGATTTTGGTTTGAAAGCTTAAAGTCACTGATGCGTTTTTTTGATCAGATGTCAGCCAATTTTGTGGTGATGGCCAGCTAATATCAAAGATAGTGGATTAATGACCCATGGACAAAAAGTCACCTGGAAGCCCATTTTCCAAGACATCCTTGGGACAGCCTTTTCCTGAGTCACGACATCCACATACCAATAAGGAATTTTCACTACAGTGACCAAAGTCTCTTCCCTTTTGCCTTCTTTACCAAATACTTTTCTCCTTCATGTGTCAAAATATGCATGCAGTAGGTGACTTTAAGACAAAGATGTCAGCCCAGTTAGGTGACATCATGGTATGTGTCAGTTGTATATCCATGCACAACGTCCATTAGATCATAAAGTAAGGACGTTAACATACAAAAGACCTATCTAGTAATATGGTGGAGGAGTATCACAATAAACAGCCCTTAAAGGCCTCTGCCTTTTCTTCCTTTTCTGTAAATTCTGCCTTTTTTTGCCCATAATTTTTGGCCTGGGGAAAGGGGATTATCCTTTATTTGAAACAAAGAATCAAGCCACAGATTCATTGCCAGATTCCTATTTTAAAAGGTCTAGTGCTCAGGAATGTTTGGATTTGGGGTTTTGGTTTGGCTCATCAGAAAGCCAGAATTACTTGACCATGGTTTACGGCAGCTCAGGTGTTTTATAGTCCCCCAGCTTTCAGAACTTTAGGCTATGTGGGTTTCATTTATCTCTGATTTTGAAGAGGTATCACTGATATGAGAGCATAAAATCCTGTTATTTCCTTTAAATTTGGGAACATCTTTAATCACAAATAATGAATTAAAAAAAAAAAATATGACAAATTATACATTGATGATGTTGCATTTCCCAGCGCTAATTCAGCGCTTACATTTTGTAGTATTTTCTTTCTGTGAAACTAATGCGTATGTTACTTCTAGCAGTTAGTAGGTGTAATTTCAACATAATTTAAACATGCGTATCAAACTATTACTTGTGGAGAGAATGATCAGTCTGTTTATAGGGTTTTATTCCTCCCAGAAATATAGCTGTAAAGAATTAACATTGTCTTGAATGTATCCCTTCTATAAACACAGCAGGATTAGGAAAGCATTCCAGGACGTATATCTGTCACTGTAGCTGCTATCACTCTATAACTCTACTTAGCAAAAATCACTCTCTAATCAGAAAGGGTAATGGATTTGTTCTGATGGCACCGGAAAGTGATCATGCAAGTGACACGTGTCAAAAACATCATTCTTACTGAACTCTTTCTTCATAGTTGTGATTAAATAGAACAGCCTAACTGCACCCTGTTCTAATTTAGTGTCTTTGGAGGTAAGAAGGCAGGATTTTAACATCTATTCTACATTCTTGTAGTCTTAAGTTTGAGCTTTGGTGTCCAGAGTCAAAATGCAGCTTAATTTTCTATCTTCCAAGGAGATTAAAAAAACCACATTCATTTAACTATCAGACTCTGTACACAGGGGGAAGAAAAGATGGCTTGAATAAATATCAGGCAGAAACATGACCAAACATTAAGGCCCTTCAAGCTCAGAAGCTGTCTAAAGCATACTCTCTCTCAGGCTGTATATGAAGACTCACACTGAATGGAGGCAAGAAAAACAGCTTAGCTCTGCTCATCACACTGCATCAGGGAGAGGAGCTCAGGCAGCTGCCTTTCTCCTGTTTGTGCACAGCAGGCTAAGGGCTGTGAAGGAAAGAAAATGAAGGTTAGTTCCAAGGAAAGTTAGTTCCAAGGCAGTCACAGCAGACAAAAGATCAGTTTAGTGCCTTTGTTCCTAGCTGCAGTTCTGTGAGGTGTCTGGGAAATTCCTATTGACATCCCAGTCACACAGAAAGGCACTTCAGGTACATATGGCACAAGTGCAATGTTCCTTTTTTATGGATAACATTTACCTGCAGGATTTGGCTATCCTATAAAGTAGCATTTAAAATATTCTCAGGGGCTCTCTCATCAGCAAAGAGAAAAAATATACTTGTAGCTTGCTTGGCTTCTACATTCTGTATTAAAGAAAACAACCTGCTCCAGTCACACAAAAGGTAAATAACTATTCCACCATCCTCTCACTGTTAGCTAACACTGAGTTTTAAAATTCAACAGCATGACCATATTGAACAGAAAACAAAAGAAAAGACAAGAAGAACCCATGTTCTCTGAACCAATAAGTCTTGAATTGCTATAGAAGAATGGAAGAAAAGGATTTGAATTAAGTCTTTCACCCAGAATCTATAATATTCAGGCTTTGAGGTAACAAGAGAAAAAACATTTCTGCAGATGGGTTGGAGTAAGGGGAAGAGAAAATGTGAGAAGTCTGCACAAGAAAACAAATACCCTGTACTCAGTCATCAAACTTGTATTAGGTTTGTAGCCAAATAGCTTTATTTTATTTTCAATTACCAGACAAACTCATTTATGGAATAGCATGAGTCTTTCTTTCCTACAGTTTTTAGAATAATAGAAAACTAACCAGAGAAAACTGACAGATGCAGTTTTTATCAATAAAGCTATGCTTAGAGGAGTTGAAAATCTTTTCCTTTCATGCTTTCAAGTTCTTATTGTATACAATTGTTTTCCTCAGGGGATTATACCTGATCCCATGAAGCTTTCCCTGCCAAGACCGTCCAGCCTCATTGTGGAATAAGGGCAGACATTGATAGGCAGGGACCACAAGGGAGACTGCGGCAGCTCTGGGCCCCTCTCTCCCAGCAGGGTTTTGCTGCTCAGCCTGTAAGGGTCACCTGAGCATGGCTTAAAGGATCTGGAAAGGAGAGGATATCTGAAGGCCAAATATTTTAAAAATGCAAGCCCTTTGCCATTTCTTTATGAACCTCTCCCATCAAATAAAATATATTCAACATTGTTTGTTTCCAAATGTGCTGGAAATGAAAATAACTGCAGTTATTGAAGCTGTGGGAGGTACAATGGATATTTCAGCTGCAACGGGATGAGAATGCCTGTTCAAAGGTTGCCTTCAAGCTCTTTATAGCAGACAAATCCTCAAAAGAAAACATACTTTGTTAACTTTCATTTGAATACGTCCTGCTCCAGCCAGACAGCCCACTTAAAATGACACAGAGGTAGTAAATTGTTCTACTGATTGGTTAGCTGGAGTTTAACAGCTTGAGCTTATCAGGAAAGCGATAGGAACAAAAGTGTCGAGCATATCACCGTTCAGGCAAGATCTCCTTCCACTCTCCCTGAACCTCTGAGGTGAAGCCCTTTAATTCCTCTTTGCGGTAAAAGATGTGTCATGAAAACACTGGGAGATGGACAAAGGCCACCCAGAAGGGATCTTATTCAACAAGCCTTGCATACAGCATGCCACAAGAAACCCTCTTAACGTGAAGTATTTCAGTAGCTGCATTTCTGTGTGGGCCCATGTTTTTTCCAATAAAGTGTTTGCCTCAAAAAATCCTTTATGAGGTAAGAAACAACAGACCTTGTCCTCAAGATACTTCCGATATCTAGCAACTGAAAGATGATGAGAAGCACAGACTTCCTGTTATTTTGTTTTGAGAAATGGCACCCCAAGGCATTAAAATGTTCATGAAAATATGGAGGGCCAGATTTTGACAGACACTCACACCACACACTGTTGAATGGAGATTCAAAACGCTCAGTTCCTGTTCTGTGGTCAATCCATTTAGGCTGCTGACTTCTGGCTCTGAATCCCCTCCAGAGCTCAATGGCTTGTGCCAAATAACATGCACATGCCACTAAGCCCAGCATTGTCAGACAGCTACAAGCTGATCAGAAGCATTTGTAGGTTTGTTTTTTTTCTGTTTGATGTTACAGTCAACCTTTGAATAATTGCCTCTGAAGAAATAGGAGTAAATAACACACATCCAGTCTGGCCAAAAGCATTTTTATCAATGCCAAAATCTCCACAATGTACAAGACTGTACAACAGACAAGGACAACCCCTCAAAGGCAATTATGATTGTTGCATGAAAGAGCAACAAAGCTCAATTAACCAATTAAATTGTCTGCCAAGAGACTAAGGAATCCACTGTTCAAATATACACAAAATCAGGCTAAGTAGAAAGTGTAGAGGTTTAGTAAGATAAGATGGCCTTACAAGAAAGCAAATATCACAGGTATCAGTTTGTGAGGCAGCCCCAAAACTCAAGGTGCAAAGGAAACCATAAGTCATGAAAGGGCTGGAGAGACAGATATTCAGTACATCTCAGCAGTGGTGTTAACTGTGAAATAAAACACAATATGGAAATCCAACAGTCAGATATGAGCTCTCAGTTGTTTTGGCTATGAAGTCAAAGATACATGAGTCTTAGATTCTCCTAAGATGTTGTCACAGGAGATTCTCTGTGTGACACCATTAATTTGAGCTTCAGGTAGAGAATCCATATGCCAGAATTTAAAATTAGATGCAAGCTTCCTCATTTAACCCCATCTCCTGTGTTTCTCTGCTTTGTTTTGTAACAATATTAAAAATGCTACTATAGCCCCTAGTGAAATCACATGCATTTATGAAAGGGAAATCGTGGTTGACCAAACTGACAGCATTCTATGAAGACTTGACTAGCTCAGAGGAGGAATAGAGAGCAGTGGATGCTGGTTGACTTCTGAAAAGCTTTTGACACTGTCTCCCACAAGATCCTTACAGACAACCAATGAAGTACAAGCTAGAAAAACAGACAGTGAGATGGTCTGAAAATGGGCTGCACTGCCTGGCTCTGAGTTGTGATCAGTGGCACAAAGCGCCGCTGGAGGCCAGTCAGTAGTGGTGTATGCCACGGCTGGGGTCAGTGCTGGGGCCCACACTGTCTAACATCTTCCTAAGTGACCTGTACGGGTGGGATGGAGCGCAGCCTACACTAATTTGCAGATGATACACAACTGGCAAGAGTGGCTGATGCACCAGCCATAGAGAGCCACTGGAGCAAACTGGAGAAATGGGCCAACAGGAATATAATGACATTCAACAAAGGGAAGTGCAAAGTCCTGCCCCTAGGGATCAATAACCCCCTGCACAAGAACAGGCTGGGGACAGCCTGACTGGAAAGCAGGTTTACAGAAAAAGACCTGAGGCTCCCAGTGGATGCCAAGCTGAGCACAAGCCATCAGGGCATCTTTATGGCAAAGACGGCAACAGCCTCCTAGGCTGTGTTAGGATAAGCAGCTGCCAGCACAAATCTGGAGTGCTGTGCCCAATGCTGAGCTCCCCAGAACAGTAGAGACAATGACAAACGAGAGCAGGTCCAGCAAAGGACCACAACGATTATTATGAGGACATGCAACATCTAACAGATGAGGAGAAGATGAGATGGTTGGGGTTGTTCAACCTGGAGAAGACAAGTCTTGGGAGGACCTTATCAATGTGCATAAATACCTGATGGGAGGGATTAAGATGGAGGCACGTTCTTTTCAGTAATACCAAGTGACAGGAGGCAACAGGCACAAATTGAAATAAAGGGAATTCCATTCAAACACAGAAGACTATTTCTGTGAGGGTAGCCAAATAGTAGAACAGATGGCCCAGAGAGTTTGTGGAGCCTCAATCCTTGGAGATAATCAAAACTCTGACAGGGTACAGGTGACCTGCTGTAACTGGCCCTGCTTTGAGCAGGGGAGTTGGACTAGGCAATCTCTGGACATCCCTTCCAACCTCAGCTGTTCTGTGAAAACATGCCAATCACAGAACCTATGAGAAATAAAGGCATCTGTAAAGTGTCGAGATTCTGTGTACATTTACTAAGAATATATTTACTACAGGTTTCACATTTACCTTGAGGTTCTCTTCAGCTTTTCACCAAAGTAAATTTAACTTAGGTACAAATATCAAAAGAAGCAAATCTCATGACTGATAACTGTAACATTAAACTTTAATGTCCATGATGCAGGAGGTAGCATTAAGCAGAAAAGTTTCAATGCAGCTTTTCACTCTAATGCACTTCCACTCTCTCAACCCTCATCAAATGTATATAATGTATGTTTGTATACATTTACATACAGATCTTTGTGTATTTTAAAGAAACTATTCTCCTCTGTGTTTCAGACATTTTGTTTGTTATTTTTAGTAAAATCTAGGAGATATTTGACATTTCTATTCATTTCTACCAATAGTCTCCCAGTTCACCCCTCCTGGTATAATAACTCTTCTTTGTTTCCAATTTTTCTCTTTCACCTCTTACTCTTCCCAGTGTGTGTTTCCTAGTCAGGTGACATCTCATGATAGCCATAACACATCTGAAAACAATCCAAAAGTCACAGGCCTATCAGATCAGTGCCAAAGACACTCTGTGTACAAATTGGCAGAGGCTAATCTAACTCTTTCCATCTGTTTTCCTTTGGTTTTGGGGGTTTATTTATTTATTTATTTATTTATTTTGAGGGAGGGGCAGGGAGGGATAGGGGATTTCGAATGGGTAAGGATGAATCAAAAGTTCAGAAAAAAAAAAAAAGCTTGAACCTCTTAAACTTATTTACTGAAGTCCAGAAATGCAGAATTGCCTACTGCTGCTATTCTAATTCCAGACTTAGTCAACAGTGCTGCAAATCACATCATAGTACCTCAAGCGCGCAAAGAGATGCAGATAGACTCTAAAGAGTCATCAAACCTCCAAAACCAGCTACAGGTCTGTAGGTCTGTAAACACTGCTCCTCTTAGAGGTAAACTCATCCCTAATCTCCAAAGTATCATTTAGGGTTAAACTGATAGGAAGAATATGAGTTTAAAGAAAAATCTACTGGAGTCTGACCATTCTAGTACATGCAATGTTTGTAATAAATCCTCCAGTAGTTTGTACTGTTCATTGCAGATGTCCATAAGCTATTGGTTTTTTTTCCCAAGCTATTCACGACATTCAAACATTATTTTTTTTTTTCCCCCTTCCGGAAATGCTGATATGAATCATATGAACAAAGTAAACAGAGTACTCTGTTAGAGTTTCCCTTTTTACAAATGAGCCATAAAATTGTTCATTAATCAGCCTTGCATCCCCAGGGGCCGGACAGCATTGTTGAGGTTTCCTTTTCCATTTCTGATCCATTTTGTCGAGGAGATTACAAAAAAAAAAAAAAAAAAAAAAAAAAAAAAAAAAAATCACAATGCAGTAAACCAAAAAGAATAGGCTTTTGAAAACTGCCCTCCTCTCCACAGCCCTCAGGCAGAGCTGGAGTTTTGATCAGTGGTAGAGAATTCTAAATTTAAACACTCCTGATTTTTCATCCTTTATCTTCTAGTAAAATAATAAGCCTATCATGGCTCCTTCACCTCCCATCCAGAGGACACAGTGTTCCTATCTATTTAAATTACTCCAACAAGTTCCTTAGAACAATAAAAAGGCCCTTTGATGTCTCCTGGGGTAAGTATCTACAACCAGAGAAATAATGAAAAGCTGAGAGAGTTTACTGGGAATCTGGCATTTCAGAGCTTTGCCTCCTGTTAATTCCTGAGAAAGGTGTCAGTTCTGACAGCGTTTAAATGTATCTGGAGGGCATATTCTTTTAAAACAGCACAGGAAGAAATATATATCTATTGTACTTGTCACTCCAAAATGTGTGCCATCCATGGGCACAGGGTCAGCCAGCAATTCTACTGTGTGTTGGATCTTTGAAGATCCAGCTCTTTACTCAGGACAGCCAAGTCTGCACCAGATTTTGAAGGTGCACAGTGGGAATTGGGTGAAGGAGTCAACCTCAGTTGCAGTAGGTTTTCTAGCTGACTTTACTGTGTTTTTTAAAGTAGAAAGGTCATGAGGCTTACACAGGAACACTGGAAGCTGGTGTAAAATAGCACAGAATGAACAAAGTCCACCAACATGTACGTGATGATGTTACCTGTAGATCTGGTCTCTAGCTGTCATAGATTTGCTAACTATCATCTAAAAACTAATGCTTTTGTCTTCTAGGTGTTAGATAATTTAATGCGAACTTTCCAATTCATCCTGTCCCTAATTAGAACTTTGGTTCTTATATTGCCTCTTCTGCCTTCCCTGTCTTTCACTATCTGTCACATATTTGGGGGGAGATGACATAAGCTCCTTGCAGGGGTATATTTTTAGCAGAGCAGCTTATTTAACATGCAAACCAAATACATAATCAAAGTGGAGGTTTTTTTTAAAAGGAAAGTCATCTCAAGGTTGACTTAAAAGCCAAAGAGCTTTATCTCACCAAACTCTCAGTTAAGTGCTGCAGTGTGGAGCCCTATGTGTAAAACAAGACTGCTCTTTTCAGCAAGGCTCTGTTTATCTATGATCTAATCTAGGCTCTTTAAATAAGCTTTAAAGTATGTAACTAAGATCCCCTTTATCTGTTATTAATGTCTCGTTCTGTTATCACTGCAAGGAATTTAAATATATGAGTCATATTTGATTAATTCCTCTACGGATTTCCTTCCCTCCCAAAAATATGGGAAGTTTGGTAAGGATTTTTTTTTCTTCTCTGTATTCCTTATGAGCTCAGTGGCACTCTAACATTAGGTTCCTAGCCTCATGCACGTAAAACACTGAAATGTCTGGACATGCATGCAATGTGACTCACTCACACCTAGTGAACAAGTTCTCTCATTCAAAGACCACAGAAGTGTGAGTTTCTTGAATCACTGATTTTATTAGTACAAACAAGTTGAACTTTACTAACATACCTTTTGACTTTATTGGTGTACCTTATTTTATACATCTTAAAGAACTTAGCAGTTTTTCCACAGTTAATTTAATCGAGATAGCATTCAGGGGAGAAAAAAGAATACCTAGCTAAATCATAAAAGGAATTTCTCCTAATCTCCCTCATGTTATTGGTGGCTGACCTAAGAAAGTATCTGCCACATAACCTGGCTTTTTCTCATGGGGTTTCATTTATTCTTATCTAAAACCAAATCTTACCACATCTCTAATTCCAGTTCAGTCTGAGCTGTGGGAAATGTCTTGAGTTTTCACATACTGTTAGGGAAGGTCTGTGTCCTGCATGAAACCTAAAGCAATACTCATTATGCATATTTGCATTGGCTTCTCTGTAACCCAGGAAAACTGTTCTTAAAAAAGAGCAAATAAAAGAAAAGCTGCTGTGAAACAATTAGCTGCCTTGGGAACAGTACCTGCCAAGTCAGCTCTTAACTCGTGCATCCAGTTGCCACAGAATTTGATCAGCTCTGCAACACACTGCATCTGACTTATCTTGTTGCATCCCAGAACTGCTGAGCTTTTTTCTGTGGACAAAAAAAAAAAAAAAAAAAAGTATTTTAAAGGTCACATCTACCCTTTCTAAATCTTCCAGACCTAAGAAAGAAATGTGTTCCTTTTCTTACTGCTACAATGACAGATATTTACCTCAGTGTTAAGATAAACGAATGAATATGCAAAAGTTAAAATCAGGATCACAGTTCTGTACTTGCTTAAATAAAAATAACTGATGAAGAATTTTATTATGACCTTCAGCTGTCTTATCCATAATTGTCTTAGACTTACAATCCTTCAGCAGGTATGTTGATGAGAATTTTCTGTGCTAGCTAGGAAGGCTTAAGCAAGTTTTGACTTCTCTGTTAACAAGGAAACGCCTCTAGACAATTGCAGTACAAGCCCCTATTCCTTCCTCCAGCAAACTATTGCAAAGCTGGCTGAGTAGTATGATCCTGATACCTTATGCCAAGTCAGAAACCAAAAGCAGCTCTACAGGAAGATAAACCAAAATAACAGGTGTAGAGCATGCAGAACGAACCAAAGAATCTCATCGTACTCTGTTTTTATATGGAGAGATAAATCCAGTATGAAATGTTGTAATTCAACAATGTCTGGTTTTCCATTGCTTACAGATTCAATAAGAGAACAGTCACTGCCTTTCACCTTGTTCACACTGACATACATATGGATACACACATCCTTATATATGCATGCACACACACAAATAACAGAGAAAACTTGGTTCAAAAAGAACCTAAGCATGACAGCAACAAAGCATGAAGTGCAGAGTTTTGGAATGTTAAACCCCATGCTAACAGTATTTGTACCCACCCATTTATGAATACAGGTATGTGAATAGTGTACAATATTTTAAAGACATATTCTTGGGTCTTCATAACATTGAATGTTGAAATTATAACATAAAGGTTCCTATCACAATTTAATGTATCACCCAGTTGTGATATGTCAAAATCCAGACAAGAAACCACTGAAAACATAAATTAATTCAATGAATGTTACTAAGTCTGATGTTTCAGAAAGATAGTTCAGCTAATTCTAGCCTAATATATAAACTATAACTAGTAGAGAATATAAAATGGGTTACAGCATGCACTCCTGAAGCAAGCCTTAGTAAAAGACTCAAGGATATAGCTAATTCCTTATGATAGTCACCAGGAAAGAGTGAATCCTGTACCACATGTCTTCCCTCCTCTTTCTAAATCCATTTTATAACTGTGAGAGGTCTCCTTCATTGTCCTCTTGCTTCCAGTAATGACTTGATTTTTTTTTTATTCCTTGCTCTGTTAACAACCTTTGCAATGCAGAGGGTCTTGCTAGAAAAAATACGCCTGGAGCCTTCATATCATTTGCATATTATTTTAAATACATTTACATGGCATTTTAATCAAGGAAAACGCAAACGCACAGTTATAACTTGTTATTTATAGAGATCTTATAAGGCACTCAGAAAAACATAGACAAAATATGACCTCAGGGCTGAAGAGGAAAAAGTATCAATGAGAAAACTGTTAGCATGTCTTGAAAATCCGTCTGATTAATGTCCTGTTTTACATCTAGCTATTATTGTTTGAGGCTATTTAGGAGCTTGCAATGTTTTGATTTAATCAGTTTTATGATAGAAAAAGTCTGTCTACAGCTACCCACAAAGTGGCTCACACATAGAGCACACATCACACTCTTAGTTCTGGATGTCATTTGTCAGGTATTTGCTGGGACAGAGATGCTCTAACTCATGGGTGTTTGCAGTGGACAGATTCCTGACAGATCTCACATGATCCTCACCCTCAAATTTCAAAGTTCTGCTGAAAGTAACACTGAAGATAACCTGACATCTATTGCATCTCCTCAAATTACCACAATCTGGTCAGCCTAGCTACATTTAATGTTTCTTTGAAATATGCTGCTGAAGAGGGGAAAGGGTAACAATAATGAAGATGGCCAGGAGAAATGTGTTCTGCTCTGTCTCACACCAGCTAGTTTGTCACCCACTCACAAGTCTTCCCACCCAATCCTTCCTAACAGCAGCAGCAGACAAAAGTTCCATTTGTCCTACTGAAAATGCAATTATACCAGTGGCTGACTCACCTTTGACTTCCAACTTGAGGAGTGGTGCGATCTGCTGAGGGAGAAGTATCCTGAAACATAATCAACCTCTTTATAACTGCAGATAAAACAACAATACTGGAGGAATTTAAAAAAAAAAATAAAAAAATCAAGCAATGCCAGAATTAAAGGTATCAGAAGAATCTTAACCTGTTTAGACACATACATTCTTATGATTCTCATCGCCATACTGAAAGCTTCCATGAGAACCTGTGACAGAAATAAGACCTGACTGGACGCTACGTTTTAACTATGAAAACTGTACATATGTCCCATCCAAAAAGTTTAAGCTGAAAGTTTCTGCATAATTAAAATCTTAAGACAACTTTCTCCAAGATATTTTCCAAAATGTGACAATCCTAAAATGAAATACCTTCATCTGATTTCCTTCTGGGACTCTGGAAGCCAGAGAAGCAGCTGAAAATCTGAGAAGATTCTTCTCAGTTTGAAAATTACTCACAAACAAAACTGAAAAAAGTCTTATCTTCAATAGGTTTGTCCATCTTAAACAATGAATGGAGTTTCCAACTGTTTGGAAGGAAAGAAACAAGTATAAAATAATGTAATTATTGATAGCATGCTAGGTACAAAGATGGTGCTTTTAATATGCAAGCTCCATAAATATCTGCCTGAATCTGACAAACAACATTATGAGATTTAACATATATTTGTAAAAAGTTTATTGATTCCTAGGTGAAATGTCCTTTTGAAGTAGTATTGTTGTTGTTGTAGAAAATAGAAAAAGTCACAGTCTCACTAAAGGAATAGAAACTACAGGAAATATGTAAGAAAAAAAAAAAAAAAAAAAAACGGAAACCACTGTGATACTCCAAAAAGCAGTGCTTTTAAGGCCATCACTTACTGTTCCATAGATGTTCTACATTTTTCTCCAGTCTTCACAAAACATCAGGATTTCAGGTTTATGTCTTATTCACATGATGGGTAATGCATAATCTAAAACTCTTTCAGGGCAACTAAGTAAACAAAACTGCTAGTGTACTCTACAAATTTTGCTTAAGGGCTTTAAGACAGCAATGACTCTAGGTAAAAATCTGTTCAGACCTACACTGGTCTGTCAAGAAGAGAATCAAGACCTTCATTCTTTCTTCTGGGAAATATAGGGCTTCTCAGGTGAACTAAAGCAGCCCTGGTGACACTGAGGCACATGATATCAACCGAGTGACTGTGTGGATTGCGCTTTTTGTCTACCCACCCTTCAAAACCCATAATTGTGGGGGGACAGAGAACTTGTGAGAGAAGGAGGTACAAGGTAGAGTCAGAGCAGAGTTTTTAGGTAATAGTGAAAGGTGAAACTGGATAATCTGTGGGTTTGGGGGGTTTGTTCTGATTTGCTGTTTTTTTTGTTTTGGTTTATGGTTAGGGATTTGGGGTTGGGTTGTTGGTTTGGTTTTTTGTTTTTTGGGTTTTTTTTTAATATTAAAACACACAAACAAACAAAAACAAAACAAACAAAAAACAAATGCTTGCCACCACTGGAAAAGTAGAGCTCTAAGAAATAAAATGTTATGAATGATAGCTCATAACCCATCCCCTTTTTCAGTAGCACATTATCCATCTTTTCTGATGTTTTTTTCCCCTCAAGGATCAATTTGGCAATAAATAAGTTCAGAGTTCATGTATACTTGATGATCTCTGGAATGTCACTGTGCTTAAGCATCTTATTTGCAGCTATTAGGATGTAATTCTTTTCACAGCTGCATTATTAATTCCCAGGTAAGGTACGTGAGAGTTCCTCTGTCTGCTGAAGAGAAGCCTTCATCCAGGTATCATACAACAGTAACTGATGGTAGGGATAACAACAAGATCTATGACAAGGAAAATATAACAATATTTTATTGAATTACCCTATACTTTCTACAACTTAAAAACCACCTTTAGGTTATAAAAAACATGGAAGATACCAAGTACTTCAGATTTAAAAAAAAAAAAAATTATGTCATTATCTAGGAATTTTTACAGAAAATCAGACCAATGACTCAGTGAATTAGTTTGTGAAAACAGACATATCTGGCATTGCATGTTTTTTTGAATGGGATAAAAATGTGCATGAGATGTGATTGAGTTCATCTCCAAGTCAGTGTTTCAAACCCAGGTAAGGCCCATAATTATGACTGAGCTTTGTAATCTCATATGAAACAACTAGTTAGGCTCCATCCGTTTAAAAATGGCTATTCATATCAAGTACCTAGGAGCATTACTGCTATACACTACTTCCATATTATTAACGGTTAGCGTATTAAAAACATGCATGGACTGATCAGATAGTATCACATTATCAACACCCACAATTTTATCAAAATATTCATTGTGTTGGGGGATTTTCTTTAAAATCCCAGCTGCAAGGGTCATGTGACTGTATCTGAAGGTCAGATTTCAAAATCATTTCTTACCTCTGCTTTTAAGCAAAGCTTGATAACATAAAGCAGCTGAACCCTATCAAAAGTACAGAAACCACCTAATAAGATGTAATAAAAACATATTGCTTTAAAACCTCTTTTGAAGACAAAGGCAAACTCATAATTATTATTAATAACACATCAGTGTAGATAAAACTTAAGGACAGAAGTGCATTTTAAACTGTGAAAAGTCACACTGCTCTTGGTACCTCTACTTGTCAGGTTTATTTATATCTAATGCTAGCCTGACTGTAACTTATAAAGAGCATTTATATTTTTCCCAAATAAAAACGTGAATGTAATTTTCAGATTTATATTGAACAGGGGAAAAAAGTAGAAAGAATGTGTGAATTTTTGTGATTTAAAAGAATATGTATATATTTTAAAAGTGCTTCTATAATCTCTGGTCCAAAAAAAGCTGCACTGAAATCCAGAATAAAATGAATTTTATATCATTTTTTTTTGTGATTGGTCATAATAACAGAGCTTGCTATATTATTACTGTTTGATAAACAGTGTGTAGTATGGGGTTTGTTATGAGAGGTTAGCTTCTTAAAGCTTATAATAAAAATGTGAAATATCAACTGAGCAGGGGGAGGATTTGCAACACCAACAGATTAACCTTAATTCTGTAAAGGTAGAAGTACGCAAATAAAAGAAACATGTCTGTCATCAATAGCACCATAATGATGTGAGGAAGGTCACACTTGCCAGAATTTTCATTTCTTCCCCCAGGGAACATGAAACATGTCTCAAGCACATGATCATGTACCCGGAGGAACAGTAATATTGCTTGAGATCAATCATCCTTTCTGCCTCTTGAATGGAAAGCTAAACTTTCAAGAGTGAACAAAATAAAAAATTAATTACTGCATGTATAGCTCAAGAACTGGGACCACTATCACTGTAAGTGAAGTGTGAAGATCTATTAGAAAGTCATTAAAGTCACCTGTCCCAAAAAACAGCAATAATTCTGAATGTCTCAAACAAAATTTTCAATAACAACCAGGTAGAAGACAAACACTTTTACTTGTCTCTTACCCATTCAATTGTGAAGTTACAATTTGTAAAGTAATGTTTCTGAACAAATACTGAGTTTGTTCTACAGTTTTTCTGATTTTCTGAAATTAAACATTTGGGGATTTTTCCTGAAATTGCTCTTGTTTCAAGGGTTGGGGTTTCTGGCGAGTATTCTGATATAGATCTGCACTCTTCATCCTTTAAGGTTGCTCTGATCTAAAAACTACCCCAGAGGAATGTTACAAAAATTATTCTATTTTGTTTCTGTAACATGGTCCAGTTCTTTTCAAGATCTCCAAATCTCAATGATGGTCTATATCACAGTTTATAATACAGCTCAAGTCAAGCATTGTGATGTAGGAAAAACAAAAAGTGAACTATGTCAACTAAAAAGCCTAAAATATTTTCATCTATCTTGCTATCTATTTTTGGTTGAAATATGCCATTTTTTTTAATATTTCAGTGTAATCATATTGGCATGTTTTCCATCACTTGCATAAAGAATAATATTAGGCTACTCACAATACAGAATGTTAAACTCAGGAAGTTTATGCTGTCAAATATCATGAAATATGTATACACACACATATATATAAAGCTCCTATTTCAACTCCACTTTAAGAAAAATCCAAGCACATCTATAGCCTGTTTTAATTATTTTTGGCCTTCGTATTTTCTTTCTGAGTTATGTTGAGAAAGTGAAAATGTATCACCAATAATATTTTAAAGCCATCACCTAATGTTCTATCATACATCACCACACATTTCAGTTTCCAGACCTCTCAGCAGTTACACAGCTGTTATTTATGGCAGTAGCTACCAGTTTTATAGGCTGATTATCAGAAAGGGAATAGGAATTGGGCTTTTTTTCTGGCTTTTGTCTCTTCAAAAAGGAAAGAACAAAACCAGCACAAATAAGGAAAGTGTTCCCCCACTTTTGCTTAGGTTGGGTTGTTTTCCTTTCAGGTTCTCTTCTATGAACTCCCACTGAAAATATGTCTCTAAGGAGCATTTGTTCAGGGTAAACTGACAGGTTACTGGTGGCCTTTTCCTGATTTTAACTATTTTAATTCTTCCATTATGTCAACCACCAAAATATTCTTTCCATATTGATATACTGGTGTGTCATTTCATAAACACAACACTGAAGTAATGTTCAATTATCTCTTAACTGCTCCCCATTATCAAGCACCTAAGTAATACAGCTCCAAGGACAACACAGTACAATATTAAGTGAATTTTAATAGTAAATAAAAGATGGCAAGCCTTCTCCCTCTCCACCTGTCAAACAAAAATATATTGTATCTGTTACATAAAACACTAACAGAAAAGTATAATTATTCCAATTTAACAAAACATCAACAGTGACACTACATTTCAACATCAGCAGGCAATCATTAGCATGTAGGCCAAGTTATCATAGGAGAAAGGAAAACAAATAAATTGTTTAAAATAAATGGTCTAGAAACCCAAGTTCATATGTGCCAACAAATAGTATCTCAAGAAAGATCAAACTGCCATGCTCACAAGCATAGGTTACAGAAGCAAAATGGAAAAGTGATGCTTTTAGTGATAATTAAGAACTGAAACTATCATAAATATTCATTATAAAAAGATAGCTTCACTCCTTAGAAAACATTTCCAGGTTGCAAATGTGTAATTGACTTTTTTTTCTTCCTTGTTATGAAGGATGAAAGACCACAGCATCTGTTGTACTACACAATTGGTCTGTTCATAACACTGAAAAGTTGGGCACTTAAAGGTGAAAATATGCAAAAGGCTTTTCTCTCATTACTTATTTCTGCAGGTCTGTAAAACTGAATGGATTAAAACTTTAAATCCATTGATTACAAGCCTAGGGAAAAGACTGGAATGATGCAGTTAATACCCAGCTTCTTTTTAAAGAGAAATTCACAATGACTTATTCTGTCTACAGAAATAAGAGGATCTGGCTGGCAGAAGATCTTCAAAACGTGAAGGGCAAATCTTAACACAATCAACTTTTTTGGAGGATTTCTATTCCCATGGTGAGAAAACAGCAGAGGTGTTAATTGTGAAGTACAGTTCAATATAAAGGCCCCACAGAGCACTTGGTACTCAGTTTTTTGTTTCTCATGAAAGGCCCATTTTTTTTTTAGCTAAAAATTCAATCTCCAACCCCTCTGTTCCACTCAGAATTCATAGTTATGCCTAATCTGCTGCTTTTCTGGCTCACTTACAGGCCGTGTTGGCAGGTACTGAATGCAAAATCATTTTAATGGGGAAACCCCTGGGAACGGGAGCAAAAGTTTTGAGCATTAACAATTTTACAATGACGTATGGCCAGCTGTTAGAGGAAATAGGCCTCCATCACTGAAACTCACTGGAATGAGACCATTTACACAGATCTTTTCAACTCAGCAGTCTGCTAAAGAAGGAAACTAGATCATCCAAACAACAAAAGAACAGGATTAGTCTGGACAGGGAAACATCATGAGGACATATGGTACTTATTAAACCCATTGCACAATGAGAACTCCATCCCTAATTTGAGGGCCACAAACTGTTGAAGTCACAAAGTGAGGGCCAATAGAGTCTGAAGGCCCATATGGCAAGGTGAGGCAAATAAAATGGTTCAGGATTGTATAAAGCAAAGAGAAGAAAGTGCTTGACAAGGACAATGACAATTTGATATGTTGGACAGTTTATACAAATGTGAATTTAATTTGGATCTAGCCAAGAGCACATTTTGGGCAACGGGGTAAGACACCAATTTTGACCTTTTCTGTTACTTACCATGATGTCAATGATGACAACCGGTGCCAAATTTAAAGAAAATGGACTTCATTCATTTCCTATTGAAATCAGTAGAAATCTCTCCTTGTCTCTGGAGGAAGCTAAATTAAGCCATTTATTAGCAAGAATATCTGCTCATAACAATCCCATTATAAAACAAATAGAAAAATTATAAGAAACTGGAGAACACACTAAAAAATAAACACTATGGTTAAGAAATAATGAGAAAACTAATTTAAAATATGCATCATTCTCCTTTTGAAACAAAAGTCAGCCATGATGTCCTACTTCACATTTGTTTCTTCCCACTCATTCAACTGATCAATGGTTCCCAAGGTACCTGTTCATCTTGTTTTCCTCTACTTCAGCCTTCTCTGTGGAATTGCTCTCTCAACTGTTTCATATAACACAAGCATTATTTTCAATCCAGTGCCGCCTCAAACATCCAGAAGAAAGAGATTAAAAGAAAAACATCTCTCTTAAAAATCTTGTATTCATTTGGGTGTGGGGCTTTCTAAAGGAGGTTAGTTGTTTATAAAACTGAACTCTCCTGAACTCCTTTGGAAAATCCCACTTCTAAATCAAGGTTTGTGTTTCTGTGGGGACACTAGCTAGGACCCAGTGAACGCAGTCAGAGGGTCTCTGCTCAGTTTCATGGTACAAGGTGACTATATAGCTATTCTGAGCAAGGACTGAAGCTTCTTTCACACTCAGGAGTTAGAAAGGGAAATCAAGGAGACTGGGTTTGATTGCACTGGGCCAGGGAATATCAGCAACATTCATGAGGTGGGCGTCAGCTGGATGAGGGAGGCACTAGCAGGTCAGTGGTAAAAGCAGCTACTTGTATGTCTTCATCCTTAGAGGTTTTTGAGACCCAAATGGTGAAGCCCTGAGTAACCATGCTTGATCTCATAGCTGACCCTTCTTTGAACAGGGTTGGTCAAGAGACCCCCGAGATCCCTTCCCACCTGAATTATCTTGTGATCCTATGCTTCTTACTGCCCCCATTTCTTAATCTGTCTCCCAGTCGAGAAGGAAAAAAAAAAAAAAAAAAAAAAAAAAATCAAACACAGTTACTTAGGCTAAAAAAAAATAAATCTGTCCCTCTAGTCCATACACCTCCCACAAGGGACAACCATGATACCTATATCATTCCTGACAGATCTATAGTTTACATTCCTTAAAGTTTCCTCTGTGGAGTAATGGAGAGTCAACAGCTTCTGCTAGTAATTTATCCTGGTATGCCACTATCCTTCTCAGTAAAGTTTATCCTTCTCAGTATTTAAATCTGTTTTGCTGCAGTTTAATTCCATAATTTCTCTGTTAGACACAGAGGGCAGATCATTCCCTCCCTCTTTGTAGCATCTTGTTCTGCATTTTTAAGTTAACCTCAATCTTCTATCTAGTCTGAAGAACCACAGTTTATTCAGACTTGTCCTGTGTTTCAAGTCACTGACCATTCCTTGCCTTGTGCTACGCCCTCTCCAACTGGCTAATATTCTTCTCAACATGCAGTGAGCAGAACTGGACAGCCAGCTCCAGCTCAAACTGCTGCAGGGAACAGAGTACAAAGTTGACTTCACATACCTTGCAGGCTATGATCCACACACAGTCATGTTTGCTTTATTCACATTGTCATGAGACCCTTGGCTTGAACCTAACTCATAATCAGCTATAACTCTAAGATATTTTCCTTCAGAACTGGTATTAGCCCATATTCCTACATCAAATACTGAAGTAGTTGACTAGTTCTGCCTTATTGTTGAAATTCCACTTCTCTTTCCTGGACAATATCCTGACTTTTTCTAAATCACATCTTTAGCTCTCCAGATTATTTTGACTTCTAATTTAAATCTAACAAACATACAAATCCTTCATATGTCTAATAATTCCTCTATTCCACCACGTGAGTCATTAATGAAAATATTGACCAGAACTAGAGAGTTGTGTAAGCAGGAGGAAGCTGTTATTTCCTGAACCTCTCTACTAACCTTTTTCCTCCTCATTTCAGCCCATTTCCTTCCTCCCTCCCTAGGGCATCTGCAGAGAGCCAGAAAAGAACGAGAGGAGAAGGCAGGCTTCAGCCAGCTCAGCAGTCAGACGTGATTTAGTAGCGGTAGAGGCCAAAAGCAGCAACAAAAAGATAATAGGATAGAGAACTGTGATTCAGAAGTGGAAGTCTGTGTAAGGCAGCTGATATCACACCTTGTTTGCCATATTCCTAGAGTCTTAAAAGTGTGACATTTACAAGTCTAAATGGTCCTGCATACAATGCAAGCTACACTTGTGATCACGACATATTATACTGTCCCTTGCGGGTCAAAATACATCCCCTCTAAAAGCCTTCTGGCTGAGCTCAGCCCATTCTGATAGCACCCATCAGACAGTCTACAGTGTCTTAGCATTGTACAATCTTTCTGACTCTTTTCAAGTGTTCTCCTTGTATCCTCAAACCTGGAAACTTTCAGCTTAATGGCTTAATTACACACTCGGATAATGTAAATACAATACTTTGGCTGCTGTAAAAAAAAAATCCAATTTTGTCTGCTGGCAGAGTGTCTAAGTGTGAAGCAATTTGCAGTGAGGAAAATTCTGCCTTATTTTGAATGGAGTCAGAAACCTTGATAATGTTCAGTTGTATCTGAGTGCTTCCAATTTTTTTGCCAAACACTGATGCCCCCTTTCTAACTGTGTAGTTTTTATGACAAAGCCAGAATCAAGGCCAAAGCCAGTGGTTATGGGAATTATTATGACTGATACTAGTCTATTGTTAATATGAGTCAAAATGGGAACTCTGCACTTTGGAATAGAGATAGAGTGCACAACTGTAAACCACCCACAGCTCAAGTTGTAGATAAATCTAATTGACATAGGCTCTGGTCAATAGCACACAGTGAAAAAGAATATCTAATAAAAAAAAAAAATCACAGAGTACTCCTTCTCCATTAAGTATTTAAATTTTATGTTAATATACTTTCATTAATTGTCGGTTCAACTAACTAGCCTAACCCTGAAGACAGGATCACACAGGTGTAGGCCTCCAGAAACCTTTAAATAAAGGTTTAACTAGATTTTCTGTCAATATTTATCAAGGACAGAAAACATCTTTGCTATTTTCCACCCTATTCAGCACTGAGAAGGGCATAGGATTCTTTTTTTCCCTCACCAGAAACTGAGTTTGTTCTCGCCACCCCAGTCAGGATTGACCTACTTTGATAGTCCGTGAAATATATAACATTATTGCCAGGTGCGTTGTTTCCCTCTACAACAAAGAATCTCTAATGCCCCCTGAGTATATCCTGGGCTAAAAAGCATTTGCAAAATCTCACAGAAATCCAAAGGAAAAAAATAAGCTTAAGATATAATTACAAAAGTGTTCAACATCAGACAAATTTTTTATTTGTTTGTTTTTGTTGTTTTTTTGTTTTGTTTTGGGTTTTTTGTTTGTTTGTTTGTTTTTGTTTGTTTGTTTGTTTGTTTTTTTAAATAATTTCAAAACCAGGAAGGAGAAAGATTTCTGAGGTTTTCTGACCAGGGAAGCATTTTCCACTTAGCTTAAAGAAGAATTGGAGGCTTGTCCTGTCACCTAGCAGTATCAATACAGGTAGAATATCTCAAGGCATCTCCACCATTTTCACAGTAACTTTTTCACAGCAGTGCTAGGATAAAATAATGACAATCTCACAACCCTGCTGCCAGCTCTTACCCATTGTACCAGAGCATTATAAGCATTTGGCAGCCATCCAATGAGCCAGAACTGAAAATTATTTAGCTGAAAAAATAAAGTAGGGGTGTTTGCCAGTTTCTTTTAAAGCCAAATCAATTCCCCAGTCAGGTTCACCACTTTCTTGTGCAAGAGCTTGTGCTAGAATAACAGTCGTTAACACAAGGGTGAAGACTACATGGGTTGTATTATTAACCAACCTCTCACTGCGGTCTCAGAATCCCAAAAGACACATTAGCATGTTTTGAGCAGCAGGTTGGCGGGAGGGAGGATTCTGTCACTGAATTCAAACCTGGTCTTACTCGCACTAGCTGCACACCAATATGCTGCTCTCAATTTCCATCCCTGTAAGGGAAAAATCAAGACCAAGGAGTTAATGAAATGTCGGGTGAAGAATCAGCTAAACATGTCAAAATGCCACAAAATTTATTGCTCCCAGAAGAGAAAGAATCAAGAGTTCACCAGAAATGGCATATGGCTGGTGATCATTATTAACAACGAAAAAAGAAAAAAGGAAAAAAAAGGGGGGGGGGGGGGGGGGGGGAAGAAGTAAAAAAAGAAAGGTCTTCTTCCACTCCACAATTCAGTCAGATCCTTTCCTGGCTACAACTCTAAAATGATAAATTATATAAATTACAAAAGATTCCAAAATACATATGGTAGTCCCTCTAGTTCACATTTATTTACAGAGCTTTCAAAGATGCAGCCAACTGAGGAACCTCCCATATAGTTGAACCTCAATATTATTGAATCATAAAAAGTACAGCAGCTGACTCTTAACCACAAAGATCAAATCTCACCTCTTCTTAAATGTCATTCTGCTATCATCCTTCTCTTCATTAACTTTTCTTTCCATGTCATGTTTTTCATTATCAATTCTATTCAGTGAGCACAGTTCTGCAATTAATTTTGCAGTGTTTTTGTTCATTTTCTTTCCCCAGCCCATAATCATATATAGTGTGCCTTTCTGTAAGAAACAAGCTTAACAGGGTTAACAGATGCCAGTATTACACAGCACAGGCATGGAATCCAAATACCTAACAGACTGTTATATGATTACAAAAATAAAGTAGCCTTCTCTCTGTATAACCTTATTACAAGATAGAACAGATACAGAATGAAGCAAGATGAATTTTAATCTGCAATAAACATTCTCTCTTCTGTATTATTGTCCTTGTATTAAGAAATGAAAATATATTTCAAGTGGATAATCAAACTCTGAAGTTTTGTCATCATCTTATAAAAGGTCAGTTCCCCATTGATGTAAATCAAGTGAATTGTATTTAATACCATACAATTTCTCGGCATCAGTGAAGGATCTGTAAACACAGGGAAAACAGTCTTGCAGTTAAGACTCTAGTCTAGGAATGAGGAGCTTAGAGTTTGGTTGCCAGCTGTGCCACAACTTTTCTGCATGAATTTTAAATGCAAATCCCCTCATTCTGAACATCTATTTCTGCTCCACAAAGTAAAAAAAAAAAAAAAAAAAGTTTTCTGGATAGTGTATTTGAACTGTAAGCCACTTGAGGCAAGATAAACAAAATCCTTATTATCAAAGCAGTAGAAACATAATACTCATCTATTTTTTCTCTAACTACTGATCTGGTCTCTGTGGGCTAGTCCAAAAAAAAGCTGATTCACACTGGGACCCTGTCCATACCAAAGGAGATTCCTAGTAAAACTGTCTAAAACAACTTTCCCCTTTCCCCAAGTTATTTCCCAACCTATGAACCTCCGAACCACAAAAGAGTTCAGAATCACAGCATGGAAATGGTGGCACTTGTGTATTCCCCAGTGTTTCCTTGTCAGATAGCACCCTGAGCAGTTAGTAACACAACCATACCATAGAACATGTTGAAGACCCATTCAATAAACATAGCCCACTACACCTTTTGATGCCTGCTAAATTTCCTCCACTACTGTCTTAAGCCATTCCACCTAACACCTAAGCTCCTTCCCAGACCTTTCACAATTTGGTTACTTTTTTCCTCTGTTCATTCTCTTCAGCTTACTTGTTAGACTACCTGTTTACTTTTCAGCTCCAATATTTTAACAAAAGATGTAGACCTCAGGCATAATTTGAAGTTTGGAATCTCTCTGAATTCCTTATCTAAGATAATGTTACTCACTCTGAACCTTACGATTTTATTGGCACTATCTTCCTTTAGTGCTGGTCATTTTTAACTTTCTTAAGAACTGTCCCAACAAAAAAAGGAGAATGAAAATGTTCTAATAAGCATTGAAGAAGGAAATACTATGACAAGTAGAAGCACAGCAATGCAGTCTACAAATAGAAAGGTGAATTCATTTCAGGTTCCTCATTGGCCCAAGAAAACAGTTTTCTTCAGTTTGAGATGGGGGAAAAGACACTTAAAAATATGTAGCTGTTCTCAAGAAGGCAGCATTCAAAAAGGCATTTATATGAAATTGCTTGTGCTGCTGATCTGGGTCTACAGAGATTAACAAAATTATGCCCATGTTCAAAACTCAGGCAAGCAGGTGTATTAAATAAACCAAAGATCTGACAGATCTTGCAAACAGAATGAATGCACATGCAATCAGATGGCATGAATATGAGAGCAAAGAAAGGGATCTCAAGTTTCCTGAAAGTTAGTAAGCATAAATGATATCTTAGTCCATGGGTCAGAAAAGGATCAGGAAATACTGAAACTTGGGGCTGTACATCCAATGTTTATGACAGGGCGAGGGAGAAATCTTAATGTCAAACTCCTGAGATGAACTCTTCTACTTTTTCTTTCTGTCAGTATTGCTCTCTTGTCTTAAGAGAAAAAAGCCCCTGTACTAAAGCGTTTACAACGCTGCATTAGAATTAGAAATGAGCAGATTGCCAGACAGTCTCGGGGAAAAAAAAAAAAAAAAAAAAAAAAAAAAAAAACCAAAAAAACACAAAACCAAAACAATATGAAAGTGATCTACATGGAGCAGATTGTTAAAAATTAGCTGGCCTGAACTTGTTCACACAAAAGTGACTACATAATATGAAAAAGTAGTCAAGCAAATTGCAGAAAAAGATGCTTAATATAATTGCACAAAGAAAGGGGTAAAAATCTGTTAAATTATCTGCTGTGAATTGCTCTCCAATTTCAGCACTGTAGTATGTTCTACTACTTGAGCAGGAAAAATAATTAGACTTCCAGAGTAATTCATACATACCTCAGTAATCTTGTACTAATCTACAAGGTCTGGAAATCAAGCTGAGATCTAATGACAGGACTGGTATAAATAGGGAAAATATTTAATGACTATAATGATTAGCTGTATTGTTAGGGATAAATGAGCAGTGAAGATTTATGACTTTACTTCCAGTTGTGCAACAACTTATGTAATACACCTAATATCTATAGGATAACAGAACAAACCGGCCTTTCCCTCATACCTTTTAACAGAGTTGAACTCAAATCAATTTCCCAAATGTCTTGGCTTAGGTTATCCACAAAGCATCATCCACAACTCTGTTTTTGCTAAATGACTCAAGATTCCAAGGAGGTGAAGTACCAGCCCAGCTACAGGTGAAGTGTAAGATCTGGCTCATCCTTCCAGATGTATCTGGAAATAACAGTGACTTATATTTCTGCAGAATAATCTGGCTCAATTTGGTGACATAAGTAAAAAATTGTATTGCTGCTTTTTTTAGAAATAATAATAAAAACAACTCACTGCACCCCAGCATATGCTCCTAAGGATAATGCAACCAGGTGAAGCTGTAAGAAAATCCAGCGTTTTCATAGAGGAAAATACATATGACTAAAGCCTAGGAACAAAACTGTGAAAACAATTTTTTTAAGTGAACAAACTGAAAATTGCATTCAGTTAAAAAAATTAATGTCATTTTTTGGTTACCCAAAAAGCTGTATTTCTTTTTCTCCTCTGCTTGATAGAGTTTAAACACTTCTTTCCACATTTCTGATGCTTAGTCTAACTACTTCATTAGGGATATTTTAAATCCAGTCTGTTCAGACCTAAAGTCTTTTGGAAAATGAAAGCAGCGAAGGACTAAACCAAAAAAATCTGTTGTCATACTTTTATGTAATAGTACAAGAGTGGAATAGCAAGATTCATTTGTGCTGCCTTCCTGAGAGGCCAGGAACCCTGCCTGCAGCCCCTGGCAGCATACTGCACACAAGGTTCTGCAGCCCACTCTCCCTCCTGCTTAAATGAAGAGGAAGGAGTAGCCTTACAACTTCAGGCTGAAAAATAATTCTAAATTTAAAAAGTGAAAATGTTAATTTCAGCAGTTAGTAATCAAGCTCACCTTTTTTCTTTCTTTCTTTCTTTCTACTCTTAGATAAAAGTGTTGCATAAATTCTAGGCAAGCTCACAAATCAATTCAGAATGATCGAAATTACATTGCTTGGGGAATTATTTTTGCTGGGAAAAAAAAATAAAATAAAAAATTAACAATTCTCGAAAGAACAGCTCTGCATTCTCTTCCCAGCTATGCCACAAGCTTGTTTGTCTGCTTAGTTAAGTTATTCAAATTCTTTTTGCCTGACTTCTCTTATTGTTCAGACACTGATCATGATGCTGCCCATTTCTAAGGGTGCTGCAAAGTTGCATCACTATTATCATAGGTCTTTGAGATTCTTGTATGGAAGACATCATGGAAATGCAAAAAATAAGATTTTGCACTGAGCAGCAAAAGTGTCTTTCACTCCTTTGAACATGAGACAGAGGGAAGAATCAAATATAGAGAGCCAGATCTAACTCCAGAAAATAGAAGTTGAGAAAATCTACACTCCAAAGAGAGTAATATTATAAGGAGTATTGCTGGATTGAATAAACATTCGTTAATTCAGTGATGAAATTTTGCTGCTGTCTGAAACCATTGTTCCATCAGATTTTTAAATCCTTGCTGTAGAAATTTAAAATATGTATTTTATAATATCTTGATATTTGGTGGCAAAAAGCCCAAATCTCATTTTAAATTGTTTCAAATGAAACTTTAATTTATTTTTAATTAGAAATATGCATGACAAGTGATTGCTATAAGTATGTTGACAGATGCCCCATCCAGCAGCTCTACCATCAGAGAATGTAAAAACCTACAGTACAAGAAGAACCCTGATGTCGTGCAAAGCTCTTTGAATAGCTTGTAAGAAGTCATTCAGGCTTCAAACATTGATGCTTTTTTTTTTTCAAATTAATTACCAACAGAACACATTTTTTCCCAAAAGGTTAACCCAGCCATTCTTCTGGGGTGGTTAGTGCCCTTTATTAACAACATTTCTCATGGAAGGTCATGAGCAACATCCTGACTTCAATCTCTAAAGACATTAGACTCCCTCCATAAATGATAATCTGGGAAGGCAGAGGGAATGGAGGAGGGCTCGCACATTATCGGCATGGTTGAGCTGATGCAGGTGGTCATAACTTATTGCAGATGGAGGTATAATTGCTAACATCTCTCACAGGACCATAGCATTAAGTATGTATGTACAATGCCATACGTAAGAGTTTGAAGCCACAATGACTTCCTCAGAAGAAGCATCATTTAGGGAACTGAACAGCGACATTTTTTTCTTTCATCTGAAGGAAATGGTCACAAAGGAAAAGAGCGATGAGATGTTTGTTTATCATTTTTAAATGAGCTGCTAGAAAAGAAGAGAAACATTCAAATATTTTCATCCTGGGAAGATCATAGACATTGTGGTCTTCTACTTTTATCACTTAACAAACCAATGTCATGAAAATAGTAAGGAATCTTCACCATACACAAAGCAGTGTATGTGACATGGAAGAAGAAAATGGCTCTCTTGCCCATAGTTTAAAAGAGAGAGAGTTGGTGGGTTCTTCAAAGGTCTAAGTTAAAAGTCCATCTAATTAAATTGCAACTCCATCTATTTAAATTATAACTATGCACTTCTAGTTTGAAATGTGTAACAAAGCTTCATAAGCTTCATAAGCTTTGTACATTAAACTCAGGAAAATAAACCACCCATGGCTTCGATCTATGATTTCAGGGGAGAAATTGGGGTAGATTGTGACCCTATGTACATCCTAGTGTGGCTCTGGGAATCTCCACAGATGCCTTTAACCCTCCAAATGCTAAATAGCGAAGACGATGCTCTGCTAGTCTGGAAGCAGAGATTTTACCCAGTTATTTCTGATTTAGGGATGTAGCAGCCCTATGAGAAAGATTACCAAATCATCCTTTCAGATTCTCCTTGTACCCTCTGACTGTACTCTGCTTCCCAAATCACGCTGAGTTCTCCAGACATTTACCGGATGCACATATTAAATCTGTTTTTCTAGGCTAGACAGCTTCTGTAGCATCGCAGGGGTAAGGTTTGGATTTGATGCAATAGCAATGCAAGTTGTTTTACAGTTAACAAATATATTGGTATTTAATCCACCAAACATCATAAAGAGTAGTGCAAACATTTTAATAAGCTACTGTGTAGTCATTAAATATTGAAATCTGTTCTTAATTAAGTGCTTTGTTTGACATAAAAATCCTCATTCTCAATGCAAGATTTAGCCCTGTTCCAACACAAGGGCAGCAGCATGACATGATGTGTTGGACCATCTGTGTTTACAATCACTGGCTTTCCTAATGTATATATGAAAATGAGGTCAACCCTGAAACAGGTTGCTTTATTTAGTTTGAAGATAACTCAGGCTGTTACTAGTCATTAAAATCCATAACTTTTCATAGGTGTGAACAATTACAGAAATGAACTGGTCCATTGAAATAGCACTTCTGAAAATTTTTCTCATTTCTTTGAAAAACATGCAGTGCTATAAAATTACATAAATTTGTCTTTTCTTTTTTTTTTTTTTTTTGCTGCTACAAGCACCTGTACAATGTGTATGCTGAAAATTAGAGGAAAACAGTTGTGTTTTTCAAGATTTTATAAAATCTAAACCAAGGCCCCCACTGACATTTTTCTCCTTTGTTCTATAGAGTTTGTACCTTCAAACAGAATTTTTTTAAGTGTTGTGCAATTTCACTTTAAAATTACATCTTCTGGGTCCATCCAACTTTTAAATACACTTTTCCTGTTATTATTTGTAAACACAAGGATAATTACTGACAGATGATATTCAGCTATGCAGTCATTAGCAAAAAGAATTACACCATCAAAAAATCTTACTTACATTGCGTCAGTAAGGATATCACTATTGAAAAGGCCAAACCTGTAGATGAGGGAGAGGCTTGGCATGGGAAGAGAGGGAAGACAAAGACATCATGGCACCATGAAGTTCATGCTAATACCTACAACAAAACAAAGCCGCTCCTTGTGAGAACTGCAGCCACAACTACCATCAGGCTGCAGAAACTCACAGAAGGCAGGATCTCTCTTCAGTTTCCCTTAGAGTTAATGCATATTAGAACAAGTTGTACAATCTGATAGATCACTTCCTGCAAATATACATATGTTGTCTACCTCTACAAGTATATACCTAAGAGTAACAAACTTTTCCCAAGAACAGCAAATGAAATTCAGAGGGTAGTTTTACGTGTTTACAGGATACAAATCCCCATATTGCCCATGAGTTACATTTCATCCCAGGCAGAGAGACACCAAACACTAGGCTTCTGAAATGCAACATAGGAATATATGGAAGTGGTCTACTATTTCCTCACAATATTTGGTGTTTTTCTAAAATCATCAGTGCCTGTAGCTATGTGGTAATTTGGCATTCTTTTAGAAAAACAGTTATGCCTCTATCTTTCAAAGTTTCAAAAGAAAAAAAAAATATAAGCTGCACTAGCTCATATGGCCAGATGGCAAATAAAATTTAAAGATAGTAACTGAAATGTATTTAGAATCTCTAATTATATTGGGCTTGAGTTTTTATCACTAGGGCTGACAAAGCATTAACTTCTATAAATGTATGAAATGTTGGGATACCTAGGATGGTGAAGAATTATCTAACAGTAATCCCTAGAATTATAATGAGCAAAAGCCGAATAAAATCATGGTAAGAATATTCAGAAGAATAATGCTAAAATGTGGAAGATTGCAGACATCATTCTCAGTCACCATTTTTCTTTTCTTCTTCCTATGCCTTTGATGTAGAGAGAGGCAATAAAAGTATTGTGAGCTATGAAAGGAAAATCATATAAAAGGGAGACATTGGAGGCCCATTAAACACAATCATTTAGAGGGAATGACAGACTACATGAGCAAAGAAAAAAAAAAATTGCAATTTTAGATTTTTATTCATTACTTTTTTTTTTTTCATTAATTATTTCAGGCTAGTTTCCTTAGAACAACTGTGGTTTCCTAGAATCTTTTTGACCATTTATAGATCTTTCTATATATTCTATCTCAACATGCTTTAATACTGTACAAAGACTTTTACCAAGCAGTTTCTAGCCCATCAACTCTTTGTTCTAAACTAGTCATTACAAAAAATTTTTTTGCATTGCCTTGCATTTAACATCTGATAGTGAAAGATAAATAAGTACCTGAATGCAGATCCTCAAAGTATTGTCTTGGAGAGATCAGGCAGTGATGAATTTTCTTAACTGACAACACAAATGATCCAAATAATAATTTATAGGAAAGATGCACTACAGATGGCAACCAGCAACTTATGTCCCCCAAACTGCTTCTACCGCTGATCTGGAGGAAGTACTACAAGAGGTGAGACAAACAATGCAATGTATAGGCTTTTTAATGAAAGAGCTAGAAAATATGCAAAGTTCACCTCCCCTCACATGTGACAAATGCCATTTCTGTCACTATTAACCTCAGTTAGCAACAGGATGAAAAGGAAAACTTAAAACATTCAGGAATATTGTGTTTACTCATTTCATAAGAGATTCTTTTCTTTCAAATGCTTTTCCATTTTAAAATAGGAAAATTCTGTTTTGAAATTTACAGCAAAGTTTCAAAACATTGAAGCCATTTGTTTCAACACTTTCCTCTGCATTTTGACTTCTTCTGTTTTTTTCACTTTGTATTATTTCTGAAGTTTGAAGTAAAAAGACAGCTTAAAAAAAATTAATAATGATCTCAAGTAAGTTTACATTCTTTTTATTGCATCTTCATGCATTTTTATAAAATTTTTCTATCAGAACAGAATTTTGGAAAGCACCAGCTTTTTGACAAGCTGGTCTTTATTTAAAAAAACAAAACAAAACAAAAAAAAAAAAAAACAGGAAAATACCCCACTGGAAAAAAATTAGTATGTCCCAGTAAAAAATAAAAGAAAATTTAGTTTATTTAGAAGGATTCTTATCCAACAACCTTGGCTACACTCACTAGACAAGACACCTTACAATACTGAGAGCAACCATAGCAATTATTTATATGCAATACTCCTAGCTTTATGGAATCATATAATCTGCAAATATAAAGACAGATCTTCCTAATACCAGTGTGTATTCAAGGGGTTAATTAAACTGGTCCAAAAAAATCCCTGTCTTCTTTAGCTATGGTTTCACATAATCATCATTCTCTTCTTATCAAGGCTAAGTAATATCATACGTATTATTGAATTTGGTTTCTGAAATCCCAGCACTGATGTTGCAAGAAGAGGTTTGAAACAGCCATCTTTGTCTACATCTATGACATCTACATGTGAGTGTGAGAAATCAAGCATGGTTACCAGAGAATTTTGAAACTTACATACCTGAGAAGAATTAATAGAGGAGGAAAGCAGGTATGGAGAATCTGATGTGGAACTGACTATGAAGATCTAACACAAGAAATAAGATGTTGGTGAGATTCATCTTTCTCATCTATAAATATTTTATCCATTTTTAAAAAATACAGAAATAGATAAATAATTAAATAAGTGTTAGGCATGCAGACTGGTAATAAACTGACTGCCACAAGCACTTATCAGTAGGACAGGATGTAAATATGCCTTCCTAAGAATTGCACAGCTTCTCCTTAAAGAAAAAAATACGGAGCTTGGAGACACCACTAAAATATTAATTTTATTAAACAGTAAAAGCACTAAAATTTTACTCTTTTATTTGTTCATTTTCATATGCTACTTTTAATTACAATGGAACTTGGACTGCTTATTGGTTTCTGTTGGATATGGCCAATCTGGGAATTCACAAGAATTGCCTGAATAAAAATATTAAAGTTATGTTCATTAGAGTGTAAAGCACATCTACACATAGCTTTTATTTCTTTCTGAACTATCATAACCACAATAGAAGGATCAGTGGGAGCACATCATTCATACACTAATAAATAGAAATCGAAGCAGGAACTGCTGAAATGGAATCAGGAGTTAAAAGCCACTTGTTGCTATTCCCTATGCTCTGTAGCATGACGCAATTATATAATAGACATAGTTAATTTCAGACATTCCAGGTACAAGGTGGCTATCAAATCGTGTTCACATCAAGTACTAAATTATACTATGAGACGCCTCAGTACTTTCAATAGCACCATTAGTTGAATAAATGCTGCATAATACAAGCATTAGTATTCAAATCTGCCCATAATTTCTAAAGTGAAATGTAATCACTTTGGGTACTTACTTGAAGCAAAAAGTATTATGGTTAGCTATTAGTATTACTAACACAATCACTGAATGTATACATACAACTTCATACAAAAAAAGTACAGTATAAATCTTTCATTTATTTCTTCTAACCTCAATTCTCATTCAAAAGCCAACTTCCAAATACTTAAGTAAAGAGATTTGGAGCTACCTTTGTGATAAATAATTTTAAAAGTGGAGATCCACATCTAGAGTCTGAACTTTTATTTGGTGATGCTAATGAGAGTGTTGTCACAAATTTTAACAGCAGAAGAATCTATTTTTTATAATGCATTGTCACACAAGCATTCTTAATGAAGGACTGTGTTCTTAGGGACTGAAACTTCAGCTGCAGCAGCATGCTGCTCATGTCTGAGCTCTGAGATTGCTTCGTTATTCCTCCCCTGAGAGTTCAATGGATTTGATTCAAGCACCATTGAATGTGATGCTGTATTAATTGCCCTGGAGGGTAGAAAGGCCTTTGAACTGTGGCTGTGAGTGATATTTTGTTATAAGACATGTGTCAGCACTTGGCTGGTTAACTCTAGGGCTGGGTTGTATAGCATGCTGGGACCAAGTATCTGGAAAACTACTTTGCATCCTAATCTTACATCTGTTTTCTATCATGCTGTGAGATTGACTGGCCATTCTATCAGAGAAGCATCATTCTGGAATAGACAGTCTAAGTAAAAATATTGTACTGTCAAAGAATATTAAGGATATGCCATCATCTCTTATAGTTCATAAAACCAGCTGGCAGACGGAGACACCAAAATAATATTGTGGCTGATGTATTATCCTTTCTGCTTTAGAGAAACAGTCTGTGCCCAACTTGGTACAGTAGCAACTAAAAATAGCCTCATGGTCCCACTTGTCTCTCTGTTTACAGAGAGGTCTAAATTCTCTCTAGATATAACTGCAGGTAGAGTCCCTATCACACAATCATCTATCACATAATCCATTATCATCAGTATTAGAATAGCACCAAGAGGTCACAGTAGAGCTTTAGGAGATACAGCACTCACCTGAACATTAGAGAGTCCAGTTCAGTTCTGTCATCTCAAAAGAGCTACAATCCCTATCTCCTTTTCCTTTGAAGAGGGGTAACCCAGAACACTATACTGTATCTTGTCTCCACACTCCTTTCTAAAGTCACACCATTTTGCATTATAAAGCACAGGGATCATTGCTTCTGCAGCTGAGACCATAAGGGCATTTGTCAAGTATTGAAAAACCTGGGTTCTTATTCTCAGTCTGAAAACAATTTCTATTTTCTGTATACTAGGTGAAATACCTAAAAGTTATATCAAACTCATGCTCCGGCAATATCTTTGTATGGCGAGATCCTTGTCACAGTCTTTCGTGTGGTCCCCAGTCCTGGACTATTTGTTACATGTTGCAAACACAAGCAGCTCCTTAAGGGATACAGTAGAGAAATGCTTAGAACTAAGCTCCTGATCTGCCTTAAGTACACAATGTTTCAAAGATGTTAAGCATGACAAGGCTGTCATGGTCATGCACAAAAATGGGAATTGTAGGAGCCTGTGGGATTTCAGTGAAGCAGAATCATTTTCATGGCTAGAGGCATGTATGGAGGATAGGGGGAGTTTAACTTGTGGACTTAGCCAGGGTTAAGATGTCAAGCTTCACTTTCAGTGCCTAGAACATTTATCCTATTTTCTCTCCTTTTTGCCTTCCTTTCTGCTTTTCCTTTTCTTTCCTTTCCCTTCACTTCCTTTTCTGATTTAGTCTATTAGGAATTCTCTGAGAAAGCAGGGAACTAAAACTTGCCACTGTTATCAAAACAAACCTACCTCTCCTTCCAAAATGACACGAGCTACACCTTCTCCTTTTACCTCTGATAATAATAATTAATCTATTTAGTTTAAAAAGTATGCATGGAGTGCAAATGAATGCATGGAAAAAGCAACCATAAGTTCACAAGACATATTAGCAATGGTGCCATGTATGCATCTACATACTGACATGTAAAGCATAAGTTATTATACAAATTCCTGCATAAAATAATAAACCTTTCCTAGTCATTTATTTTATATTCTAAAATATTGGTCAAAAATAAAAAAATACTAAGAACCCATACTAAACATTAAACTATTGGCTTTTTTTTTTTTTTATCTCTTTAACCCATCACAGCAGAAATATTAGGAGAAAGACATGTTGATATTTGAAATTGAGTATTTAACAAGGATGTCACCTTAAGAATAAAAAGAGAATATTTTCATAAAAGCAAAATGCAGTATTTCAGATTATACAGTCCTACAGAGCCACACGCTCTGGCATACAAGAAATGCAAAGTATAACAATAGTCTTTTCATCTAGGACAAAGAGCTGTCCTTCATATTCCTGGTAATAGAAACTAAATAATAGAAAACTATTACTAATGCACCTGCAGCTTCAACCACTGGAGAGATATATCTAACTTGCTCTCAGGATTTTATTCAGTATGACGAAAGCAATTTTGCTTCTATGCAACAGTACAAGAATTTGGATAGAATCTTCTCTGCAAAGAGAAAATACCACATAGACACTTATACTTGATGATTGAAGTTAAATAATAATCCCTTTCTAAGTGTCTTAAAACCCACGCTCATCTACTTTGATAGGGCCCAGTACAATTATTGAAGCTGACAGAAAAAAAATCTCATAAAAGTCAATGCATGCAACAAAAGAGATAATAATCTCCTTAATGGGAGCAAGGGGTTCATACCACAGGATACTCAGTGCCATTGCACTTCCTGCCTTGCCCCAGACCCCTGACTGATTCAGTATTATTATATATAACAATTCAGCTGTTGACTGCCAGAGTCCATCTAAGTGTAAGGAGTACTTTTTCAAGTCCTAAGATGTTACAGCTTGTATTTAGTTTGAAAGGAAAAAAAAGCTAGCTGAAGTCTCTGAATCTGAACCGTCAAACAATAAAGTTTTTGGACTAAGCAGTGTATAGTTTGTAGGCATTTATCAAGATAGCCCTGGTTGACATGACATGTAAATTGTATAGCAAATTTGACAGCTCAAATATTAATGCATCCACCTAGTTCTATCTTACACAGTTTGTACTGCAATAGGCTTTTTGAAAGCATCCTTGATATCCATTTCAAATCTGACTGATTTTTCAAGTTGACATCATATCAACTCAGTTTAATTAGAACTGGTTATCTGAAGACATCTCAGTCTATGATTGTTAAATTAATTACTGATGCAAGAGACAAGTCATAGTTTGTATTCATATTCCACGTTAGTTTTCCATTATCTAAAGAAGTCCCCAACACACAATATATTTGATCATTTAAATTGAAAGTATTGCCATGCCTGTAGGCCAAGGGATTACACTAAACTAACTCTCTCCTGTAGTTGCTTGCTCTGCAGGATATGTTTTCTCCTCATAATAATCTGATATCCAAAGAAGCAATGAGTTAAGACTTCCAGGGCCAAGTCAAATACTCACAGCCATCCAAAAGAAACAGCTCTGCTGTACTGCAAACAATGAAATAGGCACTTTCAAAGCACTGTTGCTATTTACAGCTTCGTGTGCTGTAAACTGGGAACTGCAACAGAGATCTCAGCATCATTCTGGGTGCTGAGCAACTTCACTTCCTGCTGAGATCTGCAAGAGCTCCCTGAAGGACCATTGCTGCGTTTTGCAACACTGGGCTGCAGAGTAGATAGGAGCTGCTTTGTAGGATGGGATTTCTGGGCTGCACATGGTCTAGAAAAATTTACTGTCTCTGAATTCTGTTTATACTAGCAAGAGCCCTTTGTAATAGGCAGGTTTAAAGTTCCCTAGGGAGAATGGAAACAACACTACTCTTAAATACGCCTTGTAAATAACAAATTGTAGGCTGAAGGAACATACAAAATTGAAAACATTGCTATTACACTGAACAGGAACGATTCCAGCCTTCTTTAAGAATAGTATTTGTATCAGACTGGACAAAAAAAAAAAAAAAAAACAAACCAAAACAAAACCTACCACTTTCTTTTCCCACAATAGATCTAAACTGCTGTTTTTAAAAACATTTTAGCACCTAACTTGAATTCATTCTTTCTTTTTTGAATAATAATTTATAGGAATCATTATCCAGTGGTCATTTGAGAGATGCAAAGATAAATAAAAATAACTCCCAAATTGTTTATCTCACTAATTACATGTGACCTTTATTTTCAAGTTTTCTTTTTATTAATTCCAAGTCTATGACAAATTTCATATCAAGGCCAGTCTTTACTATAAAAAAAAAAAAAAAAAAGATTGCCTTTGGTTTTAGAAATAATCTCCTTTCTCAGTCCTCCATGTTATTTATCAAACGACTCCATCTGTTCCTTAAGAGAACCTATCCAAAACAAAGAAAATTTAACAATAGAAACAAAAAAATATTTTCTTGCCAATCCTATTTTGTTTTATCTTCAAAATAATTGGAAGATACAGAAAGAGGTCATGTACATGTGGAATACAATATTTTAGGGAATAATTATATCTCTGAGGACATGTTCTAATGCCAGGACACTGAAAACCAACAGAAATAGACTTTAAGACTGCACATGAGCAACTGCAAACATGCAACCATGGACCAAGGTCTGGCAGATTAGTGTGGTCTAAATCAGGACAAGCAGGTGTCTTGATAAACAGTAATAGTGAGACACTAAATTTACTAAATTATATGGGGCCAAAAAATTGAAGTCAATGGTATTATAATTATGACCACAAGACCATTTGTTTCATATATAAGAACCTCACGGGTTCAATTAAGAAAGATATATTGGAACTATCAGATACCACTTTTCTCAGGGAGAGTGATATAATTTTCTTTTTTTTTTCCATTTTAAAACTTATTCTGGAACTAAATATTTTTCATTCTAATAAATACAGTAAATATATTCACAAAAAAGAAAAATGTAACTACAATTTTGATCTACAGTAGGTATAACACGCTCCCAGATACACTAAATACATTAGCTCCTGAATTTTAGAACAAAAGCTTCTGATAAGCCTAAGCTAAGATTTTAATGTAGTTAGACCCCCAATATTATTTTATGTCTACTGCTTGCCCTCTCTCACACCTTAACCCTTTTTCCATCCAGTCTGCTTACTGGCCTATTTTTTTCAGAATTTTTCTTTCTCTACTTGAGTAAATACAGGTATTTATCTTGCAGGACCAAACTGGCAGTGAGTTTTCATTCCAGCTGATTCAGACAGTTTAATCTCTCTTAAAGGAAGACAGTTTGGTAGCAAAGTTTATCTCTTCCCCTAGTACCACTAAGGAAAACAGGGGAAAAGAAATCTTTCCACTTCTTCACAGTTAGGGTTAATTGACTTCCCCCCTTCCCACCATGGTCATGGGGAAAGGCACTGCCTTCCCGTGTCTCCAGACCATATGGTTGAAAGGAGGGGAAATAACTGCTAACTGCAGAGAAGCAGCAGTCTGTGCCTAGAAGACAGAAAGGAGGAGGTAACAGCAGAAAACCCAAATATCAGCCAAGAAAACAAAATATGGCCATACTTGTATTGCTAAAAATGGCAACCAGGATAAAGGACCCAGGGATCTTTATTTAGAAGACTACAATTCCTAAGGTAGGTATAAATATTAAAAAAAAATAGCATGTAATAAAAACTGTTTGCAAGAATTATATAATATACCTTAAACTATTTGGCTGGATTAGCAGATAGCAGTAGAATTGCTCCTAATAATAAATATTGCCCTCTTTTTCTGCTGACACAGTAAACTCTGGTGACAATGGCCTAATCCTTGAAAAATTACTCCTTTGGGTTCAATAACAGTATTTGGAAAAGCTGATCTGTTTGTTACTACCTCATATCAGATGGTCAAGAAATGACCCGGGAAATATTTTAGCTCTACTGCAAAATTCAAATTATTCCTCTTTTTAAAGAGAAAAAAAAAAAAAAAAAAGAAATCCAAAATTTCAGGTTTAAAGTTATTCTCTGTGTCTATTTCTTGCTTATTGAGAAGTAGCACCAGATTTTGAGTTAAAGGTTCCTGACAGCCTTCAGAAAGCATCCTGATGAGAATATTTGAAAACCATTCCACCTTACACCTTGCCATCACTGAATGTCACAGCTAATTGATCCATACTCATTTCTCGGCATTTGGAAAATAAACACTTTAGGTAATTGGAACACTGAGGCAACTATAATTGTTCAGACATTTCTCATTCTTCATCCTGATTTTGCAGTGTCTGTGACTCACTAGTAATAAACAACTTTTTTTCTATCCAATAAAGCACCATATCTTTTCCTGCTTGAGATGGTACACAAGAGTATTTAGAAACATTTCACAGGCAGTTACTACCATTTTCATCTCAACCCCTATGTATTCTAGTAGAAAGACAAGTACTTATTCTTCCTGCAATACTTTCTGCTTTTGTTTTTTTAATAATCTATTCAAAACAAGCTACTTAGTGATCTCGGGAGGAACCTGCAACTTTCAGATAGTCCTAAACCAGCTCAGCAAAATGTTCAAGCATGTAACTTAGAAGTCAATTGTGAGGGCTTCTGTATTTGTCTTCAGGTACCAGAGCACAGCAGAAAGCAATGATGGATCTCATACACCACCAAGGGAAATCCTTGTATTGACCCTACAAGGACTCGAGAAATGACCAAAAAAAACCCACCCAGTTGGCGAATGGATGATTTCTTAAAAATGCAGAGACATTGTAGGTGATTTTGAAATTCAGAGGAGTTTTGGGTAACTACATAATCACAAGAATTTATAAAGTGTAGCTCCTTTGTTGCTTGTTGTTATTCTCCTTTTCAAAGGCTTATTATACCAATGCATTCACCTTATACAGCACACCTAAAAATAAATGCAATAAAATTAACAATATCCCTTTAAAGTTGAAAATAACACAACTCTATCTTTCTGTTCATGTTGGTTTCAGCCTGAAATAAATATGAGAAAAAGACCATATTTTCCAAACAGAAGAAGAAACCTCGCGGGGGATTTCATTTCACAGGACTTCTAGACTGTGTCTGAGTGCTATACAAAATCTCAAGATTTATGCGTATAAATTGTTTTAAAAGCAGATTAAGTCATTGTCATTGAAGCAAGAATGTTAGCTAATGGATTGGTCTTACCAGAAGATTTTATTTATAAGATCAAGTAGATTGTCTCTGTATTCAAGTTATATTGATAAATGAGCTCATTATAAATACCTGTGGATACAGCATATATAAACTGGCCCCTAATTAAAGGGCAGGGGTTCACGTTTTATGACAAGATACTACCTTTTCAGTAGAAATCTCTGTGAAATAAGAAAATATTCTGAATTCACCCACAGTGATGCATGTTAACTAAAGTAGGTTTACAATGTATACTGTGGGCAAATGCAAGCTTGCCTCATCTATGCTGCAAGCCAACCAAGAGTCAGAAGTCATAAATTAGCCACTGATTAGGTACAATTAGTAGAGCCTGACTGCATTGCCTAATATATTAATTTATGTCTAATTTATTCCACTATACAAGTACTTAGTCTGGATCTGACTCATGTCCCACAAGATATAAGAAGGGACAGAAAAAGTGATATGCTGTATATTTTATATAGATAACACCCTTAAAAGGATAATTGTCTAGCAAGCTGCAGGGAATACCAGGTTAGGAAACTTAATTGTAATGTAAGAAAACAATAGTGAAATTAATATCTGGGAAGGGGTTCACTCATTTATCAATTGACATGTATTCATATCAGACATGAAAGTTTAACCGGTGATGATGAGACACTCAAGGACAAGTATTCCTTCAAAGCAATTAAATTGCAGTTCACCAAGATAATCAATTAGTAAAAGTTTTGCAGTCAACTCAACAGGTTAAATACAACATTTTTTACAGCAATGTCCCGAAAGAAACCCAAACTTCTCTTGTGCTATATATTCATGAGCTAACAGATAAAGTCAAATGTCTGGATCTAGGAAACAGATTGAGGCAAGTACAAAATTCCTTTTATAAGGATCTAAGAGTAGGATTGCTACTTGAAATGGGAAGAGAAAATATTTTAAAAATACCATCTTTCTGAGTTTGGAACACTGCGTATGAAAGTTGTGTTGCCCTTCACTTTGACTTTTTCTCTTACCAAAAGTACATTACTTATGATCAAATGTCAGATTGACATGGCTGAGTTGTGCTGATCTGCCAATATTACCAGCTTTTCTGATCTGATAAGATGTTCATTTCAAAAATACATTATCAAAGAAAGATGAAGGTCTCAATGTCCTTCTACCATGTTATTTAACACTGAATATGCCCATGAAGTGTTCAACATTGTTTCACTCTAATGACAGCATTGCTCAAAAGATACATAGCAGATACCACTTTTTAAAAATAGAGATGTTATCTGGTGATTTTTAATTATTTTTATTCATTTCATCCTGGTTCCAAAATGAAAATATACAACCTTCTCACTAGTTCACTTTGTTGATCCTTAAAGTACTTTCACATAATTAATTAGCTTGTAAATGTATATGCTAATACTGATGAAATAATTTGACATTTCAAATTTCCAGCCTACTTGCTAATACCCTAGAATGACATTTCAACTAAGTTCAAGTCACCAGTAAAAGGGGAATTCTGCTTCCTTAACCAAGGGGAGAAATACAGTGACCCTCACTCATCTTTCTATCCAGTTTTTGTGTACAGAAAGGCATAGTTGCCCCCAGCAGGGTATGTGATAAAGCAGTACGTCATGGAGACTAAGAGAGCCTATAAGTTTTAGAAAAAAAAATGAGATATCCTTGAAAAATGTGAAATAAAACTATTGGGAAATCTAGGTGCCTACACAGTGTATGGTTTTGTTGTTCATAACTCAGGAGTAAATGCCAGAGACAACGGGAAGATAAGTAATCCTTATTAAAGACAGCTTTAGAAAGCTACCAGCTTCGTCAACCACAGTTCCAGCTGGGGCACATCAGCAGAGCTCCACTGAAGTCAAAGGCAACAAGTGTGCCAGCAGAAACCTAGTACTAAACTCAACAGAGATTAGCTAAAGATGGGATGAACTTGAGATGTGTAACATGGAGCTGGGTTTGTTTTTAATGACCCCACCAATCTTTCCTACCAGCTTTTTATTCATCAAAATGTTTATGTAAAATTAAATTGCAGATCTCTACCCAAGAAACTAAACCAGGTTTGATTAAAAACAAACAGGAACTCTAGAGTTATTGCAGGGTTTTTTTTTACTTAACTTTGCTTCATTCCGTGCTTTGTTAACAAGCAATCATACAGCCTTGCTAGTGAATTCAAAATGTGAGTTATTCATGACAAGCACAGGGTGAAACCTGGTCACAACTTACCTGTATACCATTGCATTTTGAATACAATGTTGAATTTATAAGAGGTACATATACAGGAAAGAAAAGAGCGGTAAATCAACTGCTCTCTGCAAGCAATTTCCACATCTCTAAGGCAGGAACAACATCACGGTTCCTCTTTTAGCAGGAAGCAATCAACAACCGGAGAGAAAAGCCATGAAACATTTTAATTAATAGCATCAAGACTAATAATTATTTATTATTATTCTACGTTTCTAAAGACAGGTGATATTAATTTGCTGTGTCTTATAAAAGGCTGAATGTGCAGGTGTTTAGCAAACATGAATATATTTTTTAAATGCATTCAAAATATTTTAAAATTTTAAATATGTAAATGCAGTCCAACAAGATTACATTTCCAGGATATAATGTGCATAATAAAATATAACAAATATTTACAATGAAAACTCCTTCAATTAAAATATTCATTTTCAGCAACATCTCTATTTTCTGTAAGAGCATATTGATCCTGAATTAACCTTCTTCCAACCATAAAAAGTATTTTCATCTTTCCTTTCAAAATGGCTTTTCAACAACTATTTCAGTCGATCCAAGAAAATTTTTTAGGTACATATTTTGGGGAAATATTTTCTTGTGTACAGATTTTCATTAAGAATTAAAACTAATTCCCAAATAATACAAATTCCATGTTTTACTGTCTCCAATATTCAGAATTATTTATCACTGTAACATACAGAACAGCAGCTTAAAAAAAAAAAAGTAAATATTTTCCTTGTGTTTTAGAGAAAGGCAGATTATTCCTCACTGGAATTACTCTTTTTTTTTTTTTTTTTTTTCAAGTTTCACTGTTGCATTAAAAAAATGTAAAAGTGCTGGCAGAAATCTAGTTATATTCTTTTCACATGTAAAGACTCATAACAAAGAGTGTTGCTTCACATAAAGCAATAAAACTTCAAGGACCTAATTCTAATATTAGTCTGACATTGTATCAGAAATTAATTACTATGTAATTAGAATTACATAAAATGCACATGGGATTTCTTAATGTTATCAACAGCTGTTTGAAATTAGATTTATCTGAAAACATCGGAAAAATAGAAATGCTCCTTCACAAACTGTGTGGTACCGAATTTGCCAGCTATCTAGCAAAGTCTAGTGAAACCTCTCTTTCTTACATAAGATGCCCTATATAACCTATAAAATCATGAATATGCAGCACGAATAATACAGCTCTTCCCCCCAACTCCTGCTAGGTAAGCGAGGACATGTAAAAGAAGCACGTCTGAGAGAATGCCAGGCCTCATGACCCCCTCAGTGTCAAGAAATTATCAGAAATATCTACCACAGGGAACTACACAGCTAATGAAAACAAAAATGATCTGAACCTCAAGGATAATGATAGCTCAATGTCTAATTATCCGAGATGAATTTTTGATGACACCTCCTCTGGCCAATTAGTTTGCTAGTCACCAAAGAGTGCTTTTGGCAAGGAGGGTTAAGCAGAAGGCTGAAAAAATAACAAGAGAAAATAGGACTGAAAATGCTGGAGCCAGAGGGTCCCAATTCTTCAGCCACTTGTCTCAGCAGCAGAAGTAGGCTCTGTGGGAGCCAAGAGAGATAAGATAGGTTTAAGCCAGAGTGAGAGAGAAGAGGATCAGTAAGCCTGGGAAGCCTCACAGCATTCAGGGTGAGCCCTATTGCCCCTGCAAGCCCTGATCTAAGCAGAGTGCTGCAAGCTCTCCCCCTGACCCATGACAGCGGTACCACACAGCTGCTCAGCCTGCTCTGCTGATCACCGCCCTGGTACACAGGCCCTCTGAGCAAAGGCCGCGGTACTACACCCAGAAAGCCCATCCCTCCCAGGATACACCTTTACTAGAACTTGCACATGCCCCTGCCGTGGCCTTCAGGGCTTTGTTCATCATGTGATAGTGTGCATGTTCCTCTCCCACAACATGTGGCACTGGTCTCAGCCTTTAGCCAGAAAAGGATGAAAGGAAATCACTTTTTTTTTATTGCTGACCAGCAACTAAAGTAGCTATAAAACAGTAGAAACTAGGCACATGAAAGACTCTGTACTCCACGTATATAAATCAGCATAGCTTCATTAAAATCCTCTTTAACAATCCCAAATGCCAGCACCAGCTTCAGTCAGAATGTAAGTTACACCTAGCTTCCATAGCCCATTCAGGCATTCAGGACATCATGCAGCAATAGCATTAGTTCATTCCTCCTAAGCTTCTCCAGCTACTTCTCCAGCACAGGGAGAGAAGTGACATGGCAACTGCTGGAAAAGACTGATGAAAATGTCACTTGCTCAGATTTAGAAACCTGGTTGCTGTACAACAGTTCTTCTGCTCTAAAGAACAGACTTCTCTAAACAATTATGTTTGTGTGCGAAGCTGCAAGAGTGGGGGAAGACAGGCAAACAGAATAAACAGAAATGATTTTTCTTCTTCCTCTTTGAATTTTACAAGTTTGCAATAAGCAAAGCTCAGGTTTTTGATCTAGAGCCAGGTAGACAATCTTTTCAACCAGAGCCAGCATTCACCATAGTGAAAAAATATCCAGCAGAACCTTGTATCTTGTCATTTTCAATAATCCTACTATATCCCACCAGGATTATTTTTTCCTAGGTCATAAATATGTTCTCACCCAGTAACCTACCACCCTCTGATCCCCATTATTTCTGAAGCTTGTTACAGATAGATTTAGTTACAATTCTGTATTTTTTTTTTCTATTCCATGAAGCAGAAGTACTATGTCATATCTATATAATACATTACTCATTCTCTCTGAGAAGCTTCCGAGACAGTTGGCTTCTGACTGGGATGTTTATTTTAGACTTTTCTCTAGTATATAAGAGCAGTGCAGCAAAGGAGGTGCATATAGGAGATAAAGCAAAGATGTCGCTAAAAGAAGTCTAGAGAAGGTCTGAGGTATAAACTGTTCCTTAGCGCTGGAGAATATAAACAAATTAGTTGTGTTAGATTTAGACTTGCTTGACTTAAAATGAATTTCTGCAATACCATCAGGCATTAATATTGACATTTCATGGTATTTGAGATGTTATTTACACTCTGCACACTAGACATACACCAGACAGTTTACCTTCAATACAAGCAGCTGGTTACTCACTTGGGAAGCCAAGTTGGGATGGTGTGGCCACTATCACTTTACGACACTTAAAGATTACTGAACAAGGACTGCAATGTCAAAGTAGCTCCAGAAACTGCCTCTTCTATTTGGATTGACTACAGTCACCAACTGTACATAGAAGAAATCAGTGCTGATCTGTACTAGGTCTTTTTATCAGTTATACTAAATGACCTATCTTATGCCTGGAAGGCTGGCCATGTATATTGGCCCTTTAACATAGAATAATATAACAATTTAAATTGGAAGGGGCCCTGAAGTCCAACATCTTCCTCAAAGCAGAACTAACTTCAAAGTTAGATTGATCAAGCCCTTGTCCAGATAGAGTTCTGAATGGCTCCAAGGATGGTAATTCAACAACCTCTCAGAGTCCTGTTCCAATATTTGATCACAGTCATCATGAAAAACAAACATTTTTTATGGTCAATCTTAAGAAATGTCCTAGTGACAAGATGACCTAAAAGACAGCAACAAACTGTGTTAAAACATTTGAATAATTTCATGACATATGGTAAAGTCTCTGCTTGTAAGTGGTGGCAGTAGTATGATTTCAGGGTTACTTTACATTTTCTCTGCTGTAACTGAACAATACATCATAGCTGTGGCAAGCTCATGCTGAAACATACATTGCTACAGCTCTAATTCGGTGTCACCATTGTCCCATTCTCAGCTGGACCACCCCACACTTCCCTTTAATGAAGATGCAACTCAAAATATTCCTGTGATAGTTTCACCATCAAGCTTCTACAAGTTCAGTTTTCCACATTTTAGAAATCATTTTCCCTCTTTCAGACATGGGTATGTGCTAATTTCCCTTAGGCAAAAACATGATATAACTGATGTGTTTATAATCCAAGAAAAAGCAAATTAATGTTTTGAAAAAGAAGTGATTTGATACAACTTGATTTAGTTATATTTATTTCCAAATAATGTCTTGAGTAGGGTTGATCTAAACCAGTGACAAGCACTGATTTCTGCTGTATACCTAAACTAAGACTAAATTAACAAACTCTTTCAGTTTGTAATCAGGTTATAAAAATAAAGTGTGGCAAACAGAAACTAACCTGTTTGTTTTGTAAGTAATGTATGTGCTGTATCCAGACCTTAATTAGACCACATAGTAAGAGACTTTTATAGATGGATTTTTATAGACACTTTTCCAGACATGCTGTGCTCCTGATATTCTTCCCCCAAGCCCCAATCCACACCTTGCTAAATAACTTTTATAGGTCTAATTAAACAGGCTTGTGATTCAGTAGTAATCCTATTAAAACAACAGTACTTGAGAACTGTCATTCTTATTATAGCATCCTCCTTTCTTTCCAGTAGGATTCCATTTAAAAAGCTACTGGTAAGATCTCAGGATATTTCTATATCGCACAATCTGATGTCATCCTAGAAATACCTCACCTAGTTCTGTGTGAGCTAGATCGTCTACACAGTTCATGCAGCACCAAGAAAAGGATACATTAACTCTACTGCCAGAAGCAGTAGGGCAGCAGTAGTGTGGCACTGCACCCAAGCTAATTATATGCTTTTCTGCTATACTCTTCCTTCTTATGGAACTAAGAGAGAGCAAGCATTAGTCATCGGAGACACCCTCTGGAATCTTTTATGTCTAGTATTATTGAAAGACAAGATAAACCTCCATCATTTAAATGTTGCCTAGAATTTAACAGGAATTATAAAAAATACCCTCCAAAATAGAAGAATTCAACTGAGAATTATTTATTTAATTTTATTTTAGTATTATTAAATTTAAGGAACTATTCTATAGAAGGCATATGGACCATTAAAGTTGATAACAAAGCTCCTGTTATTGGACTTGAAGCCACAATTCCCTAAAATGACTCAGAAATCTGAGACTGGTTATAATGTATTCAACACTGCAAGCATTTTCCATGAAGAATAAAATGTTGGAAAGCCCTCAGAAATTATTACAAAAAGCTGCTCATGCTCCAGGATTACCACTTTTCTAAGAACTCTCTTCAGTCACAAATATGCCTCTTACATAAGACTTTGTGTCTGTTGAATACTCCACTGGTATTATCTAGGTAATACTGGCACTTATGAAAAAATAAAGGCCGTTGCCATCACTCAGTCCTGCTCTATCCTGCCAGCATCATCATGGCATGTTTCGTGAATGCACATTATAAGTTTGATTGATTTTATCAAGTTGTTGCTGCACTTTCAACAATTAATAGGATTTTTCTGAACTCTCTAAGAAATATAAAGTTATGTGCCAAATTTTATTCTCAGTTTGGAGTAGAATTAATGCTCACAAGGCATTTTTCTACTAGTCTGAAGAAACAATTTCTGTACTATAAGAGACTGAAAAAGGCTTCCTCTCATGCTTCCAGTGACATCTTTAAACATGTTGAAGTTATCCTTATACTTCAAACACTGTATCACGGTAAGAAGTTTCTTCCTGCATCAACATTGTCAGTCATTTTTATGGCAGAAGGTGAAACAATTTGAATAAAATAAAATACTCTCAACACAAAATTACTTCCATATTTTAAAGGAAATTTTGCAATTCTAACATTTTAAAAAATACTTCTTTTACTATGGCTGAAACAACAGTGCATTTCCTTGCTACTTTTCTGGATATGACCAATAGATGATGCAATCTAGAAATGCTTTTGTACTAAGAATATAAAACTGAATAGATGGTTTGTGGTCTTACCCACCCCAAAATGCGCTATTCCCTAATCTTGAGATGAGAACCTAAAAATGTCCAGAAATATACAAAATTCCTGCATAAGTCAATCCTAAAACAAATTTATAGTTAGAAACTAACGTTATGGGGTGGTCTGCAACTACCCCCAAAATCATGAAACACAAACTCCTACCTTCCATAGTTTTCTGGGAAAGCTCCAGCCAATAAATAGTTAAGTACTGAAGCAGCAAAACACTTCCTATCTGGTCAATCCATGCCACTAAAATTACAATTCCTCTTATTTCCACCTTGCTTATAGGGAACCAGCAGGCCTTTTACTCATTATTATATATTTCTTTGATCTTCTCTCCCCTTGAACCTTACTGCACTTCCTTTTACAAGTTTTCCACTTCTTTGGCCAAGGCTTACATATCAACACCATCTGTCTGCATGCAAAGAAACATTACTACATGCTTCCCTGAAGACAAGCCTGCTGTGCTAGCCATGAGCCACTGACATGATTTCCAGCTCAGCACTTCAGAAGAGTTCTACTCAAAACACCATTGCATGTATTTCCTCACAAAAGAGGAAAGGGGAAAAAAAACCTTAAACTCTCCACTGGATCTATAATAGTAGGGAATGTGTGTCATGTTTTATGAACACAAAAATTCCAGGCTCAATTATGTGTTACTACTATGTGCTCTGCCTGCCAAGCCACTACCCTGTTTCCGATAAGTATGCAGCAATATAATGAAAGGACAAACTACAGATCTTATAAATTGCTTTTAAGTACTGCTTTTTGCACATTAAAACCATCATGGGAAAGGCTTTGCATCTCAGGAAGCGTGCTGGCAAACCTTGTCAATTGTTACTATGTTTTACCAAAATATTTAACCAACTGAGCAATAATAACCCCTATTTATTGTACTCACAAGTGGCGAGCAATTCCTGCTTTCCAGCTCTAGATTTATGAGAAAGTAACAGGAGAAGCAGCATTCTTAAACCAAAGCCTGTCATTTGTTAGTTAATTTCCACAAGCACATACTTGTATGTCTAAATATCATAGGCAGGACTCCCATGACAAATTAAAGTTAATGGAAATTGTATGCATCTCAATTCTTGGAATTGAAATAATGTTAGCACTGCGTGCAACACTAAATGAAAGCTCGCTATGAGCCTTCTAAGCACAGCACTTTCTTCAGCTGGCTACCTTTGGCTGTGCAGTTAGTTCCAGCTTATATTCAGAAACTACTCATTGCTAAGCTGCTTTGACTAATTAACTAAACTGAGTATTACATTGGTTGAAGTGTCATAACATGTTCATGTTAAGCTCGGCTCCATCTAGAGACATACTTATCAAAAAGTCAAATACAGAGGCAAATATTAGAATCACTGCTTTGCCCTCAAGATCCCAAATGGTCCAAAGCTGAAGCCTAGACAACATATTGTCCACAGTGGCCCTCTCTGCAGCACGCTTCATCTCGACCACATACCAAAGCCAGGTTTGTTGCCAAGCTAGATATTGCACAGAGCACGTTATTCTATTTGGGCATTAGCTTGAAGGCTACGGATGACAATCTTCAGTTGAAAGCTCTGAATAAAATATATTTACATATGGAGAAGTGATTTGTTAAAAAAAACAACAAAACAAAAAAAAAAAAACACAAAAGCAAACAAAATATTACGGAGACAATTTGTAATTAATGGCTGGATGTGCATTTTGAGGCCTGCATCTTTTAAAGTAAAACATTAAATTCAGAGTTTTATTCCTCTGTACCGAATTGTCCATGACACAGGAACATCCTGCACTTGGGCACTATCTTGACATAATTTAAGTCAATACATTTTACAGAGCAAAGGTCAGCAAAGGACTCAGAAATAATCTTCTGCTTCACTCATTCAAAAATACCCATATACGCTCTTCTGCCTGTGCATATGTAATAGTGAATCAAGAAGGATAGAAATTTTCAGAGCACTGCAAAATCTAACTATACATTTGGGTTCTTGAAATCTGTTAACTACTAAAAAATTAAAATAAACTGCTACAACTTTAGAATTTTCAAATAAATTGGTTTTAAGTTTGTCATTTGTATTCTTCTAAAACTACAAATGTGATACCATAGATGCTTTATAATCATCCTGAAGAAAATGTAGATCTGTTCTTTCCCTTAAGATGCAAAGAATATGAAACTCTAATATATTTTTAAAAAAAAAAAAAAACACAGATATTACCTTATTACATAGGGCAGTGTCAAGCACAACAGACTCTTATCAAAATGAGAATAATATATCATATTCTTTTTATTACAAGACTAAGTCATTGACAGTGAATTTGGAAGCCAGCTATGCACAGATCATATCAATGATCTTTAATGTGTCGTCTTTTATACTAGATTTCTGTGAAGTTTCAGGCTTCTTATTCACTAATTCTTTAAGCATAAAAACACCAGCAGGCGCCAAATGAAATTATCAGGCAGCAGGTTTAAAACAAACAAAAGGAAGTACTTTTTCATACAATGCATAACTTAATTGTTGAATTCCTTGCCACAGGATGTTTTGTATGCCAAAGTCATAGGCCAGTTAAAGAAAAAGAAAAAGCATAATTTAGAGAACAGAGATTCACCAGGGCTTATTATATAAGTAGGGCAAATATAATCTGCAGCTCTGGAATTCCCAAAACAACAGAAGACTGGAATTTGGCAGAGTAAATAGGGGAAAGTGTTATTCCACTCTTGACTTACCCCTACTCCCCTACCCCACCCCCCCACCCCCCCCCCCAAAAAAAAAAAATTCTGTTAGAAGGTACCATTGGAGGAAGAAGTTATAGATTTAGCTGAAGGTCAGCTAGGTCAATCTGTCAAGGTTCTTTTTCCTCTTCATTAACTAATTAATTAATTAATGCAAAAAAAAAAAAAAAAAAGGTCTACCTATAAGTGCTACCTTTATATGTAAAACTTTTAAAAAAATATCAGAAGTTTCTAAGTTGGCTTTTCTAGCTGTTTTTTTGTGTCTACATTATCAAGGCAAATGCATCCCAATTTGCAACTGTATAGTCTGTTCTTTTCAGATCAGACTGCATTTGGATAATCATAGCTGATTAAAAATATCTGTTTAATGTTTCTATCTCAATTTAATTATTAACAGGCTATGTATATACTCTGACCTTAAGGAAAAAAAAAAATGCTTGTCCTCTGCAGGTAGTTATTACTTTGATATTGAGTTGCAAGATACATGCTGATATCATGTCAAGGATGGCTCTGCACTGCTTCTAACTCTTGCATATGAATAAGCACCATTACATGATGCAGGCAAGATAACTTACCACTGAGGATGGGATTCATTCCTATTCAGAGGAGATTTTCTTTCATATCAAAAAAATATATTGATCAAGGATAGCATGTGAACAACATGTACCAACACAATATACCAGTTTTCCATATGTTGACATGTAGATCATTTTTCTTCTCCAAAACAGCTATCTGCATGCCTGCACATTGGTACCATGTTTACTATAGGAAATGATAGCTCAGGCGGTGCTTGGCTCTTAGCTCACTCTCTTAATTTTTGCAGTAGCAGATGTTGCCATAATTCTTTTTGATAGCATCACCTTTCTGGTTTTATCTGCAAAGAAGGCCGTCAAATTTATCTTCTGTTTAGATCATCAGCAACAGAAATCAAATGCTTTTTGAAAAAAAAGCCAACTCTTTGAGCTAGGTGAAGCATGAATGTTGTTCAAGCTTGCTTGTTTTATTTTTCTAGCAGAAAACTAAGGGTACACTCATGTGTTTTGTTAAATCATGGAGTAAATCAAACACTGGATTTTTCAATGTTTTCATTTTTGAAAGAATTTTCAAAATTAGTTAGCAATTCTTATTTTGAATAAGGATTGGGAGAAGGAACTGATGTAATTTAAAAAATCCACATTAAATTCCAATCAATTGTTTCACAGTTTAACTCTTTTAATACACAGACATCAAGAGGTCATAGTTGCTTTTGATAAAGTAATGGATACTTTAGATAGATACGGCTTAATAAGTATATTGCATGACATAGTAGATTTCTCTCCACACTATTTCTGTAAAATCAATCTATGCTACAAAATGCATTTAATTTTCTACTGAAACAAAAGAAATTAATATTAGTTTATAGCCTTCTTGTCAGAAGCAGGTACTTCAAAATCATGTAACAGCTTATCAAAATCCATCATTTAATTTTTAACTAACAAAATGTTGCTGGAAAATATGTGGGAAGAAGCTAATCAGAACCATGAAGGTTTGAATGGAAGAAACTGTTCATAAGTGTTGAATAAAAGCCAGAGGAGTTTTTGAAAAAATTGCTAACTCTACTGCCTTTGTCAGCATTATGTATAGTGTAATTCACAGCCATAAAGAACCTGCAGTTGGGCAAGCATTTGAACAAGTTATTTGTTCTGAAATAGTTTCCAGATCACATTACAGTAGGAAAATATATTTGTTTTATAAGGTTGTGTAAACTGTTTTCATTTATTTTCAAATTTAGTCGGGTTTTCTAATAATGTTCTGAAACACCCTAAAATACTGGCAATTATGAGGCTGATATTGTGCTAGGTGTTCCTGTTGGCAGATGAGCATGACTTCCATTTGTAAGAGAAGACCAAATCCCTACACACTTTAGAAAAAAAATTAGGGATAAAATAAAAAATATTTCATAAATACATATGTAGTATTTCACATGTTTAAAAGCTAACTTGAGACAAACCTATGTTAGTAAAAGCATGCTATCTGGAAAAATTAATTGTAACAGTTCAACCAACAGGCCAATGAGATTGTTTTAGATGGTCTATCCCTACTCTGCTACTTCATTCATATCTTTAACGTATGGGATTAGAAACTGAAATTACCAAATTAGCTGTAATTCAGTTCTGATTAACTTTACCAAGCCATGACTACTTTCCAGTGGAAAATTTTGTCTGCAGTTAAAACACTGATACATGATTGACTCAAATACTTCACTGATTCAGTGATTTTTTTATGTGTGAAGTGTTTAAGGTCAAATGCAGCTTGCTGACTGATACAACGGGGATTTAGATAGCTTTCAGTCTAGCCAAGAAAACAATATAAATAGAGTTTTAACTACAACATGATTCTGTCCACACTGAATAAATAGATTCTTCATTCTTTTACTTCTCCACACAGCTAAAAAGAGAATGAAGATATTAGTGGCAAACTTAAGAAATATGCATCCCAAAGAATGATGTTATCTACATTCTCAGAGGAAAATCATTATCTACTTCACATATTGAAAACCATATGTACATTTCTGAGACCACCTGGACTTCCTGTGATTTAAAACAATAGAAGTCTCTCAATGAAGGGCTATAGCTCATTCAAAAGCACACTCATGGTATGATTCAAACATTTCTAAAACTGTATGTAAGAAAATTAATAGAGAATTTTAAGGAAGAAAAAAAAAAAAAAAAAAAAAAAACACAGACTTGAAGAAGTACACTGTGTCCAGACATCCCAAGAAACACATTAGCAAGTTGATGAGATTGTGATTAGTAGTCAGAGATGAGCCAGCATCACACGAATCTAATGGAAGTTCCCAGACTGGTGATAACATCATTGATACATGACCTCAAAAACAAACTGTCCAACCTGTCAGCTGCTACAGGAGTATATCTATAGAACCTAAACAACCACCTCAGGTTGTATCTCCTGGACTTGTGAAACACTTGGAAGATCAGTGGTCAGTCATTTCACTACTGGTGATGTACAATAGAGATATAATTCATTGGGTTCAGTAAGAAAATAAATATTAAACACAGTGAATCCTGAAAGATGTTTGGATAAAAAAAAAAAAAAAAAAAGCGGGTAAAAACACCCCTCTCTTATTCTTCTTGATTTGTTCAGTTTTTTGCCTTCCCCAATGGTATTACTACCTCATTTCTGCCAGCCTGCTGATCTAGCTAAAATCTATATCCACAGCACTACAGTATTTAAGCAGTAACAACAGCAAGAGTAACAACCCGAATCTTTTTAATTGCTTCTTGGAGTAACACTTGCATAACAAATGAGTTTGTGTTTCTGTATGTGTGCATGCAACCAAGTACCTAAGGATAGACAAGGTTTTTTTTAGTTGGTTTTCTTTCTTAATAAGAGCAAAAGCTGAAGAGTTTTTCCACTTACCTGAAATCTCCGAGGTCTGTAATTGCTTGTCAGCTCTTGCAGATGTGACCTCCTTAGTGAGGTTTTGGCTCACCAGAATGGCCTGATACTGACAGTGGCAGATATACAGATGATTTTTAGGAGTCCTATAGATGTCAACCTCTTGGAGGAGACCTGAGAGAAAGAAAAATCTGTCACATACTTACAGGCCAATCTTACAAAATATCTTCCATATTAGGGTAAAAATACTTAAACTACATTCTATATTCTAGTGGACTGCTACAGCACAACTTTTTCACATTGTAAAATGTAGATTCTGCAGAATTTTACAGTGTACACATCTTTTAGTAATGCTTTATATGTACATTACAATTATAGTTTTAACACTACATAAATGCATATGAATTTGGTGTCCATGAAAATGAACAAACTGTTAAAAGGGCTAGAATCTGCTGGTCTTTGGGGAAACATCTCTTTATGATACTCCTCCTCTGCAAAAGGCCAACTACTGCATTGTGAAACTTTTCTTGAATTCTTGCCAATGACACTGTATTTTGTAATGGTTTTGTAACAAGGCTAAAATCAACACCTCTAAACTAAATGGGAAGATGACAAAGAAAAGGGAACTGGGACATGGTGAGAAGAAATACGGTGAGGGCCAAGTCATTTAGAAGGTCAGAAGAGAAAAAAGAAAAGAGACTAGAAAAAATAAGATGAATCAGAGGACTGTATGGTATAAACAGAGTAAAGCAGATTTTTTTTCCTCATTTTCCTCCCTGGCACTCAATACTATGTCAAGTGCACACTTGTCACTTTTGTGAGAACTCACAATCAGCAGCTAGAAGAGAAATGGTCTAATGGCACTGTCCTCCTCTGTAGCTTGCACAAATCAACAATACCATGAAACATTCTTTTCGGTTTAATAAAAAAAAAACCACTTAGCTTCAGCACATCCAGAGTCCAGAAACTGGGGAAGAATACAAACATATGAACAGTTTTATTCTATTGCATACTATTAGAAACCAAAGTTTCAGCCACTGAATGCTATGTTCTCAGTACACTGCACAATCTCATTTATCTATCCCCACTTACCCAAAACATTTTGTGACAGACAGTGCTGTCACAGGGAATAGCAAAAACCCCATGTTAAACTACAGAAAAGGGCTTTGGGAAGGAGCAGAGGTACAGCACCAGGAGTCCAGAGCGAACAAAGTCTGCCCTCCTATTCAGACCTTGCTTACCAAAAACATAGTTCTCAGAACAGGTTAAGTAGAGAAGAATGTGTTTTATTATATTATTGTTCACCTATTCCATTATCACACTTTTTAAATAAGAAAAGAGAACTTCTAAGGAGAAAGAATGCCTTTCTCAGAAAATTTAAGCTCAAGGATAGCTGTCAAACATACTTTTCAGATATTGTTTTGTTGCTATAAGACATGTTTTCAGTTTATATTGTATCACTTTTTTGACAGCTTGCACAAAACCAAATCTTTCTTTGTTAGAAATCATCTTCTCTAGCTGCTTTTTATTGCATCTGAGGTTATAATCTGGTCACAATATTATGCTCAGGTGACTGTATAGAGAAGAAGGTAAAGTTTTCATGGAGCAACAGAGTTCAAATCTCTTCTCACAGAAAATACACATTTTTTTCCAAGAACTATAAACTAGAACTAGATTAAAAAACAGGATTAAGACATTCATCACAAACATAAACAATGGTGGTCAACAAAGCCATGAAGAAGCTATAATGGAAAATATATAATTTGCTGACAAACCCACTTTACTGAAAAATAAAGGGGGACAGGGGCAGGAAAACATGAAAAAAAAATCCCTCTGAACAGTGTTTTAAAGTATTCTTTCCACTTGTGCCACTGTTTTCCTGGATGGCTGTGTGCAACTTATTTCAACCCTCTACACTACTTGCTGGATCATGCACAGTGGAGACAAAACTAACTGCCCTTCCGCCCTTGTGAATTACATTGATATCTATGAAGAACAAAGTATGGTTAAGAGATAACTAGCAATATCATATTTAAGCACATCCTTCTAACTCCAGCTTTTCTCATACCATCATTCCCTACGAAAAGACACCTCAAACAGCCTTTTTGCAAAAAAAAAGCAATAGTTTCAAGTGATTACATTTATAATTTTAATAATGTAAGAGTTTTACAGTAAGATACCATGCAACCAAGAATTCATTACTTTTCCTTTCAGATTTTAATAAAAGTACACTATGAATTATTTAAACTAAATGAAACATGTCAAGATAAATTAATTTAGTACATGTTGTGATGCAGTATATTCTGGCTTTAATTGTGTTTGCTGCTTACTGAGTATAGCAATTCACAAAGTCCAGTAATAAATTTTCCCAGCCATTAGAAACAAGAACCATGGGAGTGTTGTATCATGTTCATTACTCAGAGATTTTTTACTTTTTTTGATAAAAAGTTGAAGTTAGGTTATTACACTAAAAAAAAAAAAAAAAACAAAAAAAAAAACAAACAACTAAACAAAGAGTGAAAATACTGAAAGGTTCAGGGGATTTCTTGTGTACCTCTTCTAATTTAACTCTAGTCAGCAGTACCTAGAAAAAAATCCCAGGATGATGAGTTTTCAGAAGCTGCTATGCAAAAATTCTGAGATTTAATTTGGTACTCTTTAATTCTCATTATAAAGTAAAAACAGGGTCCCAGGAAAGTCAGGAAAAATTTTGCCTCTGACATGAGCGAAATAGAAGACACAATCCATAGCCTAAACATAGCTGTTAGTGCCATGTGAGATGCCCTGTGGGACTCCTCCTGGCTCCAGATGAGGACCTAGCAGTACTTGAATTTCCTGTAGGTCCTGTTACTGTACCTGTCAGATTTATGGGAAGTCCTTGGGTGACTGGAACTTCTCAAATAGCACTAATCACTACTTTTAGATCACTGAACTGAGCCCAGGATGCCTCCCATTGGACATCCCAGATTGACGGTGCCTTACACAGATACTGTTGTACATGTCTGCTGACAGCCCCCAGCCTAACATATCTGATGACATTCCTAACAGAAAAAGATGCACTAAGACATTTATATATAACTTATGTATCTTTATATACAAATATTTTTGGTAAAGATGCACATTTAAAAGGAATCATCCTTCCCATTCTGCTACACTGGCATGTCTCACAAAGATCATATCCCATACTATACAGGTAAAAATTGTACAAATCTCTTTTCCAAAGCATTTTAAAGGGTAAATTTCTTGAAGGATCAGGTTGCAGAAAGCAGGATTCTCTTTTGGAAGTTCTGGACTTTCCTGAGAATAACATTTGCTTCAAAAGAAAGTAGTGAGCAGAAATCCTTTTGAAGTCTTATGTCATTGTTACTTTGTGAAAGAGATCTGGTTGTTCACTTTTATCAATGGAATACTTTTCTAGATTTCTTACATTTTAATGGAAGCTGGGAGTTCTCTGCATGTCTAGAAACCAAATTATATCTATTTTTCAGTTTGTGCTAGAAGTGATGGCTCTATTAAGTTTTCTAGGGAAACTAATCAAGAAAATAATTTCATGGTCAGAAAGGAAGCTCAGTTTAGGAAGAATGATGCAAGTCTTCCAGAGTTAATTAATGCTCGCTATCCAGGGCAACAACATTTGAAATGGCAGGAAAGCCAAAAAGTTGAAATTATATAAAAAATAAAGCAAGCTCAAGTTTGTTAGAACGAAGTCGAAATCAGATATTTTTCAAGAATTTAAGACTAATGCTTATAGCACATATAATCTTAATTTTAAAATTAAATTTAAAAACTACTCTTTGTAACAAGTCAATAAATAGAATAGCCATACAGTACTTTCTGAATAGTTCATAAGGCATTAATTTGTGTTTACTTAGAGGTCATTCAGTTCAGGAAGACTGATTTAGATCTTGGTACAAGTAGAAACTTCATCACTTTGGCAGAAAAAACACAGCATTTATGTTTCTGAAAACAGTACACAAGTCTTCTTGAGATTAAGTATATTTAAAGATACTGAACCAGATATTCTGTTAACTACATTTGTCTTTATGCTGCATCATCTTTCCTCCTCTTATCCCAAAACTGAAGAGGCCACTCCATCATTATTGGACATAAGAGACCACACCACATTCTCCTTATATCTCTGACCAAATTCAACAGCAAACATCCTAAAGCAAATGTCTTGTGCCGACCCAGGGTGTCCAAACATCAGAGCTGAATTACATGGTGGGTCAGGCCTATGCAGAGCAACCTGACAGTTAATCTAGGTTGCCCTCTGCAATGTAGGTAGTCACAGACAGTCATCGACACTATTGTTGCAGAGCCATTTGCTCCTATTCTCAACTTCCCATTTTCTTTCTCTTTCCAATTTCATGTACTCCTTGAAAAATTTCTCCTGCACTGTCCCCTCTCACAACAGTAGCTGATGGCTGATAGAAAAGGGACTGGCCTAATACGAACAGCAAAAAGTCTAGTTGTCAAGAAAGAGAAGGAGGAACAAACAAAAGGGTGTGATTCAGAACAAATCACACCCTTCAGAACACATTCAGAGCAAATCAACCTTCTCTAGTATATTGAGAATATATGGGATGAGCTCTGAAGTGATTATATTTCCTCACATAGATGCGAGGAAAAGCTATGTTGGGAAATTCTGAATTGGCCTCATTCTTCTCTACAGAAAAAAAAATCATCTTGCATTATAATAACAATAAAAACTTCTAATATTTATATATCAGGTTTTCTTATGGAGAATCCTCAAGTTCTCCTGGGTTGGGAAGAAGTAGCCCCAATACATGTTGGTTTATGAGAGGAAATAGAGAAGAGAATACCATATCCAATTGATACTTCAGAGAGATTTGAAGGATAATGAACGTGTATTTGGAATAGGGCCAGGATACTGGGGCTACTACACCCTATCTTGCAAATAGAGACATTGGACTGTTAAAAACCATAAACAATCAGGCCACTGGTTTTATGTCTCATCAGCAAAGTTAGAGTACATATTCATTTAACTCACACTTGCTTTTAAATTCTCTCAGCTTCTACTACTGGTGGTTTTAGTTCTTTGTCTTATCAATAAAGTGAGTTACTTCACTCTTTATTCACTGGAAATCTGTAGTTGATTCATCCAGCACTACACTAACCAAATTTTAAATGAAGAAATCCTGCACTGACAGAAAAAACACATCTATTTTTAACATCTATGTACCATTCCTCATGTCACAGGCTTGAGGATTTTTTTTCAGGTAAGATCACTCTGAAATCATGAGATTCTTTAAGAAATAAAAAAATAATAATAATAAATGGTGGTACACAGTAAAACAAACTTTTAATTATGTACTGATGAAGAGGAGAAAATGCATAGACACTAAAAAAAAAAAATAATTTACTTCAGCATCCTGATAAGCTGTGACAAAATTTTCCAGTTTTTGTAGTGTTTCTAATTCTTCTGTCTCCGTGAGTAAATAGCTAATACACATGGTATTAAACTAGCAGTAAAAGAAATCGGGGGTTGGGGGTGGAGGAACCATTTAATAATTAAGTGCTTCAGGAGAGAACATTCTTCTAAACTAGCAAGCTAAAAACAAGATGTAAGTATTTTTAACAGAAAATAAGTTAGGAAGGAAGTAGTCTGGAGAAAGAAGCCCAGTTGTGTGCACCTTAAGCTTCAAAATTGTTTATTTGTTCTATATTCTATATTTTAAAAACCAGAGTTGCATTGAAAACATAAATCTTCAGAAGTGCCTGAAGATTAATTCTATGGAGCTCAGAATCCTTCCTGTTTTGATCTTTCTTCCTAAAGCCATCCATAACATTGTCCAACTTTTACAAAGTAATATTTTCCAAGAGGACACCAATAAGCTCTCTTGTCATGTATGCTTCAGCTGTTCTGGGAAGGAAACCTGCATTTCCAGTATTCAGTTTGAATGACAACCTTCAGAGAGCATTCTACAAACTTTCTGAAAAGATGAGTTTTCCAAGACACCTCTAGTTAGATATCCTAAAATTTCTTGTACTTTTTTTGCAAAGAACGTGAACATAGTTATTACAGTGTAGCTGACAGACAGAAAAGCATGAAGCCACATAATTTGATTAAGGTACAAGCAAATCACAAGCTTGTTTTAAGTGTCTTGGTGTCAAACAAGTAAAACCTAGTCTCCTTAATCACATAACATTCAAAACTTAAAAACAAACAAACAAAAAAAAAAACCAAAAACAAACAACAGTCTAATGAACACTCCCTTTGAAATAAGCTTCCTCAGTTACGAAAAAAAATTGTATTGTATTGACAGTCCTGCACTTTCCTTAACAGTGCATGTCTGTTCATCCAACTTAGCTGATACATTGAGTTTCCAGACCATGCTACACTTTTGAAAGTGTTGATCTGTCACCTTCCTTGTTAGCTCTGTAATAGGAATGAAGTATTCAGTAACCAGTAAGACTAGATTGATGAACAATGCTATTTTTAAAATTATATCTATAAAGCTAATATCAGAAAGTAGAATTCAGGCTTTCCAATTTAAAAAAAAAAGAAAGATTAAATCAGGGCATTGTATCAAATTTCTAATTATATATTTATTTGCATACAGTTGAGTAATAGTAGCAGTCACACATCCATACTGTCCATAACACTCGTATCAAATAAGTAGGGTTAGAATAAGGTTAGAGCGATATTGCAATACTGCTTTTAGAGCTGAAGAACTCATCAGTTAGACCCTTCTGTGGGGGAGACAGGTCGATTTCATGCAACCACTGTTTCCAGTGCTATTATAGGGTTTGTCTATATATGACTCTTCAAGAAACCCACAATCCTGCAAAGCAAGGTGTATGAGCAGCAGCAGAACAGATCAAGGACAACCATCTCTTTTCTATTCATGCAAAAATTAAGTGGGAAAGTCCATTTAAGGCAGCACATTACATCAGTTTAGCAAATGACACAACTAAAAGGAGACTCAAAAGGAAAGCCAAAGCTGGGGAAACATCCTGTCAGTGTAGCACCACTGAAAGTACAAAGCCTTGGGGAAAATAACGATAGGAGGATCTTATACATTTATTCTCCTATAGTTACCTTCCTCTTAGTATAAAATGTGCTATGCTGAACACACTGACATTTTGCACAATCTTGAAAGTTAAACAATCCTAGGCAAATGCAGTCCAGGATACAAACCACCTAGAAACTGTAGGTATTGCAAGTACAAACAAGCTGTCACAGTTGAGCACTACACCATTGAATCTGAGTATGTTGAAAGAGTCCCTTTGGTCTTATCTGTGCTAATTAACAGAGAATAAGAGGAGGTACTTTCTGCTTACAGTCTCTACATCCAGAAGAAGATATCTAAACTGATTGTCACACTCTGAAGCTTTTATTTACATCAGCATGATTTCCAGCACCATCTACAGAGGACAGTTATCTGCACAAGGATCCAGTGCATTAAAGAAATTGAGCCCACACTGCAAGACATTCCTTATTTACACAAGCATACACTCCAGATTTCTATACGCACAGGTACTTCTAGCACATCCCAAGCAAAGGAAAGGCAGTGGGTATCCAAAGCAGCTTCACAGCTGATACATAAAGTACTGTAACAAAAACTTTCTGATTGCATCTATGTAAGTGGGAAAGAATTGCAAATTATCTGAATTAACAACTTCACTTTTGTTATCAACAATCTGAGCTATTTATACTTACATTGATTGTTATCCTGTACTCCTTGCCAAGAAGCATTTTGAGAGCCCTTTAGCCGCCTTTTCTCAGCTCTTCAAGAGCTAGGTCCGATGCTGAATATATATAAACAGCCCTTTTGTGCTTGATCTTGAAAGAGAAATCAGTTATCTGCGTATGATCTGTGTTACAGCAAAATGTAATTTTTCCCTCTAACAACATGTTTATGGTTGTTAAATTGTTGTGATTGCTAAGAGAAATTTATTTTCTGCAGAGGCTTCTATAGCTTCAGATGTCACCTGTTTTACCTATCCCCCTCCGTCTTTCTTCCCTTTTCAATTGATTCAAAAATTAGGTTGACCCTCTGCTAGGTTGAAAAAAAAAAAAGAGAGATATTCCTGAAAATTAAAAGTTTGGCACAATCCTATAATAAGAGTCCATTTATCTTGTCTTTTCTATAAAGATAGTTTGCAGATTCTGGCACAGATCCCATTTCCAGTAACAGAAGTCTCCAAGGACTTCTGGTATCTAAGACGTTCTCTTCCTGGATCCTGATCACATTACTGTGATTAAACTGGCTATTACAGAAAATATTTTTATTATTTGTATTTATTATTGTAAGAGAAAAAGAGAACAAAAACATTTATATATTAAATGCTCAATAACTTTTTTACTGATGTGTCTGAAGTGACTCTGCAAGCCGTAGTTCAAAGGCTGTCTACATGTTGCTTTGCTATTCTGATCTGAGAGGGGTTCTGGTATTCTACACGCAGCACAGACTTTGAATGTCCAGCAAAGTAATGGAATAAAGCAGACCATACAGAGCACAGAAATGAATCGGATTCTATAATCATCCATAAGTCGGTACCATCTGATACAATCATGTCTCCGTACAAACTATCTGAATCTCAGCATCATTTGTTACACAAGAATGAAGTCTATAACATTTCCTTGCTTAATCTCACCTCACAGTGAATAAATTTTATGTACATTCTCCCTATCCAGTTTCCAACCAGTACCATTGTACTTGTGCACCTCTCCCTGTCTCTGGCAGGATGAGGCTTTCCTGGTGACCTAGAGCTTTTGCATTCCAAACATGAAGACTGCTGACTTCCCTGTGGCTCCAGCTCACTCTAGTAAAATCATTATACCAAAGTGCTTCACCTTTCATGGTGTTGGAGGATAAAGTGTGTGTGAAGGATTGCATGCTTGGAACCATTTCTGAGCAGTTTTGCAGATGGGGCTAGCAGGCTGTTCAAAGTCCTTGTGACACTCCCCTTTCTTTTAACCACAACTCTACTCACTAAGCAATATAATCTTCCTTTTACCATAGAGTATGTTAATATAAAGCCACTTTGTCAGTATGCTGGTGACTCTACAATTGAAGTATATATCAGTTCAATCATTCATAAATCAATGTGTATATTCTTCCTAAGCTCTAATGTCATTTCATCAATGCACCCCTTATTTTGCAGTTATTGATACTAAATTCCAACATGATTACAAAATCACATTTTTCACTTTATTACATTTTGAATATTAAAGGGTTTCCTTCTTTATTAAATTACACTATATTAGAAGGGTCTGAAAATCCTCTGATGCATGACCAAGGACATAGTTCCATCTGTTTTGTTTTCCTCATTCATGACATAGATGATTTTGTTTTAACCAGTACATGCATTTCACTTGAATTCCACTTTATGTCTGTCAGGTTACATCATTTCTGATGTGTGGATACTCTGCTAGAGAGCTTTGCAAAATAATTTAAGTTTAAAGTAAAACCAGCTTTTTGCATAGCTCAGGTGTTCAGAAATGAGATATGGCTACTTAAGTTACCAGTTTAAATAGAGCACATGGCACAAAGCCATATCAAAACCTGGCAAGACCCGTCTGGCTAAAAAAAAAAAATCCTATTTGAAGAGGTTTCTTGGTAGCCTATATAAAAGGAACAAATTTCCTAACAGTTACTTAGAAATGCAGGTGTTTACACAACCAGAGCTGCCTGCACAGCAGGCACAATTGGTAGATTGTCAGCAGTCTTAACACAAATTCCACGTGTTTGATTTTGAACTCAAATACTGTAAAGTAAACCAGGAGAAACTCTACTCTATGTCTTAAACCTACACTGTGCAAGTTTAATGATTGTATAGCATAAGAATTTTAAAGACTTTATAAATTAGAGCAATACTCCATGACATTAGGTGCTGTACAAACACATAGGTGCCTAAAATGAGGAGGGATGAATTTAAAACCGACTGAAACTTAACTTAGGAATCTAGTCTTCTTCAGAACTTTCAGAAGACACCTATGGAAGAAGAGTCAGATTGCAGTAGACTGAATCACCTCCTAGAAGTGCCCATCTCTTTCTGTGAAGCATCCAGTGAGTTAGCATATATATGGATCACAATAAAGGGACAGTCCGACAGTCCCTGAGCTTATCTATTTAACAAACAAGTTTTCTAACCTCAAGTTTCTCACATAAAAAAAAAGGAAACAGACCTTAAAATTTTACAAATGTACCTCATTAACATGTGAGATGAATTTAAATTTTCTAAGCTGTGGAGATTCATTTACTCAGACTGCTATACTGTCTCTGGTGATGGTACCACATTCATTCATTGGTGTGACAGTACTTTGATTCAGAAGTTGCCACATAGAAAAAGAAGAATAAAAATGCAGAAATCCAGGAGGGTTTACTAGAAATATCATGTAAATATTTTTTTTTTTTTTTTAAAAAAGGTTCACTTATTTCCCTGTGGACATTCACTGTATTAATGACTGTCCATTGGGTAGTGAAAATAAAAAATAATTATGCCTATGTTAATCAGGGTATTCTGACACTTCTTGTACAACCAGCACCTCCAGAAGCCTCCTAGATGGGGAACTAAGCAACCATGGGTATCTGAAGACATCGGAGAGAAGAGCTTTCATTAGTCACTGACCCTACCTCACCACAAAACATCAGATAAATACAAGAGCTTTTTTAATGACTTATTTAGAACATGCAAGCTCAACGTACAGGCTAAGAATTATTATGCTTGGTTTTGTTTTCAGAGAAAAGCAAAAACAACACCCACGCAGTCAGGTCTCAGTTTTCAGGTTTAGAAGTACATTATTGTAACAAAGAGACAGGCCCATTTCTTGCCTGCAACAAGGGGTGTTTGTGTAGGAAAGCAAACAGGAGTAAGTCACCTCAATGCACAAAAACAACTTCAGTCATTTGCAGGAACTAATCTAAAGCAGTGAAATTCTCATTTCTTCCCCTTTCCTGTCCAGGTGAATGTTTATATCCCCGTAGCTCTTTGAGGAATTCCCTTTCAACAGCAGATATCTTACATTTGTAATGCTGCAGATACACACATGTGTTTATGAGAGTACATGCATTTTTTTTTTTTTTTCAATAATGCTGCAGGTAGAAATTGATAGACTCATTCTCCTTTCCCCCTAGAGCACTAATATTAACAGGCAACATACATTTACACCTCTCCAGAGATTGCAATTTTTCAGTTGAATGGCAATAAGGATAGACCACAAGAGCAGAGGAAAACCTGGACAATAGCAGAGGCTGGATTTATGCACACCTCTATTTCAGACAATTAATTATAAAACCATAAGTATGTGAGCTTTTAAGTTTAGATCACTTTACCCTTTCTTGCAGTTTAAACTACATTTAGATTAAAGTAATTTAGCTTGAGACAGGATTTCTCACTAGAACAGGAACAAAAATTAAATGTATCTATGCTTCCAGTTCTCTGCTTATTTCAGTACTTCTGCACTCCTGAATAGAAGAGAAATTGCTATCTCTATAACACAGCAATGCTTCACATTCTCAGTTCATTTGGGCACAGCCAGATAAGAATCAAGTATTAAAATGAATTATTTAAGAGATTACAGGCTATATAGCAATATCCAAGAGTCTTAATGCTTTTTAACTTTTTAACACACACTCCTGCCCACAAATAACAACATCATTTAGAGCCCTGCACAAAGATAGCCACTGCACTGAAATCAGTTTTGTTTTGGTTTTTTTTTTTTTGTTTTCTTATCAGTATAACGGAGTAGAATTTGTTCCATTAGCCATGATATTTAAGGTCATTTTTACAAATATTTGCTCAGAGTTTGTGCTTCCCAGCTGTCCTCATTGCAATTTACTTTGCTAATATCATCAGAGGTTGTTGAAATTTGAATATGGGGTGAAAAAACAGCAAAAAACGATTTGCTTTAAAGGTGGATCTCTAACAGAAGTTTAATTTTTTGTTTTAGGGTTTCAGCATTGTATACAACTGTTTAATATTTTTGAAATCACACATGTATGAGCAACATCAAATCAGCATCAGGTTTATTACCTAGGAGACACAGGTGGGTTGCTTTCCTAAAGCAAGTAACATTTCCCAATCTTTTACTCCTTCCTGTAACTCTATAAATAATTAAGAGAATATGCCTGTTTCACAGGAACAACTCTTATCAAGTGCCAGCTAGAAAGGCCTCCACAGCTTACTGCACACCAAAGCGTGTGCTACAAAACATATTGCTTTGATTTTCTGCATGTGTGTGGAACTGTTTGGCTCAAACATAAGAACATAAAGTGGCATGCACTAAAACTGTAAGTCTTCAGTTCCTCCACTTGTAAACTAGTTTTACAGCTGTAAATTAAAGGAATTTAAAGGCTTTTGTGCAGATGCTAATAAATTCTATTCACAAAATCATTTTTCCTCTCCCTTACAGTACTTTCCCATGTGCTTTCACATGATACACCTGTTCTCTTTATGTGGGCATATACCTTTGTCCTGTGATAAAGAATTCCTTCATCACAGAATAATTAAATGTCACGTTTCTCTCATTCCTATTGATTACTCAGTAAATCCCTTGTAGCAGCAAAACAAATTGCAGCAAGTGAATTGCACACAGTAAGGCACACTTCAGTATTCTGACCACAACAAATTAAGAAATTTCCATTTAGTATGAATATACATAAGTAAGAAACACTATATCTGTAACAAAAGTAAGTTTACACTTTTCCTAATTTTGTGTAACGTGTATGATATATGATGTGCAAAACAAATAGTTAAACACATATACACTTAAAGCACTGAATGTTGCTCAGCCCACTCTTTGGAATAGTTATACAAAGTGGTTTATGACTGAGGCACAGCCTTAAAAATGAGAAATGATGAAAATTCACATCAGTTGAAAACGTTGTCTTTTGTTCAGTTGCATAAAACTAATATAGCAGGATGTACTCCTGTATGCAAAAATGGCAAACGCATGAAGATGATTGACAGAATGAAGCAAACCCTTTGTTTTCTAAAACAATAGCTCCTCATCCGCTATTTTAATATTTCTCTTATGCGCAGCACAATGCAGAAGTAAGGTCCCTTCCTCCCTTTTAGAAAAAGGTTACTTAGTTTTAAGATGATCTCTTAATTTGCTGGTGTTGTGGGTTTAACTGGGAAAATGTTGACTGCAGTCTGGTCTGTGGCTGTGAGGTGAGGAGGGCACCATCACAGCATAGATCTATCCCCAGGAGTTCTTTCCTGTGAATACCTCTGCATACATCCTCAGCGGGACTTCATTAGACTATTTTAATACATACACTACAGTTTGCAGTCTATCATTGGTAACTGTGAGACAGATAACCAGGGATTCAGTGACTGGACCCATGTGAAGTCTAGACAAGCAGAAGTCATGTCCCAAAAAGTAGGCAGACAGATACAGAGCGGACCATATTGATTAGCTTCAAGTATTTATATTACCTACACTAGATCTAAATCTCATTTCCATTCACTGTGAGGAGTGTAGGGAGATCATCCAACCCCTAAACTAGGCACTAACAAGCTTAGGTACTGTGAATATACTGTTCTCCCATGTTCACCCGACCTCCATTCTTCTTCACTGTGTCTGGTTAGGATGCTGTGCTGAACACACACAACATCAGAGTGCTGTATACAAAAAATAAACCTCAAAGCTATGCAGAAAAAATTAATCTTTAAGCAGCGTGTCCAGATTATAGGGCTCTCAGGGCACTATGTACTACCAGAAATTTCTGCTAGCGCATCACAGGTGGTGGAGAAGACATCTCTGCAGCCAGCTGAGTTCCCTAGGCCACACAGTTAAGCTCCATATCAGGATCTGGGAACATGGGGATTTTTACCTTACTGCTGGCCCCAACTTAGCCAAGCCAACTGCCCATGTTCCCTGCTGTAATCAGTGGATTACAGTGGATAAGGGCACACGCAACATTTGCACAAAGGAAAAGGAAACTGTCTTTGAAGACACAACCCCATTAACAACAGGAGACAAAAGGACACATTGTAAATATGGATATTGCTTTTTGAAATAGGTATGGTAATGCATCTACACTTGAACAAACACATGAAAGACTTCATGAGTGCACAGACATTGTCCAGGTCCTCTGCACAGAAGTGAGTTTAGCCAGAAAAGATAAATATATTTCCATAAGCAGTTTGGGGTGTTTTAATTATTTGATGCACTATTTCAGAAGCATAAGTACAGTTTCAGTTTCAAAATTTAACCACATAACACCCCTACACCTTCCCCACCCCTTGCAATCAGTGGGGTTTACAGTGGCATAGTAGAGATGAGAAATACAGACAGAACATGTTATTTTTTCAGTGTCATTAAGCAAGGACAAATTCTGAAGGCAAGAGAGAACAGTCTTTTCCAAAAAATGCAAGACAAAAGGAAAGAAATTGATGCAGTTTAAATCACGCTTTTATAAATGCTAACATCCTCACATTATCTTTATATCCAACTAAATGACGTGTGTTACACAGCAATAAGACCTATATTTTCTGGAACAGGAAATCAGTAAAACAATATTCTATCAGACATTACATCTGCTAGTGCCTTAGGACACTCAGACTGACTAATGCCAGTAAAGCTGATGTGTGACAATCATAGGCAAATTACATTTTTTCTGGCTGGTTTATTTTGTTTAAATTGTGTTAAGTGTATAAATAAATAGCTTAAATGTATTCTATAAGAACAAATAGAGAAGTTCTCCTACAAAAGCAAAGAGACTGACAGTCATGGAGTCCTCTAACTGGTGGATGTATCTCCATGGAAGCTTGCAAGGTAAGCCATTTTAATTGTCACTGAGTGGCCCAATTATTTCACTTGGCTCTATATATTTATATATCTACCTCTGAAAACTACTGAGAAATCTGAGCAAACCTCCTTTAACTGAATAAACTGAAAACTCAAAGAAGAAATATAATTGCTTTGGGAAATTATTCCTAACCCCTAAAATGTAACCGTTCTTGTTACTTCAATTAACTGTGGTTTGGGAGAGTAGATGGTTCAAGAGATTGGTAATCAGCTATTGGTTTACCTCTAGTCCAGGTCAAGGATTCAACAAATGGAAAGCTGAATTATTGTCTCTCACTAAAATGTGATTCCCTAATCACCTTTTCTGGCCTAAATGCGTGGATTCTGAAGAACTTTAGTGACACTAGTCCTCTAGCAAGCCTGAGTGAGGAATTGGGCAACTGCTCAGCTCCCAGACCACCTTTAAACTCAAATTAAGTATATATCATCCACTATACTGTCGGAAGCAGAGACCACAGGTATCTTCACTCCTGCTTACAATCACTCTGGATCCACTGCCTTGTCTTTTGGATGAACAAGATTTTCAACCACCCCACCCACCCACCCCATGAAATAAATACAAAAAAAAGACAGATAGGTTTAGAGACAGATCTGTTGTTAGGCAGAAGCTTGACTTAGTTTCATTTATCTTTTATCCATATCATGAAAACAGCAAACAACTAGGTACAGTTTATCTGAGTACTTAAAATATTTTCACTTTACAAGCAACCAACAAGCTCCTGTGCATTTCATAAATACTAACATCATAATCCTTTCTTAATCTGGCAAGGGGTGGAGGTTTTCATTCTTTAGCATACTGAAAGGTAATATTATTGGAGAGTTATCTGTCCATTCCCTAGTGAATGAGTCTGCAGCATTCAGAGTTTAACTATGGAAGTGGAATTCTTGCCTTTCAGGGTTTATTTACAGATTTTTCCAGATGAATATGTAACCTGTGAACTATAATTAAGGATTTCCAGCTGTTACCAGAAAACCTGGAATGCACAGCTTGCAAGCTTTGAACATATTTAAAAATCACTACTAGTAATCCTAAAATATTATTAAGTTACCAGGGACAGAATAGCATATGTTCAAATGCATATTAATCCCTTAGTCACTTCAATTATAGCATACATATATTATGGAATACGCATGCAGACCTTTGAGTCTTTGTGATACATTTAAACACAGTCTAATTCGAATTCCACCAGCTCAGTATTGTATGTCCCTGGTTTGACCACTGGGCAAAACTGGAAATCCCTCATTTTTGTTCTGACCAATTAAAAATAATTTTGTGGGGAGCCTGGGAGACACAGCCTGGTCCTTTATTTCACTATGTAGCTAGAAGAACAAGTGCATAGAAAAGGAAAGAATTATCCCCATACGTTCCTCCCTGTACTGCATTAATTATCTATTTTCTAAAAAAAATAATTCAGAATGTTTACCCCATTTCCTACAGTACCCATAAGAGTTATTCCTCAACAGCTTTTGTTTTAAATACAGCTTAGTTCAACATTCTCCAAAATCAAATCTTTGCAGTGTACCCTGACATTTAGCTTGTTTGAAGACAAATTTCCTCTAAAAATAACAAAAAAAAAAAAAAAAAAAAGAAAAGAAAAAAAAAAAAAAACACACAAACCCAACAACAAAGTGTTAAGGTTACCTGGAAAATCAAATTCTAAATTATGAGACTTTTTGAGAAAGGAGATTTTAGCATTTTGGAAAATTGTTCTATTATTTCAGTTCATAACCAGCTCAAACATTTGACATAAAAACTCCTTAGTTATACCTTGACCACTCCCCACAAAAAGAACTAACGAAGGACATATTTTTTGCCATGTACAAAATTCTAAGTTTAGAGAAAACTGAGTTCTACACCTCAGATATTAATTAAGGGGATTTTGTATCTACAATTTCACAGAGAGAACACATAGCTTTTCAAAACTCTGTGCTGCCTAAATGAACTCTTCAGCTAGGGAAAATTATATCTTTAGACTAAATAAGAGAAAAATGTAAACAGCTTCAGAATAAATGAGAGAGAAACCTAAACATCATTCTTGTTAAGAGGCAGGTCTGAATGGTTTCCATCACATGAAATCATGATAGCTTCATTCCAAAATCCAGCCACAATCCTGATTAACATGTATTCTGAGACCATACACATATGTTCCCAGTGTTGGCCACTTGAGTTTGAACCATCTAGTTTATTATTATTTCTCTTCTGATTTCTAGTCAATATTTCAAAAGAGACATAAAACAAAAGCAATCAAGAACTCCTTCTAAAAAATACAGACATGTGTAAGCTTCTATAAATTATTTTTTTTCTCCTCAGATTACTAGGCACAGTAATTCAAGCTTTGGCTGTCTGCCTAAAACTACAATTTCCTTAAGTTTTTAATTCAAACTTTCATCTATAAAATTGATTGTGCCATTAAAATAAAAGTGACATAGTTACCAACTACTCTCTATAATTAGATACTGTTAGGTGCTTCCTGTTACTTGAAAAACATTCTTCGTTTAATATACAGAGAGAGGTAGTGTTGACTAATGAGCTGCTCCATTACTAACTTTTACCAGTTAGTAGTAATAGTTTTATCAGAGCTGCAAACACTTTTGAATAGCAAGATCTTTGTTCTGAGAGCTGAGCTGAAATGCTGAAATGTTCCGAATACAGTAAAACTCTGGAGCTGACGCGCAATATGGATTCTTTGTTCACCTCCTGTACAAGCTGAAAGAGACAACCTAAACATAAATGGTCATTTGTTCTCATTACTGATCCCAAGGAATATTGTGAAAGAATGCAGAAATTAATCTAAATATCCTGGCTTTTCCAGCTTTGATAACTACATCCTCTCTACCCTAAACACCCTCTATTTCTCTCCACTCTTTAGTTTCATTTAAATAAATTACTCATTTCCCCAGTTATAAAATATTGACTGTTGCTAATGATAAAAAATGACAACCATGTTCCTTTCTGAGGACTGCTGCAGAATAAGTCTTAGCTAGCTGGGGACACAGCTTCTCAGTCACTTGAGTTGCTCCTCAATTAAAAGTGCTGAGCAAACATAAGAGATGAGCCAAAGCAGGGAAGAGCAAATTTGAAACAATACATTGCACCTCTCTAAGAAGGAGAATGTTCCAACCTAGGATGGGGAAGAGTTCACTGCCATATCAAAACACAGATTGTGTTTGCAGTTGTGGAGCCATATTCTCATCAGATTTTTAATATCTTTAACTTGGGGCTGTATCTACAAGTTCTTTCTCATCTTCAGCTTTGTCAGCAGAAGACATTCCATGAGCCTATGTCCTCATCACAGCTTCACTCCATATAAAGACCCAGACCTCCCAGCTAAACTACTTCTCTCAGTGCTTGTTTCAGCCAAAGTAAATCTGATTAGCATAAACAGCTTAATAACAGGTCTTTGCTAACACTAATCCAGTGCATGTTGACTAGAACAGGGTTAGGGAAAATGTCACAAGTAGCTCAGCTGCTAGATACAGAGGACAGTATTCTTTCAGAGTGACAAAGGCAGTCTCCTGGAGGCTGGTCTCTTCTTTCAGCTTATCTGCAGCCAGAGAAGGAACTATGTCTGTAGTAATGCTTGTCTTTAGCCAAAAACATATAAATCAGGATGCTCCAGCATAAACCGGAAAGAATCAATCTCTTCTCATAAAGCAGAGTTCATATGATTAAATTTATATGGAGACAATGTAGCCATACTTAAGGGCACAGAAATACTGAAACATAAGTCTAGAAGATTAAAATACTGTTTGAAGAGATCTGGCTGTTATATCAGAGGCCCTTCAAAAACCTTTTATAACCCTACCATATTTTATTGGTTGAACTGAAGTTTTCCACTGTTGCCATATCCTATTAACACAAGGAAAATATATTAGTAAGGAGGGAAGTAATTGTCAAAACTGAGCAGCAACACAAAAAAAGGAAAAAGAAGACAAGATCCAAATATACAAAGTCCAGTATATGATAGGGATGGAATGCAAGTAGCTACTTTGTTCTCCAACATCTAGCCCACATTTTCAAAAAGTGAAGTGTGCACCAAATTCTTAATCAGTTTTCTGGAATATACAAACTGAACAATCCTGGCTACAGGATTTTAGAAGAGACTGTGCTCCTGAGTGGGATTGAGAGGTGTAAGTGTTAATGGGGTGTGACAAACCAGAGAGGAAAAGAGTTGTCACTTTGCTGCTTTTCCTGGCTGGAGTAGGGGTGATCTTTCCCTTCCTCTCCAGAATTTGGCATCCAACATGAGGCTTCATAGCAATTTGCAGTTACACTTTCAGCTTGTCAAGCCGCCAGTGTCTCAAATCCACTCAAGTTTTCCAAAAGGTCGCAACACCCACAATGTTATTAATCCAAACAAGAAGGCACCCTGGGTTTGTCAGCATTAAGTACATTTAATCAGTTTAAGGCTGGAAATACTAGAAGCTTATCCTAGCAAGAGAAAGTTGACTACTGAAGGTTAATTGCAAAGCTGGAAACAAGATTACAAAATAAAATCACCAAGCAAAGAACTTAAGAGGACTCATTACTGAGTTCCTTCCCATTAAAGTCTATATTTTCCCTTTCTTCAGAACAAACTCCCAAAATATTAACAAACCTTTAGCTAGCAATAACTCTGATAATTCACATTTGCCTCTACCTTTTCCTTGTGACCTGGCTTTTCTCCTTTCTTCTTTCAGCACAAGTAAAACATTTGGTGACTGGTGCTAGAATAAATTCAAGGCAAATCAAATATTTGGGGCATCTCTGGAAGGGAAGACTGATAAAGGGGAGTGGGGAGTTAACTTTCAAGACTACTAAAAAAAACTTTATGAATCCAGCATCACAGCAAATGTTCACTGGATGCACATCCTGTCTCTGGCTCAGCTTAAGCTCTCCACAGGGACTAAACACAGCACATTAATAATATAGATGACAGAACTGACATGTAGAGTCTTTGTCTGAACTATATTCCCTACTCTCTTCTTGTCAGCTTGGAGGCTTGCAACAAGTTAGCTGCTTCATCCATCACTCTCTCTTATATATCCACAAGGCAAGATCCAGCAAACAAAAAACTACTCCAGATATTTCTCTTAAGCATGACAATAGTATCACATTTTAAATAAAGATGTTTTTATTTTTATTTTCTCTTTGTTTTATATACTCTATCTTTGCACCAAATTTCTAGTGCTTCAGTCAGAAAGAAATTACATTGACTTTTCCTTATTTCTCTGTATAGCTTTAACCAGGGCACCCAGTCTTTGATTTGCAGTGCCACTGATCATGATTGAATGGATAGTTAATCCAGTCTGTAAACTATGATAGCAGTCCAGTTCCTTTACAGAAGACATTATTCATGCTATCATAGAAAGAAAATTCTCCCATGAAACCATAAAAGCCTGAAAGCTGCTTCCTAACTTTCACCCCTCACTTTCCCTAAGAGGAGATAAGAGGTTCTATGTATCTGGGCTATTATTTGACTCATACTATCAGAACAACTGAACACTGAGCAACTGTTAATTGCAGTTACCCTCACCACACTCCTGAGTAAAGTAGTGGCATAATCTCTACTGTACTAATAGGAGGTATAAAGAGTCTGTATAACTTGCTCAAAGCATTCACAAGGTCTGTAGTGGAGGCAAGATTTCAGTGCTCCCTTTGCAAGCTAGGGCTCTTATCTCTTTCCAAATCATGCAGCACAGAAGTAGGGGAACTTATTTGCTCCCTCTCCATCTCCCTCCTGCTTTTCCAGTTTTGATGGATAAGAGGATCACATATTGGGCTTCTGTCTAGAAACCCCTTCTTTTGTGGGCAAGAGGAATAAACAGTTCTGTGACACTGAAGGTGATGTTACTACCAGTTCAGCAGGTCTGGGAATACAATAATTTCCTGTAACGTGCATCCCTCAACCCAGCTAAAGATTCCTCCAGTCGCAGAAATCCTGAGAATAGAGATGAATACCACCTCAGCCTCTCTGGACATCTGCCTTCTTTGACATCAGATTATCATTTCAGAAAGAACTAGATCAAACATGTGAGAACCTGGTTTTGTATAAAATTTGCCATCCTTGCAAGGCAACTTACTTAAAAGGCAACTTACTTACAAGGCAACTTGCTTGCTTACTTACAAGGCAACTTGCTTGCTTACTTACAAGGCAACTTGCTTGCTTACTTACAAGGCAGCTTGCTTACAAGGCTGCTTACTTACAAGGCAGCTTGCTTACAAGGCAGCTTACTTACAAGGCAGCTTGCTTACAAGGCTGCTGGCTTACAAGGCTGCTGGCTTACAAGGCAACTTACTTACAAGGCAACTTACTTACAAGGCAACTTACTTACAAGGCAACTTACTTACAAGGCAACTTACTTACAAGGCAACTTACTTACAAGGCAACTTACTTACAAGGCAACTTACTTACAAGGCAACTTACAAGGCAACTTACTTACTTACAAGGCAACTTACTTACTTACAAGGCAACTTACTTACAAGGCAACTTGCTTACAAGGCAACTTGCTTACAAGGCAACTTGCTTACAAGGCAACTTGCTTACTTACAAGGCAACTTGCTTACAAGGCAACTTGCTTACAAGGCAACTTGCTTACTTACAAGGCAACTTGCTTACAAGGCAACTTACTTACAAGGCAACTTACTTACAAGGCAACTTACAAGGCAACTTACAAGGCAACTTACTTACAAGGCAACTTACTTACAAGGCAACTTACTTACAAGGCAACTTACTTACAAGGCAACTTACTTACAAGGCAACTTACTTACAAGGCAACTTACTTACAAGGCAACTTACTTACAAGGCAACTTACTTACTTACAAGGCAACTTACTTACTTACAAGGCAACTTACTTACTTACAAGGCAACTTACTTACTTACAAGGCAACTTACTTACTTACAAGGCAACTTACAAGGCAACTTACTTACAAGGCAACTTACTTACTTACAAGGCAACTTACTTACAAGGCAACTTACAAGGCAACTTACTTACAAGGCAACTTACAAGGCAACTTACTTACAAGGCAACTTACTTACAAGGCAACTTACTTACAAGGCAACTTACTTACAAGGCAACTTACTTACAAGGCAACTTACTTACAAGGCAACTTACTTACAAGGCAACTTACTTACAAGGCAACTTACAGGCAACTTACTTACAAGGCAACTTACTTACAAGGCAACTTACTTACAAGGCAACTTACTTACAAGGCAACTTACTTACAAGGCAACTTACTTACAAGGCAACTTACTTACAAGGCAACTTACTTACAAGGCAACTTACTTACAAGGCAACTTACTTACAAGGCAACTTACTTACAAGGCAACTTACTTACAAGGCAACTTACTTACAAGGCAACTTACTTACAAGGCAACTTACTTACAAGGCAACTTACTTACAAGGCAACTTACAAGGCAACTTACTTACAAGGCAACTTGCTTACTTACAAGGCAACTTGCTTACTTACAAGGCAACTTGCTTACTTACAAGGCAACTTGCTTACTTACAAGGCAACTTGCTTACAAGGCAACTTACTTACAAGGCAACTTACTTACAAGGCAACTTACTTACAAGGCAACTTACTTACAAGGCAACTTACTTACAAGGCAACTTACAAGGCAACTTACTTACAAGGCAACTTACTTACAAGGCAACTTACTTACAAGGCAACTTACTTACAAGGCAACTTACAAGGCAACTTACTTACAAGGCAACTTACTTACAAGGCAACTTACTTACAAGGCAACTTACTTACAAGGCAACTTACTTACAAGGCAACCTACTTACAAGGCAACCTACTTACAAGGCAACCTACTTACAAGGCAACCTACTTACAAGGCAACTTACAAGGCAACTTACAAGGCAACTTACAAGGCAACTAAATTACTTACAAGGCAACTAACTTACAAGGCAACTTACAAGGCAACTTACTAACTTACGGGGCAACTTACTTACGGGGCAACTTACTAACTTACGGGGCAACTTACGGGGCAACTTACTTACGGGGCAACTTACTTACGGGGCAACTTACTTACGGGGCAACTTACTTACTTACGGGGCAACTTACTTACTTACGGGGCAACTTACTTACTTACGGGGCAACTTACTTACTTACGGGGCAACTTACTTACTTACGGGGCAACTTACTTACTTACGGGGCAACTTACTTACTTACGGGGCAACTTACTTACTTACGGGGCAACTTACTTACGGGGCAACTTACTTACGGGGCAACTTACTTACGGGGCAACTTACTTACGGGGCAACTTACTTACTTACGGGGCAACTTACTTACTTACGGGGCAACTTACTTACTTACGGGGCAACTTACTTACGGGGCAACTTACTTACGGGGCAACTTACTTACGGGGCAACTTACTTACTTACGGGGCAACTTACTTACGGGGCAACTTACTTACGGGGCAACTTACTTACAGGGCAACTTACTTACGGGGCAACTTACTTACGGGGCAACTTGCTTGCTTACGGGGCAACTTGCTTGCTTACGGGGCAACTTACAGATTTCTGGGTATTCTGTAGTTATGGCAACTTAACTTAAAAAAGTAAATGTCCTGTCACTACTGAGACCATTCACCATTGTACTTAAAGTCTTCTGTTGTACACTTGCATTTGTAGCAGGCTAAGCACTCCCATCAATAGCACCATAAGCAGTTTTCACACTTGTACTATCCAATTTAGGAGGGAATGTTGGCTTCATCTCAATTATATACTGTAATCCTCTATTTAATCCTTCCTTTCAGGTTTTATTACGATTTATTCAAACTCTGCCTTTGATGTTAAAGAGGTTACTATCCAGCATAGACATTTATAGTGTACTACTTTCATCTTAGATCACACCAGATCCTTTCTAGATTATAATAATTCATTAAGCAATTTTTCACATTTTTATAACAAATGAAATTTTAAAAGTTAAGCGAATTGTCCTGTGGATACCACAACTAAGTAAAGCAAGTTTCCTACCCATTTGTGTCCTCCATCCTTTAACAGCTCCTTCTCTTCTCCACACCCTTTCCATACCACTCCTGCCTTCTTTCTTAGATCCCAGAGAACTTTTTAAAACAGAGTGATTAGTAGTTGCTGCTGTCCAACTTAAGTTACGTGATCGGTGACTGTCCAGATGGCTGCTGCTTTCAGGAATGGCTAAAATGCCAAGTTATAATTGTTACGCTTCAGGGGGGTACATGCACTCTAGCCTCTTCTGAGCTACCAATATGCATTGCATAACACCTTTAAAACTAATAGTCCTCTATCAAATTCAGCCAAAGATGTCCAGTGAGTTCCAAAGCTACCGAGAACTAAAAGACGGACAGATTGATGGTATGGTTGCATGTATTTGTCTTGAAAGCATATTGCATCTTCCCATAAAAATTCATCCATTAGCTGTCTCTGGATTCAAGACAATGAGATGGGTTTAATGACATTCCAATACAGTCAAAAGACATAAATTTTAAAAGCATATGATCAATCAGAAATGATTATCCAGACTACAGTAAATGTTAGTGGATCTGGTTACTACTCTGCCTGGGGTGTACCCCTCACTTCTGTTAGAAGCACAAAGAACCAGCATCATACGGAAGCTCCACATTTAGCTTATTTCAAAGTTTAGAAAATTGTCTCATCTCCCACCATATCTACAAGATTGCAGTGCTTTCCCACAAGCCATATCTTCACTTTTGCCACCCACCACTAACTATACTCACAAATACAATCTAGTTGTCATTTTAATCCTGCCAGAGGAAGGGGGTGGAGGGATGTTTTTAAAGTAAACCCCTCTTTAAGCTTTGCTTAAAAGGTTCAGAATTAGTTCTGAGTTAGCTCTTCATGTCCCTTTTAATTTCTTTAATCTTCTGAAGAAATTGCTTGTGATTAACAAAAGCAAACACCACAAGGGAGGTAACTCTAGTTGTCTTCAGAACTACTAGAAGCATTCCTAAAGTCTCGGTTATTTCTTATGTAAATAATAATGAATAATAGTCAACCTTAAATCAAGGTTATTGTGGCAATGATGCTTCCACTCCATCCAGATCTTGACAACCTCTACATTGAGGTCTAGGCTGTTAAATTAGGATATGATCTGCTTGTAATCAAAAGTAGGTACCTTCTAACCTTTCTACATATTGATTTTGTCTTCTTTGCCAATACTTCTTCCAATCACAGATATCCCAGTAAGGTTTTCCAGGAGCTGTGGGATAGGTACACAGGAAACTTCTCAATCATAAATTCAAAATATATTTTGATTCAGTTCCCAGTGCTTTGTTACTGCATGATAAGCAAAGCCAGGAGGGTCAACACATTACTCAAGCACTTTTTTTATAAGAGACCTTAGAAATTCAAACTCTTCTTAGAAACATGGGAATTGGGAATTTACGGTATCTAGATGATAGCCAAAGGACAACTTACACTTCATTTTTGGTTTTCAAAACTTTATGTCAATAAAAAATTCTCTAAAAGGTCTTTAATTAAAAAAAAAAAAAAAAAAAAAAAAAAAAAAAAACCAAAACCACACCTAACAGCAGTAGTAAATTGGGCTACTTATGCTGAAAACAACATGATATTTTTCCATGGGGATATGTGTTAACATAGATATTGGCGTATACCAGTTTCTGACTGTGACTTAAGGCTAGTAGCCAGCTCTAAGGCAGAAATTGCAGTGGGGTAGCAAAGTGCAGAGTAGTTTTCAGGAAAAGCAATGGTGCTGCCAAGACTGAAAAGTATCTTCTTGGATAAAAGGCAAACAGGTTCATACAGCAGTGGGAAGAGGACAAAAATGGATGTTTGATTCATAACAAAAGAAAAAAAAAAAAGTCAAGAACTGAAGGAACAATAAATTTAGGATTTCTTTTTCCCCACAGAAAGAAAGAAGGAAGATGGAAGGAGAGAGAGATTGGGCCACTAATAGATCTGATGAAGTTTTCTGGGGTTTCCCTCTCATAATTTCTGAGCAATGATTGGAAAAAAAATTTGCATTCAGAACTTTTCCATGACAGAGAGTGAAGCACTCTCCCAGACCAATGGGTATGTAAACTTCTGAGGTATCCAGGATTTTGTTGAGGCTTGCAATGCTGCCAAATATGGAAGACTTAAGAAAGCGTAAGCAGTCTCTGTATAATTCCCGTTAAGCAGAACTTTAACACTGTTGCCATGCACAACCAGAAACAGGTACCTCTGTGCTTAGTCCATTGGTTTTATTCTCCCAAAAGGAATTCTCTGTTCCTTGATAGAATACTAATCTTCCATAATCTTACAAGATCAGGTTACCTGTTTATGCCCAGAAACTGTCTCTATCCTTATCCTAGCTTGCTTTCATGTCTTCTTCCTTTCCGAACAAATGCATTGTTTTGTGTCTGAGTAGGGGCTTACAACATATATTCTCTTGTGAGTGGTATTGACCCAAAGGCACATAGTACACCCTTCACTCAAAGTCTGAGCAACATTTAGTATGACTTAAAAACGGATGGCAATAAATTCTGTCACCCATGGCCAAAAAAACCAAAGAACAAAAAATAAGACAAACTCAAAATAAAATAAAATTATGAAGAGACAGGGATAAGCACTTCTTCGTATATTTACCTGGAGGGGAATTTAAAACTACAGCAAGTTTTGGAATAAGTGAAAGGAACAGAACAGAAAAAGCAAAGAAAGAAAAGTCCCTTGTAGTGTTAATTTCCCTGGCTGCTTTGCACACGCTTTGAGGAAGATGCAGGGCAAAATCGTTTCAAGATCACAGCATTTTGAAGCAATAATGTAGCTCATTTTGTCACCAGTACAGATGGCAGGCTGTAATGAGCCCACGTTAATGACTACTATAGATATTCTATACACAGATATGTAATGGTGCGCTGCGAGATGCCGGCAATGAAACCAAATGCTGAGAGCCTTGGCCTCATTTCAGGTTTTGTTACAAGCATGAAGCTCAGATTCTGTTTGCTCAAAGGTGGACATAAGATTATTTTATTCAAGATAATTTGGTCCAATTTTTAAATAAAACAAAGGTTGATTAATGGTTTCACACCAAATCATTTTTTCCCAGACAAAACCAGGTGAAAGTCACTGTTTTTTCCTGAACTATCACATTCCTTTTTGTAAATGATCTGGCTGAATATGTAAAGCAAACCTAGACACTGCAAAAACTGGAACTCAGAAACAGACCTGCTTGGATTTTCTTTAGAGCTGGTAGAGATGCTCTTTTAGCATATAAAGCCCCACAGAAACTCACATAAACATGCATTTTAACTACATAAAATCAGGGCCCCAAACTCACCTGCCACAGCCAGCCTTGCCCAGGATCAAACATCTTTGCTCTTGCACATACATCCTCTGCCCATACATCCAGAAATATAATTTAAACTCAGGCTAGGCTCACAGTCCTGGCCTGAGCTACACCACAGGTGTACCTGTTCCCATATCCTGCACCTGAGCTGCTATTATTTTAATTGACCACAGACCAGACCAGTTACCTTACTGAATAGCCAGGTTTGAGACTAAATAAGGCTCCTGGATGCACAGGTGAGAGGGTGGAGGTCTCAGGTGAAGCTGGTCAGGACAATTAAGGCTTATTGGTGCACTCAAGGCACTAACATATACAACACCTGTGAAAGTCTGGGGGAAAAAAAAAAAAAAAAAAAAACAAAAAACAAACAAACAAAAAAAACACACCAAACCAAAAAAGGCAAATCAGCAGATATTGCTTATAGTATTTCCAAATAAGGTATTTCAAAATTACAACCTCTAGTACGGGGAAGATAGAAAACATCAGACAAACACTATATGAGGACTGTGAATCTACTTTTCTCTTTGAAAAAAAGGTGACCATTTAAAAAAACTGTTAGGTAATACATGCTATAGAAATCCCTCTGACTCAACAACAGGCAGGAAACCCAATACATATAAAGGATGTTCAGTTATGCGTTTCTGTGCAAAGCTGAAGTTATCATAGTCTCAGCTCATAGACCATGTCAAAACAAACACTACTTCTACTTCTTCCTGAAGTAGGAGGTGAGTGAAGGCCACAGCATGTTGGCTAGATATAGCATCTCCAAGAGATCTATCACATGGACGAATTAAATGAAATTTAGGTTGACAACTATGCTTTGTGGATGGAAGTCATTCTGAAGGACATGAATTTGTCGTGTGAAGAATGGGCATTTGGGACTAGTAAATGAAGAGAGATCATTTGAATAAACTACCAGATGGGAAACACACTCGTCATGAAGGTCCCTTAATTGGCCCCAGCTTGAGGCTAATCTGAAAAAATGGGTTTGGACACAGCAGCAAACTAACCAGCAAGAATCAATAGCAGTGACTCAAATAACGGCCCAGGAAACAGCTAAATGATTATGATGTAAGGATTATGAGGGTGTCTGATGTCATAAAGTTATAATGGGGAAATTATTGACCATGTATAATTTCTGCCTGAAGTGGTGATAAACTTCTAATCATTTGTCACAGACGCAGAAGTAAAATTAAAGCAATGTGGGAATATAAACTGTCTGAGAAGCTTGGTACCTCTATGAAAATGCATTGCCTTGATATTGAAGACATCTTCCATCGCTCACTATGAATAGTTTCACAGACTCATGTTATCCTTTATTGAGATAGCAACTGGGAGTGATTCTCATCTTCTTTCCAGTATCCTTACAGTGATGTCAACCTTTTAATGTCAATGGAAATAATTCTAATTTACTGCTTAACCAGAAGAAAAAGAGATGCGTTAACCTTCCAGGAATGATGTATAAACATTTCTAACATGGATAAACAGACAAGTTGTTTCCATCATTATGAGAACAAATGAACAAATAAATTTATATTCTTCTTCAAGCTGCCCCTAACTCAGACCCAGAGGATATTAGAGTAATGGACAAACTTCTTACACACTGCCTGAAATCCTCTTGGGGTATCCACTTTTTCAATCCTAGAATCACATCACTGTGTTTCAAAGAGTACATTGTTCATAAAGCACTCTTTTCCTGATGCAAAAAAAGCTGAAGACCCTTAAGCCCTCACTCCTACCTGAAATATCACCCAAATATTTGCAGTCCCTCCTGTATAATAGGTTTTCTATGTGAGACCCCATGTTATACACAAAAACCCTACACTAATTGGTTATTATCTTAATAATCTTAACATTTCTTCATCTAATAATAGTTAATTTAATGTGCTCCTGTAATGCACTACTAAATTACTAGTTTATAAAAAAAAAAAAAAAGTCCTGATTTCAGGTTTCCACACATTGCATTAATTATCTGGAAATGTCTCTGAGACTTCCTAGAGCAGATTTTCACAATCTCCTTATTATCCCTGTACAGACGTTTTAAACATACTGTAGCTACTCCAAGTTCATCAACCTTGTAATTTACACAGACCATGTAATTGATATTTGTAAGCACAGAAAATCTGGAAGTGAAAAGAAATATTAGATGGCCTCCTCCTTCTAACTCACAGATCTTCCACTTGAACAGATGTACTGAGAACTGGTGCTATAAAGAGATGCAGACCCCTCTCCACTGAATCCAGGGGAACTGGGTGAGGGGAGGGTACACACAGCCTAACCCTATTCTTCCTTACACACAGGCTACTTTCAGGTACTTATTTGCTATTTAGGGAGATTTACTAGTGAGCCCATCAGTAAGCAGAAGCAGGGAGAAAATCAGGGAAATAAAACCATGCAAAAAAGGTCTTCCTATCAGAGTAGAAAAATTATTGTAATCACTAGTAAGAGAACATGCAAATACCCAGTGAGCCACAAACTGAAAGGTATAACTAGATAATTCAAATATTAAAATAAGTTAGTTCTTTCCTCTCTCTCTCACCACCATGTGAGAATCAGAAGCCTAAATCCTGAATTTGCTAAGCAAAACTGCACACACACACACACACACACACACACACACACACACAGCTCAATCTAGTCTGGATGCAGATAACACCTGTTAGGACGTAAAACATAACGGACAGGATATTATTTTGTGCCACAGTGTAGTACAGAGTCTGAAGGTCTCTTCCACATCCCATTTCTCTGATGGCACCAGAGTCCAATATTGTCTGACCAGGTTCTTTTAGATAGCCCATACTTGGAGGTTGTAATGTTTAATATCAAATTTACTTATTTAAAGATAGTTGATGTGACAGAGGATTTCTGATTTAGCAGAGTGATTAAAAAATACATTGAATAAGACAATGCAAACATAAGCTACATTTAACAAAATATACAGCAATCACAATACACAATTCAGTCACAATCCTGATAAAATTCCCATTACCGGTCTCTAGAATATGCTCACTGTCACAACGCTAGGCATCCCCAATTGCCAGGAATTAATATGTGGGTATGAAGCCAGGAATGTAGCCAGCTCAAACATGTTGCACTCTTCAGTTTTTATACTATATGTTGGGATGAGCAACATATTTGCATCCCCCATGCTGCTCTGGCTAACTCAGACACATTCACACTCTTTTAATGAATTCAGGGAGTTCATCTAAAAAAGGACCACCCTCTGGACCCCTTTGTGCTGAGACAAAGTCAGCTCATGGCAACAGCTGTGGTCAGTCATATCCTGCATTATTCCCTGAGCTTCCCAGGCACATCACCCTGGCCCATCTCCTCTGAGCCTTCTTCCATTTTGATGGTGTACTGGTCAGTCACATAGCTCACAATCCCTGCTTCTCAAGGTACACAGTACTACTTTCTTCTGGACAAGTCAAAATAGGGGAGGGAGGCTGAGCAGCTTCCACCATCTCTCTCAAGGAAGGAATGAAATTACTTTGAGTGAAAGACTACTTATATCTGCTTCAACAGAAGACACAGCAGATCCACAATTTACAACTTTAGAGAGTTTATCACCCATTACAGTGAATGATTCACACAACTAAAACTTGGTTTGTGCCAGCTGTGGACCTAGAAAGATGTTGCTAGATGTCAGGTATCCTTCAGTCACATTGTGACTCGGGTTTGAAATTTTTTCACAACCATGAAGAATCATTCTTGGTAAAATAAGGTTGTTAGGGCCATGACTTTCAGATTTTTTAGGGCTGTGCCTAATACATTTGAGTGTTAATCTGGCTGTGTTAGGTAAAAAGAGCATGGATTTGAAGACATCAGTAATACCAGTTTCTGAATGAACAAGTTATGCACCAACAGAAGATATGACGATTTAGTGGCAAAAGCTTTTATACACATCTCACTATCACTAGCAAACACACCTTCCAGCATAAAGCACTATTGTGCAACAACAGAAGAAAACTGTAGGGACTTTCACTACAACAACTTTTCCAGTGTCTTTTCTCTATTTGCCTCCAGCTGCCCCCAGAGGTTGCTGACAGCCTCTCACTCTGTCTCGAGATGAAAGCACATCAATGAAGGCAAACAAGACTGCCAGATACCCCTGGCATTCCCATGGAGAAATGTAATTCTTGAAGCATGACCATAAGAGTATTACCACAGGTGCTTTTGTGAGTAGTCCCACTGCAGACATGTCTACTCAAAAGACTAGTGTTACTTACTCAGTTGCAAAATTTGACAAATAATCTGTTTACACTTGGAATTCAGTAACAGAACTGTTAGGAGAAAGGTCTACCATCAATACATTTTGTATTATTCCAGAACTCAAGCTAACGCCCTCAGCAGTTTGGGTTTACCAGTGTTGGAGGCAGGGGCTGCCCTGCAGTGGCTCCAAGTCAGGTGGCAATGCTCTATTTGTCCTCACTCAGGCCCTGAGCAGCGCCAGGCATGGCTAAGGAAGGCTTCTCTTTGTCAGTAGCAGTCCCTCGGACTTTGACACCAGAAAAATCCTTACAAAGCTTAAATTGTACCATTTACAGGGTATAACATGAGATGCAGCTCATTGTTTCCCCTGATTTTATTAGCTAGGACAATGGCATAGTCTCTTGTTTGATGACCTCTCAGTGCTAGCCTTCTTTAGGAAGTTGTACTGGTCTGTATGAAGGAAGGAAGATTATATGTCTTTCTCCTGTAATCCAGGCATGGCTTATAGGGAAATAAAAAAATATAAATACTTAAAGGCAAACAAGATCCACTTAGAGCAGAATAAATTATATGTATGCACATTAACATGACCTGAACAGAAACATTCTTGATCAGCAGCATATAATCACTTGGGCACAGGGATGCTGTGTTGATAAAAATAAATACTGAAATACAGTTCTTGGCTCATTTCTATGTATAGTATATTCCAAACTCCTTTGTTCAGTCACACTGTTCAAGGTGCAGTTGTGATGGTTTGAGGCTTTTTTCCTAAAACCTCAAGAAAAAACAAAGAAGTTACTGAATCATAGGAGTCTTAGAAACTAGCAACTGCATACTGGTGAGTTTGTGCCAGCCAAAGCACATAAATCATAACAATTGTTCTTTCCACACCCACTGGATGTTTTCCACATTCCGGGTTTCCTTCTCATTTCCACCCTCCTTCGTATTTCTCTATCCTATCACTACTACTCTCTTAACTGTTAAGGACTTTGTCCAACTAATTTGAAAAAGTCACCTTCTGTATCTCCTCTCTTTGTTTTGATCTTACTTTAATTGCCAACTCTTCCTACCCTTGCTACTTTCATGTACTTGATTTTTTTACTCCCATTTTTCAGAAAACTCTTGTTTTCACAGTTGTCCTTTCTTTGAGAAAGCTTCTTAGAGTTTATCAGCCATGATATTGCACCAAACCAGCTATTTGTTAGACCACAGAATTTATAGGAGAAAATGGGCTCTGCTTTTTATATGGTTGGATTGTTTGGGTATGGTCTTGTTGTTTTGTTGGGGTTTTTTAATTGTAGATTCACAAGGAAATAGTAGCCTATTAAATGCTACAGAATGACCTGGAAAGCCTATTAAAACTTCCATATTGTCTACTATGTCATATAAAGCCGTTTATATCACCTTCTTTCTTATAATATCTGAGAATTTTCTAATCGATATTATGGCTGTACTTGTAGCATGCAACGTGGCATATAGCAAGAAAATAGCCCTGTTTTACACCTAAAAGAGGTACAGCTCTACATGCATAAAAGAGAATGCTGTAGCTTCTAGGAGTACAGGGCAGGTTATTTGTCACTCTGGGTTTTGTGGCAGTGGATCAGTGACCCTATTTGCCAGGCCTATGTCCCCAGTGACAGAGAGCCTCTTTCTTGACAGGGCTCCGAAGACACCTGCATCTCCCCACAGGCTGTGAGATGGACCACTTGAGAGCTGCATATAGGGATGCTACCCAGTGAAGCTGACTCAATGATCAGCATTTATCTGTTTTGCTCTGGTAGGAAGGACTATGGGAACATGCTGCATCTGCTCTGTGCCCTATTGTAGCTTTTATTACAGTCATCTTATTTCTACTACATTTGTTAGAGCAGAAAGATAAATCAAAATAACATTTTCTGCAGATTTCAGTCAAGTTGGGAGAAGAACAACGTCACGAGACCTGATTCTGAGAAGGACTACATCATGTTATCTCCCTGTTAGACAGCAGGGAATGCACAGAAATGTTATAAATGCCCATCCATGCCAATTCATGCTTCTCAGATACCAAAGGAAGAGCAGCAACATAAGATACTTGAGTGGGAAACTGGAGGTTGGTACTCCATAAGGAATGAGGTTTTCTTAGTGTCAGTACTCAAATAATTGCATGATTGCAACTGGTGTCTGAACAAGTAAAATTTAAAAAAAAATTTAAAAAATCAGAATAATACAAAATTTAAGTTGCAGCTTATAAGGTCCTCACCAACAAAATAAAAAATTCCATTTCAGTTCAAAATATTCTGTGTCAAACTGAAAATAACATTTTCATTTTAAGATATTAAAGAGAACATACTTTCTATTCACATGTAAATTCACAACAAAAGTAGTATTTTTAAATTGTACTTTCTTTTGTCTGAAATCATTTGCCTATTTTGACCCTAACTCAGTAGCTATTTTTGTTCTTGAACTTTTTTTCTACAAAATCCCACTGGTCTTTATTTTTGTACAGCTCTATTTCACAGCATTTGAAGAATCTCAGTTCTGAGAAGAAATGTTCTCAGTACATTCACTGGTGCCTCACTGGCCATTTTATCCTATAGACTGAGACAAAAAATATCCACAGAAAAACTGTGGCTGAAAAAGTTGCCAAGTTCGACTTTCACAATTAGCAAACAGGAAAATAAAATGAGGTCTTAGGATGAAATTTTCAGTGTGCATTCTTCATCCAGTGCTACCAGTTTTGCTTTAGATCACACAGAGGCAAATATTAAAGCCAGTAAAATCTTTCGTCTTTATCTGCCTCGCTTTTCTTTCCTCTGTTCATAATAGCAGTCTCCCCAGTGTGGGATAATTCCCTATAAAGATCTGTCTTTCTCTCTGTGTCTTGTGTTGCTTTTCTCTCTTTTCACACCACAAGCATCCCTTGAGTGGAATAACACCCTGTAAAAGCTTAATAGTACATGTGCTACATGTTGTCTATTTGTGTTTTAAATGCTTTCCCTAGTGTGATATAATACCCAGTAAAAATCTGTCCTGTCTTTAGGTTCTGTATTGTTGTTTTCTGATACCAGTGAATTCTGCACCTGAGCAGTGTCAGATCCTTATAAATGGCAGTGTCATAAAAACGGGTACTAATACCATGGAAACAAATTATATTTTGAAATGTTTCTTCTTAATTTCTAGAATAAACAGTTCCAATAAGAATAGTTGGTAATCTGCATAAACCACCACTAGTGGTAAGTACTTGAACCGTAGGATACTGAGAGACAGGTGTACTAAGAATTTGGGGACAGACATTCAAATCATGTAGGTATACAAAGCTCACACCTACTCTCATCCCAGTTTCTGCAAGTAATAACAAACAAAAATTAAACACACAGTTGTACTTACTCTACCCAGAGCGCAGGGGAAAAAAGAAGAAGTTTTGATCTGGGATGGCTATTACTATCTTCTCTCTTCTACAGCCTGCTGTTCAAGGAACAGAAAAATTAAGAGGTAGGGCTGTACACAGACAGCTGCCCATAATCTGGAGTAGCAGGAAGCCTGGATATAGTAGATAATGCAAAAGCATGAACAATATAGGTGCTGTATTCTGCAGAACATGGTGCTGAGACCCCAGACACACTCATGTCCACCAAAGCTGCCTAGCTCCTGCTCAGATAGTTCTCATATCCTGTTCATTCCACTTTGCTTTTTCCAGTTCTCTCTACTAGCACTATGCATGCTCATCTTCTTTTTAGCTAAAAGCCCTTCATCACCCACAAGTGTAAAAAACAAGTCCCAGCAATGCTGGAGTTTGATGAGCATTTTCAGTTACACATTACGGCTTTATATATTTTCTGTAGCAAAACAGCATTTATTCAGAAGTAATTTTCTGGTCTAAACTAATGAGCAATGAGTGTGACAAATACTGCTGTTAGTGATTGTGCATTTTAAGGCAATTTTAGAGTGCATGATCTCTGTGGGAATAGCCAGGCACATTTTACTTCTCATATATATATAACTTCAAGTCTCAGTGATAAAGTCCTATTAAAGATATCCACCCTCTTGACTGGAGTTTTATCTTTGCTAATGTAACGTTAGTGGCTCTGATGCAATGTGGATGTCCTTGGACTGATTTAATTGGGCAGAAACCTTTGAAATATGCCACAGGCTAATTCACTTTGAGGGTTAAACCAATGAATCCCTGTAGAAAATAATATATTACTGGGTAAAAAGATGAATTAATGGCAGTACTTGAATATCATCTCTACAGCAACCAGAATAGCTGAATTAATAACATACCAGGGTTTTATTATGGCTTGAGAATTACAGCTATGATGACACTATGAGTAGCTCAGCCTTCCCCTTTATTGGACCTTTGTAGACACGGTAATCCTTTGGCCTCTGGAGAATTTGTTCTCTCCTGGTGATCAAGCAAGGTTGCTCCATTTACATGATCATCTCCTCCTTTAACCATCTCTCATGTGCATTTCTCCCCCTCCTCCCTTTCTCTCCTTCAGGTTCACACACAGGTCACACACCAAAGTATCTGTAATACCTGGAATCATGCAAATCAGTAGTTTGGAATTTGATTGCCCTAACTGGAAATCATAGTTTTCAAGGGAATAAATGAGCTCTCATTCTGTCCACCAAAATAAAAAAAAAATATCTTACAATAAGTATATAGGTATAAAAAACTCTTTTCTAAGTACTACTGAGAAAAAAGGAGGCAAACTCTCCTGTCATGTGCGTTGGTAAAAAGCTGTAATGCTTCTCTGTACAACCAGGTGAAGGATACCCAATTTACACTGGTATAATTGTGGGCAGACTGCACCATGTGTTTCTATTTATTTAATCTAATGACATTGTTCAACAGAGAGGACTCCTTTTGTGCATCTGACAGAATATTTATCTTAATGTACTTTTTTCTGCAGCAAGAATTTCAGGGGAAAAAAATGCTCCACCTACAGCATTATCTTCAGTTGGCCAAGTACTTTTTTGATTCATACAAGTGCCATCTTGTATTACAGTACCAAGGAGACATTTTTACCAATATAACTAGTTCTTGCAAGAGCAGGATGAGACTGTTGAATACTACAGACATCTTGTAATGTTACTTGACACTTTGATCAAGAACTTTAGATTGTTTGCTCTAGGAAAATTGGTTCAAATTCCCTAAGAAATAAAACCTGCAAGAATCTTAAGAGGATTTGATTAACTTGAGGGACCAAAGGGGTAAAAGGTCATTTACCATAATTTTTAGATCTCCTTCAGTCTGTTGGAGAAGACAAAGGCTTTGAGGGGGACTAAGGGGACCCAAGATTCTTAGCTAATTTGTTTTTTGGGGTATTTTTCTAATTAGAAGAGGAAATGCTTAGCGTATTTAGAGTTCGTGTAACTACCTTTGACCAGCTCAGAATCATAAACTGTCCTGGACAGAGCTGTAGGCAGAATCACCATTTATCTTCCAAGTTCCTGGAAGAACCTGACAAGAAAAGGAGGGAAAAGACCTGTAAAAGACAGAGGAGTCAATTGTGGAAGGAAATTAAAAGGAGAGGCAAGGAATTCGGTGTGGTAGCTTTACCTTTAAAACTAAAATTACTTTCCACCGCACTTGAAACCTTTTTACCACACGCACAATAATCACTGGAACACATCCTTGGCTATTTCTACTCCTTCTCATACACTTTCCCTGTAAATGGGGATTGAGCCATTTCAGTCATGACCTGCTCACATAACAATTACTCAGGCAAAAGAGCTATTAAAATCAATGGGAGAGTTTGGCCCATTTAGAGAATGCAGAACAAAATCTATTACTGCTGGCATTTTCCTAAATCTATGTTGTTATGGGTACTGAAAAGAGTCTTTTACTGTGCAGGGTTTCATAGAGGATAATCTCGCCTGTAAAAGACTGCTATGTTAGGAACAGATCAAAATGACTTGGGTAAAAGCAATGCCTTGAGCTCTCAGTGTGAGAGCATGATACTTGGTTTGGCTCCAGACTTTTTTAGATACATTTGTGCTGTCACTAACCTCTGCAACTGGATCCCCACCTCCCTTATACCAGGCTTGCTTACTGATTGGTACTACTTCAGAAAGAAAATAGTGTTTGTCCACGCTACAAACAGGTATGAGTTTAAAACATGCATGGACATACTCGAGCTAGCACCTACAGGACAGAGAGATCTAATGGTAATAACAGGAGAAAAAAAAGCCATACAGAAATGTGACAGCTAGAAATTAGTATTTCAGATAATTCAGACTAGAACTAAAAGGCATATTTTTAAGTAGAGAAGCTAATTAAGTCATTAGAAGACATTGCCAGAGGAATGGTTTAGTTTCTCAGTCACTTAGGTCTTTGAACTCTTTACATTTGAATATGTTTCCAGTACATTTCCCCATGTACAAATCTTTTCAGATGCAGTATCACTCAAACTGAAGTGGTAATCTTGATGCCAAAATTGCTAGTTCAAGTGCTCTGACCTACTTCAGCATGATACCAGTTACACAGTAGAAAGGGTTTCTTCTTACTTCCAAAACTAGGATTTTCCTAATTAATTCCTGAGTAAAATTCCAGAGACCAAGTGGGAAAATATGCTATCAAAAAATATCTGGACAACTTTGTAGATTGACAGTGCCTCACATTTTGTATAACTATCACAATTCAGGGTGTTTATACTGAACACCAGCTTAGTAAATCTCATCAGTTACCTACATCCATACAAGGAAATATCTCATTTAATTTTGCAAATAGATATATGCGAGACTGAAAATCACATTAGAATTGATAGCAATGGGCCCAACAGAGAGAGAGAGAGAGTGAATACGAGAATTGTCACTCATTTGAGATAGGGCAAAACCATCATCCTTTGCTATTATAAATACTGGCTGTGTCAAGGCAATGAAATTATATACCTTGAGAAGAAATGTGAGTTGTTATGAATCTGCCCCAGGCCGGTACACTATGAACAACGCATTGTCAGTGTTGTGAGTGTAGTAGGAGCCGGTAAGCTTCAGAGATTACAGGTTAGAGGGCAGGCCTGACATTTTAAACTAACAAAATGCATGTTGTCTTTAGCTTACAGTTCTTCACAAACACTACCCCACATTCATTTTCAAGCCATCATAAATTGGACCCTCAAAATCAGGCTTTCTTTGAGGTCTAAAAGTTAAGTTATTGGCTTTCCTCAGGGGAACAGGCTGCTAAACCTTTGCATCAAAGTAATCTGGAGTGTTTTGCATGCTGTTTTCAGATCAGCTAGTTTGTCTAATGAATGAGATGTGAAATGAGTTCCTAGGGCTCAGGAGAAAGCTGAAGGAGGATTTCTCAGTCTCTCTGAAACTCATAGCATTAACCTTGCATACACTATTGCGTGTCAATGTGTAACAAACACCTAGACAAACCAATCCATCACCAAACCTTCTGCAAAGCATTAGCAGCCAAAAGCAAGGAAAAAGCCAGGATGACCGTTTTTTGTATTCCAAGAATTTTTAAAGAAAATAAAGGTTGACACATGAAGCTTTTGCCAGCATAACAGTTTCTGCTGGGGTTCTAAATTTCTATGCTGAGAAAAACCCCATACAAACACAATGTAAAATATCCCTGGGGCTGTAAATTGTTTCAATCCCAGAACCATACACAGGATAAACTGGCAAATGCACTTTTTTGCTGATATAGAGAGAGTCCAGACTATGTCTGTTTGCCTGTGCAGGCATGTCGGTATTGCTAAAAACATTGAAGGCACTTGAAACTGTTTTCAAATACCACAGTCTGAACTTTTGCCACAGCTAGATCATTTCAGGGACTGAATGAGAACTCAGATTAAAGAAAAAAAAAAAAAAAAAGTGTTTCTTAGTTGCAAACTGCAAATGCTTTGTCATTTATTTGCATACCTAAGTGTAGAGCAGAGCATGTGGGTGCCACCCTAATATAAATGTTTCTTATAAACTATAATAACATCATGATTTCCATATATAATGTCCCATATATAAGCATTGAAGAGTTGCTCCACAAATTCCCAGGCCTGCCCCTACCAGCCGAGATGGGCTCTTTCCTTCTCATGCAAATACTGTATGAGAAGGGTGTGAGCACAGCAGGGAGTCGCAGTAGAAAGATTCCCCAGGCCAAACTGGAACTTCACTAATATCTGTGACAACCCCTGGCTTTATGCCTGTGAAGCCATCTTCTTTGCTGTTCAGCTGAAGGTGCACACCACGTAAGAGAAAGAAGGACCTGCTGTTGGTTCTCTTTCTAAAGCTAATACAGTTGACAAGGATGAAGAGTTTAGAGAATTCACAGACAACTCAAATGAGGGAAGTCATCAGATGTGGGAAAAGATTTCTTTTTCAAGTAGAACAGGAAGAAAGCAGGCTTTCAAAAATCAGAGCGGCATAAGCTTTTGAAGAAAAAGGAGGGAGCCAAATCTGGCATGACTGCTGCTTCAGGTATTGTGTTTCTCTCTATCAGGGAAATTGTTATCATCAGATGCCATCAGTCATATTTATGTATTGATATTTCTAGAGGAGTGAGATGTTCCCCTTTCCGGACAGTATCAAAATCAGATTGTAGCTTCACAATAACATAAGTGTCTAAGAAGGTGTTTCCCAAAGAGCAGATGAATGACTAAAACCTAACAAAATAATTTATTAAAACAAAGCTCCATCAAAAGCAAGGCATTCAGTACCAACAGCGATCAGCATTTTAAAAAAGGGTAAGCAATGATAACTGCAGCAACTCAGAAGGTTCCCAGTATCTCAAAGTACCCAGTATCACCCAGGATTCATATTAGAGATTCTCCTGTGGCTAACAGGGTTAGGATTTAGAGAGCTGTGTTCTGATATGGAGCTCAAGATGAAGAAAAAAATTATTGCATCACTTTGTGAGCAACTCTGACATCAAACCCTTCAAGTATTGCCAATCATTTGAACTCTCACACCAGAGTTCTTCAGCAATTAGCTTTTGTTACTAAATTCACAGTTAAATAGTGCTCCTATTTGTCATTTACACTTCATAGATATAAAGGAGTACAGATAAAAATCTGTTGGTACTGTATGGCACCCAACCACCATTCACTGGCAGTAATTAAATCCTGCTGTAAAACTGCTACAAATATTTCTTAAAAGCAGGAACAGATGTTTTTTTGCAACCAAGCAATGATGAAAATCTGATAAGATCCATAAACCAAAGATGTGGGCACTTCAGAGAAAACTTCCCTTACGATTTTGATACCATGCTGTCTCAATTTGCCAGCAATATTACAGAGATAAAACATGACCATTTTTTTGTATTATTATTCTTGTCTTTAGTAACACAGTAAGTGTCAAGGGAACTGTGGAGTAAAAAAAAATAATAATCATAATAATGAGGCACAAGGCTTACAAATTTACATTTCTGTTTTCAAACCATAATAAATTAGCACAATCACTTAGACTTAGTTATGATTCACAAATCATATCCTCATGTGGCTTTTATGAACTATGACTGTCTAATTAATATTGGTACATATAAACATCTCCTAGTTATTCAGTACTACCATTTTTCTTGGTAGGTACTGAAATTCAGTTACAGCACGAGTTATTCTAAGCAGTGCCCAACCTGTGAGATAGTTAACTGTAATTGAGTTGATGCGGAAGGGTACATTTTGCATTTTCCTGGTTTAGGTTGGCTGCAAAGAGAACCTTAGTTTTTCCTTCAAAACATGTCACTAATCCACCCTGAAGAATTGCTTTGCAATAAAGCAAACCTCCCCTCCAGTTCCAGAGTGTGTATATTCACCACGTAGTTGTGATGATAGCTTGTCAGTAGGGTGAGATGAAGAGAGCTATTTGATCTGCAGGGACGTAAATTGATAGCAGAGATACTATGTTCAATCAAGAGTCATGGTAGCGACTGGAAAGCAAAATTCTCAATCAAGCTGGCTTTAATCCAGTGAAATGCAGTTTAAACAAAGGGAGAAGACAGAGACCAGATTTCCAAGAATACTCAGCACCCCCAACTGGGTTAATATTTTTAAAGAAAAGGCTCAGATCAGAGATAGGCACCTGTAAAAACAAAGGGTTGTACGCAGTGTCAGTAATTTATGAAAACTGGGCAACTTGGACTAAATGTCTTAACAGCAGCTGAGTTGCATAGAAAATCTGACACATAAATTACCCAGAAAATATAGTGCCTGCATAGGTTCCTTACTGAAAAGCACAATGACACCAGCTACCACTTATTTAAACTAGCGCATTTCATTATGTCAGGGCAATTGCTACCCTGGTACATATCTTATTAGCGCTTATTTATTATCAATGTTAAGGAGGTTAACTGCACTGTTATTTCCTCTGCTACTGGGCTTTATTGCATGTCTGAGGCACAGAGTTCTGACTAAGCTCAAGCAGCAAAGGAAATAACAGAGGCCATGGCTTAACAATAAATATCCTCTAAAGGAATATAGCAATCATGTACGGAAAAAGAAAGCCAATATCTTCTGAGGAATATCAAGAGAGGAAACCTAGAGCACCCATTCTGATAAGAGCTAGATAAGTAACCCACAAAGGTCATTTGTCTGAGAAATTGAATCCTTTTTTGTGTTGCAAAATATCTGTAGAGAGTATGATCTTCATTTGTTTGGCAAATTCCCAGTATTCTTTGATTTAAAATTATGGATTGAGTTCTATCAGTTGCTGTGGAAAGTCATTTCTAATTGTAAAAAAAAAATTAATTAGTTGCTGCCTGGTCAGAAAAGTTACCTTGTACTACTGCTGATCTATAACTGCATGACCTCAAAAGCCCATCCACTACTGATACTCATAGTAAATTGGAGCATTCACATGTTTAAAAGCTTTTAACTTCATACCTTCAAACATTTGCCAATGTAATTACAAAGGAAAGTGATATCAATAAGAGTCCATCTCTTAGAAGAAAATTGTGCAGGAAAAAAAAAAAAAGTGTGGCACTAGTAGTAGCATTTTTGTATTATTCATCCACTTACAGGAGCTCTGCTGCAAGAAAACAGTATAACACTTAAGTTGCCGACACACAAGTAAAGATACATTAAATAGACCATAAAAAAATTGAAAATAATTAGGAGGATAGCTACAACATAATCAAGCAGTAAGCCAATAGCTGCAATTTTCTGTGCATTTCCAAGCAGTTAATGGTGAGTAGTACATTTTAAATTCCTTTACATATTGATAAAATTAGATTAAATCACAGATTTTTGAAGAAAAAAAAAAAAAAAGTCTTAAACAGTTAGGAAAGCACAGATTCAACATTTAACAAGATAAATCACGTATTTATGACACAAAATTATGCTTGCCGTCTCAAGTAGTTTACAAGAGCAGGCTCATCTGCACACACAAACAAACGGCAATACTTTCCCCAGCCACTGGAGTTCCTGCCATATGCGAGTCAGAAGTTGGACCTGGTGTTTCTTAAGGGAGAGAAAAGTCCCAGTTCTATACAGGAAAAAGATTTGCTGCATGTTATGAGACAGACAGCTTGCAGCTTTCTGTGTTTGCCGAGACAGAAGTGAACATATGACACAGATGGGGAATCAGTGTGGCCACCTCAATTGATGCATTTGGTTTCTGGCTACACAGACATTTTCCTTTACAATTATATTGGGAACACTGAAGCCCAAAGCATATATCAACCATCAGTTGATACAATGACTACTTTAGCTGTTGATTTTTACCTAACACAACATTTGGGAATATATTTGTTGGATTTACTGTTACACATTCAGAAAACACCTTTTATCTTCACTCCTCTCAGCTTGGCTCCCTCAAACACATGCATACATATACTCATAGATACATTTTGTATGCATGTTTGTAAAACAGCTCGTCATTTTCAACACTGGTCTCACCAACTCCTATGAAGAATATAAAAAGGAACAAGTCCCCCCAGACTGAGGAGAGGTACCCACTCCTGGGAAAGACCCAGCATAGGGAGCCACAGAAGGGCATAGGGGTCCAGTGCTCCTCCTCTATGGCGATGCATGCAACCACTCATCAAAAATAGCTGAAACAGAGGAAGGAAGCATCCCCTTTATTTTCAGGTAGCACCCAAGCACTTTGCTGAATGTCATTTGTTACTGAGCGCTGCAGTTTAATTTGCTATAAGGCTGCTGTGAGCTTTCCATGAGTTGGGTCAGTCTTGTGGTATTAATACAACCTTCCCAAACAGCTGTTACTGTTTCAAAAGAAAAAAAAAAAAAAAAAAAAAAAAAAAAATAGTAATGACTAGGCTTGGGGGAAAAGGATGCCTTGTGCAAATGAAATCACCACTTACCCTTTCTTTGTGTTTCGCACCCCGTCAGCAGCATGGACAGACCCTTCCGAAAGGGCAGGCAGCTGGTTTTGGAGGGAAGCACCATCCTGCCCCACAACAGCTTTTTAACAAAGGTACTCACTGTGTTTGTTAACCCCAAACCAAAGAAATTCACCCACTGGCAATTAAAATACAGCTCACAGAAGAACACCTCACTGCAGGAGATGCTGTGTCCCCTCACCACTGGGCTGGGCCCACAGCACGTTGCTGTGCCTCAGATGTGGGCCAGCAGCCATGGCCAGCCTGGGCAGCCCTGCCCGGGGCAACCACCCTCTCTTTTCTGACTGGAAACTTTCTACCTTCAGCTTTGTTTATTTGGAGTAGAAAAGATTTCCCTCAATTCCACCAAATGCTCCTGCTTTTTCCTGTCAAATCAGTCTTTCTGTTCCCGCCTGCCACGGCTCAGCCAGCACTGCCTGGGCAGGGTGAGGCTGCTCTGGGGCCACGGGGCTTGTGGGGGAACGGCTGCCGGGCTTGGGGAAGTGCCCGGGGGCTGGGGCAGGGCCCCCGGCTTGGCTCCCCAGGACAGGGCACCCTGGCCCCACCACCCCAGCCCTGTGGAAGCCTTCTTGGAAGTTCATTCCCCAGTGGTAAGTTTGTCAGCAGCAGGTCTAAGAGTTAAAAAAAAAAAAAAAAAAAAAAAAAAAAAAACCACTCCTTAATCTGTGGTTCACTTCTCAAAGGGATGGGTAAAGCAAGGGAGCAAACAGGACCAGCAGCTGTGGGAGTGTGTGGAGGGAGTCTGGGTCCCCAGGGCTCAGTCCCCTACGCCTGCTCCCCAGGGGCTTCCAGGCAGCATCGGTGGGGACAGCTACAGGTGCACACGTTTGCTCGTTTACTGCCAAGCAGGTTTCTGCCACTGTTCCTCTCATTGCTCTTTCCCTTGTAAAAGCCTCTGCTCCACTTTGCTCTATCTTTCCTTGACACACCTCTTAGAAGAGCACTGCATTTGTACCTTCTACTCTTCTCCCCTGCAGATGCCTCTTTTCTTTGTCCTTTCCCATTCGGCATCTGCAGGGCTGGCTGACTCGACGTTTCACTGATGGCCAGGTTACCCCTGCATCGGAGATGCTACTACTGCTTTTGCTCTTTCATCTGCATAAGTCAGAGGTGGTAGAGACAAAAAATATCACACAGATCATTTGAGCAATCCCTCTGGGAGAGATAAGATTGCTGTCTATTGCAGGTTTATTGGTTCTTTAATTAATACCTATAGGATCAATTTTCAAGAATCCCCCACCACCTCACTTGGGATGTTATTTGAAAGGCTAAAGGCAGTCCAGAATATTTTTCCCTAATATTCAAGTTAGTTTTTTCTTTTTATGTTCATTCTATTGGTCTTAATTATATCATAGCTTCTACAGTGTGACTTGGTTTTCTTCAATATACATCAATTACATTATTTTGCTCCTTAGCTAGTATCCTACTAAACATGTAATATTTATCAGAATGCCTTATGTTTACCAATATACAGCAGTCCTTCCAGTCCACTTTATTTCTGTTATCAGTGTTTTTCAGGTCACTAATATCTTCATAAGATATCCCAAGCACAAGTACATGAGGATGCATGCAGAGATATCAAGGCCCCAGGATACCACTATGAAAGACTGAGGGCAGCTAATCTGGGGAAAAATAGATGTCATTAAAAAACCAAGGAGTTAAAGCAAGATCCAACCTATGGTTTATTTGCTCCAGGACACATTCCAATGAAAACAGCCCCAAACTGTGCTAGCCTTTTTTCTTGTTATATCACATTGCAGATCAAAGCTAATTTTATTAAAACAATCAATCCCAAGTCTTTCTACTACATCATTTTTTGCTATATCCCTCCCAATTTGGACCACGCTGTAGATAGTTTTTGTTCTTATATATATTAGTTTGCATTTTTCCACAGTATATTTCATTTTATTTTCAACTCAAATCTACGGGTGAATTAATAAGTTTTACTATATAAAACAGATTTTTTCCATAGGCAAAAGTGGAGTGGGGCTGTTAATGAAAAAACACTCACGAAATAAAGAAAACTTGTAAGAATATTCATTCAAATTTAAATACAAACTTTTCCAAGTATATTAGCATCCATGATACATTTGCTTCCTACAAATACCTTTGAAATCGAGTTTTATAAGATTTTCTCTGAATGCTTAAGAAAGCAAATCTTAACTTTCTATACATGATCATTCATGCAGGAATCTGATAAGGAGGGTTATCTTCATCTAGTTAAGTAAAAATAATACCATACACTTTGTGGCAATCTGTGCCATAGACCCATGCAAAGCAGCATGGAAGTCAACTCCCCTGACTGCAGGACTGATATACAAAGTGAACAAACAGCATGACAGGACTGCAAGATAGAGAAATAGTTAACTAAACTACAAGCAAAATTCATTAACATTTAATCAAACCATTTTAAAATATGAATGAGCTTTAAAAATAATCAGATACTATATCCAAACACTGTAAAAGGCGGGGAGAAGACATTGGAAAGATACCATTCCTGGAGATTTCAAAATTTTCTTCTGTGAGAGGTTAAGTTGAGCCACACAGTGTTAGACAACAATCAGGTGAGAAGACTTGTGAGGTATGAAAGGATAAGACTGGGCAATAATAATTTGATCTACTTCATTTGTATGAGAAGCATGAGGAGAAATAGATGGGTGGAAAATCCTACTGGAAGTCTGGACAAGCAGTCCCACAAGGAGCTGTCTAACCAAAGGAGATGCCCAGCCAAACACCATAATGTCAAGGAGCACTGAGATGCTCCACAGCTAGTTTGACCTCACTGACATTGCAGGGGTCCTGCAGCTCCCTCCCTTTGACCTTGCTTCCTGCCTCAGACATAGGAGCAGGGGTGAACCCTGCACTGAATGAAGACAGATCAAGCTTATTTCCAGACACAGGACCCAGATTTCCAAATGGCTTCTCTTCAGAATGCCTGTGTTTCACTTACCTCAACAAGCTGGTAGACTTCATAGCTTGCTTTCTGGGAACAGCTGCCTTGCAGCAGTTGAAATCCTGTTTTAAAGCAACAACTCTTTCTGGAATAATGCAAAAGAGAAACACATTTGGAAGCAAATTGTTCTGTCAGATTCAAGGCTTTTCTCCCAACAGAAGCAGCCCAGCTGTATCCTGGATCCTAGCGTATGGATAGTGTGATCACATTACCATTGTTCTCCTTCCCTGTAAAAAATGGACACTGGATATGGAGAACGTATCTCTCAAGCCATTATGGATACTATAGGCTGTAATAGAATACTATTCCTGTAACATCTCAAAGGGGACATGAGATATCCCTTTCTTGCCATTCTTAGGTGACCATTGTTAAATAATGTATAGACAAATGGGTGGATTGCCATACAAGGGGAAAAAAATATCTTTTTCTGTGACTTCCAGTGTTACCTCAGTGAAACACTCAAAGATCTTTTTTATGTAGGTGAACACCCCCCCTACCCTACCCCAGCTGAGAAAAGAATGAACCAGTATCTTCTGGAGAAGAACTTCATGAACTTGGCTAATGTTGGCCTTAATGGAGTTGTGCCTATGTTCAAGATGTGTCCTGCAATATTCTGTCTTGACAGCCTAGCAGGAGTGCTTTGCATTGCCATACAGGTGATTCCAGGTTTGATTTTCCTTTCCACTTCCCCATGTCAGATGAAGGTGCCAAATGTGCTTAAAGATAGTAATCAAAACCACATTCTCACTCCCAACCACATTCTCAGCTCATTCAGCCTTCAAAGACCAGTGTACCCCACTATGAGGTCAAATTGGCAGGTGCTCTAGGAAAAGGCCTGGCAGGATGAGAAACACCCTGCTCATAACAATCCAGAATCTGCCAGTTCCTGTAGAAAAAAAAAAAAAAAAGAAAACCCCAAGAAAACTGAAGCAGCTCAACTCGTTTTTGTACCTGCTTTGCTCTGTGAGATATAGAGCTGAGGAAATCCTTACTTGGAAGCACAGGCGATAGCACATAGATTAATCACATGGGTGTGCAAGAAAATAAGTAGGTGCATAAATTCTTTAGCCGTGCTATGCATTTCCTAATGCAGACTTCATTCACTTTAATGCTGACAAGCTGTTGAATTTTTTTTAATTATAAACTGAAATCCCTTTTGCTATCAGTTATAAATATAACAAAGTCTTCTGTTTAACTTCAAATTCCATATCACCCATACAAGTTATAAGTTTAGTATCTCTGAAATAAAATATTTACTAGCAGGAAAATTAAAGGTTATCTCATATTAAATAAATGCATAGTGCTATGACTTGCTAGTGAAAATTCCAGCAAGATGACTAGTGTTAATCTTGTAATACCATTAAACAAATCCACAGTCATAAAGAGTTTCTCAGCCCATTTTAAACAGTTAAAATGCAGGAGGAAAAATATCCTTGTATATAAGGAACAGGTTTGTGATCCTAAAGATCTGACTCCTGTTCCTGGCTTTGCCATATACTGTCTGAGTGACCCTTAATAAAGCGGTTACCTTTCAGTGTACCTCAATTCCTACTCTGTAAACTGGCAATAATGAAACACTCTCTTTTTTATAAATATACAAGAATATCCTTGGTAAAAAAGCTGTAACTGATATGTTTGAATAACACAAGGGTATTCTCAAAGTAAGACTGAAATCTGACATCTTCAGAGAACTAACCTATAAAAATAGTAAGAAAATTATTAGTTTTTATCTGGGTTGGTGGAGTTGCTAACTGTGGAATTTAGTAAGCTGCTAAATGACTTTTTAATTTGGTGCATTCCCAGATGTCAGTGTCTCAGGCAGAATCATCCATTCTGCAGCTAGTGTTCACTTCTGCCCTGCTCCAAGAACCAGCCTTCCTCTTCCTCCTCCTCCTTTCCCTGCCCTCCCCTCAGGTCCTTTACCCCTGTCTCCTTCCTATGTCTCCTTCACTCTATTTTCAAGGCTGTCAAGGCTACAAGAGGTTCACATTTGAGAGCCTCTGACACACTCAGAAGTCATATAAAGAGGATGTCTGCCTTCTCCAGAGAAGCAGATAATCTTTCATTTTTCTTAGGACAGCAGTTTTATAAGAACTTGCTTTAACACACCTTGTCAGCTACTGGGATCAACAAATCTGTGAGAGGAAAAAGCTGTTACCAAAAATATCTTTTTTTTTTTTTTTTTTTTTTTTGAGAAGGAGGAACAGAAAAACTAGCCAAACCTTTAGCTTAATTGACAGACATGCTGTAAGAAAGAAAAAATATCTCCAAAAACGAAGTGCTGTTGCAAGGCAGTACACCACCTCACAACTACAGCAAGTGGCAATAGGCAGCATGCAGGAAAACAAGCTTGTCTTGAATTCATGAATCGACAAACTGGTTTCTTATAATCATTATGAATCATCATAAACTTCAAACTTCTAACTCATTATATGTTATTAACTGCTAATTCAGCTCTTCTCTTTCTTGTCTTTTGTCTCTTGGGAGAAATGGGAAGGCGTTTCATAGCTTCCTTGAAACCTATGCCTTATGGTTGATTACTTCAGTGCTATCCCCAGGAGCATCTAGTTACCATCTCAAACAGGGTTATTACCCTAATTTAGAATGGTATTAACAATTCTGTTAACCCATCTATGCTGCAAAAAGTAATGTGTCCAGATAGTAATGACACACACTGATAAGGAGGTTTTATAACAGAAGTATGCTTTCATATCTATTATTCTATTCTGAGCTTTTGAGGGTAGGGTAAAGCTGTTGCTTTGCTATAATCTTGAAATAGAAAATAAAATATTTACTAAACAAAAGTAAGCCTTCCTGGGAATACACATTGCTAATCATCAAATCTCACCCTTACTCTGGAGAATCAATGTCACAGAGAAGTTGAAGTCCCGTTTCAGTGAGAGCAAGGTGTTATCAGATTCATGAGACCTCCTATAGCTTCAGCAATGCCTACAACCTGTAGCATCCTCTAAGCAAGCAAAATGTACAAACACAAATAAACAAAAGGTATTATTTTTACTAATAGTGAGTGTCTTTAGATAATAACTACATAGAAGCTGAAGGTAGTCTGTAATTTTTGCATTTTACAAAAATACATCACAACGGTTACACTCACAAAAGACCATTACTTGACTGACTTCACTAGCAGGAAAAGAACATTTTCCAGTAATTTCAGAGAAGGGAAAGCAAGATCCAGATCTCGTATGAATTTAAGCATATAACTTAAATAAGTTTAAAAGTCAATTAAGATTCCTAAAAAACATAGTGTCACCCAACCTGAAGGGTTCATAGATCTAAAAAGACATGTTTCTGATGAGAGGAAGCATCTAGGTTATTTCACTACTCATATTGCTTTGTAATGCTTTGATAGCATTAATTTTTCTTGGTGCAGACCTTATTGGAGATCCCCTGAAGGAGCTGGAAAGAGCTTCATGGACTTGATTTCTCTGGGTCTTAAGTGAAAAAATACAGCTCTTGCAAATTACCTGTTTGGAAAATGTTACTAAATTTAATTACAAGCACCTATCCTGTCTTTTTTAAATGAGCAGCACCATAAATTACTTGAGCCCCCAACCAAAACCCCACAAAATCTCTTTATTCCCCAAAGGCCATTTCACAAAGCAACACACGAAAACGCAAGGAATTATTTCGAGTAGGCAAGGTAAGCTTTTAAATTACAATTAGGGCAATGTTGTTTGGGTCAGTAGCACAAGCGTGGCCATCTATCTACAGATCAAGGAATGGGAAGCTGTTTTACAGGCTACTGGACAGGTAATCTCTGTTACATCAAGGCAAAGATCAACCTTTATATTTCATGTGGTATTTATTACTCTGTTCAGATAGTCCATAATACAACCCAAACAGCAAAAAGATTAGCTGCAAGAAAATGTTACTTGTTTAAAAGTGTTAACACAATTAGTCAAACTTCTTCATTTCAAAACCTGTATCTATTTATCTGAATCTAAATACATTCCTGGGACAAAGTAGCTCCAATGGTATGCAACCGTCTATTAAAGCTAGGTGAAAACAGAGCGGAAATGAAGCTAGCTTATCTTATTATCAGTGTGTGCTTCAACTGTATCAGGTCGCAGCCTTGCCCACCTGTACCAACACTTCTGTAATTGATTCCTACAAGTCCTCATACACTATGGCTTCCAGTTCCATTTAAATGCAGATGTGGACTAATGGAAGGGCTGTGCATTTCTGAACAGAAACTCAGGGAACATATTACTTGCCTATTCAGTGATCTGAATGCTTTTATTCTTTTCCTTAACAGCCTTTATTTTGTTGTGTGTATTTTTTTTTTTTAATTTAAACAACATGGGGTTTTTTCCACGGTCTGTTAAAAGAGGAAGGGGGAAAAGAGCTAATTATATCTGAAGTGTAACCATGGCCCTATTAAATAGGTAGCAGTTATGGGCTATTGATCGCAGTTCACAGGAAAAGCTTGTCATGTAGTGTCAAGAGGTTAATGTAATTACAAGAGCGGGCAGCAGGATCAGTTGTGTCCTCGAATAGGCGAATAACTAAAAGCTGCTTTAGAGACACATAATGTTGTCAAAGCATAAATAATTCATCCCAGCATTCGAGAAGAAATTACTGCTCTGTTCCAGCGTATTATTCAGCCATTAAAATCCTGCCCTTGTAAAGTCTTTTGATGTAGTCATATTTTCAGTTCTAAGAGCAGTTTTGGAGCATTCAGCTTTTATTAAGCCTTATATTGTGCAGTTTTCAAAGTATTAAAAAGGATATGAAATAGACTTACAATTTGTTTAATAACTGCATTGCGATTCAGATAAGAGGGAGAGAGCTATGTGGATTTATGGAGTGCTTGTGCAGTGCAAAGAGGAAGCCGTGGCATGATGTGATGGAAGTTTTAACTCCCCTAAGGTGGCCAGAATTTAATGGGCTTCAGCTATTTACTAGCAGTGATAGCTGTAGCAGTCTTCACAGCATTTGGTGACCCATTTCTTGAGAGCCAGCTAAGTCATAGTGCCATGAGAAGTATCAGTGTGCCCAGCTATTCTCCTATTACAGCTTCTTGATTCCAGCTCTTTCCTTGTCCCTGTTAAAGTCTGTAGCAATTTTATATTGAATGGCTTCTACTCTTTGCATTTGCAACCTGAACTGTGTCTTCCTGTTGGTTGCAATGTCTACAGCTGCCCACATTTACCGTCAGGGGCTATGGTGCTAATTTATGTTAAATTACAAGAAAAAGACCCTAAGTAATTGCTTCTCTACTGGACTGCAGCTAGCCCCATGCAGTTGGGTAGTTTGGTGGAATGACAGAAAAGAAAGAGAAAGGACAAGGTATTATAAGAAACTGCTCTCTCCTCAACCCTCCCATCCCCATACCAAGTTAATCTGATGCTCAAACACTTGTTACACAGCCAAAGCCCCCAAACTGCCCTTTGCTAATATTACCTACATGAAATTCCCAGTTAAAATTTGCAAATAAGAGATATTTGGGGTCTCAGCCCACCTATTCACAAACTTAGATTTCTGTCAATTTGACCACGCATGTAAAGGAAAAACATGCGGAATCTGAACGTATACATTTTATGTCTCCTATTATATTTACTTTAATATTCAAATAGAAAAAAAATTGTTTGAGAACAGACTAAGCAGTTATGAAATTTAAGGAGAAGGGATGTGGCTTGACAGAGAAAACAGGCTTTCATTTCAAGCTGACCAAAAGGAAAGTTGCCTTCCATGCACACCCCCAACCAAGCTCCCCCCACCATAATTATTTGTCTTACTTTCCTGCTACAGCCTAGTCCCGGTCCTTACCCTGCCCACAATGTGGCTAGAACTGGAAAGCTACAGTCTGAGACACAAGCCCTACCCTACCCTCTGCTAGCATCATCTCTGCAAGAACATTGCCAATATTACAAAGTCTATAGCAAGCTTTCGGCTAACGATGGTTGTGGACCTTTGTTCATGTTCCATACCATAAAAAAGCAGCCTGTATTTAGTATACAATTACAGAAAACAATCATAGAATGAAATATTACAGCTCTCAGATACTACACTGATTGTTAGCAATCTGATGAAGAATAGAATAAAAAGTTACTTATAAAGTCAGTACATGAAAAAAAAAGAAAATAAAACAGAAACTAAAAGTGAAGCTGAGAAGACCACAATGGCATGAAGTAGAAGCTTAGAAACAATTTCAGGGGAAAAGTTCCCCAGAAGAGGGAAAAATACAGAGAAAACGGGAAGAAAGCAAAAAAATACAGTTTCTCCACTATCTTTTACCTTATGAAAGCCCTTAAAACACCACTATTCTGGCATAGCAGTAACTCTTCTGTCTTATTTTCAAGAAATAAAAAACAAGTGAAGTCCTGCCAAAAAATGTTATTTTAATTTTAAATCAACTTTTGAACAGGACATTCCCGAAAGTTAGACATTTTGACAATACCTAAAGAGACCACATTCATATGACAAAGAAGAGCTAGTCTTTTTCCAGTCATTTCTTTTCAAGAACAAAAAATAAACAAATTTTCAGGGAAAAAAAAAAAAAAACAAACAAAACAAAACAAAAAACTCAGAGCAAGCAAGTTTGTCCTCACCATGAATATCCTCATCCTTGAGCCATGTATATGCTGCTTTTCCGTGTTTACTTCCCACGCACTAGTGTACGGATGTTTGCTGTGTTGTGAGGGGAGTTTGTCTTGGCTTTGTGTATATCTGTATGGTGTTGACAGGGGGATATTGATGTTTCTTGCACTATTTCATTCAGGGACTGAAGAACAGAGCCAAGTTTATTCCTAAGGGAAGTTGAACTTAGTATCTTAAATTCACTGTACATGAGTAAGATAATTAGGATGTCAATATTCCGTATACACAGGTTACAACTCCACAGTTAAATAGAAGAGCAGGCAATGTTTGAAACTGCAAGAACAAGCCTGAATAGCAACTTAAATGCAGCTTTCTGATGGTTCAAAAGTTATAAACCATGGGAAAAAAAAACACAAGAGATACAAAGATAGGAGCTTAATGCTGTTTTCCTGTCCCTTAGGTTTTATGTGGCCTGTGGAAGCCCTGAAATCACTTCAGTGTGAATTGGAACAGCTAAAGGCCAATCCCACACTGACTCCATCAGGTGGAGAGTTAGTCCAGCCAAGGACTGTGTTTTTTGTCACTCCTGTCGTTAAATCTCATCACCCCCAATCAGCTGGCCTGGTTCACATCTTACAGTAGTGTTTGGCTTCCTTGAACTTATCTGGTGATAAGCAAGGATCAACACTTGTTTCCTCTGCATGATACATAGTAAAAATTAGTTATATGCATGTGCTCCTGAGTTTGGTTAACAGTAACCCAGTTGTCTACCATGATTATATGAAAACACATTATTCATTGCCATAGGTTGGACGTCAACCCGTCAGCCCGAACTCTTCTTAGGAAACAAGCCAAAACCTGAGGTTTTCACCTGGCTTGGATTTGAAAATTTAACAATTCAGCAGTTTTGAATAATATCTGTGAAAAAAACAAACTACTAAAATTAGGCAAAGGCTTGTTCAGAAGGTTTTTGACAATTTTTCCATAAAGTTAGTTCCACATTTCTAGTACATAAAGCAGTCTGAACCCCATCCCTCCCGCAGAGGAACACTGACTGAGCCAAGTTCTTTTACTGTTAAGAGATTCACTAGGTGACCGAATAAAATAACACACAGGTTAAAAATCATTCTTATTTGAAGACAATGATAAAACTCCCAGTGGGGCTGGGATTTAACTTGAGGATTACAGCTGCTGTGAATCAATCCTCTACCAACTTTAGAGGAGTTTGGCCAATTAACACCAGGCAAGGGCACAGCCCTTTCATTTTACCCAGAAAGCAATAATATCCATGATTGTTTTTCCCAGCCAGCACTCTGCCATTCTTCTTCACCACAATTTCCCCTCCATCTCCCACCTTTTCTTGTTTCTCAGTTCTGACACTTGACTTGCAGAGCCCTCTGAACCCTTAAAAATATTTGCTCTCTAGAAAGTAATAGAAAGAAAAATGTTTGGATTTTTGCTTTGTCAGGAATCTGCTTTACTCACATCCAATTAAAACAAAGATAAAAAGTGATCTCCTCATCTTCAGCAAGGAAGGAGCCGGGACTTTTAAAATACACAAATCAAGTGAAATAACAGCGCAGTCTACCAGCCCTAAGTCAAATGTGCATGGAGGGATGTATGCAATGCATTACAAACATCCACTCCACAGGTCAGGCAGCATCCAGGGATGTCTCATGTCCATTGTCCACATTCTGAACTCTTTAACACACAACACACTTCACAGTCTTAGATTACCTTTTGCTACGATAATTAGTAGATACAGTTATGCGGATTTAATTAATCAGAACAGAGTGAACATTGTTAATTTATAACTCTACTTTTTATTATGACAACTCTAAAAATAAGCAAATTCTCCTCTTTGAAAAACTTTGCAACGTGCTCTTTTCCACATTTCAGTGTTACAATTTTCCCCTCTGCTCCTTTTCCCTCCTCTTTCTTGGCTTCGCTTCCCTTTTGTTTTTCAGCCTGGCTGCAGCTCTGCCCCAGCCACCTCGTCCTACTTTCAGACAAACTTTTCACCGCCCGGAGCCCAGACTGAAGCAAAGACAACCTCCTAACTCATCGGGGCTGTGCAGATTTATACCCACTTACGATGCTTGGTGTGAACTCAAGTGCTGTAAGACAAACTACACCAGCTCTGTGCTATTTCATGCCAGGAAAAACCCAGCTGACTTCTTAAGCCATCTTTAAGTCTGCTTCACACTTCTAGAAGTCTGGGCCTTAGAATACGAACAGGGTTTTTCAGTTTTGTGTGTTTTTCTTTTAAATTATGGTTTCTCACTGAGAAAGTTTTTGATTCAGGCAACATAAAAAAAAATCCCATGCAACTCAGTTGCCCAGTCACACACTGAATTTCAAATAGCAATGAATCAAAAAGGACAGTTCTTGAGCTGAATGCTTGGCTGTGCTCTTCAGCAATCCCATTAAAGCAATACGGTTTGCTTTACAAAGTGATATATAAACAAAAAGAGCAGCACTATATATATATAAAATATCATCTACAAATGTGCACACAGCTGAAATGTAGCTGCTTTAACTGGGTTCCACTTAAACCAAAGCCCCAGAATGCAACACTGAGGCTGAGGAGAAAAATTAAACAAATGAAACAACATAGCTCTGACCCCACCAGTCCGATACTGCCCTAGGTAAATACTCAACTGCAAGTCACCTCATCTACTGGGATAAATGTTGGTTCACACAATTATATGTGGAAGAGGCACATTTTTGCACAGGCTCAGACTTTACAATGAACACCATTTGTGCACAAGTAAGACCTCCAGTTGCTCAGTTTAAGATTGCATATGCTGCTCCTGCTGATAATGAGATATTAAAGATTATGAGATAAACCAACATGTCATTCTGATTCAAAAAGGTAAGCTTCTAAGTCCACAGCAATCCCTTTTTAATACAAGAAGAAAGGGCTTAGCATTAGTATAAGTTTGTTCAAGAGTCAATAAAATTTAGATCCAATAAGGAAAACAGTGGATGAACAAGAGATTTATATTCCAGCAAGAAAATAAGACCTAGTGTTACAGAAATCATTCAGTGACCTGGTTTATGCTAGGAAGCTGTTTGGGTTACATGAACACTTGGAATTGCCTGGGCAGTCCCGTGTCTGTTGACAATACCACATACAGCTTCTCAGTCACTCACGAGGGGCAAATTCATCCTCTGAACACAAAGCGCGTGTATAGGAATGTGCATGATGTTTAACAACTGCTTTCTTTGTGAACAAAGGGAGGAAGTGCTCCAGTACCTGACAGCACACTGCCTTTATTTCCACAATAATTTAAGTAGAGCTGCTTTTCATTTATTCCCAAAATATGTTTGTATCTGCGTTAGATACTGTAGGGATGCTCTCTGGATGTGTGTCATTATGACAAGTACGAGCCCCTCCATTCCTGTAATGAAAAAGGAGCTGCCAGAAAATAGCAGTACATTTAGGACTTGGGAAAGTGGAAAATCCTCACTACTGGCAATTTAAGAGCGAGAGATGAGAGAGGTTTAATGATGGAAAAGAAAAAAAACCTGACATAAGTGGGAGCTGAAGAATAGGAAATAAGAATAATTTGGGATGAGCATAGGAAGAAGGCAATCAAAAAAACAATAAATCAGAACTTTACCAGACAAGCTTTGACTTGAGGTTGTCTGCATCAAGGAAGAGTGTGCTGAGGGACAGAAGACCAAAGCACAGGTGAAGAAACCTAGTACAGGCACTGATGATAACAGTATGGAGTAATCACCAGTTAATGTAATTTTTCAAATAAAAACATGCAGGTTTCTTCAGAGAGCAGAAGAATTTCAGGTAAAACCTGCCAAGCATACCTAGTGATTCTGCTAACAGACCAGACCAGGCCCTGGCTTTATTTATTGCTCTACCTCGTTTCTTTGATCAATGCAATACAAATATGAGCTCAGGCCCAAAACTGGCCATATGCGCTTCTGGAACACAAACCAATTCCATTCAGCTTTTCTTCCTCCACTGTGAACAAAAGCTTATTTCAGTTGGCTTCATGTTTAACAACAATTAACTTTGGGAGGAGGGAATGGAGACCACATCATTTTTCAACAAACTGCAAAACAATAACCTAAAAAAAAAATATGCCCCTGCTTTCAGTTAAAATAGATACACAAACTTAGCATGATTTTGCAGGTGTTTCTGATTTAAGCCACACTTTGTTGTTTACTGCCACCCCCCACCCCTTTAGTAAGCAAATGACAAGCTGAAGCTATGATACAAAACATACCCACCACAAAAGCACCAGCCAAGGCATCAGATCTGTTGATCCCCAGAAACGCCATCCCTCAGGGTGCCCTGCGACGCACAGGGCTCGGGTGCATCCTTGGTTGAGCCTGGAAGCACACTGTGGTCAGGAAGGGCTTTCACCGCTTCCACAATTAATTCACAAAAAGACAGCATTTGCATCTCCTGATACCATAACAACTCCCAGCCCTGCTGCGCAGCCCAAAGAGAAAAAAATTACTTCGTATCTGCAGGGAACTGGTTCCTTGTGAGCTACTTCTCCCCTTCCAAGCGGCTGTTGGCTAACTGGGGAGCCAAGAGCATGACAGCACTGTAATTGTGGCTTGCAATTAAAAGAGATGCCCAGCAGCTGGGATACACCTTGGATAATTTCCACAGCTGGCAAAGGCTAGATACACATTGACCACTGGTGGTTTTATACACTTTGCAAAGGTCATGATGAAGACAAGCAGTTGCATTTACATCAGATGGAAGCAAAAATAATGTAGCTGAAGTCAGGGCAGCAAAAAGATGCAATGTCAGCAGTCTTTTTTCCTTAACCAAACTACTCCTGTGCACAAGCAAAAAGTGGCCCCAGGGAAAAAATTTTACCAACCAAATCTCTATCATTTTAATATTTCACCAGTCCCACCCAAATTGTTTAAGGCAAGCTTAGGGACAGATTGGTATGACTCGCTTATATTCTTTTATAAGAATGAGGAGTTCATTTTTTTTTAATTAAAATGTTTCTTATTGTTATGAGAGAAAAGAGGCTGAATCAGGAAGAAGTCTGCACTTTACAGGGAAGGTGATTGCTCCCAGAGACTCTGCTCACTTGTGGCAAAAATTCCCACAGGTTCAGAAGCATTTTTTAAAATGTTCTGCATTGATTCCACAAGAGCCCTGGTCCAAGCCCATCACCAGACACGTCTGAAAGCTGAGAGTGATGGCTGAGTCCCTCTGAGTGAGGGCTTGTACCGTTGTCTGAAACTGAGTCACCTTCTAACAGGTTGCTCTGTATCATACAAAAAGCATCCCTGTGTAATATGCACATTCTTTTCCAGCTGGAGTTGTCTTACTGTGTTGAAAATAAACTATAGTGACATTAATAGTTTGCCCTAGAACCCACACTGGTAGCACCACTGTTGTGGAAATTGCACTTCAGCACTTGACAGGTTCATTTTCAGTTGTGCAAGTAAGAGTAGTTGCCGGTAAAAATACCAGTAAAAATCTGACACTGGTATTACAAAGCCTACCTGAATTGCCTCTGAAGGGTGGTCCTGGGACAGGTAAGCCCATGCACACAGGGACCTTATGGCCATATCCTCCAGAGCAAGCTCTTGCATACCAGCACACTTGGCGTGTCAGTGCAACGTCAACCATAACTTCAGTGTTATCTTCAGCAGCAGTTCTGTCAGAGAGACCCGGGCAGACTGGAGGTGAGAGCAGCGGTGTGGTGCTCAGCACTGCACCACACCAGTCAGCCAGAACACAGCTCTTTTCATGCACGTGTGCATATCCAAGGCAATTTCATATACACATGGATAGATACAGATAAGTTTTGTACTACCTTATTGGGATGAAAGGAGCCTCTTTTTGAAAACCCCGTTGCTGGATACTACCAGGTAGGAGGAAAGAACTGGGAAAAACTCCTCAATCTCTTTTCAAAGGATCCATAAATTTATTCCTCCCACTATTTAACTTGTTACTAAGCAAGAGAAAAAACCCACCCACTCTAATACAGCACAGCTCTTGCACACCCATCTGTATATTTTGCTTGTAATACTCAGTACTGTTGAACTCAAACACAGGTTTAACACATAACTTACAAGTTATTCCCAGAATTGAAACAGTTGTGTGGACTTCCTTAGGTTTCAGAATAACTCCTTCATAGAAATGCCACAGTCAATCAATTAAGAAAGCTAAAAGTAATCAGTCACCCACGGTTGATTGGATTTAGCAGTTGGTGAATGCTTTTTGTTCTTGGATCAACTACACCCACTTTCAAAGCTGATTAAAAAATTTTTATGATCTCTTCCACCTGTTCAGGATGATAAACTGGCTCCAAAACTAATCAGCCCCAAAACTAATCACCTCCAAAACCCCGGGTAAGTCAAATGTAGCTCTTAGCAGGCTGCAGCCTGGTGTGAAGACAAAAGCAGGTCAAAAGTAAAGCAACAAGTGTGTAAGGAAAGTTTCTAGACATCAGTTTTTGAAGCCAGTACCACTTAGGGAAGTAGTATCCTTAGGCATGGGAAGAGCGGAGATGCTGCCTGCAAATATTCAGCACCTGCCTCTGGCTTGGTCTCTCCTCTCTACCTCACCCCACACAGTAGGAAGCCACCACACGAGTGCACATGGTGTGGAACAGCGTCATCGTGGGTGAACCTTCAAAAACTGAAACAACAGAAACTGCACTGCTGGTACTTCTGAAAAAAATAACAGCCAGCTTATTAGGTGGCTTCCCCTCTGTGAGGGATCAGCAAACTCAGCAAAAGACCCTGGATCCTGGCAAACGCTGAGCTGCTGATGTCCGTCGGGCCAGTTGGATGACTGGGAGCCTGTCGTGACCGTGCACGCCCGCCCAAGCCTGACACTCATTTAATGGCATGAGGGGGCTGTTTAGTTTTCCATTTCTTTCCTCCATCTGTGGATACTGGAGATCAAAAAGTTGGTGAATGATACATAGATGTCCTGCCTCTTCAACAACCATAGTGGATCACTCTGAGAGAGTCTGCAAAAATGACAAAAAAGGTCTCTGGGGACATTGTATTGCAATCGTAACCATTTGGCCAAACAAAACCCATCTGCCATCATAATATGAACCTGAAAACAAAGCTGACAAAGAGAGGAGTTGCGGGACTCCACAGAAACCTTCCTATCTGTTGTTGGATGCCATTAGTTTGTACTGTTAAACATGTACTTCAAATATTTGCATGAGTAAAGGCCACATACAAAAATACGATAGACAAAAAGACCAACCCGAATGTGCTATCACTTCTTTAGTCACTGACAAAACACTCTTTAAAATATATTTTCTGGTGAAAAACACAAATAAAAAATACCTAAAGTTTCAAGTAGTATGTAGCTACAACTAGATCCTTAAGCTGATGCAAGTCAAGGCAGTTCCACTGAAATCAGATCATACCATCTGCGGGACTAGATAAACGCATTTATCTTTATTTTCTTATTGCTGTCAGTGTCACCTTTCCTAGGCCTTTCACATTATGCTGCTTCAATCAAACCAGAAGCCTCTTTAAGTGTGGAAAATTACAATTATTCCATTTTATTTCTAGAAACATTTTTTTCCAAGGGAGTTTTAACTGATTTTTCAAAAAGGTGAAAGTAAGTGCTCTTTAATACTTGTCATATATTGAGAATCTGCTGGCTGGAAAGTCCCAGGCAAGCTCTCAGACACAGATTAACGAGGTAAGCAGATGAGCTGGGCACTCTCTTGCTTCCCTGGGGATTCTCCTTGCGTTTCCAGCCGATCCCATTGGCCCATGGCGATGAGATGGCACTGAGCTCCATAGCATCTCTGAAAATCTGAGGACAGGGTTTTTAAGGGACTTTTGGATTTAAATCTACTGAAAAGTCTCTTTCTGATGCCCACTCACCTCCCAGATGTTTCCACTTTCGAGGTGTGTATGTCTTGGCCAGCCACAGTTGCTGAAACAACCTAAATGCTGATGCTGTCCCAGAGCTAATGACCCCCCCCAGCCTTCAAATCAGCGGGAGCTCAGAGAGCAACTCCCAGGACAGAGGACACCCCCCTGTCCCCTCACTCGCTGAAGGACCCTCCTGTACCTATGACCCTGCTCGGGCTAGATGACAGGAGGCCCAGGCTAGACCACTGTTGCTAGTGAGGAGGAGGCAAGACACCTTTTGTGAAAGGCACCATCCCTGTGATATTTTTAGGGTGAGAGAAGGGCTGATTGTGAAGGCCAGGAGGGAAGAAGGGCCTGCAAGGGCAGGACCTGCCTCAGGCAGCTCTCATGGAGACTGGCTCAGGGCAGGGTTTGCAGCAGGCCCCGAGGTGTGAGAGGCACCAGAGCAGGTCCCTCCATAGCGTTCTAACCTCTCTGAGCTTACATGGCTTCTTGCTGTGACGGTAGGCTTCTGAAAAATCCCTCCCCCAGGTGATTAGGATGGAGACATTTTGGGAGCTTCATCTGCAAGACACTTAATGCAGGGCTGAAAACCCAACTGGGAAGCGGGAGCTCATTGCGTGAGCTGCTGCACCCCTCGGCTAAGCAGCTTCAAAGCAGCATTAAAAAGTTGGCAGCATGCACCTACCTGCACCTGTAATTGCCTAACAGCTCTAGACTGCCCAGCCCTGGGATTTTAGTTATTGACCCCAGGGGAGGCAGGTTACCTTGGTGAAAATGGGAGGAGAGCAAGGTTCCTGACAGTGGTTAAATTCTGCTGACCCTTGCTCTTTTTTTGATGTTAAGAACAATCTTCAAAAAATTAATGCCAAAGTGCCTCAGCCCATTTAATTCATTACAAGATTTTATAGACAGAATCATAAGTTCGAGAGCACTATAAAAATAAGGATTTCATTACCTTTTGTTGGTCTGGTTACAGGTTAGTAATTCACAGCAGATTACTGAAATATAATTGCCCTATATATATGCATATATGTATAAAAGTAAATTAGTATAGCATATTCCTGTAGCTACTCTCTCCATCCATCCATGGAGAAAACATTTTACTAAGCTGATTCGAATGGAATGCTTTAGGTTTTAATTTTATTTTTTAAATAAAATGTCTACATATTCATGTAACTTTCTCAGAGGCTCCTGTAAACAAAGAATTATGTTCAGGGCTGCTGCCAGAAATCAGATATGTCGGAGGTCTGTAACCCATTCAATAGAGAATCAGTCAGTGGCCCAAGGGTACTTCCTTGCAAAGGAAAGGGTAAAATAACGGAGGTCAAGGCCTCCAACGCAGCTCTACTTTTAATCATGTTGTTGCTTTAGAGCATAACATGTTTTTATTTTTTTCTTCCCAATTGTCAAAAACTATTTTGTTTTTCTTGACGTGTCTAGAACGGCCCCAATGTCTCTAGATAAACCATGTCTGTTCCTCCCATGCTCAGTCCATGGGCAGCTACACACTTTGTCACTGAGATGCAAATATATAGGCTTTATATGTAAATAGACTCACTTGCCTCATGCTACTGTATAAATAAGTGGAAAGAGTGAGGGGCAGAGAGAGAACAAATGTCTTTTTGGTAAGGAAATATTTCAGTAAAATCCATATAATTGGAAGAAAATGAAACCATTAGGGTAAGAAGTTTTGATAGGATTATTTCTTAGGTCTGGGAGCTAAAAGGGAAAAAGAGCAGAGAGTCAGAAAGAGAAGGTACCCAAGTGTTCAATCCTCACAGGACATTTTGAAACAATTGTTTCTTAAAAAGATGTAAAGGTTTGCCTTTCATTTCGCAATAAAACTAAATAATTGGTAAAACTGCTTTGTGCGTGTGAAATGGAATCTGCTTTTCCAGCCATAATACATTCTTTCTTAATACACTGACTGGCTGAATAAGGGCACCAGAGAAACACCCAGTTGGCTGGTTTGCTCTCTCAAGTACAAAAGGACACAATGAACTTGCTTTAAAAATACAATAACCCAGTGCCATCAGCAGGACCAATGCTGTACGATACGGTTCTGCTGGTACCTCTGGAATCTTTCCCAAGAAGAATTTGCTTCATACTATGTTTCAAATAGACAAGTCAAAAGCTTAAGAAAATTCCTAAAAGAGCCACCATCCTGTCTGCGGTACCCATGAACTGTGTACCTATATAACTCAGATAAAGTGCCAGAAAGCCTGTATATCCTAAACTAAGCAGCAGCGTTGTAAAGCAGCGACAGTTAAGGACATTACACCCTTGGCACGGGCTACGCAGCACGCGCCCATACGTGTGTTACCATTACACAGCAATATCCTTTATGCAACAGCCATGCTCTGAGTCTCTGGCTTGGAGCCCTCGTCACAGAAACTGTCCCTCTCCATTTTCTGCTGCTCCCGACACTCTCACACCGCGGGTTTGCTTTTTGCCCCTCAGCCTCTCCGTCCCCTCCCTCCTGCTCCTTTCACCTTCCGCCCCTCCATCCACCAGTGTCCAGCTCGTGCTCACTGGAGATGGGCAGGGAGACTATTCCCAGCCCATCCCAGCCCCGCAAAGGAAACAACATTATGATCCTGCAGGTTTTCCCGGGGTGTGGTGCCCATGGATACTACCTGGTCTCCAAGGAGGAATCACTGAGATCGTTCCCAAGGTGGGCCTGGCTGCAGCATCCCGCCCAGCTCACACGCAGTCAGCACAGCGCGTGAGCCGGGACGGTTCGTCCGAGGACAAGGGATGTGCTTTAAGGTACAAGCGGGAGCTACGCAGCTTAGGTGAACTTCAGGAGTGCGCTCCTGTGAAATCTACTGAAGAGAATTAATCCCTTTGGGGCAAACAGCAGGATTATTACTCTGAGTTCTGTATTCGTGTCTGTTGGGGATAAACACTAAACTAAAAACACACACAATAATTAGAAATAGTCCATTTCAGGTTTGTACAGCAACTACTTTATTATTTTCAAATGCAAATGTTTGCATTGTTTGCTATTTTACAATTTTACAAACTAGGTATAAAAGACCATAAATAAATGACATAAGTTATGTGTACCTAAAATTCATGGAGGGGGAAAAAAATTACAAATTAAAACAAAATAGAAAAATCTATATATCTAACCCAGAGATCGTTCAAATGCACGAACCAAGAAATGCTGTTAGATTTTTTCAGTATGAACTAAATTATAATATGCCTCATACATTCTAATTTTAACCACAGTCCTTGCATATCCCAACATACTTGCAGTGATACAAAAAAATAAATGCACTCTCTTCTTATTTGTCTGATTAGTATTTCAGATTTTTTTTTTTTTTTCTGGTTATGAAAATGTCACATAAAAGAAAAATACTGCTTTTTTAAGTCCTGTTTGCTGGCGACCTACCAGCCTTTTGTATTTTATACATATATATTTTTAATACATAAGATCCATCACAAAATTAGTACAGCAAGAAACCTGGACAAACATCAACCAGTGGTGTGTGAGCAGGACAATTTCTTAACAAACAGAGGCTTATCATGCGAGACAGTCCCGGTGGTGCCCTCCCCGGCAGGGAAGCAGCGCGGCGGCCCCCGCTCTGCCTTGGCCCCCGGCGCCGTGCGGAGCAGCCTGGGCAGCGGGCTGGCACCTTCCCGGGCCCGGCCGTGCCCAGCCTCTGCCGGCAGCGCGGCCGCCCTCGCGCCCTTCCGCCGTCGGGATCGCGCTTACCGCCGAACTCGGAGGGTCGGTGAGGAGGAGGAGGAGGACGCAGGAGCAGCTTTGGGACACCGCGTCACGGCTCTGGTCAAGGCCGTGCTCTCCCCGAGCACGGCGCCGCCGGCCGCCCCCTGCCCCTGCCCCGGGGAGCATCGCCTGCCCCGCTCCAGCGGCCCGACGTCCCCCGGCTCTGGCGCACAGCTCCACCCAAACTAGCTTGTGCGCTGCACGGTAACGCTCAATTCTCCAAACACAGGCGGCTCTCCTAGGTAGTACCAGTAAATCGCAGCACCGTTCCTCGGGCCACAGAAGAAAGAGTGCCTTCTCCTGCACTTCACCAACCCTTCATCACCCACACGAGGAACAGGACACGTTTCACAACTCTCTTGCTAACTACTGTAACCTTACAGGTCTCATTGCGTTTTCGTTCCTTGACTGTGCTGGGAGCAAATGAAGTGTTTTGATTATTACGTTACAAGTTTTCACAGCTTGCACACAGAGCAAGGTGCTTCTGTGAACGGAAGCATTGCATATATTTGTTCGCATTCAACAAGTCTTTAAAATCATTTTTTTTGCAGATAAAAAAAGACTATTTAAGAATTCTGTTCGGGGTTAGCAGTGGATGCCTCCATCACCTTGCCATTGAGAAAGGTCTTGATCATGAACAGGGCCTTAGTACGAACAAATGACACTTATGAAAATCTTTAGCACCCTTATGGATCCCGTAATCCACAACTCCAAAACTAACTTGAAATTGCCCCCGTTTCAGGCTGCAGAATTACTCATAAAGGTTAGTGTGGCAGCTAAAAAATACACTTATAGATACAGAAATTTAAACATTTTTTCATATGTGTGTTCTTGCTACCATTGCAGACACGAGCTATTGGGCTATTCATATGACAGGGGACTCCTGCACTTCCAGAGATGTCTTCGGCACATTCACAGGCAGTTCTACACACGAGGTGACTCGCACGCAAACACACGCACACAAGCACACGTATGCACCTTTCAGAGGAGATAATAATCCATTATCCATTCAAGGAAAAAAAAATATATTTTATCACTGCAATGGCACGTTTTGTGTAAAATGTCACTTCAGCAATGTATATAGGCAGCCCAAAGGATCTGGGTTCTTTGCTGCGGCACCTGGCCTGGCGTCCATGGTAAGATGTGGAGTGCTCCATCATCAGCATTTGTCTGCGATGCAGCAGTGACAGCCAGGGGACGAGGAGAGAAAATAACAAAATATATAAATAAAACTGAAGGCAAGAAAAGAAAGCAGAAGGGGAGGGGAAACAAAAAAAAAATCCAGAGGTCTGCAGGGCTTTGACACAGTACATTCCTCAAGTGACAATTGGCTGCTGAGTCTTAACAAGATAGTTATCTCTCAGTGAAGAAAAAAAAAACCAGAGTGGGTGGCACAGAAGAAGAGAAAGTACAAGTCACGCTCTCTTCAGGGACCGATGACTGTTGAGCGTGTGTTTTCCAGAATCAGTGCTATGGAAGACGCAACTGTGGATCCAGAAGGCTTCACGTCTAGTCTATGTTCCTCCATGGTCAATATGATCAATAGGACGGGCTAGGAGGCCGTGAAAGCAAACTGTAATTTCCCTGCACAGAAAGAAAACACAAAGATATGAGACAACGCGCAACAAGGCAGACACACATGCCTGCCCGAATGCCGCCTCCCAGATTTCCCTGCAGAAGCCCTGCTGTACGCAGCCACCCCTCCTTGGCTGCCACAACTGCTGATTTACGTCAAAAGGGAAAGACCTGAGCTCATCTCTGCCCCAGCGAAGCGGTGACGGGGCAGCAGGTTCGCAGAGCTAAACGTCTCCCCAGAGAGGGGAGAAGGATTTCCTAAAGGGCGGAGGAGGCCGTAGGAAGAGATGCAATTCCTGCAGGAGGCGGGGGCTGCAGGGCCGACGCCGGAGGCTGCAGCGCGGTGCCACGCTCCGGCGGGCTGGTTCGGCCAGACACGTAGGACCAGCAGTTCCCACAGGGGCAGAACCCCGCGCCTTCCTTACGCTACTTCAGGGTCTTGCTTCCATGCTTATCTCACAAACGGATATGTAATCTACCTGTATATATTTACATGTGCGACCTTCTTCCTTTTAATGCGCTCTCCTCCAGCTTAAACCACATTTAGGCGGACGTCCCCTCACTGGCCGTACTTCACAGGAAACACAACCATCAGTGGCAGTTCTGAAAACCTGGCACTTGAGAGGCCTTCACAGTTTTCATTCTACGAGGACAGTTTTTCATTTTGTGTGGAAAAACACTGAAGTGTTTTGAATTACTGTTACTAGACTCCAAGAAAACAATTTTACAAACTGGCCAGAAAACCGGGTGTATTTTGGTTTTCTACGTAAAAAGCCTATCTCAAGAGAATGCTACAGATTTACAGCAAGAGGAAACTTCCAGTATCTCTGCGCTTAAGAACAAAAGAATTTTTGCTGCTGAAAGTAGAAATGTCAGGTCTTTAAAATGCATAACCCTCTTCTTAGGTTGCCTGGTGAAATGACATTAAGACATGCTAGTTTAAGTAGTTTTTTAAAGGAAATCTTAAATGTCTCGAAATGGAAAAGCTTTTATAAGTAATACTGCGGAACAGTTTTTACTAAGCTGTCATGACTTGACAGGATCCAAATTTAGCATTCCAGATTCTGAACAAGTTGTTTTCTGAGAAAGTTGGGGGTGAGGGAGAGTTAGTGGTTAAAATCAGCAAATTATTGTTAAAAGTGCCAAAAAGTGATGTGAGTGACGATACAGTAAGTGTGACTTGTCCAACTGAGTGAGTTGTTTTGGATTTAGAATAATTGCAATTATTAAAAAAATCTGACATATAAAGCCACTAAATCATTTCTGAATTTGCTGTCAGGTGCAGAGCGGGACCAAAATATTATAGACCAAAGAACCAGTCTTAGCTCCATCAAAATATAAATCTCACCTTTCTGACATTGTCCCTGGCACAGCTGAAGCACAATGCCTGTTCTATAGGATGTGTCACAAAAATCCTCCACCTACTCAGCACAGCATAAGCAGGCCTGGTCCTGTCTCTTTTCTAAGTTCATCTCATCACTTTGGTCCTCGAAAGGAGGAAAGGAGGAATCTAAAAGGAATCTAATTCATACACTCTGTTGAAAAAGAGTCATAAAAACTCTAATATAAATAAAATTCAAGCCTAAATGTGTTCAGAGCTTTACTGGATAAAGCTTTATCCTATGTGACAACCACATTTCTATAGCAGTCACCTCCACCTAGCAACCCAGGGGATGCTTTCACTCACTCAGCTTTCCATCTATTGCTTAGGGGAGTTGGAGGGCAGCTTGTCAAGCAGCTCATGCTCCATCTTGTTTGCTGTACTTGCAGAGGGGTGCTTAGACCTTCGCCATGCAGCCTACACCTGGCACTCACACCCACACCCACCTTGATAATCCAGCTGGTGGGGCTGGTTTCAAAAGTGAATTTGGTTCTCACAGCTGAGGAGACTGGATCACTGTGTCTCAAGCGTAACAGTGCTGCATAACATAGAACTGTCACCATGCCCAACACCCAAACTGTGCAAAACCAGGAAAGCTGAACGCACAATCCCATTTCTTTCTGCTCCCCCTCCCATAAAACCACTGGCACAGCAACCGAGACTGATCTTTGTAAAACACAATTATCAGTACTACTGTTGCTCCTGAGAGGGCAGGAAAAGTCCTTGGTTCTTCTTGGTGCGCTTATGAATATCTGTATTTTATAAGGTTGTTCTTATTTTCTATGAGATCCCTATAAGGGGGTTTTTCCACCCCAAAAATAAGGGCATCCCTACTGCTCTCAGCACAAAGTGAGGTCAAGTGCTTAGCACTGAACTGAGTGAGCCCCAAAACACACTCCTACACCTTGTCTGCACACCCTAACACGCAACAGCTTGAGAGCAAGACCAGGTTTTGAAACAGTGCAATTTTCACTGTCATCAAATAGAGCAAACAATGGGAAATACTAAGCAATTAGCCTGGGAAACCAGCATGGGTTTATACAAACCAGTTGGGAACCCCAAACAGTACATATCACAGTGCTTTTGTGTGTGTGTGTGTGTGTGTGTGTGTGTGACAAAATCCTAGCACATTTTAAGAAATAAAGCACCATGAACATTCTGGACACTGTACTTCCACTGACCTTCTCCATGTGTCAAAGGGAACCGCTTCTTGAAAGAGAAAAGAAGTCTGAAAGCTCCACAGCCACGATTGTCACAGCTGACTACTGGCAAGATGTTCACAAAATGTCTTTAAGTGGTAGGCTTCAGCATGGCACAACACCAGCCAATAATCTCCCCAGAAGTCCAGTTTTGCCCAGTAATCCACGAGGTGGGTCATTTCATGTCTCAAGTCTGTAAACGGGTAGATCACTAATTGGCAGGCACTGATTAGCCAAATGATATTCTCACTAAGGTTTCTGCAAGGTATTAGTGATGCATCAAGTCTGCGAAAAATATCCTAGGGCAGATTCTTCATTCCAGTGAAAGATGCACAACGGTGGTTTCACCCACAAATAAAACACTATGGTTGTAATCCTACGGGTCACAGGGATAAGGAAAGTAATTTTGTTTTTGTTTTGTAAGCACAGTATCTGGCAGCAAACATAGCATCAAAACTTGAATGTGACTTTATATTTATATAGATACATGTATTTTACATATCGTTGATCAACAGAGAAGTATGTCCCAAGAAACAATTTGTTCCAGGTCTGGTTTAAAATGACGGCTTGTCATTTCAGGAGGCCCCCCTCCCAACACACACGCTCGGTTTCCACAATCTGTACATCAAGCAATGCTGCAGATCTTTATTTCAACGGGTAAAGGAGACGAAGTAAAAAAAGTGCAGTTCTTCAATTAAAGTGCATGGATGAGGTAAACTAATTTCAAGAGTTTTGAGTTTATTCAGTGCTGGCTCAGACGGGAACCATCCTGCCGTGCATCTGTTGCATTTGGGTGCGCATTGCTTGGACGCTGCTCAAGATCTTGTTCTGGTGCGCAATGGCAGTGATCCCGATCCTGGCCAGGTCACTGTGGAAAGCAAGAGAAGATGCAGGGGGCTGAGAACCGCGGATCAGATGCTGGTGCAGAGAAAAATGTTAAGAGTCAACTGCAAGCAACATAGCAAAAGCAAGGCAGATGTACAGAAATGTTTAATTAAATAAGTGAAGGCATTGTGGAGGCATTTTAAAGTTATCCTCCATCCAAATGAAAGGCATTCCGTTCCTTTAATGAGTGTAATGATATGCAGCACAAAGCAAAAGAGGCCGATTAAATCCAGATTTACCAGTTTTTTTGTTATATCGCTGAGTACTTACTCCTGGTTCATATGCACCACAGCCTCTAGGGTGGTATAGCCAGCAGCTGTGAAGTTATCCTTGTATCGCTCCATTTTAATGGCTTGGAGCCAGTCACCGACAGAAACAACCGCTGAGAACTCGGGGGAGCTCGGATCCAGCAGGGCTGTGCTAGGTCTGGATGCCAAACAGTGAAAGGACAGAGAAATGGGTGTCAGCTGGATTGTGAATCGCAAACCAAAGTTTGGTCTCTGCAACAGTCATCCTCAGTGATTAGGGAGAGTAGGGGCAAGACATTGGCCCTCTGCACAGCAACACAGATCAGTGCAGCAAACTTAACAAAACACAGAGTAATAGGCCAATTTTTGCCAAGAATTAATTTGACCTTAGGTTTCTATTTTTGCTTTCAGATCTAATTTGAACTGCAGTGCTGCTTACAATTTCCACCTCAGATGCAACCAAGTTCATAGAAAATGCTTTTACTTCAAAAAACAAAGAAGATGGCAGTGCTGGGAGGTGTTCAGCCCACTGGGTCTGTATCTCTCAGGCAGCAATGCAAGACCTTGCCAATCCTGCATGTGTCAGACCTCAGCTCAGCAACTATAGAAACACTACTGAAGTATGGGCAAAAGAACTGGGAGCTCACAACCTGCCAGACTGGTTTGGATGGCAAAACTCAGGGCGGGTTCAGATAAATCCTGTTTCTAGCCAGAATCGAAGGCAAGCTCAGTGCATTCAACCAGACTCAGGACAGCAGGGAGTTAATCCCCTCTTTAATCAATCCATTCCTGACCCGCGCGTGTGCCAGGAGTGGTGGGAATCATGCAAGCTTTGATCTTTGTTTGCACCGTGGAATGTGCTTCTCATTTTCCCTTGCACAGATTTGTAAATAATTATTTTTACAAAATTTGCTTCTCTTATTAATATCTCATTTACTATTTCATGTATATTGTAAATCACAGTTTCATTAAAACATTATAAATTACTACTATCTATCTAACCAAAACAATTATCATTTAGCAATTTATTTGAAAATGCACATCATCAAAGATTATGTGTGCAATAGTTATGTCTTGCCTAAGGCACCACGTACACATTGGTAATACTTGGTACAACTCTAATACTGTACTATCTAACACAAGACCAATGATGGCAACCTAATTATATACAATTATGCTTCACGTATAAAGAAATATAATATATTAATAATGTTATATGCGTATTTGAAATTCATCTTCCAAAGAGAAGAAAAATAAAGATCTATAAATAGCCATGAACATGAAATGACCTTGAATAGGCTATTAACTCACATACACACACACACAAAATGACCTTGAACAGGCTATTAATTTTTGTAAAATCTATATACTTTCAAAGAGCACCTGTAAATTGGAAAGAAAGCAAATTGGAGGAGTTCATACTGTGATTCTCAACTCAAATTATCACAGCAGATCATATTGTGATTCTCACCAAGTAAATTATTTAAGCCTCAAGGGTGGATATGTTTTTGCCAAGCTACCAATGCAATTAGGGCAATCTGGAAGATACGTGGGGATTGTGGCCTCACAGGGTTAATAATCTCTCTTCTGATAATGTACGTTGTAAGCAAGAGTCACAAAGGGACCTACAAGTTTAAAAATGAAAATAGCTTTTTCTGGGATGTTGTTCTGTTGGGGGCTGAATCAGAATCTGTTACTTCTTCACTGATTCAGGAACTTAATTTTGTATTGCTCAATGGCTATTTTTGTACCTTCTCTTCTACTGAAAGATATTTTCCCATTATCTTCCTTGCTTCTTTTCTTTTAAGCTTTTTTCCGTATTTGCTCTAAGCAAATTTACCTGACAAAGCAAAGACATTTGAAAAAAAATAGAACAAACCTGGTGTAAATTAGTAAGGTTCCTATTACTTCAGCAGTGTTTCACCAGCTTAAACAAACTGCTGATCTGTCCCAACAAAGATATTTTGGTTTTACCCTACAACTCTGGGAGTTTCCTTCCTACCACAATACTTCTGCACATACAAAGTATACATGCTTAGCAAACAAAACAAAACACAAATGTAATGTGGGATCGGTGGAGACATGAAACTGGCTTTCCACAAAATTAAATTCAAATTCACATAAAAATTAATCCACACCTTCCCAATGCCCGCAAGGCGTTGGCTGTAATGCCATAATGCTCATTTGCAAATCCTACACAAATCTAGGGTTTATAAAACTTGATGATGTACTTTTCCTGCAGAAAACCACATCACTCCACTACACTTAATGCAGTGTAGGTTAGCTACACTGCATTAAGGCTACCCGCTCAAGCCCTTTCACTAGGGGGGAGAGGGAAAAGACGCAGCAAACTTTGTTTTCAGACAGAGCTTGCCTCCATCAGAACTTTTTCAGGATGTACTTAAGTCCATGCTATAAAACTGGTTAGCATTGGTGTGATACAGGAACAGCTCTGCTCATGTGATTTTCCTTCTCACAGAGCTCGGAGAGTCTGGGGTGCCCAGTGGGGCTCAGCAGTGTGCCAGCACGACCCCTCTGCTCTCTTGCATGGCGCGGTGCCTGCTGTGCAGTCTGGCTCTGCAGAGCTGCAGGGCACGCTTCAATGCCAGCGCAGAGGGTTAGGTGGCTTCCAGCTTTGCCCGTCATCTCCACTATGCTCCCTCATACATCACCATTACAAAAGCACAGCTGACCTGGAGCTCTCGCTGCCCGTCCTCTTCAGGCTGTTGGGGTTGCGGATGAGTTTGTCCAGCATGTTGACGATCTGTCCAAATTTAGGCCTGTCACTGCGTTCCTTCTGCCAGCAGTCTAACATCAGCTGATGGAGAGCAATGGGGCAGTCCATCGGGGGTGGCAGCCGATACCCTTCTTCAATGGCTTTAATAACCTATAAATGGCACAATTAGGAAGACATTAGAGAACATCAGACACTACTCACATCTACCAGCTGAGTATAATTTATCCTAGGGTGATCCAAAGTATGGAAACAAATCCACAATTAAGTGAAACAACATGGAAAATTGCACTCAGACTCAGGCAGTTGGTGGTCTCAGAACTGTCATTTCTCCTCAGCAATTCAAAACTAAAAGGGAACAACATCCAAAGCAGACATCAGACACAGCAGGACAATGTAGCACAAAAGAGCACAAGGGATACAGGGATGGCGAAATAGCCTGGGTTAGAATTAAGCAACTATCCTTGTTGGACAGGGCATCAGAGGAGCAACAGCTCTACAGCAGATCTTTAATATCTATCAGGTTGGGATGAGATAGGTTGAAGATTCAATTTTCCCCCTCATTTTGAAGGCAGAGCAGATCACCCTCCTCCCCCCTCTCCTTCTGGGCTAGCTCATCTCTGTCGGTAATACAGGCCTTGTAGACAACTTGTTCTTTCACCACTGCATGCTCTGAACGAAGAAGTGCAGAGATGGGAACCTTTGTGTGCAGCTTTATTGAGAAAGCTACAGAAGTCCAACGCAGCAGCTTAAGTATGCATTTTGTTTTTAATAGAAACCAGAAAAACTCACAAGCTGCAGTAATTCCAAACCCTCCAACAAGGGCTCCAGAGCTCGGTACCCTGATGGCTTCTTAGCCCTCTCAGGAGAACAGGACGTGAGCAGGACTCAGTTCTGACACAACAGGGACATGACCCAGAAGCCTTCAGATCTTCATTAATCAATATGACTTTGCTGGCAGGATTCACCATGAGACTAGAGACCGGGAGTGCACAGAGACTGAGTTGTACTAAATTCCCTCGCTCTGGTCTTGTCCAATTAGTGGCTAAAATCCACTGGGAGGACAGGGCGAGGGATATGCTTGCACTATTAGCAGCTATTCAGTGACCACAAACAAAGTGTCTCTCGCTACTCCAGGAAGTATGAACATCCTTTTGATTTCTCTTGATTCAACAGGCACTGAGAATAATTTGAAATCCACTTCTGCTTTGTTGTGGAAAGCACTGCTTTCACTATCGCTAAGGAGAAAAAAAAGGCATGTCTATGCCATGTACTAAAAAGAGGATGCAAAGACAGTAATATTGGCTTTCACCGTCCTAAGACAGCTTTTTGCCATGGTCTAGCACCGCACATTAGCAGTGCATACCAGCCCAGTATGCTAGCTCTATGTTTGCCTGTGCTGTGTAGACATGCCTGATATAACTGAGACACATCTGGTGTTTTATTTTCTTGCTAAGTCTTGATGACTTCCTGTTAGCAAAAGAAGGCAAGATTGGGTGCCAGAAGAGACATTTCACATCAGAAAGAAATTAAAATTATATCCCCTGTTTAGATTAAATGCCATCCACATCTAGACACTCTTTGAAACTGTTCAGCTCTACATAAGAAAGCAGATGACTTGTAAAATGACTTAACCACTCCCATGACCGTATATTCAGATTAACATTTTTTGCTTCCTTTATATATTTGTAAATCCTCTGGGAAAAGAATTATGGATAATCTATGCCTCATTTTCACTGGGATTTTTTTTTTTATTTAATAAAAATTCTATTAGCAAAGGCTCTTATTAGCATTATTATTAAATACTCTTCTGGAATAGCAGCCATTGTGCATGCTCCCTCTTGGAATACACTGAAGTAGTCCAGATGGTACAGTTAAACAGGACATGCATAATTTAAGAATGGTCATTTAGGAAAGCTGCTTTTTAATGTCCTTGGGGGGCAGCTATGCAATTGTCACAAGGATGCTCTGACTGGTAATCAGAATTTAATTTCATATGTGTTGTTTTAGATATCCTACATGAAATAAAATCATCTGGAAGAATTATAAGCCTACCAGGGCTTGAAGAATTGACTACTAATAGGAAGCCCCATTAAATTCAAGTGTTTTTTCTTAAAGACTTTTAATAAAGTTGAGATTTAATATCAACATTCAAATCTTCCCTCTCTTGACAGTATTATGATTATCTGTTTCCCTTTTCTCCGTTCTTCTTTCTTACTTTAATTGCTTGTAATATTTTTCCTACAATTAAAAAAAAAAAAAAAGGAAAAAAGATAACCTGCACAAGTTATAGACCCTAACTTCAGAATCCCCTATTCCCTGACCATAGATCAGGCTTGAAGTATTCAAGGAAATGTTAGTTCCAGAGAGGTTCCCTGAGAAAACAAGAATGCACCACCCATGATATCCTTTTAAAAACCTGGAGTAGATGTCTTACAACCATATAGCAATTGCCACAGAAACACATCAGCAGACATGTAAGGCCAAAGATGAAGGTGCAGGGAGAAAGGGAGAGAAAAGGGAGAGGAAGCTCAGAAGGAGACTCACATCTTGATTGGACATATCCCAGTAAGGTCTTTCTCCATACGACATCACTTCCCACATGACGATGCCATAGCTCCACACATCACTAGCTGATGTAAATTTACGGTAGGCAATTGCCTCTGGTGCAGTCCACCTGATGGGGATCTTTCCACCCTGTCACAAGCAAAAGAAACCACAGGCTAGTGAGTCACCGACCCAGTAATGTGCGTGGCTGACACTGTTCTACAATGCTATTAAAAATACAAAATGGTTTTCTGTATGCAATTCCAGAATCCTTCTTAAAAAGGCATCCACTTTCTCTTTTTCTTGCCATAAAACTGTCAGATCCAACCAGGAGGCAATGCTGCCCATCTGTTTTCTTTAGTCACAAGGAGGCGAACCAGTAAATTGTTAAATGTATTTTTATCAGCCCTCTCAGAGATCTCTGCTTAGGGCTATGCTGAAGCATGAGAACAAGCCAGGGGTTTTACAAAGTATATATTAGAGATTTAGTTGACAAAACAAATAAGTACATACTGTTAATTACTATTTCCTTGCTTGCCTGTCTGACCTGTTTGGCCTGTTTCAGAAAAATAGGATTACAAACGTTTTGCTTTTCAAAAAGGTAAAATAAAGAGAGGATAAACTGGGAAGATTTATGAATACTGTGGTGTTTCCCACGGGCAATATCCCAACTCCTACCAGAGATGTGAGACAGCAAGCAAGCCTCTGGGCTCTCCCAGTCCCTGTGGGAGGAGTCCAACACCAGACCATGGAATGAGGCTGCTTCTGATACCTGTTGGAGAGAGTAGCCTCTTGCTACAATACTTTTTTTTAAACAAATAAAAACACTTGAGCATCTGATTTTGGCCACTGAGGTTCTGCACTGTTTTAAAAGGAATTCACTCCATCCTGTTTAACTGATTTTGCCTTAGCTGAGTGATCCCAGGCCAGAGATTTCTCCTTTTGTTTATGCTAATATGCAAGGTGTTTTTAATTGAGCCTTTGGTTTCCTGCAGTTCCATCTGGGGAATGACTTAAGCTGAACAAAGGTTTTAGTTTTTTTTTTTTTATTATTTGCTTTTATGCTTTTCTGATTAAGTTTATTTTGGTAGCTTTTTCTCAGCAATCTTCTAGATAGTTTTTATCCATAACTGAGTGCAGCGTGTGCATACTTAATAGTTTATTGTTCTAATATCTCTCTAAAGTGTTTAATATGGACTTGTTCCAAAGTCAAGTGAAATCAAAAGGGGTCTTTCTCCTGGATTCTTTGGCCTTTGCATCAGGCCCTGTGTGAATCAGGTTGTAGCAGTATGTGCCTTGTGTGGGTATAGGATGCTCTCACTTTAATGAGTTATACTAGTAATGAGGAGCAGAACACACCATTCTCTTAAAAAAGGGTGTTTTAAAAATGGCATTCTATTGCATTGTCTCTGGTTATGAAAAAGCTCTATTCCTCCTTTCAGACACAGGTGTATAGACATTGTTTATACATGGTTGTCATTGTAAAAATTGTCAATAAGCTCTTTTTATTTAGCTGCTTGCGTATAGTGGAGTTCATCCAAATTTGCCTGATCCTTCATTACTGATACCAAATGAAGACAATGCACTGTAAAGCAAATGTCATTGATTCCCTGTAGTTTACTCTTGAGAGCAAACATAGTATTATAACTCCACTCACTAAATTCAAAGGGAAGCTTTTCAATCATTTCTGTCTTGCCCTGGTATGTTTGTCTAAACTTTGATTTCCCTGAATACAGCTTTTCAGACCTCTTGCCGCCCTTATGAGTGAGAAACACCAAGGCTGGCCAGCATTTAATACTACGTGAGTCTATCCTTCCCTGTAATGAACTGTGAATCCATTAAAGGATGAGTGTTGGGATTAAACTGCAAAATCTGAGTGCTGCAAACAAACTCTGCACTAGGGAGAACAGATGGAGAATGGCAGATATTTAAAAATGAAGAAAATAAGCAATTAAAAAAGGAGACTTTATAAACTCTGACTTTTTTTTCTTCATGCGCATGTTAATTACAGAGGTATTGGTACAAAGGCTGATAATGGTTGGGATGTTGTTTTGTGGCCAGAAGTGCTTGCATTAGTACTATTCCACAAGCAGCATATTAAACTGGCTTTAGCAACACATAGTTAAATGGGATGTTGAAATATAGGTAAAATGGATAAGAAACAAAAAATGGGAATGCAGGCCTCACGCTTTTCCCAATCCAAATTATTTAGGGCAAATTTATGACTAGCTTTGTGATGGACAAAAGTGGATTTATCTTTCTTTTTTTTTGGTGGCTTATCTACACTTGCTGTATTAAATCTCTTGGTTGGAAATCAAGATGCATGTCTGTAGACATCAGAAGGAATGGAAGCCCAAGCTCTAATTTCTGGCATCAGATTCCTGTCATGCACTTGAGCATACTGAAGGAACCAGAGCAATAGATGGGTCACATCCTCAGAGAAGAAATACTGATGTAGCCACTGATGTAGCAATAACACTACATCAATTTATACTAGCTACAGAGTCTGGGACAATGTTTATTTTTAGGCTGTGATATAGGTTTTCACTTGTGACTGAAATTATTTTAAAACAAACTACTGTCACCTCCCACACAGTCAGAGAAAACCAATATGTAGGCAAGAAAACCCACTGGACATTTTCTTTCCCGCCTTACTCGTGTGGTATAAGCTGCTTCAGGGTCATCTTCCAGGACCCGGGACATGCCGAAGTCAGACACTTTGCAGACCAAGTTGCTGTTGACTAGAATGTTTCGAGCAGCCAGATCCCGATGCACATAGCTCATGTCAGACAGATACTTCATTCCTGAGCCAATGCCACGAAGCATCCCCACCAACTGGATGACTGTAAATCTGCCATCATTCTTCTGCATATGGGGAAAGGAAGAAAATCACAGAGCATTAAGCTAAAAGCTACATTATTGCCAGTGCTGAAATTGGCAAAGAGCGTATCTCTGGATTCCCATCTTCTCTCAAATAAAATGCAATGTTATTTCCTCACTCTCCTGACTAGTGTCTATAATTCACCAGTAAAGTAAAAACCCAGAGGTTCTGTCACAGCTTCCCGTGATGCAGTATCCAGTTTGCAATTAATCTGGTTTTAGTGAGTCTATAGCATTGCAATGCTTTCAAAAATGGAGCAAAACAGAACCGTTCCCATTAAACATGGATTATTTAATACCCTGCTATTTTAAACATTACATCTACTCTATATTCTTCCACTTCACATTTATTCTGGTTTTCGATTGGAGCAACACCAGAAAACAGAATTTCCTGAGTACAAACATAATTTCTTTAAAAATGCTGAATTTTCAGTATCTTTCTGAAAAAAAAAAAAAAAAAAACAGACTGAAAACCAGAAAATGTTTCCCAGTATAAAATCTCTCCAGCTTATTATGAAGAAATCACCTACCCTGAGGAAGGCATCCAAGGAACCATTCTCCATGTACTCAGTTATGATCATTACTGGTTTACCTAGAGTTCACAGAAAGAAAAACACAATTCCTTGATGAACACCGATGTTAATGGTTTAAAAATGGGTTGCACATGATTTTACTGCCAAGACACCTGGCTTACACAATCTAATTTAATTTGAAAAGCACCAAGCTTATGCCTCAGCTGTGGGGAGCAAGAGAAGAAATATTATAGGACAGAAACATTTAAAGGGCCCCATCTGGAAGGTTAACTCTTTGGTTGACTCATTGACAAGGTCTTTAAAGTGGCTCCTATTCTCTAAAGAACATATGAATCAATAATTGAGAGCTAAAAACCAAAGATCTGTTCAAACTTGACAAAAATCTTTAGTGTAATTAAATTGCGTGCCGACTAGGAACCCTTCCTCTTTCAAAATGGAATTTGTGAATGCTTTGGACTCCCCGCATCTTTCAAAAGATCAACACTTTAAGCAAGTTAAAAGCTGTCAGCAGCTACAAGGTATTCCAAGGCAACTGGATTCAAGAATGCAAAATACAAGCTGTTCCTCTCAACTTTATCTGTCCCAGTAAAGGAGCCAAAGCCATTTGCTTCATGTAGTCAACCCCAGGATAAAAGATTCAATGAATTGTGTCACATGTGGGGCATAGTGCTTCAGCAGCACTCAGCTTTCCATGCTGCAATACAGAGAGACAAGCTGGGCAATCTGAAGAGAAATGTAATATAATATTACTGACATGGAGGTGCTTTCTAGGCACTTTCCTGCCTAAAACAACAGCAAATACATAAATAATGTTGATGTTGTCTTTAAGAGCTTTACCAAGTCATATGACGTTGAAAGTGAAAACATTTAGGTACATACAAGTAACACTATTTCACGAGGTTAAATCACGCTGGATATTCAGTATCTAGAAATTTGCAGAAATAGGTCTAATATCATCTTCATTTTAAAAGTGAGCAATGGGAGATGTAGAGAAGTGACTTATCAAAGGTTGAATGGCAAAGCCCAGTCAGTCCCAAGATGAGCACTGTTACGCCCACCTGAAGCCAAGGGAGCACATGATGATCAGTGCCAGGATGGCATGGCAACCCTTCCTCCCAGTTATGCTTCAGCTACAGGAACTACAGTGTTTCTTCCTAAACAAAAGACAGTATCCCAGAGAAACTCTGATTTTGTACTCTCTGGAGCAGGGAACATTATGGGGAAAGAAGGGTACAATGGACATGTCACCTAGACTGTAGATAGCTCAATTCTGTCTTGGCATCAGAGGTATCAGAACTACCAAACGTTTCCTTGCTTCTGTCACCAGCAAGTACCGGCTCCAGAACAACCAGCTATGAAAATTACCCTACCAGGAAATGTTGCAGCATTGAAAGTTCCCCTAATCATTTCTGCCTCTACCTTTTTCACCAAGGTGCTTTTCTCTTCATTTGTCAGGGGTTTCTGGGTTTGGTAACCTTTTTTTTTTTTTAATTAGAAAACAATATGCTATAAGGACTGACTGTACTGAAAATTTTACATCATTTCACTTAGGCCAACATCTATGTGCAATACATCACTTATTTCACTCACCATTACTTATTTCACATTTTCAGTCCCAACCTATCCTTTGCAAGTCTTTTATTATCCCTGCTTCTCCTTTCCAACTGATACCAAAATTCTTATTATTTTGGTCCCATGCAAACTGGCATGGCCTGTGAAATGCCAGTCTGGCAGTTGAAGCCTTTCTGATTTGCATGAACACAGCTGAGAAGCAGTGGCATTGCATAAAGCAAACTGCTCTGGATGAAGGGCTTAGTGACCTTGGCTGAGTACTTACACCCTTAAGGAAAGGGATGTGATAAAACATCATTTTCCATCTAAATCACCTTTGCAACCATTCTTTGGTAGAAAGAAAAAATTTTGACCAAATCTGCATATGTCACCGTTTCATTTATTCTTTGCAACTGTAACCGGAACCCTTCCACTGAACAAATACAGCTAAATGAGTTAATTAACCTTCCTCAATCAAAAGATACTATGTCAGCATAGAAAGGAAGAAAGGGAGACTCTTTCAGTGCATTAACATCTAATTTCATTACTCAGGCACTTCTTTAGCAGGGGAGGGGGATAGGGAGAGGAGAAGTTACCATCAGTGAGTCAATTATTAAAGTACTTGACTAGCAGCCAATAATGTATTCATGGTTTTTTTTTTTTTTTTGCTGCCTCTCTCAACCCCCATCTACACCACTATTTGTCTCACATTTTAATTTTCAGTTTATTAAATGCATTCATTTATCACAGCATTCAGAAAACCTATGGAGAAATTGAGATAAATGTCTTCTTAAGTAGCCCTGTTTACCAAACACACCAGCTCTGAGGTAACCAAGCTGGCTGGCTGCAGAAGCATCACTTACTGTGAGCCAGGCAATGAACCATTCTGGGGTCAGGCTACCACCTCCTCGGTGAAAATTTCAAATCATTTTAATTCAGTGACAACTGCATTATGCAAATGCATACAATCATTTATAACTGCTAGAGCTGTAATAGCTCAGGGGTTTCAGGCCTCGGTGGGATTTCAACACAAAGATTCCCCCGTTGCCTTTCTTTTACAGAGGTGTTAGAAAAATCACTGTCTGTAGCAGACACGGTGGCCTGACCACACAACCCCCCTTTGTTACAAGAACAACAAAGAGTGACTCAGACCTTCAAAATTTAAACAGAGTATTATCTTTTAATTTCAGTTTTGAGGGAGGGCCTCAGTAAACGATGGTCAAAATTAGTCCAAACCCGTTTTCCCTAGTGGAATTTGTCTTGAAAAGCAAACAGCAACATGCTGTATGAGCCATTTTGCAACAACTGTGAGAGATGGCAGACTAGGAGAGGGAAACACAAATGAGCTAGGGTAAGATTTCCAGAAATACAAGTGGCAGAGTAAGCATTCAGCTCCCATCGACATTCAAGAGGGACAGGGTTTTACAGTGGTATTGATGGGCTTGACAACTCTCTACAGAAGATACTTTGTTCTTCTAATGATATTTTACTTTCTAACTTTTCATCCATATCTAATTTTAATTCCATACACTATTAATACCCTGCATTCATTTTCATCATGCACACCATCAGCTGCAGAAGGAAAGCTTTACAAATTCCACCCGTTAACAGCAGCTCACAAGATCACTGTCTGCTTTCTTTGCTACCCTGAGCATGAGCCCCTTCATCCAAAGAGTCTTTCAGGATTAGCAATCAGTGTCAGGCTTTCCCAACATGCTGCCTAGGGCAGTCAGAGTAGAGACAATAACTACACCATTGCAGTGGCACCTTATCAAGTCGGACCCAAGCACATCTGTCTCACAGGTGTATTTTCAGTTCTAGCCTACAAACAGCATCCAGCAAGTGCTGTCATTCTCTTTCTAAGGCAGGGTTCATGGAACAGTGAATGCTAACAGACTTAAAAAAAACCCAAACCAAACAAATAAAAAGATTGGCCAGGTAAATTCTGCAGAGTGAAATTATCGCACCTGTAAATCAGAGAAAACAAATAATCAAGTTTCACACTAAAATAGCTGACTTCATTTCAAAGGCTTGCTCCTTACATCTGTGCTTTGTACCTTAAACATATGACTCTATAGTTTTGTTTTGGTATTTTTCCCCCAACCATTTAAAATTCTTTGCTTACCATCTGCTTTTGCCTATCCTGTAACAATCAGCTCAGTCTAGCAAAGATGTGAAATATGCCTGCTTGGCATAGCAAGAAGGGGGAAAAAAAAAGCCAACCCCTGCAGTATTAATTCCCCCTACAAAATCTTGTACAAGCTGCCAACAGATAGAGTATCAGTTGAAACCATAAACCCATTTATAGCTGACAACAAGATTAATGACTTGTCCTACACTGATTTCCTCCTATTAGCTATCAGTGGATCTGTTCCATCTGTCATTTCACAGGAAAGAGGGCAAAAAGAAAAAAACACCAGTACACACCACCACAGACTTAACTTCTCAGTGACTTCCAAATTGGCCTTGTCATGAAAATGACCTACTTACATTTAGTAACTACACCTTCCAAGTGGATGATATTGGGGTGGTCAAATTGTCCCATGATGCTGGCCTCACTCAGAAAGTCTCTCCTTTGTTTATCAGTGTAACCAGCTTTTAGAGTCTTGATAGCAACACAGATCTCTCTTTTTCCTGGTACTTTGAGACGTCCACTGCATACTTCACCAAATTCCCCTTAAGGAAAAAGGCACAACAATCCATGGTCATGAACACGAAGCACACACTTGTGTTGTCAGATTGTTATGTCAGTTCATTTGGGGGAACTGTCATACAAAAATCATAGGATCTCATGTTTCCTAAATGCAAATTTAAAAGTATATTTACAGAAAAAAAATGCAAAAGTTCTGGCACTTACCCACACCAATAACTTTTTCAATCTTTATGCAGGAGGCATCAATTTCTTTGGCAAATTCCCTCACAGCTTGGTTTGGATCCTCATATGTAAAAGGATCCACATATGTTCTAACACCTGCAAGGCAGAAATGTTGTATTTGAAGTCACTGATCTACATGCTGCTGAACACAGAACATATGAGACTGAAGCCTTAATGATATACAACAGCAAAGAGAGTGTACAATAAAAATGTAGTGTAAGCCAGGAATGACTGATGAAGGAAGTAAGGACTTAATGTATTTTTCCCCTGATGCAATTTTAAAAAATGTAAACATTTACTATTTACCAATATTGATGTAAGGAATCAGACTTTTGCCAATAAATGAGCTTCACAAATCACTGCCATCACTAACAGGCCTATAGCCTGTCCATGGACCTGTGAGACTAAAACACATCCCATTTCCCTTTTGGGAGCCAAGAAATTCTGAGCTCAGGTCCAGGATTTTGTACCTGGATGACTGAGATAGAAGTAACAGTAGGATTCAGTCCTGGAAAAAAGGTAGCAAAGTTCATGTTCCCTTTCTGGCAGGATTGCCTCCAGCCCATTCTGAAATGGCTTTAACAGAGTGTTGTGGGGAAAAATCATGCCTAGATATCACTGGCCAAAACCAGATGTCTTTCAGTGGAAAGGGACAACAGAAAAAAATGATGAACCTTTCTCCTGTCTGTCCCCTCAAATCTTTTTACCTAGATGCTGGCATTCCTCAGGGGTCTGTGCTGGGCCCAGTGCTGTTTAACAACTTTGTTGGTGACATGGACAGTGGGATCGAGGGCACCCTCAGCAAGTGCACCAATGGCACCCAGCTGTGTGGTGGGTGACACGCTGGAGGGCAGGGATGCCATCCAGAGGGACCTGGGCAGGCTGGAGAGGTGGGCCTGGGCAAACCTCATGGAGTTCAACAAGGCCAAGTGCAAGGTCCTGCCCGTGGGTCGGGGCAACTCCAAGCACAGATACAGGGTGGGCGAGGAGTGGATGGAGAACAGCCCCAAGGAGAGGGACTTGGGAGTGTTAGTGGATGGAAAACTGACTCTGAGCCAGCAACGTGCTCTCACAGCCCAGAAACCACCTGTGTGCTGGGCTGCAGCCAGAGAAGGGTGGCCAGCAGGTTGAGGGAGGGGATTCCCTCCCTCTACTACACTCTGGGGAGACCCCCCTGCAGTGCTGGGTCCAGCTCTGGGGCCCCCAACATCAGAAGGACACGGAGCTGCTTGAGCAGGTCCAGAGGAGGCCACGAAGATGCTGGGGGGGCTGGAGCAGCTCCCCTGGGAGGCCAGGCTGAGAGAGTTGGGGGGGTTCAGCCTGGAGAAGAGAAGGCTCCGGGGAGACCTTAGAGCGGCCTCCCAGGGCTTAAAGGGGGGACAGGAAAGGTGGGGAGGGACTCTTTATCAGGGAGGGCAGGTGTAGGATGGGGGGTAATGGTTTTAAACTGAAAGAGGGTATAGATTAGATATAGGGAAGAAATTCTTTCCTGTGAGGGGGGTGAGGCACTGGCATGGGTTGCCCAGAGAAGCTGTGGCTGCCCCCTCCCTGGAAGGGTTTAAGGCCACGTTGGACAGGGCTGGGAGCAACCTGGGCTGGGGGAAGGTGTCCCTGCCCGCAGCAGGGGGTTGAGACTGGGTGATCTTTAAGGTCCCTTCCAACCCAAACCATTCTGTGATTCTATTTTCCCTGTTACTAAAGTACATAATTTGAAGAAGGATGCTTGCAAGGGAGGAAAACCAGAAACATAAGTCTCAAGAGGAATGTCATCCCTTATTTCCCAAGCATCAGAACATGGGACATGTTTTACAAACAAAAATCAAAAAACCCAAGCACCACTGCCTTTTACCTTGGTTCAAATGTTTCTCCTCATCTGCCTCTTGCTTAGCCTTACTGTACTTACTGCGCCTGCCAGAACAAAAAAAAAGAGCATTACAGTTCAAAATGAGTATCTTTCTTTGAGACAAGCTCAGTCTTCTTGACCTGCTGAGACACGAGCAGTTCGCACTTGCCACGACCTGTGCTTGGCAGCTCCCCTACAACAGCCCATGACACAACATATACTTACCAGCTGGGTAGGAGACTCCTCTCCTCAAACTGCTCTAAGTGTTATTGGAATCAACAAAGAATCAAGGGAAACACAAATCTCTGTATTTGCATCTCGGCATTTAATGAAAGAAAAGAAAGCTTGTGTTTTGGCTGCTTTTTCTTCAATTGTATATTTGCAGTTCTGTGCAAAAAGGGGCCAAATTGCTTTCCAGTCCTATCATATATGGATTTAAATGCCACAACAGAGGTGTTTTGGTAGACTGATTGTCAAACATAATTAGGCAAATACCAATACCAACACACTTATTTAACTGCAAATTTAAAACTGGAAACATTTTATTAACACAGAAATTAGGGTGTCAGCAAAATAACCCCCTGACCATCAAAAATCCAGATCCCAAGGATTTTGTTTATTCTTTTAAACAATGTATAATTGAAGAGGGCAAAGAAATCCTGATGGCAGAGCTCCTCCACTAACCTCCTGAGTTGGGGAGAATAATGTAGCATAGTATGTTAATTCTATAGCTTACTATTTCTACATCTACACACAGGATACTGTATCCAGTTATGTATTTAATTAGTTCAGCTTTAAACTTCAATGGATAAGTGGCCTTAAGAAAAGTTAATACAAGAGCTGAGTCTGTTTGGGAAGATACCGAGGAATCAGCTCAGCCAAACGTGTTCTGGGATTTGAAGTTCCCCAGCATCAAATGGTATGTAGATGTAGAGATTTGATTTGGGCTCTTACCCAACATTCATTGAAAGTTCAGAACCAGGTGTAAGAACAGACATTGCCAAAGAGAAGGGCTTATGGTTGGTTACTCCTCAGTTTGCCTGTTTCTATGGAAGCCCAAGTCTCCCAGCATGTCAGACCCAGGTTAGCTAATGTGCAGAGTCTGGGCTGGAGCGAAGAGGGAGGGCAGGGGAAAGCAAGCCTGAAGAACAGAAGGTGAGACTGACACTGCCTGCAACATGCAACCCACTTCCTGGAGTGGGGCAGGAGATGACCAGGCCTGCCAGGGACATTGGAATGATACCGGGTTAAAAGTCTGAAAATGGTGAACGGGTAGAGGAAGAAAATGGGAGTGGGTGAGAGAAAGACCTGTCAGAAGGTGTGAGTTAAAAGTTGTCAAAAACTTGCAGATAACAGGTAGAAAACACATAACTGAGAGCCTTGCTTGCAGCAAGTCTTCCTGAGGATCGTCATTCCCTGTCCGTCAGCAAACCCCTTCTGCCCATCAGCAAAAGCATCTCACCTCCCACTCTGTGCCTGGCCTGTGGGGAATGGCAGCTTCCCATCGCTGTCAGCCAAAAGGCCACTACCCAGCCTTTGTCTTTGCAGTCCTTTAGTGCTGGGTGTTAAACACATTATGCCAATAAGAAGAACTATAAATTAACCATGAAACAGAAGGAAAAAAAAAATTCTGTTTGACATGGGAAGACTACCTGATCTTTGAACCAAGCCTCACAGCTCCCAACAACATCAACAGGACTTGTGTTCAAACATAAAAAGCAGGTACACATCTAATGATAAACGGTTGGGAGCTTCTTTTTTCACGAAAGTCAATTAAACGCAAATGGCTCCAAATAACAAGAAGAACATTATTAAAAACCACACTGGATCCAAACATCAATTTAAACCATCTATTTGCCCGAGGACTTACAGCACTGGTATATCTGAGCTGAGCTAAATAAAAAGACTATGTTCTGCTCCCAGTTACTGAACTGAGTAAGAATGAAGAGGCAGCACAAATCTCACCCAGTGCCATACAGAAGCAAGTCAGCTAAGGGGACTGCAGAGATGGTGTCGGGTATTATATAACTTCTCTCAGAGGAGAAGAAAAAAGAGAAAAAAAGAAAAAAAGATTCTGCATTTTAAGCAGGACCCCTTCAAATTCATTTTATTAATGTTCAGGCACAGATGGGAAATATGAAACACAAACAGGCTTTGCAAGAAAGCGTTTTAAGTATGAAAAAATGCTCTTTATCTTATTTTTAAAAGTACAAGCACCCTAAGAACAGATTAAAAAAAAAAAAGCCTTCCCCCACTAAAACCCAAAGACATGCAAAAAGCAAAGGGAAACAAAGGGATTACTGTTCAAGCAATATAGTTGTAGCTTATTAAGTTTAAATAATACCTTCCAAACTAACTACCTACTTCCACTTCTCCCTGTGTCACCTGTTGACCTCTCCTGCTGGGCTGGGGGCTGGACACTCCTGTCTGCCATTGTCCCCAGGAGCCGCCCGGGAGCCCCACGCCACGGGGCACGCGGGGCCGGAGCTGCGGCTCGGGGCAGCTCACCTGAGTGGCAGGAGGGAGCTTTTGTCGTGGATTCAAACCCCGCAATTACAGGGGGTTTGGCAGTGGCGATTAAATAGCCGGCATTCAGGAAAAGAACACAGAAGCTTTCAGAAACTGCGGGGGTCTGGGACACGGGCACATCTACAGGTGGGGGCTGGCGACGAAGGGGAGGTTACAACGGAGGGTATTAGCATGCACTGGGGGGAACCAGCACGGGCCCGGCACCGCACCACTGCTCCCACCTCCTCCTCCCTGAACAAAAGAGGGGCTGAGGGTGCTGCAGTGCTCAGGCACCGGGCTGGCCCAGCACCTGGCCCAACCCCATCAGCAAAAGGTGGGCAAATGCATTCAGCTGATGATGGAGCAGAAGATAAATCAATCTACCAATTGGAAGAATTTCTGACAGAAACTTTCAGATGACCAGAGGATTTTGTAGGGCCATCTTACTCCATCCAAGCTCTCTTAGAAAGTGGCTCTTTCTGTTTTACACTTTCCCAAATCCTTTACAACTCTATTTGAGTTATTATAATTTCACTCAGCATTCCTGCAGGGCAGGGTTTGGAAACACTCACACTGCCTCTGCTGTATAGGTATGTTCATCTTAACCTCAGTAAGTTTAAACTAACATTTAGGCAGATTAGTTCTCATGTTAACACAAATGCAGTGGTCGCAGGACTGAACCAAACAGCTTGAGCTGCCTGAAGGCAAAGTCCTTTGACAAATTCTGTTGCAAAGATGAATTTTGGGATTTGAGCAATGACTTGAAAAAACTTGAAAAATGCTAAATTAGTAGTAATAAGGCAGGGTTCAAAAGTGGGCACCTACAGCATATGCCCAGTTGCCACATTTGGCTGAGTTGCAGAGGCCATGTCTGCGGGCCAAAGCATGGTTTTGATTGTACAAATATGACTTTTAGGTCATGGCTAGATTACAAAGTCCCCTCATGGGGACTGCATGGACAGAAAAGCTTTTTCTCATCTGAAGTCATTTTGTAACAAAGTATAATTATTTTGCTATTAACTTCTGCTGGTGTAGGAACATCATGAAATATCCCCAAAGCCCACACCTCTAAATGACATTGGTAAAGTGGTTAAAATCATTAGAGTAACAGTGAATATTAAAGTAGATTCTGTTTATTGAGAGCTACTTCCAGCTACTGGAGAGCTGTGTATTGAGGAAAACCATTAATTAACAAGGCACCATGCATTAGTATGCACAGAGCCATTTTACTGTCCCAGTATTTCATTCATCTTGCTACATCTTTCCCCTTCCACGGCCTCTCTGAGACCTACCAGTGCAGAGCTATGGGACATCTCTCAGCTCACGGCACCAGGAAACTTTTATATCCATTCCCACCAGTGCTTGGACCAGCCTTTTGTCCCTGCTGTCCACCTGCTCTTTGCCTTGTCTTTGTCCAAGCTGACCAGTTGTGGGCAGAGATAACTGCACAGGCAGCCTGAGCGGTGAGACCTGGCTGAACGCGCACCCGCCTCAGCGAGTCTGTCAGCTACCTGGCTCCAGGCAGCCTTTCCTCTGACAGCTTTATGGCTGATACTAAAGAGAATCAATATGAGGGCAAGGGGTTGACATTTCATTTTCTAAAAAGTGATCCATTGAGGGCCAATCACCAAGCAGTGTTTATCAGCCTTGGGAAGCGACATTTTTTTATAGGGGGAGGAGGGGAAGGAATCATCTCAAAGCAGCTCGACAGGCTCAATTCTCCAAGGTGGCGACTCATAATTAGAAATCCAATGTATCCTGCTATCAATCCTGCCTTAAATAATAAAGTGATCAATAAAAGTGAAGAGGAGATTAAGTCATCAAGCTCAGTGATGCTATTTTCTGTTGCAATGGCTTTTAATAAACCTGTCTCTCTGCATTACATTTTCATATGTTCTGCTCTTCTTTCTTCTTGCCAGCATGGAGGCTATGCGTTGAACACCCACAGAAAGCTATAACAATGCATGTCTCCTTTCCAGATATTACAATCATAGTGACTTAACTGGTCTTTAAGACAATTTAAAGTAAGAGAGCAAACCAAGAGGAATTTGTGCACCTTTATGGCTGATGCCATTAAACTGATCAACAGAAGACTGACAAAACATGCAACCCTCAGATCCCAGGCTTCAGATACATCCAGTTTTATCTCAGAATTATACGGAAGCAAAATCATGCTCATCTTTTTAAATGAGACAGAACACAAAAATGAAGACAGAAACACCCACACTGTGTTTCTGCTACACTGTCCTCCCATTTGCAGGATTGTTCCTGATGTCTGGGTTGAATTTAGGAGAATGAACAAGTACTTGGTAGAAGATTATGGTCCCGCTCTGATGAAACAACCATCAATCCAGTCTGCTGTGTTACTGCACATGATGCTGAATGACTGTGGCTTCTGTTTTACAGTCATATCCACTCACAGTGGAATGTCTAACCCAAAAGACTAATGCAGACTCATACAGACTAACACAAAAATCACAAGCATAGCAGTCCGATGGCTTAGTTCAGAACAGTGCAGTTGTTTATTCCCTGTCTATCAGGAGTCAGTCCAAGAAAATCTACTGTACCCATACCCATTAAACTTAACTTCAAATTACACTAACCACAAATCTCTATCTGGCTTGTTTCTCAGTGCCAGTTATTGGAATCAGCTTTGCATTTGAAGGGCAAATAGAGCTGGAACTATTGCCATTACATCACACGCTGCATGGTACTAATGTTGAGAAGATCAAAGCTACATGGGAGAAGGCTTGTAATGCAAATGTACTGTTTATGATGCTAATCAAAGAATTTAGCTTTGTTTGGAGGAGACAAAAAGCTCCCTCATGAAAGAGAGTGGGGAGAGAGAAGCTTAAATTCTTACCTCCTGCTGATGACAAAGGCTGCAATGAGAATGACCACAAGAACAACACTGCCAGCCACTGAAACAAGGAGCACTGTGGGATTGGTACCATCGCCAATGATGGGGGAAGGAACTGGAAACAGAAAAGGGAGCATTAGTGTCAGACACCCTCAAAAAATCAACCTAGGTAGCACTCAATAAGGCTTTCTGATTTGTGAAGGCAGTTTAGAGTAGCACTCAAATCTACTTTCAGGCCTTTATTATATAGTCATTTGTCACAATTTTCCAACAGGGCCCTAATTAGCTGAGGACATGATGTTTGATGATGATTTGGGGAACTTCAGTTCACTGGGAACAAGGACTCCCTCTCCTTTTCCCCTTCAGTGTTGCTCAGAGGGTATAATGGCTATTTTTTTGCCTTTCTAATTGCTTTCCACACTTCTTTCCTACTCCTTTTTTCTCAGTGGGGACAGATGATCTCTCCCCAACTGACACAAAGGGACTAAGTTATTTTAAAATGTCTACTCTCTTCTTGCTGGATTGATTATTTTCAGCTGTTAATATCCTGAAGGATGCTGCCACTAACTGGAATGACCTGAGATTGATTTGAGCAGACCTGCGTGCCCAAAATAGAATAGGCTTGGTCACATTGCCTTCCTGCAACCAAAAAGCAAACATTTTGGGGGCTAAATTTGCATGGTTCCTTGAGCAAAATGAAAAAGCTCTACAGACAACATAATTCAAACATTCTGTCTTTATATGACCGTCTAAGGAAAAGTGCAAATATGTGAGCTGATGTAGGATACCTATGTCAATAGCTTGCCAAGGGGAGTAACAGGGTTCTATTCTCCTGCAAATCAGATATTCCAAAAACATGTGCAAACATCTACATTTACAGTAAACAAAATAGGTACATAAATCTCTCAAGCATAGCTTCCAAGCGTTTATAGGGTGCATGTCTCCTTATGCCACACTGAAGTATTTTCATTGCTAGAATCTAGAATATAGCATACCTAAATGGATGTCTCGGGTCAGATTCATGGCATCACTAACAGTCATGTGGCCATGGAAGTCCATTTTCCCAGAACAGAAACACCACAGTCTAAGCAGCCAATGGAGAACTCCCAACACACAGTTCCGTTACATTTGCACTCTTTGCTCAAGGAAAAGAAAAAGAAATCAGTGGGAATGTCATTACCTGTGTTAGTCGTGAACTCAAATGGTCCACTGAAGTCTCCATATCCTGCTGCTGTCCTGGCCCGCACGTGAAACACATATGAAGTCAGGGGGTTCAAGCCTTTGATGTCAGTGTTCCTGGAGGCTGTCTTCACAATGCGATAGCTGCGCTCGTTTTGGTCCTACCAACAAAAGAGCACAGCAGTGATCCAGTAAAAATGCCTCCCTGCACCCAGAACAGTGGAACCCCACTTCCTTGCCAAAACTGTCATGATGAAAGAAGATGAGTAACAATGATGGAATTCTCCAAATATATCCTGAGGGCTCCTGCTGTCAGCCTTGCCCAATACCCCTAGCACTGTGTGCTGCATAGAACTCTGGGCAAGCCAAAAAAGGATGATGAGGCAGTAGGTATGATGCTAATATATCACTGATTATTTAAGAAATCACACAACAAAATCCTTTGGAAAATAGCTAAGCCTTCAAATAGGATCCTCTTGATGAACAAGCAACATTTTACTCACACAAGCTGGCACTTTCTTTTTCTTCCTACCAGCCAGAAACCACATAAAAAAAAAAAAAATTAAAATATTTTAAGAAAGAAAAGACTTAGTAAATGTCTTCCAGAAAGCCCAATCTTAAAAACTGCTCTATTTTTGGCTGGAAAATCCATCACAAAATGTAATAATCTAGCTCCCTAGCAAATCTGATGCCTTTTTCTGTATGCGTTAGGAAAGCAAATAAGTGATTATCTTTATATAAAAAAAAAATTAGAAGTATGTATGTGCACGTGAGAAAGAGCACACACAAGTAAGAGCAGGTAATTATTCATTTTTGCAGAGAATCTTCAAAGAAAATAGCTCTTTTCATAGTTCCATACCTGAGAAGTTATTTGTAGAAATAACATCTCCCTCTAACTCCGAAAGTATGAAGAATGTAATTTTCTTTCCTTATTCTCGACTAAAAGCCATCCAGCCCACACTATCACTCTAAGGAGAAGGTATCGGCAAACAGATCTTATTATTATTACTGTGTTACATACTTCATTATTATACTTCTGTCTATGAAGTAAAGCTAATGTCTCACTTCTGCCCAACATTATTGATTCTCATTATAAATATGCTTGCTATGAAAGCTCAGTTCCTAGGCAGGGAAAAAAAAAAAAAAAACAAAACAAAACAAAAAAAAAAAAAAAAAAAAAAAAAAAACCAAAAAAAAACAAACCAAACCTCGTACCATACAGCTGGAACAGCCTATGAGTCTTATTCTTTCAAGCAACCATTCAAGTGCATGAAATCATTAATTGGATTTTATTAAACTGAATCTATTTGGTTTCAAATGATGGAATCCTGGAAATAAACCATAATGGAATGAAGTGAAAAGCTCTCCCCAAACCCAAACAAAACTTCTTGCTTGTCCACTTTTGAACAGTACCTTTTCATAGTATTTGACTTCATACTCCAGGATGACTCCATTTGGCCTGTCAGGCTCCAGCCAAGCCAAGGCAACACTGTGCCTTGTTATCTCTTTAGCCTGGATCAAAGCAATTGGCGACGGAGCTGCCAGTAGAAAATAAAAATATATAAGCAATAATTTAGTTTTAGTGAGGAACATATATTTTTAATCATAGCTTTCACAACATGAGCACTTTCAGAAATTGTTTTTCTTGCGGCAGGGGGAGGTTAGAAGCATTGAGTATTTTTCCTGTTTAACAGAATTGCACTTAATTATCTCTAATAAAGCTTGTTCTTGGATTCTGGGCAATACTAGATAGGTTCGGGTTTGAAGTAACAACACAGTTGTCCAACCACTGCAATGGTCATGACGCCCAGGTACAAATGTCCATAACAGGCTAAGGTACTAAAAATTCTGCCTTATTTTTGTCCTTTGCTAGGCACAGTGCATAGACTCATCCTTTTGTTTCGGTCCTCAGTGATTCTCTACTTCCATCTCCTAAAATTAACTGATGTTACTTCATTAGCTATTTGCTTTACAGGAACTATGAAATTCCTGAGGGACCAGTCTGGTTTTCTCTAAAGCTGAGAAAAATATTGCCACACTGAATTAAGTAAGACCAGAATAAAGCTGAATACATATAAATTCAGACCCTCCCGTGAAAACCAGGAAACTTGTATTTCGAGAGTCTGAGCCAATTTGTGCTTCCTAACTTGCCCCGCTTACACCTGAGTCTGTGAGCAGTCCTTGGAGAATGGGGAAGCTTAGCACCCAAGGGCTCTGATAGCTCCTTCCCAGCCAGAAGATACCAGAGATTGGTCCATTGTGCACCAAACTGGCATCATCTTACCCTGTCCCACGTGGCACTATATTGATGTGATCAATAGAAAAAGCAGGATTGCACTGCCAAGGGTAAGGGCTATGTGATTTTTGGAAAAACTCTACCTAGCAACAAGCTAAACTCAAAGATCCTTTAAACTGTATCTGTGTGCAGTAATAAGGGCTGCAATGAAGGAGATAATGGAAAACATCTCATTGTGCACCCTACACTTTCAATAGAGCCCCTGCTAATGCTGAAGTTCAGGTTTTTGACTGGCTGGAGGACAATGCATCCTCCCTTTGACTGTGATAGCAGCAGATTCATGGCTGTGCTGGGGGAACGGGTTTTCTGAAGATTTATGAACCCGGCTGCCCCTTTCTTGCTGTTGTGTTGCTGTGTGGTCACATCTCTAGCCAGCTGTTATCAAGCTCTTTTGATGCTGACAATAGCTAGTACAAATGGTGGAGTCTCCAGGGATAGAAAGGGACATTCATGAAATTTTTAATCTTATCTAACAAAGCTGTCCTGTATAACCAGAGATTAGAGGTCTTCCTAAATTGAATATATTTCTTCTTTTGTCCCCTGAAGCTGTAGCCATGTTGCTCTTTTTTTCCCCCCTCTCCCTTTCTTTTTGTTTCTTTTTCTACCCTTAACTTTGGGATGACGATCCATGAAAATGTTAGAGAGTAAACATGTATCCTTGAAAACTACCAAGAAAGACAAATAAATAAGTCACAATAAATGAAAGGAAGATTGAATGTTGAAAGACTCAAACCTACTTGACCATATCAGACAGTTCTGATGGAAGTGAAAATAGCCAGTAGACGCTGCACAGTCACAAAAGGGTGTCTCCTCTTGATGTGAAACCATCAGGGAGCTGCTTCCCCATTTACTGTTTGACAGTTTGGCATCTCTGTTAGAAATGCCTCCAGAACCTTTCTCTCTTTTTACTTGTCTGTCTCTCACATGCAAAGGCAAATACGAGATGACAGAGGAGACTATAAACACAGCCAACAGGGAGGATCCAGGTGTGCTCCATCAAGTTTTATCTGTGGCATGACTGAGAACCTGCTTAATAACCTCACAGTTCCTCAACAGAGAATCAGACTTTTTTTTTTTTTTTTTCCCCTTTGCAGTAAACATACTGCTCAGCTAATAAACTAGAAATCAGATTTGTTTCCCCAAAACACATACATGTGCAACATCACTGATAAACCAACTGGAGAAATCCGCTTAGTTAATCAGTGGCTCATGCAGGGCAGACAGGCAATTCTTTTTACTGAGAATCTGTCATTTATTCTGGTCTGACCTCAAGAATTGTAGAGAGGAAGTTCACCTTCCTTAATCCTCTTTCTAACCTCCTTGGTTTCCCATTTCATTTCCACAGGCATTTATATTGGAATTCAGGAAGTCCTTCAATACTTGGCTGGCAAGTGCTATATGGAAATGCATTTCTTCTCTGTTGTAAAATGGCTATTTGCATCTTCTCGTGAAAGATGCTTAGTTTTATATAGTTTAACAAGTGTGTTCTCACGTCTCTCAAAAATCGACAGCTGACCTTAGGCACCACACCATACTGTAATAAACAACCTGCTCCTGGCCTCCAGGACACAAAGAGGACTTATACATCAATTCCCTTTTTATTCCTTACAGATTACAATTGTAAGAATGGCCCTATTTTTTCCTTCCTGTCCTTTATATGCAAATTCATCCTACTTAACTTTTAATCTCTTCTTTTGTCCTGTACTTTGTCCTTTTGTTCTGAGTTTTTTTGTTTTGACTGTACATCCTGCCTCTCCATATGCTATACAGAAATCTGAAGAGTGCTGAAGTCCAACTACAGGATGAAGTACCAGAATTGCAAGAGGCTGTCCAGGAGCTCTTTGACATCGCTGCAGCACAGACCTATAACAGTCTATGCAACAGGATGGTGATCTGCAAGTCTGTGGACCCTGAGGAACTACAGTTATCCCACTGCATGAATAAAATCTTCCATTACCAATTCTCTCTTGTTTCTGCAAATAGCTCTACAAATCAGTTTGTTTCTTTGTTTTCCAGGATCCACCAGATGACCTGAGTAGCTGAAAGACTGGGCTTCTGGAAGAACAGCAGGTTTGGGTCTCCTTCGACATATTATCAAAAGGGCATATGAATCCGGTCAGTAGAATCCAGGACAAAGAGGATATCGTTACTGCCAGCTCATCATGGCAACCCAGGCAGCAGTGACAGCCTTCTGGGTGAGCTTCTGCAAAATATTTACATTCTTTGTTCTTCTCCCTTTTGCCTTCAAATTGCCCTCTTAGGGATGATGTGAAAATAAACATGTATCGGGTTGTAAAATGATGCTTCAGACATGAGCAGAATAAAAGACAGAATCTTCTCTTATATGTGCACGGGCTAACTGTTCATTATATACACACATTCCTACACAAAACACACTGAGGACAGCTTGACTAAAAATAATAATGTACACAATTAAGATGTTTGCAATAAAATTGTGTAATACTTTTGGAATAGAGTGGGAGATCACTTTTTCTTTCTTTTTTTTTTGCACTTTCCTCCTCCCTACTCCCTGATATTTGGAAAGGAACACTAAGCAAAAACTTGTTTCTCAATCATCATTGCTTACAACATCAAGTTTTTCTGCCACACATGCATAGACTGCACATATCAAGCACCAATGCTACCAGAACAGCCTATTTCACAAGGAAGAATGCTGAGGTATTTTGGTGTGTAAAAAGGGTTCCCCTTGAACAAAAGCACCAACTGTAACTTTCCCTAGTTCAAAGCTCAGCAGTTCCTCTCCCTTAAAAACCCCACTCCCTACTGATGTGAATGTTGCAATTTTCTTTTATCTACTTCCTCAATAACCTGCCATTAAACACCTACTAGTAGTTTTATTACTGCAGTTCTGAGCTTGCGGCCTACAGAGAGAGAAAGAGCACAGATGTACTACAAAAACTTCACCCAAATGCCATAAAGCCATATCCCAAGGCCAATAAGTGCTGAATTGTAACAATTTTGGAGCACTTTAAAGGATGGCAGAAGCAGTGTCAGTTTTTCATTACTGGTTCAAATTAGGAGAGGAGGGGAGAGGAAAAAACAGGAAATAAATAGATGCAATAAAGTCTCTGGCATGTAGGCATCCATGAGTGAAAACAGCCCTTTATAAAACTACAACACATGAGTACTCAGATATCAAAGATACACAATGCCCAGTGTTTTAGTGAAGATGCCTTCTTAACCACAGCAGGGTTTACTTTCCACTCCCCATGATTTGAATGTAAATGGATCATGTTTACTCAAGGGGTCTTTCACTGATTGAAAAATATACCCACAGTTTGTACATTATCTCAGCTAAATTCAAATAACATATTTAAATTTAATTACTTGAAGCTTAGGGGTTTTCATGCTTTTCTTTTTTCCCTCAATTGCACACAACAACACTTATTTGTTCTTATCAATGGCTATGCACTTTGTCAAGCATCAAAATTAAATGCTTGAAAGCACTAATGATGTTACTGTGATTAAGGGTTTTTACCTTCCAGGGTAGATACTAAAAGCCTGCTCCATTATTAATTACTAAAAAAAAAAAAAAAAAAAGAAAAAAAAAAGAAAATATTTCTGAGAATCTAACACTGAAGAAATGTCCTCTTAGAAATCAAAACAAGACAACAAGAGATCTTGGCTTAATTGGGACAAAGCACGTTTAAGGGAACCTGGCACATTTCAGGTTTTCACTTTGAATATTTACCTTGTAATATTGTGGGGTTTTACATAGGATTTTGTAAATTGTATTATCAAATAACCTCACAGCAGGAAAAAAATATACAACACAGAAAATCAAATACGTCTTTAATAATTTCTAAAGGCAACATTTTCCAGACCAGATTCTGGTAATTTTATTCATGAAAGAGAGCAACTTATTCTACCAGCTGTCACACTGACTTCAGATCAAGCAAAGAGAGAAGTATTCAGCCCTATTTAGTTACATGTACAAGAATAAATTCAGAAGAAAGCAGTTATGCTCTTTCCTAAAATACTGGGTGTTCAATTCTGCTTCCTGTTGGTCCCTTGGGCCTTTTACCCACTCCTCTCTCTTGTCCAGGCAGAAATGCTCCTGTTTCTGAGTAACACCACCCCTGTGCTCTGACTACTCCTGGCAAATGGCTTTGCAAAGAAAGGAGAATGCATTTTAGCATGACCAAATTTCCAAACATATGCATAGCATATGTATAAGCCACGTATGTGCATAACGATAAGCACATGAAAGGCTTTTGCACATGTGAACCTATGTGCACACACAGATTAGACATCTGTGCATGTCTGAAGAACTGAGCTAGAGCTTGGCATTCCTGATCTTCCCTGCCAGCATGACAGCTACGCCTCTCTCCTAGGGATCAGCAAGAGTCTGCGGGCTGGATGTGTACTTTAAAAACTAACCACATACATTTTTTTTTTTAATTTTTTTTTTTCATTATTCCCTCTGTATAAGCAGAGCAAACATTTGTATTAGTGATGATTGGGCCAGGTTAGGATTTGGACAAGGATCTAGAGGCCTGATTGCTCAACCAAGCCACTGGAAGCCTCCCAAGACATTCCCAAGTCCTCTGTCTTCCCACCGTCTGCCTCTCCCTCCTCCAGGAATTACGACTGGTGAGGAACACCTCCCAGCTTGAAAACTGAGACACGCCAAGATTCAGACCAGCATTTTCAAGCTTTAGCATTTAAAGCAAAGACTTTAAATCTACGCCACTAAAGTGCCCAAGGTTATCCACCCACACTTGAAAATCCTGGCCAACGTAATATGAAGCAGTGTGACAGCTGAGCTTGGCCTCTTTCTCTCAATCCCTTCAGTCAGCCCTAATACTTCTGAACTAAACTTTCCCTCTTTGTTACTAGAAATTACTCTGCTCAGGAAAAGCACCAGCTTGGCCACAAGATACTCTCGTAGGACACCTTCATCTCAAAATGACAGACACAAGTGATCTTCCCTTTCTTTCAAGGCTCTGCAGCCCAGTCAATGACGAGGAGTTCTGAGAAGAACAAGTGACAAGCTCTCAAACCTAGTGTCCAGCTCATATCAGTTATATTTGTATTGATGTGTTCATAAACAGGCTAGAAAATGACATTTTAAAGACTGTTAACACAGCACTATTATGTTTTAAACATTTCCTCTGTTTTAAAGTTTCCATTTTTTGCCTCTCCCAAAAGAACCTGTGCTGCAAATCTTGCCAAACCACAAAAGCTGGCTCTGACTTGCATCAAATGAAAAGCTTAAAGGAAAACCCAGGCTGTTAGCGGCAACAAATAGTAGTAGTTGAAGATTATTAGAGTGCTTTCTTTCTACCAGACTACTCCAGCTTCAGTTTTGGAGACATGCAGTAGCTGCTGAGGATCCACAAAGAGCCTGTGTATTTTCTGGGTTGCACATCGAGCTCCAGGTCAGTTTTAAGCACAAACTACTTCAGCATACCAGAACTGCTCTAATTTAGATCAAACCAATTATAGGAGCTGAGGGCTGACCACAGTTCCCTGTGGTTTACATCAGGAGCTGCAACGAGACAGGGGTGACGAAGAAGATTTTGCACACCCAGGAGACAGCTTGTTCTGGCTATTAATTTCTGAGGACCAGCTCTTGACAGCAATACATTATTTTCAGGTACTGGCCCTCCAATTCTGAAGGCCAAATAATGATGTCACCTAATGCAATGCAGGTCTGGAGTAACTCCAGAGATCTGAATCTGCAACCTGCAATCCCAAAGATTGCCTTAAGCCAAAAGACTATAGAATCTACATTGCATTTAGCAAGAGATCTGTATTACGACTCAAGCAAGGGGTCTGTTTAGTCTGAGAACTGCTTGTTTTATTTCTGCTAGCTTGCTAAGAAATCCTGTTGGCATGTTCTGACAAGGATAACTTCATAGTTGCCAACAGAAACATGGCAGCATACTGTGTATTTCCTGTATGTATGAATGCCAGTTTAAAACAAACAGGAAAACAAGTCTTTCAGTTAGAAGGCAATTTATAAAAATCTGTCTGAACATTGCAACCACTTAAAAAACCCAGTACCGAAACATTTCTAAATGCTTAAACTATTAAATTAGAATGATTAGCACAAGAAGGGTGAACATACTTAGTGCTTTGAATTGCTCTAAGAAACTCTAGAGCTATAAGCAATTTGTTAAGGTGAGGAATTAGTCAGCAGTTGTCTGACCTGAGCAGGTTTGGAGCCGCTGGTCACAAAGCAGGTCACGCGGCAGTTACTCTTCCCTCTAGTTGAGGTTAGACTCTGACCCAATATAAACAACAATAAATTTTGTAGCCTAAAGAAGCCAACACTGATCCTCCACTGCATTATATCGGATTGAGAGAAGCAGAGAAAATGGGCCATGCAGTCCAGACAAAAAGAGATTGCTGTAACTCTCCCGAGTCCTCCTTCAGGACTCAGACCAGTCGTGCTTAGAGGTAGGATCCCACAGCCCAAATGTGTGTTGAACGCTTCTGAGAAGCACATGCTGTAATTAACCCTTTTACTTCCAAAATGCCGGCCCATCAAGCACATACCGCCAGAAACCACTGCTGCTGGGACACAATGTATAGCACCCGGGGTACAGTGGCTTGGGGCAGGGGACAGAATGAGAAATTAGAGATCATAACCTCTAGTTATTAAAACAGATGATAATGATGGAAATAGGGCATTCCTCAGCCACTCAAAATAAGTCATCTGGAGCAATCTGACCCACTTACCACCACCACCTCAGGGCAACTCTACCTCATCCACACACCCTGCTGTTCTCCTGGGAAGCCTGAGGTAGCCACCAGAGCTAATTCTTCCCCAGAAATTGCCTGCCCTTCACCTTTGTATTGCTGAACAGGAGGAGGATCTGCTGAGCTGCCTTTTCAAAACAAACTCCTCCACTCTCCCTCCAGCCCCTTCCACAAGGAAATCAAAGTTACCCTCAGAGACCCATCAGATGCCCTCAGATGAGCTCCCCTGTCCCATTCTCTAAAGCTTTCCTCAAGTCAAGCAACCACCCAGCTACTCCTCCTCCCATTTCCCATCCTCCTGCCCACAGTCAGAGGAGTTAAGATGTGTCTGCATATACTTCACGAGTCAACAGACAAGGAGGGTAGAGCTGTTCTTAAACTGTACAGGACCAAAGAAATAACTTACTGCATCTGTGCCCTGCAAAGCACTTCTTGTATGCAGCTTTTGAACCACTTGCAATAGCATCTCAACAATCCATAAAACAATATCAAAAATATTGACCCTGCTCTATCAATATCCCAAAGGGGCAACCCTTTGACTCACATTTCAAAGGAGAGCTCTCACCTCATGCCTCATGTCTATAGCTATTAACAGAAAGCCTCATTTCTGCTTCTTGGACCTTTCTTAGACTTACCACCAAGCCACCTGAACATGTGGTTACCCTAACAGATCTGGCATAAAGATTAACCCACTATGGGGCAAATGTGTGATTTGGTACCCAAGGCAACACATTGCCTAATGCTGTCATCCTTGATTCTTACACAGTTACTTTTTATTTACTTGAAACATGGATGTCTAGATGATATATATATATGTGCTAAATAACTTCCTTTGTCACTTACTTTCAGCATTAAGAATATTAGATTTTGTAAAAAGAGCTGCTTAAAAGCCTTTTTGAAATCCAGACAAATAAAAGCCTCTGCCCTATATGACACTTAGATGCTTTGGAAATACTAAAGTATCCTCTAAACAAAATAAATAAATAAATGTTATGACTCATTTTGCTAAAGCAGCTTTCACTGTTTTAATAAATAGATTTGGCCACATTGCCTCGTCCTGAATTCTGAAGTGCTACAGTAATAGCAGGGTTAGACTTTAGCATTTGGGTTTCTCAGATCAATCACCAGAAGTCAGAAATGGCAAGAATCTTAGAGGAAGAAAAGATAATAAAATTATAAACATTTTATTTCAACTGCGATACACAGCTCCAACAGCAACTGCAGGCTGGGTCTCAAACATGCCCTCCTGAGCCTGTGGCATCCAAGAATCAAAACTCATGACTCACCTGACAATAAAAATCAGAACTCCCATCTTAACACTTAAGAGTAATAAATTGTTTTGAGGACACCAAAGTTAAGGAACTTCGCCTTTATTTACTTTAAGCTCCATCACACAGAAGAAGCTGGTGCAGAAGGTTTGCATTTATGTATTTATATTTCAGCTGAACAGCATAGAAATTTTAATTATACTTGATACGCAGAGCATTCAGATGGAACTCCAGTAAAGTGCCTTCTGTATAAAGGTTAGATGTATTCAACATGATACAACCTCTGCCTTTGGGCTGTTGAGAAACTCTTGAGGTTTAATCAAGGTTTAGGTTTTCTGGGCTCATGTTAGAAGTACTTTGTGAAGGTCACTGGTCTGACAGAACTTGGAGATCCTCAGTTCTTCCAGGATGCTGCAAGACACTCTGCCATACTTCCCAGCAAAGTTCCTCTTCTTCAGGGGAAAAGGATACTCTATTTTTTTAGAAAAGTACCACAGAAAATCGGACTGCAGCACACAAAACTCTCACACTAAGAGCTCTTCTACCAGGTCCTCTAACTGGAACTGAATTAAGCCCCCTTTCCTTCATCCGCAATGGGCAGATTTCTTCAGGAAATTAAAAAGCATTAATAGACCCAATGAGAGAGAAAAGTATATTCTGCACACAGTGTTGCTGCAAAAAGCAAAGCTACTTGAAGTTTGCTCTACAGTAAAAAAAAAAAATGTGATGAGGGAAAAACTGGGGAAGAGTCTTAAGCTTCTTGAAATACATGAACCTTAAAATTAAAATCTTAGTTCATGATGTCAGTAGCCTATTACATCATAGATGGCACATAATTAAACTTATAAAGGGGTTTCATTATTTTGGTTTTATACCGGATGCTGAAAACTAGTGCATTATTCATTTAAAAATCGTGTCAATAAGAAAAACCCTAAATGGAATAAGCAATTAAATATTAAAGGTGGCTGCCTCAGTGGAAAACAGTCAGAAAGAAAATTGGTAAAATTTCCTGTGCAATACAAGTGCCATAAGACAGAAAAAAAGAAGAAAAGAAAAAGAAAAAGAAAAAGAAAAAGAAAAAGAAAAAGAAAAAGAAAAAGAAAAAGAAAAAGAAAAAGAAAAAGAAAAAGAAAAAGAAAAAGAAAAAGAAAAAGAAAAAGAAAAAGAAAAAGAAAAAGAAAAAGAAAAAGAAAAAGAAAAAGAAAAAGAAAAAGAAAAAGAAAAAGAAAAAGAAAAAGAAAAAGAAAAAGAGAAAAAAAAAAGAAAAAGAAAAGAGTAAAAATCAACCTCATGAGATTATGAAGATTTGGAGTTGTACAAAGAAAGCAGCCATGTTTATTTCCTGGAGGAGTACTGAGCTGCAATCTGGGCAAATAAAAGCCCATGAAAACAATAATCCCAAATTATCCCAGCAACCGCATAGATGGGTCTGTATTCTGAGTCTGGACCTCCCCTTTCAGTCCCATATTCACAGCAGATCGGAGGACACGGAGAGCCCACCCTGAGTCCCGATGAGAAGATCTCTGCAGCAGGTCTCTCCTCCCTTCCGAGGCCAGGGCCCCAACGGGCACCTACAGGGGGGAACTGAGAAGTGCACAGGATGGGGACTGCAAGGCAAAATACAATCTTCACACTCTTCAGTATTATGTGTCCTCCCTGTAAGGTCCATGGGTTTGTTTTTAGTTCAGCTTCGTCATTAACAGGTCCAAAAATTTTATTATCTTCTCATTTGATATAGATGAAGCTGGTAGCTTCCATTTAAGGATCAGTCAGACTGACTGAAAATAAGCTAGGAAACTCCTGTGCTACAGAGCCCCTCTAACCTGTGATGTTTGCAGCTTCTTGGTGTAACAATATAAATAAAAATATTATCTGGTTAAAGAAAAATGCCACATCTGCAAGCGATGCTAAAGCAGTCTGTCTTTGAGCCCAGTCCATTCTCTTCAAATCAGTTCTTCCCAGTACTTGCATAATTGCAGTTTTAACCTTCAGCACAAGCAGCAGGGAAAGCAAAGGGCTGAAATGCTCTTGGAAAGGCACTGTCGGGTCTGTGCATCATGTAGGATGGAGAGCCCACAAATCTCTGCAGCTCCTACAGGACTCCCCTTGGCCACCCTGCCCCAGGGTGCCAGGGGAGCCTCAAAACATGGGATTTAACACTCAGCCACTTACATATTCCAGTCACTTTCTGTCTTATTTATGTGCATGCACAATATCCTGATAAACTAGAAGGGAGGCTGCAGTCATTCCATCTGCATTCCCTTTTATGTTAAGAAAGATAAATTGAGGCTGATTCAGAGGACAGATTTAAAGAACGCAGTATGTTATCAAGACAAGCGCAATCTTCCCAGGGAGCCGTTGTAGTGGGTTGTCTTGAGATCATGCCTTTATTTGTTTGCTAAAATAAATGGACACCACACAAAACTCAATTCATATATAAGACATCTCTTCCAGCCCACTATACCTTCCTATTTTGCTTAGCCAAAACTGTCTTATTCTATTATTTATTGATGGGACTGTTTAATGGCACATAGAAAATTAAAAATAATAAAAAGCTAATTAAAAACTTCAGTGCTTTCCTTTTTGTCTTCGGTAATCTATGGAACTGAAAGACATTTATATCCAAAGCACATTACAGTTTAAGGGTTTTTCTGTCTGTAATAATCCATGGATACTTTCAATGAATTTTAATACATACGAAACCAAAGAGATTTTATGGAACAGTAGAAGTATTTAATAAAAAAAATCAGAACCAGTCAATTATCTTTTTAAGACTAGGTGATAGAATTTGATAGCGGAGATAAAAATCCTAATTCTGCAGGAACAGTTCAGAAGGCTGAGACAAAAGTTATCATTTCCTTTTAAATTAACAGTAGGACTTTTCCAAAAGATATGTTTTGAAATACAAATGACCAGAGGAATAAAATACAAATGCTTGAGCTTGCTACACCTCTCTAGACTGTATTTAAAAAAAATAAATCCAAAACCACAAGCAAATTTCGTTATTATCAGTTTACAAATCACAACTTTCAGAGACCCCGAAACCATTCTAGGAGTGCACTACTAAGCGTTCTGGGACTCTGGTTCTTGAATTTAGTAATGAAGGCAGATTACCTTAATCTAAGGAGACGCCATGAAATCCTTCAAGTAGATGCAGATAGAGGCTACGCATTTGACTGCTTTGTTTGGGAAGGGACGCCCACTGGAGCCCTGCCATAATAATAAAGCTCTCCTGCACACCAGCTCACACGTGGGGCTAAATCTGAAGTGACATTTCTCAATGAACGGAGCACGTATTCACTCATGTGCTCAGCATTTTGATGTTCGCAAAAATCTGGCAAACATGTTTATAGTGATCCAGCAGACATGCCACAGGTCTATTTAGTTCTCATGGTTTAATGCAATGCTATGCAAAAAATTAATGAAAAATAACAGGCTGCCTTGGGATGGCATTCTGGGACTATGACTTCATGCACAGAGATGGACTCAACACATGTTTTGCAACTCCTCATACACAGACAGAATATCTGAACCAAAGGCGGCTGCTTTACCCACCCTTACAGGGTCAGTTCAGCATCCTGCCCTCCAAAATATGAGCAGTGCAGAAACTCTGGGCTTCAGGGACTAGCGATGTTTATTTGTGCTACTCTGCATGGCATTTTAATTAGCAACTGTGCGGATTTAAAACCTTTGAATGGACACACAGGGGCAGTTGTGCAGCCTAGCTTTTGTGTTTCCACTCTCAAAAAAATCCTGTTTGAGGACATCAGCAGGGGGTTAATGGAAGCTTTGATAAAATTCTCCGAAGCCTTTTATTGTTGCTCAACTACAGACCGGACTCTGCTGTCTCTCTGGCTGCTTTCCAATTAATTTATTCAGCTGCAAAAACAACCAGAAAATTTAGAAGCCCATCTAAACATTTGGTAGCCACAAATATTCATGGGCAAAATCCATTTCCACCTGAAAATATTTCGTTGCCAATTGTTTAAGAGAAGCGCTCAGACCAAAGGGCAAGCTTCACGAATGTGAAATGTCAGTGCAGTGCCAGCGACAGGAGATGTGCAGTTAAACAGTCCAGAGCACATAAAAGCTGCAGGACTGTATCTTCATCTCTGTCAGTTTGGTAACTATTCATCTGTACCAACATCACTGAGATCAGAATTTGATCCAATTTGATGCCTCCTAAAAGTAAATTTATATCATTTAAATATGGTCAACACTACCCAGTCCTGAAATTAAAATCCTTTTTCCCCAGGAGGATATGTAACTAATCTCCATTTTCCATAGCAAACCATGAGATGTTTTTAAAAAGGTGACCAAACTTTTATTTAAATGCTGCAATAACTTCTTGGCTCTATCTGACATGCAACTTGTCTAAACTGTTCGCTGAACCCTGAAGCTAGTTATTTCCTAAGGATCTTTAGAAAGCATGGTGGTTTTTTTTTTCCTTCCGACCAAGACTTGTATCCCCCACCTTGAATACAAATTCATGGAAATGGGTGGTGCAGACAGCTTTGCCAGCAAGCAGGCAGTTGTTATTTTAATTATTATTTCTTTGTGGAAAGCTGTAGTTACCTTAAAATAATAATTTAATCCCTCCAAACAATAGTTTTCCCGGTTTTGTTTTTAAGAGGGGAGCACGTATACTTATAACTATGCATTTATTACAGACCATCAGTTAAAGCCTGTGCAAGAACACAGAGTTGTTAATAAGAAACTCCCACTTGCATCTGCGAGCTTGGAGAAGCTCCTTTCTTAGACGTTTTATCTTAGACACGTAATTAAACATGCAGTAGAAGAAATCTGAAGTGGTCAGTACAAGACATCTGTTGAGTCTCTGAGAAATCTCATGCTCAACACTGAGATTTGACCATTCAAAAGTATTCTTAACTGCTTGCTTACATGTAATTCCCAAATTTCTTGCACTGGGACGGCTCATCTTCTTTCTGGATCTCCCTCTGAATTTATTTTTGAAAGGTCTGTGGTTTCCCAAAATACATTATTTGGCTTGTTTCAGAAGTCATCGTGGTAACTTCCTTCCATGTAAGTCTTCAGACAGCAAAGGCCAAAACACAACTCCCATGGAGAAACAAAGCGAGGGAAGAACGAAGCACGTCACCGGTTACAGCAGGTGAAACCCTACAACGGCTGACAACTTGTCCCAACCCTTCTGCTTGAGAATGTGTGTATGGGGGGGACACTGCTGCTTATGTCTAGCAGATAGATGTGAAGTCCTAGAAACCACACTGGTTTAGATTCAGAATGAGAAAGTTGCATACAATTAGCCTGGAATTCTGCAAGATGCTACAACAAATCACTCAGTGTCACGCTCATGGATCACCCCTTTTTCAAGGCCCTGCTTACTAGTTTTGAATCTCTTTCCCTATTGAATTCATGCTTGACACAGCTCCATTTGAGGAACAAGAAGACTGCTGATCCATCATCCTTAGTACAAACACTTTTAAAACAAAATAAAAACACCCTTTTGCAACTCCCCTTTTCCATTACCCCGGCATTTTACAGAAAAAAGATTGCAGCATCTAGAAGCATCAGGCACACATCCCATGCTCTGGACATCTGGCATGTATCCAGATGTTTGCCAAGAGATTATTTTAAATCAGGCTTGTGGGGAATTGGGTGGTCAGGGTGCTGTGACTGTTTATACACACCCAGCTACGTGCACGAGTTTCCTCCTGGGTTTGTGTGCCTGTAAAAGGACTCCTGGAACAGGCTATTTGTATCCTTTGGCTGCAGGGAACAAGTAACTGGAAAGGGTGGGACCATGTTGGTAGCAAGTACTTTGAAAAAAATAAAAATAAAAAATTGAATTGACTCCTGGATGTCTGGGAAGGCAACAGCAAGGTACTGCTATGCCCAGCATCTGGACTGTTTGAGCAAAGACACAAACTCACCCACCCTCCCAGCTTCCACATAGCCTCAGCAGGCACTAGGGAAGGGTGATGTCAGAGCAGAAAATGACTTATTTTGCCAGCTTACACTATCTTGGAGGGGCTGTGAAACTGTGATTCAACACAACTGTATGATGAATCCTGTCTCCAAGTTAACAGAACTCCTGCCCTGGACATTTGGAGATGACGACTTCCTTGGGGTTAGACAGCCCTTCAAAATTGTGCTTCAACGTAACAATAAACAGGTCATCACCAGGATTGCATTAAAAAAAAGGAAGATTTTTGCAAGAGCTGAGCATAAAACTATAGCAGTCTGAACAACTACAGACCTCTCTACTTTTGAAAGTAAAATTAACTTCTTTTACCACCTCCTTATCAATAACACACTCAATACGCATATAAATATCACCACATACAAAATCAAAAAATGTTATGTTCACTCTCAGCGAACAGAAATTATTTAATGAAACCAGGACTACTATAAGAACATGATGGAGTTTACAGAATCAGCTGGATCGATCCATCTTCAGAGTATCTGTTAATTTTATTTTCCAGTAGAAGTTTACGGGTATTCATGCAGTCACCTAAAGAAAGTTCTGCAACTGAAATCTACTTAATAATGTCTTTTGATGTTTCACTACAGAGCAATTCTTTATAGATAAGTTATAAATATCCAGGAAAGTAGCTGGATTAAAAAGAAAAAGCATTAAAAAGAAAATACTGAAAAACTTGGGTTTCCTGGCCTTGGCTTGTGTTGCTTTTGATCTGCCTGAGCAACTATTACTTTGTCGATATGAGGAGTGCACACTGACCAAGGGCAATGTATGTCCATGAATTTTTACTGACTGCAAATTTAGCTCTGCACAGGCTAAACCACACTGGCAGAATGTAAGACCTTACATGCATTTTCTGTGCTGTTCTGTACAACACGTGAGGAATGCTAATCAGCATTTGAAAGGAAACATGGGATTTCAAAGAAAACCCACCGAAATGCAAAATGGGAATATATTTTCCCCTACCAAAAAGTCCAGTAGAACTTGTGAGCCATCTGGAAGCAAATAACTCCCACTTCTTCCCCCCCTGACATTTCTAACTTAAAACACAATCATCCTCAAAGGATCAGGATCTTCCAGATTTTTTTTTTTTCCTTTTAGTAATGGAATTAAGAACATAAACAACAAACAAACCTAAAGGTTAAATATAACCGAGTAACAGTTGACATTTTCCTTCCCTGCACTGAACACCAATATTATGGGTTCATCGCAGTTTGGTCACCACGACTGCAGCCTGTCCCAGAAGAATGCTCCATTCACGTGGGTCTTCTCGGCAGTGCTCAAGTGCTGATGGCACCGTGACCCATTTTACTACTGCCTGGAAATGGGTACTGAACAACCGCAGGGCTCTGAGTGACGGAGAGGGACCGGGGGAGCGTACAACAGAGCGGGGGAAGGACTGCAGCACAGCCAGCCACACCGCTCTGCCTCCGAGATGAAGCAGCTTTGAGACAGGCGAACAGACAGCTAGACAGGCAAGGTGTGGGGGATCCGAGAGACAAAGGAGCCAGGGAGAGGAGAGAGAATAGAAAGAGGGAAAAATGGGACAGAGAGCTTAAGAAATTCATAAGAAAGATCAGTTCTTCATCCTGAGCACAGGCAGCTTGAAAACATCCAGTCTGATGCAGTGGGAGAAAGAGTAAGTTTATTTATTTATACTGTATTTTCATCCTAATTGGCACATCCTGCCTCCTGCCTCCATCTAGCTGTGCTGGTCCACTTAAGGAAACACTGAGCCCCAGGTAACCTAACAAGGTAACAAATCACCAGGCGGTCTATTTATTCAGAAATATCAACCATTTTAACTCCACAAAGCAAAGGAGCAAGAAGGACATCCATCCCTCATAAAAAGCAAACAAAAAGAAGGGAGCAAAGCAAGCAGCATAACGACTTTGGATTTTAAATCTCATTTAGAGCTTGTGTAGGCTCTGCCCACCTGCACTGCTCCCCTGCCTTATGAATGCCTTTAGCATCGGGAAAATCTTGTCCTTGCAGTGCTGCCCCTCGGACATGCACACACACGAACTTAGCAGTGAACCTGGCTGTCAGGTTGGAGACCTAAACAGCTCGGCTGTTATCTTTAATAAAAATATAAACTGTTCAGTGCCTCTTCAAAAAACTCCAAAATCTTCATGCGTGCTGTGAACAAGGTCTCTTTATTGAGAGATTTACTTTTAATTTTGAACAGCTTCACAGCATTAGCCTTAGCAGAAAAAAAATAAAAAGAGCCCAGAGATTTTTGAGCTATTCAGTCAACTGCCTGGTAGAGTTTCTCATTGAAATTAGCTTCTCCCAGCAGCATTGCATGAGAATTGCTGGTTTGCATCTCTTCCACATGTCATTTCACATTTTTAAAAGATGGACAAAGTGCTGATTTCATTTGATTGAAAACAGAAAGCCACAAAAGTCACCACTGCTGGTAGAGACCCTTAATATCAGCATTTCCCAGGACTCGTGCTAAGGGCGCTGGCTCCAAGTTTCAACAGCTCAGTGTTCCATCCTTTGCTTTTTTAATTTCTTTTTAATCTTATATGGGAAAAGAGTGGTGTTTCTCATCTCAAAAAACTGAAAAAAATTATTATGCTTAACATGTAGAATAGCAAGCTGAATTCACCATTCAAAATTCTTAAAATGTCACAACATTGAAGTATTTCACAGTAGGAGATAGAAATTTTTACTTGGTTCAAAGCCTGCAATTTAGCTTCTCTCTTTAAAAAACAAAACAATACATAACAAAAAACAAACTATAAAAACCAGGACCTTTTCAAAAGAAGGAGGAAAAATACTTCTTCAAATGCTTTTTGATATTACTTTGAATGGCAAAAGCTTATTTTCATTTAAAAATTTTGCTACCGTATTGGAAACTGAAAAGAGTTTCCAAACAAAGGGGGAAAATAAACTTCCCCATTTCATTATCTCCAGGAGTAAAATGGCAAAAACAAACCAAATAACACCTGTGCTTTTCAACTGCACCTTTTATGTCACTGCAAGACATTTCTTCAATTTTGTGCTGAATATACTAGTAACTGATTTCTCAGTGCTTTCTGTCTCCAAATGCATACCTTCTACAGGGGCTAGCATCATTGTAAGCAAACACACAAATATTCGTATTTCTGATTCTGACATCAAAAACTGCATTCTAAAATTTCTGTATATTTCCTTCAGATTATATGGTTGCATATTTGGAAGGTCAATTTGAGACTGCTGTTAAGAGGGAGGATTTTCTGGTCTCTTGCATATTTATCCCCACTGAATTTAACTCAAAGTTGTACCTCTTGCAAACAATTCCAGCAAATTCCCCACAATACAACACAAAAGTACTGCTCATATCTAAAGAACTAAAGAATCACATTAACAACATTTTTTTTTTCTACCAAATGTTGGAAAGCACAAGCAGATAGAAAAAACAATAAAGGCATTTACAGTTTTTCGGTGTTGGCAATTTCAGTTTTATTAGCAAAACAGGGAAAGAGTGTTGCTAAAGGAGGAGCTTGGCTCTAATCCGAATTTAAAATTGCTGCAAAGAAACCAAGGTTGCTTTATGTTAGTGTAAGAAAGGTACAAAATCAAAACCAAGCCTGTGGCAGTGCTCTACCATGACATGATTTCTTTATAATGAAATATAGTGAAAGAAAATGAGTGGCACACGAATTTTAATGCACCCCAGACACACATTTACAATGATTAAACAGATCAGTACTTGTAAAACCCAAGGGTCCAACTTTGCAAACCTTTACTCAAGCAAGCAGTTGCACTGAAATCAATGGGATTATTTGCATATGTAAGGACTATTTATCTCAGTTGAGATCGGTAGGTTTAGGCCACACATTTCTGTTTAGATCTCCTATGCAGCAGAATACACAAAGTTGTATGAAGAACAGGAGAATGCCGGCACCTTGGAGTTAATTTTCATTTGTACCAGTACAGTTTTCTCCAGCCCTCTGAAGCATTTGATAGACTGGGCATGTTTCAAAATTGGAAATGTTGGCAAAAATACAAATTTCCTGATGTGAAGAACTGCTACTCATGGATAATAAACAAAATCAATTCTTATTTGCATATTCAATCAGATTTCAGTTTGCATATTAAAGCATAAGATGGTAGAATTTTCACACGGTAGATGGATCCCACTCACTTATTCATGCATATATGCATCCACTAATCCTTACACATGCCAAAATCAGTCAAGAAATACTCTCTTTGCTAGGCATTCATAGCACAAAAACACTGTCCCTGCTGCTGTTCTCAACCTTCTCTTTTCGTATAGCGTATGACAGCATTCTCCCGCAGCTTTCTCCCAAGACTCTGTAATAGCCCCTGCTCTCTATTAGTCTTCTTTTCACTAGGCAAAGCGATAGTTTGAATTTTTGAATCATAATTTAAAAGGGATGCTGTCAACTGTATGTGTAAAGAACAAAAAACACTGGACCAGATTTTCAAAGGAGCTTCAGCGTGGGCTTGACAATTTTGCTTGTAACTGTCACTGCAAAATTGAATGTATGTCTCACTATTAATATTGAAGTGTTCTGGACTACAGCTAAAATTCATACATTTAGCCTATTCATACCTATTTTTCACACGCATCTACTAAGAAACAGAATTCAAAATATTTATATAGTCCAGTGCTATCAAAATATACAATATTAATATTATCCCACACACCATAAGTTTAACAATAAATGATAATCCTATAAAATATGCTCTAAGGTGCTGAATGCCTGCAACATCTGTGGGACTTGAAGGCAATCAGCACTGCGAGCGATTAGATAACAGGTTTGATGGTCATGTAGCCAGTCTGAGAGTCTGGATATCTAATTTGCATATAGAACAGTGTCATATTTAAGTGTATATAATTGTGTGCATTAAATTAAAAATTCAGCTGGAACCCTGTGCTTGAAACCCTAGCTAGCTACAAACAAGAAATACTTTCATGTAATTAAAAAAAGAATCATACAAATGATCACCAAAACTAAACCACAATCTGCTGCAGCAGCCTTTACTAGGTCAAGCACAGGGGACTGAAAAAAGTAGAACTGCCTAGGGTATCTGAAATCATCAGCTATAAACAGAAATAGTATTTCACTCTCTGAGATGAGTGAAACACAAAAATCAGGCAGCATGAAGATGAAAGCTCATATAGAATTTCTATAGTAATGCCAGCTCTGATCAATTGAAACATTGTTAGCAGCCGGCTAAGGAGGTATTTATTTAACAATGGGACAGAATCTAATTGACTTTGCAGGAGAGGAGAGAGAACAGGCAGGCAGGCGAGCACCAACTCATTCCTCTTTTTCAATCCTACGCTGCCCTTTTTGGAAGGGGACAGAAGAACAATCCTGTGCTCCCCGACCATGTCTTTTGCCCTCTGTAAACACCAAGGGCATACTCGTGTCCATGTGCAGGGCCAAGGGCTCCAAAGGGTGGTTGCCCAGGGCAGCTGTGCTGTTCCGTTTCTGCAGAATGCTCCCAGCGCCCTCGCAGCCTGCTGCAGCACAGCTCTGCTCCCAGCTACAGGAGTCAAACCCTCCTCTGTTTGCCAAGCTCTAAAGAATTTAAACTATCCATATAAATAAGAAGAAAATAAGGGTTTGACCCAGTTACGCATCTTAGGGCTCTTTACATTCATTTGTTAATGCTAAACGTAATGGAAATCACAGCTTTCCTCAAACACAGGCAGAATAGAGAGCAACAGAATTTGTGTTGAGGTTCCTACCTGCTTGGTTAGTTGTCACAGTGACTGACACAGCTTGGTCCTGGCTAGGATTTTGCTTGGAAACTCCATTCACTGCCCAGACTTCAAAGGTGTAGTTAGTGTGTGCCAGGAGGTCAGTAATGGAGACTTTGGTGGTTTTCAAGCCGTTCTGCTGGGGGCTGAAGTGCACACCGCTGCCACAGGACCGGCAGCGGCCGAGGTCGCCGGCACCGCACCTCTTGCATACCACATTGTAGGAGATGTCTTCCCGACCACCTTTGTTCTGGGGGGGTGTCCACTCCAAGTTCACCGATGTCTCATTGACATTGGAAATCAGGTTCTGGGGAGCAGACGGAGGGCCTAGAAAGAAAGAGTCCACATGTTTTTAGTAACTGGAAAACCATACGTGGTATCTTCAGACTTAGGGTCCTGGGTGATACTGACTGTGTGCAACTCCCAGTTAAGTCAAGGACAGCGAAGACCACACAGAATTTTACTTCTCTGTGTTCTTAATGAAGGTGAAAACTTAACTGCTAAATCAAACTCTGATCTCTTCATCTGATGAATTAACAGTATTTTCCAGCTCTAAATAAGCCTGAAAGTCCAGTATTGCAATCAAACAAGAGTGGGGGTTTTTACCTTTCACTATTTACACTTGTTATGAAGAACTTAAAATTTATAGATTTTATGCTCATTTTTCCATGATCTCCTGGGCAAAGCATCAAATGAACAAACTCCTGCTTCACTTGAGACTCTTGAGATCCCCCATTACCTACAGGCAGACTCTCACTGAAATTGTTGATCTCTCAATATATTTTTCTTGAGAAGAGAAGTGCAATATTTTCCAGACAAGTGGATGTCAGGTCGCGTTCAGTGAACAGTGAAGCCCATCAAGCAGGAAGCTGGACATGACACTTTGGGATACAGGAAGGAGGTCTGAGTATAAAGCTGGACATAGAACTAAGGCTTTAAAGGAGGCAGAATAAAGGTCACAAAAGGGGAGTGATGGAGAATGTGAAAGAACTGGGGAGGAGAATATGGTGAGCAGCTGAAAGAAGTGCCGATATAAGAAAACCAGTCAGGAACAAGAGACCAGACAGAAAGCTTGGAAAGACGACTGAATCAGAGACACATGTCAGCTCTTGCACCACACGGACAGGAGACTTTAAGACTCATAAACACACCGCCAAACAGTCCCAGCTGGTTCCAGCATGGGGACGATGGGAGCTGGGGCCGGAGCGGAAGGCAGGCTGGGGGGGAGCTCCCCGGGCAGGAGAGGGGCAGAGCTGGGCGCAGGGCAGGGGCGGCAGGAGCGGAGCAGAGCCCACCGGAGGCAGCTCCTCCCGGCACCTCCAGCAACCCGCTGGGGCTGTAATGGTCGGTTCTGCCCGACCGGGCAAACTGCCTCCAGCAGTGCCCTGCCTCGCTCTGTAACCAACGCACAGGCAGAAGTCTTATTTATATGCTTAAATTCCCACAGGCCCAAAACCAATAAGCACACTGAAAATGCAGAAGAGCTAATCCTGTGACTCTTAATCTAATTTCAATACAGTTGAGGTGAGACACATTTTTTGTACCCTTAAATTTAACAAGGATGATTCAGAGCAACGCCATGAAACAGATGGGTATTTTATACATCACAAAAATCTTAACTGATCATCGAAAGGTAGCCTATTCTGGGGGTAGAGCACGAAGGCACTCTGACTACGTACACAATACTTTGGGACAGGACATGAGGTAAATACTGTATCCAATAGAAATGAAACAGAGAGTGAGAACAACACTTGCAAAATGTAATGATCCAAACTGGAATACAGTAAAAATAGCAGTCTTTAGTAATTACTCATAGTTAGAGCTTTAAATACAGATACTATTACCAGAAAAATACTGGAAATAATTTTGTAGAAAATCACAAATTCAACTTTTATTCAAGACACAGGAGAGCTTATGAAAGCTTCTTAAATTTTATCAAAATACATTTGATGGTTGGAATTCAAAAAACAGTTCAACCAGCTATCCTAGCAGAAAAGGAAGGGAAAGAGAAAGTTATGGCAAGTTTCATTCCAGGTTTTCCATTCCTGTTATTTGTCAAATGATATGAAACTGGAAAAAAATTCAGCCAGCACCCATAGTTTCATGAAGTGTATAAACAAATCAATCATAATCTCCCATATGCTAAAGGTACAAATGCAGCCATCAGGCTAAAATGGGAACCGAATTCATCACGGTGGAATTCTGCTGAAATTACAAAGTAACTCAAGTGTAGCAGCGAAGAGGTTAAGCCCTTAAAAGGTGACTATGGTGAAGATTAATTCTGGCTGCCTCAATTTATCAGGTGCATCTAACAGGAAGCCTGAGACTTGAACACACTGCAGAGGACAAGGTTTTGAGGGTTACATCAAGGCCTTGGGTCTGTGCTTAAAGCTGCCAGGATGTAACATACGTTCAACAGGAGACAGGACTTTTATTTTAGGATAGACAGGTAGGTTAAGAAAAGAGTCTTAAATTACATTAAAGTCAAATGTATCTACTTCTCTTCATCACCTAAACGAATGGTCTCTGCTGCAAGTGTAGCTGAGCAAGGGTTGTTTCTCAGTGCTCGCTTCAGAAATACAAAATTAGTATCTTCCTTTTGAAAAGAGGGAAATCCTCCCTTCCTGCCAAACCTCTGAAACAGTCTCTGAGTTAATCAGGGCTGACAGGTAGAATTACTGCGAGAAGAAAGCCCAGGCCAGCCCCTGTGACGGGGAGCCCTCCCGCCTGCTGCACCACCGGGCTGCGGTTCACGACTCTGATTTACACACTGGCAGCAATTAGGACTGCTAAGGACAAAACCCCTTTACTCAATGATCAGTTACCCAAGACAGTAAGTGACATTTCCTGCTCCAAAAATGCTGAAAAACTAGAAGAGAAAGAAAAGGGAAAGAAACTGGTTTTAATCTCTGTTCATCATGTGAAAACTGAGACAGAGAGCAATGTGGCAAGATGACAAGGGCACACAAGACATGCCTTGCACATCTGGGCATCGGTCACAATTCTCCCAAGTCTCAGCCCAGTGCCTCTGCCCCATAACCAGCTCTCCTTCCCCTGAAAGCTGGGTTTGCCAGCTCCCCTGGGCAGGAGAAAGAGGCCTCCTTTTCAAAAATACACTCCAAGTGCAATGAAGTGGGAGACACTCCTGATACCATGAACTCAAGTGGCAGCACAGGAACTGCTGAGCAGGAACTGATCTAGACATCATCTACCCCAAAACTGCCCCACACCAGGGCTCTCTCTCCAGGGCAGGCAGGTGCACAAGGTGACGTTTGTCCTTCCACACTGTCAAGGAGGCAGGAGAACAAACAAAAGCCTCTGGAGGAAACCAGCCACTTCAATAGACTGCAAGTCCAGCACGGTGAAGGTCTGAGCTCACCAGAGCAGCTCGCGGAGCCGGTGGGAGCTGAGGACAACCATCCTCCCAAAGGCTGTTTGGTACCTTGCAGCAACAAGCCCTGAACAGAAACTGCTCCTGTGGGAAACGGCAAGAGCTTTACTGTGAGGAAAAGCAAAAGGCAGTTTCTTACAGAGCGTTCACTTGCTGCAATCACACAGTGGGAGCATCAACTCAGAGCATGGCCGGGAGAGCTGAGATAAGGTGGTGCCAGTGCAAACACCTCCCCTCCCTGAGCAGTGCCCAGCTCTGCCAGGGTTGCCTTATTTCAGGGGGATATTCATGAAGCAAAATACTCCATGCAAGGAAGGTTCATACTGCCACAGCTACAGTCTGAAAGAGGTGCCTTTTAGCTCAGATACCGCAGCCAGTTTGGGGTTAAACTCAGACTTACTCTGATGTCCATTAAGATATTTTCCAAGGCTCTAGGTCCAGTTTCACATGGGAAAATGTGCCAGAATGAATCAAGCTCCTCAGAAGCAAAAAGTCAGTAATTAGTATGTGGGACAGGGCACTGCAGTGTCTAAACAGAGGCGCAATGAAGCGGAAAACCAGGGAAGCAGATGCTTGCAGGTCACAGAAATGAGTGCACCACCTCCAGCATGAAAAGGAAGATGTGGGGGCGTCTCCAAATTGTGGGCTGACATTACAGTGAGGGGAAAAGCAATTTCTTTTCTTCCTGGAGCATAGTCATCAATGGAGCTGTTGGCACTGGGAGTGGGGAATAGTTTCAGATTGATGGGCCTGGTTTCAGATGTTGAAACACAGGGCGTATCTGCTCCTTCAATGGTGATCAGGATTTGCTTTGTTTCTGACAACAGAGCCACTGCCAATAGATGAGATGAAAACCCTTTCAGGGCTGTGGCAGGCTGGAAATGCCAGCGCTGTTTCAAGATGCAGGATCCCGCAGGAACAGTGTCCTTGATGGCCAGACCACTGCCCTCACACAAACCCTCTGTCCCCTTGCAGAAAAATCTAGCTACGGGGCAGATGAGAGGGGAAACAAGGAGCTGAGCCACTAAAACTGGTGTCAACATCCCTGATTTTATCCCAAACCCCACGATTTACAACATTTCACTTAAAACTCCTGCTGATGGAAGCATGCTATTGCATGAGCCATTCAGCACTCTAGAAGCATAGAGCTAATAGTGCCACACAACACAGAAGAGCTTAAAAATGTGACAGTCCTTACAAAAGAAAGGAAAAAAAAAATCTATACATTTTTATTTTGTAAAACAACTAATTTTAAAGTTAATTTTATGATGTTAGGAAGCCAAGTGCTCTCACTTTCCTTGCCCAAGACAACAGAACCTGAGAGATGGATCTGCAGAGCCGATCGCACATCTCCTGTTGGGGGACTGCAAAGAGGTCACAATTTGTTCATGGGCCTGAAAGCCAGATCCCTCACCCAGCCCATTTACCAGCACCATGAGCAGACATGGGGGACTCCTCTGTGGGAACATAGGGAGCGGAAGTTTTTAATTTTATTCCTTCCTAGGGCTCCATAAATCTTGCTTCACAATAAACCCATCAAAATCAACTGAGCCATGAAGCAAATGGAAAGGCCCTGGGTGGAGCAGTTCATTGTGTGTGTCAGGGCTGAGGGAAACACTGAAGAGTCTGTTTAGCAACAAATAATCTTTGTCAAGCTAATCTTGCTATCTTCCTCAACCTTCCTATTAGATTTACTTAAATGTATTGGGCAATGCAGATTGTTTGGCCTTCTCTTGCTGCAATAAGCTATAGCCATTATATCTATCTCTTTCACCCACAGATAAACAGATCTGTCTGTCTTAAGGGCAATGTAGTATCCTATGTCAAAGGAATATTCAGCAAAACTAGAGCTTTTAAGGCTTTAATAGCATATGCATTACTTCTACTAAAAGGATTGATGTATTTTAGCACTCTTACCACAATCTCAGGCTGCATTTTAACTTTTCATCCATCAATATTCCTCTCCCTCCCTTCCTAAAAATCACTCTCCAGCTGGAAGTCTCCTGCACACCACTGCAAGTCTGATAAAAGGCTTGATGAAAACCATGACAAGGGCACATATCAACACCTGACCTACTTTCCAGACCACAGGACATCTCCACGCACCACGTTAACTGTGTGCCAGCTCTCTGTGGATTATAGGTCTCTGTGGACATAGTTAAGGAGCCTCTGTGATTCATACCAGGGATCAAGTCCCGTCTGAGCACCGAAGTGACTCACACACAACTCCCATGGTGAAGACCCTGTAATGAACTTGCTACCTGGGACTGAACTAGCACCTGTGGGGTGCAGAAGGCAAGGAGCCACAGCTGTGAAGCAAAGCAGGCTGCAGACTAACACTGGGCACAATGACATTTCATCAGTAAAGTGTTTATTTGCAAGGAAAATAATATTTTGCATTTTAAATCAGGTGCCCCATACATCTGAGGGACCATCAGAGGTTGCTGGCTAAAAGTCTGCCTTTTGTTTGGATACCATCCTGCTGAAGAAGTTATCTCAAAGCCCCTTTCTTCCTGCCACCAAAGGATAACAGTACAATGGTAGGAGGTTCAAATTAGTGGAACTGGCAAAATCATTCCACAAAGGAAAACTCTATCCTGAATGCAATGAACAATTTCAAAGGAAAATAGCACAAAGATGATTAGCTGTAACCGAGGGAATATTCCTGCTGCCCTCAGGGATCGGTCGCACCCAGCCCTTCGGGCACGCCAAAGGGAACGCACAGGCACCAGGACCCTCGGCGTGCCCAAGGTCGGGGTCTAACCAGGCTGCACCAGGACTGCAAGTTCAGCACGGCCACCGAGCCACGAGTCCAAAGGAGAGTGCCTCTCCCTTGCCAAACCCCATATACTACAAACCCATGGCAAAGGGCGTGCTGTAGCCAGGCTCTGGGGGCTGGAGGGACTCCAGTGAGACATGCAGACAGGCGTGATTTGTAAGGTGTGCAGACAGACTCCAACCAAGTCAGCCCACCCTTTCTCTCCCTATAGCTGTAAACCCGACCAATCTACACAACTGAAAAAAACCCTCTGGAAACTAAGCCTGGGATCTGAGGGTAGAACTATAAATGCACTGTGCTAGTGAACTGTATTTAAATGGTTATGACAAAGGTTTTAATATCCCTGGTTTTACATCTTCCTTTTTTATTACTGATCTGCCCAGCAAGGTGCTGCTCTAAAAGTCTCTGTGGGTGTATGCAGTAAATTCAATTACAGTTTTCTACAACTGGACCAGACAGACTTGTTTGACGTAAAGAATACTGTCTTCACTAAACCAGTTAATTTAGTTCAGCAACAGCGTATGGTTAGGAGGCGTGGATTAAAGGACAGTAAAAGGAAAAGAGAAAGAAATGATTCTCAGCAAAATAGCTCCCAAGTGACTTTGTTGTCCCATAAAATGACAAGAAATAAGGAAGACCTTGTGTCTTGGTTCTTTGCTGCCCCAGGTTGATAGGATGCCAGAATCCCACCTTTAGACAACTAGCAGCTCCAAATCTGAGGCAAACAGATTTTGTTTGCCAGAGCTACAGGTGAGTAAAAAAAATCTTTTTCCTTTTCTCAGCATTGCTGTGGACAAAGCACTGAAAATAAAGTTCAGGGTTTTGGTTTGGCCAATTTATCAGAGCTGAGTAGCCATTATATACAATTTTCTTAGGTTGAAAAACAAAAAGCATCACAAAACAAACCAAAAAGCACCTCAGCACAGGGTTCTGACACTTAATGCCTTTAAAGTAAATTTAGCATTTATGAGAAACCCACTCTGATGGCACCCAAAATAAAGTTCTCTTTAGCCACAAACAGTTGCCTGCCCACACTCCTCTGTCTCAACATGCCCCCTCTGGCAGAGGGCTCATTAGCAGGAGCATCTTTATTTGTGCCAGCTTAGTCCTCAGCCATTAATGGTGGACTATTTTGGCAGCAACATTACCCATTAAGGGCTAAACTGATATTATCAGTATTTGGACCGTAACCACATCTGTTTACTACTAACCTATGGTATGGTTAATATTCATTACCTTGAAAAAAATCTATCTGTGGGAGGAGATCTATTAAAAACACAAGCTGAAACCCACACTTTCCATGGAAGTGCTAATGGAGATATTTCAAATATATACCCTCAAGAAGGCAAGTCTTCATTATAAGCATCCTGTCAGTCACCAGATCAGTGCATTTAAAATATACTCTTCTTTAAAAGAAACATGCTCTTAAAAGGTATGTATGTGACTAAGTAACAAGCAGGATGAAGGTTTTGAGCTCTGGAAGGAGAAAATTATTGAAAAATAATTTACTCAGTCTTGTGTGCACATGTGTAAAAGCGTATTTCTCGATCAGGTAACGGATATCTCTACAGCCAGGGCAACGGATAATTATTTTCAAGTGGGTTGTCACCCTGCATTCGGTCTGCGTTCGCCTGACAGTGTGAAATCAGAAGGAAGCTTCATTGGCAATTCCCACCAGACATCAGAAAACCTCAAGCATGTAGAAAATACTTTAATCTTCTTTAACCATTCCCACACTCTCCTTGAGGAAAAAATCACCTCTCTTTTTTTGAGGCAGAAAAAGTAGACCTTAGCTTGATAAGGATTAAAAATTATTCTAATAGTAAAAATAATACAACAACCTTCTGCAGTTCGAAGCTTTCTAACTTCACCCTCAAACCGAGAAAACCTTAAAAACATACTGTTAAATGCAGCAGAGTGCCAACTATGGGTGTTTGTTAAACAACGTCAATCAGGCAGACCAGCAGGCGTCGGTGGGCCTTGGACCGGGACTGACAAAAGGATCCTCTTTATGAGCCTGCTCCAGAGACACTGACCCTCTTCATCTCCAGTGATTTCAAAGGGAACTCAGGGTATTCAGAAATCTTGAGCTAATTTGCTACATAATAAACAAGATTCATACAACAGGGAAGGTTGCTATGACTCACCACCATTTAGGAGCCTAGTATGAACTGGCCTGTTTTGAATTGGCAACTTGGCCTTGGCTATACTACAGAGGAGCAGTTAGGTCTTTGATAAGTTACAGGAGCAGCAGGCAACTGGGAGCAAGCATCCAACTGTCTAATAGCAAGAAAACCTAACCAGAAATGCAGTATCAGAAGCAGTGAAAAGTTTAGCACATCTTCTGCTACACAAGATCTGAAAGCCAGCTTTTGTGTACAACACAGCAAGAATAAAGAGAACAAATAACAAGGTGTAGAAAATAAAAGATCCATACAATGAACAACTCCAAAGACCTTTGGAGCCTATCTACAGAGAGCAATGAAATGTCAGTGGAAGTACATTGAGTACCTTTGAAGGGGGCTAGCTCAGGCACTAAGCAGCAGTATGACTCTGCTAAGGCTTTTAGTTGTGTTTGCCAGCCTCACCAATGTGACCATACTGCTACTCTCTCAACTAGGCCTCAAGATGCCATTATTGTATAGATAGCCTTTAACAATTCTAATCAATACTCCTTAACTTGATCATGGTCCTAAAATTCATCTCCCTGGAGGCACAGTTGAGTGTGAAATTGAGAGTTTACTGTTTTCAGAGTGAATGCAAATAAAGTAATTGTTAAACAATCAATGTTTTTAAACTCTTTAAGTTCCCTCACTAAAATGTCTGGCAAAGTGGTGCCAGGCACAGCCTTCAAGAAAAAGCACTTCGGCCTCCTCTTTCTGTCTCATAAAGCTTCATTAAACCTGTACAACTGTGGAGCTGTCAATAATGTTTCAGCATGTGAGCTGTGAAGCCCTTCAGATAAGCCTTTGTTGTTGATCTTTAACCATCTGAAAGACAAATTATAACACAGAGTAAACACCTGGGCTGTGTAAGTTTAGGCTTACAAATAAAGCGCACACTTTCCTGTGACAGTTGTATATGTTGCTGCTACTAATTGCTTCTTTCAGCAGTTGTGGACAGGTCTCCTGTTGCTGTGGGCTAATTTACACAAGCACTGACAGTTCGGACAACCCTCGCTTCTTGTCTGCCTGGCTATTCCTGACCATTTATCATTATAGACTACGTGTTTTTACAACTGGTGAGACCAAAGTCAACAGTCCACAAGATGCGGCAGCCACTTGAAATATCAGTCATTTGCTCTATTTCCACCCCCCTTCTCCTTTCTGTGCAATACAACTGAGTTTTAATAAGGCAACTGATTTGGTAAACAATTCTTAATTTATTTACATGGGCAAGACTCCTTTGACTTCAGTGGGAGTTCTGCCAAGCTAGGGATCTTGGACCAGCGCCAATGATAAAATGCCCATTCTACTGGCATGTACGATTTCCTATTTACTTGCTGAAAGAACCCTGGTTACCAGCTTCACAATAGGCTTTGTTCCTTTCACCTGCAGAACAATCCAACTGATATTTCCTCTTCTCTCCAGGCTAAGGTAGTTAAACAAAGACGTCCAGTTACCACTGGTAGAGGTGTGGGAAAACTGATGTTTGCAGGTGCCACCCCTGTGGGCTCTGGGTTTCTCTTTCAAAAACTGCCATAAGAATATTTTGCATTGCCACATATGCTAAGACACATTATTGCACATACTCAAATACACTGGGCTGAAGACAATACCACCTGCTTTCACTCACTCTTTCAAGATAAAAAGAAGAATTCCACTATGGATACCAGAAAGTTATCTGACAGTCTGACAGGAAAGAAATTCAACCAGAAAAGTAAGTTATTCTGTCACTGTCATGAATTTTTTATTCTGTTAGCCTTCTAATTTACTTCAACATCTCTACAGAACTGGGTCCCAACTAACCAAATCAAAGCCCCCCACTTAATTGAGTAAATGTCTCTGTTAATTTAAGGCTCTGCCAGAAAATCAGAAAACAGCTAATAAACAGTTGCTGTATTTAAAGGAGTGATGATTTTAAGTCTACTGATTATAAACACACATTGTCAAATTACTCCCATCTCTTCTCCCCAAGCCATAACCACTCCCCTTCTTATTCAACATTTTCTCAATTCCTTCAGCCCATCAACACAGATGAGGGAAGACAGCCTTCTCCTCTGAGATTCCCATCACTCACAATCCCTTTCTCTCAGTCTGGCAGAAATGCAGCGATGGATGGTCTATTTTCCCAGCCTAGATGGAGAAGAAAAATCATTCCCTCCATACTGCCTACCCACTGTTCCCTATGCTCTTACAACTACCATACTGCACCTTAAAAGGCATTTTGACATACTGTTTACATAATAAACAACCTTATATGATGTTTTAAGAACAAAATCATTTACTTAGGGTACAGACATATATAAAGATGTGGAAGAATTATTATGTCATAAATTTAACTTCTGTAGATCAGAGGCTGTGTTGGCATATACTTCATATTATAGAGAATGGGGCCCAACAGCAGGTTAGACTGAAGCAGTGCCAGAACAAGTGTGCAAACCCTGGGAAGGAAGCACAGCAAAGCTGGTGCAAAGCTACCTACAACATACTAACCAGCATGACCTCACGTTGTATTCTACTTTCTTATTCTTCTAAAAGCTAGAACAGTGATAATCAGCGTCTGTCTGGAAATTTAGGAGAGGCACAAGTTGAAGGAAAAAGAGCACATTTGTTTATTTAGAAGTCTAAGCAATCATAATAAACATATGCTCAAATAATCAGCTCATGTGTAATTACTCATTTGCAAGCACAGTTATTAGGTAGGTAAATTCACTCTTTTTTGAAAATGCAGGTCAAATATTTATCTCTGAGATACAGTAAATGCAACACAAGATTGTGCTAAGGGCATATATTAGACTGCAACATTTACAAAATTGAAGTGTTTAGACTTCTCAGAACTTTTTTAAAGCCTCGACCTTGGAAACAAATAAGGACAGTGTTATTTTAATGTGCATTCAAATTTTAACAACACAGTCACACAGCTCTAGTGGAATCCACATTGAGTTTCCACTGTAGATTGCTCATCATTTCATTATGGTTCATTATGCTGATAACTGTCAGAAAGCATTAGAAGCAGGAGCCTTGAGTAATAGCACTGAAATGGTAATTTAAAAACAATATACTTTCTGGAGGAAATACAGCAGTGCACTAAATTCAATTAGAAGAGGCGAATGTAAAGACAAGTAAGTGATGTTTGCTGTTTGAAGTCAGGCTCTTCGATTTCTTGATAACCTAAACTGGAGAAAGCCCTTTTAAAGCTGGCACTTTTCTCTTGCATCTCACTAAATTTGCTCTCATTATCTCTAAGCTTCTCCAGTATAAACTGTCTTAAATGCAACCATTTTAGAAATATTTCAGGCCACGCCAAAATATCAATCAATCAGTCACTGTTTGGGTGGCACAACAGACTAAATTATTCAGGGTCATTTACTGAGACAGATTTCAAGATGGACAGTCTATGCTGGTAATCTCTCTTTTGTAAAGGGCTCCCAATTAAAAATCATTAATAATCTGAATCGAACAGACAATATAAACAATACAAAACCATCCCATTCTCAGTCATAATGTGAGCATTGTTTGTTAAGAAATTGTTAGAGAACCCAACTCATTAACGGTGGGGATGCAGGACCAACGCCCATTAACTTGGGTGGGAACTGCACCTGCCTGCACCAGGCTGCAATTCACAGAATATCTCCTCACAGAGAAGGAAATTCAGGGCTAAGGACCATGATTGAGACTGATTGTTTTCCAGCCTCATGGATTTGTGTGCTGATAAGGCAATTTATTCTCCATTAGATTGCTAACCTTATGAAAGACCCATCCTCTCAGCAAGTACTGAAATATAATAAAGGTCTGAATAGCTGCCTTAACATCATTTTTGTGATGCTTCCAAAAGGGAAAGGCATCCCTGTTTTCCACAGTTTGTGCTCAAGTGTATCATAGGTCAATCATACCCTCTCCATGCCCAAGCACACAGCCGACAAGCCCACCGTGCTTCAGAGTTGAAAGTCTAAATTCCTGAGTTAGGTCAAAGCAGCAGATCCAGGGCGGCTCTGCTCCTCAGTGGCACAGACATGTTACAGATTATCCCCATAAGACAAGCTTGAGAAAAAGGTGCATCAGTAAACATGTGTATGTCAGGGTGTCTATGCCTGGCCCTCCAACACAGACCACTCCACCATCTCCTACACTCATATCCCACCACGTTCTGCTCTTACTTGTACAGACGTTAAGCCAGGTATAACTACTCACTCTAGCAGAGCTAAAATAAAGCAGAATACTCAAACCAGAGTTTGAGTTATTTGTTTAGATTGGATGGCTGGCTTACCTGAAGGTTAGACACAGTTTTTACAACTCAACAATGGATGGAGATGTCAGAGAGTGGTGTTATAGAATGAGACAACTCTGAAGCACCTCTCCTGACCAGCGCATCAGGAAGTAGGTGTTGTTTTTATTACTTACCACGGGAATTGCGATAAAGGAAAAGGAAGGGAAATTCTCCAATTCCCTTTCATCCACTAGTACAATCAGGCTAATGGAAAGTTGTAATGGTCTTCCTCCCCAACCTAGAAGGTGAGATAAGTGACGAGGCCAGCCAGTTTATTACTAAAGGAAATCAATAGCCAAGGGTCAAAGCTTTACAAAAACACATCCTAAGAAGGCTGAAGTTCTTCATCTTAAAAAGTGTTTAGAAATAATAAAGAAAGGATCAATCCACAGCCCATTCCAGGTGTTCTCTCCAAATTACCCAATGTTACTTTTATTCACCTGGTCTAATAGTTCTCCAACTGAACAGAAACCTGATTTTACAAGCCAGTGGAGCAGAGTCTATCTTTTTGCTAGAAGAATGGATCTCAGATACTGTGTTTTATTTCTTCATTAGTGCGCCGTCACACTGAGCGATTACTAAATGCAGGGCTGAATGAGAATACCAGGGTTAAAGAGAGCATAATGAACAAAGAAGGTGCCTGATTATTATGGCTGTCAGCACAAGGGAATTAGGTTTGTCACCTGGTTTAACCAACTGGTAAGAACTGATTAGAGTCTGAATCCGTCTGAAAGAACCTTTGATGTTTACGCTCCCTTCTGTCTCCACATCTTGTCAGGAAAGGCAGACAAATGGGGAGCTTCTTCCGGAGGGGCTTCCTTCAGCAGAAGCCCTCCAAACACCTTCTGTCGCTTGCCTCAAGTGCATGGGTGGAAGGCTGCTCAGGGTGGGGAGCACAGCAAACAAACAGTCCCCCCAGGAGCCCCTGGCACCCCACTCCTTGTGCAACACAGGGGTGCACCATGCACGCAGGGCTGCATTTTGTGCCTGTGCAGGTACCACAATCACAGCAACATTCAAACACTGCTAAGGCAGACCTCAAAGAGGGGATATTAGCACAGCAGTGAGTAGGGGAGTAAAGCTGCCCCACAAGTCTGCTCAGAAATAACCTCTGTCTCCTCCTTCACCTTGGATCACAGAAAAAGAAGCCCTTAAGCTACAATAAAGTTCAAAGCTATGATGTGGGACCTCCAGAGAGGCCTGTTTTCCAAGACCAGGTGTCCATGGGACTGTGGTGTTGCCTTGCCTCTGCATGCTGAGTCCTCCCAGACTGCCACAGAGATGAAGACTGAGGCCAGAACCATGGACCTTGCCTTCTCTTCTTCCCTCTTCATATTTTCAGGGTAAAAGACCAAGATCAGGGACTTCAACTCTGACTGACCTCCAAAGACTGGAATAGGGAAGGGTGCCAGAAGTAGGCCCAAGGCTTGACAAAAATGGGCTAAGCTTGCAGGGGTAAATTTTGCAATAAGAGCAAACATAGATATCATTTGCGCACAATTCCCCCATCTGGAAGTGTTTTGCTCTCTCCTCATACTTCATTCACTGCACATGCCTATTTAAATTCAACCAGTTGATTACTAATTTGATTTCTATTTGGTCAGGATATCACTCACTAGGACCAGGGCTTTATGAGAGAAACTTTTGCTGTTATAATGTTATTTAGGGCGTACCTTTTAAACAATAGTTTTATTGTTGCAAAAAGACATATCTCCTATCAAAATGGTCAAGCTTTATATCTCCTACTGTAAATTATATTATAAAAAGCAAGTTCCTACCCAGCAAGGTTTCACAATACAGTTAGACCTCTATCCCCAGTCAATGTTTGGCAAGGGATATACGGACCTCTCTGCTTTACTACTAAGCAAAAGCAGCTGTTCCTTGCTGTGCCCAGACCTGCTTAATCACCACCCAGCAAAACTCACAGCTGAATAGGAGATCACTGAAGAAGAACTGGAATCAAGGGGCTGTGGGGAAGGCTTAGTTATGGACATACTTTGTTTCTGCCTTGTAAGGGAGAAATTAAGATTTAAATAAATGTGAGTCATCTCTCCAAAATTAATTTGGAATATATTAAAATGTTACAAAAGAAATATCTCAGCCTTCCCTCCCTCACTGACACACACACAGTCTCTCTACATAAATATACAGCTGAACTCCAAAAATCTGGAAGCATTTCCAATAGCTTTCAGAGAAAGTCACACACTGGTAAAATAGAGCCCTTTCACTTAATGTTTCAAACTACTCTGCTCCTATAGAAGTGTAAACCAAAGAACTAGATGATCATGATTTAACACCAGGGCATGCCCGGAATCCCAGGTCTTCGACAATGTTAGCCATTAACCAACACATAGGACAAGGAGTTGTTCCAGCAACCCTCTGGGTGTGCTCTGCGCGCTTTGCCTCTTGTTCTCCCTGTTGAAGGCATTCCGGTGGAACTAAAGCAAACTCCACTTGCTGTACATGATGTATTTATCTATAAAGAATAAAATAAACCCTACTTGGAGTGTTTGTTTCATTAAGGTTTAAGATTTATTATTACCGACCCTCAGAGGAACACTTTTATGTTCCTAAGGATGACCAGCTATATTTTGAGCAAATTAGATATATAATGACATTATAAACATTACCTGTTTATCCTAGATCACACAATTATTAGAAAAGCTTTCACAATTTCTACAAATGTCAATACTTAAAGAGATGAAAGGTGATGTGATCTACTGGACAGGTCCTCAGACTGGAACTTAGACCTGTATTTTATTTCCAACTCTGCTACTGAGGTGTTCGAGTCACTCCGCTTTTGTGGCTTTGTCTCTTCTCAGTGTCCTGATTTATTTAGACTGTAAGCTCTCAAGGGTCAGTGCAACCATGTCACTGTTAGGAATTCAGGGCTAAGAACTAATGCTTTCTATCCCAGAAGTGTGAGCCAAAACTGCATCTGCAAAGGGCTGTAAGAGCTACTCAATGCTGCTCTCAGAAGCATGACACTTCTTAAGAGACACAGATCTCCAGGCAGTATTTCCTACGTACACAGTGAAAGAAAGACAGGAGAAGAAACAGACGATAAAATGGGAAGAGACTGTTCAAAGACCAACTTACGAGTGCAGGGCATCGAGGCAGCATCATTTTCAGCTCGGAAAAAGCCCCGATCGCAGGTGCAGGAGGTAGAGCCTTCCCAGATGGAGTAGCTGTGAGGCGGGCATTTGGCACAAGCAACATCTGTCGAGAGAGCCTTGTAGTATCCGATTTTGCAAGCTAGATGGAGGAACAGGAAGGGAGAGTGTTACTTGCCCAAGCTGTGATCATAAATTGCTAGCTTACTTATTTAAAATCAAGGCAGGAGACATTTCAAAGAGATCTAATGATGTCCTCTTAGCCCCAGGTGAAGAATTAACAATCATCACACTCTTAATGAGTAATCCTATGTCAGGGGATACTGATTTCTAATTCCAACAAGAGCCATTTTAAAAGCTGGCTTGGAGATGGTAAAAAAAAAAAATTATACTCTTCTATTGACACTGCCAGAAAATCAGCTGCCTCTTTGTGCTTACTGCAGAGTTGCATGTTGCTTAACCCATGTCCACCTGCATTCACACACACACACACAGAGCATGACAAAAGGGGTGCAATTGGTTTATTCTATGACCACTTAAGGAATGGCAGCTGACAGTCAGACACTGCCAATTTTTAAGAGGGAGTGGGACAGGAACCCACTGGGATTGGCAGCGAGGCCCTCAGCCTAACATGCCTGGAAATGGCATGTCTCCCTCCTGGCAAGGCAGAATTCATTTGGCTCTTTCTCCCCAAGGGAGGAAATCAGCAATGCTCTCCCCTCCTCAAAGCCTGGTCATAGCAGTAACTGCACCACTGCCACCAGGTCCCATGTGCAGCTGGCAAGCTTTCAGTGACATCATCTTCATAAATGCAGTGCTTACATGAATGACTACTTTTACATCACTTGGAAAAAACTCATTAGCATCATTAATAACGCGTTTTAATAGTGGCTAACAGGTATGTCATCCTAGAAATTTTTCCCTTGGCTAGAGATAAAAGCCCACCCTCACCACTGGCTTTCAGCGCTACAGAGAACAGAGAAAATACCCAGGCATGCGAACGTGTAAAAAGGAAAGGTTGTTCCCAGTATTTACTGCGTGACTCACTCTCACATCTCGTCATTTATCACCTACGCTACCTTTAGGGTTCCCCTGCTATGCACAGGCTCCAGTCTGCGGGGCACAGGCCCCCCCACAGCCAGGACTCGCTCTTTTTGTTTTACCCTTCCCCCAGCCCCCCTCGTTCTCTCCCTCCTTCTCTTATGAAGCCCTCCAATGGGAAATGGAGAGGGATTTTAGTAGCACATTTAAAAAACAGCAAGTTACTTCACTCTTATTGACCAAAGCCATTTATGGCATTTCCTTAACGAGTCCTAATTTTACGATGTGCTGTGTGCCATCTGTAAGAGCACTGGGAGATCATTCCCCTTTCACTGTGCCTGTCACTGGACCAGAGAATCTTATAAAAACACATTGCTCAAGTGACTAAGATTTACACTTCCAGAGTTTACATGCATCACGTTATTAGATAAGGTTCAACCTGCAAGGTGCTTTTTGGCTATGCTTCAAATGGCCTTGGGGTTTCGATTAAAATCAGAAACCACAGCTTTGGCAGGAAGAATCACGGGGGTCAAACCCAGTCTCCCCACATCAGAGACAATTAGTCCCTGAACACAAATACAAACCCACTGGGTACAGCCTATCAGCCAGGCAGCCGCAGCACACAAAGGCAACTCAGGCAAAATAGCTTACTCTGCTTGTGACATGAATTGCCCCTAGGGGAAAAAAAAAAAAAAAAAAAAAAAAAACCAAAACAAAAAAACACAAAACCATGGAAAATTACCTTTCAGTTTTTATATGATTCGCAATATCTGGTGAGTTGTACTATCACTACATGTCTTCTTGTGCTTGGTTTAACAACAACAGCAGTCAAGTGGCAGATGCTGTTCTGAGATATTATTCCTGGTTTTCACTGTCACAGCTCAGATCAGAAATACACCTAAGCCTGTATATGACCAGGACAGACACCAACATGCAGAATCTTACTGCCATAGATGAAGACAAGGCATAGAAAAACAGAATACAAGAGGAGACCAAGCTGACTGCTCTTACCCACAAAATTCTTTCTATTATTCAATGTTTTTAAAAAAAAAAACCACGTAAACACTAACATTACCATTAATATGAACATCATAGTTCACAGAAATTATTAAACAAAGAGCTGTCTTTAGCATCTCCCTAGTATTAAAATACTTAGATGATAAACAATCTAGTACAAGGCTGAAGATCCTTCTCGGGCTATAACATGCTTTTGGAAAGGTAGGCGAATGTCACAGGTAAAGATTTTTGTGACCATTCCTCCTCCTTACTGTCTTTTCAGGCTCTGGTTTAAAATGGAATAGATGGATTCCGTGGATACTGCAAGGTCAACAGTCCATGATTCAAGGATTTTTTTTCCCCCTCATTTCATGCACTGTATTTTGTTTTCTACTATATTAAGTCAAGATCATTAATATTTCAAGACCTGAAGAAAGCTCTCCAAATGCAGTGGCTGCTCCTAAAGCACACACAGCCATTTTGCTTCAAAAATCACCTACTCTTGAACACCTAGTTTTCTTCATTTCAGTGTGCTCTGAGATTCACCACTTTTCAGCACGTGGCATAAAAGGACATTAGAGCATGTGTTATATTAAACCAGTAGTTCTTTTCCCCTAAGAGCTCCATGGTACCGTCACTTAAAAATTTTATTCTAATCCTGTAAAAGCTGTTCTTAGCATGAAATACTGCTCACACACCTATTACAACCAGCGCCTGTTAAGGTTACGGATGGGCTTTTTTTGGAGGTTAATGATTTAGTAGGCAAATAAGAAGCCTGTACAGAACCTGTTCCCTGAAAGTCTTTATTGCTTGCTCATGACAAATCTTCATGTGGCTGCTTTTCTAGGAAGGATTTGCTGGGTGAGACCCAGCATGAATGGGGTTCTTACACGGTTTTTGAAAGATACCATTGTAAAAAGATTAGTTCACATGTGCAATGCAAACTTTGAATTCAGTTCCTTAGCTTTGCCTTAATTAGTTTTTTCTGTTAGCCGGTTGTTTGGGGGTTTTTTTTATATAAAAAAAAGAGAAAATTCTTTTCTCTTGTTTAGATCACCCACGAGCATAACAAGGTTACCATCATCTTCACTAGATCCAAGGAAAATTCTCAAACAAAAATATTTTCAGCATGAAGAAGCTCAGTCTTTCCTCAGAACAACTCACATTGATTTTAAACGGACACCAGCTCAAAATAACTATGCTGATATCTTTGATTTCTAACATTAAAATATATTTGACTTCTATTTCTCTTAAAGCAAGACAGGATTTGACAAACACTGCAGGTCATTATAATATGCGCTTTTTTTTTTTTTTTTTACCAGAGTTATACATGCTAAAACTGCAAAAAATTAAAAACTGCACTGAAGAATTATGGAAGTTCAGGCAAATCTGGATGTAAATTTTCTCAAGCTGTTTTTCAAACCATTTTCTCATTAAAACCTGATTTTCAGACTCATAGCTTTCTCAAAAAAAAAAAAAAAAAAAATGCCTGTGTGGGCTTGAAAGTCTGCTTACTTAGTGTCTCCAAATGCTGAATTTTCTATTAGAAAATTTCAGCCAGCAATTTCAGAATTTAAAAACTCATCTCATAGTGGATGGGATTCTGGTCACATTCTTTTAGTCACAGTTACAACAAAATGTATGTATTAAATTGTTTTTAACTATTTTAAAATAACTATGTTTTTTTCTGATTTGGGGGGGGAGTGTATCTTTAAAAAAACTACTCTTGAAAATTTAAAGTTGTTAAAAAAAAATCCTCCAGTGCTTGCTCTTCAATTGTTCCTTTGTCCTTGTTGAAATGGCAATGAATCTTTCCATCATAGTTTTAAGAAGGCTGACATGCTTAATAGTTCTTTAAAAAAAAAAAAAAAAAAAGAAAAAAAAAAAGCATAAGCATAATGTCTTGCAAAGGCTTGGATAAAGAAACTAACCCAGTCTCTTCGCTGACAAGTTCCTAAATCATTAAAAATGCAGTGTGTATCTCAAAAACATCTCAGCGAGCTCTGAGCAGAGTCTTTGGTAGCGTCATGGGGGCAGCTCTGCTCTTCACCCACAAGTCGGCTGAGCCGGAGGGACACTGCCCCGGGGGCGAAGGGACCCTGGGGCCAGGCAGTGCTGGGGCTGGGACCAACCAGCCACCAGGCCTGGAAAAAAACGGTTTGTACCTGCTGCCTCAGCTTCTGCTGAAGAGGAGAACTCACAACCGAGAAAAATACTGATTTCCAGATTAGGAGCTAATGAAGAGAATGGGGTGAATAAACAGGCACAGAAACATGGTTGTGCTGAAGTAAATCTAGTTAAGTCAATGAACTTATATTAGAAGAAAATTTGACATAGTTGTTCTAAAGTGCTTATTTGCAGCAGCAGCGACTAGTGGGATGGCATTTCTGTAGGGAGGGGAGGTACAGAACAGGCACAGGAACGCTGGACTGCAGAGCCATCCCCCTATAGATCACCATGGTAGTGGCTGCAACCTCCAAATGGGTTGCGCTTGGAAAGGGCCCTCAAGCAGGACAGGATCAGCAATGAAACACAAATCATGAGCCCACTGCACCCCTTCCTCTCAAAAGGGACCAGGGCACCACTGTGAACATGTATGATCACAGACAAGTGAATAACATAGCTAAAAACCTAGGGAGTTAGCTGAAATTTCAGAAACAATGCATTTAGTAGTTTCCATTTTTTGAAGCAGAAAAATATATCAGCTACATACTCATGAAAATTTCAAAATTCCTTATGATGCAATTTGGAATCAAATCTCCCTCCACACACATAGGGGGAAACTTTTTTGAAGTCAATGACTGCAGCCAACTTTAATGAAAAACCCTGCTATAGTATTCTTGGTGAAATGAAGGACAAAGAAAATAATTTCAGAGAAGATATTTCAGTGTCAGCCTTATAAACTTTAGTGAGAAAATACATTTGTGTTTAAAGACTTGAAAAAATGCTTTGATAGCTTATTTCATGTCTTTCATCACTGGTCACTTTTTCTACAGCTCTTCCCTGTCTGGAAATATTTTAAGCTCATGTTTTAACTGCATCCTTAGGAACAAAAAGTTACTTTTATTTTCCCCCTCTAATGTTGCTCTTATTCTTTAAAAGGATGGATTTTCTCTCTCAGATTGTAACAAAACCACATCTGCCACATAAGTAGGCAGCATCTTCTCAGCTCTCTTTTACTGTTATTACCATTTCTGAACAGATTTTTGTGTGTTAATTATAGAACTCAATTGTTTGGATAGTCTCTTTTGATGAGGTTTATGCCCCGCACCATGAACCCCTCCGTTATTGTACAGCTGTTTTCCTTCCAAATGCTCATCAGGGTTTTCTAATTGTCAAGCTGTCCCAGCGACTAGTTCTTTTGACCTAAAAGTCAAAGAAAGGGAGTCACCCTTGTCTCCCCGACATGAATACCGCAGGAGTCCCAGTGGCCCCCCTAATACCTACGAGACAATGGTTTTCCAGATCATTGCCACTACAAGCATAATTGGGTTTTGGGTGAAATGAGAAGATTTTAAATAGGATGAATTAATGAGTTTCTTGTAAAATTAAGTCGTTCTCCTGGTCCAATCTAATTACTCACTGTAATGCCCCTGAGGGTGATAAATAAAGATCCTTAGAAGCCAGGGGAAAAAAAAAAAAAAAAAAAAAAAAAAGGCTTTCTCTTGAGCCTTTCTTAAAAGTCAAGTTGTAGAATCTGCTGTGATGTACCAAATGCTGTTTCCAAATAATGTCAGATTGCTTTGATGTCCACATTGTAAGATCTTTGGCTCCTGTTAATAATGACTATATGATTGCTACAAATTAAAAGGAGTTCTCGGTCTTTAACTCATATCTCCGATGAGAAAATCAGTATTTCTACACGCTAAGCATATATTTCTGTTCCATGAACGACACAAGGAAACACAAACACAATCCCACTAGGGAAAGAGCCTAGACTGTTTGACTTCAAAGCACTTTCACTGCATGATTTGATACAAACTTGGGAAGTTCAAAACAGAAATAAAGGGACCTTGGAGCACAAACTTACTATGATGTAAAATCCAAACTCTGTTTAAGCCACTGAAACTGTGCATGCAGGTACACTTGCAGGTATGCACATAGACCTCTGGTGCAAAGCCACAGCATAAACTGAGTGGAGGAGCTTTTCACACAGGCAATCTGAACAACCTTAAAAAAAAATAAATCTTTGGGTTTTTTTTCCTCAGTGCAGCAGCCGTGGCAGCAAGTCTGCAGCTTGTGCTGTGGTTTGGTTTTCGTTTTTTTTTTTTTTTTTTTTTTTTTTTTAAAAACTCTGGGGATTGACCCGGTGATGAGAGGAGAGCTGCAGCCCTGACAGGAGCGTTGGATTCCCGGACAGCCCCCAGGCACACTCCTCTGCCAGGCTGTACCAGGCTTCCCCGATGGTTCCTACAGTGGGACCCAGCAGTCTGGCCCCCAGTCGCTGCGGGTGATGTGTCCCTGCTGCTGCTGCTCACCTCGCACCCACATCCCTCCCAGAGCAAGCTGCAAGCAGAGCGCAGCCCCTCTCCCCTGCTGCCCTGCACGAGCCTGGCCTGTGCACCAGGCAGCTTCCACTCAGCTGCAGAGAGGCTCACCCTCCTCCATCCCCCAGGCACCCAAGGCGGTGGGAGGAGAGGGGTGGCAGGCACCCAGCCCCAGGAAAGCACAAGATCCCCCGGGGGCTGCCCAGAGACAAGGCCACCCCATGCTGGGCTAGGGCTGCCCGAGGTGGCAGCCACACAGCCTTGCACAGGGCTGTTCCCTTCAAACTCACACTGACCATGACCCTTCCAAGGCCAAAGTCCACATCCGACAAGGGAGACCTTATCTGGCTGGGTTTTTCCTGATGCAATAATTCTAAACATTAGAAGACCGACGCCAGGCACGTGGTCTCCAGCTATACAGCACTGCAGAGGTGACTCTCCATCAGCCACTTGTTGGAGGAGGTCTGCTGCAGGAGAACTCAGCCACACCACACCAAACGATGGTGGCTCCACTGCAGATGACTGTTGCAGCCCTTTTGGCCATCAGAAAAGGCTCAGCTGCACACAGCAGGACAAGGAAGAGGAGGGCAGCATCCCAAGGCAGTGGCTGTAGGTAGTCACAGTGATACTCAGAAACCTTCAGCAATCCAACGGTGCTCTGCTTGGTGTGCATTCATGGTGAGATGATGATCAACTCATTGATAGGTGGCCAGATTTTTATTTTTATGTTTTTAGCTCCTAGGAGACAAGAAATTCAACTGCCTACTTCGGTTTCAGAAGATAAAAGAAGTGAGGAACAAGAAGCTAGAGAGATCTTTAGTGCAGAAATAAATCACGATCACCATCCAAGGTCTCTTCTTGAATCCTCAGGAAGGAAAGGGATGAGGCATTCACTCACTGCTAACTACAAGGCACGGATTGACATGACCTATCAAAGATGGCAGGGAATGGCCATGCACTGACATCAGCCAAATCCCTCTGCACCCTCAGACACAACCCATTAGGTCCCACAGACTCATATCTGTCCACTTCACTTAACTGCCTCTTAGCTCAGTCCTCTCCACAGATTCTGCTGGACCTGGAAGGCCTGGCAGCCAACCATATTAGTGAAAACCAAGGCAAAAAAGCATTCAGTATCCCAGTCTTTTCCTCGTCCTTGGTCACCAGGTCTCTTCCCCCACTGAGCAGTGAGTCCATATTTCCTCAGCATTCCTTTTGGTGCCTGCAGAAGCAGGTGTCCTTGGTGTCCTTCATATCCCTCACCAGGTCCAACTCCAGACAAGCTTTGGCTTTCCTAACTCCTCCCCTGCATCCTCAGGCAATGGCTAGACTGTACAGTCCTCGTGAGCACTTCTGTTGTGTCTCTGAGCTGTGCCAGGGGCTCCCTGCCCATCCACCCTGGCCTCCTGCTACCCCTGCTTTGCCTTCTGCAGCTGCAATGGGCTGTTTGTGGACTTTCAGCACCTTCTCCTTTGCAAACCACCAGCTCTGTGGGCTTCTTCGTTGCCCTCCTGACAAATTCCTGAACAAGCCAAAATCTGCTCTCTTTTTTTTTTTAATATATGTGAAGTCTAGTGAAATAAAACATGAGAAATGAAGAAGTTGGTAGCTCAGCAAAGGGCATAAGCACAAGAGAACAGGACATCTGATACGACAATCTGTTCAAGAGAGCTACAGGCACAAACAAAACTGCCAGGTGTATGATACAAGAACTAGAATGGCCTATTAATCCCAGCCAAGGAGGTCTTGTTCATCCAGGTATCATTTTCTTGAAATAGCCTTCAAAGTCCATTGCCAGACATTTTTACCATGCAGCCCTGCACTTGGACATCGTGTACCACAGGCACAGACCCACGGCACCGCTGGCACCATTACACTTCCAAATCTTCTCTGTAGGGACAGAGTTTGTATTTTTGGAGTGCCACTCCTTAGCAGTATCAGTTCTCCCAGGCTTCACACAGAGAAATTCTATGCTTGTTTTCTACAGAAACTTTTCAAATCAACTTGTATTTCATAAAACAGAAATATAATTATGCTGATAAACCAATCATTTTAAAAGCTGAAGCCTACTTTATCAGTCACCCTTTCCTAAGGAAACTAGACAGTCAAAAGCATAAAAAAATTAAATACAAACACAATTCATATGTTAAATAAATTCAATAGACACATACATGGAAAAGCCCAAAAATGAAAAATTAGCCTTTATTCTTAAAAATTATTAAGATTTGTTCTGAACTTTGTTACACAGCTGACAAATCACAATTGCTAAAAAAAAAACCTCTCCAAAAACACACAAACTTAAAAATCTCATATTTCTATGAATTAATAATAATAGGTTTTATATGCAGCACCCATCTTTGCTATAGCTGTGGTATTAGGGTGGAAATAGTTGGGGGCAAGTTTGACATTTTCCATGTCCTGATTGCTACTATCTCTGACAATGCCCTGATCCCACATTAGCACTGTCAACACCCCCTGCACAGGCTGCTGCCAGCCCCGTGCTAGGAGGGTCAGCTGAAGTCTCATCAAGACATCGTAAAAGTAAAACCAGCCCCTGGACAGAATATTTGCTGCACTGGGGTTTTGTCTGAAATTAAAATAAATATTAGAAAGCTAAAAATTCAGGGTCTGGGTGAAACAGTTCCTGACTGGAGGGGGGGGGGGGTAAAAAAAATCAAACCCCCTTTCTCAGTGAGAAGTCAGCACTTTCCACAAGGAATGAAAATCCCAACCTGCTCTGCTCTCTACAGGAAGATATTTGCTAGGACTGGCAATCGGAAGTGAAGCGGCCGGATCTCCAGCAGCGGGAAACAGAAAGGACTGTTTGTCCTTGCAATGTCTCCAGGAGGTGTCCCTTCCTTTCCAGGCGGCTGTAGGATCCAATTCAGCAGAGTACTGAAAGCATGTATAACTTCACATTTAAGTGCTTTAATGAAGAGGGATGCACTGCTGAACTGGGGACTCAGTACCTCAAGGATTTTTATTTTTATTTTTTTAAATATGTAAACAATAACAGATGCCCTGGTATGATAAAGACCCCACTTCTCAGAAACAGCAATTAAGTGGCTGTGTCCTTTTTCGGTTCAGAGTACTATCACTGTTAGGACGCTTGTGCAAGTGCAAATAAGATCTTTAAAATATTACTGCCTGAGTCAAGTGTTCGGCTGTTCTCCATTTCAGAGTGCTCAAGCTGTCACTGTGCTCTATCACAGACTTCATCTAACTTTGAAAGTTTAATCACCTTTATACAAGCTGTGAGATTTAAGAGATGAGTCAACTAATCAGTTTCAAATAATTACTCAATTAGAAAAACAAGTTGATGGTTTTCCTTGAACAGAAACAGCACAAGGAGAATCACAAAACTAACAGATTTTTAAGGAAATCTAAGCAGCTAAGCAGTTATTTAAATTAAATTAAAAAAACAAACAAACAAACAAACAACAACAACAAAACCACAGAATATTGTAATTTTTATTCTTTAAGCAACTAAATTTTACAGAAAAAAAAAAATCGCTACCTAAATTTTACAATATACTCCAGTGAAAGCTGATTAATTGGCCTGAATCTCCATATTAACAAGCCCTAATCCTCTTGTCAGGAGACCTGCTTACAAGCTTCTCTCCCCAGCCATGTAAAAGCACTGATGGGAACAGAGATCTGTATCTCAAAGCACTGTCCAACCAGCCCGGATTATCTCTCATCTCCTAAATCTTAACAGCTCTGTAGAAAGACAATTAAACTTCCAAAGTGAGATGAATTCTGTAATAGAGCACAGTAGCAGCTTGAGCAGTTTTACATGGAAAGGGCTAACATGTAGCTCTGACATCATTGTTTAAAATGCCTATTTGCTCCTAACATAAGCATCAGCTGGCATCCGCTGAGGGTCTTGGACTTACAAAAAGAGTGTACTCGTGAGGTACCAAAGAGCATCTAACATGTTATTTTCAGTTATTTTAAAAGTGCTTGTATTTTATACATGCTAATGAGACATTGCAAGTTGGCTGAAATAATTATTACAGTGTAATACCCTTTAACGAATTGTCTATTGTCAAGATTTGTGGATTGATCCTGCACATAAATCCTTTAATGCTATCTCCTTTGTGCCAATGGAATTTCACTCTGCACGGTAGAACTCAGCATAGATATAACATTTTCTGCTACTGTTTCAACTTGTATTATGACTGTGATGGAGCCACCTTATGACAGCAAACTAAAAACTACAGTGGTTTTCTGGGTTTTTTTACTCTTGGGTTAACTGTGAACAGCCTGGAACAGAGTTCAAGCTCATATCTCCAGAGCTATAGCAAGATGCCTTAATATGGTTTAATCATCACATCCTCTCTAGATGGCTGTATGACATTATTTAGAGGGAAAAAAAAAAAAAAAAAAAAAAAAAAAAGGCTATTTTGGTCTCCCCAGAGAATTGCTTGACACAAAGGTTTTGGAAGATGACTAAATATAGACAGTTCTGGTGAGACCCGGGTCTATGCAAGATAACAACTCTGAACTATTTTTGACCATTTAACAAAGATGCTGTGAACACAATGGCTTCAAACAAACACTGCTTTGGCTCTCCCCAGCACTACAGAAAATAGACGGAGGTGCTTCTGAGAGACTCCCATCAACATCACTGTAAAAAACTATCAATCCTCTACTAAGTAGTACATCAATCAAAATAGTGGCGTGCAAATCATGATCCATTAAGTACTTCACACTTGATTACCCATGACATTTTAGAGAGGGTCATACGTTGATGAGTTGTTTCTCTCTTCTTTGCCCTTTGCTATTTGGAGTGCACAACCACTTTTAGTTCATTACCAATGCAAAGTTTAGCACAAAGCTTAATTTCAGCAAGAGGAAAACAGCAGCCCAATTGTTTGTCCTTTTCTCCTTAAATTTGCTCAAGCTGTATGTTTCTTTATTCTACAGGGCTCAGACCTTTTCAGAAGCGTTGGACATAGGGCATGTGCAGGTGCACTCTTGGTTAAACATGGCATTCGCTACCAAAGACATTCAGGAAGACTCAAACCACCCACGATTTCTCTAGATACCCGATTCTAACCTAAATGTGAAAATCAGGCTGAAGATTTTCTCCTCATTGGGCTAACTTACAAACACCCAAACACACAGGGAGGCATCTGGGAGCCATCTTTCTACGTTTGTTCTCACTTACAGCCTGATGCCTCACAACGAGGTGTGATCTCATGGCTACCAGGGACACCAAGATAGTCACCCAGGTCTAACTCCTGGCTCTGCCACAGAAGCTGAGGACAGCTTGCCTGACCTTCCTCTGGCATTCATGGTCACAGTGTCTATCACAGTATTAAGATGAAAAATAGCCATTTCCTTCCCAGCTGCATCTGGCCTCACCTTCTGCTCTGTAACATCCAGCTCATCTCCCTGCAGATCACAGGAGGTTCCCCGCATGTGGATAACCCTTTCTCACAGGAGTTAATGGCAAGAAATAAGCAAGGAGCATTGGAAGAGAAAACAGGGCTGCTCCTTTGGGCCCCCTAATTGGAAGAGTGTAACTACACAGACAGCCAGAGCATAAACTTCTATATTCTTGCCTCAGTTTATCCACTTACAAAGAGGCAATAAAATTCACAATAGATACATCTGAAAGCTGATTTGAGGTTTAATTAAGCAATAAGTGTGTACAGAGCACTTCGAGATCTCCAGATAACAAGGTGCCCGTACAAGAGAGGAGGTGATTACTTCTGATGTAACAAAATCTCATGGCAACAACCCGGCATACTCAGCAGGGAATATCCAGGGCTGTCTCAACTCTCCTTTTACAGCCTCGGTAGAGGAAGCTTGCGGAGACTGTTTACCTGCTCTTTTGCATCACAGGCTTTGGCAGGATGTTTGAGAGGATGCAGAGAAATGCCTGCATGGGCTGAGTGCTCAGAGCTGTGAAATACAGTCCCTATTTAAAAATCAAAGAGCTGGGAATCTGCTCCTGTCAACAAGCCTTTCAATAAAGAAGAATAATTTAGCAAGAATAGATGAAATCTCCCACCTTAGGGTGATCTGGGTGGCTGTGAGGAGAAACGCGTTTTGGCAGTTCCCACATTCTTTTGTCAAACTTCTGTTGTCTGGGAAAGAGTGGAGTGCCAGAAGCCCTTGCAGGTGAATACCTTGGCTGTTTCAAACTCACTTGATTCAGTGTGATAGCATGTTTATCTAGATGTTTGGAAAGTTATTAATGAGATCAGCAAGTCCTTTCCATGTATAAATTATAAATCACCTTCAGCAATGCCATGTAAATTACCAAGTCAAGTGAGAACATGCTTATTTATCTGTGACAGTCTTTTATCACCAATAAATAAAAGCAAGAGAGGGAATTATCTGGGGAGAAGCATATCGCTCGCAGCAGTGAAGCACAATCTGTTAGGTCACGAACGGCAACACTGGTGTAGCAGAACCCCTGTTACGTTGCGTATCGTGACATGCTGCAGGAGATGCCAGCAGTGGCACTGTGCCAGCCTAGGAGGAACAGGAAAGCAGCCCGGTTGCTGTCCAGGCCACGCTGCCGGCCCTGCTCAGGTGCACTCAGAATGGTTCCCACCACGCCAGTGCATCAGCGCCTGCTCTGCAAAGAGCAGATGTCTCTCCCGAGCCTGCAGTCAGTACCCCTTCTCATCAACACACCTCCCTGCAGAGCGAAGAAAAGGCATTGGATATACAGAGGCTGGTTTGGGGAACCTGTTTTAACAGCCCCAGAAAGCAAGAGGTTCAGAAAAAGAATAGCCAGAGAGATACCAGTTTTATGAGTGGCTGCTGTGACCTCTGGATAAGAAGAACTACAATGACCCAGACTTAGCTTTTAAATCTCTCCTATCCTCAATATACAAGACACATCATGCACTAATGCCTTTTAGCTGACGTATGGTATCTTTGTATCACAGCTCTGCCCATCCATCTTTGACGTCCAGATAACTCACAGATTTACAGCACAGCTGCTGCTCTAAGAGTACAGGATTTGGCCCAGTTATGCAATGGGCATATCACCTGGTAAAATTTGAAAGCGGTTTGTTTATCAAGGCAGCTATTTGAGGAATGCTTTAAAACCAAGCTTTTCTTCAAGAGTTCTGCAAAAAGTCTCCCTTTGTATGAGGAGGTACATTTAAAAATATACTAAATTAAATCAAATCCTGAGGAAAATAAATGCAGAAACTGATGTTAGGCATGAATAAAAATAGTTATGACAGGTCTCTTCTCCTCCAGTTTAGCCTGTGCCAGGCAACTCCAGGGATGTTCTCAGCAGACACACTAGTGAGCTGGTGGAAATGAGGAATTAGGAGAGGGATGGCACAGGCCCTCTGGCTCACTCCAGGTAAAGCATCCAGAGTATGAAATCATAGCAAAACTGGACTGGCTGAAAGCTTACATGGTGGAGGTGCCTACTGCTCCAGAGGGAGATGGAGCTCACACTCTGGCCGCTGCAGGAAGCACACAAACCAAGGCATGATAAAGCCGTTTCAAGACAAGACTAGCTCCAGCACCAGGAATGAGCCCACAGCTGACCCAATTGCTAAAGCAAATTAAGACTTCTCAGGTGGGTGGGTGAATGCAAGCCAGAGCTGATGGACAAATGGTGGGTTTACTCCCTCTCTCCATGCAGATCAGTGGAGGCCAGTCCCATCACAGCACAGGCAGCCAATAAGCTGTCCCCAGTGGGGCTCTGCCACATCGCCCTGAGCCTCCTGCACCCCTGGCCATCAGAGCAGGTACCCAGGGGCACAGCCCACAGGCCGGGATACAGGTCAGGACACAGCCCAGCCTGCAGAGCCTTTACCCTGGCAATGGTGACACACAAGAAGAAAAGCTTCCTTTCAAATTCCTTCTGGATGTCACACAGCTGCTAATTAGGAGAAAGTGACAAAACAAAAATAATTTTGCTTCTAATCTGGAAAATCATCCATCTCTGACAAAACTATTAGCAAATAAACCTAACAATAACATCTCGTTTTGGCTCAGAGGCCCTCATGGCTGACATGATAGAGCTATTTATTAAAATACCTACATGATACATAAATTAGTGCAAGATAATAAACAAATAGATTAATTGTGGTAACTATGGAGCTATTTAGAAATGGCCAAAAGCACCACTGACTTCAGTCCAGGCCACAAAAATTTACTCTAGCAAAGAAATCTGGTGGTAAGTCTCACCAAGGCTTCACACACTCTGGAGCTGGCGTGTGACTCACGTCGGCCCAGATCGCCCCACGCTCTTCCTGATATGATAAGTTATCAGTTCATAGTTCTTATAAGCACTGCTTTTATCTACTCTTACTAAACCATATCAAGACTTAATTTTGCCTCAACAATTAACAGAATGCTATCAGCAACATCCAAATTGCATCTAAGATATATTAGGAGAGTGAGGTTTTAAAATATTGTCAACAAGGTGATCTTACACCAGTTAAACAAATATACTTGGGTATGAAAGAACATCTGTTTTCAGCATGTATCTTTCATTGTTCAAGTGATCCCAGATTCACACAGAGTAAACTCCACTTCCAAACTTTAGCCAAACAGGCCTGAGGCAGAAATGTTCCCCTTTTTCTCTCTGCCTTTGTCAACTACCAGTGGATTCATCCCAAATTAGAGAAAACCACCTGCAAATCTTCACTGCCTTCCTGGTGTTCCTGTGACAGTCAAGTTTCATACAGTTAGGCACCACACAGCTACAGATGGATGATTCTCAAGAGCAGCCCCAGGTGCCATCTACAGCCACCAGAGACTTCTCCCCTGTGTCCACCCCACAGAAGGGTTACTTATACTCTGCCTTTGACACCAAAACCAATTCACTCTGAATGTGTTAGGTTGCCCCAGCCGAAAAGTCCTCCGATGACCACAGTTTGCTTGAATTTTCAAGTGTTTTGTCACAAGTGCTTAACAAAATCTTTATTAGCCTATCAAAAAAACATAGGAAAACCTGTTCTTTCGAAAACTGATGCTCAGATCAGCATATTAGTTTTTCATGTTTCTTACTTGCAATTACTTAACACTTTTTCTTTCCTGCATTCGTTCATTAAGAAATATACACTCAAATAAACAAACCCAAGATTTTCTAACAGAACCAAACCATAAAATTTGTACATAATCAAAACTTGAGGCAGTTAAGCAGAGCAGGAGGAAAACTGCTGACTGCAATAAATTAGTTATGGCACATCTGATATGTCAAGTTTATTTTCTAGACGTATTTTTCCTTCGTGAAGGTACAGCTGAACAGCAGCCACTAATGGGTCAGTAAATTTTCACTGTGCCTGGCACAGCCCCAAATACACGAGATCAGCAGCCAACTAGGGGAAGAGGGGAGATGGTTATTTCGCTATATTTTATTCTTATGCATTTGCATTTGCTTACAATCTGTGAATGTGCCACTTACAGCTATTTTTTTTAAGTTGTGCCCAACTCATCAAGGGACGTAAGCAATCTTTTGAAAGACCCGTATGAATCACCTTTGTCAACATTAAGTGTGTTTTGACATTGCAAATGGTTAGTGACTTTATTCTGAAATACACAAGCAGAATTGTTCATCTGCACAGTAATTTTAGGGCTTCAGAGGAATATGGGCCTTGAATATTTAACTAAAGGAAATCAAATTCTAAGCCTAAATTAGATGTCTCCTACCCAGATTGTCTTAAAGCAAGAAGGAAAGAAGGAAAGTTGCTCCCACATGGGAACAATTACACTGGACTCATCCATGGCCTTAAAAACTAGTTCACCAAGATCCCTGGCTGAAGGCCTCCCAGGTCCGGGGAGGTGAAAGGGGAGCATACCTGCCTGGGCTGTGCGCCGATGCAGTGGGCCCCGGCAAGAGGCCCCGGGGCATGGCAAGAGGGCCCGGGGCTTGGCGAGAGGGCCCGGGGCTTGGCGAGAGGGCCCGGGGCTTGGCGAGAGGGCCCGGGGCATGGCGAGAGGGCCCGGGGCATGGCAAGAGGGCCCGGGGCATGGCGAGAGGGCCCGGGGCTTGGCGAGAGGCCCCGGGGCTTGGCGAGAGGGCCCGGGGCTTGGCGAGAGGGCCCGGGGCATGGCGAGAGGGCCCGGGGCATGGCGAGAGGGCCCGGGGCATGGCATCCCAGCTGGGCTCCTTCCCTGCTGCACACAGGACCCGCAGACAGGTACTGAAGAAGCCGAGTCCAGAAGACAGAGCAGCTTCCCTGGTATATTAAAAAGTTTCCCAGAACTGCTGATAAGGAGCAGCATCAGCATCCACATACTTTAATAGTTACCTGAACACTCGCAGAGCTGCCACTGACTCATAAGCCAACTGCACTTGAAATTGTGCAACTGGGGATTAAATACACTGCCTCAGAGCTTGTCCGCCTTCTTACACACACAGAGCCCATGACAAAAAGCATTTGCAATTCAAAGCACTCACGGATTCAAGGTCAGAGTTTTCCAGTTTAAAGAATTCTTCATATGTGCAAAGTCTAAAGCACTGGCACCAACAGACTGATTTTTTAGCATCTATCTCAAGAAAGCAAAGATGAAGGCAATCATTATTTCAGCTTGTTGAGGGGGACTTCCCTGTCAGTGTGTGTTAGAGACTTGTTAAACAAAATCTTTTGCAGTAAATCACATGGAAATGTGAACTCAGCAAATGCCAGAGGCAATGACAGGCGGATATAAATGACAATTAGAAAGGTGTGTCCGGATGTTTGAGGTATGAGCCATGATAAAGTGCTTGTGAAATTTCACCTGCCCGGATTGGGACAGAGGTTGTGGCCTTCAGAGAAAAAAAGAAAAAAAATCAGATGTACTAATTAAAAAGAAAACTATCTGTCTGAACAGACATCCAAATATTCCAGCCTCAGCAGGGAATAAAACCTACAGATTGTGGGAATTAGTCTGAATCAGACCTCATTAAATGGTCATGGCAAGGTTGGAGAAAAACAGTACAAGCCAGTGGCTACTGCAAGCACCTCTTTAGCCAGTGAGAAAACTGAATTCTTTTCTCATAATCACTCATTTGCACTCATGGGCTTCTAAAATTGATTTAGCAGATCTCTGTTCACCCTCTCTGAGCTGTATTTTGTCTTTTTAAGAAAATATATGGAACCGATAACAATTCTTGCAAATTTTGAGAAAGAAAAGCAGAGAGACGTATACTTTAGCTGATTAAATGTTTAACATTAACAACATCCATTACCATCACCAGCAGCTAGCAATGACTAACAAAGAAGAACATGAAATTGCATTACTGCATTCAGCAAACCTTCAGAAAATGCTACTTTTCACAGTCAAAAATAGCATACCTTACCAGCCCAGATTTCATCAGCCCATTCTGTCAGCAGTAAAAGCTGTTTTCTAGGCCACGGCATTTTCCATTAATGCAATCTGATTCGCCACTGCCTTTTTAGAAAGCTAAGGTGAATGTGTGATACTGAAAGAGGGCAGTCAGTAATCCAGAAATGAAAGTCTAAAACTCCTCATATAGGGCAAGGTCAAAGAACAGCTGCCTATGGAAAACCCCACGCAGAGGGACTTGCATACCACCTTCAAGCTGTGTATTCCCAGGAACTTATACTACGGATATTTTAAATAAGCAGTAATATACTTCTCAACAAATTACTTAAAAATGTGGAGATAATGACTTCTCTATGGCTTTATTACAGTTTGCACTTATAAATATGTCACCTGGGTAGTTTTATCTCCCACATTAGTTGATCTTTAAGAAGCTCTGATTATTGCTCATGCTGTTCTGAGTGTTATATCTGTTCCTAGTAACAGAGAGAAGAAAACAAGCCAAAACAAGACATAATGGTATTTTTGAAGCTACAGTGTAATAGTTACCTAGGATAAAATCCTGCCTGCATGTTTCTAAGAACTGTGTACTGTACAGAAGTAGTGACAAAAGAGCTGGTGGCAGTTTATGATAGAAACAACTATCGTTCATAAGCTACCAGCGAACTAAACAAAAATTAACAAGCTCCATAAAGCAATTAAAATCCAAAGCGTAAAGTAGATGTAATGACTCAACAGCCTGATCGCTACTCTCATAAAACCAGCCTAATAACACATGGTCTGAGTCTCCTCATATTGACATCAATATAAATTTAAGTAGCAAATTGAAAATCTCATAATTAGGGGAGTTTCACTGATATAAAAGTTGTAAGGCAGACCCAAGGGCTGTGCAGTGAGAAGACTCACCAGAAACAAGATCTGTGTACCACACTAAAACTCACTGTGGTTATGTTAGGTGTCACTTTATGGGCCAGAGGCCAGATATCAGCAGTTTGCTGCACGATCTTCACAGTATATGTTGTTTTATTAAAATCTCACTCTCTAAAGATAACTAAGTGGGCACTGTCACTCTGATCTTAGAGCCAAAGCACATACTTCCTGGCAGTGAAAAAGGCTTGGAATGATGGCCTAAATATTCTCCGTTGGGCTTAAAAAAAACAACAAACCAAACAACCCCACCCCCTCAAACCACAGAAGGGAAAGAACAGCACGTGAACTCCCAATTTCTGCATTTTAAACCTATCATATTACTGGGAAGACAGCCCTCCTCCCTCCATCCCCTTTTCTGCATTGGCAATAGTAATGCTGCTTACAACTTGCATGTGATTCAAACTTAGAAGATCATTAGCATTCTAGACTTGAAAGATTCAAGATTCACCTGAAAAGATTCAAAAGATGTCGTAAGACTCAATACCATAAAACAACTGTCCTTGTTCTCCCAGATAACAAGCAAGGCTTTTTTAGTGTTTAAAATAATCAATATGCATCCCATACATATTTAAAGACATCTTTGGATTGTTTCTTTATAAAGACAACTTTGACCCTCACAAAAGAGGCTGTTCATTGTCTTAGGCAATGCAGAGCATATCAATTGGGCAATACCTCTGACTTATTTTGGAATGCTAATTGGGACAGACCCCGGCTCTTGCTGCACTGACTGGTCACTTGTTGATTCTGGAGGAGTGGCAGGGAGTTAGGAACGCAACAGCATGTTTGCAAGGTGAATTTCAAGCATGCTCAGGTGTCACAGTATGGCTTGAGCCATGCCCCCGAACCACAAAATCTAATGGGTTGAGATTTAACAGCGTAGTTTATGGGCCAGATGCCATTGATAGTTTAGGATCAGCTTTTAACTTTGGATGGAGGAAGAGTTCAAAAATTAACTAGATACTCCCTGACAATAAGCCTTTGCCAGGAATGAAATAGCTATTATTCATTGCTTATGAAGCTCATATCAAAGTTAGCCCTCGAACTCATGATATTAAAGAGTCCTTGCTACATAGTAATTTGGGACACCACCTGCCTTCGGAAAATGCAAGCAAGATGCTTAAGCAAATGGAACAGCCCATGAATCAGGAACCTCCACAGCTTGGGTTTGAACACAGGAGCTCAAAGCAGCCAAGAATTTGCATGAATGCCACTGCACCCTTCCCTCCCACTCACCTGAAGCCCTCCCTGGGGCTGTGCCCTGAGTGATGCCTGGAGGAAGGCTGAGGAGGGAAAGTCAGGTGTGGCTCTAGCACCCCCCTGCAGTACAAGCAACTAAAGGAAGAAGAGCTGTACCCCTCTGAAGTCAGAAGTTGCTGAAGGAGCCCACAGCTCCAGGATTAAACGAGGCAGCCTCAGGCTTCTTCTGATGTGTGCTCATTGGCACAGGCTTCTCAGGACCATAAAGCCTACGGAGGCCCTCAGCCGCCTTCGACTCAGCAAGGCTTGGGGTGCTTCAGGCTGAGGACAGCCTCATGACAAGTGACAGGTTTTCACAGAGCTTCCAAGTCCACCTTTTAGCAAAGATAACCCCGTAACCCCACACCTTTCCTTTCCTTCCCTTCAGTATTTTCCGAATCAGGACCAGTGTTAGTCAGATATCTTTGCTATCCTTAACAGCTTAAGGACCTCAATTTGCCCAGCTTATTTTGTCCCAGTACAGCCAGGAGCTACATAAAAAGGCTTGCAACATATCCTCTCCTCACATAGATTGTGTTGTCTTTCCTCTTTCTCAAAACGAAACCTTGTTAAATCACCACAAAATAAATACAGATAACTAGACACTTCTTTCATTTAAACACTTTTCAATGACAACAGACAAATATTATTGGTGACAATGTTTTTGAGAGTTGAGCAATCACATGTCAGTCTACAAAAGACTATTTTCAGTTTTTGATTATTTACATGCTTCTTTCTTACACACACAAATAGACACACAGAAATTCAGACAGAAGGCAATCAAAGCCCACAGCTCGTTGGGCGCGAGCTCCCTGCTTGCCTGGCACTCTCCCAGCAGGTGAGCGCTGCAGCTCAGGTGAGGGCTCCGCTCCGCTGACACATCCCTTCTCACCCCTCTACCCTGTCACCGTTGACCCTAGCCCTTATTTCCTGTTACTCCCTCCCTGTTGCAATGACATTCCCAGCAATAGCTTTAAAAAACAGCCTGGGGTACAAAGAGAGTGACTAATTCTTTACATTTCCAGTCATACACGGTGATCTCCTAACAGGCAACGGCACCAATGAGCCCTTCCTGCAATACTCTATTTAGCAGACATTTTTCTGTGGAAAGGTGTTCCTAATCGTATCTGAAGGCAATTAGAAACCCAAATTATATTTCCCTTTCTCCTCCCAGTCACCAGAGAGCTGGCTGTGCCCTTGAACTAAAGGCAACCCAGCCGCCGTGCAGCAGGACAGGTAGGGCCAGCTGCCCGGGGGAGTGAGGAACCAGGAGGAGCTGAAAGACCTCGGCACAAGTCCCCAGGGGCTGGGACTGCAGCTGAACCTGCTGGGATGTGGCAGGATTGCCCTGCAAATGAGAGCTCCAGCAGGAATGGCTGGGTCAGAAAAGGATGAAACTAAACAGATGATCAAGAAAGACTGACTTTTAAACAGGGAAGAGCATGTCAATATTGCTGCCCCCATAAGTGTGCAGTGTTTTTCAGACTGGGATAACTGGACAGGTACCAGGGGGCAAAGCACCCTCACCCTCCTCACATGACACAGTGAGGTCCGAATATCAGGTAAATGGAGTCACTGTAAACTTGTCATATTTAATTGCCATATTTTATTGCTCTGGTGTTGCAGAATAACACATTCAGATTCCCGTGAGAGCACTACAATAGTCTTTATGAGTTAAGAAACTTTAAAAAGTTAATGCTAAAACCAATAGGATCTCTCAACCAACAAATACACTTCTAGTTTATTAAAATCTAAACCCCTGTGATTTGCTAGCACTCACATAATTCAAATAAATAATCCTTCTCTGGCACTTTACTAAACTCAGGAGTTTACACTAAAACAAAATGAGTGTTGTAGGTTGAAGTTACTATTTGATCTGGTAAATAAATCCATCATGAATTCAGGTTCAACTACAGTATTTAAATTTATGACATCTACAGTACTGCAGCAAGTTAGTGACAAATGCCAGTTTCATATAGAAAACATGCATTAACACGCACAAGCTACAAAGAAGAAAAATCAATTTGCTCTATACAGATGTATCAAAACATACATTGGCAGTTATATACAGTCTTTTACATGTATTTGTCAATACATTCAACTGCAGTTCTAGTTACTGGGATCAACGCACTACTACAAAGAAATTTCTAGGTTGGTATACTAGAAAGTAATTTGCTTTACTGATATTTGTGTGTGTGCGCACTTACATGCATATTCAAAAATGCAGTCATTGTTACTGCTGAAATTTCATTTGCATGCAAAATACCTCTGGTGCAAATTACGAATAACATAAGGGAGTCCATGAAATGTTAAAGACTTCAAAGGATGAGAGAAAAACTATTTGCATTTTGGGCCTGATCCAAAGCACATTAAAGTCAAGGGGAGTCTTTCCATTGGCCACAACAGATGTTCTGACTCGAGGAAGTTTTGATGCAAGTTATTGACATAACAGTAGACCAGCAAGACCACAAAATCTACTTTATGAAGAAACCAAAAGTTAACTCTGTTAAATACTGATTTACTGCTTTTTGTCATGGCAGCTGTATCTCAGCTTCTCCTGGGACAGTCTTTGCTGCCTCTTCCACTGTCTGCAGCACATCTTTCTGTTCAACACCCCACGTTCATTCCAGTTTTTACACCTACACATTCTTCTCTCTTGTTGATGGCTTTTAAATTCCTTCTCTCTGCAGATACTTAACTTTGTAATAGTGTTGTTTAATTCCACATAAGTGACTTATAAGACAAGTACCTATAAAGGACAATATAAAAACTGCCAAAATATGTTTTGATAGATCGCTACCTATTAAGCATACAGATGTCAACTGCTTTCAGTCTTTGCTTCTGTCATGAGAACCACTAGCAGTTTTTCAAACTGCTAGCTGCTTTCATCGATTTGAGAATAATCAGCTTAATCAATAATGCTTCAGCAATCTCTGTTTTATTCCATCAATGTTTTAGTGCAACTTTTCACTTGGCCTAAACATAATAATGCCTCCTACACCAGGGCAGAAAAAAACTGTTCATGTAAAGGATAGGAAGCACAATGTGGTAAAAGAAAACAAGTGACTGGACTTGCAACAGTGCAAGTACCAGGTAGAGAAATAATAGCAAGCTTATTTAAATAAGCTTGAATAATTCATTCCTTTTAGAAAGGAACATTTTTCCTGGCATGACCCAAAAAGAAATGAACCAGTAAAAGGAGCATTTTTCTAGCACAAACATTATTAACAAATGCCATATCTATTCTATATGTGTCACCAGTAAGCAAAATCAAACCCACTGCAACAGAACAAAAAAAATGTACTAGGACGTAGTATACATTTTTCTTCTTCTCTATACTTCAAAGTCATAAGCACCCCTCATATTTCACAGTAAAAGGTTTTACTTCTTGGTTCCCGCAGCTCAGGTAATGATATCGTAACTCAAAGGTGGTGCAAGGCTCGCTATAGCTCTGACCTCGTAAACAATTTTAATATCCCTTCTCTACATCCCAACAAATATAGGACTGCACCTGAGCAGCCAATATCTCCTCAGTAGGTACCTGTTTATTCAACTTGTAAGTGAGCACATGTGCTGCACATTAAAACCGACCTGGATGCAAAGAGAAGGCTTCCGTCTGCATGAGGGAGGCCATCTTTCAACAAGCCGAGATAAATTTGCCAAATATCTGAGGTGCGTGGGAGGGAATGCGAAATTAAGCCAAAACACAGCACAGACTCACAAAGCAAGGCACACAGCACCACATCTGCTACACACATCTACTCTGGGCTCCTTGAAGTGTTAGAGATGGCGTGTTGTTTCAGAGTGATGAAAGCAGTACTGCCACAAACGGGGGAGGAAGAAGGACCCAGACAGAAGCAGCATTTCTGCTTGTCCTTCTGGGCAAGCCAGTAACAGGCAGAGCTCCTTGTGGCTTCTCCGCAGCATCACTGCCATAACGTATCATAACCACCAGCTCAGATAAGGAGGTGGCACTAAGGCCAGTAAAATGAAGCTACAAACCTCATATGTAGAGCCACGATCCTTTGGAAAAGCCAGGGCCTGTTCAGAGTCCCTCTGGCTCTGTGGCAGACCAGAACAAACTGACAAGATGCCTAAAGAGGGTTCTGGTTAGCTGAAACTTGATGGCTAGTTAACTAGAAAACCAAAATGCAGGGTGAGAGCTGTAGCAGCTGAGACACATCTTCAGACTGAAAAAATTTCTCTTGGGGGAAAGAGGTCAGGAGACAGCATCATCCAGTTTCTATTTCTAGGTGAGACCTCGAGAGCTACCTTTCTGCTGTAAGACGATGGTGATCCCATAGCAACTGTGCAAGAATATTTACCACAAGTGATGAGGCTGGAGATGATCCCAGTTAGTCTATTCCCCCGCCACACAGGAGAACAACCTGTACTTAAACCATGCCACTAGATGTCTAACTAACTTACTCTGAAAATCCTCCAATGCAGAGATTTCCCCCATATCCCAGGGCAATCTGCACTGGCACTACTGATCTCTGTGATTATTGTTTTATATTTTTTCCCCCCCTCAGCTCTAGCCTAAACTTCTCTTTTTGCAATTTAAGCCCATTATTTCCTGCCTCGATAACAGCTCCATCTTTACAGCCAACTTCTGTGCATCTCTGGTTAAAGAGGAAAGGTGAAAGACATTTCAAGATATCTTCAACTCTAAGCAAGTTCAAACTTTGAACTCCTTAGAGTTGGACGTAAGTGCTAACATAGGTGAAAGGAATGTCTTAGTCTCTTAAACCCACATGAGGGCTATGAATCCATAAAGCAAGGTCTGGACTAATTAAAAAGACACTGCCTAGTATTTAAATTATTTCTTTCGGAATAAAGCCAAAATACACTAGTTGATAGGATGCTTTCTGAAAAACCTCTTTGAGGAACAAATTGAAAAGTGCTCTCAAAGAAAATTCTTTTCCTTATCACGTGTACTTACTCATTATCGAAGGTCTGCCTGCAAGATTCATGATACTGAGTTCAGAGCAATAAACAATTTATTTATTTTGAAAAATCACATACAGAGTGAACGAAGATATAGGAATTACAAGCTAATACAGAAAGAAGAGGTAGATCAAATCAGCACAGTAGTATCTCTATATAGCATCAGTAATGCTAAATAAAATTAATTTTATACCAGGCTTCTAGTTCTTCAGAAGGTTTTTACTGAAAAAACACAACAGCAACAACAACAACAACAAAAAGCATCTGGAAGAAGACTGAGGTTATTCTTCAAAAACTGCTGTGAGGGCCAAGCTTCTATTTCTTTGGCACAGCTCATCCATAGCCTCACCACCGTGGCTGACAACTTCCCTGTACAGAATCAATCAGAGCTGTGGCACCAACCAGATCCAAGACTCCAGACTGTGGGAACATTAAGAGCATTTTTCTGATACTCGTCAACACTATGGCAGGGGTGAGGAAGAGCTTTAATCTTTTTCAGCATAATGTGTGCTTAATCTAGCACCTTTTAAGTATCACATTTTCATATTTCCTTCAGATTATTTTATAATGGGCAAATTCTGACCTCCACTATACTTCAACCACCCCTACTAACCCTATCCAAGTAACATAGGTATAATATTCAACCTAATTGCATCTATAACCCACATAAGGTTCTTGTGCTCTGAACTGAGACAGGTAGCTTTTTATTTTGCCTTACCCACGAGTCCCTGTGACACAATACTTCTGACATATTGCAAATTTCTGAAGAGTTATGCCTTCCAAACAAGTATCTTCCTTGTTATTTAGCTGGTTTGAAGGGCAGTTCACCATCATTTATGACAGAGGCACAGAGACAAGTAGAGAACAATTACTCAGCATTTGTTAAAATGAAGGCCTCACCTTTAATAATTGCACAGTCACATTTCTTTGCGCAGGATCAACCAGAACTCCGGAAGGGAGACTTGCTGATTGACACAAATATGTTTGTATTTCAAAGGGCAAACTACAAAGTCAAATAAAAGGCAGCATTTGCACAGGAGTTAACTTAGCCATTTAGCATTCTCAAAGAGCTCAACAATCCCATGGAAAAATGTCTCTCCTTTGCTCTGCTACAGTACCTTTTTTAACTCAAACTTTAATATAAGTGTATGGAGAGGTCAAATTGCCATGATCCCTGCAGAAGGCTAAACGCACAACCACAAAAAAGAGGAGTTAAAAGTGACCTTTAAAGAAGCAGAGCAGTGTGGTGAACAGAGCTCCTTCCCCCCAGTATCCCCACAGTGAGCTGGCAGCTGCTAAAAACTGAGTGTAAGTTAGAGCTACAGGGGTCCTCTGGTTGCACGAAAGGACAAACCAATGTCCAACCAAACAGGAAGGACAGAGGGGAGACCTCCTTTCTTACACTTTCATGCCCCAATTACAGTTCATCTTAAACCAAAAGGACTGGCTCTGCACAGTCACTGTTCCAGTACAACCTAACGACAAGATCCTTAATAAGGCCACGTGCTGCTCTTGGGACTGCGCCATTCCTGTTGGGACAAGGGCAGTTCCTTGCAGTGCTGGATCAGACTCATGGTGCATCTCCTTCAGTCTCCCTCAGAGCCAGGGCTGCTCTTTCACAACGGACAAGGTCTCCTGTCTCTTGCAGGAGCCGGCCAGCCGCCTGCCTTGGCAATGTTGTGGCTATGCTCCTTCCCCTTCTCCTGCTATTCCTCACTACTGCAAGTGACTGTAGGTGGATTTTGTTCTCCTTTCTCTCACAAATTAAAGTGCTCTATCTATCCTAGAGCTATAAATGGGTGCTTTCACAGTGCCCACAACCCTTTGAGCTCACTTTCCCAAGCTATTGGGTGTGTTGAATTCAAGGTTACCAAGTACATTAATTCTGGCTACATTAAAACTGGGTACCGAATGCATGTCTTCAAAGAGCCACCAAGAACTTTAAGATGAATCAGCTAAATGGATAAAGGATCTACACATGGGTAGATTCAGCAAAAAAGGATGGAAATAGTCTTGCGGGTGATGCACCTTAAGTTACACACACTGACTTCACCTCGTCAGTTGATTCATTTCAACTTTCCTCCCCACACAGACATGCCTTTGAACCTCAGAGCATTACAAAACAATGTACATTATCAGCCCTGTCTATATGTATGCATGTCTACCCAGTACCCACTGAAGTGTCATGTCCAGCCTAAAGTATTGGATCCAGTATTTTAGTCTTGTATGGATTTTTCAGAAGTAGTCCAAATTTGGGTCAGCCTGACAGAACTGTGTCTGGGATTAGCACAGGAGGACACTTTCTAATGTGCCATGGGAATGACTTCAGCAACAAACTGCAAAAAAAGTTCTTTCACATTAAGTGTAACTATTGCTACTCTGAGATTAAATATTACCTGGAAAGTACTCTCATTAACTGCAGAGTCCTTGATTAATGAGCAGGTGGAGTGCGTACAGGGACATGGTCCTGATTTCAGCTGTCTTATTAGCTCTACCCTGGACACTTCTGATCACCACAAAAATAAATGAGGAAATCCAAGAACTAATTATGAGTGGACAAAATGTGTCAAACTAATAACTGTGTTACTGTACTTTAGAGATTAAGGGGAGGTTAGCAGATGTGCAAGATGCAAACATCAAAGCCACTTAAAAAGAAACAGCAACAGAATTCAGCTATCTTCTAGTACCTCTGGTGCACGAGGCCACGGGAAGCCTCTCAAGAAATAGTCTTTATGTCAGAATGGCTCTGGTGCCATTTTAACTACTGCAATCATTGATTCATTGTTTTAACACTGATGGACACAGGAGGAACCTTCAATGCTCACCCTGCTCTCAAGGAGGGGCAGAGGGGCTGTCTCTCCCACCAGGACTGACACTGAGCACTGCCCAAAGGCCTCAGGGAAGGCTTCGTCAGAGCGCAGGAGTTTGGCAACCCAAACGCCAAGAGCCAGGGAGAGCATCCCTCCTGGAGGGTGCTGCTGCAGGTTTGAAGGTGCAGAGGCTGGGGCTGCAGACCGCACACTGGGGAAACCAGAACCATCTTCTTCAGTTTGTTGGCAAACACAGTTGTATCTAAGCATCTCTTGCTATACTTATCCAGCAGCCACTGCCCCCGAGCATTTCTGTGAAACAGTAGGGACTACCCACACACCCTCTTTTTAATTTGTGTTTACTCGTCTCTTGAAAAGCCCAAAGAAATATTTTACACACACCAGCTAAGTACAACAAAACTGAATACTTCAGCATCTGAAGAGGAGTTCAGGCAACACGTGTCCTAAGATTGATCTCCTATTTCTCCCTACACTTTCCTTCTAATCCTCTCCATAATTACGTGAGTTGCCTGATCTTCCCAAAGCTATCAATTCCCCCAAATCCATTTTCAAATTGCCATCCTTCAAAGAGCCTGAGCACTGGATCAAGCTGTCTCAGCTTGATGCAACCCCCGCCGCTATTGATGCCGCACAGGGGCAGTTGGCCAGACCCTGAGCAAAGGCTGCCCGGACCCAGCCCGGGAGAAGAGACAAGAGCAGGCAAGGGGAAGGTATTGATCCGGTCCTTTTAACATGCTAATTTGACCAGTGGCTGCTTCAGTCATTGCCAAGCTGGACACTTCAAAAGGAAATTGTTTTCAAAGCAGCGATGTCTTTTTCAACTGCAGAAAACACTTAAAACCGAAAACAAATGAATTCAAGCACCAAGTTCACAGAAGCGCTGGTCGGTATTCTTCAGTTCCCCAGACAGAGATGTTTGATGTATGGAAAGACAGACTTGTTAATTAATACTATTAAAATGTGGCCTGGCAAAAAGCCTCTGGGATTTAAAACAAGAAAATCCACACCCTTTAAGTGTATACTTTTATATAAAGATAGTCTGTATGAGTACCAACAAAATTCAGCCATAACCTCTTGAAGCATTCAGCTGATTTCCCCCACATACACACTTCTCAAAAGAAAAGTAAAATGTTGTTAAAATTAACTTTCTGTAATTCAGCATCAACACTGGAAAACATTTTGGCCTTTCTTAGCATTGATAATGGGGAAAATAAAGCCGATTGTTCAATCCCTTCAGACAGCTGAGAATTCACAGTGAAGGCCAGACAAAACCCTCAGTGTGACAGAGACATTATTAAAATATTTCGGAAAGCAGCAGCGTTATTGACTAACGCCTTTCCACCAACACATGGTCTTCAATCACTGGCTAAATACAATGTGAGGAATAGATACAATGACAGGATTTAATTAACGGTCTGTGGAAGTACTGAAACATGTTACATACACAAGATTTGCAGACAGCACAGAAATCAATTGAGTGTTTTGCATCCATGTTTGTGGCTCACATTATGCTTCTAGTAAAACCGGAGATGAGGTGTGAAAACCAGGAGTGGTCTCCAAGCTAAGGGAGATAATGAGTTGTAGCTCTGACCCACAGCATATTACCCTGCTTTCAAAGATTAAAGAGACGAAAACTTGAATTTCCCTTCAAGTATGTCTCCATTTCCAAGTCTAGTCAGCCTTGGTCGGCAAGCAAGAAGAGCTGAACCCAGATGGAGGAAGAGTCCCAGCCCCCAAGCTCAGCCTGCTCCTCTGGAGCCCGGCCCAGGGCAGCCACTACCCACCGAGCCCAGCCCCAGCATCACCACGCTCACCTGCCCACGGTGGGAGGGAATCTGGGAGGCTGCCAACCTCTAACCCCTGGCCCTGGGGACAAAGAGCCCATTGGAAACCACAGGAGAGTGTAGGCAAATGGGGGAAGCCGACTGCCAACCTGATGCTGGTTCTGGAGCGGGCAGCATCATCAGAGCAAACTTATTCACAGAAACAAGGCATGAAGAGATAACACTGGAAAATATGAACAAAATGGAGCTTGTTTCCCTGCCACTAAATTGTTAGCTTTATGGGACTTCATGCTGAACGGTATGAAAAAATCCAATTTGCTTTGAAGCGCATTAGTCTAACATCCTAATTATTGTTTACATTGCCATTTGCCTTCTATTAAGAATTGAATAATTACCCAGCGCTCCATAGTTTAAAAATACAAGCAAACAGGATTATCTGGGTAATTAAGACACTGTACTGCAGCTTTGTACTGCGGATGTACAAAGTATTCACATATATAAGCAGAAGCAATAGTTATCGATTGCCTTAGTTCAGATGATGCTTTAAGGAGTTCCACCATGCAAGATGGGTAACTCATTAGAGAAAGGCGACTGATGCCTTTGATGAGTGTAGACACTAGACTGAGTCTTCCCTCTGGTCTCATCTCAGCCACAGACATCCTCTGTGCCTCTGGGAAAGTTACCTAGTCTTCCTCCCTCTGTCCTCCAGTACAAGAGCATCCCTCCTCCTCTGCCCAGGAGCCCCATCTCCGCCCAGCCTGCTGAAACCGCAGCCTCTCTGCAGCCTGCGCCCTGCTGCACCAGGCCCCCAGTAAACCCAAGGCCTGTTCCTGAGCACACACACCTCTTCTAGTGGGTTCGTACAGATGAACTTAATTTTACAGATTCCTTGAGTGAGATTTAAACCCAACCATCTAAGGGGAGGAAAAAAAAAAAAAAAAAAAAGAAATAGACTAGCAAACTGACTTTTCTCTAGGCATCCATGACTAAATGAGCCAAAGCAAATACCAACTGTACAGTATAGCCTTTTTTTTCCCCTCCTTCAAACTTTAATAGCCCATCCATATTGTACTTTAAACAGCATGACCTCCCCTTCTGGGTGACTATTAGGACAAAAGCAAAGTTTTTGCACGTTCCTTTGTTGTTTTAAAGAGCCTTTCCTCCATTTAATTATGCCACCAGGTTTCACACTGTGTAGTTTACTACCCCTGTGAAATTACCTTCAAGTTAAACACTAATTGGACATCCAACAAAAACGAAAAACCCCCCACAACCTTGTTCTTCCTTCTGGTTTCTTATAGGATGTAGTCCCAACAAGATCAGGGTCCCAATTTCATACCACTGATTTATAAAGACACAAAATGAAAAACAGTACTTTAAAGAAATACAGTACATTCGTGCAGCATGTGTTCTAACTTATATCAATAAACCTTTCAACAAATCCATTCTGAACAAGACTGTGTTTTGGGAGCATTTAATGAGCCTCAGCTTTATTTCAAGCCAAAGGCAATTTTAAGTAAAGTTGAAATAAAGAAAAGTTAAAAAGAAAAGAAAGCCACTAAAACCAAAAATAAAATAAAATATGGGTTCTTGTGTAATCATGAGGCTTAAGAAAGCAGAACTTTCTCACAGATTATTTTCTTTCAATAAATAAAGACAGCAGTTCATTTGTTCATGTTTACCCAAGTGCTACCAGCCCCTTTTCCCCTTTGCACCAAACTACAACCATAGGCCAAGCCTATTTCTGCCGCCAGGCCAGCAAAGTGAAGGGCACTACACCAGGGCTGCGCAGGACAACTCAACACATAGAAGATGCCACCAAATGTAGTGCTTTTTCATGCGCAAGTGTGTGAGCACACTTATAGCACAGAAGGATCCCCACCTTCCAAAGATGGCCATTCCCCCAGTCGAGGTTGTAGCTACGGAAGGGCTTCGTGGTCACTGGTGAATAATAGCTAGAGGAGATGACACCCAAGGGCCTGCGGCCCTACCAGACATGAGAAATGGTGCTCCCTGCACCTCCAGCCATCGTTTTACAAAGACGACCAGGGTTTCAGAGCATAGCACTTTCCCACAAGCAGGCTGCAGAGACTGGGGGAAGAGTGACAATCAGTCATCGTCAAGAAGAGACCTTGAGGCACAAGGAGCACACTGTGCAAATATTACACTCTCTCTTAAACAAAGAGATCAAAAAAATCAAAACAGAAGCCATTTGCATAAAATCCAAATCTTTGAGCTCTGCATAAACAGAAGGAGATTTTGGCCAGTGTTTCCAAAGGAAGCTCTTATCTCCTTTGTGAAATGGGGAAATGGGTGTGCTACTTTGCATGAGGGTGTATACAAAAGATGTAAATGAGGAATTTGCTGCATGCAAAAGGCAAAGCAGCGGACAGCTGCCAATCCCCATTCACAGGGATCTTCCTTAGTTTCCAGCAAGAGGAAAGAGAAGGGAACCAACATGTTTGCTTCCCAGGGAGGTGAAGCAGGCTCTGAATATTCATAAAATGGACATTTAATCATGGGAGTGTTAATTGTCTCTGATTCACAAAACTGTGTGACCTCACCTGCTCCCTGCAACATATCAAAAGGATGTGGCAGAATGGAAGGAAGCCAGGTAAGATATTTATCTCACAAGTTTGGGGGGCTTTTTGATGCAGTCTTAAAAGACTGAAATGTACTGCTGAGCATTTCTTTAATCACTTCTTACAAGTGCAACAGAGACAAAGCTCACTGGAGCATATTATTAGACAGATAATAACCCTTACCCAGCCAAGATCTAAATACTGAAGTCATCATATGCAAGATGAGTTGTTAGGAAAGTTTTGGTTTGCCTCTTTTTTTTTTTTTTTTTTTTTTTAAAAAAAAAAGAGAACACACAAAACCCAGAAGATGTCCTATATGCTCCACAAAAGACTTCACAGACCTGCTATAAAACTCATCACACCACAACAGCTCATCTGGCTTTGATCTGAGGACCATGTTTTTTACTAGTTAGATGCAGAATAAGGACCAGATATTGCTCCCCTACATATGAGCAGAAATTTTGCCAGGAATACAGAAGGAAGTAATTCCAGCCTTTCTCCAAGGGATACATGGAGGGACAATTGACAACTGTAGTTTGACTTCTGAGGGGGCTGGGGAGGAGGAAAGCAATACAGAGCCCTCAATGACATTTCAATGGAGATTTTGATATGCACCAGGTGGTACAAAAATCACAGAGGGAGCAACCCTCAGAAGATCTATTGAGTTATATGAGAACATAACATAACCAAATCACTCCTTTAGCAGAGAAGAGAACCAACTAAATTTGGTTCAGACAGACTGTGTTTCAGTATCGCTCCCATGCCCCTCCTGGTAGCTTCCGTCTTCTCAACTCCTTTTAAAATGTAACATGTTGAGTCTGTGCATTTTTTTCTCCTCTGCCAAAAATAATCAACCTGAAAAAAAAAAAATCTTTCTGAAATCTCTAATCTGTGCAGTCTTAGTCACCCTTCTGATTACCCTTTTGTGCAGCTAGACTGTTCATCAGTGTTATTCTGACAAAAAAAAGTTGTCTATACTAAAATGGGAAAGTACACACAAATTACTTCGCTTCCCCGCCCATACAAAACCCACCATCCAAAAATCTTATCACAGGAAAAAAAAAAATATATATATATATTAGAGTGTACCCTTCTGATGTAAACTGAACTGCTGCTCTCGATCACAGCCACTCTTCAAAGCCTCCAAGATAAAAAGAATCTTATCTTTCAATTATTACTTCTTAGGGATGCTCTTATCAAAGTTTGAAGGAAAATTCTAAAAACAGCAGTGATATGAAACCAGGACTGAGCCATATTTTAAATGACACTAGATTTTCTGCCAATTGGCCAATTCACAACTCAAAAAAGCAAGTGTAGATGAAGACAAAGCTGTTGGCTCTCATAACCTTTACAATATCACAGTAAAAATCTCAACTGTCTCACATATTTATACTAAATGGCAGGTCTAAAATTGAGATTTGTAATTTCACAGCATCAAAATCGTCACAGATGGCTACAGTCTATTGCTTCTTTAATCTGTCTTTTCTGCCTTCCTGCTTGTTTTCCCCCTCCTCCTCTGAGATAAAGAGATATTCATTTTATCATAGGAAATCATAACTAAATCCAAGCCACATGATATTAATATGTAACAAAGAAATTTACATAACAATGATGCGTACAAGCAAAGTTTAAAATTACTTTATGTCTCAACTTTGCCCTAAAGCACTAATTACCTTAGCCTTGAGATGTGCCACTTAGTTGGGATAGTCATGTTTAATCAACAATATTCCACATTTATATTCTCCTAAATAGATAGCCATTAACACAGGAAATTTGAGGGAGAATGAATCGTAATTTAAAAAAAAAAAAAAAAAAAAAAAAAACACACAAACAAAAAAACCCAGCAAGTTGTAGGGTTTTTTAGCATCAAGTTCACAGCTAAAAATTAATCTGTAAGCAAAGAATCAGTGCTCATCTAGTATTTCTACTGATCAGAATTTGTGGAACCACTCCTGTGACACACCTGTGAAGCTTCCCAAATAAGTATGGATTAAATATTTGGCTCCTTTCCCTTCCTGCCCTGTGATTTTGCATAGATGCATACATATACACACACGGATGTTCAGTAAGACAATTATCATCAATAAAAATCAGCTGGAAACAAACAAAAAAAAAAAACAGCAGTCAGAGGAAGGACAGTTTTTTGTCATCATATCCAAATACCTCCATACCACCAACACAATTTTTTAAAAAATCCTGCTCAAGGTCAGAGTCATTAACTCCCACTATAAGAGCCATTTTACGTGTGAAGTGGATTCCCATTACGCTTCCCGCACACACATCAAAAATTAAGCAAATGCAGCTCAAGGAAAACATATTATTTAAAAATCAGAATGTTTCATGAACTTGAAGCAGCTTTTAGGGCAACCCAAGCTCCATCTGGTCCATCCCAGCACTGTGCAGCAGGAGCAGGTCCCAGGAGAGGACAGGGAGCTCTGACACCTCCCATGGATCTCCCAACAAGTGCAAAGCCCCGATCCACTAGCCTAAACTATTTCTGCCTACCGAGCTTTTGTCAAACATTTAAGATCTTAATCAATCCTAACTCTGACCCTAGGATCACAGGAGAAGATGGATGAGGAAACAGACAACCTCTGACCTTTCCTTCTATTTGTCCTGCCACAGTCAACCTATTGAAAAACAATTGAGGTGGAACCTGCTCACCAGCTCCAGTCCCAGCCCCACACCCTTTTACAGCCTTTCCCAAACTCAGAGTTTCTCCCCTCGCCTCCAATGCTCTGTACCAAAACCACAGGAATCCTCCTCACTTCATCCTCCTCCTCCCCTCCAAAAACCTGCCAGAGCAGAACATTTGCTGTACTATGAAGTTAGAGGGGTAAGAAAAGGGGAAGCCTCATTCAGCAGTGTCAAAGGCCAAACTGCTTTAACGGCCTTGCTGGAAACCAGAAAGCAAGCTGCATAGTTCTGGTAAACTTCATGAATTCATGAAGAAGAGCTTCCCAGTAAACTGTTCTGGCTGGAGAATGACAAATGTGAGAAAAGGAAACCACAAATAAGCACTGATGAAATGGGTTTAGCACTTTCAAATTACATGCTGGCTTGAATCCTCTCAAAATTACTAGCACAGGCCAACTTTACTCTGGAGAGCCCAAGAGACAGAACATTTCTCTCTCCTTTGTAAATATGACATCATCTGATCTTTCTTATACTTGGGAAGCAAAGACTGGGTTTCCTGAGCCTAGCCTTACCCAGGTATAGGTGAGAGCCAGTAGGTAAGCTGACATTCATCCTCAAGGTCTAGTCCAATATCACAAAAATAAATAAATAAAAGCATCCCACTATCACCACTGCCCACCATCAAAACCTCAAGAGATTTCCCTTGAATGACATAGAATTTGTTAGGCAATGAGCCCATCACATCCGAGTCACTGACACTGAAAAATGGTAGATCTGTGTCAGTGACCCAGTACTGACCCAACAGGCCTTTAGGAGAAGGTGGAATAATCTCCACGCAACAAACCAAGATTTTTTTTTTTTTCCCCCCATTCACTTCCTCTTTTCACAACCCAGGCTGTAAAGGTGTCAAGGAGCTTTGCCCAGAAGTTAGAGCTATCAGAAAGTAACAGCATCTGCCAAGCCAACAGCTCTCTTCAGCAGTGCCCAGTCACTACCACAGCCACAGGTTTGCATGTTTAATGATACACAGGTTTTAAAGTTTCTATTTCACAGGGTTCAAAAAAAAGAAAAAGTAATTTACCCCAGACAGGATGACCCATCATCGCGTTGCTCATCTTTCAGTTCTCTCTACAGCCCATGGTAATTTTGTTGCCAATAAGGCACACTTAGGCTTTTTTCCATATAGCAGAAACACTAGATATGAAGGCCTGAGTTTATACTTGAATTTTTTTCCTGACAAACCTTAATTTCAATGCATAATGATGAACTTCATATCAACTGTAAATTATCATTTAAAATAAATCAAGTAGGACATGTAAAGGACACTGGGAGACAAAAGCACTCAGTTACTTGCTCTGCTATCTTGTTCTCAGTCTCAAGACTAAAAAAATGACCCAGCAAAAAACACACCAAGAAAATGTGTAACAAAGTCATGTAGCTCCAAAGAACCTTTTCCAAAAACATGGGTCTGAATCCAATGAGTAGAGCACCTTCAGTTCAGTACCCAATAAATTAAACTGACTGACCTGTGCAAGAATTCATTTAAATTTGATCGTAATTTATGCTTGCATGAGCAAAAATTTAGAAGCTGAGACTAAAGACATTTTATTTGTAAACTCTCTTCTCCCCTTTCCTAATCTTTAACAACTTCTTTTTCCAGAAAGGGGAGGTGAAGAGAACAGAGGTTTTGAGGCTTTTTCTTTTTAGGATAATCTGTCTTTTATACAAACTTTAATCCCTAATTCTGCAGCACACAAGATGGTGTGTGTGGGAGGGTGGGGTGGAGACTTTTAGCATTTCTAAGAGTATCCTAGCACCTCTATTATTAAACTGACAATAGAGACCCTCTGAGAAATGAAAATATTTAACAAAGGCAGCAGTGTCAAATATCAAAGCGTTATTTAGGGCTAAAAATTTGCAACAAGTAAAACACCAAAGACTTCCCCTTCTGAAAGTGGGAAAGTAATCCAGCTAAAACTCCTGTTCCCCCATCCGACTGGTTTATCCAAAGGAGATTTTGCCAGAATTTCCTGTGCTTAAGGTTGACTTCAGATAAAACTTTAAAGATTTGTCTCTTTAAATGACTGTAGCTTGACTGCACTGTTTTGCAGTCATTCACATTTTGGTGACTCTTGTGAGCCAATTCACATTTAGGCGCCTGCTAGAAAACGTGTTTCGCCTTCTGCCTATTATGGCAGTATCATTTGTTTTGCATTATGTAATTCTTAGCCTTGCCACCTGGAGCTATTGGACTTCTTCATTAAACCCCTCTGTCCCACTACATCCCACAGGGGTTGTTAATTACTGGCTTTACTCCATTTACTCTCATCTCCGATTCAATTATGCATTCAACTAAGCCCTAATGAAGAGTACAATATGGCTCATCTTACCTTGGCATTCACCATTACGTTCTTCATAGCCAGCATTGCACAGACAGTTGCCAATGGGCACCAGCCATTCGCCATCTGCCCCACAGTACATTTTTGGCACATCCTTCTCTTCCGAGTTGTTGACACAGGAGCCACGAACCTCCACCAGAGAGGATGTATCAGCCCCAGTAATGGTGTCTGGAAACTGTGCCAGGTTTCGAACTGTCAACGGGCACTTCTTATAGAAGACACGAACAGATACCAAAGCAATGCAGGCACCGACGTCCTGAAAAGCCAAGTAAAACCCTTTCTTGCTGAGTGGTCCCACATCCCGTATCTCTGTATTCAGCTTCATGATCCTGTCACCAATGTCCACCTGGGTGAAGCTCTCATCAGCAGCGATGGTGTCGATCTTGGCAAACTGGCTCTCTCGAATAAACCGCTCCTTATCGTTGTTTGATTCATAATAATAAAGGTTGAAAGTCTCTTTGCAAGTTCCCATGACACCCGGCAGGCTGTTGCAGTCTCTTAGTGTGAACTTGATTTCAATATATACCCTTTGAGCCCCCTCACGGGGAATCCAATCAGTTCGTAACCAATTATTTTGACTGGGCTCCATCACATTGCAGACTTGATAGGTGCGGATCGGAGTATTCTTCTCATCCATAATGCTTACTTCCTCCCACTAAGAAGGAAAGGGAAAGAAAAGTACATCAGTGTTAAAAGGATCTTTATAGTGAACATAGCCTGCATTTCTACAACTAATGTGGAGATTGCATTTTTTCCCATTACAGGAAAACAAACAAACAAATGAAAAAAAAAAAACAAAAAAAAAAACACAACAACAAACCACAAACAAAACAAACAGCAGACCAAGCCATAGCCAGGACCTCAAATAGTTGAACGTTAAAAGAAGAATCTGTTCAGCAGAAACAAGCTCCAAATCAAGTAACACCTCGAGGAGCACACACGTGTTTTAAAGGCCCTCTGAACCAATCCAAGAACATTCTATTGACAATGTTTATTTGCACTGCAGTTCGGTCCACAGGACCCTGCCTAGATTAGGGCTACACGTGGCACTTCAGACTCTTAGTACAGCACGGGCAATATGGTGTTTCCCCTGTGGCAGACAAGGCAGGTAATGCACAGATCCCACCTTGTACACTGTAGTATCAGTGATATTGCATGAATAAATCACACAAAAAGCACAGGGCAGAGAGACTAACACACATTTGTGGCATCACAAATAACACATATTTTAAACTCTTAAGCCATCCCTTATTATTCCTCTAAACTGCCAACTACTTTCCTGGGCAAGCAATATCCCAGGTACACTCAGCAAATAGTCTTTACTTTGAAGCTGGGCAGAAATAGATGTCTACAGAGAACTGGGTCCTTGACTTGGGTGGCACTTAAGAGATGGAGGGACAGGTAAGGAAACACTATCATCAGTCTACCAGCAATACTGCCATAACTTTGCTATCTAAAAGTTTCTTATTAGTGGGAAGGAGGGAAAGGGAGGAATATTACACATCTTGTCCTAGAGGAAATGTCACAAAATACCTAAACTCATATTCTCAAACATCAAAAAAAGGTTAACAAAGAACGTAAATGCTGAAAGATCAGGGTAGCAGCATGCTTCAGAATTCTTACACCCCTCAAAGACAGCTTCAGAATTCTTACACCCCTCAAAGACAGCTTCAGAAGTGCCAAACTAACAGGCCACATAATTATGAAACAACACATGCAATCTAAGGAGGGTACCGAAAGAAGAGATCTGGCCCTAATTCAGTAGTTCAGCATGATGCACTTATAAAAGGAAAGCACACAAAACAAATAGGGATTTTTTTTTAAAAAAAAAAAAAAAAAAAAGCTGTAAGTATTATCATAGACAGAAGAAAGTTCATCACAGTGCTCTCCCAATAGGAAGAGAAGGGAAGTAGGAAGGTTAAGGAGAGATATGCTTCCAGCCAAAACTCCATAGCACTTCAGTATCAGAAAAATCCTTCTTTAAAAAGATATTAGATAATGATATAGTGTCTGGGTTTGCAGGTGATACAATGAAGCATATAAAATTATCCTTGGAAAACAGTAGTAACTTTAAAGAGACTTCCCAGAAGTGCTTTTTAGAACTACTGAAGCTGTGGCTTTGATAAACAGAAGTCTTCTTAACGTTAAGGGGTTTCTTGTATAATATCCTTCATTCTTCTCACAAGGATTGCTCTTATGCAAGTGATTTTTACTTAAAAAGATTCTAGCTTAGCTGAATCCGTTTATAGAATGACAGTAGTTAGCACCATGAGTCACTAGGAGCAGAAAGAATAATATTTTATTTGCTGCCTAGAGATAACTGCAAATTAAAATGAAGGGGGAGGGGTACACCAATACTCAGCATGTCACTCCTTTCCACGGAAAGGAAAAAATAAATCTTAAAAAGTCATCTATCAATGTAAAGCATAACGTGGTGATAGTAAGAAAACAGAGTTGTTTCATTTACAGATGCCACAGAGCTAGTTTACTGTTACAACATTGTCTTTATGATCCATCACTTTCCATTATGCTTACCTTCAGACTGTCTAGGCTACCTAGATTGTGTGTGGTACAAGAGAAAGGAAGAAGCAGATGGAAATAATACTTGTTGATGGGATTTCCTTTAGTACATTTATACAATGGAGGATGCTGCTAGAGGATTCAGTAAAGAGACTGCCGAGGTCAACGGACAGACTGCAACTAAATTCAGCGAGATTCAGATCTGCTTCTCAACACACCCCTGCCTCCTGACAAATGCACAAATACATAGAGCTGCATTTCTTATTTCATAAACACACATACACAAAACAAACCTAAGAGTTTCTTATTGCCAGAGATGGAAATAGCTACAGCCTCACATTTCCAGCCACTGTAAATGATTTGGAACTCTAAGTATGTGGTCAAAGCTATAACTTCTTGCTTTCAAGATGAAACTAACTTTTATAATTCAAGTCTTCCCACAGTTTAATGATGCAGAGTAAAACATTCTGGGCGCAAAACCTGCTTTTCAACTGTGAAATGCAAGAGTAAATCATTAATTACATTTAGAATGCAATTCATTAATTCCTCCAAGTTTACTATATATTTGATTACTGCTAGTCACTGCTAAATTACTATGTTTATCTCCAGCCCCTCTTATCCACACAACCCTCATACCTCAGGAACTGTGTGGTATAGAGCTAGAAAAATTCATTTTTTTTTTATAGACAATGAGGTACACACTGTTGAAGAACCACCAGCACTGAAGGACACAATCTTCCCAGATAAAGGAGCTCATTTCTGGTGCTTGAAATAAATCTGCACCATATGAAGTTATAATAAATGCTTTCCAAGCACTGTATCTCAGAGACAGACCATGTACTCTTAAATTTTTCACTACTGGCTTAAAAATAGAACACACGTATGTAGGTTTAGTGAAACAAGTCACGTCCACAATAAGAGCATGCATTTCCTTCTCAAAGCTTGCATGGCACTTTCAGAGAAAACATGGGGGAAAAGGAGGAATCCAACAGCCATTAATAATACACAACTGTCCTCTAATCATTAATTCTACTACTGACTTATTAAAACTTGTATTTGAGATCCTATTTTAATATATGGCATAGATATCCCTTGGAGAGTCATAGGAAAGACCCCATTGCATTAACTGACCTTTCCAGGGTGTAGCACTAACAAGGAAGCCCGACTCTCACCTACATAGGTACCTTTCCACACTGTCAAAAGATGAGGGCAATTGCCTGCAATCAGCAGTAAATGTGAGCACTGCCAGCGGCCCGCCAATCACTTCCCCACTCTTTGAAAAAAAGGAGTTTCAGGGACAGCACAGTGTGCTCAGGCTGAGCTCAAGCCAGGACTGTAGTCAAGTTCACCCAGAACAATGAGGGAGCAAAACAATCCCCTATTCTCCCATGTTATGGTTATTCAGAGCTTATGCATAATGCATCACCAACCAACGCAGCCTCAGATTCCTTCCACTCACTGCTGTTTCCCTAGTTCTGCTTCTTCTAATTACAAGTGGGAACACACACAAAAAAAGTAAATTTGTAGGTTTCCCGAAGAATCCAGTGCTTTGTTGTGCACAGGTCCTGATCTTTCGGCATTTTTATTTTTCAATCCGCTCGACTTAGTTATTTCTGCTTAAGCACGCTAATCTGCTTTACTCATTTAATATTAAAAGGATTTGAGAGTAGGGGTTTTTTTTATATATATGTATTATTGTTTAGTGTGCATTGCTGGCATTTTTCTTAAATTGTTCATTTTAAGAAAAAGCTTTTCTAATTGCTTATTAAAAAAAAAAAAAAATCCCAAGAGATCCCGTGATGTACAGTCTCCACCAGATCTCACCAACTCCAAAGTCCAGTGTTTTCAGGAGTTTCTCACAGAGGCCCTGGGCACCCTGCAGGATGGGTCACCGATGAGGGAGCAACAAGGTGCCCATCCATTAATATAAAGCTAAATTAGTAGAGATACCTTGCCGGCAGCTCACTAAGAAGAGAGGCTCTAAGTCCCCGTGATGGATGTGTGAATCTTTTCATGTCATCACATCACCATAGAGCAGTGAAGTCAAGCAATCTGCTCTTGCAATTATCTCTTTGAAAAGTACACAAAAAGAAATGCCAAGGAATCTCCGTCGAGCACTGGGTGCTTCGGTTTATCTGTTCAGACACCAAAACATATGATGTTTACACCCTGAAATAGGACCATTGTCCCATCACGCCAAAAGGTCTATCTTGTATATTGATCCCTACTCCTGCATCCAGAAATAGAACAGCAATCGCCCTGAACATCTCCCAGCGGAGACAGCCCATAGATATAATAATTACAGTCAAGAACGCCAGTTTAGTTGCCAGATCACATTTCTTGTTGGTATTTCAGTTTTAAATAGGCATCTAAGCCTGTGCCTCAACCAATCTCCTAATTCTGAAACCTCTTTTCTGCCCTTTTGGTTTCCACTTCTTCCATGACAGAACTATCCAAAGGGAGTATAGAGTTTCTCCAACAAAGAGTAATTCACTTGGTAAGCCAAGGAAGAAATCTGACCTCCTCACCACAATCAACAATAATCGAGCCATTAGGACTCTCTGAAAGTTACTAATCACCCCCTTTACCCTTTTGATCAGATAGCGGTTTAAAACTTACCCCTCCTTCCAGGGGACTTGCTATCCACCCCAGTTCTCCCTGAACTGATCTGGAATCCAGCAAGGTAACTGCAGAAAGGTACAAATAAAATAGATTAAATTCCAGCTGCCAAAAGGCAATATTAAAATAAATCGTTTACCTGAGCGTTTCCATATGTGTGGAGCACGATCGCACCCACCTTCGAGTTGAAGAGAAACGTTATTTCCCACTGAGCCAATGCCTTCAATAATTTGAAACTCTCACCGGTTTAGCGCGGGGGGACCGCACGGTCGCCGCTCCGCGCGTTAAAGCCGCTCGGGGGGTGCGTGGGGGCAGCGGAGCACCCACACACACACACCCCCCCCCGCCTGGTGGAACGCGAAAGGGCAAGTGAGGCGCTCCCGACGGGTACCCCGCGTCGGTACCCCGCGTTTTTCGCCGGCTGGTACCGGCGCAACCGCGCGTTAGCGCTGGGTGCCAAAGCGTTATTTACGGGGCCCTGGGGAGCGCGGCCGGGCACCGGGAGAGCTGGCAGGGGGGCTTCTCCCCCGGGGCCGGCGCCCCCCGCCCGCCATGCGGGACGGCCGCCGCTTCCCCCGCGGGGCCGCCGCCGGCTCGTCCCGCAGGACGGGGCCGCAGCACGGCCCCGGGAGCCGCCAAGAAGCTCCCGGGAGAACCGGTTTAATGAGCCGCCCTCCCGGCTCGGGGCCGCCCCGGCGCGGCGGCGCCGATCGCGGGAGCGCTGCACCCCCGCCGCCCGGCCCGGGGCACCGCTCCCCCCGCCACACCTGTGCCGGCGCCGCTCGGGCGGGTCAGCGGCGGCCGGGCGCCCGGTCAGCGGCCGGGGCGGCGCGGGGCCGGCGGCGAGGACGGGACCGTCCCCCACCGCCCGCCCCGCGGCCGCCGAACTTTCCCCGCGGAGCGCGGCCGCCGGGCGCCTCACCTTCGTTGGCGGGATAGACCCGGGAGCCGGTGACGGCCCCGCAGACGCCGACGAGGAGCGGGAGGAGGGCGCAGAACGGGACCCCGGCCATGCCGCCGCCGCCGCTCCGGCCGCTCTATCCCAGTGGAATAACTGCCTACATGGGGCGCGCGGCGGGCGATAGACATTGCCAAGGGGGCGGGGCGCCTCCTGCCCGTCACTCCCCGTCGCCAATCGCCGCCCGCCCCGCGCTGCCCGCCCCGCCCCCGCCGCTCGGCGGCGTGGAGCGGGGCGCGGGGCTGCCGGGGCGCGGGGCCGGCGGGGCGCGGGGCCGGCGGGGAACGGGGCCGCGGGGCTGCCGGGGAGCGGGGCCCCGACCTGGCGGAGGGCAGGCAGCGGCCGCGGCCCCGCCGGGAGGAGGGCGCTCCGCGGGGTCTTTAATGTTAACAGTGTCCGAACACCAAAAAATACATAATAAAGTTAGGAGCAGCCCTCACCCTCTCCCCTGGTGCCGCGGGGGCAGCCGCAGGGCTCCGCGCAGCCCGAACCGTCCCCGCGCCGAGCCCCGGGCGCCTCCCGCCCCCCCCCCCCGCCCGGCCCCACCGTTGAGCAACAGCGCCACCTGGCGGGCGCGGCCCTCGGTGCCCGGTGCCCCGGGGCGGGGCGGGGCGGGGGGGGGAGCGGGGGGCTCTGCGGTTTTCCCCCCGCCGCCGGGGGAGAAGCGGGGCAGCTCGGGAGGATTCGCCCGAGCAACTCCCGGCGGAGCATCCCCGGCCACAGCCGCGGAGGACGAGCGGCCCCGTTTACCAGGGACAGGCAGATCGTTAGTGCTTTTACAGCAGGCGGGGGCGGGGGGAGTTTGGGGAAAAGCCAGGGCTCGGAGCGGCTCCCTCTGAGCGCCGAGAGCCCTAAGGCCGCCCACGCTCGAGTTTACACCGCTGTACGGCGGGTGGAAGTACAGAGATCCCCCCGCCTCGGAGCAGCTCTGCACCGAGGAACACCTGCGCTGGCGGGTGTCTTTAAGGCACTGCAAGCGATATCCCTGTTAACGAGAGGTCTGCAGCTCCATCCCTGCCTTGCTTGGACGCTTCGACCATGACACTTTTTTTTTTTTTTTTAATACTCTCTAAATGAGTATTTACAATAAACCCACAGTTTTCAGAAGCCCGCAGTGCATCGGGCAGCGTCAGCGTGGCAAACGCCGTCTGTCCTTAAATAGTCCGCACGGCCGGAGCTGCCCGAGGCCCGTCTGCCAGCGGCCGCCCCCCCGGAGCCGCGCCGGGGGGGACCCCGAGCTTCGCGGGACCGGCTGCCGCCCCCGCTGGCTCCCGGCCCCCCCCCGGCTCCGCTGCCGCACCGCCGTTACCCGTAGAGCCGGTTTTGCTCCGAAAAGCTTCACCAGCGGCAGTTCGCGAAGCCCCTTCTGCTCCCGGACACTACAACCAGCCTCGGCTTTCGCCCGAAGGGCTCGGCGGTGGCGCTGCCTCAGTTTCCCCCCAGCTTTGCAAGGCAGTAATGGGCCCCCGCACCCCCCGCCCCACCTGGGCACGCTGTCCCCTCGGCTGGGCACCGAACCCCGCCAGAGTGAGGCCGGGAGCGGGGCGTGTGCGTGGGCAGCCGCGGCATCGCCCCCGCGGGAACGCGGGTCCGCCCCGCGCGGGACACAAATCCCTCCCGTCTCCACTCATCCCAGCACCCCGGCTTCGGGGAAATCCACCCAGACTCTCTCAAGATTTTTCTTCTGTTTGGGGTAAAACGAATTATTGACATCATTAACTTTACTTTAAGCACAGGACCCCTGTAGAAGTTCGATTAGTCAAAAAAAAAAAAAAAAAAAAAAATGAATACATCTTCAAGTTTGACTAACAAGTCTGTGCAATGGGAAATATGCCTGTCGTGAATCAGGTGTTTTCTCTTTAAATCACTCTACTTTTTCCCAAATTCAAATATCTGTAAAAATATTTATAAGCGCATGCTTCCTATTACTTTTTACTTCAAAATATAGAGTATCTTTCACCTGTTTTAATTTTAGGTCAAGATCTAGCTAGGATCTAGGATGCATTTTCTGTTTTTTTTTTTTAAACAGCTTTAAAAAGGTTTATTAACACAGTATTTACAATGAGGTTTCTATAGTCTGAGGCTCAGATTGTTTTCCTTTGCCTTGAACATTTATTTTGGAGCAGCCACTGGCAGAACCTTAAAGATAACTCTGTAGAGATAGCTGGTGTATTTTTCTCTTTCTGTAGAAAATAAATCTTTTAAGCAGCTGCTTGGATAATAGGAGTTCGAAAACAGCGCAGCACAGTCAATGCAACTGTTAAAACTTGTACTTCCTGACTTTAATTATCTACAAGAATTCTTGGCCTAATGAGGAGGAAGAAAAGGATTAGTTCCTTTTTTATTATTTACACAAAAATATAGGCAGTCCTCAATTAAAGCAATCTGAGTGTTCCTGTTTTCACATCTTTGATGCATCTGACAGATCTGCTATAAGTCAGGCTAAACTTTATGGGAATGGTGGAGCATCAAAACATCTTCTCTTCTTAATTGAAGTTATTTTTGTTGCCATGCCAGAAAAGTCAGTTGTCATAAAAAAAATATTCAATACTTTGAAACCTTAAAAATATTTCTATTATATTAGTGCAATTTTAATTTGTTAAAACAAGTCACATAAAATAAACACAGACAATGTAAAAAGGGCCTGCAAATGTCATAAACTAAAATGTTCACAATTCTACCAAATCCACTACATTTTGGCTCCAAGAAAAGTTGGTGGGTTTTTTTAAGAACCCTTGCCAAAATAATCACAATTTCCTTACTTTGTGTCATTTCAACGGATCATAAATGCCCCACTTGGTTTTAACAGATGTCATCGATACTTGGACTAACTTCTGTTCACAACTTCAGCAAGTAACTCCACCTTACAACAAAGTACCTGACATTCAAATTTATTCCTTAAAATTTTGTTACAGCCGTTGGATCTGTTACATTTCTCTTAACTGCCTATTAATTGAGCAGCCCACGCTGCTGCCAACCTGCTGGCTTGTATTATTGTAACTCACTATCAGGAGTGATTCAGCTTTGACGGGAACTAATCATGTTTGCACCATAATCAAGTTTACACCATTTAAATGGTCAATTTAATGCAGCTCAAAAAAGCACAGCCAGTGTCTCTGATAGTTGTCTTAGATCTTATATTGGTCTTAGCCCCTTAGTGAAACAATATTTACTTGCAGCATGCAGTGTAATAATTATGACGTGTTAAATGTTTGATCCTGTTTGTTTCATAGATCAACCCCAGCTGAATTATTTAGGGAACTGTTTATAGGACTCGAATGGTATAGAGAAAAAGGCTCACGAACACACAAACACGGAGCTTCTGAGAAACTGTAAATCATCTTGAAATATAAGGACTGAAATATCATTGTACTTCCTATTCATTCACAGTTTGTTTTCCTCTTATTTTAAATCACCAAGGGAATATATTAGTATACAGATAGTTGGTCATTGGCACATGTGGTTTGTCTTGGATGTATTTCTGCAGTTAATATCATTTCTAATGGAGCATTCTGAATAGATTTAAGTGTCTCTCACATACATACATTTACATACGTGGATTTGTTTTACATTTGACCAATCACAAACACAACATTTGTAAGTTAATACATTACAGCCCCCCAAAGGGCTATGATTTTGGATGAACATTCTGTTCTATTTTTACTTTATCTTTTCATTCTCCATTTTTCTATGTCCACCTACTCATGCTCGTCCATCTCCCCAGAAGCTTTTTGCTGTCAGTCAAGTGACAACCTCAGTAGGAAGCTCTGTGTGTTCACGGGCCTCCTGAGGCCCAGCACTACATTTAGATGGGAAAAAAAAAAAAAAAAATAGAAAAAAGAAGAAAGCAGGGGGTGGGGAGGGGAAGAAGAAGCACAAGCTCTTCCTTTAGTATGCAATTCCACAGCCTGCAGGAAAAAAGTCACCCAGCTCCGCTGAAAAGCCTTTTCCCACAAAAATGCAATCCCAGTTACTCCACTCCCACACAACTTCCACACTACTCTGCTATTTGCAAAAGAGTGTAAAATAACCCCAGGAAGTTTAACACACACACACACAGAGTCTCATTGTGAAAGGGAATAATGCCCCAAAGGTGCACCTTTATCAGGCTTGGCACCAGAGACCAACTGCCGGCTCCTTCCCAACACAAGTGCTCAGATGTGCCTAGCCTTTCCCTCCCTGGATTTACTGATTCTTAATGGACCTGTGAGTATTAAACATTACTTGACAAAATTTATTGTTAGCTATTTGAGAATAACAGCTTTTTATTTGATATGAGTAAGATTTCATTCCTCAGGTCGTGTTCATGTTAGCTTTGTAATACAAAAAGCCATAGCAGGAGAACATCTATGTGAAGGTAATATGCATTTCTATAAACATCAGGCTGACTGAATGATTTTGTTTCAGCTGGGATTAGCAGGAGTTTTGCTGCTGACCTCAATAGGGAAAGGATCAGGTTTATAGCTCATTTGCAAATCCACTCTGCAAAAAAGTGAGCTTTAGGCACTACAGGTTATTTAGACTTCCTTTTGTTAACCGTGATCATCATCACGAGAGTTTCCTATTTATTACTACCTTGATGCTGATTACAGGACCTGTGATAGTGTATTTATTTCAACTAGGCACATGTGGCAACTTGGCAGTATACAGACAGACAGACACATAGATTTTTTGCCTTTTCTAACCGACAGTGTTAAGGAAAAGTAGATAATCACAGGTGAAATGTAACAGGATTTTAATGACAATTGGAGTAGTAGCACTTATTACATTGCTCCTGACAACACAACTCAAATCTCATAGTTAGTCTAAAATTTATAATAAGCCATTATCAGGTCCCTAAACGGAAATCCTATCACCAAAACTATTTACAAAGCCGGGAGTGTTTACGATGCAGTTTATGCTTCCTAAAATAAACAAACATTAAAGGGCACTGGCAAAAGGTAAAATCTGAAAAGCAGTACAGACCAAGCAAAGAAATGAGAAATAAATGCACCAAGCTGTCAAACCAGGTATTACCTACCACTTTTCAGCTAACAAGCAGATCAAATGTAATAAATACCAGTGCCCACCTCTGCAATGTAGGTGTCAGCTTAGCTCATTGTGGCTCTCGCCCTCATTAAGACCAAGAGGCAAGCAGCAACCCGCAGGATTTTTCCTGTGAAACTGTGACCTATAAACCAGTGCATATAACTGTATGAGGCTGCAGGTTGTTTGCAGTGCTAGCACAGATGCTTGGCAAGCCGGGGAGGAATGTGCGTGCCTACGTTTCATTGAAAGGTTATTTAAAGCTGCGGAGGTTAACAGACACCTTAATTATTACAAACTGCTTTCGAATGTCCCTGGCTTTGTACTGCCAGTCCTTAGCAGCTGTGCCTCTTACTCATTCACGACCATTTGGGAGCAGCGTCAGCTTCCAGAAAAGAAAAGTTCCCAGGATGAAGATGTCGGAGCGGCGCGCGCTGGCCTTGTGCGCTGGCAAGCGGCGTTGGTGGCAGGGGAGCCACGGGCAGTGGCCAGGGCCACCGGCCAGCGGGGAGGCTGCACGGACAGGCTCCGCCGGGGCGCTCCGGGGAGCGGCTGCCAGAGCGCCTGCTCCGTGAGTAACGGAACCGGTGTAAGAGAAATAGCTCCTGCCAAAAATTGCAGGGAATACGCTTGCAGCAATTTCAGAGGAGCCTGACTTGAATTTGAAGGGTAAAGCTAAAGTCTAAGCACAGAGAACTGCAAACTACATCCAGATTTCTTTGAAAGCACACACCCGTTTTTCTGCAGTGGGAAAAAAATATTTAGTCAGACAGACTTAGGTTTCCTCTTTCAAGAACAGGGTCACAGTTTAAGATTTCTGAACCATGTTCTGGCCTGTACTAAGGTGCAGTTGAATTTTAGTAGCAGTTTAGCTACAAAGCTTTAATAGGTAGGCAGAATTGGACCCTTCATATAAAACAGAATAAATCCAAAATTAATATAAATTAAAAAAAAAAAAAAAAAAAAACCAAACTTTCCCAGATTGGTTTTCATACTGGAATTTTAGGTTTTCTGTCATAATTTACTGCAGGTACTAGTAAAAAAAAAAAAAAAAAAAAAAAAAAAAAGAAAAAGAAAAAGAAAGATACAGGATTACTTTTATAGCACCACTACACCACTATATGTTCTTTATAAATAAAGACAATTTTTGTGCAAAGTCTCTGAATTGTCTTTTTTGGTAAAATAGTCAAAAGAACAGTGTCAGAGCTCTAATTCATTTTTATTCTGTGTGTTCAGAGACAGTGATCTTTTCAGAGATTATTTATGTAATGATGGTACCAATCAAACTGCACCAGAGACAGGTTCCCTACAGAGCACTGAAGATTTCTGGCACTTCTAATAGAATGTAAATCCTAATTAACTCAGATTAAACCATCCCATCAGAGATAGTCCACCCATTATTATGAACAAAATATTTGCAACCATACAGAAGAAAACTGTTTGTGTTTAGAGAAAGAAACAAAACCAAAACCTCTTTCTTTTTTCATGTGTGCTATCTTTTTAATAGTGGGGCAGAGGAAGACTCTTTGTTCTTCTTTAAAATTAAATATAAAATCCTTGGGTTTTGTTCTAAAAAGTGGAAAGCATTTGTGTATTTTTTTTTTTTCTGTGCATTCAGGCATGACTGATACATTCACAGGACAGGAGAAAGATTAAGATTGGGAGTTTACATCTGGGAGAAGGGCTCTGCTCCGAGTTCTGCACAGACTTCCTTTAACAGCCACTGCAGCAAAAGTTTTGAAGTTGGATGTGAATGATTACCTTAAATGACCACCTTAAAACATTGGTGCTAAATAAATATCAAGACTGAGAGATCTGTAGGCAACCAGACCCTGTTGCTCCACTCTTGCAAAGAATATGGAGATGTACAGTTTAATTTGGTAACATCTCTGAGGCACTGTGGGACTCGTGGTCTACAGGTTGGCCAGCTTTAAAGTAATAATGATGAGCTTGCCTCAGAATCTGAAGCATTGCCTATGTTTCCCTGTCCTGATTTCAGAGAAGCTATAGATAACAAAGAATAGTTGTTTATTATCTAAGAAATTATTTGTCTTATTTTAGGGGAACCACTAACTGGGGAAAGTCAGTACATGCATATGCATGTGTTCCAGCTCAGTATTTGTACTGATTTTGTAGCAGAATATTGCAAATTCAGGATTAACTCATTATAAGCAAAATAGTAGGCACAGAAATAAAAACCTCCAAGTAGGACAATGGAAAAAAAAAAAAAACCAAAAACAAAAACAAAAAAAAACACTTGCTTTTATGTTAGAAAAGTGGAAGCCATTATTTTCCTCAGTGCTGACACTGATCTTAGAAGAGTTCAGAGAATAAGGTAGTTTGTTGTGTTGGGCAACGCTGCCTCTGTATTTCCTTGTTCTCTTTTTATTTATACCCATCTGCTGGATCTTGTCATATACTGAGATATTCTTGTATAACTTCTAGTACAACCAGATCTCAAATCCACTCTCAGGGATCTGAGCATCACTGCAGCATTAGAACAAAAGATGTGCACAGGTCTGTACCTTCATCCTGCGTTACACAGGCATGAAACCCATTTTAAGAATTTTCTAAATTTATCACATACAAATTAGTTCCTCTTATTTCATACACTGATGGCACCAACAGACAATTTTTCTTTAGTTGTAACCACTCTTTGTCAAGTCCCAATCCTCTCTGTTTTCCTTCAGCAGTAACCATCTTATTCCTTTAATGGAAGTCAGCCCCAAACTCTGAGTATATTTTCTTGTACACAGGTCCATAACAACAGTAAAGAGCAGGAGCACATCTCTAAATTCTACCTTAAGGCAAGGTTTCCATTAGAAATGACTCATTGGTATTGCTTTACTGAGACAGTCAATCGTAAGACTTTCCTAACACATATGCAGCTGATATTTCCAATAATACTTTTTTTCCCAAATATTTCCTTTTGCAGTCTCCTGAGGTAAACAGCAAAAATGTTAAGTTTGGGGATACATGTGCAACCACTACAGCTTTTACAGGCACGGAAATGCTACCCTTCCCCTCAGCTATCTCCCCTGCCCACTCACCATTACTAATCCTTATTCACATTACCACACTGGCTGCAGTTTCTAGCACAGACTAAAATTAGTAGTGTAAAACCTGCTTACCCTACTTTAACAATGGGTTCAATTCTAGGGAAGAGTGCAACTATTTGCCTTGACCCAATGCAATTCCTTGTCCCCCGTTTCAAGGGTTTACACAGGACCAGGAAAACAGAAAACAGTCATTGACAGTTGAAAACAAAAGGAAAGGATTGCTGGTTGGTTGTTGTTTTTTTTTTTTTTTTTTCTTGTCCACTCCTTTCTGCACAAAAGGAACATGCATGGTAAAATTTATGGGATTTCTTCCCTTGATTACTATCTGAAACTTTGATCAAAATATAGCTTCAGGAGAGATTAAAGTAAAAGATAATGTAGAGTTTTTTGAGTTTTCCTCACCATTCTAAAATATCCAAAAATGCCAGCAAGATACTCAAATAAAGAGTTGTAAAAGTAAAACAGATTCCCAGTGGTGACATCTGTTAGTATAAGGATTATTCAAACATCTCGAGAGTTTTCCAAAGAAATGCCTGGATGGCTTCCTACCAAAAGGCCGTTCAGTCTAATATTCTCCTTGGCTAAATCTACACACAAACCATGTTTCTATATTTTGTTGGCACTAATAAACTCACATGCTTGTCTTGACATGGAAATAAAAAATAATAATAAATAAAAGAGATGAACAGGGAATCAGAAAAATGTATATACTGGGGAACCAGTTTAAACTGACCTTGGGATTAGAGAAATATCTTTTTGCAAAGCTGAACACAATCGTCAATGCATGTTTCCATAAAAAATACAGTTCTGTTGAAAGCAACTTTATAATTTGGTGCAAGACAGTTTCAATGTAAGAAGATACCAGCATGATCGGGTGGTCTATAAAGGAATAAATTCTGTCTTGGATAGAATGGCTTGTTTTATCTATGAACATGAATACCCATGCAAACATGTACAAAACCTGAATAAACATGCTGCCAGGCTCATGCATGGAATTAAAACTGAGAAGGTCCCACTAGAAACTGTGCTGTAAACAGAAACAGAGGCCATAAAGCTGCTCCTAAGTTGTTCCCAGCCATGTCATTCTCCATTTTCCTCATACCTCTCAGGTGGCTTATGCAGACCACCTACAAACTCAGCCTCATGGAGAGCGTTATATGCAAGACATGGGTATTATTCCATTTGTATTAGGTTAAGAAGCCAGCTCACACCAGTGGAATTGCATCTGTAATGATGTGAGGTTTAAGACCAGCAGCTCCACAACCCATGTGAAAATACCATGATGGTTTCATTATTCTGGGAATTTCCTAGAGCCCATAAATTGAGGAATAAACTTTACCTGAGGATTGCAACAGTATTTATAGCACTGAAAACCAATCATTAGAACTCCATGTTTCCAAAGCCTAAGCATAGTTACTAAGAAACTTAATCTGGGAGGCATTTACCAAAACATCAATGAAATTAAATACATGAAGACTGCATTTACCCCTCTTCTGATACAGGATGTTTGTGAGTGCTAGTGATTTCTTTTCTCCTTTAATTAAACTTCACTTTAAAGTGTTCTCTAAATAAAACATTGCTTAAAATGTAGCATCTCCTTAAGAGTCTATCACTCACATGAAGCTTTCAGAAACAATCACTGAAACTTAAAAGGCGCTATAGGATATTTAGACTAGACTTATCTCACAACATGTTAGCTGGCTGCTTTGTTATTCGAGCTCTAAATGTTAAACATGTGGAAGCAACATAAAAGGATCTTCCCTGTAAAGTGCATTTTCCAAATTCTCTCTATCTGTTGTTTAGAACCCCATAAAGATCTGTGTGTGTCTACCCATCTGCAGCCACATTTATTTTTACATGTTTTTGAGTGCATATCTCTCAGTGTCATAAGGTCTTCATAAATAAATCAACCTACTTAGATCTGCATGCTTTGAATAACAAGTCAGCCACCAAACCAGCAGATGGATACATTTTTAATTAGGTAAGCAGTCAGTGCCTTTTGGTTTGAAAACTCTCTTGTTTCTCTTAAAAAGACAGAAAGTAACCAAATTAAATCCAAAATTGCAGTGGGACAGCATAGTGGTTTTAATCTGCATGTAGCTGCAAATCAGTTTAGAGCCCAGCCTGTGTGACAGCTTGAACAAATGCAATATTTTATATCAAGCAAACCTCAAAGTGAAATATTTAAGGATCTTGCAAGAATACGTTGTAAACAATATGTATTTTCAATAACACATGCGGTTACTTATGCAATCTTCTCACTTGAGCAAGACTCTCTGATCTTAATTCATTTACTGTGTTGCCTTTGCAATCTCTCAAGCAAAATATTTTTAAGCAGCCACTTTTAATTTACATAATCAGACATACTTTCCTGTATAACATGGAAGAAACTCAGAATTAACAACATCTTGTACTGCTTAAATAATCCATGAAAAGAAACTTCAGCAGTTCCAGTTAACTTCTTCCCAGAAAAAGGTTTTCAGTTTTGGCCTTGGAACAAAATTTAGTATGACGGATACACGTCTTATCCGTACTGAGCTTTCCGCACCCCTCTGACTTTCCCTGTCTCCAGAAAGTCCAGGTAACTCCTCCAGAGAACACCAGCCCAGGGGTGAAGGCTGGCCCATGCCAAGGAGCCCCAAAGGAGACCTCCCTGTGCCAAGGACCTCCAGGGCACCTTGATGCCCACAGGGAATGGGTCAGCCTGGAGCCATCTGTCCCACTGTCCCCACCTCGCCTCTCCCTGATATGTTTTCCCTATGGACTCCCACTAACCAAAACAAGGTCTTTTGTGTCCATCTAATCCTTTTCCCATAAGAGTTTTCCAGTGGTTTCCCAAGTGGCCTTCTCTCACTCTTCTGAACTAGAGAAATTAATCAAATGAAAAGACCAGCAGCCTGGAGAAGACGGCAGCCCTGGCCACCACACCTCTTCCCCAGCTGCAGCTTTGTGGGGTCATAAGGGACACGACGGCACCTCTGGCTGCCTGGATAACGCTGGCACTCCCACTTCTCCTTTTGAGAAAGAGGAATGACCAAGAGGTAGTGCTATCTAACACAAAACTAAGATTATCTCACTGTGACTGAGTCCAGAAGACTGTCCTTTGAATTAAAAGGCTTCTCTGGAAGTAGGCAAGCCACGGCTTCTCTAAGGGCAAATGGCTGCCTTCTGCACCCATGCACCGCGTTTGGTGTGTACGTTGACCCCACTTTGCAACTTTTCCATGCACAACACCCAAAGCTGTCAAAAGAATTTGAGTGCCCAATATGAGGGTATTATGTCAGCACTGAGGTGACAAAATATGCTTAGAATAAAAAAAAAAAAAAATAAAAAATCACAGAGTAGAGAAAAACTCCAGACATAAAATCTGATACTTAAAAAAAATAGCTTAAAAATAAATGGACCAGGTTTAATCTTTGATGTCACTTCCTTGGATTTCATGATACAACACCTGAGGTGAATTTTTTCCATTTTATTTCAGCAGGCTCTTTTTCCTGTGTATGCTTATGGTAAAATAATAACCAAGTTTCCCATATGTTAAATAATAAAATTTAGTTTCTATCATTTCTTTCTATCCCTTTACAGTTCTTTTCAGTTGACTAAATGGAAAATACTATATGTCTAGAGCTGACTGGAAAAGAAATAAAGGTCTGACTCTCATCCCAATTTTATGGGGTTTGTGCTGATGTAATTGTACTGATTTCAAGGAAATTGCTTCAGATTTGTGCCATTAGTTAGATCAGAATCTAGATGTCAGTGCACCCTGAAAATACCCAGCTCTGTTAAAAGGTTCAGGATTACTCTCAGAGTTTTACATCCTGAAGTCTAATTGCACTGTGTAAAATAACATTTATTAAAGATCAGATACGAAGCATAAAGATGGAAATTATTTGAAACTTTAGGATATAATATTTGCCCACTAGTCTACATGGGCCATTATGCTTAAAAACTGTGGTAGTACAGGAAATAACATTTCTCTTATATGTGGTATGACTTTATATTTTTATTTGAAATGAAAATACTGCAAGATGGAGAATATTAGTAGGGCATGATGAGGCCAACTTGTATTGTTTAGAAATTCTTTTTAGCTGGTAGTTATTGTCCTATGCTACAATTTTCCTCATACTTAGTTTGAGATTTGTGTTGTAGCTCACAATCAAGAGGGAAGGAAAATGCTGTAATTTTGCAGTTGCTGATGATGAGAACTCACCCACTTTTTTTTTTTTTTTTTTTAAGCAGAAAATTACAGTGGGCTGCGCAGTGCCCTAGTGCACCCTGAACCTCCGCTCCCACGTACCCCACCAGCACTGATGAACTCCAGAACAGGTCTCGAAGCTCTATAGACTGGAAGGCAGGTGAAGGAGAGAGAGGCACTATGTCCATTTTGGGACACCTGGGGGGTGTGAAGGCTGAAAAAAATGGGATGAAAATGTCCTTGCTATATTTCAGCTCCAGGTTAGCAAATTACAGCTCAAAGTGACAAGATGAAGGATAACGTAGCTGGAGTCATTTGCATTCAAGTACTTTTGTACTGGGATTTGGAGCCTTGTTCTCAGACTGCTCTATAGACCATCCGTATGGCATTGCTCTGACTCGGAGGAATAGATGTCATTAGACAACCACCACAGTCATTGCTTTACTACTTCGTACAGTTTCTTGGTAGGAGATATGCAAACAGTAGTTCATGTTTTGTTTTATAGGCAACAGCAGAGATGGAGCCTTTCTGTCAAAACCAAGGGATCTATGACTTATATTGATCTGATGATCAATATTGGAATAAGTTAAAGCAGGATTATACTTACTCCATTTAACAGGACTTCCAGACCAGTGTTTTGAACCACAAGAAGAGCTGGAGTAAATTTCAAAACTATGTTTTCTGTGCTTATCCTCCAAGACATTTCTGACCTCCTCTACTAGATCTTCTTTTAAGTAAAAGTGTGTAAGAGCCTGAGGAACACAATACTATTGCTTAATTTTGTCTGCCTTTCATTAACATTTATATGAGTTTGTGCCATGCCTTTTACTGTTTTCCAGCTGATAAATGTTTTTTTAATATTGTGCACAGATCATTTTGCTTATAATCAAGGACGGGAAATTAAGTTTAACATCTGAGAGCTTTAGGCAAAAATGTCAGGCGTGGACCAGATGACCACATGAGAGTTGCAGACTCTCTTTGTGCCCCAGATTGGCTGGTATTGTTTTGATGCTCTTGCGCTGGAGTAACAGCACTAACGTAATTATGAGATCAAGCAACATCTGGCGGATTTGGCACCCAGCTCACAATCGATTGTTAGTTCGGGTCAAAGGATGAATGTGCCTTAAGTGCACGTTAGGGTGCGCAACCATAAAGCTTGCATTAGCAAGGAAGGAGGAATAGCAGCATTCTTGAGTTTCATCACCCAACAAAATTGATGGCCCACAAAAGAGCAGTGGCACAACACACAAAAGTGATGATGCCAGAGAGACTGATGCGCTGCGGGCGGTATTTGACATCTACTGGCTGTGGGCTGTTGTGTGTTGTGATTTATGTCACGGTAATGATTGATGTCTTTCAGATCATTCCCATTCTACCATATCTCTGAGAATTTCCCTCTTCTTCAAACATCTTTTTGTTCCACAAGCCCTAGGCTGCAGATGGCATCAACCCACGCATCTCCATTGTTTGAAGCCTACAAGAACTCCACCATTCTTTGGGGGAATGCTCATAGTTGAGTAGCTAGTGTCCAATTAAATCCTGAAACTGTGGCTGCGGGCACTTTAACCTTTTTATCCTCTTGCTCTTTTAGGAATTCCATTGCCTGCAAAAGTTGCAACTCAACGATGCCTAAAAAAGTCATCAAGAAAATAAAACAGAAGGAGATACGTTTTTCAGATTATGGGAAAGTGCTTCAAGTGATGGCTGCAGCTGCATCTGTTGCACCTCCATAAAGGTTCTTCTGATCACGTTTCACAAAATGAATTATCATCTCTGGCATGCAGCATTACAGCAGACTCCATGTAAAGGCAACAGGCTAAAGCTTCTGCATGCTGGGAAGCCAAAAATGCCTCTGGGATGCTTATGAAAATCATCAGTTTTCTCTGATATCTCAACCATTCTGTGCAACACATAAAATATCAATGAATCAATATTCATATGATGGGAAAAATAAGAATTCGGGGCTCATATCAAGAAAACACTGAATTTTTTAATACCTTTTCTATTTTGGCAGATCTAACATGGCACAGTATCAGGGGAATTAGTATAGTGGGTAGTGAATATCTTAACTTCTTCAAATCACAACAAGCTACAAAAGAGATTATTAGTTTCTATTTTCTTCTTCATTAGGAAGCAACAACATCAGGAAGAACATATTTGCTACTACTTTAGTCACTGACAACAAGATACCCAAAAGGACCCCAAGTGGACGCATTCTACCACACCAGTCCCTTTGACTCTCTAAGTTTCCACAAAAGGTTTTTTTCTGTCACGTGTACACGCAGTGTTGCTGCCTAGTGCTCTCTGGGGCTCTGTGCACTCTCTCTTTCCCCTCTGGAAGCCCTGGGAGGTGCAAATATATACCACAATCCCCAAGAAATTCTTCCAGTTGCACATTCCTCAAGTAGAGTCAAATATCATTACTCAGATATAATATTAAGAAGTATCAGAAAAAGCTTTGTTTATCTTCCCTCAAGGCACATATTGATTTGGTTTTTAGGTAGGTTGTAACAAAGTCTATAACATATTTCATTTATCAACAAAACCTGTTCTGAGTCAAATAGGTAGAAGGATCAGATCCTGTGTAAATCTAGTCAGGATTCAAGATGTAGGGCAGGCTGAGGCCCATCAGTGCCATTCAACTGCCACACAAAGAGGTTTCAAAGTTATCAAGTTCCTGTCTGATAAGAGTCCAGTAAGAGCCACTTTCACTGTAGGTGCACTGTGACGGTGTCTACCCACTGTCAATAGCCAGTGAAAGCTTCCAGCTGGACTTGAGGAGGTCTGGTAATACCAGACAAAATACCCAAAATATTCACTGTGCCAAAAGAAAAAAAAAAAAAAAAAAACTAGAGAAAGAGGACAAGAACAATAGGTCAGCTTGTGCTGGATGAAATTACAATTGATTGTCCTATTTCTTAAAAACAAAATTAGTTTAAACTGTGCTATTTAATATTTATATGGATGGAGTTAATTTCTCAGTACCAGTGCTGTTCATCTCTTGCTTTGTTTAATTTTCATATAGGTAACTAGGGAGGCAAGATATCTATCAATGGCTCCAAGCCTGGATGTGTCCTCAGAGTGAAAATTAGAAGCACTGATCTCTGTTTTTCTTTTCTTTCCTTTTTTTTTCCCCTTTTTTTTTTTTTATATAAGTATCTGAGGGGTTCCTGTGAAAGCATTTAATGTAAGTGGGTCACAAAGAATGAAAGCTGTCCTTGGGCAGCCTTTGAACAAGCACAAATATGTTTTCCTCCTTATTTCTTTTTTCAGCAGAATAGGAAACATAAGCCCCTTTCTGTAAGCAGTATTTCATTTTTAACAGGCTCTACAACTCCTCAGAAACCATAAACACATAAACAGTACTGAATGTAATTGAAATAGTCATTGATACACATGCTCTGGGCCTGATTCCCACTTAAACTAAGGTTTGTGTTATCTTTACACCCGCTGTAAAACCATTTTCACTGCTGGAATCACAAGGAAGGTTTTAGTCTTAGGGAGAAGACAGGCCAAAATATTTTAAGAGGGGAGGAACATATTTTATATTGCCAATTCAAACAGGAGATACCACACTGCAGAGACAGCACTGCCACCCACAAAATGAAAGGCTGACCCAATCTTGTATCAAAGCCCTGTGTTGATGACCCTACTGTACCGAAACCCAGCTCTCACTGGTTTACTTTACTTAAATGCTATGGATGTATAGAACCTCTGAGATGCAAGTAAGACACAGAAAGTGTTTCCAAAAGAAAGCAGATGGGACCACACACCCTGTCGTGGTGAGTGATCGCAGTCCTGGCCACCCTTTTGCAGGGGAGGAACAGTGTCCCACAACATGCTGTAGTGACCCAGCTCTTCGGCACAATAATATTAATCTCACAATTTAAATAAATTTAATAAAACCTGGGTTAAATGAGTCAAGAAAAAAATGAGATAAATTTAGATAACGTATCTATGGCTTTCTTTTTCCATATTGCCTTTTAGCTGCCTTCTGATGCCCTTGCGGCTGTTCACAATTGCCATGAGCTACAACAGCTCTCAGGTAGCAATAAATTATTTGGACTGACTGAATACTTACATGGCTGGATGAGGCAATGGGGAGGAAGGAGAGCCTCTCTGCAGCTTCTATTGCCTCAGAAAATAGGTCTGGAAATTGGCTTACCAGAAAAAAACCAACCAACCAAACAAACAAATAAAAACCCACCAACCAACCAACTAAAACAAAAACAAAAAACATTTGGTTATTGGGCAAGACAATGTTTGCCCCAAATCCAGTTTAATTCATTGCTAAGCAATTAATTGTGTTTTCAGAGACAACTCTGCGCTTTTCACCAATGCTTACATCTAAGCATCAAAATTTCAAAGACTATGTAAAAGGTAGAGATTCTCATGCAATGTGTGCCCTTCTCTCTGCTGCACAAACTACATGCTCTTCTCAGTGCTGTCTTAATGAAAATCATGAGTATGGCTCTTATTCAGCCAAGCACTTAATCTTAAGTATTCAATATAAAAGCACTTCTCTTGACTTCTTCAGGATTATTCGTGTGCCTGCCTTTGGCATTTAAGCACTTAGTTGAACCAAAGCCCATAGCATTATCTAATGAAAATAACTAAATATATTAGACACATACAAAATTTGTGATCACCATTCCTGAGGAGTCCATTTTGTAGAACAGATCCCTTTTACAGAATAAAATGGGACAGAGGTTTCTATTGTTATATCATCTGAATCAAAATTAAGAGACTGAGGAGTCACAAATACAGAGTCACAGAGTGGCTGAGGCTGGTATGGACCTCTGGAGGTCATCTTATCCCTACTCCACCAGGGTCACATACAGAAGCCTGCCCAGGACCATGGGCATACTTGTTATTTTGAAAGCATCTGTGAATACTAACAACACCTTCAAGTTAAAAAAAAAAAAAAAAAAATTCATTTTGTAAGTGAGTTTACAGTTTTCCAATAGCACAGAAGTCAAAGCAAAGGCTCACAGGAGAACAGACACAGTAGCGGACATCACAGAATAAACTCTGCCCAGTCTCTAATATGACAGCATCTGATGATCTTAAAGTGATAAATCATAAATCATCTTGGCCTAAAGACTTGACAGAGCTCTTTTTGTGAAGTAATATCTCCTGTAAAAGGACAAAATCTTCTCTCAATTTAATTTGTACACCTCTATTTCAGAAAGATCATGGGGACATGACAGAAGATAGAATTGTGTCTTCTCTTCTGAAGAAAAGAAGCTGTGCAACATTTTTTTCTAAGTAAAATATTTTTTTTCCTGCTGAAAATGATATATTTTAAAATTTATTATTATATTATAAAAATTCTACAGTACCTGCAATATACTTGTGTGCAGCAGAATCAGTCCACATCTTTATCACGGAAAGAGGAAATGTGCTTTATGCAGAAATGACCCTTTGAAGGTATTATCCAGCATAGCGCTGCACCATGACTGTTGATAGGGATTTTGCGCTGCAAACAGTCTATTGTCATGGAAAGCAGGATTGCCACCACATGTTGTACAGTTTACAAATCAATATGAGATCTGACACACACAGCGCTTATACTTTCAGCATTTGACTCAAAGTCATGGTCAGAAGAAACTATGGGCAGGGGTGGGCTCTTCCTGAAAATTAAGCAGTCAGAAGAACAGAGAGTGGAAATCCTAATTTCTAAACTGCACATGCTTTCCAGGTTCCTTATGGCAGGTGTTTCTATACAAGGATGGAGTGAGCTACTGTTAAAAAAAAAAAAAAAAAAAAAAAGAAAAAGAAATCATCTACATGCTAAACACAGTTCCAGTAATGTCTCCATGAAAATAAGACTTGACAGTAAGCTCAGCATACATGCTTTCCTTTTTGTCCCCTCTTCCAAGTGGAAATAAGCCTGACATGAACCTGTGTCTGAATTTCTGGTTTATGCCAACAGAAAGAGAGAGGTATTAAAATAAAAATCACTCCTAAAACTTCCTGGGTTTCCATGCTCCTGCCATGTTTGAGATATTCATGGAGATGGCACATCTTATCTAGAAGAACAACAAGGATTGATCAATGTCTAGAGTGTGTTCTCAGGAAAAGAAGGATAAATCTGGAGTAACTCCACTAAAAATCAAACAATATTCTATTATATGACTGGTGTATATACATAAGTCATGAATATATATGTCTTATATATGTCTTATATATGGCATATATACGTCATTAAATCTTTCCATGGGAAGAATCAGCATTTTGCAATTTCAGCTCAGTCACTGTAACTTTCCCTACATACTCTTCCAGACAACTTATTTATTCCATTTATAAGGATGTTCTGTTAGGGCCTGCGGACATGTGTACATAACAGCCATAAAAATCACAAATACATTTGCAATCCCTGACTGAACAGAGTTAGTGAAATGAAATTCTTCATGTTCTGTACAATTCCTCTCTGCATTAAGCTGCTTTAACAGAAACAATTGTTTTTCTTCCAACTGCACCTGTAACACAATCACTACTTTTACTCTTGAAAATGTCTCCCAGGGTTAAAGACCTGGGGTTTGAGGTTTTTCCCCCCCCATATTAGAATCTTTCTAACATAAAATTTTCAGAGATGTTCTTTGAACTACTTCGATGGCTCCAGCCCTGCATGGGGTCAGCCAGCAATAAGCAACCCTGCCATAAAGGTGGGCTTTGCACTATTCCCCCTCCAGTGCAGAATAAAAGTCCTTTCCTCACTCTGTGGAGTGTTGGATTTCCCACAGAATGGTTTATTTCTGCAGAATTCTCCAGGCACACAAACCATTCTGTTCTGGTGAGCTCTGCACGTCTTATTCATGGTAATTACGCTCACATCTTTGATCTCAGATGAGATCTCTTGTGCATATTTTGTTCTATTTATGTCTTTGATCTTGTTACTTGTTTTTCCCTCTTTTTTCCAGTCGGCTGTCTTTTCATTTGAAAGACATTCATCCTACATCACTTTAAAGACAAAAGGTGAAACACCGGCACATGTATCCTGAGTAACCTTGCAGAACATACTGTAGTACTGAGCAATTTTTTGAGCAGAGCGCATCTGGGCTTTGTCTCCCAGTTTAAACAAGCAGTAGCACATCATGCTGCTGATGCCAAGAATGCACCTCTGCAGCTGAAAGAGATATCTGGTACTGAGAGGAGTATATTGAAAAAAAAAAAAAAACAACCAACCAAACAAACAAAAAAAAAAACCTGGTTATTATGATGACCGCAGTGACAGCAGATTACCCTGGCAGAGAGGAGACGCGTGGGACCCACTAGTGTGCATGACAAAATCTGCTCTCCATGGCAACAGGCGAGGGGCAGGGGGAGAGCACGGCAGGAGCCCTGCGCCGAGCGGGGGCACGCCGTCCCGCAGCCCTCCCCACCGCCCTGGCCAGGCTTCACAGCTGTGGCTACGGCAGAAAGCTTCAGCCTCCAAAGCACCTTTACAGTAGACTTGCCCCACGAGGCATTAAAAAAGAAATCAAAGGAGGCAAGGAATATCTGTGACTTCTCAGGTGCTTGTATTGTCAATACTAAAATCCTAAAAGCATCACTGTTGCCCCGCCAGCATCCCATGTGGTGCTGGCTCCAGTGTTTAGCAAGGAGCTCCTCCGTGGGTCCCTAAGCCTGGTCCAGCTCTAGCACTCAAAATCAACGGGATTTGGATTTATGGCTGAGAGTAAAAATGCAATATTGTTTTGCTAAAGCTGGTTCTTCACAAGATATCAAAGCAGAACAGAGGAGTAAAATTTCCAGGGCTAAGAATCACTATGTAAGTAAGATGACCTAAATTTACTACAGTGTTTCACGGGGATCAAGCTGAAAGATTAGATAGATCTCCAATTATGATAGAAAAAGCACAAACAGGTAAGAGGTACATAAAACAACTGTCTCAGACCCCAGATTCTGTCAAGACTCACAAACACTTCTTTACTGTGAAAAAAATGGCATTTATCATTCCCCTTCCACTGTGCTGGCTTGGCTAAAACTACAGAGGACTGACAGCAGATCTACGCGGCACAACCATGACAAGTATCCTCTGCTTTCCTTCATCACCTCACAGACAAAATCTGGTATCAATAATAAATACAGAGTCATCACAGAAGGCTACAGGACTGGTTAAGGATGAATGACAGTTTCCATCTGAGAATTTATATAGATTAATCAACACTTTTGTGCTAGAACTTCTCAAGCTATGGGAAACATGTGGATGAAGGGCAGAAGAGTTCAACAGGAAAGTTATGTCTAAATGCCAAAGTTTATTTACCAAATCTCAGTGCAATTCTCAAGCAGCCACACATGTTCATACTATGTTCTAGCACTGAAAAGCTCATAAATCCCTATTTGGCTTCCTCTGAATCACATGGAAGTTATGGTAAAGCTACTATGTTATGGTAACATAAAGCTACGAGTGCCATAGTCTCTGCTTGCAATGTACATGTAATTAATTTCTCTGAGATCTCAATTACCTCTCTACTCATCATGTCGTGAAAGTGGAGCTATTATCTCAGCAGGGAATAGAGTGTCACATTGCTTACTTTGCACAGGTTCCTCTCCATGTGACTAATCCTTCACCCATGGATAAAAAGGTGAAGGTTTTGGTTGCTAAAAGCCCTGTGAAAACAGCAGGCAGAAACTGTAACTTCCAGGTCATCCTTAATCCAATAGAGGTGTCACAAAAAGTATGAGTTAAATCTGTTCTTCTGGTTTCTTAACTATGCATAAACAGGAATTCATTAAAAGATTAACATGGTGAACAAAAATTTCATAAGGATAGAGCTAAGAAGATGCAATGTTACTGAAATATTACTATTTTGAAGAATAGAAGACAGAAGCTTTGAGTAATTTCAGTATCTATTTGATTACCTTAATTCCAGAAACACAGAGCAAGTGCTTGTTTGCTTTATGCTGGAATTTATCCTGACCTCGGGGAAGCAGTGCTCATATTTCCTCCTGCCTTCCAAAAGCGTATCAGAAATCTCACTTTCTTATTGTGGACAAGCATTTTCCAGGCTACTCTAATTTTTTTTTTTTTTTTTTTAAAGCAGAACCAGTGAATACTATGCAACCAACACCTTTCTGCTGGCAGGATCTCTCCCACTGCAATGGATGTGCCTTCTCAACCTGAGCTGCAAATTGTGCAGCAATTATATCATTCGCTATCCTTGATGATGTGCAGACATACCAGGTCTTTTGCAACCCAACACAATACTCTATGGGAAAATCATTTCTATTTAAATTTAAGATAAATGGAAAGAAACCTCCATGTTTGTAATCACATTTTAAAAAATAACTCTATGGCATGGGAGCCTGTAAATCCTTGTTTGATTTGAAATTAAAAAACAAATAGAACAAAGATCTTTTAAATACTCCCATACGCATTATTCCATGGTCCCAGGGATATGAGTTATACTACCACATTTCAGAAACTATTTCATATTCTCGGTCATTCTTTGGTCAGACAGGTTTCCCTAAATCCATTCCTCTTGCCCTATTTTAAACACTGAATCATTAAAAATAGATAGGACAAATGGGATCTCTCAAGAAGTTTAAATTGAGACCCCTGTCCCAAAGCAGGATGCTGTTCCAGACAAGCATTTGTTAACCTTTTCTCAAGAAGATCTGCATCACCCCAGTGAAGTGCTGGTTTAATACCACTGCCATTGCCTCTCCCCTCGGTACTGACACCTGCCTGTCGGGTGTGGGTTCGTACCCTCCACCTCGCCCCTGTCCCCCATCTCCTCTCCTGAGCAGCTGGGGCAAAACACCTCCCAGCTCCCCACAAGCTGTCCTCACCTTTCTGCAGACCCCGCTCTTTCACTGGGGCTCTGATGGTACCCAGAGATAACCTGAGCAGCAGCATCCCCAGGCAGGGTGCACTGGCTCCCCACAGGCTGGGAGGGGCAGGGGGCTGCCAGCACCGGGGACCCCCTTTACCCTGAGGTGCTGAGAATAAACCCCTCTTCTAATTTGCCTTGGGCTGCTTCAACAGTTACAGTTAGGGAGATGGCTTAGGCAATACAATCAGGCCGTAGAACTCCCAGCTATAACATTTCCTGCAGTCAGTAGCATGCAATGTAAAAAATGAGGTGTTTTGTGTCTAGTAGTGGAAATAACGCACCACTGCGTCCGTGCCCGGGTTGCACCGAGGGAGAAGTGATGCCGGTGGGAATTCCCGGCGCCAGGGGCAGGGAGTGGTGGGCGGCTTCGGGAGAGCAAGGGGGTCGGAGCGTGGCAGCAGAGAGAAGAGCAGCTGGGAGTGTGCAGAAACTGCCAGGACTCCCCTGACTCCGCAGCACTTCTGCTGTTTGGGGAAATTATATGAAACACAATTTTTATTTTTATTTTTACTTTGATTTTTTTGTATGTGAAGAACAACATGCAGTTGAACATGTTCAACTGAAGAACAATTGAACGTATTTTAACTTCTAACCATTGTTTGCCTGTGCTCAGGGAATATACAGATACTCTTGCATATTGAAATATATATTTGTCTGCATAATATAGATGAATCTATATTCTATATTCATATATATATTCTATATTCACTTATGAAATTTATGTTAAAACACTGCCACAACTTGCAAGTATTTCAACATAATTTTAGACCTTTGCCATAGTAGAATATTACCAAGAAGCTGAACTCATTCAAATGAGAGAGAAAATTTAAGTGAAGCAGCTCTCTCTCTCTATATATATATGTATATATTTTTATTTATTTATTTATTTTTCTCTCCAGAAAGAGTTGTGGTCATTTTAAACAAGATTAAAAAGTTCAGTCTGCTCGATACCAAATTTTGTGATTTTTCCCTCTTTTGCAGAAATATTCAGTCAAAACATTTTGGCTGCAATGAAAGGGGTTAACAACTGTTAATGCCTTTCAACTGCAAAGATTTACATCAAGATCGTTTCTTCACTACGTGAATTTCATGTCTTAGAAAAGTATCTTAATTTCAGATTGAATACAATGGTTCAGCACTATAATTACCCCCCCTTCCCTTCTCTTATGGAAATAAAATTCATAATTCTTCCTGTCATTTTTACATATTAAATTCATGTCACCAGGAGTTTTAAAGTTTCTTTTTTTAAGGTAGTTACTGGTGGCATAATAAAAGAGAGAAAATTAATTTCCTGTAGTTTGAATCAAAGTGCCCCAGTGTCTCAAGATGCAATGTTATAGTAAAACTGTAAAGTTAATGGAATATTAAAATCTGTCAGTTGAGCTTCTCAGGGAAAAATAGTTCACCGTCTGAGGATTGAGAGCGTGATGGTAAAAGGGGCTATGTAAATCACCAATTAACTGCTCAGAATTAAAATGTGAGAGGACCTGTCCTTTCTGTTTACAGAAATGAAAACTGTATCACAACAATCAAAGGCTCCTTCTAATTTTTAGGCAAATAACAATTACCAATTCCTTTTAAATATCATATGGCAATAACAGTGCTCCAAACACAAACTGTTTTTCCGTGCCTTTGCTGAAGTGATTAAAATGTTGAAGGCATCACAGCAAGTCCCCGAGCTCCTTGACAGCTGTCATTGCTATTGAACACAACTATAACAGCCAGAGAGAGCTTTATTGGTAAACTGTTCTGCGTTGCCACAAAGGCAATCTCGCCATTTCACACAGGCATCTGTTGCCATATTTTGGAGCTTTATTCCTTCCCTCTCAGACGGAGCCGGTGATTTGGTGCCATGTGTAATTTCTCCCTCTTTATCAATACCATTTGGTGAGGTTTGTGCTACCAGAGCTCGGAAGGTTTTGTTTCCAGGAAAATGAGCAAGAAAAATACATTTTTGCTGAGTATAATGGTCTCTTTCTGCGCTAGTCATGTGCAACAATAGAGCTGAGGGCTTTTCAATAGAGAGTGGTGTGACTTCAGTGTTTAAATATAAATGCACAGAGTTTTTATGAGAAGTGCTGTACCCTTCCAATTTACATCTTTTTTTTATGGTAGGAAGAGGAGAAAGCTCCGCCACAATGAGCTGTAGCTTCAAATAAAGACAGATCAGACGGCCCCCACGCCTGGCTGCGCGCTGCCGCACAGTCGCAGCCGCGGCAGCGCCAGAGCCCTCTGCCAAAGGCAGCCCCTTCTCCCTCCCTCCCTGAGCTGCGCTGCCCACCACGCCACCCACCCCTACAGCTTTTATCCTCTCAAACGCCCTCGGGCAGAGGGAAGCACATTTGCTCTACTTTCTATATTTTACAGGCAGCAAACTGAGGCAGAGTGAAATGAGACTACCTGCTCAAAATCCCTCAGGCAGTCTGTGACAGGGCTGGGAGCTGAACCGTCGCTTCCCAAATCCCTTTTTTAAAGGGGGGGTGTGGTGTGTTCCTGGCCTCTCTGCCCACCTGCCCCATCATCTCCCCTGTGCTCAGGCAGACCAAACATCAGAAATCCCCCCGGGGTGGGTAACACTGCCCTATATGCTGTACTCAGCTCAGCCACCTTCCACTAGTCCCCACACCCCCCAGGTCCCTTACCAGCACATCCCCAGTATGCAGCAGTGGCTCCCTAAACTTTTCCAGCACCTATCCCAGGTACACTTAACATCTCTTCCTTCCCTCCCCTCGTGTCTTCCACAACTGGAGAGCGGTGTAGCTGCAGAGATGTACCCACAGAAGGTAGCTTTGGGTAGCAGGAAGGACACAGCGTCCCAGGGAGCAGAGGGAAGGAGGCTGAGACAAGGACCTGCAGTTAATCTGCACTGAATATTCTGGACAGGGAAGAAGTGATGGAGCCCAGATGTGTCAAAAACATTTGAATGTTTGTGAAGGATGCACCTGGAATGATAACCAGGTTGTAGGGCACAGGTTTCATCTGCTAAGAGCTGAAATACTTTCTCGGCTTCCCCTCCTCAGTGGAAAATGGGAAATCAGGAAAGAGTGATGTCAATCATGAAGACAAGGACTACTGCAATATCTGAAATACGTATACATCCTTGGGTGCTCAGAGCTGTTAATAGCAACCTGTATTTATACAGCCCTAATAACCCAAAAAGAAATCTGAAGAGCAGCATGATTTGAAAAGACATAAAAGTAATTTTTATTCTCTCAGTCCATATAATGCACTCCTTCAAATCTCTTTGCGCAAAGCAATAAGCAATCCTCTTTTTTGAAGAAATCATTGCCTGAACAACATTTTAAACCAGAGAACGATGATGTATTTTCTATGTTCTGCACCTTTAAATCTGTCAGACTACTACTATCCATTTTAGACTTATTGTGTTCATTCATGTGTGCAGACACACACATTGTGTCATGCAGACTGAAGCATGTTCTTTCCTGTTTGGTGTTTTTAAATATAAGATAAAAGTTATTCAGACTGCAATGATCTATTTATTCTTTATTGAAATATATAAAGATTTATCCAGCACTGAAACACATCTGTGTTTGAGGTGCAGTATGAGAGCTGCTCAGCGGCACATAGAAACACCAGAACTAGAGCTGGTTAGAATATAGATTTTTCTATCCTGCAAAACATCCCAAGATTTCTTCTTCTGTGTGGTTTCTGTTCTGAATCAGGGCAAAAAGCTGCATTTCTAAATGTTTTCACATGGTGCAATTCTATGGGAGGGAAATTATTTTTTGGTTGATATATCAATCTTCTTCATTTTTATGTAAAATGCATACTTGAAACCAAAAGCATTTTATAGCTACACGTTTGCTCTTCAGAAGTGACAAAAATCAGCGCACTTGGATTCCCACTAAGTTCTCACTCCCTTTGGCTTTGTCAGTCCCCATTTTGTGAAGAAGGGCCATTTTGTCAAAGTACTCTTTTCTACATAGGAACTATTTTTTGAAAAGAGAAAAAAAGAGACCGCATTCAGGTAAACAGAAGAGCCTCTGAACAGTTAAAATTGTCTATCTGCACAATTAAAAAGCAATCACAGGGCCTTAACATTCACTCTTCCCTAATTGCCAAGTATGGCCACTAACTTCTTACAACCTGCAAGAGGTATCTCCATGTTTTTAGGTGCTCCCAAGGGATCCTCTAACCCTAACTTCCAGATCTGTTAATTTCACTGTTACAAAGCATCATCTTAAATTTCAGACTATCTCAAAAAGATCTAGGAAATTCAACATCATTGCAAAGAATCAGCCCCACATAGGGTTAAAAAAAAAAAAAAGTGAGCAGAAGTACTGTTGCATTAAAATAAATGGCTAGCAAGTGGTCTAAATAAAGCATTGCTATCTGATGCCTGAAAACAGATTTGACTGAAAAGGTATGCTTTCAGACTAAGAAAGCAGAAAAAACTAATTAGACAAGAAGCAACCGTGAACAAACATGTTAGCAGAATCAATAACTGGAACTGATCAGCTATTTCTTTAATTGTGCCAGCTGGGCTCTAGCGATGTGCTTAGAAGAGCATAATTACCCGTTTCGGTTGTACAGCAGAGTTCTCTTTCTTTTCCTATCCTTTTATTCACACTCCTTTCTTTCCTTTTACGTTAGGAGCTGGTCATATGCCATTAGAGAAAGAAAAACAGGGTTGAAAAATTAGTGGAAAATGGGCCATCCTCATACGTAAGATGATATTATATGAATAATTAGAAGTAGCCCTGAACAGTTATGCCAAATGTGACCTAATAAGAAAGTGAGCCATCAAGGAAATGTAACATTTCTTAATGTAAAAAGACATTGTGTGCGCTGTGTGCAAAGCAGCACTGTAAAATAAAATAAAATAAAATGAAATAGGGACCATTCTCTTTCATATTTCGACATGCGTACCAGGGATTGTTCTAATTTGTAAGGCTGTGACTGATCCAGGCACAGAGTTCTGCTACTAAAGCACTGAAGTCCACGCTGTACAGCTGCCTGCTACTATTAGAAGGAAACCAGGACAGACATAAAATAAAGCACAGAAAGGAGAGGGAAAGCAGAGAGGAATGAGAAGGGGCTTGCTGATTAATTACCAAGCCAAAAAAACCAACCCACCCTTCCTTGACTGATGTTTACCCGTCTTTAATTGACAGCAAAACAAAAGGATTTAATAACTCCAAGGCTCTTATGGGTAGCTCCATGGAAAATCCATAGCGGTGCAGAGGAAGCTTGGCTTTTTTGATCTATAGCAATGGCTAAATGGGTCTCCATTAGAGCAATGGCTACCCTGAAAAGTGAAAATTAAAAAGTGAAATATACATTTAATCAGCAACAGGCTAATATATCAAAAGAGTCAGCCTATCCCAACAAGGGGCCTGATCCAAAACACATTGACGTGAGTAGAAAAAAATTCATGCCCACAAAAGCTTAAGCTCAGAAACTTGTCCAAAGCTGATCTAAACCCTTTATAGAGCTGAAAGCCTCAGAAAACAAAGACTGGTCCTGTTTTCTGGTTTCAGGCAGGTCACCTCCCCATCACAGGAGCAGTCCTAATTGGTGACATGACCTAGAGAAGCCCAGAGCTGTGCCGGGGGGGACGGGGTGGCTCAGCTGCACCCCGCTGCCTCGCAGGGGCTCTGCAGGCAGCTCGCCCCAGTGCCCAGCCACCTCCGCCCGTGGCATTGCCTCTTAACACTGACCGCTTCTGCTTTCTTCCTCCCTCTCACAGGCACCTTCTCTGAAGCTATAAACTGCACACCGAAGGGGAAAACCCCTTCAGGAGTGCTGCAGGAAGCTGAAGGGAAGTGGAAAGAAGTAGAAAAGAAGTGAGATGCTTTGGGACTGAGATGTAAGAATAGGCACCAGTAACAGCCAGGAGCCTTAACCCACAACCCAGGTAGGCCAGAAAGGAAATCAGGGCTATTTTCCCAGTAAAGCCGTGGCGGGATGCAGCACAGCAGGGTCCATCCTCAAAAGCCAGCAGAACGCACTGAAGTGCCAGCAGTCCAGGACTGGCTTGTGTATGCCAAGGAGGCTTGCGTAGGTTGGCATTTTATCTGAGGCAGTATTTCTATGCTTAACTTCATTTTTCTAGCTCAAGCAATTTAGCTTTATTGTGTGGCGCATATGTCTTTTGATATGGAAAAGAAACTTTTGTGAGGCGATATTCAAAGGGGGTATGCATTTATGTGGGCAGTTACTTCTGGCAGACGTCAGTTCTTTACAGAGAGGAGTAGCAGGATTTAGAGCTAATTAGGGAAATTATAAAACAAAAAGGTATTCTCTAACAATGAAAGATTCTTCAATCAAGATCAGTCAATCATCCTGACAAGGAAAAAATTTAAGATTACTTGGTGAGAGAATAAAAACGCATTACATGGGGTTAAGTCCCAACAAGATATGTGTTATCTTTTAACATCAGTGTCTGTATAGGCACTTAGCATTATATAATACACATAGAATATCATAACAGAAGATCTCTAGTTTCATTTTTCAGTCTTTCAAAAAGTATCTAAGTTCCTGATCATTTAAATCTTCACTGATTATTCATCACTACCACCTTTTCAGATAGGAGATGCTAAATTAGCTACTTACTATGGATGATATTCACCATGCTGCTGAGCGCAGTCACAGAGCAAGCCTCACAGAAGCAGTGAATGATAATGCTTTCTGCGCTCATCCTAGGTATGACAAGCTCCATTTCAGCACCAAACAAGCTGGCACAAAATGTGGTCATGGGGCTGGGCTGAGGAAGTATTGGTCGTTAGCAACAGCTATCAGACCTGATGCAGGTGATGCAGAGCAACGTTCCAAGGACTCCATCTTCAAAAAGTCTGATTATGCCAAAATTAACTCAGAATGGACAGGTTTGCCCAAAATTAAATCAAGGCATTGATTAGATTTCACCAGAACCCATTTTTACTAGCTGTCCATCCCTAGACCCAGTTAAGACTCATTTTCACAAATGTTTTAAGAGATGCAAAGACAGCAGAGCTCTGCCCAGGACTGCCCTAGCTCCAGGAAGCCCCCAGGCTCCCACTGACAGACCATGCCTGTGCCCTGGTGAGGTGTCCCAGGAGAAAGAGGACTTTGACAAGCTCAGAGCAGCCTGGAGGAGGGAGCTTAGGCACACGAGAAAAAGGGAGATAAAAGATTTCTCACTCCCCTTCCCTCTCATCCTGTGGGGGCTGACTTCATATGCAGAGAGGAGATGCCCTAAAGACTCGGGCAGCAGCGGAGTCCCTGGGAAGCCTTATGGGAGGCAGCAGGCAGGCGGGGCACCGGTCCCTGGGTCCATAGCTCAGGAGAGCGAGCTGGCTGTCCTCTGCCACCATGCTCCTGGCGAAAAGCAAAGATGAAGGCTCTGGATCATACAGTATCTCTTTAACTTTGTACAAGTCAAAAATTCCTCTCTGACTTCCTATTATTGCTGTTTATATTGCCATTGTCCTCAGAGGCCTCAGCTGAAGTTGGGTCCCCACTGTGTCAGGCACTGCACAAAGCATATGGTTAGAGACAGTCCCTCTCCCCGAGGGCTTAGAGCCTAACTAGACTAGACAGACCAAATTAACATCATTCCTACTTTCCAAGTAGGAAGCTGTGACATAGAAGGATTTCAACAGGAGTTGGGAACCTAAATGGTTCTAAAATACAGCTTTCAAGCTTTCTGGGTCTCAGAAGCAGAATAAAACTTTACCTTCTCCTACTATGAAAATACAGCCTGACTTTGGAGTGACCTTCAGAGCCTGAGATACAAAGGGAGCATTTGGCCTCATTCAGAGCATGAAACCCAGCCCCAGTCACACAGTCTGCTGTAACAGCCTGACAGGCTTTTACATCTCCAAATGCCAAGGTGAGCATTTACTTTGAAAGGGAAAATGTTTTAAAAACCAAAACAGCTCTGAGAACTGTTAAGTAAAGCTGTCATCAGTAAATTATTCCTTTCTGCTGGTATATTTTTTTTCCCTCCTGTAGTATGATCTGAGAGCTAAGTACAGCAGTCAATATGTAGTAATCAGGCTAATGATTGTCTAATAGCTAAATTAGAAGAGTGACTCTTAATCATGCAATTGATGCCAATAGTCTAGTACCAAAATCCAGACATGAAGCAAAACTCTTTGATTACACTTCATGTTTTTAAAGACCTAATTAACTTTTATAAGACTTCTTGATTTTTAAAATATCTTAAGTGAACAGAATGTAACATCAAAATTCTACAGAAAGTGGCAAATGCATTGCTTTGATGTATCTCTTGCTAAGATGGTAGACCTCCATACAAAACTGTTAAAATTATGGAACCCAGAAACATCTATAATGTTAGAAATATTTTGATATTTGTATTAATTTTCTATAAACCTAAACTCCCTAATAAATATAATTTAAATGGTGTTGCAGAAATGCAATCCATTAAGCACTATGTAATCTACTCCAGGACCATCTTATAATGAACCCTAAGTGAATTTGTCCAGTTGAAACTCAGAGAAAAGGTAAAGGGAAAATGGAGAAGAAAAAAAAAAAAAGAAAAAGTAAATATAGACAATATAAAACATGGACAAAAAGACAAATGAGTCTATGCAATCTCCATTCTGTGCACTAATATATTTGATTAGTCATGTACCAGTTCTATCATTCATATTAGGAAAGAGCTTCCATTAAATTAGAGTGATTTCAAATCCTTTATTACAAATCTGTTGGACTTCTAATGAAATAGGAATACAGAGATTCTAATTTTAAAACAACAAAATCTTGAAATCTACTTTGCTGAAATTACTGACGATGGAACAGGGAAACCGTCTGGCCTCAAATAAGATTACAGTTCCTGATGCCACAAAAACAAAAAAAAAGAGGCATAAATATCCGACCAGAGAGTTACTTGCAGTCTGGATGATCTTGCAGACTTCCTGCCAGAAAAGCTTCTCAGAAGCCAAGAGGAGTTTACCATAATAAAAAAAGAAATAAGCTATAAAGCCTACATCTAATACTGACTGAAATCAGTGGGCAGTCTTTCGGGTAAATATAGAAAAAAAATGAGTGCAATTAATGCAGTTAAATGCACCTTTCTTCTTACTCAGGAAAATAATTCTGTTGGCTTCGAGCAAACTAACTGCATGGCTACAGCAAGCCAGATTTGGCCCATCACTGCTGGAGAGACCTAGGAAACACCACAGCAGCTACGAAAATTGCTTCAAGGGAAGGGGCAGCGAAGAGATTTAACACGCTTCTCCCCTACCTATATAGTGAAATTGCTGAAGTTTTGACACTCACTTCAATCACGTCCAGTATGCTTTCCATAGTGGGGAAGCTACAATGCATCCTCTCATTTTAAAGGAACTTTGGATTACTCTCCATCCGCCTAGATAATGAAAACAAGATCCTCAGGTACTACAACATTTCAGAAATCAGATAATGAACTGAAATCATATGTTTCATGGATTAGGCTCTCTTTGAATCAATTTATATTGGGTATTTTGCTGGGAGACTGACCCAGATTCCATACATTTTTTTAATTACCGGAAAATCACTTCAGCCAATTCTCCCATTATGGATGACATATTTCATCACTGTTCAATATTAAATCATAAAGGAAAGAAAAACTTAATGGCGAGGTGTAGGAGTTAGCATTTCACTTCCCTGCACTGACTGCAGAATTTTACTGAATGCTTATGCCTAGTCTTTATATGTGATTAGTCTGATGGGTCACTGAATTGCCTTCAGATTATTAGGTCCCAAATTCAAGTTTCTTCTATTATTATTACTTTAAAATTCAGTCTCTTATTTTTTTAACAAAGGTGCAAGTCAAAATAGAGTTTTATAATATGTTATAATATGTTTTCCCTGGCCCCCTGCCTGCAGTTATTTGGATAGCTGGCAGAGTGTGGTATCTGACAGTACAGGAACAGTGTGGATAGTTTGCCATTCCTACGGGGATCTATCTTTGGCAATAAATTTGGACTGGATGTCTGTTAGTAGAGTGTGTCAAAACTGTGCCAAAAGCACTTTTGGATGTATAATAATAATAAATGAGTGTTGCACAGCATTAGTAGAAGAATTCTAATACAAGTTGTCCATCATTTCACAGTAAGTTCTTTACCATGTTACTGAATTTATGTCTCATAATAAATTAACCATATCAAGTACTTCATCCCATAGGTTCAGTAAAATAAACATACATAAGTCTAGGTAACTTCCATGCCAACAGAACAATGCCCATATCCTTGCACATTCCTTTAGCATACAACTCAAACAAACACAAGTCTAAAAGCCAAATTAATGGCTGGAGCAGGAGGGCACATTACAGCACAATCCACAGAGCTGGGTGCACTCACACCAGCCATCAACCGCCCGCTAGCTTGAAGTTCTGTAGAAATCTTCAATTAACGGCATATATGAAAGTTTGTTCCACATTCCACTATACTGAGTCGGTAACAGCCAATGTAAAAGAGCTTATCTTTATGTAGTTTTATAGTCTGATGCAGAAATGTAGACAATAAATCTTGGTAGAAAAATATGGCTTAATTGCTATGAGAATCATGCCAATGCTTTACAGTATAGCAGTCAGTGTTTATAAAACAATAGCTACTGTTCAAAGCATACAAACACATAAGAAATGTTGTGTGTTTAGTGAAAAGCCTCATAAATATAAAAATAGGTAAATACCCAAAAGGATTTTGGCATCTCCAAATTCTGAGAGCATTTGTGAGAACAGATGCGTTGGTATGATCAGAATCTCTGAAGATGCTGAGGTCCGGTACACGTGATGATACCACCAAATGATCATTACACACAAGGAGGAACACATGGCAGCTCAAACAATTGTTACGCTCAAGGAAAACTTACACCATAATCTGCAGGTGGAAGAATCAAAAAGGATTTAATTTGGAAAATGGAAAGTCACCAAAATCCAAATTTTGCAAAGGAAAATACACATTAGTTTTAGCTGATCTTTTAAGAATACCTAAAGACCTTGCTGTTTTAGAAGGGAGGACAGTTTCAAACAGGCTCGGTTATATCCATGATTTAAGCAAGACATGGTTAAAAATCTATGATTCAGCTTTCACCCAATAGCTTTCCCAGTATATGGTCTACAAACATGAGAAACATTTCACAACACTGGGTTTGAAAATGCTGACCAAATCTCAGGAATCAAAAACTAGTCCAACTTTAAAGAACATCATGAACTCACGCTTTCAAAGCCAACAGAAGTTCCAGGTGAGCCTACTTGCCAAAAAGCCTATTTTTAAAGCTGCTTAAATATGGATTGGAAAATGCTGATGTTTGAGCAGTGACTTGCAGGCACCGATTCCCCAGGGACAGCCCATGGGGTTCATGCAGGAATGCAAATCGGCTGAATCAGAAATGCAGCAAGTGCTGTCTTCTGCCAAGGGGCGTGTCTTCTGGAGGTATAATACAGCAAAGAACAGTACAGGATGGTGGCTTTAAGATGCTATAATTAGCAGTGCATACTTCACAGCAACATGGCCTATGGACAGCAGAGTTATCTAGAATTTCTGCTGTGCTGTGTACAGCAACACATTTTTCCCAACCTGAGGTACCCAAGGAGGGAACTCCTTTCCACTTGATTCCTAGTGTTTCAAAAACATTCTACATGGCCTCTCAGAAGGCTCACTGCCAACAGCTCCGCATGGTGTGTAAGCCAGGCTGTAACTCCCCTCACCCAGATAAGAGCAGATACCTTCTGAGAGAGACGGCACACTGCAGCGCTCTGAATGGAGCAGCAGGCAGGCATCGAGCCAGGGTGCAGCTGCAATTGATGTGCGCTCCGTGTGCTTTGTGGCTCACTCTGTGATGTTTCTAAAGGAAAAACCTCGATGGAGTGGCTGGTGTATCAGTTGTGCAGTTTCCATCACCAGCAACGGGAGCTGCACAGCTCAACATACTGAGACCCACTGAAAAGGCACACCATGGAGCACCGTGACCCTCAGCCACGTGCCTCCATCTAGGTGGTACCAGCATGTAGGCTCGGGCTAGCAAACAATGTATTTAGGAATAACAGATCAGTGCCACATAATTCTTATTTGTATAAGTGTTTTTCCTTATTAATTTATCGCACCAAGGAGGTGATGGTGAGGGTTGCATTGCAGCAAATGGCACCAACCTCAGTGAGAAAGGCAGAGTTGGGACCTCCCTGTACAGCTTATGCAGCAAAGGGTCACGCACGGTGAGGCCAAAGGGGCTAACACAGAGCAGAGGGAAACTTCATCTGCCATTAACAGCCATCCAGTAGCAACCAGCAGCAGGAACCCACCTGTTAAAACACCACCGCTACTCAGTGATGAAAACGGTCACGGCTTTCATGGAACTCTGACTTTAGGAGCATGCACCTCTTGGGTCTGCTCTTGGGGCAGCGTAGCTGTATGCTGCCTCCTACTACAGGGAAATGAGAAAAACGTAGCTTAACTCTACGCTGGCAATTATTTTTTTTTAAGGCTAGAAAACACCCTTCCTCTTATAGTAGGCATCAATGTACTTCAGTAGTTAAGATGTTGGTTCATCCAACTGAGATGGAGTAATTTTATTTCAGTAAATGGTATTTTTCAACAGTCCCAGATGAATATTTGTGTTTGTCATAATGGCTTAGGAAAGAAAAGTCAGAATGTTATACTGTGAAAGTGCTCTCATTGGCTCTTCTTTATAAATACTCTTATTTTAATTGAGATACAATTTCCATGCTTTCCTGCAGAAAAAGCTACACATTTCGGAAACATTTTTTTTTAGGGCTGAAGAACAAACAGCAGACATTTAAGAGAAAGTCATATTGTTTCCACTTTTTCATCTGAACAAATATACTGGCTTATTGTACCTTGAGGAAAGGTACAAAGGATAGAGTGTTGTGGCTCAGATGTTCCTGAGGACTCTTCCAGACATCTATTATAAAGCTACTGGTGATAGTGGAGGATTGCTCTCAGAGTAGTCCACCTCAGCTACAAGGTTAATGACTATTTTTCCATGGTCACTATGTGACCAATTCCTTTCTGAAACGTTTGTATTCTGACACTGATTTAAAGGGCCTCTGGTCATACCAGCATCCACAGCAAGAGCAGATTCTGGGGAAACTTGTCACTAACAATAGCAATACAGGTATTGGCAAAGTCCAGTTACCCCAGCAAACATTGCACAAGCTACTTCAGGAAAGCACAGTTCGGACAAAACGCCCGCCTCTATGCCAGAGCTTTTGCTAGTGAGGGTCTGAGCTCTTCACACTCCTGACCCCTCCAGCTTTATTGACAGAGGTCAACAGCAGAGACCCAGCGTGGCCTCTACCTCTTCTCCCTCCAAAACAGCTGGGGGAAAATAAGTCTCCAAAAATGTAAATACATAAAATCAGCCAACCATTTTATGGAGAAAGAGAAGGCTAAAGGGTTCTCTGCAGCCCCTCTGGGGCTGATGCAGCACAACCCCCCCGGTTGTTGCCAGTGATTCATCTCCCAGTCAGCTCTGCCGAGATCAACGTCTCATTTGCCCTTGCAAACAACTGCTTGCTTTGGGTGCAGAACCACCCCCTGAACAGGACAGCTGGAGATCTAAATGACTATATGGTAGGTGCCTACAATTAGTTCTGGATACACAACTACAAGCACTTTTTTATTCAGGCCCCTGGTAGTTCATTTTTCTAGTTGTGGGCTGAATTATGTTCTTGGGCTTATGTACATTTTGGTCTCTAGCTCCTTCCAGTTCCAGCTCTCAGTGTGCATGCATGCCCACTGACAATGGGAAATGAGAAAACCTATGCCCTGCTTCATAAAAATAAAGCCTGTAAAGGCCAACTAATAGCATTATAAATTTCTTAACATAGTTTAATTTGCGTGCATGCAACTCTTAAAAACTCTGATTTTCCTGACAACCAGAGCTGATGTGTTTTGATTCTGCTTTTATTGTGTATACTAGCTTCTATTAGTACCATCATAATAATATATACAGAGCAATTAATTCATGAAGTAAAAGCTTTTCTTCCTTTCTAAAAGCCACTTAATGTAAACTGTAAACATCACAAACACTCTTATTCAGACTGATTCAAAGTTCTTAGCTGGGGCCGAGAGGCAAATGATGATGGATGGCTTAGGCAGGGGTTGCTCAAATTTGCACTGGAACCACTCCTAGCACCTTACTAGAGTACAGCAAGCTGAAAACCATAAGTAATCATTCCAGATAGGTTATAGTGCCTTGAAAGATCACGGAGTTTTTCGTATGTGCAGAATCTGGTGTTGACAAGAATATTAAAAATCACCTCTTCCCAAAGCCACTAGTCCTTTGCAGCATTTATGCATTCAGAAAAACCCTTAAGCAAATCCTGGTATAGTTCATCAAGTGTCACAGCATCTAGTGTCACAACGCCCCTAATCATGGTCAAGGTCAAACTTGCTCAATTTTAAGGAATATTCAATGTAACAAATATTGTGAACATAACAGTGCTTTTTTCTACATGCAATCAGAAATATGTTTTCCAGAGATACTTAGTAAGCTTGACCACTTTAGCCAGCGACCGGCAAGGTACATAAGAACATGTATAACTTCAAGTATATGTGCTCTACCCCTGATTACAGCTGGGCAAGTCACATATTTAAGTAAAGCACATACTTAAAGGCTTTATGGAAACATGAATTTAAGGCATGAGAGTTTGAAGTTGGGGGTTGTTTGGGTTCTTTTACTCCTGTTTGGACTGATTTCTTCAGCACTTTTGTAATTTTTGACTGATTATTACATAATTTATTTTTAATTTAACTTCATACATGTCATATTTCCTTTCAGAAAGAACACTTACTTTCTCTTTAATAGATTTCTGTCTTGAAATACTGACCTATATACCACTGGAAAGAAGTAAAATATAGGCTCTGGTATAATGCCTACTGAAATCAGTCTGGAACAGGTGCGGGATCTGACACACATAGAAGCCAGTAAAATGCAAATGGTATTTAGTTATTGAGGCAAACGGCAAGCTTTAAAGCACCACCTGTGTGTATTTTGCAACATATCATGAAAGTGGTGAGAACCGTCCTCATTTATTCATGCATTAACTTGTGACATTTGGCTCAGAACAAAAAGCTGTAGAAAAGGGTAAGTTATGAGATGTCAAGGAAAAATGATATGTCACACTGTAAGATGGTGCACTTTATATTTTACTGTTCACTTCAGTGTTATTCTCAGCCCCGTAGCAAGGAAAGAGTCTGCTTGGGGGGCGGGGAGGACGGGTTGTTTTCCTTATGCACTGAAAGAGAGAGCCCAGAATTACGTTCATCCAAGTGCCTTGCTAGTCTAACTTTCCCCTCCTCTTTGTTAGAAAAACACAAAACCAACTGCCTTTTTGCTCTCTCATTTCTGCAATGCAAGATTTTCCATCACCCCCAAGAAACTCAGCAAGAGAGAAATCTACTCGCTCCAAGAGGCCAGCGTAAGCCAAACTGCACCCAAAATATTATGTAAGGTCTGTGAGCCAGCGAGGCGGCTCCCCTGCCAGCACGTATCGCGCCAGAGGACGACTAATCCTGTAACCACCAGTGGAGTGTCCTGACCTCATGCTTCCATTAATGCCACAAACTGCCAGAGAGGCAAACAAATCATCTCCCATGTCAGCATTTTATATAAAGTTGAGTTTTATTTACTTATTATGCATTTAGTCTGTTTTAATAGCTACAGAACCACATTAACATAAGAAATTGCAATGCTGCTTCACTATTTACTTCAATATATTTACCAGTAAAATCTGACAGCTGACAGCTTGTGAATGTGATGGTAATGTAATCATTACATTTACACTGGATAGAACACAACTTTCTGAAATCGTGTGATAATATTTTCAGACTTAAATGATGGTTTAGGAATAAAGACATAAGTATTTGTTTATGAGTAATCTATCTTGAATATGTTCATTAGTAATATTCCTGAAGGCTTCCAATAAAAGTTATTTGAGATTAATTAGAACAGAAACAGCTAATTTGTCTGCCCGAGTGGTTATCACATAAACCCTGACTTGAAATAGCACCTAAATAAAACAAATATAAACCTGCCACAAAGATGTGAACATGCTGTCCCAAAAGGCACAACCACTTAACTTGTGTAATTGTCAGTACAGTCAAGAAAAGCTGTTCTAAGATTTGGTTTTCAACACGAGATTATACAGCATGTCCAAACAGAGCAAATTAAATTAGGCTGCATCTAAATTAGACTTCTTCCAATGGCAAGATTACTTTATATCAACAGAAACATTGATCTGCCTTAGCAGCATCTACTAAAGATGACAGCAGAGCCAAGAGGAGAATTTAGAAAACCACTCTTAGATCTCCGCTAATTTCTCCCGTCCTTAAAATAAGACCACACACAACTCACTCTGAGTTCAAAGGACCCCGACAAACCCCATTGTTCTTGTAATACTCCAATGTTTTCATGGAAAAGTTGCCTATTATAGTCTATTCTGTTCAGCCTATCTCTTCTTGACATAAGCCAAATCTCTCTATTACTGCATTTATTTACGGAGCACTTGAGCAGAACTTTATCACCTAAAAACATCTCTAGCCTCTCAGCATAATAAACCCTAACATGAAGAGATCAATGTCAGTTTATACACTTCTTATTAAACCATCCTAACAAAAAGAAAAGCCTTTAAAGGTCTCTGCTGTTAAGCTTATTTTAGGATATAAAAAGATGACCCAGAAGACTTAAGTTTGAACATTTCCCTGCTCTATCTTTTCAAGACCTCTTTGTACATCACGCAGAAGTGGCAGGGGACTGGGGAGGGAGTGGAAAAGGAGCGGAAAGCGCTTTTCCCTGAGGGACCCTCCAAGTTTCTCTTAAGGATGTGCTCCTGCAAGTTGCATCTGCAGCTGCCATTGAATTCAGCAGGAATTTGAGGCTGACGGATCTTGTACGGAAACCAAGGTCTGACTAGGGGAAGGTGGGGGTTTCCAAAATTCAATTTTTTCACTTTGTGAATGTCAGAATTTACTTCTCTACAATTTTCAGTGTATGCTACAATCCAGGCTGCTGATTATTGATCAGTTCTGATCAATGACTCTGCAATCATTTGTATTACAGAGAAAACCAAATTGTTAAAATGAGGGCAGAGTAAAGGACTGGGGAGGCTTGGAGGATGCAAATATTCCAGACTGGGCACTTCCCTGTTTTCAGTTGCTGCCAAAGGTGTTAAGTGCACGCAGCAGGCAGATGGCTGTGACCTGTCCTGCTGTATCTAGTTGACAGATCCATGGCAAATATCCCTGAGTTCCCAAGTTATATATTTTTTTTAAATTTCTTTTTAATTTTGAAGACAATAATTAAGGAAAGAGGGGACTGCATGCTTTTATTAATGTATGGAGGCTATATACTCTATTTTGGTAGGGAAAATCATTATTGATGCTTATTCAGAAATAAAGTCGTGGAATAGAATCACAATAACCATTTTTTCCATCTCCACATTATCAAAATAGATTCAACCTTTCATCACAAATCCACATTTTACAGTCACAGAAAAACCTGACAGAAATGATACTAAGCACGGCAACAGAGTGGAACTGAAACATATTTCTGAAATTTGCTGTATTCTGGAGGAAATCACAATATGCTAAGTAGTAGTCTATGAATGTCATGGAACTATTTTTACTTTGTTTTTTATTTTATTTTTAAAAAGGAAGAGATTGAGGTAAGAATAAGATCCAAGACACTCAACCACAGCTTTTAATTAAATGGGTATCTAGGTCCAGACTAGATGACTGACACAAGACTACTAACTGTCTATATTAATTTTAATTGAGGATTGTTACACTGTTGGGGGGAAATGCTCCTGAACCTGCTTATGTTTTGAACAACTAACCACCCCACCATCATTCCAGTAAGTCACTGAGACATTAGGTACTGCACTTGGACAGATTTAATCTTGATCTGTCTTTTCCTCTGTCTGCACTGTCCCTCCTGACAGCACAAACCTCCACACAGGGTATTTATAGGTGCTTTCGTGAGGATGGCTATACTATGCCTTAACTCAGTAAGAAAGCCACAATCAATGAAAGTACATTTTTTTCTGGGTTAATGGATTTTGTACATAACAAATTTTGTTCTGATTTTCTGGTAAGGTGCTGGAGGTGAACTGCATTGTATGAACTTATGTCTCATCAGGAATGATACAAAAGCAAGTTGTAACAGGTAAATGTGTCACAGGATTCATGCCCTGTTTTCTTTAAAATTAATGGATTTTTTGTTGATTAAAGCTTCATCTGACTAACATCCTTTTTCTTGTGTCCATCTTCTATAAAGAATACAGGTAAGACGAGGTCAGTTGCTCACAGTTAATTAAACAGTTAGGTGAACTGCTAAGTATTATTTAAACTGTGCTAATGCCTAAACAAGCTTGTAACATAGTCCTTGGCACTGTCAAACCCCTAGAGAAGGTAGATTCCTCCCCAACAGACATATTGCAGGTGAACAAACAGGCTTGGAGCTAGATGGCAAAGCATTCGAGAGACCATGCTTTTCATAGATGAGAAAGGCACAAATTTATTGCGTACTGAATATTATGGAATATCCACCAAGGGTCAGCAGATTGGTGCAAGCTGAAAAAAATAATGAAAAATTAGTTTGTAGTAAGTGGTTTGCCTCTCTTCTGCTAGCAAAAAAAAATTCCTTTTTATTAGGTACAGAGCTTCATTATGCATCTAGGCAATTGCCTGGATAAATTTGGGACAGACAGAAAAGTTAAGAACCATCGGAAAGTCAATTTGGTCATTCAGTGATGGCTCAGAAGTATTTTCTCCAGTTTTGAAGCAGAGGCCTTTCCTAGCAGACGAAAATCTCTCTTCATCCAAAAATAGGTTAAAAATCATCCAGGAGAAGCACAGCTGAACAAAAGATCGATCTTTCCTCAGTTCTGTCCCCCCTGTTCTGTATCATAAAGAAAGAGGTGGAATGTGCGAGAAGAGAAAAGGCAACAGAAACCCTGGCAGGAAAAGTGCAGCCAGGCTGCTTTAAGGGAAGGGGGAGAGTATGGACGGGGCCTTTGCCAGAAGAGCAGCCCGGAAATGCACCCTCCCCACTCAGCAGGAGTCAGGTATTGCTGCACCACGGTCGCTCTCCAGACTGCAAACACAACCATCAAATACACACCAGTGTTTTCTCCCCACGTTTGCATATTGCCAGTGACAAATAACAATCATTTGCCAGTGTCTAAATCAACCATTATGGGAAAATAATGCTGTACAACTCTGAGACTTATGTACAAGAAAATGTAAATTACTTATTATTATATTCTCTAATAAAGTTGTTCATTATATTATTGATGAGACAATGGATGAACTGTTTAGCATAGAAAGGTGAAAATCAGGTGAAAAAGGGGGGCTGTTATCAGCAATTAATCGTGCATATTTGGGGGGGTTGACTATGAAAAAATCAGGGAGAAAGGAAGAAGATAAAAAGCAAATTACAAAACCATGATCAGAAAGTGAAAACAGTGCTGACTTGTAAATAAACCAAGAAAAACAAATCAAACATTCTTCTGTGCTATGGAAAGGATATTTAAAATGAACAAAATTATACATGGTCTCAAGAACTAACTGAAACTGAGTGAATTCTCAGCAGATTTCTTCTAAGAGAAAATACAGTACTTCCTGACTTAGAGGACAGTATTTGAAAGGGTAATTAAAGCAGCTCATGATGAGAAATACTGTGTAAATACAAAGACATGGGACTGATAAATAATGTGCTCACAGAAATGTTGTTCTTTATTTTCTGTAGAACCTATAAAATTTCCTCTCATTTGTCATGTCATTTTGTTTCAAGGAGTTACATTTGTAATAATAATTTTATTAAGCACATTCAGAAAAAAACCTCTCTGCAATGGGAACAATGCATCATACTGCATCTCACAAGCTACAGGAAAATTATTTTCAGGTACAAAAATATATCCTGTGAAACATTTTTCCATCATGTTATTAGCATAAGTACATTGAAAAGGGAAAGAAAATGCTGAATTGGGACATGGATCAGAAAATAATTGAAGCACTGCCTTAACTTTGTTTCTGAATCGGGACCTTAAATTTAACTTTTTTGTTGAAGGAATTGCTTATTGTTGTGGGACCTGTGTAAAGTATGCCAAGATTCGTTCTGGATTTAAGATAACTTTTGCTTCTGCAGACCTAAGCACGAGGTCTTACTGGTGATAAATCTCTCGATGATTTACGTTAGTGCTTCTGTAACTGTGAAATGTCTCTTACTCCAAAGAGATATATGAGGTCCTTGGGCCAGAATTACTACTGGTCAGAGCAAGTTTTAGCAGGGCAATGCTAGGTCTCAATTCAGAAACTCTGTGTAAATAATGCTAAAGTGAATCAATCAGTAAAAGAACAAGAGAGAGAACAGCTTGTCCCTCATTCTAACAGTTGTGGAAATCAGCACAGGAGTCAGAGTACACAACTGTCTCCTTCTGCAAAAGCAGGATTTGCAAAAGTCCATTAAGGAAGGCAGCCTGGAAAACTGCAAAGGAAGAAAGGGAGTGCATAAAAGATGAAGAAATTGGCCCAGAGCTCTTTGACAGAAGAGATGCAATTTTCTCCAGCCCTGCTGGAAGGAATATTTTCCCTTTGGTTTAAAATTAGGCTTCAAAACCTTGATATTTGTAATGCATAGCCCCATTAAGATTGCTTAACTGTCACTCACAGAGATCATCCTCCTGTAATCTCTATGTATTCTCATGGGCTTTTTGACACCTTTCCCAAAAGGGCTGAGTACTAGACATGCAGGATGGCAGGCAGAGGCCAGCTGCAGCAGGGATTACCCCCTGGATTACAGCTGTGCTCCTTGAAGACAGAAGTTTAGCTGCTAACTTGCACTGTGGGGCTGGGTGCTGACCTGCCAGTGGCACATGCTGAATAATTTCCCAGAGGAATTTTACTAAGCGCCCTGTCATTAGCCTGGGTGTCCATTTCAGCAGGGACTATGCTTCTGGCCACCCAAGTATCTAATGGTGCTTCATCAAACTGTAGCTGAAATCTGAAAATACACATATGTTTTTTAAACACAACTGTGCTTTAATTCCTTTTAACTCTAAAGACAATACACAGCTGTTTTGAGCTAATGGATGTTACTTCTATTGTAAGATTGCTTGAAAACATAACAGATCATATAATGGCAAACGAACAAATACATTTTTATCAACCACTGAAATGAGTCATTTATCTTCTGGGCTATGTAGTGAATCATGACACCAAATGATAAGTTTTATCTCTTTTACTGTCAAACTCTATCTCAGTCAAGCCCCAAATTGCTGAGAATATAAGTGAAGGGTGAGCTTTACTCCCGAATGAAAATACAAGAGAGGCTGGCTAGCTGGCCTTCCCCTAAATGGCTTTAATCTCTGTGAGGTTTGGCTTAAATGAAAACGTATGGCAGTGTCATCCTCCAACAGTCAAGCACAAGACCCCAGCACAATTCCACTGACTGGGAAGGTTATCAGTGAGCAGAGTGCCTGTCTCCCCTCTCTGCCTTCACCTCCTTACTTTTCCTTGAAAAAACATTAAGCATTCTCTGGTCACCCAATCCCACTCAGCTGTTCAGTTAAACACATAAATTTCTTTTTATTACCTCTTTTAAACAAATCCAACTTTCCATCATACTGTACAATTAAAACTTAATTTTGTGTTAATCCTTGATAAATGATACCTAATATAAAGGTTGACCCCTTGGAGTAGGCTAACATTTAAGGCTTTGATGAAAACCAAGCACTAACAACCTATAAAGCAACAGCTGTAATATCTTCACTTAACTCATAGATAGCTGGCTCATTTAAAAGACACTGTATTACAAAACTCAACCATTTCCTTCTGAACCACTTCAGAAAGACTACGAAAATTTGGTAGTGACAAAGGTACCCCATACTGACATTCTGAAAATTCACACCAAAATAGAAGCAACACAGCAAACACACTTTTTAGGTGTGGGGTGCAACCCCTGGTGCTAGCCAACCGAGGAAAGATTCTTCAGCGATGTGAAGTTGAATTTACTCTCTTGTGATGATCAGCGTAAGATCTACAAAAATTCCTCCAAGTCTATCTTAAAATAAATATATTTTAAAAAAATTGAAGATCACTGACATGGAAGTAAGAGCCTGTGGCAGAAAAGGAAGTGAAAGAAGATTTATGATAGGCTAATTTCATTTGAAATAACCTGTTTTCAGACAGCCGAAGAAAACAGAACCCAAAGGAAATTTACAGGAAATAACCTTTAGGTCAATTTGATATCTGTTTCACTATGTGTGAAGAAGCATCCTTCACAAAACCTGGACCCTCTAGTCATAGGAGAGCTGATAATCAAAAGTAATGTGGAGGAGAAATTGTTGTCATCCTCAACAACAATGGACAGTCACTGCTATCATATAAAACCTGCAGGCACGGCACTCCCCGACCAGCCACTACACAGGGTCCTCAGGGAGAGCACGAGGGTGAGAAGGTGGGAAGTGGTCTGGGGCAGCGGAGCTCGGGGGGGCTGCTGTGCAGATCCTGCTCGTCCCAGCAGCATCTCTTCCCCCCGCCAGCTCTGCACCCCAACTCACCTCCTCGCCTGGGGCTTGCTGTCCCTCTTTCCCTTCCTTCACTCCCTCTTTTCCCAGCCAAGAAAAGCATGGACCAACCCCTTGCCTTGGTGAAAGTGATGCTGTAACACCAGCCTGGCAGGCAGCTGATGCTAAGCATGGGCAGACCCAGACTGCTTATTTGTAAAGATCCACGGGTTCGTTACTGCCTGGGGTTGACTGAAGGATGGGGTGGGGGGATTAGCTTTTAAGGGACAGAATCTCTGACTTTTCCATCTCCGATGAGCATTATACTCTGCATATAGACTTGGCTTTGGAGGGATGAGTGCTTCTTAAAGATTCTACTCAGTGCAAGAAAAGAAAGAATCCAGGCACGAATGTTTTATTTTAATAAGTCACAATTTTAAATTGAGAATATTGCTGCTTGTTTTCCCCCTAAGGATTACAGAAGCACTGAGACATGATCTAGAGTCCAAAATAATTTGACAACATTTTCTCTGTGTGTTCCTTTATTTGTAAAATAACAAGTCAATAACTTATCTGATCCTTCTGCCAACAACACTAGAAAAGAAACATTCTCTTGCTAATTTATTTGGTTTTATCTGCCTGTAGTTTCTACGGAAACCAATGTCACCTGTGATCTATCTGTGTTATAACCTCTTGTGGCAGTCTGTTTTGCATTTTTTGCCATAACCTTCCATACAAAATTGATCTGTCATGAATAATAGAAGTGCTACCACATTATGTATCTCCATTTCATAACATATGATTCAACATCAAGAGTGTCAGCTTTTTAAAAAATCTATACCGTTTTAAAATAACAAATCCTTGAAAATATTTTCAACTTGGATTTTGAGGGCTGCATAGGTCATCACAAAACTTCTGATTAACAGTGGACAAGAAATGTGAATCTACACCAATGGGGAAATGGAAGAATACACAGAAAATTATTTCATCATGGTTGTGCAGGAAACACTAAGAAACAGGTAACATAAAAGTAAGCAAGAACATTCCACAAACTTCTAATGAGAAACACCCAATAGTCATGCACTTAGTCTGAGATTATGTAAAGTAGCTCTAATTATTGATCTCAGTTACGCACCATGTAATTTTCAATTTTACCTACTTTGTAAGTACTGCTTCATAAAGAGGAAGTAGAGTGTAAGCTATTTTAAGTCTAACTATTTTTGAGGAGGAAAGAGGGAGAAAATGAACATCTGAAGTAAGGTGCCACATTCTGCATGCTTAAAAATAACTGTGGGCCAAATTCTCCACTCAGCACATGCAGCAGAACTTCATTCTTTCTAAAGATCCCATTTCAGTTGCAAGAGACACATTAACTCTGCGCTGATCGTGAGCCATCTACTGAATAAAGGACTTGGGACTCAATTACCAAAATTCCATCTCAGGTATTGCCAAAATTTCTATCCTGAAAGCCTTTGTTCAGATATAATTTAATCTTGGTAGTAGTTACTTTGAAGATAAATATGGATAGGAAGTGCTTCTTCCACAGCCTTGCCTCAGCTGCATATCTTCATGAGAGGATTTCAAGCCATACCTGTCTTCTGTTAGAGAATTTATAACCCTGTGTAAATGTCCTTCTTTCAAGGCCAGGGTTATACTTCTGGAAGTATCCCAAACACATATGACTGGGATAGGACAAGAGAAATAGGACTGCTCACCCTTCCCTGTAAAAATAACTTCAAGAGAAAAAAATTAAAGGGGTTCACTGAATCAGAGTCACTGGGAAAATCCAGACAGCCAGGATCCCACTCTGCATAATCCACACCAGATCACAGCTGCAGTCCCTTGTCTAGCCTGTCTCCCTGATCCCAGCAACCTTGATTTCTTTTCTTCATGATATCATACCTTCCTCCACAATTGTCCACAAAACATCCTTCCAGAAGATGTGCAGCTGAATTTACTCTGGCAGGAGGAGGAACTGGTCGTGGTTAGTCTGCTAAACTGCAAAAGAGTGAGCAGCATCATTCTTCCTTTTCCTCTTCTGATTGCTTTTTTAGAAGATGACAAATAAAGAGAGAGAGCGAGCCCTGCTTGCTTATCTGAGAAGAGGCTCTTGCCTTCAGGAGAGGTTTCTAAGTTCTGGATAATACATTGCACAGAGCCTTTCTACAACTGAAGAAAATGACTGAAGACTCACCTCCCTCCCATTTTCCTGCTGGCTGGTTTAAACAACCGTGCTCAATATTCTGCATGGTTTAGAGCCCGTTCTGAAGCAGCACCATACTTTCCCCATGTAATGTCAGGAAGCCCAAGACATTGTAGCCACTCCAGAGCATTTTCTTAGATCTGTTCCTGAGCTGAGCAGAGCTACACTAGCGTTTCTGAGAATCAGACTGACTGCTGCAAGCATATATTATAAACACTTTATTCTGGAGGTCCTAGTTAGCATAGACATGATAGGAAGAGTTCTAAGTAGTATGGTAGGTGATGAACGCTCATCTTAAAATGAAAATATTTTCTTTTACTGTTTCTTTGTCATTTTCTTTTATAGCATCAACAACCCTACTCCAAATCAAGCACAAGTTTTACTTCTCCTGTCTGATGCTGAAGCAGCTGGACCATGTTTCTTCGACGAGCTCTCACCACCCCTAGATGTCTAACCCTTTCTGCCTATTTCCTTTCTCCTGCAACAAGCAGAGGAAGATGGATTTTAGCAGCTGCCTTATCCCCAGAGCTAGACTCCTGACTTCTCTCACTGCATGGGCAGTATCTACCATCTGAATATTTCCATGCACAGTTGTGAACCTGATTTCACCACACATTTACCACATCTGTTGTTTCAGGTCAGGCACAGAAAAATTACCAACCTCCCTCCCCATGGCAGACTTCCAGTCAGTACTATGTCCGGTGCTAGGAATTGTATGTGTGAATTATGCATACCAATGGGCATATATTTTGGCACAGCACTTTAAAAAGTCAAAGAAAGCAGGTAGAGCCTAAGGTCACTGCTGTTGTAAAGCCAACTACAAAGATACCCATCAAAAGTCGCAGAATAAACAGCAATGGAACTTGTCCTGCCTAAAGAAAAATGAAAGAACAATGATTAATATGTTGTAATGGACCTTTTCATCCTTATCGCTTCCAGACTGTGGAATGTTATTTCTGGCACAGAGATTCTTGGTCAAGTATGAAGAGTCATCGATTGGATAAAGTGCTTGATTTAGCCCATTTTTATTCTATTACAGAATGACAGAAAGAGGTTTTAGACAGGAATAAAATCAATAGGGGGAAAAAGTAAAACTTAGCAAAATAACTATAGCTTGAAATGAAAATGATATATTTGTAATGCTGAATTTTAGGGTAAAGATCAATTAAAAAAAGGACTAGAAATCTACTGTCATGTATAAAATAAGTATGAACAATAATACACTCTTTTTAAAAAGTGTCCTTTATGCTTATCCTCCCCTCCCAAAAAAAGTTTTGCAAACTGGTGCAAGCAGCTTTCTTGACCTTGTCACACAAGGGTTCCTCCACAGAAGTGCCAAAGCAGCAGGCAGCCTCTCTGCTGGTTCGCCTTCTCGTTATGAAACTTGGGTCCCATGAGACCCAGGAGCCTGTCAGATCGGCAATGTACTTCCCCCCTCCCAAACCACAGGACATGGTACATGTCCCTCCTCAGATGATCCATGGAGAGGAGATTATCTTGGCCAAAGTAATGCAACAGAAGAGTGGCAGCGGGGGGCAATTGTTTCCTTTTATGTGTGCAAAATCACAGTAACACCTGTCAGGCTGAGGTCAGATTTCTGGTCATACATCTGAGTTTGAGATTGTTCTCTTCCTCTCCAAGGGTTATTAATTGTTATTTATGTGAAATAATATTACAAAGTCCAGGTTGAAATTAGGGACCCATAATGCTATACACTCCATATACCTGCAGTCAGGCACTTCCAGTGCCTTGAAATGTCCAAAATATATTTTTTAAGGAAATTAAATCTGGGCAGTGGTAGAGGAAGTGCAACACCAGCAGCTTCAATACTCTAGGACACCTCTTGATATCATTTATTAAACAAAAACTCTCTGTGAAACATGTTTTATCCCAAGCGCCCCTAATCTATACAGAGTTAACTAGCTGACCTCTTGTGCACAGCACATTACAGAGGTTTCTTAATGCAGGATTTAAAGATGGATACAATTCTGACTTTTCAGATCACCCAAGGAAGAGCATTCCTTTTGGTATGGACAGATTGGCAAGAACCAAACTGGATATTCCTCACACTGAAATACATGGTGGGAGGATATGATCTCACCCAGAGCATTTGAAAGCAGTCTGTCTCTACAGAAAAACAAGAGCATTAAAAGTAACATATTTCTATTAATGAAAAGAATCACAGCCTGGTTATAGTGACTAAGTTGACATGGTCCCTGTGGCAGGCAGGGTTCACTGTGTTAGGGAAAACCCTACTTTGCCCATGCAGCTTCTCCCTACTAAATGTGACTTACAAAACTGCACTGTGATCTCTGCAGGTTTTTTCTCCCAGCATTTCCTAATGGGGGGGTTTCTCCTACTTGTCTTCCCCTTCCCTTGCACAACCAACCAGGGCCATAATGCTCTGGCACAGAACCAGCAAGGTAAACACTGCCAAACGTCAAGATCCTCAGGAAGAGTCAACACAGGCTTATTCTTCCTTCAGTTCTGTGATCAAAATTTCCACAGGGAGACTGATAAGGCAAGCAGACTGTTATTGTTAAATATAGAAAGTACACATGGGGAGATTAATCTCCACTTTACTCCAGGGTAACTGATAGCCTGAGTCAAGTTAGAGAGATAGGAAAATGAGTTTCTTTCTTTGCTTAATATTACATTAAGTTTCTTGTTCATCAGAACAGGAATGCAGCTCATAGGGGAAAAAACTACTTATTCATAACTTAAGGAAGGGGATATATGACAAGTAGTAAAGTCACAGGAAAGGGTGGAGAGCACAAATATCCCATCAATTGAAGAGAGGAAGGTTTCAAGTGAATGCACAGAAAATCTCTCGAAACTGGAACCACTCTTAAGCAGACACACATTTGAGGGTCAGAAAGGACTGCTTTTGCCCTTTCTTCTAGGCTGTACCTAGAAGCACTGAGAACATTTAATTTTTCTCCATCTAATTGTCTTCATTAACTGAATTTCCCCATACCACAGTCCTCTATCTTGAGAGCTCACTGGACAATCTCGTACCTTTTAGCCACAGGCTATTCCCTGGGTGAAAGAGGACAGCTCAAAGGAGCCCTGCAGTTCCTCTACTTGCAGGTGAGCAGAGCCCAGTCCCAGCTCTTCGCATGACAAAGCCTTTGCCCTGGGTTGCCATGGCTTGGTCTCTTTCTAATGCATTTGCTAGTGAATTTCTGCCATCATCCTCCTCCCTACACTTCTTCCACATTTTTCCAGCCCCTGTCCTTCAGCTGTACTCTGGAGGCTAGAGAGACTTGAACGGGTGACACTCAGAAACTGCATAGGTAAATATCACTGGTCTTTCCTCAAAGCATGTAAGAGTCCATATCACAAGCTCTTTTCATTGTGCACCAAGGCCAGGACCAAGGGCAGACTGCTTCTTTGTAAAATGGAGACCCAGGGAAGAGGGGGAAGAGGGTAAGTCAAACTCTTATTGAAGTCAATGAGCAGGATCAAACCACTAATCTGGGTAAACAAAATACAGAAAATGACATTGATTGCAGATTGGCTTTAACAATGAATAATTGTGCTTTGATGTGCACATAAATGTGATAAAAATCAAGGCAATATATTCAAAACAAAATAAAAGTAAAAATACAAAGGGTTATTTTACAACTAGGCTCCATTATCGTCTATCCTAACGAGATTAAGTAGTAATTGCTGTGTCAAGAAAAAATATAGTGGGCTCAGTGAATGAAAGATCATGATAGGATCCCATTGTATCATAGGCTCAGGTCTAGCTAGAGAGTAGTTATGGGATTTTTCCAGCATTGCACAACCAATTTTTTTTTTTTTTTTTTTTAGTATCAAAGGCCTTTCCCTGGAAATGTAATTCTTAACAATAAAAGCATTCCTTTTTAAACATATCTGTAAGCCCTGCTGAAGCTAGCTGCAGGCTTTTCATTCTTTCACTTCAGTAGAAAGGTGTCTTGAAATCAGTAGTGTTTTTAAGCAAGTTTTTCTGGCTTCATTTCTTACTGAGGATGCAAGGTTATTAGTAGTGGGGGTTTTTTTAGGTATTGCACTTGATCATCTCCAAGTGCAAACTTCAGTACCATCTAACATTAATGAATAATGGATAAATATAGTAGTTTGCTAAAGTTATTTGAGCTTGCATTGCCTTGAATGTAATACAGGTTTGTTTAGGCTCATAGGTTTCATAGAGTCTTTAAGAACCAGACACCAATATCACACTAGAATTCAAGAAAAATTAAGCAATTACACTTTCAAGGTATCTTTGAAAGCTTCTGCCTTACCACTTTCTTGGACTTATACACTGTGTATAAGGTGAACAAAGGACAACAGCTGAATTGATACATTTGCTATAGCAAGATAGTGGTTTTCTTTGTCATAACATTAAATTGCATCAAGATAAAAGTAGCAAGTCTAGAATTAAATAGCAGGTAGAAGAAAAACACATTTCCTCCTTGATCTCTTTGTTACTGAAATCCTTTAGGTGAGTGAGAAAATAAATTGCAACTTTCTGAGACACTTCCATGTAGAATAATCTATTCTACAGAAGGCTTGGTGATAACATTAATGAGTGGTGATGTTACTTACATCAGTAAAGTAAATGCATTTTGACAGTAATGGGATGATCACTCTGGAACATGGTGATGGTCACTGGCTGTAAAGCTCACTTTAAGACATATTCTACCAGCCCATTTGTTTGAATTCTGCACATTGATACAGTGTCAATGCAATGTAAATGTGAAACATGTTTCTACCAGTAGCTAGCTTCAGGTAGCAGGAATAGTTTGGAACTGAGAGTTTAGCTGGTGCAAAAGATGAAATGGAAGTTAGGTTTGGTATTCCTTGTTTAAGGGACAAAAGCAAACGAGCTTCAGTGACAAAATGAAATAGAAGAGGAAAGAAGCAGAGACTGCTTCTTTTGTTCTATTAACTCAGCCGGCACTGATGAACTCCCCTTTCCCATTTTCCTGCTGGCTGACTCTAAACAACCATACTTGATGAATTACGCCAGCAAGTCCAATCTCATGCCTTGTGCATGAGGCTCCATCATTTGATCCAATACAGCTGCTGCAGGTTTTGTTCCCATCTGCTCCTTGCTACGGGTCCATGAGACACCATCCTCTTCACTGGCATAAGCAGCAGTCTGACAAGAGCTGCCACACTGCATGGTGGTGAAACCCAGATATGAAATGCCATATGAAGGAAAACCAGTCTCCTTATTCCTCCTGGTGGTCCTTCCTCATTATGTGACCATGTCTTCTCTGTTGTGGGAACCCACCTGTGGAATATCACCTCTCGGAAAAATAAGCATGAGTGTCCTCTTGGGGATCTGCCTCACTGTACAGACATCCCTTTCCGGAGGTCTTGCATCAGCCGTCCTCACTCTCATACCTTTAGAAAGCAAGACTTCCAAACTGCTGAAGTCACTCATCACAGACTGTACAGGAACAGCAACAGGCAAGCTAAACACTCAGATTATAATGGTGCCCTAAGTGCAATTTAGAACACAACAAATTAAAACACTTCTCACTTATTTGTTTTAAGGTAGGTATTTCATGACCAAAATATCACAGATTAAAGAGCCAATGCACCTCCAGTCAGCAGTATGGTACAAGGTGGGTGAAATATATCTAACTGCCACAGATGACCCAACCAAAAACTCTAAAATTGTTTGGAAACAAACAAACAAAAAACCCTAAAGATTCAGGGTCAGGTCATGACAATGACTGTAACAAAATAATATATATTTTTGGTTATCCTAAACATTCTTAGATACTTATATACTTTTCCCTAAGACACTTAAATGATTTTCTATTTTTATGTACTGGTAATTGGAGTTTATGATTTACATATTACAGTGCAGTAGAATCCAATTATAGCAAATCTACAGAGACACTGTATTTATTTCAGGAGAAGATACTGAGGAACCATGTCAACACGTAGCAACATAATGACCTGCTCACTTTCTGGCTTTCATGCAAAACACTAATGATTAGGTTTCAGACACTGCACAAGGATACTTAGGGATGAGCTATAAAACCTTTCCACATCTGTGTTTGGTGTATTAGCAGAACCATTTCTGGGAAAAAACAGGGAAGCAAATGCTGATCCAGCTGCTAATTCTGGATAACTCTTTTTTGTCACTAACTTCATTACAAAGCACTACTTCTTGTAATCCTTTCCCCATCTCCTCCTTTCTCCATTAAGTATAAATTTCTTGTCATTTCCCTCACCAGTGCTGCAGCATAATTATAACTAATGTTAATTGCAGAGGTTTTACATTCCATGTAAACTCAGTTATGGAGAAGATGGTTTGTTGATGGTAGATTGGCAGATGATATATAATAAGAGAATGGATAAAAAATAGAGAGTTCATATACATCCTTCGACAGGCCAGGATGGAAGATTGTAAAATATATTTTTTTTTTACAGATAACCACTCAGTTTATTGATTAAATGATCACAAGTGACAATCACCTTGATCTGAGTGGAGCTGTTCATATGCAATTGCTGCTCAGGACCACAGCTATTAGTAGTGCTCATCAAATCTCAGACTCCAAAGCTCTGTTTCTCACTGGATCAGCAACTGTAAGTCACCCTGCATGCATAATTTTATGCAGGTAAATTCAACGGGACTGTTAAATCTGCTCTGAATTAAGATATGCTTAGCTGATTTTCTGATGGACTTTGTGTGAGCTGAGATTACCAAAGCTGCTGAGAAAACACTCCTATTCATTTTGAAAACTTCAGGCTAATGACCTGAATATTTCAAATCCTTCCTTCCTTGTGAATCTGCTGTCTTCAGGAAAATATTTTCACATGCTACTCTCATATTTTTTACATCTCTCTCATCCTTCTTCCACAAAAAAAAAAAAAAAAAAAAAAGATGGTATGATTGTTCTTGAGTCAGTCACTGTAACAAGCTTGTGCTTGATTAATTAGTAATGCCAGTAAAGGGTAATCAGGGAAGTATGCTACTCCCTCTCCCCTGTTTGAAAATTGCAGTTCAGCATCATCTAACTGCAAAGCCAAATTGAACAATGACACTTTGAAGTCAATAACTCTCCATGTTCTATTCCAGAGTAGCAAAATTAATCATGTTACTCCTAAAAGCTCTGTTGTATCTTTAAAATATCAGAAAACATACAGCATTGTGAGAAAACTAAGTCCTGTTTCTCTCTCTCTGCCAGTAGCTTCCCTTTCAGTGTCTTGATAAAATTAAGGTCCTGCAACAAAGAAGGCAAGGGAACGTCTGTGGCGGGATTTGCTAGCGCACATGAACAGCTGTGTGCACTCTAACTTCATATACTTTTCCCACTAAAATTGTACATAACTGAAAGTGATGAAAATAACAATAAAGCTTGCGTTCAGGGAGACTGTAATATCTTTGTAGACAGATATATTTGCTTCCCTGAGACTGATGAGAAATGACTATAAAATACAAACCTGCTTCATTTCTATTACAAAAAATCAAACCCAAGTCTGCCAGCTAACCATTAACTGAAAAATAATGAGGGCTAATGAAATAGCAAGAGTCCAGATCTTTCAGTGCTCAGACAGGTCTCTTAAGGGAACTGAAAATGAATTAGCCTGAGTTTGACAGCAGAAAAAAAAGGCACCTAAGACACTGGAAGGTGGGGACGAGGCTGTCAGAGAATGAGTAGAGAACAGATTGACAGACAGCCTTATATGAAAAGAGTAATTTAGGGGTTAGAGAATAACTCAGAAAAATGTTATAATAATAGTTTGAAATCATTTTGGAAAAGTAGTGCTAAGCAGACTCTTTTATTCCAGCATTAGGACTACTCAATGGCCCTGTATCATCATGAAGAGGGTCAGAACAGACAATCATAATGGTCCCTTCAGGCTTCTAAATCTATGACTTTATTTAAACCATCCAGACTATATGCTGCTGCAATTCCGTGTTCCCATGTAACTCAGTAACGATTCTTCCTTTTCCGTGTTACATAAAGTTCATCCTACAGTTGTTAATACCACACTCCATCTATTTGCTGGTACATAGGTAACATAATGGTCCCAATAACTGGGGCTGGACCTTCTATCTGCTTAAAATAAAGGTCCAGCAAACACTGTGGAAACTGATACAAGGATCTGTGGGCTATAAGCACTTAACCTCAGCACCCTCTGATGTTAGCCCTGCTTTGTGGAGGGGATTGGAGCTCCAGAGGTCCCTTCCACCTGCATTTTTCTAAATATCTCAACTGACGCTTCAGCACAGGAGCAGCTAAATGAAGTATATGCCTCTCTATTTCACCTGAAAGTGATATCACTTTCTGCAGTTTTACTTCTGCACTTATTTAAAACTGATCCAACCTGAACAGTTAAGTATTTACCCCCAGATAAAGTCTGGTCAAGATCCAAAGGCAGACAGAGCAGTATGCCAGGCCTCTAGAAGGTGCCCCTTCCTCTAGACACATTCAGAGCAGATCAAGGAATGAAGTCTTCACAAAATGTATCTGTAATGCCTTTGTTTTAAAAATAAACATGGTCAGAGGAGAGGTAGCATCACTGCCATCTGTAGCAGGTGAGTAGTTAGAGGACTTTCAGGACTTGAATGTTAAACCAAGATCTCATATCTCCTAGGAGAGCAGTGTAATCCCTGAACAACAGGCTGAGAAAGCTTTATTCCCACCCCAGAGGCTGTGGCACTGTACAGAAGGAGGTGGTGAAGTTCATGGTGTCAGAGGCCATGCAGGATGGGGCAGGGTCCTGCTTCAGGGCCCTCAGTTACTTGGGGGAGAATCACACATTTTGATGCTTGGACTTGAACAGTTGGAGCAAAGAGGGAACAGGAACTGGGGCCAGGACACATGGAGAAACAACCCCCAATTGTTCTGGATCTACAGAAGGACATCTAATAAATTTCTATCACACAAGTCTGTCATTTCTAAGATATCTGGCTCTAGGCAGGACAGCAAGAGTGTAAAAAACAGAAAAATTATGAGTCTGAGTCTGTATTACATTAAAAGCAATAGGTAGCACCAGGTATTCTGATTAGAGCATGTTCTGTTTTGGATGGAGGTGCATGTAAGGAGGCATACACAATCAAATTAACAGATCTCCACTAGCACAGAGTAGCTGTTTGAGAACAGACCGAGGCCTTGGAAGGATCATCTCAGCACTTTCCAAGAAAAATAAATGGAGTACAAAACAATACAGTGCATACAAATCTCTTGGATGAGACCTGAGAAGACTAAGAAAGGCAGGTCCTTTCAGCTTAACCTCCTGTGCTTTTGATTAGAGAAGTTTACATTGGTGTTTTTGGTTAGTAATATATCCTCTCTCATCAGTAGGGCTCACTCACTGCTTTTTAAATGCCTGCAAGGCACTGCATTTCAATGATGTGTACAGTATGTGCTCACAAAATGCCTTACAGTCAGTTTGATTAAGAAATGATACAGATACACAAGGCTACTCCTTGTTTATGCTACATGCTTCAGTCCAAGCCTATCTGCATTTGAGCCTTTGAATTCCTTGGGAAGAGTTAGGATCATTAAACAAACTCAGAAACCCTCTTGCAGCATACAGGGAACAAAAAAGAAAACTGAGTAGGTTTTTCAGAATTACTGCCCCACATTATGACTATTTCAGTAACTCCTCCACCCATGGCAGTTTCATGTTTATTAGAAAGGTTACACCAATAAGCTCAGCACCTTTTATTCATATTCATAGGTCAAGACATCTTATCTAATTGAGAGTACGCCTGGATAATCTGCTTGAGTACTTTATTATGGCTTTGTATAAAGCTATCATATGTTGCTCCTGAAGAAGATTATTGCATAAAAAACTGAAATAAAACCCTAGCTATTCTGTTTAAGCACTTAGACACCTGCATGAAATAGCTAATTCCAAGAACTACTGGAAATAACAAAAACTACCATATCCTCTACTTGGGAGGTTCCAGCTAAGAGCTAGTGGGTGTCCCTTCTTGTCATGCAGTGTTTCCATGGTCCAAACGTGCAAGCAGAAAAAGTTCTCCTCCTTGCCATGTGTTCCGATTAACAGGTAGGGTGATTTCAGTCTTTGATCCCTTCTCAATACAAAAACCCCAAGGATTTTTACAGAAGGAAAAGACAGAAAAGAAGACAGGACATACAATCTACCCTTCCACATTGCACTTGTAAGAGACATGCAGAAGGAAGAAGGAAACATTACAGTAATCCACATATGGTGCTCTAAGGACCAGCATGTTTTTCTAGAAACCATCGCTTGCCAGTTGTGCAATGCACTCAGTGCCTTCTCTATAAGGCTTGCAATAATTTCTGGAGCTGACATTGTTGGGATTCCTGGTGTGTAAAAAAAGTAGGGAAAAAAAATGGAAGATAAGATGCAAAAGACTTATTCTATTCCTGGTTTGCAGAAATGGTAGAAATCTCTGTATCTTGCATTCTCAATCCCTGGAATTAAGGTCTGACATCTTTTATTCGTCATTTTATCTGGCAAATAAAAATGGCAATTACTTTTAAAAGCACATATGTGAATGGCAGCATCCGAGATAGAGCAACATCCTGTGGGTCCCAAAGATCCTCTGAAGGAAGGACCTGAAATACAAGCCAACTCATGCAGATGAGGTGGAGCAGCTTTCCCCAGAAGTGCTCTCTGCAGGGAATTTCTACACACAGGGACATGCACCCTGGAGCGACTACTACCCCTCCTCCCTGCTCCTCTCTTTTTGGAGCACAGTCATGCCTTGCCCTTTCTAATAGAGTTTGCAGGATGCCAGCACACACTCAGAACAGTATTTCAGACAGAATAGGATGTATGGTAGATTTGAAATTCACTGCCAAAAAGATGAAAAAATGAAAAAGCCTGGATTATTCAAAGTTATTAATTTTGCTTCATAAGTACAATTACTAATCACTGGGGGAGGGGGAGAACAGAGTGAAAGAAAAATCAATGATTATCAGCCTGCAGCATGTGGGCAGTTTCCACCCTCACAATTGACAATATCTGGTCTGGCATTTGAGGCAGCTGATGTGTAGTTTGAGGTTAAAAAAAGTCAGCATCTGTACTGGCATAAACAGCTTTCCTCTTCATCCTTTGCTAGGCATTCCCATGCCTGCACCATCCCCATAGAGCTGCTGTACTGCCACAGGTTTTCGAGCCCTTTGATGATATTTTTAATCCAGACCATTCCCTTATATGGTTTACCAGGCAGCCCTGCAAACAGTTGCATCAGTACAATCAAGGGGGATAAAAAAGATGATGACTAAATTATTACTTCTGTGGGGAAATCCCCAAAGCAAACAAACTAAAAAAAAAAAAAAAAAAAAAAAGGCAAACAAAACAAAAGAAAAAACCACCAACCAATTACCAGGGAACAACCATAGATTTATGTGAGGGAATTGCTACCCAAATTTTTGATTAAATGTTTACGTTGAAAGTTTTGAATGAATACTAAAGAAGTTTCATTTTAACAATTCCAAGTCATTACATTTGAAATTATTACTGGGAGCACATCCAGTACGTGTCTCCATAGCAGAAGTACACTGAAGTTAAGGAGTAGTTCTGGGAGACTTGTTTTCCCCTTTAAAAAGACATTTGTTTTAATAGGAAGATAAAAAATTATAAATAGTGCAGCACAAATCTTCAGTGCAGGAAATAATCAATGCAAAATCTCAGATAAGGTCTGCAAATTGCAGTCGTGTGCATCAGGGCCAAGTCCAGCTTGCTTTTACACAACAGCCTTATTGACAAAGGCAGGATTTCTCCTGTGAGAAAAGGGGATTCCAGACCTTCATTTAGAATATCTATAATTAAGTTAGCAGAAAATTATATATAATTACAATTTTATTGTCTTTGAATGTATCTATCATTACATTTATCCCTGGTGGACTCTTAGAGACTCCAATTTTTGGCAACCTCAAGTCTTTTCAGTGCTCCCATTGACTCTAATGACAGCAGAACTGGATTCATGTATAATTAGAGATAATAATGCAATGGGGTCATGCTAGAAGTGGGAGCTGCATGTTTATTCCTAGACCAAATTCAGCAGGGAGAACCTGATATGCATATGGACAAAAAGCTCTTTTCTTAAGGATACCAGGTGTTCCAAATAATAAAATCTCAGTCAAACAGCACAAACTGAATGCTGGCCTTCAGGTGAAGGTACTGTGAAGCTAGTGGGCATCAGATGTGCATATGTGTGGACAGAATTAGGTTTTTTTACAGTGCCACAATACTGAAATCATGGGAGACTCATGAATGGACTCCCTGGAACTGAAATGGGAGTTGGATGAGGACAAAGTAGAAAGCAGTCCTTTTTTTTTTTTTAACTTGAAAGGACTAATTCTAAAAATTAAACATATATGTCCATGATGAAAACTTTAAATATTTCAGAGTAAAACCTTTTCATACAATATTAATGTTTAAAAGTCTTCTGTGATTACTTCCACTAAATAAAAATATCAAGAAAAATGTCTCCACCTGAAACAAATTCTGAAACATCATGAATAAAATTGCATTTGTGGTGCTTAATGTTCTATCTTAATATAAAAAGAGAGGAAATGCTAATGAAGCAAGCTCTGGTCTACAGATAAAAATACAATGTTGTGAAGTAGTCTTTATTTCTCTGTCAAAAGTACATGTGGTTCTATGCTAATTCCCATTCTCTCTGTTAAAGGAACAAAAGCATGATTATTGTTAGAATTTATTTCTAAATAAAGATGAGTTCCTAGAGATGCAGCACCCTGCATCTCAGCAAACCACATTTCAGAAAATAATTCAAACCACTTTGTTTTTATTGCTTTTTTTCCCCTTCTTAAGTTAGTTTAGACTGACAAAACATTTCCCAAGACAACACTGTAATACAAGGTGATATTTAGTTAGATCTAACTCTGTCAGAGTTGGCATCTGCTTCCACTGACTTTAGTAAAAACGCTAACTAATGTGCAATTTAACCTTAACATACAAGGCAAGGTGCTTGTATTGCAAAAATTCTGAAGGCTGATTTACAGTTAACCAAAACACCAGAGGACCCAAACTGGTCTCCCCCTGGGGCATTACTGGGTAACCAGATGTTTGACAGTTAGCTTTTGTACCCACAGATATACGGACTTAAAAATCTGGTCCCAGATGGTTTTGTACAGTAGACTTTGGACTAAGTTATTTTTAAAATATCTCTGTTCCCTATGAGTAAAGCCTACAATCATCTGTCAATAGCATGAAGGTGGTTTTTGTGTGTGTGTGCATTTGCATTGTTTAATTAACTTTCTTGAATATATGCAACATTCCTCATGCTGTGAGATGTATGGGAGGTAAATCAGTAGAAGATGGCAGTTCTTTGCCTCTCCTGGAAAGGCAAATTGCTTCTCTCAATTACAGTTTTTCTTCCTCAATGGACCAATACACACAACCAAGAATTAACACTGCAGATGTAAACACCATTGTGCATTCTCACTGGGTTCTCTGCTCAAGTCCCAAGATTTTGGGTTTTGTCACCACCCAGGTATGGAAAGCAGAAGCCATTGTCTCTCACCATCTAATCAAGGTAATAATTACAGGCAGTGGATCTGGAGCTAAGAAAAGGAAAAAGGCTTTTCAATCACTGCCTCTGCATTTCAATCGAAGCCCCATGCTGTACAACACTAGAGAACAAGGTGTAAATCAGCTTAAGAACATAGTTCTGCATTCAATGCGTTGTGGTTTACAGCTCCCAAATGACCTTCATCTATCTTCCTTAGCTGTAGAGGTGTATAATTGAACTAAAGAGAGGCTTGAATAATGAGCTTGAGAGTGGCAGCTCCACTGCTGTTGCTTAATAGTGTACCAGTCTTGCACTTTGTTTTCTGATATGTAACAAAATGCTGTAGTGGGTCCAATTCTTCAGGGTGACACTTGGTGATAGTCCCTCTTTTAAAATAGAAAAGAGCAGGGGTTTTGAAGGCAAAAAAAAAACCTATAAATCTTTGGCTGCAACTAGACTCCCAAAAATACAATTATACGAACCATTTTCTATTCAATATCTGCTCACAAAAGCTCAGAGAGACAAATTGCAATTATCTGCTCTTTTTTCAGTCATGGAATCTTTCTATTTTTTTAACTTTTCATCTTTCTTGTGAAAGATTCCCCTCTCAGCTCAGAGGAGTACAGTATGACACTTTCTAACAAGACTTCTGCACTGGTGTTACCAGAACAAGCAGAGGTGAAGTTTCTGAGAGCAGCCTTTCAAGCAAAATGACCTTGTTTTCAGATCATGCTTCTCCTATATTTATGGGTATTGGAGTAATCCTTCCTCCTGTGTTGGTGAGGTTAACATTAGAGGACCGCAGTTTTTTCAGCCCTTCTAAATCCTCCTTACTACCAGTTCATTACTGATAACTACACTGGAAAAAAAATCTAGCAGTCCAAGAGCCCTGGATCAATGCAAGATGTCTCCCCAGTCAAGCGGCTGTTAAAAACAAATGTTCTTCTAGTGGCATTTTTGTTGATTTCATGGATGCTAAAAGAACTCCTCATGCATTTACAGTACCAATTAAGCAGTCATTCTGCTAACTGCCTCCTTGTTACACCAGCAGTACCTCCAAGTCAGTACAAGATCTGAGGAGCCCAGAGGAACCTGGAGCCAGGGCTCCCAGACCCCACAGACACAGCCCCAGAAGCAGCCAGTGTCCTCTGTGGACCCAGCCGACGGGAGCAGGGTGACAGACAAGCCAACTCTTGGGCCAGCAAGAGAAGCCAGAGGACAGAAGGAATGTCAGATGCAGCAACTGACTTCTGGACAGGCACCTCCCCTGGCTGAGGAAGCGAGTTACAACCTACTTTGCTCACATTTACATCCTGTGGGGAGAACCACCTCTGCAAGAGCCCAGAAAGCACTGTGGAGGTGTTCCCTCCAAAATCTTCACCAGTCCACCTCACATCTGACATATACAACAAAAAATGACAAACTATATCACTTCCAGGATTTTCACTCACTTATTAGTTTACTCTCCTCCCCTCCCACTTTTGTTGTTTGTCTACTTGACAGGGCAAGTTTATTCAGCGTTGTTGGGCTGGCATTCTTTTGCAGGTTTTGCATAGACCACTGGAGAGAAGCACTGCCTTCAAGAGTCTCACTGAGCTCTTAGACAATCTGATTTCTCACAGTTTCATCAGCAGGGTGATGCAGGTGACAGCAGTGAGGCAAAGAAGGTCTTGGAAAATAGCAAGACCAAGTCCTGTTGTCCAGCATAATGCCAGGAGGCTAAAGTTATTATGTTTTTTTTTTAATGCAGCAACATTTCCTAGAGTGAGAGGCCTATATGCTTGAGAAATACAGAGTCACGAGGAAAGAAAAACATCGGACATTTGGGTATTCCACAAGAAAATCTGCCAAGCAAAACTGGACTTCCAAAACTAAAATAGATTTAATATATAAATGACCCAGTCTTGCTTCATAGAAGTCACCATTGATTGCTAAAATACACAGCACAATGAAAGGAGAAAAAACTGACTTATCAAATTTATGTTTTTCCTGGCTTTAGTAGTTCAAGTTGACATTCTACCCTGTGCTAAATACCCCCAAGAATATTAAGTGGCCATCATGCCCATGTAACTTTATTGTACCTTGTAGAAATAAGTTCCAGTTGACTTCACTTGACTCATATGTTAAAATTTATTTAAAATAAAACAGTGGTACCAAAGGCTGCAGGTGTATGAAGTTGCACTGTATGAAATTGTAAGTGAAGTACCGTAATATATAAATGTTTGTAAGATTAAGTAATAGTAAATTAAAGCCTTTAAGAGTAGTCTGATGTAAGTACTGACTTAAAAGAGTAGTTCTGCTTATTTTTATTGGGCTTTTGTTTGCAAGCAAAAGTTGCCCAATCTAGTCCTAAGTCTTATCTAAAACACAATTCTGAGCAAACTTCCCTCTTACTGAGGACCTGACTGATGTAAGAGTTTTGTCAAGGCTGAATTTTTCCCCTTCAGAAAGGGCAGCATCTCTGTGTTAAAGTTTAAATGCATTAAAGAAAGCCGATAAAATACAGAATGGCAAGAGTTACAGCTGCTTCTTCACTCTAAGTCAAGTTGACCAATGCAGCAAAGGCTGGTATCTCATTTGTGATATGGGATGTGGCTTTGCCACAAATCTGAAAGATCTCATTAGAGTGAAAGTAATAAAGGTGGTAACACCATCCCTTGGGAATCTCGGCCTTTAAATAAGTACAAGAAACCTGTCTAGAAAGAGTAAGGTAGGAATGACTTTTTCAATTTCACACCTTCAGTATCTGCCTACATTGGTTAAACACAATACCTGGTGATCTTGCATTTACTCTGATGACTGACTCTCCTTTATAGGAAAGCATCACTGGATATTATTTTTCAACACGCTAATACTGACACACCTGGTACATCTGCCTGGGAATAATGGAGAAACTGTCACTTTTTCTGTCTAATGGCTTATGTTACAATAAAGAAGGGTGGAGGTAAAATTTATTTACCTTCGGATATCTACCTGTGAGGCAGAATCTGCTCTCAGCTCTTCCCATGAGAGTTTGCCACAACACCCTTGACTGCAGCTTGGTGGAGTTACTTTGGGTTGAAACCAGTTTACCTCAAGCACGGGCTGTGCCTGTGGACTGCTTCCAATCAGCCTACAGCCTGTGGAGGACTTCAGAGAACTGAACAGAATAAAACCTCCCACCCCTTCCTTCATCACCACCATCAGGCTCAAACACTGTAAATCTTGCAGATGACAGTAGGTTTGCCAAGATAACCTATCCACACAAAAGCACTGGAAACCTACCGGTTAGTTTAGGCATAGAGTAGAAGAAACACATTTTATTTTGCGGAACTGTGTCTTGCCCTCAACATTAAGAGAGAAAGAATTTGGTACCCCTCTTCTCCCCCAATGCAGAAGGACCTCAGCAGTTTCCAGAATCCCAAGCTTTGGAGATACTGAAATTACCCCAAATATGATTATACTGGGGAGGTTTATACTCTCTGAGATGGCTAAATTACTGCCACTACCTTATTACACATTCAGTTTTCAGACAGTTAATTGGTCCAATTTGCTACAGTTCCCTTGAACTCAGTGGAAAACCGGAACATTTACAGGGGATATAATTCTGCTCTTTCCTGACAGAGACAGAAAGACAGCATGCACGGAGAACATGAATCACAAAATAGGAAAACACTTTGAATTGACAGAATCAGGGCGGACATTTCATTGATCTGACATTGGTCCTTGGGAAGTTTGTCCAGCTGCAGTGGGCTCAGAGGACGTGCTGTGCTCAGGGCAATAGACTATTCCGTTTGCAGCCTAGCAATAATGATCTTTAGCCTTGATTATCAATACAGCACCCACATTCAGTGCTTCAGCTATACAGGTCAACTTAGTAGGTGAGACGGGAAGGAAAGGGGGCTTGAATTTTAGCAGGCAACATCTGCTGACTGTATAAAGCGATTTTGCAGCTGTGAAATATCAATCAGCAGACTCTCTCTGGCTGGTAGACAGCTGGGTCACTGTCACAGACACACACATCTTGTTTAGTTGCACCTCACATGAAGATTTTTCATTGTAGAAGTGGCTACCCGAGGCTTGAGAAAGCTTTATATACCCACACATGTGTTTCTTGTTTCTATAGGGAGAACATAGTAAGGGAAATTCTGGTTCTTGTTTTTTCCCTTGCACATCCAGAGATATATAGACTATGTCCCTGCCCAGTGAGGACTTACAAGCAAAGATATAGGAAACAAGTTGTTCAGCCTGGAGAAGAGAAAGTGCCAAGGAGACCTTATAGCGGCCTTTCAGTACTTAAAGGGGGGACAGGAAAGCTGGGGAGGGACTCTTTATCAGGGAGTGTAGGGATAGGATGAGGGGCAACAGTTTTAAACTGAAAGAGGGCAGATTTAGATTAGATATAAGGAAGAAATTCTTTCCTGTGAGGGTGGTGAAGCGCTGGCCCAGGGTGCCCAGAGAAGCTGTGTCTGCCCCCTCCCTGGAAGGGTTCAAGGCCAGGTTGGACGGGGCTGGGAGCACCCTGGGCTAGGGGAAGGGGTCCCTGCCCGTGGCAGGGGGGTTGGGACTGGATGGTCTTCAAGGTCCCTTCCAACCCAAGCCATTCCATGATTCTATGAGTCTATGAAGTTTAGTCATCTATAGTGGCTGCAGCCAGAAACAAGAGGCGCCTCCTATCACACCACTCTGTCAACCAGCTTACCCTTCTCCATTCTCATCTCCCACATTGCATATCACAGAAAGAACCTCCTGAATGACTGAGCTGCTTTTGCTCAAACACAGCCCAACTATGACACACAAGCAACTCCTGCCCACTCCAGACAGGGCCTGTCAAGGAGAGGATGCCCAGTTGGGTGTGTCACTACAGCCTCCCCTCTCCCAGTTTACTATTAAAAAGTCCTCACCTACACTTCATCTCTCCCTTTGCTCAGTATTTACACTGAGGCACAGAAGAGCATTCCTCTTCTGGACATCGCCCTCTCACTGGAAGAATCACCAGGATCCAAACTCAAAGCTCCCCATCCCCCCCGTTAGCTGAACCCACTTTCACTTGGTGAGCAGTGTTATCTCTTTGAAAAGTGTCCTCTGCCAGGACTAAAGCCAGGCACCAGGGACTCCACACTCACACAGATGAGCTCCCTTCCTTTTTGAGGGCGTTCGCCATGACAAAACAGGGCACTTCAAACCACAGTCAAATAGAGTTATTATAAGCAGCCAATATTTTAATCAAAACCACCAAAATCTTGTCTCCATTTCCTGTGGAAAAAGCTTGTAATTTACTGTAAATAGCTACATAGGTATGTAGTCAGAATGGATAATGAGGACTAGACATTTAAAATAACTAAAATAGCCTCTCCCCTGCAAGGTCATCCATGAAAAGAGTCACCGACATTTGGCAAACTGATCAAGCTTTGCCAAATGCTGAATGCAGGCAACTTGTCAGTTGGTCAGTCTGTTTGTTTTTGTGGGATGAAGACCCAGACTCAAATAAGAAAGAAAACACAGAAGAATTGTTATATCTTTCCCTAGGAATGCTTTGAAAATAAGTGCCTTTTGGTGCCTTTTGGGCCTTTCCAAAGGCAAACAAGTTGCTCCTGAAAGGAAGTACTGTAAGCACTCTCCAACGAGAATGTTTCAGCTGCCTGCAAAGGCAGCACAAACTCCACCAAAGACAAAGTGTGCACAATCCTCTCCATCCCCTTTGCACCCGCCCCAGAAACACACCACTGGGCATCCGAAGGCCAGAAAGACACAATCCCCCTCACTTCAACACGGCCAACTTACAGGCAGAGTGATCAACTGAGCAGGTGTATTGGGCCCAAAACCTGACATGATTCACAACTTACACTTGAGTAATGTGCACACATGTGGTATCTAGTCCTCTGAACATCCCAGGCTGGTAGAAATGTAGTGAAAAGGCAGATAATTAACTGACAGGATTAAAACCATGCTCTGTTGCTTACAACAGTAGATTTGGCAGGTCTGGTTAAACTAATTTTTGCAAAACTCTTGTGTGGAGAGTTACTGCAAAATTATTTATCTGGAAGATTACAAAACCAAACCACAAAAATAAAAGCAGCTAGAATGGTGCTACAACATTAGGAAAGTCTGACTTACCAAGTCAGCTCCTCAGTTGCTGCTAAATTCAGGAACTGGTAGAACCTCTACAGTTTTACTTAAAATACTTTCCTTGTTTGGAAAATTCATAGAAATAGAAAAGTCCTGTGTGCAAATTTCTGAGTTTCTACTTTCACTAAAACTTCTAAATAACACTTGATTTCCAAATCACCTTCCCATCTCCACAACATGCTTTCAAATCAAAACCAAAGTCCATGTGATCTTCCACCATGCACTATCATGTAGGCTAAAGCTTCTCTCAGCACTTGGCAGTGTCTTAAGCTGCGCACTTAATTATAGAAGAGAGAAAAAAATGACTTTGCAGAATGTAGGCGAGAGTCACATAGCTCTGCATTTCATTCTAATTATAGAAAAATGAGAAATCTGCATAGCTTAAGGGTGGACAACGTACTTGTGTTACTCGGGTATAAAGATGGACTAACTCCATGCTAAATTGGCTATCTTAAGTCCCTGCTTTTTAGCCGCCCTCCCTCTTTTCCTCTTCATGTAATTTGAAGACCTAAACTATAACTTTGGAGCATCCACATAGAGTTAAATATAATTTCTAAAGAAAGAAATAAGTGATAAGGGATTTAAATAATCATTGAGCTCAATTCTTCATTTCATTTTAAAGAGACACTGATGAATTTACTATTTTTTGAATGGATAATTATAGTTCCATGGTAAAGACTTACAGAGCACTCACAAACATAACAATAAAACCCCCCAAAACATCCATAATCTTCAAATATTTTCTTTAATACAGTTTTTCTGCATTCAGTTGTACTGAAATCTTCTATTAAGCCCAACAATGCACTAACAAGTCCTGCTAGCAATATTTTCCCACTAACAAGTTTTAGGAAAGAGAGGACAGAGCCATTCCCAGAAATCAACAGTGACCTGTCTTTGCTCAGAGTAGATCAAGAGCAAGGCCACCAGAATCAGTGGTATAATTTTCTAATTTATACGCTGGTATAAATTAGAAGAGTAAAGGTCAAAGATTATGAAAAGGTGAAAGTTATCAATTAACTCTCAGTGAGTGATTATTTGTATTACAGTAGTCCTTGGAGGCCAATGGAGACAGAGCATTCCTTGTGATAAAAATCACACATTAAGCAAACTGCCGATTCAAAAGAGCTTAGAGGAATTCACCATTATCAAGATTATCCTGTCTGCACTTCTATAAAATTAAAATTGTGGCAGTTGAGCGCCTTTCTTTATACTTTCTGAATATTTTCTCTTTTTTGAAAAAAATAGGGACAGTTGTCATCTAAGAAAATGTTTGCCCCAAGTTCCAGCGTGTCTGTGCTATACCACACCCAAGCTCCCAGGAGCGAGCAGACTAGCACAAACCCCAAAGGGAAACAATTTTGTCACAGTTATCTAAGAACTTTCCATCTGATGTTCACTCTGACATAGGTAGCTGCTAGGACACAGTGGAAATCCATTTGCATCATTGCTTTTTCTAAGAAATATTAGGATTCAGAGAGTAAAGTCAGATTGTTATGAAAAACAACATGCAGTATTAGCATTATCGTGGGAAGCTAAAGAGAAACACTCCTAAAACAGTACAAACCCAGCCTTCAGAGAATGTCACCCAGATTTTTGATTCTTATCCACGCTTCTGGTTAGACATCAGTAACGTTTCTGGGGTGGTGTGCAGAGTACAATATAAGGATTGAAAGTAACTGATCCGAACTGATTGTTCTCTGGAAACTAAGCAAACAACTCTCTGGACTAGGCTTTCAATACCAATGATAAAAAGTGCAAACATTTTATTCAGCAGACATGTTTGTGAAGAGGCTGCCGCATACATTTATCAATTGTTCAAATTTCTCACTTAACAGTTCTGCCTCTCTCGAGTTAATATTTCCCCAGAGCAGAGACTTAAAGAATTTAATGATCACAGCGTCCTTTAGATCTTCTGAGCAAACCAAAATTCTTGCCAGGTAATTGGCATCAGCCCCTGTTTACCAAATGCTCTTCAGCCTATAACCAATAAATGATTAACAAGGAACTTCTTGAGTCACTTTCCAGATGTTGTTTATTGGGACATCCTTGCGTTGCAATGACAAATGGGGCAGAAATATGCAATGCACAGCTTGGCAAGATCCTGCCACTCAGCAGAATATCCCCAAGGCTGAATAATTTGGGTGAACACCACTGTACAAAGGTTAAATCTACTTTTCTTTATATGAACGGAAATGTGTCCCAGCTGGTACTCATTAGGTTTGAAGAACCAAACACACGTATTTTCTCAAAACAGGTAGTAACAACAAGCCTTTAATGCAAGAGCAAAGGGTAACACTTCAGGGTAATACTTTTTGATGTGCCTAATGCTTTATTCTCTTTTTGCTGTAGAGGAAATCTTAAGATAGCCGCAACGTTTGCTAGAATGAGCTGTGAAAAGTTACACTAATAATGAAAGTGGGAGGGAACCTCTTTATTGCCTTTGTTTGCACCTCATTATATTCCTAAAAATAATAGTGTTGCTATAATGACAATTCCAATACAAAGCAAGTTGTATGGGACAGAGCTACATACATACTGCACCAACGTGAGGATGACTGTATTACCAGGAATTGGGGGGACCCAAGCAACCATTAAAGCCAGCAATATTTGGTATGACTAAAATGTCAAAATTCATGGAAATGACCATACTGGATTAGCATGTATGTATGTGCAGTGCATGTCTAACTATTCCATGTTCACACAGGGTGACAGAGCTCTAACCTCAGAACTACTATGATGAGAATTTTGAAATCCATAAACCATTTCATTCCCAGACTATCAAATGGGATAGGATCAAAAAAATAAATAGACTGCCTAGGTATATACAAAATAAAGGTTAGCAGACCTGGAATAATAAAACTATAATTGGAACTAATTTAGGAGAAAAAAAGGCACATTTTAGTGACCAGATTTGCAGGTATAGTGTTGCATTAAGGTAAGATGTTGAAATCTACTAGCTGGTTTTGCAAAATTTAAATCTCAGAAGTCTGAAATCCTACAGAAATTTGCATATTTTTCTGTACCTTATGTTAAAATCTGTAATGATTCAGGCACATTTGAATAAGAGACAAAAAGAAGGATAATGGGACCTGTCTGGTTTGGGATTCAATCAAAACTGGGACCCTCCCTTCGACTAGGATGTGATTCAGTACTCTGCATCAGACAAATAACAGTAACAGTTCCTGAGATAATGGCTGTGTTTCAGCAGCCAGAAAACAAGACAGAATAGCAACATAGCATAGCAAAAAAGAGCCTCTTCCTTCCCCTCTCCCACGCCCTCAGCACTAATACCTTGTGTATGACAATAGACATCCCTTTCTAACCACTACAAGTGACCTGTGGTGATGTTCTAACAAACCTCACTCTGATTTTGTCCTGTTTCAAATCCCTGTGACCCTGTAATAACAAATGAGAGCTGGGGATGGGAGATGCTGGGGGAGCAGGTGAGCCAGCACATTCCCACTTACCCATATGCACCACTGTTTGACTTCTGTTCCCTGTGGTTCCAGCCATATACTGGCAGTTCCCCACCAATTTCACTGGCACTCTCTAGCCCCAGAGGATTTAGGATTTAGTACTACTAATCTCTGGATCCCATATAACATTAGATATTTAGGCTGTGATCTCAGGCAAGGACTTGTCCCTAGAGTCATATTAGATTACCTAGCCGCTGGGAAACCAAATAATTAAGGAAATCCATAATGAGGGGTATTAGCTAGAGATGCATTCCATGTCACAAAAAAAAAAAAAAAAAAAAAAAAAAAAAAAGGCACAAAATAATCTTATTTAAAAGGAAGAAGAATTTTCTTCAAAGTGGCAAAATGGCCATGACAGTCCACAGCACCAGCTGGAAGTGGCTGCATGTCACATGTCACAGGATGCAGAGCTGGGCAGCAAGGCCGACCGCTGGGGTCAGCTTGACTGCACAGCTCAGCCAAGAGCCTGGTTTTCTGGGATCAGTGGGGAGATGCTGCTAAATCCACTGCTTCCCGGATTGGAACTGGGTAAACTTTATTTATCTGCCTTCACTCCCAGCTACACCACTCTCCTGCTGTAATAGCACTGTCAGTTTACAGATAGACAGTGAACTGAAGGAGGCATCACCCTCTTCAAATTTAAGTAATTCAAACACCTGTCCAGCTCCTGCCCATCCAAGTATACACATAAAAAAAAAAATTAAACTCCAGTCCTGCCTCTGCTCTACCACTGGCTGCAGAGTTCTTCTCATTCACGCTAGTCCTGAGAGGCACTTGCAGGGATCCTATATTGGCAATTGGCCCTCCTTTCTCATCTCACTCCTGCAAACAGGCCCCAGGCATAGCCAAGGTCTCCCAGCACATTATTTATCTGGTAACCTCTAGATGCTGGAGTTTGATAGGTGATGATTTCACTACAAAGCAGTTAATTGATAAATCAGTTCAACTTCTTTCCAAATCAGGTATTGACACAACAGCACACTGCAGACAGGCCTGAAAGGACTCTGCGATAATATATTGATTATAAACAACCCAAGAGCCATTGTCAAAAGCAGCAGGTATTGTTCTTTCCAAAAATCAAATCCATACTTTAACGATCTGTTTTCCCTCATTAAGCACTTGAAAGGTTTTCTTAGCAACACTTTTTGCTACACGGATGTCCTATTTCATTTTGACACATACAACGTGCTCCTGTCATTCTCTTTATTGTATAGTAGCTTGTTTTGTTTACTGTAAGACAAAGATGTTATTTTATGTCATATCTTCTCCTCTGTAGCGCTCATTTACAAATAGAAAAATCCATGTCATCTTTGTCTCATCTGTCTTTAGCAATTAAATGAACCAAACAAAGCCTCTGAGTAGCAAAAGGAAAGTCACACCAGAAAGAAACTAAAGAAAACAGCAGAATTTGGTTGAAAAATATTTGGAATATTCTGTTCTGATTTTTCTTTTGAGGTTCACATGACTCACATCTTTGATGGAAAGGTAATGACTGCAGACAAGCATGCAAGCAGACATGATCCAAGCAGATAACTTTACATTGATGTATTCTCTTAAATTTATTTTCAGCAATATTGCTTAAAAATGACACTTTGGAAATGTTGGCACAACAGTTTTCATTTCTTGCCTCACCTAGGACTAGTCACTTCACCTCTGACTACCTTCATGACCCTTTGGGAGGACTTGAATTTTACTTGCTAAGTCTTTGATTCTACAATGAAAAGTTTTTTTCTCTGTAGAAACAGATCAGTAGGAATAAGGTTCTGGGTTCTGCCTGGGAAAGGTAAGTGGATTCAGTGTTAACAAAACATTAATTCCAGTATCAGACAGGACACGTCTCTCTGCCTACAACTGTTTAGTGTTGAAATTCAGGAATTATCATAAGCAAAAAATCCTTTCTACTTGGGAGAAGACTGAGGCATGACAGGCTGCAGAAGACAGAGCTGGATGCATCTCAGCACTGTGGACCACTTGTCATTTCCACAAGAACTATGTCCGACTTCAGCAAAAATCTGTATTGTGAATAGATTAGACAGCTACAGTAGCCCACACTGACATGAAAATTTGGTTGATACAGCTGCAGGATGTTTAATATAAACTTGAACTGCTGCCACCTAATTACCCCTTGTGTATTTCTTGTTTAATGCTCTTAGGATCAAGGGCTATTCCCCAGAGCTCCTGCTGAGATGCAGCCTCCCAAACGTTTTTGAAGTATGCACATGTTGAAACTTGGTACCCACAACCTTACGGATGAAATGGGCTGAAAAAGTACTTTGTCAGCACGAGACATTATTGACCCTTACAACATATCATGCTATTTTATGTTGAAACAAAAAAAAATATGCTAATTGGAAAATGTTTATAGCGCAGTCAATAGAGCTACGATAGACTTACATCAGTATAACCAAGATCATGGTCTGGTCCATTATTATTAATTATTTCCAGTAAGATTGGTTTGTGCGTATGAATACATTACCGAACACAGCTTTCTATTTGCTCTGACTTTATGTGCAGTGCACATCGTTAGATCTGGCAGAAAAGCACAGATATAAACAAAAAGGCTGAATGACAGCCTGTGAGCTTCTGGCTCTGCTACCCGTTCATCATAGAGCCACACGGAAATAGCGTAACAGTCTTTGTTCATGGATTCAAAGGCTTTTTTTCCCCATATATGAAGCACAAAGACTTTGAATTATTTTCAACCACTCCCACAGCTGTTTCAGAAGGGAATTAGGTAACATTTGTAGGAATCTTTGAAAACAAAGCCCTGCATAGGTGCTAAGTGCTATCTTTATTAGTTTCATAGGCAGGTCTGCAGTAGAAAAGCCCCAATAATTTTATTGTGCATTCCCGCACATTAACTCTTCACTCCCATTTTTTCCTCACAGAAACATAGCTGTTCACACTGCCCTTGTATTCGCCGACTTTCCTCAAATAGCTGAACAAACAAAGTGGCAGTGTTTGCCACAGTCCTGAACCCCTCGGGTTTACAACCTGCAAGTGGGCTGGCAACACTGCCTTGAAATGCTTTGCTTTCCACAAGCACCCCAGAGAACAGATTAAGTTGGAAGAAAGGAAAACTGAAAACCAACATCCTTTAGTGCTTTTTTTTTATTTCAAAAGTGTTTGAGAGAGTGAGTGGAAGGAAGGAGTCTAAAGCTCCCAAACTACACCTTAAAGTATTTTACTTAAGTGTCAAGGACTAAAGCCCAAATGTCAGCTCTTCAGGGTTTTTTTCATGAATCACTGCAAATAGAGCCTGAGACAAGAAGGGGAAGACAGTAAAGAGATGTTAGGAAAATTCTCATGAGGTTTGCACTGCTTTTCTCTCTTTTTATGATTTATAGGCATACCAGAACATGCTTTTAAAATAGTTCTGATTTGGTGCACTACTTGAAACACTGTTCTGCTTATTCTTATAATTAACCATTAACTCCTTCTCTTGGAATTTGTCTCAAGTCTCCAGTCTTAGGAGTTAATTACATGGATATTTCATAATAGCTTGTTCCCAACAGCTCGACAGGGCTCCACCTGACGAGCTTCCTAACGCCCCCTTGTGTTAAATGACTATTATTGGCTTCATTTTACCCTCATACACACCAAAACTGAAACATTCAATCCTACTGCCATTCTGATGTTCAGCAGTACTCCACCCAGGAAACAGATCTATTAGAATCAACATACAAATGAAGTAAATCAGCACCACTGCGGGAGTTTAGCTCTTTTGGGTCATATAGGACAGAAAGTCATACCAGGAATGAGTCCCTGCTAACAGTGGAGAATTCGTTTCTTCTCCCCAGTTTTCCACGTCTTCCAAAGAGCTCCTGTGACCTAAAATACCAAGTACAGACTGACTCTCAGCTCTATTCCCGTGACATGTCATCATCAGTTCAGATGAAAGCATGGTCCAGTGTTGCCAGCTCCTGCTGTCATAACCTTGTGGCGACACAGTTACTCAGACTAACCTTACAACCACAGAAGCAGCAGTTGGTTACCCTCCAGATCCCATCCTCAAACACTTCCAGAAGGTAAGGCCAGCTTCAGTGCTTGTCCACATGCCATAAAATGTGTAAAATGGTATTTAAAAGGTTTAACTTGAATCATGTTACCATTAGAGAGGAAACGGAGAGTGAGAAAGACAGGGAGAAAGGAAACACCACACTTCAGAAATGAAGATTTCAACATAAAATAGTAAGGTTGACCTAAAAAGACTTTAAAAAAAATAATCATCAAAACATGATAAATTAGCAAAAAAGCTAATCAAATTCCTGGCAGTGGGCTAGAGTTAGCTTGTAACAAGCTACAAAGGCTTCTTCTATTCGGTTAAAAAATAAAATCTGTTACTATTTTACTTTGTATCTGCCTTATTTTGGCACATGTTGCTGGAAACTCAAACAGAACTCGGTAACCTAGATAGTAAATAATCTCCAGACTTTTCCTCAGGTCATGCAAATAATCTGTGTGCAACAGAAGTCAAAGGTACTTTTGTGAGAAGAGCACTTGATAAGATTTACTCAAACTGCACTTCCAGTTTCACATTCCTTTAAATTCTTCGAATTGAGTATTCTTCCAGTAATGCCAATTAGAGCTTCACTGCTTCATGTGATGTAAAGCAGTATTATCAGCATTTAGAGAGAAACAGGAATTCTTTTTTAATATTCATTACTGGAAAATTATCAGTCATATCATGTTTATTTTAGTAGGTCCATCTGTACAGTATCTATAGGCACAAACGCAACACTGAAAGCAATGGTACTATGTAGCCTCCTCTTCTACCCATCCTCCTTATGGCTTCCTTATGGAGACAGCTATAACTTTGCTGTAGCATCACCTTCAGCTGTTGAAGTGTCAGACTGTGAGTTCACACTTGAGGAGTTTCCTTCAAGCTTTTCTAGCTCATTCGCCGATATTATCAACCAAAGAGCACAGGAGCCCAGTTCAGGATTGAATCACTCCTTAAAGACCTTTAATGCTGCACTTGAGAAATGTCTTGTCCTCTGGGACAGGACACGGCTCTGCTTTGTGACCGCACAGCAGAGGAAATATCCAGGATCCTGACTAGGGCATTTTGATGCTACCCAGGTATACCAATCCTGGTGATACTTTTGATACTGAAAAAATCAGTAGAATTTAAGTTCTTTTCATAAAACAGCTTGTAGGTAAATTCTAAAGCATATTCACATAACTGTGCATCAGTCTGCTAATACGTACCTGGGCTGAGAAAACCATATTGCTGTTAGCCTCAAAGATATAGCAAGTTTTATACAGTAAGCACAACAGTTATGGGAGGCAGGGGGTATGAAACATGTAAGAGGCTGTTCTGGCCACACTCTGCCATTTCTCTTCAGCTCTGAACCAACCTATTTGGGTAGTCCCTGGGACAACTTCTGCCAGAGTCTGGAAGCAGAAGAGAGGGAGCCAGAGGTTCACTAGAGCTTTGAAAGAGGCTACAGCTCCAAGATGCTTCAGCAATCCAGTGAAGCTGGTCAAAGACAGCAGAAAATAGTACCAGCTAATGCATAGTAGTATGGTCTTCTCTACATCAAGAAGCCCAATGAAAGGCTCCACAACTCAGGATACAATTCTTCCTCTTTCTTTACTGAGCATAATTTAGCTAAGAATGGCTGCAGAAGAATCTGTGGCTGAAATCCTGGTGCTCAGTGGGAGCTGCACCAGCGCAGACATAGAGTTTTCATTCCCTCACTTGGACTTTTCCAGACTATCTCATCCCAGCAAAATTAAACTGCATAGAAAACAAAAGCCAGTAAAAGCATTAAACACAGTAATTAGTCAATAGAACCAAGGGTAGGAAACCATTTATTATGAGAATTAAGTGAATGATTCACAATGAATAATTTATCTAGGAAATTTAGGGTGGTTTGTTCTGTGTTTTTTTTATCCTGCTGGGAGAGAATTCAGCTAACAGTTTTGCAAGCTGCCTTAATTCTGTGGTTTGGTCCCCAGTAGTCAGCTGTTTAAACTAGTTGTGACTGGACAAGAAGTCTAGCTTATACAGTGGGGCATATGAAACTAAAATAAAGGTTCTTATGCAGCTGAATTTAACCATTTATGTTTAATTTGTAACACTTGCTCAGAACGGGTACTATTATCTCATGGCCACATTAAGCATGACATGCCAGCACTCCTCCCTTCCCCTTCTTTCATTCAGAAAATGACTGCGAAGCTCAGCAACCTTCATGCCAGATGAAAGACTGGAACCAAAGAAGAGTCATTATGATCTGTAATATTGAACACAACACACAAATAACTCCCACATAATAACACTATAGATTCCAACCCTTCCTTCATATTTCACTGCTCAAATGACAAATAAATGAACCTATCAGAGTTCTTAGGATGTATCATAAAGTGGAAATATTGCAGATAGAATAAATAAAACATTTTTATTGTAGTTTATAGCACCAGAGTGGCTAGAGTTACATTTTAATAAAAGTATCTATTATTTGAATCAGTATTGGACTCACTGTGAACAGTCCTACCTTTCTTTTCTGCAGATAGAGCATTTGATCTCACATTCCCCATTGGAGGACGTTGCAGCAGCTTTGCCCTACACTCAGCTTAAAGAGGGCTAAAGACAAGACAAAAGCTTCTGCAGCGTACATCAGGGCTTCCCAAGCTGTAGCACCTGAACTACAACCCACATGCAGAGCACTTCATCACGGTTTGCAAACCCCGCAGAGGCAGGAGCATGAGCACCATGACCAGAGGTGAGAATTGCCACCACTGCTCCTCCTGACGGCAGGATCTGACCTTCACTGCTGCCGGTGGCACATGGTACAAAAGCTGTTTGAACAAAAGGGAAAAACTACACCAAGTCCGACCGGCCATACAGTGCCCCCAGAATTTACCCAACTGAACATGATTGTCCTAGTAGATGAGATTACAGAGAAAGGCAGAAAGTATGAAGATTCCTCTAGCAAATACACTTTTCCCTTTGCAGGTACTGACAACTCCCTTGTAGTTACACACACAAAAAAAATCCCTTACATGCACAAATTTTGTAATAATCACTGCTGCTCTTTAGTAAGCACTCCCTTTTGACTGACATGTCTGAAAGGCACATCAGCTTTCATATATGCTAAGCAGTCCTTATCCTGATTAGTCTTTTTTTTTTTCTATTCATAGATCAGATAACATTTAAAATACCTGCACACAAACTGAAAAGACATTTGAAGGTTTAGCCCTACTCATTCTCCTCCAAAGGTGATAAATTGCAACAGCATTTCATTAGGAGGCTCAGTGCATGTCTTCCTATATCAACAAAACATTTCTGAAATAGTAGAAATGTACAGCTTTTATATATTCCCACCTCATTTCTACAGCAATTTACTTCAGGTCAAAGCATGCCTGGTCTGAAGTCCTCGACCCATGGTGTGTAATTTGTAACAGTGTCTTCATGTCAACACTCCAATGCCACAGGGCACAAATGTATGGTTTGGCCATAAAAACTCAGCAAAATAAATTATTCCACAGTGATGCTTACAAAGGTAAACACAGAGCAGCAAACACCGGAGTCTCCCCCAGTGGAAGGTCAGGCTAGAGCATCCTCTGCACGCACAGGGCTTGGTGAGCTTTAAATAACAGAGATACAGTGACTCTGCAGCTACAGACCTGTTGCATCTGGCTTCTCTTCTAAGATTTTTTTCTTTCAAATTAAAGGGACCTCTTTGATTACAAGGAAAGCCACGGTTAAAATGCAACAAAACACATCTGCACAGATGCACACGAGTCCAGCAGTCTAGGTCAGACCTGTATGAAAGAATGTCATTTTCTATTTGGAACAGAAGTTTGAGCAAAATGATTGCTTTTGATTTGGAGATTCAGAAAGACCATTTTTTACCTTCTGAAATGCCACGTGTTGACTTTGGACCTTTCTCTAATGTGAGTGCTCTTAAAGACAGAGCAGAACTGTTGCCAGACCCTCTACCCATCAAGGGATGTGTCAAAGGAGGATTACACTAGACACCCCCAAACTCTGTCTGAGGCTATAAGATCTGCTTGAAAAATACTGGGAGAAAAGCAAAAGGGAAAGAGAGCAATAGACACTCTTTTTTTTAAAAAAAAAAAAAACAAAACAAAAAAAAAAAAAACACAAAAGCAAAACCAGTCACTGTAGATTCAGTGATTCAGTGAGAGCACAAGGATCACTGTTTGGATAGCAGAGAAAGGGTAATCACTGCAGAAGAGGGAAAGGGGGATTTGCACTGCATTAATTCACTTAGGAACAGAGCCTGAGATCACAGGGAGTCGAGTTGCATGGTACTGAGCACTATCTTCATAAATGTGCCTAGCAGGCTGCCTAGTTAGCAGCACCCTAACTGCAGGGTGCCCAATGCTCTGTGTCAGCTGGATAAATCATAGGCCAAAAAAGTGTACAAAAAAAAAAGTTCATCAATTCACTGATCTACTGACAGCCCAGGTATGGTTTACACCAGATAAACATCAATGCCTTAACTACAATGGTAGAACATTTTTAGGCAGAGAAGGATTAATTTAAAACAGGCACGTATAGCAAGATGCTTTTGTGAAGACAAAGTATAGCTAGGTAATATCATCAGAGTCTTTTCTGCACCCTCTTCTTTACACCAAAATTACAGTGCCTTGTTTTCAGTTGATTTTTAGCAGGAAGATTGCTGGCGCATACTGGTTATCCCACAGTGAAATAAAAGTAAGGAAAGGTCCCATCCTAAAAATAACACTGATACTTGGAACAAGCAAGCTAATTATTTAATTTACAATACTTGCTTTCAAAGCATTAAATGATTTAAAAAACCCTTTAGAGCCAATGCAAGAGGGTGATATTCATGAGACCTGTTTTTTTTCCTCCAGTTGTGTGACAGGATTCCTTTTAGGCTCTGGGAAAGAAAAGTTTCTTATTCCCTTTGTGCCTCTACTTCTCGTAAAACATGAATCAACCCTTGACACCCTTAACACAATTAACATTAGATACAAAAATAAAAAATGTTAATGCTTTAAGGCAGTTCTTAGTCAAGTTAATCATGGTTATTGCCCCCACTGCCTTCTAGACACAAACATACAGTTAGAGTTTATCCGTGCCCTGAGAATTAGATTTGTTCCCATGCTCATGGCAGCATGATCACTGCTCTGCATTTTAGCTGTCTGCCAAATCATAGCCACTTTTTATTCTTCTATCTCATTTTATTGTCACAGTTGGTTTTTTTTGGTTTGGGCTTTGTTGCAGCGCCGTGTTTGCTGATCACACACCAGCTTGCTGTCTGGGAGCACATTGTTTGATTTAAGCATCTGCTGCTATTCAGAAGGGGCTGAGGAGCGACACATGGCTGACAGGGTTCCTCCTCCAGGTACCGGCTCCCCAGGAGCCCATCGGGCATGTGTCAGATAAGGGGGGAGCACGGGGGGCAGCCACCGCCACAAGCCCCATGCACAGGGGCTGAGACCCACCGGGTGGACACTGGCAAGGGAGGAGAGGGCACAGCGAAGCTGGGCTGTGGGCGCCTGCTCCTGGCCTCCCCAGCAGGACGCTGGTAGACAAAGGGATTCTTTCCACCAGATTAAACTTGCAAATTTCCTACACCTTGCAGGACTGGCATTGTAATACAAACTCTGTGCCACTGAAAGTTAATGATTTACCACTCCTCACAACCCACACAAACTGACACCAGAGATTTGCTAGCAATTAATTGATAGCGCATTACAATCTGAGATAAGTAATAAGCACTTTTACTCACAAAGCTGCCAGCGCGCATTGCATAGCTTCCTGATTTGGCCCAATCAGTGAAATATGCACCGAACTGCATCTGTAATAGTGTTATTCACCATCTAATTATCATTATTTGCATTTATGATAGGTTAAATGCAGTGAATGGGATCAGACACACAGGAAGCACTCAGCGCTGGGGATACAGAAATAGTAAAAGAGAGATCTCACTTTTGGAAAGTGACATTGACAGATAGAATAAGTCCAAAATTTGGCCTAAAATACAATGATGAAGACAATAAAGCCAGAAAATAAAGCAATAAACCAAGGAATGAAATGCCTTGGGATGTTAGCATGCCTCTGGGTGAAATCAAGAGATACAGGTGGAGAAGCAAGAAGCAAGCAAGCGGAGCAACAGCCTAGATCTTAACGTGCCACCCTTCAGCAAGCAAGCAAGTCACAGAATTCCCACCTACCCTTGCCCAGTCTAATCACTGCTCTCAGGTCTCCAAGCTCTCTTGTAAAAAGTCAGGAACGAGTACTACAAACTCTACAACACAGTAAGCATGTCGTAACACTTAAACTGTTCATAACTATCAGAGTAGTTAGAAAATCTTAACACATGCAGCTTGGGAATCCCCTCTCTAGGCCTGAAGGCTTGACTCAGCAGTAGAGGTACAACCAAGATCCTAATGTTAGAGCAATAAAGAAGGTTTCAAATGGGTTACAGTCATTGCATGTATCCTACATTAAGCAATTTTGAAGAAAAATACATAGAAAGTCAATGGAGCAAGGACCAAAGTCCTCCCTGCCAAAGAAAAATCCCAAATCACTAGAGCACACAGCAATTGTCACCCTTTGCCTACCCCCCTGTGCTTTACAAATCATCTCCTTCACGCTTTAGGGCGCTCAGGCCAAGGCTGAAGAGAGGGTAGATGCAGCAATTCCTGGGTTCCTGGCCCCCCGTGACTCACATCAGGAGACCTGCTGAAATGTACCTCAGCTCCCTCACGACACTCACTCCTGGATTACACACACAACCTCCCCTTCCCCCCCTCCCTGAAGGAAACCTCACAGGCGAAGGGATGTATTTCATCCCCACATATAGTTGTGAGGATGCCCGTGGGGAGCAGGACTGTGAGGCACAGCACAGAGCCATCTGCAGGCACATCCCCATTGCCCTGGGCTGGCCCGGGAAAACACACATGAACCCCGGAATGTGAAACATGAGGTTCTGACCTCCCCCTACCAAAAAGAGAGAAACATTAATCTTCCTCATCCTCGCTTTCTAGCCACTGGGCTGCTGTGCAAAAGGTCCATAGCACCAACATGACTCTCTTGGAGAGAAACAGGGAGTAAGGCCAAGCAATTTCTGCAAGACCAGGCTAAGGCAATTTCCTTTGTGGGCCATAAATCCCAAGTAGAGAGAGGCACCTCCTGGTAGCACTGAGAAAAGCACCTGTATATCCTACCTCCCAAGAGCCTGATGCACCCTATCCCTCATCCGTGTATTTATCGGGGTTAGTATTCACTCTGACCCCATGGAATCCATCCTGAAATACCGAGACCTTCCACCTTACCCAGAGCTGTGAAGTTTGTCACTAGGCCCTGCTGCCTAATAGTCCCATGCTGGTGGGTCTGAGATTCAACCTTTCTGCCTCAGTTTCCAAGCAGAAAATTGAAGTAACTCTATTTCTATCTCTGAGAGGTTTTGTGGTAGAGAGTCAGAGACTACTGGCCATGCAGATATAGCAGTCGTGAAAACTCTGCACATACCAAGGGTAGCTGATAAAACATTTTCATAAAATGCAGAAAGCTTTGCAAACAGGCAGTTTTACCACAGGCTTAAATTGTTATGGAAAGGTCAAGTCAAGTTTCCACAAGAGAGCTCAAGCAGGCAGGTAAGCAACATTACCCTACACAGTGAGTTTGCAAGAGCATCCTTCACCCAGCAACATTAATGAGACAAACAAGTGAGTCCACTGGGCTGACACCAGTGCACAGGAGCCAAGCCCCTGGAACAGATTGCCTTTCTGATCATCTTCCATTTAAAAGTTTACTAAATCAAGCAGGATTACTAGGACAGGGCTACAACACCTTGAAACAGACTGCTGTTCATTTCTAACTAGAGTCACAGCAATCTTCATGGTTCTAATGTATCAATTATGCAGTTACATACTAATTTGCTTTGCAGGAATTTTGCACTCATCAGTGTGTGTAAACTGAGCTAAATAAAAGTATTTAAATATCCTCTCATCACAGATTCTGCTTTGGTGGTCAAACCTGCCATGAAGTAGTGAAGAGAACTGTAGAAAGCAGTGGTAAGTACTACAGTAGTAAAAATTCATCCAGGCAACAGCCTTGATCCTCCTTCAGCCAGTGATTACAGACAATAATTTCACTGGCCCTGGCAACATCAAGCCATGTATTTCAATGGATAATCAGGTTCGAGATTTCCTGGGAATTACGAGGCAAAGAAGCTGGACTACACCTGACAATCAGGGAACAAATTGTCATTACATGTTTTCAGAGAGCAAAGCTTACCGGTTATCATTAAAGAACACGTATTTAACTAATTTTGTATTTTTACTTACAGAACCAATAAGAAAAAAGAAATACAAAACATAATCCAAAATACTGAATTTATTCCACTCTGGATAGTATAAACTGTTTTAATATATATAATCAGCTGGTAAATTCTCTTCCCATCTTCACACCAAATTCCATTTTTCCAAATAGCAGATAGCAGCAAAACCCCCTGGGAGAATCTTCATTGTCATACCATGTCCCTAAAGAAATCACTACAAGGGAGTAGCTACAGTTCATAGATTTAGACATACATCTGCTAGCGGTGATGGACATCCTTCTTGTGTGAAGGTTTGAAGACTTGGGCAAGGTGTCTGTGTAGGCTGGCACATACCAATAACAGAAGTTATTTAAAGTCTACAATTTCTAGTCTACCTTTGAGCTTCAAGACCTCCTTTGATTCAGATATTCTTTCTCACTGCATTTTTCTAATGTCTAATCATGATGTGATTTTATGAATTTGAGATTGTCCACCTATCCAAATGTTTACCATTTGACTGTGCTGCATTGTACTGGTACATATGCAAAGCACTGTTCCTACAAGAGGGATATAGCTGTTGTCCCTTGGCACGTTTACATTACTGACCTAAGGCGACCAACCTCCAAAGCCGAAAAACCCAAGCTATATGAACTCTGTGATGTTTTCAGCATGTTAATTATTTCACTTTCAGGGATAACCATGCACATGTTGCAGTTTGCATCTGTGCCAAAGCAGACACCATCTCTCACATAAAAATGCCCATAGTGTCAAAGCTATTGTGCTCTCTGCTTGCCTTCTGGAAGGGGATTTATGTTCCTCCAGTGCAGATGTTCCCCTTTCCTTCCTTTAAATTCCTGTCTAAAGAGAAGCCAAAGAGAAAAAGGAAGACACTTCGTAATTTTTTTTTTTTTTATGATACAAGAAGCCCGTTCTCCAGGATTACAGTATAGCACTCAGCTCTATAATGAATTATTTATCCTAGGAAAACAAAAATGCTTTATTTAAGATGACAGAGAGCCTGTAAATTTGTTTCTTATATATGCATTGACTAATTAGATTAATTAAGCATGCATACACTTCTGAACAATCAGGCAGGTGGCAAATCACATTTAAGACGACTTATACAATTCATTCTATCATCCTCACACTTGACAAATGACATCCATTCCAGCATGAAACCAGGGCAGAAAACAGCCTATTATTTGCAATGTACAGTACCATTATTTTCACATTTTATTTACTTCTTTAAAGAAACTGTAAGACAAATAAACAGTTTCCAGCAGCTAATCCTCTTTCATATGAGCACTCAGAAATATAATTCACTGTACTGCATTAAAACAACAAAACCTGGTAAAGCTATTAACACCATGACTGAAACTGAAATCTGTGAGATAAAGGAACCTTTTTGTAAGGCTAAAGAACTGTGCTGAAGCTCTTGCATGGAGTACTGTGAAACTTAGCTATTTCAACCTGCAGAGATTCATGCAACCTTTCATTTTCTTTTCAAGTAATAAAACAAAGGAAGGGTAATAGCTAGAGATTTCTTTACTGGGTCTACAGCTTTGCTGCTTTAGACAGCTATGAGCACACTCAGAGGCCCCCAGGACACTTTGCAGCCTCGAGTAGCAGCCAGCCTAGAGAAGAGAAATTGCAGCCCACCAAGCAAGCACTGAACTCTCTACTGCATTTCAAGCCCTCAGAGATGCAAGCCCTGCACCAGTGCCCCTGCACGTCCTGCGCCAGGAGGAGACGGGGCAGAGGCTGCACACAGCCACAGTAAGCTTTCTGCTGGTGCTGCGGCAGCCAGGATCCACCTGGTCTGTGCCAGGCAAGTGCCACCCTCGGTCCAAGTCTCAGGGATGCTCCAGGACCCCCACAACCACCAGCGATCAGCCAAGTGACAAAGCCCAGCTCCAGCTTCAGCAAGTCCGATCCCTCAACAGTGTCAGCAACCATGGGGCCTGCAGCAAAAGCCAGAGCGATGGTTCTGGGAGCACAAGGGTAACGTAAGCTCAGCAAGAACAGGAGTATAATCAACACTTCAACTGGTTATTTCCACAAACTAAGGCAAGCTCAAAAAAAAAAAAAAAAAAAACAAAAAAAACAGACAAATCTGAACGGAAAGGATTTAACAGAGTCTTTCCTCATCTTTATGAACTTAAATGCTGAGGCTTTCACTATGAGTTAATGACTGGTTTGCACTACTCCTTTCTTTGTGCGCTCTGTCACTAATCAGGAGCAGCGAGCTACCTCAAAGCCTCATTACTAGCCAACAAAAAAAGCCAATGAATCCTCAAACAGAAGTTTTGCTGCAGTGGCATATTGCCATTTAGCTAGAGGGAGGCAGGAGAAAGCAAGTCAGCAGTGACATATTCTGTGCATCCAGCTGGGAGAAAAAGAAAACCCAAGTATAATACCGCATCTTATCGGAAGTAGTTAATCTGACATAACTTACTTAACAAAAATTACAGTCTATTAAAAAGGCATGTAAGCAATGCAGCTGAAAACAAGTCTACACGGGAATCAGCTAGCATAATTACGGCTGGCTAAAAAATAGGAGAGACAGAAGAAAAAACTGTGCATAATTTACCAGCTGACAAATGTTAATGACAAATAGAAGAAAACAGGTCCTTGACAAAGAAGAAATAATAGCTGCTCACTTTGTAGTTTCACTTCAGAACTCAAATATTTTTGTTTGGGGGGGGTGGGGAGAAATAAAATACCATCTTGCATCTTTGTGAAACTAACAGATCAGCACAAAATGGGGAAGTCTCTGTGACATGGGTTAGTACTGGCTTTGGTTAAGTGCTGGTTACACACAGGTTGCGTGTGAAGAAAATACATTTGTGACTGCAATCTTGCAAGATTAATATTTCTCTCCATCTCCTAACAAGATAATCACATGCGTTGTGTAACATTAAGCATATGAGCAGTCCTTCTGGAGCCACACTTTACATTCAGAACACGCTGAGCTACTTTGCTGAGCTGAAGCCACGGGGAATGCCACAGGGATTGCGCTGTATGTTTTCTGCAGTCAGATAAGAGGGCTGTGAGGATTTAAGCATTACATCCCGCTACCCACAAATATCTCTCGTTACAGTGTGGAAAAAAAAGTCAATGTCATTTTCAGATGTTATAATTTTGTTGCTTAGTTTTAGGATAATTTCATATATTGGAATCACAATAGCAGCCTTCAGATGAGCACCTCTAGGATGGCCTGCACAGAGGTTGGAGGTCCTGTGCTCCTTATTAAATTATTTTCTTTCTCTTCACATTAAAGGCAGTCAACATTATTCACTGTAATGATGTAGCTGCCATGTGAAAATTAATCCTGGATGGGGATCAAGCATTTGCAAAAAGAAAAACTGTACCATGGTTGAAGATTCCTAGGTATTAGGCACTGTACAAGCGAAGGGGTGGCTTTACATCAAAGTAAGAGAGGAACTGATTTTATGATATCGAAAACATGCAGAGTTATCTTGGGAAGGAGACATGCTAAAAAACAATCTCAGGCCAAGACTAACTAGCAGCTTGATTTTTAAAGGTATACTGGCACCTGATAGGCAGCTAGTAGGATTTCTTGCATCATTAGGCTTCCAAATACCATGGCCTGAGGAAGCAAATATGCCAACTGTGATCTTGAATGTTATCCATGTGTTCCTCTCTGGAATGCCTCTGTGATCTGACTGTCATCTAGATGAGCACATGCTTGGGGTAAATTTCCATTACATTTTCATCTGGTGGATGCAAGTGATTTGATCACACTTTAAAAAAAAAAAAAATTTAAAAAGGGGGAGGAGGGTATGGGACCATTGCCTAGATGTCAGTGATCAAGACCTAATTACCAGAACCTAATTTGTTATCTGAAAAAAATAATCTAGTATGACAAGTAATTACTTCACACACACACATATTCACATGGTCTTTCAGGAGGCTAATTTTCCATAGCAGAAGGCAATCATTAGCAATACTCAAAACCGTTACTCAAAACCATTATAATTATGATTTGTTTAAAAGTGCCTTATTAGACACCTAAATGCACGGTTCTGTTTATAGCTGACATCTTCTCAGGTAAGAGAAATCTTGATTAGGAAAGGAAGGGACAAAGGAAATAGAACTAAAAGCAATATGAAACAAGCAGAAAGTTGGAAATTAGTAGTAATTAGGAGTCTTTTATGTATATGTTATTTGTAAGAGAACCAAAAAGCTATCAATGAAATATCATAACAAGAAGTGTTGGGGGGAGAAGTAGCTGAAAAACGGTCCATATCTATTGCAAAGGGCAGCAATCCACAGAGAGAGGAAAGGGCTGCAAGGCAGACAACACCCAGCCCAGGATCAGAGTATGGTTGTGTCTAGCCAAGCCCCAAGACAGGCAAACCAGCTCATACTCAGCTGTGTGTGCTCAGCCTTCGACTTCATATAGCAGGGCTGTAATGGAGTGGGTTAAATCACTCAGCCTCAGTCTTCAGAAAATTCACACCATTTCACACTACTAAATTGGAGGTTACAGAAAGCTCTGCAGATTCCCAGGGGTACTTCAGGCATCAGTAAAGAACACTTTGTTGTCCATCATGATTTTAAAGCATGATTCCCATCTACCCTGGCTAAAGAGATGACCCATTACTTTATATTTTCAAGAAAGCAAACCACTGTTTATCACCCAAAGGTATTTTGGAGGAATGAAATACCTGGTGATCACAAGAAGGTTTTTCTGGAACAAATGCTCCTAATGCACTGACATGCCCAGCAAAAAGTGGGGGAAGTAAGCACAGGAGAAGACCCTAGATAGCTGGTATCATCCTCTTTACTGTCCTCTGCCTTCCCTTACTATTCTCATCCTGCATCTTCAACATTTTTACCAAGTATCGTAAACTGTGTTTTGACAGCCTCTGATAAACACAAGGAATGAAGTACAAGCATTACAAGTATAGGTCGGCACTGCACGTGAAACAACATGTACATAATAACCTTAGCAATTTTGTTTAACATACTCCAGTTTTCAAATGTTATTTCTCCAGCTTCCCTGAGCAAGCTGACTCCAGCATGAATACTGTAGGTTTCACTGGTTGGGATTTTTTTAAATTCCTCCACCCCCCTCTCCTTTAGAGGTCAGTCTCTCAAGTAATAGCTTCTGCATTTTAGCTGTCAGCAATATTTCCTCTTCTTTTCTCCTGCTGCTCAGGTCAATCATCTTTTCCCACTGAGGCTGGAAAACCTGTCTGCTCCTTTGCTTTCTAATTATAATCTTCAATTCATCTTCCTTCACTTTCATTCAATTCTTGAACCACGCTGGTCCTTTTCTTTCTCTTTCTTCCACATGAATATGTTTTTTCTCCTGTCTCAGGAGTTTTTATGCAGCTAACCAGGATGATACATAACCAGTAACTAACATTTAGTTCTATTCATAAGATCCTTGTCCCTTCCTAAGTGTCACCCTGCAGTTTAAGCGCACACAGCTGCACATTTATTATGTGGAGAGAGCTGCTAGCAATTTCAGCCTGTACCAGAGGACCACACGTGTTGTGCCTTCCAAGTCTCACTCTTCCTCTCCTAGACTCCTAAGACAACCACAGGTCCCACTTCTGAGACCCCACTCACCCCTGTGTCAAGTGGCCAGAGAAAGCCTGCCATTCCTGTCAGGGATGCTACATGCCTTCACTGAGGAGCTTCCAGAAAAAAAACAGCAAGAAGCCACCAGAGAAACCACATAATGGTACATACGGCAGGGCCATACCAGCTCCCTACAAGCCCAGGAAGTATCCTACCTTTTTATTACTGACAGTGTTCCAAGGAGTCTTGCAAGAGGGGTTTAAAAAGAAAGAAGATTTAAGAAACTTCAATACACAGCAGCAATTCATTCCAGAGAATTTAATGATCTGAATTTTTAATAACTTTATCAATATAGATGTGTATTAAAGCTTTCCTGGGTATATACATTTCCATTTCATGAAACAAATTAACCTTGGGAATTTCCAATAGACAAATAATTCTTTTTAATCCCTGTCTTTTCAAGTTCTCATTAGTTTTTATAAATAGCACAACCAAAACATTGGTGTAATTTAAGGGAATTTAATCTCTGAGTATTTCTCAAAGACATGTTACATTTAATCGACTTCATGCATCACATACAGAGCTTTCCAATATTATCAGTAGGCTGGCCAGAGAACATTTACTAGAAAGACCCTATCCAAAATGTCAACACCACTCCTACGGCTGCCAGGTTAGGATGAATGCCAGGATTTCTCAGATGACTGCCATAAAGTGTTCCAAAATGCTTCAGCAGTCGGTTTTCAAGCAGCTGGATCAATTCAGACAGTATGTGAGGGAGCTATATTTTTAATGTGTATTGCCTGAAAACCTTGGTTCTGAGGACTTGGTGGGAATGAAGATGGCTTTCAACATCATAGATCTAGCCTGGATACCCATCAGGACATACAGCAGAAATTTCCACCACTTCCTTTTATGAACAAACAGTACCCACCACAGGGCAAGTATCTTCTCCAGAGCACTGGGGGAGGAACAGCCCCTCCATACAGCTGTATTACTCCTCTGCTCGCTTATCAGCCTGAACAACCTGGTCCCACCCAGACTGGGCAGAAAGGGCAACAACAGCATTTGCTTGAGAGGACAGTCAAGAAACACCAAGTCTCTACTTGGAGCTCTCCTTCTGGAGCCAGCTATAACAAGACAGAAATCGCTTTTCAGCCTGTTAGGGCCATCTTTTCCCCTCCTGACAATTAAAGCAAATATAAAGACTTTTATTAGCCCTTTGGAGCCAACAAGTCCAGAGATCTCAGTGTTACAACAAATACAAGATGCATTAGTGTGTCTATATGGATTTAAAGCAGTCAGAGAGGTCTCATGACTATCAAGAATCAGGAAACCCAGCCACAAGGGTTTCTCTAACCCTTTTTATTAAACCCAAATTCTTTCCATGCTGCATTTTTCCAGTAAAGCAAGCAGAATACTGTGGCCATAAAATGGAAAATAATGAAAACAAATGACATTTCTCTTGTGGGTGCCCTTTCTGGACTACAGTTTTGCACAAAGTCAAGTTCTCATTAGCACTTGAAAAGATATGAAGTAACACCAGCTCGCACAGATTGAGGGGAAACCAGGATTCATTCCATCAATTGTATTTGCGAAACACTGTGTAACTAGACCTACAACTAAACAGGGAGTATGAACTTGCAACAAGAACATTCCTTTGATAAGGCCTGACTCAAAAATAAAGGTACGGTATGCCAAAGATCAGAAACTCTAGAGAAAGCCATGGAATGCAAGTTTAAGTGAAAACTGATGCACTGTATGGGGATACTGAAATAAAACATCACATGGAGGTAATGATCCTAGTCCCAGTCAACCAGTAGTAACATTCCTGATTATTTCAGTGGGAACAGGTTTCCACCCAAATTCTAAATGTTTCACACATGCTAAAAATGAATATACATGTAAATTTGAAGAGTTTATTTTTGCCTGCCATATTTCAATAGTATCTTAATTAATAGGACACTTGCAACAGTTTCTTCATCACAGAACAGAAGAATAAGTATCAAAATACATGATAAACTGGTCATCACAAGTTATAGAAAAGAAGCAAAAAAGAAAGTCCAAGGCAGTGTCCAGAAGATCTGCTCATGTAGCAATGAAAACAGAGAAAACCACATCAAATCTATGATGAGTTTTTCTATCAAGTTAATTCTGGATGGTAATGGAGCTTCAAAATTAGGCTGTGCAGGCAGGTGTAATCATTACCAAGACTGATAGACTGTAAAGCACCAGTGTTCAAACCTTAATTTAAATCTCTGGTAGAATTCATGTTAAAAGACATATTAGGTGGTCTCTGGTAGACTGCTGTGAACTTTCCATTATATAAAGTAGTCTATAAAATATTTTCCAGTAGACTGTTTGCTGTCTTAATTATACAGTGTGATATATAATCTATATCATTCGTAGTTCATTCTCTCCTTGGCAATTTTCCAGCAGTTAAATAATAAACCTGTTGTATGTTTTCAAGTCAATAAATAGCTCAAAAATAAAATAAAAATATCTTTCACTTTAAAGGTCCATTTCTCCTCTTTGGATTGTATTCCCTAAAAAGAAAGCTTTTTAGTCTGATAGAGATTAAATGAGAACTAAAACCAACAGTTTTAAATCTATCAAATCTAGAAGAGAAAATTCTCAGAGATTATAAAATATGGTTTTGGGGGTTTGTGCTTAAAGCTGAAATTGTTTGGGTTCAAAAGGACAGTGAATTAATTAAAGAAGCTACTAACAAAAATCGTTCAGGCCTTTTATTTAGTTTTTAATATAAAAATTATTTGACATTTGCATTATGAGCTCCGACCTCCGTAAGGGAACAGTCATTTCTCTGTATACAGGGTATGCTCTCTGGAACACAGAAAGGTTATTGTGGAGGTAATCAATCATGCCAACATCACAGCAGTCTTGTAAACAGCGAGCAAAACTGTTAAGTCCAGGTTCCCTTGCAGCTGCTTTTCGATTTGTGCAGTGTATAAATACATATGTATAATCAATATTGTAATTAAATTCCCACCCTCTAATACTATTGTAATTCCTGGCAGAATAATTTCTAAAGTACTCCACCTGGAAAGAGTACAAGATGGTATCGACAGCTCTGTGTTTTTTAGGGCCATCAGAAAAATGCTGTCAATCATAATGGACTACTTGTGCCACTGTGATGGCCGATTAGTGGCTCCGTTACAGCTGCCAGGTGTTTACAGTTGATTTTATTTCACATAGATGTTAGGGCTGTCCGGGATAAAATTACAACAGTGATAGTATTAATAATAATGGGAAAACAGGAAACATCCCCCTGCCCCAGGCCATCTGACTGAGGGTAGCCATGCTCCCACCACCCATGCTGCTGCTGCAGTTCTGCACCCCAGTAACTCCTATGGCCGTGAAGGAGGGAGAGGGAAGGAAGGAAGAAACACTCCATGCCAGATAAAAAGCTTGCATAAGTGGCAGTTCACCCTGATTTTCAGGCAGTTCATAGTCCTAGCTCTGCTTGACTTCAGTGGAGCTTTGTCAGGACATGACTCTCAGAAATGTCAGATTGTCTGCCAGTGTCAGTTTCTGGAGGAGCAAGCACAATTTACTATCACTCTATAACTACAAAGACAGAAAAGCCCACTCTTTCCAATAATGTTTTTGTGAACCTGAAAGCGTACACAAAACACACAAATGTAATTACATGAGAACAAAAATATATGTGGCACTATTCTAAGGTATTATAGTAAAGAACAGTAAAAGCAAGAAACATTTATTCTTCACAGAGGCAGTTGGTTTTGTTTAACAATCCCAAGAAGAAAATTCCTCAGAGGCTTTTCAATCCTAGATCTCAAAGTATCTAATAAAAAGAAAAGTCACCATGCCTCATTTTACAGGTAAGTAAATAAAGGTGTAATGGACTTACTGAGATCCAACATAGAACTGAGGAAGAACTGGGAATAGAACCCATTTCCCAAGTCTAGTAAAATACTTTTCCAAAACACAGACCTCTCAGACTAGAAAAAATTTTAAAATAAAATCTACAGAATACTGTTAGACCTGTGTAAGGCTATCCTAATTCCATGCTTTCTCACATCTTTTAGAGCCTACCCATAAGCGATAACACTTACAGACCAATCTCAGCAGGTGAAACACATATGCTGAACCTAGGAATTTCTGCCAGTTTTAGTCACTGCATTCTGATTTCACAGAGAGTGAACAATTTGAAAGAACTGGAAATTCTCCTCATGTTACATGGATTACCACAGTGGTGCCACAGACTCACTTCTTGAAGAGAAACTCCAACTTCTTCAGGTCACTATCCTTAAATTACTTTTATAAAAAAAAAAAAAAAAAAAAAAAAAAAAAAAACCAAACAAAACAAACCAACACTTAGAAAATTAATATAAGAATATAAGTTTATTTCACTAAAAGTCATTGGAACCATTGTGAAAATGCTTCAGGTTTTCCAAAAAGGTGCACAGATCACTGGACTCAATTCAGCTCTAGGACACACCTGCATCTCTAGGCATTAGTAGGGCAATAAAGCCCCCAGTTTCTAAAAATATGCAATAGACTGAAGCAGGAGAAAGCATGCAGTGGTTCAAAGCTGCACAAACACAGAATTTCCTCTCCACCACCTTCCTACACTGATCTCACCTTTCCCATTCAACTCACGAGCAGTCTCCTCAGCTGAAGAAATCAAAGAACAGCACAACCATGGGTAATTTTCCACTGGGAGACTCAGAAAAGCAACTTGTGAATCAGAAAAACCTGTGTATGTACTCCTTGCTCCTTTTTGTACTGCCCACACACACGCGCTTACTTTCAATCCAGCATTACCACACACATTATTTTAAGAAGTGCCTGTGAACTGAGCTATGAAACACATCTAGACAACAGAAGTGGAAAAAATGACTGTCCAAAGAGACAGCAGCAAAGCAGGCCAGCTCTGCTTCCCTGGGGTTAACAAGCTCTCTGCACTGCACTGGAAGTGTCACAGTAAAGGTTACAGCTGGTTGGCACCAGCGTTGGTATTCGTTGAACAGGTTAGCATTGTTAAGGCTGGAAGACTCAGATTCTCTTTCCTGTGCTCCAGGAAATTCATATTCATGAAGTGTCTTGAATGATTTACAATGCTTATGTGGTCATTAGCAACAGGCCTTTTCACTGGTCAAAAGCAAGACTGTACCTGGTTACAAAAACCATAGAATACCTCATGTGGGCAAACAACATTTTTTAAAACTTTGTATTCTCTCAGTAGTTTTTCAGTTGGCTGGAAGGAAACCATCCCATGAGTAACACAAGGAAAGAAACAAGAGGGTTCATCACATGAAGGGCTGTCACCATTTTTTTTTCCCCACATTCACGTCCAAACTGTACTAATTCATCAGGGATCAGCATTCACCAAAAGAAAACTGCTCTGTAACAAAATGATCTATCTTCTGCCATCTTTATTCATTATCAGAGAGATCATTATCAGAGAGATCAATAAAATCTACAGAGGACTGTCATTCTCAAGCACTAACAGAAGAGTCAATTCTTCTAAAGGTATCCAAAAGACCAAAGGAACAGAGCGAGCACACTTTTCAATAGAGATGAGGCTGCACCCACATCCTCACTCATCTCACCTGTGGCAATTGCACCTCAGAATGACTCAATTCCTTCCATAGAAGCTGCTATAAGGCATGTCAATATAAATGAGATGAGAAACAGTGTGACATTGAACAAAACAGACTGGTGCCAACCACCACTTGGAATTAAATTTTTTTATTTACTTCTGGGAGTATTGTTTTGCATCCTATATAATCATTCAATAGCATTTTACACACCTTTTATCTTTCTAAAGATTGTTATATAGATTTATACCAAAAAAACTAAGAAGGAAGGATATCTAGACTGAAAAATACCTCTGGAATTACTTTGAAAAATGTTTTTTTATCTTTTCTGTATCACAAAAAAGATACTTTATTTTAAAGGGAGTGCATTCAGGTGATGAATCACTGCCTCAGCAGAGATTTTACAGTCCGTGATTGAGTCATAAAGGAGAACAAAGCTGAGAACTGAGCCAGGGTAGCTGGTAGTTGAGAGGACTGGGACATAGGCAGCTGGCTATGGGCGAAAACATACCACCACCGCACAAAGGATAAAAGAACAATTATCAAGGCCAAATAGAGACATTCAACTCTGGCAGTCCAACCCCGTGAGAATGAATATAAGCTTTTTCTTTTTTTTTTTAATGCTTCATTCTAATCTGATATTGACAAAGATTTTTACGTCCTCTGATGTTTCCCCTGAAAAAGCCAAATGCTCTTTCAAAATTAATGTTTCATGTTACATATCTCTCTATTTTTCAGGAAACACAGAAATTTTACTTCTTCAAAAGCTTCACACAGGTTTTGCATTGTCCCAGATTTCAACTTTACCATCACTTGAGCAAAGAACACGTATAACAGACTTTTTTCCTGTTTGTTTAAGTGATGTTTTAAGAATTGAAGGTCTGCTGCCTTCTTTGGGGGTGGGGGTGAATTTTGTATTTATGTCTTCTCAGCCCTAGGCCTTCTCATTGCCCAATTTATTTTTCTACTTACTTCAAGCCATCAACCTATCTCTGCCATTAGCTCTGATTTATAACGCCTAGGAACATAATCCAATCATGAATCTTCCCTGGGAATGCTGCATTGGCATGAGAAAAGAACCCCATTTAGTACTCTTCCAAGGGTAGAAAACATGAAGTTTCCAGAGCTATCAAAAACATGAGAGGCTCTTTTGTCTGATTTTCCCATTCCAATCCTCGAAATGTATCAGCTCAGAAGAGAGCAGGCCCATCAGGCACTTACAGGTAGGGAGGAAAGGGATTTCCTGTCTTGCAAAACTAAGATTTCAAAACACTCCCTTCCCACAACCGGATTTAACAGAGACCTTTCAAACCTGTTCCTCAAAAGAAAAGAGAAAGACCAGTTTACCAAATTAGCCAAAAGCTACGATGAGGGAGATCCAGAGTTCAAATTCACATCCTGAACCAGGCAGGGCAGATCCCAGTTCTGTAAGTCAGGCAAGCATTTCATTTGGGTCATTCAGAGGTCTCTGTGCAGCTATCCTCTCTCAAATTTCCAATCTCAAATGAAGAAATCTTATAGTTTCCTATCTCTTACTGGGAGAAAATAATTTTAACAAATCACATTTTTTCCACCTAAGCACCTCTTATTAAAATTCCACATCTTGTTTGTCGTCAGCCTGTGCTTTTGTCACATATTTCATAAGATTGCTATGGGGTGGGATATTCCATCTTTTATTTTAAAACAATGCAGAAAAAGGCTGGAAAGCATTACCCCACTAGACCTCAAAGCCTGCAAAATCAGGCTTGCAAACAAAGAAAGCAGGATTTATTTATTCAACCAATTTCAGGATCTCGCTGATGTTATTGCTTACTTTTTCCTGTCTTTATCAGTTGGCCACTTCTGCTGTAAATCGTCTAAACAGAGTGGAGGATGGCTGTAAAATGATCTTAGAATTTATTACACTGCTTTTGCAGGATAAGGTTCTGTGATGCAGAATACAGAAGATTCCTATGGAAACATGAGCCTTCTTTGGTCATTTTGATCTTTTCGGCTAAAACTTTCTGAAGTCACATAAGTGACACAGGAACCTAACCCCATTAGCTTTCAGTGCAACTTGTGCCTAACTGTTAAAGTTGCTTTTGAAAAGGGAGTTTAGAATAAAGATATAGTCAATGCTACATAAAAATAGCAAATACAGTTCACTTAGAAGTTGTTAGAAGAGTTTTGAAATGTGGTTTTATAGCCAGGAGTCACCATTTCAGTCTGAGCAATTTGGCAATTTTATATAGGAAGTGTCCTATATTCCTGTGCAGTTTCACATTATATTTTCCTGAATCCCACTGAAGATTCATCTTGGACACTGTAGTGCAATGAACAGCAAATTAATATATACTGATATGCCACTTGTCATAAAAAGTCTTGCCAACAGTTCTCACACGTCTCCTCTCTATTGTTTTGTCTAATCAATAAAAAGACTCATCTCTGACTTTTACATGAAAATGGAAAAGAGCAAACGCTTACCCATCTTCTAAAGCACCCTGCTCTTCTGAGAAATGTTTGGCAGATACTGCTTCTTACAGTAACACTTTGCTTTAATGGCACTTTAATGCTGAATTGACAGTGGAAGTCCCATAGAAATGTTCAAGGCATTCACATTAATGCTAAATAAAAGTCATTATGATTTTAGAGACATGCCAGGACAGAAATATCTAATCTGGCAGACTCCCTGTGAGCATGAGTGGGAGATGCTTGCTAACCTTTTGGAAAGGCTATCAGCCTTTAGATGCAATGATCTCTTACATGTACAGAGCACTTTCCTCACAAAAGTCCCCAACTCTCCTTACAGGCTGCTTCACATTTACTATTAAAATCATATTGCTCTCAGGTAATTTCTGGGACGAAGGAGCAGCAGACAGGCAGGCAACAGGAACATGATACATAAACAGCACTGGTAGTAACAGAGATATTTTGTCAAGGATGAGCTCTGTGAAGGCTCTTTCAGTAGCCTGAGAGCAGACAGAAGAGATCTTGCTGTTGCAAACCAATTATCTTAAATGTGCAAGACAAAAATACAGCATAAAATTTACTGAGATTTGGGATGGGATTCAAACTTAATGATTTCAATCATTCATGGCTTGAATCTCTTACTAGAACACAGAAACCCTGAGTCAGTTCTTGTATTTATTCCCCACTCCTGCCTGCCTCCATTTCCCCAAAATGAGCTAGTCCTTGAGATTCCCTTACTCCAGATTCCACTCCAGGGAGGGGACACATATCTTCCCCAGATAAGTAACTGTACTTTCACAGCCTTGTACAGAAAAGAGATATATTAACATACTGATATGCTTACTACAGCTAGAAAAAAAATACAAAGACCACTTTACAGATGGTGAAGTAAGCTACAAAGGCCAAGACTACAGCCATTAACTGGTTGTCTGTAGTTTACACCTACACACATTTTTCCTTCCCTTCCCTCCAAACATATCTGCACATACACAAAGAAAATGGCCTCAGAAAGGACCAGACAAGCAGGTGGTTCTCTCATTTCATATTTTCTTCTCCCAAAGTCAAAGGCAGATTTTCAAGAAGAGAAAGTGTAAATGCTTGCACTGGGCAAAAGTGAGTTCACACAGCTACTCAAGGGAGTCCTACCTTTGGAACAAAAATTAGGTTGGACTCTGAAGCAGGAAAGTTTCTTTTCTGTCCAAAACTTGTCCTTTAAATGCTAAATGTGGTTAACCCTGACACCCATATTTATATCCAATTGCACTTTTAATCTTACTCATCTCCTACTCTTTAAATAAAGTGGTCTGTCTTAAGCCAACCCTAAACAAAACATCAGTTTTCTAACTAAGTCATGTGTAAAAATCACCAGTTGAAAGCAGAAAAGCTCCAGCTGCTTGGAGCATATCAGCCTCATGTTTCCGCTTGACTTCATGGGCAGAGAGCAGCCTGATGGGGGATTTCCCATTGTTTCCCTGCCCCACAAAGCTTCTTCACTGAGGCTGCTGGGCATTCAGAGCCCAGATAAACATGAAAAAATAATCCCGACATTTCTTCCAGGCAAATTTCTGTGTTGAGAAAGAGAATATTACTCAGAAGAGGTGGACATATGTAGCCTTGCTGCAACACTATTTCTGATCATTGGCTACTATGATACCAGTAGGAAAATACTGCCAATCTTGAAGATTTGAGCAGTTTAATTAAACCACTTCCATTTCAAATAATAAAGCTCAAAAGTAATTAATAAAAGGTATGTGGCAATCTCTGCAATAATATTTCATATTTATCGTTGGAGAAATAATCCGTTAAAAAGGTTAAATGGGTTCCAAAGGTGCAATAGAGAAGAATAAATTCTCAGGCAAGTTCAAATTCAGTTATGGGCTACAGAGCAGATTCCAGGCAACGTCCGTAAGGTGAGACAGCTTCCTCATTTGCAGTGACTACAGAGACAGTTTCTCCATCTGCAAAGGAGATAATAGTGTCAACCTTCTTTGTACATTCTTGTGACATCTACTGATGAAAAGGACACTATAATAAATACACTTTCTTCTTAAACTATAATCCCATGAAATTTCTATGCAACAGAGCAACCAGAATATCATCTTTTTCAGTCCCAGCATACAGAGACTGTCCTTGAGAACAAGGCAAGGAATACAGAGGAGAAAACATCCTACCAGAAAATTTAGATATTCTTTGTTAAACAACAAATAGCAACTGGGAATCAAGCGATGGGGCTAGCTACCACCACTACCAGTGCCGAACCACCTCCATTTCCCTGAACAAGCCTGAAAGTGAACTGCAGCTCATGATTCATAGTTTTATGTCCATATATAGTTATCAGATGCTTAAATTTTAAAACTTACAGAAGTTGGCTGTTCTTTTCTGCAACCATGGCAGTCCCAGCAGGTAACACAAGAGCTGTGCCTCTTATTGGAAAGATAAAAGAGTGGAGGCTAGCATAACATTATCCTTCATTTCACAAGTAGAAAACCAAGGCAAAGATTATTAGAAACATCTCCCAAAAGCAAAGTGTGCAGCCCTGGGGCATATCCACTGCAGACCAGGGCCTCAGCTAGACTTTCCTTCAGCACAGGCCCAGAACTACGAACTTCTTCATGAACACAGGACACGCTGTCAGGTATTTTATAACCTATCTTTTTAAAAACATATTAAAAAACAGTTAAAATTTAATTCTTTACTGAAAGGCGCAAGGTGTCTCGCATCAGGGATTGATCATTAGAGTGCTGACTACTTTGCAGATGTCACAACTGATTCAATTTTTCTAAGCAGCTCACAGATACAGATTTAAAGGCTATCAAACCTTTTTTGTGATTAAAAAGTTGAAGCCACAAAGCAAGTTAAGAGCCTAGGAAATAAATCATGGGGCTTTAAAATATACATAAGACAACTCTAACTTATTTGCAAACACAGAGAGATAAGATCTGTCAAATTGTCTTACTGACAGCACAATCTTCCTTTGCCTCACTGGTGAAAAACTGAAGCATGCAGTGAAGGGATTAAAACACTCTCTTTACCCAAAGAACAGGAACACCACTGGCAGCAGTGGGGCAAGTGTTCCCACACGGCCCTGTCGGCATGCGGTTTAGCGGTGAACTTTAAGGGATCAGCACTTCTAAAGCAGGGAAACTAACCCATTCTTCATGCCTCTCCCAAGCCACAGTATCCTTTTTCTGAAGCTGCCAGGAGTGGAGCCTCACAAGTCACTTTTCATTATGCCCACCTAATGCAGTTGGCAATGTGATGCATTTCTATTAGAAATGTAGGGCATTAGGATACTGTGAGCCCAGCTAAATTTACCCACTGGAAGTTGCAGTATTAATTTAACAGGAAACTATCCCCCCCACACACCAAAAAAAACAAAACAAAACAAAACAAAACAATTTATTTTTGCTGTATGCCTTATTCCAGTTTATAAGATTTCTTCCATCAATTTCAAATAAAGGGGGTCAAGGCTCCAAAGGAGAAAATTTATTTGCTAAAAACCTGATTTCTACAGCTTTTCAAGTCTTGAGGAAAAAAGCCAATAGCAGAGAAGTTGGAAAGGAAAGGCAGGCAGGCGGACAAGTTAGCATATTTGGAATAGTATTATCCCAAACCACAGTTCTTACATTACAGTATTGCACAAATCCTGTCCAGCCTCAGTGGATTATTAGGCCTGAATTTGATAGCTTAATAGCAGAGATTACAAAAACTCACATATAAAACCAGCAGTTGGAAAGTACAGAAATTCATATATAGTCATTCCTTTCTAGCATTAGCTACATTCTTGTGGAAGGTAATGTTAAATCTGCCAGGAGAAGGTCAAGACCACACAAAGAAAATAAATCATGGCTTCGCTATGTGGACCTGTCTAAAGGTTAAGGATCTAAAGGACATGCAGATACTCTAAAATATAAACAGTCCCTAGGGGATAATTACTTAACCAACTCCATTTGAGCAGTCCTGAACAGATGGTTTAGTAGGTATATCAACTATTGCTGTGTTTTGTGAAACTATTTATTGCCTGCTGAGACTGGGAACAAATGATACTGTAGACACATAGCTGGTTATCTCTCTAATCCTGTATATCCTTGCAATACCTAGTGACCCAGAAATATATTCCCAGAAGTACCATCTCCCACAGGCAGTAACTACATGAAGTAATCACATCCTGTAATCCTGTGATCTATCTAAAGATCACATGCTGTAGGTATAAAGCCTGAATAGATTAAGCACAGAACAGGTATTCTTTTAGAAGTACTAATTCCTCTGAAACTTCTACAATTTACAGTTTTGCTCTTCTTTATCTGTTCTTCAGGTTTGCAAAACAAGTGCAAAGATCACCCCTCCCCAGAACAGCCATGAGCAACACTTTACCTCCTCTCTGTCAGAGAGTCAGCTTTCCCAAGGGAAAATTTTGATCTGGTAAAATCTGAGAGTTTGACATTTGGTTGGAACTTTTGGACATCTGACCTGCACAAGGGTCTGCCACAGAGCTGGAAAGCACAGCCATTTCTACACACACATCACACGCAGTACACCTGAGCCTGTCCAGAAGCAGTGGATTTACTGTGCCTGGGCTAGACAGATGATTCATGTAAATGCAGTGATCTGACATGTCCCAAAAGCATCGCATTCATAGTACACATGTTGACCATATGTGTAGTATGTGACAGCAAGACCAGGGCTCCCTGGAAGGGTCAAGTCTACTACAAATGAGCTATACAGCACACATACAGAAATACTTGGACACAGCAGCCCCAGTCATCCCCCCTCGCCCATCCATCACTGCAAGTTAGTCAGAGATATGTGCTAGTGATGGCAGAGAGCCGTACCGCACACAGAAATGATAAAAAGCCACAGTCACTTAATCCATGAGGCACCAGATCAAGTCACCAGCAAGTAAACCTGTCTGCCATTTCCTCCAGACACAGGGCTTGCTATTAACTACAGCTTTTGCACTTAAAATGGGCACAGGCCTGTGAGTAATCCTCCAAGTTCCCCTGAAAAGGTCCAAGGAGCAAGCAGTGGAGCCTCCTCTTAATAAAAGGGAACTGGTAATCCTGCTCCTTTCCCTTCATATTTGACTAGTTACTTAGCTTAATCAGCGGAACATTACATTGGCATGCCAAAACATCAGTGCAGTGGGCAGGGGAGGAATGAGCAGAACTGAGAGGGCAAAATAAGAGAAACTGGCCAGATGTTAGTTTGGATTACCAAGAGAGAGAAAACAATTCACAGCTGGAGGACAAAATAAGATGTCTCCAAAAAGCACCCACATAATCAATGGATGATAAAGAGATACATAGTTTATTTTATTACAGCTAGAGCAAACAGCACTGAGAAAGAAGATCCCACTGTATATTTGGCTTCCTTGGTTTCAGGATCTGGGTAAGTACTAAACACAAAATATTCAAAGCTCATGCTTTAGGTCTGAAAGGGCTGGGTCAGATACTTAGGTACTGAACTGAGAAATTGGGCTGCACATGGCCTGCAATCGGCATTTATACAGAGGGAATGTCACCATTCTTGACCATTTATCACCCTCCCCCATAAACAGACTTTCCTTTCTCTTTTTCAATCTGACACAAGAAAATGGTTGCTAATAAAAAAGAATTCAGCACCCTGACAATTTGGACAATCTTCCACTAATCTTCCCTTCAGGGTGCCCACAATCCTTTAAAGCATGACAAACTGACAGAGGGAGCTCCTTTATAGTCGCTGGGCTCTATATCTTTATAAACTGGGCTCCTCTGCATGCAGCAGAAAATGCGGGAAGGCAGATACTGTAAAAGGAAGGTGGAAACAGGCATTTTTAAGAGTGCTTGAGGGGTTACAAGATGGAAGGAAAAGATCCAGGCACAATAATATGATTCTTTAGTTACAGAGAGAAAAAAAAGCTACTCTAGCCTTGTTGGAGAAGAATCCCACATGCCTGCTAATCTACCTACCAAGGGTTACATGACACTTTAAAAAAAAAAAAAAATTTGGAAAGCACTCAAAGCAAAAAGTCAGTTTACCAGAGAACACAGCCCTACCCTCATCAGTTTTCTGCTGTTTTATGTTATTTGTAATACAGCCAAACTGATATGCCCTTGACACGTGCAGAATGTTACAGCTCCAGGCAGCTTTTGGTTAAGTGGGGTTGAGAAAATTAGTTGTTGTTACACACGCAGACGTACAAGTTCATTCTCCCCCTCTGTTTTTTTTGTTTGGTTTTTTTGTTTGTTTGTTTTGTTTGTTTTTTTTTTTTTCTTTGTTTTTTTTTTTGTTTTGTTTGTTTTTTGTTTTTTGTTTTTTTTTCCAAGTTTTATCTCTGTTTTAATAATGCCACCCTGACTGCTTCCAAACTGCTACTGTAGGGAAAACACACTGCAACACACGAGCCATTAGCAAGCTCATTCTAAGCTATACCTAGACTAGGTAAATTCTTCTGTAGATTGTGCAGATGTCAAATGCACCTTCTATGAAACCAGCTGACACATTTTCAGTTGCAAATTTTACACTGATCTTTTTTATCCGTATATCTGATACTGCGTGACTTCAGAAACATCACAATGATAAACTAGTTACCTGTCATATGGTACTCCAATTTCTGAAGATGACCAAGCTTGAGTTCATACATCATTTTTCATTTTAGACACCAGAAATAACATTATAACAATTTAGACATAATGGATATCATGCTATTGGTTAACATACTGTGCTGCAGCCATACCACATTCTGATATACGTATATATGTTCACATTGCTTGGTTTGCCTGTGATAGAGCACATAAGTGGAAGCAGCTCACTAGCAAAGGCAGATAACTCTGGTGGCAGTGCACATTCTGCCAGATCATCAAAGCACTTTTTGCCATGGGTATGCTACACACATTAAGTAAAAATGCTTCTATTTTGGAGATGGGAATGCATGAACCCTTTCTGGAACAACTACAAAAATTACTTTTAAAAATGCCTGGTTAATTTTATGTGGCTTAGATCTGAAAAATGAATGATTTACACAAATTAATCATTCCCTATCATTTCCGCCAGAACATCCCCAAGAAGAAAGAAAAAATGCCCAAACCTGAAAGCTTTCTTCCCACTCTCAGTGTAAAGATTAGGATTATCATGAATACACTTGGAGGATCAGAAACAAGATCTGTTAGATACACATGTGAAACTCAAAAGTGGAACTGTATTACTGAAGACATCGTTTTTTCAAGCATTACTGCATATAGTACAGTACAAAATAGTACAAAAATTGTACAATTTAAGAATAAAATTGTTTCTAAATGAAATATTACATGAACTCTAATAACATTCCCAATTGACAAGATTCCATATTTTATCATGATAGGCTTGAACAAAGCAAAAAAAAAAAAATGGGGACACAGATATCTGAAAATAGGACCCCTCAGTTAATAAAACAACTGCCAAACCTATTTATTCCCTTCGTCTTTTCTTTATTATTATTATGGCAATAAATTTTAAAGCATGTCAGTAAACACACGTGCAGCACTCATGAGAAAGCAGGACTAAGGTGAACACCTATGTTTAAAAAAGATTCCTTTTAAAGATTATAATTCACAAGCTGTGCATACTAATGCTACTTCATCCTTCTCAGCAATTAACAAAGATGAAAAGAGAGTCTGACTAAACAAATAGACTTTGAAGCATCCTTTCATCTATTTAAGAAACTGTTGAGATCTTATTGCCATCAGTTTGCTGTGTTTTATAGCTTCCTGAGAATCTTAAGTAAAATATCAATCTGCTTGGAGCAAGTCCTACAGGTATTTTTCAAATTAGAAATACCTGAAAGCTTATCATCTCCCTCTTATTCATACAGTTCTTGACAAATATGATTGGAAAAGATTGATATTTTGTCTCCTTGTTTCCTGTACTTTAAAGATATTTTCTCTGTGAATCATTATATCAGTGTGTCACTCTTCCACTTGGGGCAAGAAGGAACAGCTCCAGCTACAAACCAGCCCCTCATCCCAAACAGCCAGGAGAAGAAGAGGCATCCACAACAGGGATCACCTGGGAGGAATGCAGGAGGCAAAGTCACTCAGGAAACACTGTTGTGAGCTGAATCAATCCTGAGAGAAAACAGTGCTAGTATAGCAAATTTTAAAAGGAAAAAAAAAAAAAAAAGGTGGTAAACCCACCTGTTTTGTGTTCCAGGACAATCAGCAATTAAACTATCATCAATTACACTAGTAGTAACCACTGTAGCTGCACACGTGCAAAGATATGAGTAGATTAACCATACAGCAAGATATAAATATCCATCTCAACAGAAAAAGCACACCCCAGCTGCTGCTACTCATCTGAGAAAGTAATTAAAAACCCTAAAATGCATTACTCCTATTTGCCTTCATCTGGCAAACTTTTTGGATGAGATTCAGGGAAAATGAGCATTGCAATACACATAACCAGTTAATAGAAGAAAAAGGGGAAATAAAATTGTTTTTTAAAAAACCTAACTCCGTTAATCTCTTCCCTGCCTCCACAAAATGGAGAAAGACTTGAAATGAATCTTGAAGTTCACACTGTATGTGACCGAGAGAGAAGAAGGGAAAAGAAAATAGAAAGGAAAGAAAACCCTCAATAGACTCTGACACTCTTCAGAAATTCAAAATCTCAGCAGTCTGCCCAGGGATGCAAAATGCATGTTACCGGTGTGACAGGTGACCCCCGTGCACCTCCGAGCACAGGGCAAAGCCCAGGTGAGGGCTGGGGCAAGGCAGACACAGGGATTCAAAGTCAGGCACTGAAGAGCTGCTCCAGCAGAGCACTTAAGACTGTGCACAATTTAAGCAGTCTCATATTTAAATGCTCTGCTGAAAGAAGGCTTTTGTTTTGAAGGTTCCTGTCAGTGCTTTCTTTTAATAGGAAATCAATATATCATTTGTTTTCTAGAAAGTAGACACCCGTCCTTCAGGACTTGTGCAGCCAAGTTTAGCTCTGGTGGAAAATTGAGTAGTTTTGACCTAACTCTTCTTTTTCTGTGAATGTCACTTTCTTTACCCTAGGGATAGGAGGTGAGTGAAAAGAAAGGGAATGACCATCACAGTATAAGTTATACCTAATACTAACTATGGCTGAATTATCAGCTCTTAAATTTTTTCAGTGATGCTGGCAAAGCAGAAATCCCAGTGCAAGCTAAAAAGCAATAAAAAGGTAAGAAAAATGTGATCTCTTTTGCTTGGGTTTGGCTTTTAGACTAGCAGCAGGAGGAAGAAGAAAGTCGGTGAGGCTGGTTGCCAAGAACTCTGCCCTACAAGTAGGCACAGATGGGGTTTGGCAAAGACTTGGCAACAGGGGGGCCTTGGAGTCATATTCTCCCTTAATATCAAGTTAGATCACATAAAAGAGAATCTTGATCTAAAAAAGAAAGGAGTGAAGTGTCTTACTCTCCCCCAGAACAAGGTGAGGAGTTCTTGGGGTTTCTGGAAGGAATTGGACTTGCAAGAAACCATAATGGAGACAAGGACTGTGCTCTGGTCTGCTCCTAGGCACATACAGCAGAACATCACTTAAGGCAGATTGTACCATAAAAGCAGCCTGAAGAAAACAGCTTGAATCCCTCCTTCTCTTCCTTCCTGATTTAAAGACAAAAATATGGCCTTGTTGCAGGATGCTTATTTACAGCTGCTTAAGTAGAATGCAAACGAACATCTTGTACCAAGCTGCTTCATAGCTTCCCATTACGTGTACAAGGCTTAAGCACTGCTTCGGCAGGTACTCAGCAATGCTGCTGAAAGACTAAGTCACTGTGAGAATATTCTGAATTAAATCTAATGTCATTTGCCCACCTTCATCATTCCTCCCACAGAAAACTAACATTCAAAAAGAGAGAACAACTGATCTGCAATCTCAGTAAGAAAGAAATCAACAAACATTAAGGGATAAACGGGGAACAATTTCAAAAGCTGCAGCTTGTATTCACATAGTACTGGAGTTGAAGGAGTAAAAATACAATAAATAGCAGTTCCATAGTCACACTTAACAAATCCGGGTACAAGGAAGACACTGAAGATTAGATTCAAACACTGGATAAGTCATACCAAACTGACTACTGGATCACTCTTCAGTCACAAGCTAGCTAGCTTGTCTGATTTTTTTTCTTTTTTATTATTGACATTATTAAAATTCATAAACCAGGATATCCTGTTCTAGTATGACTTCTCTCTTTACATAAAAGAAAGTATGCCCATCTATGACACCAGAAAGTCTTTGAAGGGAGACAATTCAGCCCTTTGATCAAGAATGACTGTCCTTACAGATGGGCACAGACTGTACAGACAGAATTTCCCCTTTTGGTTCACTGACCACACCACGCCCCTTACACAGCAGATGTAAAGATCTGCTGTTACTTGTGCTGCTGCTCACAGCATGAAGTTCCAGTGTGCCATACACCGCACAGCTGACAACACTACGTCTGGTAGGAGCTGTTCACAGTCCAGATTCCAAGTAATTTAGCTTCCCAAACCTCCTAAACCTTGATGCTTAGTGGTCTCTGGGTTTCAATATAAAGGCACTAATTAAATTCCTTCTTTTGAAAAATACTTGCTTTTCTTACAACTAGAAAATGCTAAAGGGTAAGGCAATGCTTCATTCTTACAATTCTCAATATGCGATGCAGTTAAGACAAGGGCAATGGCTGGCACCCAGCATTAGAAAGCATATCTGTTTGCTACACAGTTTCTGACTGTCTGCACCTTTGCCTCCTACACAAAAGCGTGAGAAGGAAGGACTTCCACAACTTTAAGGGAGGAGAAAGAGTAATGCAGTGTAGCAGGTGGGAACCAGTTGCTTTCATAGCCCACAAGAGACGCCTGGAGTGGAGGCAGCAGCACAGCCGTGTGAGCCTGCTGCAACTGTGCTGCTGGAGAAGGCTGCAGCACCCAGCCCGGCACCCGCTGGTAACTTGTCAGACTGATGGTGGTAAGTCTGTACGGATCTGAAATGAGAGCCTGTGAAGCTGTTAGCCTAGATCTGCTAAGGACATGGAGCAGACAAAATGATACACCTGGAACATCACATTCCTGAGAAGCCCAAAGTGTGAACGTAGGCACATTTAAGTATCACGCAAAAGGGAAGTTTAAACCATCACGGTTACTTTCTAGAGCTGAAGCTGGCAGATCTGTTGGCTCTACAAAGAGGATTGTATCTATTTAGCCCAGTAATTTAAGAGTCAAACCAGTTAACATATGTAACCACAGATGCACCTAAACAGGATTGAAATAAGCTAGGATTTGTTTGCCAGAACAAGATAAGGTATTTAAATGCACTGACATTAAGGATCCGTGCCAGTTTAACTGGATCAGTTTTTAAGCCAATTGTTAAACCAGCTTCTTTTTTTTGCATACATAGTATAAAATATAAATTCCTTTACCATTCCTATACAAGCACTTCCATCACTCCTGGCAAAAACCTGATTAACATGCCAGGATTGCCATGTTTCTACAAGTCTTTTTGTACAGTCTGACTGCAGCTCTTAAGTATTTAGCCTGCTTTCACCTTACTACTGCCTTGCTCTCGGCTGTTAATTCCCAAAGTAATAATCCCTGACCTGAACTTGTTCCTATTTCCTTCTTGTTTTGCCTCAGGTTATTCACTTTCCACTGCTACACAAATTCTCATGGAATAATTTCCCCTCCCAAATGTCTTCAGTAACACTGTCATGCAATAATTCCAATGGAAAAGAAAAAAATACCCTAAATGCCATGCATTCACATTCCAAATAAAGAATATGATATTTTCAGTATTCTAGAAAGCTGCCACTCAAGCCTATGACCTAATTTCTTCCTCAGATGGACAAATCAGACTCCTTTTTTAACTCGGAAGAGAGTATGGATCCAAACTTTCCTTGAGAATTTTAACCATATCTGGGGTTTCCATAGAATGTGTTTGTTTTTTACATTGTGCACAGTTTATTTTTAATTTCTACAAAGACTGCTATAATTAAGACTCAGAGGACTCTAAACAGGTCCTTAGGAACCTGCAAACACCACCTTTGGAAAGCAGTCTTTATTTAACAGAATGTACTTATAGGTATAGAAGAGGAAAACAAATAATCATTTTTAGGGATTTTGTTTGAAAATCCTGAAAAAAAAATCTGTAGAAAACAAATTGTTTAGATTTACAATATAAGTATCTTGTTACATCATCTCATTTATTTCGAATCATACTGCTTCAGACACAAGCCTTGAGTGACTGACTTCTGTAGAAGTCAATAATTTCATTTTCCCAGTCATTTAAAAAATCTGGTTTATTTTTGTCTTTTTTGATGGACTGCTTCAAATAGAAATTAAAACCAAGAAACTAGGAACTCTCCCCCCCAATCTATTACGTACTCAAATAATAACTGACTATTGTAAATTGTCAAGTATATAATTGCATCATAAAAACAGAAGTCCCCACTGTATGTGAAGAACAATGGAGAGAGAAGAAAAGCTTCCAATTGCTGTCTAGAAAAAACAAACTAATAGAAAACTTCCAGAATTTAGTAAGGAAACATGCTACTGTCTCCTACTGGAGGGGAGGAGGAAGAGTAGCAATGAAACAATTCTCAGGTCTTGTTTTTTGTGTACAAAGCCAAGAAAATCTCAGAGGAAGTCACTGATAAGTGCTGAAATGTTTCTCCAGTGGAGAGCAGGATACAAATCCTTATTCCTTTCCTTTGTAGGTGAAGAGGTCGGTAATGTGGCCCCAGACAGACTATTCCCAAGCAGAATGCTAAGGAAAGCCACTAAGATCTCAGGAGTGGTACTTTACTTTCATCGTCAAATGACAGCTGCTCATGGAAGGTGCAAGTTCAGATATCTGTGTGCATAACTAGTTTCAGTCTGGTGCATTCGTTTACTGGGTAAGAAAAAAAATAAAGCAATCAGTTCTTTTCACAGAAAAACATGAAACAGAAAAAAAGACTACTTTTAAGGAACAATTTGTTGTTGCTTTTACAAGTTGTGAAGCCACAGCTTCTGATCAACACTGCCTGCAACCTCCTGGTGGGAATCTGAGTATCAGTAATGGAGAGGTGAGAGTGGGAGAGCACCCAGATTAAAGTAGAACTTCCTTTGCTGTCCAAAATGCTAGAAAACAAAACAACAACAAAACAGATTGTTTCAAATATTTTCTTATTTGTGGCAGACATTTAGTTGTGTACTTAGGGCTCTTCTGCCTTACAAGAAATTCAGGAAAGCTTTGGGATCTGTGATGTTTCACCCAGTCTGAGCAATGCTGAAGGAAAGACTCCTTTTATGCACCTGAATAAGGAGGCAAGGAAGCATTCGGTACCCCAGGGCTCCCCTACAGAGCTCATCTTCCCTGCGCTTCACAACAAACTCTCACTCTACAACTCCTTGTCTCTCAGAGGTACCTGCAAATGGATCAAGCCTTTGGGGGTGTTTCCTTCCATCAAAGCGCACATGCAGCTAACCATACCTGCGCCTGCTATGCTTAGGCTGACACAGTTAAAGTAAAAGAGATTCTGAAAGACAGTTGAGCCGATAAAAGCCAGAAATATATATCTTCCCTAATTCTTTAAAGAGTTTTGTAACTTGGGTCAGAGCTGATACAGCGGATGAGAACCAACAAAAGACTCTCTCTGGGGGTGCAGTCCTCCGCACAGGCAGCAACATAAATACTGATGAAAGAAATTATCCAGATCTGATTAACTGAATAATCTGCAGCTTTTGACAGAATGAAGAATCTCTACATACAAGTGCAACAGTGATGTCTGGTGGTCTTTAAAGAGTTGTATCATCAGTTTAACAGATGATCATTGGGGTTTTTTTAGAGAGCTTGATTCTTCCAGGTTTGGAGAAGGGATGAATATAGGACAAATCAAGACAAATACAGAGGGGGGGCGTTTTGTGCAGGACCATTCAATCCACCAGCTTTGGCCATTAGTCAACATAGTGTTTCTGCAGAAGATTGATGGTCAGGTGGGTTGTTTACAGACCCAGACAGAATGGCAATGCTAAAAATCATTCTGCTTTCAGAGTGATTGTATTTGAATTAAGCAAAAGGCAGGTTGAATGAGGAATCATCTAATTTTTTTTTTTTTTTTAATTCCCATGTAGGAAACCTAAAGAAAAAATAATCATGTCTATTATCTGATGAAAATTATTGCTTTACATACAGAAACAAACTGTGAATCATCCAATCAATCTTATCACTTTTTATTAACTCTGTTTCCAGAGGCTTAATAGATACTAAATGCAGGGCAGAACTTATGCCACATTCATATTTACTTATTTTTCATACTAAAAATCAAAGGCTGGGGGAGTAGAAAGAAGAACTAGAGGACTTGAGAACATTAAGCAGCAGCCAGATAAGCAAAACCCTTTGCCTGGGACATGCCACTGTCTGAATCATAGCGCAAGATGAATCTTGCTTAGCCATGAAAAAGATCCAAGCATGAGAGTAATATAAGAAAGCAAGACAATTTGTATCTCTTTAAACAGAAGATGACACCGGCAAATTAGGCCATGAAATTTGGACTCAGCTACTACTATGCATATGTGCCAGCACATAGCCACAAAGCATTGCAGTTCCTTGAGCTCCCACATCCACCAAGCATCAGGCCACAAGTTCCCAGTCACACAGCTCTCAAAAGGCAGTGTCTTCCCACGCACCCACACCAGATGAGATAAATTTTTGTTGGGCCTATTCCTTGCACTGTGGTGCACATTTAAACTTAGAGGCGGAGCTGATTCTGGACCCCATTGATCCTGTCTCCAGAGAAGGGGGGTCACTAACAAGTCAGTAGTCAGCAACAACAGAGGAATAAAAAGAAGTGTAACTGGAACCATAGTAGTCCTGGCTAGGGGCTAGCAGCCCCGAGCTGCTGACTCTGTCTTCCTGGCTGTGGTAGGAAGCAGAGGGCAGAGAACATTCTTGGGAAATGGGCACCACACTTCTGCCTTTGCCCCATCCTTCACCAGGGATGTCAGGTCTTTAGGATGCCCATTGCCATCTCCTGCCTCTGCACTGAGTCAGAGCTTTCCAACCACTCAGCTCTTGAGGGTAAACAACATTTCCTTGTGATGCTCCCCATGGAGTCAGGAACTTAAGGCAAGCACAGACAGGAACCACAGCCATCCTTCACAAAAACAGTTTGGCTCATTTCTTTTTTGGATATTGTTGCCTTTCAAACAGGTCTTTCCAGGCAAGTTCTGTTCCATTCCAGACCTCCTTGAGCCTATTGTCTGTGGTGTTTAATAAAAACTTTGGTTTATAAAGGTAGAGCCAAAATCACCAACCCCTGAAATCATCCAAGAGACTAGCCCAAAACTAACATGTGAGGAGCAGATCACTGCAGCCTACAAAGCACAGGATCTTCCTGTAGTTACCCAAGAGTGATGGGAATCAATAAAGTGCCCTTAACACTTTGCTGTGCTATGGGCCCAAATAGTGGCATAGTCTCTAGAACTCCAATAGTTTTAGAGATCCCTTTTCTTTTTCCAGCTTTTTTTTTTCTTTTTTTGGTCTTCATTGTAAAAGCATAATCTCACATCTACATCTTTCATCAGATTTGCAGGAACAAAATATTACTAAAAACATAAGGCACAGGAAAAATGTGAACAAGTTTCAAGACCTTCTGTATGCAATATAAAACAAAACTAAGCAACTATGTCAAAATGCAAACTAAATCTCACTAGTTAATCACAACCAGGTAAAGTTTTTGTGATGTAATCGAAATAAAAAGATCAAACAAACAAAAAAATCATAACAGATGCAAAATTTGAAAGAGAAATGTGCACAGAATTTTCATCCAGTTCTGCAAGTAACTCGTGTAGCCTGAATTTTTATTTATTCCCCATTTTCTGAGAAGCCTCAATGTTTACTTGATGGTATTGACAGAATAAGCAGAATAAGACCTAAGCCAGTGTGCTCTGCCATTGCTCCCTTAAGAAACATGACTCAACTGTGGATCTCTAATTCCTGAGCTCATAGAAATGAGGTCTGGGCAGAAGTTCAAGAGGTCTGCCAGTCAATCTCTGTGTTTTATTATTACAGAATCAATTATTCTACCATCATTCTTGATGAACATTTAAGAACAGGTTAGGCAAATCTCCTTTGGTGGGAACTCCACAATTTTTCAAAGTACTCTATTCCAGCACTGCAATGTTACACTGAAACCAATGTCATTGCTACCAAATGGCACAAGTGCCAGAATGAAGTGCCATTTGACAAATGTAAGTGCAGTTCTTGTTAAAAAGGCTCTTCATCTTACTATTTTAAAAGCATATTTCTTTCTTTGTTATTCATTTACGGCAAGACAGTTACATTTTATCTGAACAATTCATCTAGTTCTCAAGTCAGATTTAGAGTGTAAACTTGAAACAGTAATAAAAAAATGTGAGGAAGATGTCACTCTTGCAGTTTTACTATAAACCCAACTTCTTAAACACCGTACCAAATTGATTCTGCAACCTCCTCTTGTGTAAGCAGGCCCAGTGAAAACAACTGAGGGAGGAATGTTCATGTTATTAAATACTGGGTAGTTACACAGCAGAGGACACATTAACTGTAGTCTATAGGATCAGGAAGGTCATACCAAATACATCTTTAAACACAACTTTATAACATACATTAAAAAAAAATCAGTGTTAGAAAATTGCACTTTAGTGTAACAGACTTTTCTTCCTTTTTTCTTTTCCTAAGAGATAGAGCTGCTTTGTTCCTTTCAGAACTGCTGTATACTTTTGACTGCTATAAAATAAAGCCCAGTCTTTTGTTTGTTTATTATGGTTCTTTCTCACTTTTTTTTTTTAAGCTTATTCAGAACATTTTAGCTTCAGGGAAACTGTTCTCATCATCTTTCTTTCCACGTGGAATTAGCTGAAAGATATTCATGAAAGATTCACTAGGGCAAATTTTCTATGAGTATAAGCAACAGCAACATCAATATTTCAATGTCTAGAAAATGTGGCTATTCTCTTGCCTTCAGCAGATTGTTAGAAATCATTGTATTTTAATGAATTCAAAATTTCTTGACAGATTCTGTAGGTACTTCGCTTATGAAAATTCATAGGGAGAAGAGATGTTTTTCCTAAACAATATTTGGGGACTATGAACCTGCTTATGTTTTACAATATACTTATGATGGTGTGAGGTGGAAATGTGACTGCTGATCTTTTCATCGTGGTCCTTGTAGACTGCTAGTTTCCCAGGCAGTTTCAGCTGTCACAGTTGCTTAGAGTCCACTGAGCTGTTTTTAGTTACTCATTCAAATATTCATAAGAACCGGGGGCTGCAGTTTGCTGTCTGGTAACAACTTCATTTTCTGCTCATACTGAGCTCGTCCTTGTGGGCTGCCTCTTCCCACTCAGGTTGGCTTTTTCACAGCCATGTGACCCTTGAAGGATAATGGAGTTTCCCTGGGAGTAGGCGAAACAGGCATGTTCTACCTTTTATCTTTGCTTGGCTGGACGATGAAAATAATTGCAGAAGACAGTTATGGATTACCAAAGAGACATGTGAAATGATCAAACCTGTATCAAGCACTGGTTTCTGCTACTAAAGAAAAGCACATGCTTTAATTATTTACCTTGCAGGACAGCTCACACCTTAGGATGGCCACATTTTTGTGCAAATATTTACTTAACAATATTGTACTTGAGCAATGTAATGAAAATAGGTGTAATTTCATGTAATGTTCCTGGGAAAGACCAACGGACTGTGACATTTCCTTGCATGGGGGAAATCACTAGATTGCAATGTTTCTATTATTTCATTAAAACTCTTCCTAAATAACCCTTCAGGGCAGCACAATTTTGCATTTTTAGCTAAAGGAAATAGCTGAAGAGGAGGAATCCACAACTACTGACAGTTAATAATAGTGTGCGGTAGGCTTTCTAGGAGAAAATACTACTTAACACACATGAATACCCAGACACACTTCAATTAAAACAGTATTTACAGGAAGCTAAGCAACTCCTGCAGTTAGTAAGGGCGGGTTCCACTCTGTCTGGTACCTACACAGTCAGAAGAAAGCACAAAGGAGGGAGCCCAGGCACCGCCCGTGCCTGTCTGCAGATCATTGCTCCTGTCTCACTTCTGTCCTCTTACTGCTTTGTACCAGCTCTTTTCTAGGAAAAGCTTATGGGCAGCCCCAACATTATCACCCAAATGGAAAAGGACGTGCTGCTTCTACATTCATCTCTCCATGCAATTGCAGCCTAGAATATGGGCTTTATAGAGAGAGTTTTAAATTAATATGAGAGGTAAATGCTTCCCTGGGTATCAGTTAAATAAGTTATAGAGTTTTTAGTGTTAGTGTTTTATGGGAAAAGGCTTAATTTCTGTCAATACAACACACTAGATATATAGCATCTTAAAATATCCATCCTTTTAATTACACTGTCATGACACTTTCTTTAAAGATTGTCTCCTTCAAGGCTCAGATTGGAAGTGTTTATTTACACACTTACCAAACTTAAGCATATAATAGCATCAGACAGAAGCAAAGTCTTCTGGATAAGTTATGGAGAGGATGGAACCGGTACAACATAAATTTTCTCTGTCTGTCCTGTTCCATTGCAGATTTAAAGGAAAAAAAAAACAAACCTGTCAATGGTTAAGCAAAAAAGATGATCACTTCACAGCTAATGAATGATAAAACCATCTGTGGAAGAAAGCAGGGAGAGGGAAAAAAAAAAAAGAGCCCAATAACACCATTTGTTTACATTAGAGAAGCATCCACTATTACAGACACTGTTAAGATACTGTCAGTGTTTCTGTTATGATGCCATATTTCAAAGGCTTATAACTTGGCCATGAGAAGTCACTTTTAAAATTGAATCCAGAATATAGAGTGAATTTAACTTCATTCTGTATATTACTGCCACCAGGTAGACACCAAAAATATGTAATAAAAATAATTAAAATTTTTTTTAAGAAGTACATCTAACTCAAAACCAGGTGTATTGATGAGCTATCAATGCTAAAAACATCTCAGGCTCAAGTCACTCGGGTACCTCTTGTTCCACTGTCTTTAAAACAAAACAACAGACAAAAAAATTACAATACATTTTATCTGGATTTTTGATTTGTTTTGTTTGGGTTTAAGTTGTTCCTATAGCTTTCATTCAAGAAAAAGAAAAAAATCTGAATAAGAAAACCATGCAAGAGCACTTTAAAAGTACATGAAAACAAACATGAGGAATAAGCACTGAAACAACTGCAGCACCTGCAAGACCTATTTGTTTCTTTGTGGAGACATAGAGCAGGAGCGGTTCAGTCGAGCAGGGGGATCTAATGTGATAGATTTTGACCTTTCATGAAATCCCTTCAGCTTGCTCCCCCCCCCATCTATTTCTCCCTCAAATATTTTTCCTTTCCAAGGCTTCTGAAGAGCAAAGGTTAATGAAGTAATCTATGACTGAATGCTAACATATGCAATGTATGTACAGAAAAATGCACATCCCATTTTTAACATTTCTCTGGAAACAACTATGGTCTCTTATAGCTGCAATTTTGAAAGAATGCAATTATGGTATAGAATTTCAACTACCTTTGGGCTGAGGCCTCTAGAGACATACAAAGAATTAGCGTATTGTTGTGCAATACATTTGTGAAATCATGTTTCTCTAATATTCTCCTCTAAATCTACAGTGCAATCCCTCTGAGATAAATATCATGTCTGTCTTTCCTTCTGTTTGTAAAAATATCTATTAACAGCCTAAAGGCTTATTTTCAGTTTCCAAAAATCAAAACCGTATGTCAGAGCTACTTTAGCATTAACACAACAAAAAGAACTGCTCTGCTGATGACAAAAAACAAACTGAAAATCAAGCACTGAAGGTAACAGATGTGGTGGTGCTGGTCCACTGGAGAGGAGTGAATTGGAGGGATAAAGGTTCTCCACCAAAGTGCCTCTCACACACTGGCCAGCTCTGGCAGTCTTTGACTTCTAAGTTTAGGTATTAGCTGATATAAATAACGAGCAAAGAGGTTGGACCAAAGTCAGTTGAACAAGTCTAAATGACAGGCATAGCTAACATGGAAAACTGCATCTTCCATTATGATTACACATGACTTCTAGGGTGTTAAAATCCATGACCTTTTGCTGCTTTCCTTAATGCAAATAACAGTGCATCCAGGGATTAAGTTCACTGGCAGAAAGAAAATTCAAGTACCCATCTCTTGTCTGTGCAACCGACCTGATGAACCTGCATCAGGAATACAATTGTCCCAGAGATGCCCAAATCTAAAATGGCTTAGGCTTATCTTATTGATAGGGCAAAATAAAGGTGGGCAGGAATTTAGAGACCAGGTATATGTATCAGAATAGCCTAAACTCCAACCATGGAAGCTGGAAATCCACGTTGTAGCCAAATTATTCCTAATATCTTTCAGTTCATCAAAGCTTAAGCTCAAGGTGTTTTTTCAAGCTTTTATTGACAGCACTGATATTTGTGGTCTCTAACAAAACAAAGTCAATTACTATCATTTTACTGGTAAAACTTCAAGCCAGTTCCTTATCACAGTTTTAAGTACACAGGATTGCAGAGGAACTTCAGAAATTTTGCTTTATTATACAGAAAAACATGACTATTAGAAGCAGTTAGTTAGCAGTCAAGGAGAAGAGGCTTGACGGCTAAAGATAACATATTTGTTCATAAAGCCCCAGAAGAACAAAACCAACACTTAATAAAAGAACCAAGAAAAATTTTTAAAATTACACTTTCATCAAGCAGTATCAGTGATCACCCTAACACTTTTCCATGCCTAAGCCTGAAAGAGATAAGGGTAAAGGCTGGAGTTCAGAAGGCAGCACAGCTGCTGTACTTAAACCAATGTGTGCACACCAGAGCTTTGCAAGTCATGGCTGCGTCTGTTTGCCAGAGATGTAGCAAGCCTTCTGTTTTGCACCATTCCCTGTGCATCAAGCCTTCAGAATTTTTCCAAATCTGCTCCCAATTCTCCAAACTATCAACTATTGCAAGTTACGTGCTGAATTCAAATCCATATTATTGACGCAGATTCTGCTTACTGGCTTTAGCCAGACTGGTTTGGTCAGAGGTCCTCTTTACATTGAAAGAGCAAGTTTACAAGCCTTAAGGAAACTTTTAATAAACCTGAAAGCTATGTTTGCTTGAGTCTGAAGATTTGTGGCTAAACTCTAGCACGTATCTTCTGAAGAAAAGTCTTCTATATTCTGTCTGAGCCACAAGACTACTTGAAAGTTCATTTCAGCTTTCTGAGCTGCCAGAGCATAAAACACTCAGGGACCCACTGCCTAAAAAAAAACACACTAGCAAGTATACATTGCTTTTCTTCCACTTTTATCCTATATCACTCTTCTAGTCTGATACATGCAGCCTAACTGACACATGTAGAACTCAAAGCTCTTCCTTCATTTAAGTCTGTGTTTTTCCATATAAACAAAGAATTCCCCCTACACTCGTTTTTCAGGACATATCCTCCTCTTGCATGAGGTCCCGGATAAACCCTAAGCAGCCTAGTCAAACAACCCTATACTTCATGTTTCGCATGGTAAAACAGCCTTACCATATTTTCAAAACAGTCACCTGCGAGAGACTGTATTAACAAGCAGCAAAGTCTTCTTCTTTCACTCACCCAAATATGGCACAACATACATATTACACTGAAGTTTCCTCCTGCAGCCTCTTCCCTCAACCTCAACAGAATTATTTCACTAGCAGCAGCCTGGAAAATATCTCCTTGCTCTTTCTGGTGTTTTAAAAAAAAGAAATGCAATATTATGCACTGGCAAAATCCCTAAAAAATAAGGATTTGTATGAAAATATAAGACTCTTGGAAATTTTCATTGATAAAAATCTCTACACTATTATATATGAAGGCAGGAACCACCATAACAGCTTTTCTTCACTTACTTTGGCAAAAATGGGGGGTGGGAGGCAGTGTTAGAGAATTTATATATTGTGAGGGCTTTGTTCTGTTTTGTTTAAAAAAAAAAAAAATAGACATGTAGGTAGAATAATTAGCAAAATTTCCTGGTTAGTAAGGATTTCACTTTAAGAAGTTAATCACAGTAGCTATGTTTGTTTTTTCTGTACACTTGGTCCTGAACCACAGCACTGAACCACCATAGTGTTACTGTGTTAAAAACAAAAAAAGCACACTTGCAATATATAGACTACTCCCAGAAATACTATATGGGTCAGACAACAATCCTTTTGCTCACTTTTAGCAGTCACAGACTCACTGAATTAATGGCAGTACTTGCAGAGTAAAGCACCGGTCCACACAGCCTGTGCTGACTGTACTGGGCGCTGGCAGGAGCAGTGCAATGGGCACCCGCAGCTGTGGAATGGGCGTGCGTGGGCCAAACCTGTTCTCGCGCCTCGCCATCCTTAAGGGACAGGGAATCAACACCTATAACATAACACGTTATATCACAGCCCCTGCACCCCCCTTCTCCCTGCCCTGGCTGCACAGAACACTGGCACACAACCATGCACCACTATCAGATATGTCAGAAAACTAAAAAAAAAAAATAAAACAAAATAAAAAAAAAAAACACAACCCACGGAAAACCTCCATGCTACCTGCATCTCTTAACCACCATTAAAACCACATTTACAGTAAACACGGCTGAATCCTTTCTTGGAGAGAAAACACCTTGTGTAGAAACAAGACATCTTCCAACACCACCAGTAAATCCTACAGCACTACCTAAGCCCGGAGCACCTGCCAAACATTTTGTTTCTCCTCTTGTATAGAATTTTGCAGAAAGAGATGAAGGGTTTTCAGCCCAACAGCCCTAACTGGAGTAGACGTTTCCCTGCTCCCTCTCAGCATATCCTATAGCTAGCTTCACGCTTAAACGTATTTTTCCAAGAGAGACGACACTTTCAGTGCATTTTTTTTTTTTTAAAAAACCCCCCTAGGGATTTTATTGTTTGCCGAAACCTAAAGGCTTTTATCGCAAAGCGCCCGGCGGAGCGGCTGCCCGGGCTGAGGGCCGGCGGGGCGCGGCTGCCACCTACCGGCGGCCGGGGGCGGGAGCGGGCCGGGCCGGGCCGGGGCCTGGCGGGGCGCGGGCCGGGCCGGGCCCCGGAGGGGAGCGCGGGCCGCCCGGCCCAGCGCGGCCTGCGGCGGGAAACGGGCCGCCAGCGCCAAACCGCTCCAGACGCTTCCTGTGGGACAGTGTCGTTGGTAATTACTTGAAGTGTTTTAAGCATTTCCCCTACAAAAAGAAAAAAAGAGGAGGAGGGAGGGAGGGAGGAATGGGAAGAGCAGCTCAGAAGCTTCCGTGGAACATCTCTTTCCTGTCTATCTATTCATTTTAGACTGGCTTTCAGACTAATGTAGGAAAACAAACTCCTGACAACTTTACCTCCCCACCATGCAACAATTCCAAATATTTCAAACCACAGCCAGAAAGCGACCTTCCTGCTGTGCACCCGGGTGCCCCAGAAACATCCCCAAAATCTGCATTAAGTAGCCTCTTGTCGCACTTCCCCATTAATAATTGCTAATCTCTCCACAGATTTGATTTGCATATATTGAATTTTATAGTACTTTGATTAAGACAGATTTATTTTTTTTTTTAAACAGAAAATTAGTAGTCAGAGCACTGACTGCAGCCTGAAGCAGCATTAAGGGAGCGACACCTTAGCCAGCGGGCAGGATATGCGACCCTTCGGGGATCTTACCGGGGCGTCCTCCAGAGCAGCCACTCTGCAATGGTTTTACAGTAAGGAGCACGTGCTGCTCTCCTCATCTGCTGCCCTCCCTGAATACACTGTTTATGAAATCTCATTCTAATCACTGCCTCATAGACTTGCACAAAATAAAACTCTCAAGTAAATGATTACACAAATCTCCAACTGGCTTCTAAACCAAGCACAGACAACTCCCAATCTTGATAAAGTTTAAACACACCTTTCAAGGCCTGCTAATCAATCTGCCCAGCCATCTACCAGCTGCAATTAATTTCCTGCAACATGCAGCTGACATACAAATTAATTTACTCATGGCCCTTCATTTCCCTCCCTGCCATCAGGTGCACCCAGGACCTGGCCTGATGTGCTGCCTGCCGGTGATGGGCTGTGCAGCCGGAGGGGCGAGCACCTGGGGCACCAGCCTGAGCCCAGGCGAGAGGCGGAGATCTCTGGAAATGAAGCAAGACTAACCCTGGGCTCCTGGCATCCTAAAGGGACAAACTGAACCCTCACTAATATTCTGCAAGGAATGTCTCCTCTACTAGAAAGAAGGCTTCAAGAAGATTGATCATATTTGTGATTTTCCTCTCCGATATCTACCAAACTCTACTCTTGCCCTCATTTCTGGAATCATTTTAGTTATTTACTTATTTTTTATCAAGGACTAAGGACAGGGGAGGGTGTGTGTGGTTTTTTGTTTTGGTCTGGGTTTTTTTAATTAAAAACAACAGCAGCTAATACCAGGCACATATTTACCTCAGCAAGAGGATCTCTCCCTCCCATAGCCAGTATGGGAACTGAGCTTTTCCCCCCATTTCAAATGAACAACAAAGTTAACAAGAAGGAAACCTCAAATTGGCTTTGGGAATCAGTTTTATTATTCCAGGAGACATTTTTCAGTCACAAAACACTACGGGTTGCTCAGGTTTGATGTGCTGAGGTGAGAGGAAGAGCCACTATACAGATAAAGAGATGTTTGCTCTGAAACAGCAGTGATCCAGGTTTCTAGAGCAGTCTCATTATTAGAACAAGGAGCAAAGAGGATTTATTTAAAATTACCTGAAAATTTGTTCTGAGGTTTGATCTTCTGTACTTCAGTTAAATCCTACTTATTTTAGGCCCATTTTAAGCTGATTCCACACAGTCTAAGAAAAGACTTTCATTCCCTTCATTTTACACATTTTTGGATTACACTGTTCTTTTGTTTCTGTGTCTGGTGAACTCAATAGCTTAAAGAAACATGACAATAAGAGAAAATCTGCCTTTAAATCACTCTAAATACACTTTTTAAGGAGTTGGTCCTCCTAGCAGAAATTCCTGTCACAATGGATACTAGGAGGCATCTGTATCTCCAGATGCAAGGTGTATCAATGTTTTCACTCTGCAGCATTAAAAGGCAATAGACCCAGTAGGCAAAATAGCTAAATTCTTTCAAAATTCTTCTTTCCAACTCACAACTGCATCTGAGCAAGCCCACAGCACTTGAGGACTAACTCAAGAAGCCTTCTAGTTTTGTCACCATTCCTACGAGCAAAAAGAATGGCAGGGACATGGCTTTTGGGGCCAGTGAGCCTCTGTCCTGGGCTGATCTCCACAGCAGACCTGCCAAGGAAACCAGACTAAACTGAATTAGTGGAGCCTGCCCTGAGAGTCAAACATAGATCTGACATTGCCTTCACTTGCACACATTTCCTCCTCTATTGTGCATTCAAGTCTAATGAGAGGCCCAGTCCTCCTTGCCTTGTGCAGAAGCGGAAGGTCAGCCTTCAACTCCAGTCCAGCTCATTTATTTAGGTCTCAGTTCCTTTGCACCTCATTCCCCCTTTCCCTGTATTTAAAACAGAGACAGGAATGCTCCCTTCAAGGAGGACCTAGATTGCAAAGTGCTTCAGGAGGCTCAGACAGTAACTGTTACAAAGGCCAAAATTTCATTTTCTTACCCTTGTATTCACTCGATCTCTGTGTACATTTATTATGCTTGAAGAGACAGAATACCTGCCATGCAAAAAGTTATTTGGGGAGGCCAGGATGAAGTATGATTATAATCAAAACATCTGTGAAAAGGTTCCACTCCAGGAAAAGGTTTGGTACATCAGCAACAACAGAAGGAATGAAGAGCTGGGTAAAGAGCAGTGCTGTTACAGGACATCTAATAAAAATCTTGAAAAACAGACTCTTATTACCGGTCTTACTACCACAAGAGATGGGTCTTTCCAGCAGCATTGCCTAGGCAGACGAGGTTCTATTTGTTTCTCATACCAAAGACATTCAGACATTCGGCACAAGATAGGACTATGAAAAAAAAGCCTTAGAGACCTTCGCTTCAGTATTTGTATGCTGTTCGTTGAGCATTTTACCACTGTTGCCATCTGTGCCAGACTTCTAAAGCCATTACCAGGTCACATATTCAGTTCTGCAAAAGACCAGCTCAGTCTTCATCATAAAACATTTCATCAGTTGAATATTTCCAGGTTTTCATTACCGTCATAAGGAAGCATTAATGGTGATAAAATAATCAGTCAGCAAAAATTCTATTACTTCTCCCTTAGTGAATGTGATCATTACATCCTCACTCAAAAGTTTCTCATTTCCTGAGGGATCAGAACAACTATTAGCTAAAAAGCATAGAGAAGATACAACTGACACCCATTAAATGCATAATCCCATTGCCATAGAGAAACCCCACTGAAATTGCACCCTGAATATCTGTTTCAGGTAGGTGGTTCAAAGTGTTCTTGCTTTTATTGAGATTAAGAACAAAAAATGTAGCAGAGAAAGATGTAGCCATATAACACAACCCTTCTCTTCTGCTGTCTCTTGTATTTTGTCTTCCTGTGCATTGAAAATTTATTCTTTTAACTGGATTAGTTAGTTAAAATGCAGAGTATTCTTTTAAAATGTCTCTCCATATTTCTCTCTATGGATTACTTTGAAGCACAGCATGTCTATTCTTTTAAACAGGTTCACTCTCTTCACAGGTGTTCATTAAAGTATGCTCAACTCTAATCCCCTTAGCACCGAAGTATGCAGCTTTTAAAAAGGACCTGTGCTAAACCAGCATTGCCGAACTCTTCAATGCTGTAAAATGCAGACTTTCAAAAAGAAAAATTTCTTCAGCATCTTAAAGACCACACATGCTCATCCTGGAACAAATACTGACCTACTTAGTTAACCTGTTTTTAAAATGGCATTTTATCTTTGAAGTTCACAGAGGAGAAACAGCCACACCAGAATACAGTCTATTTGTATATCTCTAGTTGTTGATGAGAGCACATGTTGGAAAACCCACCACCTTATTAATAATAGAGGTGATTCTCTCAGCAGCTTGTTTACTGAAAGACTGACTTAATGGAGAAGAAAGATGGAATAAACAGTCAGCTTTTCAGCTGTTTTCCTCACTACCCTTTGCAAAACATTCTTGCAGCACTTAAAAAAACATAGCTTCTCATCCACCATCCTTCCCAGACTATCCTAGATTTGGTCCAGATGAAGTAGCTTTAGGCTAGGTCCATTTTCAGCAAGTACTTTGGCACAACAGTAATAGATCAGTAGGTGAAAGTGACTGGTGCTCCGTCTCCTGACATCTCCACTACATGTAATTCAGATTTACTTCCCATTAGATTTAGTCTGGCCTCTGGACTAAATGCCCTTGACGCACATGTGGTTTTATGCTTTCACATTTTGGGTCTCCTTCTCCCAAGGAGCAACATACAAATTACATTCTGGCAGTTTTCTTCATGTCTGTGCTGCCAACAGTCAGCCAGAAATTTTGGGCTCAAGAGATGAGCTCAAACTGATGGTATTGCATCGCCCTTCAAATGCAGCATTACCAATAAGGGCTTAAAAAGTTTCAGATGGGAGGAAACACTGAGGCCTGTACTGTGAGCTCAGCCAGTGAATGTTCCTTCCTAAGACAGCTGTTATCAAAGGCCCCCAAATCTAGAAAGGAAGAATCACCTCTTTCCCAGTTTTGCTCAGCTATTACAAGTTTGTTGCAATACAGGCATCTTTAACAGATATCGGTGAAAAGTCAGACAACCCTTTTGAAAGTTTCCCTTCTTTCATGACTATTCAAACACCTCCTGCACATGCCAGTTTGTTCAGGCTGGCAATCTGAAACACAGCAGGAGGCACCTGCTATATGTTCCAGTGCAGTTTTGCACTGCAAATTCACTTTATAATTCAATAAACATTCATAGATCTTAGTGAAGTGCATTCCCTGTAGGCAGCAGCAGGAGGCACGCACCACCAGCTTTCAATATAGCCCTTTGTAGTGCAGAGGCAATGTTGGATCCCTTTAAAACTGAATTTGACTCATTTCAAGTTCTTCTTGCGCCCTTCTTTGAGGGTTTCAGAGCACTTAGCAAATATCAAATAAACTTCTCTTATTTGAGAGGAGTATTAAAATCCACTTTACCAACTGAGAGATGGAGCCAGAGAGGCTGCTAAATGCAGCAAGTGCTTAGTGGGGGGGGGGGGAAGAAAAAGAAAAGGAAAAAAAAAAAAGATATTAAGAATCCCCATTCATAATCCCTCATATCCCCTAACTTTACCAGACAATGCTGTCCTAACACATAACACATGGGATTCAAGCACAGGAAAAACAGTAATGACCCAAAAAGAGAATCCAATTCTCCATGACCATCACCTAGCACTCCACACTGGAACAGGGTATAGGAACACACTGTCTGCTCAAAGGATGTTGATGTATTTTACATGAAACCACACTTAACTAATGTGACTGGACAATCCTTGGACCACAATTCTTACCTACCCTGCCTAGATAGGAACCTGCTCTAACCCTATGCTAAAGGCATCACACTTGTAACTTGCTCTTTCTGATTCAGTGATGACTGTGAAGAAAAAGACTCAAAAGAACAATGTCAGTACTGGACTAGTGTTCCTGCATGCCCTGGGCCTACCTAGTAGCAGAGATACTAAGAGCTTGATCTTTCAGATGTGATTTTACATGGTGTGGTCACTGGTACAAGTAAGACAAAACCATGAAAGTGACGCTGATGCAAATGTATTTTGGACAACATTAAATAAATTCAGACACATGTACAATTCCTGTTGGAATAACTCCATTGAGGAACCTGACTCTTCACTGTGACTTTGCGCAATTCCAGCAAACTTTTCTATGCAGCTATCGAACTGGAATCAGTTTATTCTGTATCACACTGCAGTCTTTTATATATGTGTAAAATACATGTGGACAGTTGTTTTACAATGCTACAAAGTTCACACATGAATTGGAATTCCCAGTTCTATGAAAATTACAAAGATTTTGCTATCTTGTTGCATTCCCAAAATAGGAGACCAAAAGGTCAGCTTTAAGTATTGCATAATACTGCAGGCCAAGAAAAGGTGAATATCTGGTTTTTAAAGCAAAGTGATGTGCTCTGATATTTCATTAGAAACAAGCAACTGACATTTCTTACATCCATATATTTCATTGACATTTTGATGAACTGACTTAAACTTATACTGAAACATGACTCCTGAACTCGTAAGTCCCATAAAGCAATAGACCATTTTCTTCCCAACCAGTTAGCTGCCCAAAGCAAACTTCCGCTTGCCCAGTGCACCATCATGCTCCTCTCCATAAACTCAGAGAAATTAGTGCATTTATTGCCATTAGTCTCTATTCTCTTTAGTGCACTGAAAACCTACAATTTCCATAAGACAAAGTCTACAAAGTAAAAACACAATTGCGGATACAGTCAACAAAACCTTTTGAATTAGATCAGATTAACTTAAAAGAGAAGAATTAAAAATCTACCACAACCTTTATGAAAACAACCCAAGACAAATACTTATTTTTACTTGACAGAAATGTTTCCATATAACATATAGAGAAAATATTGATTTTTGCAAAGACAGCTTTCTAGAATAAAGCACACAACCGTACCTGCTAGCCAATAGCTGGCATAATAAGAATGCAGCAGGGGCTTTTGTTGTATTAAGAACTGTCCTAACAAGGTCATGCTTTTGTACTGCACCCCTCAGTAGTTTCTGCTTTTGTCTGTTTAATATAATTACTGAAATAAAAGTGTGAAACCATCGTTCCAACCAGGAATGAAGTATGAAAATAAAATGTCTGTTCCACAACACTGCTAGTTCACAGAGCTCACTCTTATGAATTTCCTTCCCAAATCTGCAGGGTGTAGAAGTAGTGCAGAAACACATTAGGATTCTTGATGTTAAGCCAAAACCCCTGATCCAGAAAAAAAATATTTGAGCAGTTCTTCACTGCATCAAGGCTCACATATTTTCTAACTTAAAAATGTGCATGTTGGTTTTGCTTTACAAAACTGATACTAATTCTAATTCCATTTGAAGAAATCCAGATTTTAATTGGAAAAGTAGGAAGGAAAAAGATCTCTCCATAATGATACAGGTTAAAAAAAAAAAAATATGTATTTCATCAGTATAGAAAAAAAATACCCAAAATCATATACATTAATAGGCCTTTAATTTCTAATAGATATTGAGCCAAAAACTTGCCTGTCTGAAATAATAGGCATGGACCTATTATAAATGTGCCAATAACACATTCTCCAGCTAAATATGTTTCAAATTACAAGAAGTATTTGAGTCACTGGAGGGTTTATTTTTTGCACCAATTACTTCTAAAACCAAAATGAATCTACATTTTGTTTCTCATCTCATTAACACAGGGTTATTAATCATTGCAGTGTGCACTGGTATTTAATATATGTAAGATGATTGAAATGCACAAGCTTATGCAAGACAAAATACGAAGACTATGTCCTTTCACCTGGAATTTTGTTGCTGTAGGTACTCCTTGAAATTATAGAAGTTTTTAATAACTTCATGAACAGCAAATTAAACCATACCTCCCATATCAACATAAATTAAATCAATTTACCTTTATGCTCTGTTAAAACAGAAAATATCAACTTGAAAATATCTAAGAAAGCAAAAGCTGTGCATTCTGTTGGCCTGGGTATTCATGAGCATTATTTTTAGAACCAAATGTAACAGAAAAAGTGACTTTATACAGAATCAATCAGTAGTTAAACACTGAATTCTATTGACCAATTGTTCCCTGTTTAGCAATGGAGGTAGAAAAAAATAAATAGTCTTTAGTAGGACCAGACAAAAATATATATACACTTTATTCACAGAGGGAATGCAAGCCTTGTACAGCACTCAAATTCTGTATGTACCTTCAAATTAAGAGCTAGATTACACTTCAATGAGGTTTTGACTCTGTGAGGTCCTTCCTTTGGAACGTGAATTTTACTGATGATATTAAGGCATGATCTCAAGTCCATCCATCAAAGACAACATCTTCAAAGGGTTTTGATTCAGTTTGAGCATGAACCAAGATTTTACCCTGTGGGTTAACTTATGAACATATTTTACTTAAGAGGGAAACCAGGTGTTTTTTGCGTTCAGATAACAGTCAACTGGGAGTGATCTCCTCCCCAAAACGATATATATTGGGTAAAACAAGGGTACCATACACATCACCGTTGTGACTGTTGATTTAATTAGGTGAAATGTCCCCTTACTAAGGAATTTTTAGATTCCTTTTGCAGTTCACCACAGTCAGGTGTGTCACCAGAGTCTGCAGTTCTTAAGAATACTCCTGTACACTATAGAGAGCAGAGTTAAGAGAAAGCATCCTTTGCAAGGCAGCACCTTCGTTCCACGCTGGCGTGGTGCTGCACATTAATTTCTGCTCCCCAGCAAAGAGACAGTCTCTCACATCTGCCTAAATTTGCCTAGGACATTCTTCCAAAAGTTGTTTCATGAATTCTTACGGAGGAAGAAACTTTTCACACTTTTCACAGTGTGACAAAAATCAGACCAGTCAACATTTGGCAGATGCAGTTATAGTTTGCTTAAGGAAATAGAATTCCCTGTAGTTCATATTTACTCTATGGTATGCCCTTGTCCTCCCCTTTTGCCCATAGTTTTCCCTACGGACTACAGAAGGTTACTAGGTTACATTGTAAGCCAAGATATTCCTGATACACACCTTCCATGGTTTCTGCATTGGTTTTGCTTCTCCACACTTCTGACATATGGTGAATCAAGTGGGGTTCTTGGACTTTATTACACAGACAGATTATGGTTTCAAGAGGCACCAAAAGAGCATGGAACTAATCTGAAGCCAGATACCTTCAGATTTTCTACGGATTGCTTTCCTAATTACAGCAGAAGTAAACATTTTCCTCCTGGCACTTTCCCACCAAACACTCAATGAGACATAGAACTGCTGATTCTAATGTCACCATTCACTAATTCCACATATCTTCTCATCCTTGAAATGAGAAAGAAAATTATCACATATAATACTTAGAATAAACCAGGCCTTTGCTCCTTCTGATATGGCATAGGTTTGCTCATTAGCTTCCCTAATCCTAAAGGATTACTGAAATTGTTTATGAAAAAACAATTGCTCACCACACTATCTCCAAAGCCAGCAATGACAGCAGCTTTGCCACCTTCCACATGCCGTACCACTAGGGTCAGAGGGTCCTCCATTTTCTCTGTCTGAGCTGAACTGAGCTGTTTGGGGAGAATCAGATTCACCCTCTACCTCCTGAGGCAATTGAACGGGAAACTTATTTTTCTGCAAGAGAAGAAAGAAGAGGAGTCAGCCTTGCTGATGAGTGGTGCCAACTTCAGCCAGGCCATGCAAACTCAAATAAAAAGCTAACTGTGTGTGGGAAATCAGGACAGAGGGAAACTATTAGTCAACTCATTTCAGCAGAACATTTGTGTTGTTTTGGTAAAGATACTCTATACTCCCTGCAGCTGCTCAGTCCTGCTCTTCCGGAGCTCTGGTTCTGCATGTAACTTACCCGATAAGTTCAAACTCCTCCAGTAAGAAGACCAGCCGTAGAAACCTCTGCTGCCTTCTGCTTTTCCAGCTGTCAGTCAGCAGCAGGAATTCCCTCCCCACATAGCTCTGCAGACTGGGATTTTGTACCTGGCTGACTCCCAGGAGCACCCATTTCCACTCTAAGTGGGGAGAAAAGCAGTGGGAAGCAGCTTTTCCCTGTGGATTCTTCTCTTGCAAGATACGGACGGTTTTGAATTACATATACCTTTATGCCATCAGAGCCTACAGGGCAAAAACTGAAGTGATCAGAAAGTGATTCCTCTGTTCTCTATGTGGCTGGGAGACAGAAATGCACTAGCTCCACACCAATCTTTTGCTTCATTTTCAACCAAGCTGCAGTTTGACCAGCTCTATTCTTTCAAAAGGAGGGATTTCCTGGTTTTAACCTGTTCCAGCCAACAAATGAACCGAAATCAAACATATCTATTTCTAGATTAATTGGCAGGTTTCCTTGACTTGTCCTAAAAACTAACCCACTCTCTTTTTTTCCCCTCTACCAAACAAGACCCCACACATGTTTACAGTCTCCACCAAGACCTCTAATCTCTAATTTACCTGACTTCTAACCTTTAATACCTGAACTCACATATCTAACATCCCAGATAGGAAAGCATTACTCCTCCTGCTAATATGCCTTCAAAAAGGACAGCTTTTAGAATTAGAACTTTTTAGAATTAGCACTAGGTAAGGAGTTTCAATGACCATTTTAGCCACTTCTTTTACCATTTTGGTACATGGTATTAAAAAAAAAAAAAAAACACAAACAAACAAAAAACAAACAAACAAACAAAAAAAACCACCAAAACAAACACACACATAAAGAGAAAAGAATAAAAACAGAAAAAAAAAGGGAAAAAAAAAATAAACAAAACAACACTACCAGTTACAAAGGATGTGCCCTTTCCCTTAAAACCATACAGAATTTTCTTCTATAAGGGAAGTTTTAAACACTACTCTAATTCTGTAAGTAGGAGGTACATAGACCTGGCTGTTTGACTTGATCAGTGTAATTGTTCATCCTGATTGTTTGGCTTGATAAAGCCCACTCACATGTGGAGCAAGTCCTCAGGTATTCTTTTACCTGTAGCTGCAAAAACTGCTGGTAAAAGGGAGAGAATAAACTGATCTTTACATCTTCAGGAAGTAATAGGCTTAATGTATAGCAAAGGACTTAAGTTAGCCACTAGGAAAAATTTTCCTCACCACTGTAAAATTAACAGATCACCAAGAGATTGTGATGTCTCTGTCCTTGGAGGTTTTCATTACAGCTTAGACAATATCAATCAGGGATGGGTTGCCACTGCCCATCCCACTTTCTACAATTCTGTCTATCTGTATTTGAACACAGAATCCACAGCTACTACCTCAATTTATCTAGTAGGTATTATGGAGTATCACCAAGTATGATATGAAGTATCATCAGATTAATTAACACATGATAATTCAGTAGTACTTAGAAGTCATGGGAGAAGTAAACTGATGTGTTAGAATGAGGACAAGGCAAATGTACTTTTGTGCACTATTCATCACTCCACTAAACTCAGCTTCATTTCTAATTGGGCCCCTAAATGCCCTCTGGCCCTAGAGCAGTGTAGGGAAACAGTAAATCTGAGACCTGTGTGCAAGTTATAATTTAATAAACATTTCTCATTTTTATTCTTGTTTATTCATATCAGTTTCTAGCCATCAACATAACAGCAACAGTAAAATACTTGGCCCAAACTAAATCATGTCCTACAGAGGGCATCACGTAGGCATAAATAAGTGAAAACTTATACAAAATGTAACTTTGGGCTTCAAATGCGACAGGTTTTCTTCTGCTAGAACTGCTTAACTTCTGATTCCTCTGGAGCTCTACCTCTCTACTGCTCCCTGAAGACAATTGCTTTCCCACTGGGCTTTTAATCCCTGTCAACATTTGCAGGAATTATGTGACATTTTTCTTTTCTCTTTGCTTACACCTATTTAAAAAAAATAATAAAATCTCGTCTTGGCACGGCCCATACCTGCCAGTCACATTCTAGCAATTGGTTAAGACTGGCAGGAGGACTTAACTTCTGCTAATCATTCACAGCTGGATTACCATCAGTAGATGGCAAAAGTCAAGTAGAAATAGCAAAATGTCTGAGTCTCAACAGGTACATGCTCCAAAATGCCCTCCATCAAATTGTTATCATCTTTGCAGGTCGAATAAACCTAAATGATATTCAGGCGATGACTGTCTGCTGCAATATGCAGAATAAATGACTCCGGCATTTCCCAGAATTACCCCATCACTGAACACTAGAGAGCAGCCTTTCTCCAGCAGATTAAGAATTGCAGTGCTTTTCCCTTTGCTTTCAGAAGGCAAGAGAAAATTGACACAATCTGAGAATTCAGTTCACTATACGGAGGAAAAAAATATTCAGATGTCTGATCAGACTGGACTGAACTGTAAATCTTCTAGATAGCATAATCATGGCATTTCTTATGGATACCAGCTGTTGAGAGTTTGCACCGAGCCTTCAGATAGTCACACATTTTTATTGAAGACTATCTTCTCATCTGTGTTATTTTGTATTACTGCAGCACTTAAAAAAAAAAAAAAAAAAAAAAAAAAAAAAAAACACAGACATGGCTTTCAGAACTTGAAATTGGTAAGGAAATACTCATGTCTACTTACAGACTGCAACCTCAGTTTAGAAGGGTTAAATAATATAGTGAGTTTACAGCAACACTGGGAATTATACCAAAATGTCTTTAGTGCTAGCTTTTTTCGATACTGTGTGCATTAAGCCCACATAGCTTAGGCCTTTGCAGTGTTTAGACTATGCACTGAAATAGCAGTGCTGGAATCTAAAATTAATTTCCTACGTGCAGGTTATTGATCCATCAGGACTGGCAGATGTGGAAGGTTTCTTCCACAACCTCCACCAGTGCATGGGCACATCTCTGACAAGGCCTTTTGTAAGTTTGGGAGACTGTGGTATCATACTTCTGCAGATATGGCAGAAAAGCATACCTCGTCGTGCTACTCATAACAGCAAGCCTGTGACACATAAAACCTGTCTCCTGAGCAATGCAGCATGGTTTTCAGCTCATCAGCTACAGCCCCGAGTCGCCAGGGTGAAACGCCTCCATTTCCGCTGCTAAAAATTTCCTGGCAGATTCGTTGCATTTGCAATAATTTTAGTAAATATTCAGTTCAAGACACAACATTAAAAGGCACAGAAGGGAAAGACATGTCTCATACTCATCATAATACAGATATATTCTATCCGCAGGTGATGATACTTTTTATATATCTGGTATATAAATTGAAATTGAAATAAGATGCATAAATGTACACTACAGCTATGCATATGTATTTAAAGCAGTACTTTCTATAATATTTCACACTTTAGCACTTACAGAAAGTCCCAGTGTTGATAAGAATACTTACTGGCTTTTGAATCATAATTATTGTACACAATTCATCACCATGACCATCAGATAACCTACATTCAAGCAGCAGCAAAAGATAGAAGCAAAGATTTTCAATAGCAAAACCACAGGTCTCTATCACTTCAGTTCAAAGAAAGGTTATCAGATATAGGCTTATTAGGGCTATCACTCTCTTTGGGGTCAGACAGCAATAGTAATTCCTTGGACTTCTGCCCTCACATCACATCGTTATTTCTATTTGTTCTTTTGTTGAGAATTGAAATGTTCAGTACAGGGTATCGTATTTTTGCTGAGTGCCTATATGTTGCCTAGCACAGCAGCCTCAGGGGGCCCTGAGTACAGCTGCAATACAAATCCTTAATTGTTTGTTTGATAGAAAGAAATCGCTAGCTAGTACTACTCCACAAGCTTTCCCTGACACATTTCAGGTTAACTTATAATCATCTGTAGTTAAGTAAGACTTTTTACCCAAATATGCATTTTTTTTTTGTAAAAAAATGAACATCAGCATCACTACATCACAAGTAGCTAAGTCATACAGCAAGGCTGAATTTTATTTATCTGCAAAGTTATGTAACAAACCACACAGGATTCATTATAGACAGCAACTGATTGCCTTGTTTGCCAATAGCAGCTCAGTTTAAATGAGTAATGTGTTTAGAAGCTTATCTCTTGGGGAAAAAAAAAAAAAAAAATACAGCTAATCTCTTTATTTTGTGTTCCAGCTCCATTCTTCTCCAGAAAACAATTCCTGCTAAAACCATTTCACTCCAGGGAAACATCAGAATTGAAGACAGGAAAAACAAACACTCGGAGATTTACTGATGGATGAAGTCTGTGGAAAGCCAAAACCAGAACCGAAGTGTTCTAGACACTCGTTTATAACCCTGCTCACAAGATCCTTGATCCCTTCAATATTATTGAGCCAGTAACATTGATAATAATTAACTCTCATCCTTTTCTTGCCTTAAATACCTAAAAGTAAGTAGAGACACTGCATGCTCCATTGAGCAGCATTCTTTGCTTCAGAGTTCCTGATATCTTCCTGGTAGCAAAACTAATGAAACTCAGCTCATCCACATCTTCACTGTTCCACCATACAAACAAACAGTAGAAAGAAGGAAATATCTACTTTGCATAATTTTAGTTCTACAGCAATTACTATATGTGAGGAAACATTTACTAGAGAGTAAACATGAAGAACTGTGGATACTTGGCTTGAAATATGGAAAGAGAAGATAAAAATGGGGTACAAGGAACAAAGAAATAAAATGAGGCTTAATGAAATAAGTTGTGTCTTGATTATTCACTCATTGAAACCGGGATGTTAAAAGTTCTCAGATTAGTCAAGTTTCAAATTAAAATAAAAACTTTAATTCTACAATTGTAAAATACAAAGCACCCAAAGTTGATAAAAAATTACTGTAAGTCCTCTTGTAGCAAATTAAAAACAGGCAAATATTTTCTTCTAGCTTAAAGTGTTGCACTGTGGGGATTTTTTTGGTGGGGTGTGAGGGTGGTGGGGTTTTTTAATGTAAACAAAAGAACACACAAAGTTACTTCTGTCATTTTCTTTCTCTTCCTGCTCAGCACTTTCAATGCTGGATAGCAGAAATTCTGAACCAGAACATCACTAATCCAAAGTCTTATTTTCTTAAATTACAATGGCTTTTAAAATATCTCAGCTAGTGCTGATCAAAAAAAAAAAAAAATACTGTACACAATGGTTTCCCCAACAAAAAATGCATATTTGATTAAGTCAAAATATCCCACAAGAAATGTCTTGTTGTACTTATAAGATTGAACCATATAACTTTTTATGTTTATGCCACAAGAAAATAACCATAACCTTATAAAATATTCTCATAAGGATGAGAACAAAGAACGTCTGACTCTTTCTTTTGGTAAACATTTATTTTGCTTTCATTCAGTATGAAACCTGTGGACAGAAGTGCGATTTCTCAGCCAGCTGTTAGCAACAACTTTGCTAAATTCTACTGAATTCATTAGGAGTCTTTCATAAATTTAAACAAGCTCTAGACCAGGCCATAGAAACACAGAACAACATGGAAGTACCATGTAGGGTGTACCTCAGTCTTAAAGTTCTTCTCCAGAGCTAAATGCTCTCCAATATCTGTTCAAAACAGGACTATAAGGTATAGGCTACCCTTCTCCAGGTCTGCTGTCAGTTCAATTCTACAATCAGCATAGGGACTGATCTTTCTTAGGCAGGTATGCTTTGCACCTGAAGTCAGATAATAACAGATGGATAAGATCCTGGTCCGTCATTGTCCCTATCCCAGTGTACTAAATGGAATACCATGCAAGATTCATCAAGCAATATTTATATTCCTATTCTGACTTTTTCTTGACCTCCTTTTACCCTGTTACATATCACTCATTGCCCATGCTCCCTTTTTCCAAATTTGGTGTTGCTTTACTGCTTTGTAATACATGTAGACATCTATTTGTTTGTCAGTAGTACACAGTGGGAAAACCTTTAATGAAGGCTGGTGACAACCATAATACCTATCAAGCTGTGAAATCTGTCAAGATAGTATCTGCTTAATGAAGATAGCTTCTTTGCAGAGCCAGCATGAAAGGTGTTTTCTACAGCTCCCTTCTATTTATGGACAGAAAATGCCAAGATAATGGGGCTTTCAACCTAGGCTACCTGAAGGCAAGGAAGATGACTGTACTTGCATTTGAGGGGTTTTAACCCCTTTATTTTTCAGCCAGAGTGCAAAGTCTGGTGAGAGTCCTTCAATAGCTTCCACAGGTCTCCTAAAGCTCCAGGATACCATACCAGTCTCTCCTACCCATTCAAAACACCTCAGCCTATAAGAGCACTAAGGTCTATGGCATAAACAACCCTCAAACTCCCAGCAACATTGAGGTAAGACAAGCATTAAGCATTGTAAGTACCTTGCGCATCACTTGTACAGCAGCTGCTCAGATCCTGTCTGCTCAGTCTAAACGCGGGGTGAGCTACCCAGGCAGAGTCAACACCGAATCTACCTGCTGTGACTCCATGTTGGAAAGATCAGCTACCGGAGTAAAGATGCTATAACACTACAGCGTCTAGCAAGATAGAATGCTATCAGCTACAGGTGTGCCCTGTATCCTGTGTTGCTTTTTCTTCATTACATGATATAAGACTATCAAAATCGTCACAGAATGATACATTATATTACAAACCCATTTTTACTTAGGCATGCACAAAGATAAGGACATGTAATAACAGTGACAGGATCAAAGCCAAAATATTAATTTTTTCTCTGTAACATCCAGATTCATGTCAGTAGTCTTTAGGACCTTTGTCACTGTAGGTTCTTTCAGTAGACAGAAGAGAATAATACATATGTGCAGAAAATTATTCAGTCCTTATGCTTGAATGGAGATCTTGTCTTGCTCTATCAACTGGCAAAAGCCTGGATAGACTTTCCTCATACTTTAGGTGCCACAAAGTGTCTAAATTTAAAAGGGATCTCAACCCAATGCCATAATATCAGTGTTGCTAACAGCATCAGTCACTGTGGTCTGCAGATTGCCTATTTTAATCCACCAGTATCTGAAATGTGTACACCAGGGCAACAACTCAGGAATAAAAAAGATGCAATCTTATCAGATGAAAAGGAACATAGGCCAACAAAATACCATTTATAGAGAGTAAACATCAGAAGTGACAACTGAAGCCAAGAGTCCTGGGGGAGGGAATGTTGGTTTGTCCTATAATTAAATTCACCCTCCCTTTTCCAAGCTTCCTAATCCTGTTTTGAGTGGGAGTCATTTTCTGACAAGGAAAATAAAATATATGGAATCAAACAAGTTGCTTCAGGCAGAGCAGAGCAAGAGGGAAGGGTGGGAAGCACACTCTTCAAATAATTTCCACTGCTGCTTTCTGCCCGCTGACCACAACCGTCTGTTGCAATGTGAACTGCACGACAGGCTGCAAGGACCTGCTCGACCAAACTGCCATCGTGCCATGGCCTCCTTTATGCCCAGCTTGTTTCCAGTGAAGAACACCTCAAGGCAGCAGGAAATGGGGCAGCCTGATAGTTTAGATGCTCAGTTGTTTGACCCAAAATAGCCTCATCCTTCACAAAAAGAAGGACATGAGAACCTTCAATGCGAGTGTATAACAAAGACCGCTGAGGCCCCTAAAGGTTTTCAGAAGACTCAGGATTAGGCTTCAAGACTGGACACCTATTCCCAGTCTTTACCTTGTCACTGACTTCATTTGTGGTGTTGCCCAGCTGTATCACAGCATTGATGGAATTTCCCTACCCCAAAGTGTTGATATACAACACAGGTACTCTAAATCCTACATGATTCTCTAGTCAGGGAAACACATTAACACCTAAAACATGCCAACTTTCCCACTAAACACAATTTAAAGCTCAGCATCTTATAATGAATGGATGCAATTTAAAACATGGGATTAGAACTTTCTCCTATAAGATTGAGCACACACGCAGTTTTGGTTTTGGCCATTATCTCCAGTAAAGCTTGTCTTTGCTGTCTAAGTGCAAAATATAAGGTAGCACAGTCGTTTGTTAAGATGCGGTTAGACAGTTTCCCTGCTTTGCTCAAAGGGAAGCTTCAATAAGAATTCTTGTTCTAACTTTGAAAAATGGTGACCATTAGCTGTTTCCAACCAATTGTATGACAGTGTAAAAATTTATACTGAAATTCTACTGTGGGAGAACCTCATCTAGAAACTCCTTGCTGAACCAGGAACTGTTTGGAGCTTTTCCTTGAGTCAAAACTGTTTGGAGGTCTTTTTGAGATGGCCAAGATACTTCTGTCTACTGTTTAACTGGACAGTTAAACTTTTTCAAGCCCATCAGATGACTTGGACAATGAGGCAAAAGGCAGAAAGACCAGATTCAGAACTTCTTTCCAATATTAACTATCTAACAAGAAAACAAGTTAGGTCCTTGCTTCATGCATGAGTTGTTCTCACTGCTGTTTATTGGGTAACATTTGGTGGTTTAAGAGTTATTTGGCACTTTTCCAATAAAACTGACAGCTAAATAATATATAATCTGGTTTTCAGCAAAGCAATTACTAAGTAAATCTGAATACACCAAAGGACTAAACAACAGGTTATAACACCTAGAACAAGATGCCACACCTGAAAAAGCTAATATTACCTGAATAACTATTATCTGTAATCACTAGAATATGCTGAAATTATTGCTTTATTTAGTGGAAGATTAAGCCACCTGCTCTTAAAAATACATGCCAGGTACTTGTTTACTGATCTTCCCCCCTCACACACACTTAAGAGATTCTATAATTATTCTAGTAGCATATTACTGGAAATGATGCATGAACCTCAAGTTTCAGGGCCAGATTTTTCATAGATACAAAGCACTCTTAATTAAGCTCCTCACCCCTCTTGAGCAGCAAAGTAGAGAATCTGATCCTGTGTCAGAGCTCATAATTAGAACTGTGCAAATACTAAATTTTCAGAAAAATATAGGATAATCTAAACTGAAAAGTGTTCCATTTTTACACTGAAATGCACCCTCCAATTATTCACTCTCAGCAAAATATTTTTGAGGGTCAAAATATTGCACTTGAGCGAAAACTCAAAACTTTATGTCTTGTCCAGCTAGATGAATAGAAGCTTAAAATTTAAATTAATTAATTAAAGCATTTCTATTTTCTCCTCCACATTTGTTTGAGAAAAAAAATCAAAAAACAAACAAACAAAAAAACAAACAAAAAAAAACACATTTAAATGAATTTAATCCATATGTTCTGGAGGCAATGTATTTTTAAGTATTTTCCCACTGCTGAAGCAGAAATTTGTTAGTTGTTGTTACTATCATATATTATTTCTTTATCATACTTCTAAGTATGGTAAAGCCACCAAGGCTTTTCTTTAAGCTACCCTTTCCGCTTGGATTTTCACAGTAGCAGTATTGAAAACAATAATCATCATCATCAATGGATCTCCCTAATCAAAGGTGCTCGTTTAGAAACAAATTGTGATGATAATAACCACAGCAACTAGCTGCAGATGGAGAAGGAACAAATTACTACTTCCTTTCATTCCTTTATATCAGTCCAATGCCTGTGATAATGCATCCGTCATTAAGCCATAGGAGAGCCCAGCACATCATAAGACCCTGATTATGGTAACAGAGCTGTTTAAACATACCATATGTGCCCTATAAAATGAGAGTCTAGTTTCACTACAGTATTGTTATATGCTGTAGGATATTTCTGAAGTTATGCGTCTGCTATAAAAATCACTACACCAGAGTGGTAAATACATATTAAAGCAATTAAATATATTTGTGCAGTCTTCAAAAATGAGATATTCTATCATCTCCTCCATAAAATATCTGGAATAAATGTGCTGTGGGAAAAGGAACTGAACCAAAACTAGATCCCAACATCTAACCAGCCTGGAAGTGTTTTGACCCAGTTTCATTCTTCCCAGCAATCATCTTCCTCTCTAATAAACCAGACTGAGGGTATGTGTACATAGTCTTTTCCAGACAGATATGAACAAGCTTTGCCTTCTTCACAAGCGACTTCCACACTATTCTTCTGGCATAAGCAGGACACAGTGCCAATGGCAACACCTTGCCCTTCAGCAGCTCTCATCTCTCAGCATGAGCCCTGTAATAGCCGTGGCAGCACAGCTTCTGATCCAGGAATTGTGCACACATGGATGAACCACTTAAGTGCCTGCTTACGCACTGCTTCCAGACTCCTCTGCCAAACACCCTGGCACTCATAAAAAGTCCCATCTTACATCCAGACTTGGCTCTCTGCTCAAGCCCATTTCTGAGCAACTAGCACTAAGTGCAGCACACATGCCGTACACGCAGGCATACGCTGGCCCTAATCCTGCGCTCGCTCCTACGCACTATTCCCACTGCGATGAGCTATAAGACCTCATCCAGGAAAGGAGGCCAGGGCACATGAGCTTTTTTGTTTGTTTTGTTGTTTTTGTGGTTTTTTTTTTTCTTTTACTTTCTCTGCTCTTGTAGTCAATCTTTCTCATCCTCATGTGCCATTTAATATCCCATTTTCATTTGTGCACCATCTAGGGCTGCATAAGCTGCCATTACTGGGAGCTGAAGGAAACCCTTCTCCCTCAGAACTTTTATTAACTACTTTCTATTTACTTGTATGTATTTACAGTTGTTTCAAAGGCTGGACATTACAACATCTATAGTCCATAAGCACTTGTGCAGGGCATTTATTTCAGGGTACGTAAATTATCATGTGATGACTGTATCAAAGTTTTATTGTATGTATTAATTATTGTATGCATTAATGTGTATTTATATGGTATGTGTTAATGTTTTATTGTATGCATTTATTAATGCATGTATTTATTGGGGAAACTTTAAAAATATGCAAATAAGTCTATATTAATCTAAATATATTTACCTTAAGGGAAGACTTGGTATTTCCCATGACCAAATGTCACATACAAGCAGGTGTATTCAAAACTTTTCAGGCTTTATCAAAGTAGGGTTTTATCAAAACTACCAAAATCAAAAGATTAACATGTCCACATTTCCACACAAGTCAATAGGACCACTAAGAGAGTTTTCATAAACTGCTGGCAGAGCATCAAAAAACATTTTGTCAGAATATTCCTTTTGGACCAAACCTCCCCATTTTACTGCAGTCTTCACAGTTCAAACGGGAACAGTAGATGGTGCTGTGATGTTGTCTTCTCCCCATCGCATTTTATTATCACTGGAATTAACACATTATTCTTGATGTATTTTTACAACCTGTACTGGGGAAATTTAATATTGGGACCTTACTGTTACATCACCATGTTTACTAATTATGAAATATTTATTCTCTAATGATATTTCATTATTGCTTTCCAGAATTCATTTCAAGGCATATTTCTTAGAATACCTTACCTCCTCAGAAAATATTGGTTGTCCGTTTACCACTCAGAACATCATTATCAAATGCATGATAGAACCAATCTTTGTCATAACTTTGTCATAAGAGGGACACATTGTCCCAAAACAAATTTACTGGCGGGGGGGAGCGGGGACGGGACAGGGGAGAGTAAGGGATGGTATCATAGAAAAGACAAGCAAAAAAATAATTAACAAACATTTCAAGATTTTAAAAACTGGCAAAACTGATATAAATTCGCAGAACTCTTAATACATGACCCCTATAGAAAGTAAAATTAGTTATAAATTTAAAACTGAAAAGTGAATTGTTTATTCAACCAAGAAAATACAGAACAGACTTAACCGTGTAAGAGATTCCAGATTTTAATGATACTAGTTTCAACAAGCTAACACTTTATCTATGATCAAGTGTCACTGTTTTTCTTCCTGTTGTTAAACATATAGCTCCAATCTGTTGCCTGCTGGACACCATTCTCCATTGCTGTCACTCTCCCTTGACTGACTTGCTCAACACCACATTCAAGCTTCTTGTCCTCACTTTGAAGTCCTTCACAAAAATAACCTTCTGCTGCCTCTTCTATTTATAATTACTTCCCTGACCCTTAACTATTCACCAGTTATGTTAGCTTAATTGATGTGTCTGTTTATGCTTCCATGTACTCTACACTTTCCTCTGGGCTGCCCACAGGGTCCAACACATCTGTAAAGCAACACTTTGGTCTCTCATACACTTTCAATTGTCTCTCTGTGAATGATAAGTCTTAGCTAACAAATAGAGAGACAGACAGACAGTGCAGTTGAAATACATCTTTTAAAGCTGAGAACATTTGTATTTCTATAATACATAAAAATACTATGAGCTCAAAACGTATACATGCATGATTATATTCAAAGACATTCTAACACTTCAGTAGGACTATCCAGATGCTTGAAAACAGGCATGCACAAAAGAACCAGTTATAGAACCAGTTGCATGGCTTGGATATCCTCTGCCTATTGCATGCTACTTGTGCTTCTAAAGCACAAAAGCAATTCAAACTGTCAAAAAAAGCTGAAGTTTCAGATGCAAAATTTCTTCACGTGTCAACACAGAAAACAAAACTCCCCAAAGTTTGTATGGCCAGACAAACAAATGAACAACATTGCATAAGGCAACAAGCAAACAGGAATCAAGACTTGCATGCAGCTTGTTCCAAAACACAATCAGGTTTTGTTTTCAAAATATGTATTTTTCCACAGAGATTTCATATTTTATTTTTCTATCAAAGAAAACAGACATTTGTCAGCCTCCTCACCACAGTTTTCCCTCTCTCTGTCACTACTCAGAACTTTCCAGCAGTGAAGGCATTTGGAAACATTAGTGTCTGACCAAGGAAAACCACCCCATTTCTTTCCTTCAGTGCAAGGAAAAGAGGCACTCGGGTGAATAAGGTCACACACACCCTGAAGCTTCAGAGACTGGAAATCTTTAAAACCTAGAAACAGCTTTTGCAGAAGTCCTCCAGCCTGGGAAAAGCAGGAGCAGCATTGCTGCTGGAGGCAGCGACCTTCTCGCTACTTCAAGTGCTGTCTCAGAGGGAGGTCCCCAGAAGCTGGGGCTGGGGAGCCCATGCAGGGGCTCTGCACAGAGCAGCCTGTGCAGCCTCAGCCAACAAGTAGCACAAAAGACCTGGCACAGCCTCAGGACAGCCAGAGACATGCAGCAAAAATAGCATTGATCTTTAGAGTGCTGGTGTCAGAGAGCTCCTCCAGCCCTCACTACGCTAGGGAGAAGGAACAGTGGCCTGCTAGCAGAGGGGAAGGACTGTCTTATTTGCCTCAGTTTGTGATGTGAATGCAGGAATTAAAATATCTTGACTCACATGACACAACCGATATGAACTTGGGCTGGTTTCAGATATTTTTTTTTATAGCACAGTTTTAAAAGAGATTTAATTGTAAACAGAAACAGCAGAAAGGGCAGGAGGAACTGCAGTGTAAGGTGAATAGTGATAAAAGAAAGCTGGACAAGGGAATCCTTGTGACCTGCTGCCTGAAGGACCAGGGTGGCTGCCCTGTAGGTACAGCATAAGCACCAAGCCGCATCCCTGCCAGCCACTCAGAACCTCAGCAGAGCGACTCCTTTTCCTGCACAACCAACCAGAAAGCCACACATGCTGCACAGTGGTCTTAAGCATTTAATCGCTGTAGTCATCTTTAAAACAATGTTTTTCCCCTTGAGTTTTTTCATGTCTTATAAATAAGAGGGGATATATACACCCTCTGAGACAGGGATACATATTTCAACACACATCAGTAGCTGTGAAGAAGGGTAGGGAAACGACTCGTCCTCCCAAGGGGGCTCCACCAAAGGAATACAGCTTTAAATTTAAACCAGGGCTTCAGTCTATTCTTGGGATATACACTGAATTAGCAAGCAAAGCCTGACACCACCTCCATTTGTACCAGCGTCCTCTCAGCAACCCAATAGATTTAGCATTGCAGGCAGCTTGAATCAAGGTTTTTTTTCTACAGCTACATGGACTGCAGCCACTTCAAACCAACTAAATGGCAGGTCACATCTCCGCAGATAACTAAAGAAACATTGGCTGCATCTCTAGTACAAACATCCCGTTTTAATTGTCAGGTTGGGCACATTCATGTTTTGCAACCATTCTCCTCATCTCTCCATGCAAATTCCTCATGTACTCACTGCCATGCAAAATTCAAACACCTGAGCATGCTTCATGCACACAGGTTAACCGGCAGCATAGACACAATTATTCACAAAAATTTACACCGTCTAGTGGTAGGTCCTGCTAGGGCGACTCAGTGTACTGCATGGGGATTGCCTGCCTCTCCTCGACATCCCCATGCTCCTTCCATAGGTAATGGACTGGACATTCCCTCACATCACGAATGCAAGCCAAGTTCCCCTTCCTGTGCTTTGCCAAGGTGCTCTCACTCTTAACAGAAACACTTGAAAGCTGCCATGTCAGGACAGGCTGCAACTATCTCATATTCTTCAGCCCCTGCAATTTCTGTGCAGAGATAGTGTCTGTTATCCTGCTGCAGGAATGGGCCCATGTGGTCTTGCTGTTTCATTACAGTAGGCCCAGCCATAAAACCTGCAGCATCACTGCAAAACATTTTGCCAATCCTTTCCCAGAGTTTCATCCTTGCCTGCTTTTTGCTTTACAATTCCCTGCTGCAAAAAAAAAAAACTCAAGCAGACACACAGCCTGACCAAAAGTTTCTAACCCTGTTATTCTGTCTGATGGAAAGCACAAGGGTTTTAAAGATATGTGTTTTAATATATATATATATATCTCCAATCCTACATTGACAGCCTAAGGTTCCTTACTGTGGAGTGCTTACTGGGATTTGGTTGGAGGTCTGTCAGGCATTTAGGATCCCCCTTCCTGGCACATACCTTCCTCCTCCACAACAGGGAGGCTAGCCTTCTCTCCTTTCATCAAAGCCTGCTCCAGCAAGAACAATCCCTTCTCCTTCCCTAAGTATGTGCCCCTCCTTTTTCTTCTCCCCAACTTCCTTGTTTTTCAAATCCTTACTCAGACACTTCTGCCAACTGCTTATCCCATTTGCCACTCTCCACTCTTCAGAGCAGGCTTTAACATATTTCCTTTGTTCTTTGCCATCTTCACACACCCTTTAATAAGCCAGGCAGATTTCTTAAAATGCTAGTGTGTCACGCTAGCCCGCCTACTCACTACCAGGCACAAACACGACACCCACGTCTCCTGAGAAATACAAGCTTGGAAAGCCGGACATGCAACTCTGCCACGTTTTTGACCAGATCACTTCCCCAGTCCTGTTTGCCATGCAGCTGCCTGAAGGCCTGTGCCAAGGGAGGGAGAGCAGAGGGATGGCAACAAGAGACCACAGGCAGGAGAGGAGAACAGCTCTGTCCCTGTGGCAGCAGTATCTATTGGTGCTGGCTGAAACTATTCAGCTAAAACCCTTTCAAACCCAAGAATGGACAAATGCAAGCAACCCGAAGATATACTCACAAACTCACACATGCCAAAATTCTTTTGCAGTGCTGCTGCAGATCCTGGGTCCTCTTCTACCTTTCTCAGAGGTGGTTCCTGCCTGCCTCAGACTTTTTGCTCTCAAATGAAAGGAGGTGGTTTCTGTCTTGGCCAAACTGGTCAACATGAGCAGGAAAAGCTCCACAATTTTATTTGAATCCAGTTAGTGAGAAGTGACTTCTTGTATACCTGATTCTTATAATGTGCCTTTGACTTCTCCCCAGAAAACCATTGAAACTGGCTGTGACACTTGATCTTCATAGAGAAGATGTAGTGTTCAATTTGCATGTTTTGCTGGCCTTTCATCTTCTGATGACTACATACCATCTTTAGGTAGCAAAATAAAGGCCTTGAGTTCTCATCAGCCCCCTGTACTCCATCACATTCAGAAACAATATTGCCACACAGACCATTTGCTGGTCTGTACCCCTCATTGAACAAACCAAGTGCCAGTCCTGGAATTTCCTGCAAGCTCACTGCCAGCTATAGCAGTGCAGAGTAACTCAAAGGTGAATTGTGCATTGCTTGGCTTTGCTCAGCACAGTTCTGGGACTGCTGGTGGTGTGCAGCGCTTTGGACTGCGTGTGGCACTCCAGCACCTGCAATGTGAAATGCTATAGCGAAAACTTGCTGATGGACTCTGGCAGCTGGCAGGGTGGAGGCCAGAAAGAGTGGCAAACTTCTCATTAGGTAAATCTTTAATCTGATTCTAGAAAAAGATTTGAAGTATCCAAGATATATTAAGGATATTAAGCAATTCTATACTATGCTTTCCTTACAAATTAAGTCTTTCAGCAGGCTTAACTGTGAATTGCATAGTCAGTAATGAATTCATAACTTCTACAACTTTTCCTACCAGAACACTACAGAGATGAGAATAAAGGAAGAATTTACACTTCCATAAAGTACATAGGTATTTATAATGATCCCCCACCTATATTATTCCCAGAAATCCTATTTAAGCATTGTTGGTTTATTAAGTTCCTCACAACCAATTAGTGGTACAAGGAAAATAGCTTTTCTCTTTTCCCTCCAGTCAGAATATGAATATAATTTGGTGTGTTTATATGAGTGCTGCATATGATTTTCTTTTTCCACATTTCATTAGTGCATTATTCCTTGAGAATGTGTGGCAGAGCTGCACTGGGCGGCAGAGGGCGAAGCTCCAACTCACTTTACTGACTCCCTCTCTGCAGGACAAGACACAAATACTGACCCCTGCCCTCCTCCTGAGAGTTTTATGAAGACTGATCTGCTAGTATCACTGTAGAATAACTGTCCTAAGAAGGGTTCACACAGGCTGATATCTGGCCCATGCACCATCTTTGTTTAATTTCTTGGAGGTCATCTGTACACCTCAAGATGCGTGTACCTATAGACTGATGCAATATTGCTATCCAGTAGCACCAGTGCTTTCTCACAGAGAAGTGACTGAACACTGTGTCTGAGTCCCAGATGTTAGCTCCTGGTCAGCTAGGATTAAGTTCCTTTGAAACTCTGTCACTCTGTCATCACTGTCCACTGCCACGCTCTCTTAACATAGTCCAAGAATGAGGTGTCAGACTGTACTTCAGAAGATCTATCACAAAGTGAAATCTCTTTGGAAGGAGCAGTCAGCAATTCTTTTACCTTGTTACAGAGAGAATCATGAGACATTCATTTGATTCTAGTGACAGTTTAAGTTTGAACTGCAATTTTAAAGTACTAACTGATAATGGGATACTTTCTACTGCACCGCATTCATTATAATTGTTCACATTTTTAAATCTACAAAGACCTCATCAGAATCCAGGAGGAGTGGGCTAGGAAGTATTCATCTGTGGTAATTAAAATCTCGCATTGAGAAAGCATGCACAAAAGTAATGACTTTGAGAATGCTATTTAGTTTACAAATCATGCCCATAAAAGCCAGGGAAAGTGAAAATTGTCAATTTAAGCTGAATTCTAGTGAACTGCTATATTCAGCATCTCTGAGGAAGGAGGAGAAAGTTACACATGAATATGTTTTTAAAGACTGTCATTTTATGTAAACATACTTGGAAAGGTTAAAGTAACAACAAATTCTATTACACATACACATCATCAGTTTTTGAATATTAAGTTTTTATCCAGGGCTACTTACAATAGTCAACAACAGGGAAAAACCACCCACATTATTGCAGAAACAAAACTAGGGTAAATCTAAGATTTAATTTAATCAGCCTGGCCAAGATCTCCTTTTCTTTCTTATGTTCCCAGCTTCTCAAAGAATCTCAAACACATCCAAAGAAGTGTAGGCAACTTTCAGATGTGGGAAGTACTTGAAGATCCACAGCTACATTAACAGTTTTCAAATACCGTTAAGGCAGTGCCTGTTGCTGATGTTGCTTTTGAGTAACTGCATCTGTCAGGATATTTGTGGTCTGTTCTTATACAGGCAAGGACACAAAGAAAAACAAACCCACCTACCATTACAAACTAATCCAGGAAAGGAAGGAAAACCAAGTCATCAGCATTACATAGATAAAGGATTATTTTCCTCCTGCCTTATTTCATTCCTGCTAAACAACCCAACCAACAGATTAAAACCAATATAAAATGAAGATGAAAGAATGGTAAACTTGGGTGGTTTTTACTGCATTCTTGTATCACAGAACTTTCCAGACAAAAATCTCAGATGGTCTTCATCTTGATTCTGTTATACCTGCTGCCACTGTAGCTACATGAGGTGTAAAGACCATAGAGCACATGTAGGCTAACAGCAAAGAACTTTTATAGCAGTTACATGCTCACTGTAAAATCATGCACAGCAAGCTAAAGTTCATCATTAATAGAGATCCATGAGTTGCCTCCTAACTCCCAGAGATCTCTAGTCAAGTAAATGAACACTTCTACAAAACTGAAGAATAAGCAATGACCTGTTTTAAGTAAATACAATAAGCATTGACCCATACAACATCACTGAATAGAAAAAAAGCACTGTCCTCAGAAAAATTAGTTTATGTATGACAAGTGTCTTCAGTGGCCACAAGGAGTCAGGACAGCCATTGAAAAAGCTGATGAGACTGCTCACAGCTATCACAGAAAAAGCACCTCATGTGTTATTGCTTCACGGCAAAGAAGTTACTGCACCCCAGCCTGAGACTAAAAGTATTCCATAATTCTTCCAACAAGCAGAACTGAAACCTCACGTTCTTGTCAGCTCCAACAAGGGTTTACTGGGAAGCCTCACAGATTTTTCAGGGAAGCATTTGTGATTATACAGTTGCATAGTATCTGTAGACTTCCACCTAAAAACCAACAAGTGCCCCTCTGAGCGAGTGAAAGGTTACAGCTTCCACAGATGCTGTTCATGGCCTGACCCTGACTGCTCTACCACTTTCCTTAAGAGACAAGAAAAAAAAAGAAATCACCAAACTTGCATCTTCGAATGAGATGACAGGGAACAGAACAAGAAGATACTGAATATTTCATTTAGCTGAGGAATTCTATGTGCTAGACATTTATTCCATGGGTGTACATGTGCAATTTCTCTGACAGCCTGACTAGATATCACAATTCATTTAAGATATTCATATCGCTACTATAAATCTGTACTAATCAGCCAACCAGATGAGGCTGGGAAGGTTTGCAGTGAGAACCTCTGCAGTAGAAGACACAGAGCAAATGTAAACTACAGACTATAGCAAGATGAATAAAACCTGCATTTATCTCTTGTTTTGGTATAATGTGACTGCTAAGATTTATCACCCTGGGCATATCTCATGTCATGTGAAAATCTCTATGCCTGGGAAGAACGTGGCTGTATGGCATGCCACAAAAGTGCAATGGCTGATGACCTGATTAGTCAGAACACAGCTTTTTTTCTTTTCCCCTGCAGTCTTTTCTGCACTTTTCCCAGACACTTAGCACTGTTCCCCATGTCCACATTAGCTTATCTAAGATCATAATCATATGTTGCAAGCCCATCAAATACATGGTCTATAAATTTATGATGCCTTAGCATACCTTTTACAGAGCTACTCAAATATGAAACATTCAGCATCTATCTGTGCCTCTGAAAGTTTCTTCCTCTATCCTCAATGGAGGTAATTCCCCATGGCAATACACACAGAAGTCTTATGTATAAATAACTGTCCATGACATGTGAGAGTGAGCTAATCAAAACATTCTGATTTTTTTATGACATGTATTTTTGAACACTTAAAAACTTACCAAAGATCTGGGTTTGGCTGAAATTAAGTCACATTGTCCACATGGATATTTTTCTGTGAAACATATTTTTCTGTCATCTTACTTGAAAAAAATGATTGGTCCATATATTTTATCCACTCTTCCATATGATCTTGCAGTACCCTCCTCACCATTCTGAGGTACAGCTGCTCATAATACTCCAGCAAGTAGCAAACCAAACATGGGGACACTTCCTTAGAAAATTTTAACAGAATTTCCAAAACACTTTTTCAGTGGGATCTGGTATACTGATTCAAATTAGAACTTTGAACCTATACAAAGACTTGCAACTATATTATGGTAGCTTAAAAGGGTCTTAACTCAGTTAGATGAGAGCACCCACCCTAACATAAATTGCAACTCAATTCTGGTGCCTTCACAAGTTGTGCCTTGCCAGTGAGGCCAATGCCTAAATTCTAGTCATGAAGCAAAATGAAGCTGTTCTACCTCATCTTGTAATTAAGGAAACAGAAAATATAATGGACAGTTACAGAAGTAGGGGGTTTTGATGGTGGTAATTTACTTAGTGACTCCAACTACATCAGGTTTGGTTCTGTGCCACCAAGAAAAACCAAAACCAGCCAGGCTTACAAGTGGCCTTTACCACAACTCCACTTCATCAGTTAAAACCATGTGCTATATGCCACTGCAACTTGCTGATGCAGATTGGCCACTGACTTTCAGATTATATATTCAGAAGACACAGTTGTACCATTCAACACAAACTGTTTCTTTAGAAAAAACAATTCTACACTCATAGCCCTTGACAGAGAAGTGAGGTGCCTTAAATCCTTTTCCAAACCAGAAGTAGGATTTTATCTCTAAAAGCAGAAAGGCTCTGAATTGCTTATTACAAACATAGGGGGGTTATGATTATTTTTTTTCCCTTCTGTTAATAATACAGACCCAACCGTCTCTGAGCCACCAAGACAAAACCCTGTTTCCTGTTTTATCATCAAAATTGACACAAGAGAAAACTCTTAGAGCTGCACAAGTATAGCCAGGGTTTGGAACAAGCTGTTCCAAGCTGTGGTAAAGCTAACAGGATGCCAGAAGGAGCAGTTACTCTTCTGCCTCACAAGGCAGAGCCTCAGCGTACACAGAACCACAGTATGATATCGGCAAGCTCACTTTTCTGCCTTGAAGAGCGATGCTCCCCATCTCCATAAACTTAATTTATCATCATACAGAGTATCTGTCTGAAAATCCTACTAAATGCCTTTAGAGAAAAGAGTATAATACAGTATCAAATCTTTTTCCAGCCACATACTAGAACTTGGTTTTGAGGTTGTTTTTGTTTGTTTTTAAAATAGTATAGACAGCCAGTTCGGCTATTTGAGCACAATGTAGCCATCCAGCCCAATGAGCACTATTAATAATATCCACTCATGTCTCAGAGTATTGATAAATATCATTGTCTTGGTTCTGTTATCCACTCTTTGGTCTTAAAAATTCATATTAAACAGCAGTGCAAGTCTTCCAGACTTTAATAGGAATGGGGACGCAGTGAAAAATTAATTACGTGCTGGATTTGGTGCCTTCCTATCATTCAAAATCACTATAATTTTCTGGTTTTACCTCACTACAGGAGAATGTGATACTAAACAAAACTAAACATTGTTTTGGTGGAATTTTTGTACAGGAAGCTTTTTTACAAGAACTATCCCAATCCAAATTTTAGTGAGAACAACAGAAATGCTCGCACTGACTTCCCTCCACTTTGGGTATGGTCTTAAGTCTGCATTTTTCTCCTACACTGTGAAAAGGCAGACTCAGGATAAAGCTCTCTGCAGCAGTATTTATTCAGCTTGTGTCATGACAGCTTGAGAAAAAAATTCCCAGTTACTTCTCCAGTGAGGAAATAAGCTGAAAATAAACAGCTCACCAGAGCACCAAAGCAAAGGGAAAGATGAGATTAAATGCCAGTATTTTACACCTTTATTTTGTCTTCCTAAAACCACAAAAACACCAAGATTTTCTAGCTCAAGAGTGCTTCCCATTTAAAAAAAAAAAAATAACAATAAATGTATAATCACTAATTTTCAGGGAAACGGAGTTGGACCTATACAACACTCTTTCAAAAAATCCCATCTTAAACTCCAAAAGAAGCGTTGACAGCTTGAGTCACTAGAAGCTTGAATACCATTTATGAAAAAAGCCAGCCTCTGAATCTAAATACACTGCAACAGCAGCTGGTCTTATCAAAAGAAGAAACATAATTCCCAATTACTCCACTCTTTCCTCTGTTCCTTTCTGAAAACAACCAGTGGAGTATGCATCCCACATTCAAGGTCCAGGAAACCTCAGGACTCAAGGTGGCCTCAGATTTCTCTAGCCAAAATGCTTGTAATTCTTCTGCCTAACACAGAGTTTCAAAGCCAGACTGAAATCAGTGATATTGTTACTCTTCCTGTTCCTTCATTTTATAATTTATTGAGTGCTAATACTTTCATCCCCTTCTTATACAAAAAAAGAGTTTATGACCAGTCAAGCACCAGAAAAAAGTTTGAACCATGTGCTGTAATAAATCAGGTGCCAGGAGCAGATGGAGAAGGGTTAGGAAACATACTAAAGTCATTCTTCAGTTACACCTATGGTATATAGTCTACTCAAATGATTTTTTTGAACTCATAGCATAGGCATTTGTTTTCAAAGCCTGCAACAATGACAACAACAAAAGGGGGACTGCGGAAGAGAATGTGAGCTATTGTAGGTCCCATTTAACAAGAACGCACAAGCTCTGCAGATTTCCACTGTGAGTATCAGCGCATCTGCACTGGGTTTTTGTCAATGTCTAAACATAACTATAAATCTGATTCTTATTGTCTATATAGAATTCCTGTTGCATTATGGAAAAATGCTGCTAGGACTAAATTCAACCTTTTGTTATAAATTCCACTGGAATTCTATCAGAAGTTATAACTGAGCTTTATAGATGATGGGATTGGTGTGATTACTTGAATTTAATATTTCCATTGTGGGCTAAATTTATACAAAGTCTCCAGACCACACTGCTTTTCCCACATTCATTTCCATCTGTTATATCATCTCTGTACTTGACCTTGAATATTGTTGTAGCTTTGGAATACAATGTTTCTTTGGCTTTTTCTCAGGACACTACTTGAAAATGTATTTTTTGTGGTCTCCAGACCAACATGAGGTAGAACAGGCAAGACTCCATACTCCCACAAACAAGACAAACCAAATACTGAACCTAGAAGCTCATGCAGACGTTCCACTGAAGTCAACAGAATCCACACATGGCCATTCACCTATGACTTTGAAAGTGTTTATCTTGGTCATTACTGGGGTCAAAATGACATAACTGGCTTGCATTTGTCATAGATCAGCTTCTAGCAAAAAAAAAAAAAAAAGTGTAAAACGGGCATGTGACAATGACATCCACTTGAACAGTGTCTGTTCAGACATCACTAACCAATCCCTCCACTGTCATTGCACTCAATTTTACTGATCTTCCATTCTTAATATAGCTTCTTACGATTCAAGTTTCCTTTCACAGGGTCTTGTATTTCCCACTAAATTAGGACATTTAGACAAAGAGGTTTGCTTGACTTTTGGCCTGAATACTACTTTTGTTTTATTTAAGTTTTTGAAGAGAGCACATTAGAATATTTTTTTTTAAAGAAAAGAACAAAAGGAAAATAAAATAATTCTGACATCTGTTCTTTTGACTTCCAGCTAATTAGAAAAGTTGCATTGCTGAGTGTTATTTGTCCGCTGTTGTTTTTCTTAAATATTTTCCACCATTTCCCACGAAATCCTAGGCTAAAACATCACTTAAAGCATCACAGAATCTGCCTGTTGTTAAGATGACATTTGCTTCTTGCAGCAAAAAAGACTGCTCTGCTTTTGATATGTGTGTGTAGGCATGACAATTAAAAATGACAAAAATAAATGAGATAATATTTAAAAGGAAATAGCATATTTATAGTAGAAAAATATGTTTTACTGCCTTGACTCTTGATCAGGGCCGATTTTCTGAAACCAACAAGAGAGTAAATCTATGCTTCCAATACTAGAGCTGATCTTGCATAACTAAATGGTTCTGTAGTCAGCAATGCCTTCTTGCTAGCTTAGCACAGACCCTTAGCGATATTAAGAGCACTATGTTATGGCATGCCAACAGTGGAAGGGAATTGAAAATAAGTGAAAACAAGTTTCCTAAGTAGGTTTATCTAACATAGACCATATACCAACAGGTCTGAATAAAAAAAAAAAAAAAAAAAAAAAATCATTAATTGTCATTTTGCTCCATCAAAAAATAAATATATTATTTTATGGATGCATTAGCACATTTTTTCATCATTGTCAATCTGCAGTTTTCTGTGTCTGCTGTGTTTACCACAGAGGTCTGGTCATTCCAAATTTGCCAACAGCAACATCTTTTGTGCTTAAAAAGGTAAGTTGAAAACTCATATCTTGTTTAAATGGCTATAAATTAGCACCATCAACAGTACAGGCTTAGAGTTTCTTGAAGGTGCTGCTTTTCTACTCCCTTAGCTTTTCTGTCAGGGCTTGCCAAAAAGTTTGCAAGTATCTGCTGTAAAGTCAATGGCAATGATACAAAATAACCATTCACAAGACCTGACCTGCTATCACCAAAACATAAGCTACTGTATGGTAAGGTGTGCATGTGCGACACACCAAATTCAAAAGTCATTCAGTAGTGAGAACAGCTTGCTCAATTTATAGTGTCCTTGATACCAGACAAGTTTTTCATCACATGGAGCATGCTAATGGTGCATGGCTAATATTTTCAATTAATTTAAAATAGGATATTCTCAAAATAGCTCTTTAAAATATTTATTCCTTTCCACACTAAAGTTATCTCTGCTGACTGACAGACAGACATTGAGTCTAGAGGCTGTTCCTCTTATCTCTGTTTCTTATTGACTTATATCCTAGCTGAAGTCACTCATACGATTTTCTTACAAATGTAAAACACAGTAAGGGCCTAAAATCCAATACTTACTTTTATTGTTTGTCCTTTATTCTTGATTTTATGAGAGATAAAATAAAAGGCAGCAAATTCAGTGGAGCCATGAAGGAAAGAGACATCAGTTACATAGATTACATCGCTTGCTGATTTCATCTTCCCAAAACCAGAGTGTGTTCTATTGAGTTTGATGTGCCAGGACCAGAAATTGGGAAACATATCAAGACAAATATTTGAAAAAGCAAGTACACATTGTTGCTCTGAGATAGGATTGTTTAAAATATAAACAGTTATGCAAATAGGAAACATATTGCCTGAAATACATGAAATGCAATGCACAGTAACCAGCAAAAGTAAAATTGGGCAGTCAGATCCTTACTTGGATCTTCTTAGCCTAGCTACTTTGGCATCATGCAGCTATGCCCTTTTTACATGAACTAAAGGTTTGGCCCAGATATGAGTACAGATAAGGTGTGACTATTCTTAGGCAGTACTGGAAACCTATGATGCCCAGTAAAACTGCTGGTCTACATTTGCAGTTCCTTTGACTGTTTTTTTCTTATTCTTCTTTAATTATGTTTGCTTCTCTCTCTTCCCAACAAAATTGCCTCAACTCCAACTGAAACACAGACTGTGATCTACAGTGCATCCATACAGCCTATCAGAACAACAAGACTTACTGTATATCAATAAATTATCCCTGTTTAAGGCAAATTTCATTCATTAGACAGTTCTTCCAGAAGAGCAGTAAAGCTTCACAGAGCTGCCAGAAAGTTAAAGCTACACAACTCTTCTTTCTATATTTCCTTAGGATTTGGCACTCACTAGTTTATCGTGTCAGTGAAAAATCTCCTCCAGAAAACACAGTTCCTATAGGTTGGGTAAATTAGAAAGGTGTCAGACATTGTGGAATGAATTGCAAGAAATTGGGAAAAAGTTATTGGTCTTTCTTCAGCTGTGGCTTCCCTGGAGCTATGGCTGGTGGGCTGAGCACAAAACAGACGACTGCCTCAAACACAAATGTGAATGTTCAAACCTGATTTGACTGGATTGGCACTGAGAGCCTGAGACAATAGCTTCTAATACAATCATTGTGCTTGCCTTGGCACTGCCCACTGCTGTAGCTGCTCTCACTTGCCCGGCTGAAAGGGGATTCACATGAGTGTGGCCAACTCAGGTTAACTCTGTGGTGAAGATTTATATCCACGTATACCAAAATCATCTCAAGAAATGAACACAACTTCTCAGACTGTGTGAACACCATGGTATACATGCACTAAAGGAAGTTAAGAAATTAACATCAGTAAGCTCTTTTAACTAAGTTGGTGATATAAAGGAGAAGGCACAACAAAATTTAAAGATGAGGCTGTAGCACACAGATGAGACAAAATTTACCTACCCATCAGGTAGTTGAGATGAGCAACAAATGAACACACCCAGCAATGAAAGTAAATAACAATGGTCAGTTCAAAGGAGACTTGGATCCATATTTGTGGAAGAAACCAGAAGCTGCAGTCACTGACAGAACTTGTTACTTCACAGTGGTGATGGAATGGTTGATTAGATTTCTCCAGGTTAATAAGGGCAGGCCTCAGTGGGTCAATATGCTTCCCTCATCTTGTATACATTCTCCTGGTATGTAAACTAACAACATCAGACAGTCAAAGCAACAAAGGAAAATAAAAAAAGGAAAAAGAAAGTGTGATGAGGCTTACTGGCTCCTCAATACCTGCTTTCCCTCGTCATGAGGTTGATGAGACGAGTTATGGATTTGGCAGCAAAGCCTGAATGTGAAACACTGAAGGGCAAAGCATTTAGTTTTGACCTAAGCACATTTGGGTGGTATAATGAAGAAAGACAAGAAGTAGAAGTTAAAATGAAAAGGAGACAGCTGAGAAATATAAAAGCCTAAGGTCTTCACCTTTCTCCCTTCTTTTCTGAGTAATGAAAGAGCAAGTCACAAAGAACATGACACCATTCAAAAGAAACATGTCCCACAGTGCATCAGGGGAATCAATTTATTTTACTGCAGTTTTGCCTGACTGTAAACGGACAGACTGTGAAATCAAAGCAGAACTGCAGCAGGTTCTCAAGAGAAAGTAAAAAGGCACAATATGCAGAAATCATTCATCCAAAAGTGATCAAACACCCCAAAATTCAGACCTTGAGAACAATGTAGCTCCTTGCATCCTCCTGGGAAGCAGGTCAGCAGTAACTGTGAAAAGGAGGAGACTAAAGCAAGCAGCCTTCCGGTAGGTGAGAATTAGCAGGTGTGCATCCTCCGGCACTGAGAACGAGAGGAAAACAAGTAGGAAAGGAGAAGAGCTGAAATTTCTCTATTGTACAGAGGTAGTAGCAGGTGATAGAAACTAGCCAGATGCTCAGACGGTGAAAAACTAGACCCCGGGCTGATTTTCAGGGAGAGGGCCAGTCTCTATGAGTCTTCAGTGGCAGAATTTGCCCCTAAATTGAAGATGGAAGCTCAGCCTGCATAAACAAAACTTTTGTAACTAATACCAACTGCAAGCTTGTGTAACACAAATGGACTAAACAGATTACACGGCTCACAGCAAGTGTGAAACTGGAAGGATTTTCAGAGGTCCATCCCCAACTCTGGTCTACCCAGAGCCAGTATTTGTCTAACCTGTTCTTAAAAGATTCTAGAGAAGAGGTTTCTTAAATCTTCCTGTGTTAGCTGAACTATTGCTCACATTGGGAAGTTTTTCAGAATATGTAAATTTTTATTAACAAAGTGCAATAAAACTTTACATTCAAAGAAGCCTAAAATTTTACAAATATAATCCAATCATCTATGTTTAAAACACAATTGTAACTGGAAGCTCTTATAAGTCTTTAAGAAAAATGCTCTGATAAAAGTAACTAGATTCAGTAACCACACTTCCACAGTTGATTCCAATTTTCTGTAACAAGGAAAGTGTTCCTGGAAATATGATTCTTATTGTTACTTAATGTTGATGAGTTACTCAACCAAAACTAATTAGTTCTAGAATGGAAAAGTTGTATATGTGAGTTAGGCATGGTCTCTGGAAAAAGCACTGTTGTAGATCAGCCTTCCTTTATGGGTTAAAGGCAGGGAAGTCAGATAGTCTATTTTTGGAGTCTACAAAATCTATCCAGGTACTACTGTGCTTTCACCTTTGCACTCTCTATTAATATGAGGAGAGCAGTATCACTGCAATTATTTTTAAAAGGACAGGCAACAAGAACAAAAGAATTACTTCCCAATTTAAGAACACCCTTTGAAATGTTTATGAAATGTGGGTCATTCCAACTTGTCTTTACTTAGCCTAAGCACTGCAGGGATGATCTATTCAAGTGATTTATGTCAGCAGGTAACAACAGCCAATTCAGACTGTCTTCTGCTTTGGCCTTGATCACACCATAAACTCAGTCCTAGTAATAAGTAGTAATAAGTTCAAGATACTCTGCAGTTTTCCAAATTAAGGAGAAATGAAAAGGCATGAAACTAGACAACAGCTACTAGATATTTAGCAAACTATCCTCCTATATTAAAGATGCATTGTCAGTCCTTGAGAACTAAGCACATGCAAACCAGTGTTCCAGATCTCAGAAAAGAAAAACTAATTCCACAAGTAATTGCTACGTTGATTCAGTTTAGTATATAAAGAAATAAATTATGACTATGAAACAATCTTAGACAAAAATAATCTGTTCTGCTAAGTGTTACATACTACTGCTTACTTCTTCAGATATAGAATTCATTTTTATCAAGTTGATGAAATTAACTAAAAAGATATTAACCTAACTGATTAGTGGGCAGAAAGAGTCATGGAGCTGATACACCAAATGTTAAAATAAATGTTTAAACGAGTGAGTTTAAATGCTCTCAGGAACACCCTCATTTCACTACATTAACCACAGAGGGTGCCTAAACTGAGTAGTTTTGATTATACTGCTACGTGCAGAGCAGATGAAGCCCCATCCTAAATGACTGAAGAGGAAAAAAAAACAAACAAGGAAAAAAAAAAAAAACCACGCCACACACTGACTTAGTGGCAAAATTCCTTGGAAAGCCCAAAAACTGTATCTCAGTCATCAGGAAGATGATCAGGTTATCTCCTGTGTAGTCCCAGCAATGCAGAGATGCTTTAACTCAGGACAATTTCCTCTAGATTGCATGTAAAAATCATGCAAAATGCAAGGAGACATTTTATAAATGGCAAAACTTGCTACAGGCAAAGTCACCAACTTGCAACCTAACCCCATCCAGGGACATCTAAACCCTAGAGGGAGATGTGATTCAAGAAGTTCTGAGTCACCAAACTATTGTTACAGCTATTCTTTCTGGCCCGAAATTTTCCATTTGTGGGTTTTCCATTTCTCAGCAGGTTTGAAAGGTATTGTTTTCATGGCAACATTCTGTAGGGGTGGGGAAACACTCTTTTACCAGCTCTCACTAGAAGGAAGGAAAGAGAAGAAGAAAGAAGAACAAATTCCCAAAAGATCTGCACAATTTGAGCTAAAATTAAACATGGTTGAATTATAATACATCGCTGAATTGCTGAGAATTGTTAATCAAAGCACAGTTTCCCCAAAACAACCATGAGAGATTCCTGAAGCCACCGTTCTGTCTCTTTAAACACCCCAATTTCAACATGAAGCACCAAAACTATTTTAAGTAGGAGTGAACACAAATTTAAAGTCCCCAAGATTAGCATTTCATCCAGCCAACATGTAGTGTAGGAATGTTAGATCTGAAACATGCACACAAGGGTAGTGTCCAAGTGGAGAAAACTGGTGATAAACAGAGGTTACAGCCAAAAAAAAAAAAAAAAAAAAAAAAAAAAAAACCCAAACTTTTGCATCAGAGACTAACAGGATATAGGCAAAGAAAGATGTCTGCATATCCGACTGTCATTAAACTTGGAGGAATTTGGAGACTTTTGGAAAATGCTAAATGTCCAAACCTGAGCTCAATACTAATTGAAGAAATTTAATTCAAGAAGTTCAAACAAAGCACAGACTCTCATATTTTTAGTTTGTGCAAATGCAGAAAAACACCGTGAAATTAATCTGTTCTGCACTGGGTGGTACCCAAGTCCCCAGAGCTTTAAGCACTTTATGACCAGTCTTTCTGTAAATTATACAAATTCAGCTCACAGTTGGCTGACAGGTGTCCTGTTTACTGACTCAACAAGGATTTTCAGATTTAAGTTAAAAAAAAAAAAAGGAAGGGGGAAATAAGGGGTGAAGGTCATCTTTTTTTAATAAAAACCAGCAACAATTATCTTCTAGCAATAGTGAAAAATTATTCAAATTGAGAGTAAGGAATCATATTTGCTTTTGCAGGAATTTATGGAAAAATAAAACACAAAACCATTATCTGATGTTTTCATATTCTTTCCTCAAAGGCCACATACAGTTTAGAGTACTCAGCCATATAAAAAAAAAAAATTAAATTCAATGGAAGTGAAGGAAGTTTCTTACAGGTGCATATAAGGAACACTCAACACATCCTTAGCTGGTATAAATCAATGAAGCGACGTTGGCTTCAGAAAAGGGAGATTTATTTGCAATAGATGTGAGTCTGAGTAAGAGACACCCCAAGTAAAATAATAATGGACCTCTAAGAAATTTATTTTAGACTAATTCCAATAGTAAGTATTTACAAAGTATGGCATTTTCACTCTATGCTGATGTAAATCTAACGGTCAGCAACAGATCTGGTAGATACAAAACTCATGGATCAAATTCCTCCCTCAGTCACGCTCCATTAGCTGAAATGATGAATGTTCTGGATTTGAAACCCTCATGCTGTCTGACACACATAATTGTACCTCTCATCCTTCTGAAAAGGACCAAATATTTCAGGAAAAAAAAAGTACAAGTGCAAAATTTCTATTAATTGTAGCATAAGATAATCAGACAGAGATGACCTATCTTGAGGCCACACTGTCCATTCCAACAGAGATTTTGAAAGTTTAAATGAGAACTGGGGGAAAAAAAAAAAAAAAAAAATCTGAAAACACTTTATCAAACAAAACAAACAAAGCAAATGAAACGGGCACAACCACCTCTCAATTTTCACATGGCTCCATTGGTTGCAGTAAAGTTTGGAAAGTAGTCAGGTGATAATAAGAAATTAGGATAACCAAGTCCAGTCGGTTACCTGGTTAATCAGGATAACTAATCCAAGTTTAATTAAACATGAAATGGTGAGGAGTTAGCAATGAGAGTAAAGATTGGCGCAGTACAGCTACAATAGCGCTCTCTTGCCTGTGAACTGCTCAATGCAAAAGCAGTATGTAGGACAGATATTTAAACCCATAGTTGGCGTTCATGTTTACTGTATGCTGCACAACTTAAATAGTTGCTGCCATTGCACACAAAGGAAATTCGTGTACATGGCAGTGAAATATTCACAAAGCACTAGGTTCCCAAGCAAGTCACACAGTAAGAGCGGTCTCATGAGCTTCACTTCCGGAGATGTGCCATCATCAATGCAGCTCAAATGGACTAGGACTAAAAATAAAATAAGAAGAAGCCCTTACACCTGTAAAATGTGAGCTGTAGTAGCCAGTCTGGAGAGACGGGTCACAATTGATGGAATAAGTTTTCGTTCCAGCTTGTGCATTATTGATGGGGACCAAAGCACGTAGAAGAAGCTCGAGTCAGGAAGAGACCTTGACTGTAGACTCACACAGAATCCTGACAAATTCACAGGGCTGCAATCATCTCCGACATAAATAACCAATGTTTTCATAAGATCTCTGTATTCCAAACGCAGGAGAGAACCTGAATCAACTCAAATTTGAGAAAAGATAACTAACAAGCAGAACTGTAGAAGCACAGAACTGTGAAATCCCATGGTCTGTCACACTCAAAAGAGGCAAAGGCCCCATGTGGTCAAAACATCTCTTCCTTATAGTGTGTATATTTACACAATTTTAATGAGTCATGCCAAGACATAAACACACAAGTGAAAGAGAAATCCATTGTCTAAATAGCTTTCAAAAGTGGCTTAGAATATGATTAGAAGTGTTGGGATTTTTAGGCTTTTTCCCAGTGCAATTGTGCCATCAGACACAAGCCATGCATAATACCTGAGCAATGCCTCCCATTCACCCTATCCAGCTAATTCTCTTCAGCAAAAGGAAATTTTTCTTCACAACACAGTGGTGTAATTCAGACTTGACACAACATTCTCATGGCAATTCTTGCTCATAAGCTTAAAACACTGAACATGCTCCAAATAACCTAACAGTGCTTCAGATATTATGGCCTTCTAAAATGAGGAACATTTCATTTTGCACAGTTGACTGCAGTCAAACAGTTTCAAGAATGAGATGCTGGAGAACTTGTATTCCCTGAGATTCTTTTGATGAAAAGATGCTTGTTTGCCTCTTTTATTAAACCCATTCATTCATATCTCTTTCTATATATAAAAACTATGTGTAACAAAGCAGCCAAAAACACGTCATGAGGAAGCATACAGACTATTTTTAAAGTATTGTTTTAAATGCAAATCATGAAAACAATCAAAATAATGATATAAAGGTTTAAAGAAAAAAGCTTTATCTTTATACCAGGAGGGATATATTTAAATTTAGGCCCCACCTAGAGATGTAAATTAGAAGGTTTTGTATGTTTATCCTATAAGGCCACTGGGAGAGAAGGGCTTCTCCAGCAGGTGAGAGTTGCAGCCTGTCCCAGCTGCAGGAAGCCTTGACTCTCACCAACCCACTCTGCTCCGTGCCTGAAACCAGTTGCTGAGAGTAGCCTCCCCGTGCCAAGTTTAAACAACTTGCATCCTCCTCAGATGAGCTGTGCATCCAAGCTGATGTCAGTATAAGGCTAGAGAACTAAGTTGGTTTATATCCTCTACATCCTGATCTTTTAGCAATGAAACTAAAGCTCTGTACACACACAAGGATGCAGGATCAAAGCACACAGATGAAAGTTAGAAAAACATTCCTTTTTTCCTTCCCCACATCCTTTTTTTTAAAAAATAAATAAAAAAAAAAAATAAAAGCAAACACTGAAGTAACTTGAGAGGGCACTTATGGGCAAAACAGATTCAGTTTTGCTCATGATTCTAAGACTCAAGCCAAACTTCACAATTCAGTAGGGCAGTTTTCTTTAAATGACCACAAAATGAGAACTGTCATTTTTTAGAGAGCTCCTGTGAAAGCCAGGAACCCTGCCAGGCTAATAGCACTCACTGCTGAGGGCAGATTACTCTCCCTCTCCCCTGAGCCCATCAGGATTAGTACTGATAAGCAAACATAAGAGAACCCAAGAGAGGCTCTGACAGTACCACTCCACTGCAATTAATTAATTCCCTCAAAACACAGCAGTTTAGATAAATCAGCAAATACCCAGGAAATAGAGGAAAGAAGAGACATAAAATGTTTTACCAGAACTTCTGACTACATACTTTAAAGCCACATGACACTGCATGACCAAGTCATTTATGTGATTATCTAATGATTCTGTGCATCAAAAAGTTTCATAGACTTCTTCAATAACATTGCTCCACTGGAAATAAAACTAATACATCTTTAAGTAAAGACAGTTTATTTCAAGGAAAAAGAAACCCTATAGTATTATGTCAAACTTTTTTTTTTTTTTTCCTTCCCCTAAAAACGACAGTGTAGAATTCATTGGTTTGCCAAGGTCACCGTGGATCACAACACTTGCAGATTTTGCTGAAGCAGGGACCATGCTCAGCACAGTAGGAGACTAGGTTCTGAATCAGTGGTCTGTTACCCCTATCATCATGCCCTTTCCCAATCACAGACGTATATCTGTCTATAAAATCCTCTGTACCTGATCCTCTCATAATGACCCTGGGTAGTCACACCATGTATTAAATACAGGTTTAAAAGTGTTACCACATTGAGACACCTCAGTGATTCAAGGCAAAGGACAAAGTGATTGCTATCAGCTTTTGACAGTTGTGCCAGCAATACTGCCCCCAATATTAGTCCTCTTCAGGACACAGAAGGGAGAAATGATGTCATCAGTGTGCAACTGTTGCTACTACCCAAGGAATGCTTCACTAGGACAGAAAACAAGGACAGCTACCCCAGCAGAGCATACTAGGCCTGACCACAGGCTTCTACATGAACGAGAAAAATTACGGTTTTCTTTTGGATTATTGAACATACATTGAGTATCCTCTTATACATGTGAGGATAACTAGGTGTGTAACCTCAATTGTCAGAATCTTTTATATTTGTATTAATTTTGTGACCCCTTCAGTTCTCCTTCTGCTTGTAGGATGAAAGCAAATCTACGGAAGGGAGGGGTCACTGCCAAAGGTCATCTATATTTAATAAAGTTTCATGTGCTGGGTCACATAGCACTCCCAAGCTGAAAAGAAGGCTCTGTTGCTGGGACTTTAAAAAACAAGTTGAAGGTAGCGTACAGTCACACTACAAGCAGTTGTCAATCAGTTCTTACTGTGCCTTCCAACTTTTTCAGAATAACTAGGAAAGTTGGAAGGTTTCCTCAAAGTGCACCATTCTGTTATGGGGGAAAAAAGTCTTTGGAGGGTTGACGTTCATTTCATTAGAAACAACCCCACATGATTCACTTACTCCTAACAGTATGATCTCTGTTAATTCACTAAGCTTACTTACATGTCAAAGGTTTTGCTATTACATGTCCCACACCAAAAAGAAAAAAAAAAAAAAAATCAGCCTATTTCAGCTGTTTAAGTTTGTACTACATATTGCTGCACTTACTGAGGCTCCAAGTTAGGGAAGCGTGCTTGCTCAGGAAAACATGGCAGCATATGTTTAATTTTAAGCATGTGCTTTCCAAGTCCCCCCACACTCATACACATGACTGGTGAAAGACTTCAGTATAGTGGTGTGTTCATCTGAATCCAGGACAGAGAGTACTTGAACAATTCCACAAAGTCATTTTAGATATTCTTCTGAGAAGAAAAAGGTTTTCTTTCAAAGTATCAGGCTCCTTTTGTCTATGCATGTAAGTATGCCACAGATGAAGTGATGAAAGTTTGCAGCATCTGACATGTAAATTAGAGAGAAGAGAAGGTAGAGACATGTATAGCATCAAGCTTGCTTTAATTCAGGCACACTTAATTTTTCTGGAATGCAACAGCGGTCCCTGCCATGAAGTTTTCCATGCATGAATAACTACAGCAGAATAACACTCAACATTTACAGCTGCCTAGAGGCCCCAGGAAAACTTGGTCATATACAATATGTATTTTAAACTCCCCATGGAAGCAGAGAGTGTCATTTGTAGAGATCAGAGCTGTAAGTAATCAAAGCGGACTTATTATGTAAGACTCAGTTCTAGACATAACTCATATACCAGCAAACACCAGAACTTAAACAGCTAAATCAGATTACTCCAGATGTACACTAGTATGAGAGCAGTCCACAATATCTACCATTTTAGTTGGTCCTGCTTATCTGTCATACTTTTGGTATTCCGAGAACGACAGACTCTAATACACTGAAACTCTTATGCACATGTGTGTATATACACGTGCATATAAAACTAGAGAACAACCTAATATTTATCAACAGGGGTTTAATCAGAAGTAGACCTTCTCTCAGACCAGTCTGAGAAAGCTACAGTATTAAGTCACAAAGAGTAAGTGGAAACTGAAGCACACCTGTGTTTCAGTGAAGCCTTTAATAGAATAGCTCAAAATTCTCAAACTAAATTCTAAGTGAACACCTCCCCAGAAAACAAAAAACCACACCCACATATTAGTTGCAATGCATTCCAGAGGGCCACAATAAATAACAAAACGTAGAGGAACTAAAGCAGAATCCCTGATCTACTTTGATTTAGCATGTTTCTTACTAGGAGGAAGAAGAAACAAGAAGCTTCTTAGTAAAATCACCAGATTAATAACAAATTCAGAGCTCAGGTAGAGAGAGGAAAAGAAAAATATGAAACAAAGACCATTAATTAATCCCTCTCTTCTTGTGATGCCAAAATGCCAAATCTTTTTAAATTAAAGGCACTTAGTAGCATGTAGAACTGAGTCTTGCAGATGCAAACACCCTCTCCATGTCCATTTTTATTTTCTGGAGCATCACAGCCCCTTGCTTGGGCTAAATCCATGTTACAGCACTTTGTACTGCCCTCCCACTTTCTCCAGTGGTTAGTCTGGAGCATACTGGGCATCTCAGGGGTGTAAATCATACCTCACAGCCCACAGCTCACCACGAATGGGGTTACTTTGGCTCTCCTGTTCCCATTTCACACCCCACATACAGAAAGCCAGACGTGGCTATAAAGGAGACTGACAAGGTCACAGGCTTCTGGAGCTCTGGAAGCACCATACAAATACTAATTTCAGACATAGGAGGAGGAAAATGAGGTGGACAATTCCCATATTTTAAGCAACATAACTGCCTCAGCAATTTCACATCATAGTATGTATGCCATTTAGCCCTATCCTCTCCTCCCCCATCCCCTTCTGTTTCCAGAGCAGGCAGCCAACACATCCTGCTATGGAGAGACTAAACATTACAGTGCCTTGTCATGTTTCCTTCTGCCAAGAGAAAAAGGGGTATCTTTTGCCCCTCATTCTCTCTACACACCAACGTGTCAGATACAGGTCTTGCTTATCCTCCAGAGCAGGCATCCAACTCCCAAGCTGCGCACAGAGCTTGTGCCACACCATCAAACCTAAAACTTTCCTAACCCTAGCCAGTTCACCATTTTAGATGTCAAGAGGGACAAATCAGTCTAGCTGCACTGAAGTTACAGAAACACTGTCATGGCTGAGAATATGCCTATGGTGCTGTAGTATCCAAGTGTCTCCTCTCATTCCTTACTAGTAAGTAAGATCTCCTGGTCAGGGACAAACGGGCTTTGACACACAGAAGAAGAAAAGCTAATAATGTCACCAACATGCCCTGCGGCTAACATTTACAAAGAGACGTTTTTACTGCTGCATGAAGATAGGATAGGAAAAAGCCTTGTCTTGTTGGCATATATACACATGCATACACAAACAGGCGCACACTGTGCAAAATTGTTTGAAGAGCTTGTGGTCTTGTTGTTAAATGAGTTGTGAATGTTTCCAAAAAGCCTAAACACTAGACAATGGCAGCACATTGCTAAAGAATGTTTAAGGGATTTAGGCTGATCTGATAATTGCCTGGTAAGACAAAAGCAGAAACAGCTTACAGAAATAAAGGACATGGGTTTGAATGAAGTTTCCAAAAAATGTATCTTTAATTTTTAAGATGACATAAGATACGCTGCAGAGAATCAAAAAACACTAACTACAAGATAAAAATAGAAAGGATCGTCTGTCAGGAGAGCAAATCCACATTGACACACCCTTTCAGAGGACAGACATCCAAAACTCCACGTTCAAAAGAGTAAGTCTCCCCACTTGCTCTGAGCCGTTACAAGACACCCAACAGAGAGTGATTTTCATTTCATACACTCTAAAGTCAGGAGCATGATGTGAACACAGATGACTTGAACTTTCATTTTTTCACCCCAGACTTTCTAGATGAAGCAGCCAGGACACGTATAACATAGACGAAACACTCATTTGTGCAAGAACTGCAACTCTAGTCTTGTTTCTATAGTCAAAACCATTTAAATTGGAGTTGGATGAATCCAGCAAAAATACATCTGTGAACATTTTCTGGCCTGTTAACATGCTTATGTTCCTACACTTCCACCTCAGTTTTCTGCACATATCCCACCCCCACATTTAGACAAAAGTGGTGGCATCTGGCTCAGATGGTCCCCGACCAACAAATCCTTGGAGGCTGTGTAAGTACAACTCAGAAGGTATCACCTTATTCTTATTATCTTCCTTTGGCACAGCTATCAGAGACAGAGCTCTACAATCTGAGCCAGCACATCTATTTCTATAAACATTCATACTGGTAAGTGGGAAGAGAAAATTCTAGTTTTATGAGAAGAGGGTTATGCATAGCATCAACCTCCCTGCTCACACACACACCAGAAACACTTAACATATACCATCAGGAAACAGGAACAAAATCCGATCACTCAGGCCATGCTGAATACATATAAAACCTTTTCCTAAATATTGAAAGAATTAAAAACCTACACATCCCTAAAATAGTCAACATGTAATCATGAACACGACACATTTATGAAAAATCAAATTCTTAACATTATAAATCCACTAGTAGAAAAAGAAGAGTTAATACATTAATGAAAATCCATCTGCGCTACTTTGTTTTTGTATGCATATTAAGGAAAAATTAGAGCCTATCTGCCACTTAAAAATTATTATTATGCTCAGATAGTCCTCTGAGCAGCAACCAGATCTGCATTGCAGATACACGTATTGAATCTTAAGTGGTTTTATAACAAATAAAGTTCACAAATTGAAACACCCTACATAAGGCAGCAAACAAGTTATAATCTCAGAAGACTATACATGTGTGTTATCACAAAGCAGTGTGTCTCATCACATGCATGATATCACAAAGCAATAAGCACTGTTCTTTTATGTTAAGCACAGCAATATGTTCTATGCCAGAACTCTATTATTTTCTTTAATACTTATTTTATTAAGCAAGAGAAAAAAAATAATAAATCAGATGGCAATCTCGTGTATTCAGAACAACTCTGAATGAAGCTTGTACAACATTTTAGCAAATATTTATTGCAACTACAGAAAAGCCATTCCTCTCTTAGGCTTGTGATCAGCTGTAGTTACCATTCACTAGGACCAAAACATGCATTTCAATGAGAAACTGGCAAAGAATAAATACATATAAGAGACGGAAAAGGCAAGGACTCCAAATTCACTGAATATACAACCTGTTTTTCCACTAGATGCATTTTAATTACATTTTGCAGATGTTTTTTTGAATCTTTTGCCATAGCATGTGAAATTAATTTTTGAGGAAAGGGAATGCAAGAGGAGCTTTTTCTATATTTACATGTTAAAGAGTATTTGCTGGTCTAGGCATGGTAAAATGCATTCTGCTATTCGAGGGAGGCACTTTCCAGGGACACTGCACATCAGTTTCCAGGTCTGAACAACTCAGAAGCAACAGCATTGCCATGGAGTGGGTATGCGCATACATAAACTAGTCCTCTGTCTTGAATAAATTCAGTCTTGATGTACGATAGATTCCCATTCTTGTTCCACCAAACTGGAAGCAAAAGCTAAAAATGGCCACTTTTCACTGCCATTTTAAAGTTTACAAGATTTCTCCAATATTTTGGAAAGCTACATTCCAGGAACAAATGGATTACAAAAAAAAAAAAAAAAAAAAAAAAAAAAGAAGAAGAAACTTCTTTTTCCATTACCTATTTTAAGCAATACTTTGGTTTATTGTGAGGGGGACAGTCAAACAAGATAAATGTGTAGATCTTCACTAGAGATGTAGACAGCAGAGACAGTCCAGTGCATTTTGCAGAGTATTTTGGTTTAATGAGTTCAAAGAATACTTTCTTCTTCAAAGTCAAATTTCACCACCACCGGCCGGGTCATGTTCCACTTCTTATTTCGATTCCTATCCTCGATGAACTCCTGGTAAGGATCTTTCTTTGAAATAGCTTTCTTCGAGCGTACATAACCAAAAAAGACAGTTAATGCCAGGAAAGAGTAGAACAACATGACAAAGAGGATGAAGAAATAGGCATTGTCATATGGTTTGTATTGTGGCTCTTTTTGTTCCGTAGCATTTTTCCTTGTGTCCAGGTTCCTCTCCAGAAGTTGCAGAACACATTGTGAGATGAGAGATGCTAAAGCTGTTTGGTTCATGTTGGGGAATTAAAAAGCATGTCAGAAAACACGGAGGGGAATGAGCATCTAGGAGCCCCAAGCAATGCTTCATTGAAGTGGGAATCTATCCACTAGCTTTAACAGGAGTTGGATCTGGCCTGTAATCATTTCCTCTTTTGGTAAGGAATGCTGTTAAGCACTTATTGTGTCTCAGTCATTTGATAATGAGGCATTTGGCTGATAAGCCTGCCTTGCCTGTGAAGTGAAGTCTATTAATAATAACAATAATGGAACAATAACAAATCCCAGAGACATACATCTGCCAGCAGTTTTAAATGTATGATTTTTCTCCTCTGCCCCCTCTATATATGAAGAGCAAATCTGCTCAGGTCACTAAGTGAAAGGATTTTAAAAGCACCAGTGGGATGTGATAGGGGTTTGGGGCAGGAGACGGGGGTAGGGGGAAAAAAAAAAGTAAAATCATCACATCCTTGGTGGAAGAAAGCACTTAAGTCCATCTCAAAGTTGAAGCATGTAAACCATCTCACACATTTTTAAACAAGTATCTCTAAATGCTCAGGTGCTTTCTCTCAGCATCACAGCTGGCAGGGTCTGACATTTCCACACAGTCCCTACAGAAAGGCCACCAAAATGTACTGCCTGTGGAATGAACTAGCATTCAGGATAAGGAAGGCTTGTTGAATACTGATATGGCATTTCTGTCAGTTGCTATCTGTAAGTTAAACATGAAAACTTACATTTCAACTCAAATAGGAGAGCCTCAGAGCTTAAGTGGGAAGTTGAATGTTTCAATGTGTCTGTGTAAGCATTAGGATTGCTATTCTGTAGCTGTGTGCTGCCACAAATACATACCAAAGTGAGTAATACCCAAACTGAAGAGAACTGCCTATAACATCGTTCTGGAAAAATGAAACCCTTGACTGCCACTGACAAGTGGACTGCACTGAATATTTTCAGACAAGGAGCAAGGGGGTTAAGTCTTCTCCAGTGTGGTTTGTCACAGGTCATGTCTACTTGCATGATAATAGCAGAGCAGTGCCCTGTGGATTCCTGCTTCCTATTGTGTTTTACAGGCTAGGTCACTCTAAAGTAAATTGTTGTTTTACAAAGTAGTGAAACCTTATCTTGCTACAAAAAAAAAAAAAAAAAAAAAAAAAGTCCTTACTGCCACAAATGACAATGCCAGCTGTTTCTTTCTGTGATCTGAATTCTGGGGAGTAAGCACCATGACTTTGAAGTGGAGAGCACATCACCCGACTAGCAGTTTGCCAACTCTGCACTGTTTCTTTAGGCCTGACCCCCTGAACTGATTGTATGATGACTAAATCACATGCTAAGATTGCAGTATATCGGTATCACTAAACAGCCTGCATTTGTCATTAAGAGTTTCTTGTAAAAAGAAAGATGAAAGTGAAGTCTGTAATTTTATATGAGCAGCAGACTATGGTATAAGTACATTTAGAATATGCAACTTCTAGAAGAAATGTTCAGCTCCACATTTTAACTATTTGTTTTTAAATCGGCCTAAAAAAAAATAAAAATAAAAAAAAAATCCCCATAAAGAGCAATGCCAAATCCTGTTCTTGGTTAGGGTCAAGTTATGGCAGAGATCTTATTCACCTATTCTTGGGGGTAGAGGAGAACAGATTCAGGGGACCTAATCCTGTTATGAGGAAAGAGAAGAAAAGCTTTATCATCAGTTTAACTACAAATAAAATACATTCATTAAACTAATACAAAATCTTCAGGGGAACTATGCCCAATTTATATTCATGTAACTGGAAAAGGATTTTCATTTAGGTTTTGCAACTTTTCCAGAGCTCTGTAAACTCTTACTGTTTGTTTGTTTTTTAAAGAATTTGCTTCAGTAAAAGGAGCGTGCAATTCTACATAAATTAAATTGGACACATGCTAGTCTCTGTAAATTTCTTGCCTGCTTGAGAAACACATGACTTCTGTTGGCCATGTTTGTGGGGATTTTGGTATTGGCAAAATAGATTTTAAAAGAGTGGGCAAGGAAAGGTAGGACACCACAAGCGCGTAGAGAAACAAGTGACAAAAATCACAATAGTGAATTCAGTGACAGTTTTGGGTATGCCATGGACAAGTATGTTGTGCCTACACTTCACCATGCCTCTTAACATAGAGCTGCAGCACCCTGCTTCTTTAGGGGCACACTCATATTTTATTGAAGTGTTTTAACTCACATTATGCTATGCAGTGAACTAACTGCCTCACATGTCTAAGCAGTTTTTAAATGCTTCTGAATGAAAGGTATACAAAGACTTGTACTTTTTCTCCCCTGCTTTCAGAGAGTCAGATCCACATCAGTCTAAGCCTGGGAGCTAAATTACTGTGTTAACACCGGGCCACACTTGTCAATACATGGGCTTCATCCCACAAGTAACTCACAAACTCAGAGTCCAGACACATTGAACTCAGCTCTACACCCTCCTTTCCAGACATACCATAAAGTATCCAGGTCTCCCTACAGCTTGAGCTACTCTAGACCTGAGTAAGCCACCCTTAACATAACTGATACTACATTTCCACATGACTACTCATGGAGTAATCTCCACACCACCTAAGAAAGGATGATGCACAAAGGAAGACTTACAGCTTTAACACTGCCCGTTGTAGGAAAGATATAAAGGCTTTTCATACACATGTACAAGAAAACTACAAACTAAGGAATGAACATACCATACAGACAAATTCTTCTGCCTCCAATTAAATGGTTAAATGGAGCCTCCAGGTGTGCTTCTGAGTAAGCCAAGGGACCTCAACTGCACTCCAGTCAGCCTTGGGAAGCATTATGCCTTCCCACCACCCTCCCACATAAGAGCGGAGCTGCTCACTGATAGCCCATAGAGCTCACCTATGCAGCCCTGTGCCTTAAGTGCTCTTGCCCAAACACACCTGCAGGAGTTAGATGATATGACCCAACCTCAATTAAAGGGAGATGCTCATTCCCCTTTCTGCTCCTCTAATGTAATCTGGTTTTATTGTAATTTAGGGTGTTTCTGTGCACGGTTTCTGTATCCAGTTGAACAGATTAATGTTCTGTTAGGCTACACAAACAAACACTGCTTTAATGTCACTTTTCCTCTCCCTTTTTTTCACCCTCCCCCAAACAGCTAAAAGTACATAATGGTGCTTTGAACAAGATCCTAAAGAGCTATTTCCATAAAGCAGTCCAATTCTTTTTAGAGATGTAAGTACATGAAATTCTTCAAATGCGGGGGGACAATGAATGAAGATTAAAAAGAAAGTAAAAGATTAAAAGGAAAAGACCATAAGAAAAACTCAAAGGGGGGGAAAAAGATCAAAAAGAGGATTAACCATGTTACTTGTTGTTTTTCAGAAATTAAAGAAGTATGGAGGATAAGGAATTTGTTTCCTTTTGGCCCTAGAAAAATGCCAATTATGGTAGCTAAATTGCCAGGATCACATATCAGTATGCTTTGGAAATGTGAGAAATGGATGGGAAATATAAACACAGGGCAATAGCTTACAGTTATGTTATGAATTAAGCCACAAAAATATCAAGATTTAGTCACTGAACAAGCTGCCAAAGTTAATCTTTCCTGATGAACTTGAGCAGAATCAGAATAGAAGCAAGAGAACTGTAGTTTCAGAGATCAAAATTGCCTTATTCACTCATCTTTGCTATCTCCAGGTCCTCACGCACCTAAAACTTCCAATAAAAATCAAAGGAAAGTACCTGGGTGCATACGGGTGTAAGATCAAGCTCTGTATCTACTGTGTGTATTCATTTTAGGAGTTTTTTTAAAGCTTTACGGATAAAAAGATTAACTACTCCAAGTCCCTTTTTGGCAAGAGAGATTGTGATATGATCCACACTAGCACACTTTTGTTTTCCTTTATATTTTTAGGACACAATAACAGAATAACCTTTTGGGGGTGGAGAAACAGCTTCCTTCCAGGTCTTTTAAATGGATGGCATTTATGTAGCCCTTTACGGATAAGGATGACAAAAGGAGGTAGGCAGGGATTCTTGCCACAAGTTTGATGAGCATTTAAACCCCAGATACCATTTACCAAGATCTACAGGGTAATTTTACCCAAACCAACAACTATTTTTACTGAGGCTCATCAGATGGTTTTGCCATGCTCTGTTCTCACTGAGGTAAAGCAGGCCAGCTCTGCAACCTGCCACCGCAGCTGGGGACAGCCGCCTGGCCTGGGAGGACACCTGGGAGGGCCCAGCCACCTGAGGGACGGACAGACACCCCACGCCTGAGACTCCGTTGCAATCTCAGCACTGGCACGCATGGTCTGAATCAAGACCAGATTCGACAAAATGCTCTGAAACTAAAACCAGCCTAAAGCGAAGTCTCACAGAAGCAGTCTGGTTTGGATCCCAACTGCAGTTATCGAGCAAATCCCCAGAAGCCACTCACCAGCTGCTCTGATCCCAACCACGCCATGCTGCTGCTCACACGTAGGTCACCTGGGGCTGCCACAGCACTAATGTAGCTCTGCCATGTCCCACAGTAGCACCTGCAAATGAAGCTTTAATTTTATACAGTGCTCCATGCACCAGGAGCTGAATCCAGAAATAGCACATGCTGTTCCCAGACGTTCCCAAAGGACAGACAGTACGCTCTGCCCAAAGGCACCCACTGCTGCTGTGGGTGGGAACGCCTCTGCCCTGGCTGCTCCCCTCAGCCACCCCTCACTGAGCCCATAGGCTCGAGGAAAACGTGCTTTTAGCAGTACCGAGGGGCCACAGCACCATCTCCCCTTCCCACCCATCATGCGCCCTCCCTGGGACAGCAGCACCCATGTGCAAAGCTGTATTTGGGCTTTACCTTCAGGAGAAACCACCCCTCCAGTTTCTCAGAGGATTCCCAGCGTGGTTCCTGTTGCCTCCCCTACTTGCCTGCAGAGAAAGCTACGCTGTTTCCAGCGCACATGGCAGCCGGATACCCCAGCACTGGCAGGACAAGCTGGCTGACCCCTCGGCCCTCACACACCACAGAGCCCAGTCCCTCCACCTCTCCCAGCCAAGCGCGGTCCCTCCCCACTCACACCATCGATCGCCCCCAGCCCCAGCAAGTCAGAAGTTCCCCCCTTGGCAGCGGCTGTTTGCTCTGCTCAGGGCTGACTGCCTCCACAGCTGGTGGGTGCCATGTCTCGGCTGGTCCCCACCCAGCGGGTGCTCCACAGTGGCCCCCAGTGCCCCCCCACCATCCTTGCCGCATGCCTGCCATGGCTACACTACAACGTGCTTAGGAACCCCTCTAAAAGAAAAGCTGAAACTCCATCTTACTTTTTAACACTTATTCACCGTCCCCTTTTCAAATCAGGCAACCCTAACTGTTTCAAGTTTTCCCTCGGGTTTCACTGCCAGGTGAAACTGCGAGGCGCCATTTTGGAACCACTGCAGTTTGTGCAGGGGCCTGCCAGCACTGCTGTGCCCTAAGGCCTGGCAGCGGGAAGCCATGGCAGCATAGCCTACCCCTGCTTCCCGCAGCCTGCGGCCCTCACTGAGGCAGCGGGGCAGTCACAGCGTTTGGAAAGAGGAGGGAAGAGATAAACTCTGAAGAGTGATGTGGGCGCTGGGAAAAAAAGTTGTCACTGGTGGGCACCTGCGGAGTGGAAGGGCTCAAGGTTGCCAGGAGCCACTGGGGAAAGGGATGTGAGGGGGAGCAGCTATGACACCGAGGAAACGGGGTGTCTTCCACCATGTGGAGACTTCAGATGGAAGTGATGGAGAAGGAGTTTGGTCAAGTGTCAAGTACTGGACTTGGCAGAGGGGTAAGACCCCAACAAGACCCTGCGCCAGGTATTGTGCGGGAACTGGATGATCCCCGCCAGCCCCACCACCCCCTTCACCGGGATGCAGCAGGGATAAAACAGTATTTCAAAAACCTCTAGAGATTTGTACGTTTCGTAAATTGGTCCAGTACCAACCACAGGGACACTGACATAATGGTGGGCTCCAAATAAATTTTGTCCATCTCTAAATTGCTGAATTATAAAGTATTATGGGTTAAGTGTGCAGATTACCTGTAACAATCATCCTTAAGCTAAATTTTTACAGGTATATGCAATTGAGATCATTATAAATAAATGCATATACATAGGAAGAAAAATCTTTCTGTCAATGAAACAGAGCCTGTGAGAAAAAAACATGGATAATTGTACAGAGGCATAAGAAAAACTGAGAACATAATTGTGTACAGCACAAGCAAAGATACCCATGTGAGCGCTGAAAGGAGGGGAGTGCAGGAAGAAACAAGCAGCTTAACATTTGTTTATGGCCTAAGGGACAAACTTTGCTGAAGATGAAGACACCGAACAGTTAATAAAGCTTCTGAACTGTTTCCAATTCTCAGACAAGGAAGCAATAGTTCTGCTCTTATCAGCAACTGCTCTTTCATATTTGTGTATCGAGCTAGCTTTATTAAATTATTCAGCAAAGGTCAAATGTGATGTGTCTTCCTAGTTTTATTATGATTTTTCATGACATTGCCTGAGTAGCTGAATAATAAACAGTGCATGTCAAAACACTGCAGTGCACAAGCTATCCACAGGCACTCTGGATTATGATCCTATTCAGTCATCAGTTCTGAGGCAATATAGATGCATTAAGTGAAGATTTAAACTATGTGTGAGCACTGCAAAGTGTTGCTTGTAGAACCATGATGGCAAAACAGAACCAAGCACAAGCACTATGTATGCATACTGACTTTGAAACATGCTTGTATGACAAATATTTTGTATTGAACCTAACTAAACATCTAGCTAAACCACTTTGCTCCCTGTGACTGATAAGAACTTCCCAGATTGGGATGAGCTTCCCAGAAGTGCTGAGATAGAAAAGAAGCAGACTGCAATTTTGATTATTTTACAATAGACAAATCTCTAAACAGATTGAGATCAACTCATGTGATTCTTTAATATAATACTATAACTCTGTATAAATATATGCACTGATTTATGATAACACTACCTACAGAATAAACTGAAAGACACACAAGACTTTTTCAGGCATTGGGGAATGAGTATTGCAATGTCATATATATAATTTAATCAAAATAGCTATCTAATGTTAATTGAACAGAAATTTAACAACTTAGTTTAGTGCAATTGTTCATATTGTTGCAGATTATTTTTGTCGGCTCTAGGCAATAGCTAGATGTCATTGGAAAAAACAAAAGAAACTTAAAATGGGATCTTCTAATCAGGATACAGGTTTTCTTGCAATTATTAAGCAAGCAACAGAACATCGAAGTGAACAATACAAAGACGTTTATGAAGGAAAATAGGTGCCATTAAAAATAATCCTTTTCCTAACTCATTCATTAAATATTACACATGCTCAAATAAAAGAATAGTAACATATACCAATGTAAATATATGCTAAAATACATATATTGTATATTTTGATAGAAGTTATTTGTTGATAAATTGTATATTTTGATAGAAGTTATTTGTTGATAAAGGAAGATTTAAAAGCAAAGAATAAATTAAAAAATCAAAGTTGTGCCACAAGGAATAAATATTTTTTCAGAAAAGCTTGTCTCTCAAGAGTTTCCAATTCTTATGAGATGACAGACAGTTGGTTAAGCAGCTGTCATTATTTATTTCCATCTTGTAAAACATGCAACCCCAAAAAAAAGAAAAAGAGGAAGGACACTGAGCTCCATGCTTTCTGCACTCATCAGTGAGGAGGTTTTGGACTCCATTGCTACAAGCCCATTCCTCTAAGCTATTCTATGGCATTTCTGTCAAATGCAATATCCATGGCAGGCTTGTGCTCCTTTGAGTGTTTGTTCAGGATTCGTATTCTAGAAACACATGTGGTCCCAAGAACCTCTTCAGCCTTGACAGTGATAACAAGAAGGGATCAACAGCACCCCAAGTAATTCTTATAGCTCTGTCAAAGATGCTTGTGGCACATCATAAATCAGGAAACTGCTTAGTCCCTCTGCCTGGGACTCCTCACTTCCTCCTGTAAGCGTTCATCCTGGTTCCCCACTTGCATGGCTTGCTCTGCGAGAGGAATGGATGATTTTCTCCTTATCTGTGTTGTTTCCAGGCTCTCCTGCTCCACATTTACCTTCTCACACAAGGAAGCACTTGGGAAACACTTAAAAAGAGGATAGAGCAGCCAAAATGCCCACTGTCTAACTTCAGGTCTGGAAAGCACCTCAGTAACACTGCAGGGATGGGGGGAGAAAGCACAGCTCTGTCACACCCCCCCACAGCTGCTGGAATAGAAAAGGACAGACTGTGAAGGTGGCATTTTGCAACCATCCTGCAATAAAGGTATGGTATTCCTGGGAAGGAGCACTCAAAGACATCATCCAGTTCCAAACCATGCAAGCAAGCAGGCTTTTATGCTGTATTTTACAGCAAAGGGGTTGCAACTGAGGAAAAAGAAGCTTATTTGGCCTTTGCAGCAAGCCTAGAACACAAGACATATGCTAAGGGCTGAGTCCTCAGGAGGTGAAGTAACATTGAAAAAAATCAGAAAAAATAGCAGTTTAGCGCAGAGAATAGGTATTAGTAAGAGACTTTTAAATTTTAATTGTCACAGAAATTAAAAGCGTGTCAGATAAACAAGCTGGAAGGAAAAAAGAAAATCCCCTTTCACCATTTTTCAGCCTTTTTTTTTTATGTCCTCTTTTCAAAAAGTATATTCCTTCCTTTTCCAATGGAAGAGGGCTAAAATTAAAAGAACAAAATAAAAATAAAACAAAAATAAAATGTACACAGAAATAAAAGCTGAAAGGAAACTTAAGGAGGCTACATCCCATACAAAATAGCGATGAAATTAAATGTCCACCAAGCCTAGCATGAAGTAAAATTTCCTCACAAAGTAATATACCACTAAAACTTACTCCATTCATTTCAAAGGGTCTTCCCCATGTTTCAATCAGCTTTTGTGTAAGCCTATTAAAAAAATTGAGGCTTCTAAGAAAAAAAATAATTCAGGACAGATACCACCCATAACTGATTGCAAAGTTCCTGCATTGTATGAAGCCATCTCAGTTGCCCTACTTGTGCTGAGTTTAAGCCTATTTTATTCTCTTTAAAGTGCACAGTAAAGGCACAACACTTTCCTCTTGTTAGGAAGGTAAAGACTTACTACTGGTACCAATAGCACTTAAAAATACGTAGTTCATTAACAAACACAGAGCTCCGGGTGGTACATTAGCAGTACCTGGGCACAGGGGCTGCCTGAGGCTCCTACAGCCCCAGGATGGGTGCAGAATACACTTACGTAATGAATACAGTTTTCATTGAAGATAACATGGTTTATTTCTTCATGATATTCAGATTAAAATGTATCAATGTATTTAGCACAATACTACATTTTAGGACAAAATCATCAGTGCTTTGCAAGTCTTCATAATGTTTATTCATTATAAATAGTAAATATTTACTGAACTTTTTACATGAAAGACGTTTGTTCTTTTGTTTTCTTTTTTTTTTTTCCTTTGTTTACTTTTTGTTTTTCTTTTACAACACATGTTGTTGTAGAGGCTGCAACACAAAGATAATATTTCATTTTTCCATCACCCTTAAGACCAATGTGTGAACTAACCTCTGTACTGAACCTAGTCTAACTCACTACTTCATAGTCCTTAATGCTAAAAGGAATGTATTTGTGTTCTGCCTCCCTCCTTGTTCCAAGAATAGAGAGAAATAAATAACACCGCCTTCCATCTTCTTCTTCCTCTCAACATCACAAAACACAAATTTATTGACATTCTAAAATGTCACAATGCAAACTTCTTGTAAACCTTGGTTCCTATAATTATATTTTCTATATTGGATATTGCTGTATAATTTAAACAAATGTGTCAAATACAGGTCCATCTCGGTCTATGTCCTGTACATCACTAAAAAAAAAAAAAAAAAATGTAAACGTAACCATTTCTTCGTATTGTTGCCTGAAAATGACCTTTAAATCATGATTAGCAAGCTGGATTTTAGTTGTCCAGACTGCAACATTTCTGTATTTTAACATCAGGAATTATGCACTGCAAAAATAAAAGTACCTGCAAAAATATAGTTCTGATTCTATCTATATGACTTTGGATGATCCCAAAGTTTGTGTGAGGTACACAGTATTGCACATTGCTAGGCAGTTGTGAAAAATCAGTCGTGTTGTTGATTTTTTTTTTCCCTCCCCTGTTTGCTCAAAAAGGTACAACAGACCAGGAAAACTCCACATACAAAAAGGTAAAATCTGTTTTTCATGTTACAGAAGATCTCATCTCTTGGAAAAGCAAAACTTGTAAGTGATGTTTATTGACAACATGATTACAAAAGAATTGCAAGGTAACCAATAAGTTGGTCTGGAAGTCTTTTGCTTTTATCCTAGCTTCCTATGGACTGTGACATTTCCTCTTGATGACAATTTCCAGTGTGTAAAATGAAGGAGGTTCTCCTGCTCTTGCTTCAGAAACGGAGCCGTTTTAAAGTTAGACTAAAGTCAGCACTGGATGTCAGATGAGTCAGAGTACGCAGAGCTCAACTGCTCTAAGTTTCACAATGTTCCATTTGTCCCAATCAATGCACATTAATTTCAACAACAAAAAATGGAATGTTTTGCCAGGCAGTGATATTAAATACTGCTCTGTTTTGTATACCCACTCGTAATGAACCATGTCGCATTTATTTATTCATTATTGCTTTTGGCCTTTGTCTTCTGTATAGCTTTGTCCAGCCTTCAAAAGTCTACTAAAAGCTATGACTGGAGAGAACATAACAATCCTGCTTCTCTCAATGGGACTGCCCCAGTTTAGACTGCAGTGTGTTGAGAAGATCCCTCGTATCCAAGCCTTGGAGTGAGACCGAAAAACAAGACCAGCTTTAACTTGAAGTGGACAGTTCATTTATGCAATATCTGGCTTCAGATAATGAAAGGCACCTGCAAAAAAAGCAAAAGAAGCTTTTTAAGTCATGCTGTGACAACCTCACAGCATGGGGCCATGCCAACTACAGGTTGACATTGTCATATTTAATACTGATATATCAAAGGAAAGGGACTAATATTTTTATTCCTAGGACAAGTTTGACAAAACTCTATGTATCTGGGATTATATACTGTAATGATTCTTGAGCTGACCTCATTAAGAACATGTGTTTCTAATAGTGGAATGCCAGTGGTTATTTCATTTTGGACAACCCTTATGTTTTACCTAATGGCAATCAGGTTTCATGTCTCAACAATTAATAACATCAAGATGTTGTTGACATCACTTAAGAAAATAATTATACAGCAGAAATCTTGCTTGAACAATCAGCTATCTCACCAGTGCACTCCACTCGCCTTTGGAGAGAAGCAGTAGTCGGCCATTAGGATCTCTGCTCATAATTTTCTTTGTTACAGAGAGTAAGTACACAGACCACTGATAAATGGGTACAGTATTGCATCACATCACAGTGCAGATGTCCCAGTACTTACTTTGTCCGTACTGTCCATACTGGTAGCCTGTGACAGGGTCCATGCTGTAACCCGTGGTGCTGTAGGTCGGTGGGCAGTAGGACTGGGATGTAGGCAGGCTGTCTAAGCTCTTCATATGATCTAGCCGCTGGCTGCAGCTGGCTGAGACAGTAGTGGTGGGCTCCAGGCCCCCAGTTAAAGGGGACAGGGCATAATCAGTTTGGGGCTGGTGAGGCACACCACCGTGGTTAGTCAGGAGTCCCATTACCTAAAAGGCAGAATAATAGAAAGAGTTAAAATATGTAAAGAACTGTATTGCTTACAGGAGTTCTCAAGTCTGTCATTATCATTTTTAAAACTGTTGTGATTTTAGAGTGCCTGATCCCATGCTCCAGCTGGGATCTCTGCAGATGTCTATTCCTTGAAGTCTCAATTATAAGAGAATAAAAAGCAAACCACACTGTCCTGCATGATCTACAAACATAGAAAAGCTGTGAAAAAGCTCAATATTTTTTTCCCCCCAAGATCAGCAGTCATTAAAATGAAATTAATTTGGAGCAGATCACAGCAACACTACTGACAGAATTAACAAAGAATCCCAGCACCCAGAACAACATGAGTATGTGGGGAAGGGGCAGAGCAGTCATAACTCCTGCTGCTGCATGCCCTCTGTGCGGGATTGTGAAGAAATTAATGTGAAAAGGTCAAGTGCTGGTCATAACACCGGTTCTCAACTTCATCCTCTGAGTGAGAGGACACAACAGAAATGGTCAGGCATTCCAGACCAGCTTCAAGTCAACTGTGACACCCTTAATAAACTGCTTCTACATGAACAGTTACGCAATCATCTGTTGAGATTAGCTGAAAAGAGATTACTGGAAAATATGTGCTTGTCCCTATAAAAGCTCAGCCCTCTAGGCCATCATTTCCAGTAGAAGAACAAAAAAAATTTCAGAAGCACCTGTCCTTTCAAGCGAGAGTGAAAGAAGATAGAGTGATAAGTTCTTGTTGTACAGAAGTGACTCACACTACAGGTTGGTATGCATTTCCTTTCCCAGCACATCTCTATAGCCCATTTTGAAAATAAGTATGACTGAGAGAACTGCTTATTTCTGCTCAAGTAAGCTGCACTTCAAAGCTGAAGAAATAGTCCACAGCTTATAATGGATGGATGTACAGCCTCTGCCAAAACAGCATATTCTGCTAATTTACAGGTTGTTCTTCCTCCAAAAACACATTACAAATACCTTACATATGCTATTTGATAAATATTTTGCTTTACTACACTTACCATAAGCTAAAAAGAAATTACTAAAATTTGAGTCTATTTAATAAAGAATCAATTAATGCTCATAAGAACATGACTGGTTCCTAAAGGTCTGATGCTCCTTCTTGAATTGTATTTATTTTCAATTGAAAAAGGAAAAGGGATTATTCTTGTAGGGAGTTTGTGGTCCCAGCCCTGAGTTTTGTTTGTTTTTTTATAAATAAATGAAACAAGACCCAAGGGTCATGATTTAAGTAGGAAGGAAGACCTATCCAGGTCTTACATGTCTGATAAGGAAAAGAGCAAGAGGCACAAGAAAAGTACTTCAAAAAGAGACACCCAGATACCTGCATCGAGAACACAAAACAACTCTGCATCAGATGCACCCAAGACATCTCACTTAAAAAAAAAAAAGATGCTGAGAAAGAAGCTCAGTTACTACTTACAGCACGAGAATGTTCACTTCTGTTTCACTAAGCAGAAAAACCTGAGTTTAACTGATGGTATTTGCTGAATGTTTCAAACTGAAGCATTCACACAAAAAGAAGTTTCAAAATATATCCAAAGACTTAATTTAAATAATGAAATCTTATAACTTTCAAGTTAAAAACACAAAAGAATAATTTGCATGGAGGCTATAACATATTTTCTGTTTAATTCAAATAATCTTTTCAATGCACAAAACCTATTAAAAGAATTTGAGATTAATAAAAAAAAAAAAATTAAAAATCTCTGGAATTACCACAGATTGAAAAATCATGTTATTTGCACAGCAACCTGCACAGCATTTTGTCCCAAAAACCCCTAAAAGCTGTAATAACTGGGCTCTCAAATTTTTCTTGTAAAAATTGGTTCTTGAAAAATATTAAAATTTCTAAAGATTATTTGAGTAAGTTTTTCTATTTTAGGAGTTACAGACATTTTTCTTGTACTGTTGGAAAATGATATGGTCCTGAAAGTCTAGCATGCTTAATGATCTGACACTGCATCAGCAGGATACATTAGAACCAATGTTCATTTAGGTTGTATTAATCCTTGTCCTCTAAAATTAACACTAATAGAGTTAAAAGAAGAGAAAGATCCACAAAAAACATAGCTTAACTTAAACATTTACATTGCAAATTACTCCTTCGGAAAATATTTACGCTGGCACGAGTATCATGGTTTTGACTACAGTTTAAAACACACGTGGTTTATCAGAAATCTGAAATAAGTGCACAGCCCTTTCCATTCCCACCTAGCACCTATGTGATGCCAATATTTACAGGGCTTTGCCATGTTCTGTTCCAAGTTCAAGAGCAGGGAGAAGGGGCTGGGCTCGCATCGCCCTCACACTCCACTCAAGTCCCAGTGTCCCTCTTCTCTGAGTGAGCGCTCTCGCATCACACGAGTCTTTGCCAAGACTTTTAGGACTGACTGCCAAGTTGGGCAAATAGCTATTTTACCAACTACGTCCTTTAAGCAAACTTTTATCTGTTTAATATTTTCAATTGAATAGAACCCAAGACAACATTATTTGGGCTTTGCCAGCAAAACCAGTAAGCTCAAAAACTTTGGGATTGGAACTCATTTTAGAGTTAGAGATTAGCCTAGAAATTTAAACCTGGATCCAGACCTAATCTCAAAAGTCACTCAAGCTTCAGTATCATCTGTATTTGGATAGATATTTATCTTCTCTGACAAACTAAAATTAGCATTTGACAAGATTTTAAATTATTTAGATAATAAAACAAGTCTTTAGGCATCTCTTTCTCAGGTTCATATGCACCTAGTAGACACTGGAGCAGAACTGACACAGCTCTCTGAGGTGGAGAAAACTGAAGTCTGAACCACCTTCTCAGAAGGGTCTTCTTCAGAGGCCTTTGGAGTCATCCTGCAGTTGATTAGTATCTAAATAATTAGATTTTTGGTCATGTCTGTTTTGAAAGCTATAAGGGAAGTAGCCTCAGGGCAGAAGTCTTTCGTATGGTATGTGCCATGACCTTATCGCCCATACAAGGAGTTACAGGAAGGGCATGGCTGACTTTCACCTAATCAATTAATCGGCCACGTCCGCACGATGCTCAGCACCCTCAGCTCAGTGGTGTACAAGAGACACCCCAAGACCTGGATTTTGCAACTCTGATCTCCTGCTGGTATGAAACATTATAGTTCTAAATAAGTAAACTGATCTGATTGTTTTTAAATAATTAAGGAAGAAAATATATTTATTCAATCCATATATCATGCAAATTACTGGAAAATATGTGCTTCCCAATTAATTACTTTGTCTTTCCCAAAGTAGTAATTGTCAGCCTTGCTGATCTGGATCCCAGAGAAATTGAAAGAAAAATCAAAGGCTGATCTAACACCTGGAACCAAATGCTGCTGTAACTATTCAATTTATTTTAGAAAAGAACTCCTATAAATGCAAAAAAAAAAAAATTAGTCTCTAAGCTTTTTGGCAACATATCTTTTGATCTAATTTTTCACAAAACACACACAGAAATGTCACATAGCCTTTGAGCTTGTACAATAAAAGACAGTATATATAATTGATAAAATAGCTCTATTCTATTAGAAAACAAAGGTGCAATTAGGAATAAGAAAAGAGAACACTGTGAACTGCAGTAACCAAACTCTGCAGAAAAGTTTTTAGAGAGCACATCCCAACCAATACAAAATATTCGTTAGGACAAATCCCTTGCTGGTGGGGTCAATACAGCATCACCAGCTGAGGCTATGATCCGGAAAGAGCAATTGAATGATGAAAGCCTTACAGACCATGTACACAACATCTGGTCCATTATCAGCTATCAAAAAATACTTCTATTATCAACAAAATAAAGGCCATTAAACTGAGAAAAAGCTTCTTCTATTTAAATGAAACATTATGCCTGTTAGCGTGGTTGGTATTTTAGGATGTAGGTCCTACCATAGGCACAATAAAATTCTCATATGTTTTAATTCATTTACGCATGCCTGCATTTAATATGCTTTGTGACCATGTCTGCAATTAATATGATTTATGAGAAAAGAACATGTGCAGTATTTTTTGGGTACAGTGATACATTTTTTTCCCCTCCTGTGAACGAAAGATTTAATGAAACAGCTCAAGGAAAATTGTTGGCAGTTAACGTATTAAGTTGAACTGACAGAATCATGAGTAAACTTTAGTGGAGTTAATGATATCCTCTTATCTGACCCTGACACATTTGCAGCATGTAATTTACAGAAGCTCTGTCCAGGGAATCTTGACAAATGCTCCTAACGATGTCAGGGCAATGTTCCATTCTAATGTAAAGCAGATGTGGGTCAGATACCCTCATTCATCACTAACACTGAAAATTTTGAACTCCTTTCAAGGTGAATGGCATTACCTGCTGTTAACTATTTTCACTGTAGAAAAACCTCTCAAAAACAAAATATTGCACAAAAAAGAACACATGAAGGATGTTTATAATGCATTAGAATGAGATATTTTAGAAGTTTAATTAAAATTAATTAGCTACATGGATCACTTAGCTACCTATAGGATCCTAGAACCATGTTTCTGATTCTTTTTATATACATTAATATTCCTGCAAATATATGAAGAAACCTGACAAAGCATTTTCATGTGAAATGGCAAGCACTGGGAGCCACATACTTGGTTAATGAAAGAGCAGCAAATACACTGACTTTAAACATCTGATGATCTGACCTTCTGCATACTCATAGCAAATAAGACCTCATACTGATTTCACACCACTAGACACCAGTGGTAGCTACACTGAAATTAGAGAAGGTGCACTGGTGTACATTTAGGATAATTAAGGGAATAACTCGATACTTCATTAATTATATTTTTATCTACAGGCAATTACTACTTTTACAATGTTATCAGTCTGTCATGAAACTCATGCCTTTTTTATGTGCTAGATCATAGAGTCACGGGACTAGGTAACATTACCAAAGTAACTCAAAGAGAAATTAATTCTCTAGGCTCCTGGTTGCATGGAAAAGCTTCAAAAATGTCAAGATGACTAAAAAGGTAAAACAACACCCAAAGATAAACATATGCTTACAATTTATATTAATAATATATATGAAGAGATAAGTATATATATAAAATTAAACATCTCAAAACTTTTTCAGGCAGTCTCACAGACTTTAGGCTCATAATTTTAAATGCTTGAATACATCAATATTGCATACAACAGTTCATAACAAGACTAAATTTGAGATTAGCTTGCTCTCTGCCTGTGAACTCTTCTCCTCCCACATTCTACCCATCGCAAAACACAAAAGGAGGATTCTGGCCACCATGAAAACCAGACCAGCTGTCACTAGATGGGATCTCACACACCTTATCCACAACTGGGATACATAAGTTTGTTCTCTCTGAAAGCAAAACAAATCAAAAATACACCCTTTTTTTTTTTTTTTAATTAATTCAAACAGTTTAGGTTTTTTTTTTTTTCCACTGGCAGATGGCCAATGGGTGAAATCTGCAAAGCTTTCATAGGAGGACTCTCAAACTCAACATTTGGCCCTACAACACCACCTATTGCATGACCTACACTTACATGGCTGGATTTGCCAACAGGAAATTGCTACAAAATCCTAGCCATTTAGCTAAAAGCAATAAGTTATGCATAAATGTGGGGAAAAGAAAAGATGATGGACAAGCATACCTGGAGGAATCCAGTCAGTAAGGAAGGGTTTATTCATGAGGCTCCCATTAATGGTAGGGCCTCTAACATTAGGCTAATGAACACTGGGGACAAATAAAAGTGTATTTTGTTATTTTGACCAAGGGAAGTCTCTTTGTATTCTGACTCAGCACTCAGTCTTTCTTTTATAAGGAAATTATGACTATTATTGATATCCTGGCAAAAAGGAAGGTAAAAATAAAATAGTTCTCTCTAGAGACATAGAAAATTGTGAAGGAAATTGAGCCTGTTATAAAGATGGATACATTGCTTTCTAAGGATTGCCAAGGATGAAATTCTGCTCCTCCTCCTAAACCCATTGCAATATATGCTTTTCACTGAATCATGTTGTGGTATTTTTAGTACCTTTTTTTTTTTTGAAATCTAAAATATAGAGCATAAGTAAGGACTCAAGTGAGTTACCTGTGATTACCCATGACAAAGCCCACATTCATGTGCCAGTCTGTAATTGAATAAATATGCACGTATTCAGATTCCTGTTGATATTTCTATTTTGTAAATTCATTAAAGAATTAGAAGTGCACCAGTGCATGCCAGTCTTATACTCTATGAAAGACTGACTCATACTTTCACTTAAGAGGTTTAAATTGAACATCTAAATGTATCAAAAGCAAAAAATTATTTTAACGGCTGATGTGACGCTGAGTACTCAGCCTGTGTATATTCTAAATGATACAAATTATTATGGAAGAAGATAATTCAGTTTTGTGCACAATATCCTTTAAAAAGGCTTAAGAAAACCAGGAAACTGATATATTTTTTAATATACTGTGTCATTTTACTCCTACGTTTCTGTATTTAAGATACCGATATTTTTAAATTTTATTTCTAAACATTTATTCTCATGAAGTTACAGTGCAATCGGCTTAAGTTTTCAGAAAAGTCCAGAGCTTTTTTGTATCTCCATTTAAGATTTTTGAGCTGTGAGTGGAGACTTGTTTTTTGAAGGCTGAAACCCCACCCAACTGCCCCAACATTTCTGATATGGTGGGGATGGAGGTGGAAGTAGGCCCAGAGAGAGAAGTTAAGGTAGACATTCAAAATAAGGTCACCTGTTTATTCCTGTTGTTATAGTAGTATATATAATATCTATAAATAAGTATTTATAATATTTAAAACAGTACAGTATTTACAAAAAAAATAATAAATGTTATTATACTTTCATGGTAACAATTACAAAACTATTAGACCTCATCTATTTGTGCACACTCCAGAAACAAAAATAATCAATTCCAATGGCTGATTTTTTCTTAATAAATAAAAAAAAATAAAAATAAAGAAATAAAAACTTGTATTCATGAAAATGATATCATGTGAATTAACTTTCTTCCTCACAAAGAAATTCCTGACCTCTGTCTCATGTTCTTGGGTCATTAAGCAAAGAGCTCTCAAAACCAAGTTCATTGTGACAAAGACCACAAACTTCTCATTGGTGTGGGACTTGGATTCAAATGAAATGTTTCTGTGGGCAACCAGTTGGACAGTAATTCAACAGAATGTATAGGAAAAAGTATAAGAAATTAACAGCTGCTTTTTTTTCCCTCCTCTTGTCCTTCTTAATGAGGGGATGCACATTTTTAGACGCTGGTTCCGGTGTTTCCCTTAAAAACAGAGTTAACAGTACAATATGAACATATCTGATTCGACAGCAGCCATCAGATCCATACCTCAGGTTAATGAAAACCAAGTGCTCTCAAAGACTTAAGAGAAGCAAATTGCCTAAAATCTATCTCACCAAAGAGAGTTACAGGATAATTCTTAAACTCAAGCAGTGAAATGTTTTGACAGTAGAAGAAAGAAACCTTGAAACAGCTTTCATCTTTACTACTGTTCATGGAAAAGTTTGTTATTTTATCAAGATTATTCCTAAGCTTCAGGTAATGAATGGCACAAGAGCTGCAAGCTTTGTTTGGGATTTATGATCTTCTACACAACCCACTCAATATTCAGTCCACTTTTCATTTTGAAACTGCAGCCTTTGAAGAGGATTTGACTCAATTATGGGAGAAGATGAGAAGGAAGAGGAAAAAGTAAATCTGAAGTTTTCTAGAGGGCAAGGAAGAAAAAAAAAAAAAATTATCTCCAGCAGGAGACAGGTTACACGTTTGCTCTTTTTCCAGTAAAAGCTCAACACTGCAGTACTATTTAAGCCTGGGTACCCTACAGGTTAAATACAGGAAGCAAGTGGCCTCGTGGGCAACAGCATGAGCAGAGAATTGCTGCTCTACCTGAATCCATGAGCAGTCTGAAACAGCACGCTTCCAAACCAGCCAACTGCCTGAACTGCCTGTGTAAGGCAAACCTTGCTGCTTTGACACTAATAAAAAGCACATGACAAGGTCAGGGGATGCCCATGTACACCGGAAAAGCCTTTTTCCTTATCTTAAATGAAGCAGTTCAAAATATTGATCTCCTGTCTGAAAAACACTCTGCTTTCTAGCAAAATCGTACACCTGCAGTTGCAAGACAAATGTTTTTGTAGTTGCTCTTGGGCTTCACATCATCAAACCAGTGATGACCATTAATGCCGGGATCAGAAAGTGATGTGCCAAGTCTGAAGCACTCAAGTCCTGTACACACATATTAACACATAGATATGCTACCCCCTAATAATTTTGAGTTAACAAATGTTTGTTCGAATAAAATATACTGAGCAACTGAAATCTAATTTGAAAAGAAAATACAATATACCCGTAAACGTATGCATGAAAGCCAAGAAGCTGCATAATAGGCATACAAAACATAAAAATATGCAATTTACATATATTACACACTAATAATTTCCATACTGACATTATATTTAAAGAGCTCTGGCTGAGATGACATGCTTGCAGTTGAGTTGCTTTTTCATGAAATACAAGCAAGGACACTCCTGGCTACCAGTTCCCCAAGACATTAATCCCTGTCTTATTCCTGAAAAAGTCAACGCTTTGCAGGTCTGTAAAACAGGTTCTCTTACCACAGCCAGGCAGTAGCGAGTAAACCAGATGGACAAGGAGAATAATCAGTCATCTGGAGGAGTTATACAGATCTTATCTTGATGTTAAGAAGTGCTGAATATTTTATCACATTTTATTACCCAACATTTTATTAAAATGTTATTAAAACAAGATTTTATTACCCAGTCTGCAAGATGGGTATGTTGTGGAACATTCTGCTTCCTAAAACTGACCAAGACAGTCTTCTCTAACTTCCAAATTCAAGGCTACCACAAAAAAACTAAAATTACAGCACCCTAGCCATCTCTGCTTGTCCTCTGCCTTCACCCAGGACTTGCCTTGAACAACATATTTGTCCATCATATTTAAGAAAAAAGTTAGAAAGGAAACATCCTGCATGGAAAATAAAGCTTCCCCAGGGGTCTGCATATCAGACCCTCATTTAGAATAAATTGAAGTCAAAGGGAAAAAGGAGGTTTAATTCTGGTAAGAATATGATCCCATGAATCTTAACATTAGATTTTCTTCTGCACATTCTAAGGGTTTGTGTTTTTTTTAAATCACAAAAGATTATTTGGGCTTTAGACAAAGCCCTTCCCCCCCTCCCACTAAAGTCACCATAAATTCAGCTTTACACACAGTATGTCTAGAGCATTTGCCTGCAAGAGAGACATGGATGGGTGGAAACATTATGTTAATTGCTCACACACCCAGATTTATTGTGGTCAGAAATCCACTGCCTAGTAAAAAGACCCTCTTTCTTTCTCATCTAAATTCCACGCACACAGGCAGGGCACTGCAACATGCCCACTCAGCAGGAAAACTCCTGTTTCTCTTTCTTCATAAAACCCCCAATACAGAACTGGCTTTCGACTTTGTGACTGCCAGTACCTCAGCCGCTCAGTCAGCACCTGGGTGCCTGCAGAAAGAGCCCGAGAACGCGTGCCAAGGGGGTGCCCCACGACAAACCCCACAGCTAAGGGGCATTTTACACACAGTAACATCACAACATACATGACCAACGCCTGAGGCTCTTTTGGGCATAAAGACATTCACTGTTTTGCTACAGCCCCACATTTTGTTGCACATAATTTACGTATTTGAGACTGTACCACTCTTTTCTATAAACACAAAGTATAGGTATGTCACTTGAGATATATATAAAATATATGTTTGTATAAAGTCATTGCTTAGGCCCCAAAACTGTTTTAGAAGAGCTGTTGGTAACACTGCATGAATATAGGGCTGAGTGTTTTGTTTGTTTGTTTGATGGAAAGATCTTGATCAGCCAGTGAAGGTAACCATTCAATTGCCAAGAAGCTGTTCTAAATCTGAATGTATGTAAGTAATCTCTTGTATGCATTCAGTGATGAACACATGATGTCAGCTTTTGAGTGATTGGTCTCCTTCTAAACCTGTTGGTAGAAATGCAGGACACAGCCAGGAGCTCTAAGCACTGGCGTAGAAAAAGGTTTCAAAAGTCTAAGAAAAAAAAAACAACACAACAGAAGTTTCGTAGGGTAAAGACAGGGCTGGGTGTAAAGAAGCACAGTAACTGATTAAAGTCAGCTAATCTGCTCCAGAATCTCCTTTTGATTATATCAAACCTCAAATCAGCAAGACTTTGCAGGGAGGAAACCTGGCCTCACTTTTTTGTCCCAATTTGCCCAGACATCACAAGACTTCTTTACTGTTGCGCTCCACTCCAGTGTCACAGACAATAAAAGCTTTGTGAAAGGAAAAAAAGATCACATTTTCCATAGCCAGAACCAACATACATTTAAACTGACACTAACAACTACTTTTGATGGATTAACACCATATCCCAGAAGGATATTTATGACAAAAATGTGGAAGACTTGCATACTACAAGATCGGTCATTTTTTTTTAAAAAAAAAAAAAAAAAGCAACAAATATAATATCATGGCTTTTGTTGAAGATTGCATTTAGAAATCAGAATTCTTTAGAACAAAATCCATTTAAGTCCTGTTGGAAGTACATCCGTTTGTTTTTCTGTTGGTATTTTTTCCTGAGGTTTCAAGCCATAAAGTTTTGTACCCCACTCTACGCTATAGGAATCTGTGAAACTTAATTACATTTACCGTTACAAAAAAGGGTTTATGAACTTTTGCCTTTGGGCAAAAATGTTTATTTCATTGCCTTTGTTATTCATTCTTTTCAACTCCAGTGCCTTTGAACTTTTCAGCTGCACAGAGTTATCACCGTTGCACAGGAACCAGGAACTGTACTCCCGAGATGCAAACCACAAGTTGAAGAAAACGAAGGAGGCAAAGATATACGAGTCGTTATTTTGGCCACCCTTTGTGCCATTAAAATCTCATTTTCTGCCTGTTAGAATGCCCTCTCCCTGCTTAGGCAGTGGTGATAGTCAGTGATTAGTGTGTAATTGAGTATAATTGTCTTTTCACTTTTCATTTGTGTCATTCTGAGCTTCTCTCTGTTTTTCTAACCACTGAGAGGAAAAAAGAGTAGAAAGCAGATAAAGCTGTTAAAACTCTCACTTTCAGCCCTGAAGTGATTCCTGATTGTAATTATAGATTGCATCCTCTTTGTGACTTCTCAGAATTTAGTGGACATCTCTTTCCAAGCACCTGGGCAAAGCTCTCACTAATAAAATAAACTACCATCTATTCAAGCTTTAACTAATAATGTCAGCTTCAGACAGATGCTGCGTGTAGGAAAATTTAACCAACCTTTTGACACTCAATTATCAAGGCAATTTATTAACATGATTTCCTAAAAAGAGCTCATGCAAATTAGAAAAACAATTATGGTATTCATGCATTTATATATTGCCAAAGAGCAGTTATACTCCTAATTTATGTATTTAGAACTTGATTATAGCACATCTTAATGCGCACTGCTCAGCCCTTGGAACTCACCTCATAAAACTTGCCTGTAATTTTCCTGGACCATTTGGTAAAACCTTGGTGAGGTTATCTTAAAGAGGTATTTTATTCGCAGAAAAGCTACACGATCTACTTTCTGTACCTAGACATGGATCTTCAGGAGAGTAGCAGTACAAGTGCTTGACAACTGAATGTAAACATGAAGCCTGCATGATTACATTATAAATCACTTGAAATTAAATATAAGCTATGACTCTTGATTCAGTCAGTAGGAGAAAAAAATAAAAAAAAGAAGGAAACTAGCAAACTGAAATCATGTGGCTTGTATAAAGAATACATTATGGTTTAAATTTGGCAATTCATTATACTGTGGCCTGAGGGAATAGACTCTTTGGTTCTGGTATACAGCAAATCCTCTGTCTGAAAACACAGGACTGACCTGAGGTGAAAGGCCATTGCCAATGGCAGGGTTCATGGGATTTGAGGGCCCGGACGGAGGCACAAAGCTGTCTGTATAGCTGGAAAATCCATGCCTGGTGCTGGGTAGGCAATAGGCAGAGCTGCTCTCTGGATTCGAAGGGAGGCTGCTTTGGTGTACAGTGCTTGGAGGGAGAGGCTGAGGTCTATGGACAGTACTGCTTGGATCAGACACGGCTAGAAGCAAAAAAAACATGTTGATATGTTTTCTTCCTTTTTTCTAGGATAATAAGTTCATTATGTGAAGCTCAACTTGACAGAATTGCATCAGGACCTGCATCTAAGTACTGGTTAAATAGAAAGGCAAATCTTTAATGTTGCTGGATATTTTACTGGCCAGCATGATTACACAAAAATTCTTAAATAGACTGTAAAAATCATAACAGACACGCACATTTTTCAGACAATCCTTAATGGGCACATATTGTTCAGAATTGATACAGCAATATATATACACACACATATAAAAAAGAAAGGAAAAGCTTTATTTGCCTAGAAGACTGGTAACAGGCTTTCCCCTCCTGGTCACAGCACAAATTCTGCCATGGTTTGTAGTGAACATAGCAATGAATAGGCGAAGCCCTAGGCTTTGAAAAATTCCCTTAATTAGAACACCCAACTACCACTTAGGATCCAAATTTCAAGGAGGGAGCAAGAAGAATAGAGAGTAACTTGTTTTATAAAATCTGGCCTATAAGGTTTTTCTTTAACAGTAAAATCTAGCATAGCCTGGATTTGAGACTCTATTTCTTCCCCCTCCTCCTCCCTCCCCAAATCCATCATAGTTCACAGAATTTTCAATAACATTCAGAAAATTTTTACCATACTGAGACTTGCTACTGTCTGAAGTAAAACAAGCCAGTCCGAATAGCTGTTTTTTCCAATACCAGCTAAATATTCAGAGTTCTTAGAGAAGTTTCCAGTGCACCATCACCAAAAGCAGCAAAGACGACAAAATGCAACTGCTGCCTTCTTCCCCACCACACCGGGCACTCTTTTGCAACAGAGGCCAATGCAACTGAGGGGTAGGGAAGCATGTGCCTCTCTTTACCAATGCTGCACCTCTGCCGTGCAGGAGGCTGTTATTTCTCTAGCTAGCACCCTTCACATGTAACTAGCCTTTTCTTGCAGCAAAATAAACCCAAGTTCATGCATGCTTAAAATAGGCTTGCAAGGTCCTCGCTGACTCGGACCCTAAATTAGCCAATGCTACTTTTTCTACATTAGAGAAAAAAAAACATTTCTACAATGGATCAACACAGGAACACCCCCCAATAACACTATTTTAACCAAGTACCTGTTGGCTACTGTACCTTGCGGTATAGAGGTGGGTTGATAAGAGGGCTCAGAGAGCTGGTACGTTGGCAAAGTTGGCATGGCACTGGGTGGAAATCCTCCTGGGATCAGATGGTTGAAAGCCATCAGTTGATTGGCTCCTGCCTGTTTCCTCCATCTAGCACGACGATTACTAAACCAGACCTACAAATGTTTTAATTAGAGACATTTGATTTTTGTACATTTAATATGGGTGCATCAGAAATAATGGCATTGTATTTCAAATGCATTCAGTGTCTGAGATTATAAATACAGAAGATGCAGTGGGCTCAGAGCTCCTAGTCAAGAAGGGAGTCATTGGTAGACACTTCCATGGTTCACTGGGCAGGACACAGGAATCCTGAACTCTAGTTTCCTCTCAAATACAACCTCTCCTGAGAAACAAACTGACTAATACTTTCAAGTTTTAGTGCATTCAACAGCTATCAATCACTATCCTTATTGTGCCAGATTTAATGAGAAAGGGAAAACATCTCTCCATTTGATCTAAGTGCCAGCCAAAGCTATTTGGTCTGGATTGTATTGTCTTTGTATTTAATTTGTTTACAAGTTAGGGGCATTGCTTAATGCACTGTTGAAGGGTGCTTGTACTTAATATATTGAGGTACCAAATTGCACTAGTGATCAACAGAACTTTAAGCTTTTAAACATGCGTTTTTTAAAAAAGCATAGAAAACACACAAGTTCCTCACAGTAAGTTTTCAGGTATTCACATATGTACAAAACATTTCTTAAAAACTTGACATTAACAGTAAATCATAATTTCAGTACTAGATTAACATTTCAGAGCAACTTTGAAATCTGTCCCCAGGACAGGGTACCATGCAGGTGAGATTTGGATTAGTGGGACATTTTACTTATAAATCTGCTTCCCTTCACATTATTCTCAGTTCACGTTTTAAGTTCTCCAAAGTCTTAAAAAGGGGATGGCTCTTATTGCCTCCAAGAAAACAAGAGGCAAGACTTCACAGATGCAGACATAATAAGAGCTGCACACGTTAATATTGCTAATATAGCAATTACACATGCCACAAATCGGACGGGCAAGCAGCCACAGCAGGAGTGCCTGGACCAGTGTGTACATACACCTCCCTGCTGCAGATTTAGAGCAATTTCTAGGTTACAGAACTCAGGTCCATGAGGTGGACCACCACAGAAAATAAAGGTTGTTTGAGATAAAGGAGGCTACACACATTTGTAAACAAGGAGAAAATTACTCATAATTGTACACCCTGAAGCAGCTGCAATGGTCATCTGTGGATACTACCAATTAGATAAAACTATAACCGAGTGCTAGCATCTGACAAGGTACATCTGCACAGCCTGTAAAGTAGTCTGGCCTGAGAGCCACATGTAAATGTATTTGCAAAAGTAAGTTGGGTCTCAGATCTGTCACCTTTCCTACAAGCAGTCCATGCTGGCTTATGACCTAGCCATCGATTTCTAGGTGAAACATGGTTTACACACCATGAGTAGCCCTTACATAGGAGTGCAACAACGTTTTGGACTACACTGTGGGCTTCCCCTCCACTTGTTATTTCATAGGAGGAGTGGTGGGACTAACTGGGCCATCTGGTTTCTGATGTGGGCCATTTGTCACCATGTAGCTTGATCTGACTTCATCCTCTTTTCAGAATGAGACGCTCAGTTCACACAGCTGTCTCCTCCTTTGGCCACAACGTCTACTCCTCAATTACACATTCCCACTCCAGTTTAAGATTTAGGACAGAAAGATAGATGGAGCCTCTGTTATACCTCAGGGATCCCCCTCTCCTGGTTTGGTTTTTTTTTTTTTTGCTGTACATACCAACCCTCCCTCTGCCTCCACATGAGCCATTTCTGAAAGCAGCTGGCAGTGACAAGGCACCAGGTTGGAGACATGAGATCTATGATGAGCAATAGTTGAGGACAGGGTTAGATTCAGCAATATTTTTTTTACTCTCTCATCTTATAGACATCTATATCCTTTTTGACATCTCTCCTTACCCTCTGCTTCCTTCACTGACATTTAAGTCTAAATTTCTTATTTACTCCTCACAGACTCCTTCCACTTGCTTATGTCTCCCAAATCCCACCAGTCAGACACTCCTGCAGCAGTATCTTTTGAAGATAACCAAAAAGAAGGAAAAAGCAGCAAGACACTGAAAAGGGATGAAGAGGGCTTGCTAAAGAGACAAAGAGCACTTAGGAAGGATAATGGAGGTCAGAGAGGAAGCAGGAAATAACAAGTGCATGTTGCAATTAGCCTACCCAGGTCATTAACTATGGCTTTCTCCATGATACTCTCCCTTACTCAGGTCAGGAGAGTTACCTGATGATCTTCAAATGGTTTGGGAGCATAAACTGAACTACACTACATGAGTGGATTTCACCAAAGGAAATAAGGTAACAAGATTTTCCTTCCTCTACAGATAGCCATTTGCCTTCAAGCTCTAGATCTTTATTAAAATGAGTCAGATCCCAAACTTTAATTCAGTAGTAAGTGATTTGCATTAATGCCAAGTTTTATGCTTTTATTTACACATAGATTTTAGCTCAATTTATAGATTTGCATTTATCCAGAACTGCAAATATGCATTAAACATCCCTGAAAGGAACACACTCAAAGGTGTCAAAAAGTCTACAGCAGCCTCGTGATGAATACAACTTGCACAGAGCTCTGTTGCCACCTGGAGCTCCATTAAATTAAGCAGGGCTCTGCAACGGTGCAGGGACCTTCCCCGGGCCATGCAGAAGCAAGGGTGTGTGTTACCACTCAGTCTCATGCAATTGGGACGTGCTAAATGGGTGCTACCTGACTGGCACCCATGTCACATGCTGCTGGCACAGCCGTGGCTCCCAGCTCGTCAGCTCTGGACATGGCATGCACCTTCCACGGCACGCACCTTCCACGGCACGCACCTTCCGCCGCTTGCCCTGGCACTTTACTTTCCCCAGGCGGCAGGAAGACAGATGGCACCTGACTAGCACTAAAGGTAGTCCCAAATTAACTCGCCAAAACCCCTTGAACAAATTCACAACTGCAGAGCAAGTCTTATTGCCACCAACACCACACACACTTGTCACTACTGAATAGTAGAAGCACATAAAATAAACTTAAAAAAAAAAAAAAAGCCCCCCCAAAAACAACCAAACCAACAAACAAGACCTTTACAGTAAGCTCCAGGGGTCTGATCCATATATGTCCTTGTTTCCTCTTGATTTTAAAGGGCTTTAGACCTGCCTTAGTAAAAATATTAAGAAGAATTTCTCATCAAAATAACCGTAAGTGTGGCCCCAACTCACACATTTTTACAAATTAACACAGAAAAGCTCTGAACCTATAATTCTGAATGTTTTAACACAATAGTTTTCACTATTGCTACTATTTAGTATCATGGCTTTGCTCTTTTCACATGGTGAACTGTATTTAAAACATTTTGGAACTGACCTAGAACCATGAAGTCTTGAGATTTGGCTTGCAACTGTGTTTAACTCCCATATTATACCAGGTAACTGCGTACTTCAGATGTTGTGATGTAACACAAAGACAAAATAATGTAACAGCAAGTCAGGAGAAAATAAATATTAATAAAATGAAAGGGGAGAGTTAAAATGTTGAAAATCGGGTTTGGAAAACCAAGGAAAAAAATTACTCAAACCTAAATATTTTATTTACATTTTATGTCATGTTTGTTAAAAGGAGTCAGAACCTAAACTTTAATTAGTAGCAGTAATATGCTTTGTATATTAACAGAAATAATTTTAAAAAAAATCATTATATTTCAGACTATGTTCAGCTGCCTTCACTTATTCTCAACAACCCTGAAATTTTTTTTATTTTTAAAATCAGCACATATCATCAAGAATTCATGTGCACTATTACCACTAATTAAAGAAATCTTTAAAAATTTTGCCAATATCAAGCCAAGACTTAAAAATAAATCTAGTCACCACAAGCCAATGTGTCTGCTTAGAAACATATTGTAAACACCTGGGAAAATATTTTCTTTTGTTTGTACATTTCCAAAATGATTTAAACACAATGTCCTCATGTTCAGCAAATTTCAGCTTCCACCAGCACAAAAAAAAATCCTCACGAGTGGCCTTTTCAAATCTAGCAGGTCACCATAGGATGCTTCTGTTCTCACACACCCTCCCCTTCTGAGAAGGAAGGGGTCATCAACTGGGTGCAGAGATGCTCCAAGTAAAATGCAGCACCTGAGGAAGATCACAAGTGTCACACTGTAAGAAAGGGCCACCCTGCAGGAGGCATAACAGGAAACCAACTCTAAACTATCTACATCTACTTAATCTGACAAACTAATCCATCTTGTGTGTTGCCTTCACCATCAACAGCATGGATGCCAGTGGAAGGCAGAGCAACCCTAGGACAGTACTTGAAATCACCACTGCCACACTGAATTCCCCTATGGAAGCAAAAGTGGTGGATAAGCAAGCTACTGCATTTTGGAGGCTCAAAATACAGTGTTCTCTTACACGGACAGCACTGTCTGAAGAAATATAATCTACTTGTGTTGGTGAAACATGCAGGAGCTCTAAACTAGGTCAGCATTATGCTTGGTGCTGTGCAAATGCAGCCATGGACAGAGGAAATGTGGCTTGTCTGAAGGACCCAAGCATCCAAAAGTAACGTCTGCACCAGAAGCCAAGTCACAGTCATTTTAGTGAGGCTCTGGCTCCCCAGTTTTTATGTCACTTTTGAAGATGGAATGTAAATTACCCAGATGATTTGGAAACAAAATTGAACCCCAGTGTCTGGCCAAAATTTACATCTCAAAAACAGAACTGAAGAGGATGAAATGAAATTTAGAGCAAAAGGAAAATAAAAATTAAAAAAAAAAAAAAAAGTGTTTTAAGGGAAGTAAGTATTGGAGGCTCCAGTTTTTCAAGCATCTGGAACTGGACTGACCAAAAAAGAAATCACTCCACATTAGAACATTAGAAAAGGATTTTGTACTGATGTAGAATGAACGAGGTGAATCAATAGGTTTCTCCCATCTCTGTTTTCTCATATTTAAAACCTGCCTTTTATTATCATTTTTCCTTTAAGCAGTTTGCAAGTGATTGTGCCAATATCTTATTTTGTTGATCTCAACAGGATATTCTTTAAAAGATGCATTTATTCACTTGGGAACACACTAGCGTAATTAGCCTTGACATTTCAACAGTCTGATCATAAACACAGAGTGCTCTATGTGCTTTTAAGGCAAAAAGATCTCTGGATCCAACAGGCCAAAGCATTTGAGATGTGAATTTTGCAGAAAACGCGTGGATATTTTGTTATGCAAAGTCCTGACCATTGCAAGCGTGAGTGCCAAAAACACACAAAGTCAAAAGACTGATGTATTGTTAGCAGAACTTCTAATTTTAGACAGAAGGGTTTTTTGTTTTCTTCCCCTTCTGCCTTATGATATTTTTCATGGTAACGGCCTCCCCCAGCCCCCCATTCCCTGCCTCTCCCTTCCCCCAAAATTCACATGTTCAAAATACATCCAACCACCCTGCAAGCAGGAGCCCTTGGTGGGTGTGCCGCCAGGGAATGCGTTTGAGGTGGGTGTGCCAGAAGCAGCAGGGCTGCCTGGCAAAGAGGGGAGGCTGCAGAAGGAAACTGCTAAGGAACCTGGGCTGCACCAGCCCAGACAGGGCTGGCTCCGCTGTCCCTGCGAAACACGGCAGCGTGACCTGTAACGACACCCACAGTGCCCGGCCCTGCAGCCCCTGCTGATGCCAGACCCGCATTTACTGCGGCAGCCTTCAGCACAGCCCGTGCAGGGGCACCCTCGCCGGGCCAACAGCTGACACCAGCACTTGGGTCTGCCTGACCCTACCGGGAGTTCATTCAGAGAACGCAAAACAGCAGGGAAAAAAGGAAAATATTTTTTTTTCTTCCCTTCTCTTGCAGTAGGGTGAATTTCTATCCCGGCTCACCATGGCATCAGATCAGCTCCAGGGAGAGCACTGTGAGAGTCCAGCCATAGGAAGAAGAACGAGTAAAATCAGAATTGCTTTTTAGAAACAACTAGTTGGTAAATCAGCTCCACTGCAACACCTGCACACCCCCGGCCTCACAGAAATCAGGTCTGCTGCATATGCACAGGGGCAGGCCATGGGCAGGACTGTTTCCTCACGGCACCCCAAAGCGGTGCTGCTAGCCTGCTGGGAACGGCGGCGGGAATGCCACGAGGCTGCCGGCTCTCCGTGCGGGGTCTGCTGAGAGCTGCTGCTCATGGCCATGGGAAGTCATGCTGGTTGGGATACAGGGAGTTACTGATGTGAGGAAAACAGATTTTTTTTTTTTTTTTTTTTTTTTTTTAAACGGGTAGGTGGGAGACAGAGGAAAAACAACAAACAACAAGGGGAAAAAAAAAAAAAAGAACACCAAAAAAACCCCCACCACACACAGAATAAAAAAGGAAGACCTGACTAGGCTGTGCCAAAGAGAACAAGGACTTCCAACCACCTCCCAGTGCAATCCAACATACTCAACTCTCATAGGTTTCTTTGAAAAGACTTTGACGCAGTCCTACACAAATACTTCTAAAACACTGCAGCTAAATAGTTCTGCAAAATATTGAGCAGTAAGCAAATAGAACTGTGTTATTTATAAATTAAAGCACCACTAAATTGAGCCCTGAGGCAGCAGGGAACAGAAAAAAAGAGAATCAAAATCACATCCCTTCTTTTCTTTTATATTTAAAAACGTTTTCTATGTTTGTAGTTGGCTATTTTACCCATAAGAATTTCTCCTTTACCCCCAGGGGGGAAAAAAAAAATAAATCTGCAATTACAGGGTTATCTGCTCCAAGAATTTACACAGCCTTTTCTTTCTTTATCCTATATATGTTACAAGAGGGACAGCCTCAAGAAAAGGCACCAGAAGTTCTCCTTAAACCACATCAGGAATAACTGAAAAGATCTGCTGAAGGTCTTAAATGTTTCTGAATCTGTCCTGCATTCTTTTGACCCATTTCCCCATAGGACTGCACAGTTCAGCATACAGGCTCAAGCCATTACAGAGGAGCTGAGGGCAGATTTTTTTTTTTATATATAAATTTTATTTCAGGCACTGGTCTTTCCTCCCCCATGATTTCCCAGTGAATGCTTTTCACTGTTTGCTACTGAGAAAAGACTATTAAAGCTGAGAGATTGCACTTCAGAGCTTCCAAGCCTTACTACTAGCTTAAGAGCCATAATTTCTTCCATCACCTTTCCCCCCACTAACTTCTCCAAATCATGGCTTCCCCTACCTGTACCACAGTGAAACAAAAACAATATGCAAGCACAGCACTTTAAAAAAATATATATATAATTTTTCTTCCAGCTACTCAACGCTTCTGAGTTCTTGGAATTTCTTTTATTTGCTGAGGTTGTAATAAGCTTTTTACAAAAGCTTACAAGCTGATTACAAGTCTGATATAGGAACATTCAACCCCATCCTAGTAGCGTGGAGAGATCTAAATGAATTTTCATACATGTTCTTTTATTAAACAATATTTTTCTTTTTGGAAGTTTTCAAGCAAACCAATTTAAACCTGGGATTTGGCTGAGAAGAACCTTTTCAGGAAAGGACACACTTTGCTTTTTCACCATTATTCGTGGACTAAAAAGAGTCCAAACCAATTTCTCCTGTTGCCTTTTGGGATTAAACAGGATGGCCATGTGCCAGCCACTTCTCACAGCAGGACCTCTTGCCCCATGCAATCCCATACAGCTGGGGGCACATCCTCAACACGGTTCAACATGCAAGTCTCATACATCACATCTCCTATATTGCGGAAGGTCTGCCCTCCAAACACAGCCCAAAAAGATTTGTCTGACCAGACAGCTCCCGTCAGCCAAGGCAGGCTCCTCACCCTCCACCTTCCACAGGACAAACCTGAACCTTATTTAAAAATCCTTCACCAAAAGATTGAAATACCTCCCACCATCACTCTGAAACAGACTCCAAGCTGCTGCCTAAGTTCACCCAGTTCATCCAGGTCTAAAAATAAGCCTGATGCAGGAATCAAAAGGTGGTCAGAAAGGTTGCAACCCACTTCATTCCTTGTGCACTATTTGTTACAGAAACCATAACCACAATGTTCTGAAGCTCAGAAAGACCCTTTGATCTCTATCAACACTAGGGAAAAATCTCACTTCTAGAATTTGCCTTCAGATTGAGTTAGTGAAAATAAACCTTAAGGGCTTGCACTGCAACTTAATGATGGTTTTAATGAGGTTTTCAGCTGGACCAGTAAAGCACTGCATGGTTGTGATTTTTACTCACAATATATGAATCTTCAACCTCACATTCCCAGGGTAATTTTTTTTTTTTTTTTTTTTTTTAATTAAGGGCCATCCTTTGGGACTCTATGTTTCTGAATTGTATCTGATGAATGTACAAGACTGAAGAACTTTCCCCTTCCTGCTGCATCTAACACGCAGAGAAGAGCTGGGTGCCTTGGGAAGAGGCAGCAGAAGAGGTTGTCCTGGCTCCACACCACACCTAGGCTCAAACACAGAGGAGAAAGACTCAACAGTCTGTAAGTGGAAAGGTGCTGCAGGAGGAATGACACTCCTTATTCTTATTACACCAAGTACTGAAGTATTTGCAATGATTATAGCTACACATCTCATGACTCTTGCAACATGGAGTTTGTTGCAACACTTCTTTCCCCAGAAGCTTTTCCTGTCCCCATGATTAAGTACACAAATCACATTCACAGTGCAAAGTCTGTTTTAAGTTGCTTGTAACTTTCAAAAAATTCCCCTTAGGGGCTAAAATGTTCTAAGTTTTATCTAAGACCAGAGGCGACTTTTTTCCCCACTTCCAACCAACCATCTTAGAAACATGCATTTGGTTACCCTTCAACAGTGGGAAAGTGAGAAAATAGATGGTTTGGCGGTTTAAGACTCTTCCTTTCACGGGCATTCAGAGACTGCCCCGGGGAATAGAAGAAAGGGGAAGCACGGGGGCAGCAGGGTAGAAAAAACAAAACATGAGATGTGAGCACTACATGGAGTGACTGAGGGAACAGCAAGACTGGTCCAGTTGTAATCAATTACATAACTCCCTAGACAATGTAAAACAACTCTATGAAACTGGACCTTACAGCTCCAGAGGAAGAAAAAAAAAAAAAAGAAAAAAAAAAAAAGACTTTTCTGGACTCAGCCAGACTCAGGCTGCAAAGAGCCGGGTCTTTTACAGGATGCTTGATCTGGAAGCAGAGAGATCTTTGTGTACATAGCCATATAAAATTTGGTATCTCTGTCATAGTGTTACCAAAAAAGAAGTGTGACTAAGAAAGCTTGAATGCTACATCAGAATGACTATCCAGCCCTCTCAGCCTCAAGTCTCTTAGGGTTATTTTCTTTTCACAGGTTGTCTTTTATTTCAGGCCCATCATAGGTGGCTATTTTAAGGGGCTATAGAGAGGTGCTGAATGCTGATAAGGCAAATCCTGTATCCCTTAATCCACTGCTAAATCACTCTGCCAGCCTTCAAGGGTACCAGACAGATGGAGTACACTAGGAAACTGCCCACAGGCTGGTTACTTCAACCCCAGCTCATCTTTAATCCAGAAAGGTTTTGTTCTGGTATTTTAATCATTGATTGACTGGGAACTTTCTTCCATGCTGGGTTAGGTAAAGTATCCATGTCAGAGGTACTGGGAAATTTGTGAGGCTGTAGATCATAGGAGTGGTGTGAGACAGGATGTGTCTCAAGGGAACCAAGGAAGCCATAAGGAATGTAAGAAGTCACAGGGTTAAAGCCACATTAAGACAGCTGTTATGCTAATGAGAGTTCTGCTTTTCTTCTAGCTGTGGGTCATTGATTTAGAAAAACACGAACAAGGTCTTTTTCATTTTATCATATTTTTCCACTGAAGCTAACATAGCCCAAAACATCATATCCTAGATCCCACTTGTCTTGATAACAGAACTTGTGTAGGAAGTTATCTTTATTATGTTTGTGCATGGATGATTCGCAGGGGTTGATTCGGTCTTACGTGGCCCAAGTCTATATACGAAGCTGTTTTGCAAGCATTTCACTTAGTAAACATGTTAAGAAGAGAGTCATGCACCAGTGAGTTTGCCTTCCAGACAAATTCATCCATACATCTGATTTTCTCTCACAGTCATAACACTTACAAGAAATGTGGTGTGAAGTCTTCTGCAAAAAACATTTAGCAGGTAAAATGAAAAGGTCTGGACCTTTCAAGACAGATACTCAGCAATATAGCTGTGCTGCAACAGACATGCTTGTCTTAGTCAGAGGGATATTTTGTATTGCCTATTTTAGTTGCAGAGTTTGAATGACTCAGGCTGAGCTTCAAAGGTCAAAACATAAAAACAGAGTTTCACCAAAGCAGTCAAATTCACCTGTATCATTGGTTAGATCACAAGTTACTACTCATTGCTCTTCCTTGCTTAAATCACAAGCTATGACATTTTGCTTGTCACCCAACCGCACATTTGCTTATGAACACTTGAGGCTCAGACCGATTTAAACGGCGTGTGCTTTCCCAAATGACTCTTAGGTGTCTAGTAGTGAGAGAGGAGCAGAGAATTCTGCCTGCAGTATTAAACATTTCACAGGACTTGCTGCTTTGCCATGAAACAAAGTAAGTCTTAGTCTGAACCTGAACTCTGGGATGCAGTTTATGCCAGAATTATTTGGCTGCTCTCTGCCCATTTTTAGACATCTGAAAATCCAGGTTCATGCACTTTAATTTAAATCAACTCCAAGGTTTACTCTTCTAGCACATTATCTTGTTTTAGACAATCCAGATCTACATGAAGTTGTGAAGACCTAACAGTTATTTGAGGGTTTATTTTCTTTTTAATTAAACTGACAGTGGGAATAAAAGATATTACAAGGTTTACATCAAGTCAACTTCAAAAGGTAACCTAAAAGTAAACTGTAGATACTGCACCAGTAACCTTGCTCACATGCATGGCTCTGTAGGTACACTGTCCTTTTTAAAATGCTTTTCCCTCCTGTGTTAATGCCTGAAAGACCCAAACAATGACAGATGACATCAGTTAGATAACTATAAACTGGCACAACAGCTGACCTGATTACATGCAGAGTGCTGTCAAATGCATAAAGCAAACAAAGTGGGATAATAGACCTTCTTCTCCAAAGGCTCGGTATTATATTCATGGTAGGTATGGAACAATTGCTGGGGAAACCACAAAAATTTTTCAAAGCAGTTGTCTTAAACAGTTGGAAAATCAATGTCCATGCACAGATGCAAAAAGTTCTAAGGTTGTAAACAATGTAGCCTCACATTTTCCTTCTACCCCAGAGCAGGATCTCATGACAATATGAAAAGACCAACATGCTAACAGAAAAGGAAATTCCCTTTGTTAAGCAGCTTTTAAATACATACCTGGACACGAGCCTCTGTGAGTTTGGCTCTTTGCGCAAGTTCTTCCCTAGTATAAATATCAGGGTAGTGTGTCCTCTCAAAAGCTCTTTCCAACTCTTCAAGTTGCTCTGCTGTGAAGGTTGTCCTGCTGCGACGCTGCTTTCTTTTTAAAGGCAAATCTGGTTCAGAATCGATGTCAGAGCCTTCATCAGACTGGGGTGCTGATGCTCAAAAAAAAAAAAAAAGACAGACAAAAATTAGCTTTAGTTGAGGGGGGGGGGAAAGGCAAAATACTGGCTCATTTGATTATATCCTATTGTATGGAAAAGCTGCTTTTTGCTCATGGCTCAGAACTGAGTTGGCAAACTTAAAAAAAAATACCAAAAAAACTCAAGAAACAAATCAGGGTTAAATGTTACATTGTGCACATGTGCTCAAACAAATAAAGAATAATCAAAAGTTCAACTATGAGATTAGCATCCTTTCCTGCCCTAAGAATATTTAAGGACCTCTGGAAACCTTTTTGAGTAAATTAATTATTCAATTTCTTTGTTTTAACTCCTCTAGCAGTTTACAAGTATTTTAAAAATTTGAGCAGTACTGCTTAGTCCCAAGCAATCAGACAAGCAATACAGCCTTGTTCCTTTCCCTGAACTAGTGATCAGATACAAATCTTTGTCATACTAGTGTGCGTGTTTTAACTTAAACTTTTTGACTTTATAGACACATGTTTGTGAAACCTTTCCTAGAGATCTAAAACCTTATTGCTGAAATGGTTATGGAAGTGGTTACAAAGGTGTGGAGAACACTACTGGGAAAATTAATTCTCATACACAATCAAATATTTACTTCGTGTCACATGTATTATTTGTCCTAAATTCTGAACAGTATTTACACCTATTTGTGGTAGTATATCTCAGCACATTTAAACATTCCCCCTCATTTGCAACTTACTTGTCTGTCTTAGGACCACCTAACATAACCTTAGGACAGGTCCAGGACATGACTGCAAAACAGCCAGGCTGTGTTGGACCAAAGGCCCCTCACACGACACCCTGCGTCAGTACTTAAGGAAAGTTGGCAAGAAACAGACCACGTACAGCATGCCCATGACCCAGGAACGGGCTACCAGCTCTTGCGATCAGCAGTTTAAAGGGAAATCAGAAACAAAACTCTTTCTGGGTTGCATGGATGTGGCGACACTGAGACCACACACAGGTGACCAGGCTCCTGGCATCACTGCGATCAGGTGAGCTCCAGCCACAGCCCAGCTGAACCCATAGCTATAGCTGTGAAGGCAGCAAAGCCTCTTCCAGTACCTGACCACATTCTCTTTCTCCAACAAACAGAAATGCACCAAAAGAGTAGACTTCCAAAGCCAGTCTTCAATTGCATCAGCTGCTGTTCCAAGCAACAAGTGTTACTTCTTGCCTGAGTCTTCAAGGGAAACCACCTAAAGAGGGCAGACACTCCCCAGTGATGCTGAAACTCCTTGTTCGGTTGAAATACAAGCATTGCTTCTACTACTTCAATAATGTAATAAATTATTGATATAGACATCAATTTAAAATAATCTTCTTAACGTGATTTATTTGGAAGTAACTGGGAACATAAAGCCAAAAAAAAAAAAAAAATCACTGTTTCTCAAGCTCCAGCTAAAATCCCCCACCATATTAATTTCTAGCTATCTTCCATTTCTAACTTCACTCAGGCTGTTTGAACTAATAGATACACCTAATGTGTTTATTTAGTCTTACAACATGAGAAAGACAAAGTGCTTTTTCAGACAATTCAGCTGAAGAGTTTATGAAATTCTGCATACTAAGAATAGAACAATTACTGCTACATCAGAGGCTCTTACGTGAAAGCTGTTTTCATTGTTCAGACACTATCAATATCTTGGACCCAACATGCGCAGGACATCAGGAGAAACTCCCATAAAGTTCAGCATCAACTTACTGTGAAAACACCCAGCTCAGAGTCTCTTACTTTCATGGAAGTTTTGCCCTAGGTAAAACTAGATTAAGCTGTTCTGGCTCTTGAGAATATCGTCCTCAAGAACAAAGAGGAATCAGCACAAGCATCCTATCCAGAACAGTTCCAATTCATTCCTCATTAAACAGGCAATATAGGGTATCCCAAAATGAACATGACACATTGTCTGAACTAGTGACAAATCTCAAATCTTCTCAGCTGGGGTCCCAAGTGACACCTGCCTTCCTCAGCAACTGCCAAGTTACAACCCTCCAGGATGGCTTCTTGCTGCTGTTCAAGAATAAAAAGAAATGTAGGATATTTAAAATATAGTTTCCCTTTGTTAGGCTCAGATACAAATCACCCACCTTAAGCAGAACAGCTATTGCTGACAAGCTAGAATAGTGGAGGAGAGCACTCCAGCCATGCTAACAAGATCATATTGGCTAGCACTGCACTCTCACCATACCTGATGTGCTAAGATCTGAAATAGAGCACAGGAAGGTTGCTTTTGTGCTTTTGCAAAAAACTTCTCTGACAAAAGTTGCCTTTGATTGTGTTCAATAAGATATTAAAAAATAAATAAATAAAAGTCAGATACCCAGATCTCAGGAACTCTCAACACTCTTTCAAACTCTACATGTATGTATGAAACTTCTTCAAACATCTACATGTATGCCTCTAAAAAGCCAGTTTAAACTCTTTATTTATCCCTAAATTTCTGAAGTGAATTCCCTCACCAACTGGATGGGAAGTATGAGGACACCTATAATGATCTTTCTAAAAATGTTTTATATAAACTTAGAAAAAACTTGTGAAGTTTCCCTGAACCTTGCATTCATACAGCAATGAGAATGCAGAACTGAAACACTGACTTAAATTAATTTTAGCTTTACATTTCATTAAACAGTATATGAAAGGCATAAAGCTAAACCAGTCAGAAAAAAATGAAGTATCTAAGAGTTCAGGACGATACATCTAATCAAATGCAAACAGTTAGAGAGAAAGTAATAAAATTAAAGTAAGGAGAAAACGTGTATCAAAAGAAATGGCTTTCACATCTATCTGATTTCATTGATGTTACCTCTCACCATGCCTGGCTGCTATGTGCAGCTTTATTGAAAATATTGTTTCTTTGTCTTGTCTGATCTGCAATATTAAAGTCAGACAAATGTAATCTTAAATGATAGTTATATGTCTGTACTACAAACTGCATTATTTTTATTTCATACAAAGTTTTCTTAATTATTATTAGTCTCAAGGGAGTTTTTATCTTTTTTGCCTATTAAAACACCATTATTAGACTTTTATATAGGAGAAAAGCCAATCAGAGTATTGGCTAAGCACATAAATTGGACACACCTCAGCCTTTAAAATAATCAGTATTTATTTTATGCATGCTCAATAGCCATAGCATAATGCCCTTTTGCTAAGCAGTATCTCACTAATAGATCCATCAACTTCCATGATATAAAAAAGATACTATTCAGCACAAGTAGAAGTGTTCAGATTTTAGCTCAGTTATTTATATCTCCACCACCTCCACAGACACACAACACACATATCACTAACCTTTATAGTTGTCCTAATGATCTTAATACTCCAACCACTCCCCTCAAGCTATAAACAGGAGAAAGAAGTAGACTCACCAATGCCCTGGGGGACTCCTAGCCAGACCCCTCAGGACCATCGGTAACTCCCTTACTGCACAGCTTAAAATGGGAGAGGTAGCCAAAGGTATTACCAGTAGCTGAGCTATGAAGTTCAATTAAAGAAGGAATTACAGAATTAAAGAGCAATCATATGTCCCTTAACCCCTCATGACCTGTCTGGTGGCCTGAGGAAATGCTGCATGCCGGTTATTACCACGATATGCAAAAAACCTCTGCCCAGTGTCATAGGCATTCAGTCACCTGGAGCTCTGCAACCATCCCTTTCCCAAACACCATAAATAGACATGTAGGGCAAAAACTAAACAACAAAATAACCCACAAGAGGTCATTCTGTGGGTTGTTCTTCCTCTCAGCAAGACGGTTCATTTGAATAATTAAATAACAAAAACATGACAACCATTTAAAACCCATACATTACAGCTGCAGCACAGCGCACCTGACAAGCGCAGGCAGAACAGTTATCTTTGAGACCTGCGAAGGCTCAACTTCTCTGGCAATCCTTCAGTCACTATGAATTTTTTTAATAAAATATTACACATGCTGTTTCTCTAAGTGTAACAGCCTGGGGTCTGCCCTAGATAAATTCTGTCTAGCCACGGATCTCACTAAAATAAGACCAAAAAAAAACAGTATACCAAAGTCTAGGGAGTGTTCTGGCAGTGGTTTATTTACTAGCAACACTCCCCGGATCTTCTCATTTCTTTATTTACACAAGATTAATTTCACAGTCTCTTCCCTTCGTGCCACATCTCTATTACTTAAGGCTGCGGCCAGGGCATCCCCAGCTCTGGGGCTAACCAGGGCGCTCTGCACCGGGAGGCAGCGGGTACCGCGGGGCTGCCGACGGCCGCCTGCTCCTCTTTCACGCCCGAGGAGATGCGCGTGACCTCCCTCGTGTTTGCTCGGGTGCAGGCGAGGAGTGCAGCAGGGCCGCTACCCCCACACAAACCCACAGTAAATGACAAATGACACTTTCTCTTTGTGATCTTTGGGATTTTTGTTGACTTATTTGGAGGCTTTTGTTGGGACCTAAGAAATGGCCTGTGGCTGAGGCCTATTCGGCCGATTTCCACGCTCCATCTGTGGTATCCATCAGCAGGGCCTTTGCCCGCATTCAGGGCTCTGACACCTGCCTGGCAGGATGCGGGAGGCACAAAGGCGGCTGCTGCGGATGCGGCGGGGGGCGGTGGGCCGGGGGGGCCAGGGAGGGCAGGCAGGGTGAAGGGGATGCACAGCAGGGGTTAATCCAAGCTACCCCCTTCCCCAGACCTCAGCACCTGGAGGCGTCCCTCCAAGACTGCCTCTCCCTGCCAGAGGTAAGGGGGCTCAAGCACAACCCTCCATCATATTGCAGAAGAATTAATGAGGAAAGGGAGGGAGAGAGGGAAAAGCCTGCCCAGGATGTGGGCCGTCAGAGTCACCCCAGGCGCTCTCTAAATAAACCTCCGGCGCTGGCTTGCTGCGAAGGGCTGGGAGCAGCGGTAGGTGCCCAGCAGCGCATTCCTCCCCAGATCCTTGTTTGTGTGGGGTAGGCTTTCAGCAGCTGGCGTTTTAACAGTCGACGGACTAGAAACACATCAGGCGTCCTTTCTTTCCTCAAAATAAAGTCCACAGGAAAATAAAACGGCATCTTTATTTCCTACTAACAGCCCCCCTCTCTCCTCCCTTTGAGCAGTCGCCTTTAGAGGCGGGCTTATATTTGCATACATCACAGAATGAAGACTCTGGAGCTGACCAACTACCTCCCTCCCAGCACATCAGCCCTTCATTTTCCTGTATCTGCTTGGGGAAACAGGACGCCAGGCTCCCCTCTCCTCCCAAAACCTCACTGTCACAGCAAGGAGCCATTAGAAAGAAAATACGCCCTGCCAGGTCTGTGCTAATCAAAACAGGACAAATAAACTCTGACACTCAACAACTCCCTGAGTGCCCACAGCCCTGGGTGGAGACTACAGATTAGTTATGAATATGGCAGACAGCAGGGGACGAGCTCGGGGGTCTGGAGTCACCCCCCAGCCACCTGTGAGCTGTTTAAGACGCCACAACTGAATGCCATGTTTATCTAAGATAAAGCATGCTCCAAAGACTAGAAGAGCACCCCTAAATTTTAGGTTGTGGTCCTCCCACCAAAGCACTTTTGGCAAGTTTAACAGCACTCAGAGCTATGATTTTATCCAATTCACTGTTCACTTTCTGTGCTTCACCATCAACAGGGGAAGAGTAGAGAGGGGAGATTTGGACACCCTGAGTTTCACCCCAATAGGTCACAGCCCAAAATTTGTTAGCAGTTGAATGACTCTTCTCTGAGAGGAAAAGGAAAAGCAACTTTCAAGAAACAAAGAACAAAAGAATAAGCCACAGAAAATTTCTCAGTGGGGTTAAGATAAAACATGATAATGCTGCTACATGCTCCTATTTCCCCATTAAAAGTGGAAAATGTAGGAGCAGCAAACATATAAGAAAATTCTCAATCTTGCCAGAAAGCAACAGAATACCTAGTACGATGTGAAATACAAGTAGTAAAATTGCTTTTAACCCTTTCTACCAGCATTTTGACTGTGATATATCAAAAAACAATAAAAGAAACGAAAAAGCAAGCCTCTGTTCCATACATGAAGATCGCTCATCTAACAAGGATTAAGTCACACTTCAATTACTCCTTTGAAAACTGCTGCTATTTGCAAAGGGCATACTTACAAAAACATTGTAAATGGCTTTTTTTTAAATTCCACAGGCACTTTTGTAAAGTCTGCAGTGAGAGAATGAGAGAAATGAGGAGAAAATCTGTTGCTGATTAAGTAAACTGACTAATAAGAGTAATTAATCGGTTACTGGAATTGGAAAAGAGCAATCCCATCTTCTGTGAGCTCTAAATTGGAAAGTCAGCACAGAAAGGGAACAACCACCACAACAGTGATAAAAGTGATCTTCTTGAGAGAAGCGGATGGTATTTTTATTTTGTTTGGGCTGATTCACATAGAGAAATGTGCTTTGTATAGCAAAGTGAAAAGGAAAACAGTAGTTGCAGTAAAAGGAAATGGCCAACAGTGACTTTTATTTACAATTACCAAGAGACAGGCTATTATTGACCATATGTGCCACAATCACCCTCCTTATCATGGGTTGGCCATCATGTCCATTGGGAGCTGTTAATGAACTGGGTAATTGAGCTGCTGACATGTGTTACCAAAACAAAACAATAGGAAGAAGAGACAAATGAACATTTTATTTGCCAATCAGAGTAGGTTCCGCTTTTCAGAGAGCTGTGCCTAAGTAAGTGGCTGAATACATAAAACAGTGCATTGAAGGCAAGCAGATGCATGGACAATAATGGTTAACTGACAGCCTATGGCCCATCTGTGCTTAACATTTTGTTAAAGAAATTACTTGACTTGCTAAAGAGACAAATCATACAGCTGCCCCAAGTGCTGCATTATAAGAGATAAATCATTAGCTAAACTGTTTCATGCTTAAAATGACATTGCATATTAACAGTTATGCAGGGACATTTTGTCAGCACAGCTTGATGCAGTTATAACTTACAAAAAATGTGACAGCTCATAGCTATTCGATGATTTCAACTTAGAAGAGAATGACAACACTGTGAAAATAATTTCACTGCACAAATGATAGACAATTCACAGGCTCTTCTTTTTAAAATTAGATTTTTTTTTTTTTTGAATGATGAAATAATATGGAAAGGGAAAAAAATGCCCAGTGTATAACTGTTCTGCACCATTAATCTGCTAGCATGTACTTCATTCAAAACCACAGAGCATCAAAAAGGAACACATTCCATTTTAAATATCAAAGACTGCATCACCAGCACTAAGAATAAATGGCTAATTCTCAGCTGTTCATGAAAGGATAAAGAATTTCTAGAGTGAAAGGAAAGGGAGAAGAAATTGCAAATATAACTACAAAAATAACTTCTTATTCCCCCACCTCCTCTTCCAAAAAGAGTTTTGTTTTGTTGATATAAGTAACATTAAAGTACTTAACAACTTTGCATGTGGGCCTGATCCAACTCCCAAATTTCACTGCTGTAAATCTGCACTGGGAATTACCATCATTATTATTATTTTACACTGAAAACTAAAGATAAAGGAACTGCAGTTAGCATTCAGATCGTATAGAAGAGGTAGTATGCACACATGCACATGTATAGCCCAGGAAACATGACCAAGGGAGGGCAGAAAAACAAACCCCTCTCCTCCCAACTTAGTCACACAGACCAGGGGTGAGCCAGACCCTCAGACAGATTTACCTGAACAGCTGCACTACCTGAAAACAAACAAACAAACAAAAACACCACCCCAAAATAATTCAATTTGGTAAAATTCATGTAGCCTGTGGGAGCTTTCCCCGTGATTTCAGAGGTTGGTGCCCACATAAGGGTTAGCTCTGGTTTTGTGACTAAATAAAAGTTAAATCACTATAGTTTTCCCCTCAAAGACAAGACTGCCTTGCTGACTTTGTACTGTTTCTATTCACTGGCCTCGATGGACTAGTCTGCTGTTTCCATGGGTATAAAGCACAAAGCTGGATCCAGGCAAGCTTTGGCCCTTGCTCAATCTTTCCCATCGCTCCCAGTAGATCCAGGGAAGGAGTTCAGCACAAGGAAGCTGGCACTGTGATAACCCAAGGCACAACAAAGTGCTCCAGCACAAACCCATACAATCACACCATCACTGGACTCTGAGTCACCCCGGACTGACTCTCTGAATACCATCTATTGACTCAGAGGGGAGGGTTGTTTGAAAAGCAGAAAGAGGAGGCACAAGCACATCCCATTGATTTTCACCAGGAGCTCATGAGTGCCCACATCTGGGGGCATTTCCAGCCCTTCTCACAGGGAGCATCTGTAGTAACGCTGCAAACACAACTACTGTATTTAAGCATTGCAGCATCTTGTCTTCTCACTTAAAAAAACATCAGGATATATCAAGGCAAAATTTCCAGAGGACTCAAAAAAAACCCAAACCCCAAAACAAACAAAAAACCCCCAACAAAACAAAACAAAAAACAACTTTGCCTCCTAAATTTAGAAAAAGTCGAGGGAAACTAAATACCCAAATCCAGATGAGGTTTGCTCTCAACAACCTTTAGGAAGTTGATATTTTAGGAAATATTTCAATATAAAAGACAGGGAGACTTAAGAGGAGAGATAAACCTCTCTTGTACAAATCCCAGAACATACCAAGAAGAGATTGGCATCACATCTTCAAGCTGGTATCAGCTGATCGAAGAGCCAATTGATAACCAGTTAAGACTGAAAATATTGAGTATCCTGGGAGATGGAATTTGTCAGCTGAGAAATTAAATAAAGCAAATGAAGGAGTCTCTGGATAAATGAGACAGGATTAATGAGATAAAGCATTGCAAATAATTAAGCTGTCAGCAATCTCTCACTGTGTAGGCAATGTGGATTTTTCAGAAGAAAAAAAAAAATAAAACTGTAAATTATATTTGACTCAATCATTTGCAACAACAACATGCAAATGAAACTCCTAAAGTTATACAAACTGATCAAACTTACTGGGCACACAAAGACAGAAAAAGCTTACAAGCATTTTTCAAAACCAGCTCTGCATTGCTTCAATGGGCTTTCACCAATCCATAGCATTGCTAAAACATTTTTGGATTAAAAAGAAACAGTACAGAAGCCCAAGGTAAAAAATTTTGAGGATGTTTTAATACCTTTCCAATCTCTTTCAGCTAGTTATGGCACCTGAATTAATACCATCCTTGATTCAAAACAGACAAACACTGACTGAGCAAGCTGTTGTAGACAGCTTCATCTCAATGTCAACATTACAGTCCTCAAAGTCTCTATGAGAAATCAAAGCTATCATCTCTTCTTAAACCCACAGCTACAGCCAGACCACCCCTTGAGCCACTTTCACCTAATACAGAGCTAAACTTGAGTTATATGGTTAATTCTATGTATTACTCTCAGGACTTGGAATGGCCAAAATATTTCTAGAGGGGTTTTTTTAAACAGAATATTGGATTTTGTCATTAGATACTCCATTTCTTCTATAAATTACTTACCTTTGCAGAAGATTGCTGGGCTTTTTTGTGAAACTGAAATGATGATTTTTTTTTTTCTCCTAGACTTCAGTCAATAAGGTTACATTTTTCACCAGATACTTTCCCAGTGATTGATCTTCCAAGGTACTATCTACTTCTGCCAAATGCTTCTTTTCCAGCCAAATCTGTCAGTAGCTCAGGGTCACTCCCATCACAACTACATAAGAATTGGGGTGCTGACCTCAAAATCCATCATCTTCTGTCAAGGGACCTGGTCCTACTGGGTACTGAGCCCTCTGGTCCCACTGGTCAAAGACAGTCTATGCCTTTATAGTTGTTCCAGTATCTGGGATGAAAGGACCCTACAACAGGATAGCAGTAGGATGCTCAGCACCTCTTTGTGTTACTTCCCATGGGGTTTTTCATTCCCAACCTCTGCCTTGGGTGCCAGCATGGCAGGTGTGAGACTCCTGGAAGCACACAATGTTTCATTCATTATAGTACCGGTGATGTCATTAAAGTTATTGAGTCCATCTGAGAGCTGGTCACCTGCAGATTCTCCTTCTCTTGGCCTGTAGAGTTTGTGTGTCAATGAGCTCCTGGCATCACCTTTTAATTACCCTTCCCAGTGACTGTCACCTGAGATCTTGTGGCACAACACCTATGCATAACACACGCTGCTCTGGTTAGGTGACACGTGAGCAAACAAACCTCACAAAAGCTATTAGAGATCATAGATGTCACCTGGCCGTACCATTGCCACATTATAGATCCTAAACAAATATGAGAAATTAGAGCAAGACATTTTCTACGTTTTAGGTAGACATCGAAGCAACTGAAATTTGGGTGATTGGAAAAAAAAAAAAAAGTTCCATGCACACACACAGTGCTATAAAGGGATTAACACTGTGATTTGCTAATCATGAAGCAAGGTATACAGCTTGCTATCTGTTCAAAAGAAACATCGGGAACTTAATTTCCAAAGAAAACTCACAATTATTCTCTCTAATAAGCTGACCTCAGAGCAGTCAACAGAAGGGACTGACATGCTGTGCTGGTCTGCAACCAGCCCCGCAGCACCTTTACAACGCGGAAAAGGTGTCCAGCTGGGAGTCACTCTTGATCCGTTCTCTACACCACAGACATATGTAATTCCCATACATTTGCTCTCATTTACTACTTGTTGACAGATGCTGATAAATGCTTTTGAAAACCTACAAGAACGATGGTTGCTGGTGAATGCTTAATGGCAGAGATGTCAAAAATTATTTGACTAAACATACACACACTTACATCATCTGCTTTGAAACTTCTACAGATATTAACAATAAATTTATAACTGTCTCTCTGAATTATTAGCAGCCCCAAAAACTGGAAAAGTAACTCTGCACCAAGTTTTGTGAGATAAACACACTGGCTTTTCTTAACTATTCCTCCATACACATAAGATAGAAGCAGCAGGATGCCTGTTGGTATATCCTGTAGGCTTTTGACCTATTTCTTTTTTTCCCCCCTCCCACAATATTATTTATTTTGATAGAATATTTGTTCAGGAATCAAAATTAAATCGTTTTAATTTATATCAAGCTCCTTTATACAATTCTGACAATAACAGAGATTTAAAATAATGAGAAGTGAAATGTGTGTTGATGAGCATGCAATCCACGGTGTGCATGGAGCACAACTTACATCATACTTATGTTTTTATGCTAATATAATATGTTAGCTAAACTCTGGTCCTCCCTATACTAATTTTAGCAGAATTCACCAGAGTACTTTGCATTTCACACCTGTTTGAAAGGAATTATGATTTTATACACTTCCCAAAAAAATTGGACTGCAAAGCATTTCCCAGAAAGCTGAAAATTAAACAAATTAAGACAGACAAATTAAACAATAAATAAGGTTGCTTCCATTTTGGGGTTATAGGGAAATATCTTCCCTTTATTTTAAAATATCATTCCCACAGGCATTTAAAGAACTGTCTACACCAGTGTTATCCAACCTTTATTTAACCCAGAGACAACAGCAGTTCCCAAGACGACGGTCAGTGAAACGGCTGCTGGCTCCCAACTGCTCCCAGCACCGCCTGGGCTGTGGGGCCAGAGCCAGCCTCAGATAACGTACAGGTTTTGGCACAGGGTTGTGGTAATGAAGCCTTACAAGGCTTTGGTGTTTTTTGGTGTTGTTTGGGGTTTTTTTTCTTTGTTTTTGTTTTGTTTTGTTGTTTGTTTGGTGGGGGTTATTTTGGGGGGTTTTTGTTTGTTTCTTTTGGGTTTTTTTTGGGGGGGGTGTTGGGTTTTTTGGGGGGAGGTAGGGTGATTTTGGTTTGGTTTTGTTTTGGTGGGGGTTTTTCAATTATAACTAATCAAAATTAGAGTTTTAATTGCTACTACATATGTTGTCCATTTCCCAGCTTTCTCTGCCACAGTGAAACATAGTAGAATATAAGAAAGTCCAGGGATTTTCCTCAAAAGTTTTAGGTAAGCCTTTAAATAAGGAAAAATATTGAAGAGCCTGAAGAGAGGGATAAAATTTTAGACCGGGGCTTAGATATTTGTTCAATTTCTAAAAGCGTCATGGATTTGAGGCTGCTTTGGGCCACTTAGCTAATCCACCCTGTATTTATTAACAGCTGGGAAGCAGTGTAGATCCAATCCTTGCCGCACCTCTGCTACACACCAAGCATGTGAGAGGACTCCTGCATCCCACCTGCAATCACAGCCTCCTGGGTCCAACACCCAAGACATGCAACCCAAGGTGCCAGATCCCCAGTTTTCACTAACTACTTCTGATTATTTTCCACGATTTTCCATTCTCATGCCATCTCAATCTGTCTTGCTCTTTCCAAATCAAGCTTACTGCTCTTCATTCTTGCACAATGCAAGGTGTTAAGGGATGCCAAAATGTCTCAGAGCTCTGCAGTACTGCACTAGCTGACACATCTGACAAAAAAAAAAAATTGACAGATTATTAAACACTCTCAAACTGAATCTGTCCTACCACGAATTGGAGGAGTTGTATCATTTACTGTCTCTGCTTCCAGAGACTAAAGGAGCACAGAATATACTACATATGCTATCCTCAACATGCATATACTTGCCACAGCCAAAATACACTACTGACATACTTTACACACAGAGTACACATGTAAGTGCATACACAGTAGGGCATAATCTGCAAACGGTGCATGCATACATAAAAATACAAATCACACCTGTTAAGACTGACAGTAACAATCATCTGATACAAAAACAAGGAGACACTACAAGGCAGCTTTAATTTTGTAAAGGCACAGGTATGCTGTAGAATCTTTGATATTCCAAGCACACAGATCAAGGCAGTTCTATGATACATGAACATTGCATGTAGTGACCCTACAACATAAGCACCTGGAATTTCAATGACTTAAACTGACATAATTGTCTAAACAGAGAGTATTTAAGTCATATAAGGTACAAACCCACACATATTATCACTCATTTACTTCTTGCCATTCTCAATGGAAGAGACTGAAGAATCTAGTATTAAGTGCAAATCATTCCAGTGGTCTTTGGATCCAGCCTCTAGACTTGGATGTAGCCCTCCCTCAATCACCCACAGGTATCGGGAATTTCAACACATAGAAGACACAAGAAAGATGGCCTTTAATTTAGTTCCTTTTACCCAGATGGAAGCCTGGTGAAACAACCTATGCTTTTTTTGGAGCATGAAGAGGAGTCAATTGTGAGATGATCTTCCACACACTGAAAATCAATGGTTTCATTAAAATTGATGGTTTTACCCTCCAGAAATAGGGCAAATTCTCTAAGAAAACAGTCAAAGTGGTCCCAAACAGATTTGCAATTTTTAAAACTAGGAGAAGGGGAAAAAAAAAACAAAAACAAAAACAAAACAAAAAACACCAAACACCACACATCAAAATGCAAACATATGGATTCAGAAAAGTTGTTAAAATGCCTAATTTCTTAGCTACAATCATTCATCTCTGTAAAATCAGCTACCTTAACTCATTTGGCTATAGGGGTTAATTGATAACATCTATTTAAATGTTCTGTTTGTTTCCCAGAGGTCCACAACACTATGGGGGGAAGAGGTGGGAGTACTGGGAAAACGTTTACGTCAACAATAAAACTATAAAAATTTTGTCTCCTGCTTCGTCTTGCCTTTCAGTGGTATGGTGCCACTGAACTGAGTCCCTCCTTGATTCACTTGTACACAACTAAGAGCACCACAGCCTGCAAAGACTCATATATGTGAAGCTGGGTGTCTAGTAAAACCACAAGTGAGAGTCTCAATAGCTCCACTGCAAAACATGTAACGAGAGAGCTTTCTTAGGTGGAAATAAATTAAGTTCGCTGTGTTTCTAATTTCTCCTGAAAACACTGAATTCCTCCTAATACTGTACCATGCTCAAAAGCAAGACAGTTTCTTGAAAGCATATTCTTCACAGCTCCAGGGTGCTTGGCACTTGTCTGCCACCATATGAAACCATAACAAGTCTTAAAACAGGAGCTTGGGTTTGGCTGCATGCAAATCATACCTCAGCTTGTAAATCCAGTCTGAAATAGAAATACCCCCATGATGAGTACTGAAAGAAGTGCAGCCACTAACACACAGCCTGCCTCCCCCTACCTACAAAGACAAGTAGTACATATTTTGGTAGGCTTTTCTAGGAAGCTTGGAAAAGACAAGCATTCAACAAACACCCACTGAATTTCAGCAAAAATTATGCACTTGTTTTTATTTGACAGCAAATTTTCAAAATGTTTTTTTTTTCCCCCTCAATTCACACCCTATGGATTGTGAGATGCAATTCTCTGTCTTCTTTAGGTCAAATCCTGCTGAGTGCCACATCAAAGTGTTAAATACTGATTAGGAAGTCGAAACTTGGCCTGCAAACCAGACGGACAGAGCCCAACGATAGGGCCTGACAGATGCCCCAGATGCTTACGGGGAGCCTGCCAGAATGAACTCTGCACAATAGCAGAGAGACAGAAAAGAATGAAAGCCACATGCTCCCAGCCAGCCTCCTGCCTCCGCAAAGGAAAACAGAGATCAACTGAGAAGCGAGCTCTTTGCAGCTTTTCTAAGTGGCTTCCTTTTTATTGTTAGCAAAGCAGGGTAAGGAGAGCCAGGGTCCCAGGTTTAACACTGCCCAAGGGGATCACAAACCACAGAAACAAGTACAAGAGAGCTACTCCGTGAGGGCCATATTTGCAGACTTTTTGCCTTCATCTACTGCTGGCCAAGCAATCAGTGTTTCTTCGTCCCTGGTAGCACATAACATTGTGCCTTTGGGCTCACAGAAGCAGCCTAGAGCATTCATTGTCAGACTGGGCATCAAATTAGACAGGAATAAAGAGAGAGGCTTCATTGCTGTGACAGTTTACCAACATCTCTGCTGCAGTTTGGGTATCAGCGAGCCTATCAGAGTAGAGCTCGAGCCTCCCTCTCTGCTTTAAAGTCTAAACATGTCTGTGCACCATGATATGATTACATCATTAGGTCCTTTTCACAGGGACATCTCAAGATGTGTGTTGGTACAGATCCCAGCACAGTGGCAGTCTGTGAACAGCGCTCCTGTTTACCATAGCAATACAAATAACAACAAGTGGCTGAGCAACAAATGGTCTGGAAACACTTCTCATGTTTTCAGTGACAATTACCTTATTCAGACACTCTGGTTAGACTTTCCACATCGTGGTCTAAGGAAAGTTACAAAATAATACCTTACAAACAAACTTTGACACAGGCTGTCCTCTGGTCAACATTCACTTAATTTTAACATATATCATCATATATAAATGGATTAATCAATATGTGCGGTGGATACCTTCACAGTGATTGCTCAGATTGCAATCTTCAAAGAAGAACCTGGATCTGTCATTAAAATTATTAACAGTCATGCTGTTCTGCTAAGATACCAGAATTTGTATTGCTAAAGTCCTTACACTGTTTTGAAAGTCTGCTTCAAACATCAGAATTGTTTGGCAAAATATAAACATTCAGATTTTTTTTTTTATTTTGCAATTTGACTACTCAGGAAAAAAGTTTCCAGAAGCAGTTCAATCAAAACAGAACCTTGATTGAGCTTCCATGGTCATCTTTGTCTTGATTTTTCCTTCCCACATCAGTCAGAATCTTTGCTATATTGTTCTATATAAGACAGAGAACCAGTGTAAGTGCCATTGAGATTTTTTGATTGGGATCTAACCCAAGAAAAATAATTAAAATCAGAGTCTGTGCAAGGAAGAGTCTAGACCATCTTCTGACCAAATCGCAGCAAGTGGGACATCATTATCTGTCACAAATTTAACTAGAATGACAAAACCAAGCATCGTTCCCTCCAGGAACATTATTGCATTGAAGACTTGAATTTTCATTACCACCTGGGACCATCAAGGTTCAGTAGAACATTTGTGATCTTTCTAAGCAAGCCTGGACTTTGTTTTGAATAAAAAATGGGCCTATTTATGGTTTTGCATCAAAGTCATGTGAAATGTGTGGTTTTGCATGGATTCAATTAGAGACAAGCCTGAGGCACAAAAAGTTCAGATCCTGATCTGGATCCAGACCCACCCAAAGCTGAGGGACATTTATACTAAGGCACTTGGTTCTTGTCCATCTCCCATTCCAACATGAAAACCAGGTGGAACTCACTCACAGCAAACCCTTGCTCCTCCCCAGATTTTTGCAGCTTTTCCAACTTGACATGTCAGCAGCAGCGGGAGGGTTCCTATGACTTCTGATGAGATCTGAACCTATAAGACACTGTTTGAGTCCCTGCAAACCAAAACCATGGCATCTTCCCAGCTCTCACAATTAAGCTTTAAGACATACAGAAAAAAGAAAACCCAAATTAACAGCTATATTGGCAGTTTTATAGACCCCTGAAGGCTCTGCCTACATCCAAAGAAGACAGTGGGGCTTTTTTAAATTAAAGTGAATTAGCAATCAAGTTCCTAAGAAGGATTCATTTAATAAATTAAAGGGCAGAATTCAAAACTATTTCAAAAGTAATCCTTTGGCTGTAAATCATTCTCTGTACAGTGGAAAAATGGAACATTGTCATTCTGATGCTTGTCTTAATTGGCATTCAGTTGTTTTCCTCTTTTAAAGTAATCGTTTATTACATTAGTGGGCATCATCTTGCAGTAAACTAATGTTGCCATCAGCTTCATTTGGAGCAAGATAAGCTCCTAATTCTTTTCTGATAAATCCAAGGTCTTATTTGGTTAATTTTTGCAACAAGAATTAGAGAGAAAGAATTAGAAGTCAATTTGATCTTGCTGAGCTGCTGAAGGAACCAAGATTCCCACCCTCCTCCCCAGCCTTCGAGTCCACCAACACACTGAACAAACTTTTGGTTTCCTGAATTTTGCACCCCATGTACAGCATGGTTTCAGGAGTTTCTTCCCATGACACGGGGTGAGCACTCAGCTCACATTAATTAGCAGAGGTCCATCAGGACCAGGCTCTAGCACAAAGTATTTTACAGGGCTTAAACTCATAGTTTAGCAGCACAGATATTCTCACAAACAAAGTTAAGGTCAATTTTGCAAACTCTTTTGAGTGTTTATATCAAACTCAGTACAACTAACATTAAAAGTGATGACTTACAGACTCCTAAAATGCCATTCGCTTTAATATGATTTCCTATGGTAACACACAATTCATTGGAAGGCCTTTGCACCTATTTAGGAACAGGCAGACTTTCAAATTAACTTCAGTGGAGCCATGACAGATTATACCAGCAAAGGTTCGGCTGCTCTGTCGTTAGGGTATGTTTCTAATTGATGTCATTTCATGCTTTCAGACCATGGTTGCAACTTGGTGAGGAAGGGAATATTTGCCTGTCTTGTTTCACATTTCTCCTTCCAAGCTTTCTCCCCCTGCCTCCCTCATTCTATGGTAGCAGAAAAACAAGATCTTATTAAAAGTCTTTTGTGAAAAATGGAAAGAGGGTGGGAGAGATGTGTGGTTGTGGCACCCAGGATGCTTTAGTGGAGACCAGCCGTGCACTGGACAGTCTCTGAGACCAGTAGTTCCTCCATTTCCACTCTTCAAAAGATTCAATGAGTGCTTAAAAAAAACGAATAGATCAAAACCCAACCAAACAAACACCCAACAGTCCAACACATACACCCTCAAATAAGCCCCAAGCATTTGAACTTGGGTCTCCCATGCTCCAGGCAAGCGTCCTAATGCCCAATAAATGGTAGTTATGCAGATGGAATGAAGGAACTCAGAGGACCCAGAGAGGTCCGGTTACAGCTCTTCCCTCTGCACCAGGGAAACACATCTCTTCCATGAAGCAGGGAGCTGCCCTGTTCACAGCACACGGGGCAGACACTTTCTTCCCCTACTTCCAACCAGGAATTCCAGCTGGAGTCAGGAAACTTCTCATAACAAATATTATGTGCTCCCAAGAAAAGTCTGGTTTGTCTAACTGCCAGGGCCCAACAGGAAATGTGTTCTGTTTAAAAAACATTGAAGCTTGTCTGTTACAGCTCAAGCTTTTTTTCTGTGACTTTCCTCATATATTTTACCAACACAAAATTCAGAAAAATTTACTGAAAGATTTAATCAAGAGGCTGGAACTTTTCTAGTACAACTGCACTGAAGAGCAGTAAACACATTACTGTTTTCATGAGCACACCAAGGTCTTCCATTATGCTAATTGATGTCTCTGGAGTTTAGGACTTTCCAGCACACAATGTTATGTACTAAACGCACAATTCAGGGCTACAATATTCACACTACGCAAGTAAAAATCTAACAGATAATCTATTTTCTGTCACTTCTTGTCACATACATTCTCAGAAATACCCAGTTATCATTACACATTATATTTTAACCACGATTCAACACAAACATAACCGGCTTTAGTGAACAGTCATATTTATTATTCCTACAACTATGCTCTTCTCGTCCCCTCCAAAGCATAACCAAAGTTGCACCGTTCAAGCCAATCTCTTTATAAAATCAGGCAAAGTGTCTCCTAAAGGCATCAGAATAACAGTATTTAAAAGAACCGTATTCCACTTTTTTTCACTTGTTTCAATGGGGAGCATCTTAGCGTGGAACTAAAATAAGTCAACACCATGAAGCACAAAAGATTGCAAGGATTTTCTGCAGCATGGGCTTGTCAAAGCAAGTAGGCAGCCTTTGTGTGCTCCAGCACAGCGGGAGCATTCCTCCAGGTCTGAGTGGCGGAGCACCCCCGGCCGCGGCTGCCCTGGGCGCCAGGGTTCCCACACCCAAGGCGGTGGGAAGAGGAGAAAGCAGAGCTGCAGAAGTAGCGTTGTAAATGGGATGAACTGGTCAACACGCTTCTTAGGAAATGCATGGCTTCCAGGAAGAATCACGTGGAAAGATTTACAATACCTCCACATCAAAGGGTTTGACGTTGGCTATACTGGCTCTTTCAAAAGAAAGCCATGTCTGTCCCCTATAGCATCAGCTCTACTGACTCAGGAAAGAGTGTAAAAACATTGCTGAGAATCCTGTATGTCCATACAAATGTATGTTTTAACTTCTGATTTAGAAGGAAAAAAAAAATGCAAACAAACAAACAAACAAACAAAAAAAAAACAACAAATAAAACAAAAATAATTTAAACACAATCCCCATTTTCCTTTGCTCCACTAAGGGTTTCTCAATTTAAGTCTCAATCTTGCAAAGTGTTCTGATAAATTATCAAGTTTCTCCGGTTAAAACTTCTTGTTTCTATTTTCCCTTAACACCTTGCACCGAGGCAGCTTTAAGGGTAACGCCTGTGCTAGGGGCATGAATGGGTGACCCTCCAGTACACACTGACCCAAAGATAAACTTTGACCTGATGTTTGCTAATAACACTTCTTCCTAAGATGCCTTGTTTCTTTTATGAACTACTGCTTGACTCTAGGATCTAGAAGCTGACATGCATTAATATACATCTCTGTGTGCCCTTTGACTTGGCCATCAAGACCCTTTGACCCCAGACTTGATTCCTAAACCCTGTCAATTGTTTACAAGTGGAAAAAACTTATTTTCTAGTAACAATTCATTTTGGTCATGTTTTATTAAGCATTTTTCCTCTCTTTTTAACTTGTTCTTTTTTGAATTTGAGTATAATATGTACTTATTTAATTTAGTGGTTTTCCAGATTACAAAAAAAATAACAAAACCTAAAGATAGTCCTTTAGAGTTTAATCCTTTGTTTTCAAGCTATGTAAAACTCCCAGTAATACTCAAGTGTCTTGACATTTCAAAAAAAAGCACCCCGTGAGCAATAATATATTCTAAAAAGCCTGTTTGTGCACTGCTTTTCAGATTTATCTGTGTATTTCTGCAGCTTCACAACTTTTTTCAGATAACTTTACAGCATGCTTCAGATGAGGCCCCTGCAGCCATAAAAGCCGATAGCAAAACTTCCATCAATTCCCACGTCAGCAAGATCCAGCCCCTCAGCTGAGGCAGTCAGCACCAGTTTCTAGCCAAAGCTTAACAATTTTAGACTTCCTTCTTGAAAGAAGAAATTTCAGTGTTTACACAAAAAATGAGATATACTTATATTTACATATATTTATAGATACATATATTCCTACGCTCTGTACCCTCTGTTTTAGCAGCCATGTACACACACTGTGTGCTAAAGGAGAGGGCGAGGATCTTGCTGACAGCCCATCCCCACCAGCCAAGGCACGCTGCCGCTTCCTGGTACATTCCAAGATGGAAATTTCTAATTCCTGGAATCATGTTACATTATGGCAGGAATTGCTGCACTTCTGCCTGTTTTACATCAGGACTAAGAGATCGCACAAAGAGAATGAACGCTTTCCAGTGCTTAGATGATGTATCAAGTGTACATTGCACACATAGCATTATAGCAATCAGTCTGGTAAGGAACACCATCAAATAAAAGGCCTCCAGTCGCAAGAAGAACTGGGACATGGCAAATGAGGGGTTTTAGCAAAATGAAACAACTAGCCTTTATTTTTGTTCATAAAATGCAGTACAGCCTCAGCAATTATGATGTTATATTCTTAGAGCTGCTCTGTTCTTGCTAAACAAAAATATTACCCAAAAGCTCCAAGAAAATGCAGTTAAAAATTAAGTTCTACATTTAAAAAAAAAAAAAACAAAACAAAACAAAAAACAAACAAACAAACAAATCCACACACCACCAACAAACACAACAAACACTCACTGAAGAACTTGAAGGACAGGGACACATCAGGCAATTGCACCAACAATAAGCAGGAGCCAGTTCAGTAGAAGACATGCTCACGTTCCACTTCTTGCTGCCACAGGTGAACAAGACTCTGACTTGGGGTGATGGAGTAGCCACACGAGAAATTTAGAGCTTCCAAGCACCCCCCTGCCCGCTGAGGGGTGCATCCCAAGCATTCACCCCACATCTCAGGTCCCCTGGCTGAAACAAGAGTGGCCCAGGGCAGCCTCCAGCTTCCAGGCACACTCACCCCACAGGCATGGGGGACTCAGTCATGCATACAGCATCTATGAAACCCTACCAGGCAAACAACAATAATCAAGGCTTGGTAGTTTTTTTTAATCACTATGCATGTCTGAAAAGACCTAAAATGCTGTTTCCTGCTTCTAGGACAGAATATACCCCAAATAATGTGGGTTTTGGACTATGCTTTTCAGGGCTTTGGGCCTGATGGCTCCTGGGTCAGGCAATCAGACAGGTTTCTGTAGGACTAAACCATGAGCAGAGACAACTACAACAAAGAAAGACGACCTGCTCCAAGCAAGACCCTGGTGGAGCAGCATCTGCCCCGCTGATGCACTCTACAGCCAGGGCTCGCTTAGTTTGAAACCAAAATCTAAGGAGGAAGCAAAGCTTCTCAAAGCTCGTGGGACTAAGACTGAGGTGCTAGGGCAGGTATCCTGACTCTCCAAGTTTCCCCAGAATAGGATATTCACACCTCAGCTTGTTTACTGTATGCTAAAATAATAATGTACAACATGGGACTTTAATGCTTTGTTTTCTTTTCCCAGCTCAGCTGATTCCATCCAGCCATCCTTTCTTTGCTCCACTTGCAACACAAAGACTATTGCTTCCTTTTTCAGTCCTGTGCTCCAAATTTTAAATCGGCAGAGCCTATTAAACTGGTATGTTACTCAAAAACAGAGCGAACAACCCCTCTGGGATATGCACTAACCTTCCTTGTTCCAGGCAAATACAGCTACCCCCAGGAAGTTGGGACAGAGCACTTTCCGTCTGCAGCAGAAGACATTTAGATAATATTTGGAAACAGCTTAAAATCAAAGGAGAGAGACCATGAAACCAGACCAGCTAGTGAACTACACCAAACAAGACTTCCACTGCCATGCATCCTGGTCCAAGTCCAGCTGGAAAGATGGGTGAGGCACCTTGCAGCAGCCAAGGCTCTATGCTCCTTCTAGAAATCTTCTCTATTTTCAGCTGATGCAATGATACATTATCAGTCTTGATATATTCTGAAGGATCCTTATAGAGACTTATCCTCATCAGGCTCTAATATTAATAAGATTCTCCTCTAAGGGGAGAAGCTTTTAAAACCAAACAAAATCAATTTAAGGATTTAACTCCAACAGGCTATACATAAAGCCTTATGGACAGTAGGAGGGACCCATACAAAAGAAAGAGGTCACTGGTTCTGTACAGTTATTCCAGCTGGAATTCTTAGACAGTGAAGCGTTCACATAGTGCCATTTTTTCTATTAATATGTAGCTTTGAAATTATGCTATGCCTGACATATACAGGAATTTCTCTTCTCCTTTAAAAAAAAAAAAGTGCCCACTATAAAAGAGAAGTTGATATTTCTTCTATGATGGCAGAACCCTTCACACAAGCACAACCACACTGAATACTCTTTTAGATTATTTGTTAGACTTAAGTTCAAAGGAGGATGCAATGTAGCCAGGAAAAAAAAAAAAAAAAAAAAAAAAAAAAAATGCAAGCCCCTCTGGTTAAAATTTAGCATGCAAGATCTCAACAAAAGTGATTTTTGACTGTGCCAATGCTTTTGTTTTCTCAACAACAGTGACAAAAAAATTATTTCTTCCTTCTCTCCCACAGTAAACCATTACCAGCTGTTGATGGAGTATTTTTTTAACATGCATTAAGTCACGTTGTATATTGCCCGTTTCATGTGTGTAGAACAATTTTTTGCTACAAATTCTTTACCATGCTATACCAGTAGATCTGAGAGTACAGCCCAATCTTGTTATACAGTTTAGGACTTATTAACGCAAGTGAGATTCCACCAAACAGGATCGTGCTGGAGACTAAAGTTACTTTCACGCAAAGGTGATTGCAGCATCACGCTCAAACCAACACAAAGCCTTTTGGAAGATTTTGCCTATGCAAAACAACAGCCACTCTTTTCAGTTAAAATCCATTATGCATTAGAAAAAAAAAATACAAGTAGTTAAGTAACGTTGTAAAATTTCATATATTTTGAGATGATTCTCACTACACACTTCCATCCATGTGTCTGTTATTACACAATTCTCTGCATCAGCTGGATCAAGATTAGAATGCTTGTCTCACATCGCAAATTCATTATTTTCTCCTTGTTTCAATAACGGTGACAACTTAGCGCAACTATTAAGATAAACTCAGGAATCTTTTTTTACACCAGGACCTAAAAATATGCCTGTTTACGGGCACATTCATTTGTGCAAATAAAATTGTGTATTTGTTTTGTATGTGTAAATTCAGGCCAGTGGAAAATTAAGCCCCATGGGGATAATTTAACCAACAATACAAAGAAAATTGTGAGGCAAATCTGAAACTTTGTCCTTAATTTACCCTGTTAGGGCAAAATAAGGCAGGAATCTTGTACCATGTGTGCTACAATGCTTAGGTACAACAGCATATGTTAAGCGAGGAGAGTTGCAGCCTCCACTCTTAATCTCATTGTTTATTGTGGTTTAAAGTCTGACCCTTAACATTATATGTGGTTTAAAACTATATTTGGAGGAAAGAGAGCGAAAACGACTCTCCTAGGTTCATAAATGTGTTTGTCTTTAAGGTTTGTTCCAGAGCAAACCATGCGTGCCTTAGCTTGCTCCATATGCAAACCCTTACACGATTTTTAAACATGCTAATGCTCACATTCTGCATCTCAGGTTAATCGCGAAGGGTTTTTTGTTGGTTTTCTGCTAGCAGCTTGCCTACAATCCACCAACCCACCACTCTTTATGTATATATGTTGAATAATTATGAAGCAGTGAGTATTTATCACCTTTTCTGAGCAGTAAGCAGAAAGAAATACAATACTATTACTTCCAGCTACTGGCTTTCCCAAGATAATTAGATAACACAGTGGACTGAAGCCTTGGTTAGTCCAATGCTGTTCAAGTTAAGTGATTGACATGCCTCTGTCTGGCTGCTCTATTAACTGTTTCATTTTGTTGCTATTTGCAGTTTGCTTGGCTAATACTTCGAACAAATACAGACTGTTTCTTTAGCCCCTTTTTTCTCTTTGACCTTCTCCTGCCCATTTTCTTTGAGTCACTTCAAACTGCCTTGAAAAGGCCTGTTGAATACGCACAGTCCATCAGAGTCCCAGGTTCATCCCATTCCTTGCCCTGAATGCTTTACTTCAAAGATGGGCCGCATTCTTTAATTGCCCTTTGAATTAATATCAAAGGGTCACAATGCGAGTGCCAAAAGAGAAAGAGGCTTTAATGAAGCAAAGAGCTGCCATTCATTTGCAGATAAGCACGTTTTTATGCCTGACTGGTCACCATGGCTAAATGCTTCATGAAGAGGAGGCAGGGCAAGGCAAAGAGACTTTTACTTAAGTGGTGATTAGTTCAAACAAACAAGAGTAAACAAATAAAAAACAACACAAACATCCCTGCAACAGAAAATAAGTTAATATGGCTGAATGTGTTAAAAAACAACGAGCATCCTATTGTGTTAATAAGGCCATTAACCCTTTGCAAAATGCTGGGGTTCAGCTTTGCGGAGCTGCAGCTCAGCCTCTGCTTCAGCCTCCTTGTTTCCCCCACATTCCACAAAAAATATTTTGGGGGTTAAACTTTCACTCAGTCTCGGACCAAAGACACACACTGGTTTAGCACCCTTGTTTCCAGAGGTATTTAAATAAATAAATAAATCTACCTGACTTTGCAATAAGGAATAAAGAAAAGGAATCAGCAAGTTAATTTTGCCTACTTTTTTTCTGAGGCAGGGCATGTTTGCTGGTTTGAATTTTAGTGCCTGTGCAATAACAAACTCTATACTTAAACTTATTGATTTACATTTTGCTAATGCATTCGATATTGTGTTAAAATGTGCTAGTGTTCAGCTTTCTTAATTGCCTAAAGGTCTCCAATATTTTGGTTTAAATTTCAATACTTGGGGATTTTGTTTGGTTGACTGGCTGGTTTTGCTTATTTGAAACCTATGAAGCTGCACTAAGAAAACTTACTCAGCTTCTTAATCCTTCCTACCTATGGAGTCTTCTACTTTCTCTTTAAAATACCAGGAATATAAAGTCAAAATCAGAAGCTTTAATGTATACTGAAATGCAGTTACAGCCACAATGCAAGTATACCGAAACAAGAAGTTCACAAGTGTCCTCTTTATAAATTCTGAATTATTATTTATAGACTCAGGCTTCTCTTCACACAGAAAGAATAACTTACTTAACAAATACAAGGTTGTTTTATTGCAGTAGAGTTATCCCCCCATGAAAGAGGATTAGCTATACTCTTTACAGTGTAAAAGTGCCTTATAAGTGCATTCACATCAGGAATTGTGCTGGTATCTCCCATAACTAAGAAGGTTGTAGTGGTACAAACAGCCCAGAGAAACACAGACCACATTTTTAGCCCCACTTCTTCAAAAACAATTTCTCATTAATATTGCATACACTTAAGCCTAACCCTGTGTGCAACCTGTCACAAGACTTTCCCTTACTGATGCTTACTGTGAATTTTTTTTTTTTTTTACCTCTCTGCTACTACCCTACTCCTGCCTTGCTCAGCAAGAGTGCTCATCACCCCCATCTCAGCTCTGAATCTTTATTACTCACCAGAACATGAAGAACTTTGACCTTAAACATCCAGCTGGAAACTCGGTACTGAGAAACACTGGAAAAGCATCTTGTGCTTGTGAAGTGGAGGGAAGAAGCATAGTAATGAAAAACATGCAACAGAGGAGCGGAAAGGTGCCAGCTGCAGAAGGACAGAAGTGGCTTGGAAGTTTCAGTGCCAGCATAGCTAAATTGCATCTTTTTCAGAATATAGAGTCATATGTCAAGCAGCCTGCTAGGAATCTGCTCAATTGTACTGTCTTAAATGAACGGTATTACCAAAACTTTAATTTATGTGGGTTTTTGAGCTAGTCTGATTTGCAGTCCTATTTTACACTCGTTAAGACACTAGAAACTGTGGATTGACTCTGAGATTTATTTCAGTAAATGCCAAACACCACCAAGGTTGCACCTTTCTTCTAACACCTGGCACTCTTCTATTTTGAAAGTGCTACATTTTCTAACACGTTTTTTTTTTTTTAAATATATTAGCTATTTTCCCTATATATTCAATATTTCAGATGATTAATTTCACTCTTCAAATGTTTGCAGACAGTTCTGTACGTTAGGCTAGATTACACTATTAGCGGGTAATGAAAGACATACTGCCCCATTTCAATTCCTCTTCTAGAAACCACAGCGCAGCTGATTTTCGCTGCGACGCCAGCCTCGGTACAGTATCAGAAGTGAAACCGCGTCACACTGCATTTAGAAATGGTTACTTATATGCCACCTCCACTCATGTAATGTGAATGTTTTCCACGTGCACACACGCAGAGTGCCAAGGAACGGGGCTGGGGGGCCAGCGAGTTGAACAGCAGGTTGCCACAGGCCACAAGC